>NC_140512.1:10811797-13211797 GCF_964339955.1 Pipistrellus hanaki | reverse complement strand
GTTCTGAAACCGTAAGTTTGTTCAGGATACATCATAACTTTTGCAATCAGGATATATTGTTGCTTCCTGGAGGTTCTTTGGAATACAAACGACAATCTCTGGCCCCTCCATGTAGGAGGTATTCATGAACCCACTTTGGGTGGCCTATCATTCTAACTCTTTGTTCCTCTGTGGAGGTCTACTGCCATATTTCCATTTTTAATCAGCCTTTCAAGGAGAGAATCCCCAGTTTCTAATTAGAGAGAGGCCTCATAGTCCATAAATTGATAGTCTTTGGGTTACTTGTATACACCAAACCCTTGCGATCCAATCAGCTGTGTCCAGAGAGGCAAGGTAACATGTTACCCAGAACATGACTACCTCTGCATAAAGAACTGCTGAGAACTGTTTTCCTCAACAAGAGACAGTGACCCTGCTAGATTATTTCTATTTTAAAGCCTCTTCTTTAGTACCATAGATATTGGTAATGTGGAAATATTCTCATTCTGGGGGAGTGACTTTAACAGTGGAGACAGAGGCCAGAGTTTGAATTTCAGTAGGCCAGAGGAGTAAATGGGAAGTGAGCCAGTAGAGAACAGGAAATATAAATGAGTCTTTGTGGGAAGGAAGGTAGGAGGTACAAGAATTAATAGGACATATGTTTCTAAGACAAGATAGAAGTTACTTCAGCCTATTTTTATAGTCATAGAGAAGGTAGAGTTGAGAGAAACAAAGAGTGCTTATACAGGGGAGAAGATGATGGATAGACTGACATCCCCAGAGAAGGGAGAGGGATCCTGGTAGAGCACCATCATTCACTTCCTATGTATTTACACTTGTCATTGTATTCCCCTAGCTGAGGCAGCCAGATATTTTGGGGTGTGGAGAAATTCTGAGAAATATGATTAAGAACTAAAATAAAAGTAAGAGTGTTAAAGAAATGGAAAATACCATGTGAGTATGCAGCTAGAAATACCAATGGGAATAGGAAAGAAAGAAGAGTGGGAAGGTCAGAGAACGTGAAGAATCAGTAGACAGGAATCCCACCAAATATTCCCAAAGGATAGGTTATGGATCCTCTTGGATATCCTGATGATTCTAAGGGTTGTGTTTATTTCTCTGGAAACAAGGAGAGACATAGAAGCAGACAATGGTTGTGATGTCTCTTATAAAGCAATATCAGCAGGAAACTCCCCAGATATTTTGGAGCTGCTTATTTGTATCAATAAATGTTTACTACTAATCATCCACTTGGTGATTTTTTCCCCATACGTCTGAACTTCTAGTAACAATCTTTTTTAAAAATTAATACTAGAAATAATCCCAGTGGATAAGCCAATTAGGTCTTAAAATAGAAGCTTTGTTAAACACACACACACACACACACACACACACACACACACACACTATAGTTTCTCTTCTGGTATTGAGCTCTGTCATTGATAAATTACCTTTAACCTCCTCACTTAGGTTAAGACTATCTTATACTTCCATATACTAGAATCAGTAAGATTTTTTTTTTTTCATTTAAAAATAGAACTCAAGGCAAACATATTTCAAGTGGATTTCCTACTATAGGGATTTCCAAAACTAACACTGGAGAATGAAGGTGGAAACTGGAGTTCTACATTTGTATTTAACAAATGCAGTTTCTATTCCCATAGTTTTCCATTTCCTCTACCTGACTGCTATTCTGCTTATTATAAATATGAATATTAAGTGGCAGATTTTATAAGCATTGGAGACCTCTATTTTCTGTTTTGAGAGGAAAATGGGCCTTTTCCAAGTTTTCCTTTTCTTTCTGTTCCTCCTTATCCCCCCTCCTATTCCTTTTTCTAATGAGAGAAGAAAAAAGCAAAAGAAGTTATTTCAAGGTGAATAAAAAGTGGTATCTATACTTAAAATTTCATTTCCTTTAAGTGTCAGATCTGGGATTCAAATAAGTATGGACTAAGAGACAAACCAGGCAGCTGTTTAGAAATTGCCCTAATTTCTCTTATAGAGTCAAAATTGATTTGCTCCCTGGTTTATCTTCTTATTCTATATAATAAAATGCTTATATGCTAATTGACCAAACAGCAGAATGACCTGTCCTTATGATGTGCACTGACCACCAGAGGGCAGTCACACAATGCAGGATCTGCCTCTGGTGGTCAGTTCCCTTACACAGGGGGAGCGCTGCTCAGCCAGAAGCTGGGCACAGGGCTGGCAAGTGCAGCGGCCATGGTGCACCTGGCCTCTAGTCACTAAATAATTGCCAACTAGCTGAGGAGAAGAAAGGAGCAAACACTGGGGAGTCCCTTTCTTGAATGTTCACACCATAGTACATTGCTGGATAGTTGCTAGATTAATGCAACAATGTTGGAAAAGTGGAAGTTAGAAAAGGAGAAAATGACAATGAGCAGGGATAGATAGTTTCTCACTTGTTCAGTCTCATCACACGTAGCTAGCTATACTGTTAACCTCACACTGTGACTAGAGAGAGCAAATTATATTATTGCTTAAAAAAAAAAGTCCCCTAAAGAAAGGACTATGTCTATAGCTATGTCCTTGAAGCACATGGAGTGACAGGCCTTGTTGCTATTTCAAAACTGAAAAAAGAGTTTGTAAAGATAAAGGAGTATGTGTTATGGGGAGGCAGGCACAAAGGAAGGAGCAAGGGAAAACATCACATAGGAAGATGGAATAAGTGCTTATACAGATGAAGTCATTTTCCTAATTTGTATCTTAAAACTAGAGGCCCAGTGCATGAAATTTATGTACTTGTTGGGTCCCTAGTGGCTGCTGGCCATCAGCTGGAGCCTCCCTTCTTTTCCTTGTCTGGCCCCACCCCCTGGTCAAACTCCCAGACAACTCCTGGTCAGTGGGACAATTTGCATACTATGGTCTCATTATATAGGATGATGACTATGGGTAGGCAGGAAATAAGCAACACTGAGAATATCTGTGATAGATGATGGTAGGTTGGTGTTAGTCATTCTAGCTACTGAAATAAGAAACCCCTAATTCACAAACAATTATTTTTTTGTTCATCTCTGATATAGTCTTGTGGGGAGAGGACATCATATAATGCAGACTTTTGGGGACAGGCTCTTCCTGTCTTATAATGACACCATCTTCAATATGTGGTCCCAAGGTTTATGTAAAAGGAACAGAGTGATGTGAAAGAATGTGCAGGAGAAGGGAGGGTTGTGGCCAGGCCCGGAAGTAGCATACAAAATTCTCATTTGCATTCCACTATATAGAATTCAGACTCATTACACAAAACTCATTGCAGAAGGAACTGGGAAATATAGTCTTCCTGTATGTCCAGAAGGAAAATAATTGGGAGAAATAAATAAATAAATAAATAAATAAATAAATAAATAAAATAAATATGGCATTGTCTTGAACATGTGATAGTACATCCATCAAGATGAAATTGACCGTGATAAGAGTCCTACAAAACATACAAGCAAGATCTTGCCCTTATTGGAACACTATCTTATTTTCAGCATTACTTAGAAAATTTTCAATCTATATACTTATTATTTATATATCTAGGACTTTAATAAGAACATTTATAAGGTTTCAATTTTTTTGAGGAAAGCTAATTACAAGTACATGGTCAAGGCTGTCTTCATCTCGCCCTTCCTCTCTCCCTCTCTCCCTCTTTTCCTCTTTCCCTTTATCCTTCCTTCCTTCCTTCCTTCCTTCCTTCCTTCCTTCCTTCCTTTCTTCCTTCCTTCCTTCCTTCCATCCTTCCTTCCTTCCTTTTTTCCTTCCTTCCTTCCTTCATATTAGATATAATTACTGTGTCAATTTCATGGAAAAAAGGGGAAAAATAAAAAGAAAAACATGAGTTTTTAAAAGTACTAACACTGCACTTGAGTAAGGAAAAATGGAGGCTGGAATTGTCCACTTTGAAAGAGAGACTTCCTTTCAGCTCTGATTGTCAGAGTTGACTCAGATCATTAAACGTAGGCTAGGCAGATACCCATCCTGCCCAGCTGTCTGATGTTCAAAACAGACAACTCTCCCAGTTAGAGCAGCCATCTTTTTGGATAGAGATTACATAGGTCCTTGCATTCCCAACTAGAATGTTTAATAAATCCTCATAGCATAAGAACTTGCCTTTCAATTTTACCATTATTATAGAGATAACTAAATGACTATAGTAGCAAAAATAAAGAAAAATAAATAACTCAAAACCCCAACATTATATACCTCTCTCTATATATATATTTCTCTAAATCTTATTTTTACTACATGCCACAGACAATATAATCAAGAAGACTTAAGCACAAAATGTAAAATGATAATAAACAATCTAGATGTTGTCTTTTTAAAATACTCATATTACACAGCTAATTGTCTCTAAGTTTTAAATGGTAGTTGCTAAAGTATATCAACAAGGATTACTTTTTAGCAAAAATAACAGCTGGCTTTGAAATTAATTTTAAAATGAACATAATCTATAACAGGTACATATCCATGAGATGAAGTAATTCTTGGCATCTTTCAATTGATACACTATCTTACAGTTAAGGGGAAAACATTTAGCATTCGGGAAAATTACACATAAGATTGTGTTTTATGAAATTTTCCCTGGAAGGGTATGAACAAACATTACAAACATGCAAACATGCTATACACCTGTAAGGCCTACTATTAGAGTAGGTGACTAGGGAATATCCACCACACCAAGGAAAATCTGCACAATGAATCAGGCGGAGAGCAGCTGGTGAAGAAATCAGGTGGAGGATCAGAGTGATCTGTGGAAGGTATTTGAATTCACCATAAACATTTTGTAAGCATTGAGTGAAGATGCTAAGACCGCTGGGCCTCATAACCAAATACTAGCTTGCTGCAGCCTAGAGAAATGGTTTTCAGAAAGTACACAGCTCAAGACAAAGAATTACCATTTAAACAACATGTGGGGAATGTTGTTGATTCTGATGGGTAATTTTTGAATCATCCACCAGGCGTCAGTCTTCAGGAGAATTGGCCTTGGGATTCTAGAGATTGTGGCCTCTTGGATGCCCTGTCTTTCCACTGCTAGCAGCAAGTGCATCACTAGAGAAAAAAAGGGTGTTTCCTTTAAGTACTATATTAAGTACATGCTGAGCAGGAAAGAGCCTTTGACTGTCCCTTAAAGCAC
This sequence comes from Pipistrellus hanaki, assembly GCF_964339955.1. Classification (NCBI taxonomy): domain Eukaryota; kingdom Metazoa; phylum Chordata; class Mammalia; order Chiroptera; family Vespertilionidae; genus Pipistrellus; species Pipistrellus hanaki. Next base: position 13,206,678 of record NC_140512.1, on the reverse strand, counting down.
AAAATAAGAGCACTGTGGTGAGTAACTGAGAGCTTGGCCAGGAAAGAACTATGTTTGAGGTTTGGGAAAGTGGGATGCAAGTTTGTTTTTCTTCACCTCAAATCTGCTAGATTTTCCTATCTCATCTTTCTCTTGGCACTTCTTACTTCAAATCATTGTGTGTGAGGCATAATTTAAAAAAAAATATTAACTGAAAGGAGTCCCCCAACATACAAACAAAGGAAGATGCTCAGTGAGCTTAGGCCACAGGGAAAAGGAGGGTTAGGCAGGGAAATGGAAGCATAGGAAAGAAAAACACAAAAACAGATTCTCGAGTGAACTCAAGAGCACAAGGTCAAATGTAAACCTGAAGTGCAAATGGCCGAAGGTCAAAGGTGACAGGGTGTGGGGGTGAGAGGTGCTGTCTGCTCTGAGACAATCCCCAGTTGATAAATTCCACTGGACTCAAGCACCTGCTCCTTTAAGATCAGGGCCTCAGGAAGGGGAGAGGCTTAAGTTGTGCAGGGAGGAGAGAGGGAACAAAGCTGCCCACATTTAGAGACCAATGTGCTGTTTCTTGCTCACCAGCGTCAAGCTGATTCTGATTTGGGGCCCCAGGTTGTTCTGTAGTCAACTGACATATAAAGAGCTCTTAATTCCATTGAAAGGTTACACAGAAGAAGCTTGATTGTGGAACTAACCTCGAGGCTCATTTCTCCTCTGGGGTGAGTCCAGTTGGGCCTGATCCTCCCTCCTCGCAGTGGCCAGGGGACTTGATCTGCAAGGCTCTTGCTACCCTTAGGGGAGTTTTTACCACCCAGCTCTCCTTTGGTCTAAGCAAGGCTGGCAAAGGGGGCAAAACCACAGGAACATAAACTTCACAAGAGCAATAGCAACAAACACTTCCCTACATGGGAACTATCCAGTCACGGGGAGGGCCTCTTGTCCCCTGGCGGCGTTGCTTGGGTGCCGCCAGCACAGAGGTTCCATTCTGTCACATGCTAACAGCGGGGTCTTGGAAATTAGTCCTGTCCTCCACTGTCAACTCCATAGCATTGGTCAAATTTCTAATTCAAAATTCATGTCTGGATTCTTATGTGGAATGTGCCCTCTGCCTACTTCATCCCATTAGAGTTTAAATCTAAACATTGTCTGCTCTATTAGGACTCTGGAATAAAACTAAAACAGATAATTGAATATGAGAGGGTAGAAAAATAACAAGAACCAGCAAGTATAGGGTCACATTCAGTTTTACTTTGCTTATACAGTGTTTGCCAATTTTTAAAATGTTTTTATTGATTTTAGAGAGAGAGAGAGAGAGAGAGAGAGAGAGAGGAAGGATAGAGAGAAACATTGATGAGAGAGAAACATCAATAGCTGCCTCCTACACACTCCCTACTGGGGATAGAACCTGCAACTCAGGCAAATGCCCTGACCAGGAATCTAACTGGTGACCTCTTGGTTCATGGGTTGCTCAACCACTGAGCCACACCAACTGGGTACATTTCTCAATTCAATGAGGCTGTCCCAGGGATAGCAACTGGGGTAAAGACCCTTTTGCCCACTTAATGACTCTTGGTTAGGAATCAAGCAGTGAAAGAAGTTGGGGGCTATAGGACCAGATAGTCTTTAGGCTTCCTTCTTTGCCTGGTGTCCATGAAGCTGAAATTTCATATTTCTATAACATTGAGCAATTGCTGCAGATTAGGAGGAATAAAAAGGCCAAATGAATGGAGAAAGATTTCTGAGGAGGAGCTGGTATGTATGTCAGGACTCACTTAACCCTCTTTGCTAAAGAGTTTGTTCCCTCCTCCTATTACTCATATTTTCTAAAGTGTATCTGACTCATTACAGAAAACATCTCAAGAACACAATGTTAAGTGAAAAAAATCAGATACAAAAGAATATAGTACAAAAATTAATTACTTATGTTAGTGAAAAACTATAGAAAATTATACTATATAGTATTATAAAGATATATTTATGTAGCCCTGGCTGGTGTCCATCATCCCATGTACCAAAAGGTCATGGGTTTGATTCATGGTCAGGACATATACCCAGGTCGTGGGTGCATTCAGGAGGCAATTCATCAATGTTTTCTTTCTTCTCTTTTCCTTTCTCTCCCTCTCTAAAATCAATGAAAACATATTCTCAGGTGATAATTAAATATATACATATATGTAATAAAATCTAGAAAACATGAAGATACATATTAGCAAAATAACAACAATAACTATTGTACCATGTTCACCTCCACAGCACCATAGTACCTGACCATTATAGAGAACTTTCCACATGCCAGGCACTGTTCTTTAAATTAGTTCACTAAATCCTTTGGAAAGGAAAGAAGGGGTTGGGGTGTATTTGAAATGCATATAGGAACGTGCCCAAATGTTCACAAATTACAAATTTTGGCAGTGTGTCAGTTACTTTATTTTTGGTGTTTAGTGTGTTTGAAACATTTCAAAGTTCTTTAATTTAAAAAAAAAAAAAAGCAATAAACAACAACAACAAAAAATATGACTCCTTTTAGGTGGAGAGGGCCCCTTCTGCCAAAGGACCTGCCTTCTCAATTTCCACTGATGAAATGTGTCCCCCCAAGATCTCTCTGGCAATGGTTTAGTCCTCTTCTCTTTTCTCTGTTCCAGACAACTGACTGCAGCTAGTCCCGTCCCCTGCCTTTCAGACCACCGTGCTGCCAAGGGTTCCACAGTGTCTGTTCCAGGCCTGTGCTCCTTCCCACACTCCAGTGGCCACTCCTCATCACCACATGGACACCCAAAAGAGAACCCTGATCACCACACACTGAGTTCTCCATCTCAGTAAACAGCATTACCTGTAGAATAAAAACAACCACATGCGTCTTTCTCAGCCACCTTCTTTCTGTCACTTTCTATTGATAGAATGGACCCAACCGCAAGTCTTACTGGTTCTGATTTCAGAATACACATTGAATCAGAGCACATCTTGGCCGACCGCTGCTGCCCAACTGGCCCCAGAGCCATGCTCTCAGGCCTGCACCGCAGACTGCAGTGGCCTCCCAGTGTTTGCTGGCTTCCACCACTGTAATCTGTTCTCCATATGGCTTTTCTAAAACTTCCCCAGTGCTCCACTGGACTCAGAACTAAGTAGAAAGTCCTTTTGGTGGTCTGCAGAGTGCACATCAATGGGCCACCAGTCCCCTTTAATGCCCACCCTTTCCTTGTTCCCTCTACTGCCATCCAACAGCCTTATAAGACCTCACTGTTTATCAGTTGGGACCACAAATGCCTGGCCTTTGACCTTGCTCTCCCCTTTGTCTACCTGGATATCTCTTTATCTAGATATTTTTATGGTTCTTTTTCTCCCTCTCTTCCTTCAGTCTCTGCTAAAATTTCATCTCTTCAGAGAAACTTTCCTGACCACTCCACCTCATATATCAGCCTGGTCATTTTCTTTCTCCTTGCCTAGATTTATTTTTTCCTAGAATCGTGCCTGCCAATATTAGGCACGCAACACACATTTGCTGAAATATTGAATTAATAATATGTCTCAAGAATGAGCTGGTCGCAGGCATTAACTTACATTATGTCTTTCTCAAAGAACACAGGTGACTGAAACTCAGAGAGTGTGCCCAGGTTCTCATTGGTACCCATTCTGAGAGTGGAATTTGAAACTGTTCCTTCTATTCTGTTCTTCCCTTATATCACACTGCATCTCTCAAAAGGGAAAGCAAGAAAAAACAACAACATTCAACTGTCTGCTGTTTGTTGCCAGGGGTTGTGCTGGTCACATTTACAAAGTTATTTGGATCTTCACCAATGTTCCAAGAAGTAAACATTGTCTCCATTTTAGAGATGAGAAAACTGAACCTTCTGAGAGGTTAAATATTTAGCATAAAATCACCATTTCTGTTCAGGGAAAGAATGTACCCCAGGCTTGCCTCATCCACATGCTGTGCTTTCTTAATGACATCCATCTTGCTTGCCTAAAAGTTTCATTTTAAGTCCCGTAAAAGCTTTCCTCCCTGTAGCATGGGCTTAGCAACCCTTGATGTTTCGTGAATGATTCCAACTCAGTCTTCTTCCCTTTCCTCATTCCCTCCCTCTGCTGCCGGGACCTTTCCCCAGAACTTTCACCTTCCACTCATTGCTTACGCCCTGCTCTAGTCTCAGAGGAGCAATAGTTCTCACGGGCCACCCAGAAGTTGGACATGAGAAAACAGGTTAGGTCGATGAGAGCGCGTAGGGGAACAGCCAGTGCTGGGAGACATACGATGCCCAACTTGTAAATGGGTTTGTTTGCTACAGTTTTTGGAGGGCTGTCGTATGGAACTTGAAACACATTTTATCAATGATGGATGGGGTCTTGGGATCATTCATGAAGCCTTGTATAATGTAAATGTCAAAACCAAGATGCTACTAGATACTTCTAGAATTTTGGAAACTTTACTAGCAAGTCAACATCAGTCACATGGATTCTGTGAGAAAATAAAATTTTTGAGTTTCAGTTGGGGACTGAGAATTCCCTAAAGATGAAGCCCAGACATCTCAATTGTTTCAGGCCTTCTCCTACTTCTGGTCCTCCCTGCCTGTTGGCCACCCCTGGGTCAGACAATGCAGCTAGTGCTCTGGGTGACTGCATGCTCTCCCTTTAGCAGAATCTACCTTGCCAGCAGCGCCCCCTTGTTTGTTGTTGTTATACTGTTGGAGAGAATCTAATAAATAATTTGTAAACCTAATAATAATCAAATAGATGACATTTTTGTTGCAGATTTCTGTGGGAAAACAAATCTTTATCCAAATCCAAAGGTAGGAATGTTGAGCTGAGATGGTGCATATTCCACAACCCTGCATATAACAAGAAAACAACAAACCAAGGAGAGTCCTTGTTTGGAAAACACTTCCATCTCCCACCCCCCTCCTGCTGAATTATTCTCCCCAGTTTGTAACATAAAGTTCCTGTGTGGAAAGCAAATATTGACCTGACTGACTCTTAAATGACTATTTTTTTTGTGTGTGTGTATAAGTCCACCTAGTTAGTGCTTTGCTATTTCAACATGTGTTCATAAATGAATTGCTTAATTTTCCACATTTTCTGTGTTAAGTCCCAGACTGCCTTGTGTCTTTTGAAAAATTGAAGTCATTTTAAAGTTGAATTTATATTAAAAATAATGGTGTCCTGCAAGGTTCTCTTGAACCTTGCCTTTCAGGATCTTGGCACATAACTGCATTATTACTATAGAATCACCTGCTTTGAGATCAGATGCTGCAAATGTTCCTCTATTTGTCTCTAGACTGAATGAGTCACTAAGAGATTTGGTTCTATAACATCCCAACTGGGCAATGGTTAAACTGGCATTTAGAATGCTGATTTCCTTTCCCATTCCCAATGACAGTTCAAGCAGTTGTATAAAAGGTGCACTTGGAGGATTGTGGAAAATACCAAACGCATTAGAATTCAGTTGAACAGGACCTCACCTTTATGATTTTTTGACAATCAATAATGTCATTAAAAATATTTCTCTGCATTGTTTTACTATAAAATGTGGGTTCCAGGATTGTAGGTGCAGCCTAAGTGCTCTAGGGTTGATGGGTACTCTCTTGTGCTAGAGCCTTTTTGGTCATTGTAATTAATAAATTTAGCATTTGTTCTTAGATTTCTAGGAAAAGGTGAAGTATGTTGTAGGAAATTCGGTATAACTAGATTACTGGGTATGTTTTTGTGGGTAAAACAGAGAAGTAGGGAATAGACACTACTATAGTCCAACTAACTGGAGAATGGTTGGATTCAAGCGGTGATGATTTGGGGATGGGATGGATGATGGTGAGATTTTTCCAAAGACATATTCTTGGTCTCTGTTGTCAACATGTATGTTTGGTTACCCATTGAAGACAGAACTTAACGTGAAAAGCTGTAGGAAACCATGAATTTGTATCTGAGTCAAAACCACTGTCGTTAATGAATTTGCCACCTGAAGTATTCAGAATTGTACTGGTGGTCCATTTCACAGAGACATCATTAGAAGTAAGAAAAAAACAACATTTTCAATTAGATGGAGCAATGGCCACATTTAACAGATTGCAGGAGTTTATTTTATTGAAAACTCATTGCAAAGAGAGAGAGAGAGAGAGAGAGAGAGAGAGAGAGAGAGAGAGAGAGAGAGAGAGAGAGAGAGAGAGAGAGAGGGAGGGAGGGAGAGAGGGAGAGAGAAAAGAAAAAAAAACCTGACTAGTTAGGTTACTAAAAGACACCTTATGTTGTTAGTCTATACAAATAGAAGTGCATTATCCAGAATAAAGGAACAGAAAAACATTTTAAACTCTGAGTACCTGAAGCATGCACTTCATTTTGATTAGAGATAAAGTAAATTGGAATCTAGATGGGAATCCAGCAGTGAACAGCCAGAATGATGAAAGACTTATAGCCATAAAATACAAAGAACGGACATATTTCTTGGAAAAGAATGAGGGAAATTGTAATATTTGCCTATAGAAAAAAAAGTTTAAACAAAGGTTGGGCGACCACAAAGAATCAAGCATATGACAAGTGTTTTGGCATGATGATATTAGGGTCCTTTTCAAACCCGCTCTTCTAGAAGGTCATGGGTATACTCCTATGGAAGGTCCAGATCTCCAGAAATAGTGCTATCTCTGGGAGGTCCAATTTGTAAAATGGTGTCCTTTTAAAAAATATTTTAGATCTTTGTCATATTTTCTTTAACTAGAGTGTGGCTTCCCAATATTTTATTGAGATGATTAAAATATTTTCTGTTCTGTCCAATAGGATAGCCACTAGCCACATGTGGCTATTCAACACTAGAAATTGGCTTATTTTACTGGAACTAGATTTTCATTTTATTTAATTGTCATTTTAATGCCCACATGGAGCTGAGAGAAATGAGCAGGGCAGCTCAAGATATTGTTTTTCTCTTCCATTTAACCGTGCTGACACTTTAATAATTTAGTCTTTAGTTTCTTCCAGGTTCGCCTAAAAGCTTACAAGCAAATGTGTAACATAATTAAAATTTACCTTCCAGATTACTAAATGTGGATTATTATTATTTTTTTTTAGATTCCTTCTAGATATTTTCTGAGTCCCATATCCCAATTCTTCAAATTTCTTCTTATCAAATGACATCTGCTTGAGAGCACCTTTCATTATTTTTGGCATGTTGAAATGTTGATTGCAGAAATTAAGTTCTGTTAGTGCCCTCCGCCTGTCAGCACCCACGTCCTATTGCCAGATCTCCAGAAATAGTGCTATCTAGGAAGGACCTGCATTTGCTACCCTCAATCCAGGATAAATAAGACATGGTCGGTAATCCCCAAGGCTTGCTAACAACTTGGAAAAATAACATACTTGATGGCTGTGTTTACTACTATATACTCATTTGGCTTTAAACTTTTAAAAAGATAAGCAACTTTTTTGGATTCAAATAAAAATTTATTATTGGTTTGAAGTAATCTTCATTAACCCCTTATTAAGCCCTCTCTTCCAGGAAAATCATTTTTTTCAGCCCCAATTTCAAGATCAACACAGTTATAGAACAGAGAAATAGCCAGTATCTTCTTTTTGGAGGAAATCATTAGTATCTTCCATTCTCTTGAAGTTAGATTTGAACTGCTTTGTTGTTAAAGATAAAAAGCACTAATCAAATGCAATCAAATTGCTTTTGCTTTTCTTATCTTTTTATAACTCTTTAAAAACTTTTGATTTTTGATAATTGTCTATTTATATGCAGTCGTAAGAATGAATTCCTTCACCCAATTCCCCCCACTGGTAACACCTTACATAAATATAATACAATATTAGAGACAGGAAATTAACACTGATGCAATCCACTGATCTTATTCAGATTCCACCAGTTTATGTGACTCATTTGCATGTGTTTAATTATATCCTTAAAATACATTTTATGTATGTGATGTTCTTGACTTTATAACACTGTTTATAGTGTGATAACCTCCAAATCCTGTATAGTGTACAAAAATAGTCATTTTTCCTCACATAGACTGTTTTATACCTCTTCATGTAATTTTAAGGTACAAAAACTTTCAGAGAAGGTATAATCCACAAAGGAATCTTAAATTATAACCCATTTTTGTTATAGTATTTAGACTTTTTCTTTCATGATATTCAAAATGTCAGGTGAAAGACTTATAATTAGAGTATTTATTATTTACTTTTTTAACAACATAGAGTATCACTGCTCATCAAAGGCTTTTTACTCATGTTAATCTACAAATAATTATCTGGGATCAGGTCTTTGCTTTTATGGCCCTTGTGAACCTAGAGACTTAAGAACAGCAACATTTTTGAATTTGGTTCTCATTAATTTGGAATGTGTGATCACTTAGATATTTAGATGATAATTTGAAGTTTGTTTTTATGCAAACAAGATAGTTAAACACACATACACACACTCTGAACAAATTATTGGCTTAATTATGATTACACAAGAAATGCTTTTACTGCTCCTAAAAAAGTACACTCAAACACAGAATAAGTTCCCTTTGTGGGCAAAGAATTAATTTAGTAATTATAATCCACTTGTGTATATTATTAAGTAAGCTTTCTTAAGATTTACAAGGCATCTCTGGCCTAGTTTAATTTATTTGTATAAAATGATATGTTTTATACTTTTCATTTACTTAAGTTGGATTCTTACTAGGCAAAATTAATGAAGTTCCAATGTGGAAATGTCTTTCCACTTAACATGGACTGAGGATATCCTAACACATTTCATGCCAATTCAGCTTTTAGCAGATGAAAAAGAACTAAGTTTGTGTTATTGGAAACTGCAAAGAACTCCATGCTGGGAGGGAACATTACTCATTTATTTTAATTAATGTATAAAGAAGTAAATGACCATCTTCAAATTTACAATGAAACTGTGAAAATGAAAATAACAGTTTAGATATTCAATAGTTATTGGCCCCTTTTACCTTGTTAAATACTTTTAAGTAATACAAAAGATACTAGGAAAAAATAACCACAGAATTAATGTTCAAGAGAGTCAGCAGTGCATTTTGTAAACACCAATCAAAATAACTAATAAGGAGAATGTGGGAAAGGGAAGAAATAATAAATAAGAAAATGTTTGTGTACCACAACAGACATGTATTATGCAAAATTCATAATACCCATGAGCAAAGGGAAACATAAAAAACAAGATTAAATTAACATGCAATTGTCAAAATTATAGTTCATATAAATAAAATCAAGACATTTTCCAAGTAGAAAAAAATAGACATTAAAATGTAGAAGAAATTATGTCCTTCTAAGAAGGAATAATAAACATTTTTAAAAGTCTGACAGTATTGTACATTGTTCAGAGTCCCAAGTATTATTGTCATTATTTAAAAATTAATTTCTAAACAAATTCACGTAAGGTAAAATTTGGTATCACTGTGCTAACATCCAGGTGGTAAAACTTTTTTAAAAATATATTTTATTGATTTTTTTTACAGAGAGGAAGGGAGAGGGATAGAGAGTTAGAAACGTTGATCAGCTGCCTCCTGCACACCCCCTACTGGGGATGTGCCTGCAACCAAGGTACATGGCCTTGACCAGAATCGAACCTGGAACCTTTCAGTCCACAGGCTGACATTCTATCCACTGAGCCAAACTGGTTAGGGTGGTAAAACTTTTATTTGTGTGAATATTAACATTATTTTTACTGTCTTTTTTATTTCTAAAAGTATAAGGATCCTTTCTCTTCATTCATATATTTAACAAATACTGTATATATTGACCATCACAATATACTGACTTCTGGACGTAGAGTGGACTCAAAACAGATAATAGTTCCTGTCCCCACAGAATCACAAAAATTCTACCCAACTATTGAAATATTTCATCTTTGGAATGTTGTAGTTGTCCATCCTCATGGGTAATATAAGTGCAAGATTCACAACTAGATAAAGCAGATGCCCTAAGACAAACACATTGCATTGAATATGTTTTGTTTACATGTGACTTTTGATTCATAGTAGTAACAGTGCTTCGCCTTGCTTTTGAGTGTGTTTGACAAGATTCATTTTGCTAGAATCTTGAAGTCTTAGAGTATGAATACTTTGAGTTTCATTGTTGCAGAAACATGAGAACTAAATTCAAAATCTAGTTGTGATCATTCATTCATTCATTCATTTGTTCATTCATTCATACATATTTAGCCAATATTTGTTGAAGAAAACAGACACAGCTCCCTGCCACTGGGAATATAATGCTCTAGCAGAGGGAGACAAAGAACAGTAGACCTACAGGAACAATGTTGAAGAAAGACAAAGTAGAGCAGAATAAGGGGGTTGGAAGTGGCAGGAATAAGGTCAGGATGGCAGGTTGCAGTGTTAAATGTGGTAGGTAGTGAGTGGAGACCTCGTTGAGCAAAGACTTGAAGTATTTGTGGGAATGATATGTGTAGACATCAGATGGAAGAAAGTTCCAAGTAGAAAGAAGAACTGGAGCAAAGCCTGAGGATGAGTGTACCTGATGAAAAGCAAGAAGGCCAGCAGGGCTGGAACAAAGTGAGTTAAGAGAGGAAAAGGCAGAAAGGGAGCTCAGTTAGAGGGAAGGTTGGTGGATTATGTAGAATTTTGGAATCCACTGTCAGAATTCTGAGAAGAGTTCCATGATCTGAATTATGCTTTTAAAAGGGTAACTTCAGCTGCTTTTGAAAGAATATATTGTAAGGAAGCATGTAAGAAGGGACATATGATAGGAGGATCTCACCAGGCAAGAGATGATGGTCACTTAGACTAAGCTTGTTATAAAATGTGGTTGGATTCCAATATATTTTGAACATAGAGTCAATAGGATTTGCTGATGGGTTAGATATGGAGGGGGAAAGAGGAAAGTAGAAATATCTTCATTTAGAAACTTGGTGCAAAATATATTAATTTGCGAGATTTAACTTCTCCATATATCTATATTTTACTTATTCCCAATTCTGGACATCTAGTTAGTTTTTTGTTTCTTTTCTGTCTAAATAGTTTTGTTTCATAATTATTTACTAAACACTCACCATGTAATATATACTGTTGGAGATGCAAAATGAGCAAAATGTTGATTCCGGTCTCAAAAAAAAAAAAAAAATCACAAGAGGCAAAACAGTTAGAAATTGAGATAATACCATAAAGGGAATACCAATCGAATGTTATAGGCCATCAGAGAAGGGAGACATTCTTTTGCACTGTGAGAAAAAGAGAAGGCTCAACATCAAGTGAGCTTGAACATAAATTTAAGGATAATGTGAACTTAGGGATTGCTAAAATGAAGTGTACTCTACGTGGGTCCAAGGATAGTGAATACGGTTTGGCTGGAGGGAATAACTGAGGAAAAAATTAAGTAGGCTTTCCTCTTTTTTCAGGGTGCATTGGCCAAGGAGGTAGCAGAAAAGATCAGAAGTGTGTTTATGAGTAAGAGATATTTCAGAGATAGGACTACTGGTTTAGCAAGGTATCAAAGGCAATGCTGAGGATTAAGACATGCTAAAGCAGAAATAGGGACATGGAGGGGAAGGACTTTTTCCTAAAATCTTTCCATCTGGAGCACAGAGGCAAGCAAAGTGAAAGGGAAGAACTACAATAAATTCTAACAAATAGCATATCCCCATTTTTCTCAGCAGCAGGTCTGGGGACCTAATTTTCTTGATCTCTATTTGCTTGGGTTGTGATTGTGATTTCTGTGACTCAGAGACTCTTGGGAAAGGAAAGAAGGTGGTAGACAAGCCTGATTCCCTTAAGAGAGAGATTAAGAAGTGCAGAAAAAATTATTAAATTACAAAAGACTTTTAAAGGTTTACAGAACCACTTTTCAAAGCTATTTGAGGTAAGAGCCACAAATAACTACCTGCTTCAAACTCTGTTCAGTTCCTCCTCTCCAAACTGAATTGAAATGCAATCTGGCTTCTTTGAATGGAAACTTCTTCCGGTATTTTCCTTAATCGAGCATAGAGGCAGAGGAGGTGAAGAGAAGGTCACTACTTTGAAGGTCTATGAAGCTTAAAATGTTCTGGCTACAGACTCCAGCTGAACCAATTTTGTTTTCCGTGGTGAAGTCTACCAAACAAAACCTTGGGAATGTGCCCAAGGAACTTGTATTGAATATTTGAATTTTAGAAGGCAAAGGAGCAGGATAATTGATTATTTTGGCAAAGAACACATTGTCAGCAAGGTGTTTCTTCACCCTTCCTCGCATTTTCAGAAGTGTTTAAAATAATTAGAAGCAAATACAAACGCTGGGAAGAAGCATTCAGGGGAGATTTTCTTCCAAGTGGACATTTTTCAGAGACCTCAGCTGAAAGTTTGGGTAGCACACTTTGAGGGGAGATGGAGTATTTGCTAATGAATATGAATAGCATTTCCTTATGGGCCATATATTTTTCCAGCAGGAAATGGATAATCTACTATGACATTTCAGTGGGTTGGAACAAGATAGATAAATCAAGTACAAGTTGCCGTGTTTCTTTTTCAAATGAAAGATAAATGCCTCAATGGAGTAGCAATCATAAAATATATAAGTATTTATAATACAGTACTGTTTTATACCATCTGCCAAAGAATGGTATTTATTCAGCCACTGATATGAGAACAGATTTTCTTCCATATTATGCAGGGAGGAAATACATCCTAGTGTTAATGAGCATGCACTTTGTAGTTAGCCAGCCTAAGTTCTAACAAAATTTTTAGTTGACTGGCTGTGTTACTTAACCCCACTTTCCCTGTCGTTCTAATGGTACAATAATAATTCTACATTTTAAAGTTACTGAGTCTATCAAACAAGGTAATACATGAAAAAGCATTCTACCAAATGCCTAACACATGCAAGTACTCAATAAATAATAGCTGTTCTCATCATTCCACTGGTTAAAATTGGCTACACACAAAATAAGAGTTTCAAAGTATTTGGAACATCTGAACTGAATGCTTTTGAAAGAAATGCCGAGGGACCAGATTAATGAGTCCCTCTTCTGGTTTAGGCAAATATGTCTCTGTATTAAAATCGAGGCATATAATCTATTTCCCTATAACATTGGCTTTCAACAATACAAATATATTACATGCTCACACTACATGTCCCTCATGGGTTTAAAGGGCCCCAGGCTGGTGGAACAGTTACCATCTCACACACTGCCAAGTTGTCATGAAAAAGAGAAAATCTTCAATTAGCAAGTGAGTGGTCTGGCCTGGAAGTGGCATACATATCGCTTCCATTTACAATTTGTTGGCCAGCCACATGACCTCATCCAACATCAAAGGGATCAGAATATAATATCCTGCTCTTAGAAGGTGGGAAGTGGAGATTTGATGAACAACACTGATGACTACCATAAGATCATAGACATAGTTGAAAATACACTGTTCCCTTGCAGGTAGTGGCACTTGAGGTACTCTTTAGTGAGTCACAAAATAGCAAATTAAAGTCAATTTTCATCAGAAGTGATAAATGGTGCCTCTGAGCTCTGGATGAGCCTGGAGGGTGACCTGTCTAAGTTGGTGGTACCCACCCAGAACATGTTGCCTTGAGTTTCTGGGATGCTGGACTACCTAAGCGTCCCATAGGTTGAGGTCTTCTGTGAAAGTTGTCCAAAACAATTTTTCACTCTAAGACCTTTACTCACCATTTCATTCTACAATAGTTTAAATGATTTTATCTCTTTTATCTCATATCTAATGTGTTTCATGTGTTCTAACTGTATGGCTCCATTTGGCGCCTTGGATGCTATGGCTGAGAGGCACCATATAAATAATATTGTTATTGTTATGATGATGAGTTCAAGCACTGGAGGGAAAATTGTGAAATAACTTGGTACTGAAACTATCATTATTTTCAGCAAAATGAAGTTCGGATTCTTATTACACTAGTAAGCCTTGAAGATTAAATGGTATCCACAGCCTGTACCTGAGCAATGGTCTAAAGAAGTCAAAATAAAAATGTTTGATATAGCATTTTACATATTATAAAACAGATGTTTGATTTTAACTATTCTTAATATTTTAAAAAGTTGACACTCATATCTGCTATTAAAAGAAACAACAAATGAAAAGTCCCACACAATTACCTTTAATTGTATTTATTTTGCTTCCATTGTGATTGGACAGACCAACTATGTTAATTAATTTAACCCTTAGTGTTGATCATTTGCCATTGTGCTTGTGAGGTTGAGCAATAGACTGTTTCATTACTTTAAAAATGCATCATCAAGATGGGAGGTGCAGAGAGTTCTGGAAAAAAAGGACTGTTTAGGTTCTTTCCCTCGTGATGATGTGATATTATATTCCCATTACTTGAATATTCATTATGGTTACCCACATGCTTTTGGCTACCTCTGTTTCCTGCAACTGTTTACATTATTAAGTTGGTCTGGGTTATAAAATGTAGCTTGAACTCTGTGTATAGTTAGTGTAGCGTGGGATGTTTGTATAGATTGGGTAGATTCTCTTTTCAGCCTAAAAGAATCATGGAAGGTTTCTAAAAGAAGATGAGACAAAATAGTCAGGGTCTTATTACTGTAGGGCCTCAAACCACAGATGGAAAACACTGCAGGGATAGTCTGAGGAATTCTCTGGCACATGAGGATCTGGGTCCTCCCTGTGGCTTACACCAGATCACTTTCTGCAAGAGGCCTCATTCCTTTTCGGATGGGGAGAGGGGAGGGCTTTGGAGAGCATTGCCTAACTCAGAAACACGAGAAAATGAAAAGCATTGATGGTGCTGCGATTTTATGACTTCCTACAAGGAAATAGCTGGCATATGATAAATTAATTGAAAAGATGAGGTAGTAATGTGTAAATGATGCATAAGATATCTGTAGAACTGTGATCTGGAAAGATGGGAGAACAGACTGGTCAGAATATGAAACCCAAAGATGTTCTTGGACTGTTCTACTCTAAGACCCCTCAGTTCAGTTTCAAACTCAGATAATTCTCTCTTGCTCCATCCTGACCCCTTTTCACCAAGAAGTGGTGTGCAAAGAACCCAGTCACAGGCCCAATATACAATAAACACGAAGAAAAGTGGTCTCCAATATGACTTGGAAACTGAGACAGGATTCTTTCTCACCTATCTTTGTATTTTGTCAGCCTCAAGCTGTTAGATTTTAGATTCCATGAAATTTATCAGTTCAGTCTTTCTTGATAAGCATATGCAGATGAATAAAAAGGCATAGCACTGTTTTAGAATCATACAGACCATCCCTGAGGGAACCATAGGGAGTTCACACACAGTCCTCAGAGGTAGATAGAGCCTTCAAAACTTGTCACCCAATTCCCTTATTTAAAAATTTAGTTACAGTTTACATTAAATATTATTTTGTGTTTCAGGTGTACAATATAGTGGTTAGACAATCGTATAATTACAAAGTGCTGCCCCTGCTATTTTCAGAACCCACCCGGCACCATCCACACTTACTGTATTGTTGACTATTTCCTATGCTGTACTTTACATCCCTATGGTTATTTTGTAACTACCAACTTGTATTTCTTAATCATTCACTTCTTAAACCCAGCCCCCTCGAGCTTCTTCCCCTTTGGCAACCATCAATCTGTTTGTTGTATCTATGAACCTGTTTCTGTTTAGTTTTTCTTTATTTATGTCGCTCTTTAGATTACACAAATAAGTGAAATTGTATGGTATTTGTCATTCTCTGACTGACTTATGTCACTTAGCATAATAACCACTAGGTCCATTCTTGCTGTTGCAAATGGTAAGATTTCATTCTTTTCTATGGTCCAGAAATAATTCATTGTATATGTGTACCAGCTCTTTCTGATCCACTCATCTTTGATGGGCACTGTTTTAATTCCATATCTAGGCTATTACAAATAACACTGCCATGATCATGGGGGTGCATATATTCTTTTGAATTAGTGTTTTGGGTTTCTTCAGACTCATACCCACTAGTAGAATTGTTGGGTTATAAGAATTCCATTTTTAATGTTTTGAGGAGACCTCATACTGTTTTTCATGGAGGCTGCACCAATCTGCATTCCCACCAACAGTGCATGAGAGTTCCCTTTTAAAAATTATTTTTTGTTTAAAGTATTACATAAGTCTCCTTTTCCCTCCATTGACATCTCCTCAGGTCCCCCATCCCCCAACATATGCCCTCACACCCCCTACTATCTGTGTCCATTGGTTTTGCTCATATGCATGCATATAAGTCCTTTGATTGATCTCTCACCCCCTCATCCCTCGCCTTCCTTCATAGGTTAGATAGTCTGTTTGATGCTTCTATGAATCTGGTTCTATTTTTTTTAATATATATTTTTTAATGTATTTTATTGATTTTGTACAGAGTTAGAAACGTCGATGAGAGAGAGTCATCGATTGGCTGCCTCTTGCACACCCCCTACTGGGGATATGCCCGCAACCAAGGTACATGCCCTTGACCGGAATTGAACCTGGGACCTTTCAGTCCCCAAGCTGACGCTCTATCCATTGAGCCAAACCGGTTTCGGCTGGTTCTATTTTTGTTCATCGGTTTATATTGTTCATTACCTTTCCATTAATGAGTGAGATCATGTGATATTTATCTTTCTCTGGCTTATTTGCTTAGCATAATGCTCTCCAGGTCCATTCATGCTGTTGCAAATTCCTTTTTTTTTTTTTTTTTTTTTTTTTTTTTTTTTACAGCAGCATAGTATTCCATTGTGTAGAAGTACCACAGTTTTCTAATCCACTCATCTGCTGATGGGCACTTAGGCTGCTTTCAAATCTTAGCTATTGTAAATTGTGCTTCTATGAACATAGGGGTGCATATATCCTTTCTGATTGGTGTTTCTGTTTTCTTGGGATATATTCCTAGATGTGGGGTTGCGGGGTCAAATGCAGGTTCCATTTTTAATATTTTGAGAAAACACCATAGTGTTTTCCACAGTGGCTGTACTAGTCTGCATTCCCAGAGAATTCCCTTTTGTCTACATCCTAACTAACATTTATTTGTTGATTAATAGATGATAGCCATTCTGATAGGAGTGAGGTGATATCTCATTATGGTTTAACTTTGCATTTGATGATTTGAACTTGAGCATCTTTTCATATGTTATCCATATGTCCTCTTTAGAGACATGTCTATTCCAGCCCTTTCCTCAGTTTTTCATTGTATTGTTTGTCTTTTTTGTGCTGAATATTATGAATTCTTTATAAATTTTGTATATTAGCCCCTTATCAGTTGTATCACAGGTGAATATATTCTCCCATTCCGTGGGTTGTCTTTTCATTTTGTTGATTGTTACTCTTGCTGTGCAAAACCTTTTTAGTTTGATGTAGTTCATTTGCTAGCTTTTCTTGTTTCCCTTGCCAAAGGATATATATTAGAAAAAAATAACACTAAGAGAAATGTCTGATATAATACTACATTTTCTTCTAGGAGTTTTATTGTTTTTAGCCTTTCATTTAAGTCTTTAACTCATATTTATTTTATTCTTATATAATATGTAAGGAGGTGTAAGCCATCATCAGGGGGAATCCAGCAATGTTTATCAGGCTCAAACTGACCAGGATTTGAACATATGAAGGGAGGGCTCTGCACCCATTTGGTGTGCAACGGAAAAATTGCACCATCTTAGAACCACACAACTCAGTCTATTCCACATTCTTTCCATGCCTCTTGGAGAGTCCAACCTCATCAAGGTAGGCTGACAGGGAGTCAGTAGGATGGGGCTATTGTATACCCCCAGGCTGATATACTATGGAGGATAGGGATTTTAGCAGCTATTGCTTCAGTTCTCTCCAGAGCCATAAACCCCATCTCTCCTCACAAGACTGTAGTTCTCTGTCATCTGACCCACCCTCCCTTTGCAAGAACCCAGAGTAAGTGGCTAAAAACAAGATTTTGCGAAGTGGTCCTTTATGATGGTGCCTGGGTTTCTAATAGACTCCCTAATTTCTCTAGAAAGACATAATCCCCATTGCTTTTTAAAGCCTTATGTTATGTAGTCCCCTCTTTCTAGATCTGGTGTTATGGGCTGGGGAGCCTGTAGTGTTAAGACCTCACACTCCTCAGGGTGTTTCTGAGCCAATGTGGGTACATGGCCAACCCTTCCTGCATCTCTACCCTTTCTACTAGTCTCCATATGGCATCTTCTGTAAATTCTTGGTTATAAGGCTTCTGTTCAGATAGTCTTCAGTTGGCATTTCTATGTTTTGGATGTAATTTTGGTTTTGTTCTGGAAGGATATGAGTATAACTTCTACTTACTCCATTGCCATCTTGGATCCCATTATTCCTTTTTTTTTTGTGAGGAGTATAAGGAGACCCCAGGGTTTTGACCACCAATCATTAGAATAGCTAAGCCCCTCACAAGGACAGCACTTGTGGTTTTAGCTGATGTACTGGAAATTGCCTTTATTTCAATGTGTTTCAGTTTGATTGTTTTTTAAAAATATCTTTTTATTGATTTTTTGACAGAGAGGGAAAAGGATAGATAAATCAAAACATTGAAGAGAGAGACACATCAATTGGCTGCCTCCTGCAAGCCCCCTATTGGGGACCAAGCCCACCACTTAGGCATGTGCCCTGACCTGGAATGGAACCAGCGGCCTCTTGGTTCCTGGGTTGGTACTCAACCACTGAGCAACACTGGCCTCGCTGATAACTTTTGTTAAGGCAGAGGAAAATCACCTCACCTTTGTTTACTCCTAAATGGCTGTAACTCAAAGAGAAACCGAGTTTCTTTCTCTGCCTCTTCTGTGGAACATATGGGCCATGGTTCTTTTCTATGTAAAACTATCCTAAGTCTACCCTTCAGGCAATAGCAGTTTTCTTATTTAAGGCCAAGAATATGGAATGAAATCTCTTTTAAAGAAATGCATTTATCTCTAAAATTATGAGTTATAGAGATTAATTTTTCATTCATTTAATTTGCTTCCTGTGGACACTAAACATTTTTGATGCAATAGATTTAGTATAGAGATTAGATAGTAGAGAAAAGGCTGCCTAAACAACTAAAGACTCAGCATCAGGGAAGTCTCATTTCACGTAATTCATTTGCAAGTCTCATCTCAGTTGGAAGTCTCATCTCAGTTGGAAGTCTCATTTCAGGTAATTCATTTAAGAAAAATTCACATCACATTGACTTCAGACATGTACTACCTCAGTGGGGTTCTTCTTTTGAAAGACAAGTTTTAGATTAAAACTGTTGATAATTAATGTCAAAATAGAACCAAATCTGAAAGAAAAAAACGAGTAAAGATCACATCCCTAAAACATCAGATTATCAGTTTTATCAGGAGAGGAGAAGACTGTACCTGCCAATGCATGCTTCTTTAATGAAATGGAATAAACCTATGAAAAACAGTCATGCACACGGACATTTAAAAGGAAATATGAGAAGAAAAAAATGATTTCATTGAGTTTCAGAGAAGGACAACTTTGGATATTAATTAAAGGTTGCCATTTATCTGTAGTGGATGGTATGTGTTACACAGAGGTGTGGCTTGATGGTCTCTGTCCTTTATTGCAATGGTTTCTACCGCGATACTTTTTATTAATGGGGTTCTACAAAGAGCTCAAGGCATGTTTGCTGCTTTCCTGACTGACATTCTGTTACCCAAACATACATTGGATTAATCTTTTTAAAAATGGGCTTCCAAATCAAAAGAATGCTGAAAAAAAATTTATTTCTCTTTTGGAGTCTTCTTGTGACTAGCTTGTTTTCCTGAAGGCTAATAAAACGATATAAAGGAAAGCGACATCCATATCACTTCACTTAATTAAGCAAGAAAAGTAAAATCTGTTTTCCAATGTCAGCTCATCTTTTCAAAGTCAGAGTGGAGAGTAAAAAGAGACTGCTAAGGCTAAGACTGCTAGAGTGTTCAATGGGAGACAATTCAAATGCACATGGCTTTGCATCCTGGAACTATTAATAATTATTAGCCATATGACCTTAAGTAAAACCTTAGCTTTTGGGGCTTTAGTGGCCATTGATAAAGAATGGGATAATATATTCCCAACTGTTGGGTGAAAGTATTGCTTGAGCAACCTTGTTTGCAGTGGCTTAGTGTTCAGCGAAGAGCTGGCGATGTGTATTTTCCCCTTACACTGCAAGCTTCAAGAATGATGCTGTGGCAGCTTTTGCCATCAGAATAGCCAATGGATTTTGTACATTACTATGGCCTATGGAATATTTGCTTAGTGCTTTCTGCCCATTATCTCATTGAAATTCTTATGTCAAATTTATGTGGTAAACACCATGCCCAATTTAGAGCTGTGGAACATGAGGCTCAAAGAAGTTGATTTTTCAAGATGGCTCTGCTAGAATGGCTATCATCAACAAATCAACAGAGGACAAGTCCCTGAGAGGATGCGAAGAAAAAGGATCCCTCTTAAATTGCTGGTGGGAATGCAGACTGGTACAGCTACCTTGGAAAACACTGTGGAATTTCCTCAAAAAATTAAAAATGGAACTTTCATTTGACCCAGTAATCCCACTACTAGGAATATATCCCAAGAAAACAGAAACACCAATCAGAAAGGATATATGTACCCCTATATTCATAGCAGCACAATTTACAATAGCTAAGATTTTAAACAGCCTAAGTGCCCAACAGCAGATGAGTGGATTAGAAAACTGTGATACATCTATACAATAGAATACTATGCTGCTGTAAAAAAGAAGGAATTCTTACCATTTGCAACAGCATGTATGGAACTGGACAGCATTATGCTAAGCAAATAAGCCAGTCAGAGAATGATAAATATCTCATGATCTCACTCATTAATGGAAATATAATGAACAACATAAACCGATAAGCAAAAATAAAACTAGAGTCATAGCAGCATTGACAGACTGTCCAACCTATGAAGGAAGGCAGGGGGTAAGGGGGTGAGAGGTCAACCAAGGACTTGTATGCATGTATATGAGCATAATCAATGGACACTGGGGAGAGGGAGAAGAGAGCATGTCCTGGGGGGTGGAGGAAGCTGGGGAGAGATCAGTGGGGGGAAAAGGAGACATGTATTGATAATACTTCTAACAATAAATAATTTTTAATAAAAAAATATATATGTAAAAACAAACAAAAAAGATGGTTCTGCTAGAAATCATATGAAAAAATGCTCAATGTAATTAGTTATAAGAGAAATGCAAAATAAAACAATGGGGTGCCACCTCACACCTGCCAGAATGGCTATCATTAATAAATCAATAAACAGCAAGTACTGGCAAGGATGTGGAGGGGGGAAAAAAAACAACAACACCCTAGTACACTGCTGGTGGGAATGCAGATTTGTACAACCACAATGGAAAACAGTGTGGTGTTTCCTCAAAAAATTAAAAATGGAACTACCATTTGACTTAGTGATCTCACTTCTAGGGACATATCCTAAGAATCCTGAAACACCAATCAGAAATTACATGTGCACTTCTATGTTCATAGCAGTGTTATTTACAACTAGAGGCCTGGTGCATGAAATTCGTGTGGGGGAGGGGAGCGGGGAGGAGGGTGTTTCTTAGCCTGTCCTGCACTCTCTCCAATCTAGGACCCCTTGGGCATGTCTGTCTGCCAGTTTAGGCTCGATCCCTGTGGCCTAAACCTGCAGTCAGATAATCCCATTCACAATCCAGGACCACTCGCTCCTAACTGCTTGCCTGCCTGCCAGCCTGATGGCCCCCTAACCACTCCCATGCTGGCTGATCTCCCCCAATTGCCCTTCCCTGCAGCCCTGATTGCCCCCATCTGCCCTCCCCTGCTGGCCTGTTAGCCTCTAAATGCCCTCTCCTGCCAGCCTTATTGCCCACAACTGCCCTCTCCTGCTGGCCATCCTGTGGTGGCCATCTTGTGATGATGTGAGGGTAGCCATTTGTGATAACTACACACGAGGGTGTAATGCCACAAGGCTTTTATTATATAGGATAGCTAAGATCTGGAAGCAGCTCAAGTGCCCAGCAGTAGATGAATAGATAAAAACAAAACAAAATACTGTGCTATATTTACACAATGGAATACTGTGCAGCTATAAAAAAGAAGGATCTAGGAAGGATCTCTTACCTTTTGAGACAGCATGGAGGAACCTGGATGTTATAATGCTGAGCAAAATAAGCCATCAGAGAAAGACAAATTTCACTGCTCTCAATTTTATATGGAATAAAATCAACTGACAAAAAATTATCCAGAGACATTGAAGTATGCAATGGTCTTATACATTTCAGAGGGAAGGGGATTGGAGGGTGGAAAGACGTTAATCAAAGGATTTATATGCATATACGCATAGCCCTTGGATAGAAATAATGTAGGAATACCTGTAGGGGGGTGGAAACGGGATGGTGGGTCAGTGCAGGGATGTGGTGGGGAGACATCTGCAATACCTTCAACAATAAAGACAAATTTTAAAAAAGAGGTAACATTCAGACTGAAGTCTCCCTAACAATGGAGCGTGCATATATAACTTCTACCATCCAAATGATTCAACCAGAGTCTGGCTGCTATATAGTTGCTGTTTGTTGTACTAAATCTTGGAACTATACAGTTGGCAGTGAATAATAAAATTTTGGACTATCCTCACGTGGGGTCAGATTGTCAGTTTCAGAAAGACACTATATATCTTGGTTGTTATTCTCTTGGACCCAGAAGAGTCCAGTCAGTTGAGTGCCCTACCCCTGAGATTTCCTGTGACAGGACTGACAGCTTCTGATCAGGCTTAGCACGTACCATGGGCGTGCAGTCCCCTGCACAGTGGTAGGCAGATCTGATGACGACTGTGCAGTTGGATGAAATGGAGTCAAGCAAAGCCACATGTAAAAATACATTTCCTTCCAAAACGATGGTGCATCTGCAAGGGTGTAACGAGCAGTGATATTCTTGGCATTCGTTGGAAACACCCCGGGCTGCTTGGGTAATACGTTTCCTAGGGTTAGTCATTAACAGGCTTCCTGCTTTCCACCTCTTTTGACAGGCCCAGCTGTGAGATACAGTAAGTTCAAGATGTCAGAGGCCAGGCCACCTCCCCTGCTTGGGCAGCACACGACGCACATCCTGAAAGAGGCCCTCAGATATGATGACAGGACCATCGCCGAGCTGCTCAGGACTGGAGTAGTGAACCAACATGAAGCCCAGTGACAAAGGAAAAATGCTCTGTCTTAAAAACATAGTCTGACTGCACTTTACTGGCAAAGGCAATACTGCTTCTGAACCCTACGTCCCTTGGCACTAAAAACTAGAATAAATTCCAGATTTCTGCATTTGGCTCTGGTATCAATGAATCTAGTGCTTCTTAAGTGTACCCCACCTTTCATTCATTACCATTTCCCCCCCCCAGATAATAGATTAATTGTGAACTTGAATTTTTGGGATTTTTTGGTAAAGATTTTTTTTTTTTTTTTGAAAAATATATTCCTCCTTCTAATTAGATGAATAGCCTAAATGTTTTGCCTCCCCAGCTCATGCAGGTCTGAAAAAGAGCAGGTCTCTTGACATCCTCTACTTGCACATAAAGTCCTCATTTAAACCTTTGTTAGGAAGTCAAAGCAATAAGCAGAATGACAGTTTCAGTGATTGATTTTAAACAGAATAACTTAATTTTGAGCTCATGAGCTCTTTGTTAATCTGTAATTTAAACCATGGATTTTGCTGATGGCTATTATAAAGCCCAACTTCACTTCCCAAAGGGGAGTAAATGTTTGACTCACGCTGTATTTCTCTAATTAATTTCATGATACATAGCAGAAAATCAATTTCCACCAATGCATTTTGAGGTGTAGGTATCTATCTGCAAAAAGGGTAGAAAAGCAGTTCTTTAATTGATGCCTTATTTTGAGTCAAGTGTAAATGCAACATGTGTTTAAATGAATATCAGATGACTAGGTATTAAATAATGTATAAACAATGAAAAATAGAAGAATGAAAACATTTTTCTTATAATTTGAGTATCCATTGTAGAAAAATGTATCCTGCCTTGATATTAAATATTTGTACTTAAACATTTAAATAGTTGTCATTGAATTCAAAATATATAAAATATCTTCTGCCCAGAAGATAGTAACTGAATTGTATGTGCATTCCAGATTAAACTGTTACTCAGACTGCCAATCACCCACACCCAGGTATAGACCAAGGAATCAGATGACACCTACTATCAATATCCTTGTATAATCTTAATTCATAGTTATTAGTCACACATATTTGAAAGTCATGCCATTACCTATCAAGTGGTAAGTTAGATTATAGATGTTCATCCTTCAAACTAGGATTTTGAGCTAGTTTTCTTTTTGTGTCCTTTTTTTATTGGGATAATTGAAGCCATTTATCCATGTTGTAAGCCCAGTATGTATCTAGAATCAAGGTTCTGAATAAAAAAAAAAGTCTTCTCACAAGCCTCATGGTACTTTTTAGAAGAATGCCTACTAATTCTTAAAACAGTTATTGTCTTCCCTGCTTTTGTTCTCTGTACACATCTTATTCTGAAGAACTCCTGCTGTTATTCCACCAAATGGAATTTTATTATACGAGGGTAATTAATGCCTTCTGCAGCACTTTTCCCCCAATGGCTAATTCACAGATACATATTTGGAGACATTCACTTCAGGCCAGACACCTAAATAAAATTCATCCATAAATAATACACAATTAGCAATGAAAATGGTAAAAGGCTGGATGAAGAGGACTGGCAAAACCACATATCTTAAAAGACAAACCCACCATTTCTTCTACTGATCCAAGCAGATATCTTGAGATGCAAATTAATTGGATACTGAGCAATGACCCTAAATATCTGGGTAGCCATATGTAGGAGGATATTGATCATTCAGAGTGGGTCACAGAGTGCCTCTAAAACCTTGAAATCAATAAAAACTGTAGTCTTTATACATAGCAGAGTCAAACTTGGAGACAGTCTCCTGTGTAATCATGTATGTAGTAGCTGACCAGATTTCTAGCTACACAACTCAAAATGATCTAGGAAAACTTTGAACCAGTTTATCATCCAACAAAAAACATTTACTCTACATATTTAGTGAGAGAAATAACTCATAATATATTTTAAGTTCAGATAGATAATTAGCCCTGAAAGAACCATGTACTTGCTAAAAATGTTAGCAGTATGCCCTAGATTAGGTTATGTCTATAAACAAACTTGCTATTTTTTTAAAATATATTTTTATTGATTTTTTACAGAGAGGAAGAGAGAGGGATAGAGAGCCAGAAACGTCGATGAGAGAGAAACATCGACCAGCTGCCTCTTGCACACCCCCCACCGGGGATGTGCCCGCAATCAAGGTACATGCCCTGGACCGGAATCGAACCTGGGACCCTTCAGTCCGCAGACCGGTGCTCTACCACTGAGCCAAACCGGTTTCGGCACAAACGTGCTATTTTAATTATCAGGCCCTATTATCTTACACTCTCCCTAAGCTGAACACACTGCTAAGTACCATATGCTCAAGTTCAGTCTGTGTCAAGGCCTGCCTTCTGACAGGTTTGTGTCTGAGGCTTGCCTAGAAAATACTTTGAAGCTTAGTGGGTTAATCAATACGGAAGTGAGGGTGTGTTCACAAGAAACTAGGGTTCCTTTACTTAATTTTTTTTTCTGAAATTTTTGCTGCAATAATTTTTTGGTTAATCAGGCATGATATTTTCCAACATGCAGTTTGATATGCTGAATGCTATCCTAGAAGAAGAGAAATGAACACTAACCAACATCGAGTGACTTTCCCAGGTAGCTGGTGTCCTTTTGTCTTTGATCCATTTCCTAAGAGTTATAAGCTCAATCATGATTTTTAAAAAATGAAAGGGGTCTCACATAGGCTATTTCATTCTAGGCCATTCAGCTACTAAATGTAGATAACCCCACAGCAGGGACTTTTATATGAAGACTTCATGATTCCTGCTTTCAACATTCAGGCATATTCATATCCAGTCCCATCTCACCTGGATTTGACATTTCACCACTGACTCTTATCCTGTGACATTGGCATGTTGTCTACTTTATAAACTTTATAGATGCCATCTTGCTTGTCACTTTCCCACATGGCTCAATGCTGCCTTCATCCATAGACCTGGTCCTCCAAATAATGGGCCTGCAGGTACTGAGAAAGAATGCCAGCTCAGGGCTGGGTGGACCATCCAGATCTTCTGCCTCTCCCCTGACTACTCACCATTGATTCTCAATTGGCAAAGAAGACAAGTGGGAAAAAAGGCGCATTCCTCAGACTTCATACCCTGAACCTGGGCTATTCATTTTCAAATTTATCCTTCAGTATTATGTTGTTATTCTTGCATTTGTTTCTATTTATAAGGGATTATCCACTGTAATGAGCCCTTATAATTGATGAGATTCCTGAGACACAATCGGCCCGAAAAGACAGCTGTTAATCTTGATTATAGTATCAGTGATCCTTAAGAGCCCAGAATTTCAAGCTCTTTTCTCTTCCCTCTAGATGTTGTGGTACTAGTATTGGTACAGTATTGTTTGAAAAGGAGGATGAGGATAATAAGATTCAGAGAAAAGTATATATTTCCATTCCAAACAGCAATTGGGAAAAAATAAGACATCACAGTCTCTTATCATTGTTCATATTGAGGTATAGAAAGACATAAGGATAAAATTGTATTTTTATAGCAATACCATGGTTAAATAATTTATAATTTTAATACCCTCATAAGATAATCAAATAGTTTTTTTTAATGTAGACATACCAAGATATCGTTTGTGTCCAAATGGCCCTGGACTTTTAAACCAGTCTGGCTTTATGCAGGCTAAGTTTATGTGGTACCATTAGATATAAGCAACTCCAATAGATAATGTTTCTCCAGCACCCATTCAAAAACCTATCTTCTGCTGTCACTCCAGGAGGTTAAAGTATTAGAGTCAAATGAATGCAAAATTCTTTGCACTCATACATTTAATTCCATATAAGATATGAGAGTTAGAATAGATAAATTTAATTAGCAGGAAAGGAAAAGAGACAGCATGCCCAGGTCAGGCAGACCCAAGGGTACATTTGCTCAGGATACTCTGGTGAGCCCATAGCTGTATGAGCCCAGTCAGATATGGAGGTGCCAAAAAGGGAAGACAGACACTGGCAGCAGCTCAAACATTACCTAGGGAACAGATCTTACCCACCTCAAAAGTTTTCCAAAGAAATAGCTCTTTTTTTATTTTCCATTTCTTAAGACTTTAGTTTTAAAAGCACTGCCTCAAATCCTGCCACTTTACAACATTCTTAATAAGAGGGTGTGGTAGGCAGAATCATGGCCCACCAAAGATGTCCACACCCTCATTTCCAGAACCTGTGAATAAGTTACCTTGCATGGCAAGAGGGAATGAAGGTTGCTAGTTAGGTGGCTTTAAAATAGATTATTCTGGGTGATGCAGATGGGCCCAATATAAACACAGGGGTTGTTTAGATGTAGAAGAGTAAATGCCAATCATGTGATGTGAAGAAAGACTTTACTGACCAACCATTGCTGGCTTTGGAAATGGAAGTGAACCAAGAAACGTAGGCTTCTGGATGATGGAAGGCAAGAAAGCGGGCTCTCCACAGAGCCTCTTGAAAGAATGCAGCCCTTCTTGATGTGAGGCTGGTAACACATTTATTTTGGACTCATTTTAAATATCTGACCTCCATAAGTTTAAGATAATAAATTAGCATTGTTTGAAGTCACTGAATTAGTGATAATTTGTTATAGCACCAATAGGAAACTAATACAGAGGCTGCTCTGCTTTTGCAAGTCTAAAGTGATAGGAAAATCACTACTTTGCAAAGTGACCAGATGCCCCTGTGTTTCTTTCTCTATTTGTCTGTCTACTCACTTCCCTACCTTCCTTTCCCCCCCATCCTTTGGAACCCCTTGTTCTCTCTTTCTCAGAGGCAATCTTTTTCCTCCCTCTCCTTTTACCTTCCTTGCCTCTTCCTCCTCTTCTATCTCAGCTTTCTCTCCCTTTCTCTACATGGACACACAGAGACAGAGTTATATATTTTCGTGTTACACAAGCATGGATGTCGAAACCTTTGACCGACTTTCAGAAAAATAGAGCTTGCTCAGTAATTTGGAAGATAACTAGTGGTCATTCTGGCCATGACTTCACCTCCACAAGCAATCTTGAATTAATCTCTGGGTGGGGTGGTTCTCAAATAACTGGCTGCCCCTTCTTCTCCCTTGAAACTCAGGCAAAAACATGAAGGGCTACTCCAAGTGCCAATCTGAGCTGAGACAGAGCCTGCAGGCTTACTACATCTCTGTCACATGCCCCAGTTCTAAGGGGGGGGGGGGGGGAAAGCTAAACTAAATAAAATATAATACAGAACAGAATCTAGACTCTGTGACAGCCAGGGCCCTGCTGCTTTGGTTATTGGACTTTCATCTGAGAAAGCGGGGATGGGGAGGCACGATGGTTCATGCACTAGGCCTTGGCCTCTGTTTCTGGTTCTTTTTTGGAGAAGGCAGCTTACTTGGCCCTCAGGTGGTGATGACTAGTTTGTCCCTGGCCATTGTACTCAAATGGCCTCCAGAAGGAAGGTGTGTTCTTCCCTGTGTTGGTTTTGCCATCTGCTAAAAGCGGTGACTGGATCCTCACAGCTCTCTGTCATTTCTTCTTTCAACAGGATGGAAAACACTTTAGCACATCTCTGCTCCCCTTTTCATTTTCTTGCAAAGTAACCACATGGCAATCTGTCCAACTCAACTTGGTTTCTTTGGCTGCTCACCACAAAGATTGGAGGAAAAAAATGCTTTCCTGCCCCTCCTCCTATCACCCCCACCCTTTCCTCTTGCCCAGAACTTTTGCACAAGTACTCACCATGAAGTAAGACACTCAGCTTCAGGATACACAACCGAGATTGAAATTAATGTAACATGGCCATGGGGAAATATCTTTCTTTCTGCCCCTTTACCTCTTTGTGAACCCTAAAGAAAAATTTGGACTTCCACAGCATCTCTTGGTTTGAGAAGTGGCAACATGTGTAACACACATTTGCCCTGACAGTCATGAATTTATGATATTAGATTTCACAAAGAACTTTCTGGCTGTTCTTGACAGAAGCTTTGAAATGTACTACTATTAGACATTGCTGTGTTCTTTCTTTGGAGAGAGTTAAGAAAATTGTGGCATCTGTATTGGAGAGGGGGGCTTAAAATCACTATTTCTGGGGATAGATAAATGTACTATATTTCTCTCTCTAGGATTGCCCTTACATCGAGTCAAACATGCTAACAATGGCATTGACACAGACAAGAGGGAAGGACAAAAATGCGATGACCCACAGATCACATCTGGAAATAGTACCCAGTGACTTGGACCTTGAATATTTTCTAAGTCTGATTTGCAAAGTATGCAATGGGAAAGGTCTGAGGCAATAGCAACTAAATTTTACCATTTTAAAAAACACCAAAAAGAGCTGGAAATGTCCAATCACTAGGGTTCCACCTTTGGGTCCATGTTTTCCATCTTCTGAATTCCAAACCTTTTTTTTTTTTTTTTTTTTCTGGTTCTCTACATTTGCTTTCTGGGAAAACTTAAGTGGCAGGATGTGGACTCAGTACTCAGGCAAAGATGGTACTCAGGACACAACTGACAGACAAGTTCGAACAATACTGTTGCAAAGAGAAACATACTTTAAATGAGAAATGAGGAGTAGTCATTTTGAGTACCTGGTGATCTAGAACTATAGGGAAGTAGAGTATTTACAAAATTAACAAATATGAAGTGGCATAAAACACACATTCCTTGGCAAGTCTTTCTCTCTCTTTGATGTGTGCTCTCTGCAGATGTTTGCCCTGGGGAAGAGTTGAGGTGTGATTGAGGCTAAGTGCTCCCATGGAAGATCTCAGGTTTCAGCCTCAGCAGAACCTAGAGGTCTCTTGTCCAGTGCATACCCAGTAATATCCCACACATCCCTGAAAACCTGAAGATCTGGATGTCAGATTCTTCCCTATGATGGAGCTTTTGAGGGGGACCTGAGGGCATGAAAAAGGGAATAACTCTGTGCAATTCTAATTGTTCTGACAAGGCTAAAGTGAGGACCAAAATACTCACCAACAAGCTTCCCATTGGAAAAAATTGCCTTGCCAAGGGAAATATTTCAAAGAAGTAAGTGGAAGGAGAACATTTAAAGGTCATAACATAGAATTTAAGCCTAGACAATGACTTTTTCTTGGCTATAGTTCTCAACTCTATAGACCTACGTAAGTTACACCTAGAAGATATGCAAAGGGAAGGGCATCTGGCAACCAGACTTCTATACCAGTGTGTTGACTTTACTCAACTATCAGAACATGGCCAGGCTCTGGGATCCACCCATTCCTTCCCATGTCCACCAACACCGTTTTAACCCACACCCTTCTTACTTCCTCTCCTTCTTGCCCTCTGCCATTCCTGTTATTTCTTCCTAACCCAGTTTAAAAAGTCACCTCTGTAATGAGACCTTTTAAAATTCATACTAGTTCCTTCTGATTATAACTGATTACTCCTTAACTCTACTCGATACTTATGTCTGACTTTATTTCACCATCAAACAAGATTGCTGGAAATCATGTGTTTGTTAAACTTTAGGCAGATGGAGAGGATTGGGATAAGGTGCTCAACATAAAAAAAAAAAAAACCTGGAAATTGGACTAGGAAGGCAAGATAATTACATAAACTTGATGCAAAATAACTCCTGATAGTTCATAAAAATGCCAGTGCTATTGGAGTTCAGAGGGGAGAATAATTGGTGTAATCTGATGTGCTTAAGAAAGTAATTATGTAGGAAATAGAAACCTTTATCTTCAAAGAAAAGTGAAATTTAAGTCAATGGAGGCAGGCAGAGTATGACATGCAGAGGTGAGCAATCTGTGAAGGCAGATCTTTAGTGTACAAGTTTAGTTAAAGAGATCATTTGAGTAGTGAAAGAGGGCAGCTGTGTAGTCAATAGAGTGAAAGATGGGAAAGGAACAGATTTTAGAGGGTAGTTGGAGGTCTTAAAAGACAAGAGAGAAATTTTTCTGTAGGTACTGGGGTGCCATTATGGATTTTCTAATAAGAAAGTGACATGCTCAATGCTGTCCTTTGAGAAGATAATCCTGAGAGTTGCAAAAAAGCGTAGGAGGACTGGAGTCAAAGAGACCAACTGCTATAATCTGCCTGTGAGTCAATAAGGGCCTGGACCAGAGATGGCAGTCTTATACTATGCTGATCTATATGTTTTGTTCCATATAATTATGTTGCATTAGTTTAAGCAGATTATAAATTTATTATAAACCAAGAATATTTCCCCACAGTTTTATGGCATTCTCTTCTGGTACTATATATACTATATAGTGCTCAAGATAAAATGTTATTATTATTATTACTTAATACATTTTTATAGGCTTAGGTGCTACAAATTTATTTCAAACACAGGACACTGGTAGGGCAATTAATTAAGTTGTGATATACAATATATTCTCTATGTCTCATATTCTCTAGGGCTATGGGTGCCGAGCCATCTAGATCAGGTCAATCATGTTTGAGCAGTGAATCCTGAGGATTACTTTGGAAGATGGAGCCCCGAGAAGCCATTGACATACTTTTAGAGCTCTTGAAACTTACCCCACATCAGTCTTCAAAATTCATTCTTCTCTGGAAGAAGATGTATTTATACAAGGTCATGATAGTGGTTACAGTCAACACATGGGAGAAATTGACGCTAAGCCTGAAAAACTCTGAGGCCATCTGTCTGCCTGCTCCATGGAAAGTGTCAGTCCCTAGTACAGATTTAGGCTGAGCCCATATTCCAATTTGCAAAGCAGTGCTGCAGTTAATTATGGGATTCTCCGTGGTCAGTTTAGTCATGGCCAGTTAAAATTGCTGTAGCGATTTCCTTGAGCCCTCAATTCTAGATGGTCTCGTTCTACTACTTAACACTTTACTATCCACATACATGCTTTCATTTCCAAGATAGATTGGAAGTGTCTTAAGGATAGAGTTTGTGTTTTACACTTCTTTTGTATTCTGCTAAGCACCTGCCACAAAACAGGAAAATGAGTTAGTGTTCAGTAAATAGTTGTTGAATTGGTCTGTTGGGAAAGCTCACTCAGAAATCTGGAAGACCAGCTTTTCTGTTAAAGTCATTTTTCAGTGGTGATGATGAACTCCTGGCTTTAGTCTGAAAGACTTGTGGAGGAAGAGGTAGTTCTATGAGGCCTTAATTTTAAAAAGTGGCAGAAAGAAAAAGTACAAATGGGGCAGTGATGTTGTTCAGTTCCACTCATGGCATTGATGAAGCTATATCTTGTGCCCTTGGCCAATTCCTAGAACTTATCATTTTACCTTCCCCTTCCCAGCAGAGGGCAAATTCCCAAATTCCTAAGCACCATTTTAGACAGCCACTTGCAATAAATCTTACATGATGCTGAAAATAAAATTAATTTGCCATTTCAAGACTTTTGAAGCAATAACCAGTTGCATATTTGGAAAAACTCTGTAAGACCAAGGGCAACATAATGTGGAAAATAATGGAGGTAAGTGGTAGTCTTCACTGGGCATTTAAATAACCTTCTTCTATATCCATTTGTCTTCCAAAGGTGAGCTTATACCAGTCACAGTGATTCTATTTTTCTTGAAGTGGAAATTTTAAAATAGGCTTGTGATCATCAGAGATATGCAAATAAAAATCACAATGAGATATCACTCGCACCTTTCAGAATGGCTATGATCAATAACTCAACAAACAAGTGCTGTTGAGAATGTGGAGGAAGGGAATCTGCCTGCATTGTTGGTGGGATTGCACAATGATGCAGCCACTGTGTAAGACAGTATGGGATATAATGTATAGATGTATTGTGTGTTATAGAATTGTATATGTGAAGCATATGTAATTTTATTAACCAATGTCACCCCTTAAGTTCAATAAAAATAAAGTTAGAAAGTTTATAAAAAAAAAAAAAAAATGGAACTGCCTTTTGATCTAGTGATCCGACTTCTGGGAATATATCCTAAGAAGCCAGAAATACCAATCAAAAAGAATATATACAACCCAAGTTCATAGCAGCATTATTTATAATAACTAAAATATGAATGCACCCCAGGTGCCCATCAGTAGATGAATGGATTAAAAATAAACTGTGGTACATTTACACAATGGACTACTATGTGGTGGTAAAAAGAAAGAACTCTTATCTTTTGTAATGGTATGGATAGGCCTGAAGATTATTATGTTAAGTGATATAAGCCAGAGAGAGAAAGACAAATGTTATATGGTCTCCCTTGTATGTAAAGTCTAATAAATAAAAGAAACTGGCAAAACCAAGACATGGATACATGAAACAGACTGCCAGAGATCAGAGGAAAGAGATGGGGAGTGCTGGATGAAAGAGAGTGAAGAAATTAGCCAAAGGGTATACCCTGAGTGACTATAATATTATGACCTTTTGATGTTTGTAGGCAAATTAGCCATACACTGCATCGTATGGGATTTGGAAGTTGAAGGCCTGTTTGAATACCTTTGCTGTCTGCAGTTACCAAGATAAAACATCTCCAATTTGCACAGGAACACAAGGATTAGATAGTCAAGAATTGGAAAAAAGTCATGTGGTCTGATGAATCACATTTCCAGTTGCATCATACAGATGGCAGAGTGAGAATTTTGAGGAAACAGCATGAAAGCATGCACCCCACATGCATGAGTACAACCCTTCAGGCTGGCGTGTCGGTGTTATGGTTTGGGGCATGTTTTCCTGGCATGATTTGGGCCCTTTAATTCATGTGGAACAACTAAGTATCCTTGCTGATCAAGTTCATCCTATCATGTTGATGGTGTATCCCAATGGAGATAGCTTCTTCCAACAAGACAATGCACCATGCCACGGTGCTCATATTGTGTAGGAGTGGTTTTAAGAACATGAGGGAGACTTTACCTTGCTTAGGTGGCCCCCACAATCACCAGATCTCAATCCAATTGAGCATTTTTGGAATGAAGTTAAAAGAGCCATTAGGCAGCCTGATCCACAACCATCAAATCTCACAGAACTGGACAGTGCTATTCATCAGGCATGGTGTCAGATTCCTCGCATCACCTTTCAACATCTTATGGAGTCAATGACAAGAATAATCACCGCAGTATTGAAGGCAAAAGGTGGCCCAACGAAGTACTGATGGGATGGTCATAATAATCTGGCCACTCAGTGTATATGTCTGACCTATAGACAAAGACAATAGTGTGGTGAGGGCCAGAGGGCTGGGGGCATGGAGTGGGTGGAGGTGAGTAAAGGGGGAGAAGAATAGGGAACACTTGTAATAGTGTCAACAAAAATGAATGAATGAATGAATGAATGAATGAAGAATGAATGAAATAGGCTTGTGTTTCAGTTCTGAAACAGTGGAATGGAAGAAGTGTACTGGAAAGTTTCTGGAAAGTTTGCCTTGCCCTTTCTTATTGAACACGAGAAAGAAATGGTGTAGTCCTAGTTGGCATAGGAAACAACATGTGACCAGGCAAGGAAGCAGCTTTATGATAAATCAGTGCCAAGAATAGCATATGAGAGGGGGAAAGAACCTGGGCTTCTGACAGTCCATCAAGTTGTCAATCATCTTATGCTGGAAGCCTGCTCTTCTGGATTCCAGCCTACATGAAACACACACTTTCTTCTCCTTTTAGCCAGTTTGAGTTACTGTTTTCATTGTTTGCGGCCATACCGTGTTTCCCCGAAAATAAGACATCCTCCGAAAATAAGACCTAGCACATGGAAAGATAAGACATCCCCTGAAAATAAGACCTAGCGCATCTTTGGGAGCAAAAATTAATATAAAACACTGTCTTATTTTCGGGGAAACAGGGCAGTACCTCCGCGCAAGGGAATATCCTAACTTCACAGAGATAATCTCAATTAATCCTCATAGGAACTCTGTAAAGTTGTCACTGTCCTAATCCCCACTTCTCCGTGCAGGAACCTGAGAATGAGATTGCTTACCTGATTTTCCTAAAGTCACAGAGCACTTATGCTTTGGAGCTGTCACTTGAACTCAGGAACCCAGACTCTTACATATTATACTAGAGTCAAGCTGCCTATGAGTGTATTCCATGGATAAAAACAATATGGATAATATACTAGGAAATGTACAGGCTGGGCATGTTGATGTTTCTAGAAAGTCTTTTTAACACATTAAAGTCAAAGAGATCATTTGTCTGTACCAAGTTGAAAGAGCTAATGCCATTCATGACTCAGAAATCTATGTACAAAAAGTGTTTAATTTGGCTCCTTTCCTTTAATCAAGCCTGCAGCTATATTTTAGAGGAAAGGAAAGCTTCAATCCCCCATAAACCAGAGGTTCCCCTCCAAACTCCACATAGGTTGTCTCTGTCCCATGAAAGGTAGATTTGGCTCTTTGCGATGGTCATGTTTTGGGGGATGGATTATTAAATCATCATGCAGAATGAATGTCTATGTGCATCCCTCCCAGGCTGTCACACTTGACAAATGCTGCTCAGAGTCACAGTTCCCACTGGGAAAAGACATTGTCTGCAACTATTGCTCCTGGGGGGGTTTAGGGTGGGGGAGGCTGTGCAGCCTGGAGCCATTCCAGTATTCCACATAGTAAGCATTCTAAGCCTCATCCCCCTTTATTTTATAGTACCCTTCCCCAGAATACATAAAAGCTTTACTGTTCTTAGAGCATCAGCCTGTGGACTGAAAGATCCTGGGTTCGATTTCGGTCAAGGACATGTACCTTGGTTGCGGGCACATCCCCATTGGGGGGTGTGCAGGAGGCAGCTGTTTGATGTTTCTCTCTCATCGATGTTTCTAACTCTCAATCTCTTTAACTCTCCCTTCCTCTCTGTAAAAACTCAATAATATATATATTGATATTTATATATATATATATTTTTTTCTGTTCTTCAATATTTATGTGGGTTTTCCTCCTTTTTTATTTAGAGCCTTAATTAAGTTCAAAAACATTTAAAGTTGAGGTCTAGTTATGATTTTTTGAAGGACTATCTTCCTTTTGTCTATTGATCCCTTTAACCCACTTGAAGTCTCCTTAGGCCAAAGATGTTTGCAGATAAACAATGTTCCTCTTGAATTTTGGCCTGTAATCAAAACTTGAAATGTTCTTTAGCCTCTCTGGCATGACTCAGTGGTCAAGGGTCAACCTATTAACCAGAAGGTAATGGTTCAATTCCCGGTCAAGGAACATGCCTGGGTTGCAGGCTCGATCCCCAGTGGTGGATGTGAAGGAGGAAGCCAGTCAATGATTCTCTCTCATCATTGATGATTCTCTCTCTTTCCCTTCCTCTCTGAAAATAATAAAAATATATTAAAACTAAACTAAAATAAAGTAAATGATCTTTAAGATAAAATATAATAAAAATATTTAGCAAGAGGTTTCTAAAACTATCTTTCACCTTATACCCAAATATGTGTCTTTATTGGAAATCACATGTAATTTCAAAGTTCATTATTGGATATTTCCCCAAAACAACCACCAAAGGGATTTAAGTACTTAGATAAGAATTTTTAGACACAACCTGTATGAAAGTAATTTTGATATATTTTGTGGATTTTTCAATAATGTACTGCAGGCACTAATGTTTTCTCAGTGAGTGGGGTGTGTGAGTAAAATTCTTCTCAATATGTAAACCTTTCCATTTTACAAAAATTTCAAGCAACTCATCTGAAAACCATAAGCTTTTAAAACTAAAATGGCAGGAACTTCTCCAGGGAATTGACTTCACTGGGAGAGATCTTTAGATTTTTTTTGGAAACTTAATCTTTGTAAACTATGTGCTGGTAATTAATATAGAGACTAAATTGAGAATTTTAGATCTAGAACTGAAAGCTTGGCTGAGTTAGTAGATACTTGAGGATTTACTTCTTATGCTGCAGAGTCTTCTTTGGCTTTACATTCTAAAATATGCCCATCTCATTGAGTTGTTTCTGTACATGTGTGTCATATATTCTGAAAATGCCTGGTGACAGAACCAGACAAGATGAAAACACTGAAGATCTTAA
This sequence comes from Pipistrellus hanaki, assembly GCF_964339955.1. Classification (NCBI taxonomy): domain Eukaryota; kingdom Metazoa; phylum Chordata; class Mammalia; order Chiroptera; family Vespertilionidae; genus Pipistrellus; species Pipistrellus hanaki. Next base: position 13,169,812 of record NC_140512.1, on the reverse strand, counting down.
TAAAGCTCTGGTGTGTGCTGTTCCCTCAGATAAATGGTGACTCCACCCTACTCTTGTTCACTGAGTTTTATTCCTCTTCTGTGTGTCTCCAATACATAGAACAGTATCCTATTCTTCTTTCTTTTTTTCTTTTTCTTTTTTTTCATGAGGCCTATGTTATCTTCTTTTATCTTTCTTCTTTGTTTTGATGGGACAAGTGAGAATTGGGATTGAATTTTAATGTCAATAGCATTTTATTTCTCATTTTTTCTTTTTCATAGAATTCTATCCTTTTCTTTATTTTTAAAAATATATTTTGATTTTTCTTTTTTTTTTACAGAAAGGAATGGAGAAGGATAGAATTAGAAACATAGATGGAAGAGAAACATTGATCAGTTGCCTCCTGTACATCCTCCTGTACTGGGGATGTGCCTGCAACCAAGGTATATGCCCTTGACCTGAATCGAACCTGGGACCCTTCAGTCTGTAGGCCAACACTCTTTCCACTGAGCCAAACCAGCTAGGGCTCTCTCAGTGGCTGCAACCATTTTGGTTGGGTTAATTTGCACACTCAATCCTGATTGGCTGGTGGGTGTGGCTTGTGGGTATAGCGGAGGTATGATCAATTTGCATATTTCTCTTTTATTAGATAGGAGAGAGGATTGACTTATTTGGGTTTGATATCTCTTTTGGCAAGAGTACTTTGTAGATACTGTTTATTTGTACTTCCTATTGTATCACTCTGAGGCCACAATATAGTTGATTGCTAAGTTTGATCAGTGGACTCAGCTGCTACCAGCCTGATCCTTTCATTAAAATTTTTTCTTATCAACATTTCATCTTATGGTTTCAGCATCCATTTATAATTTTTGTCTAGATCCATTGTTTCATTGATGACTGCAAAATAATGATTTTTTTCTTAATTTAATCTATCTTTATTAAGTGAAACTAATAAAAAGTAATAATCAAATTGTCATTTTGGATCATAGCTACTGTAATTATTTTATATTTTAAGATGTGAGCAAATTTTCCAACTGAAAAAATTTTATTAAAAACAGTTTATGGGCCATTGTGCCAGAGGATCTCTTGGATACCTGCCAGATTTAATGGTTGATGCTTCACGACATGACAAAGAAGTACAACTAATAGAAGGTGTGTGTTGGTGTGCAAAGCAGCCAGTTAGATTCTCCTTCTGGCCTAGACAATTATGATAAAGTCATAGAGGGCTCCCCTGAGCAATAGCTTCTTGTGAGATGAAGAGAGAATGACTCTCCAGGCTCAGTCTTGAAAGCCATGCAGAATTATTGTTCTGCCATAGAGTGCAAGTATATGTTCCTTACATCAATGTAGAATATAAAACTGGGATTACAAAGCATAAGAAAAAAACAAAAACAAACAAAACCTCTGAATTTCTCTTCCCCCATTCTTCATTATGGGACCTTTAGCTTCCTCTAAAGTACCCTGTGACTATCCCCATGGTCTCATGAGATAACATGTTCTCTCCTGTTCTCAGAAATATCAAGTCATCCATCATTCACATATTCTGTGACCATCACCAAAAACCTTGAAATTATTGCCTGCCACTATTGAAGAACACAGCTCTACTATGTTCCCTGCATTCCCTGATGTGTTATTCTGATCTCCTTTTACATGGGAATAATTCCTCTCCTATATATTTATGTTCCATTTCATTATGTGAATAGAAAAGCAATTCTCTTGGTCACCCATAATTTACAGGGATTTTATTGAAACAACTGTCTTAAGTTGAACTCACTGCCTCCTCTCTTACAACTCAGGCACATGTTTATGGGGCTTAGGATAACAGATCATCTTAATGACAGCCATTTTACTGCATATCGTATGTCCCTTATCTTGCTTTGGCTGGGACATTCAGGTGACCCCATGTCCTGATATAAAAAGAGAGATTGTTGAGCTCACTCTTAACATGATAGTTCCAATATCTCTAGTCATGCCAAAGAAAGCAGTAGCTTGGTACATAACCTCAGATCTCTTCATCAGACCTTAAATGTGGTGACACTCTTCCCCCTATTGAAGTTGAAATGGCTTCTACCACATAGGATGGGACTAGAGAGGGTAAGATAGAACTTTGTTGGTAGATTATATTTATTCTGAGATCCTCACTACCACCTCAGAGAATGCAGACTGCAGGAGTGATAGGAAAATTGAAGAAAAGCAGCATAATAGCTAGTGTAGAAAAAAAAAATGCATGTAAAAGCCAACACAGAAAGAGGGCTACTTGGTTTTCTGAGTAAATCACCACTGGCTCTGTTGACTAAACCATGAGAAAGGTTCTTATTCTCACACCTTTGTTTGTGTCCAAGTTTCCTCTCTAATACAAAGTTTTAAAAGCTGTAAAATATCTTGGTAGAGAGGAAAACTCACTATATCTGCCACAAACAGGAAGGTCTCCTATTACCTTCCAAGCATCAGGGAATGACCCACAAAGCTAAAAATTATGGAGGAAAAATTCATAAATTTGTGAAGGCTAGGAAATATCAAACACTAAAGTTTAAGTTCTTGAAGTTTTGCCATTATAAAGAATTTAACAGAAAGCTCTATTTAGTCCTATTCAGAAGCAGACAAAATGAACCAGTTTCTTTGTGGTACATGGGGCCAAGTTGTCTATCTCAACTGATTGGATTCATTTATGTTTGTTATAAAGAGGACCCTCTTAACCAGTGCAGCCACTTCCTCTGATACAAATTTATTCTCTTTTCCCTTGAATTTAATGTGTGTGTGTGTGTGTGTGTGTGTGTGAGTGTGTGTGCGCATGTGTGCACGCGCATGTCCATGTATGTCTGAGTGAGCTCTTAAGATTCCCAGTGTCCCTAACAAAAGAATGTAGTTGTGCTCATTATTAGAATAATTAATAAGACTTTCAGAATGATACTCAAAATGCGTGTAACTCTGCACTTAGTTAAAAATAATAAAGATGCTGCAAATAAACATTGGCCTTTTTGAAATTATATGAATGTAGAAACTTAAACAGAACAATAAAGTAAGGTATTGGTTTTTTTAAATAGAGGAGAAAAGGGTGATTAGAATTGGTGTTTTTTCAGGTAAAACCAGATTTATCTTTTCTCATTTAATCATTTGTCCTTGACTATTTCTTAGAATAATTCCTTGTGGTTTGAGGGCTTAAGAAATTAGGCCCACATCTACCTGTTCCTTTTCCATTCTCCTATATATGTGAGTCAGCTTACTCTTCATGGAGTTCTCTCACTGTCCTAGACCTTGATTCAATAGAGAGTGTTTAGTGTTTGATAGAGAATTGTCTTCACAGTTCACTTTCCAATACTTTTCCTTAATGCTTAGTCATCCTGCATAACTGAAAGCAAGAGATCACACTGAGGGAATCAGACCTTAGCATTCCTGACTCCAGTTTTTGTAGTCAGTTCATCAAACCTCACTATGCTTCCCCCCCCCCCGCCCCAACACTACAGGCTTGTTAATTATATATAGGTCCAGGTCACAAGCTACAAGAGGTGAAGGTGTTCCAATTGGTGTTTGGAATGGAAAGCAGCATGCTGCTGGTGGCTGGGAACACTGGACTCAGTAATTCAATTGTTACTTATCTCTATAGCCAACTCCAGGCATGCCTGTGATGACCCTGGGAGTTGGAGGATATGGGGCTTGGTTTCTTTTATTTGATCCACAGGTAGCGTTATATGGAAGTTAATAGCATGGGCTTTGGAATCCAACAGCCTCAAGGGAATGCACATCTTTGTTCTGACATATATTATGTGTGAACTTGTAAAAGTCTCTGAATCTATCTGTGTTCATTTCATGTATAAAATAGATACTATGTCTATCTCATCGGACTGACATGAGGGTTAAGTGAGAAAGTGCATGTAACATGCTTAGGACAGAGTAAGTCCTTATAAGTTAGGTACTAAAATTGTTACAAATAGTATAAGATTGGTCCTCAGGAAGTTAAGGCTGGAGCTTTCTAGGATTGTTTCAAAATACAAATGCCTTGTGTGGGGTTTTTAGCATGAAGCTTGCTTTAACTTCTCTTACACTTTACTATAAGCAGTTGATGCAGCTCTACCTCAGTTCTGAAGGAACAGACTGGCCTTGCCTGCCTACTTTCAGGGGTGTCCCACTGACCTGCCACCAATTGTAGGAGCAGGATGGACAACCACAGACAAGGGCTCTAGTCAATTCAGTCTCCAGAAACTTAAACAATAGATGCTGACTGCAGATCAATAATCTATTCTCTGAATCACTGACAGAAGACTAATGTAGATGTGCTCACTATTAGAATAAGCAACAAGGCTCTTAGAATGATACTCAACCTAAGTCCATGTGAGGTCTACTTCCCATGAATTCATTTTGAGTTCTGCAATGGTAAGTTTGTTCCAGGAAGAGGGATACTCTGATCATGGCTCAAATCAAACTGGGCTTTCGTTTCATATTCTCCCTCTTGTAACTTCAGTGAAAAAAAACTGACTGTCAAGGAACTCCAACCTTAGGCAAGATTTATGTTCAGCTTTTTGACATTTGGTTCTTTTACTTGGATCAAGCTCATTCCAAGATGTTTATGCTTGAGGAGCCCACTGGAAAATTTTCCAAACCAGCAACAGGAGACCACTACCTAGCGGATCCTCCCCTCAGTTGCTGGCATAGGCAGAGAAAAGACTGTTGATCTGCCTGTCAGCATCTACATCAACATTAACTCTTGGTAGTTCAAGATGGGAAATGATATTCTAGGCTTCCTGGGACATCTGTGTTTCCCCTCCCTATCACCTCTGGTGGGGGATCAAATGCTTTGGGATTCCTGGAGAGATGGTTCTTCCCTTTGGCTGTGTGCCCTGAAATTAGAAGATGTCTGAGCCTGGAAGATGCCCCTAAACTTAATTCAATTCTCACATGTTAATATTTGGCTCCCTTCTGCTGTTGTGCTAGATGTTGGGGAGCTTTTGTGAAAGGAATTATTTTTCCTGAAATTTTTAAGTCACAGTGACCTGCTGAGAATTTAAGAATGGCCTGGGTATTTAGAATAGAAGAAACATGGCAGCTGCTTCTTTCTTGATGGAAATGAGTGAATGAGTTATGGCCCCAAGGGAGAAAAAGAAGGATTCAGTTACTCTGAGGAGTATGTAACATGGCATCACTGAAAGTATGAGTGAGCAGAAGGAGAAGAGTAGTTGGGGAGAAGAGACATGCAGTAAGACTAGCCTTTGCTTTATGATTTGTTTGTTATTTTGTTAATCTTAACTCTATTTTCTGTTCCAAAGGGAAACTTCCATCTGGCACAGTGGTTGAGACACACTGGAGTGGGAATTTCAGCTCTGCCACTCACAAGATATATACCTCTGTCAGGTTGAATGATCTTTGTTTCCTCATTATTAAGGATAATAACTCCTGTTATATAAATTAAATGAATAGTAAACATAAAGTACCTAGAATGGTGCCTGACAAAAAATTCAAAGGCATTAAAGATTAGCTGGTGGTAGAGATGGAGGTGATGTAGAGGTGGTGATCATGGTGTTGAGGTGGTAGTGCTGATGTTAGTCCAAGTGGAAAAAGAGACTCCAGCCTTTTCACCATATGACTCAATGGTCTTCCTAGTGTGCCATAGCAAATATACTGACTTGGACAGAAAACCAATTTTTTTGGCTTCACTCCTCTACTGTTTTCTCCAAAGTACATTTTCCCACCACTTCTGCCTGATTTAACTGAGCCAGCCTTGCAAATGGAAAAAATAAGAAGGGTCAGTATTTCTGACACCTGCTTCACCTGAGCTCCTCAGAGACCTGGCAGTGAAGATTTCCTCAGAGTCCTGGCTAGAGACTGGCCTTTGAGTCTTCCTCTCTGGGCACTCCTGTTCCCTTTCCTTAATCCCAAGCCAGACAGGCCAGGTGGTTTTCCATGCTATCAGACTGAGGTCAGATTTGACCTCAGTCCTCTGAGAAAAGGTACCATTTCCTTTGACCAATCCCCTAGAGCCAACCTTTATCCTGTGATTGGCCTTCTCCCAGAGTGACTCATCAACACAGAGTCTGCCCTTGTACTGACCCCTGACGTATTCCTGAGGCAGGGTGAGATCTTCTGTGAGGAAAGGCAATCATTATATCATCCCTAAGCTGAGGCCACATAAACACTTCCCTTCTCTAATGAATGGGCTCCAAAGGGCAGGCTGACTTGTCTTGGTGTGGCTTTCCCAGGACAAGGGTGTGGATGGGAATTTAAACTAATGTTGGTGTAGAGAACATTTAGATATCAGTTTTCCAACTTTCCCCCCATTATACAGAATGTCCATGCTGTTGTAGAAGGACCTTCACCCTTTTAAAGTCTTCCTTTAAAAGACTTTACAGAAGTAGAATAAGAAACTATCCCACTAACAGTGCATTGTCCCAAAAGCGTCAGGATGTCATATACCATGAAGGCCTAGGATATATAAAGATGAGTCTCAAAGGACATGGAGAGACAGGCATGCTTGTGAATGAGGCAAAATAATGCAATAGTGAAGACAGTGCATGATAGACAGAGGTGGGATTGGATTGTGGCTGTAAATATGCTACTGTTTTTTAAGCCTCAGTTTCCTCATAGATAAAATGTTTAATATGTTAGATAAAGCTTATGAACTGATTAATACTGCAAGGGTGCAGAAATGATGCTTAATCCATGGTAGGATGTGGTAGGGGCCACTAGAACCCTGAGGAGTGAACACTAAGCTCTGGTTGAAGGAATTGATATTCTTCTGAAATGAATATCTCAACCAGATTTAAAATATTTGAGAGTTAGTATTTGGTCTGGACTTTGAAGTGAAATATGATTTCCCCAGTGCCTGAGGAAGTAGCATGGATAGAAAATGATCACTGTGCTCTGAAAGGTAAATTCATCAGATAATAGGTAGTTTAATGGGACAGAACACAGGGTATATGGGGAGAGTAGTGAATGGAAAATAAGCTGTGTCCAATCTTGGTGGGCTTGATTAGTATACTAAGAAATTCTTCCAGAATAGGAGGTCTCCATCATGATGCATTCTCTCAGCCCTGCTACCTAGCTAAGTCCCAGAACTATTTTCACTAAGAGACAAGAAAATTCAGAGATATGAAAGTTGGTATACAGTGGCCATCCCAACATATTATAGACTTGTTTCCAATACTGGAATTCCAAACTACTGACAGGTCTAAACTATTGGAATGGAAGGCCCAAAAAAGTCTATTTATCTGAGAAACTGGGAGGCTACCAGAGAAAATAACCATTCCAAGAACTTGACTCTTGGTCACCATAGGAGTGATTCTGAACCTATGCTATCTTTCATTCAGTTTCCCATGGCCCTACATTAGAGATCTTTGTTGGATAAAGGTTCTGTAAATAAGAAATGGGGAACATTCTAGGACACCTGCAAGGACCTTGAAGTGTGAAAGGGGGCCAGCATGACTGAAACACAACCAGCAACTGGAAGATTAGAATGAAATTAACTTGAAGACTTAGGCAAAGGCTAGATGATAAAGAACATCCCAAGTCCTGAAGAATAGTTTGAGTTTAATTCTATGTATAAAGTGAAATTATCAGGGAGGGTTAAACAGTCAAGTGACATGATCTGACTTTCATGTTAATGAGACCACACTTGTTTGGAAAATGTGTTGGATGGGAGCAGGAAGGAAAGCTTGAAGCCAGGTAAGAAGCTACTGCAGTAATTGGGACAAGAATTGGTGATCAACTAGATTGCTGCACAGGTAGTGGGAGAGTCATGGAGACAAGGTTCGATTCAAATTTATTTTATATATAGAACCATGAAGTTCAAGAATGGGTCAAAAATCTGTTGTTTGTGGCTTTAGCCACCAGAACAATAGTGAAACTATTCACTGAAATTGAACATACAGGGCTAAGAAACTTCTTTGGCAAGGAGGATCAAGAGTTTTGTTTTTGGGCCTTATCCTGTTTGGCTCAGTGGATAGAGTGTCAGTCTGTGGATCTAAGGGTCCTAGATTTGATTTCAGTCAAGAACACGTACCTAGGTTGCAGGCTTTTTACCCCTGGTGTGGGGCACATACAGGAGGCAACCAATTGTGTTTCTCTCACGTTGGTATTTCTCCGTGTTTTTCCCTCTCTCTTCTACTCTTTCTAAAAATCAATGGGAAAATATCCTCCCATGAGGATTTAAAAAAAAAAAAAAAATGAGTTCTGTTTTTGAGAAATTCAGATGGAGTCTCAAGGAGACATTTGTTTATCTAAGACGTGTTTTTTTGTGTGTGTCCCAGGAACTCTTTGGCTGAGGGCTGAGCTTCCTGAGGGAGAGGAAAAGGACAAGGCTCCAGAACAGTGGTCGGCAAACTGCAGCTCCCGAGCCACATGCTGCTGGCTCTTTGGCTCCTTGAGAGTGGCTCTTCCACAAAATACCATGGCCTGGGTGAGTCTATTTTGAAGAAGTGGCATTAGAAGAAGTTTAAGTTGAAAAAATTTGGCTCTCAAAAGAAATTTTAATCACTGTACTGTTGATATTTGGCTCTGGTGACTAATGAGTTTGCCGACCACTGCTCTAGAGCTAATGCCCAGCATCTCCAAAATGTAGTGTTTGGGAGGAGGAGATAGAGTCTACTATGGGCACCGAAAAGAGGTGACCAGTAGGTTTGGATAAAAAGTAAGGGAGTGAGGCATGTGGAAGTAGGGAGTGAGGAGTGCTTTCTATCAAGGCAGGCCTTTTTCAGCAAGGTCAAGTGCCACTAAAGGCCTTAGGATAGCAGGCATGGCACTAAGCATTCTACACATAGCATTTAATCCCTGCAGTGGCAGAGGTGGGCTTGGTAAAGTTGATTTCAGAGCTGATGCCTTTACTTCTACACTACACTCCTTAGACATTCTCATTTTTCAGTTAAAGAGCTGAGCACAAAGTGATTAAGCAGCTACACAGACCAGCAGAGACTCTCATGGGCCTGTAACACAGGGCTTCTTGCTCCTAATTCATGTCCTTTAACCCACAGCAGGCTTCTTCTCCTACTCTGTTCCCAACACCACTGGAACTCAGAATACATGGAAATGGCTCTCCATAAAGACCTAACCACAGAAGTAGAGATACATCCATCATCAGGATTCCAAAGGTCTTTTTGAAGAGCCCAAATAAGCTTGATTTGCATAAGAAACAACAATGAATGACATTCTTAGTCTTGTGCTTTAAAAGAGGGACATAGGTTTTTTTGATACTCATGTCACAAAATAACTAAAGCCCTTGGGGGTGACAGCCAGGAACACCTAAGCAGAGACCCTCAGATGGGTGTGGTATACCTACCTATCCTGAGACTGTTAAGGTAAGAAACATTCAAATCTGTAAAGAATTTCTGTGAGTTTATTTGAGCCAAACTGTGGACAATTGCCAGGAAGCAGAATAGCAAGGGATTTACTAGTAGATAATGCTCCAAAGAATGGCAGTTTTCACCTTGTTTTATAAATTACAATCAAAGGAGGAGATGTAAATGGATTACATGAAATCCCCTGGTGGTAGATTAGGAAGGTGGGAGAGAGTAAAGATGAGGGAAGACCTCTGGGATTGGATAAAAAGTAAAGTGATATACACATACTTCTTTTGTGGGTACATAGGTGTTAACAGTCAACAATTAACATGATAATAACAGTGAGGGAATTTGTGGTCATCCTAGTGCACTGTTTTTGCCCTAAGGGGTCCTCCAGAAAAAGGGAATTTACCTTGACATTCCAAAGGTATGGTCTCATAGATGTAAAATGATAATAGGCTCAGTTCAGATCCAAGTTGATCTTTATCTGGGAAGACAGGGCCTCGGACATGACTATCCACCATAAACTGCTTTTAGTTAAAAGTTTTAATTTCAGACCATCCTTTGTGATTACTTCAGATTTTTGAGTTTGCAAGGTCTCCATGCAGGCTTTCCCATGACTGTCCGGTTAGCATGTGGCCCCTTTTGGTCCACAAGACCTTGGGAGGGAGCACGTATGGCTGATCAGAAACAGGCACTGTTCACTGCCTCAGCTGGGGGCTGGGTTGACCATATGGGAAGAGGTTACCTGGCAGATTCCAGGTGACACGCCCTGGATGGGAGGGGGGCTCAGATGCAGCTGGGTGTGGCAGCATCTACTTCTGTTCCTGGAACTTCAGGCTGGCTGCTGCTCAGCAGCTGTTCTGCAGATCTCTCGGAGCTGTCAGAGTCACTTAGGCTGTGACAAACAGCCTGTGGCCTGATGCCGCATGATTGTGTTTTATTTGACTAATTTTATTTTGGCACAAAGGCAGCAGGGGAATGCAGATGTGCTGGAGCTTGGCTGTGAGAGATGGAGCAGAGGGATCCAGGAGTTAAGATGTGCCCTTAGGCAAGTTGATGGGCCAGGCTGGTGTCCTCTGTCAGGAACATGGACCCTGAGGGGTTGGTGGGTTGGCTGGTGTCTGTGGGCTCCAGGGGAACCTCTAGAAAGTAGGAGTCATCAGTTTATAGCTTCCAGTGGGCTGAGCAGTTTGGAAGCACATGGCCTGCAGAGCTGCCTGGGAGGACAGCTCCTCTAAAACCTTGAGGGCTGGGTGCTCTAAGGAGCCACCTCCTTAATGGGAGAAGAGGTGGCTTGGAGCACTGCTAACTTGGGAGTGAGCCTGGAGACAGGGCCCTGGGAAGCTCATACCTGACCTATGAGCAGCTAAATCCCAACAAGACTGGCTCCCATGAAGCTTCACATCCTCAGACCATGTGCCTTCGCCATCTTCAGTATCAGAAACTGAGCACACGGCCAGCTCTAACACTCAAGTCCACTCCCTGAGATCAAGATCCCCTGCTGTGAACTAACCTCCTTTGACAATATTATTGCTACTAGCCACAGTCCCATTTCAGTGGTCCTTTTTCAGCAAAACTGCAGGAAAGTACAGTCCTCTCTTCCCTCCTCCCCTCTCACTTCCCATTCCCTCCTGAACCTAAACTCCTCTCATCAGAAATAGCCCATGGGCAGGAGTGAGAATGAGGCTGTGCTGTGTAGGCTCTTGAATCTCTCTCCTTGGAAGTGGCAGTTCCGCTCCCCTGGGGACATACATGCCTGGGGTCATAAGTAGGCAGTCCCTTCTCCCAACCCCCTCTATTGCCATTCTCCATACAGCCACTAGGGAGGTCTGTCACCAATGGGAATCAGGTCATGCTCTCTAGTTGCTCCAAACGTCCCACACTTTCCCATTACAATCAAAAGAAGCCCCAACCCTTCCACCCTGGCTCTGACTTGCCCGCTTCCCTCACTCTGCCCTGCCTGGAATGCTGCTTCCTCAGACTCTGTTCCAGCTGCTCACCTTGCAGGTCTCTGCTCAAGGTTGCCTGCCAAACTGTCCTGTTCTTACACGTGGTTCAAAGGAGCCCACAACTCCCCTTGCTTACTGCAACATAACTGCGACCAACTGACCTACCCTGAGATTTGTGTTTATGCTCCTTTTCTCTCCGAATGCAAGCTCCATGAGGGCAGTCGTTTTGCATCTCTTATTGAATACTGACAGCATGCCTGACGCATAATAGTTGCTGGAAAATACTTATTCAATCATTGAGTGAATAAAGCAGGGGTCCTCAAACTTTTTAAAGTGGGGGCCAGATCACGGTCCCTCAGAGAGCTGGAGGGCCAGACTCTATGAACTACTAATTCCTACTGTAACACCTCGGCTGTGCTCACTGCCCAAAAAACCTGGCGGGCCAGATCAGACTCCTCTGCGGGCCGCATGTGGCCCGCGGGCCGTAGTTTGAAGACCCCTGGAATAAAGGGTCCATGTGATTGTCATATGGGCACAATGAGGTGACAGGAAAGCAGCTGGAGAGTAAGTCAGGCTCAGAAAACGCAACCCCTTGAGTGATACGTTAATATATGTGAGCTTTATCTTCTAGGAGGTGAGCAAACCTCAGAAGAGCTTTAACCAGTTCAGGGACAGGATGAAAGCTGTGTTGTAGAGTGATCACTTTGGTGGCTGGAAAGATGGGTTCTGCCGCCCAGAAGCAGAGAGATCTCTGGGGGCCATTGAGAGGGCTGCCAAGAGTCTTCACTGAGCCACAGGGCCTCCAGGGGAGCCTGCAGCATTTCCAAGGGCAGTAAGGAGGGAAGGGTACGGAAGTGAGGGATAAAGAACAAGCTAAGTGAGGTCTGAAAGAGACCATGAGGTGACTTACTTGATAGGAATGGAGAAATCCTATAGTCCAGGGGGTGGAGGGTGGGGGGTGAAACCTTTTAGCTAAGACAAGCTTTATCTTCCAACAAAATCATGTTCAGAACGTTCACAGTAACTGAGATGAACATGGCTCTCATTAGGGCTGGGGAACAGGCCCAGTGCCAAGTCTTGCCCTGTTCACTCTGACTTCTGCTCTGCCTCCGCAGAGCCCTCCAAGCCCCTCTTGCAGAACCCCAAAGCTCTGAGGGGCAAGTGATAACTTCTGAGGTGGGAGGAGTGAGAGTTACAGCACCCTGGGGTGTCTTTCCTCTCCTTCTTGCCTTGGCTGACATGTGCAGTGTGTTGCTGTTGACCTTCGCTCTGTGAACAGACTTAGCATCCCTCCTCCCCAGCAACATGACTGGACAGAGATCTCTGCAGGGCCCAAGCAGGGCTCCCAACCTGGAGGCAGGGCTTGTCATTCACCCCCCTTGGCACCTCTGTTGCTATAAATATACACCGTGATGGTAATTGCAAGATGGAACAGAAGTGGCTCCGAAGCCTGCTGGCTCCAGGCTACTGCGTCAGCAGTATACCTCTGAGAAGCATATAAAAAGACTAGCGACTCAGGAGGTAATGCACACGCTCAAAAGCAAGAAAGAACCGAAGGGAAAAATACAACAAACAAAACTCATAAGACAACATTACGAGTATTCCCAGGAGATGGAAAAGGCTCCACAAAGGTAACACCCGTCCCCTGAGCACACAATATGGTTTTTATACACTTCCCTGACTCCCTTCTATGTTTTTTTTGTTTTTACCATTTTCCCCTCACAATACACTTTTTTTTTTCCTTAAGGAAACTAAACACAAAACACTTACTGTATATTTAATGTAAAGTGGGGGAGAGAACAGAGACCCTCTCAATGTTGAAATGTCATTAAGGAGGTGACGCAAAGCTGAGAGGCCAGGGAATTGAGTCTTTAACCCGCCACTCTGTCCCTGACACACCACAGTGTGCACCGTTGCACATCGCTGGCTTCCAACTAGGAATTCAGCTTGATTCTAGGGGCAGAAGGGGGGCCCAGTCAGGGAGAAGCTTCCACATCTCCATGGCTGAGGTCAAGGTAGCACAGGGACCATCACGTCTGTTACTGTGGGAACTGCTGCCAGGCCCCTGAGATGAAGTTGTAGCCCCACTATGGAAAGAGCCCACACAGGACAGACTGTGCTTTCCAGCTCTGGAAAGAGGTCTCCTGCTCCTCCTCAAATGCCCTGTCATTTTGGCTGGTCTCTAAAAAATAATTCAAAGCTCAGGACAAGCAACATAGTCTCTGTGCAGTCCCAAAGTCTCCAAGCCCGGGCTTTTTGTCTCTGGCCCCTCTCTGCCCCCATGTGGATTTGTAGTTCAGATTTTGAATTCCGAGTTCATGGAGATGGTCCACTATGTTGAACAGATTCCTGAGCCTCTTTGTGTGCTTCCTTGTCTATAAGATGAGATAGTTATATGGAGTAAGGGAGATCATGCCTATTGGAACACTTTGCATGGGGCCTTGCCCATGGTATGTTTCACACTGCATTGTCTGTTATCATAACCAGTTCGATATGCTTAAGTTCCTACTGAGTTCAGGCGTTCTATCAGGCATTGGGGGGACATAGTCAGGAAGTGGGGCCTCCTGGGCTCACAGTCTCTTGAGGAGATTTATCACTCATTTGTGTTTCTTCCATGGCACCAGTCACTCTCTTCTTCATATTGTAGTTGTATTTATTATGCCTTCCAAACAGGGTGGGTTTATCACCTCTGTTTTGCAGGTAAGGTAAGTAAGGCCGCTGACAAGTTAAGTAGCTTGCAAAGGTTCTTGCAGTGAGGAAAAGGTGGAACCTGGATCGCAGCAGCTCCATCTGTCTCCAAAGCCTCAGCCAATCAGTTGTGCTGCCTACGCTGCCTTTCAGGGATTTTCAGCTTAAGAGTGTGGAGCCCTGCAAACATCAGGTGGTGCAGGACTATTGCCCAGTGTGCATTCAGTTAGCATCATATTTGAAACTAGAGTTAATAATGCTACTTTGTGTTTTCATCATTGCTGGGTGTCAGTAATGTGTTTTTACAGTAAAGGAGACATTTTGGTTTCCATGAATAAAATATTTACTTAGTGTTTCTACGTCTGGCCTTAGGTGTACCATATTGGAGGTTAATGTGACAGCTGTGTTTCTTATCTTAAAATTGTTCAGAAGAAGTGACTGATCCAAGCTCACACTAGGCTTTGGCAGTGAAGTTGGTGCCAACTGCCTTCATTGTTGCTTGGAAACCTGGCTCAGAATCAGCTGATTGGCTTCTTTAACCTGCAGACTCCTGGACCCAATGCAGGTTGCCTACATCAGGCCCCGGGGCTCTTGGAATGCCCACACTTAACAAGCCACTGGTGGTCTGGGGTAACAGGAAGGACGCTGCTCTCTCTGGGGAATGTGGCCTTTGTGAACCATGCCTCCCAGCCTCCTGCAGGGGTATCATTTGCCGCCACCTTTTTTGAGGATGTTCACTCTGTCATTCAACAACTGTTACTTTAACTACGCCGGTGGGCCTAGTGGATGCAAAATAAAACCTGTGTTTGCTCCTGTTGATCTGCAGAGGTAGTTCCACAGATTTGGCTAAAACAATAGCATTTGTTTGGTTATCAAAGGTAAGTTCCTGGCTCAGGCCTGGGTCGGTTGGGTGCCAATGGACACAGAGAAAAATGCTGAAAAATATGAGGGTCCTTGTCTAAGCAAAGCACAGGATATTCTCAGGAAACTATCTGTGCTCAAGAAGCCATGAGTTAGCATAGGAACCATGATTCCACAGGGAACTAAAGGGTGAAGTGCTGGGCTGGGGTGAGGAGGTCCCTCAAAAGAAAAATGAGACATGCTGAAAGGGCTCTCCAATCTACCTTGATTTATGCCCATCTTCAAAGAGAGACTCACAGAGCACTCTGCATGTCCACGTTAACTATGTGAGTTTCTTGGCACATACATATCAGAGCAAAGGATTCGATGCAATAAGTTAGGAGGCAGAACTAAAAAATAAACCCCAAAAGGAGCAACAAAAATAAAGAATATATCTGATGAAAATGAATGGAATTACCATCTTTAAAAATCCCTTAAAATAGCTTGGAAGTGCTAAATGTAAAAGGAGTTGTCTCTTGTTTTAATTAAGATTTTATATTTTATAGCAGTTTAGGTTCATAGCAAAGTTGAGAGGAATTCCCATATTCCTCTTTCCCCCACACATGCATTCGGTCCCCCACTAGCAACATCATTCACTAGAATGAAAAACCCATTTATTAAAATTGATGAACATACATTAGCATATCACAGTACCCTAAAGTTCAGAATTTACATTAGGGTTCACTCTTGGTGTTGTACATTCTATGGGTTTGTTAAAATGTATAGTGACATGTCATATATTCATCATTATGAGACCATAAATATATTTTCACTGCCTCTCAAATTTCTGTGCCCTATTCATATCTTACTTTCTCTCTCCAACCACTGGTAACTGCTGATCTTTTTTGTCAAAGCTTTGCTGTTTCCAGAATGTCATATAGTTGGAGTCATATAATATGTAGCCTTTTCATAGTGTTTTCTTTCCCTTAATAATATGCATTTAAAGTTCCCTCCATATCGTTTCATGGCTTGAGAGCTTATGCCTTTTTAGCACTGAAAGGTATTTCATTACCTGCAAGTACTATAATTTATCTACGTATTCACCTACTGAAGGAAGAAATCCTGGTTGCTTCCAAGTTTTGGCAATTATGACAAGAAGGTCTGGATATCTTTAAAATTATAGAATCTCAGACCCAATTCATGATGGAGTAGGGATTCACTGGTTATTTTGTACAGTGGTATCAGAAATAAGAAGTATGATAATCCGCATCAAGCCAAACCCGGGCAGAAGGTATTGGAGAAATGAAGAAGGCTTTGGCCAAGTGAAATATTATCCTGCCCCATCAGGATTTATTGCAGTCCTCACATGGACAGGGCTCTGTAGTACATATATAAGGCATGAACTCCTCTTCAACTCTAACAGCCAGTGTTTACAGTCTAGGAGTTATTCTATAAAAAAAGAAGAATCTGTATTTTCCTTCCAAGTAATAGAAACCATGAGATAAGTGTTCAGAAAAGGCTATCCTGCAAACCCAGACATTATAGATAAACTTGTGGCCAGAATGATATGTTTATGTTTAATATACTTTTTCTTTTTCAAAAAAGATGAAACCATAGAGAATTTATAAGTGTGCTATTTATCCATAAAGCTATCTTTCTTGCATTTCTTTTATAGTAGTTAAGTTCTGACTAACTCTCAAATGATATTTTTTCAAAGTAGCTTCCAGGCTCTGTATGTCTCATTCTATCTCTGTAAAGTCTGCACAAGGAACATGACTGGAAGAAAGGTCCTTCTGTATCCAGTCCTTCTCTGGCCTCATCTTTCAAGAGCTGTCCTTTAGGTCAGAAATCAAAACTGTTAAAGCTGGAAAAAAAAAAACACAAAACAAAAACCAAACCAACCAAACAAACAATCAAACAAAAACCCAAAAAACCCTCAGAAAATATGTTTAATTCTCTTATGTTACAAAGGAGAATCCTAGAAAGATAAAAAGATGTTTCCCCATGTTCAGATCTCCTGACTCCAAATAAAGATGCATCCTGGGGCCTGGCCTGCTGGCAAAGGTAAAATTGGCCAGCCATTAAGTTTAGTCAAGCTCTCCCCCCCGAAAGGTTTGCAGCTGTATCTAGATGAGAAGTACATATGAATGGGCTTCAGCCAGCACAAATGCCCCATGAGGGACAGTTCTCAGTGCACAGTAGACCTCACACTATACCCTAGTTAGAGAATTATGGAAAGTAAATAGAAACAGAGTTGAGAAAGGGAGAAAAGAGGGCCTGTGGAGAGGAAGAGAAGGGCAGTGGGTTCTGACTCTCTAGTCTGTCGAGCCAGAGGGTCAATATAAGAACTCACTTGTATACTTTTGGAAGACATACAGAGGCACAGAGAACTTATACTAGATCACTTATGACCCTGAGGTCACTTCTGATACACCTTTTAGTTATATTCCTAC
Source organism: Pipistrellus hanaki (assembly GCF_964339955.1). Classification (NCBI taxonomy): domain Eukaryota; kingdom Metazoa; phylum Chordata; class Mammalia; order Chiroptera; family Vespertilionidae; genus Pipistrellus; species Pipistrellus hanaki. The sequence goes on along the minus strand of NC_140512.1, from coordinate 13,152,637 downwards.
TACCTCAGAATGAGTAAGAGTAACCTTCTTCTACTTGGTTAAACTTCCTCTAGCAATCCCTGGAGGAAGGAGAAATATTCTTTTGTCATATACAAAGCAAGGGATGGCACACTAGAATTTCAGTGGGAACTGTTTTTAGCATAAAATGGCCTCTATCTCTAGCCTTCATTTTTATATCCTTGTGCCATAAGGGAAGATCACTGACATTCAAGGGACTAGAGGGTCTAAAGAGTGCTTCCATATTTACAGCAAGTCTGAGATTGATGTTGAGCCATTTGCTTAACAACAATGAGCCCATGAGCACTTCATATATTTGGACATTGAAGATCACGGAAAGATGAGCCTCTATAGGCAATACCAATGGCCAGAGCCCAAGCTTTGCACAGCTTACATTAGACATACCACCCTTCACGGCCAGCCAACTATCCTTGACCTCCTGTTGGTGTTTGCGCCAGCAATCGTTATGACTTTATTATCGCTCTTTTCAGCAAGTCGTGAATTTTTACAGCCAAATTACAAGTCTGTTTACACTTAAATGGCAGCAAGTACTTTTAAAGGAAGTACTGTAGATATTTTTACAACTGAGTTTGCACCATCAGAAACACACAAAATATATAGGCAGGACCCAGAATGCCAGTGAGACTGTTTAGGGTTCAACTAAATAGGGTAAAGAAAGGAGCTTTGTATTTGTCTGACAGAGGCAGGACTCCATCAGGCCAGGGCTTGGATTCCACTGTGAAACCAGGAGGTTGTTGAATATATTCCAATGATGGGTTGTTTCTATAGTTTAAGGGACATAATTTGCTTGATTAACTGTATTAAAATTAGGATAATTAAAATAAAGTTTAAAAATATTTGTTATTGTATGATACCACTTATACAAGGTACATAAAAGATTTGAATTTATAGAGACAGAAAGTAAGATGGTGGTTTCCAGGGGTTTGGGGGAAGGGTGAGTAGGGAATTATTATTTAAGAGGTACAGGGTTTCAGTTTGGAAAGATGAGAAAATTCTGGAGATGAATGATGGTGATGGTTGCACAATAATGCTAATGACATTGAACTATACCCTTAAGAATAATTAAAATGATACATTATTTTACCAAAATAAAATTTATTTGGAAGCTGAAGACATATTATTGGCTTCAGATAATGTATAGGGGTTTAGGATTGGATAATTGCATGTGTGTATGTTTAAAACAGGGGTTGGCTATTCTATACTATTCTATACTATTCTATACTTTGATAACACTGACATCCCAATTTAATATAGATGAATAAAATATTTTAGTATTATCATTTCAGTCATGCTTACTTGTTTGCCTGAGAAATAGTGGAGGATGGTATTTTTGTTTATTTTATTTTTGAATTTTTATTAATTTTTATTATTAAATAAAAATAACAACCAAAAGTAAATCTGAACTTAGATTACAAATTTATAATTAAACATATGTAATTAAGGTAGCATTGAGCAATGCTAAATTATATATATACAGATAGACCAGATATAGTTGCTGAATAAAAAAGGAATAAAGTAGGATCATTGAAGTTAAGCATTCATAATTTTATGTAATACATAATTTTTCAGTAAGCCTAATAAAAAATATACATGTTTCAAAGGACTAAATATTTTAACTATGAATGTAAACAATTTAAAATGTAAAAAAAATGCACTATTTATTATCTTGAAAACTAATTTGAAAAATAGCAACATTAAAATTGTAGGCATATTTCCACACTTTCTCCCAAAATTGTTAAACAATAAACAGAAAAAACAAATATAGGAAAATTGAAGACATTCAAAGATGAGCATATTTTCATACTGTTGCATTGATAATTACAGTTTGACTCTACAATAAACTTAATACTCAAAGGTATTTCCCCTCTTGACACCTCTACTGTGGAGATTCATTAGCATTCTGAATATTACATCCTCAAAACTGAGCTCTTGATTTCTACCCTGTAGATCTGTTCCTCTGCCAATAGACCAAATAACAGCTCCCCAATCATGTCTACATGCTATCCCTGAAGCTCTGATTGGATGTGGCAAAAGGGACTGTGCAGACATAATTTGGGCACGTAAAGAAAAACAATTTTGAAGCAGATACAATTATATAAAGAACAGAGGGAGATATGAAGGGAAGAAGAAAGGAAGAGGAATAAGATAGAGAGAAAAATAGAAACACAAAGAAAAGGAAATTGAGCAGCTTTGTTGTACTTCTTAGATAAGCCAATGCATTCTCCTTTTTTGCTTATGAAAGTTTAAAATAGCCCAGCCTGTGTCGCTCAGTGGTTGAGCATGGACTCATGAACCAGGAGGTGACAACACAAGCTGGTTTGCAGGCTTGATCCCTAATAGGGGTGTGCAAGAGACAGCAGATTAATGATTCTCTATCATCATTTATATTTCTCTCTCTCCCTCTCCCTTCCTCTCTCTGAATTCAATAAAACACACACACACACACACACACACACACACACACACACACTTACACACATATGTATATAGATAGCTAGATAGATATAGACATAGACATAGACATAGACATAGATATAGATAGATGTAGATAGATATATAAAGAAAATTTTTAAATGGATGTCTCTTACAGAACTCTAAAAACAGTCAGGTACAAAATTGGTGCATGGATGAGGAGAGTTTAAAGTCATAGATTAATTGGAAATATGGTTAATGCAAGCGACAGAGCATACTTGGGTATGAATTGTTATTTATAGATAGTAATCTAGAACCAGATAAAATGCTCATATATTTCATCTTAGGACTCAGATCAGATATTTAAATTGTGATTCGTTGATTATTTGGGGTTTTCAACAAGAAAAATTAAGTTTCAGTCCATGTTTGCTTGTTTGAAAGCAAAAAATGAGACTAAGGTTTTTTAAAGGAATCTTTTTAATCCATGCATTGTTACCTATTGATGGTTATCTAATTTCAAACTAAAATAGAAAACATTCCAACCAGGTGCTAAAAATAAAGCTTAACATGACAAAGAGATGAAAAAAAAAAAAAGAAATAAATTCCATACCTCGATGTGGGGTTAGGGGGATGAGAAGAGATAAACCAATGAACTTATATACTTATATTCATAACTCATGGACACTGGCAATAGGATAGTGAAGACCTGGGGAAGAGGGGTGGAGAAGGGCTGGGAGGAGAGGGGTGTGTGGGGGGGAATAGGAGCTATCTGTAATACTATCAACAATAAAAAATATATTAAAAAATAAAAATTGAGATGTAATTGAGGGTTGACAAACCAAATAAAATTTTCCTGGAGAGGGAGCTATTCCTTCAGTTCTTAGTAGTCTCACAAAGACTCAAGATGGTTCTCTCTTTCCATCCTGAAGATGCTGTTGCTAGAACCATGGGCTTACCTTGATGATGGCTGTTTCTTTACTTTCTTAATAGGATGTGACTTGAGTTCAGGGTGCGAAAATGTAAGTAAGATTCTAGTAATCAGGAGAAATATGAGACTTGCTTTCTGAGCTTTCCTGGTTTCTGCACTCCTTCCTGAGCACACTAAAGATTAGTCACTTTCTCAGCTCAGAAATGCAGTATCTACATCCAGACTTAGCCTCCCTGCCGTTATGTTACATGTCCCATTCCCAGACAGAAATCAACCTCACTCTGACAAAGTTCTGTAAGGGGTGGTGCTTCATCTAATTTTGTTCCTTCCTGAGCCCTGAATTCTTGATTATAATTGTTAGAGCCCACGAAGAACGGGTGTAATATGAGTGTAATATAGCCAACACTTATTAAGTTATTATTCAATGTCAGGTGCTATGCTTGTAAAGCAGTGCCTAAATGTAGTTAACATTTAACTCCTTACTTTTATATGTGGTTCCTCATCTGATGCTCACAAAAAAACAACAACAACAACAAAAAACTCTTATGAAGTAGGTGTTATTAGCCTTCCCATTTCACAGCTGAATAAACTGAAACTGAGATTAAATTATAGTACGCAATGTCACCATACCTAGTGAGTTGCAGAACGAACTTGAATCCAGATTTGTTTAACATCACGGCCTGCTCACTTAACCACAATGTTATTTCTGGATGGGATCTTTGATTCAAAATTGTGTAAAGATGAGGAGGGTGTGTTGACAATGCCTGAGACACACTGCATTTTACAACTATAATCTAAGATAAACATCTGAGATCATCCTCACCAAATTTGAAATAGTAAAACAAGAGAAGTTTGTTAATTTATCTTCCAAGGCTGAGTTGATCTTTACTTCTTAATTTTTAACACAAGTAAATAGAGGTCTAGTGTCATTACTTTATAGTTTCAAAATGTTCAAAAGTAACCATTTTTGTAAGATATTTTTACAAATCAGGGAGAAAAAGACTCATGCTCAACCTCAACATAAGAGAAAAATAGGAAAGGCATCACCAGGAAAGTCACTTAAAAATATGGATCATAAGTTGGTTAAGTAAATATTGGAAGATCTCTACAATTAAATACCAAGTGGCTGTTAAAACACAGAGAACTAATGGTAGCTGTAGAAAGCTACCATTGATTATTAAAGAAAGAAGAATTTATAACACAATAGGGATTCTATTGGGTTGTACACTTACAGGAGCACCTTTTTATATATATTGAATACAAATGCATGCATATATCACACACAGAAGGAAATCTTTGGAACGGGAGACCTTAAAATATGCACAAAGCTATCTCTGGGTGGTAATTTATGTTTTTCTTACTTTATTCTCAAGTGCATTTTTTAAAGTTAACACAAATTGTTAAGTATAGTAATAAAATTTTATTAAGCCTGGCTAATGTGGTTCAGTGGTTGGGAATTAACCCAGGCACCAAGAGGTCACCAGTTTGATTCTGGTTCGGGCACATGCTGGGGTTGTGGGCTCAATCCCTGCTCAATCCCAGGTGGCAGTTGATCAATGTTTCTCTCTCTCATTGATGTTTCTCTCTCTCTCCCTCTACCCTTTCCTCTTTCTAAAATCAATAAAAACATATAAATAAATGTTAAAATAAATACATACATAAATAAAATTTTATTAAGTAAAAGAGATTGGAGACTCAGTCATCTGATATGGCAGAAATATAGGCCCAACCACTTCTACAGTCAACAGATCCTCCTTGGATCACCTGGGCTGGAGTCCCTCCCACAGTGGGCCTAGATCTGGAACTTGGGAGCAACATGGCTGGACACTCGCTGTTTGGTTTCCCAATGTGACTAGTACAACCAGTGCATGCCTCCATCTGCCTCTCTGCATTACGGCCTTGCCATGTGGCTGCATGTCACGGGGTTCACTCAGCTCCTGCTCTCCTGCAGTGGACCTGGGCTCACTCACTGAGCGACCTATTATTTTATGACAGTCAGAGCTGGTAACTAAATGCAATGAAACATGAAGACACCTGTGGTGAGGGCTGCTGATCTTAGGGAGAGGAGTGCAAGAGGGACATCTATCCCTTAACATCCTGGTCCTCTTTCACTTATGGCTGCCTTTGCATGGTTTTTTCTTTTTGGGTAACTTCATCAGGAATTCAATTTTACTTGATACCAGATATTTCTTGAGAGATTTTAACTAGGCCATTTGTCTGGTTATTCTGGCACCTTCCAGACAGGCTGGCTCCAAGGTGATGAGGTAGTTTGGACTCATCTAGTGACTTTATCAGGAGGCTTTTCAGAGTGAAGTCATCTGCATGAAATTCCTACCGAGTGACAGTTTTTACAGCCTATGTGTCTGAATCTAAAAACAGCAACTTGGTTAGATAGGAGTCCACCAAAGGATACCTTCCAGGGATGTATGTGCTCACAGTACCAGCTGACTCCTGGAGTGGAGTTCATTAGGCTAAGTCACTTCTCTCACTGCCCTTGTTAGAAGCTGGTGCCAAGAGGGGGAACTTTCAGAATTGAAAGACTTTCATCCAATTCAGCTGCTCCTACATTAACCTGAATGTAGCTTTAAAATTTATTTTATTTTATATTATTTTATTTATTTTATTTTAGTGTTCAACATGGAAAATACTTTTCCAAGCCTATCAGCCTACAAGGGATGGTTTTGTAAAAGGCCCATGGAATAGATAAAACCTTTGAGCTAGGAAGCAATCAAAGGCTTAACTAAAATGTATATCAGACTGTAGATGGAAAACGAAGTACAAAATGGATGGAATTGAGACCAAACTATGAGAAAAATAACAAAATGCCTAGTTTGAGATTAACTTTTTTAAAATATTTATTGTTGAGAGTATTATGGATGTTTCTCCATTTCTTCCCCCCGCCTTGCCCCACCCCAGGCATTCACCACCCTATTGTCTGTGTCCAATGCATATACGCACATAAATTCTTTGCTCTTCCCACCCCCCACTCTCTCTTCCTTCTGAGATTTATCTCTCTATGTGCAATACCCAGTATAACCCATGTAACACAACAGATTGCTAATACATTCACTACTTTGGCATTTATTTAATGATTGACTTTTACATGTAGAAACTATGGCAGGCTCTTGGAAAAGTCAAAATGCCTTTATAGAGAAATTTGTAGACTTGTTTGTTGTTGTTGTTGGTGGTGGTGGTGATTGATTTTTGGTTTTGTGCTTATTATTTGTTTATTTATTTACTTATTTATTGTAATAAAGGCTATGCTGACATTGGATTGTGACTTAGGGAAAAAAGAAAAGTCTTATAATAGATGTTAAAAATTAATCTAGGCTTTATTTATATATAGCATTGTGCCCTTCACCTTTGCAGCTCTCTTCCCAGGACCATGACTAGCAGGCCTAACTTTCCATTCTTCCTGAACACTTTTCTCAAAGTATCCAGGGTGACTCTTTGGCCTCAGGATATTATCTAGAGGTGGGAAAAGACTAGATAATCAAAGAGAATAAATTACAGACAAGGAAACACAATACAAAAGCAAGCAAACCCACCACAAAACTCAGTGAAGTCCTAGGTAATTTAGATGTGATTACTTTTTTGAAAATAATCTTTGAGTTCCCTTTAAAGTCAATAACATTATTTTAAAATCTTCTATCGGTGAGCTGCTATAAGAACAATTGTAAAATGATTGTTAATAACACTTAAGTTCTTTAATTACCACTAATACAATAAGTTAAATACAAGAAGCAATTAATGATAGTAACTGTTAGTTAAATAATAAATGTTAGTTAAACCTGTGCCTACTGATTGTCCAAACAACAGTAACTGAAAAGAAAGCAAGTTCGCCCAAATCAAACAAACTTTGGCTCTAGCACCATCCTCTTCTTTTCTCCTCTTTCCCCCTTTCTTTCTTAGTCTTTCTTCATCTTTCCATTTATGTGATCATTTATTTAATAAATATTTATTAAACCACCTTAATGCTCCATGCAGTGGACTATGATCACAGTAATAAAACAAGTTCACTGCTTTCTTTGCAGATTGTAATTGGACTATCTATGAGTGATACTTCCTGTTGAGAAATAAAATTGATTTTCAATAATTATTCAATGCAGCTGAATGGCTGAATCCACATCTTTTTTTTTTTTCTATAATATAAATCTTTGTGTAAGGTGGGGTCTCTCAAGTTTTGCTGCAGGGTGCTGTCTTATGCATGCTAGGAGCAACATCCCTGACTTCTACTAATTAGATGCTAATAACACCATCTAGTTCTGTGGTCGGAAAACTGCAGCTAGCGAGCCACATGCAGCTCTTTGGCCCCTTGAGTGTGGCTCTTCCACAAAATACCACGGCTTATTTTGAAGAAGTGGCGTTAGAAGAAGTTTAAGTTTAAAAAAGTTGGCTCTCAAAAGAAATTTCAATCATTGTACTGTTGATATTTGGCTCTGCTGACTAATGAGTTTGCCGACCACTGATCTAGTTGAAATGGCTAGTTAAAATATCTTCATCAGACATTGCTAAATTTGAAGAAAAATCATGCTTAGTTACAAATCACTGGTATAAAGAACCATGAAAAGAAGTTTTCCTAGTGTTGTTTTCAATCCTGTTTTCAAGGATAGACATTAAAGTGATTATACTATAAACACAGGCAGGATGGAGGGTATGTAAGTGTATGTGGGTGTATGTGCACGTGTAAGCTAATTATATATGGTGATAGATAGAAATATTGACAATTTAAAGATCTGTTGGTGATTTTTCCTAAACACTCTTTCCCAAACTCTTACATTTAAAGAAACTCTATTGGCTTTTATTTGACATATTTACAGCAGTGAAATATATTGAGGAATAAGGAATGCATCACTTAAACTTACTGTGTCAGCTTGCTTTTTTTTTTTTTTTTTAAGATGTGAGCCATACACATTGTCCTACAAAAGTCTTAATTCAAAGTTTATAATAGTTATCTTTCTATTAATTTTATGTTGACTAATTTTAATACATTAGGCCTGTGTTTTATGTGTTATTTGTAAATTCTTACCCATTGTAAGAAACTGGGATCATAATTTACTAATTGAAATTATTTTTGGAAGTTTGTGGTGGTTATATCTTATTTATGTGACATATTGTTGGTTATATCTATGATTCATTTGCTGCTGAGTCCTTGGTCAGGAACACAACTCCTAATTATCCAACCAATTATAAAATCATTCTGTGGGAAAACTTCAGCAACTGAAGTTGTTGACTAACTTTAATAAAAGAAGAGCTCCATAATATCAGATAAACTACAACTAAAATTTTGTTTTGGTTGCCAATCACCAGCATTCACAAGACAAGTTCTAGTAACTCTATCTATCAGGGATTTATATCCCTTGCAGTTTCCCATGCAAGATGGGGCCATTCTTTTTTTTTTTTTTAAGTTTTTTTTTTTTTATTGTATTGACTTTTTTTTACAGAGAGGAAGAGAGAGAGATAGAGAGTTAGAAACATCAATGAGAGAGAATCATTGATCAGTTGCCTCTTGCACACCCCCAGCTGGGGATGTGCCCACAACCAAGGTACATGCTCTTGACAGGAATCAAACCTGGGACCTTTCAGTCCACAGGCCGACGCTCTATCCACTGAGCCAAACCAGTTTCGGCAGGATGGGGCCATTCTTATAGCTTTTGTTGTCAAGATGGCCAATTGGTAAGAATTGTTCTGAATAATTTCCAATTTGAAAATAATTGCTTAGTTACTACATGATACAATAATCTGGGTTCTAAAAAAAACCAAAACTACACATTTAGGCAATTAAGTATATCCAAAAAGAGCTGACTTTACTGTATTACAATGTGACACTCACTATTTAGTTTTCAAAAGAGAATTCTACTTTGCTTTCATTTAAAGTGTACTCCATCAATATTTAATGATGCTGTTTAGACACTGATGGACTGGTCAGAGGGCATGTCCCTGGTCTGCTCCTGTCCTGCTAACCCCTACTGTACTTTGTGACTTCTGAATTGCTGGACTGCAACACACACTTAGTCTACTTTTAAAGGACTCACCACCGCAGGAGATGGTGTAGAGGAAATGGAGAAACACTGCCATCTGCCACTAGGCCACATGCACATTGATTTTGTAATTCATCCTGGTATAGGAATGTTAGGGTGGAAAACAATGTACATCTTAGAACTGAGAAAATCATTTCTCTCAAATCTCTAATAGCACACCCAAAGGAAATGTACAATCTAAATAAAAACAGTGTCCATGCTCTGCAAATCCAACTGCTACATAATTTTCTTTGTCCCGTTTTCCAATCAGATTTCTGCTTTTAGAAAGATATTCTGGAGCATATACTACAAGAAGGTCTTCATGAGCTATTGTCAAAATAATACTGGATAACAATCTCAACACTTGTTTTCTCACTCATAGTTCTGAAGGCTGAGTGCAGCTGATCTAGAATGTGCTCATCAAGGTTGCTTTCTTCACACTGTGGGTTGGATTCAGGTCCACTGTATGTGAGTTTATTTTGGGACACAAACCAAAGGGGCAGCTTTATCTGCAGCCTTTCTCGCCCCCGCCCCCTGATGATATTACATATGCACATGAGCCAAGCCAAAATGCACATGTTCATTTAAGACCTCTTCCTGTCATGTCCTCTAACATTCCAGTGGTTATAGAATATCAGACAGCCAAACTGAGCATCAGTGAGTCAGGAAACAAAATTCACATACCCAGGAAATAGAAATAAATAATTATTTGCTGAACAATAATCCAAAAATTTGCAACATTAGGAAAAGAGACTTAAAGAGATATAAAATAGAGGTCTTTAAAAGTACATTCTTGAGTTAACATTGCTTCTTTTATATATCCAACTTTTATGTAGATATTCTCTCCCTCCCTCTATTTTAGTCACAACTGTCTGGGTAGGGGTCCACCCTCATATCAAGAGTATAGCATGTAGCCCGAAGAGCAAATGGCATTCCCTTTGTCACAGTGATTAGCATGTCTTAGGACAAGGTTGATAATGCTAGGACAAGTACTTTTATTGGTTTTTTTAAAAGTCATATCTAGTTTTGAACTCAAGTTTTGTGAGTCAATTAATGTCTATGCTTAATACCACATATTTAGGAACTTAAATTAGGATTTAAGTTAAGGATTCTGACCAACCCATAAATCATTAATAGGAGTGGGGTGTTATATGTAAGAAACCCAAAATATGATAATGCTAAGTTGAGGAGGTAGAGTGGAAGGTATTGAAAACTAATTATTCACAGCATAGAAGTTGGTGAGCCAAATTATATCTCAGACCTTAGACCATATACCCACATGGGAATGTGGTAGGAGAAATTCAAGATTGCCTTTAAAAGGAGACAATAAAGGTCCCAGAATTAGATAAGCATATGTTGAAGCTGACACATCTGAAATCAGAGAAGAAAGAGAGTACAGGTTTTCTGAAATATGACTTTTGGGATGAAATCCATAGAATAAGAAAGTTAAGATGGGTAGTTTGGATCCTTGCAGGGTCAGAAAAGTTTATTCTCTACTCAACCAAAAAGTTAGTGCAAACTAAATTGGAAACATAGAAACCATATCAGAAGATATTATTAGAATTCTAGTCAGAACTTTCACTCATTTCCAGGTTGAAATACATAGCATCCACTGAATTAAACCAGAATCCTGGAAGGTGATGATTGGAATAAAAGGATGGGGCAACAATGAAACAATAGAGAATGTCATCCTTGGTGTCAATCTTGGCTTCAAAAATCTTTGTTTATGCCTAAAATTCCAATCTTAGTTGTTCATTCCTTGGTATTGAAACTCTCAACCAGCCAGAATTCCTTAAATTCTAATTTTCACATGGAAGGGTGATGCTTTTAATCTCTTATATCATTGTTTTCTATAAATACGTTTGTCATTGTCAAAAGTATATGATGCCTGGGGGATTCTGAACAGATGAAAAAGTCCCATCAAAACTATGAGGGAATAAAAATCACTCTAACATATCTGATTTTCTTCATAGGAATGGAGAGCCATTCATGGAACTGTTGGAGTTTTCTGAGTTTATTCTCTCCCCTCTCCTCCTTCCTGGATGATCTCATTGAATCACATGCCTTTACCCACCTTTTAAATACAGATGACTCACACATTTATTTTTGTAACCATGACCTCTCTTTGAGCTCTATGCTCATATTCTCAATGCCTACCAGTCATATCCAACTAGATGTCCCACAGTCACTTCAAACTCAACCTGCCTTATACTATTATTTCCTTCAAAATAAGCTTCCTCCATATTGTCCACGTTGTTACTTTTGAATCCTCCATCTCCTCTGCTTTCTATGTACCCACTCAGAAAGTTCTGTTAATTTATTTTAATAACCTCATTCCTAGGTGTTCTTAATTCAATATTCATAATCTCTTAGCCTTAAATATTGCAATAACTGATTGCCAGAACTTCTTTTCCCAGATCTCTCTTCCACTCCTCTTACCCTCAACCCCCATTTCATTTTCCAGATTTCAGCTAGAATAATCTAACTGACCATCTCACTCCCTCAGGCAAAAACTTTCAGTGACTGTCTGTTAACTAACTGCCTGTTAACTAACCAAGTTATTCACAATGTATTCAGGCCCTCCACAATGTGGCTTCCTCTGAATCTCTGAACTCATCTCCCTCAGCTCCTATATTAGCCCTGTGCACCTTTTGTTTTGGTGTAAACTATAATTCCCTAAACACATATTGATTAACCAATTGCTCATGCTTCTCTCTTTTCCCATTTTTTTTTTTTTTTTTTTTTTTTTTTTTTTTGTCTCAGGGTGTTGTTCCCTACCTGTCCTTTATAATTCAAACTCAGAACACTTTATCTGGTGCTTAACTCTCTTGTCCATGAATACCTTCTTCCTCCTCTCCAGGACTAAAGGCCCTTCTATGTGCTCCCACAGTCTCCTCTACATTACTTAATTAATCCTTTAAAATCATTTATATAGCTAGCATACCTCCCAGAATCTTGTTTTCTCAGGAAGGAACCATGTCTTGCTCATTCTTATTTCCTAAGTGTCCAGATTTGGCATATTCCATATGATCTTTTACATTCACCTATTTGTTTATTCTTCCTAGTGCTCTTTATAACTTCAGAAAGACTTGACTTACTTTCTAATGTATTTTTGTTTCATCCTAATGAGCTCTAGTTCTAGTTTGTATTTCTTGAAGGGCTGGTTTTCCAGTTGCACACTCTCTCAGTTCTGTTTATCTTGGAATGTCTTCATTTCTTCTTTAATCTTATTTTGGATAATGGAATAATAATCTTATTTTGAAAATACAGAACTCTTGGTTGACAATCATTTATTTTCTGTACTTTGCATATGTTAATCCAATATCTTCTGGTTCCATGTTTGTTGATGAAAAGTCAGCTAATCATATGATTGATGATCCTGTAAGTAATGAATTGCTTCTCTCTTGCTGCTTTCATTTCAAGTTTGCTAATTCTTCCTTCTGTCCATTCAAATATGCTGCTGCTCCTTTCTAGTAAATTTTCCCTTTCAGTTATTGTATTTTTCAACTTTAGAATTACTACTTGGTTCTTTTTATAATGTCTAGAACCATGAATATTTTATAATTAATGAGACATTATTCTCATATTTATTTCTTTTGACAAGTTTTTTTAAAAATTTCTTTTAGTTTTATGGACATATGTAAATTATTGGATTTAAAATATTTTTCTAGTAAGTCTACTTGGGCTTCTTCAGACACAACTTCTATTGACAGCTTTTGTTCATGTGTAAGAGCCATATTTTCTTATTTCTTTCCATTTCTCATATATTTTTTTCTTAAAAAGTGCACTTTTAAATAACACACTTTAACAACTCTGGAAATTACATTCTACCCCTGCATAAAATATGTTATTGTTGTTGGTTTTTGTTATTGTTCATGTTATTTGTTTAATGACTTTCCTAAAGTAGTTACATAAAGTCTATTCCTTGTCATGTGTGGTCACTAAATTCTTTTCTCAATTAACTTAGAAGTCCACTAATTATTAGAAAGAGATTTATTTAAATGCCTGTTGTTGAGTTTTTGCCAAAAGGCTCTTTGTATGTATTGAGGGATGTCATCAATGCTCCAGGAGGAAATTTACAATTTTGTGTTAGCCGTCACTTCTTGCTTGTTCCAAGTTTTGTAAGCAGTTTCATGCTGATATCATAAAGAATAACAGAAGAAATCCATGAGCTGTTATCCTATAAAGAATGTTATCCTAAACTTCTTCACCTTTAGCCAGTGAAGGCTCCATTGCCATTTTGAGGGTTACAAAGAAATAACCAATGCTTTCTTATTCTGTGTTTAGGCTGGTTTCCTTCTACAAAGAAATCCCATTGATGTCTTGAAGGTTCTACTCATGTACTGTGACATTGCACAAGTAGATGAAGACCAAACAGAAAATAGTGCTTTGTTTTGTGGGTTTCCCCCCCAGTATATTTATTCATTTATTATAGTCATGCCATTTCTTCTATTCATGAACACACCAACATGGCTATCTCCTCAAAAGCATTACCACCCATGAGTGTGTAATTGCAAGATAGGCCACTAAAACAATTTAATGGATGACTTTCTTCATCATTCATGTTACTTGTACTGGCATTTAACCCACAAACAGATTTAGTGTCAAATCTGGCAGTAACCCTGCTCCCCCAGCAACCTTTGATGTCATATTGCCAAATTGCCTGATAACCATTAGATTCTGAGATTTTGTGTGGTGGGAAAACACACACACACACACACACACACACACACACACAAAAAAAACAAAAAAACAAAAAAAAACAAACAAACAAACAAAAAAAACACACAGCTATCCACAGAAAAGCATAGCACTTCATTTTCACTCCATTCTTCAAACATGGTTTCTCATGAGCAATTTTTTTTTTGGAAGCTAAGACTTAAAATATATAGATCCTGTGTTCCTGTCACTGTTCTGTTCCCACACAAGTTTATTCTTATGGCAGCCATTTTACATAAACAACATCAGTATTTGCAAGGAGAGTCCCATTAGTGTAATTAGCAAGATGATCCTATTTTGATTCCAAGTTCAAGCAATATGTGTGAAATCAGAAAAGGTCTTACATGGTGTATAGCATTTAATACTGTACACACTTTCAAAGACCCCTTGAATCTAAAATTTGGAAATTCAGAGGCCTGTACTTTAGTGAGTAAAAATATGTTTTTAAAGAGAAGCATTACAGTTATATGGTGTATCAGTTTGGAGAAATTTGGAACATCTATTTCCATTTGTTCTTCTAATCTTTCTCCTGATTCTAGATTTTTTTTCTCTTTTTTATTAAATTTATTCAGGTGACATTGGTTAATATGATCATATAGGTTTCAGGTGTGGATTTCTATGGTATAAGATCTGTATATTGCACTGTGAGCCCACCATATAAAGACATTTTTTAAAAATAAAATTGTCAATATTACATGTTATTTATGTTGCTTTTAATATTGTAGCATATCAGTACTTTGCTTCTCTTAAAGAACTTGAATGCATCAGTCCACAAACATTTATATGTATTTCAGTGCTTGTTCAACAGTATCACATACTTATATAATTTGTGATATGACAACTCATTTGAGCAGGTAGGTCTAAAAAGTATGAAAGGCCCATAAGGATTTTTGAAGTTGAATGTTTGTTCTTAGAAGTTTGGGATACTCCCTTTAGAAGGGAAACACATATTGTATATACACAGATGATATTTTGAAATAACAACATTAGGATTTACTGTAATTGGATGTGAATTCCCACCCACTTTCAATCAGGTTACTTTAAATTACATAATAGATTCAAAATATTTAGAAATACTTGAAGAATCTTGAATGGTTTCAGAAACTAGAGTAAAGTTTACCAAGTCCAAGTTGACTGTACTTCTTGTACACACATGCGTGCTCTCTAGTGAAGACGTTGAAGACAGAGGGGTTCACATGTAGTTCCCCACCCTGATCTCTAGGATGGTGAGGACATGTGACCAAAGACTCCCTCACTGAGGACTCCATGATGCCTCCAGGACTCTGTAACCTGTTTCTTGCTCTTTTCTCTTGCTATCAGTCACCCCATTTCCTGGCTTGGTTTTGGCTAAGAATTTCATCTCCCACCTCTTATTGCTAAAGGGGGGGGGGGGAGGGTGCTCAGATAACCCCAGCTCTTCTGTATTTGCTTCAAAGGCAATCAAAGCATAAGATAGGATACTTGCTGTACTCTTTCCTCAATTGGACAGTCGGTGTGTCTAGATATTTCATATTGAGTAATATCCAGTTCAACAGACTTTTCTCCCCAAGAATCCCCAGCTCCTGCTATGTGGATTCCTTCAAAGACAAATAGAGAGAGAGAGAGAGAGAGAGAGAGAGAGAGAGAGAGAGAGAGAGAGAGAGAGAGACAGAACAACAAACTGAAGAAAATAGTGAGTTTTGCCTGTGCAGATAGCACACTTGTATTACTATTGAGAAGTTCTAAAATAAAAGTCTATCATCAAAAGTTCTAAATTAAAAGTGTATCATCAATGTCATGAAAATAGTATGCTCTTCAATGGGAAATAGGCGGGTGATTTGGCCCTTCCTGAGCTGATCACACAATGGTTCAGGTTGACTTTTGATAAGGAACACAGCAGAGTACAATGCGCTTCTTAGATAGAAGTGTCATGAACCAACTCCTGGAAACTTTTCTACCTGAATCATCCCCAGACTGTTTATTTTCAAATCTAAGTATCACTCTTTAGGCAGGTTTTCAGGTGAATCATCAGGAGAAGGATGTATTTCCCGTTCCCTCCCCTTATAATAATGGCCAATAAGAAGCTGACTAAAGGAGATGGATTTTATTTTAAACATCAACTATACCTTTGTTGGTAATTTCACATAAAGAAATATTATGATGCTGCCCCAGACTGTGCTTTCACAAGTTCTTTTTTCTAAGTTATACTATTTCAAAATTTACCTAATTAATTGTATTTGAAGTATCCCCACATATATGTATTATGCTTATTTTATTTTCAAGCATTTTAATTTTGTACCCAGAAGTAAGAGATCATTTTCGCAGATTTAAACGTACTGTTGGCTACCTAAGTGAAGACTGTCACCAACTCTGCACACTGAAGGAGAGTTCTATGCCCAATCAACTTTCTAATGAGTTAGAGATGTTCTTCATTCCTATTTTTACTATTTTCATTGCAGCTATTGCATTACCTCCTTGGATATTAGATTCCATTAGATAGATTTTTGACATAAATTTTTTCTTTGCTTTTAAGAATGAAAACAATTGTTTTTGGAACCCTGAACAGTAGGATATGCTTTAATGATGTACTTATAGTCAATTTGTACTGGGTAGAATGTGTTTGTGTTGCTCTCCTTAAGGAAAGCCCTGTGTTGAATTAAGTGGAATACTCCTTTCCAAATTAATTTGCATACAGAATTCTATAATGTTAAATGGAACTCTATGGGATGATTATGGGGTGCTATTACTTCCATATATCAATATTCTAGTACAGCTCACTCTGGTTATATAAAATCAGCAGTGTGTACCTCATGATTTTCATTCTTTCTGGCAGGGCATATGCATATAGATGATCCAGAAGCATTAAGATAAAAGTTAAAAATAAGAGAGTCAAACACAGCAATGTTTCATGCTGTTCAATATTTCGATGCTTTGAAAGATGTAAAATGCAGATTCACACTGGCTATTATATAAAGATGACATAGCTCATGTACTGTGATTAGGACCATCATTAAGAGGACTTGTCAAAAGCACCTGTTTACCTTCATTTTAATACTTGAAGTGAGGTCTCCCAGATCACTGAACGCTAAATTGAATAAGTGGTATTAGAAGTTTTTAGAAACATTTCTATATTTTATGTAATATTTTTTGTTCTTTTGGAAGTATTAAAATGACTTATTAACCTTATTTCAGGAAGCGTTCTCTATTTATTTCTTACCCATGAATCATTCATAAATTGAAAAAGATTTATCTCACTATGTTTGAATAAAAATGGGTCTTGACTATCTATTTCTTGGTTGGGAATATATAAAGAAGCCTCATTTAGGTCAAAATGTCAGCATATAAGGGGAAATAGAAAGGAACTTGCTAAAACTTAAACTTCATTTTCAACATCTTATTGCATCCTAAAACCAGAAACATCATATCATTGTGGGGATGTCAGACATGACTGTACTGATCTGTGTGAGGGTAGGCTGTGAGGTCCAGATTCTGGAGAGGGGTTCAGGCAAGCACAGTCCAACCAAGTGCCTCAAGTGTCATAGGCACTTGGATCTCTCTGATTGGGATCCAGTCACCCATGATGCAAAGTTCACATTATGAAAAATAGTCAATGGTATGCAGCTAAGTGAGGATGCTTTTCCTGCCAGAGCTATCCTAATCTCAATCTGTGGGATTGATCCCAAAGTATATACTCTTTTTTTGTTTGTTTGTTTGTTCGCAGAAGGTTCATTCTCAATTCCTTATATACTGGAAAGAAGTGTGTCTATATTTACTGCCAGGGCTTAACTCTGTAGGAAAGTGGGGCAGCCATTGGTAAGGAGAGCAATAGCTGCTCACCTGTACCTTGGTTGTGACAGACTGGCATGTTATGATTAAATTTCTCTTGTCCAGATAATGAATCTGGTTTCAAAGACCTCATCACACAACTGGCTTTCCATCCCCCACTGAAAAAATCATTTTAAACCACCTGTTATCTAACCACAACAAAATGGTTCTCTAAAGGTTAAGCACTCCATGCCTCCACTCAAGCTGGACTGGCAGAAAATTTCATAATTTAAAATTTTCTTATATTAGGTTGTGTTTTAGTGTTGTACTCTTGACTTTTAAGGAGGGCTCTATAATATCCTTGTTTGTAGAATTCCAGTGGAGTACACTGTCTGATAGCACTCAATGTTTTCTCATTTGAGTCACTATCAGCTTGCTTCCTGAGGAGCTAGTATGCTTCTTCTTACCTGACAGTAAGAATTGTGTAACAAAGCATTATCTTCCTTTTTTTTTTTTTTTTTTTTTTTTTTTTGGCTTTGGTTCCCAGAGACTTAGAGCAAAATTTAACTGTGTTTGCAAATATGTAAGGCCTATTCCTTATATACTTACATTTTTTTATCACCTTCCTTTTTCTTGTTTTCCTATTTCTTTAGCAATTCATTTGTTTTAATCTTACCCTTATCAATTATTCTGAGCAAAGAAGCAGAATATAAATTAATAGTAAAAAAATAAACACTATTTTCTATTTTTAAAAATAAAAAGTATTGTATTTTCCCATGATTATTGTTCATTTTCTAATGATAATGTTATAAATCCTGTTAGTTGGTGTTGTATATACTCTTTCTTTTAAGATATTACATTTTCACATGAAAATAAAATTTTAAAATACTTTGGTATTTTTGTTGCTTTAAGTTTCAAGAATTTGTTAATTTTATTTCTAAAAGACAAATTAGAAATAAAATTAACAAACTTAAGAGACTGTAAAAAGTTGACATAAAAAAGAGAGTAATAGTAGATAAAGTGTTTTCCCCATTGTTGTTACTCTATTTTTTTTATTTTATTTTTTTACCCATTGCTCTGTTAGTAAGCAGATAAGACAGATCAGGGCCCTATTTGGATAGAACATCAAGGTTATGCAATAAGAAGTGGACAATATTATCAAGACAAAGGCTTATGAAGTATATTTTAATTACAAAGAACCTAAAGCTACTTCTAAGGACAAATAGGATTATCTAGATTTGAAAGAGTTTGATGATGATGGGTCATTTGTTTGGGAGGTAGGGTTCTGGGTTGAGGGAGCAAGACACAAAAACTATGAAGGGAGACCAGGAAAGAGAGGACTTCTGAGGAGGAAGCTGCATTGATGGACAAATAAAAACAAAATAATAAGTAAACCTGTTTTGAATCATCCCTTGGATACACATAAATGGTATTATGATGGTAGTATTTTTTTTTTCTGGTAGTAGGTTCTACTCTTTTATCCCTTCAGAAGTTAAGGACTTTATTAAGGGGTGATTAAAATCTTGACTTAATCATAAAGCAATAGACTGCCATTTGAAAAAGATTTATGGCTTGCTCAAAAGAGCTCTTTAAAAGAAACACTGGAAAGAAATGTGAAATCATTTTAGAGTCCAAAGATATTTAACTTAGCTCCTTGTCCATTGTTCAGAACAGACCTCATATTTCTTCTCTTCTTCTAACTTTTGGAAAATTTGATGATTACCGTCACATGACCCTGAATGTAACCAAGCACATTTTTCTCTGGGCTTGTCTATAAAACACAAGATATGAGTTACTCCGACAACCGGTTTTGTTACTGAGATGGAATGAGAATGGCAGGCCCTGTGCTCTCTCTCAATTACTACAGAGTCCTGTGCTTCTTCTTCATGGGCCAGAGTGCAATGTCGCCATTGTGGAGAACGGTGCAGCCTGATTCCCAGAGGCAGGGATGTTATCCTTGCGACAGTTGGGAAAGAGCAAGTTGAGCTTGGATCATGCATTGTTATTGTAAGTCACCAAGTTCATGTGTAAATAATCAGAGAATCACAGAATCTCTATTTAATGACCAAGACAAGCACAGAACCCCTCAGTATCAAGTGCATTTCATATGAAACTGATAACCAGATTCTTCCACACCCAAGCAATTAAAATAAAATAACATCCTCCCTATTTTCCAAACTTACACACACTCACCCTCAATCAAAATGAAGATGATATACTTATATAAAAATGCTGGTTATGCAGCTTTGAATTTTTTTTTAATCCAAAATGATGGAAATTTCTGGAAATAAACCACCTTGATTTCTCATATAGAAATGCATGCATTAATCACAAAAAACTACTCTTCCTCTATTTCTTCTCTAATATCAAGCTTAAAACTGAAATAAAATTACTAAAAACAACATTATGCATATTTCTAATCCACAGAGCATAATTTTAGTGCATGATAGATAAAATTTAATAGGTTTGTATGTAACCCACCCATTTCACTTTTCTTCTTTCATGGACTTAAGGAAATTGCCAAATGAAATACACACTCATTCTGTGAACAATGGACCTGATAAGGGTTGGAACAAATTCCTCTTTTTGTCCACATCTTTGAGGCTTATTTATATACTTTGTAAAATTAGAATGAAAGAAATAAGATGAGACAAGCTAGATATTGTATATCTGAAATATTTATGAAATAAACCCTTTATAATAAATCATTTACAACACACACAGATTAGATCACAAACTGAACCATCTTCTTAATATGCACATAACTTTACTTTGAACAATGGAACTACATATGATGCTTAGCTATGAGGAGAACTGCTTCAAGCTCAAACTCATTCTATTGCTAGGGCTAACCTCAAGCCTGGGGTGGGCATGGTGAATCACAATCAGTTGATTATGCTACCTCTGCATGTGTAATTTGGTGGGTGGTTCTAGCTCTGGGAGCTGAGAAACTGATGCAGTGTGATGTCCATACATGCTTAGTTTTCATCTTCAATGAGTTCACCTCAGAGATTGGGAATGGCATCAAATAACAGAACAAAGTTCTTCTGGCACTATGGGGAAAGAAGCTGTGCTGATCACAAGACAAAAAGGGCTGCCTAAAGGTATTAAGAGGATGTAGGACTCAATGTTTAAAAAGCCAAGATGGAGTAATCAAAAGCAAGGAGAGCCCTGGCCAGTTTTGTTCAATGGTGAGAGCATTGCCCCATTCACCAAAGAATCACAGGTTCAATTCCCCATCAGGGCACATTTTCAGATTTCAGTTGGGATGCATGTGTGAGGCAACTGATCAATGTTTCTTACATTGATATTTCTTTATCTCCTTCCCTCCCCCTTCCTCTTTCTCTAGAAGCAATGAAAAGCATTTCCTTGGGTGAGTATTTAAAACAAGAAAAAAGTGAGCAAATGAGTTCTCTGGGGCAGAGCCTCAAGCAAAAGAACGCTATTGTTCTATTTGTGGAGGGATGTGGTAGACCCACTATGAGACATAATCTGATTCTTAGTCCTTATCTGATGGATCTAAGAGAGTTTAAAACCCTCCTACATGAGCCCTTGTGGCATGAGTGTCCAGCAGGTATGCCTTTAGCCATGTGGATCCTGGTAAACCTGGGAGACCCAGACCCTTCCAGCAGCCCCTCGGTTATGCTTTTGTTTCTTATCTGCATGAGGCCAGCTCAGGATGCTGTGGGTGTCAGTAGGAAGAACTTTTAACGATAAGTTTGATTTCTCCTGATCCTGAATTAAGCTCTGTAAAGTCCCCTGTTGCTGATTATTCCAGAGTCTTTCTTGTACAAAATCCTCATGTTAGAAATGGCTTATCAAGTGCTATCATGTCACAAGGTCTGTCTTTGACATTTCAAAACATTTCTGCTTAATATATGAGACCAAAATGAAGAAACAAAGAACATTTAAAATGTATATGCAGTCTATCTTTTTGAGTCCTACCTCAAGTGATATATTATAAATAGAATATGGAAACTTGATGTTCAGTTTTAGGCTCACATTCTATAGGATTAGTCATTTTTTCTAAAAGCTTGCTTTGTTTTCTACTTCAGCTTTGCTTTGCTGAAATTAACATTTGTTTCTGTCCTTAGATGTTTATATTAATAAACTATGGAAAAGGCTTAAGATATTTTATTAAGCTCAGTTCTATAAGATAATATCAAAAAGCATATCATGTTGTGACAGTGTGAGATTTTCCTGTTGGCTTTTCTCCCAGGAATGTTTGACATTCCCAAGGTGTTCATGCTCTGATGGCAGCAGAAGGGGAACATATATCTGGTAAGGGGTTAATATCAGAAAAATATAAAGAACTCATACAACTCAATATCAAAAAACAATCTGATTTAAGAATGGGCACTGAAACTGAATAGCTTTTTCTCCAAAGAAGAAAAACAAAATGAAAACAATGAAGGTTTTTTTAAAAATTAAAAATATAACTATCACATGATCCAGCCATTTCACCTCTGGGTATATATCCAAAGGAAATAAAAACAGAAAATGAAAAAGATGCATTTCCATATGCATTGCAACATTAGAGTGAGTCTTCAATGTCATCAATAGGTTCTTGGAAACTGTGACTTTAAGTGAAAGGACATATAACAAAACATTTTACCATGGGATAATTGATATAAACAAGAATAAATTCCTATGCCATGTTTCCAGGCACAAAATCACCAAACTTCTAAATAAAGACACCAAACTCTTCTAATACTAAACATTGAAATAAATGTAAGCTACACATACATTTTAGAAAGATTAATAAAAACAAGTGAGATAATTCTTTCCCAACCTACTTATTCCAGTTCAGGGTTGCTGGTGACCAAGCCTTTCATAGCAGCTCAGGGTGCAAGGTGGGAAGTCCACCCTCTATAGGACACCCTTCCATTGCTACGCAAACTCATACCCACACCCACACTCACTCAGACCCGGACCATTTAGACACTCTAGTTCATTTCACATGAACATCTTTAGATGTGGAAGGAAACCTGAATTCCTGGGGAAAGCCCATGCAGATGTGGGGAGAACTTGTAAACTCCACATTGGGAATCAATTTTTTTTCATCAATGTGATAACAAAACATTGAATTGAAGACATAACGTTATTTGAGAACCTACTGTATTCACAATAGCTAATACAGATTGTTATTATCCATTAACATACCAGCATATTTAACATCTAAGATTCTAAAGAGTAGGTTCTAATACTTATCTTCAAATGTTCTAAGAAGATTGTGTCAAATAAAGAACTTTTCCATTATTTCTCCTCATTGAGGATCTATGAGTCACCATCCATACTACATCAAAAGCTGTGTTCTATCAGGAACATTACTTCTTTTTGCAAATTTCCCTTGTATCTGCATACCTATTTTTCACCATTTGTTTCAAGTACAAATATTTTGTAATATTTTTGGCATTTCTTTTCAATTATAATTATTAGTTGTTATTCATATTCACAATAGAAAGAGGAGACCAGGAGAGTGTAGACACTCTTAAAAACAAAAGAGCAAATTATTGGGTCGGCAGCTAAGTAATTGCGGATTTTTTAAAGAAAATCAAAGACAATTTTTTCATGGAACTAAATAACTTTATTCTTTAATGTATTGCCCATTTTGATCAATGACCTTTTGCCATCTTTCAGGCAGCATCATAATCCCACGTTCAAAAAACTTCTGTTTTTTATTAGCAAAAAACTGAATCAGGTACGATTTGACATCATCATCATTATTGAAATTTTTACCATTCAAGGAGTTTTGTAAAGATCGAAACAAAAAGTAATCAGATGGTGCAAGGTCAGGACTATATGGTGGATGTGGCAAAACATCCCAACCAAGCTCCATTAATTTTTGCCGAGTGACCAAAGATGTGTGTGGCCTTGCATTGTCATGATGGAATACAACACCTTTTCTATTTGTCAATTCGGGCCACTTTTCTTCAACTGCATTGTTTAATTTTGTTAGTTGTTCAATGTAGACATCAGAATTGATCATTCGGTTGGGTGGTAAGAGTTCAAAGTAGACAATTCCTTTGTAATCCCACCAAACTGATAACAAAACCTTCTTTTGATGAATCTCAGCTTTTGATGTTGTTTGAGTTGGTTCACCTGGCCTGCTCCACGATCTTTTCCACTTGATATTGTTGTAAACAACCCATTTTTCATCGCCAGTTATCAGTCGTTTTAAAAATGGATCATTTTCATTACGTTTCTTTAGCAAATCGCAGCTGCTAATGCGTTGCGTTAACTGTGATTCTTTCAGTTCGTGAGGAACCCATGTATCGAGTTTTTGAACATAGCCAATTTGTTTTAAGTGATTTTCAATGCATGTATGTGATACATGAAGCTTCTCTGCAATCTCACGTGTTGTACTGTGACAGTCCGAATTGATTATTGCTTTGATTAGGGCGTCATCAACTTCAACTGGACGACCAGAGCGTCTTTCATCTTTGAGTGAAAAATCACCAGAACAAAATTTGGCAAACCAATTTTGACACTGCCGTTCTTTTAAGGCTTCGTCACCATAAACAGCACATAACTTTTTATGAGCTTGCGATGCGTTTTTCCCTTGCGGAAATAAAAAAGCAAAATATGACGAAAATGTTCCTTTTGATTTTCCATTTTTCAACGAACGCCAAACAAAAACTACAAAACAGATCAAAAAAATTTTTTTACTGATTAACAGCTGAATAGCCAGCTATCAAATACAAAATGTGTTTTACATTTGTACTACGTCTGCAAACCTAAAAATTCAACTGAAGCCATATGTGTGTGAAACCCGCAATTACTTAGTTGCCGACCCAATATCTCTTTCCAAACGTTTGCGCCTGCTCTTTTCCACCAGCTATTGGCAGGCCATTATCTTCACCCAACTTGCAGACCTAAAAGTTCAAATTAAAGGCTCTCTAAGATCTTTTACCCTCTGGAATGAATTATTTCAATGAACAGGAGCTCTTACATGTATTACCTGTTGGAAACACACACACACAAAAATGAGCAAAATTGATCAATCATTAATGATGGAATATAGTATTAAAATTTACATAAAAAGAGGAGACCATACAAATAAGAAGATAAATGAATAAAACTCTTTCCTAAGTCTGTCAACTAGAGATTGCTCCTGCTGACAATTTTTTATAGGACCATCTAGAAATATTATGCATATAAACCTGTGAAATACCTGTGTTTCTATAAAGGGAGATCTATACATATTTCTTTATTACCTTCTTTTTTCATTGAAAACTATAGTTATGTTATTTCCACATCAGTAAATATGCATCCCAAAGTCCTTTGAAATGTCTGCCCTACCTTTTGTGTATGTTTGGACCATAATTAATTTAATAATTTTCCTCCTTGGATAATTTAGTTTCTTTCTTTTCTTTTCTTTTTTAAAATTTTTTTTTAATTTTATTTTTTAACTAAACAATGCTATCCTAAGTGTCAGGTTTGAAATTTGTTTTTATCCAACTTACCAACTCAGAAGTAAGCCTGTTACTACGTTATGGATGTTGGAAGAAGACATAAGATTCCTAGGTCAGGGATATCGGTTCCCTGGCCCCCAAATTTCACAGTGGTGATTCCATAGGCCCAGATGGATTCTGTGCACATGGCGGATTTGCATGGCAGTTGACGAATACTAAGTTTATGAAATCTACTTTTTCTATGTAAGTCTTAAACAAGCCTGCTCTTCACCCCAAAAGGAGACATTAGTTGATCCTTCAAGGTCACTTGCTTGAAGTACAAGCCTGAAAGATGGCCTTGGTAAAGAGTGGTAAGGCTGTTGCATTCTTGGGATACCTGCAAGAAGCTGATAGACATCTCCCAGTAATAAATATTCTTACTTATACATTTTAAAATACCCTGATGGTAAATTCAAAGAAATGAAATTACCCAACCAAAGAGTGTGCACTGGTGTGAACTTTCTGGGCATGTTACTAAATTACCTTCTAGAAACTTACTCTTGCAGGTTTGCTTTCTCAGTTGTGCTCTGCGACATGACTACCACTTCTCCCTTGCCAGCACAAAAATGACTCTGCTCATCTGATACTCAGGCTCATGCTGGTGTTCTCTGCTTTTCCAAGGCTATGTCTCATTTGCATTAACAGGAAGGGTTTTGTGGCTGAGCCATTTCCTGATTGGTGTCAAGCTGAAAATAGATCACTTGCCCCAGGTTGGGTGGGAACAGAAATGCTAAGGAAAGCAGCAACATGGCTTCTCTCTGGTTGCAGTAGGTCAAGTCTCTTTCTATTCATAAGGCCCAGGCCCCTATATTCTCATTTGATCTAACACTATGGACAGGTGGTATGTTGTGTTTATGTGCTTCTAGGTGAATTTTAATGACATTTCAAGACATTTTGAATAAAACAAAGTAATTCTTTGGATTGCTTTTGTCAAAGAAAATTATTTGACATAGATTTTATTGAAAACAGATGTGGAAATATGCAGTTCTTATTCTTTACTACCCTTCCCTGGGGCACTTGGCTTATGCCAATCTGAATTTTGAGGCTGAAAGCTTCAGTGTCTCTTCTTTCCAGATATGTTGTTTTTAATATATAGGAAAATCCCAGAAGAGGACCCTTGAGCAGTCGCTAACACAATTAAAAGCGAGACTGAACCATCACAGAAATAAATGATTAGGAAAGGATTGTCCTTAGATCCAGGCCTCTGGGGGTAGGAGTCTGGTGCATGAGTCCCGGTCATGGCTAATGCCTATGGTTTGGGAACTGGGAAACTCAGGCTCTTCCTATGACTTTGGTATACTCACTTCTTTTCAGTTTCCTCTTCTGTTAAAGATAATACAAATTTCTGGCTCTGGACTCAATTAGAGAATCACCTGTAAAGCTCTGGCTTTTTATTTATGTGTGTGAGACCCAAATATAGATTGACAGGCAGGATTTTGTATCCCACCTGGAGCCCCCTCTCCTTTATCGCCTAGCATTGGCTCTTTATGGTGTTTCCTGGCATTGGAAGCAGATCCATGGAGATGCTCTGTTATATAGATATGTCTCTCTGTGAAGTGAATGATCTGAGTTCTGCAGATGGACACCCTGACTACTGCTCTGGTCGGCTAATTTTTGTCTCCATTCCAGGGAAGCTTATCCTTTTATACTGGAATGCTTAAAATAAAACTCCATTGTGCCCAAGGAGCTATGTAAAAATAGTGGTCCTATTTTTCTTCCTCATTTTTTTGGAGAACCCTTTGAACATCATTACCCTATTACTACTCTAGTGGACATTCCTTTCACAGACCAGATTTAAGTAAACCAGGCAGATAGAATTAGTCACTGTTGTAGACTGAATATTTTTGTGTCCATCCAAGTCCCCAGTGTAAATTCATATATTAAAGCTGTAATCCCCAAAGTTACTGTATTTGGAGAGAGGGCCTGAGAGGAGGTGATAAAGGTTAAATGAAATCATAAGGGTAAGGCTTAATTTGGTAGGGTTGGTGCCTTTATGAGAAAAGAGATCCAGCCGAGGTCGGTTTGGCACAGTGGATAGAGTGTCGGTCTGCGGACTGGAAGGTCCCAGGTTCGTTTCCGGTCAAGGGCATGTACCTTGGTTGCGGGCACATTCCCAATAGGGGGTGTGCAGGAGGCAGCTGGTCGATGTTTCTCTCTCATCGATGTTTCTGACTCTCTATCCCTCTCTCTTCCTCTCTGTAAAAAATCAATAAAATATATATTTAAAAAAAAAGAATTCAAAAAAAAGAGAGAGATCCAGCAGGATAGTGGCTGTTTACAAACCAGAAAGAGAACTCCCATCAGAGACCAACCTGATCAGATCTTGATCTGAGACCTCTAACCTTCAGAATTATGAGAAAATAAATATATTTTATTAAAGCCATACAGCTTATAGTATTTTGTTATGGCAGCCTGAGCAGACTAACCAAGGTATGTAAATATTCCAGTGATAGCTACTATGATGGGCAGGAAGGAATCCCATCAGCTTTGAGATGGCTTGTTCCAAACCAACACTCTCAAATCTCTTCTTGAGAAAACACAAATTCTACAATAATAATAATAATAATAATAATAAAGCAGATATGCACACTCCGTTTTTTAAACTATGCTGAACTATTTTTCCCTTTTTCTTTGAAACTTTATATATATCCCAATTATCTAAATGCCCATCAACTTTATAAAACTAGTTGCTGAATTTCCATGTTGATATATACATTAGATTTTTGAAAGCAGGTAAATAACACATTCCATGTTACCCATGCATCTGACATTACTATAGGTAGACAATAAATATTTGTGGTATGATGAATGAATGAATGAATGAATGAGTAGTAAGTGTAATCTAAACTATTTATAGGCATCTGGTCAATTTTTAAAATCATTCTATATTTTTCTATCTTTGAAATAACCTTCTTTACCCAAGGTTTTCGGTACATATCCTTTCAGATAATCTAAAGAAACCTGACAGAATACCTTTATTCAATTCTACTCTAAAGGATTGAACATTTAGAAGTGGTCATCTCAAGTACTGTCCTCTTCATGTGTACAGTGTGTCCTTCTGGATTTCTATATGTGTATGATTTCTTTGGAACCCATGTCATAGTTGAGATGCCCAAATCATTTAGTCAGATAAAGATGCTTAAAAGAAGATCAATATACTATTTTTATAATATAGGAAACTCAAAGGGGCTTACACTATTGTTTGTATTTTCTTTCTATATATGTCACAAAAATCGAAAGATAGGCTGTCCAGAGCTGATAGTCTCCTGATTCAATGATCTTTAAATTCTGTAGCCTTTTATTATGTTTTCCACATGGCTTCTGCACCTCTAGGCATAACATCTACTTCTTAGTTAGCAGGAAATGGAAATAGAACCTCTTTGCTTTATTTTAGAACCCATAACTCTGACCCAGGGAGCTGTGGCTATATCTCTTTGGCCAAAACTATATTGTTTAGCCACCCTGAGATGCAGAGGGAAAGGAAGATAAGGAAGAACTTGGCTGAGAATGAACCTATCTTTTATGTATTCTGGATTTTGGAAAATTTCAGACAAGACTTTAATGGATAGAAATAAAAGTAGCTACTGAGCAAAAAAGAGATTCAGCAAAAATAGATTATGGATATTCCTTTCACAGACCTGATTTAAATAAACTCCATGGAGGCACAAGTCAGTGACACCTTGCTCCAATCTGAATGACCAATCCAGGATCAAGTGTCCCTCCTATCCTATGTAAATCAATCATGATAGGGGTCCTGCTGGCTGAGGGTCAAGGTTTGTTGATTCATCAGTGGGGACTTAACCAATGTACTGATGGTCTTTCTCAGAGAAAGAGGGTAATTTTTAACCAGGGAATCTGAGGTAGGTCTATCTGACTTTGAGAGTGTGAATGGAATTGGCATGCAGGTTCTTTCAAGATTTTCTCTTGCTGCCCTCAGTAGCCGCTGGATGTGGTTTTAGAGACATGATGAACATGTCTTCGCATCCAAAGATGGCCTTGAGTCCAAGCTCTAGGCTATGACTCCAGGAAAATCATTCCTTAGCTCTCCATTACCTCATCTGTGAAGTAAGAATAAAAATATCTGTAGATTAAGTGAGAAAATGTAACAAGCACACCCTGACAGGCATGCGTGTACATAGAAGGTGGTGTTATAATTTTTAGAACAGTGCCAAGCTGTGATTACCTTTCCTGTTCATTAATAAGATTCATGTCACTGAATTGATCTAGTGAACACAGGTCATTAATGTTTACAAAAAGAATCTTCTTTCCTATGAGCCATACTTCTATTTTTTTCAGGCCTTTTGTTACCCCTCACTACCCATGCTCTCTTTCATAAGCGGTTGGGGAAAAAATATGTATGTGCATGGGACATGTGTCTGCTCAAACCAAGAACTATCTCATAATCTCATTTGCAGTGGATGTGAACAGAACCCAAAGGGTTAAAGCAACATGCAAATGAGCTGCATACTACAGTCTCTAATGGGCTATCCAATGATATAATCACTTGGCCACACCATATTCAATGGGGTAATGGTCCCACATGCATCCTCTTCTTGGTAGAATGCACATAAAATATAAATAAATGATCAGATTACAGAATGAACTCTGAATGACCAATTTTGGTTCAAATAAAGGCCTTCTATCCCACAGTTCCCTGATGATAAATTTTTCAGCAACAGGTTGATCCCTCTCAGAAACAGACTGTCTAGCAACGTTTTCACCTTCTGCACTTGTCAGGATGGAGTGAGTGTGAGTTGGAGGCCTGAATACACATGTAACTACAGACTAAGAGAGCCTTGAATGGATTTCCTCTTTCAAAGACCTTTAAGTTGATACTTTGGCTGCTGCTGGGAGACAGAGAAAAGGGAATAGGTTGTGATATCAATAATAATAACAAATGCTATAGATACTATCTGCAAAAAGGAGCTGCTGATCTGACTTCCAGAGTATGCTGGCTACAAAGTTAAAAGAAAAGGCAGAGATCCTATGACTAAAAAGAGTGGCAATGTCAGTTTTCATTTATGCGTACTCTTAGTTTTGAGGTACGTTATTTAAAGTCTGTCATATGTCTTTGCAAATTCATAAAGCAAATTACATGTGCTATCTCATTTACCCAGTTCTATATGTGTCCACAGAAAATGATGGTATTAGAGCTTTAACATTTCTTAAAGTATTTTTTGGTGACAAGTTGCATGGGCTTTATGTGGCAAGAGGGGCCCCAAATTTATAAAGCTGCTGCTTGGACCCAAAACAAAAATCAATCTCTGTCATTGGGATATTGTTCTTGATAAAGAAATAGAAGGAAGTTATACATATTTTTCTTGTTTCTCTGATTCCCATGATATTTGCTTTTTCTCCCAAATCAAATAGAACCAAAGGCTTCAAAGTGACCGGTGTATTCCTATGCAGACTGAGGCAGCTGAGTCTTTTCCAGCATCGCCCTTTGCCTTTGCCTCCACAATACACTAACCCCCATGTCATCAAGGGAATGCTATTTACTTGCTTTTCCCTTTAGCTTGTCCTATTTTCAAACTCTAAGACTTCCACAGGCAGACATCTTTGGGACCCCCTTTTCCCTCTTACATGAAAGAAGTGCGGTTCCTGTCACTCTATACTATAAGTGCGCTTCCTGTCACTCTATAACTAACTCTTTACCGGGATTCAAACGTGGCCCAAAACGTGAATCTGACATATTGTGCATGTTAACCTAAAGACCATAATTACTGTTGCAAAACTGCTTTACCTTTAGGTAGGTATTAAATATGTACGTATTTGTGTTTTCTCCAAGCATTCTGGTTTGTACCATACCATAGAAGGTCAGGACAAGGTGCTCTGTTGAGCCA
Source organism: Pipistrellus hanaki (assembly GCF_964339955.1). Lineage (NCBI taxonomy): Eukaryota > Metazoa > Chordata > Mammalia > Chiroptera > Vespertilionidae > Pipistrellus > Pipistrellus hanaki. The sequence goes on along the minus strand of NC_140512.1, from coordinate 13,121,499 downwards.
TTCAGAATATGTGTTTTTGATGGGCCCTCCTGGACATCCAGTGGTCATGCAGTCCCCTCGGCGACCAGGTTGCATCTGGTGAAACTTAATTTTGACACAAGTGTTGGTAACATGATTCAACCGTCTAGAAATGAGAGATTCTGTTGTCCCTTCTTTTGGTGGCCTCTCTACACAGTTTCATAGGAGTAAGGGATTTTTGCCTCACCACTCAGAGATGTTTTAAGAAGAAAGAATAACTTCAATCAAGTCACACTTTTCTCTATCTATTGGTATAAGGGAACATGAGATTTGGGAGAAAAGGACCATTGAAAGTATAGAGTAATTGGTCAAGGGAAATATTTCAAGTTACACTTTTGGTTTCAAATCCCAGCCCTACCATTCCCTATATATGTCTTAGTCTGCTTCATTGCCTTATCAAAATATTGTAGATTAGGTGACAATATATGATAAATAATAAAAATTTAATTCTCACAATTCAGGAGTCTGGAAACCTGAGATCAGGGTGAACTCATGGTCAAGCTCTGGTGAGAGCTTTCTTTCTGATTTGTAGATGGCCACCTTCTCCTTGTGTTTTCACATGCTCATGTGGGAGAGAGGAGAGGAGAGGAGAGGAGAGGAGAGGAGAGGAGAGGAGAGGAGAGGAGAGGAGAGGAGAGGAGAGGAGAGAGAGAGGGAGAGAGAGAGAACATAGTATGGTATCTCTTTTTATAAGGGGACTAATCCTATCAACAGAGCCCCACTCTCGGGACCTCATCAAACCCTAATTACCTCCTAAATGCACCTTCTCCAAATGTCATTACAATAGGATTAAGGCTTTAACACATACATTTATACATTTTTGGGAGACACAAACATTCAGTTCATAGCATTCTGCCCCTTACAGCATGCAAAATGTATTTATTTCCCCTCAACAAACCCCAAAGTCTTAACACATTCCAGCATTAACTCTGAAGTCTAATATATAATTCCTATATAAATACCACCTAAATCAGATATGGATGATATTAAAGTATGATTCATTTTGAGGAAAAATTCTTCTCCAGTGTGACTTTGTAACCATAGACAAGTCATATGCTTTCAAAATACAATGGTGGAGCAGAAGGTAGATTCACTTTCCAAAAGAAAGAAATTAGAAGGAAAAAGGGGGTGATAGAGCCTAAGCACATTCAAAACCTAGCAAGGCAAGTTCCCTTAGTTGTTAAAGCTCAAGAATAATCCCCTACAGCCCCACTGGGGTGGCAGCATAAATTCTATGGTTCAACAGAGTGGCTCCAACCATGTGGTTCATTGCAAGGAACTGTGTGGCAATGCTCAGGACTGTGCACTGGTGGGAGTGGCAACTGTGATCATCTCTAAATTGCCTTTTGAATATTTTTTCCTTTTCTTGAAAAATAATGCAAGTCTGAAGCCAAATAGTGCTATGGTTCTATCCTTAGTGGCCTTCCTTTAGCCTGTCCACCTTCTCTGTCCCCCTTAGTTCAAGCTGGCAATGTCACAATAGCATAGTCTCATCTTTATTCTTGGCTTCTGTTGACACGACTGATGAAGTTCATGAGTCAAACTTATAATCTCTTATTAAATGGTTATTCAGCTATATCTTTGGTATTTGCTTCAGATCAAGTTTTCTCATTTTTTTTCATTGGGGCCGAGAACTTTCTAAACCTTCAAATTCTGGTTCTTTATTGCTCAATGACTATGTCTTCTACTTAGTCTCCATTTTACTGTAAACAATAAGAAAGAATGAAAGAATTTCAGTCAACATGACTTAGTAGGTGAACATTGTGTACTCCTCCTCCCATGACCACATCAAAATTACAACTAAATTATAGAACATTCAACCTTAAGAGCCATCTGAAGACTAGCCAATCAGAAGTCCTATAGCTACCGTGTTTCCCCGAAAATAAGACATCCTCTGAAAATAAGACCTAGCGCATGGAAAGATAAGACATCCCCTGAAAATAAGACCTAACGCAACTTTGGGAGAAAAAATTAATATAAGACACTGTCTTATTTTCGGGGAAACAGGGTATGTATATACAGAAGAAGCCATGTCAATACTGGTAGAAGGGGCAGGCACTCAAAACAGGCTGTCCTCATGCCCACATGTGGCAATTGAGAATTAGGAGAGATATTTCAGCTGCAGAAGTCCTCCCTGAAGATCAAGTCGTCCAAACCCCTCCCCAGGGTCCCCAGGCCAGAGCATTAGTGCCAGGAAGAGCCCCCTCTGCCCCACACTCAATAGCTGGCTGTGAAATATCAATGAGGATTCTATGCATCCAGGTGAGAAGGCTGCTGAAAATCTAGGCATCCTCTTAAAGGGCCCATACACAGACTCACTTGCTCACAGGCATTCCCCTTAGGATCTTGTGGAGAAACTGAGGCTCAGAAAGCACCAGAGGCACAAATATAGAAATTGAGTTGTGTGGCTTCAAGGTGAAGGCTGGAGAGACAGCTGCCATTGTCCATGTATTGAATCCTCCTCCCAAAAAACTGGCAGGCAGGCACCATCTTTCCTGAGTTGAGTACCCAAAGGCCTATGAACCAGTATAGTTAAAGTTATAGGTTCTAGCCCAAAGCCAGGAGCAGATCAATGTTCCAGTTCAGAAATCAGGCAGACTAAGTTTTACTGGCCTTTTTGTCCTGAATGGTTTTTTTTAATTGATTGGATGAGGCCCATCCACATTAGGCAGGGTAATATGCTTTTCTCAGTTCATAAATTCAAATGTTCATTCATATCATCCAGAAATACCCACACAGACATACCTAGAATAATGTTTGCCCAAATGTTTGAGTGCCTCATAGTTGACACAAAATTAACCATCAGTGTACATGACGCCCAAGATTTTCATCCTCTCTGTAAAATGAGAATAATAACAAAACAAAAAAACCTCATAGAATTACTTTGAAGAGCAAACTTTTTAAATGAATGTAAAGCACTTAACAGTGCCTGGCCTACAATGAAGGCTCATTATTACCAGTGGGTTGTACATATCAACAGGTAATAAGTCTATCTTGAAAATTAGAATTTTCATAAATGACTTTAATTCACTCCAATTATTCATAATGCTGTAATGTTAAGTGTGTTAGTCTTAAGCATGTTATCTTACGACAATATGACCTGGTATTTCACATATTGAAACTAAGAAACCTTGTTAAACTCTTCTGGAATATAATGAGAAATGCTACTTGCATTAGAAGCATCTTCAAACTTATTTAAAAAACATAAAAGTCAGGCACCACACAAATACCATTATGGCAGGACCTATTGGGCAAGAGACCCAAAATGTACATTTTACATTTTACATTTTTAACCAGAGCCCCTGATAATTCTGATGTGCACTGGATATTGAGAACCACTGTCATACTGGAACTCGGTACAGGCTACTGGTTCATTATTTTCTTCCATTCGTTTCATTATATTTATGTGTAGTGCTGCAATGTTGTTGTCCCATTTGAGTTTCTGTTTACTTTTATCTCTTTGTTTTTCTCTAGCTGAATAGCATCTTTCTTTAGGGTGGGGCTCTGTACTTTGGTTAATACGTATGACCCAAGGCCTGCTCACTCCCAGCTTGTTTACTGCTACTGAACACATCATGCCCTTAGTACCCTCAACCATAACAGGCAGTCCTGCCCACTCCCTACTAATTTATTCTGCGGTGTATTATCTTCTCCCCCACCTCCTTCCTGGTGATTTAAGGAGCTGTTTTTATTGTTTCTAGAGACAACACATCTGTCATATATTTCCCTCCAACTAAAAACATTGGAAAATCACTGGTTACGTAGCACAATGTTATGCCTGCACTAGAGGACCACTTCTTTTGTAACTGGCTCTCCATTAGTGGGACTGGATTTCTTTTAGGCTTCTGCTCCCTCGCTCTTCCTTGCTGCCCATTAGAATAGGCCCTTAAACTCAAAGTAGACAGAAATGCCTCCTATCCTAGATGTGTGTATATAGTTGCTTAATCTTGTGACTTAAAGTAAACTTGTGGTTCACCCATAGCTTTCCACTTTTGTAGACTCATCTTTCTCTATGAACACAGAAATTTAAGCCATAGTTATACCTGAAGAGGTGTTATAGCACAAAGTGTATTAGCAAAGGCATGTAAATTGGTTGGAAAGCATTAGTCTGCCTCTATTATAATTATACTTATAATGAGCATCTTCCTAGTCAGAAATAGCAGAAATTAATATATTTAATTTCAACAAAAATTAATTTGCTGGAGGATATCAAAGAGCACTCAGAAACATCAGGCACAGAGCACATATGGGGACTAAGGAAGCCTGGGCAGTGGAAGCTTCTTCAGAATGCAGGCAGGCAGGAGCCTGATAAAAACACTGGGTAGTGCCCCTGTGGCCTATCCCTTTTAGATTCACAGCTCTAGGCAGGGGTCCTAGATGAGTTCAACCAGGTGTCCACTCTCCATAAATAGAGACTTGCCCTTTAGAATTTTCGTAGTGGAAGGCTAGCTTTCTTCCTTGCTCACAGAGCTCTTCCCAAATTCAAATATTTGAATGTTGTGTACCCTCAAATGACAGGAAGTCAATTCCAAACATGATTTATAACTCCCTATTTCCACTGCAATATCCATCAATTATTGAGGACTCCTATTTTTTTTAGGCATTCTCCATATGTAGAATCTCTCATCCTTACTACACCATCTAAAAGAGTAGTAGTAATAGTAGTAGTAGTAGTAGTAGTAGTAGTAGTAGTAGTATGTGTTTTTTAATAGTGAAAAAACTGAGCCTCAACAAAAATAAGTAACTTATCTATGGCCATAAAGATGGTAAGTGATGGACCCAGGCTTATCTGACTCCAGAATTGATGGCCTGAACACTTTATCACACTGTTGCCTCTGTGTATTACCTTCACTTGAAGATTTCACTGTATCCCAAACAGGTTAGGCAAGTAGGACTCGTTTCTTAGTAATTATGCCCACATCTAAATAATAAAGGGTATTGGCAAAATCATCTCTGAAGCTCCACCATTTATGTAACTTCTTTCTTTAACTGTATTCCAATGGCTACCATTTAAAATGGAATTGAGTATATATCTGTAGAGTGTCTTTGGTGATGTTGGGGGAACCATTTTCATTACCAAGTGTGATTGTTTTCTTTGCTCTTATGCAGATTTCCCTGTGAGATTGTACCTCTCCCACCAAATCAGTTTCCTGAAGTTTGTTTGGAAACTAAACCCAGCCTTGTTTCCCCGTGGAACTGGCTGCCAAACATACAATTCCTGCTGTCTTGTTGGTGACATGCTAATTACCCTTTGTTCTTCTAAATGAATACACCTCAGCAGAAACTCAAAGGAACATTGTCAAAGAAAGTATACGTGTTCACCATATTTATGGAGACAAAATGAGGAGTGGTTGTTCAAATAATAACTCCTGATATTATCTTTGGCATATGTGATTTTACGTAGAAACTAAAGCCATTTGGACACTGAAGCATATCCCTGGCATCAGTCGGGAACTCCTAGCATCAGAGCATTAAAAGGCAGAAATTGTGGGTGTATTCTTTCTTCAGGAGGAGCAGCGTGCCATTTAATTATTCACTTGTTCTGCAAGTAGACATTTACGTCACATCTCTTTGGGGCCAGAGATTGTATTAGTCTTGAGTTTTTACTTGCAAAATAGACAAAATCTTCTTGTGGGTGGATAGTAGACATTAAAACATAAAAGTGCAGAGTGATAGAAATGTCATATTATGAATGCCTAGAGATTATACAAGAGGAGTGCAGAGAATGGGATAACTGTATGTTTTGGATAAATCTGAAAAAAAAAATTCAGAAGTTATATCTGAGTGGAGTCATCATGAAAACTATTTTACCCAGAAGACCATGGGAAGGGTACGTGAAAGCTATAAAGTAAAAGCCTGCAAGTTTCAAGATAGAAAGTTCAAGGTGATTGTGAGTTACGTAGGAGGCAAGTAAAAAAAAAGGTGAAACGAAAATTTAAAACAGAGTTAACATAGGCCATGATATGTGATATTTGAGTCATATATCTCATGCAAAAGCATTTGGATTATGTTTTTAGGGAATTACTGAAGGGTTTCAAATGAGAGTGATCATATTAATCTTTTAGAAAAATCACTCTGTTGATAGAAGGATGGATTATAGCAGAAAGGGGATTGGAACTTTTTAGATAGTCAAATCACAGGTATAATTTTACCATTTCTGTAAGAATTTATGGAAGACTTATTATTTTAAAAATAAATATGAAAGTCATGAGAATATGGTATCAAAATGTGTGGTATTTTCAAAAAGACAGAATAACAGTGGTTACTAGTCTGGAATCTCAAAATGAAATGAAATAAATAAATAAAGACAATAGACCAATAGAGTATACTTTGACTTTTTATAATGTCAGCTTTGTATAGCATGAGTCAAATTTTGTCTTCTAATCCATAAAATTATTACCAAAAAAATCCTTAATTATGATGAATTTGTAAGTTATTAAAAACACTGTTTTGTCTTTGACAGCTTTCACACTAGTTGTGTAGTCACTGGAAATGCTTATTTAGCATTCAGTGCTATACTAAAGAATCATTTTCAAATATATATTATTGAACTAGATCAGAAGATGTAAATGTGGACTGCTTTAAGACATGTCAAAATGAATAAGTGCTTTATTAAGCTGTTCTATTTGGAATATAAGCCAGTGAAAATACAATGAGCAAGTATTCAGTGTCGTGATGGGAAAATATGAAAACCATTCCAGTTTATTCCACTCATGGTCATGGTTTCATCATCTATTACACAGTAAAACAAACATAGCCACTGACTATAACCCTTAATGAGCATATGTAACTCTGATAATATTTATCAGGTTTATTTGTTTGAGGCCAAATGAAATGAAAAGAAAACAGTGTGGGATGGGGTCATTATTCTCTTCTGACGTGTGCTCTAATTATAACGAAAACATTAGTAGCCTATTTTTAGCACATACCTTCACCCACTTGCATCCAGTGGGATGCAAATAAAAACTCAAGACTGAAATGATCCTGTGATGGAAAACAGAAATTTCCCAAATTAAACTTTCTTGCTATTCTGTTCTATGGTCATAAGAAATCTATCGGCACCATCATTTCTCATTAACATCAAGAAACACTTTATTTCAGACCATTAGGCAATTTTCCCCAATAGGTTGCCTTTCACCTTTATCACCACTAAATAAGTGTTCTTCCAGCCAAATGAAATAAAAAAATAATGTCACCTCCTCTAGGAAGCCCCTCTTTGACTACAGATGTTATCACTTGTACATTATATTTCACTTATATAATATAGTTAATGTTCTTCTATTTATTAAAATGTTATTAAAAAACTCATTCAGAAATTATGAGAGCAAAACATTGTTCTAAGCTCCACAGTGATGGTGTATGGGAAAGACAGCAGAGAGGTGAAAAGGTACAGTTTCTCCTCTACAGCAGTATAAAACTCAGTAGATGAAAGAAGACAGACAAATCTGATCAAAAAGTGATCCTCAAAAAAAAAAAAAGTGGTCTTCAATATCATTTTACCTCAGCATTTGAGAGGGATGAAGTCCCCTGGTACAATTTCCAAAATTCATCAGTTGTCAAAAGTATGTGGACATGATATGGTGGCCAGAATGTAGGCTGGCAAAATGGGAAGAGAGAAGAATAATTTGAAAAAATGTCAGGAGGCATTGGTGGTCAAAGCAAGGAATTTGGAATAAAACAGGTATGACTTAAAATGTGTGATTTTGATGAGTTACATAATCATTTTGAAACTAATCCTAATAGTGTTAATACTAAATGAGAGCCCTAACTGGTTTGGTTCAGTGGGTAGAGTGTTGGCCTGGGAACTAAAGGGTCCCAGGTCCAATTCCAGTCAAGGGCATGTACCTTGGTTGTGGATCAGCACCAGGAGGCAGCTGATCGATGTTTCTCTCTCATCAATATTTCTAACTCTCTCTCCCTCTCCTTTCCTTTCTGTAAAAAAATCAATAAAATATATATCTAAAAAAATACTAAATGAGATACTGTAAAAAGATATTGTATTGACCAGCTTATAAGTTCTCAATAAAGAGCATTTATTGTTTTTATTCCTATTCTTTTATTCTTCTCAGAGTGTGTGTCCTCCATACTTAAGTATGAATTGACTCCCAATACAGGTAGAGTACATGCTGGGTTTTCAGACAGAAAGCAATTCTTTAGCATTGGAGGAGGGAATCAGAGCAGGATTTATGGAAGATGTGTTATTATAGCTGGTTCGCAAGAGTCAATTTTATTTAAAGACATTGTGTTGAAGGAGACAGACCTCCATCCATGAGCTAAATGATAAACAGACAGCAGCTACACATTTCTTTCTTGATGTTCCAACATGAATTCCAGGCATTTGTTGGATATTCCTATCAGAAATGGTAAGTTTATTTGAGCAGGAACAATGATTTTGTTTTATTGTTAAAATCTCTACAGAGAAGCCAATAAAAATAAAATGTATTCTGGCCATGTCATCAATCCATATACTCTTGGCAATTGATGAATTTTTGTTGACCATCTGGGGCTTATGTGGAAGGTTGATTGATACCCTATAATAGACACTCACTAGTTCAGAGAAAAGGAGGCTTAGAGAACTTTGAGGTGAATCTGGAGAATAGGATGCAGCCCTCTTATTTCTAGACTAGAGGCCCAGTGCATGAAATTCATGCATGGGTGGGGAGTCCCTCAGCCTGGCCTGCACCCTCTTTTATCTGGTACCCCTCAGAGGATATCCAACTGCCCGTTTAGGCCCAATTACACAGCTATCAGGCCTAAAGCGACAGTTGGACATCACTCTCACAATCCAGGACTGTGGATCCAAACCGCTCTCCTGCCTGCCTGCCTGCCTGATCACTCCTAAACACCTCTGCCTGCTGGCCTGGTGCCCCTAACTGATCCCCTGCTGGCCTGATCACCCCTAACTGCCTCTGCCTTCTGGCCTGATCGCCCCTAATTGCCCTCCCCTGCTGGCCTGATTGCCCCCTAACTGCTCTTCCCTGCCAGCCTGATCACCCCTAACCACCTCTGCCTCAGCCCCTGCCATTGTGGCTTTGTCCATAAGGATGTCCAGAAGATATTCGGTCTAATTAGCATGTTACCATTTTATTAGTAGAGATGGCTTCATCTATACAGGCTCCCATCCATCTCTACTCCCCAATGACCTATGTAATAGAATCATGGTGCTTTGGGTTTATTCATCTTCCATAATTCCTCTTTCATTGGGAAACTCTTTTATTTTATTTGAAAAGTATCCGATATATTTTCAGATATGCAAAGAGGCCACTAGGTGAAGGTGTTTAGTTGGAATGTGTGGAGAAGTGTTGAAGACCAAGAGTACCTGTTGAACTGGTGGGTGGACAGAAGACCTATGATGGGGCAAACCCCAAACTCCCAAGGAAAAGAAGGGGAGCTAGGTATACCTGAGAAGGGGCAATGCAGAGAGTAAGGTGTATAAGCTGCTCAGGAAGTCTGTCAGGCACCTTGATGTATTTCATATGGTGTGGTTACCACTGCCCTCAAGTTTGGGATACTGGTCAGGTCAGGGCTTGCCAAAGCCAAACTCTAAATGGTAAAACCATGGCCCCCCTGAAGGTGTGAAGTTGAACTTAGCTTGAAGGTAAACAAATCTTTACGCTTTAATAACGAACATTTGAGTAAAAGGATTCTTTCATATTGTTGATAGTAGAATAAGAATACCTCAAAAATTCAATGTATCCACTCCCCTACTCCCCCAAAGAGTTATACCCAATCAGGCAAGTCTGCTAGCTTCATAATACTTTTCTTTTTTAACGTCTTGATCTAAGTCAGGGGTGGGGCATGTCTGGCCCATGGGCCATATAAGGCCCACGAAATCATACAGTCTGGCCAAATATAGCTAATTTTTAAGTTGAAATTTTGTATGGGCCACTAATGTTATAAATACCCAAATAGCCCTTGGCAGAAAAAAGGTACCCTATCCCTGATCTAAATGAATAAATCCCTTGCCATTGTTCTGAAGATATTGGAACACATGCTCTGCATAGATTTCTTGATATTTTTGGATGAATCAGGAAGTGCCTGGCAAACAGAGCAAGTGGTCTGGGACTTGGTCAGAGGTGGGCACAGAACGTAGGTACTAGTCTTTCTGTGTCTTAGTCCCCCTGGTCCCAAAATTCGATGTTCCCTTACACTTCATCAGCAGCACGATGTTGATAGGTAATGAAACTGAAGATACTGAAATGAAGGGTACACCAGCTCATCTATTAGGCTAGGAACAGAAATGATGAGAAAATCAAAGAATACGTTCTATTTGCTCAAAGAATGACTCTTCTATTTAGCGATTGGGTTCTGCCTAAATGTTATCTTCTAGGTGTATCTTCCAGGTGTTAAATTAATACCTACCCCAAGACAAGTACACACATCCCCCGTACCACCTCCTCTAACTCAGCATTTGCCATTTCATTTATTTTTTCAGTTTTTGCTCTTCTATCACTATAATGAAAGATGATTTATTGCTTAGTATTATAGTCCTAACACTGACCATGGCCTGAAAATAGTAAGGGATTGATAAATATATTTGAATAAATATTACAGTGATATCTATGTCCCCAAACCCTTTCCTGACCTTAGACTTTTAAGGTTATTCTTGTGGGGTTTTTTTTTTCCCCCTTTGTTTTTACCTCCTTTAATATTTTCCTTAGCCTGTTTCCCTGTCATCATTGCCACCAAGTTTTCACAGAAAATAATTTGCATTCCTGTTCATGGATAATTTGTAAACCTATGACCCTTCATGGCAATAGCTTCCTGGCATCATAACCATTGGGCACAAGAGAAATCAACAGTGATACTTCCAGTAAGCAGCTCCCAACCCTCTTCATACAGATTGCTTCCTTTGTAAAATCCACTTCTCAAGCTATGCTTCTCTCCAGGGCACTTATGGAAAGGAACTAGGTCAGTTAGAGAAAAGGAAAGTCATAAAATCACTTTTCTGGTGACATATATCAGGGCAAATGGTATGCCTAACGTTCTCACACCCTGAATTGCATAATGAGTTACAAGTGGCAAGAAACATGTTTATCTAGTGTGAGAAATTTTGTCACAGGCAGGAAAATATTTTTGGGAAATGTCTGATATATAGTAAGCACTTGAAGTTATTGGGAAGAATGTGTGGATGAAATTCCCCTGGATGCTTTCTTTCTCCCTCGTATGTTGGTGGCTGAAGCTGGGGATTTGTGGTAGAGTTAACCACATGTCCATACTTTGTTTCTCTGAAGCCCAGCTGTCCCTGTGTAGCCTCTGTCTTCCTGTACATAAAATATTCCCTTTGCATCTGGAGACTCGAAGAAAGGGCCCTGCCAGCCTGCACATGAAATTTGCAGCACTCAACTTCTGCACCTGTGGGCTCAGTGATCTGGAATACATTTGCGTTTCCCGGTTACACTTGGAGCAGTGAGATTTAACCTTTAGAAAGCAGTGGTTTGTTAAGAGCTTGTTCTTAGTTCTTTTTAAATCATGTACACAGTGCAAGAGCCGGACATCTCTGCCTACCAAAGGCTACAGGAATGTGCCTTGAAGCCAAGTCTTAACAGAATTCCAAGGCTGGGGGGTCAGTGGGACAGGGTGATCACTACAGGGTCCATGCCAGCTTTCTGTTCTGCATTTTACCAATTTTGTATTTTGGGATTTTAGCCAATGTGGGAGGTCTTTTGTGCCAAGAATGACTATAACAAGTGGGTTGAGGTTTCCACTGGAGATTAATTTAAATGTTTCACCTCCCTTCAGCTTCTTATTTAGAGAGTATGTGACGTTTCCTAAGGCAGCCCCAAGGCTTTCCAGGACTCTGTTTACTGAGTGAAGGAGCAAAGGGAGGCCAAGCTATTCTCTGTCATTTCTCAGTGTATAGCCACCTGTAATCAATCATCAGATCAATGGAGATTTACCAAATAGAAGCAAAACAATTGAATTAGCAAAGTAGTAATCCCAACTGTCAATGTGATGAGCTAATACAGAATGAAACTGAACAAGACAGGCAAGACCTTTCTGCCTGCCTCACTTTTTGCAGACGCCCAATTTAACTTAACTCAAGGCTGGGCCATTCCAGAGCTACATAGCTGGCATCCCATTACAAGCTGGCACCCCAAACCTTCATGTGGTTCATTGCCTTTATCATAAACTGCCTGTCCCCACTATTTCAAACTTCATTCCTGAGGGCAATATTTTCCTGGCAACTGAATTTTCTAGAATTCTGCTCAAATGCCTCACCCTGGGCCACATATTTTTTTTTTCTTCTTATTCTGCTCATAACTTTCCACGTTATTTTGAAATTATTTGATGGCATCTTCTCCCTAAACTCTCAGCTCCTGGAAAGTAGAATTGTACCTAAAATGCTGTATCTAATACCTAGAACACAATAGGTACTCAATAAACCTTTGCTAAAGAAAAATGATTAACTCCATTTTCTCCTCAAGATAGTTTTCTTGGCATTGATCTCTTGATTTGCTTCACTTCCTGTCTGGACAATGGTGTAGACTATTCCTCCAATGATGCTGTCCCTGGTATCTTGCTAAACAACCCCTCTAATGCTGAATCCTTACTCCCTGAAATCCAGCCCTGAAGTTTTTTCAATGAGGATTCATTTCTGAATGAATTTGAAACTAAATCTGATGACATGAGTATATAATCATTATTAAGTTAACAATGACAGAGTGGAATTTATCCCAACGAAGACAGAGTGGAATGTAGGGTTAAGTGAAAGGGGTCACAACTATATAGAACTCTGTAGGTACAAAGGGTTGATCATCTTATTTAGAAACTAGAGGCCATCACAGGAAGATTCCTGCAAGAATAGAGCTTCCTGTGGCCTGAGCGAAGCAGAGAAGGGAGCGAAGCCCTCTTGGCTCCCTTCTTTTCCTTCTCTGCTGCCTAGCTCCCTCCCATCTTCATTACCTTACTCCCTTCTCTACTGCTCTGCTCCCTTCTGTAGTGCCTGGCTTCCTTCTACACTATCTTCAGTCTTCACACCTTTGTATGCAAATTAACCACCATCTTTGTTGGGTTAATTTGCATGCTCTTTTCTGATTGGCTGGTGGGTGTAACAAAGGGACAATTTGCATGTTTTTCTTTTATTAGTGTAGATGTTAGTAACCCTAATGCCCAGTTGGTACTAAGTTAATATTTTCTTCTGAACTCTGACTGCATATCAGCATCACGTAGAGAGCTTTTAGAAAAGTTAATGTCCAGGTACAATCTCAGCAATTCTGTTTTAATTGGTCTGGATAGAGTTTGAGTGTTGGTATATTTTAGAAAGCCTCCCACCTCCATTGCCTTTTTGAGCATCTAGACTTGAGAAGGATTGGTCTACAAAGAACTGGCCCAATTAGGTTCTTCCTATCCAGAGCAAATCTTATCCATGGATTCTTAAGGACAGTGGACTTCACAAAGCTTTAGGTAATCTCTCTTTAGGTTAGCTTCAATGAATTCTTCAACTTAGAATTTCAGTATGAGCCGAAACCGGTTTGGCTCAGTGGTAGAGCGTCGGTCTGCAGACTGAAAGGTCCCAGGTTCTATTCCGGTCAAGGGCATGTATCTTGGTTGTGGGCACATCCCTGGTAGGGGGTGTACAAGAGGCAGCTGGTCGATGTTTCTCTCTCATTGACGTTTCTAGTTCTCTATCTCTCTCCCTATCTCTCTGTTAAAAATCAATAAAATATATTTAAAAAAAAAGATTTTCAGTATGAGTGGAATTTGTTGAAAGAAAAAAAAAAACACTACAAAAGTATCACATTATGTTTTTGTAGCAGTTAATTTAAGCACTTATAGGCAATGGAAAAAATATCCTCAGGTGAGAATTTTTTTTAAAAAAAGTACAGATTGGTAATTAGAATATGTCATGGGGATATAAAGTACATCATAGAAAACATAGCCAATCACTATATATGGTGCAGGTGGTTTCTGGAAATATAGGAGAAACACTTTGTAAAATGTGTGATTATCTAACAATATGCTGTACACCTGAACCTAATACAAAATAACAGAAATATTAACTATAACTTAAAAATATTAATTCCAAAAAATAAATAAAATATTAATAAAAATTATTATACAAAATTTTTTAAAAGAACAAAAGAAGTAGAACTACATGCAATGTGCACATCTTAGTTGAAACCCAAATTAAGAAAACAAAAAGCCCATCTATAATACATTTTTGGAATGATATGAGGAAATTCAAATATAAACCTTACATTCAATGGGATTATACAACTAATATTAATTTTAAATGTTTTTTATTGATTTCAGAGACAGGAAAATAGAGGGAATAGGAGATAAAAATATTAATAATGAGAGAGAATCATAGATTGTTTGCCTCCTGCACACCCCACATTGGGAACCTAGCCCACAACCTGGGCATGTGCCCTGACTGGGTATAGACTCATGACCTCCTGGATAATGGGCCAATGTCAACCTCTGAGCAACACCAGCCAGGCTAATGTTAATTTTCTTAAGTGTGATCCATATATATATATATATATATATATATATATATATACACACACACACACATATATATATGATGCCCTTATTTTTTAAAAGAAATTATGGTTGTGGCAGTTGGAAATACCTATTATCTATCCATATGGAAATGGCCTTCAGGGAAAGGCCAAGGATGGGATATCTCTCCTCAAGTTTTATGTAGTAAATATCAGGTGGTGGGGCTTCATGAGTTTTCTAATTTAGAGATACAGGTAGAAAACAGAAAGGGGCTAGGATGGAGCTCTGGGGCAGGCACTTTAACATTTGAAGGTGAGTCAGAGGAAGCAAGTGAGGGGAATAGGATCAGGAGATCATGGTGTCTCACAAACTCACAGAAGATAATTAAGTCCTGCTAAGAAGAAGAGCAAAAAGAAAGAGGCTGCCAGCGAATTTGGTGGCATGGCGGTCATGAATGTCCTGAGGAAGGCAGACAGAAGGCTACAGTGAAAATAGAGACCTTAGTGAAATGAATCCCTTCCCCACCCCCTTATTCTACTATAACAAAAGGAAGCAGAGAATGAATATCAAGGGGGGAGGGGAGTAGCCTCAGGTAGCATATTTTAAGGATGCATGTTTATGTGCTGATGGCAATGATCCAGTTGAAATGGAGAATTTGGTGAATTAGCAAAGATAGGAGCCAAGTCTTTGAAAAGACAAGGCATGAGATCCAGGTGTGTAATTGGAACAGTACCATTTGATGAGAATGGAAATTTTATCCCTTATCAAAAGTCAGAGGGCAGAAAACAGGTATGTCAGCAACTATGGTGGCGGAGATGAAAAAGCTCCAGTTTTAATTGCTTATTTTCTCAACAATGAGGCAAGGTCATAAGCTGAAGGTGTGAGTGGTTGTGAGGTAGAAGATATGAGAACAGCAGGGTAGGAAACACTTGTTTGGGGGATCTAAAAATAATATGAGTCTACGGCCATACCACTCTGAACGCGCCCGATCTCGTCTAAAAATAATATGAAATATACCTAGGCCTGGTTGGTACAATTAAGTTCCATTTGAGATTGATAAGTGTAAAATTTAAGAGACCAGTCAGCATAGTGTATTTTTGTCCAGCAATGTTTTGCTGTAATGGGGCAGGAGGTGTAGCTGCTGTTATTAATAATAATAATAATAATAATAATAATAGCTGGCATATATTGAATGCTTATTATGTTTCAGACACTTTTTAAAAACAATTTACAAGTGTGCACGCTATGATACATGTGCTATTATATGTGAGAAAACAGTCATAGAGAAGTTAAGTAATTTGTTTAAGGTCACACAGCAAGTACGCCTGGAGTCCATTAGGGGTCCTAACAGTTAAACTCAAAAGACCACATAATTCATACTTCATAGTGTTATTACTGGAAAAATAAACCCATGATATGTAAAACAGCTAGCACAGGGCTCTGCATTTTAGCTAATATGAATAGCAGTAAAAAGAGAATTATGTACCCCCTAGAGTTTTTGTAAAGTTTGAAAGAGCTGACATGTGTGAATTCTGAGCCTACCACCTGGAACTGATGAATGTCAGTATACTTGTACTCAGTTTTTAACCTCCACACATCAACCTGTGTAGTAAGTATTCTGATATCTAAGGCCTTGATTGCTGACAATTGTGTTGCCATGTGAGGCCACTAGGTGGCGCCACGAAAAGAGCAAGCCTGTTTTGTTCACCTTCAGATCTCTAAATCAGATACAGGTGGGCAAGCAGACGCTGGACATTGACAACCAAAAGAAGAGTTGTCACAATAAAATAAATAGATGATAGATATAAGATAGATGATAGATGATAGATAGATAGATAGATAGATAGATAGATAGCTACATAAGTAGGACAAAGTTGCATTTAAAGCATATATTTGAGCAAGCAAACAAAACAAAGAATATGTATAGCAAGAAAGACTTATTTGATAGGCAGGCAAGAAGGGCCAATGCAAATCTATTGTGCTTTAAAACCGAAGAAGACAGAAATTTTGCTTATTTTCTCAAAACCAAGGTATACTCCTAAACTGTTAAAATACATGGGTCAAACAAAATTTCTAACAGTGGCGTAGACACATACATGTTTGGTTCGCTTGGCTCCAGCACAGGTAATGGAGACTCAGAGCTGTAACTCAGTAAGGTCTGTGTCCCTGCCCCCATCTTCAGCCTAGCCTAGACTATAATTTGATAGCCATCTCTCCCAGCAGCCAACTCTATCCAAGGTCAACAAATGAAAACACCTACTGTTCCATGGAATGCCGCTTTGTAAGGAGACTATTCCAGGTATCTTCTTTGTGTGACACCTACATTCCAGTCATTTCTCTCTCAATAGCAACAGTCAGCCACAGAAATAGCATAACATGCCTTCCTTATCTGTATTTACCTCTGAGCAGTGAGGTAATGCGATTGAAATCTCTGACCACTGGTTGTGTCACCAATAGCTCTCTGTATTACTAAATAGTATTCCAAAAAAGGCAAAGACACAATTAAAATAGAAGTAAAATAAAAGCCCACCAACCACATTGTCACAGCCTGAAGGCATATTTTCCAAGTTCTTGTCTCCCCATCCCTGGCCATCTTCATGTCTTTCTATTGTCTCCTGGATCGCCCCACTCAGGCCATGTGCTTCTGCTTGCAGCCAGAACAACTGAGCTCCCCAAACACAGATTCCCATGAAAACTGAACAAAAGAGAAGGGAGAGGCAGAGCATGTTAAATGTCTCATTAGGCCTTCTGTCTGATTCTCATTAGATTCACTGACTGCTTCTCATTAGGCCCATTGCCTCAACTTCTTTCAGGCCCGGGATATGTAGGCCAGTGCTTATTGTCATGGTTGATCAAGAAGATCCATTTCACTTATTTGTAAATTGAATGTGGCTTCTGAAAAGTCCCAGGCAAAGTTAATACAGGCTTATTATTGTTATTTACTTTTTTTTTTTTTTTTTTTTTTTCAATTCTAAGTAGCATGGGCAGAAAATAATTTGAAAGCATAAGAACTTCAAACCCTGCTGCAGAATTGGGGCACTGAGAGATAACTGTTGTAGCCAAGAGGCCAGCCTGATGTGCATGCATCAGCAGTGAGTGACATTGTGGGCCAAGTCACAAATACAACTGGTTTACAAGTTACTATTGTGGGTATAATCAGATGCCCAGCAGGCAGGGTACGGAAGAGGGCAGCTGTCAGAGCACATCAGGATACTGCAATTCCTGTCCTCCCTGAACTCTGGGAACATTTTCCCAGGATGTTAAATTAAGAGTTAGATAATAATATGGAAAAGTCACCATATAGTTGAACATTCTACAAATCATTTGTATAGTACATTACTTCTGGTGAAAAGAAATTACTTATGTTCAATATTCTTCTGACTAAAACAAGTTCCTGGTCCCTTCCACTGGGAGGGAAGCTACCAAGATATAGCAGGCAAGTTCCCTTAGAGATGACATCAGTGGGCATAGGTCTGAAATATAACACAACGTACAAATCTCCAATCGGAGAAGCTGATCTTGAACATTTGCTCAAAAAGTAGAAAGCTAATACTTTCTATGTTCCCTCTTTGCTTTTATTTTCCAGTTTGATGCGTGAAATTCTCATTTGGGGAATGTTATGTGGACTCAAAGTAGTATTGATGCCCTAGCTGGGTGGCTCAGATAATTGAAGCATTGTCCATGCACCAAAAGGTTGTGGGTTTGATTCCCAGTCAGGGCACACATATAGGTTGTAGGTTTGATCCCAGGTTGGGGCACTTACAGGAGGCAACCAATTGAGGTTTCTCTCTCTTTCTCCTTTCCTCTCTCTCTGAAAATCAATTTTTAAAAATCCTCAGGTGCGGATTAAAAATAAATAAATAAAAATATGATTTTGAGAATCATCTGGTGCCTAAAATGAGAAAAATAAGACTCATGGGGAATCACTTTTTTTTTTTTCATGGACATTAAAGTTAGTAGGAAGAGATTTAGTAACCTTTAGAAAGCAGATGTTTTCCCCTAAACTGAATGTGTCACTGGGTCTGATATAGACCTATAGAGGGAACTCAAGCTGCCAAAGAAGAATATTGATAAAATTAGATGTCAACATAAGATTTGCCATCTTTTCCCTACCCGAGGCCCCCAGGCACAGGGGTGAAAAAAGTACTTCCATTTAAAGCCATCTCCTCCCTCCGGAGGGAGGTGGGTATTCCCCAAGGAAGGAGGAGAGAGTTGACTCATTGAGGGGGCTGAGGGTGTGGTTTCTTTCAGACAAGCTCCAGCTGTTCCATAAGCTGGAAAGACATGGTCACTTTTTCTTTGTGTTTTTTTTTTTTTTTTTTTTTTCATGAGTTTGCAATGGCCCATTTTTTACATGACCATATCAATGAAGTTACATATTTTTAAGATTATTGCCTTCTTATCCAGCTATGTGGTCAACCTTAAAAGGACCTACATGGGGATTAGAGACTACCCTGTTTCCCCGAAAATAAGACAGTATCTTATATTAATTTTTGCTCCCAAAGATGCGCTAGGTCTTATTTTAAGGGGATGTCTTATTTTTCCATGAAGAAGAATATGGTACACATTTATTGTTAAATGAAAATAAAGGAAATTTATTACCTGTATATGGTACGGTAGTATGGTAGTTGTCAACACAAACCAGACAAACTGTGAATCCTACAGTATCAAGAATTTACTCCTTTATTCAATGACAATCATGTGATTATCTTCGGGAACATCATCATAACATTCCAATTCCTGAATTTCCTGGTGTATTTCTAGTGACTCCATTTCTTTCAGAATCAGTGGACCAAATCTCTCATGTTTAGCCTAGGGGGGCGGGGGGTGGCTTATTTTCGGGGGAATGCCTTATATTTCACTCAGAAGGCAACCTGTAAGTAGGTCTTATTTTCGGAGGATGTCTTATTTTCGGGGAAACATGGTAGAACTTGCTGGTAGGAAAGGGCACAGTCATTTCAAAGATGTTTCTATAAAAGGTTTTATTGTGTTGTACTTTTCTCTCCATCTAATACAGTCTTCTC
This sequence comes from Pipistrellus hanaki, assembly GCF_964339955.1. NCBI lineage: Eukaryota > Metazoa > Chordata > Mammalia > Chiroptera > Vespertilionidae > Pipistrellus > Pipistrellus hanaki. Next base: position 13,102,009 of record NC_140512.1, on the reverse strand, counting down.
ACCAAGTTTCAGCATCATTGGTGAGCTGCCCTCATCCTTTTGTTAATCTTTCACTTTGGAAGACTCCACCTCTAAGCATTCTGAGAAATCTGGATCCCAGACTGATTTATTCACAATATTCTCAAACAACGGTCTTTCTCCCTATTGGCTCACGGAGTGCACTGTTTTATGAAGCCATTCTAAGATAGTGGTCTCTATGCATTAATATCAAAGAGACATTGTTATCGGTGCCTATGGGCCATGACTGTGGGGATGACATAATAATTTTGGCTCCAAAGCTCTTTAGCAACAAGCCCAGTTCAGAGATAGACTAGAACAATGGGCTGAAAATGATCTTGGCCTTTCAAGAACTTGATTCTATCCAAAGTTTCAGGATGAGAATCTGATCTCCCAGAAAGTCTTACTTTTATTGCCAGCCATAGAGAAACCCTGACAAAACTAATTAAAGAATTTGAACCTCATTCTGTCTTTCATAAGTTGACCCTCCCCCAGAGGCTGGACTCCAAACAAAGACACTCTGAGCCAACAAGATATAGAATGTGAGGCTTTCGCCAGGGGAAAGGGGGCTGCGCACTCTCATTCTCCTCTTTGAAAGAACAAGTTGAATGCAAAATACCTTGCCTTTTTTTTCTTCTTCTTCTTTTTAAAATGGAAAAAGCGTTAAGTTCACATCAGAAATAATAAAGTTTGAAGTTCCTGGAAGTTATTCATTTATTGGACTTGACTTTCCACCCTTTCCTTGAATTCCAGGAGCCAGGTCATGACGGTGAGTTCCCATGGAAAATTAAGCACTTTTGCAAAGGTACTTAAAGAAAAACACTTATTTCAGGTTTTCAGACTCTCAAAGGGATGATGGTCATTGATTTCCAGGCTTATAACAACAGTGAAGACTTCCAGATATAAATGGATTTACGTGGAATCTGGCCAGTCTACCTGAAAGACCTCTTGCCGTAAAATATTTGGTTCCATCCTGCTTGTCCCCCTCTCCCCCCTCACCCCCCACATTATAAGATTGCATAGTTTGGCAGTCATAGTAATGTTCACATGGAATAATATTTATTGATTGAATATCTTGGCGGATTGAAGAGTAACTATTTTAAGATTGTTAAATGATTTCTGGAAGTTACATCATTATTCACTGAAGTGAAGGGAACTAATATAACCTACATCTTTATTAGTTTGTTCTATGGCTGACATAAATTTAAGGAAGAGGGATCTGAGGAAGGTTCCTGGCAAAAAAAAATATTTTATTGATATAAAAATATTAGACTGAGAAATTGATAATGTATTTTTAAACATAAAGAGCAGAAACACAAATATTATTTTATTTTAAAATATATATATCCTTTCCATTTTAACTTTGACAACAATAAAACAAAGATTTGGTGTGAGTCAATATATGAAAATAAAAGATGAGTCTCCTTTTTAAGTTGTGCACCACTAAAGTGATTTATTCTTAGTCTATTGATTAGTCTGCCTAATCCTGTTTGTTCAATTGAGGTTGCTCTCAATAAACATGCTTTTCCAAGAGCATTTTTACATTGAGGCCAGACCTTAATTCAGAGTAAAATGAAGCATATATAGGAGTGGCTAAATGTAAATAAGGGTAGATGTTAGTTAGCATGTGCTCAGACTTGGAGTTTATGCACTTCTCAATGAATCTGGCTGGAGCGTTGTTCCTGTTGTGCACTCCTTAGAATACCACCTAGGGAACTGGATGCAATGCCTTGACATGTCATCAAATCTCCTCACTCTGGAGACCTCGTCTTCAATGCCAGATAAGTTTTCTTGCAAATGACCTAGTACTTGACTTTGAACTTTTGATGAAATATTTAATGTGGAGTGATCAATGAGTGAAACTACATGATGCAATTACAGAAATATGCAAAAAGTAACAAAAATAAAAGAGAAATTTACATTCTTAGTTTATTTGACCTCGAGAATATGGAAATTGCTTTAAGTATAGGCTTCTATGACAATGGGATCTTGAAGGAAATGCAACTGAGATCCAAAAAAAAAGTGAAATAGTCTTATGTATTTTTAACATCTCTGCACTCAATAGTGCTATGTAGAATCTACTATTTTCTCTTCCCTAAACAAACTCTTGGGTGTATTCCATAACTTCCTGGTCACATTTGGTAATTAAAACTTAGTGTGGCTTAATTTAAACCCTTAATTGCATATCCAATTTACAGCTAGATCTGTGACTCTGGCTGCTAAGAAAGAGGGGGGGGGGGGCTAAGATCTGGCTCTGGATCAATGCTATCCTCTCCTTCCTCTAGACCCAGATTCTCAGGAGCCTGAAGAAAGACTAGTGGACTCAGAAAAATCCTTTCTTAAACGGCCCCTTGCCCTTGGGATGGAGGTATCTCTGTGCATTATTGATTTCTTCCTGGTTCCATCTGCTCCTAGTGGTTTCCACATTGGGGGTGTATGTGTGGTTTTAAGCTTTCTCCAGTCTCCCTAATGTAGCCTTGTATGCCATTACATCCTGAAGGAATCTCATGGTTCCAGCTCCTCCACTAATGTTTGGGCTCTTTGATAGGAAATCAATGAAAGGTTTGGGTCTTTTTTTCATCCTCCAAGCATAGAAGGAAACTAGGTGGATTGGGGGTTCACCAAGTTTTTCTGCCATAATCCCTCCAAGTTCTGATATTCATGCCTTTAGAAATTTCTAGGCTGAAAGAGGGCCACACATAGCACCTATTCCTATATGTCTTGCCATACCTCAGGGCTACACATAAATCACTTCCAAGAACTCTGGAACATTTCTGTGAAGACATCTTGAGGAAGGGTCTTAACAGCTTTGGGAGCCCAGAGGCTTCCAATTGGAGAATGAAACGCCAGTTTCCCTTTTTCCGAATATCCTAGTCATGAATGACTGCAGCCCCATTACTTTCTTTGAAAAGGGAAATACTTTTCTTTGAAAAGGGAAATACTTTTCTCTGCCTCTTGTTAGGTATAAGAACAAACTGGAACTAATAGACTGTAATGGCCACATGATTTTTGCTAACCACGTCTCCTGCCATCTCCCCTAGACTGGGGAGGGCCTTATAGGATGATGCTTGGCAACAGTGAAACCATCCTAAGGCCTCTGTCACCCTGAGGATTAGTGCCTTGTCCTAATGCATCATGGTTCCTTCCTCCTCCTCCTCCCCTTCCTCCTCCTCCTCTTCCACCTCTTTCTCCTTTTCTTTTTCGATTTAAAAAAATTATTTCCCCATAATGATGGTTTCTTAATGAGTCTTGTTAGAATATAAAGGTATATTTGTTTCCAATGTTGTTACATATCCTCTTATACCAGAGAAATGGAATGAGACTTAAAAGTGACTTATCTGGAGAAATGTGACTCTAAAAAATCTAATTATATGTCAAGTAATGGGCAATTTAATGAAAGATTGCATTTTATACATCCTATTTTAATTATTTATTCTTAAAATAATTTTTATACTTAGGACTCAAAGAATAAGCTTTTTCTTCATGAAAATTAGAGGAAGGAAATTGAACTGAGTTTATCTTCCCAATAATAGGCAGAGTGGCACAGGACAGATAAAATTGAAGTCATGGAACATATTTTATAACATATGTCTACTTGATTTGACTACTAATTGGCAGCATAAAATTACTTGGTTCTGTCCATGTATCCATCTCTCTTTCTATCCATCCATCCATCCATCCATCCATCCATCCATCTACCAATCTATCTTATCTCAGTGTCTTGATTGTTATCCAAATGTTATAACATAGTGTTTTTTTATGTGTTCCAAAGGCCAACCACACCAGTATCATTTGGTGTATGCATTTTTAACAAGTACCCCATATGAGTTTGATTAAAATTTGAGAAACTAATGAGAAACTCAAGTTTGTGAAACTCTAACCTGTATTAAAGATTATAGGAGAGCTTTTTCTCACCAATAAAACCAATGGTCAGTCACCTCAATGATATTTTCTTAGGCATGACTGGCCTCTTATAGAACCTTCTCTTGAAACATGTCTAACAGGTTTTATTCACATGCAGACCTTAATGTGCACATCTAAATAAAGTGAGTCTAAAGTGTTTGCTCAGTACATGAAAGGTTTTGTAAAGTGCATGCAGAGAGAGTTTAAATAAAAAATAAGCTGATTCTTTCCCTCCAGCCTCAGACCAAGCAATAGTAAGTACTTCTTCACCAGCTAAAATTATTGTTCATTTAGTTGTTTATTGCTCATTCTCCAAATGAATGTAAACTCTGATATTAAGAACCTTGACAGCTTGCCCTTGCTAATGTGACTCATTTGGTTGGGAATCATCTTGTGTATGGAAAGGTAGCTGGTTTGATTCTTGGTTAGGTTGTAGGCTAGGTTTCCGTTAGGGAGCATGCCAGAGGCAGCCAATTGATGTTTTACTCTCTCACATTGATGTTTCTCTCTCTCTCTCTCTCTCTCTCTCTCTCTCTCTCTCTCTCTGTCTGTCTCTGTCTCTCTCTCTCTCAAAATCAATCTTTAAAAAGGAACCTTGAGCCGAAACCGGTTTGGCTCAGTGGATAGAGTGTCGGCCTGCGAATGAAAGGTCCCAGGTTCGATTCCGGTCAAGAGCATGTACCTTGGTTGTGGACACATCCCCAGTAGAGGGTGTGCAAGAGGCAGTTGACCAATGTTTCTCTCTCATCGATGTTTCTAACTCTCTATCCCTCTCTATTCCTCTCTGTAAAAAATAAATAAAATATATTTAAAAAAGTAAAAAATAAAATTAAAAAAGAACCTTGACAGCTTGTTCACTGTAATCCCCACACTTTGGTTAGTACCCAACATACAATTAGTGTCTATAAATAACTCAAAAAGTCACATAAATATACTTGAGTATAACACAAAATTTTCCCAAATAATTGGAAAACATTGATGTGAACTATAGATGACAGTACTTAAAAATAGATGGGGTTAACTTTGGCAATATTCCTTGAGGTATCCATCTTAAGCTGAAATCCAAAAACCCTTCTGAGTGTGTATAGAATGAAGGGTAGGTGCTTGTTTCTCCTCCGTAGACTAGTTCAGGCAGAGGCTGCAAGGCAGAAATTGAGAAAAGAGTTCTGAAAAATAAGAAGATCAATTTAGCTAGAGCAGAGGGACCCTGGAGAGAAGTCACAAGTGAGAGGGGCACGAGGGTGGGGTAGGTGGAGGAGAGTTGAAATCAATGGTCAGAAGTTTATATTTGGTCCAGATGGTAAAAGGAAGCCACTGGAGGGCCATGTTTACACATTTTCAAAATCCAATTAGGATACCACATGTTTTTATGGTCTAATCATCCATTTTGGACCCATTAAATAAGTTACTTGAAAAAAAAAACAACAAAGGGGAAAAAATAAAATGATGTGTCATTTGATAGCATTAGCAAATCATGGAATAAATGTGTGAAGTTGAAATGCTTGACATGGAACCAAATTAATACAAATATGGTCTTGATGACTGAGCCCTGAACTGAACCAGACCCTTGCTGATATTTGAAAATATGAGTGCTTAAGGGGGAAGAAAAAAATAAATTTTGGTGGTTTGGGTGAGGAAAATAGGCATCTTCCTCCTTTTGAATGGTTTAAACATTCAATTTCTGAGGGCGGAAGGCTAGGCCAGCTGATTTCTCATGCTCAATTCCAAGGTCTAGAATCTAAGAGTTCTATAAGAACACGGGTGATACTCATGAGGAGGAAGCAGCTGCTTCAGTGTAATTCCCTCTGGAGAATAAGGAAGTCCAGCATCCAGATGGGATCAGGCAGAGACAGGAGGAGAGCAGAGAAAGCAAGCATTAAGAAGAGAGGGAGGCCAACAGGCCTGAGACTCAGTATGATACCTACTGTCTGTCTTTTCCTCAGCTATATCCACAAATTAGAATATATAGAAAATGGAGTGTAGTGGCCAAACAGAAGTGGGAACACAGAAAAAGGCTGTTTTCTTGGGAAAAAGTAATGCTCTTCATTCTCTTATGCTAGGATAATTTTATTGTTTTAGAACCCTTGTTAGCTTGTTAGAAATATAAGAATGTAGACCTTACCCCAGAGTTATTAAAGGAGAATCTGCACTTTAACACTATTTCCCAAGTGATTCATAAGCCATTAAAGATTGAGAAGTTCTGTGCTAGAGAAAACTCGATAAGATGAAATGAGAATTGCAAAAAGTGAGAGAATTGTAGTTTCTATGGGAAAGAAAATAGTGTAAGTAGTACCACCACCCTCCAATTGAACGTGGGTAGTTTTCAAACATTGCTTCAGACCCACCCCCATATATCCACAAAGTCACATAAATATACTCAGACTCACAGATGTACATTTGTGTAGACAAGTAAAAGTCACTGCGAATGCCTTGGTGGGAGAATTGCCTCTGTTCCAATCCCAAATCAGCTTGTCTTTTTCTTTATGGGGTGTCTTTGGAGCTACTATGTCTTCCCAGAATTACATCCAATTCTTTTAATCAATTATGTAACTTTACTGTTTCACCTTATATTCCAATCTTGTATCATTCTTGAGTATAGGTCAACCAATAACCAAAGAGGCCCAAATCGAGATAGTTATATCTGTAATCATTTGTCATTCATCCAGGAAAATATTATAATTTCTAAGTTTCTCAAGTGTGGATATTCCTGGAACCAGCCTCTCTCCAAGCCCTGGGGACCATCCCTCATCAGTTCTAGCAAACTTTCCCCTAACTCTTAGATGTTTACTTATACTCTTCATGGGGTTCCAGGCTCAAAAGTGCACACTTCACGGTGCTTCTTCTGGTCACTTCAACTCCTTATTGCCTTTCTTTGTATGTTGTTAGTCTCTCTAAAGCACAGTGCACTATAGAGGTGAGGGGCAGCACTTCTGACAGATCTGGGTTCACCCAGTTCCACCACTTCATGATGTTGGCCAAATTTTTCAATCTTTAGGATAGAGACTGAGTTTCTTTGCATGTAAAATGGAAATGATATCAGCTTCATAGACATTCATCATTATCAAAGAAGCAATTTTACCTAAAGTCATCAGTATGGTGCCTGTATACAGCAAGCATTCAAAAAATGGTAAATAGCAGCTATTTGTGGCCTTCAAAGGTAAATGTATTAAATAATCTTGAGTTATAAGGAATATCGGCATATCCAAATGTCACACTTATCTTATGATTATTTTAATACTCTCCAGGCAGGGCTGCCCTAAGATTCATATAGGTTTAAGTAAGGAGACTGCCACTTATGCATTCGATTACACCAATCTTATATCTAGAGAAACTAAAAGAAAAATAAAATAGAGCAGAATTCAAAAATCTGGAAATATGTTGTGATAAAGCCCTAGGTATACTTTTTGACTCTCAGAACCTATAATAAAAATTCTAAATGAAAGCCCCCAAAAATTGACCTTTTTTTAAAAAAAATATTTTGATATTCAGAAATCGTATATTGACCTAACTTGTTTGGCTCAGTGGATAGAGTGTTGGCCTCTGGACTGAAGGGTCCCGGGTTCGATTTCAGTCAAGAGCATGTACCTTGATTGTGGGCACATTCCCAGAAGGAGATGTGCAGGAGGCAGCTGATGGATGTTTCTAACTCTCTATCCCTCTCCATTCCTCTCTGTAAAAAATCAATAAAATATATTTTTAAAAATTTCTATATAAGTGAATTATTTGGTTGCCAGCACATTAATACCATCTGTAAGCCACCATTTATGATCCAAATAAGGAACTTATGATAAAATCTCATATCATTATTTTATTTTTAACTAAGTCACTTATGTGATTGCAGAAAATTTTGTCCCACGCAATCTACTAGTCAATGACAAATACAAATGGCATTTCATTTCAAACTACGGAAATCATGCATAATTTCTGTTCCTTGGCTGACCAGTCATTTATCACAGGTCATTTACATAGAGCTGGATGGCTTGGTAAACTAATCACTAAGCTCTTTCATGTGGTTCTGTGTTCTTCTTAGTACATCATGTGAAATTAGTTTGATGATTTCAGTTCCTTCTCTTGGGATCCATAACCAAGTTCATAGACAAACCAAAAACAATTTGGCTGACCCCATCAGCCTAGGTCCACATTGAGGAACAGTTGTGTCTTGATGTTGTATTCACTGATGGCCTATGAGTCAGTCTGACTTCTGAGAAGACAGTTTTGGTTGAGAATGTAGATAGGCGTATAAATGTGTATATGTTGTGTATGCATGCATATAACAGTGTATGTGCATATGTGTGTATGTATATGTGGCTATAATAATGAGTTGATTTAAGAAGACAAATATTCTGACATAATTTTAAGTGCTATTTAATAAAATTTGATCATGACAGATTTTAGTTGCTGTTTTTTTTTAAACAAACAAACAAATAAACAAACAAACATTAACTTTAGATTTCTCCCCTAATTCATTTACCTTCCTAATCTCTCAAAACATCCCTGGTCCCACACACTTTTACAAAACTTTGCTACTCTTCTGTCAAAAGATAAGTTTTAAATCTCTCCTTAAAACTTGTGTAGGCCTTTGTGACTGCCCCAGTGAATAAAATATTGGGGATGTAAGGCCTCATGCTTTCCAAGATCAGGCATAAAGAGCTTACAGCCTCTCTCTCTCTCTCTCTCTCTCTCTCTCTCTCTCTCTCTCTCTCTCTCTCTCTCTCTCTCTCTCTTCATGTGCCTAGGGAACCCTGAGCTGACATGCAAGAAGTATACTATTTTTAAAGTTGCCATACCACACAGAGATCTTCTTAAGAAGCTCATGTCCACTAGCCCCACCTTGTGACTTGATATCCATGCAGTGAAAGTCAGTGAGTCAATTTTGTCTTCTGAGAAGGTACTGAGAGGATGTGGGGATACTATTGCCAGGCTGAGATGGTCACCACTGAAAGGGAAAGCTACCAAGCTTGATGTTAGTCCTAATCAGTTTGAACTGATTACTAACAAGATGGTTTTTAAACAAGGGAAAATGAAATTTGGGAGAATTGCATGGTAACATCACTATGAAAAATTTTGCTAGACTTTCTGGATTCCCTTTCTGTTGTTATCATTCGATTAATTTATTGATAGAGGAATGTGGCGGACATAACACAAGAGGGGTGTGTCCAAACATTTGCAGCACCTCTATGAATAGGTTGTAGAAATTGGAAATGATCAAATGAAAGTGTAGAGCACATGTGTTCATGTGTAGCATCAACCTTTATGGTGAAAATCCATTCATTTACCAAGAAATTGCCTGGAAACTGCATTTTTATTTATTTATTTTTTTAAAAGACAAGTATTATTCCAGACAAAACTTTTTAATTAAAAGAGAGATATCATTATAGATAGAAGACAGTGATGTGAGTCATTGACACTGAGAAGAATTTTTCTCCCCAATAGTCTATAGTTATTGAAAGACTCAGGAGTGAAAAGAGGAACAATGAAACAGGAGTGAAGTTCAAATAAGTCTGTTGTTTCAGGAAAATACTGATTAATTAATAGTGGAATGAATATAGACATTTTACTTTACCTTGGTTTGATGATTATGATGATGATGATGATGATGATGATGTGTGTGTGTATTTGTACACATGCTAATATTTAGAAATTGATTCAGTTAAATAAATAGTGTAGACTATTTCTGAAAGTGATTATAATATGGATGATCATTACATCTTGTAAATTTTAAAAATGTATATTGTCAGGCCCTACTTCAGTCCTTGTTTGTCAGAATCATTGTGAGTAGAGCCCTACATTCTACATTTTTAGGTGCTCCTGAAGTGATTCTTAATATTACCCAGGTTTGGAGAGCTAAGTAGAAGTAAATAGATGTTTCAGTTTTCCATCTTTCAAGCGACACTGGCATAAACCCATTTTTATTCAACTACATTGAAGTAATAGGATAGAGGATGTCAGGATCCTGGTGGAGCCTTTCAGACAATAAACTCCCACAGACATGGCAGACTCCACAGTGTGGAAAAACACATTTTGAGTGGCTTTATTTCTAGACTTGTCAGTTTTAACCCAAGAATCCATTAACACATATTGCCAAAATATCTTCCCTGCTTTCTCACTTGAATGCCAGCAGTTCAACATACTGACGTCCCCAGATTGGACATTGTGTGTATGTGTGTATGGAAGTAGGCATGGAGTGTGCTGGAAAGGGCACGCTCAGTAAAGATCTCTTATCAGCAAGATTTCTGTATTTGTTTAGAACAGGTCACAAATGGTTTTGAAGGTCTGGTGCTTCAGGGAGGTCCCCTAGTCTGGAAGGATTTAGGTACTTATAAAACTGGTTCTTTTTTTAAAAAAACAAACAAAAAAAACAAAACACTATCCAGATTGACAAAGGGAAACGGACTCTTACTAAAAAGTGGATTCTACTAAGCCCATTTTGGTGTTGCTCAGTAGTTGAGCATTGATCTCTGAACCAGAAAGTCATGGTTCAATTCCCAGTCAGGACACATGCCAGGGTTGTGGACCAGATCCCAATTGGGGGCAGTGCATGAGGTAGCTGATCTATGCGTCTCTTCATTGATGTTTCTATTCCTTTCTCTCTCTCCCTCTCTAAAATAAATTAAAAAAAAAACATTTTAAAAAATGGATTTTACTCAATCTTGTGACCAGCATAGAATTTCACTCTGATCATCTCTGTATTATTCAGGGAAGGTTAATTTCATTTCCTTATAATCCCCAAAAGGGCAGTAGCTAACATAACAAAAGCTAATTTCTCATTCACATCACAGTGCACTTGTAGGCCACTAGTTGGGGCTCAGCTCCACAGAGTTATTCAGGGATCCAGGATCCTTCCTTCTAGCTTTTCCGTCTTAACTAGGTTCTCAAACTCATATATTGAAGTCTTTGAATTAGACTAGCAGGTGAAGAATGAGAAAATAACATGGAAAACCTAAGGGTGGTTTGTAATGGACAGAGCCTGAGAATTCTGTTAGCCAGAACTCAATTTCAGGGACTCAGTGAGTGCAAGAGAGGCTAAGAAATGCTGTCCAGCTTTGTGCTTAGGTAAAATTAGAAACTGATTTTGGTCTTTGCCATCTTTTTGGCAGCTTTAAAGATATGATATGATGATAATGGTACTTTATTTCTGTGGTTTTCTTCCTCTAAACCCATAACCTCCATTGAATCAGGAGAAAAACATTAAAAAAATCCCAATTAAAGAATATTGTAAATGCTGGACCAGTACTTGGTAAAACTGTCAATGTTATATTAAAAAAACAAAACAAACAAACAAAAAAAACTCCATAATTGTCACAGCCAAGAGGAGCCCAAAGAGATGTGACAAGTAAATGTAATGTGGTATCATGGTTGGGCTCCTGGAACAGTAAAAGGCATTAAGTACAGAGTAAGGACAATTTGAATATAATACGGAGTCTGATTAATAATATTGTATCAATTTTTGTTCATTGTGATAAATGTACTATACTAGTGCAAGATGCCAATAATAGTAGAAACCAGGACAGGGGTATATGGGAACTCTGTATTACCTTCATAACTTTTCTATAAATAAAAAAAGTTTTAAAATAAAAAGTTTGTTTAAAATTAACAGAAGACATAGAAATGAGTGCAAAAAAACCCTATAACTTTTGTCTCCACACCATAGCCATGAAAAAACAAAACAAAACACTTTTTCTACTGAGAAATTATCTTCACCTTATACTCATTTTCACCCTTATGTTTATTTCCGTTGCCTTTCTTTATCTCAAGTAATTATTTCTCAAGCAAAATCCTTGTATTACTTTTTAAATAGCATGTTTCATGCTCCTCTAATAACACGGGACAAAATAAGATGATAAATAATGCAAAAATTAAAAGCATTGTACCCCTGTGTTTTAACACCTACATGTGTTCTTAGGTACATGCACGTGTGTACACACACACATACACACACAATTCAATAAGCTTATCATCTAGTTTTCACTGGGATCACTACTTTTAGACTTTTCACATAATAAACTTTATTATTAACATCACTGACTTACACAAAAACTTATTTTTATTACATTTTGCACAGAGTCTCTGAAATATATTTGAAAATTTCACTGAATGGTACTATACTATAGTAGAAATTTAGAAGAATAATAACCCAGAAAGATTACTCATTTAAGTTTTTAAATTCCCATTTAAAAACTCTCAGATTACTTTGTAAAATACAGCACTTCATAATTCTGGAATCGTACATAGGCATGGAGAAGAGTCTCCCACAGAACACATATTGATCTCATTTGGTTTAATCCAACATTATCTAAGCTTTTTTAGCCTGGAGCTTTTGTTTTGTTTTGTTTTGTTTTCACTTTTTATGTTTATCTTTTTGCCTATTATCCATCAATTGTTGTGGAACTAGTGATTTTTCAAATATATTTTAGATAATGTTACACTCAAAAGTGCCAAATTAAGTACTTTTTGTTTCTTGTACACATTCATAGAAAATTGAAAAGAAAGAACCTTTCTTTTCTGCTCTTAATTTTAAAAAACAGGCATTTACCTTGAAATAAAAAATAAAAAAAAAGATTTGGGTCCTCTTTTGTACCCATGTTTGGGTAAGTTATTCTCTCTGAGCCTCAGTTTACACATTTTATAAAAATAGATTAATAAAAATGCCTATTAGGGGACTTTGGTAGGTGGATTTAATGACAAACTTAGCCTGTATGATTGTCTCTGCTCCTGGCTTTTGGAGAGCAGTGCAAAATATCTGGGTGCCTTGGGAACTCCAGTATTGATTAAACAAACTAAACCCAATGACTTCTATTAAATCAAGTACTCCAATCTTGGACAAGAATCAGTGAGATTGGTTCCTGGTGGTCAATAAATGAGGGCCCAGGAAGGAAAGAAAATTAGGACATGGGATAAGGAGGATGGGTGCAGATAGGAATTTATGACAGCACAGCCACATGCCTTAATACCAATCCTTGGCGCTGACATTTATTGATCATTTACTACGAGCTGAGCACTGTGGTGAGCACTTAACATGCATTAGCTTATCTCTTGTTAACAAAAACCCATGAGATAGGCTCTTCGACAATCCCCATGTTGTAAGTGAGAGTGGTCAAGAAACTTGGTCTTGGTTAGTAAGTGGCCATGCCATGATTCAAATTCAGGCTTCCAGAGCCCAACCTTTTACCTCCATATCATTTAGATGTTATCTCTGTCAATCCATGTTTTTATTAGACTGAAATGGTGACTACTCTCCATTATTTTCTTCCCATCCCCCCTCTTTTTATTCCCATTTGTTAGGCTGTTTTTTGTTTGTTTTTTAATCCCACTTTCCTGACCTAACCTAAATATTTTTCCAGGAGCAATTAGGACACTGGCACATCCCTTCTGAAGCCTATGTTTCTGATCAAAGCAGTGTAAGGACTTTTCATACATAAGGCAACATCTCCTTATCTCTCCAAGTGTGGCTATCTAGGAATCACTCTCATTTATAGGCAGCATCTGCTTTGCAAATAACTTAGACCATTTGCCCCTACAGCTTCTGCTGCTAGCTGCTCCCTACCATTTGGAGGGCTGCCCCCTATGTAGACACCCTCCACTGGTGTCACCATATCATTTGAGAAACATTAGACACTGTGACATGGAAGAAGATTCCGTGAAAATCAGAGGGCAGTTATCAGGCTAGGACAGGAGGACAAGCCCCACCACTATGTCTAATGTTGTTTCTAGTGGACAAAATGATCTCGTGTTACAAACATCCACAAAGATGTATCTGGGAAAGGTGGTTTGGTACCTAAAGGCCTCAGAAGGGAACATCTTCCTTATTAAAATCACTAGAGTTTAGTTTTTGCTCTTTCTTAGCTATGCAGGGAAATATAATTTTGAAAGTTATTATTTATTTTGTTTCGTAAGTGCAAATAGGGTATACACATGCTAACTAATCTGATGTGCATATTTTTAAAAATAGAAAAAAATGTTGTTTTATTTAAAAAATGTAACAGCCAACTGGACAGCACATTTTATCTTGGATGGACTTGCTAAGGAAAAACCCATGAATTCCTGTCTCCCTGACTCATCTCATTCTTATTCATATTTTTTCTTTTGTTTTTCCTTTAAACTCAAATTTTCTTTTTCCAATTATGAAAACATAAAAGAAAATGAAGAAGTAAGTAATGCTATCTTGTAATTCCACCATCTAGAAATAACCATGGTTAACATCTTCCAGACATTTTAATAAGCACAAATACATACATATATATATATATATATATATATATATATATATATATATATATATACACTAAGCCAGGTGTCAACTGGGTCGCTCTGCTCCTTATTATCTACATAAGATGGCTTGGTCCTTCATTTCTTTGTTCTCCTCGAGATTTTGGCAACTTCCCAGAATCTCACATTCTAATGATCACCTGTGATTTCGACTTCCTGCTTCTTCTGAATTCCATTCTCCACTCTTCCACTCACAGCTGTTCCTTTATTTCGCTTTGGCTGGAGACCCAAGTGTGGAAATAAAATGCTTTCCTTGATTTGATAGCAACAACAAATCATCCATACAAGGATTTTCAATGCATAGCACAATTCACTTCAGGATGTGAAGACCATTACACTTGGATGTTAGATATCCTTTTTCTGAGAATTCTTTGGTCTTTAAGCCATGTTACTCAACCATGCATTTTCCTCCCCTCTTCCTGTTCTGTTTTTGCTTTCAACTTCTCACAAGCAGAAGTCATATTTTTTACTTTTTTTTTTTCCAATGAGGTAATTTAGCTGTCAAATGACTTGTGTTATCAGTGAAAATGCAATATATCCCTCTTCCCACTGAGTCCTGGGTGTGGGGTCCTTCGGATATCTTGAGAAAAAAGAATTTTCTAAGACTCACACAGGAGGATGAGTGATTTATATGTGCAAGGGATTATAACTCTGGCTTCTCAAAGTCCCATTTTCCTTAATCTAGTCCTGGGAGAAGTGCAACTGGGGATTCAGTAGAGCTAAAAGCAGAATCCGAGTGCAGTTTCCGTTCCATCTTGCAGATGGGCCCAGTACAGAATCAGGCTAGTCCATGGTGTGTGAGACCCACATGGCCATGAGCCATGTGGGCAAATGCAGGAGGTGAGAGACCCTCAAGCCAGGAGTTAACTAATAGGGAGCTAGCAGCCAAGAGAGTTTAGCTTCTTTGTTTAGGGAATGAAATATTTCAAATCTGCCCACACTTGCAGTGACCACACTTACTCTGGCTAATGACATGTTCCCAGGTGTGACTGACAAAAAAAGTACCTTCTCTGGGCATGTGTCTATTCTTTCCATGTCCAGTCCCTTCCCCCAGCCATCTGCAGGGAAATAGAGTGTCCCCTGAGGAGTGTTGAACTTCAGCTTCCGGGTAAGGTTGCACAAATGGCATGCCTATTATATTTGGCCTCCCCTTTGCTTCTTTCCTGTTATTACTAAACAGGTTAATTACCATATCAATCTTTTCCACAAATGTAACTTAGAGAATTTTTTTACTTGTATTAGCAAAGTCTCCCCCAAAGTTTTGAAGTTGTCATTATCAAAGGGGTTGGAATTGTTGGATAAGGTTTGGTCACATCCCCATATATGGTATAAAGTTTCTACTGAGATCTCCATATGCAATACATAGCAAAGACAAAAGGATTTGAGAACAAGACATTTCACATGATAGGAATCTTAAAGGAGATGTTAAAAAAAAAAATTGGTTTTGTAGTTCTTAGGCCCCTCCCTCACATCAAGGATATAAAAGGAACAAGAATGGAGATAAGGAAAGGTTTTATTAGAGAGATGTCATTGAATAGAGCAGTTTGTGAGCTACACGAGTATCCATTCCAACCAGAAAGAGATGGGGAATAAGATGCTTTTCCACTTCACATCAAGTTCTTGTTCAAAGAGCAAAGCTTCAAGGACCACTCAGAATTGATTTGATAAGTGTTCTCCTCAGTGGGGGAAACACAATAGATTGATGTCTTATTTCTGCTTAGAAAACTTAAAAGCTGAGATGGGCCAGATGCACCAGAATGGACCTACCAGCCTTTAGGGACAAGGAAGGTTATGTCTCTTATGGAACAGATGTGGTCAAACTGTCAGGGAAAACTTGTCAGGCCATCTTTAATGCAGCCCATGAGGATTCCTGGGTGGCCTTGGAACTCAGAGAGCCTCTGTCTGATGGGGCTGCTCTGAAGAGAGTGAATAATTGGAAGGAACACATGACAAAGCCATGGGAAATGCAATCAGATGTGTCCAGTGGTTCTCCAGAAAGGCAAGCAAAGGACATACCAGGAAGAGTCTTGATTTCTAGGCAGCCCCAAGAACATGGCACCTCTGTTATAGAACCAGTTATAAAGTTTTCTGCTCCCTTACCTCTCCCCGACCCCCACTGGAAACTGGAAAGGGTCGGAAGCCACAGTTCAAAAAGTAGGAAAGTGGGAGAAAGGCAAGGAAACAGAGTAGGGAATGAAGAATGAAGAACCACCCACTCTTTCAGACCTTGAGACTGCAGAGGGCCCAAGTGAGATAAAGAGAGAAGTTTTATCTTAAAGCCAGGTTTTAAATCTGGGGAATTACATGCTAAGAATGGTTGTACTAGTAAAAATGGAACAAAACAAAACATAAGGCTCCCTAAGCTTCTAGCTAGAGGAAGTCCCCCTATCTAATCAAGTCTGAAGAGGCAGTGAAAGATAAATATAAAGTTCCTCATGATGAATTTCCCTGTGTTGTTTTGACTATTCTGTAACATTATTTTTCAATTATTAACAATTAAAATAATTGTTATCACTAACAATTCTTTAACCAATATCATTGAACTATTTTTTCTCTATATAAAAACACCAATATTATTATTTCATATATATTTAAGTATTCAGTGTTTCCCAAAGTGTGGTACATGTACCCCCAGGGGTACGGGAAGAGTTTGGTGGGAATATGCACTGCAACATGCTTAGCTGCACCTAATTCTATGTTCTCATGAGTATGAGGGGTACTCAGTGTTACAAAAATTATAGAAGGGGTACACATATGTCAAAAGTTTGGGAAACACTGATTAGAACAACTGTGAGGTTGCTGGATCAAGATTTAGTTTCATGATTAAAACTTTAGCAATAGCCCTACCTGGTTTGACTCAGTGGATAGAATGTCAATCTGTGAACCAAAGGGTCCCAGGTTTGAGTCCAGTCAAGGTCATGTACCTTCCTTGCAGGCTCCTCTCTGGACTGGGCCTTGCATGCGTGCGTGTAGGAGGCAACCAATCAACATGTTTCTCTCACATCTATGTTTCTCTTTGTCTTTCCCTCTTTCTTCCACTCTCTAAAAATCAATGGGGAAAAATATCCTCTGGTGAGGATTAAAAAAAACAAAACAAACAAAACAAAACTTTAGTGATGAATTGCCAAATTTACACCAATATACATGTCATCTATTCATGAGCTTGCCATTAGAGGTACACCCGAACTCTCAAGTTCTGCCACCTTCAAAATCACTTTGCTCTTCTGAACCTTATTCCTGGTTATTGATTTATAATCTAACTCTCAAAGGACACAGTTACTTCCCAGTGCTGGAGGTGGAGCTTTACCTCACTCTTGTTCTTATACTTATGAATGCCTTTTGGAAATCAAACTTGTTCATAATTATCAGCTGCCTTTACATTGTTTGTACAGTTTTTATGGCTACACAATTGAACAAAAAATGCACCATTATTTGTATTTCTTAGTTGATTGCCTATGCTTGGTTGGGAAAACAAATTCAGCAGATCAGTTTTTTATCGGCAGATCAAATTAAACCTCAGGTTTTCCTTTTGAGAAAGCTGTGACTGCTTCTCCTGACCTCACAACCTTAGCTAAAGCTTAGGAATAACTCAGTAAATACAGCTTCTACTTGAGGGTTGTTCATGGTGGCAGGTCTGGTCCTGAGGTGAATTGAACTGCTATGGGTTTTCTGGAGCTTTGGCTGTAGGGGAATCAAAAACATTTAAAAAAAATATCTTAAGAAATATTTCAAAACAGGATTTCAATGAGCAGTGATTTCCTCTGTCTATATTTGGCTATGCAGTATCTTCCTATGAAATATAATTCCTAACTAGCTATCACTTGTCATGTTCCCTGTGTTCAATATCACCAACATAAAGGTCCTGTTTTGCCAACTCCCTGCACTTAATTTTCATTTTACTATTTCTTTTAGAGTGAAAAATAACACTCAATTGTCAAGGGGATTGAATGAATTGTAAATAACAAATGTTATTTTACTCCCTGCAACTTATCTCAGGCTATGTTATGGATTTACCAGGTCCCACAAAATATCAAATACATGATCCTAAAAAGGGAAATCTCCTTACTAGTATATAAAAAATTTCTAAATTCCAGAAGGGTGAATGAACAGATGGATACTTTTGGGACATGTGTGTGTATGTCATTTTTGTTTTACATTTCTTTGGCTCCACAAGAGAACACATTTTCTATGAAGTATGGTAGCTGAAGTGAAAGATAATATTAAACTAACCCTGGAAACAAGGAATGAGAAGTAAATAGTTTAGCAAAAATGCTGTTCCATATGACAATTTTTAAAAGTTTAATTATCAAAACACAGATTTAAAACAATGTGGGCACAAACTAAGACACAAAAGGTAAATGATGACTGATATAATGAAGAATATTTTTCTTACTTGGAATGTAGATTCCATTCTAACTCATTCACATATGTGTTTCTAGGTTTTCTTCATTAAATAAATTCAATATTTTAATAGACTTCCATAAATCAAATTATAGATTGGTGCTTTTTCTCCTTAATAAAGATATTTTAAATAGAAAGTAAAACATTAAATAGCTCTAGCACCTTGGAGCACTGAGCCTCTTAACACAATATAAAAATAATGGATGTTATTATAATGATACAGTTTATGAAAACATACCTGAGGAGAAAAATAAATATAGGGAATCCCCAATTGCCAGAAATAAAGAATGAATTCCTTGCTAACTCAGAGCTAACTTAGCAGCAGCTTGATGTGGCCATGTGTTG
The DNA here is from genome assembly GCF_964339955.1 of Pipistrellus hanaki. NCBI lineage: Eukaryota > Metazoa > Chordata > Mammalia > Chiroptera > Vespertilionidae > Pipistrellus > Pipistrellus hanaki. Next base: position 13,083,097 of record NC_140512.1, on the reverse strand, counting down.
ATTTAAACTTAGGTAGGTGTCCTACAATTGATGGGCTGAAGTATTAGTGCTCACGCATTGATAGGAGATGTGGACTTTGGCCCTAGGAGGCATGGGTGCTTAAACTGAACTGACATTGAATCCCAGAAGGGTAACCCACTCTGTGAAAAGATCCCATAGAAAGAGTCTTGGGACTTGGAAAAGAGTAGAAAAAGAAACAAGTCTCTAGCCAGTCAGTTACACAGAGTGACGAAGTTGCACCACAAGCAAGTATAGAATCTCAACTTAGAAATTCAATGAATCTGGTGTTGGACAGGAAATCCTTGGGGACCTTCAAAAACAAAAAGATAAGAAGGGACTCACACAGAAAAGAGACATGCCCTTTATTTTTTTTTCCTCCTCAGATAGGTTTTTTTAAATGGTTCAATTGTTATAATTTATCTAACTATTCTAAATGATAGCTTTGCTGAGTAATCTTGGTTGTAGGTGCTTGCTTTTCATCACTGAGTATTTCATGCCAATTTCTTGTCACCTGTTAAGAAATCAGCTGACAGTTTTATAGGAGCTCCCTTGTCCGTAACTAACTTTTTTTTTTTTTTTCCTGGCTGCTTTTAAGATTTTCTCTTTAACTATGATGCATCTTGGTGTGGGCCTCATTGGGTTCATATTCTTTGGGATTCTCTGGACTTTCTGTGCTTGTATGTCTATTTTCTTTGCCAGGTTAGGGAAGTTGCCTATCATTATTTCTTCACATGGGATTTCAATTCTTGCTCTCTCTCTTCTCCTGGTCCCCCTATTATGCAAATGTTAGTATGCTTGATCTTGTCTCAGAGGCCCCCTAAACCATCTTCATTATTAAAAAACAACAACAAATCATTTTTGCAGTTCTCATTGGATTTTTTCCACATTTTGTCTTCTAAACTGTTGATTCAATCCTTGCTCCATCTAATCTATTGATTCCCTCTGTATTCTTAATTTCAATTATTATATTTTTCTTTCCTGACTGGTTCTTTTTGTTTGTTTGTTTTCTATCTTCATTTTTATGTTTTCTATCCCTTCATTAAAGTTGTCACTGTGTTCATCTACGCTTCCCTTAAGTTCATTGAGCATTTTGATATCCAGTGTTTTGAACTGTATCTGGTAGATTGTTTATCTCCATTTTTTTGTAATTCTTTTTCTGAAATATTTTTCTGTTCTTTCATTTGGTACATGTTTTATTGTATCCTCATTGTATTTTACTCTCTGCATTTGTTTCTATATATTAGGTAGATCTACTATGTCTCCCAGTCTTGGTAGAGTGACCCTATACAGTAGGTATCCTATGAGTCCCAGGGGGGCAGTCTCCCTGGTCACCTGAGCCGGTTGCTTTCAGGTGTGTCTCTAGTGTGTGGGTTGTATGTGCCCTTCTGTGGTAATTCAGCCTTGATTGATTTTGGCATATCAATGGAAGGGATTCTCTCTCTGGTTGATTGGCTGTGAAGAATGGCTGTGACTACAGTGGAGGAGCTGTTATGCAGGTGATGATCCTATAAAGCAGAACTTGCTTTAGCAGGGCTCTTGTTCCTGCTGAGTCTGCCCTTTGGGTGTGTTGTTTGCGGCAGTGGTTGGGTGGTGCTCTGGTGTGGTCTGCACCTGGCCACCAGATGTGTTTTTTCTGGGACCTCTTGTGAAGGGCTCTGGAGTTGGCCAACGTTGGGCTCTGGAGCTGGCCAAGTTCAACCTGCCTGTGTCTGACCCAAAACTACAAAGTGATCTGCAGATGGTAGCCACTTAGTATGCTGGACTTGGAGATACTTAGGCTAGGCTACTCTGTGAATCATGGCCAGGTGTCCTAGAACTGGGCTTGGGTCCTCTTAGCAGGAGGTATAGGGCACAAGGAGGCCAAAAACTGCTTGTTTGGGGTTTGTGAACCTTTTGAGAGATTTTACAAATGTCCACAGAGCAAGCTGAAATAGGCCCTGGAAGTGGCTTCAGTGGGCCTGCAAGCTGCATCTGTCATGATCTCAGGGCATTGACCAGGATGGGGTGAAGGGTGTTTACCAGTTTGATGGAGACTCAGACTTCGTTCCCCTTGTGCCTGCAGCCTGGGTTAGTGGAGGGAGGCCTCAACAAAGGAACAATGGCACCTATCGGCAGTTCAGGGCAAGAGGTGGAGAGAATGCTTTCCCTCCATCTGTTGCCCCAAAGCCATACAATTCAGTTCCTCCCCATGTGCCCCTGGTGCTTTGTGAATGGCTAGGCTCAGAAATAGTGAGTCAATCCCTGGGCAAGTCTGTGTGTGGACCCTTCAAGAGGAACGCCTGAGTCTCCGTCAGCCTTGTGACTCACTCATCGGCAATCCTGGCTGGTTTTTACAAACAGAAGCTATGAGCACTTCTCTTCTTAGCATAAGAACTCTGGGCAGCTGAGATACTTCTTTTTCCATTTCTTGATTGCCACACGTAGGTGCAGGGCCTGTCTATTCTGCATCTCTGTCCCTCCTACCAGTCTCCACTTGGCTTCTTCTGTATATCCTGAGTTACAGGATTTCTGTTCAGCTAGTCTTCTGGCAGTTCTCAATGACGGTGGTTCTGTAGTTTAGCTATAATTTTTTTCTGTGGTCATGGGAGGAGACAGGCACAGTATTTACCTACTCTGTCATCTTCACTGGAGGTCTTTCATACAATGTTTATCCATATTAAAGACACCTGCCTTATGTAAACTTTTACTAGTATAGATGTTGATTATTTGATTCTTAGATTTTTCATGCTTAAAGTGTTTTTAAAAAATTAATATTATTTTTAGAACCCAAATAGAGATTGTTCATTTATACATTTACTTTTAGAAGCTGAAGCAATTCTGGAAAAAGAGGTTCAGGCCTTCTGCGTAGGCCTTAAGGGCTGCTCCTACCTCCCAGGGCTCTGCGGTGTCCAGAATCAGAAAAACGATAAGCGTGCCATGTTGCAAATAAGTTTGAAGCGTATATTCTTTTGGGGTGAGGGGAAAGTCCCCTTCTGAAAGCTTCATTCATTTCTAGATATACATAACCTTTTGTGGTGTAAGAAGCATGTCTGGAATGGAAGGAACAAATATACAGGAAGTTTGTATATCTATTTTGTACATACTATGATCTGTGGTTGTGAGATATCAAAGGTATTCAGAACAATGACATTCTCGTTCATGGCATTCCACTCGGCTCCTGGGGAATATAAACCAGTCATTTCCAGTGGAAAAGTCTCAAGCTCCTATTGGGAAAACATTAGGATAAAATAGACATAACAGAAACATACTTGGTTTTTAAATGTCATCTAAAAACCACAACGAGTCTGTGATATGAAAGACCCAAATTCCTCTTTGGTCTACTTAAGCTGAGCAGCCACCACATTATCACAACATGCTGAGGCTTGAAGGGTCCGAAGCAGTGCAGCTGGCATCTCAGGGCTGCCTTGCCTTCTGCCTCTATGCAAGTCAGTTACACTCTCTAAGACCCACTTTCCTCATCTGTGAAAGGAGGGTGATATTGGGATCTTCTTCATAAGGATGGGATTAGGTAAAAAATGCTGAATGCAGTACCTGGCACTCTGGAAGACCTCAGTGGGTGATAAGGATGATGATTAACATGGGCTTCTAGGTAGTCATGTGGGGCTTCTGGTTTCTGGACCCAATCTCCTGTGCCTAGATTCAGTGCAGGGGGCACCTGTGTTATGAGAGTAGACCTAAAAGCCAAGAGGAAGAAGGGATTTTCCATTCTGAGACTGAGACTGAGACCCTGGATATGTTGGGAAAACTAGCATAGAATGAAGAGGGCAGAGTAGGTCTAACTGATGCCTCAAGGAAAAAAAAAACATTGGAACTAACTGTTTCTGTTGACCACTGAATACTCCCAGAGAGGACTAAAGGAACCACTGGATGTCCTGAGTTACTAATGTGGAAAGCAATGTACCTAAATGATTCAGCTCTCTAGCTTCGGATATGGGCAAACCCAGCCTTTCTGGCTGGATACTTTAGGCTTGTCCCTTCACCGCTAGAAACTCAGGTCTCTTACCTGTAAGATTGGACTCTCCATCAGACCTCCCTTGTGGGTTTGTTGAAGTATTAAATGTTCAGCCTTCAGTCATGTTAGCTAGTATAATTTTTAATGTCTCCACAGAAGAGCTATGTTTAGAGATTAAAGTGGTACCACAAATCACATTTTTGGCATGCCTTTTAGACAACAGATCAAAGGTTTAGCATTTCTGAAGGGTTGCAGCCAAGCTCAGTTAGCCTTTCCTCTTGCCTTCCTCCTCTAGAGTCCCCCCTATTGGGGGAGCCCTGAAGAAGACTTTTCAGCCAACCAGCCTACATACCATGTTATGGCCTGAAAGCTTAGTCATTTGAAGACTCTCTGACGTGAGTGAGCATGAGTCACCTCACTGTAAATGTTACAATTTATGAGGCCAGTGCTCCTTGTTTGCACAGACTATGGGGCTGCAGCTATACAGAATCATGTCTCCTGGAAAATTACCAGTCATGGATTAGTCAGCTCACCCCCAGAGAAGAGCCTTTCTCCAGATTTTGCACGTAACTTATGGAACATCTTGAATAAGCAGTGATAGGCCGCACTCTTTGACCTGTGTGTCCGGGGCCAAGTTCATGAATGAATAAATGAATCTTCACGAAAAACTCCTCTTCACCCTATGAAGCTCCTTCCTCTATCAAGGAGTGAGCATTTGAAACTCCTTGGTTTTTCTTTGAAGAAAAACTCATGCTAGAGACTTTTGAAAAATAAACTTTATTTTTTCATAGCAGTTTGAGGTTTTCAGAAAAAGTGTGCCAAAGTGACAGAGTTCTCTCCTCCACTCCCAGTTTGTCCTATTATTAACATGTTGCATTAGTGTGGTATGCTTGTTATGACTGATGAATTAATATTGATAGACTATTATCTTTTTTCATTTTTTATGTTTTTTAATTGGTATTTAGAGAGGAGAGAAACATTGATGTGAGAGATAGATGTCAATCGGTTGCCTCCATATTCATCCAAACCAGGGATCAAAAACACAACCTAAGTATATGCCATGCAATCCTTTGGTGCATGGGACAACCCTCCAACCAACTTAGCCATCCAGCTAGGTCATTGATAGACTATATAATAAAAGGCAAATCGACAGAAGGGTGGAGCAACTGGTCACTATGACACACACTAACCACCAGGGGGCAGATGCTCAACACAGGAGCTTCCCCCTGATGGTCAGAACGTTCCCACAGGGGGAGCACCACTCAACCAGAAGCCCAGCTTACAGCTGGCAAGCACAGCAGTGATAGCAAGAGCCTTTCCTGCCTCCGCAGCAGTGCGAAGGATGTTGGACTGATGGCTTAGGCCCGCTCTGGGGCCTAAGCAAGCAATCAGACATCCCCTGAGGGCTCCCAGACTGCGAGAGGGTGCAGGCCAGGCTGAGGAACCCCGGAGTGCAGGAATTTCATGCACTGGGCCTCTAGATATGAACTAAAATCCATAGTTTACATTGGGGTTCACTCTTGATGTTGTGCATCTATGGATCTTGACAAATTCATAATGTCATATCCACCATTAATCTATTAGATAGAATAGTTTCAGTGCCTTAAAAATCCCTTGTGATCCACCCATTCAACCCCTTTCCCAACCCTTAGCCACCCTGGATCTTCATACTGTTTCTATAGTTTTGCCTTTTCTAGAACATCACATGGTTAGAATCATATAAAATGTAACCTTTCAGATGGTCTTCTTTCACTTAGTGGTAGATATTTAAGTTTATTTCATGCCTAGTAAGAAACATCTCTGTTGCTACCAATTTTGGGCAATCATGAATATAGCTGCTATAAACATTTGTGTGCAGGTTTTTTGCACAAACAGTATTTGTGAACTGTCTTTCTATTATTAAGATTTTCATATTGATTCCAGGTCTTCTGCTTCTACTTGATTTTCTTTCCTAGAGAGAACGCAACACAGCGTTTTCCTTTTACAGGCTTCTCATTGGGAAACTGGACTGGTGAAGAGGGAGTGCGTGCTTTTGTCCTTTAGGAGTTCATTTAATCTCTCTGAACTCTGACGTACTCATCTCCTGGAGAAGTGGTAACATAAAGGCTGAGAAATATGTGTGAAGATAATAATTACATAATAGGAAGTGACGAATAAATACATATTTTTTAAAATTTCCCTGCACTCTTACTCCCTCTTCTCTACATTTATCTTTTTTTTTTCTGAGAAGTTTAAAAAATAGATTTCTAGATGGTCTTCTGCTTTAATTTTTCACATTTTTATTCAGTATCTAAGGATTTTCAATACCATCTTGATTTACATTCTTGATCCATCACATTATAAATTAGGAATGTATGCTAACAGTTCTGTTTGGGTTCTGAAATGTACTTTAAAACTTTATTTTAGTTCCCCACTCCTAGTAATTGTGATTCAGTTGGTGGAGCCCAAATAATTCAATTTGTTAGCATTTACCCACATGTGTCAGTGGCAGGTGGTGTCTGGATCAAACTTGAAGAAATAGCTGAAACCGGTTTGGCTCAATGGATAGAGCGTCAGCTTGGGGACTGAAGGGTCCCGGGTTAGATTCTGGTCAAGGGCATGTACCTTGGTTGTGGGCATATCCCCAGTAGGGCGTGTGCAAGAGGCAGCTGATCGATGATTCTCTCTCATCGATGTTTCTAACTCTCTATCTCTCTCCCTTCCTCTCTGTACAAAATCAATAAAAAATATATATTAAAAAAAAACTTGAAGAAATACTGTGCTATGATGGCCCTGAGGTGGCTCTGTGTGGATCAGCTGGTTCCTACCTGAGAATAAGGTTTTGAGGAAGACGAAACTGGAATAGGCCTTGGGAGGACAGAATGAGTGGATAAGAAAAAGCAGGGGGGGGGGGGGGGTTGAGATGAAATACTTTAAACAAGAAACAAAAAAACTTGAGATGAGGGAGGGGAACTAATACTACAATAGAAGGATGAAACTGTCAAAAGATAAAGTTTCCATCCCCACAGAACATTGGTCCTATCAATGCTGTCCTTGTACCTTACAGTGACAGAATGTTAGCATCAAGTTGTCTGCTTAGCTTAACAATTGCATACTTATTATAATGGGTTCTTAAACCAATAGAACACAAGATACATAAGCAATTTAATTATAATACTCATCATGCTTACAGCACTTTAATTAGGCTATATAGACATAGAGAATTAGATCATTTGAACCTAGAAGACTGTGCATGCAGTTAGTATGTGCAAGAGAAATGGGGTGTGGTGTGTCATGATTCATGGAATGTCTGTGTGGTCACAAGAATTCTTATTTTACAGGAAATTGAGATATTTAAAAAGAAGAGTTCTTTCCTCTGGGCCACAGTCTCTATTTTCTTGGGTTGAAGCAGCAAGTGTTTAAGGCTGAACCTGCGCCTGGAGAAAACAAGGTTCACAGTGGGGGGTTTGGACCAGGAACACAACCCGAATTGGAGCTAGAGCAGCCAAAGCTGCTCACATGTGGCCCCTCTGAAGCCAAGCTAATGAGGATTAATTGGTTCTTCCCGTGTACCAGGCTGAGGGTAATTGGGTGCATGGACATGCTGACCTTTTCATTTGCTTACCATTTAACATGAGCTCTTGGCTACTGTGTCTGGGCTCAACAGCGGTACAAAAAAGCAGTAGCCACATTCTTCCACATGTCTATTTGTTGCTTCTTGTCTTTCCTCCTTCCTTTCATCTGCCCTTCTTCTGGCCTTCTTGTGGAGACTGAGTGACCTCAAATAGAGTGGTTCTGCCAATGGAAGACAAATATTACTTGTTGTCTGGCCCTCTGTCTAGAGGTGCTGAGAGACATCACTCAATGAAGTCCAACCTCAGAAAGAGCTGAGATTTTAAACAGTATGGCTCTGCTCTTGGCTGGTCGCTCTAGCTGCTCCCTCCAAGCCCCCTCAGCACCGTATGACTGGACTCCCACCCTCTCTGTCCCATAGAACAGCTGACGGACGATGATGCAGGCACTTGTCACAGGGCAGTGCTCCTACCTCTGCATATCAGTGGCTTTCCTTTTTCCTACAAGCTTCCTGCTAGGCTAACTCAATCCATTCCTTTAGCTAGTAGAGGCCTGAAGTACTCAATCCACTCAGACTAAGGCTAGTGTATATTTTGTTCTGGACCTCTTCCTATTGCTAAGATGACAAGAGTCCCTGAGATGATATCGCTGTCTCTGTAGTATAACCAGGTGGCCTCCTGAGATTCAAATAAGATGAATAGCAGTTGAGTTCCTATTTGTTCTGTTATGCTTTAAACACCACTGTCAGTGTGAGCCATCTATTTTCCTAGCAGGGTGACTGGACCACTCATCCAGGAATCTTTGTTCCCAACTTGCATGTGCTCGCAAATCTTTCTCCAAACTGTCATTTTCTCCCAGAGCCTTATTTCTAGCTAACCTATTCCCATATGCACATCACGTTTGCCATATTAAGTGCAGAACTCATCACCAGGTAACCCTGACCAACACCTGTCTGCCTCAATCTAGAGCACACCTTGAGTCTAATTCACAGACTGAGTTAAATGCCTGACCAAACCACGGTTTAGTGTTTTGTGACTTTTCACAAATGGCATTGTGTCTCCTTGTTTCAGTTGCCACACTTGTAACATGGAAAGACTCATTATTTAAGACTGTATGGCTGGGTATTCATGCACTAGGATAAAGTATGCAAAATTTGGAAAACAAAGGAAGTCCCTTCAGTCTGTGTTGCCTTTTCACCTTGTCGACCAAGGGCATTTATTTATCTTCATCATTCTTTTCTGGTCTGTCCTGACCCTCCAAAGCAGAATCATTTCCCCCCCACATAGACACTTCGTTCCTTGAAGCATGGAGTATGAACTTCCATCAAATTTGTTTGCATTCTATATTCCCCTGTACACTGTGAGCTCTTGACTTCATGCTAAATCTCTGAATTCTCACACCAGGCTTTCACAAACCAGCATACTTAGTCATTCAACAGGCATTAGGTGAATTGTATTAAGTTGAATAAAACTTTTTTAAAAGTGGTATAACACATACTGCTACTTAATAAGAATCTAGAAACAAGACAGTCAAGTCCACATCCTCAACATTTTTTGCTTCAAATTGCTGAGTTCCAAAAATTGAGTTTACTGATAGAAGTACAAATTTCTTAACTATCCTTGGAAAGGTCGCTAATTAAAAGGGTTATTTCAATTGCAGTCCTGGAAACTTTCTGGAGTCAACTTCAGTATTCTTGGCAAATCTCTAGGCAAGCCCTTCATCCAACACGTACACAGTGGAAAGGCTTTAGTTCTATCAGTTCACTGCTCTGTGTGCTTTTTTTCTTCTCTCTCTCTCTCTGAATGGAGTCTCCATCCAACTTTTCTTGATAAAAGCTGAAAAAATGGAAACTTCTTAAGTATTGTAATTGATTTAGCTTCCCTGAAGCTCCTGGTTCTTGGCAGGTCAGATATTGGAAAGTTTAATAAGATTCCTTTTGTTTTTGTTGTTGTGTTTTCAACATTTGGTTCTTAATTTGGTGCAAAAATCCCTATTAATGTCTTCTCTGTGTTACCTTTTCCTTTATTTTTCCTCATCCCTGTTAGGGAATGCTGTTGGGTCACTCAGAATACAGGAAAGGATAATAATTATAACATATACACACCCTGCAAAGGGGACCTATTGCTCTTCTTACCCTTCTTATGTGTTTTTTTGTTTGTTTGTTTGTTTGTTTTTTTTCCTCTCGAGAAATCCTTCAGTTACAAGAAGACCTTGAAAACTACATCACAGGTCACCAGAATTCATGTCTGTTGCTGGGACAGGTGGAAGGGAGGTGACTCTCTTCCCTTCATCACCCACTTCTGTTGGCCCTGGGTGCAAGCAAAGGGTTGCTGGGGGGGTCTTGTGGGAACTCTTGCAAGAATCCCTACTAATGTATTCTCTATGATACCTTTTCCTTTACTCTTTCCTCATCCCAACCATAGGCAGGGAACTGGGACCCTGAGAAATTAAGCTTCAAAAATGGCACCTTGGCCAAAAGCCGATGTGAGGCATTTGATCTCTGACTGTTCAGGGTACGTTCCACAGAACTGTTTGCATATTGGTTGTAATGCTGCTCTGAACAGACCAAGTGTCATATTTTACTTACATCATGTACTCATCTCTTCTGTGACCAACATAGGTTTCAGGGAGGAGTGGGAGACGAGTCACCTCCCCAACAGTGCAGAGGTGCTCTGCTCTGTGACTATGCCTTACAAATCCAGACAGAACTGCCCCAAAGCTGGATAAACCTACAGAAGGAGAACAGATTAATCAAAGGAAGTCAGATCTCTGCATCTCAGACCCCACCTCAGAGTTTCCATAAAAGAGAGCATATGAGACCTCATGACTCTTCTCTTCAGGTTCATCATCACCAAAGGGAAGATGACAACTTGTACATCACCTTGTGGTAACCAGAATTACTCAAGATAGTACATGTGACACATGCAAAGTGGTGGTGAGTGAAGAGAAAATACTCTTTAAATAATTATCGCTTTCTTTCTTTCACATAGGTTGTATTATTTTACATTACCTCTATCATTTCACAAACTTTTCCATTGGCAACTTTTTCTCCATCTAAGAGCCCTTTTCTAATTGAAAGTCCCCTATGATTTTCTGCTCTATTGAAGTTATCATGAGGCTACCTCTCTAACAAGACAATCTCATAGCACACCCTGTATGGGGGACACCAAGCACTAGGAAGCTGCCTCTTGTGACAGCAGGCTCAAGAAGAGAGACCCGTGAGTGTGTGTGAGTGTGTGTGTGTGTGTGTGTGTGTGTGTGTGTGTTGTGTATCCATGTGTGTCTGTGTGTTTGGTGTACATGTGTGCACACATGTCTAGGGTTTTAGGTTGAAGTGGACAAAATTAAGGATTTGGATAGAGAAGATTGATTTAGAACCCAAGGATTTCTTGCTAGGAGAAACCACAGGGGTAATGTTGAGGGAATACATGGAAAGAGAGTACTCCAGAGGGTGGAGAGATTTATATAGAGGAGTCATGGGAAAGAGGATTCCCTTCCTTGCTCCCCACCATTTGTCTAAGTCTACCTTGGGAAGCCTGCTTGGGGCCACAAGGCAATCAGTAGGGTTTGTGATATAGCCCTGACAAAATGTTTGTGGTTACCATCTGCTTTATTTTATTTTATTTTATTTTATTTTATTTTATTTTATTTTTTTCAGTCCAATCACTCTTATTTTTGTCTTTCTTTGCTCATGTTTTCTTGGCTCTGGCACTATGACTTGTGCCAAGGTTCCCATAGATCTCTATCCTCTCCTTCCAATGTGCTAATAATGTTTTTTCTCATATTTTTATTGATTACAGTTTATTTTCAAGGAATGATCCAAAGTGCATTAGATCAAAAGACATATTTTCTACAGAATTTGGTGCTGTTGCTCTGTCAGGCTCTAACTGTGAAGGGAAAACCATAGAGGAAACTCCTTATTCTGAATGGTCCCAACCACTGATGGGGTTTCCATGACTCTCATACTATTGACTACTAATCTTCTCTGTCATGCTGTTCTTGGACTCCCAATTTTGAAGCAATCCCTGCCTGTTGCTCTACAGGAGAAAAGAGGATGGTGCACTGTTCACTCTAGATCTTAGGCTAGTGACGCTTTGAAGCTGTGTTTCAGAAACTCCCACAGGGCTCTCCTCACTGGCTATGCTCTTGACCTGTGCTGTCAGGGAGGCAGAAATTCTCCCACACAGATTTGCTTCTATTCTACTGGGGATGAGGGCTGGGTCCGGGGCAGAAAATTACTTACATGTATGGAACATACTGTCATTTCTTTCCATGGCTGTATTTCCCAATTCCTCTCAGAAGTTCTAACTATTCTGTGGCTTTTGTTAGAATACTGTTAGTTTCCCAGAAATTTTTACCTTCTTTTCTAAACCTCCTCTTAGAAATCTCAGGATCCCGAATGACAGACTTGGGTTAAGGTTTTCTGCCCTCAAACCTTGACATTTAGATATTCAAGAGGAAATACCAAAGTTTGAGTAATGTATTGGAACTATCCTCAGTGCCAACTTGTCTATGCTTGGTTGGATGTCAGATTAAGTGGTGCTCTGTCTATTGTAGAAAGATTGTTAAAACTATCCTGGAGTGTAGCACTCTCCCAGGAAATGAGTGAGAAAGGTTGTGGGGGAGAGAGGAGAAAGAACAGATGAAATAGGAACTTGAATTCTATGGTATTCATAGGAGTGTTGACTACATTTATTATCCAAGAAATTCTCAGATTTCTGGAGTCACCTCACCAATAAGAGAGGTATGATTTTTTAAAAAAATGATGGGTCTTTCCTTCCTCTAAATCTCCCCCCTCTCAAAATTAATACTGCCTGAAATAATTTCTATTAGATTTTTTCTCATTTACATGGAGTAATAGGGGTATATTAATAGGTTGACCAACATTTTTCCCAGGATGAGTTTATCATCTTCTTTCTGAGTCCAGAATTACTCAGGGGCCCATGGCAGAGGCTCCAAAGGGGTATGTCAAGTGAGATAGCAGAGAAAGGCCAAAGGCCGTGTGGCTTTCTAAGGGGAGTCTCCAGAGAGTAATCCTTGGACCAGTAGAATCACCTGAGGATTCAAATGCTCTAGCTCCCTCCAGAATCAGAAACTCTGAGGGGTGGGGCCAGCAAACTGTTTTAAGAAGCATCCAGATGATCCTGATGCCATGGTTGGAAATACTCCTTTACTATCCAAAATCCACAATTCCTGTTCACCCAGTCTCAGAAGCCATCTTCACACTGTTCTCCTGGCTTTGTGTTATATTCTTTTCCATTTTATCTACTACCCGTGTTTCCCCAAAAATAAGACATCTCCTGAAAATAAGACCTAGCACAACTTTGGGAGAAAAAATTAATATAAGACACTGTCTTATTTTCGGGGAAACAGGGTAATTACAGCAGTCCTTGGAGGTTGAGAAGTCTATACCCTTCCTCACCCCTCATCTGAGATGGAAGAACAGTCTCATGCTGAGTAACTGGTTTGGACTTTTTCCTACGACCAAATAGATGTAAAGAAGGAGCTCTTATCAGACATGACTCTCACAATCTCTGTTTCCGAAAAATGTCACCAATTTTTCTTAAGCCCCAAAGTCTGAAAATGAGAATACTGGTTGCTTGACCCTTGTACTGACTGACACCTCATGTGATTACGATAGGATTCAGTTACTTAATGCTCAGATGCTCTTACCTTAGCATAGTGCATATTTGAGACACACAAAAGTTTTTCCTATAATCCCCCCATGCCAATCTTTATTCCTATTGACTTTTTATTTCAGGTTACATTTTTCTTTATAAACTATAATTTCCACTTGAATAATTTCATCTTTAAATATTATTTACTAGTGGTCTGGTAAATAAAATTTGTACATGGGGTGGGTGTCCCTCAGCCCAGCCTGCACCCTCTCCAATCTGAGACCCCTAGGGGGATGTCTGACGGCTGGTTTAGGCCCGATCCTGGGCCTAAACCAACAGTCAGACATTCTTCTTGCAATCCAGGACTGTTGGCTCCTAACTTCTCACCTACCTGCCTGTTTGATAGCCTCTAATCACTCTGCCTGCTGACCTGCTATCCCTCAATGCTCCCCCCCCCCACCAGCATGATCACCCCAAATGCCCTCCCCTCCTGGCCTGATAGCCCCTAACTGCCTCTGCCTCAGCCCACCATTATGGTTTTGTCCAGAAGGTCTCCTGGAAGGTCTCCAGGTCTAATTAGCATATTACCCTTTTATTAGTATAGATGTTTTGAAGTCTAGCTCATTTCTATGTCCTCTAGAGTGTTCTTATATGCTCACTTTGAAGGTACTCATCCTTCCCTCTGCATTCACATGGCCCTTAGTCATCACAATTCCATAAACCTCAAAATTACTCCCAGCCCATCTCAGAAAACAAAAACTGTGAAATGTAGAAATAAACACCACACTGAAAAAATGTGGGAATTTTATGACCATTTAGTTTTTCTTAATTATGTCAACAGTAAGATATGACCAATATACAGACATTATATTTTGTATTTTTCCCCCATGTACATTGAAAGACCCTTTATGGAGAAAACATTCCCCTTTATAATACATTGTAGGTATTTATTTATTTTACTCGTCGTTGTCAAGTTCCTTATAAGAATAGTCTGCAAATGCAAATGGAAAAAAGTTTCTACTTGGTGTACCAGTCAAGTGCTCTGTTGTGGATAGCTGGAAGTCCTTTGCCATCTAAACTCAACTGGAAAGGTTTCTGTGGTCCTCTCTGGTGTCCCCAGTGAACAAATAACCCATGGGCAGTCATTAGCAGGCCACACATTCACTGGTCCTTATCTACAGTTGCCTCCACTTTCTTTGATTTACTGCTTCTTCACCTCCTTCTCTCTCTTAACTACTCAACATCATTAATTTATTCAAAAATCCTTCACTGGGCATAGAGTAAATGCCTACTTATGCCAGAAGTTTCATTAATGCTGTATTATGGAATTCAAGGCAGAACAAGCCCTATGAGCAAAGGGAGAGGCATGGAACAACTCAAAGGGATCCCATTACTTCCAGTTATATGCTCAGAAATTCCTGCCCATCCAGTCTCCGGTGCCTTCGTAATGCCTGCAGGTGGCACTGATAACCTACACTATGCCACTGCACCATGCTTCATAAACCCATCCGTGTGCACGTGTACTTGCCAGTCTCTCTCCTACCACCTGACCAACCAGCCCATCAGCAATAGCAACTGTGTCTTACTCATGTCTGTCCCCTTGGTTCCCACTGTGTCTGGCAGATTGGGTGCTGAAGTATTTTTTACTTAAGAATGGATGGATTGTTGGGTGAATAAAACTACGTTTTGACCAATGTTATACAATCTCAACTTAGTCTACTTAAGTGAACAAAAACAGCAGAGTTGAAGAATTGTAAATTGGGGAAAACATGTGATACTTATTTACTAAAATTTTACTGTATCTATCTTATTTCAACAATGGACATCCCAAGGGTTATTATAAAAAAAAAAAAAAAAAAAAAAAAAAGGGAGAGGATGGCAAAGCTGTTTCTGTCAACTGTTCGTACAACCCAAGAATGGCCTGGCACATAGACACATGTCCTTACAGCATAGCCTTCCTCTGGAAGGTAGTGCAGTTGGAGACAGGACTGGATTTCAAGTAGCAGCTGAACCTCTGCAATGGCCCCTGGCTCTCTATGCTGGGAGAGAGTTTAAAGAATTATAAGAGCAATGGGCCCAGAGAGTGAGTCATTTCCTCCTTCTGGCTCTCTGCAGTGTTGGCCTGCTAGACTCTGATGTGAAATGGATTTAGAGTGACCCCCTAACGTGTTCTTACCCCCCACAAAGTAGCCTTAAAAAAATATCTCTGTGCCTAACCGGACATGAGTTAAACTAAAAAATGACTCTGTGTGAGCCAGTAATGTAGGTCATCAAGCAAAGGGGTGAGGTGCAGCTGGTGACGGATGTTTGTGTTGTCTCACCAAAAGTGCCTCTTGGGGAGGGGAAAAATGTCAGGGAGGACAGCCTAGGAAGAGGGGCAAGCTGAGCCCTCAGCCAGAGCTTCTTAGGACAGGCAGCGTCCCTCTCACTTCTGCAGGAGGGGGTCCCTGTGCAAATGTGCAGTCTTGAGGGTGAGTTGGACACACTCACATGCACAGACACCCAGGGTTGGGGGCATTTTGTAAAGGGATTCCTTCCCTGTCAGCACCTGACAAGTGCTGAACCTGAAGATTAGCAGGGTCAGCGTGCCTGGGGGTTTGTGTGTGGGTGTGTGTGTGTGTGTGTGTGGGGGGGGGGATGACAGACACCTACCCCTGAACACATTTTCTTGGTGACAACAGACCAGGGTGACAATGCACAGATTTCCTAATCAGCTGTGTCTATCGGTGGGATAGGCACTGAGAGTGCGCTGGAGAGGGAAAGCCAGAGGAAGAGAGGGAGCCAGCTCCAGTTTGCTAAAAGAGAGATTAAATTTCAACCCCTGGAGGAAAACAAAACAGTGAAAATAAAAAAATAAAAAATAAATTAAAAAACCGCTAAAGCCCAGGGTTATTGGTTGCGCTTATTTTGTTTTTGGATACACTTCACCTGTCTTCTGAGCACTTGCGACTGACAGGTAACCTGTGCTCCGACCTCACTGCCCAGATGCGGTCTGGCGTGCGGGGGCATCACTGTGACCTTTCCTTCTGGCCAGCGTGGTGAAGGGGAGAGCGAAGCCTGCCCCTCCACATTCTGTCTGATCCAGCACAGCTGCATTTTCTCATTCCTGAGAACCAGACGAGTTTCCTGAGCCGGTATTCCGTACCATCTTTGGTGCAGCTGTAATTTTAACAGGGGAACAGACTTGAACCTCTATAATCCTTACCCCAGACACCTTGAACTCCTGAGACCGGGGTGTATGTATGGCATTTTTAAGGGTTTTCAGCTGTTTTTCTGAGAAAGTGTCTCTGTCCAAATAGAAAAAAAGAAAAGAAAAAGAAAAAGTTGGGGGGGGGGCGGGTGGTAAATAAGTAAAAAGTGGGGGTGGGGGTCAGTAACACAACTGTCTGGTTCTGACCACAAAACATTTCTGTAGCTTTAACATTTACAACAGTAAAACTAATGTTATAATTCTATGCTCACGTACTTGTGTCTGTCAATTCCTGTTTCCTTTACTGAGGTCGAATGATGGATACCATGCCCCCTTTTCAGCTTTGAACCTTGGAAGAATTATACAAGAATTAAAATTATGAGAGGCAAGGCTGGGGGTGGTGTGTGTGGAGCTTGGAAATCCATTGCAACTAGGCTCAGAGTTGCGCAACCAACTTTAGATTTTTTTAAATTTTTTTTTCTCAAGACATATTTTGGGAAGGAGCTGTTTTATGAATGGATAAAGCCTGACACACGAAACGCGTGGGATCTGTCTGAGTGCCTCATCTGGGTCAGCTGTGACATCTGGCTCTTATGAATCTGGCATATTGTGACTCATGGATACACAAATAATAACCCTTGATAGGGACCACTTGTGATTGCCGGCAAACAATGTCAAATGCCAGAGCACTGCTGTGGACACCTCGGCCGAGCTGCTCAGGCCGCTGCTGTCCCTGCTGCTGTCAGGGAGGAGTCGCCAGGCTCCAGGGCTTCTTGCCCCATAGGAACTGCAGGCAGCTGGCCCCACACAAGGGCAGATGGTCTGGATTGGAAGCTCAGTTCAGCCACACCTAAGCTGAGAACGTGGCAAGTGACTTCACTTCTCTGAGTCTTGGTTTCTTTACCTGTTTAAAAAAAACAAAACACAGTAAAATGAAGTAATTACAATATATAACATTCATGGAGACTTGCTCTGGGTGTTCATGATACAGGAATTATTTCAGTTAAAATTTAAAAAGCATGAAGTGGTGGGTATATTTGCCAATGAGGACTCTGGCACACGGCCACGTTGGTAGGACGTGTGTGAGCTAGAAGTCCCTGTGCTCTTTCTGGGACTCTATAGAAATGATCTCCCACCAGGGGTATGTTGTTCCCAGGGCACATTTGGAAATGTCTGGGGACATATTTGATTGCCACAACTGGGCCAAGGGGTGGATACTACCCATATTTACAGGGTTGAGGACACGGATGCTGTCTAACATCCTGCAGTGTACAAGATGGCCCACACAACCAAGAACTTTCTAGCCCCAAGTGTCAATAGTGCTGAGGCTGAGAACCCTGTCCTAGAGCCTGTCCTCTTAGCCACAATGACTACTTACTAGATAATACCTTTTAGGAAAGGCTTAGAACAGTGGATGGCAAACTGGCTCGCAAGCCACAGTTTGCCCCTCTGTTGACTAATGAGTTTGCCAACCACTGGCTTAGACAGATAGAATGGGGATGCATGCTAAGCACTGAGCACACTGCCCGGAACATAGTAAGTGCTCAATAAATTCAAGCTGCCATGAGCTGCTGCTACTAAGTTTTTCTTTCCCAACCTCTTTTTCCTCTTATTAGCAATATCTTGAAGGCTACCTGGTCCTTAGTAGGCTTTTCCAGAAGTACTTGTGAAGTATAGTAAGAAAATACGGATTTCCTTTTTCTTTCTAGTGCTTACTAATGCTATTGTGTTGTTGTTTTTTCCCCACCAAAATACCTTCTGTGCTCAGACCTTCATATATATATATATATATATATATATATATATATATATATACTTGACTTTACCTGGAACCTGCAGCCCAGTAGCTTTGCTGGAGAGGTGGGTAGGTTGGGCTTGATTCTCTAGCAGGTTCATCCAAGAATGGATAATGTCAAGTGTCCAATTGTTGAAGTTGTCAGGAAACTCGTTTCACACTGAAGAAAGTTTTCTAAATGAAGACTCATAAACAAGGAAGCTTATGGCTTCATGTTTCATGTCTAGCCTCTATTTAATTTTACAATATCGCCAGAATTCTTCCCTGAAAATTGAGTGGGTCAAGAGATAGTAAAGAACTGAAGGGTCAGGAGATAGTAAAGAACTGAAGGGTCAACAAATACTGTACAATAAAAGTAATTTGGGGGACCAGTGACTTGACTTTTATTTACTTTCTTCAAGTTGGGACAGCAACTTCTAGCCCTAAGTGAATAGCCATCATTGCTGAGAGCTGCCCGAGAACCTGTGGCTAACGTGTGCATTGTTCCGTAGGCAGCCATTGGCCAGGCTAGCTGTTGGCTGGTTCCAAGCTCCTTAGGCCCACTTCATTGGTCACTCCATTGTGTCAGAGTATGCGAAGCTGTAGGTCATGATGCTTAGGCAAGCAGGTAATAATCACAACTCTAAAACTATAGTGAATGTTTGCCAGGTGCTTGGCACTATTTTAGCCACATAACCTGTATTAACCAATCTCCATAATAACCATACAAGAGAGATTCTATTGCCCCCATTTTAAACATGGGGAAACTAAGGTATAGAGAGGCTAAGCAATTTATTTGCCCTGAGCACAAAGGTAGTTGCCTGCATTTTTAATGAGCTTTTTATGTTTTCCACATGGGGCAGCAATTGATGAGTGAGTACACATAGTTTGGATAAAGAAACAGGTGTGGTTTCAGATGTGAGGAGAACCAACCAGAATCTGTCATCTTGATCAGGAAGGAAATTTGGGGTCTGAAATGTTGCTTTATAACTGTAAACTACATCTAACTATAATGAGGTATTCACAAATACATACCGTCCATGAACCATTCAACATATATTTTCTAAATGCCTGCTGTGTGCCATAAGAAACCAGTCAAAACACATAGGTATATCAACACAGAGGCACCACAACTGTTAAGGAAAGAACTTAGGACATACTCTTTGTAGGTAAAGGTCAGCTTATTCATAGAGTTTTATTAAATACAGAATTGCTCTATAATTCTGTCATATGTTAGAACAGTTGAACCTACATTTTTAAAGGATTCAAGGATTGGACACACTTTAGGGACTGAAATTAGTAGAGGAATTGAGTTGAATGAATATCCCTAAAAAAATCCCTTACACACAGGTGAGTCCCTGAAGTTATGGCCACCTCTGAATATCACTTCTAATTAAACTTCTGATGCCTACTACACTATAATTAAAAACACCTGACTACTTAATGGCATCATCTGTCAACTGAAAATGCTGGTACTAGTCATGTACCAACCTGTTACCCAATAGCCAGGAAAGGTTGGTAAGGGATCTTTGTAAATGCATTGATGCTTTTAGGATCATCATGATTATATATACATCAATGTGTATAGATTCTTAAAATTCTTACCTTTATATGCTGAAGAGGATCTGAGTCCTTTCAAACTGTTGGGCACACGTATCTGGGCTAGGTGCATTGTATCTTAGAGGAGAATGAGACTAGAAACTCGAAGGGCACTCTATACTCTGTGCGTTTCCTAGGAATGTACATGGATTTGCCTTTTCACAACCTCACATGCTTTCCTAATCCATTTCGTCACTAAAGGCCATGCATTTGAAGACCACATATTGGGATTAATTTAATGATCTATGTGGCTTCATTGCCATTTCTGCCTAACAGGCTTCCACCAACTTCCAAACTCCCACTGCTCTTTTCTTCCCCAACATGTCTGCCGGAAAGAATCACTTCTTTGACAAATGTAGTGGACAAGTTTTAAATTTTATCTTACTGAACATCCAGGATTTGGCATAGTCACCTGCTCATGACTTAATCCCTCACTGTCATTTACATAATTTACCCACTTCTCTGACTGGTCATTATTTTGTATTATCTTATGATTTTTAGCAATGACTTCTTCTCATAGCATCAGACTCCTCTACATATACAAGGACTGCCTAGATATACACATTTGGATTTCCCATAGTAATCTCAAACTTCATTTGTCCTAAACTTAGTTCATTCCGTTTCCACTTCACATCTTCTCCTATCCATGAATGCCATCTTTCTAATAACCTGATCAAATACCAGACACTAAACTGAGACTCCATACTTTCCTTATTTCCCCCAATACAGGAAACTACCAGGTTATAAAATTTTATCTTGGAGTATATCTTGACTCCATTGTCTTCCCACAATAATTTTCTATTTTTAGCTCATTGTCATTTCAGTCTTATTCAGTTGCAACAGTGTCCTTTGCCACTCTTCTTGACCCTAGCATCTCTCCCTTTTGAAATCATCCTCACCCTGGGGTTAATATCCAAAATTGTCAGTAACATCTGGGCTACACATAGCCTTAGGTCAAAGGACCTTTTAATCCAAATTTTTAAAAAAAAGTCATATTGTTTAAAGTAAAGCATGGTTGCAACATATAATATTATTGGCGTAAAGACATATAGATCAATAGAACAGAATAGAGTACAGAAATAAATCCATGTTTTTATGATTAATTAATTTATGTCAATGAGGCAAGAATATATAATGGGGAAAGGACGGTCTTTTTAAAAAAAAAAATGGTGTTGGGAACACTAGACAATCACATACAAAAAAATAAAATGCAACCATTATCTGACACCAACCATAAAATTTTAAATAGATTAAAGACTTAAACTTTAGACCCCAAACCACAGATGTCCTAGAAAAAAGATAGGGGTAAGCTACTGGACATAGGTGTTGGTGATGATTTTTGAATCTAACACCAAAAGCAAAAACAATAAAAGAAAAAAAGTAAGTGGGACTACATAATTTTAAAAAGTTTCTGTACCACAAAGGAAACCATCAACACAATGAAAAGGTAACTTATTTATTTATTTTTATTATTTTTAAAATATATTTTATTGATTTTTTTTTACAGAGAGGGATAGAGAGTTAGAAACATCGATGAGAGAGAAACATCCATCAGCTGCCTCCTGCACACCCCCCACTGGGGATGTGCCCACAACCAGGGCACATGCCCTTGACCGGAATCGAACCTGTGACGCCAGACTGACATCCTCCCTCCCCCTACCCTCCACAGACCGATGCTCTATCCACTGAGTCAAACCGGTTTAGGCCACTTATTTGTTGTTGATTTTTTTGGTGCCTTTGCTTAATAAAATTAAATAGGTTTCAAGTGTACAATTATAGAAACCATGACCAAAAGATAGAATTTGAGGTAGTTATCTTGTATGTCTATACATTTTTGTGTGTGTGCACGTGTGTGTGCATGTGTGTGCTCATAACACATATATTCCCCACCTCAATGACAGAGGATGAAAAGTGCCTGTGAGTTTCTAAAAACATTTCTTTTGGAGGGGGGTTCTCTACAGTAAAGTCTGAGAAAATTAGACAGGCAGTTACATGGAAATTAAATTAAAATTAAATTACATTAAATTAAAACGTAAGCTCATTTAAGACAGCTGCTCATGATCCCTGGCTACGCCTCACGACACTTAGCAAAGTACCTTGCTTAACGTGATTGGGTTCAGACCCAGAAAAGAGGGAACTTGCATTAATCAGAAGCAGATGGGGACAGCGAAGCCTCCACAGGTTAACACATGCCAGTCTTTGAGGAGAAAAACGGGGTGGATTTCAGAAGCAAAATATTTGTGTGTGATGATTTGGATTCTGGGAGTTTTTATTTTTTGAATGGAAAATAAAGAAGCCCAGAGGAGCCAAGAAGACACTAATGGATGAAATGCTTTGCACATATGGAATGGAAAATTGTGCTCGGTTAAGTCAAAACGCAGCTTCTGAAGAACTTATTGTGGCTGCGGCTTCACAGGTGCCTGACCTGCTGGCCCTGCTGCATCGCTACGCCATGTGTTTGGCGCGGGTCCTCCCCTCCAGTCGCCATGAGGGAAGATCATATTCAGGGAGGCAGAAACTTCTAGAACTGCTTGGAGCTGCTGCTGGTGCCAAAGAAGATCCCCTCCTTCTCACCCTTTTATCCACACACAGGAGCATTAAAGACCTAAACAGCTCTCATCTCAACTTCCTCCCAGCCTCACTCGTTTGGCTCATCTTTCTCTGAGGAGCAGCTGTTTTTCAGCTGATGTTTAAGCTCACACACTCTCAGCTAAATTACCCCATCTCTTCATAAAGGAAAGAGCTCCTTTTCTCTGGTTTGTTTTAATTTCTTCTAAATATCATTCCTGCAGGAGTACCTCACTTTACACATTTTTAACTTTCCTCGGGAACATATGGTTTATGCACTGCAGCATAAACCCAATATTTGCAAATTGAATCAGGGTTGAAATTCACCAAGAAGGAATGTCAATTAAAGAGACCATGTGGGGAAACTTTTTTTTTCCTTTTCTTTCTCTTTTTGTGTGTGTTTTTTTCCTCCCGAAGCAAAGAATCCTTTGATAATGCAAATGATTGATTTTCTTCAGTCTTTTCCCAGAAAAACACATTCCATTTTTACAAGCTTAGTAGGTTTTGATTGATGTGGATTGGGCTATCTCAGCCTGGGACACCCACTTCTCTCTAGACAAGCGGTTACTCTTGACCTTGGGCTGGATCATGTGTCTCTCTGCATTTTCCCAGCGTGTTATTACTCTTTAAAAATGTGGTGGCTGTATAAGAATGTAATACTTAATACAAATGTTTCAATTTACACATTAAAAAAATGCCACCCCCACCGACTCATTGTGTTGGGATAACCTACAACGTTCTGGCATTAAACTTTGAGAATTGCTTTTAGGTCCAGTTTGGGAATGACACTAGGACAGTCTACCAAACCTGATAGTCTCAGCACTCCATTTCCAGGGGCAGCTGTGGTCTTGCAGGGTGCTCAGGCCCTGGTCATCAGAAAAGTTGGTCTTCAGGATCAATGGTACCTTCTCTCTCACCAGTCCCCTTGTCTCTGCATTTCCTCTACTTTAGAAGTATCAGTAGTTAAACTTAAATAGTACCTCCTGTGTACTAGGCGCCATTTTCACCAACTTGTATGTCCCAATTCATTTCATCTACACAGTAACTGGGTATAGGAGGTAGATAGTCAGCATCTTTATTTTGCAAAAAGGGAAGTTCAGGCAGAGAAGTGTTGGCCACACCGTGGCAGAGCTGGCATTCTAAATTTAACCAGCTCTCCTGACAGCCTGGGGCAGGAAAGAGCACTCTGACTGTGAGCAGTGTCAGCATCCCCAGTGTTCCTCCACAGCAATAACAATGTATGTTTCCTTTGCACACCCTAGATATGAGGCTTTGCTGCCTTATCTTGTTTAGTCTTTAAAATCCTTTCTATTATCATTTACAAGTGAGGAAGCCAGGTTCGTAACTCATACAAGGTCACAGAGCTATCTAGTTGGGTAGTTGGGTGGAGGTTTGTCCATAAAATTTATCTATTGGTGTGCATAGTTGAGCTGAACAGAAAGAAATGATCAGCTTCTACTAAAGGAAAGTCAGAGTAGTGATGGACAAGAGGTTTTTGAGGACAGAGTTAGGTGGAAGGCCCTGAAATTTTATCGTGCAAATTTGACACTAATTTTGAAATTTCCTATCTTTTGCACTTTCCCAACTCCCCCCCCCCTCTCTCTCTTTCGCTCTCGCTCTCTCGCTCTCTCCCTCTCGCTCGCTCTCTCTCTTTCTCCTTGTATCTGTCTCTGTCTCTCTAACACACACACACACACACACACACACACACAGCGACTTCATAAATTAAGATATTTTTCATTATAAAATGTAGATCTTTTACAATAAGTTAAAATAAGTTGGACAAAATTCATGCTGAAGAAAACCTTGCTAGGACCCCCTCTGTGAGGTAGTGATAGGCTGGTGTGGCTGTGAGATAGTTGAACTCTCAGGGCTCATACCTGTTGCTGGAAGAAAAGTAACTTGTTCAAATACAAAGGAAGGAAATGCTGCCTGGATGATGTGGCTTCTGCTCCCTGCCTCTGAAACCTGCCAGCACTCGAGGTACACCCTAAAGGGACCATGATCAGTCAACTCCCAAGGAAATCCTGCTGCTCCTCCACATCCTCCCATGTTCTCTTTGCCAACAAAGGGGATCTCCCTCCTCCCATGTACCTGGAAGTTGAGACTAATTTGTCATCTTTGATTTGAACTTTTTGTTTACCCACACAGCCACTGGCCACTCCATCTGCCCATCCATCTGCACTCTGCTTCCCGGGTCAGACCCTCACCTTGACTTACACTGTAGAAGGCTTCTCATGCAAAAGCCACTTCAATACCTTGAACTGCCTACTCCTAGAATTTTTAAAATATGGGTTTGTTTATGTTATTGTCTTATTTAGAATCTTACTGAGGCTTCCCTTTCCTTGTTAGAATGTATCCTAATTCTTTGGTTTACCACTCTAAGTCTTTCCCATCTTTCCAAATTTACCTCTGCTGCTAACCTTGTTGCCTTTTCCTGCTACCATGCAGCCCACACTCTTGTTCCCTGAAGGACCTAATTAACTTTGACAAGCCAAACACTTTCAGTCCTCCACCACTTTGTCTTTGCTATTCCTTTGGCCTCCAGTTTCTCTCCAGTTATTGAATTTATTTATCCAAGGCATGACTTACACTGGCTTCCTCTTTGAAACTTTTCTTGGTACTCCACCCCAGATGTGATCACATGGAAGCCCTTTAAGATAGAGGAGTAATACAATAGAAACACTTACATTCCACTCGGTGGGTGCCAGAGCCTGTTCTAAACACTTTGCACCTATTATCACTTTTAATCCTCTGCAATCCTATTCTCATGGATAAATGAGAAAACAGAGGCACAGGCAGGTCCTGAATTTTACATGCATGGTGACTGGCAGAGCCAAGAACTGAAGCCAGGCACCGATTATGCCTCATCCTGTTTTCTTCAGAGCTCACCCCAGTGCCAGGCAGCATGAAGTCGGAGGAAGGCAGAAAATGTTCCACACTGAGTCTTGTAGCCCCTCATATAAAGTGCTTCAGTGCATGCTTATCACGAAGGAAGAAGTACTGATGCTTAGTACAGTTTATAAAATAATTGAAGGAAGCTTTCTTAATGAGTCAGATCATTCCAGGTTTTGACACCTTGGGATGAAGGAGAAAAACAGAGAGGAAAACAATGTTTTTGATGATGATCACTATTGTATGATATTTACTTTCAATAAAAGCATGCTGATGGAAGAAATTATTTTAGCTCATGGAGTCTCTATCAAAATAGATCTAAGAATCCTCCTTATCTCCTTGGGGCATCTTCAAGTCTCATTCCTTAATTCAATGTAGAGTTCACCTTGAAAGCCCTGCAGTACCCAAGCGAGTCCTCACTTTTCTTGCGCACACCATGTTCACTTTGTATTTCCAGGCAGCCTGGGTCTCAACAGAACCCCAGAGGTTCACCTGAACCTTCCTAAGGGGAGGGTGGTTATAACTGGTCTGTACTGCATAGGTGTGCCTTGTGTGGGGCTGGGGTGACGGTGGACTCAGAGGGAAATTCATCCATTTTCACATTACTGCTTCAAAATAATCAAGCCAGAATATTAATATTGTGGCAATTGCTTTCCCCCTTCATGTTTACAGGGAGAGAGAAACAGCTGGGGTGGTTGACATCTGAAACAGGAGCGGTTGATCGTTACTGTGCAGCAGATGGGCTTGGGTTATGAATAAGCAGCAAATGTGAAAAAGAGTCACAGGCTTGAGCCAGGCTTGCATTGTGTGCAACCATTAACCCTTGCTGCTTGCCACTGGTCCAAGGTGTGAGTTGCTGGGCTGCTTCTTTTTATGGTCAGAGATCTGATACCATTGGGTGCAACAGAACACTGAAGCAAACTTGTGCTGAGAAAGTGCATGAGGAGAGCAGATGCATGTTTGATGAATAAGTGGGAGGTCAAAACATAACACATACCCTACCATAAATGACTGTCTATATTCAAGCCCCCCGCAAGTGCATAAATCAACAACCTCAGAGGAGGGGCTGCCTCTTGGGGACAGGAAGTTCATCCAGTGGGCATCCTGGAAATGATGGGATTTGAAAGGTGTCAGAATGTCCCCATATTCCAGGAGCACCTCCCCTACTAACTTCTCACACAACCTGAAATTTTATATTCAGAAAAGCATCCCTTTGTGTTATATAATCCAATGACACTCATTAAAATGCAATGTCCTTGAGAGAGGTGACATTGAAACTTGGCATTTATTATTCCTGTATGTAAATTAGCTTGTCATACTCCATCATTCCCAGCTCTCAGAGCTGGAAAAATCATGGGGAAGAGGTTAAACTGAGGCGGGGTCCCGAGCATTGTGAACGCCATGAGCATCTGGTTTTCTCTGCTCTGCCACTTACTAGCCATGTGCTCTTGGGCCAAGCCTTGACCTTGGGACATGTAATTTTTAGGATCTTCATCAGAAAAAACGTCAGAGTAACAACAAGTACTGTGAATATGGTGTAGGAGGTTGTGCAGATCAAACAGCACAAAGGTTGTAAAAATACCTTAAGAACTGTAGAGTAGCCTGGCCTTATCACTCAGTTGGTTGAGCATTATCCTGAGCACCAAGAGTTCACCAGTTTGATTCCCAGTCAGGGCACATGCCCAGGGTGTGGGTTCAATACCTGGAGAGGGGTATGCAAGAGGCAGCCAATCAATGTTTCTTTATCTCGCTTCCTGTCTCTAAAAATCAATAAAACACATTTTAAAACAGTAAGTATAGTAAGTTGTAGTGATGATGATTAGTGTGGTGTGGGTAACAGTAGTTCTTAAAATGGGAAGCATGGCTCTTTTCAATAACTACATATAACATGAGGGGAAGGGTGGAAGAGCTTTGAGCCTCCTTATGGCTCAAGTAAGCAAAGCCTTCACTAAAAGAGGCATAAAATTGCTAAATAGAACAACTCCTTAGTGCAGTTATGGAGGGAATTCCTGCCAGCATTCCACAGACAGGAGCATTGAGTTTATATTTTTGTTTAATACCAGAGGATGCTCTGACCTACCCCAAGAAGAAGAATTTAACTCTTTCCAATGCCATGAAAGTCAGAGAATACAAAACAGCAGTCTCAGGGATCATTTGGGACCACACAAATAGGAGGAGCTGGAGGGCAAATGGGAGAGAATGCCAATCTGCAGAGTAGGTAGTTGATATCTCCAGATGGATTGCTTGGAAATAAAAATAATTACAAATTCCTGATCAAGACTGTCCTTAAAATTAATTATGAGCAACTTTATCAGCAACAACAACAATGCGAATAAGCCCGAATCAATAAAACAAGGTCATAGAAGAAAATTGTATTAGGAAGAGCACTGTTCAGGTGAAGGAGAATTAGCATAACTTGATGCAAGATGGCACAGCACTAGACTATGAGGGCCAGGGATGAGCATTAGGGTCAAAGGCAGACAACTAGATGGAGAACAGGCAACAGGCAGCCTAAGGGAAAGCTCCAGTCCGTAGAGCACTCTATGCTACATAATGACTAAGTAGACCACACCATGGGGAGTTTGAAGCACCATAGTAACTTGATGACTTGACTGCAGAGATAGGAAGGTGACCCAGTACCACAATGGCAGAGCCCTGGACTAGGGAAAAGCACAGCTCAAGGAACAGCAGACACATCGGGCATCAAGGTCTGAACTTGGTCCTGTATAGCATTGTATTCCTGGTAAAGAAAGGCCGCTGCCCTTTGCATCCTTATAAGAAGAAGCTCCCCATGAAAGTAATGGGAGTACATCTGCTCTGATCATAAACATTTTAAAGATCTGACTCCCGTTCCATTATCAATGAAAGTCAGTGCTCCTTCCCCACCCTCCTGCTTGAGGAGCATAGGATTAATCTGCCCTCACTTGGCTGCTCCTGGAAAAGAGATATCCTTGTTTCCTAATCCCTTTGATACTAGAAATGAGAGCTCACAGAGAAAAAATAAGAGCCTAAAACACACCCAATGCAAAGCTGGTCCCAGCCAAGGTGCTGTCCTTACTCTCTGTATGTGGACAAATTCTTCACCAAAGCCAGTGAACCAGGGATTGGGCCCAAGCTGAGTCAGCCACAGAACCTTGGCATATTCCCAAGTGAAGGGAATGGCGGGTTGAGGTTACTTAAGATAGAAACCCTTTAAAAAGTCTCCCGTTGGGGATGCTTTGGCAAACCAGCCAAAGTGCCTCTCCTTTCCTTGCCCCTCCTCATCCCAACAAATGACAAAGTGCAGGCTGTGGCCTCCAGGTAAGCACCCGTTTTGGGGAAACAAGGAAAGCAAACAAAATACTCTATGTGGTTGCAGGGTTCCCAGGCTCCATTTCAAAGGCAGTCCCTTATGGCTTTGTTTGCTCCTGTTTTTCCCAGCATAGGTGTTTGATATCACACAGACCTTTTCTGAGATTTCCAAGGAGAGAGGTATTTAGTTTACAATGAGTAGCCAAGAGTATCCTAGTTTGAAAAAGGGAATAAGTTACCTGTCCACCAGGTATGTTTAAAAGCCCCCAATTGTGCTGGTGCTGATGGACATGAGAAAGTTCAAATCAGGTATCTGCAAAAAGCACCTACTGCAATGGCGCTTTCTGAGACAACTTAGCCGCACTCTCTGTCCTTGGTGGAAGGGCAGCATCCTCCCTGGGACATCACAACCCTTGCCAGCTCCAGGTGTGGCAGGAGCAGGTCATGCATGAGGTGATTGCCCGCGCAGGTAAATTTGGGTAAAACTGGATACATTTTTAGAGAAAATAGAAACTGTGACCTTCCTGTGATGCTCCACGAGTCACTGGGACTTGCCAACATTTAGAACTCTTAAAACCCTTTCTACACTTGATCCCTGACACAAACACAATTAGAGCATCAAGAGAACTTTTATTCTGCTCCTTTACCTCTAACCTAGGTAGATACCAAATGGTGAAAATGAAGGGGAACTAGCCAAGAGATGCAAAATGGCTCTAGTAGTAAAGGTGTCTGGGAAATGTTGGGCTCTCTGTTTAACCCTCTGTGACTGTTTAACTCTCTGTAGCCTCTGTCATGGTGACTACTCAGAAAATCTGAATGTCCCCCAAAGATAAAGGTCTTGTCCCCAGGTTTATGAATACTGTATTTTTCTGTGTATAAGACACTATTTCCCCAAAAAAATTGTTAGGCTAAAAATTGAGGGGAGTCTTATACACAGAAGTCAGCCAAGAAGGGAGCCCCAGTGGTGCTTAGCTGCCCATACCTTGTCAAACAGGCTTCCTCCAATCAGGAGCCTTATTGTGACTGACATCAGCTGAAGCCATAATTGGAGGTGGAGGTGGTGAGTGTAGATGCAACGGGGACCAGAGCATTCTGAGCTCGTAAAGATGTCAAAAATGAAAAAGATAAATACCGGTGATTGTCTTACTCTGCAAAATTCAAACTGAATGTAATCAAGCTATGCAAGAGAGCATGGAAATAGTGCTGCAGAGAGACAATTTAGACCTCCTCTCCCTGAGTGTATGATCAGACAATGGAGAAAACAGGAAGAACAACTCCTTAAGCAAAAAAAAAAAAAAAAAAAAAAAAAAAAGGAAGAAGGTCTTAAGAGGAAAACCAGCAAAATGTTTAAAATATTAATTTCTTAATTTTGGGTTGGAAAAGTGGGGGGCCTCTTGTAGATGGGAGCATCTTATACATGGAAACATAATGTATATAGAGTGTGGATATCTGCTTGATGTCATCTGTTAACTTAGAAATGCATTGTTCTTTTTAATGGTCTCTGTGAGTACCCACCATATGCTTTTATCATTAACCCCTTATAGTATAGTATATGATACCTATACAAAAGAGACCCTGTCCTGGGAAGGGTGTGGATTCTGGCCACCACTGGGAACAGCTGCTTTGTTCATGTATGTAAGTTTCTTCTATTAAAGCTGTTATGAATTTGATTAGGTCTACCTGTCAGTTCTTCTTAGGGCTTTCCCCCAACAGTAAACAGCAGCTGTTATAAAGGAAACAAGAACACCAGTCTTTACCCATGAGGAAGAACATTCAAGGGAGTTTTGAACACAAACAAAAGTGCCTAGGGCTTGCTATGGGTCACAGAGGGACACCAATGAAAAGGGTGGAGCCTCCAGAGGGGAGGTCCAGGCACAGGGAACTGCAACCTTTTGCTCTATGTTGCAAGAAGAAGCCTGGGACAACCATGGGGAATGAAAGCAAGGTCTCTAGTCCCCTCCTCACCCCACTCCTCAGTGGGGGTTGCATCTTCACCTTCCATAGACCAGTTCCTCTCAAGCCCTTAAGCCTGCTCATGTAAGTCAACCCAGGGAAGAAGGTAGGGGTAATGGAGAGGGTATGGTATGTGTTTTGACCACCAGAGGGTATAGTATGTCTTTTGGGTATTTTCATTTTAACGGAGGAAGTGGTTTAATCTCTATCTTATTGAGAACAGTGCCTCAGTTTGAGGTTTCAAAAATGCTTTGAAAAAAATAAACATGACATATACAATGACACAAGCCTAAAGATTCATTTTATATAAGCATTTCCATTCTGGAATAGAAAGTAGCATTGCTAGTAAAAAGTTTCTTTTAAAAATTCTAGTCAGTTAGAAAACAATGAAGTCCTTCCACCAGCTCTCTCCCCATCCACATGCGGGAAAGGGCCCCTGGCAGTCTACCTGCAGGCTCGGGGAAGGCAGCATGCTAGCCCCTTGATATAGCGCATTCTAAACTTAGACTTATGAGCATGACTGGCAATGGCAATCAGACTGTGAATTGCCTTCACATACACTGGCCTTGTGTTTGAGTGACAGACAATACCTGCACATCCAGCGTGGGAATTCCTTATCCTGCTATTGCTATCAGTAAATGATTCACAAGGCCTACAAAGGAATACATTTTTAACCATGTGGCCAACCATTAGAACCACTTGGACAGATGCCCTGTGCCTGGGCGTGTCCAGGCCATGTTCTTCTGAAGTGAAACATAGCCCAGGCAGAGGGAGGAGACAATCTGGGATGTGGGCCCAGCCAGAGTTGGCATCCTGCCCCTCTGCTTCTGTGATTTCAGCGGGGCTCTGCTACGGGCCAGGAATGCCAATGAGAGTCAAGAGAGCACACATCTATAATGCTTAGGATGCATAGGCACTCTTTTAGGGGCTTTACGTCCATGGCGTCGAATAATCCTGATCTTGAAAACGGTGAAA
This sequence comes from Pipistrellus hanaki, assembly GCF_964339955.1. Taxonomy (NCBI): domain Eukaryota; kingdom Metazoa; phylum Chordata; class Mammalia; order Chiroptera; family Vespertilionidae; genus Pipistrellus; species Pipistrellus hanaki. The sequence goes on along the minus strand of NC_140512.1, from coordinate 13,051,730 downwards.
CTGAGGCTTAGGAAGCTTAAAGTATTTGCTTAGCCATTCGCTTACACATGTGGTCTGAATAAAGGCCCAATCGGGTGCCATATATTATGAGAGCAAAAAAACAAAAAGACTGACACCTGATTTCAAAGTCACAAATCTTAAAATGTTTCCCCCTAGATGTTGCGTAAGCATGATTAACAAGAGACATATGGAAGAAGAGAGACCCTTCCCACCCCTCGTTATAATCACAAGAGTAATCCACAAAAACAATTCATACACAACTAAACTTGGTGGTCCTATTGTAAAATATGTCTCTAAAAAAGACTATTTAAATTTGATATTAACGTTAAGTAAAATATATAAAAGTACAAGTATTTGTATGTTTAATAAATTCCATTTATTAAAAGTAAAAATGCATGCAATTTAAAAATCCACATATTTATGAATATTCAATGTATAATTTGATTAAGGAAATAAAAATTTCTGACATTTTTAGGGTAATATATTAATGACCAACTAGCCCTAACTGGTTTGGCTCAGTGGATAGAGTGTCAGCCTGTGGACTCAAGGGTCCCAGATTTGATTCCTGTCAATAGCATGTACCTTGGTTGCCAGCACATCCCCAGTAGGAGGTATGTAAGAGTCAGCTGATCGATGTTTTTCTCTCATTGATGTTTCTAACTCTATCCCTCTCCCTTATTTTATTAATAAAATAAAATAAAATAAAATAAAATAAAATAAAATAAAATAAAATAACTAACTAAAATTTGCCTTTCATATTTCTTTCTGGCCTTTCTTTAATAAAGAAACAAACTGAAAACACTTTTATAAGTAATTAAAATAACCCATAACTACATAATCTACATTTACTAAATAATATTATTTATAATTTTCAAAAATTTATAGTTTTCAAATTTTGTTTAAAAATATCCTTGTGATTTTAAAAATTTAAATGGTTGTATTAAAATTTATTTTCTCAGTGGATCAATTTTTGTTGTTTTACATAAAGCTGCTCTGATAATCTTGCTGTCACTGTTGTGATTATACCTCTGACTGTAACCTTAGAATACATCCTAGAGCAGAATCACTTGGAGAAAACATCTGAACTGTGACTAGTGACAGTTTTACTTCCTCCTTTCCAATTTGGATGTTTTTATGTCTTCTTGTCTGATCACGTTGGCTAGGATTTCCAGTTCTATGTTGAATGAAAGTGGTTAAAGTGGACTACCCTGTCTTGTTCTTGTTCCTAGGGGAGATGGTTTTATTTTTGTTGTATGGCTACGTGGCTAAGTATTGACTTATGAACCAGGAGGCCACGGTTAGATTCACATACCATTTTCGGGTTCCATCCCTGGTAGCGGGTGTGCAGAGCATGTAGGAAGCAGCTGATAAATGGTTCTCTGTCATAATTGATGTTTCTATCACTCCCTCTCCCTTCCTCTCTCACATCAATAATTATATATATATATATATATATATATATATATATATATAGAGAGAGAGAGAGAGAGAAAGAATAACTCTGAACTCTTTAAGGTTCTTGACACTTATGATTTAATTGCTTTCCAGAAAGGTTTAAACAGCTTCTGTTTGCATTAGCAGATTGCAGGAGTGCCTATTTCTTGTGTTAACCATTTGCAATTTACTTCTTGCCTTAATCGTACTATATCCCTTAGTTAGGATTTTGTTAGTAAATAAGTATTTTTCTTATTGAATTGGAAAAATGGCATACAGATGAAGATTATTAAGCTTCAGATATTTGTTATAATTCTTTCCCCAGTTTGATGTTTCTAAGACGTGTCATTAGTATAAAATGATTTACAATCATTTTCTGTATATCTTCTCTACTTTCTCTCCTGTTTTTCTTTTACTATTGCTTTTAATCTTAAAAAGTTTGTACCCATTATAAATATTAAATATTTAATAAATAAAAATTAAATTCATATACTTGCAAATCATCATTTTAATAAAACACATTTATTAAATAACTAGAGGCCCGGTTCATGAAATTTGTGTATGGGGGGCAGTGTCCCTCAGTCCAGCCTGCACCCTCTTCAATCTGGGAGCCTCGAGAGATGTCTGACTGCCCATTTAGGCCCAAACCTTGTAGGGCCTAAACAGGCAGTCAAACATTCCTCTCACAATCCAGGACTGCTGGCTCACAACTGCTTGCCTGCCTGCCTTCATGATTGCCCCTAACTGCTTCTGCCTGCCAGCCTGATCACCCCCTAACCACTCCCCTGTCAGCCTGATTGATTCCTACCTGCTCCCCTGCCAGCCTGATTGCCCCTAACTGCTCTCCCCTTGTAGGCCTACCTCCCTTGCAGGCCTGGTCCCTCCCAACTATCCTCCCTTGCTGGCCATCTTGTGGTGGCCATCTTGTGTCCACATGGGGGCAGCCATCTTATGTGTTTGGAGTGATGGTCAATTTGCATATTAATCTTTTATTATATAGGATTCCATTAATCCATTGGTCAATTTTTATAACAGTAATATATCATGTATATTATTATTGTACTGAAATATATTTTAATATCTTTTAGAATAATTGTTAACTCTTCTCAGTTGCTTTTTCTTCCATGAATTTTAGAACCATTTGATCAAGTTCTAAGAACAAAAGAAGAAAAATAATTGTTTCAGGAATTTGTGTATCAAATCCATAAATTGTTGGTCTGTCAATGTACCTGTGTACCTACCTATTTTGGGGAATAATTTTAATTAGAATGTCTTTACTGCTTAATTAGTAAGTATGGTTTTTAAAATAGATGTTCTTGATTAAGATAAGGAAGTAGATATGCATTTCTACTTAAGTTTTTAGTTTAAAAAAAAAAAGTCACATATGGTGTTGGAGTTTGTCCAATGCATTTTCAACATCTATTGAGATGATCATCTGGTTTTCTCATTACTCTCCTATATGGCCCCTCACTATAGTTAATTAATCTACTTGCTCATTTTTAAATTGTATGCTTTTGTTTGAGTGCCATACCCCCTTCTTGTATTTTTTAAATGCATTTTTATTGATTTCAGAGAGGAAAGAAGAGGGAGCAATAGAAACATTAATGATGACAGAAAATCATTGATCAGCTGCCTCTTGCCCCCCCACTGGTGATTGAGCCCCTTACCCAGGCATTTGCCCTGACCAGGAATTGAACCATGAGTGTGGTTTTTAGGTCCACACTCAACCACTAGCTATGCTTGCAGCCCCTTCCTCCACTCATGTATTCTTTTACTTGATGCTGTTCTGTTTTAGTTAGGATTTCTACATTGAAGTAATGTAAGATCAAGTTGCAACAAGTTGCAACAGAAAACGAAATATATCTGATTACTTAACTGAAAAGTATAGATGCAGTGTTGACTCGGGAACCCAAAAAAATGTCATGAGAAATCAGTTTTGCCTTGCCTAGTCCCTGAAACTTCAGATTTTCATCCTCACAAGTACAAGGCAGGGAAAACAGTTTTCTTTGCCAATAGCTGTGACACAGTCTTAAGCAATTCTCTCTTTGATCCCCAATTGCTCACATGCTCAAGTCTGTACCAATCACTATAGCGAAGGATACTTTTCTACACTGAGGCTGAAAGTAGGAAAGAGTTTCCATAGGAAAATATTAGCAAAAGAACAAGGATGGATTCCAGATGGACATACACATTAAGTATCTCTTGTATATCCTTAATAGCTCTAAACCTCCCAGGATTGAAGGCTAAACTACTTGTGTGCGTGTTTTTTCTTTCTGAACATGTTGTTTCTCCATGCTCCCCAATCATGGGCTTTCATCTCCTTTTAGTGCGGTGGCAGCTCTCCACCAATCACACTACGAAACTGAGATTCCTCACACTCCACAGCTCAGTCTGCTTTTAGCCCGAGTTGTTTCTCTGGCTCAGGGCTCGCATGGCCTTCCTCTTAGAAGGCGTCCACTGCTGCTCACCACAGAGACGGTGGAGTGGGGCACAGACTCCTGGCTTCCCCGCATGCTGCTGCTCCCACAGACAAGTGCTGGTGTTGCCTGCAGTAAAAGGATTCAATTGCTGATCCCGATACAGGCACAGGGACACAAAACCAGAAAGAGGTTACACTAGTTCTCAACTTTTATGAAAACTTTCTCATAGCCCTTCCTGATTTATGGTGTTGATTTTCTTGTTGACATAATAGGTTGTAGCTTTCCTATTTTTTTGGAGCTAAGAGCTCCCCAGACCTTTAGGCTCTGCCACTATTTTCCCCACATCCACCATTTTCCACAAGGCCCCTCTCACTTGGTAAGCTTCAAAAGGGTACTAGGAGGGAAAATAAATGTAATGTCTCTCAGCTTACATGGGTACTTTGCATTAATAAGAACCTTTCTTCGGGTGTTACTGGATTGGACAAGAGTTTGCAGAAAGAGAATAAGGATCAGAGGCAGCTGATCAATGTTTTTCTCTCATCGATGTTTCCGACTCTCTGCCCCTCTCTCTTCCTCTGTAAAAAATCAATAAAATACATTTAAATAAAAAAAAAAAAACACCAAAAAAAATCATTAATCATGGTGACTAAGAGAGCCAAGTCGTGGTCAGGGTTGTGGCCTTTACTAATTGGTCAGTGCGAAGGTGGGGGTCATTAGTCATTGCATGTGGTCCTGATGTCAGATATGGCATCCCTTCATCTGGTTTGAAGCTTTTCTGGTCCTGGAGCTGAAACACAGCTGAGGACTAGATGTTATCTCTAGCCTCACAGAACTCTTTCTCTGTGGCCATCAGACCTGTGGCTTCTTTCCTGATATTATTTGATGCCTCCCAGAACCACATTGTCTTGGGAGCTTTATGATTAAGGAAGTGGACAAGCAAGGGAGGAGGCAGGTGAGTCAGGGCGCTGGATGAGGCCAGTTTGAATCAAAAGAAAAGATGAAAGGTCATATTAAAGAAATGAAGTGTTTGCTCAGTTACAAAGGGACATCCATTTGCAGGGGCTCTCCAGTCAACCGTTTAAGACACCTCTTCATGAAAGGAAGCCCACACAAAGCTGAATGGAAACCGCTTCCAGGCATCTCTGAGATGTGAGAAAGTCAATTAGAGGTAAATACTTTGGATCTTCTTACCTCACAGAAATATTGCAAAAATTATAAATTAACATTTAGAAGCCAAATAGGCTTTCTTGATAAATCAATCAATCAATCAATCAATCATTAATACATCTGGCAGAGAGAGGAGTAGTACGTTAAACTTAAAACTGACTTTGAAAAAAAATAGGGGTAAATAGGGGTAATTGCCAGAGATTATGACACTGACACCATGAAGGGTTGACCAGGGAGATGGCAATGGAAGAAAGCTGCTTTGTGTGGCTTGAGGTAGGGCTGAAGTCAGCTGCTCTCAAGCAGTTTGATGCCTGGAGGCTGTGGGTGGGGAAGGGAGTAAGGAGGGCTGGTGGAGAGTTTGCCAAGGTTCTGAGTAGGGTTTGGCTGCTCAGGCTAGGTCTGGTCTGGTGCTAAGAAGGACAATTACTTCCTTGTGAATCTGCTTGTCTTGAAACCAGGAGAGGGATTTTTGCGGTTCTCACCAGTCAGAAACCAGTAAATATTCTTTACTTACTTGGTTTCTCTATTCCCTTTCATCTTTTGTATCTGCTGTCCTTTTCCTGAAGTTTTGTTAAACCACAAGGAACCACCACACCCATCAGGATGAATTTAGGGTTACAGGCAAAGTGAAGTTACCATGTTGGCCCCCAATGGTTCCCTGCTGGTGTTTCCAATTGTAAAAGTGCACAGTGGAGAAAAATGAGCATCACCTGATGTCATGCCCCACCTGCAGGAAAAAAAAAAAAAGAACAGTTTGAGTTGATTCTATGTCCTTTTGAATGTATTTGTCCTGCTGTATCTTGGTTTTTTTTGTACAAGTCAAAAATCTTGGGACAATTAGTCAAGATGCTATGTATTTTAAAGGATAGAGATATATTTTATATTATTTTTCCAGTTGCCAGTTTGATTATTATTTATCTTTTTCACCACACGTTCAAGCCAACAGACATCATGATTGTTATTATACTCTTTCAGATGAGAAATGCTAAGGGAATACGGCCTAAGGATAACAATAGCCTAAGCCATCTTTACTCTGCACTACTGGGCTTTGTCCATCATGGCACTACTGTCTGTCCTCAGTGAAACCAAGAATTCATTTGTGTGTGGATTCCAAAATCTCATCATACATATTACCCTGCACTACCCTCTTCCTCTCACCATCTAGAATATGAGAATGTAAAGATAACCACCATTCCAAAGGCTTATCTGACACTGGAAGTTTCTTTGGTAATTAGATGCCCTCAGATCCTTTTAAGAATTAGGTGCCATTGACACAAGAAATTTCAACTGATTTGAAAATGGACCATGAGTTCCCTTTCCTTTACTCTGAAAACTCCTAAACACAGATGCAATGACATAAGAAATATTTAAAAATCACATATTGCCATTCATTTAAAAGTATACAGAAGCTGGTCATTTTGAATCTATAACATTTCAGCAAAAAATAAATGAATAATAGAGAGGAACTACTAGTATACTACAATTCTCATTGAGCCACTTGCCTTTCCATTATTCCAAGCAGTGAACACAACAGGGATTCTTAACCTATAGGAAAGCCACAACTCCCTAGGGAGGTATAAAATAATCTCAGGGGATGTGATATTTAGTTTGGAAAAATAAAAAAAACAAACATATTCAATGATGTAATACTATTGTATGTTGGGAAAAATGTTGTTTTACAATATTAATAAAGTAAAGTTGATCAAAATTATCTGGCCAAGTAGAGATACACAGAAGGTCAAAGGAGTCTCAGAGTCCCAGGAGTGGATAGAAACAGAGACAGAGACAAAGAAACAAAAAGCAAGAGACAAAGAGTGAGAGACAGAGAATGAGAGACAGAGAGAGAAGGATCTGGATACATTTTAAAAGCTGATGAAGTGGGTAGGAACCTCTATTTCCTTCTTAGAGTCATTAACATTTTTGGAACTGATGATGAAAAAGACTAAGTATTGTGATATTTCTCCAGGAAAAACATATAGCTATCGTAAGTATACTTACAGCACTGCGGGGTAAATTACTGCTCTATGATTATTTATATACAGTGGTTTGAACCTGAGGATTTCTTTTCCTTGTTTGGGTGATAGACCCTTGGATATCAAATTTCCTCTGTCTGCACTGTTGTCCCATGAAACTACTTGATTCTAGTGAATGCAGAGCTTGGCAGTCCTTGATGAAGAATATTTATGAGTTAAGTCCAAATGAATCCAAAACATATGGATTAAATTTCCCTTGAAATATCTAAACTAAAGGTGGAAACCACTTCGAAGAATGCATTGGGGATCCACTGTTCCTCAGGCCAATTTTATAGTTTGAGCTCCTTTTCCCAAACAAAAGAGCTCCAAGTTTGCTCATGTGGTCTAGTACTTGAAGGTCTCCATTTTGGCTCTTCCATGGCTACTGCTATCCCAGGGCGGACAGGCCTTAATAGTCCAACAGTGACCCCACCAAGATCCAGAGGACCCTACAGCAGGCTGCAAAGGGAATGTTTTATTGAGTGATATAGTTTATTTTCTTTTCCGGGTTTCTGCTTCATCCACAATCTTGAACACAATTAATGCCAAATGTATAGGAATAAAAAGAAGGTTGGGAAGGCATCCACAGAGCTTTTTGAGGCAGAACAAGGATCACACTGGCTCTCCCTTCCATAAGCCACAGTCATAGTGAATGCAGTTCAGTAATTTAAAAATTTTTTTTACATTAAAAATTAATTATTAGAGAGAGAGAATTGGAGAAGGAGAAAAAGAGAGAGAGACATCGATGTGAGAGACCAACATCAATAGAGTGCCTCCTGCATACCCCCTACAGGTGATAGAGCCCGAAACTGGGTATGTGCCCTGATCAGGAATTGAAACGCAGCCCTCTGGTGCACAGGATGATGCTCAACCAACTGATCCACACCAGCCAGGGCTAGTTCAGTGATATTTTTTTTTTTAAAAGAAACATAATAGTTATCGTGTTTAGTGGTTCTCTTGTGTGTTTGTTTGTTTCATTTAATGGTAAGGCATTATCTCTTAACTTTTAGAACAATTATATGATAGCTGAATTTTATTCCATGGTGTTAAATTTATGTTTTTTACATTTGATATCTTAAAATAGAATATTAATTACTTAAAATAAAGGTGCTTCAAATAGCTCTTGAAGTTTTGTCCTTCTTATATACCTTTTTTGTTAATTGTTATCCTCACTTAATGATATTTTCCCATTGGTTTTTAGAGAGAGTGGAAGGGATAGGGAGAGACACAGAGAGAAACATCCATTTGAGAGTGACACATCGATGGGTTGCCTCCCATACATGCCCCAACCAGAGCCCAGGATTAAGCCTGCAACCAAGGTATGTGCCCTTGGCTGGAATTGAACCTGAGATCATTCAGTTTGTGAGCTGATGCTCTATCCACTGAGCCAAACTGATTAGGGCCCCTACACCTTTTTTTTTTTTTTTTTTTTTTTTTTTTTTTTTGTACATACCAAGGATCATCCAAGAATCACAAACCATTATAAACCTAAATTAAGTTATTTTAAAAATCATCATATCTGATCTACATATCTGTTAGTGTTAGATTTAAAGAAAATTCTTGTGTATTTCTTGTCACTAACATATTAGTCAGTTAGTTTGTTTTCAGAAATCGAAATAATTTTCCTTTGGTCTTTGACCTCAACAGAATGTTCCAACAAAGTCAAGGCCTATATACAAACAAGTTAAAATTTGGAAATTGATATCTGGTAATTTGTTCTATCAATGAGAAAGCAGAGAGATTGATTATGATTTCACTGAAGAGAGTCTGATTTTCCTCAGGTTAGTGCTTCCTTTACTGAGGCCAGTGGATTATGAGAATTCAATGTTCTCAAAATTTGATCATGTGCACCTTTATTAGAAACTTAAAGTTCTATTAGTGATCTTTAAAGTCAAACAAAATCAACCATTTGCTCGTTGTGGTTAGTGGTTGGCCCATAAGATTGCAACTGACTGAAGGCAATTGACATTCTACAAAAAACGAATGTTTTCCTCTGACCTAAAAGAAAGAAGAGAAAAATGCCTGTACTGTGTGACATTTTTACTAGTGGGCCCATTACAAATGAATTTGCCTTTTAGTCTTTTATAATTAGCACTCATCACATATGAACATCTTCGTCAAATAAACCTGTGCCAAATAAGTTTCAGTTATCAGGCATGATAAAGTTGTCATTGTTTCTCAAAATTTTACATCTAATCTTAACACTCAATTCTTTGTAGATTTACGTAGGTAAATTTGGAGAAATGAATTTTTTAATGAGCTGACATTAGAAAAATTTTACCAGGAGGCATGTTTTGTGACCAGAAATACTTGATTCGATTGTTTGTATCCATCAAATGAGCAAGGTAATAGTTACCTGCTCCCTTAACTATTACCTTGCTTATTTGATGGATACAAACAATCGAATTACCTGTCATTACCTGTCATCTTGATTTTATTCTGGTCAACCTTAAAAGGGGGAAAATTGTGAACACACTGGCACAGATGGCATCTTGTAATGTATCCTCAACAACCCTCAAATAATAGTTCTAGAACAAAGGAATGCCTCTTCTTAGTCTATCAGCATCCCCATAGATCCTGTGTGTTTTAATAAGTTACCTCAAATAGAAATGTTAAATGTATGAGGACTGTTTTAGGGTGCATCTGTTCAGTGCAGATATTTCCTCTCTCCTGTCATCATCCTCCAGGCTCTCTGAGCGACCTCCCTGTGCCTTGACCCCCTAGATCTCTCCTGCAGGCTTTAAATAATCTGGCTCAATCTTGCACTCTAACTGGAGGGAACAGTGGGGTTCTCCATTAAGCATTCAAAAATACTCAACATCTGGTTTTTCCTCCATGTTTCTCTAATCAATTTTTTAGAAGCCAACTTTTGCTGTCAACCCACTGAGATAGAGTATTCAGAAACATGGTTCTCTGTTTCTCCTTTCACACACTGAGCATTATCTTTTTAGAGAGGAGGCAAAATAAAGAATTAATTCTCTTCCCCGTATTTTTATATGTAGAGGTAAGCCTTCTATATATACAGAGGAAAAGCCTTCATTGTCACTTCACGCCCTTCGTTCCAAGCACATGATGTGTATGCAATTACAAGTTAAGGACACAGCTTATTTTCCTTTTAGCACCAATAGATCAAAATTACCTTCATTTTTTCAACATTTGAATAACCCATTTTATTTAAAGGAGTAAATTTCATGAATAAAACTGGCTTATTCAAAACGGAAAAAGTAGTACATAGGTGAAACAGTAGTGTATAGGAATTTTTTAAATGTTATTTTTTTTTCCCTTTTAAATCTACTTCCTAAGACTGGTACAATAAACAAATAGTTGTATGTGATTCCAGTGTCAACTTTCATGACATTATACACATGGCCAAGCAAATAGGCATGCTTCAGAGATTGACAAAAGGTACAAAGTGCTTGTCTTGGTTGGTTTGGTGAAAATTGAATGAGTTTATAAAAATAGGATGATAAAAATAATATTCCTTGTCCTTTGTCATTAAAATTAACCATTGTTGACTGATTTTTAGCCTCCTTACAGCCTCCAGACAACACCTAATGAACAAGTTTCTTCAATTACAGTGGCTTTAAGTTTGACTCCTTGGGGCCACTATGTAATTCATTCTTCAGAGTAATTGTAGTTTCCAAGGATGCATGGTTCTTGATTTGTTGTGGAAACATTATAAAATGACCAAAAGGCTTCAGAGAAACTTGGATTAAAAAGCTGCCTCCACTCTTATTAGCCTATGATCTGCAGTAAGTTATATCACTTATCTGAGCCTCCATTTCCAAACTTGTCAAATGCAGATGGTAACACCTGCATTTCAAAGCTGTCATGATGATAAAATAGACAAGATTGTAAAGAGCTTGACCTAAAGTAGGTCCCAGCACATATTGATCAAATTTCTCAGAATTGGTGGACTAATTTCAAATCTCTCTGTTTAACATTTTATTCTCTTCCAGTGCAAGGCAGAGAGCTCAAGGAAAGGCACACAATTTCTGCAGTTGTGAAATTTGTTTGACCTGCCCAATTTCACCAGGTTCCAAAGATTATACAGAGCAATGTTTTTTTTTTGTGTGTGTGTGTGTGTGTTTTGTTTTGTTTTTTAAATATATTTTATTGATTTTTTACAGAGAGGAAGGGAGAGAGATACAGAGTTAGAAACATCAATGAGAGAGAGTCATCAATCAGCTGCCTCTTGCACATTCCCTACTGGGGATATGCCCGCAACCAAGGTACATGCCCTTGACCAGAATCGAACCTGGGACCCTTCAGTCCCCAAGCCGACACTCTATCCATTGAGCCAAACCGGTTTTGGCTATTCAGAGCAATGTTTATAGGTCTCACCTGCCTTGATGGCAATATGAACCAGCATTTTTGTTTTCCTTTTCCTCACAGAATATAAAAAGTTGCTCAAAATAATTGGAATGAGCAGAATTGTCATAAATATTTAGTTATGACTTGTAAATACATAATTGTATTTTGAAAGATAAAAATAACTTGATCTAAATATGTGTACATCAAGGTAGAAATTGATTGGAATCTTTCCATATTTATTCTAACATAACTAAATCCAATTTTTTAAATATATTTTTTATTGATTTTGTACAGAGAGGAAGGGAGAGAGATAGAGAGCTAGAAATATCGATGGGAGAGAGTCATCGACCAGCTGCCTCTTGCACACCCCCTACTGGGGATATGCCCGCAACCAAGGTACATGCCCTTGACCGGAATCGAACCCGGGACCTTTCAGTCCCCAAGCCGACTCTCTATCCACTGAGCCAAACTGGTTTCGGCTAAATGCAATTCTTAATATCATATGACACACAGTCAATAAATTATTAATTTCCACATAAAACAATTTCAATCTAAACTTGAAAATTTCATAGTCACTTGAAAGGTTTTTGTGAATTAAAAACAGTCAGAATGTGTTTAACCTGAAGTCACATTTCTTCTTCTACTTGGACCAGCCCTATTTGAGTAAATAGAAAACAGTAAGAAAAACACTCATCTAATTCTATATTATACACTTAGTTACATTATTAATATGTTTCTTTGACCAGTGTTATCAATACTTGGGGCCAGAAGGGAGAAATGTCAGGAAAATGGCAAAGAGAAAACTATCATATGCTATCTATTTGCTGAAATATAATAAATGAATTCAAAGTGAGTATAAATCATCAAACACACACATACATAGACACAACCCTGCAGAAAGAGAGGGGAAAGCACAACATTAAATCATAATCTTTGCAAAGTTTGAAAGAGGAAAGAGAAAGACAGATAATCAATTTTGGAAATTGGTGTGTCTTTTAACCATGACTCTCAGAATCAGTTTTTGGGGAAAAGGGTAAAAAAAATCCAGAATAAAACTTCATTAATATCCCACAAATGGGGGAGATAGAGACAAAGGGAGTATGTAGATATTTGGACAGAATATATGGGGAGGAACAAGAAAAACTCTAAGAATTAGAAGTCCATCTTTAATACCCAAAATTCTCACCTGACGTCATAAATCAAAAAGTTAAGCAGGACTTCTATCCAGATAATTAGAATTACCTTGAGTTTTAATCACAGAATGTAAATAGGTACTTAGATGAATGCAGACAAAAAAGAAAATAAACAAAAATTCAGAAAATAAATTCTAAGGAAGTAAGATGCCCTATATAGATAAGTTAAATGGAGCAGCTCAGTTAAAGAACTGCTATTTCTACCCTGGCCTGTGTGGCTCTGTTGATTTGGGTGACTCCCAAGCACTGAGAAGTCACAGTTGGATTCTGGGTCAGGACACATGCCAGAGTTGATGGCTTGATCCCCAGTAGGAAGCAGCTGATCAATGGTTCTCTCTCATCAATGTTTCTCTCTTCCTCTCCTTTCCCCACTCTTTCTAAAGTCAATCAAACACTTTTTTTTAAGTACTGCTTTTTATACTTCTATAGTAGAAGTTGTGGCCCACAGCTACAGATCTTACTTCATATCACCTCCAATTTGCTGGGAGGGGAAGGGGACAGTTGTTTGAGAGCAGTGGGTGAAGCAGGGAAGGAACCATTGGGAGCAGATTTGGTAATGATCTGAGGATCCTTCCTGAATAGACACAGGAGGAGAAATGTATATACCTGAAGGTAATCTGAAAAGGATATAGAGATGCCCTAGGCCAGGAGAAGTGAACTCTAGCACATACACTTTGATCAAATTGTTGGAGCTAAGTTCATACTCTCCAAGCAAATTGGTTTATTGAAGTGCTCCTTCCCTTATCCCTTCAAGCTCTTGGAGAAAGGAAGAAAAGTTCTCTAAAACACACACTATCCTGATTCCAAATTGAAACTTTAGGAGGAAGTCAAGTAAAGATGACACAATGTCCAGGATAATTCAGCTGCACATTATCAGAACAAAGATCTAATAGTTTTGCTCATAACATAAACATGAGGAAAGACAATATTATAGTAATTGGTTACATATTATCAATGTCTGTGTTATGGTAACTCAGATTGTCCTGGTAAATATATGAAAACAAGCCTTCTAGGGGGGAAAAATGGCAATTTGTAGCATTTGATAATTACCATGGTATAAATAGTCCCACCATAGCCAATTCAGTCTGCCAAACTGACATCATTGAAAGTGGGGAAGAGATGCACATATTTGATTCTCATGAGTCAGCTTCAGCACACCAAAATATTAAGAAGGGGAAGAGCATGCATAAAACAGATAATGCTTACATTCTCTAAGATGATATAAGCCAGGAGATGGGAAAAATTTCTGCAGTGAGTATTTTTCATTCTAGAACTTACACAGACCAAAAATTTTTTAAAAAGAAGACATCAAGAATAAAACAGTGACAAATAGAACACACTTTCAAAGCTAAGGAAACAATTTCAAGATTAAAATAAAAAAATTATAGAATAACTAAAGAACCAAATTGACATTGTGGAAAATTAGTAACCATAGAAAAGGGCTTTATATCAATGAATACTAAGGAAAAACTGAGATTAAAACATTTTTAAAAATCAATAACTATTTATTATAAATATAAATAATACATGTGAAATAGAAAACCCCAAAATGATACAGGAAATATAATATACTCTGCATCCATTTAATTTATAAATATGAATTCAAGAGTCTTAAAACATTAACAAATTAAATTCAGCAGCACCTTGAAAGAAAAATATAGCAAAAGCTAATAAGTTTTCTCAGCAATACAAAGATGGTCCATTATTAGTAAATCATATAATTTATTACATACATAGATTAAAAGGTAAAAGCATATTTATTTCAAATAGCATACATGACAACATAATTTAAACAATTCAGAATCCATTGCTACTTTTTATTTTATTTATTTATGTTTATTAATCCTCACCAAAGGGCATTTTTTACATTGATTTTTTTAGAGAAAGTGGAAGAGAGAAAGTGGAAGGGAGAAAGGGAGAGGTAGGAGAGAGAGAGAAACATCAATATGAAAGAGACACATCTACTAGCATTGGTTGCCACCTGTACATGTCCTGACTGGAGCCAGCGATACAACTGCATTTCAGGCACACACCCTTGATTGGGAATCAAACTCTCGACCTTTTGGTGTTAAGGGCCAACACTCTTACCACTTAGACATATTGGCCAGGGCAATTGCTAATTTTTAAAAGAAGCATTAACATAGAACTCAGCTGATACTCCTGAAACATTTTACGTATATTTAATGTATGTAGCTTCTACTCACTTTGGGTTCTGTTTGTTGTTATTTTTCTAGTTCCGTAAGATATCTGACATCCCCCGAGGGGTCCCAGATTGCAAGAGCATACAGGCCAGGCTCAGGGACCCCATTAGTGCATGAATCCGTGTACTGAGTCACTAGTATTAATAATAAAACACTAGAAGTATGCTTATTAAGTATCAAAATGGAGATGCCCTCTATAATGGTTATATTTAACATTGCTCTGTAAATACTAGAGAATGTAATTAAGAAATACACATAAAATCCAAGATGTCAGTGAAGTAGGGAGAAGTTATATTCACCTTCTTTCAGGACCAAACAGGAATTACAACTAAATTATAGAACAAGCAACCCAGGTAATCAAGTGAAGACTAGCTGAACAGAAGTCACATTGAGACTGGTAGAAAGGGCAGAGATGCAATAAGGCTTGGCCCTGCACCCACATGCAGCATTAAGAATTCAAAGGCTAAAATCATGTTACTAAACATTGAATGGATTAACAGTTAGTTCAAGGAAGAAATCAAAAGGTATCTTCAGACAAATGAAATTGATAATACAACAACCCATATTCTATGGAATAAAATAAAAGCAGCCCTAAGAAGGAAATTCCTAGCAATACAGGCCAACATAAAGAAATAAGGAAATCTCAAATAAATAAGCAATCTAACCTTATACCTTAAGGAACTAGAAAAATAACAACAAACAGAACCCAAAGTGAGTAGGAGCAAGAAAAATAATAAAAATATGAGAAGAAATAATAGACTAGAGTAGAAAAACAAACAAACAAACAAATAAGTACTGGTTCTTTGAAAAGATAAGCAAGATTGATAAACCTTTAATAAGAATGAATAAATGAAAAAAGACAAAAGTTACAAAAAATGAAGATGAAATGAAAGAAGAGAAGTAAAAACTGATGACACAGAAATACAAAGGATTTATAAGAAAATATTATGAACAACTATATGCCAACTAAATTGGACAATCTGGAAAAAATGGATCAATTCCTAGAAACATATGATCTTTCAACACTAAATCAAAAAGAAACATAAACTGTAAAGGCTAATTACAACCATGAAAATTGAAGCAACAAACTTGCAACAAACAAAATCTTGGACCCAATGACTTCTCAGTTCACTTAAGCCAAATATTTAAAGATCTAACACTTATCAAACTAGGCCAAAAAAATCCAGTGAAAGGGAAGACATTCAAGGTCATTTTACAAGGCCAGCATCATCTAGTTACAAATCCAGATGAAGACACTACAAAGAAAGGAAATTGTAGGCCAATATTCTGATAAATATAGATACAAAAATCCTCAACAAAATATTAGCAAACTGATTTCAGCAATACATTTAACATATCATACATTATAGTCAACTGGGATTTATTCTTTGGATGCAAGGTTGGTACAATATCTTCAAATCAATTAATGGAATGTGCCATGTACACTAAATGAAGGATAAACGCATATAATATGAGGATGGGTATTGGGTAACTAGTTAAAAAGGTGAAAGGATTAAGAAGTACAAATTGATAGTTATAATACACTTATCTAGGGAATATAATCAATAATATTGCAATAACTATGTATCATGCCTGGGCAGTACTGAATATGGGAGAACACTTTGTAAAGTATTTGGTTGTCTAAACTCTAAGCTGTACACCTGAAACTAATACAGAATAAAATTGAATATAAGCAGTAATTGGATAATAAAATTTTAAAAATACATATAAAGCAGATATAGTAATTGGAATGCAGATGCAAAATAATCATGATTTGCATAATATGTTATTTAAACTTAGAAAACTTAAGAAATCAATTGAAAAATTATTAGAATTATATCATTTTATAAGGAGCTAGTTACAAAATTATATCAAATATCAGTAGCCTTTCTATGTGCAAACAACATCAATTAAAAAATAGGTTAGAAGAACAATTTTATTTTACCATGAAAAATAGTAGTTATATATTTAAATGTAAATTACTTATTTTTAAGTATTCAAAGGGAAACTCCAATGTTAAATTATATCTTGTGTTGTATAGAAATGGTGAGTTTTAAAAGATTCATTCATGTATTCATTCATTCACTGAAAAAAAACATTTATTGAACCTATTATATATCAAGCACTGCTCTAGGTTTTGGGAACAAACTAGACCAAAGTACAAACTAGACCAACGTACCTGACCTCATGGAGGGAATCTAATGCGGGGAGACAGACAATATAATATGCGTGAAGATTCTGGGCACTGTGAAGAAATGTAGAGAGTAGGTGCTGAAAACTTGGATAAAAGTGTGTTCTTTCAAACAGTATGGCCGCAGAGTGGTCAAGGAGGGCTTCCTGATGGGTAATACAAGTGAGGATTCAAGCCATACACAAAAGCTTCATGTGGGAGAATATTCAGGTAAAATAGCAACCAGGCCCCTGTGGTTGGTGTGGAGTAAGGGAGAAAGTAACAGGAGGTGGGTTGAGAGCAAAAGCCAGAATTGAACATATTGGCTATGTATGGCTGTGGCTTGCACTCTGAGTGAGATGGGTTTTGAGCAGAGAGGAGGCATGCTCTGACTATATATTACAGGGAGTACATTTTAGTAATCTTAATGCCCACCCTATCCAATTTGATTTATTTAAACTACTCACAGTTTGATGTGTGCTTTTCCCTGCTAGGGAAATTCAGAAAGTATTTTAAATTTCATCTGGAAAAATCTAATATCTAAGAGTAGTCACCAAAATTATGCAGATAAAAAAAAAGGTAATATCAGTCAAATCAGACATTAACCATTTCATGAAGGTCTCTGAATTAGAGCATTTTGATACTGGAGTAGGTCTTATAAACATATGGATTTCAGTATTTTATAATACTGGAATTCTAAATCAATGTTAAAAAGATAAAATGTAAATGAAATATTATAAAAAGGCTAGACATTTAAAACAAAGAAAATATATATGAAGAAAATGTGAGGTCTTATATCAATATATTTTATCCATTTGAAAAATACGTACACATAAAAATAAATTCACAAAAGATCTAGAAGACAATATGGGGGAAATATTTGTGTTTATATGTATGTATTACAATACGAACCATCCTTATAAGCAGAAATTCAAATCACCACACTATCAAGAAAATAATGCATATTTTCCTAATATAAATTATGTTTTATTAATGCATAGTAAAAAAATAAAAAAATAAAATTAAAATATCAAAAATATTAAAACACATTATTGAATAGAGGTTAATTTATTTGAAATAGAAAGAAATTTTTAATCAATATGAAAAATACTAACAATCTGATAGAAACCAAGGCATAAGTGGCAAATGTATATGTAAAAATTTAACTCTATTTTTGAATTAAAATATTCAAATTTTAAAAGATGATAAAGTCCAGATAGTAGGTTGACAAAAAAATCATTTAAAATAATTTATCCAGAGCTGGGAGGATCTAGGGAAATGGGAGTTATACTGTGATCAGGCATTTTCATAAGACACATTGGCATAATATATACAAATTGTAACTGTATTTACCATTTGATGAAAATGGTGTATAATAATAATAATACAGCTTATTGAGACAGAATAAAGATTAAATACAGATCCAGAATTTAATATATAACAAGTAGACTTTCAACTCAGTGAGGAATGAATGCTTTATTTAATAAATAACATTTGCATAATTGATCATCAATCTGGAAGAAAACTAGAAGGGATCCCTACTTTAGAGCTTATTGAAAATAAATTCCAAATAGATTTAAATTTCAATTGCTAAAAATGAAAAAGTGCTTTAAATATTTTATTTGTTGACTATATGATCATACTGCTAGAAATTTACTACTGAGATACATTAAATAATATGTTCTAAACATTGTTTGTAATAAAAAAAAACAAAAACCTGGAAACACCCAAATATTAATCAATACAACCCTAGTGAAGTTTTTAAAATGGATGTCCATACAATAAAGTGCTATAATGCTATTAAAAAAGAATCAGCCAAATCTATGATGAAATAAGTAAAGCAAAATTAAAAAATCATGTCAGTATGTTTGTATAAATTTTAAAAGGAATCGTACATTAATTAAAATTATCTTAATAATAAAAATAATAATACCCAACACTTATTTAATTATGATGATGTGCCAACTACTATTTTTAGGGCAGCTACTATTATATACCTAAACAACCTCTAAAAAATAGGCATTTTTATTATTAATTCCCCGGTGAGTCAGAAAGCCAAAGCAAATTGTCCATGGTCTTAGTAAGCAATGGAGTCAAGATTTTTTAAACCAGGCAGCGCAATTCCAAATTTTTCACAGTTAACTGTCAGTCACTGTGTTGTGTACACACACACACACACACACACACACACACACACACTAGACACGAAATATTCGTTGTAGGTATCAGGAGTGGAGGAACTAAAATTGGGGACAAGAAAACGGGATACTCACCATCATTTTCTAGCTTTCTGCACCTGTTCTTTATTTTTAAAACCATATGCAGATTTTAATGTTTCTTGATTAATGAAATAGGAAAACAAACAAAAAAAAAAAAAAAAAAAAAAAAAAAAAAAGAACTAAAGGAAGGGATCCAAAGCGTCGTCCTCAGGAACTCGAGGGAAAGACAATCCCAGCTGGCACAAATCTCTCTCCATGGCGTAGAGCAATGAAACTTGAAGTCGTTGACCCCGGGAGCAGCAGGTCCTTTGCTTCTGCACCCCCTTTCCCGAGCTGGTGTATGGGGCTGGCTGGCTGGAGCAGATCGCGGGCGCCACTGTGGTGCATTCCCTATCAGCAGAGAGATCAGAGAAGGATGCTGCCCTCTCTATCATGTCTCTCCTATCACTTGATCGAATTCTCTCCTTTTCTGTGCGCTTGACACCATGATACCCAAGAGCTCAGAGAGCAATGCTGGTCTCTGAACAAACGACAATGCCGGGGGGTGCTCACTTATCATCCCATGGGAAGGAGGGCCTGAGAGCCAGCACTGGTCGGCTAAGTCCCTGGCACGGGGGCTTGGTTTCTTTGGCAGGAAGAAGTCACCATATGTCTCCAGGCACCAGCGAGTTGGCCACTTCCACAGGAGGAGTCACAGGATCCATCACTAGAGGACTCAGGTATCAGGCACGCTGGCAAGCTCCTGGCTGCCATCTGAAACCTCCAGAACACGGCATTGTTCCTGTCCAGGTTCTGAGATAGAGGCTCAAAGAGGCGACCAGGCCATTATTGTGTGGCTGCAGACAAATAAAATCAGCCCTTCTGCAAACTCACGGTTGGTGTGAACCGATTAAAATGTCCGGTGTGAATGGCAAACATAAAAAATAAAAAGGACTTTGTGGGGTTCCAAACAAGTATCTTCCTCCGTGCACTGTTTAATAGTGGGGTCCCGGAATCTTGCCTTATTTTCTCCAGGGATGTCAGAAATGGGTGCAAATTAAGTCCTAATCTTGACTCATAGAGCGGACTGACCAGAACATTACAAGTGGAAAATACAAAATCATGTGTATACTATGTGTGTGTGTGTGTGTGTGTGTGTGTGTATGTGTGTGTGTCTGTAAGTGCATAAATAGATTATCATGCTTTCCCCTACCCCCAACAGTGAAGAATCAGACAGTAAGGGTATGTATTTACAAGGAAAGGGTTTGGGAATGAAAGCGCAAAGGTAGTTTACACGGACAGAGAAGAAGTATTGGGGAGAGGGGAGGAGGACAGGAATTGTTTATCCAGATATTATTGTTCTAAAAAAAAAAAATGTTAATCAGACATATATTTTCTTTACAGGAAATTATGTATGTTGGACTATCGTTGATCTGATGACCACTTTGTACTCTTAAAAATTATTGAGCATTCCAAAGAACTTTTATTTATATAAAGTATATCTTTCTATACAGACATATTAGAAATTATAAATGAAAATGGTTTTGGATATTTAATATTTTATTAAAATAAACTAAAACATTAACATAAGAAACATTTTGTCAAAATAACTATATGTTCTAGAACAAAAATAAAATTATTGAGGAGTGGCATTGTGTCACATTTTTCCAAATCTCTTTAATATTTGCCTTACTAGAAGACAGCTGGATTCTCATATTTGCTTGTGCATTCAATCTGTTGTGCTATGGTGCTATTACTGCCTCCAGGAAACTCCATTGCACATTCTTATAAGAATGAGAATTTTAAAAAAGACAGATAATGCTTCTGACTATGAAAATATATTTTATTGCAAAGACCTTCTAAAGAGTTTCAGGAACCCTGGACTGTACTACACATGGAAAACCATCATTCTGATTAACAAACAGGCAAGTTACTACAGTGGTCCCACTCTTATCAGTGGGGCATATGTGCCAAGATCCCCAGTGGATGCCTGAAACCATGGATACTATCAAACCCTATATATAATATATGGTGTTTTATTAAATAAAATAAGTTACTTGCCCTAGCCAGTTTTTGCTCAGTGGTTAGAGCATTGGTACAAGGATTGAAGAGTCTCAGGTTTGATTCCAGCCAAGGGCACATACCTTGGTTTCAGGCTCCTATCCCTGGCCCTGGTCAGGGCACATGCGGAAGGCAACCAATTGATGTATCTCTCTCACATCAATTTTTCTCTCTCACTCTCTGTCTCTCCTCCTCGCTTCTACTCTCTCTAAAAAAATCAGTGGGGCAAAAATAGTGTTGGGTGAGGATTAACAACAACAATAAAAAAGTTACTTGAATGCCAGCACTGCAATATCATGACAGTGCATCTAATAACTGTGAAGGCTCAGGAAACGACAGGTGGGGAGTATATAAGTTCTTGATACTACCTTTAAGCTACTTTCTGAATTTCTGAAAGATTCATCTCTTTCTTTCACACATTTTCTACTTAAACTGAACCCTATCTGAGACATAATAGATATAGCTGATTAGTTTTTCTTCTAAAATAAAATATTAAAACCATCACTTTATCTAAAAATGTATAGCTGCATAATAAAATATTGGTTTTATTCTCAGCTTCCTTTCCTCTGCAGAGTAAAGAAGCTAATTTTATAAATAATACCCAGCAATGCCCAACTAAAATCTTCTGGAATGTTGGGAGTTTAAACCACTGATGAGTCATCATATTGATAAATGTCCTCACAAATTCAGACCACACAAGACTTCAGGCAGAACCTAGAATAAGTCAAAGAATTTTCAAGCTTTTCAATTTCTTTGAAAAAACAATGATTGTTGAGTTAATATTTTAAAATTATTGTCTGGAAGAACTGACATGACTTAAGTGTGTCTTCATCCTTCCTTTTCTGCTCTGTGACTCAATTCATAGTTGGATTCAGTTAAGTGAATTAACTGATATCAGTTACTACAGAGTTGTTTTAAAAGTAAATTGTTATTTAAATTAATTCAACATTTTTCTTTCCTCAAACAAAAACTTGTTAAAAATGTTATTTGACTTTTATATTTGTTATATTTCCTTTTTTTTTTCATTAAAATGATTTGCAGGCTTGTACACTAAAAATATACATAATATTGCCAAGATAAGGATTTTAAAAATGAGTGACTAAGCTATTGAGACCTGTGTGGTCATTTCTGGGAAGATGTCAGGGCTGTTATTGTTATTACTATTACCAATTATAATTTAGATCATACTACTTCTAAACTGGAAAACACTACTTCTAAATCATATTCTAAAATGTTTGACTATAACTTTTGAGTTAAGGGGTTGTGAATCAGATTATTCATTGTAATAAATCATATAGTTTGACTTCCTTTGACATTTATAATTACACATGGTCTAATCATAGCTTGTTAATTGTTTTGGGTTATTGTTTGTTCCATAGCATCTTTCCCCAGCAAGTCTGATTCCAAACTTCACTGCAGGGAAAAGCTAAAGGTAGAGGTGGGGGTGGGGTGGGAGGAGAGGGTATCACTCCTGCTTTTCCTGACAATGTAAATCACATATAACTTTTTTTTTTTCAATTAACATTTTAAAAGTACACTTTTATTCCCTGGTCCATGTGGCTCAGTGGTTGAGCATCAACCTATGAACCAGGAGGTCACAGTTTGATTTCTGGTCAGGGCACATGCATGGATTGCAGGCTCGATCCCCAGTAGGGGGGTGTGCAGTTGATCAATCATTCTCTTCATTGATGTTTCTATCTCTCACTTCCTCTCTCCCTTCCTCTTAGAAATATCTCTCTCTCTCTCTCTCTCTCTCTCTCTCTCTCTCTCTCTCTCTCTCTCTCATATATATATATATATATATATATATATATATATATATATATATATAATTTCAGAGAGAGAGCTGGGAGAGGAAGAGAGAGAAAGAGAGAACAACATGGATAAGAGAGAAACATCAATTGACTGAGTCCTGCATGCTCCTTACTAGGACTGAGCCAGAAACCTGGACATGTGCCTTATTGGGATTAGAACTGGGGACCTCAGTGCATGGGACAATGCTCATTCAACCGACCCACACCAGCCAGGGATAATAAACTTTATTTTTTTATAGCAGTTTTAGATTCACAGCAAACATGAACAGAAGATGCATATTTCCAATATACCTTCTGCCCCACCCCATGTATGCACAGCTGTCCCAATTAACAACATCCCACACAAGAGCAGTGTTCTTGTGTGTTCTATCAATGAACCTTGCTGACACATGATTACCATCCGAAGTCCATAGTTTACATTCACTCTTCATGGGTTCACTCTTTGTGGCACACATGCATTGGGTTTCACCACCATTACACATTATTCTGGTGACCTACAGAATAGTTTCATTGTGCTAAATGTTTTCTATATCTGTCTTTTCATTTCCCCTTCACAAAGCCCTGGAAACCACTGATCCTTTTACATCTCCATAGTTTTGCTTTTTCCAGAATGAGTTCAAAATTTATATCCACACAAAAACCTGAATGTTCATAGCAGCATTATGTATAATTGCCATAACTCGGAAGACATTAATGTGAGACACATTGATTGGTTGGTTCTGCATGTGCCCCAATGGGGCCAGAGATTGAACCTTGTATCTATGTGCCTTGACCTGGAATTGAACCCAAGACTCTTTGTTGCACAGGCCAATGCTCCATCCACTGAGCCACACCAGCCAAGGCTCTCAATTCCTTTTTTAAGGTCTTATGCAAATGTTTCTCTATAGATTCTTAAAATAAAATTAATCACTTTATTTTGAAGATATTGAACATATCCTTTTAAGACTTAAAAACACACACCAATAACCTTGATTTAATTTGTTTATGTGTACATCTACATTCCTCACCATGGAAATTTTGAGACTGAGACTCTTAATTACTTTTATATCCTAAATATTAGTACAAGCCAGATAGTAGGTGCTTAATTAATCATTGTGAATGATTATTGATGAACTAAGGTAGTATTAAATAAAAGACAGCGGCAAGGACTTTGAAGACATAGTTGCAGTACCCAGAAGTCCTCTTCCTGGGGAAAACCACCTCAAGCAATCAAGTTTCTAAAGTATTGGTCTCATTCTTTTATGCTCATTATTACCAATCAGTAAGTGCACACTTAAGTTTTTAACACACTACCACTTTTTTTTACAAAGTTGTGGGTACCATTTTGTAAGACCAGCAGCTTATGAGGGTTCTAATTGTTCTACCTCCTCAAAAGAACTTAGTAAGATTAGTTTACTTAATTTTAGCCATTCCAGTAAGTGTACAGAATTTCACCATGGTTCAATTTACATTTCTATGACTATTGATGTTTAACCATCTTTTTGCTGAAGTGTAAAGACCAGTTACACCTAAGATGATTAATGAAGTGAGGTGGTTGGGTTTAAATTGACAATCTTGCAATTGCTTGTATATACTTGTGCCATTTCCTGTCTTGGTGCTTTCTCTAGGATTCATTGAGGAATTTTCTGTTTCCATTTTATTTTTTTTGTAGGCTGACCAACTATAACTTTATTATTAGTGGTTACCTTAAGGATTAGGGCAAACATCTTCAAATTAATGCAGTATTCAAGTAATATTATAGAACTTTAAGAATAATATAAGAAAGTTACTTAACAATGTACTTTCATTTTCTAATTCCTGGCCCTTGTGCTATTTTTAAAAATTGTTTCCCTTTGCACATATATAAGCATCACAATTCATTGTTACTACTTTTACTTTAAATGTTCAATTACCTTTTTTTAAGTAGATTTATAATAAGAAAAACAGCTTTCATGTTGCCTCAAAAAGGAGAAGTTTAGACATTAATTTGACAAACATCAGCATATAGATGGTATTTAAAGTTATGAGATAAAATGTAAACATCAAGGGAAAAGGTAAACAGCATAGAAAACGGGGTACAGACTTAGGCTCCAATAACTCCATTATTTAAATCAGGTGGATAAGAAGGAACCAGCAAGAGATTAAGAGTGATTTGGAGTTAGGAGGATTTAGTAGGTGAGTATGATGTTAAAGAATATGAATGGTTTTTCACTGATGAGGGTTTCCACAGCATGAAAGGAGTCATTTGAGGTTTTGGATGTGCTGAATCTATATTTTTCAGACACTAAAAAAGCACAAGGTCAGTCTATTTTAGGTACTTCTCAAGATGTAGTCATTATTATGAGACTTGTTTAAAAAGCTATTTTCTAAGATTTTCTTTTGAATATCTATTTCAGGGGGTTGTGTCATTGTGGCTAACCAGTATCAGTATGACTGACGATTACTGTTATTCTGTATGCATGTGTCTGTCCTCCGTATGACTGGGGAGGAGGCCGCAGACTACCTAATGCAGGCATTTGAAAAGTCATTCCTCCAAGTACAAGAAAGAACTTGTTCAAAATTACAAAGAAACGATCTCCAATAAAAACACCTATACTCTGCCTTTAAGCTCACTTAGAGAGTGCATATATATATGACTATGAGCTATACAATGACCATTTATTGCACTTTCTAGGCACCAGCTACCAGAGTTGCTGGTATCTCCACTATCCCATTCAGTCCTCTCAATAATTGTAACTTATTCATCCTTAGTCAACAAATGACGGAACTGAAGGTCAAAGAGGTCTGGGTCCTCAGAATAATGCGGTGAGTTAAGTGAAGATATGGCATTCAAAGGAAGGTCTTCTGATCCTAAAACACATATCCCTTTTACTAAACAACATTCATGTTACTTGTAGTGCGGAATTAATAAACACTCACTGAACTGAATTCAACAATCCAAGTGTAATCAATATGCTCAAAGTCATGACCAAAATGCAAGCGAAATGTGAACCAAATGCAACTTTGCTTTGTCTCCTTTTGTTCCTTTAAAATGCATGTGGGGTGGGTTGTCTTTCCCATCACCAAGACTTTGCCATTTAGTCTTAGGTCACAGACAGACCTAACATCACTTGAAATTACAAAATAGTCAATTAAGGAATGAGTGTGTCCAGGTTAGAATAATAATTATAATCTCAATTTTCATTTTCAGATCAGATATCTCCATCTCTTCCTCCTATTAATGTATGTCTCAGATAGCCACTCACCTTCTGAGAAATATGATTGGCTTTCTCTCTCTCTCTCTCTCTCTCTCTCTCTCTCTCTCTCTCTCTCTCTCTATCTCTCTCTCTCTCTCTCTCTCTCTATCTCTCTCTCTCTCAAAACTTTTACTCAGTCAGTGATTGGTTCTGCAGTAAGCTGGTCCCTCCTTACTCATGCTTGTCTTTATGTGGTCCTTTCCATGTCTATTCTTAAGTCTTTATTGTGGAAAGGATTACATATGTCCCTTTTTTCTCTCCCATTGACCTCGTATAGCCAGTCCCACCCAGGCTTCCACCACCCTGTGGTCTGTGTCCATCTGACTACTTAAATGCTTGCTCAGCCAGTGTTGCTCAGTGGTTGACCATCAACCCGTAAACCAGGAGTCAATTCCTGGTGAGGGTTCATGCCTGAGTTTTGGACTGAATCCCCAGTGGGGGACATGAAGGAGGCAGCTGATCATCATTAATATTTCTATCTCTCTTTCCCTCTTTCTTCCTCTCTTTGTAATCAATATAAACATATCTTTAAAAAAGAAAAGGACAAAATGCTTGCCTTCTTAATAGTGCTAGGGGCTATATTGAAAGTACCACTCGGTAACTAACAAAGTCAGGAATTAAGAAAATAAAGAGACAAAAAAGAGAAACTTTGTAAAGTTAACATTAGCAGAAGCTAGCGATTGATCTCCTTGAGAATGGTAAGGGCCAAAACAGATGAAAATGAACAGTAACTTGAATGTTGGCAAAGTGATTAACTTGAGTGGGAAATTGCAGAATCCTGACTACCTGGGGAGAGACATGTAGTTTGGGCTATGGTAAATGAAAGGAAATATAGAGATAGAATTAAATCCTGGAAATCAAAAGAAAGAATGAATTGGAGAATCCCAGTATAAAGGTAAGACCTGAAGCCATTGCATGGAGTCAGCGGTAGAGTACAGATGAATAGACCACAGGAAAGGATCCTGGCATTGGGGGAGCGGATACAGAGGAGATGTTGTTATTAGATAGCTAAAGCCCAATCCAGCAATACAGGGAGTCAATAGGTAATTTCTAAACATGAACATGTGTAAATACCTGAAGTAACAGGTAAAAAAATCCAAAGTGGTTGCTTAGGGGCAGGAGGTCTGGAGCAAGTAAGAGGCCTGGGGCAAGGGGCAGGCTAGAAGGGGTCAATAGAGTTGAAATGGGGACATATGTAATACTTTCCACAATAAAAGATTTTTTAAAAATAAAATATAAATATAAATGAAATATTTTTATAAGGGAGTAGGTCAAGAAACCTGTATTTTTTTTAAATAAGGCTCTTAGTAAGATTTAACTTTACACCTTATGCATTTATTTTTAGATTAATTAATAATCGAATTAAAATATTATACTGACTTTGCACTTCCTTCAGCAAAGAAATCATTTACTGTTAATCACAGCCATCATGAAGGTCTAGATTGGTAGGATCATCTGGTCCAGGAATTTTAAGCAAATTGATTGCTTTCTCTTCAAGGATTGCAGTTGTGCCTGCACCAAGGCAATAACAAAACTTTTTGGAGCTTGGATTCCAGCTACCCAGACCTCCCAGTATTTTGGCTAAGAAAGTCTTTCACTTAACAAAAAACTATGACCAGAATTGGATTGCAATAATCTGGCCTTTCATAATTTAATTTCTAATGTTAGATTGGTACTAAAACCTATTTATGGGCTTTTTCCTTTTTTCACTTTCTTCCAGGAACATTATCTGGCTTTCTAAACTGGAGGAAAGCCTATATAAGGAACCTCTAAATCTTGGCAGAAAATATAAGTTGTTAGAGGTCTCATGTGTAAGACCAAGCTGTAGAATGTTTCAGGATTGACCTTCAAGATCATCTTGCCAGACCCTCATTTTACATGTTATAAAAAAACTATAGCCAAAAAAGGCTGTGATTTATATAATAAGGCCATACAGCTATTAATAGCACAGAAAGGAGAACTCAGGTTTCCTGGCTTCCAGTTCAGTGGTTCTTTCACTACATTATTTGGCACTATGTTAACCAAAGTACACTATACCACACAAGGAAACACTGCTGTATACTAACTGTGTTACCCTGCACCACATTACACTATTCGTATTACATCACATTATTCTGTACTATGCTACACTATACTATGCTACAACAAACAAACAACTACACTACACAGCACAACACTACATTGTACTATACCACACTGCACACTAGTATAATACTCTGTACTCACTATTTATAATATACTAGGCGCCTGGTGCATGAAATTCCTGCTTGGTGGGGCAGGGTGGGGGGGAGTGGGAAATCCCTCAGCCCAACCTTCACCCTCTCTAATTGGAGACCTGGTTTAGGCCCAATCCCACAGGCCTAAACTGGCGGTCAGACATCCCTCTTGCAATCTGGGACTTTTGACTTCTAACTGCTCACCTGTCTGCCTGTCTGATTGCACCTAACTGCCTCTGGCTGCCAGCCTGATCTCACCCCTAACAGACCTCCTGTGCCAGCCTGATTTTGCCCCCAATGGCCCTCCCCTGCTGGCCTGATGTTGCCCCTAACTGCTCTCCCCTACCAGCCTGATCACCCATACCTGACTGCCTCAGCCTCACCAACATGGCTTGTCTGGAAGGAAGTCAGACGTCCAGAAAATGGCCAGTCAGTCCCATCTAATCAGCGTATTACCCTTTTAGTAATTGCTTAAATGGGAGTGGGAAGTGGGAGCCTTTTTCAGCAGGAAGAAATGCTCTCGGCAGACAAAAACACATAATCCCTATATCTGAACTGATAGTCAGCCATATGCACTATACTATCAAACCAGTTATGAAAAATTGAACTGCTTTCTTACACCTTATACCAAACACCTGTTGCCCTTAAAACCCCTCCTCAGCCCCCACCTTGGGTTCTGCCTTCACAGTTCACCCAGATTAGTTTCTGATTGGTTCGTTTCTGTGCTAGTCAGCATCAAAAGTTCCACCTCTTAAGCAGCCATTGGGTACTGACATTTCACCCAGATTTGGTTCTGATTGGTCAGTTTCTATGCCAGTCAGTGTCTCTGGGCCTGATCAAAGAAGGGGGCCTATCAGCAGCCTCTGAGGAGGCCCAGAGAGAAATAAATGCATGGCTGCTGCCAAAGCCAGGAGAGAAAGAGAGAGGCAATGGCTGATCAACAGCTTCCACGAAGACTGGGGATCAGAGCCTGCCTCTCTCTGGGCCTGATCCGCAACCATCTTGGCAGTCAATGCTGGGTTGCTGGGCTGGCACCAGCTGCAGTCAGTGCTGGGTCACCACGGCAACTCAGCACTGACTTCTGGTGTTCGGCCCAGCCTTGGTCTTTACAGACCCTGGCTCTCTCTATATATAGATTACACTACACTAAAAACACTGGAATGAGTTTTAACCTCTAATCTTCTAGATGTGTTACACAGCAATCCATTAATATTTTCAGCCTTCAGTACAGCTTGAATTCTTTATCTGAAACAGACCCTATCATTGTCCTACATTTCTTATGCCTTCTGCAGTGGACTTTGGGATTCATTGATTTCCATTTGGCAGACAACCCTATTCTTTCTTTATTTCGTGGATTGTGTTGGATAATAACCCAGTCATTGCCCCAGTGGGCTCTCCTATTGTTATCTGCCCACCTGCATGGTACCCTATTTTAAAGACTGAATCCTATAGATGCCTCCCTGTGCTCAAGTCCCTTTATGTGCTGCAGGTTATAAAGCTGACCTTTACTTTTGGTGTTCTTTCTAACAAACTGAGCAGGTCCCAAGCTCCATATTTGGACTAAGAAGAAGATGACAGCCTTGTTATTATTTTGCCTTCTCTCCTACCCCAATGATTGGAGCTGTACACTAGGAATTTGGGCCCCAAAACATCATTCCCATCTCTATTGGCAGCAGCAGTGGTGGCATTAGCCTACCATCAAGTAAAAGAGGCTATTGAGAGGTAATTTGCATTTGGCTAAAACTTAGTCCTGTGGTCAGGACTGAATTTATTATTTAAACCTGAGTAGTAGTTTCCTCAAAAATGAAATGTAAATAATAATGACATTGATTCTACAGAATCATCTTGAGGACTAAATATAATTATGTATAGCACGCTCTTTGCACAGTACCGAACATATACAATATTTAGTGTTAAGTACCGGTAAATGTTAAATGTTATTTCACTTCATCCTTAAAAAAATAAAAGCCTTAGTAACATTATCTGAAATTGAGATTCAGAAATATTAAGTAACTTGTCCATAACCATACTGTAAGAAGTGGGTAAATGAGACCAGGAGCCCATGTTCTAACCCCTTTCATATCCTGCCCTTTTGATAATCAAGTCCCTGGCTAGTCTGATCTTCAGAGCAATGCTCTGCCCACCTGTTGGGCAGCTCCAGCTTGGATCCTCCCTGTTGCCAGGCGTCTGCCTGAATCATGACTGGAACATGTTGATCCCTATTGGACCCATGCCTAGCCCACCCAGCAGTAACTTCTCCACCAGCCTCTGCAGCAAAGGACAGCTCTCTCAGTTCCTGTTCCAACCTACAGAGCAGGGCTGATGCCAACTCTGCTCCATGCCCCAGGCCTGTCTGGCTGCAGGTAGGCTGCTCTGACTCATTAGGGAGTCCTGAGTTCTGACTGATCCTTTGTCTAGTCTTTTGTAGGGTCAACATGATAGCCACCAATGGAAGGGGAGCAAGGAAGAAAGCAAAGAGGAAAATAAGAAAGTTTGCGTTTGTTATCTGCCCAATGAAGTCAACAGGAAATAGTTCAGTGTAGATCAACCAGTTCACTGTCCTGAGTAAAAGGAAGGCCCGTCTCTTCCTGAGTGATGGAAGAGTTAATCACTACCCCACCCGGGCAAGTATTTGTCACCCAGAGGTTTACGTTTGAATTTTGGAGAATCCCCTCCTTTTTTATTTTTTTCATCTAGGCACAGTCACTTCAGTGCCTGTGTCTATTTTAATAGCCTGGAATGCTGTTCCCTTTGCCCATTATTTTCTTTCACTATGGGTTTTTCTGACCCTCAGGGTAGATTTATGCTTCTAGCTGAATGATTACTCAGTGAGTCCTTGCCAGGGGATATTCTGTTCCAAGAATGACACATCTCTTTGGGGATGACTCTCTACCTAAAAAGGTGGGCGGGAGGTCAGGGGAAGCCCCTTCCCAGCAGAAAATAGCTCCTTTGTGTGCTTAACGAAAAAAACCCTGAAATGATGAACAGCCTGATTTGGGGGCTGTGAGTGGGTGAGCCACTCCTGTGAAGTCATTCTCAATGCTCCCTCATAAGGAGAGATTATGAATTTAACGAGCAGAAAAATTCTGACAAGCCAAAGGCAATTAGCAAAGGCTGAATTCCTTGAATTCCTTGCAGTTATGAAATCATTCAATCCTAATGGAATTATACATGTCTCTCTCTATATATATCTTTTATCTGTATATCTAAATCACATATAGGACTATATTATATTCTTTTATTTGCATAAACAGACAATTCTTAAGGTGGGTTCTATTGCCCACTAGTCCCAGGAGAGGCTAGTACTATAGTCAAATCTGGTTGGAAATGCCACTTGCTAAGGCCCCCTCATTGCTCTGTTCACATTACATGTTCTGAGAAATCCTGCAGTAAAGATTTTGTTTAATTTTATTGTCTCCAGCATCCCAAATATTTTTTAATATGAAATCCTTTTCTCAATACTAATACCTATTAATATTCCAAGGAATCAATGCTCCATACAACATGTACTTTGAGCAATCCTATCTAATAAAGAGGGAATATGCAAATTGACTGTCACACCATCATAAAGATGGCAGCACCCACAATGGAGGCTTCTATAACACAGGATGGCTGCACTCAGAGCCTAGGCCAAGTTCCAGTAATTAACCTTAACGAGCAAGCAGCAGGGACCCAAGGCTGTGTGGTGCTAGACCAGGGCAGGGGACCTGAGGTTGCACCCCTGCTTGGTGGGGTTTGAAAGGGGATCTCAGGCTATGCTCCCCATCCCTGGCACCAAACTGGGGGACCTCAGGTCATGCCCCCTGCCCTGGCCCCAGACCAGGGGAACTGAGGCTGAGCCCCCACCTGAAGGACAATTTTGAGGTGCACACAGGTGGGTGGGAACTTGACTCTGGGTCCCATGCTCATCCCTTTGTTGATGCTAATACTGAAAACATTTCTGACACTCTTATTTATTTTGCTCATGTTGCTTTAAGATACTATGTGATGTTCTTTAGAATATTCTAAGCTATGGTAAAACTTTGTTCTTTGAAATGGCTTGTTTTTTGTAAACTGCCTTCACTCAAACCTATGTCCATTGAATGAGATGACTGATTAAGCCATGCCATTATAAGTCCAACAGCAAAGTACCTTTAATTACTGGGGACGGGAGTGGCAGGACAAGAGGAGGTGGAAGAAGAGTGTTTGAGGTCTTCCTCATTCTATAATTGGATTATTATACCAACTTGCAGCCTGGATCCTGCAACTCTGCTCTTTCCCTGCTTTAGTCCAAATCACCATCAGACCAACCTTTATAAATTTAATGAATAGTCACAATCCTCGATCAAACCCTTGGGCATCCCCTACTTCAAGACTTTTCTGCAATGCCTGGTTTTAAAGCTCTCCCAGAATCCCCATACATCCAACCTCATTTTCCTCTACTTCCCTCATTTCTGAAATTGCCAGCAAGTGTTCTTACCACGTCACAAGTTCTCAGGTACTTCTTGTTCTGTTCTGATTGTCTGACATATTCAACTTTTCCCCTTGAAACAATCTATAATTTTTAAGATTCAATTTTTTCTTAACTTTCTTGAAACATACACATCATCATCAATATAATTTTTGTCTAGATACCTCCAAGATTTCAAAGCTTTATGAATGGTGATTATATTTTCTAATCTATAAATACAAATGTTCTATCTAATATAAAGTGACCTATAAAAGAGTAACATAAATATTATAAATTATTGTAGTTCTGAAATACATGAGATAGTCTATAGTAGCTGAAACAGTCTCATATATGTATGACATATTCTCATGTGACACAATTCAGGAAAACATTATTTATTCACATAGAAGTTTATGTTGCTGACTCTCAACAGCATTGTAAGTCATTAGATGCTAGAGAGTCATATTTTTAGTTTTTCTGACTTCCTTGTGCACATGTGTAAGCTTCTCACGTTTTCTACTATAAGAATACAAAATAAATTAAATTTTAACCCCTTTCTAAAAATGTATTCATCATTTTGTAGTTTAGAGTTGCAGTAGGAACAATTGAGCTAGGCAGTTTCTGCTTAAGTTGATGTTTTTGTTGGTTTCTTTATTTCCACATTTTATCTTACAATCAAACCCTCCTTTATTTACAGATGCCTTCTGTTAGGGAGAGACACAGGATGTCTTGTGCAATTCAGGAATACGCTTAAGTGGTACTTCTCCCCAAAATGATAAATCAGAGTGATGTAAAGAAATAAAAATCCATAGCCCAATTCCTGTCTGTGTCCACACCTGGCTACATCCCTCTATACATTCACCTTCTTGCTCTGAGGGTGGAACCATGACTCCTCTCTGGAAATTCAGAATTACATAATGTGTGATTGAGCCCCTGGCAAAGACTGTAGAATAAAGGTTAGACTAACACTTTATGTAAGGAAGATGATGTATCAGTGGTTTATCATTAATCCCAACAGTGCGGATCATGAAATGGCATTTCTGAGCCCACATTCTGTCCATGTTTCCATTATTTCCTTTGTAGTAAATTGACAACCATTATTACAAAATTTCATGGAACTGGCATATCATAATGACAGATTCTAAGTTCTGTCCAATTGCCTTCCACATTTAGAAACATTTAAAAAATTGGAGCTTGTCTGATTGTTTTTCTCCATAAATCCTACATTTTCTATTGAAGGTCAGAAGTTAGAGAATTTGAATTTCATCTCCAGGACAAAGACTACTCTGAAGCTCATAGCAGGCCAAAACATACATGTGTTAAGATTAGAAATGAGTACACATTACTCATGAAAGAAGCTCTGTTGTCCTACTGCCTGTAGCTTATTACTAAAGAATAGTTTGTGGTTGTTATGGTTGTTACTGCTATCATCTTCATTATTATCCTTATCAGGATGTCCATCTGATCCTAGTTGGCTGCTGAGACACTGTAAAACCTGTATTCTGGAAAATGTTTTCTTCAACTGACCTTTCATGTGTCAGAAGTTTACACACGAAGCTGGGAGCGAGGGGAGAGGAGGACAGTCACACAGCAGCCATCTGTAACGTGACAAGGACCAGAAGTTTACAGGGCAGAGCTGGATTGACCTCTTCCCCTAGTGAAATATAAAAGATCACATTGTTAGCCAGTTTTCCAAATGTGTAGAATCTCGGAAAAACCTATGTGATTTAAAGTGTCATTTATTTTTATCCCCTCAACACTAAATCACTAATATAGGAAATGTAACAAGAAACAATAAAGTATTGTGCAGATTTTTTCCCCCCTGAGTGGAGGATCTTTACGAATTTTAAA
The DNA here is from genome assembly GCF_964339955.1 of Pipistrellus hanaki. NCBI lineage: Eukaryota > Metazoa > Chordata > Mammalia > Chiroptera > Vespertilionidae > Pipistrellus > Pipistrellus hanaki. The sequence continues at coordinate 13,017,035 of NC_140512.1, read as the reverse complement.
AGGTAAAGGAACGATTATCAATACTTAGGCTGAAACAGACAAAAATTGGGACATTATCCTGAACTGGGATTTAGAATGTGTTCTGAAAGGTTAAAATTCAGATGGTACTTAAAAAGGAACGCATGGAATATAATGAGATGCAAAAGAAAATAACAAATCAATCACCTCCAAGTGCATCTTGGTCTCAGATATTAAAAAAGTCCCCCTTCTCTTTGCACTCAGCACAGTGAAATTTCCAAAAGCACTTCTTGTTAAGAAGCAATCTTTTTTCTTCTTCTTCTTTTTTTTTTTTCAATCTCGAAAAGGGCAGCCCAATGTCAAATGCTAAGTGTGCCCAGATAATGAGCTCCAGTGTTTCTCCCAAATGGGGTAGAGGCCTTGCACTCTGCCAGGACCTTCTTTTCCTCCTCATTGGCGATTAGTCATGCCATGGTGTTTAAAACTGAAACGTTCGTTTTAAATACTATAAAAATGTGGCACAGAGCGCGGGCAAGGCATCTGTTCCAGCAAAATGTTATGTTTTGATCATTTTCAAAAAAGATTTTTCTGTTTTTAAAGAAAGTGTGTGGACATGGAGATGAGTCAGTCAATCTGAGGGGTACTGTACGCTGAGTTATTTTGAAAGCTGTAAAATTTAAAAATACATGGAAAAAAATAATTTTCCTTAAATATTATTTCAATTTTATTCTTTGACTTAGTATTCCTTTTTCTTTTTAAATCTTTTTATAGCATCAAATTCATTGCCAGAGGGAAAAATGCCATCTCGAAGTCAGCTATAGAATCATCATCATATGGAAACCTACATGCAGGCCTACAAGAATGGTTACACTTATATTTGTAGATCTAGGTTATCTTTATTTGAAAAGAATGGCATTCGTGATGCAAAGGTGATTTATGTAGATATATAATTACACTGTTTAAAACAGTTCCTGAATACATAAATGTTCTCCCAAATCAAACTATTCCCCGATGAGGGCTTCTACCACTTTAATAGTAGACCCACAACTCAAGAGCAATTGGACATAAACTGTATCTAACCTCAAAATTTTCTATGCTGATCTACATACCCCTTCATTTTACAAATGAGATGCATTTAATGTGTTAACACTAATTAATAGCCTGATAGTAGTCTGTTCCCCAGAGGGAGAATACTTGGAAACTTTAAAGTAACACAAACAGAATTTCAATAAGATTTCTCTTTCTGCCTTTTCTTTTTCAGCCTTGCAACATTGCTTTTTCACAGAACCTCAGAAGTAAGTTGTAGTTGCTGTTTATGAATACTCATGTGTAGTTTGATCTCATTTTGAGAGTTTGAGGTCCCACCAAAAGCGTAACCCACAAATACTAACAGAGAATTAACACGGGCTTGCTGTGTTTTTCTCAAAGCAAATCATGTTACTTTCAGAGCCATTTCTTTATCTGGAGAACTAGAGAGAAATGACAGTTATCTTCCTCCTGATAGATTACTGAATTCTGAAGTGTGAGAAAGTATTTGCATTTGCAAAGCACTCCTCAGTTAGTTTATCACCACACCCTTGAAACAAGTCAGAGCAGCTACCTAACCAACTATTTTTATCTTGATCTGTTCATTTTGACCATCTAAAGCAGCACAATCAATTGGACTAGCCATTCTGAGACACAAATTGGCTGTTGAGAAAGCCAAAACACCAGATTGGCTGCTTTTTTTAATAGGTGTTTTTCATGATATGAAAATATTGGGAGAAAATAGAAAAACTGAGTCAAAGATCCAGATGTTTGGTCCTCCCCTTGCCAAATAGCTACACATTTTGCAGCATTCAGGTTTGTAACTAAACTTCTCAGCTTTCAGTAGAAAACCTGTCATCATATAGATATAGCCCTAGAGGAGCTGTAAATCCCAAACTAATATGGTCCCAAGAAAAGCATTTCTTTCACCCAAGATAACAGTTGCCTGTACATCTGCTGTTTTCTCCTCACTAGGCAGCTTCCTGAACAGAAAGGGCACAGGATCCATTGTTCAAAATCCTAGAGCGTTCTCTTCTTTATTTAGGCCTAAGACAGCTTAGAAAGGAGAATACTTGTCTGAGCCAAAAGAGAGCCATGACAAGAAGAGCTTCTTTACTGAACCAGTCCACTTTGTAATTCAGATATAGATGCAAGAGCTTATCATTGCAACATTGAGAGAGGCATGACCCAGACCTTTCTGGGCTGGTTTGTCTTTTTTATACACTGATTAGGACTTTTATTGGACATAAAAATGTGTGCCTCAAGCTATTGTGCATATTCTAAATCCAGTCCGCTCTGCTAACAACACTTACAAAGTTCAAATGAGCTTAGCAAAAGTAAATGTATGTGTTGAGGGGGATGGGATGGAGAAGGTTACAACTTTAATGTATTGCCACTTTGCATATTTTCTTTAGTATTTTTGTTGGTTTGTTTTATCTTTATCATTGAAAGTATTTCAGATGACCTCTTTTTTCTCCCATTGACTCCCTCCTTTCCACTTCCATCCCTCCCCAGGCCTTCACACTATTCTCTGTGCCCATGGGTTATGCCTATATACGTGTAAGTTCTTTAGTTAATGTCTTCCCACCCCTCCTTCCTATTTTTGATGGCTGACATTCGTTTGCATTGCTTCTTCTGCACCTGGGCACATATTAATTCAAAGCTACAATTACAGTATGTGTTATCTGTAATTTTTCTGTTTTCTTCCTTGGATTCACTTCTCTTGAAATATCACATTTTAATTATGTGCATAGAAATGACTTCATTGCTTCTTAACTCAGCAGCCAACTCATTTTCTCCTGATGGTATGATGACCTGTCCTTGTGGGAGAAACCCATCTGTTTATATTCTTTAAGCTGTACCTACACAAGGAACAGGTTTTGTGTGTTTTGAAATCATCTTTCCTCATTGCACCACTCGTTCCTTGCCTACAAAGGAGAAATTAAAATACTAAGAGGAAATCACTGCATTCAATAAGCATTTCCAGCAAAACTAATAACCAGTGAGCACACTTGGCATAAAGAACATGGCCTGAAAATTATCAAGAGCTATGAATTTCAACCATTTAAGTATTTTATCTCAGTGTCAAATATTAGCACAAGTAATTTAGCATAGGGCATGGTATATGTTATTATAAATAGTAGTTATATTTTAAATTGGGATTATATATGATGGGATCCAAGAGACAAAATATTTGACTCTTAGTAATGTGTGACTGTTAATAAAAACTGTTTTTTGCAGTCTGGATGTCTACCTGATGTTAATAATAGGTTTATAAAGGAAAATGACTCTACCTGTCTGGCATAAAATCCTGGCTTGACAATAAACATTGGTTGAGATGTACTTAATAGAATATCTTCAAAAGAATTTTTTTTTACTATCAGCTTACTTTCACAAGTAATTGGGGAAGATTGTTATCACCTGTCATAAGAAATCTTTTTAAGAGTAAGGTTTATTCCGGGGACAGAGTTGGTAAATGATTAAAAAAAAATTATCCTCATTCCATAGGAAAGAGCATCTTCATAGGAAAGAATGGATGTAATTCCACTACACAGAGTTTCTCAAAGAACTGGGTTAAGACCCTTGGAGATACAAAGCATTGTCTCATCTTGAGCACTGTTGAATTTAGTTCAAACTCAGAAACCCATAATGATATTCAAGCTAAACCTTACACATACCCGTCCTGAATTAAATTGGGTTTAGATTGGCAGAAGTATCTTAAGCCCTTCCTCATGAACAGTTAGGGACTAGAGATAGGTTTTTAGTGTCCTGCTTCCCTAAGATCCAAGAGCTTAGAGATAAAAAGATACTTGATAGCAGTGAGAACATACTCCTGCAGCTTCACTTTCTAGTCCCACTGTAGGATGCAGACTGCATGACTAGCCCTTCTGCTAAGGCCACAAGTTTCCCCACCAATTCACTCACATTTCCTTATAATTCCTTTCATTGTCTTTGTTGTCCTGAGAGAATTGAGCCTGGCTATGGACCCCAGCCACATTATAAGACTTATCACCACTATTTGGAAAAGGAAGGAAAAGCAGCGAATGACCAGAAACTAAGCAAAATCACTTTCCCAGAGCGAAAAGAATATGTGTTGGGTTTTGAAGGTGGACAAGGGATGAAAATTACATCCTATAAAGACAAATGATGAAATAAAAGGGGGAAAAATTGAATTTTGGGGAATAGCCTGTAAGTTAATAATGACAGCTTGAGCTCATTGACTTGGTGCCATCTAATAGGGCATCACAATGACCCCCATGGAAATGAGTAAAAAGGGCTTCCTGAGAAAGCAGCAAGCCCTAAGCATCACTACCGGTGCCCCAGGCAGCTTCCTAGGTAGAATTTTCACTGGAAGAAGGTTAGCAAATTTTGTTGAACAACTACTTCTTTTCAGGTAAGGTTCTTAGACTTCTGTAAACTAAACCAGCAGTCCCCATTTCATTATCCTTACAGGTTGTGCCAATTACTAAGCTTTTGTCTTTCAGTTTCAAATCCACCTTTTACTAGCAGCAACTTTGTGTTCTGGGCCTTGGACTCTAAACCATATTCATGCCTGTTGGAGGAGAAGGAAATCCTATTCCCTGTCTGTATTGTCCAAGCAATGCTTCTTCACCCCACAGTTACAGTTCCTTCCTGTCGCAGCACCTGTTCCTGCCTTGACAGAGTCAGGCTTAGGAAGCACTTCCAAAAGTATCAGCACTCACTGAGCCAAGCCTCCCAATAGTCCAGGGCTCAGCTTCACCAGGCTGCTTCTCCAAGCCTGCAAGTATTAATGATTCCAACCCTTTTCCTTAGCTCCCCAAGTCCTGTGGAAGGTGGCTGTTTATGTGCAGTTGCTTCCTCCACAATACCTTGAATTTTCCTTTACTCTTTCAGTTCTTCCATAAATAGTTAACATATCCTTATATTGAATCCCCTGTTAAAATAACTGGAGTGATTTCTGTCTCCTGACCGAAACTAAAACTGAAATTAAATAGGTTAATTAATCAATTAAGTGTTTTGGTTCCGCAACTAACTTGTAACTTATACTATATAGTGTATCTGACTAAATCCTTTATCCTTTTAGCCCTCACCATAACAATCTCCAATTAGACTTGCAGAAACAGAGCATTTTTTTTTTTTTATTGAACATATTACAACTCACTTGACATGGTCAAGATTTTTATGGTTTTAGGTGATAGAAATCCTCAAGAGCATACAAAAATTAGCCCCTGGTTAAAGGTAGGCATCTTATGGGTGCTTCATTAAACCTGTCTTATAGCTAAGGCAAGCAAACTTTTCACTTTCCTTTCAGTATTATAAAACAAATTATTTTGATCATACAAAATGAAAATCATATCTGAGACTCCCACTGGTTATTTTTTATATGTTTTAAGGAGGATTCAAAACTTACAATAAGTCCATTTTGTCTTTCTTCTCAGTTAGTGTAGGTGGTCTTTTATTTAGTTATGTGTCCTTGATAAGTGACTCAGGTTTTCATCAGATTATGTTATTCCCACCTATAACTGACCTACTGGACTGGATATTATGACATATGTTTTTGTCCTTTATTGGGATCACAATATGCATTCCCAGTATATGAGAAAAACAGCATGTAAGAAGGATATCCTAAGGATAGATTGTCCATTCCCTGAAATTCATAGATTCTTACACTGTGATTCCCATGTGTTTTAAAAAAATTATGAACACCAAGAAAAGGAAAATGTATGCAGAAATGTGTGTTGCATTCAGAAAGGTTAGGAAATTGGAGAGTTTCTCACATGTCTTTGTACAAATATATTGCCCTTCTAGACCAAGTCAGAGGAAATGGGAATTATATTATCTGGACCAGTCTCCCCTATGGAATTGCTTTAAATGATTACTCTTTGCTGATCTGACATCAATTCTTAAGGCATACTCTACGATACAAATAGATTTTTTTTTCTCTTGTGGAGATGTTTATTGAGAGTATTTTCTGTTGCATTCTACAGTTTCCTCTTTATGAGTGAACATTTTGGAAAAATTCTCTTCTGGTGTGGGTATGAAGAATAGTTATGCATCCACTAAGCACTTGCTTGGTGTTTATTTTATGGAAAGAAAATTATGTAATTGACCACTTTTGTCTCTTCATCTTGGATGCTAGGAAACTTAATGCGAAATTTGTTGCCCACCCATTAGTAATTGTATAGGGCTTTGTAATTTGCATATTTATATCACTCTCATTCCTGGCTCCATTTTCAGACCCCAGGACTGTTTTATTTTCTTTTTCACTAAATTCTAAAATTTATATTACTATAACTGTTTACATACTCTTGTAATGGTAATAAACAACAAAACAAAAAGAACAAGAGGACAAATGATTAATGCTGTTTCGTGGTTGAAAAAGAAATTGATTGTAAAAAGGACTTTGAAATGTGAATAGGAGTTCATTCAATAGAAAAGGGGGAAGGGGAAGCATTGCAGCAGTGGGAATTGCAGTAGCAATGGTATTACGTGAGCTCAATGAGTGAAAGAAAAGAGCGTAGCCCTATGTGCATTGGTAGAAAATGAAGAAAGCAAGAGGGGCATGAGGTTTGAAAGCTAAGCCAGACTCAGGTTGTGAAATGGAAAATTATTAAGTGACACAAGTCACAAAAAGGTGTGATCAGAGTGTGCCTTGAGAAGATAGTTCTGGTGTTCCTAAAGAGTTGGGAATAAAACTAAAGGAGAGAATGAGTGTGTGTGAAGACCTGTATCAGCCCCAGCTTGCTCTAGCCCCAGATTAGCTGTCGTGATTAGGTATTACACCAGCTCAGAGCCTGGTTTATTAAAAACTAAACCAGGTGACATAATGAGCATCTCATTGTTTCTAGAGAATGAGATCTGAAAATATCCTGCTGACCTGCTCCTGGAGTCCTGAGTTTATATTCTCCCTGCTTCTCTTATGACCCACTTGTCCCTGAAGTCTGTACTCAGGTTCTAGGTGCCCATGCGTTCTTTTCTTTCTATTCATTAGTGCCCATTTTATTACTCCAGTCCATTGGCCAAGAACAATAGCTTTTCATTTATTCCTGTCAATTTCTTTTTCTCCAGGGGTAGACTATACAGACCGTATTCTTACATCTTTACTTGAATGCCCTCCCCTGGAAATCTGGATACCACACGAATTTTCCCTACCCTCATTAGAACAGGGTAATTATGGTAGATGTAGTATGAAGTATTTGTATTCTGGAAATACCTGGAGGTAAAGACTCTAGGTGGTTTTTTTGTTTGTTTGTTTGTTTTTGTTTTGTGTGTGTGTGTGTGTGTGTGTGTGTGTGTGTGTGTTTTGTTGTTGTTTTGTTAGAGACTGGATGTAAGAGAGAAAGAGAAGTCAAGGATGACTCCAAGGTTTTTTACCTTAAAACCAGGATAGCATTACATTAACTGAAATGGGAAATATGACAACACAGGTTTGGGAAAGATGATCAGAATTTTTGTTGCAGTGATGGTATTGTTATGTAATAATGAACATTTGAGTTTGGAGAGATTCAAGCTAAAGAGTTACATTTGAGATAAGCTGGTATATGGATGGATTAAAAGCAATGATATTGGATGAGATCACCAAGAAAATGAATTTCAATAGATAAGTAAAAATGAAGTAGAAATGCACTAGGACACTCCAAAGTGAAGTAGTCCGGTTGATGAGAGAAACATCACGGAGACTGAGAACCACTGAAAGAGAGTCAGGAAGAAAACAAGGAGATGTGGTACATTGAAAGCCAAATAAGGTAAATGCATCAAGAAGAGGGAGTGAAAATCTGTGTCCACTGCTGATGGATATGATACTATATGTCTTAATTTGAATAGGACAGTCTTCAATTACACATGTTGTTTCAGCATAATTTTTAAAAATATGTGTTTTGTTTTGTTTTTTTAGAGAGTGATAAAAGGGGAAGGATGGAGAAAGAGAAACATCCCTGAAAGAAAAACATCACTGATCTGTGCCTACTGGGGATTGAGCCTACAACCCAGTCATGTGGCCTACCTTGGAATCAAACCATGACTTCTTGGTTCCTGGGTCAATGCTCAACCATTAGGCCACACTGGCCAAGCCCAGTATCATTTTTGTTTCAATTTTAAATACTAATTATATTGAAATATAGTTGATGTATAAATTATATAGTTTCAGGTGTACAACATAATAATTTGATATTCGTACCACAAAATAATTACCACAATAAATCTAGTTAACATCTATCACCACAAATAGTTTCATTTTTTTTGTCAGCATAATTATTAATCACACCTCCTTTTATTCTCATTAGAAATAATCCAGCTGAAACCGGTTTGGCTCAGTGAATAGAGCGTTAGCCTGTGGACTTAAAGGTCACAGGTTTGATTCAGGTCAAGGGCATGTACCTTGGTTGCGGGCACATCTCCAATAGGGATGTGCAAGAGGCAGCTGATTTGATGTTTCTCTCTCTTTGATGTTTCTAACTCTCTATCCCTCTCTCTTCCTCTCTGTAAAAAAAATCAATAAAACATATTTTTTTTTCAAAAAGAAATAAGCCACCTAATAGGTCAAATAAGGTCAACCGAGAATGGATTGTTATATTTAAAAGATGAATGCCACTAATAACTTTGTCATAATACATTGTGGTGGAAGGCATGGGGGTAATAGCCCCAGCAGACAGGACTCAAATTAGAATGTGTAAAGAAATTGGAGACAATGAGTAAAAACAACTGAATCAGGAAGTTCTGCTTTAAAGGAGAACAGAAAGGCAGGTGGTAGCTAGAGGGCAAATATCTGTCAGTCAATAATGATAGGTTTTGTTTGTTTTGGTAAAATGCACTTCCACATCTTCTTTTTAATCCCTCTTCCTTTGTCTGCCCTCTAAATGTTGGGCTTCTTCAGAGATAAATCCTAGCCCTCCTTTTAGTCTAAATTATCTTTCTTGTTAACTGCATTGACTCTTATGGCTGTAAGTATAATCTAAATGTTGACAACTTCCAAACCAAAAGCTCTGACTTCTCTTTTGAGGTCAAGATCTGAAAATGCAACTTTATGATTCAGGTGCCTTCTTAAATGGACATCTAATGGACATTTCAGACTTAAGATGTCCTAAATTGAACTTTTGATACTTCCGGTTCACATCCTCCCTATTCTTTATAAGGTATCAGTTGCTTAAACCAAGAACCTAGTGATCATTCTTGACATTTCTTCCCTGCTCATCTCTCCACATCCTACCCATCAAGTCATTTAAATGATACCTTAAAATACAGTTATCATCCTAATCCCACATTAGAGTAATAATTCACCTTTTATCTTCTATATTCTGTAATACAGGGGATATTGCCCTGAAAGTTACATTTTCATGCTGCCATACTAGTTGGCTTCTGGCTGTGTTCCTTGAATAGAAACCATTGATAGGATAATAAAGAACAGGAAGAAAGGAGAGAAAAAGTATTTCTTCCTCCACTCCATTTTCAGGTGATACCTTTGCAGTGACTCCAGCTTCCAACCAGCTGATGCTAGCCCTGGTGATCTAGTGATTTCACTTTCTCTCCTGATTCCTTAATTTCAGAAGGATGAAAATGTTTTGTTGCTTAACCTTAAAGTCATCTCACCCTCTCCTATGACTTTGTTCTTTCACTACTAGACTAGCAACTCCACAGATTAAATCTTCTCTGCTCTAAGTTAAGGTCTTTCTAGTAATTATTTTTTAATTGGATCCTTAGAAATACTCATATTCATCTATTGTTCAACTCTTTATGAACAACTATTTTCTAAGCTGTCATTACCTCTTTCCTGGACAACAGCCTTCTAGTTGGTGTTCATCACCTCTAATCTTTCCTTCCTTTGATACATTCACACAATTGCCAGAATGATCTTCTAAAAACTTAAAGCATCCCCTTTAATATTTTTCAATTCTTTGTTAAATTATAGACTATCTCCTTAAGCTGCCTATGGAGTACATGAGTATTTGGCTTCTCACTATTTCTCCAACATCATCTCACTTATTCTATCCCATATCTTTCTCTCCCCACCTACTACAACCTTACCTTTTTTGTAAAAATCCTACTCACATACCATTTAAATTTGTGTCTCTTCCTCTACTCTGTTATTTTTCTTTTGGTTTTTTGGTTTATCCCTTTATTTTATGTATCATGATTTACAATTACATATTTACTTATGTGCTTAGTGTTTTTTCTTTTCAACAAAAGGCTTCAATTGTAATGTTCTTCATCATTTACCCAGTGCCAGGCACAGTGGTGGATTTGTAAAATGTGCACCTTGAGGTAGTGTCTGAATAACTGAATAGTGATTAATTTACATTAGCATTTTCTTTATCATTAGGTTACAATAGTCCATCTCAGAGGCATTCCTATTAACCAAATCAACTGCAAGCTATGTTTGTAATCAGCAAACAGATCCAGCCCCACTCCACTAGATAGTTATTGGTTTTAAGCCTGCAAAAAAACTAAGGAAGCTCCATTTTGGAAAGCCAGAACTTAAAGTCACTGAGCCTTACAAACTCACCCTCTCCTACCTCTATTAAATATATACTTTTTCTCTCCAGCTCGTTCAAATGTGATCTATTTTCCAGAGGAGAATCCAAAGTTCTTATCATGACAGGTAGAGCAGGTGCCAGCCTCTTTCTCTGTTCTTGAATGACCACTTTCTGACCCCAACACCTCTTCTCAGGCAGTATCCATTTCCATTACACTCATGAGTGAGTCCTACCCTCCTCCCCTTTATCGTTACCATTGCTTTCCTGTTCCCATCACTGGAAATGCTGTCTTCCCCTTGCCATCTGAGAAACCTTGATCAATTCCATGATCTAACAAAAGTACCTCCTCTCCTGTTCAGCTTCCCTACACTTTATCCACTGAGTCAGTTCTCTCTGTGTGTCCTGCTACCATCCAGCATTTCCCTGTAGGCAATTTATCACATCACGCTTTAATTTTCTTTTAAAGGCCTCACTCTTGTATTTGACTATGAGCAGGGACCATCAATTGTTCCTATTTGCATTCTAACACAGTGTATGGTCTGAAAGGTACTTCATAAGCTCGTGTTTAATGGATGCTTAGGTGAACTATAATTCGGCTTTTTGTTCTCTTTCACCATCTCAAAAAATTTGCCACAGAAACTTCTATTTGTTTTCTCTTTCCTTTTAGTTCCCAAATTGCACTTCTTAGTGTGTTGCTCTCCTTTCCTAACACCTTTCATTTTCTTAGCTTTGAGATAAGCTACCGCCAACCCATGTGCTCCCCCTGCCACCTGATCTATTGACTCTACTTTCCTCCTTGCTCAGTGGCAAACATGGCCCCATTGCCACTCCTTTCTGAAGTAGCAGAAGGAATCTGTGTCAGGATTGTAATCCCCCATGTATCTGAGGGTAGGAAGGTACACAGTGGTCCTGCCACCCACTGACCCCGACTTTGTTTTCCTCAGCACGAAGTGCGGTCGGTCCTGGGGCTTGATGCGCTAATCCATCTCCCCTCAACCAGGAGAGTACAGGCGAGGAGACATTCTGCAAATCAAAGAAATAACCAGAGAGACTCGTTTGCATGCACTGTTGATTTTGGTTCCAGGAGATGTTAATAACAGCAGAGCAGAGAGTGAGACCCTCTTGCATCTTTATGCTGAAAAGCAGCCCTTCTCCTCTCTCAATCGTATTACTAGAGAATGACTCTGGCACTTAATTAGCAAGAATATGCAAGGTCAGATTCCTCCTTTTGGAGTAGTGATGAATTCTAACCTTTCCCAATAATACAGCTTCTTGGCTTCTTCAAAATCATTTCTTTTAAGGTGAGCCGTAAAGCAATAGTACTTTTCGCATGCGTAGTGCTCTGTTTCTCTAACAGGTACCAGGAATTATCTGGTCTCCTTTTCCCAGTGTTCTCCCTCTGATGAGAGGACTCGGAGGAAGCCCTGCAACCCCACGAGTCCGCCTGTTTGTTGAAATCAGTTCAAGATCATCCAGGTCTGCAAAACTCAGCTGAGGCAGCTTGTTGCATAATTTACCAGAGAAAAGAGGGCCATCTGGAGAGCCAATCTGGAGAACTAAGCAAAGGCAGTCTTTTTTTTTCCCCTCTTCACTTCTGATTGACTCCCTGCCTATATTAGGCCTCAGCAATCCTTGGCCTGTAGCCTGAGAGATGGTGGTCCAGGTCAAAGGTCTTGGCCTTCTGGTAGTGATCCCTCGGAAGGTATTACCTGGCCCACAACTGTTAGCAGCCCCACCCACCGCCCCCGTTCAAGGTTCTCTGTCAACTCCCACCAGCCATACCCCATGACACTGTGGGGGCCTGTGTCATTCCAAAGCTGGTTTACACATACACAGAGGAGGAGGCTGCCCACAAAGGGGTGTGGGAAAGCTCTCCCAAATTAAAAATAAATAAATAAAAAGAGAGAAAGAAAGCTGCCTTAACCTCTTGGGAAGGAGCAAGTTGTGTGTTTTTTTGTTTGTTTGTTTGCTTGTTTTTTGTTTTTGTTTTTTTTTCCCCCACAGAGATTAAATCCCTTGTGTGGAAAGCAACCTTTTCCTTTTGATTCCAGAGCCTGTAAACGAGTCTCTGGAACAGTTATCAATGAACTGCGATCAGAGGATAGTATCTTCTCAATTATTGAGGTGATCTACCAAAGGCTGTAGGGACTTCCGGGGGGTATTGCCCTTTACACGGAGCCTAGGAGAGAGCCCGAAAGGCCACTGCTTTCCATCCATCAGCCCCCACGGGCCTGCCTGCCTGCCTCTGGCGTTCCACTCTGCCCACTGCTCCCGGCTGCCCGGGCACTAGGTGTCCCCTGGGGGTTCCCTTCAGTTGATCTGTAGCGATTTCCCTGGATGTTTCATTAGCCAGATTCCTGGGTTGGAAAAGGAAAAAAAAAAAAAAAAAAAAAAAGAAAAACAAAAACAGTTTTTTTCCCCTTCGTTTATGAAGTCTGCCACAGGTATGGGTTTCCTCTTACTTCCTAATCTGCATGCTCTCATACGATCACTCATAGATGCAGTCAGTGTCCATCTGAGCGTTCATCCAGTTAAAATAAAATACATTACTGTCTGACATTGGAAAAGTAATGTAACATTATAGGCTTAATTTCTCATCTGTAGAGTAGAAGTGATAATACTTAATTGCTTTAGATCTTTAGAAACCCAATATAGGCCCACCACATGACTATATGTTCAATTAAAAGGTGTTTCTTTTCCTTTTCTTTCTTATGTGGTTTAAAATGTATGGGTTTAAACAAGCCAATTTTACCGGCCCGGCAGTGTAGAATTTCGTCCGTGTGTCCCTCAAGGGTACTGTACCAGGGCTCTGTTTCTTGAATGGCAATGCACCTTTGGCTTCCTTTCCTGCCAAAACCTTGAATTTGGGAGCATGGGGCAGGGGGAGGATTTGCGCAGTCTTGCATGAACTTCTACAGTGCCTCGGCAGAACAATGTTTTAATTATGGCCTTTCAGTCTTAATTGCACCTGCCCATTTCCCTATCAGAAAGAAAAATCTCTTTTCTTTCTTGCTTCCCCGTTATTCTTTAGAACCATGATCGTTTTGCCGTAATAGATATTTGCTGGAGAAGGACAAACCTCAAAGGGTGTGGATTAAGTTCTCTTTCTGATAAACATGATGAAGTTTGAATGTTCCATGGAATCTTATTCAAGCTATCCCAACTTCTGTAGCCCGTGAAAATTGAAAGGAAAAAAAAAATGTCTTTCTTGCGACTTTCTTCAGTTTGCTGCTATCAGAGGAGAGCGAATGGCAAGCACATGTCACTTCCAGCTTTGGCTGCTATTGTTTTAGAGCGTGTTTTGAGATCCTAGAAAGACCATGTTTGTGTATATGCAAAATGTGAATAAATGTACATGCAAAATAGCGTGGGTTTTGGTATACTAGGGGTTCTTATATGTTTATTTTACCCCGATGAACTGTCAAAGTGACAGTTTGATGAGGTTACTGCTTTCTAAGTAATGTTTGTAAGTGCATAAGTTAAAACAAATAGGATTTAAAGCACAGCAATCATAATGAAATGTGTGTGTGTGTGTGTGTGTGTGTGTGTGTGTGTGTGTTTTCTGTGAGCAAATTAGTTTGTGGTGTTTTTTTTTGGGGGGGGGGGTGATGCAGGAAGATTTTTAAAAGTAATATTGCAGCCTTTTTATGATAAAATGCATGCTAATTATTCAGAAAAGGCATAAAATTTGGATAATAGAAAGAAAACATTTAAAATCACTTACAACACATTTCAAAAGAATCTTTGAACGTTGAGTGACCTCTGATAGGAGGTCCGGTTACAAAGGAGAATTTTTTTCTTGTTTTAAATGTTCAAAACTTAATAAAATAGGTGAATAGTGAGCACAATCATTGAAAACCTTTGAATTGACACCTAGACCTGGTGTGTCCGAGGTGAGTGGCACACAGGAGCTCATCTGATCCTTCAGTACCAAACCTGGTGTGAGTATCAAGTTCATTTGGGATTTTTTTTTTTTTTAATTTAGATTTTTAGGTTCTACCCTAGGCCTCCTGATCAGGAATCTCTAGGCACAGGGCCAAGGAATCTGCACCTTGCTTAGGGACCTCTGATTATCAGCAAGTCTTAGAAACCTCTGATAATACAGCCCCTCACTCAGCTTTCTAACAAGGTCTCTAAACACATCTTTCAAAGCACATTTGGGTTTAGAGATTCCATTCACATGGCTGGCCACAGACTGTCCTAAGCCGGTGGCATCATGGCCTGTGACAGTAACAGAAAAACCAGTAACACTTCAGGATCTAAAATTGTAATTTCAGCTATGTTCTCATCAGCTACCTCTTTTCTATTCCCCATGCCCCAGTTCACATGGGAGAGGGGTGAGCTGGCTGGTCCCAGAAAATGCCGGACAGGGTGAGATATCTCTTTAAGAGGGGCCTGAGATAGGGGACTGAGGCTTGGAGTGACTCTCTGGGTCTGGATTGTAAGCTTTTTTATCCTCGTGCTGCGCTTTATTCATTAGCACCTACAAGGGACTAATTGCCATCAGGCATGTAGGTGGAATTCCTGGCAGGGAGCAAGAAATGGAATAGGTTTGATGACAACCAATGATCTGCCAAAGCCCTGTCAGAAGGAGAACAGAGTCTTGCTGTCACTCATCCACCCCTTTAAATTCAAATAAAGATGCTTCTGAGTGGGGAGGGGAAAGGGGGTCGGCACCCATCCAGCTTTGCGTTGAAGATACTGTACGTTTTTACTGTATATGCAAAAGCCCCTGCTCCCGGTGGTGCTGTTTTTAAAATGAGAGGCAGAAAGAAAAAAAGCAAAGAAAATGAAAATGTGCGGCCTTGAGTCCAGCCAGCTACATTTACCACTCTCTGTACTGTCAGTGGGCGAAGGTGACTCAGGCATTCACTGATGTCATTGGGGGTTCTGCACACCCCCTTAGCTGTCAGCATCGCTGCCTGTGTGTTATGTATGTGTGTGCATTAGCATTCAAGGAGGCTTAGCTCCAAAAAAGAGAGGAAGAACTCTTGTCATGGAGGGTCAAGGCTATCATGGGACACTCAGAGGTCACAGTCACAGGGACCGGACCAAGATCCCTGGCAGGAAGAATGTCAAGCTACCAGCAAAATTCCTACTGATCCAAACTTCAGTTTTGCATGGATCAGTCATTTCATGACATTCATTATACACAAGAAGCATGAGCTGCCTGGGTGGGGAGCGCCACCCCCCAATGACAGTGGGTAGTAGTAACGGTGGGTGGCAGTGCTCACATATTTAAATCAAATCAAGTTATCCCTGATAAATGCCAAACACGGTCTTCGCTCTTCCAAATAATAAACTTCAGCAAAACTCGAGCAAAACTCAGCCTTTCTGCAGGGGACAGCCATCCCTCTCCCTCTCCTTCCTGTAGCCCATTCTCTTCCTCCCTGCTATTTTTTTTTTTTTTCCAGCAAGAAGGGAGCAGACCAGTTTCAACCTCTGCAGTGCAGATCCCCTGCTATTCAATAAAGTCAAGGAGTGACTCAGCCACCTCACGCTGTGTTACTGAAGGAAGCCGCAGTGATCTCTGGTCACAAATATATGTTTAGTAGAATAAAAGAAAATGATCTATCTTGGGCACTGCTATGTTTGATGAGAAGGAGTTGAATTAGATGACCCCACAAAGTCTTTGAAATTAGTAAGTCAGGGATTAGTTAAAATTGCACCATGTCATTACTAAATTCTATTAACGTGATGGGATTTTTTAGCAAATGTGTTTTTGAATATATGTATCTTACTGAATTACTTTGCTGCTTAATTCTCCAGTACTTTATTTTGTTTTTCTCCTGTTTGCATTGACTTCATTTTCTTAAGATGACCACAAATGTGATGCCACTTAAATTGGTAGGTGAAAGCCAAACAATATTATTTAGTTTTATTGAAGAGTGCTCTGATTTAGCCTGCGTGATCATAACAAGGACATGCTATATTTTTCTTAATTCTTTTTTATGGGTAGGTAACTAGTCCTCCACAGAGCAACACGTTACCTTAAAGCACCTCTACCTTAAACCAAAGCAATGCATCAGTTAAAGAGATTCCACGTGGTGACATTTTACTGGGAGAATTGGTGGTTAGTAAATAAATGTGTCCTCATTTTGTTGAATAATGTTCTTATCTAGTCTTAAATGGTGCCTGTGAGCTTTAGGTTAGTTATTTTATAATAATATAGATGTGTATGCATTTTCAAGAAGGGACATTTAAATAGATGCTAATGAACCTTCTATTAAAACTCCCAGGATCAGTGAAGATGGGGAAACACACAGGAATTCTGAGTGTAGAGTCAGGAAAATGGGTAGTTAGAAAAGGTAACTTATTTCTCTACATTCCATTTCCTGACTTGCTAGTTGAAAAAGAACACAGCTTCATCCTGCTGCACTGTTTGTGTGTCAGTGTTGTGAAGCAAGAGGGAGATGGGAGGAGAGCAAAGGAGAATGAAAAGAGCAGAGAGGAGAAGTGCAGATATAGGATTACACCAAACTGCCTACAATTCGGGCTTCTCTTCAGAAGTGTAAGAGAAAGAACAGGAACATGGAGGAATGAGCCTTCAAACACTCTCTTGGAATTTCCTTTTAATCTATTTCCACTGAGTTGATGAACTATTCTTATTTTTAACCAAATGAATGGTGGATTGGGGTCCAAGCAGAGCCTCCCTATCCCACAGGGGCTGCCTAAATGGAAAGAGCTTTGGCAAATGTGTTTTCCCAGTATCTGCCTGCAGTTGTCTAATTCCACATGCTTCTCTTTTTTAATTTTTCCAGGAACTCATTGTAGCTTAGGGCTCACTTTTCCCACCCTGAGAAATGTCTCGTTTTGAATTGCTACCCAATTCTCTCAAATCCACCAGTTTTCTTTCTTATTCCAGTAGGCACCGGCTTTCTGCTTGATTGGGAGTAGATGTTACTATCTCATATTTTAAATTTTATATGATCTTTGATCAAATGCTGTGTTGCTCTTAAAGCACATTTTACTAATTCTGGTAAACAAATACACAAATGTTTGTTTTCATAAATCACCCAAAGAGGATATGATGGGCAAAGATTTAAAGCTTTGGAGATGTATTTTTTAAATATATTTTTGCTAGAGGCCCAGTGGGCGAGGAGGTGTCCCACCTCCGGCTGTGTGAGGAGGCCAGACCACTGCCACGGGCAGCCAGGACCTGCACCTGACTTCCACCGTAGGCTCCTCCTGCCCCCTTGCCTGTGTCCACTCCAGGGCTGCTGAGTTGGTGCAGTGGCTTGGCCAGCCTCAGGGTCCCCCGTCTGGCCCTCCATGTGACTGGGAGAGGGACAAGCCACCTGCCCTGTGGTCCTGGGCACCAGTAGCTGTGCCTGTGCCTGCAGCCCGGGAGAGGGATAAGACGCCTGCCCCACAATCCCAGGCACCAGTGATTGCGGCTGCAGCCTGTGCAAAGCTGCCCACCCATAGTCCCCTGAGGCTGTGGCCAGTCTGGGTGAAGCCAGCTCGGGTCCTGGGTGCCTGTGACCAGCCAGAGGAGGGAATCCTGGGTCCTGGGTGCAGGACGAGGCAGAGGTGGTTAGGGGTTATCAGGCCAGCAGGAAGCAGTTAGGAGCGATCAGGCTGAAAGGAGAGCCGTGAGAGGCAATCAGTCAGGCAGGCAGAGGTGGTTAGGGGCGATCAGGCAGGTAGGCAGGCAAGTGGTTAGGAGCCAGCTGTACCAGATTGCAAGAAGCTGTTGGACAACCCCCCGTGGTATGAAATTGGAGAGGGTGCAGGCGGGGCTGAGGGAACCCCACTCCCATGCACAAACTTTATGCACTGGGCCTCTAGTTACCTCATAAACTTTGTGTATGCCCTAGCTACCTAGTGAACTACTACTCCAGACTTTATGCCATTCTATTCCATTTGAGAAGCATGGACTCATATATATGTATAAGTAAATCATGTCTAGACATAATGCTGAAAATGAAAGCTGAACTCATTTTATGAAGAATTCAGATCAATGAGGTAATAGGATTAGATTTATATTTTTATAAATTTATCAAAATGATCCCTTCATGTAATATGTTTTGAAATATAATCTAGTCATGCAAAGCAGTTAGTAATATCAAGAACAAATAGACTATTTGACCAACATTTTCTGGATGAAGATGCTTTTTCCTTTCCATCCATTAATTTTTTCCTCACTAATCTTTCTATTGCTTTCACACATATCTGACTCCGGGATCTAAAAGCACTCCTTACTTAACTTATGTCCTTAGGCCCTATGATGGGCAGGTGGAAAGGATTAACTTCACTTGAAAGTATAGGAACGCTTGATGGTTTTGCAAAAGAGTTTGCCTGGATCTAATTAATGTCTATAACAGGAAAGCCATACATCAGAATTTGACTTTCTGCTTGCCAATTTTAGTGCAATAAATTCTATGAAAAAAGTCAATTCTAGCCCTGGCTGATGTGGCTCAGTTCATAGTGTCAGCCTATGCACCAAAGGGTCTCAGGTTTGATTCCCAGTAAAGGCCAGGTACCTGAGTTGCAGGTTTGATCCCTGGCCCCAGTCAAGGAATGCATGAGGCAACCAATCAATATCTCTCTCACACACTGATGTTTCCCTCTCTCTCTCTCTCTCTCTCTCTCTCTCTCTCTCTCTCTCTCTCTCTCCTTCCTTTTTCCCTCCCTTCCACTCTTTCTAAAAAAAAACAAGTGAAAAATATTGTCAGGTGAGGATTAACAAGAAAAAATCAATTCTACCCAACTTATTCACATTTGATGTTTGGTTCAGATTTCTTTCTTTTTCTGTGTTTTTCCCCTTGGAGTATTTGAGCTCCTGTCATCAAGACTGACCTTACACCTAGGTCATTGGAAAGGCCCTCTCCCCCCTCTCCCACCTTCAGTGATGCCTGAAATACTTTAAAGTAGGAGACCAATCAATCAATTTTGCCTCCACAATATGAGTGACACCTAGACCTAAATTCATACAGAGAAATGAACACTGAAATCAGACATTTCCTAAGGCAGCAAGTATGGGCTGATGGAAGGAAAGAAAGCACACAGGGGTCCTTGGGGCCAGAAGGAATACCAGCTGTACCAAGTTCCAGAAAAAGAAAAAGAAAAAAAAAAAGGATGAGGTTATGACTAGCAAAGCCAAATGTCACCTATGCCAGTTTTACCCAAGGCTTGTGCTAATGAAACTCTACACAATGACCTGTGATGCAAAATGACCCACATGCTTCTTATGCTGGCAGCTTGTGCTATTAAAGAAATTAAAATTATAATCAAATATAAACTTTATAAGAATTATGATAAATTTTTATTTAATCATCCTACAATCAAATTTAAACCATCTCCAACAAATCAGTTGTAAGTGCCTAAAAACATCCTCAAGTTTAGTCCCAAACAAAGAAAAGTCCCATAAACAAGAAACATTAACAAAATAATGAGAATTCTACTCACAATTATTTTTCATAATGCAAGTGAATATAAGACTATATGCCATGAGTCTCACAATTTAAATTATTTTTTTGGTTTTCTCCAAGTACATTAAAAATGCCAATGGAGAAAGAACATGTGATTATCATGCTTATAAAAGTAAAGGGTTAGATTTAGAATTCTCTAAAGGAGCAAGTATTGAATAATTTGGATGTAGGATGATATTAATAACTATAAATAAAACCAGTGAGAAATCAAATATTTTGTATAAGATATTTCCATATCTTGAAGGGACAACAATTTAAGTTTTACAAAACAAAATTAGTTTATTCTGACTATGAATGTTCATTTGTGTTCTAAAGGCCACAGACTGTGGAATCTCAAAGGGAAGGTGGGGGAGGATGGGTGGGAAGAGATCAGTCAAAGAACTTAGATGCGTATATGCTTAATCCATGGACACAGACAATAGAGTGGTGAAAGTTTGGGTGGGGGGCGAGGGCAGGGTAGATTAGGTCAATGGGAGGGAAAAGGTGACATATGTAATACTTTCAACAATCAAGATTAAAACAAATAAACAAACAAATGCAGTATCTGACCCTAGGAAAAAATATATTACCTAGATGTAATAAGGAAGCCAGAGCAATGATAGGCCAATTGCATATCTGAATATATCACTAATTTGTATTGTCTTGTCCTTGAACTTTTTGGAGGGCTATTTGCTACAATGTATACTAGTGGAGGCAAAATACGACACTTGTATTAGTTTGTGATAGACTGGCAACTGAGTTTCTGGAATTTTCCTTAACCATACAAAATTAGGCATCCAGCATCTATTCGTATGTCATCTTTGAAATCTGGTTTTAATTGGCAAATATCCTATATTTGTCACAATTTTATTGACATCTTTCTTCCGCTTTCCCTATCAAAATAACCTATGTGGTATAGCTATTATTCCTAAATTTTCTGACTTAAAACAAAAAGGATAAGTATTTGAAACATTGGATGAATATATTTTATAGTGTTTTTAGGTTAGAACAACAAATACCATATAGCTACAGAGAATGAGCTATTAAATATAAGTAGTTTTTTTAACTTATATTAGTTTGCCACTATAAATTACTCCCCAAATATTTCAATGAAAATTTCTATAATGTGTTAAAATTATTTTAAACACAATTTAACCTTTTTTAAATGACTTAGAAAAAATTGCTTAGTATTCTGTAAAATATTCTTTATTGTTGTTGAGTAAAAAATAGTTACTTGCGCTGAAATAGGTTTGGCTCAGTGGATATAGCGTTGGCCTGCGGACTGAAAGGTCCTGGGTTCAATTCTGGACAAGGGCATGCACCTTGGTTGCGGGCCCATCCCCAGTAGGGGGTGTGCAAAAGGCAGCTGATCGATGACTCTCCCTCATCGATGTTTCTGACTCTCTGTCCCTCTCTCTTCTTCTCTGTAAAAAATCAATAAAATATATATATTTTTTTAAATGGTTACTTGCTCTTAACTCAATGACCTCACGCTTTTTGTGAGATACTATATCTGTGTTTGTGTGTGTGTTTTGTTGTTGTTGTTGTTTATCCATGAAGCCTAATCAGATGAGGTCCTAACTACACAAGTCTTCTGACACTACCCTCCTAAAATACACAAACTCTAATCTGTCTGGGTTGAAAAACCAGGCTTTGAAACCTGGAATTGGATTAAAAATAAGACTAGATAGATGCTAAGTTGGGACCTGAAAAGAATATGAGCTTTGTGGTTGTCATTGGCTACCTTTTTGTTTAATTGCAGATTTGTGGTCATATTCCAAAGACATGAACTGTTAAATAAGTGACTCATGGATACATGAGATACTTGGAGAAGTTTTTGCTATAACTTAGATAAAGCACTCATGTTTTGAAAAAAGTAAAGTGTCATTTCATGTATATTTCAGGTATAGAAGGTAACTTAGTTTATTTTATAACAATGATCTGCTGGGAATGATTGCCAACAATAGGAACCTTAAAAGTCTCTGGTGTTCCTACAGAGGCAGATCTTGTCTAGGAATGTAATACTTTCCTAATCTTTCAGATGCCTGGAGCAATTAAAGGAAACCCTGTGTTTGAATTTGCTAATGCTGTTTATTTCTTTGGGGTTGCCATTTCATCATCGTTACTGGGAGGGGTCAACAATGCATTTGTTTTAAACGAAAAGTAGCTTTTAATTTTAGTGAAAAGAGATGACTACATGTCTGATGGAATCTCTGAAGTTAATGAGATGGGATGCTGACCAGTTTTAAGCCACAAAACGAACCAGAGGGATACATGTGATAAGCCATTTCTAATGGGGTAGGACTCTGGCAAACAGTCTACTTTTCTATTTCGGTGTTGATTATAAACTGGGATTACATTTTGCCAGACTTACTTAAATCTGACTACCAGGGCACATGAGCCAAAAGACAAAGCCTTATGTAACACTGTCAAAACATCTGCATTTACACTTGTATAATTCTTTTAAAAGCCCTTATTGGGAAAAATTGTTTGTATTGTCAGAGGATACTCAATTTTGGATTTTTAAATAAAACGTCAGAACATTTATATATTAGACCTTCAAAATATCCACAAATACACAAGTAAACAAAATGGAAATGATATTATAGTTTAGGAGAACAGTGTATTATTTATTAGGTAACAGAAGTATTATATATTTTAATTTCTACAAAGTAAGTCTAGTTCCTAGAAGGAAGACAGGCCAACCACTGCATACTGATCAAGATTGCTATGCTACTAACTTCCTGAGATTTCATTTTATTTAACAAATACTAATATAACACTTACTATGTACATAGGAGATAATTCTAAGCACTTTATAAATATTAACTCATTTAATCCCCATAACAATCCGGATAAATATATACTAGTACCTTCATATTATATGTAGGTTAACTGAACCATGGACAAGTAACTTGCCTCAAATGGGTTTTGAAGTAAGCAATCTGGCTGCAGACTCTATGCACTTAACCGGTAATGTACGCTGTCTCATAAATTTATAATCCCATGGTACCTGGGCTAAGCCACTGTTGCCAAACCCACCCTCTATGCCAGCCTCACGGGGTCACAAGGGAAGTCAGGACTCACATGCTACATTCAGACCAATCTCTTCAAGCAACAGACAAGGCAGGCTTTGGCTTTGAGTCTAGTCGTCAGTCCACACACTTCGCTTTTCATCATTAAATCCACTTTGTCATTCTTTTAAGTTGAGATGGGATGAGACACATGGTAAAGCATTCATTTCCTTTCAATAAATTTCATTTGCATATGAGAAAATCATTCAGAAGATCTATATCTATAAAAGCCGAATGGCTGAATGACCAGTCGACCAATCACTATGATGCACACTGACCACCAGGTCAGATATTCAATGCATAGAACCAGGCTCCCTCCTGTCTGGATCAGACCTGTGGGTATCAGGCCAATTACTGGCTCTCCAACATCACCCAAAGAGTCCAAGATTACAAGAGGATGCAGGCTGGGCTGAGGGACCGCATGGTGCACAAATTCATGCACTGGCCTCAAGTCTTATCTAATAAAGAGGGAATATGCTAATTGACTGCCACACTCTCATAAGATGATGGCACCCACAGCCACAAGATAGTGGCACCAACAACCACAAGATGGCTGTGCCCAGTCCCTGCAGGAGGCAACCAATTGATGTGTCTCTCTCACATGTCTCTCCTCTCTTCTCTCTCTCTCTCTCTCTCTCTCTTACACTCTTTCTAAAAATACCTTTGGATGAGGATTAGCAATAATAACAAAAAATATTCTAGTCAATAATATCAGCAGTATCTTCAATTCTCACAACTATTCGTTCCTGGATCATTAGAAAGCAAACTCTGTTTATGTTCTCACTAGTAAGTTATCTGTGCCTATTTTTATAACAGGGCTGTTATTTACTAACCTTTAGAGGATTGTTTTACGAGGATAAAATAATTAATTTAATCTGGAGCATTTTGATTTTGAAGTGTTTGCAAGAGACATCCATGGAAAAAGTAGCTCTAAGGAATTTGGAAATGTTAGTGTTGAACTCACAAAACAAAGTAGCCTAGGAACATACTCAAAGAGTTGTGAATCATTTTCATATATTTAAATTGAAGAGTTCATTGAAAAAAGTTAACGTAGCTATATTGTGAAGGGTCATAGGTTTAATAACAAGAAAATCATAATTATTTTACAAGCAAGAGCCATGAAAGACATCTTGTCAGAGTAAAGGTATCTAAAAGAAGGGCCATAGGAAAGTCTAAAAGGAGATGATGAGGTCTAGAACCAGAATCATGGCAATGGTCACTAATGTACAGGAGAGGTAAGAATAAAGAGAGGAATCAAATACCATTTAAAAGAAAATGGAAGCAATCCAAATATATATATATATAACATTTTGACACACACCACTACATATGCACAAAGGTCTGTTCAGAAAAATGTATTAGTGTATTTAAATAATACAAAACTGAATGTTTATGTTTTAATCTCTTTAAGCTCTTACTATTTTGCCCCTTTCCAAACCTCCTCCACAGGGTAGCATCTTTTATGAAAGATTTTGTAATGAGAGAAGATACCAGAGTACAGTAAGATAGTAATTTGTTCCATCTATTATCACCCAGCAACTGATGCAGACAAAGCATCTGAGTGTGAAAATATTTGAGCCTGCTACCAAGATTAATGGAAACCCAGATAGGGGAGTCCTGAGGAACTAAAAGCTTCATCTGAAAGCCAGTGGAAAACAACTGTCCTAGAGTCATGTGAATACTATAAAAGTTAAAACAACTAAGTCCTATTGCCCTCCAGCACCACTTGAAAGCCTAGTGGGGCCTGAGAGAGGACGGCTGAAAACAGAGATTTATGCCACAAATTAAGCTCCTAAAACCCCAGTGGGATATTTTTGTTAGCCCCTTGTCCATGTGTAACACACTGCTAACTGTCATAAGAGAACATTCTACAAATGAGTTTGAATGGGTTTGAGGACAGAGAGTATTTAATTGGGGGGTGGGAGGGGGAGGGACTTTGTAAAAATAAAATTTAAGAGCTGTTTTGCAATTCCTTAAAACTTGCCTCATGTTCCAATGTTTAAACATGCTTGGGGCCATCATTTAAATTATTTTCCTCAACCAGTGAAGTGCACATTTTAAATTATTGAAGATGTCCAGGGATAGTCATGTTTTTCATCTGTGAAAAAATGCAGGACTTTTTCTGAGAATTTCTACTTGCCCTATCTCTTACTCATTTTCTAAATCAGTTAAGACCTTGGAGGTTTGGGGTATAAATAACATAAGTAATGACACTGAGGAAACTTATAATGAAGAACAGGACAAAACCAGAAAGTTTGTCCCAAATGTGTCTTTATAGAACCACCTATGCTATTAAATATCATTGAACAGTTCATGCATGTTTTATACATGAACATGATTTGATGTCTTATTTGATATTATTCAAACAAACAATTATTGATATTTTTGCAAAATGAAATATGAACTTTTTCTCAGCAGTAAGTTTTTCATTCAGTTTATTGGGGTGACATAGGTTGACCAAACCATTCAGGTTTCAAGTGTATAACCCAACAAAATATCTGCGCACTGCATCGTGCACCCATCATCCAAAGAAAAGTCTCCTTCCGCCCCATATATCCCTGCTTTGCCCTCTTCCTTTCACTCTAGCTATCACCACACTGTTGTCTGTGTCTGTGTGTTATATACAGATGTATACTTAAATTAATTTATTATTATTATTTTGCTAAGTCCCTTCACCTTTGTTTCACTCAGCCCCCAAGCCACATCCCCACAGACAGCAATTAGTCGGTTCCATGTACTTATGCTTTTGTTTCTCTTTTGTTTGTTAAATTATTTTGTTCATTGCTCACAGTTGTGCACCAAAGTCAAATAAGCTAGCAAGAGAAAACATGTATTTAGAGACTAATTGAACAGGAAGAATCATAAATAAGTGAATAAATAAATTTTATTCACTTATTTATGGTGGGTATATCACAAACTCCTTTGCATTTTGGGTTTGTATCTATATGAATTGGCTCAGTGGATAGAGTGTTGGCCTGAGAACTGAAGGTTCCTGGGTTCAATTTCAGTCAAGGACACCTGCCTGGGTTCCAGGCTTGATCTTCAGTGTGGGACATGCAGGAGGCAGCCAATAAATGATTCTTTTTCATCATTGATGGTTCTAATTTTCTCTCATTCTCTGAAATCAATTCCTCTGAAATCAATAAAAATGTATTTCAAAAAATATGAATTACACTTTCTCTCTAGTCCCAGGGGCTGGATTCAAAATAGTAGGCTTTCTTGAATATTTACCTACTTTATTATCATTTCACTAAAGCTAAATCCTTACCACAAGAAATAATTGTTCCATTTTAAAATGTTATTCTAGCAGCTGAATCATTCAGAATTATGCACAAACATTTATGCCCTTCTTTGGCTACACATATGCAAAACCAAAAAAAAAAAAAAAAAAAAAAAAAAAAAAAAAAGCTAAGCAAAACAGAGAAAGCAAAATGGGTATGACAAAAAATTCAATGAGGTTAATATAAGTTGACTAACCAGGGAGCCCCAACTGGACAAATGGAATTACAGGTGGGGTCATTAGAAAATGAATAAGCTGAGAACTCAATGAAAACAAAAAGATAAGTCAAGAAATCATGATAAAGGTTCTATATAATATATAATCAGCTCATGCTCAGAGAAGACATGAATATTTGCAATCTTGAAGGAGAACAAATTAATAAATTATTAGTTGTGCAATAAAGAGAGCTGAACAGGTGAGGTGACAGATAATCCCCAGAAAGAAGGAATCTACTGGAAGAGGCTAATCAGAGTAGGCCTCTGAGTTCTTGACATCTAAGCAGAGAACTGATTGAAGAAGGAGCAGTTAGACAGTGTTCCGGGATTATGTAAAGTCCTAAGGGAGGGAAAGAGCTAGTGAATTTAAAGAAATCCTAAGGCTGATTTCAGCCCATAGGAAGAGAGAGATAGTTGGAACCAGGCTATACAAAGTCTTGTTGACACACGATTCCCAATTAGGTCATTGGGTGAAAACTGAGGTGTTAGGGGTTTAGTATAGATGTTTTTGCCTAGTGAGAAATGACCACATAACTACAAGTAAATAAGTACTTTTTCCTACTAATCTTAGGTTATTAATGTAAGCAAATTCTGGATTTTTGGGGGGGTCTTGTTCTGTGTTGTGTTTCTCCCCTACACTTAGAGCATAAAGCTCTAAGTGACTTACTATCTCTCATAAAAACTTAAGTAGGGTGAGGGATATAATGCTGTTCCGGTTAGATTTACTGTGGTTTAACACAGATGGGGAAAGTATTTTAAGAAGCTTAGCTATTTTGTTAAATGTTTATGACTCGTAAATTCCCAGCCTTTTAGGATTATCCAAATTGTTGACACTGATGGTGAATTGAAGGGAAATTAACCAAATATGTTTGTCTAATTAACCAGTGGGGTCTAGTAATAGCTGTCAGGGCTTGCCTGTAAAGCAAGACTACTTATTTATTGCATGGAGATATGTTCATGTTATTTTCCTTTGAAGTTTAGATTTTTCAATTCTTTCCCACCACTTTCTGGAGGGTCATTGAATGAGCTGTTAGAACATAAATCCCAACCTCTCTTCTTTCTAAAAAGGAAACAAACAAACAAACAAACAAACAAAAACAGTAGCCTACTAGTTTCATTTCTGCAGAAGTCTGAAGTCTGACTCTTCCAAATTTCTATTTCTGTACCTCTCATAAAATACAGAAGGGAAATCACTCACTTCACTTTTGGTTCACTGGTCATAAGAGATAAGACGTTTGAGTTTCTCATAATGATTTTTAATCTCTTGGGCTAATGATTTTACAATTCAGTGATTATATATCATCCTTGCTTAAGTAACTGTAGTAGTTAGTTATGCAAAGTTGTAATAATCGTGTCAGACCAATATGGTAACATTTAGCAAATTATTGTAGGAACTCCTGCAGAGAGTAACAGGCACAGAGAAAGAACATTGTCATTGAGAGAATATAACTTCAGATATCCTATGAGGTATTTTACATGCAATCATACTCATCTCACAAATAGTACTCTACTATTTTTTATTATAAGTTTGTTTGACACATGAGAAAATGGGTTCATGAGCCCTTAGACTGCATTGGAAAGCATTCATTTAGATCTGGATACTTTAGATTCTGAAGTCTGAGCTCTTTTCTTGTTTTGCTCAATATTGACTTACCACACCTATTACCCCAGTGAAAAATATTCTCATAGTCATGGTCACTTCTGTATTAGGCATACTAGTTGGCAGAAAACTGTATTTTCTGTTTTTTTTTTTATTGAAGATGATAATGATAATGATAATGATAACAAATGTAGTTGTCATTTGTTCATATTTCTCAACCTACTCGATGGGTCAAATAGTCTAATAATTTCATTTGAGTATGACCACTTATATTTTGGGCATAAGGCTGAAACATTAACATTTTGGTCATCCCAGACCACAAATAATATGAGGTGCAGATGTACCATACATATGAGCTATTTGATATAAAAATTATTATTGATCCGAAAGAACCATCTCTACTCAAATCACTTAACATAACTCACTGATCACTACCGGCAGGTTAAGCAACTACCAAGGGAGTGTTTCCGTATTGATTCTACTACTAATGAATATCAATTGCCTAACTATAGAATACAATATTTTTAGAGAAATATATTTTAGATGTAAAATTTATATGAGGCTCATAAGTATCTTGTAGATTAAACAGTATAAGGCAAGACGTTAAGCATTTTTATTTAAAATATAATGTTGGTTTCTTCTTTCTTTCTCTTATTTTATATAATGCTTGAGTATTTTAGTGTTTGGGATTTATGGGGAAGGAGAGCATGCTGCTTCTGCATTTTCAGTCCTTTAGAAAATTTTATTTAAGAAAAATGCTGAGTCATATGTATACATAAAATGTTTTCTTCTTTTTTGGAAAAGAAATAGCTTTGGTATATTTACTTTAAAATCTTTAAGTAAATTTGCTTTGTATTTTTTTTTATTTTTTTAGTTATATTGACTATGCTATATCAACTTGGCCCCAGGTAGTAATTAACAACCCAGTCAGAAGTTGCTAGTAATTTTATTTGGAAAGAAGATTTTATTAACTAAATTGGAATCATGAGTATTAGGAAGAGAAGATTTTTGAAATTGTGTTCAACATAGTAGTATATATAAAAAGGAAATGAGCAAAATAAAATTCAAGTCTAGAAGTTAAAATTAGGAGTTTTAAAAATAAGATAAACTTTATAGCAAAGACTATTATTGACCTCCTAAAATGTTTACGGATATGTTTTATGTCTTTAACTAAAAGAAAAACAAATCAAAACAAATAAAAAAAATTTAAATCCATAATAAGAATGAAAAGGACTGGAATGTCTTTAAAAAAAAATGAATGCATAAAAATCATATATTGATATTTTAGTCTTCTCTTTTACTTATTTTTATTTTTTTTATTTTTAAATCCTCACCTGATGATATTTTTCCATTGATTTTTAGAGAGAGTGGAAGAGAGAGGGAAAGACAGAGAGAAATACTGATGTGAGAGAAACATTGTTTGGTTGCTTTCTGCACACGCCCTGACCAGGTTCTAGACCAGGAAGGAGCCTGCAACCAAGGTACTAGCCCTTGACCAGAATCAAACCCAGAACCTTTCAGTCCTCAGGCCAATGTTCTATCCACTGATCCAAACAGGCTAAGCTTAACTATCTTCTCTTATCTTGACTTTGTAATAAATTAAATTTTGAAAAAAAGTATGTGAGAGCAAAATGAAGAGTGAGGTTATTGAGTGATAGCAGCTAATGTTTGGGGATATCCCCACAATGGTCTCTCAGCAAATCTATAAGAAGCTTTTGCTTTTGTTTCTCATTAATCCACTTTTATATGTACTGAATTTAAATGATAAGTGAAATTAGTAGTAGAGTAGTAGAAATAAGTAATGTTCTAATTTGGAACATAATTGCAATTTGATGTAAATAGAATCTTTTTTAAAAAAAATAGTATGATTAGAACTTTTCAAATAAAAACTTTGTTGGTATGTTTTGTTAAAATAAAAATCTGAGTTTTGACATAAAATTCTGTAAAAACTTACTTAAAAATCTCTTCATTTTGTAGAGATTTTACCTTAAGAACTTATCTCTATTATGTCTGTGTAATATATATATATATATATATATATATATATATATATATATATAATGAATAGTGCAGATGCTAAGATTATAAGGATATAAAAGAGCTAAGGGATATTTTAGTAATTTACTAGAAATGCATAGCAAAAATTCTTTGACTCATAAATATAAGAAATAGAAGAGACCTCAGCCGTATTCTAGATGATGGTTGGCAAACTACCACTTGGGACTAAATCCAGGCCTATGCCTGTTTGTTTATGTCACCAAGAGCTGAGAATAGTTTTTATATTTTTAAATAGTTGAAAAGATAAAAGTGAGGATAATATTTCACTGTATGAGAAAATTACATAATTTGAATTTCACAGTACATAGAATTTTATTAGAAAACTAGGGGCCCAGTGCATGAATTTGTGCACCTTGAAAGGAATGTGGACTGAGAGGCTGCAGTGGGCACAGGGGTAGATCTCAACTCATCCTCCATACCCTTGACTCTGGCCTCAGCAGCAGGTGTGAGCAGGGCCAGCGCCAGCAAGCAGGTGCAAGTTACAGGCGGGACCATGGCAGTCTGGAGTAAAGAATTTCCAGTAACCACCCAAGTTTCGCCCTGATGACAGGACCGGTGCCCTGCCTTGTTCTGGTGCCTCCACTCACTTGCTCTGCCATCTCACTGTGGCCAATGCCTGCCATACTCCCTGTGTGGCCCTGGTGGTCAGCACATGTCATAGCAACCAGTTGTTCAGTTGTTCTATTGTTTGGTCTATTTGCACATTAAGGCTAGATAGATAGATAGATAGATATATAGATAGATAGATAGATAGCCATATACATTATGTATGTATTATCTGTAACAGCTTTCATATTTCAATGGTAAAGTGAGTTGTTGTGACAATGAGCATATAGACCACCAGAACTAAACTATTTACTATCCAGCCTTTACAGAAAATATTTGTAGACCTCTGATCTAGATAGCAAATATGTTTCCTCTCTAGGATTGATCCTCAGGGGTTACTAAGATCCTTTTTGAAAAGGATTCTGCTTATGGGTTGGGTATAAAAGTCAACAGTGATTGACAGGCTGTGTCTCTCTGAGACAAGGCAAGGGGATAGTAGTACTGCTTCATCATTTTCTAGTCAAACTTATTCTTTTATAAATATATATATATAATAGATTTTTACAGAGAGGAAGGGAGAAGGATAGAGAGCTAGAAACATCGATGAGAGAGAAACATTGACCAGCTGCCCCCTGCACACCCCCCACTGAGGATGTGCCGATAACCAATGTACATGCCCTTGACCCGAATCGAACCTGGGACCCTTCAGTCCGCAGGCCGAGGCTCGATCCACTGAGCCAAACTGGTCTTGGCTCAGACCTATTCTTATGTATATAGTCCATTGTCTAAGTTTGCATGAAGGGTTAGTAGTACACAAGATCATTATCTTACCAAATCTTATTTTCATTATTTCCAGTATCTAAGTCACTGTCTAAGACCAGCTCCATGTATGCTAAGAATCATGGAGAGCAATTTTTAAAAATACAGCTCCCCATGCCAAAACAAACAAGATATGATTTTGTTAGTTTAGTGTGAGGCTGAGAGACTTCATTTTCAAAGATGTTGAAACAATGTTTATGAAAGACTGTGCTGTCCAAAACACTAACTGCTAAGTGAATGTAGTTATTTAAATTTAATTTAAAATTTAGTCCCTCAGTTAAACAAGTTGCATTGCAGAAAGTTCTATCAGACAAAGCTAATCTGGAAGATTCATAGTTTTATATTAAAAAGTAATTAATCAGCTTTATAAAACAGTATGGTTTGTTTTCTTATTGTCAGAACTGTGCAAAAAAAGTTAAGAGATGTGTTAACTCAGAATTAAGAAAGCAATCCTCATTCACTATGTAATTCATCCATATACCATTAAGATGACTAAAAATATATGTAAATTCAGCAAAACTTGCAGTGCACTAAAAGTGAGGGAAGGATGATATTTTTATGTTAGATACTTGGAAGACTTTTCATAAAACATAGTATAGAAAAGACAGGATTGAGGTAGGACTAATCAACAAATACAATAGAAAAATTTGCCTGAAGTGTAAGAATTTGCTTATTTGCTGAAGAGTAAGAATTTGCTTATTTAGTGTAAGACAGTAATACTGTGTACTTTATAGTTACCATATACTCTCTTTATAATACTAAAACAAAACAAAACAACAACATATAAATATATTATATAAACTTGCCAACTGTAAAGATGAACAGAGAAATGTGAGCAGATACATAAAATAGCCAGTAATTTAAAAGCAGAAATCCTGTGGGAGAATAGATGCTTCTGAAAATGTATGGAGAACAGATGTACTGCAAGAAATTAAAGAAAAATCTTTTAAAATTTCTCTGATTTGGGGAGCCATTTTGTCTCCAAATAAGCTGCACCTATCAGAAAAGATAGCTTTCATGTGAAAAAGATGATTAACAAACAGCGGTAATGACATGAAGGCAGAAAACATAAGCTGTATATCCAAAAAATGAACCAGTTAATTATTATACTAGATTGGTAAATTGTCCCAGAATTTATAGTAAAAGAATTAAGGAAATAAATATACTAATAAAAAATATAAAGGGGATCCATGTCAATGGTAAGAAGTCTCAATACATACAGGATTCAAGAGAGCAGTTATAGAGCCAAGCAATTCTCAAAGAAATAGTGGCAGAATTTTTTGGGTGGTGGGGATTTAAAACTCAGGAAATATTGCTTACCTCAAATATGAAAATCAAATTTGTAAATTTACCAAAAAAAGCATCAAGATGACAGGGGAATCATTTTATTTATAAAAGGAAAAATATTTCAAGTTGAATTTACACTCTCTACAATTTGAAACATATGGAAGAGAAACAAACACAGTGCTCTTGAGAGAAATATATTGAAACTCAAGAATTTTATAGCCAGACAAGCTATTATTCATATTTGAGAGTAGTAGAGAGAAATTAATAGACATAAAATGACTCAATGTTTTTTTCCCAAAATCCTTTTCTGGAAAAAATTAGAAACTACTTAAAAAAACATTTGAGCTGACTGAAGAATGAATCAAACTAAAACACTAAATAATAAGGATTATATGTAATAAAAGAAAATATGTTGAGTAATTAAAATCAATGGGGATTAAATTGAATTGTAAAAAGAAGGGTAGTGAGTAATTAAAACCAAGCAAATAATCAATATTTAAATCACTGTTGTTAATTTAGTGGAAGTTAATATAGACAAAATTTTAAGGAATTCTTACAAAAAAAGTAAAATGTTTTAAAAATGACAATGTTCAGGATATGAAATCCCAAATTACGGCAACAAAATATTAGAGTAGGCATGTGGATAATTGTTTGCAAAATGTTTCACTTTATGTGTGGGTGTATGGGGGTTCTCAATGATATGTATTTTATTTTTGAAGTGATAAAGATATACATAGGTAGAAAATATATAAAGATATTATACATGTAAATAACCATTAGTTGGAAAAATCATTTCAAATTATAAAAGGAAAAGAAACAAAGAAAACTATAATACATAAAAATAACCCTGAAAAAATACAAGTAAAATAACATGGAAGAAAAACAAAAACAAAATCATTAATATAAAACTGAAAATTATAAGTAGATAAATATTACAAGTTGATGACTTTTTTTTCTCCTGCTCTCAATTCACTGTATTTACCAAGAGTTAAACACAACCATTCCTTTCCCTTATTACCTTAGGAATTATTTGTCCTTTTCAAATTTGACAGCTTTATATTTCACTAGAGACCTGGTGCACAAAATTTGTGCATGAGAGGGGTTGTTTCCCTTAGCCCAGCCTACACCCTCTACAATCTGGAACATCCCTCTCACAATCCAGGACTGCTGGCTCCCTACCGCTTGCCTGCCTGCCTGCCTGATTGCCACTAACCACTCTCCTGCCAGCCTGATCGACACCTAATTGCTCTCCTGCCGGCCTGGTCAACCCTTAGTTGCCCTCCCCTGCAGGCCTGGTCTCCCCAACTGCACTGCCCTGCAGACTGGGTCCTCCCCAACTATCTTCTCCTGCAGGCTGGGTTGCCCCAAACTGCCCTCCTTTGCAGACTCGGTATCCCACAACTCCCCTCCTCTGCAGACCTGGTCATCCTCAACTGCCCTCCCCTGCTGGCCTGGTCATCCCCAACTGCCCTTCCCTGCAGGCCTGATTGCCCCTAACTGCCCTCCCCTCCAAGCCTGATTGCCCCAACTTCCCTGCCCTGCAAGCCATCTTGTGGCAGCCATCTTGTGTCCACATGGGGGCAGCCATCTTGTCTGTTGGAATGATGGTCAATTTTCATATTACCTCTTTATTATATAAGATTATATATGATAGAATTTGGAAAGCTTCTCAAAATAGACAGAAATACATTTGCATTCCATAGTTCTCCATAATTCTAGTTCTATTACCTTCAATATTAATAGTGGCAGTCAAAAAGTCATAAGTGTTTTAGGAAGGATTTTTCTAAGTTTCATTTCTTTTTACTTTTAATGTTCATGATATTAATTTAGTTGGTGTCCTGATATCATTTTGTGAATTTCTATTTGTGTTACTTGTTTCTAAAAGTCCCTAATAGGAAATAATGAATATATACTTGCTTGTATAGCGTGCATCTATCAGTCAACCATTTGGCAAATTCTAAAGGTTTACCTGTTGCCTGGAATTGGGAATAAATCCCAGCCCTCATGAAATTTAGAGACTATCTAAAGAAATATGCCAAGGTATCATTTAAGCCCCTGTAATCAGCTGGTAGCCCACACAATTCAATGTGTACCTGGTTCCTGTGTAGTTATTAATAGGAAACCTTTTCTCCATTTATCTTAAGCTCTTCTTCTCACATTTTTATTTTGTCATTATTACTATTATTATTTGAATTCTATTTGCTTTACATGGCATGTTTCTTTACTTTCATCATGTTGGTCACTCTGTTTTTCTTAACTCCACTTTTTCTTAACTGCCATTCTTGCACATTTGCTTACAAAGTCATCATCATAAGTAATATCTAGCTCTCTGAATTTTAGCTTCTTTCCATGTAGGTCTGAAATACCTGGAATGAGCCTTTGATTGGGTAAGCCTAGGTCACTTACTCTCCGGTCACCTGCCAAGGGATGGAAAGAGGGACTGTCTGTCAGCTTTAACCTTCTAGTTGGCTTCTGCCCAGAGTCCAGATGCTGAAAAACAGCACCTGTTCTCTACAATGCATATGCAGATGTCTTCATGTAAATGCTTTAAATTTATGTATATTGGGCATATATTTGTATGGATATACAATATTATGAACTCATTTGTTGATATTTAAACTCTCCTGAGTCCCTTGTGATTAAAATACAGTTTTGTAGTAATCTGAGCATTTTGTAGAGTGTTCTGCAGATTCTAAGATTTTCCATAGAAAGTGCCTAGAAAATGACTCAAAAGACCCTGGAGACTGTGAGAGGATTGCTAGGTCTCTGGGTCCCCCACCATCACTTCAGTTCACAGGTGTGCTTTAAGTTCTGTCAGATTTTATTAAAAAAAAAAAAAAAAAAAAAAGTATTCTGCAACTTAAAATATTTGAATATCATGATAATAGATCCTTGTTTCTCAAGGACCTACAGGTTAGCACATCCAGGAACTTGTTAGAACTGCAGTCTTGCTCTATCTGGACCTTCCAAATCAGAATATATATTTTAAAAGATCACTAATAACCCATACCCAATTAAAGTTTAAGGAACATTGTACATGCTGATCTCTAATGTCACTTTTAGGTATAGTATTGTGCTTTTCCATACGTTTACACAATATGTAGTTTATCTTTCCTCATTTTGCTTTTCTTTTTCCTGGGAAATTTGGTCCAGAGAAAAAGAAAGCCATCAAAGATATACAGCATAAGGGAACTTTTGACAAAATGGAGATATAGATAATTGAATTAAATTGGTCACCAACTTTATTACCTCTCTAGTGATAAGTAACTATTGCAGAGGAAATTATCTGAGCTTATTTGATTTAAATCTCAATTGTTCCTCTGAGAAACATCTATGAGTCCAAATATCATATAATTAATGAAAAATAAAATAAATCTTCCAAAGATAGTTCAAAAGAGAATGGGAGGATAAAAGAGTATTCAATATTGATAAAGATAAAAATCAAGATAAGGTAATGAGTTATTATATTGGTAGAATGCTTTAGACTTCACTAAGCATTTGAATATTCAGAAACTCATTGAAGTCATTAACAATTAGGGAGGAAGACAAATTAGGTATTCTCAACCATAGTTTGCAAATTTAAGAAAGCCTGAACAAGTAATCTATCTTAACCAAGACTGATGGGTATTATTTCTGTCCTAAAGTTGTCTCTTCCTTTCCTCTAATTTTCTGTTAAAACAACATTAGTCCAAGCACAAATGAACCACAGAAAAGAATGTTTATAGTATATTCACAATATCTAACATTTTTCCATTTGCAGAAATGAATCTTTTTGGTGTCCATTTTTCTTATGCCTCTTTGTAATTTTTTAAACCTTTTTTATTTTCTCCTTTCACTTTTCCTCACAAGCTTCTTCATGCTTCTCTAACTTCAGGGGCATACGAGGAGAGACTCTGCTAATTTGCTATAACTGATTCTACTTCTTCCACATCACCTCATCCTTTCAGTGGCTTCTCTATTTCCTATGGCCACCTTTCTTCTGATCATTCTGTCCTCAGCGGAACTGGGGACTTGGAGTGCCTTAGCTCTCTGTTCTACCTCCTCCACTCCACCTGGCCCAACCACTGCACCACCATAACTCCCTCCTCTGCCTCATGTTGTTATGGCAACCGACAACCAGTGGGTTGGGGAGACACCATGCTGAGCCAGAATTGGCAGGAAGAGACACTGAGCAGCATCTGTGGGGGCTGATAAGGCCAAGTGTTAGGTCAGACCCCTCTTCTAAAGAAAATGAGAGGGAAGTGTTGAGATAGAGCTACCAGAAATGATTCCCGACTTTGTGGAAAGCCTGGAAATCTGCTTACAGGCCCTTATTGAGTAACAAGTGACGTTTTGCTTTGTATGTCTCAATCCAGCATTTTGAATCAAAATCTCCATTTCCAGCGCTAATCCCACAACCATTAGAAAAAAAAACGAAAATGAAAATAAATCTATGTCCTGGATGGAAAAGTGCAGAATAAAATACTGGTTGCTATATTTAGTACAACATTTTATTATATCCAGCTTTATCCAAATATTAGCCCTGACTATTGTGGAGAGGCTTAAATGATAAATTTTATATTTTAAAATGCATATGGTAGGATTAGTAAGAGTATTCTTCTCTGCAGAAACAAAAATAACTAATAAAGCCATTAACGGTGATTGCCTCATGTTTTCAAAATATCTCCAAGTACCAAAAATGATAAACAATGAGAGTAAGCCTTTGGCAGTCACTCAGGGCCATTTAGGAAAATGGAATTAGAAATATTTGTTAGAACTCAAAGTCTATATCTGCTGCTATTGTACCTGAAAAATATGTCTTTGTAATATTCTATAATTTAGAGTACTGAAACTAGCAAAGACAGACCAGTTTTTCTTTGTCTACAAATGAGAAGAATGAGGCCCAAAGAATGGAAGGGGCTGGTGGCAGGCCACACAGCTTCTGAGCTGTAGACCTGGGTCAACATTTCAATCAGAACACTTCATCATCTTTCCATAAAAACTGCATTAAGCTTTTTAAACTGAAATAAATTTAGAGAAGAGTCCCTTGGACCTCAATATTAGGGAAATTATAGGCATGACTGCATTATTGTCTCAAGGGGAGCACAGGATAGGATGGCTCTACAAAACACTGATGCCCTCGACCTGTCTGTGGGATGTTAGCAAATCTTTATACTGGTCAGGGAAGAAAGACTTAATTATGATAAAAACAAACAGAATAAAAAGTTATGATATTTAACAACATAAAAAATAAAATGAAGACAAAAAGGAAGGGGAAGAAAGCAAGAAGTAATTTTAGTAGGTTGAATTTTTTTATTTTAATGCATCGAGTCTATAGATTTCTGTGTGGAATATGGACATTTTAATTACATTAATTCTTCCTATGTATTAAAAGGTCATATCCTTCAATTTACTTGCGTTTTCTTTAATTTTTTTCAATGTCTTATAGTTTTCTGAATACAGGCATTTTATCTCTTTGGTTAAATTTATTCCTAAGTATTTTATTCTTTTTGGTTCAATTATAAAATATTGTATTATTAATTTCTATTTCTGATAGTTTATTATTAGTATATAAAATGCAACTGATTTCTGAATATTTATTTTGTATACTGCTATTTTACTGAATTCGATTATCAGTTCTAGAAGTGGAATGTTTGTATTTTTTGTTTGTTTTTTGTATGGAATCTTTAGAATTCTCTATTTACTCTGTCATGTCCACTGTAAATAATGACAATTTTACTTCTTTTCCAATTCAGATACCTTTTATTTATTTTTCTTTTCTGGTTATTACGGTCAGGAATTCCAACACTATTGAATAAAAGTGATGAAAGTGGTCATCCTCCTACTTTTACTGAATCTTAATTTGATTCAGTCTTTTTAAATTTGTTGAGACTTGATTTGTTTCATAACACGTGGTCTATCCTAGAAAATGTGACATGTGGACTTGAAAAAAAAATGTATATTCTGTTGCTTTGGGGTGAAATGTCCTAAGAATATTGAGTAACTCAAATTGGTATAAAATGTCATTTAAGACAGCTGTTTCCTTGTTGATTTCTGTTTGAGTGATCTGTCCATTGATGTCAATGGGGTTTTAAAATCCCCTACTTCTCCCTTTATGTCTGTCAGTATTTGCTTTATATATTTAGGGGCACATATATTGGCTACACAGACATTTACACAGTTATGACCTCTTTTGGATTCGTCCTTTTATCATTACAAAATGCCCTTCTTTGGTTGTTGTTAGTATATGTTTTTAAAGTCTGTTTTGTCTGTAATAAGTATTGCTATGCCAATGTGTTTGTTTTTTTTGTTTAGTTTTCATTTGCAAGAAATATCTTTTTCCATTCCCTTACTTCCTGTCTGTGTATGTGTGTGCTGTTGTTTTGTAATCTGAAGTGGCTCTCTTGTAGGCAGCACATGTTTGCTTTGTTTGTTTTTAATTCATTCAGTTACCCTGTGACTTTTGATTGGAGCATTTATTCCATTTACAATTAATTATTGATAGTTATGTAGTTATTGCCATTTTTAATTTTTAACCATTTTTTAAATCCCTCCTTTCTTAGTCTTTTGCTTCTTTTTCTCCTATCTTAATGACTTTCTATAGTGTTATGTTTGCATTCCTTTCTTTTTATTTCTTGTATCTGTATACATTTTGGTTTGTGGTTACTATGTGCTTCATATACACCAAGTTATGTTTATAGCAGTCTATTTTAAGTTGATGGTCGCTTAAACTCAAATACATTCTAAAATCACTGCAATTTTTTCTCACCACTCTCCACATTTATGTTTTCGTAATTATTTTTTCCTTCTTTTGTATTTGTGTATTTGTGTATCCCTTAGTTCATTATGGTAATTATACATGATATTTTTACCTTTGTCTTTAAACTTTGTACTAGTTTTATAATTGATTGATTCATTGCTTTTACTACCTTTATAAGTAGTTGAGATTTTTTTCTTTTCTATATTTTCTTATTTAACTATGTTATCTTTCTTTTCTACTTCAAGGTGACCCTCTAGCCCTGGCAGGTTCTACTTAATGGTTAGAATATTGGCCCATTACAGATATCTATTTAATTAATTAATTATTAATTATTTACAAGAGGCCCAGTACACAGATTCATGCACATTGAAAGGAAATTAATTAGAAGATGGCCTGCAGGACCGGACTAGGCAAGACGGCCAGACATACCCCGGAGCGAACCTCTTATGGTCACTCCCCAGCCAGCCAGACTTGGTGCAGCCAAGTGGCTTAAAGGGCATCTGCAGAGTGAGCTGGGTCCCTCTGGCAGGTGGGGGTCCTCAACCTGGCCTATGGGGATTGGCCTGAAGTCAGCAGTCTGACATCCCTGAGTGGTCCTGGAGTGTAAGAGAGAGTGAAAGAGAGAGGGAAAGACGGAGAGAAACACATTGATTGGTTGCCTTCTACATACCTCAACCAGGGCCTGGCTAGGGTGGAACCTGAAACCAAGGTACTTGCTCTTGACCAGAATTGAACCCAGGACCCTTTTGGTCCATAGGCTGACATTCTCTCCACTGAGCCAAAAGGCTAGGGCCTCTTTTCTTCCTTCCTTCTTTCTTTCTTTCCTTCCTTCTTTCCTTCCTTCTTTCCTTCCTTCCTTCCTTCCTTCCTTCCTTCCTTCCTTCCTTCCTTCCTTCCTTTCTTTCTTTCTTTCTTTCTTTCTTTCTTTCTTTCTTTCTTTCTTGTTTCTTCCCATTGACCCCCTCCTCCCTGCACCTGCCCCTCCCAAGCCTTCACCACACTATTGTCTGTGTCCATGGGCTATGCACAGATGTATATAAGTTCCCTAATTAATCTCTCCTCCTGCAACCCTCTCATTTCCCTCTGAAATTCATCAGTCTGTTCTATAGTTCTATGTCTCTGGATCTATTTTGTTCATCAGTTTATTTTATTCATTACACAAAATTAGAAAAGTTTACAGTCATTTTAAAAAAAAATATTTTCAACTACAATTGATATTCAATATTATTTTATGTTAGTTTCAGGTGTACAAAAGACAAATACCATATAACTTCACTTATATGTGCAATCTAAAGAACAAAATAAACAAACAAAACAGAAATAGACTCATAAATGCAGAGAACAAATTGATGTTTGCCAGAAAGTAGGAGAGCGGAGGGGATGAGTGAAAATTTTAAAGAAATAAAAAATGGCATAAAATATTAATGAGGATGTAAAGTTCAGCATAGGGAATATAGTCAATAATATTGTAAAAAACTATGTATGTTTCCAGGTGGTACATGTACTATTTGGGGAAAAACACTTTGTAAATTATATAATCATCAGTCATTATTTATTCAAATTAGTTTTCAATCCCTTTCTATCTCTCTTCTTGTTCTGGAAATCCTACAATGCAAATATATGATGTTGCCTCAGAAGTTCCTTCAAATATCCTAATTTTAAAAAATTATCTTTTCTTTGTGCTGTACAGATTGTGTGTTTTCTGTTATCTTGTCTTCCAAATAATAAATGTGATCTTGTGCTTCATCTAAAATGCTGGTGACACCATCTAAAGCATTCCTTGATTTCAGTTAATTATACAATTTTGACACATTTATTTTCAAGATTTCTATATTCTTAATTTTTTATCTCTGATGGAATCTCACTGAGTTTCTATATTCTTTCCTTATGTTTATTGAGCATCTTTATAACCAGCTTTTTGAAGTCTATATTTGGTAGCTTGCTTGGCTCCATTTCATTTAGTTCTTTCCCTGGAGTTTAGTCCAATTCTTTTATTTGGGACAATTCTTTTATTTGGTTGATTCCTCTATTTGTTTCTTTGTGTTAGTTAAGATTTCTAAGTCTCCTGATCTTGACAGAATGCCCTTATGTAGCATGTGTCCTGTAATTTCCATGGCATCAGTCTCTCTGGTCCCCTGAGCCAGGTTATTCAGGTGTATCTCCTGTGTGTACTGTTTGTGTTTTGTGTTGTAGTCAAGACTCAATTTCTCCTGGCATATCAGTGGGTGGGGTTGTCCCTCAGACTGACTGGCTGTGAGGACTGGCCGTGACCCCAGCAGATGAGCCGTTGTGCAGGGACTGATCCCAGAAATTGGGAGTCACTTCAGCAGGGCCCTGAGGCCAGGCGAGTCCTCCCTTCATGTGTGTCATTTATGGAAACGATTAGGTGCAGCTCCGGTGGGGCCTAAAGGTGATCACTGGGTGTGTTAGTTCTGGAGATTTCTGGGAGGTACTTCAGGGCAGGCCAAATCAGCTGCTGCTTATGCTAAGCTTGGGGCCACTTGGTGAGAGCTACAAACTGATTGTTCTGTAATTTAATTGTTATTTTGATGTGATCATGAGAAGGGTTAAGCACAGACATTAGCTACTCCACCATTTTGATTGGAAGTGTAACAGCATTTTCTTAAAACGTTTGTTTCCAAAAGAAATTACACAGAATGAAATAAAGATTTTATTATTATTATTATTAATTATTATTATTATTAATTATTATTATTATTATTATTTACTTACAGAGTTATGAAAAGATAAAGACTTGGGCCCAATATTTATTTTATCCTTTTCTACTATGTATAGACATAATGAAGTTATTGATTATGCCTGATATCTCCTAATATACTTAGCTGTTTGCATTTTATCTTTGTCTTCTCAGTGCTGTGTCTTAGTCTTCCCTAATGGGTAAATCAGTTGGGGCTGGGGGGCGAGGGATGGGGGGAGCATGTTCATTTCAGATAGAGGGTCTGTATAGCTTCATACAATTATCAAGTCACCAGAGGTTTCTGCGAAAGTGTGAAATAATGTCTGATTTGCATGATGACTCCATCAGAAGATGTTTGCACTT
Source organism: Pipistrellus hanaki (assembly GCF_964339955.1). Lineage (NCBI taxonomy): Eukaryota > Metazoa > Chordata > Mammalia > Chiroptera > Vespertilionidae > Pipistrellus > Pipistrellus hanaki. The sequence continues at coordinate 12,974,507 of NC_140512.1, read as the reverse complement.
CCTTCTTTTGGCAAAAGCAATAATATTTCCTAATTTTGGCAATTCTCTGACATTATTCTATCACTACCTGAACACACACCACCATACTTATCCAGGGGATCTACACATGCACCCTTTAACAATGAACTCCTTGGACAGTGGGATCTGAAAGCAAGCCTGTCTGCATTTCTGAGAGAATTAGAAGATGATCCAGCTTTTCATCTACCTCTGTGCATCAGGCCGTCTTTCCAAAGACTGTAAGCGAAAACAATGTTTTAAGTGAAAGAGGAAGGCAGAGGGGCTCTTTCTCTGCCATCCTCTTAAGTGTATATTCACGTACTTTTGAGTTGCATCCCAGAGTCCTACCAGGATCCTTGTTTTATTGATGCTTCTTTAGCCAGACCTATTTTATTTTCTCTTTTTCTCACAGAATTTCATTTCCTTTGGGCTGACTCCAGTTTAGGATAAGAATTTTTTAAAATATATTTTTATTGATTTCAGAGAGGAAGGAAGAGGAGAAAGAGAGATAGAAACATCAATGATTAGACAGAATCATTGATTGGCTGCCACCTGCATGCCCCACACTGGGGATCAAGCCCACAACCTGGGTATGCAGAATCAAACCTGGGACCCTTCAGTCTGCAGGCTGATGCTCTATCCATTGAGCCAAACCAGCTAGAGCTTTGAGAAACTTTTTGCCATTTATGCATTTATATAAAATATGTTACCTTGAAATATTTACCTTTATTTTCTGATAACTATAACTAGTATCCAAAGTATTTGAAGCACACGGTTTATTAAGAGTATTAGGAGCATAGTGGTTTTCTTGTTTCCTCTGTCTTACTAAGGCATTGTTATCTAACATAAAATTAAAACATCATTCATTATCTCACCTAGAAAAGAGAATTTCTTTTCCCCATATTTTAGTCATGTCTTATTTATACATAATTTTTTGTATAAATCATACCATGTAGACAATTTTATAATGTGCTGTCATCTACTTCACATTTCATGCTATTAAAAACTTGAAGTTATTCAGTCATTAAAAAAATACAAATTGTCCAAAAATGCATTGTCTAGAAATTTAGAAATATTTATAAAGACAAATAAACTATTATGCACAGTCACCTTCCTTAGGCAATAGCTATTAGCATTTTAGTATATTCTTTTTCACCCTTTTATAATATATTTTCCTTTCCACAGTTGATATACTAATCTCCCCTGTGTCACCTTTATTTTTTATGTGTGTCTCATAGAACTTTTCTATGTAATTAGAATTTTATGTGGAAAATCTCTTCATCAAGATTTTTAACAGCTACATCATAGTATACCATAATTTTAGCAGACTACTTGGAACTTCAATGTTGAATGATGGTGTTTGCTTACGAGTAAACTTGGAGAAGATTTATTTCATTGGTAACGGAGGGCCAGGTAGCCATGTGTGAAGGAGGACAGCTGGAGCCGTGTCGGGGAGCATGTGAGCCCATCCCGCACGTTGCACTGCTACAGGACACCAACCTGTCTTCCGAGAGTTCTCCTGCCAACAGGGCACGGAGCTGAGGAAGAGCGTCCGGAATTCCTTGATCTGTTTTTTAAATATTAAAACGATGTTTCGTTATTTTTTTGTATTATAATCTTACACAATTACAGATGTTCCCAATGTTCTCTCCCTTTGCCTATATCCACCAGGTCCCCACGCCTACTCTCCCTCCAACCACTCATCACCACACTGTTGCCTGTGTCCATGGGTTATGCATGCATGTTCTTTGCTAATCTCTTCACCTTCTTTCATTCAGCTCCCCTCATCCCCTCCCCTCTCACCTCTGTCCATCTGTTCTGTGGCTCCATCCATTATTAAGTGCAGTTTTGTGATAAAAACAACAACAACATTATATTAGAAAGCTGGAGGAATCGACTTGGTCTGCAACACCTTAACAAGCTGTGATGCTGTGGAAAGACAAACTTTTAAATTAAAGCTATTTCTCTTTGTTTGTTTGTTTCTCCGTTTTTCCCCCCAAAGACCAATGACATTGGCATGAGGTTACTCAAAGGTCAGTGTTGACTTTGATTTGTTGTAAAACAAGGGGGTGAACTTGGTGGATTGAAGGATTTGTCTCGGATAGTGAAATTAGACATACATCCGTACATTTCTTTTTAAGGCAACTTTCCTTCAAAATATTTTACTATTATAAGGTATCCACCAATGCTTGTATTAGCTGGCAAACTATTGTCATTTAGAAAAAGTTAATCATAGTAAATTTGCCAGCCACTGTGGGGTTTTTATAATTTTGTTGTCTGGGTACTTTTTCTATTCCTCCTTCCTTTCCTTCCTTTCTTCCCTTTTTCTTTATTTTGTTTAGGTTCCCAGTATAAAATCATTCTTCTATTTAAAGCTAATAAGACTAAAATAAAAATTAAAGTGAAAATGTTGAATTCTGGTTAAGATAATAATTTGATGTCCCCACAAGCCTTCTCTTCTCTAATGTCTCCATTGAAATGACAAAAAATAAAATAAAAAAAGAAAGAAAGATTGCCTTAAATACTCAAAAGGAAAAAAGAAAGAAGAGAAAGGAAGGAAGGAAGAAAGAAAGAAAGGGAGGGAGAAAAAAAACAAAAATCAGAAAGGGCACCCACTACTCAAAAGGGAGAAATGTGGTGGGATTTCAGGAATGTGGAATCCAGGTGAGCCTTAACCTAAGTGAAAATCAATCAGCCTGACTTTTATCTTGTACAAAGGAAAAGCCTATGTGGGACTTAAAAGGACAGAAACTCATAGACACTGCTAGGATAAGAGAGGAGGGAGGTGGAAACGCAGTAGGTAAGGGAAAGCCAGAGGGGAACTTCTAACTTTACAATTGCCATACTCAAAACTGCAGACTGCAGCTCTGCCTGCCTCCACTTTGCCTGAATGGTGTCCTAACTGGCATTAAGACAGTGAGGTTCATTTAATATATCTATATCTACACTGAGTGGCCAGATTAGTATGATCTCTGAAATGCATAATAATCTGGCCGCTCAGTGTATATCCTATATAATAAAAGGCTAATATTCAACTTGTCCCCTCGACTAGGAGTTTGACCAGCAGGCAAGCTGGTCAACTACCCATGTCCCCTCCCCCTAGCCAGGCTGGCCAGACCCCACCCATGCACAAATTCATGCACAGAGCTTCTAATACACACACACATTCAGAGATCATAATATTCTGACCACTCAGTGTATATCTATATCCATCTATCTATCCATCTATCTATCTACATAGATAGATAGATGGATAGATAGATAGATGGATAGATAGATAGTTATATATATATATATATATATATATATATATATATATATATATATATATATATACACACACACTAGAGGCCCAGGGCATGAAATTTGTACATAGAGAGGGTGGTCCCTTCAGCCCAGCCTGCACCCTCTCCAATCTGGGACCCCTCAGGGGATGTTCGACTGCCGGGCAGTCAGACAACCTTCTCACAGTCCTGGACTACTGGCTCCTAATTGCTCTCCTGCCTGCCTGCCTGGTTGCTTCTATCCCTCTACCCCCCACATTGGCCTGATTGCCTCTTATTGCCTCTGCATGCCAGCCTGTTCACCCCTAACTGCCCTCCTGCCAGCCTGGTGGCCTCTAACTGCCCTCTGCTGCCAGCCAGTTTGCCCCTAACTGCCCCCTCCCTGCCAGCCTGTTCACTCCTAACTGCTCCCTCCACTGGCCTAGTTGCCCTTCACTGCCCCCCTGCTCCCAACCTGTACTTTGTGATACCCACCAGCCAATCAGGAGTGAGTATGTAAATTAACCTAACAAAATGGTGGATTAATTTGAATACACAGGTGCCTGCTCTGGGCCTCTGGGCAGTGTGGGAAGGTGGAAAGGTGGCTTTGGGCCATGGCAAAGGCTGTGCTGGCAGCTAGGGTAAGGAAGGCCCATTTTGCACAAAACTTCGTGCATCAGGCATCTAGTATTCTATAAGCATCCAACAGAGAAAGTCAAGTAAGTTACTAAACCAAAGGAGAAAACAGCTTAGCACCAGACATTTCAGTAACATAACTGTGGTTAGACAGTTGGAGTCATACCTACAGTTTTCAATGAAAACAAAATATTCTGAACACATAGACTTCAATACCCATTGAAATTGTCATTCTTGTATGAAAGCAACAGAAACAGTCTTCATCATGAAGGGTTTACAAAGTAATGCATTTCTTCTAAGTAATTGCAAGGCAAAAAAATAAATAATTAGCTTTCTCATATAGCAGATATAACCAGTTTAAAATTATAATAAAAGGAAATATTTGTATTAGGCAGCTGATTAATAAAATATCTAGGAATACATTTAATGAGAGGTGTGCACAATATGGTAATACCATTCATTCAGAACACCATCCTCCCCAGTGTACAAGGGGATCATCCAGTTGGATGAGGGCCTGAACAGAACAAGAAGCCTAAGAAAGGGTGGCTCTGCTCCTTGTTCTGTCAGGATATCCATCTTCTCCTGCTCTCAGACATTGGCACGGCTGGTTCTCAGGCCTCTGAACTAGGACTGGGACTTATATCATAAGTTCCCCTGCTTCTCAGGCCCTCAGATCCAGACTGAGTGACTCCAGGTTTTAGACGACATATCATGGAACTCAGCTTATGTCATTGTCTGAGCCAATTCCAATATTTAACATACATATTTACTGTTTTTCCGAAGAACCCTGAATTATACAGTCACAGGCCTCAATACAGAAATGCCTTAGGTTGCTTTAGTTGTATATAACAGCAAAACATACACACACCCATTCAGATTCAATTCATAAGCTTCATTTATTGCCAATTTTCTCACCCAGAAGGAAGGGAGTTTCCTGGAGCCAGAAGGCATGTCCCAGAAAAGTGCACTCTCTTTTCCTGAAACTGACTAACTAGCTAACTGGGATGGCTGTCAGTCCTATTGGTCCCCATAATGCAGTCCTAGCTGGCTTACCTCTCTGATTCAACCTCATCCATTATTTATGCACATTCAACTTTCAAACACACACAGTATCTGAACAAGCACTGAACACTTTCAGTCCTACAAATTTTAACTTAGCCAATTCTTTGCTAATCATCTAAAAGGCAACTCTCAGCTCATGTTAATAAAAATGGTGGAAGCCATGTCCAGAAGGAATTTCTCAGGATTCCTACGGTTTCAGCATTCTCCACCCTCGTACTCCGGGCCTGGTTATGTCTTCCTTGTCCCTGGTCTCTTAGTTCAACTATACCTTCCTCTTGGAAGATTTCCCTGATGCCCCACCCTTGGTGATGGTAGGTTCATCGATAAAGTGTTGCTAAATACCTTTACCTTCCCTCTGACATTCTCTTTGTGAATGCTGTTGATGGCTTGTGCTCTGAGCTTCCTGAAGGCAGAGGGTGTATTTGTCGGTTGCCTTTGCCACATCCACGGAACCTGGCCAATGGTGGCTATACAATTAGTATAGATGAATAAATAAGTACAACAAATGGTGTCACACAGAGAGATGGCATTAAAAGTTTATCTTCACTTTTCCCTTTTATCCCCAGGAGACCCAATCCTCCAGAATTCAAAGAAGTGAATTGAACTCTTCTCACATTAAGCCTATCTTAAAAGCCGCTTTTAGAAATTCCAGTGCACACTCACACACCATTATATGTTATTTCAGGCTGGTGTAATAATAAAGCTGTCAATCCCATGAATAAGAACTTTCTTTACTTGGATTCTTGCTCACATTCATGTATATTTATGTATTATTAGAAAAGCAGCATTCTTAAGATTTCTTAGGTTGTTTGGATAAGATATGACTACTTTTCCCAGCCTTTCTGATAACAAGAATCTTTAACAAGCCATTTAAGCAGTTCATGCATGCTACCTCACATTTATATGTGATATAAAGTATAGTGGGATCCTTTTGTAAAAATGGTTTTCTTAAGATAATATTTAAATAATGAAAGTATTTCTGCTGTGTAATGTTATGGTGCAAGTAGACTGCATTAGTTTCTGTGGAAGAATAATTATCAAAGATTATTATTTTTTAAAAAATATTATTATTTATAGGGCACAGGTAATTTTTTTAAGCATGCATCTTTCATTTAGATTTTTTTTTACAGGGTGTTAATTATAAGAGCTTTTTTGCATTTTTTAAAAAATTACAGTTTACATTCAATATTATTTGGTATTCAGGTGTACAGCATACTAGTTAGATAATCATATACTTTACAAAGTGTTCACCTGGATAGAAACATCATTGATGAGAAAGAATCATTGATTGCACTCTCCTGACTGGGGATTGAGCCTGCAACCCTGGCATGTGCCCTGATCAGGAATTGAACTATGACCTCCTGGTTCAGAGGTCAATGCTCAACCACTGAAAACACCAGTCACCCCACCTCAATATTTTCAATGCTCATCTGGGACCAAGCATCATTATTACAATATTATTAGCTATATTCCCTATGCTGTAATTTATATTCCTGTGATTATTCTGTAACTACAAATTTGGACTTCTTAATTTCATCATCTTTGTTACTCAGTCCCCAACACCCTTTCTGGCAACCATCAGTCTGTTCTCTATATCTATGAGTTACTTCTATTTTGTTTGTTTATTTTGCTGTTTAGGTTCCAAATATAAGTGAAATCGTGTGGTATTTATTTTTCTCTGACTGACTTAGTTCACTTAGCATAACAGTCTATGTTTATCCAGGGTGAAATTTCATTATTTTTTATGGTCTAGTAATATTCCATTGAATATATGTGCCACCACTTTTTCATCTACTTGTCTATTGATAGGTAGTTGGTTTGCTTCAAAATCTTGGCTATTGGAAACATGCTGCAGTATACCTAGGAGTGCATTTATTCTTTCAAAATTATGTTTTGGATTTCTTACTATATATAATTGGGAGTAGAATCACTGGGCAGTTCAATTTTTTTTGTGTTTTGGAGGATCTCCATACTCTTTTCCATAGTGGCTGTGCCAATCTGTATTCCAACGAACAGTTCATGAGAGTTCATTTTCTCTATATCCTTGCCAACACATGCTGTTCATTAATTTATTGGTGAAAGCTATTCTGACAGATGAGTGGTGATATCTCATTGTGGTTTTCATTTGCATTTCTGTGATGGTTGGTGATGTTGAACAAATTTTCATGTTTAGAGCCAATCTTTATGGCCTCCTTGAATAAGTGTCCATTCAGGTCTTCTGCACACTTTTTAATTGGCCACTCAGTGTATATCAGAATACAGGATATAGTTCCCAGTCAGTTCACATACCTGCTGGCTACCTGCCAGGCTCTGTCTCTGAAAGAGCCTCTGGCAGTTCACAAGTTGCGTGAGATAGATCTTAGTGTGTCACCAGGTAGGGGCAAGCAGTGTTCAGGTTGATACAGATTAAATTTTGGTACTCATGCCGTGTCTGAGGCTGCTCAGCATATGTCTCAGGCTATACCAGCACTGCCCAACACCTGTCTGAGATTTGTGGACCTTTGTGGTGGTACAGGGTTTCGGGGAGTGGTGTGGATGAGGGAAACAGAGTTCACCTGGCTAAAACAAACCAGTATTTGACTTTGTGGAGGGAAGGCTCTGCACAGGAATTTAGGCATCTGCTCAGCTGCATGGGAAAAAGGGCCATACCCACCAGGCCCACAACTCAGTTTTTTCCCCTGTGATTCCAGCACTGTTCAAGCCTGTCTAAACCTCCTTGAGCATGTCTTAATAAGTATTGCACTTTGGGCTGGGCTGGAGTCTGCCCAGGAGTCATTCCTGCAGCGCAGTGTCTGCCATTGCTACTCCCTAAGCTAATATTTTATGGAATGTGGTGGAAGAGATGCCATCTGTGGGTGGTTTGGGAGAGGGACTCAGCAGAGGGACACTTCTGCCTCTCCCCACAGCCACACCACTCAATTTCTTCCTTTATGACTCCAGGCCACTCTGAGCTTCCATCTGTCAGCTAGAGTCAAGGGTGAGTGCTGCAAGTGAGATTCTGTGTACTGGCTCTTCAAGAGAGTCATCCCCCTTCTCCCTAGGGAAGGCAGGATCCCCAACATTTCTGCTGAAATTTACAACTAGGTATTGTATGGGCTCTTTGTGTAGGCTTTTCTTTCCAGTTCTAGTCCTCCAGGCTAGTGAGCCTGGCTTGGTTGAGGCACCTCACTCCTTCTGGACAAACCTCCTCAGTAGAAATATCTCTCTGGTTTCTCTCCCACCACAGGTGGTTGCAGGCCAACCCCTTTAGTGTTTCTGTCCTTCCTACTGGTCTTGATAAAGGTTTGTCTATAAATTCTTTATTATAAAACTTCTATTCATTTAGTCTTCAGGTAGCTATTCAGGTTTCTTGTTTATCTCTATTTTTTTTTTTTTTATTGATTTCAGAGAGGGAGAGAGAGATAGAAACACCAATGGTGATAAAGAATCATTGGTTGGCTGACTCCTGCATGTCCCACCCTGGGCACATGCCCTGACCGGGAACTCAAAGTGTGACCTCTTGATTCATAGGTCAATGCTCAACCACTGAGCCACACCAGCAGTATGCTATTGTATTGACAGCAAGCTTCAAATCTTCCTATGTCAAATTTGCCAAAAGTGTTAACATCATAGATATTTTTATGCTTAAAAATGTCGAATTTCATGCCAAAGAAAAGAGCATTTGGGGAAAGTTTTAATTCATTATTTTATTTTGAAGAAAAAGTTATCATGTATTTTGAAAAGCTTATGGTGAACATGTTCCATCTCAAGATACTTGTGAACTCTGGTTTAAACGCTTTAAAAGTGATGGTTTTGATGTGAAAGACAAAGAACATCCAGGTCAACCGAAAATGTTTGACAACCAACAATTACAAGCATTATTGATGAAGATGTATGTCAAACTCAAAAACAACTTGCAGAAAGATTAGATGTTGCTCAGAAAATAATTTCTGACCATTTATAAGCAATGAGAAAGATTTTAATGGAAGGAAAATGGAAACCACATCAACTGAACGAAAGACAAATGAAAAACTGAAAAGTCATCAGTAAAATGTTGCTTCAACGGCATGAAAGAAAGTCTTTTTTGCATTGAATTGTGATTGGTGATGAAAAGTGGACTTATTTTGAGAATTTCAAATGCACAAAATCATGGGTTGATTCAGGTCAATCATCAACATTGACTGCAAGGCCAAACCGCTTCAGAAAAAGACAATGCTCTGCGTCTGGTGGGATCAGGAAGGTATGGTGTATTATGAGCTTCTAAAACCACGTGAAAACATTAATACAGATTGCTACCAACAACAAATAATCAACTTGAACCATGCTTTGATTGTGAAACAACCAAATGGGCCAGAAGACACGGCAAAGTAATTTTGCTTCATGATGATGCACCATGACACACTTCAAAACCAGTCACAGACACATTAAAAGGTCTTGTCTGGGAATTATTATCTCACCCGCCATATTCACCAGACCTTTCTCCTTCAGATTACCACTTGTTCTGATCAATGGCACATGCACTTTCTGAGCAGCACTTCAAAACATATGAAGAAGTGATCAATTCGGTCTCTGAATGGTTTGCCTCAATACAAGAAAAATTCTATTGGGACGGTATCCACAAATTACCTGAAAGATGGGGAAATGTGTAGCTAGTGATGGACATTACTTTGAACAAAGCACTTTTGATGTTTTTCTTAAAATTATCGTGTTTTATTTAATTACAAAATCTGCATTGTTAACCAATTATGCTACCATCTTGAACCCCTCAAGAGCCTTCTTGATGTCAGAAAAAAAAAAGTTCTGATGTTTGCTAATCTAACAATTTATTTAGTGCTTCAATCCACGTGACCTGTTTAATAGAAACAACAACACAGTTTAACTAGTAAGTGAAGATGTGTTTCTCTATCAAGAGCAAAAGATTGTGTAAAAAACTACAGAGTGCCTTGTCTCAGCCTCATGACCACCAGTGCTTTATTGATGTTAGCTAGGAAAATGGCCAAAACGGCTCTGATTTTAGCCACTATAGGCTGCTTTTAAATAGGGAGGAAATAGAAAGAAAGCTCTCTAAATCTACAAAAACATTAAAAATTTTAGGGAGAAAATTAAGCCAAATAAGAAAGAATGTATGGAAGTTCAGACAATTGACTTAGATGTGGTCCTCTCTTTCCGACCCACCTCATTTCACCATCTTTTTTTTATCCCTCTTTTCTCCTGCCATTGTTGACCATGAATTTCTGTTTTGTAATTAGGTTCAGTGGGGCAATGGTGTGGGAGTTTGATGAGGCTTGTGGTGAGGACAAGATAAGTGCATTATGTGAAGGTGTTGATAGCTCTAAGAAGCCACACTTTCTATTCAAACCAGAAAAAAAGCAATAGTATTCTAAGACACAATCAAGGAATTCTCTCATTCTTTCCTACTTTTGGTACTTTCCTATAGTGGCCAATCACTTACACTGAAAATGATAGCACAGAAGGAAAGGGGAAAATAGGACAACCTGTAGATCATTCTATTTTCTTCACTTTCTTATTCATCAACAAGTCAAAGTTAGAGAATGTTGGTAAAATTTGCACATAAGCAATAAATAAATAAAGATAGTTGATGCAGCAGTTCTGCTGTTCTAGTGAGAATGAAATACGTGCGAATGTATGAGCTATGGAATTGTGTAATTTTGGTGATTTTGATGAGGGAAGTTCTCTGGTTTGGTTTATTAGTGGATCAGGATTTGGAAAGACACAACATATACACAAATTCCTTCCCTATAATTAAATATAAAGGAGAAAAAAACTGGATATTAAAAACTATCATTCCTTGAACTCTTAAGATGTTACTAAAACCATAAATCAGTATTTTATCTATTACACTCACTATTGCTAAAATGAAGTCATTTCTTAAATAACAACCCTGTGATAGAGTTCTACTTTGCTCGTTAAAGAGATGATACAAACTAGGGGAAGTGAGAGGCCACACTCACCAGGAGTGAGCCCCGGAGCTCCTTCTGGGTAGGCCAGCATGATAGCATCCAAATGAAGACCAGCAGAGTCACACCTGCAGGTCAGTGAATGGGTGTTCAAAAAGGAGACTCCCATAGGAGCCCACTGTCCAAACCATGGCTGCTGATCTTGTGCCTGTGTTGTAAGCTTCTTTCTTGGCTCTCACTCTCTCAGAATTAAGCCTAATTGGTTTGAATTGAATATATAGGACTTATTTGCCAATTAGAATCAACTAGTAGGCCTTTGAAGATATAAGACAGTACAAAGAGCAATTTTTTTTTATAGGGGACAGATGGGGACAAGAGTAAAACAATAGGTGGTCATGATTACCATGTAATTTTATTTCCTTCAGCATGATTCTGGGCATCATGCTAAAGGCCTAAAATAAATTGAGGTCAACTCAGCAGAGTCTAAATTCAACATCATGTTAGAAAAGTTGGCCATCAATAGTAATAGTAGCCTTTTATTTTATTTTTTTTTAATGAGCACCCATTAAGGGTTAGGAACTACATATTACATTTCTTACAGTTCAAAAAAGTGCTATTAATTAGAGGTTGTGACCATTTATTTTGTGGAAGAGGAAACTTCCACTCAATAGCTGACCAGAGATTCAAAGTCCATATGTCTTCAGCTTCACCAGGCTGCCTCAATTATATTTACAAATTTAAACCTGACTCTAGGAATCGTAGAAGGAAACCATCCATTTTACTGTGATCCAAACACTAGAAAGGCAAAATAAAAATAAAGAGAAAGCAGGAAGGTAGAATAGAGGGCAAGATGGGCATTTGGGAAAACTTTCATAAAAATAGAAGAGCAATTAAATTGATGTTTTTCAAAATGGCCTGGACTCACACACCTATAGCCCTGGCTGCTGTGTTTTATCTCATTAAATGCCTGGTTATGGATGGGCAGGTTTGCCATCTGTTTGAATAATAGTATTCTGTTCTCCATGAACTGAGCTGCAGTGTCGAGGACAATTAAAGCGTCATTTCCACCACCATCTCTCTCGGTGGGAACTCTGATATTACAGAACCATTGTGTCACCGCCACACTGACATACACTGCCAGCTACAATTTCACTGCTTTCCCACCTAAGGAGGTAAGCCTTTCTGGCCAAAATGCAGGCTGTGCAGGCATGAAATGGCCACTCAGAAAAGAATAGAAAACAGATTAGGAATAGTTCCAGCACCCCTTCTTCTTGGTAATCCAAGAGTGATGGATATGACTTCCTGCAAAATCTTTCTAATCTATTTTTTTTTAAAAAATTCAGTGTAAAATTAGTGGGCAATGATTAGTTTTGTTCCCAAAGTGACATGCTTGGAATTAGAGCTAGAAGAGAAACCAAGTGACAAAGAAAAGAGATCCAGGAAATAAATCCTTCGGAGACACTCTTAAGAGGGACTGAGAATGGTGGCTGCATGTGGAGAGGATGGGTAAAGCACATCTCCAAGACATGGCTTTGGAACAGAAGATATGTTTTGGTGTTAGCTGTTTTAAATCATAAAAATATACCATGAAAATAAAATTTAACTATTGAGCCATAGCTGTGAACCAAACCGAGTGATAAGTACTTTATAAATTAATCAATGCCTTACAACAACCCCAGGATATAAATACTGTTAATACAAATATTTCTATTTTACAGAGGAGGAAACAGATTTTGAGTTTAATTGACCTAACTGATACACAGATGAGGTGAAATCTTGACTCTAGGAATTTGTCTTCAGATTCTGTAGGTACTGGTTAACATAATTTATTGAACAGACCAGAACACTTTGAGAAGTAACACTATGCTATTGGTAAGTACTACCAGGACAACCATAAACTTGAATTGCCCTAAGCAAATTGCCCTAGGGAGTATAGTCACCATTGTTACACTGCTTCTCTAGTATGTTGAATCAAAATATGTGGCAATATCTCATAACAGTTCATACTTAGTGTTTCCTGGTGCATTGCAATAGTTTCAATTATTCTTTAGTAAGTATAAAGAATACTTTTAGTTTCTTCCAAAAACTAAAAATGGAACTCCCATTTGACCCAGTGATCCCACTTCTAAGAATATATCCTAACAACCTAGAAACACCAATCAGAAAGGATATATGCACCACTATGTTCATAACAGCATAATTTATGATAACTAAGATTTGGAAACCTCTTAAGTGCCCATCAGAAGATGAGTGGATTAAAAAACTGTGGTGCATCTATACAATGGAATACTATGCTGCGGTAAAAAAAAAAAAAAAAGAGAGAGAGAGAGAGAAGGAATTCTTACCATTTGCAACAGCATGGATGGAACTGGAGAGCATTATGCTAAGTGAAATAAGCCAGTCAGAGAAAGATAAATATCACATGATCTCACTCACTTGTGGAATATAATGAACAGCATAAATTGACGAAGAAAAACAGATCCAGAGATAGAAAAGCATCCATCAGACTATCAAACCTCAGAGGGAAGATAAGGGAAGAGATAAATTAAAGGACTTGTTATGCATGCATATAAGCCTTACCAATGGACACAGACACCAGGGGGGTGAGGGCATGAGTGGGGTTGGGGTGGGGGTGGGAGGCAATGGGAGGATATGGACACGTATGTGACACCTTAATCAATAAAGAATCCTATTTAATAAAAGGATAATATGCAAATAGACCAAATGGCTGAACAACTGAACAACCAATCAAAATGTAATATGCTAATGATATGCAAAGGCTGCTCAACCACTTGCTATGACATGCACTGACCACCAGATGCTCCAACTGGTAGGTTAGCTTACTGCTGGGGTCTAGTAGATAGGGACTGAGTGAGATGGGCCAGACACTGGTGGGGTCCCTCAGTCTGGCCTATGCCCTCTCACAATCTGAGATTTCTTAAGGGGTGTTAGAGAGCCAGTTTCAGCCTGATCTCACAGGCCACTCCCCTTGGGAGGGTGCCAGATGCAGGGCCCATAGCATGCAAGCACTGCTGTGTAAGCAGGAGCCTCTCCTGACCAGAACTGATTGGGCGTGAGTCTACAGCAGGCAGAGTGGGGCCAGGATGAGTGGGAGAAAGCAGCAGGTAGTAGCTGCAGGTGGCATTGGACTGCAGGGTTTGGCCCAATCCCTGCAGGCCACCAAGAGGAACTCCACCCATGCATGAATTCATGCACTGGGCCTCTAGTAAACAAACAAACAAACAAACAAACTGAGATATAAAGTGAGTACTGAAAAGCAAAGTTTTAGTGATATTTGTTCTGTGGCAATAAGTACAAATTATTGCATTAACAGATTGTCACTGTGCCATTGTGTAGAGATTCCAGACAACACATGGACTAATGACAAAAGGTGGTTGTGGAACCCTAATTCTTTGCTGTCTCATGGCCTCTCAGAGTATTCTCACATAGAGCCTCTAATGTGAACAGTGACAACCCCACAAGTTGAGAGGAGTTCATTGTGAGAACTTCAAGCTAAAAGGATTGTTTATAAGATTCTTGTGAAGATTATAGCTGTTATGGGTTAGAATTGTGTACCTCCAAAACATATGATGCAACCCTAACAATAGCTCAGAGTGTGACTTAATTTACAAGTAGGGTCATTGCAGAGACTGTTAGTTAAAACTATGTCATTGAGGGGTGCTAAACCAATGTCACTGGTGTCCTTATAAAAAAAAGAAAATTTAGGCTCAGAGACAGACGTGCACAGAGGGAAGATGATGGAGAGACACATAGGGCAAAGATGGCCAAGTGATAACTAAGTCAGATGTTGAAGTGATGCTGAAACAGCCAAAGAATGCCTGAAAGAGTCAAGGAAGTATCTCCCCTAGAGCCCTCAAAGAGAACATGGTCCTGCCAACACCTAGATTTTGAACTTCTGGGCTCCAGAACTGTGAGAGAATGAATTTTTAAGCCACACAGTCTGTGATATTTTGTTATGGTAGCCCCAGAAAGTGAATAAAATAGCCACTAATATTTCAGCTCATTCTTTTTTATTGTAATATGTGTGAGTGTGTTTTATGATGGACAAGTTCAATTTTATGGCAAAATCTCCCTCTTGATTACTCAATCACTTATTGCCATCCCGTTTCAAGGAACCTTATCTCAGGTAACCTACCAGTAAATACAAATAATTGGTCATCAATTGTATTATTTGATGCCATTTTGATCCATATTAACAACTCCAAAACATTCTAGGATATGATAAAAGGCGACAATCATTACAGTTCTGGATGAAGAGGGAAGATTTCAAGCAAAATATTTGTTTTGCTTCCCTGATAAATTATGTCAAAAAGAAAATAAATGTCTCTCTATTTTTCAGCAACCATTAGGATATAATTTTTAATAGAAACAAAAAAAAAATGTGGGCCTTCATGAGCTATCTCATTATGGTATTTAATAGGGTCAGTTTACCCTAAACTCTGAATACAGTAATAATAAAGAGAAAAAATTATTTGTTCCAGCATTTCTTTTTGCTCCTCTTCCATTTCAGCACAATTTTTTTCTTATCAACCATGTTTTATTGCATTGGGGGAAAAAAGGTGCATATAAATATATATAGATATATTCATGTATCTATATATATTCTTGCACAATAATTGCAAGCTCAATTATGAAACTATGTGAACCTACACAATGTTATTGTTAGGCCTGGAAGCAGTGGGAGGCACTAGAACAAACCACGTGGTTCTAGATGCATTGCTTTGTGCCTTCAGCAGCACTCTTTCTTCGTGGTAATAAGGGCCACGGCAGCTCTCACTCTTTATGGTACTAATGGCCCCTTAAGCCTTCGATGTGGCCATTTCTTTCTTGGTCTGCTGTTCTGTTTGGCATGATGAGCCTAATATGAACAGGCAACAATCACAGGTTTAGGGGAGTGGGCGTCTTACTATATGCCCAGGTGGAAGTATTCCTCCCTGATTCCAGAGAGCCTACAGTAGTTCATATGGAGCACAGGTGGGTCCCAAGTGTATGGGTATAGGAGTCATGGTGAGAGGGGCCCATCCTTCCTACTTGTTTATTACACAAGTTGAGTCCCAACTTGTTTATTCTTGGGGTACAGTCCCTTGGCGAAAGATTGACACTATGTTTATTATATATACTTGTGTTGTAATGGCAGTGCCTTTTCTCAAGGGAACCTGACTTGCCCTTAAGGCAAGGCTCTGGGAACTGGGCAAGATAAGCATTTCCACTGCAGTGGATCACATCAGCTCTCTGTCCACAAACTCTCCTCTTTTTTTCTTTCTAGTAATACTAGTCAGGTCATCTGTCTTGCCTCTCAGAACACCATGGTCCAAGAATCACCACCATTTTCTAGGTGAATGTCTTGATGAACACTGTGATGATTATGCCCATCTTACCTATTTTGGCACACACCATCAACTGGCCTCTGCCTTTCCAGAATCCTGACATCCTCATTGATATTAGGATCACTTACTGTCAACACTGGTCCTACAAACAGCCACCATTGAGCTTCCAAAAGAACCCAAGTATGGCTTCTCTGTCTCACATAATAACTGCATGTCCTTATTAGGATATTAAAGTCCAAGTGACAGGAGAATGTGCTCATGTCCTAATTATTTCCTATATAGTATTATAGTGGACCCTTCCCTGTGACAATTTCCTAAATACCCACGCCTATATGTGTTTCCCTCGCTTCACTTGTTAAATATTAATTGGGTCTTGCAATTCTTTGGGCGTATAAGTTCTTACCACAGAAGGAACTGTATTTCTCTGCCAGGGCTGTACAGCAACCTACAAGAACCAAAGAGGGCAATCAAGAGATTGTAAGGAGGAGAAGCTACTGTCCCAAATGAGTCTCTGCAAGGACTTTTGGGAAGGAGAAGTCTGCTGTTCTCTGGAGAGAAAAACAGCTGCTTCTACTGGCCTACTTCGAGGGTACAAGAGTGTCTTGAAGTTCAATTTATCCAGGTTAATCCACCTAAGAGTTTTAACCTGGGTCTTAGGGTTCCACATTTTTGCTCTCAGGATTCATAAATCCTGATTTTCCATAGGCAACCTACTGATAAATTATAGTCAGTCCCTTTTGGTTCTGCTACCCTTATAATTAAACCTTCAGCCTGATTTTTAGCAGCCTGTCTTGCTGCTACAAAAATTAAGATATCTTAATATGCTACCACAGCATCCTTATGATTTGACAGTGGATTTGACAGTGAGTTTTGAGTTGATTATTGACTATCTTGAGTCATTTTATTTATATTTTTTAAGGTTTTAATAACACTTACTGGAAGCCAGCCAACTTCACAATCCTATTTCAAGTGCCATCGGCCATGGCTTTATTTGTTATTGTACCTTCTCTCCCTCCCAGCACTGGGGAGTCTTAGGAATTGTGTCACTGCTTAGGAATTGAGTAACCTCTGGAGGCCTACATCAATACTACAGCCCATATCACCATCTAACTAGGAAGAGATTCCCAATCTAAACTGGATCCTGAGGGTCTGTTTTCTAAGGCCACTTATTAAAATGAACTAACTCATTCTAGGTTCCCTCAGAAAGCAGAGTGGGAGCCAGGGATTGAGTAGAGGTTAAAGGTAATTCTAGGGGAAAGGGATGAGGGCTGGGGAGAGTGAATCAGGGAAGAGATTCAAGCCAGAGTGTAAGTATTTTCCTATTGATCACCCTGAGGGCCTGAGGGCCATCAGGACCCTCAGAGAAGCCTTGCAGAATTTGCTTCAGAATTGTCTACCTGAATGATAGAAGAGAACAGCATTTATCCACACCTTTTACCTGCTGGTCAAGAACATTGACTCCCTTGCATACCCAGGCTGCTGATAGGTGGGTATTGGGCAGGTTCCTACAGGCTTCTGTGCTCTGGTCAAAAGTCTCAGGGCAAAAAGTGAGGGATTTGTGATGCATTGGAGGGCAGGTGCTGTCAGGCCACACCTGTTTGCAGCTGGTTTCCATATTGAGGTTCAGAGAAAAGTGGGCTGGAAAGATGTAAAGCTGGGAACAACAGGTCCAATACAGGTGGGAACATACTTTTAAAGCGATGTAAGAATCTCTGGGCCAGGAGCAAAAGAAGAAAAACGTGAGAAAATTTCCACATATATTTTACAGAGTGGGTTTTGATGTTTTACATAAATCTACTAGCCATTACTAAAACTAAGTTTCTTGGTCTTTTTGCTAAAATGAAACACACATTATTTCCTCAGTAAATAGTTTGAATAGAAACAATTGAATAAGTATTTAAAAGTAATGAAATATCACTAATCTGCCATCTGACTTTATATAATCAAGTTAAAAGACAACTTTACTTCTTGATAGCACTAAATCAGAAAATGATGTGAAAAGACTTAGATTTACTTTGTTTACAATATTTGAGTCAGGGAAACAATATATGCCTTTTTATTTTATGAAATAATACCGATTTTTCTCCCTAGTCAGGGTCCGTTTTCTCCTCTCTAGGCCTGAGGGTGGCCATCTGCTTCTTCCGTGCTTCTATTTAGCATTTAACACAATCTATCATAAATTATCTGGATTCCAGACCGTGAAGGTGATAACTTTGCACAATGCCAAAGGGAATTCCATATTTGTCAATGCAAAAAAAATTTTATTCTGTGAACTTTCGGGCTAATTATTACATCATCTTGTTAAATGGATGAATGCATTGAAAGTATTTAGAATAGTGCCAAGCACATAGTAAGAGCACAATAAATGGTAGTTTTATCATGATTGTGATCATCAGCATTAGCATTACATGGAAGCAGCAAAATCTAATAGAATAAGCACTAGTTCAGGGTTAGAAGACATAGTTTGTCTGACTTTATCATTTATCAGTCTTGTGGCTTTGGTGAAGCAAATTGGAAGAATTGCAACCTGTTTCTTTTCCTACATTTTTATTCTTTTTTCCCCCACTTCCATATTTTTCAGAATGAGAAAGTAATTATTTATAAACTAGAGGCCCAGTGCATTAAATTTATGCACTTGGGTGGGGGGTCCCTCAGCCTGGCCTGCACCCTCTCGCAGTCCAGGAGTCCTGTGGGAATGTCCGACTGACCGCTTAGTGGGCCCATCAGTCAGACATCCTTAGCATTGCCACAGAGATGGGAGAGGCTCTCACCACTATTGCTGTGCTCGCCAGCTGTGAGTCCAGCTTCTGGCTGAGCAGTGCTCTCCCATGGGAGTGCACTGACCACCAGGGGTATCCTACGTTGAATTTCTACCCCTGCTCATCATAGTGACCAGTCATTCCACTATTTGGTCATTTGCATATTAACCTTTTATTATATAGGATATGCTGTAGATGAGGCTCCCTAGAACCATAAGAAATGCAAAAAAATCGCTGTTAACTCATTCTCAAATTGCCCCCACTTAAAATCAAATTGCCCCCCAGCCCCTGCCCCCATGGGGCTTGTGCTGCACCTTGGGAACCACTGGGCTTGACACTTTTCCTCTTTGAACTTCATTTCTGAATACACACGCATATACCCTGGGAATTGTAATCTCTTCTCCACCTGCCTCACTGGGTTGTCATGCGGAGGTTCTGAGCTAATAAACCTAGAAATGTTTCTTCAAGTAAGTGATGCCTAAATGGGAAGAGATTGTTATTTTTAAGCTTATGGGTACCCTTGCAGGTAGCAGTGCTGATTAGGGGAGGTGACCCTGGGACTGACGTTATAGAAGCTTTGCAGAGGGTTCTGCAGGCCTCAGAGGGCAGGCTCTGGCCAGCAGCCCTGTAGCGGTGCTCATCTCTGGAGGTGCTGGTGGGGGGCAGGGCATTAGGGGGGCACTAGAGGGGTGGCAAAGGCCTCAGGGGAAGTAACTGTCAACCCTTCCTGCTTGGCGCCATTCTTTAAATTGTACCTGGCTAGGTGCCTCGTTAGAGCAGTAGGTAGCGCGTCAGTCTCATAAATTGTACCTGGCTGTTTTGCAGCTGTACCTGCTCAGGGCGGGGCTCCAATCTCCTGGAGAAGGGTGGGGGCCGGGCCACCAGCGGAGCCAGGAGGGCTAGGAGGGCAGGTTTAGCTCTGCCCTCAGCAAGGTTCAGCACACTTCTGTTCCTACTGTTGGGGGAAGGGTCTGACCCTGGGGGCACCACTCAGGCCTGCCTCCACCCAGGTCTGGAGTTGTAGGGAGGAGAGGCATGCCTGGCCCCAGTGGAGGGGGCCTAACAGTGGTGGGCCCTGGGCCCTGGGTGCCTCAGGGGAGCTGATGGGTGGTCGCAGGTGTGCTATTGTTTTGGGTGCCCCTGGCAGGGTAAGAAATCTGGAGTGAGAGGTGTGGGCTGCAGCTACCCCAGAAGCTGGGTCTTCTCCCCCTCTGGTCAGCCTCCCTGTCACCCCGGGGGTGCGGAGTCTGAGGTAGGGTATCAGAGAAGGGAGATTAGAAGAGCTCGCTGTGGCCGCATCCTCTTCCTTCTTTGCAGTCCAGGCTCCTATCAGGCGCTCTCCTCAGACCCCCGGGAACTTGGTTGGGGTTGCCCACCGTCTGCTGTGTGCGCAGCCTCCTTCCGGTCTATCAATATACAAATTGTCATTGACCGTAATGGACAATTAGCATCTTACCTCTTTATATGTATAGATAGAAAAATATATCTAATTAAAATGAAATCCTAAGGCCAACTCACATTTCATTCAAAAATATGAATTTCTAACCAGAAATTTAAAGAGCAACTTACAAATCTCTGCAAATGAGAGAGAGTATTATTTTTAAATGGCACGAGTCTATAGATTGCCCAGAAGGAACACTTTATAGGAAGATTTTTATTTCTGCAAGGTAAAGACATGACTTTTAAAAGGAAGTACAAAAGGTATTTTTGTTTGTTTTCTCTATGCATTATGCAACTAAATCAGACAGCTTACCACCCCAAGTTTTGCTTAGGTTTTAAGTTAATTATTAAACAATAGCCTTTTTATAAATTTCTGACTATAAACACATGTTTGTAAAAGATGACCCTTTTGGGTTTTAACTGTCAACTCAGGGAATATAATAAAGTTGTTAATATAGGAGATAAGAAGGCAGCTGTAGTCCCCACTTGGTGAAAAATCGTCCTTAATATTGCCTTTTGTGTAATTTCCCCAAAAGACAGCAAAGTACTGTCCGATCAATTGAAATCATATTGAGAAGTGACCGAGGCTTTAAAAGGAGGGCCTGTGAAGACAGGATGAGATCCCAAACTGACAAGGCCAATGATCCAATTTAAACCACAGCAATTATTAATAAAATAGTTACAATGGCTGGAAGGCTTATTTCCATTTAAATCCTGTGGGATGAGCATTGAGACAAAAATTCTAAAGTGATATTCTTCTTCATCTGTTCTTTGTTCCTTGAACATAACATTGATTTTGTTACTTTTTTGCCTCTATAACTTTTGGAAAGTGTGAATGATTTGTTTTTTACTGTTTTCATTAAAGCTCAGGTTTGGTATGTGTTTTGTGTTTGTTTTTTTCCCACTGAAAGCTAGTTTTGTTTATCTAAGATGTGGTCGGCAAACTCATTAGTCAACAGAGCCTAATATCAACAGTATAACAATTGAAATTTCTTTTGACAGCCAAATTTTTTAAACTTTAACGTCTTCCAATGCCAAAAATTCAAAATAGACTCACCCAGGCCGTGGTATTTTGTGGAAGAGCCACACTCAAGGGGCCAAAGATCCGCATGTGGCTTGGGAGCCACAGTTTGCCGACCACAGATCTAAGTGATCATGGGCTCTGGGGACAAACCCAGACAAGCGAATTGTTTTAAATCCCAGTTTCCTTCTCTACAAAATAGGGATACCAAAATTACATACCTTACAGCATTTCAGCGACATTAAATAAAATAATGCACATGATAATCATGTTTACTTATTGCTTGGTTAGTACTGTGTATTCATTGACTACCATTTCCAGACACCATGGGCGAGGACAGGAATATAAAGTTAAATAAGGCATAGTCCCTGCCTTTAAAATGCTTGCTGCCTAATATGTCAAAACGTAGAGTTATTCATGGACATATTTGGTGTAGTTTTGAGTTATTGCCATATATGCACTTATGCATGTATATGCTTTTTTTTTTTTTTTTTTTTTTAATATTCTATGTCGAAGTTTAGGAACTGGATCCTCCTAGCAAAATTAGTTCCCCCCAAATCTCTTGGGTTCATTAGTGGAGAATTAGACCTTTCCAGTGAAGAAGCATTTCCATATTTCAGAATTTTTTTGCTGCTGGGACAGAGAGTATAAACCCCCACCCAGTTTTTTTGTTTGTTTGTTTGTTTGTTTTTTTCCCCCCAACTCATCTTGACTCCTTCCAAATAGAATGCACTTTGAGAAATTAAATAAAACCTTGACACAGTAATAGGTTATTTATCTTAAATGAGATTGAAATGTGCTTGACCTTAAGCAACCTGAAACTTCGTTGGAAGAAAATAAGCACATTTTGCTAAGGATCTGTGAAACTGCAACTACTGTGAGGTGCTAGTATGCTGATTCTAGTAGATAGTTTCAAATGAGTAAGACACAGGTAGTATGCAAGAGCATAAGTGGGAGGAGGGCGGGTGGGAAGCACTAATTGGGAAGTTAGCAAATGCCAGTTACAGAAGGAGAAAGAGAGATACAATGTTCAAGATAATTCTGTAGCTTTCAGGTATCTCTGGTGTTTTTCCCCTGAGGATAATTTGATAGGAAAACCAAATCAAGAACCTCTTCAAAGGATCAAATACCACACTGAGTTAATGCCTGTGAGAGGAATTGCTACAGTGTGGATGAAATGCAAGTAGAAAGAAAAATACCCGTATCTATTTTAAGAGACTCTGTAAGTTCACTTATTTCAGTAACCATTGTTCACATATAACCTTGCAAGAAAAAAAATGAACATGGACTCTCAGTGGGAAGCAGAACTGTTAGAATGGTGTCTCTTGTGATTGTAATTTAAAAAAAATCAGATGCACACTTGTCTCATCGTTGAATACAATGGGTGATTAAGGCGCTGAAATTAAAGGGCAACAGACCTAGCCACACAGGCAAACAAAGCCACTATGAGAATTTTCCCATTAAATGCAGCTCATTTCAATGCCATGTTCTATTCTTAGAGTTAAAGCTGTTGCGGAGTTATAAATTAAGGGAAGAGGTGTTCAGAAAAAGTTTCAAGTATCTCTTTTAAAAATGTCAATCAATTTTACAGATAATTATTAAATTGTAATGAGGAATTTATAAGGGTCAAATCACAGAAAGGAAGGTTTTTTTTTTAATGGTTTCTTTGAATACCCCCCTCCTTTCTGAGGTGTAAAGATTAAATGACTGGGTAAAAGTCACACAGATTGATAAAAGCTGCACCTGAATCTGGCAGCCCTAAATGTTAGCTGCTCTCAGCAGAGCATGCCTAGTTGTGATGCTCGCTGGCTGGCTCCTAAAATCAAGCAGCGTTTACCTCCACCCTACCTGGGGCTCCTGGTATTGGTAGCCCCAAAGCCACATGGAGTGGTCAATCTGAAATAGGTCAGGGTGATCAATCATTTTATTTTTATTAGCGAATTTTACTTTCTTCATTCCCAAACGACCCTTTTTAAAGGGGGGAAAAAGTGTAAGCATATTCGTTTGGAGGAAATAGTATGTTAGTTCCAAAGCTTTATTAGTATTAACTAGCCAACATCCTTGAATACACTGTGGCAAGAAGCTAGGAGTGAAGACTTACGTTATATAACATTTAATTCACTATATTTGAGGATCTACTTCCATACTCTGCTCTGGCCAGATGTTCAAGAAGAATCACGGACCACTTCCCCAAGATGTGTAGTACCCAAAAGCTATTAGAGAAGCCCAGAGGAAAGGAAGGGTTCCTGGGATAGTGATGCCTGCATCAAGGTAGTGGCTTTGGTTTATCTCACAAGCCACATCTGATAAGTGATGTCCGCCCAGCCCAGTGCTGTGCTGAGAAGGACTCTGAGAGCTGGAAAGAATTCTTGGTCAATTACACATCAGGGAGAAGACTATGCATATACTAAGTGTGGCCTTGGAGCAGGGAAAGACAGGGCACTAAAGCCAGACAGGAAAAATGCCCTGGAGGCAGAGCTCTATTATTCAAAGAACAATGCTGGCTTCTTTCTGGAAGTGATTTGGAGATCAGAGAGCTTAGGTTGGAAAGAAAGAAAGAAAGATTTAAGCTACCCAGATCTTAAAATAAACAAAAAATGTTTCCTAAATAATTGCATCCGCACTTTTTTCCTTTTCTGCTTCCCTCCCTCCCACCTTTACTACCTTTTTTTCCCCTTCCCCCGTCCTTCCAAGTCTTCATTTATGATAGGAATGTATTTTTTTTCTTGATTTCAGAGATGAAGGAAGAAAGAGAAACATCAATGTTGAGAGAGAATCATTGATTGGCTGCCTTCTGCATGTCCCGTACTGGAGATCCAGCTAGCAACCCGGGAATATGTCCTGACTAGAATAGAACAGTGACCTCCTGATCTGGTTCATAGGTCAATGCTCAACCACTGAGCCATACTGGCCAGGCTTTTTCTAACTTCTTAAAGGGTAACCTTAGGTCACTGATTTTAAACCTTTTCTTTTCCAATATCAACATTTAAACCAATTAAAAGCAATAAAAAAAAAGCAAACAAAAATAATTCTCAGTTTTCATATGCATTCCAGAAATTTTGATATACTATATTTTCATTATCATTATCATTCACTTCAAAATATTACTAATTTCTCTTGTAATTTATTATTTTTCCATGGGTTATTTAGAATTGTTATTTAATTTTCAACATTTAATGTTTTCTTAGATATTTTATAGTTATTGATTTCTGACTGTGGAAAAGAATATACTCTGTGTGCTATCAATTCTTTTAAATTAATTGAGGCTTGTTTCGTGACCCAATGTGTGACCTAGTTTGGAAAATGCACCATGTGAATTTTTCTTTAAGTTACTCCTTATTCCAACGGTGTCCTAACCATAAGCCTTAGAAAAATGCCAGAGTGCCTACTCTTTGATGGATCCTAAACTCCAATTTAAAAAAAATTTTTTTTTTAATTTATTTCAGTGAGTGGGAGAGGGAGAGATGGAAACATCAATGATGAGAGATGTGGACGAAAAAGGGGCACATGCTAATCTGACTAGCTCAGAGAAGACCTGCGTGGCAGCCTTGCAAAATTCTAGTCCTAAAGTAACCACATAGGATGGTCTGCAATTAAAACCTTCTAATTAAAAAGCAGCTTATCATGGGTAGTCATGTCTCAGGTTCCCCAGCACACACTGGGTGGAGGCACAGCCTCAGGTCCTCCGGCACGGGGGCGTGGGGGCACTGCCTGAGGTTCCTCAGTCCAGGCCAGGATGGGGAGTGTGCCTTGAGGTTCCTCGGGGATGTGTGAGCCTGTGGTCCCTAGTTAAGCCCCACAAGGCTGGAGGTGCAACCACAGGTCCCCTGTCCTGTCTCAGCAACACCCAGCCTCAGACCCCTGCAGGTCGCTCATTAAGGGAACCCCGCCTCCTCTATGTGCACAGCCATCTTGTGATGGCGTAAGGGTTCATTTGCATATTACCTCTTTATTATATAGGATAAGCACAGTTATCCAATTAGATGCCTTTATTTATTTATTTATTTATTTGCCAAAATCTTTTAAATGAAATGAAGCAAAACAAGCTTATGAAACTAATTTTTAAATCTATGTTTGCTTAAGTTTTAACTATACATTTCTATGTAAAATGAAAATGCAATTGAAGTAGTATTTATATGATCATCATCTTATTTGTTTGCATCTTAATCTCTCTTCTTTCACTACCTCTTTCATACCTTTTTTCTCTTTTGACCTCTCAATGACATGAAGTCATCTACAGCTTCTGCTTAGCCTGGTTCATCCCCTAATGGAAAGAGTGTGTTATTTACATTGTGTCTTAGAAAGTCAAGTCATTTGTCCAGAGCCCTCCTTAATTCTCTCTTCATGTCTCTATTATTTTGACTAGATCAGAAAGTTCAACTAAACAAAGATTTCTTGAATCTGAATCCCTAAGAATAATTTATTAAGTATTTTATTCCCTTCCATTTAGAATATAGGACTACATTTGTAGGACAGCAACAGATCTTCATGAAAGAAATGTTTTGGTATACAGAATTGGGAGCTTACCTGCATACGTTAGTTAAAGTCTTTCACTTAACTAATTCTTTTCATTGTATAGGAAGATTTTTGGCTTTGTAATGAGAGAAATTTTACTTGGAAAAGTGCATATTATTGGTTCCTTTCCCTATTATTTAATCTGATAGGAAGAGAAGATTTGGCAATTTTGTAAAGCATTCAAATCTTTGATAAACTCAGGTGACCCAAATTTGTGAACTTGTTGAGATTTCCCCTTTTGTGATTACAGGGAAGGTTATGAAATTCATTGCTGTGGAAAATCCACAAAACTTTTACAATGGAATCTGCATGGAAGTGAAGTTGGGATTTTTACCTCTGGATTTCCTAGCTGAGTCTTTTCAAATTGACTCAGGGGTTAGTTTTCCAAGGAGAACACACACATTCTTGGAACAATATCCTCAGATATTATAAAAGTGTAATTCATAGCCTTTCTCCTATTCCAGATTTAATTATTTCCCCACCCTACCCACATCCCTGTAGCTTTGCTCTATCTTGACTACAAACCAGTGTCCTATGAAACAGAAGCCAAGTTAGAATTTCCCTTAGAATATTTTTTTGTTATGTATATTCCCAAATATATAAACACTTCTGTTCACCTATGGACAAACCTAATTACAACAGAATATTAAATAAAAATATTCTTCTGATTTATCTATTTTATATATTTTTTCTTTATATTTTGCTATCAACATTTATCCCCTCATACCTTTTTTCACCTCCACCCACCCCACTACTCCCTGCAAGTACCACACTGTTGTCTGTATCAATGAGTTCTGTCTCTATTTTTTCTTTTTCTTTTTTACTCAATCCCTCCACATCTTCCCAACACCTTCCAATCACCTGAGCTGAGCGCCTGCTCTTTATCTATGAGTCTATTTCTACTTTGCTTGTTAGTTCAGTTCATTCATTTAATTCCACATATGAATGAAATAATATAGTACTTGTCTTTCTCTAACTGGCTTATTTCACTTAGCATAATATTCCTCTGATTTAAACATCATCTTCTTTATCCTTCGTTCTACCCTCTTCCAATATTCCCTCTTCACATTTTGGTTCTTAAGCAAATATGTTTTATTGGATCCATAGTTCAAGGATCAATAGACTTCTTGTTATACATATTTCAAGTTAAGGCTTCCTTAGATTTCTTTCCCAAAAAGAACTCCAATGGCCAAGAATGACATTCATCAACCAAAAAATGTTTTATAGGAATACAATCTGTTAGTAGTATGAAAGTTTCCTCTTGTGATTAACTGACTATTCATATTGTAGGAGAATCAACAACAATGAATTACCATATTTTCCGGCATATAAGACGACCCCCTAATTTTACTGTTAAAACATAGGTTTAGGCCTATATTTGCTGTATAAGACTACCCCCCACTTCCGAGGCAACACCAGTTCTTTTTTTAATAGACCGCCTCTCTAACTCAGCCAATCCAAGCAGGCTTTTTATGCATGCAAATTATACATGTTCTGTACCTGAAGCTACACTGTGTTCTAGTAAAAAGCCTGCTCAGATTGGCCAGAGTCAGAGAGGTGGTCTATTAAAAAAAGAACTGGTGTTGCCTCGGAAGTGGGGGGTAGTCTTATACATCGAATATAGGCCTAAACCTATGTTTTAACTGTAAAATTAGGGGGACATCTTATACGCCGGAAAATACGGTATTTGTGATTGGGTGGAATTAACTCTACAGTGTCAGAAAACCATGACTAATGAATCATTTCTTCTCACAATTGGCCAATTACAGAGAGACAGGGTTTTAGATTCTTGAAATTTGGCAAAGTTCATTGCTTGAGGTGAAATTAGAAGTGACCGGTGGATCACAGGAACTTCACATGAAAATGACCCCAAAAATAGTTTATATAAAAGAATCTTGACATTTTAAATTTTTTCAGGGAGAGGGAAATTTTACACTGAGGGTAGGAGAGGTGATAGGGTACAATGACTAAAGTGCTCCCAACATGTCACTACTTTCTTCTGTCGGAGGTTCTAAATGTAAAGATTAAGTGTTTTCCTATAAAAAAGGCAGAGAAAAGAATATAGTCAATAATAGCGGGTCCTCAAGATCTTATGATAGCATGTTGTTTTCACCAAGAGAAAATTAAGCATTAAGTCCTAAAAGTCATGCATGTATGTAATAAATTAACTTCTCTCCTATGATGGAGAACAGTATTAATATGTACCATCTTTGATAAAATTGAGAGGGTTGTCACTAAACTCAATTTCTGTATTCTGTGATTCAGATGAGGAACTTTGGTTGGGAAGGATAATCTAAACTATGAAGCATTTTTCAAGTTTTTAAAAATTCAAAATGTATTAACAGGAAATTAAAAAATTCAAGATGATTGCTTTGTTTCATTAAATACTAAATAGCAAGCTTTCTAGTAACTGTTTTATCATGCCTCTAAATTAATTAAAATCAAAGACATGTTAGATTTTCAATTACTTCTTGATTTTTTTATTTCACTGTAATTCATTATATTGGTGTCTAACTGCTTTTAATTATTTTGAAATAAATTGTTATGGTGTATCAGAAAAGCCTAGACCAGTGTATTCTGAAAAAAAAAAAAAAAGAAAAGAAAAGAAAAAAAAGAAAGAAAGAAAGAAAAAAGCTAAACAAAACTGTTCTTTCAGAGCTGATGAAGAAAAGTGAATTCCTAAGAATTTTGGAAAAAGTTAAAAGAGTCTTAGATCTGATTTTAAGTCCCTCTTTTGGAAAGAGAACCTGTTTTATATTTAGTAATTTTTACTTTCAGTTAAAGTCTAGCCATTTTCCTCAGAAATTATAAAATGCAATCTTGACATTTTTTTTTTTCTTTTCTTTTCTCTTAAGGCTCTTTAATTTTTGCAGAAACTTAAGGTATCTGATAAAACTCAACCCTACTAGATTGAGAAACCTGAGTTTACAATTCTCTTCTAATCCCACTGAGAGCAGCAAACTGGTGGTGACGATGGTTCTTTTGAAAAACACTGGCACCTTCTAGCCCCATTTCACTCAGAAAGGATGTCTGGGAGCATCCTGCAGAAGTATTCGCTACTGCTATGGCTCACATTCAAATATGTTCATACACTTTAATTTGCTTGGAAAGGTTAAAATGAACGTAAAATATACAAAAAAGATATTCAATTCTCTTGATGATTCTTATAAAATCTCTGAAAAATAATGGAGCCTCAAGTTTGTTTCTTTTGGATCCTGAGCCAAATTATGAAACACTTGGATTGGTGACATATAATCTCCCATTAGCTATCTTCAATAGCCTATTGCTCAAATTTAGTGCAAACCACGGAAGGCCACCTGGGTGGTCTTACATTTGGGCTGGTGAGTAGACAATTCTAATTCAGATTAGCGACCCACCAAAACCCCACAGAAATGGATCTAATGGGAACTATAACAACCCTCCTCCCAAAGAAAATTGTTCAGTTTATGAAGCAGTCCCACAAAAAACACACATATATACAAAACTTGGAATTCTTAGGAAAATAAGCAACCCAATTTCACTCAGTTGGACAAGTCAGCAAGTTAGTGATTTTGCGGTTTGATCCTCATATGGTACATCCATCACGGCGAGTTTCTTTCTTTCTCCATTCCAAGTAAAACCACTACTTCCCATGCAACATGTCATTACCATCACAATGGGATCTGCTTAGTAATAGAGTTTGGATTGGAGCCTTCGCTTTAAAGCCCTGTTTGAGATTGCAGCTTCCTTCCTGTTTCAACTTAGCTTTAAAACAGACTTGGAGTGATCTTGGAAAATCACTCTCGCTTTTCATTTTTTTTGGTTCCATTAGCTCACAAAGCAGCTTGGATTTTCCGATTTCTCATAAGAAACCAGGTTTTCCTAAGCATGCCATCATTTTTCCATTTCTTCTTTTCTTAAGATAGAGAAAGATATCAGGAAGAATGGAAGCAAAGTATCCATGGTGTGGCGAGATGGGACGTGAAGTTCTCGACTGAGTAGAAGCATGATCTGTACATGCCCAGCGCGATGACAACCCTGCCCCTGGTTATAGTATGAAGTCCTATAAATAAGTGTTCAACTACCAGGAACACTTTGAAATAATATGTACTCTCAAACCAAAGATATATAAAATTTTATAATCCCTAAAGTGGAACAAATTATTTTCTGTTTTGTTTGATTTCTTAGACAGCTGATTTTCAATGGGAAAGCATATGAACGTGAACAGTAACCATCACACAGCACAGTTACTCTGAAGGGTGCCAAGTACTTCCACAAACATTTACAAACTGTTCCTCATGATGTTGGCAGGTAAGCAAGGAGCAGGTATAGTCAGTCCAATTTTAGGCGTGGAGAAATTTAGTAACCACAGTGGTATCGTTCCTGGCAGATTCTTACGAGCTAAAAATACCTTCTGACTTTTTTTTTTTTTAAACATAATTTTATTTCCTAAAGTTTTATTAATTAGATATTTACTCTACCTTAATTTTTTTTTAATCAAGCACATCCATGCTTTTAAGCCTTTAGAGGAGGCTTTTTAGAAATTTACACATTTAGGTAATTTAGCCCATTCAACTTTTTAAAAATGTATAATGAGCTAACACTAACAATGCTATGAAGTTTTGCATCCTGCCATTTCAGGTTCATAATGCACTTTTTTTTTTTTTTTTTAAGTTTTCAGCCTAATTCTGTGATGTTAAAATTATTCACAACATTGTTTTTGATGTCTAAACAGAATCAGAGAGCTTGATTTGGAACCAAGATGCTAAATTTAGTGTGAATTACCTCCAAGAGCTAAACCCAGATATGATTTCAAATCCCAGGTGCTCTCAGCATTATCACCGCGTCCCAGTGGGGAGCTGTCTCCTGTTGCTCAGACAATGGCAGAGAGAAGTGAGGCCTAAGCCTGCTGGGATAGGTAACAGGGCAGACTTGAGTGGGGGTCACAGAGTCTTGAGGCTGTGGGAGGCTATGCTCATGAGTTACGGAGAGTGGTTCTGGAAGCTGAGAAGATTCTAAGTTTTCCTATTTCAAAAAAAGACTTTTCCTTTTTTCTCTTCCTCTTTCTCTTCCTCATCTCCCCCAAGATCTCTTGCTTCTTCTAGGAACCTCACTTTGGTCTTATAGTAAAGTAGATCAGCTGTTCTGAAAGGAGCTCTTCTGAAAATCAAACCACCATTATACCTTTAAAAGAAATTCCCCTTGGAAAAATGTCTTAAATTTTAAGTAATTGACTTACATTAAAATTTATTTCTTTTCCAGCACAGAATAAAAGTTCCTATATATTAATTGTTTCCATTTTTTTTTTTTTTTTTTTACTTTTAATTATCTCAGCAAGGATTGGAGAAAGCCAACATTTCAAAGTAAGTTGTCGCTAAAATATTTGTTCTTGTCCCTTTTTTATTCTGCTTGCTGGCTGACCTATGCTGTTTCTGTGGCACCTGCTCCCATCTGCTCCATGCTGAACTCTTTCAAATGCAGGTATAAATAACTTTTTCAACACATTTCTGCTACTCATCCTATTAAGTGCCCCAACCAAATATAAGTTTCTATTGGTCTAAAAATAGTTCTCCTGCCATCTGGAGTCCCAAGTTTCTGCATTTTCTCTTTTACCTCAGAGCAACTCCAGCAGTCATAAAAGAACTTCACGTGATGTAATTGTATCTGCTTCCAACTGCTCTGAATGCATTCTGGAGCTTTCGTTCTGAGTGAATAATTCTCCTGTGTTATTATCAGGCTTCCTGAAGGGATCAGATGGTCATTCATTTGGACATTTTCAAATCATCAATTAAAACTAAACAAATCCTAGGATTTGATTTTAGCTTTAGTCTTAACTTTTTTTTTTTTTTTTTTTTTTTTTTTTTTTTTTTTTTTTTTTTTTTTTACTTTCTTATACTATGCATATGTAGACTGGCTGCAAAAACTATCAGATTAATCAAAACCACCGTGTTCCCCCACAATTCCTGAAAAGTAAAGTAGGTAAAAGAGGGCAAGTAATTTTTAGTTTTATTTTTCATTGAAATAGATGAAAATAAAAATACATAGTTAAGTCTATACCTGAGTTTGCCTGTGTGTTTTTCTTTTTATTTTCCCATTTTATTTTATAATAGTGATTTAATGTGAATTATTTCTATTGAGATTTAGAAGACAGATTGAGCATTTCATATTATTTCTCAGTTCTGTCCCTATACCCACCTGAAATGACCAGACCTTCTCCATCTGACACTTTAAATAAGAAACTCTGAAGCTATTTCTAGCATCTCACTTTCTTCACATCTCAAATACATTCAAATGCTAGGTAGTCCATTACATATATCTCTAGCACCTCTTCGGTTCATTCCATCTCTACTTTCACTAATGCAGGCTAGGCCAGGTAAATCTCTCTGCATCCAATTGGACGTCCCAGGTCCATTCTTCTCTTCTTGAGCAAAAACGATCTTGTCAAACAAATGTTTCAAGATGTCACTCTCAGCTTAAAACCATTTAAAGTCTTATGCCTTGGAATAACCTATAAAAAACCATCACGGCCGAAACCGGTTTGGTTCAGTGGATAGAGCTTTGGGCTGCGGACTGAAAGGTCCGGGATTCAATTCCGGTCGGGGGCATGTGCCTTGGTTGCGGGCACATCCCCAGTAGGGGGTGTGCAAGAGGCAGCTGATCGATGACTCTCTCTCATCGATGTTTCTAACTCTCTATCCCTTTCTCTTCCTCTCTGTAATAAATCAATAAAATATATTAAGAAAAAAAAAAACCCTCATGAACCCTTGTCATGTGGCTCAGCTGGTTGGGGTGTCGTCCTGTACACTAAAAGGTTGTGGGTTCTATCCCCAATCAGGACACATACCTAGGTTTAAGTTCAATCTCTGGTCATGGGACATCTGGGAGGCAACCGAGCAATGTTTCTCTTATACATCAATGTTTCTCTCTCCTCCCTTCCTCTCTTTCTCTCAAATAAATAAACATATTTTTGGGTGAGGATTAAAAAAACAAAACAAAAAACTCTCATGAATGGCCTCCTAACCCCTCTAACCTCAACTAAAATATTTTACTTGTGTACCTTAGCTCTAGAATGCATTATAGCAAGTCCGCAAACACTCAGAATAACATATTTGCATTCAATAGGTTAAGGGGCAAGAAGTATGTTCATGCCAGATTTCAGGAAAATTTCCCACGTTTTATGAGTTGCAAACACAGGGAAGTTTGTTTCATTTCTAAATGTTGTGTTGATATATTTTTATCAACATTTTAAAAGTTTCAGACTATGAAACTTATTTTTGTAGTTCTCCCCTCTTCCTGCTCACAGTATTTTTCTGAGAAATTCCACCCTCTTTTCTGACTTCCCTTATTCCCCATATGAGTACCCATCAATCCTCTCCTCCAACTCTTCTGATATCTAAATCTAAGTTCCCTAATAATTTCCTGACTTCAGTCCTTGGGTGTGCAGGAGCAGCGTATTAAAATCAATCCTAACACTTTCTCAGTCCCTTTCCCTTGCTGTATACTGTAATCCAGATGTGTGCCTGCTCCTCAGTTGCCTAATTCAGTGAATGGCTACACCCCCAGGCAAGCTCCCAATGGCCAGGCTCGCAAAAACTCCTCTCTTTCCAGTTTCCCAAGTCAAGAAGTCATCAGGTATCCCAGGTCAGCTGTGTATACTTGACAGCTCCCCTATCTAATCCAGGTTCTCCAACGCTAATCTTTTGTGAAATACACACTCAGCCCTGCCTTTCCACATTAGCTAACACAAGCTAAAAATGCCTGAGCCTGGATATCCACTATCTTTATAATTTGGCTCAAATCCTTTTTTTTTTTTTTTTTTTTTTTAATCTGGTCTTCTAAAATTCACTAGACAATGCCAATTTTTATCAAGTGCAGTGAATGTCTAACCAGAATAGTCATATCCTCATCACTTGGGAAGTTGTTAGAAATGCAAATTTTGAGGCCATACCCCACACCTACTTAGTAAGCTTTCTGGGGTTTAACAAGCCAGCCATATGATCTTCATGCACTCTAAAGTTTGAGAACTGCTGCTCTGTTTGTCATTATTAGAAACATCACATCCCTTTAAACCCTCATACCTTAGTTCTAGAAATATGCTATATCTGAAATGCTCTTCTACCTGTTTCTAACTCGCCTATTCTTCCTTCAGAAATCATTTAAAAAATGGCTGCTTCTTAAAACTTCTCCAATTCTCCCAGGAAGAAACTAAATAATACTTTTTTTTCCCTCTCCAAATTACTTTATTTATTATAGCTTTTCTATAGTATAATTTGACATAATTAGTTAATAATAGGTTTGTTTCTCTTGATAAATTGTGAGCCCCATGAAATTGCCAAAGTTGATTTTCCTTGGTAAATGCTAGCAGGAAAGGAGCCATATCTTGCTGAATTATCTTAACTGCTCAATAAAATAATTAAATTATACATTTACATTTTGCTATTTTTATAACAAATAATACAGCATTTACTAATCCAATTTTTTAAATATATGATTTTAGTTTTAAATATTCTCCTTTTTATAGAATATTTTAGTGGAAAAAATGAAAACATAACATGCAAAGATTCTAACATGTGCAAACAGCTGATTCTTAAGAAGGCCAAAAGAAAAAGTTGTAAAGTTTATGAACCAAGATTCATGGTCTATTAAATTTAAACTGCAAAGAATTAAAAAGTTTCTCAAGATAACCACATAATGCATATAATTTGGTAAACATAAAATATATTCCTTCCAGAGTTTCAATTCTAATAGATTTAGATTTTCTTTAAACAAAATTTATTTTCTCTAATAAAACCTAATATCACTTTTACAATCACTTGTTAAAGAAAAATAACCGATAATTATTCACATATAGGATTGTTTCTACCATGTTTTGTAGAGCACAGCACTTTAGATAACCAATAAATTAATATCCTAGAAAAACATCAATTGAAAGTTCATTATTGAATAATTCTATGACCTAATTTTGCACTACTTGGCTGCTTGGCCTCAAAATTGAGGCATTTGAAAATGATGGTGTCATCACAAGCCATGTTGATATGAGAAAGTCTCATCTCCTATGAAGGCAAATAATAGCTTTGCCATATTTTACTCCATATCTATGCACAATAATATTTTTAGTATCAGGAAGTATTATTTTCCCTGTTTTATACATACATGAACCTTGGGCTGAGTTCAAAGGCCTGGGCAAAAGTCTCATAACTAGTAAGTTTGTTTATTAACTTACTTATTAATTGTTTATGATGTCACCTGTGCATGAGACATTGCTAGTCCCCTATAAGCTTAGCACCTGGTGAGGGATACAGGTTATGAGCACACAGTGATGAGTGCTCTCACAGTGTTCTAAGAATGCTAATAGAAGAGGATGGTGACCCATAGGTGTGAGATTGAAGAAATCTTCTTACAAATAAGAGTTATGTAGATAAAGGAGGGAAACAGAAAGAAGAGAACAAAAAATTCTAGCTGAAGAAAGCAGCATGTGCAGATCTTGGGCCCCCTGATACAGTAATTTGGTACCATTGGAGCAAATTTTGGCACAGGGCATGTGGGATGGAGGGATGTAGACCTTAAATATAAATATGGAAATCATCAGCATAAAAATGGTAACTTGTTATTATGGGAGATTAAATAACCCAGCCAAAGTGTGCTGAGTGGGAAGAAAAACTGTCCAGCAAAGGAATCTTGGAAAGCACTCCTATTGGAATTGCTGGGAGAGAATAGCTAGATGGTACGAGGAGCAGCAGGAGTGGCAGTAAGAGCACCTGGGAAGCAAAGAAAGAGATCTTGGCTCCGAGTGCTATTGATCAAAGTGTTGCCATGACAAAGACGAATGATTATCCTCCCACTGGCTAGTGCACACATAGGAAGAGAAGGAAGCTGATGGAGTTCCAAACTGAGAACTTGTACTTTTCAACAAAGTAGGGGGCAAGGCTATTTATGGACAATGAGGGGCCCCAAGGGTAGACGGGTAGACAGAGAGGGCTAAAAATCATAGGATCTGACTCCCAGGAAAATTCTAGCATTATATGCAAGCATGCAAGAAGATAGATTTGTAATACTTAGGGTTGTTTGATAAATGATCTCAATGTCCTAAGAATGCAGTAAAACTTTGTAATACCTTCAGGAAATCTTGGTTCATACTTCTTGTTTTCCCATCACATAGTTTATTCAATTAGCTCCATTGACATCATCATATCTTTGTTTATTTAGACTTCTGGTGAGTTTATCTTTCTGGTTTCCCAGGAATCTTGAGACACAATGAGATGGGTTTATAGTGCACATCATCAATGTTTATTTGCAACCTGTTAGTCGGGATGTCTCTTGTTATGCTCTGGAGTACAAAATATGGCCTCCCGCCGAAACCGGTTTGGCTCAGTGGATAGAGCGTCGGTCTGCGGACTGAAAGGTCCTGGTTCAATTCCAATCAAAGGCATGTACATTGGTTGCAGGCACATCCCCAGTGGGGGGTGTGCAAGAGGCAGCTGGCCGATGTTTCTCTCTCATCGACATTTCTAGCTATCTATCCCTCTCCCTTCCTCCATGTGGAAAATCAATAAAATATATTTAAAATATATATATATATATATATATATATATATATATATATATATATATATATATATATATATGGCCTCCCCATGGTGATCCAAATAAATATCAGAAAGCTCCTGCAGACCATATTGGCAGCAACTCAAGCTCATTTGTTCTCATTTTCTTTTCTTATTGTTTCTCCACTCTGATTATTAAGAGACAATACCCTTGGTGTTTTAGAATACCAAGAAACTTCTTACCACTTAGGTGAATCTGCAAGTCATTCACACTTGCTTCCAAATGAAGCAAAAGTCCTCAATTTCTGTTTGTTACACCCATTGTCCATGGGCATTTCTGAGTCTTCTTATCAGGAGCTGAGTTTCTGGTACCTGTTGCTGTCAGTCAGAATTTCTCCCTCTCAAGACCACAGTGGCTCTTGCAGGTGTGAGGGTTGATGAGTCTCCATTCAGCCCAGGGAGTCCCATAGCAAATTAGACTGGGCCTCTCTGATATAGTACTTTAGATTCTGTCCTGTAGCTCTTCCTCTGGCCTAACCAGCCCCCAAGGAACATGGTTTCATGATCAGTTTCCAAATTCACTCTCTGAAAACATAGAATGACTCTGCGATTTTGGCCATAAGGCCCAGGTAGAGGTCATGTTATATCTAAGACTCTATCCCTTTTGTGATTTCATTTAGATTTTAATTTATCTCCCTCATATTTTCCAATTACTTAGAATCAGAGGGAAGAAGTTAAGAATTATGTGGGTTTTTGTTTGTTTGTTTGTTTGTTTACCAAATCAGAAAGTCTAGGAGCTTCTGTGATCCCTCAATTACCAGCTGTCTTTAATTTCTTTATATCAATAGTAAATACTTACATTACTCCTTCCTCCACCAAGAAAAATAAAATAAAATAAAATAAAATAAAATCCAACCTAATCAGACACTTTACTGCATACATTGAATATATCATATGATCAAAAGTATAGCAAAATAGAATATTTTAGCAACATCAAACAACACAATTATAAATATTCCTGCAATCTATATACTCTACTAGGACAAGAAAATAAATAAGTAGAAAAGTCTCTGCCTAACACTCTGTGCTAAGCATGGGACAATATACTATAAATGTAGTTCAACAATTCTTAGGTGAGTTGACTAATTTTGAGCTTCTCAGAAAAATCATTCAATGATCACTCTAGCTTGCCCGTAAAAAGTATTCATTCCAAAGAGTGTACGCACATCATCCTTAGGGTAGATCTAGGAGCTGAAGAAGAGAGTCACCCATTTTTGGTAAAGGGACATAGCATATGGAGAAAGGCTGCTGGAAATGACCTCTAATTTTACACTGTGGATATACATTTTTTTAAAAAATATATATATATTTTTATTGATTTCAGAAAGGAAGAGAGAGGGGGAGAGAGATAAATAAACATCAATGATGTGAGATAATCATCAATTGACTGCCTCCTGCATGCCCCCCAATGGGGATTGAGCCCACAACTTAGGTATATGCCCTTGACCAGAATCGAACCTGGGACCCTTCAATCCCCAGGCTGACACTCCATCCACTGAGCCAAACCTGCCAGGGCTCTGTGGATACATCTTCTATGTCAGTGTCTTGCCACTGTATTACACTGAGACAAGATATGTGGCTATACATCTTGTCTCAGTATAATACAGAGTCAAGACACTGACATAGAAAGGGTAAAGGGCATCCAGAGACAATGCCATGGCTCTGAGTCCTTTCCTTGCAATGATGGCAGAGCTGGCAAGGACGCCGTCCTCACAGTCCATGCACTAGCACCAAGCACCAGGGACATTGGTCCTCTCTTCCATTTCTTTCACGAGACAACTTTGGGTTGCATGAAAGTTGAAGTCAATTTTTAGTTTGAATCCTAATTCCACCTCTTATTGGTTGTGTGATCCTGAGTAATTTAATTATTGCCTCTAAAGGGCAGTTTCCTTATCAGCAAAACAGTGACGATGTTATTCAGATTGTTATAAAGGTTAACATGGTGCAAAGCATGAAGTAAATATTCAAAAAATGTTCATTCCTTCCATTTCTTCTTATACTTTACCTATTTCTCCATCCCTGAACAGTCAGTAAGCACTTTGTGACCCGTTCTCCAGATTATAAGGCAGAAAATGATGGTAGATAAGGAAGTCAGTTTGAAAGACTCACTTCTAGCACACTATTTATCCAAATAGAAATTAGACCAAACCAAGAGTAGCCCCAGGTACAGTTCTGGTCAAAGAATGGTCAGAAAATCAATATAGCAACATAGGAAATCCAGACAGTTCAGATCATATATCCTAAATTAAAATGTGAAAGTGGTTAGTAGTGATTCAAAACAGCAGGGAAAATCTCACAGTAAATGGTGGCAGAACAATTGATTAGTAATTTGAAAAATTATATTAGCAATAAAAATGAGTTAAAGAGCTAAATATAAAAAATAAAACTATATAAATAACTAGAAATAAACTTAAGTTTTTATATTATCATGGAAGCAACAAGCAAAAGCTTGTTTTGAATTAGAAATCTATAGAAAGTGATGCATTTAGCTAAATAAATACATTTTTTGCATAACAAAACACTTCATCAAAAGTGAAAGGAAAATTAGAAATATATTTTCAACATAAAAGAGCTCTTCTATTCAATAAGAAAAGGAGATTAAGACAATAAGAAAATGTATAAGGATACAGCCAGGTACTTGACAAAGAAAGGAACCCAAACGCTAATTATTTATAAATACATTATTGATCAAGTAAATATAAATTAAAATAGTATGTGAAGGTGTTAAATGCTTTGGGTAGAGGTGTGAGGAGATTAGCATCTTTGTATCCACTGCGCTAAATATGTGTTGAAACCAGTTTAGGGGTTTATTGTAAATATTACCCTTTCTATTGGCTTTAGGACACCTATATCCATCTGATAGTAGCATGTTGTTGATGTGTGTCATTGCTGACGATCTATGTCTCATTTCTAAGGAGGAAGCAGAGCAGGACCCAGACTGTCTTCTCACCTGCTCTTTCAGTGCTGCTCTATGGGTCTGTCTATTGCTCAGGCTGAAACATGAATGGTATAATCAAATGATTCTTACTGAATAGTGTGCACTTAGGAAGACAAATCTCACAATGATCTCTACTGAATTCTGACCAGAAACTCAACACCTGAAAATTGATTTTAATGAAATAATCAGATGTTTGGCAAGATTCTCAACATAGTATAATATGTGATGGCAAAATATGAAAAGAACAACCAAACCTCTAAATATTTAGCCACGAGATATTAGATAAATATATGTCTACAAGTAAAACTTTATAAAATCATTCAAATAATATTGATAAATATTTAATTATGGGAAAAATGATCATACTATATCATTGAGTATGAAGCTGTTGCAAAGTTCTATGTATGGTATGTTTCTAATTCTATAAAAACAACAAAACTATGTTTTATAATTTTTTTGAAAAGAGGTAATTCTCATAAGAGCCTCATCCCCTCTTGTTTTATTTATTTTCACAATATTTTACACATCTGTGTCAATGCCTACTGTGGTCTGATGTTGAAAAAAGGTCAGACCATTCTACCTTCCTACTCTCCATTCCCACACCCAGCACCTCCTCTTGACTTTTCTAACTGGCCCTTGTGTGCTCTGTCCTTTTTATTCATGATGACTGTCCCAGCCAAGCTTCCAAATAGAGTCCATGTGATGATTAGGTAACAGCAGCCAAAAGAGCAACTCTCTTAGAAAAAGCAGCATAAAGGAGTCAGGCTGAGCAGGCAGCAGCTAAAAGTATTTCTGCATAGTTTGCTGTCTCCAGAGTGTTCCTTAAGATACTTACAACAGACATTTCAAAATATATTTTATCAAATAAACTTTATTCTTAAAATGCCATTTGCTTTGAAGGTTACTTTCAACATCCCATAGAAAAACTTCTCCAAATAATTCAGGATGTCTCAACTTACATGGATAACTTTTTTCTATTGATAATATGGGAGCTAGGTATTGGGATTAAGGTAATTTCCGTGATCCCTGTCATTCATTTAATATTTATATATTTTCAACAAATATATGAATGAAGCACTATCTAGGGAAGTGTTTGGTCGCATATTACTTTATAGTTTATAGTTTCATGTACAGCTGTTAAAGGATAAAGAGTGACGTTCAAAGATGAAAAGCATAATTGGGGAGGTGAGAATATATCTACTAAAATGTTGATATGACTGTCGAGAATCTCAGTGTATAGACTCTCCCAACGAGGTGTCCCCAAGAGAGAAAAGAAAACATAAGTTGAGTACCTTATGGATGTGCAAGGACAACTTCTTATAAGATCGGAGAAACCATAATTAAATAATAAAGAATATCAAGGTGAATATGAATGTGTAAATTTCTTTCCACAGCTTCCATGGCCCTCTATGATCTGGCCCTAGCTCCTATTTTTCTTCTCCTTCATCCATGCTGCTTCCAGTTCTCTTGCCCTATGTCAGATCCCTCAACATCGCCCCCTAAGTTTTTACTTTTTACTCATGAAGCTCTTCCCCCAGAGAATACTATTGTTTCTTTTCTGTCTTTGAGTTTCTGCTTAAGACACACTAACTCTTGGAACTTTGTCTCCACTTTCACACTTTATTTTAAAGGTACAACGATGGGTGGCTGTTTGTCTCTTCTCTACAAGTGGTATTTTCGGCTTGAAAAAAAAAGTTGCTTTTAAAAAGACTGGATTTGCCCATTGTTTCCTTTTTCTACATAATTATTGACATGCAAACTGTACATTTAGATTATTTTAATTGACCCACAATTTTGAGATAAGTTATTTATAAAATGTACATTTTAAAAAAAATTGAGAGCCTAAAAGCCCATTTGTAGCTAGAAACATTAGTAATGAGATTTCACATGCTCCCTTAAAATAGCTGAATGTGGCCTCAGCCCCCTCATTGGAGAACACTTGATTCTGAGAGCCATTCTGGTAGGTGGATCTTACTCCACACTGTGGATGCATCCTGGGGCATAACCTCTTGGATGTTTTATCATAGGGTGTGGCTCTGTTTTGGTAGCTTTAGGTATTATGACAGAAGTGTGTAAGAATAACCAAATAACCCCTCTCAGTCCCAAATTCCTTGGTTTTTACAAACAGTAACTTGAGTTCTTCTCCATAGACAGAGTGTTTCGTGTTCACTTGAGTATCTCACACCCAGTGATGTTAATAAATGTGTGTTTTGTTTTGCTTAAGGATATGACTTACTCATTCTAGACACAGTAAATTTTTAGCCTATGTTTTTCTAAAACATATTCTTAGACAATGAAAACTTTGTGTACACCCCAACACACACATACACCTAATATCTATGCATCTCTGTTATTTTATCCTTATAAATATGACTCATAGTAGCTTGCTGGAGTATAGAAGAAAAGTATAAAGCGGATAAATCCTGATAATCCCATACGCTGCAGTGAAGATAAATTGTTTGTTCAAGGAACTAACTGCTAAAACTTTTGCTTTTAAGTTTGCAAATAGTAGAATGGAAGCTTCCTGAACTTTACTCTGCTGTACTTCACACTCCCTTTCTTTTCCTGTTCAAAAAAAAAAAAAAAAGCAAATGTTAATATTCCATGGCCAGGTGGGTCTTGGACAATTATTCTGAGGACTGATTGGTGAGTCTGTTTTGTAGGGAATACTGAAATTATTTTTAAAACATCTTGTGTTCTAATGCAGTGGTCGGCAAACTCATTAGTCAGCAGAGCTAAATAGCAACAGTATAACGATTGAAATTTCTTTTGAGAGCCACATTTTTTAAACTTAAACTTCTTCTAATGCCACTTCTTCAAAATAGACTCACCCAGGACATGGTATTTTGTGGAAGAGCCACACTCAAGGGACCAAAGACCCGCGGGTGGCTCTCAAGCTGCGGTTTGCAGACCACTGTTCTAATGTTAGCAGTTAGTGACTTGTTATCTAGAAAAATCGAGGGCACTGCAAAGAATTACAACTATATCAGAAGATAAGAAGGCATCTTGGAAAGGGGGTATGCTCAAGGAACAAGCTTTGGCAGATGGACAAATTTCTGCAAAGGTCCACTTGTGTTTTTTTTTCATTTCAGTCCAGAAAAGGACTTGAAGCAGGGAGGCAGAAACCCTGAGCATTGCAGTAGTCTGAGCAAAATAAGCTGTCTTAATTTCTGTGTTTAACATTTGCGTTGAAAGTTTTAAGAACGAAAGTACATGTCTCTACATGCCAACATTAATGTACAATGTTTAGAATACAGAAAATTTGTTACTGAGGAACCTACCTATTCACTATTAGGATGAGTCTTAAGCAGTTTGAGTAAGTGCCCTCAGGGAAAGGAAGTAGCTGGCATTGCATACCTTTTATCTTTGTCTGGAGGACTATTGTGGTCTGACTATTTGCATCCCCAATTACTCAATTGTTAAAATCTCAATGCCCAATGTGAAGGTATTTGAAGGTGAGACCTTGGGGAGGTGCTTAGGTCTTGAGGGTGGAGGCCTCATGAATTGGATTAGTGATTCCACAGAGACACCCTTTTCCATTCCTCCACGTGAGGACAAAGCAAGAAGCTACCTGCTTATCAGGAAAAGGGCCTTCCCTGAAGCACAATCATGCTGGCACCTTGATCTTGGACTTATCAGCTCCCAGGGCTTTAGGAAATAAATTTCTGTTTTTTACACACTCCTCAGTCTGTGGTATTTTGTTATGGCTGCCTGAGTGGACAAAGAACACCAGGGACAATTATTTTGCCAGAACTGAGTTTCTGGATCCTTTTGTCTTCTGGAATTCTTAGTATTGCTCCATATTAGTTTCAAGCAGTTTTGACTGGGCAATGGGTGTGTGTGAGAAGAAATAGTGAGGAAAAGCATTTCTTTAAGATCAAAGAAGAAGATCATTAGAATTATTCCTATGGATGGTTGTTAACAGAATATATGTTGTAAAACACCTTCAGGGCCATTTCCAAAAATCTATTCTGTATTCTTAAAGGGGAAAACATTTTTTTCCTATCTAGCTTTACTTCAATTATTGAAATACTCATGTAATTTATAAATAATTTTGAATGTATTAAATGCAAAGCAAGTTTGAAAAAAGGAAAAAGGTGTAACAATTAGCTACTGGTAGAAATAAAGTATTGGAGAGATAGGAAAATAACAAAAGATCAATTAATGTTTCTTCAGGCATATAACTGAAGAGTTGTGACCTTGCAGAAAATGTACATAACTATGAATTGTTCCTCAGATAGTCAGGGACTAAGATAAAAGAGGTGTCATATTTTAGGTAAAGACAGTGCCTTACATCT
This sequence comes from Pipistrellus hanaki, assembly GCF_964339955.1. NCBI lineage: Eukaryota > Metazoa > Chordata > Mammalia > Chiroptera > Vespertilionidae > Pipistrellus > Pipistrellus hanaki. The sequence goes on along the minus strand of NC_140512.1, from coordinate 12,930,750 downwards.
TACCCTTTTAATAAAGTCAAATGCATAGTCTGATAATGCATAATAAGGTAATCTACACTCATAAAAGAGATATGCAAAGAGGCTGTGCCTCTATGACACCCACAAGCCAATCAGGAGTGAGTATGCAAATTAACCCAACCAAAAAAAATGGTGGGTTAATTTGCATATACCGTCGAAGAGCAACCAGGTGGGGTGGGACAACTGCTATGGGGGGGGGGAGGTTTGGAGGGAGGAAGAGGGAGCTACAGGAGCAGCACTCTGGCCAGGGTGGAGAAGACTGAAGGCTCCAGCTGGAGTGAAGGCTTGGGTCCCAGTTGCTAGAGGTAAACCGGTGCTGGCAGCCAGGGGAAAGAAAGCCTATTTATTGCACAAATCTTCATGCAATGGGCCTCTAGTATTATATAACAGTAGTTTTAATCTATTGTCCTATCTACACTGTTCTTTTTAATGATGTGTTGTATCCTTTACATGGCATTGTACTTTACATGGGGCAAAGTAAGTTTACAGTTGTGAGTACACAAAACAGTTTATTCTTCTATTGTTATTTACTCGTACTCTATTATTTTCCATATGAACAACTGTAGACCTACCTTTATTCTACCCTGTATTTTACAAAACATTGTTGAGGCCTATATCTCTATGCCTCTAAAGTATATGTGCTCTTTTGCTCCACATTTCTACTTTTCTACAATTAGGGGACAGTCAAAGGAAGTGGTTGGCATTGTCTGATCATGTTCAAATTTGTTTGAGAGGAGACAGCTCTGATCACATGACTGCAGCCATGATGGGGTTAGTTGCTACTAGAACAACATGTTGGATTCTAATTTATACTTTTATTGCTCACTGTCATTAAAAATATTTTCTAAGAGATTGCATTGGGATAAGAGGCAGTGTAGCACACAGGTTATCACCCTGCTTCTGCAGTTAGATTTCCTGAATCAGAGCCCAGGCCCAACCCTCACTGGGCCTGTGACATGGCCATGTGCTTGCTCTCTCAAAAACAAAGAAAGGGAATATCTACCTCTTTGGGTCACTGTGAAGATGACAACGAGTTAATCTATGTAAAGCCTTTTTTTTTTTTTTTTTTTTTTTTTACAATGCTGGCCAAACCTTTTTCTCTTTTGTTCAACAACTATGTATAAAGTTTTTACTGTGAGTTAGGGACTTTGCTGCCTGTTGGAGATAGATGGATTAGGTAACTAAGATATGTTTGGTGCTCACCTTTAGGGTCTATGAAGAAAGAAATCATGTTGGATAATGATAAGTGCCATAAAGACAAATAGGGAATATGGTAGGTGATTTAGAGGAAGCTGCCCTCATAAAGGCAGTCAGAGAAAAACTCTTGGAAGAGGTGACATTGGGCTGAGATTTCCATTGTGACAAGGAACAAACTATGAGCAGATGTGAGGAAGAAGGGCTTTCCAGGCACAGGAACTGTGGAGCACCAAGGATCACAGTAGAAAATAAGGTCAAAGTCTTGCCCAGAGCGCCACCATTTGACTGAGTTATAGGGGTTGGGATTTTAGTCTGAGGACAGAGTGAAAGTCAATCAGAGGTATCTAAGCAGCCGAATTATTTACAGCTAAGTTACCATTTTTAATGATGTGTGGGGAGGTGGCTAGGCATATAGAGGGAGGTTTTGGGATTAGTTAGGTAATCCAGAGTGGTAGATGAAAAAAAAAAAAAGACAAATAATATCCTTTCATGTTTGAGTAACTAAAAGAAGTTTAGCACAGCTGGGCCCTAGGAAGGGCTAACCTGTGGATATAAATAGCCACATTTTTCGAGTTCCACAGACCTTGTCTTATTTATATCCAGGTCCTTCAAGGAAGAAAGTTTAAGATGCTGATCAAAGAACCAAATTATATCGTTGAGCACTTGCAAAACCAGTAAGAAACATAGGAAACATTTGCTTATGTGTATGTGTATGTGTATGTGTATGTGTATGTGTATGTGTATGTGTATGTGTGTCAGCAGAGGGAATTTAATGTGGATAATTAGTTCCCAGGATGTGGGAGAGGCCTGAGAAACCACCCACGGGAGAGTGAGATACCCCAAAGGTTAGCCACAGCAGGAAGCCACCTGAAAGGAAAGAGGCAGTGTTCCTGGAATCTAAGAGCCGAGTCACCAGGAAAAAAAGTGGAACCAGACCAGGCTTTCTTATAGGAGCTTCAAAGGAAGAGTGGCATCTTCTGCCAGAATTCCCTTGCCTGGCAGAGACAGAAGGGGAGATATCCCCCAGCCTTTTAAATCTCTCAGCAGTGCTCTCATTGGCTGAACTCAGCTGAAAACCCACCTAGAACCACAGCCTGTGGAGGACCGAGGAACAGGGAATCTACTGCATTACATAGAGCAGAGCAGGGGAAGAGCATGGAATGGATCTGGGGGCAAACAGCATGGGTGGGCGAATGGAGGGACTAAATAAGTTTTGGAGCCAGGAAGCAGTGTGGAGAGCAGGGGCCCCAAAAAGGAAGGCTGTCAGAAGTTAGCTTAAAAAGATAAATAGGGGCTAAATCATGCATAAAGGGCCTTAGTGATGCAGTTTGGAATTCTTATTCAGGATTCACTGAAAACTGATGAGGTGTATGATTTATAAAAATTACTCTAGAGCTATAGGATGAATAATGTAAAGACCAGTGTGAACTTAGAAGGGCTCCTGGTGGCTAACTGGGCTAAAAAAAAAAAAATGCAGAGCCTAGTTGCCACTTCTGTACAGGGGACTCGCAGGCAAACTGCACTTGCTGAGAAGCTTGGGAGAAGCCTCTGTGCTATAATACTTACTAGCTGGGTGCTAAACCGTGTGTTTCTGCCATCTGAGCCAGCCCTTATAAAAGAGTTCTTAGAGTCTTGGTTCAACCAATCCAATCAAAGCTGCCTGCATCTCTGACCAATCAGAGTGGCTCTATTCTGACCAATCAGGGACCAGGGGTGGGGACTACCACCTATATAAACCAGCTTTTCTAGTTCAGGAAGCACGCTTTTCAGAGAAGTCTGAAAAAAAGGCAACTGCCAACTGGAGCAGGGTAGACCAGACCAGAGCAGGGCAGATTAGAGCACACCGTGGTGGAGCCAACCACCATTTCGCGGAGCGCCTAGCTGAAGAGGTGCTTGGACCGCAGGGCTGCCTGGTCCGAAGCACGCTGTGTTATTTTCACAGCTGCACTATCTAGTTATTTCACAGCAGCACTGTTTTCACAGGCATGTTGTGTTACTGGCAAGCTGTTTGCACTAAATCAAGTGTTCTTCCTCACCATTCCCCAAATTGAGGGTTTCTGTACGTGTTGAGTTGACACCAGCAGCCATGGGTTGACACCAGCCACTGTCAATGCTTCCCTTTATGACTGACCTGCCCTGAAGGATTTTATGAGTAGCATAAGGGAATGTTATACACAAATGTAAATTTCTTGAAATGAGTTATGTTCAAAATAGATGGTTTGGCCTTCTTGAAGGATCCAGAAATGCAGAAAGTCCCTCCTTGAAATCCTTCAGAGAAGAGCCCATATCTGATGACCCTGTGTTCTTGTAATTCCTTGAGGATTTTCTTGGGTTACCAGACCAGGTCTTGGCACTAGAGTACTGGTTACCTCTCCCTCTGGAGACCTCTCATTAAGGCGAATTTAGGGAGTCTCAGAAACAAACCGGGGTCGCCACCAACTCACAGGCAGGTGAAAGGGAAATTTCATGTTCCCAAGTGCTAATAAATGTTTTCATGTGAATTCAGGATAAGACTAGCTTTCATAGTTACAGCTCTCTCGATGAGATTATGTGCCCCCAACTTCTAACCATTGTGAAAGGCAAAATGTACTAGACAATTAGGGACATTATTTTATTTGGGCTATTGCATTAGGGAGAACATTTATTAATGAGGAGATTATCAAAGAAAAGGAAGAAGGCCTGGGTTTTATTTTTTAATATAACTTATTGATTTTTTACAGAGAGGAAGGGAGAGGGAGAGAGAGAAATGTTGATGAGAGAGAAACATCAATCAGCTGACTCCTACACACTCCCATACTGGGGATGTGCCTGCAACCACCATACATGCCCTTGACCGGAATCAAACCTGGGACCCTTGAGTCCGCAGGCCGATGCTCTAGCCACTGAGCCAAACCGGTTAGGGCGAAGGCCTGGGTTTTATAGAGGCAAAGTGAACTTTAGGAATTCTTGAAGAAGGTTGGAGACTAGACTTATCTTGGATTATGCAGGGCAGGATGGTACTTGGATGTTTCTTGGAAGACAAAAGAGTGGTAAAATGTCAAAAATAAAAGAATCGATTTCTTCATCACCCTTGTAGTCTAGGAGCACAGGGTTTAAGTAATGTTCAACATTGTCACCATTGAAGGTTATAAATGACATTGGCCTTGGTCATTTTGCAGCATTAGGAAGACATGACGTTGGCCTATAGAGAAGATGAGGCAGTGGAGAAGGAAAGAAATTGATGGAATGGAGGAATATTTAGTTGATAGAACTAAGGGGACTTGGCAATTAATTAGAGAAATGAGAGTCAAGGATTAAGTGAAAGTTTCTGGTTTAGGAAATAGGTAACTGGCAAATACCTATTACTAAAATACCAAACAAGGGCAAGAAACAGATTTGGGAAAAAAATAAAGTTTGATTTTGGTCTTTGTGATGTCTACAATGTTCCACTGCCCTGAGGTGTCTGACACCTAGATGCCTCTGAAGCATTTGCAAAGAAATCATAACTTCAAAGTTGAGTGTGGGAGTTAGTCATACAACAAGGATCACTTACTTTTCCCATTTTATAACTTGAGCCAGTCATTAGAAAATAGATGGCTTAGAACATATCTTTCTTTCTAAAAAACATTAATAATGCTGATAGTTTCAATTAAGAGCTTACTGAAATTAATTGATGAATTACTAGAAGCAAGAGAAAGTCAACTCAGAGTATTTGCACAATTAAAAATCATGCAGAAATGCAAAACCCAGGTTTCCGGAGAGTAAATGCAATCTCTCCATGCCCTTCAGTTTTGCCTTCTGTAGCCTGGTGCCTTCAGTGGTCTTGATGCTTTGCACTCTCTCTACCCCACTTGTCAGCACACATCTATTTCTGGGTTGCTGAGAGACAAAAAAAATCTAGTTTTTTGTTTTGTTTTGTTTTGTGTGTGTGTGTGTGTGTGTGTGTGTGTGTGTGTGTGTGTGTGTGTTTAATGTAAAACCAAAACTCATCCCTTCCATAAAACATTTCTGCAGAACAAATCTGTGTAATAAGTCTTAAAAATACAAACAGCTCAACCAGAGGGCCTGACAGAAGAATTACAGGCTCAGACTCATTAGCTAATTACGAATCACAGTCACTGTTACTTTAAAATATTGCCTGTTGACTGAGGTTTTCTGAGAACATTAGCATCTAATTATCTAAATGATAATGCAATGTGCTGGTGATTTTAGCTGTGTAAATATGCAATGTGTGGTGTGAAGAAAAAACAATTTTGCATGCAGAAAAAAAAGTCTGAAATAATGGTCAGGAACTTGGTTTTAGTTCCAACTGTAATCAACCAGCCTTATAACCTGTGCATGAAACTTAACCTTGGGTTTTTGATTTCCTTGTCTCTAAAAGGGAGACTTTAATTTTTGATTTCATACTCCTAAAAATTCAGATTGTTCTAGTCCAATATAAACTAAAAAAAAAAATAAAAAATAAAAAAAATTAAAGAATAATTGCACACTGGTGCATTTAGATTTGATATTTGAAGAAACTTAAGCAGATGTGTTGATGAGAGTTGTATGAATGTGAGCACACATGTTCACACCCATTTTGACAAAAGTTGATTTTGGAAAATACATGAGAGCTTGGGAGTGAAGAGAAATGGGAGTGATTAGATATTGCTCATTGATCTTTGTGCTCCGAATTATGTGCTTCTATTGTCTGTCATGACCCTTTCCATGAATGGAAGAATCCATCCAGATTCCTTAATCTTGTGCCCTGGAGCTTTGGCCCACATCTCCAGGTGGGTGATTCCAAACTTGGAAACTTTACTCTCTTACTCACTCTGTAGTTACACAGCTACATCTGGTTTGGAAGTTGGAAAAGCAAAACTAAAAAGACTAAAAGAGGAAACAAGATACCCAAGAACTGTGGCACAACTACCAAAGGTGTAACAACATATGTGTAATATGAGAAAAAAACAGGAGGAAAAAAAAAGAGAAAGTGTCAGAAAAAATATTTGAAGCAATAATGACTAAGAATTGCCTCAAATTAATGTTAGACATCAAACCACAGATCTAGGAAGCTCAAAGGGCACCCAAAAAACTAAATGTAGGCATATCATATTCAAAGTTCAGAAAATCAAAAATAAAAATAAAATAAAAACTTGAAAGAAGCCAGAGAAGAAAAAACTTTACTTATCAAAGAGCAATATAAGAATTACATCTGACTCCTCGTCCAAAAACCGTGTAAGCAAGGACAGAGTGGAGTGAAATAAAGTGTAGAGACAGAGGAGGCAGTAAAGGGGGGGGAAAACCTAAGTTTTGTTTTTAAACTGAGAAATTATCATTCAAAAATAAAGGAGAAATAAAGACTTTCTCAGACCAACAAAAACTGAGGAAATTTGTTGCCAGTACACCTGTGTTGCAAGAAATGTGAAAAGAATTTCTTCAAAGAGATGGGAAATGACATATATATATGTGTGTGTGTGTGACATATATAAAATTGATTTCAGAGAGGAATGGAGAGGGAGAGAGGAGATAGAAACATCAATTATGAAAGAGAATCATCAATTGGCTGGGGATGGAGCCTGCAACCAGGACATGCTCCCCCTACCAGAATTGAACTCAGGACCCCTCAGTCTGCAGGCTGACACTCTTTCCACTAAACCAAACAGGCCAGAGCTATAATTTATGTGTTTTGAAAATATTTCCCCCCAGTCTATAGCTTGTCTTTTCATTCTCTTTATATTGAATTTAGCAGAATAGAAGTTGTTACTTTTAATGATATCTAGATTACAAATTAGTTTTTTCATGGATCATGTCTTTTGTGTCCTATATAAAAGTAATCACCAGACCCAAAGATTTCCTCCTGTTATCTTCTTGGACCTTTATAGTTTTCCTTTTCATCTCTACTCCCACTGTTGTTCAAAATTCTCATAAATGTTCACCCTGAGTCTCCAGCCATTTCTCAATTATAAGTCAGGTACCCCTACCCCAGTAGTTCATGTGGAAGTTGCTGTCATGTGTTTCCATTTCCATCAGCTAGAATTTTCTCTATCTTCCTGTCTCCATTTCAGAGGGAGGGGAAAGGGGCAGTAGTTTGCCCTGTGACCTGACTTCTTTTACAGGTCTTAAAAGATATATCAATTTTGCTTGTTTGTTTACTTTCTTATCTGTTGTTAGGATGAAGTGGTAACTTCCAAGCTCCTTACATGATGGACCAGAAATTAAAAGACTGATTGTGCCCTAGCTGATTTGGCTCAGTGAACAGAGCTTCCACTCCACATGTGGGTTGAAGGGTCCCGGGTTCTCGGCATGGGTTCAATTCTGGCTAAGGGTACATACCTCAGTTGCAGGCTCCTCCTCGGCCCAGGCCCTAGTCAGGGCTCTTGCAAGAGGCAACCAATTGATGTGTTTCTCTCAAATAGGTGTTTCTCTCTGTTTTTTCTTTTTTCTCTCTCTGAAATCAATGAGGGGGAAAAAAAATCCTCAGGTGAGGATTAAAAAAAAAACCAAAAAAAACAAACAAAACACACACACACACACAACAAAACAAATAAAAGGCTGAATGTGTTTTGTGTGTTTTTTTTTTAATCCTCACCCAATGACATGCTTATTGATATGAGAGAGAAAGAAAACCATCGATGCAAGGGACTAACATTGATCATTTGTCTTTCCTTATGTACCCCAACTGGACTGAAACTCAGGTATGTGCCCTGACCGGAAATCAAACCCACAACCTTACAGTGTATAGGATGATGCTACAACTAACTGAGACACATTGGCCAGGACTGAATGTGATATTTTTAAATTGCAATTTTATTTAAAACAATTTTATTTAAAAATGTTGAGCTCATCCGCCAAAATGATGATCAGTGAGAAGAACACCTCAGTTAAGATCCCAGAAAACTGGACTTTGCTCTCTGTCATCTTCTGCCTGGAGCTGTGAGTCAGTGGGCCCAACCACCTCATCCTTCAGGTTTGCTAAAGGGACATTGAGCAGATTAAGGTTTCTTTATTTTTTTTTTAGATGTAAAACATCTTTGAACATTTGGTCAGCTTATGGACACAGATCCCTCAGCTAAAGATGCCAATCTGTGGCAGACCTGCTGGCCCTATGTATTTTTTCACAGGTCATTTAGAAGACAATCTCTAAGCCTTTTTGACTAATTCCAAGTTTCTAGCTGTATGCAAACTTCAAACTCAGTTATTTCAGGGTGAGTAAAATACACAAAATGAGTTAACAATAACTAATATTTATTAAGCACTTAAAATGTGCCACATGCCTAGTGCTTTGTATGAAATATCTTTTTTGTCCTCATCATAGTTTTGAGTATGAGCAGCTCCTAGTTTGCAGTATATACTCAATGCGAATTCTGTGCCGGGTATTGTGCTGAGTAAATCCTCCTAACATCCCTACCAAGGTTTTCATTAGAGCTAGTTAGTAATTTATCAGGCAAATGGGGACACTTTTGAGAATGGAAAGACTCATTAATAATTAGGCCAGACAACAAGCATAAATAGATATTCTCAGGGGCACACTGGGATTTATGGTCTCTAGTTATCATCCTTATTTTACAAAGGAGAAAATGGAGACACGAGAAGCAAAGTAGCTTTCCTGCAGCTACAGTATGTGGACAACATTTGACTCAAGGAATGTTGGACTCTAAAGTCCAGCATTTAATCATAACATGCTGGGATAGATCAGTGGTGGAACCACTTTCCCAAGGGTCTATCCTATCTAATGAAAGAGTGATATGCAAATTGACTGTCACTCCAACACACAAGATGGCTGCCTCCATGTGGACATAAGATAGTCACTACCAGATGGCCAGCTGGGGAGGGCAGTTATGGGCAATCAGGCCAGCAGGGGAGGGCAGTAGGGAAGGACCAGGTCTGCAGGGGAGGGACCATATCTGCAGGGAAAGACAGTTAAGGGTCAACAAGCTGGAAGAGGAGGGAAGTTGGGGATTATCAGGCCTGCAAAGGAGGATAGTTGTGAGGGACCCAGGCCTGCAAGGCAGGGCAGTTGGGGGGACCAGCCCAGCAGGGGAGGGCATTTAGGAATGACCAGGCCAACAGGGGAGGGCAGTTGGGGGGGGACCAGGCCAGCAGGAGAGGGCAGTTAGGGATGACCAGGCCAACAGGGGAGGGTAGTTGGCGGGGGACCAGGCCAGCAGGAGAGGGCAGTTAGGGATGACTGGGCCAGCAGGGGAGGAAAGTAAGGAGAGCAGTTAGGCATTAATCAGGTTGGCAGGGGAGTGGTTAGGAATGATCAGGCTGGTAGGCAGAAGCAGTTAGGGGCATTCAGGTAAGCAGGCAGGTGAGCAGTTGGGAGCCCAATAGTCCTGGATTGTAAGAGGGATGTCTGACTGCCTATTTAGGCCCAATCCCAGCAGTCAGACATCCCTGGAGGGGTCCCAGATAGGAGAGGGTGCAGGCTGGGCTGAGGGACACACACACACACACACACACACACACACACACACAGGTGCACGAATTTCATGCACTGGGCCTCTAGTCTTCACATATTCTTCTAGTGTGTGTCACCAGCCTTTCCTTTAAAGGTGAATTGCCCTGCACTTGGCCATATAATAACATCAGTAATTTTAGAGGTAAGCTAATACAGCCTTAAAGATCTATGAAAACGAGGATTATCCCTCACTAGAAATGCTCACAATGGCAGATTCCCCCCCCCCCCCTAATTACCTTTTGAAATTCCAAAAATGTCAAACTGATTACGGTATATGCTTTTTTTAAAACATCACATGCACAGAAGTTATTTTCGGATAATGAGCAATTTTAACCTGCCTTAATAAAAGCTATTCACAGGGCACTTTAGGAGGGGATCTACATATAAGTAGTTTTACTAAACCACCTCCCCCTTCAGTGGCATTTATTCAAGAGTATGCAAATTCTTCTAAAACTGGCAACTAAATTTAGAAGTCAGAAGAGCAGAGTTATGGACTTGAGTAAATTTTCTTTCTTTTTTTTTTTTTTTGAAGAATATATATATATATATATATATATATATATATATATATATCTGATAAAAAAGAATGTAAAATTGAATTTTGAATTACATACCTATGTGTTAATAGCATGCAAAGATGTGCCAAGTTTCAGGTTTCAATTCAGGTTTACAAATTAAATTAAATTTTAAGGAGATTGATTTAAGTTGTTTCAGTCAATAGGAGGAAATATCCCAAGATGTTTTAAAAGAAAAAAATGTTTAAGGAATTCTTTGTTAAGAATAGTTTGCTTAATCTTTTAAGCAAAAAGTATTAGGAAAAATTTATGGCAATACTGTAATCATAAAAGCAACTTGAAAATAGGCATCTGCTAGGATAAGAGATTTCTCTTGCTGGCCAACTAATAAGAACCTATAGTACAATATAGGTAAGATCATTCAAGAGACTGAGGCATTCATGACTTAGTCTTTGAGATGGAGAGAAGTGAGCTCACTCCTAAGTTCCCATAGTTCTAATAAGTCTTTCAGAAACATTCTCTGCCCCCTTTCTGTTGTAGATCTGCACTTCCTGAAACCCTGCCTATATGATATACAGTGCTCAGACTCTCACAGAGGCAGGCTTGTGGAGGCTCAATGCTATCTGGTCTGATGGAGGCAGCATTATGCAATATTTTTCTCTTGGGATGTTGTCTTCTGTTCTTCCACAGGTTTCTGCTTCTTCCAAACAATGAAAAGATAGATATCTAAACAATCAATCAAGGAAAAGGAAGGGACTTACCTATGACTTCCTCCCATGGTCTTTCTGCTATTAGGTAACTTTATCTTGTTTACCTTGTTTGTCTTTTTATGATGTTACGATTTTTCTCCATGCTATTCCTAATGTCTTTTCCTCTATTTCTAGAACTATCTTGACTTATTTACATTAAAATAGTCTTTAAGGAGTTATGTTTACATTGAATGCCCAAGGGTGCCCTCTTGACCACCTTCATTCACTAAGGTAGTACATTATGACCCTGGGGAGTCATAATGGACAAAAAGTGAAACAAAAACAAAAAGAAATCCTGCCCTCAGGAAGCTTAGACTTCCACTTCTTCCTGTATAAAGGCACTTAATCTTGGTTCCTTCCCTTCTATAGGCTCAGGGCTTCTCCACTGTATAAAATCCTTTCTGATCCTGATTCCTCACTCTGGTCAACATAATTCCTTGTTTTATTTATTCTTTCCTAAGGGCTATTTCTATTTAAGGGCCTGGAACACCTGACTATCCATTCTGTTGCATTAGGTCTCTCTCTGATCCAAGTTTTCCTTCCTTGCCAAAAAGCATAGACAGTTTGCTTGGAGTTAGTGTATCTGCTGATCCCTAGAGATCATTGGATCTTCACAATGTTCTACAAGAGAAAAGTGAGTCTATAGCTTCTCCAATACAACTAATTAGTGATAGACATATCATCGGTGTTAGAAAGCTCTCACAATCAGCACATAAGCTCTCCCAACTATGCTCCTGATACTTTTTATTGATCCTTTTTTCAACACTATTGAACAACAAGTTCCAGAAAGGCAAGCGTGACAAAACTGTGAAACTAAAATTGAATTTATAGATGACTGAATCTGCTTTGCAGATGAGAAAACTTGGACTTGGATCTGCAGAATGATTATTAGCTCAGAGTCCTCTAGTGTTACCGTGGGTAGACCCAGCTGGTCTCCAGGTCTACTGATTCTAGCGCTTTCCCCCTCTTTCACTTGCATTCAGTCCTCTTTCTTGGTTCTTCCTTGGATAGGTGTCCTGTGAGCCACTGAAAATATGTTACGTTTCTTCTCAATTCACAGTTATTGAGTACAAGACGAATAAAAATACAAACAGGCCCCTCACAGAGATAGAGCTCCCCAAGAAACCCAGACTGTTCTTGGTCTCAGCCCTTTTACTAGCATGACTACCCTCAGAGAACTCACACAGTCCCTGTTTTTAATATTCATACACACTCATACTAACCCCCTAATTACTACTGAGTCCTACATTTTATACCTCTGGAAGGATGACATGGATACTTGCTGAATGCTCAAGATATAGAGAAGAAGAAAGGCACCATGGCCACCTCCTACTACAACTGTCACTCATGGTGACTCCAGAGAGATGCTTCTGTTCTCTTCTTTGATTCACTTTTTCACCCAGCCCCACACCCTCTCCTCTATAATAAGATCCTCAGGTGATTTATATGTATCTTAACGCTTGAGAAACATGTTGGAAATGACCTGGAATGCTTAGGGTTTCACTTCGCTCAGGATCAGGTGCTCCTCTGTGCAAATCCCATGGAGGACCGAGGAGAGCCCTCGCTGCTAGGATTGTTTTCTTGTTTGTATTTTTATTTGCCTTGTACTCAGTAATTTTTGAATCGTGTTGCTAAATAAGAATAAATATAAACTAATTACATTTTTTTTGCAGAGAATGAATTCCTTTATACCTTTATTTCTGAAGGCTACTTGGGAGGGAAGTGCAGTGAAAATTAGGGAGCGTGTAAATCTCTTTATAGGACAAATATTTGTTTTTCCTGCTAAAACAGTACCGCTTTCAGACTCCCCTCCTTTTTGGTAACAGCACAGTTAAATCTTAGGCTTAATTATTAGCAAAATTGACTTTTGTTAATATTCTATTACATATTTTAATGTCTTATTTGACAGGTGAAGCTGAGTTACTGGCAAGCATCTAATTTATGTCAAACCTAACATTATTTTCCTAGAATGGAAGTTTTCCCTGTCTTGTCTCAACCTTAAGGTGATTTTTTTCTTCTCTTTTTCAGAGGAAAATGAATTGTGAAAGCAGTGTTTAATAACATTCAAAAGTTGTTCTGAGAAGCAAAGATATCACACTTACTTAAAAACACTTGAAAATATACATATGTATACCAGAGATAACTTTAAAATTGCTGAATATCAACATTAAACATTAAATGTTAAAGAAAAACCCCAGCTGTTATATTTTAACCAAAGGCAAATTTTTGAGTAATTTGAGAGGGGAGAAAGATGGAATGAAAGCTTTCGAAGGAGAATATTTTGGCTCAGGCCCAGTTCAAATTTGTCACCTCATTTAACTCTATTACTATTTTCATAACCCTGAAGCCTCAGAAACACATGCAATTTTTCTTCTGGATACCTCAGATGAGGTGGTAGACAGCAGCATCTTTAAAATGGAAGAAACATTTCAAGAAGCCAAGGAAGGCAACAGGTATTAAATGAGCACTTATTAATTGCCAGCAAATTGTAACCACATCACAGGCATTGCCATATCAGAACCCACGATGCTGTGTATTGTCTCCGCTTTCATAGATCAAATCATTGGTGATTGGAGAAGTTGTCATAAATTTACAGATAGTAAGGAGTAGAATCTAGAAATATTAAACACACACACACACACATTTGTTTGACCTCAAAGTTCATGTTTCTCTGCCACAATGTTGCAAAACTATTTCTAACATCAAATGTCTTCAGCATTTCTGTTGGTAACTTGGGAATGAAAAAAAAATGGTGTATTTATTGTATTTAAATAGAAATAAGTGTCATAGCAAGGGATTCATCCTGGGGCTTATCTCTTTTGAAAAATCATCAGATAATCCACCTTAGCTTCACCAAAGCAGTATGATTTATTTTCATTTTATTATTACTTTAATTTATTTTTATTAACTTTATTAGGGTTGACATTGGTTCAAAGTAGTGTGATTTATGATTTTATGTTTTATTGTATGAGTTATGATTTTATGTTTTATTGTGCTAATTTTACCTTTTTAAAGGCTCTGTCTATCCCTAGGAAGCTTCCACTAATTTTAGCCTCTATCTGCTCTCTGAAATAGACAAGTATTCAATAACTCTGTTCAGAGTGCCAAAACCCTCCCCCGGATGATGGCTTTCTCCACATGAGGTTTAGGGTCTGGAAGACTAGAGGGTACTGGAGTTCTTGAGGCACTGCGACACACGTTGGGAGGAGCCACTGTTCCATTTGTCAATGCTTAGGAATTTGGTCCTCAGGAAGTAGCATCTACTTAGCCCTTTACAAAAGCTTGGTGGCAGTAAGGCATGCTTGTTTTACAGCTTTACAGATTTGGGTTACATTAGGAAATCTTCTCATTGACAAGATGACCCTCTCCAAGGACTGTTTTCAGCTAGGAAATATTTGTTTTCAAGGCCTTAGAACCCACTTGAATCTGACGTAAAAAAACATGCACTTGGTCAACTGTAGATTGGTTTTGCTACCTTTTTAAAGTCATCAAAACACCATTTCCACAGTGTGGTTATCTAACAAGTCCTTCAAATAAGGTCCATGTTTGGCTGTCTTGTTTAACTTACACTGAAGTTATGTTCAGATGAAATTTACTTGACTTTAGACCAGGTTTTTGCATAAATGCCTTCCAAATACCACAAAGACATTCTCCCCACTTCTGAACTATCTCAAGTAGGCAACCTATTCCAGAGAAGGAGGTCAGTCTGTCCCCATGTTACAAATGGACAAAACCAAACTGAGGTTAAAGTCAATCACTAGAGTTCAGGACTGTGACTCAAAAATTAAGAGATCAGTGAAGAATCGGTCTCCATGCCATTAATACTTCTCCTAGTCCCTTTCAGATTTTATTTATATTCCCATGGATGTTTTTAATGTAATGAATGGTTAAGCTTGGCCAAATCACTAACCTTCTCTAAGCCTTGGTTAGATAATTTGTAAAAGAGGGATAATGTGTGTAGTAACTAACAAATTTATCATTGTGATTAAAACAGCCCATCTACTTAAAAATGCTTAGCTCAGTGCCTGGAACAAAGTAAGCATCTGAGAGATGTCCCTGCCTTCCCTTTCATATTGCTGGTCATGTTAAGTTGGAAAAAACACTTTTTGTTGTTTCATTTCAGTGAAGTTAACATTATTTTTAGCTTGTCCTCAGGCCTGTGATTTGGTTCACCAATGAGGCTGAGTGTCAGAATCACCCAGGGTGCTCTTCAGAATTCACATCCTTGCCTTAACCTTTTTGACTGAGTCCTTCTGAAGTTCTGCATGAGGGCCTGAGAATCTGGGTTTTATAGTTCCTCGGGTGATTCTACTGATTACCAGGGGGAGAATGACTTCTGTACAAGGAGGAAAGTGCTTTCTTATCACTGTTCTCTCAGGAAAGCCAGGAATTCAGGTAGAAACCAGGGCAAGTAAGTTTAGGCACCATCTTGACCTCCCTCTTACTTAAAATGGGTGGTTATTTTACCTAAACATTCTCAAGGGGGTGTAACCTCTCTGATGCAGCAGCCAGCCTGTACCGATAAGTAGCCCATACACAGCAACACACCAGGTCCATAGATTTGGAAGGTGGGCTGGTCCCCCTCACAGTGATTTCTGGGGCTTTGAATGAATGTCCAGTTGCCTGCAAATGCCAGAAAGGGAAAATTCAGAATGTTTTCCTTGTCATTATTGATGGTCTTCTCTGGTAAGAACAAAACTTACTTTGCATCTGGAGAATGGAGGCAAACAAGACTCCTTGCTCATGGAGCTAGTTTGAAGTTTAGATGGGCCAAGCCCTCAGTACTCAGGCTTTTGACCACTCAACAGCCTTTGGTATTTTTGTAACAAATGTTCCCCAAAATGGTTGTGGCATGCAGTTTAGTTAATCGGTCGACATAATACGACACACTGTTTTATCTAAATACTTATTATACTTTATTTAATATCCTGAATTCCTGGGGAGCCCCAGAGCAACATATTCCAATTTCTGGATATATCCTGTTCTTTCCAAGGGCCTGCTTCTCTCTCTCTCCCACTCCCCTCTCTACTGCCCCTTTAGCTTGTCTTTTCAATCTTTCTTAAAGCCTGGAACAGTCTCTTACTGCATGACTCCATCTAGCCCTCCCTTGTTCCCTCTCACTGTGGTCAAACGACAGTTTGACAGGTCTTCACTTCCCTAAAGAATTGCCTCTGTTCTCCTGACTTGAGAAAATAGGAGGAGGGTTATAAGGCTCTGCACCCAAAGGAGCTCTTTTCTACAAAGTCAGCTGAGCCTCGAGGGTTAAGGGAATGATGCTTTTTCCAGGTGTTAAACTTTGACTTTTTCTCATAATTGTTGATATTCTTTTTTCTTTTGCCACTGCCTTCAAAATACTGTGGCGTCTTTCTTTCTGGCCTTGGAGTGGTCTTAGTTATTAATTCAAAAATTATAAATTTCTTGATCACCTGTTGTGACAAGAACATAACTTATTTTGCATCTGTCTCCTTTTCTCCTTGGGGACACCATATGTCCTTTTCTGGCATCTACCCTCATTTATAAACACAAAAGTGGGAAGATTTGGCTTTATTCAGTGAGTATTCTTTATGTCAGTAAATTATATATGTCTCCTTTTGCAATCTCATTCTTTTTTTCTTAACTTATATACCTTCCGTACTTGAAATGTCTCATTTATTCTAACCATTTACTCAATAGTGATTTCAATTAACACCTTGTACTCTTAAATATATATATAGTTTATATCTTGGCCT
Source organism: Pipistrellus hanaki (assembly GCF_964339955.1). Lineage (NCBI taxonomy): Eukaryota > Metazoa > Chordata > Mammalia > Chiroptera > Vespertilionidae > Pipistrellus > Pipistrellus hanaki. Next base: position 12,914,120 of record NC_140512.1, on the reverse strand, counting down.
CATTAGTATGTTGAACCTACAAACAAAAGTATTACTTCTTTTCTATTTGTATATTATTGGAAGAAAGTTTATGGCATCCTATTTATTCGCTACACAAATAAAGACATTGCATTGTATATGTATAAAATTTAGCAAACAGGGTCATTTGTACCTAAATTTCCTTAGATTATATAAGGTCAGTTTGTGTTTTTTTCAACATTTTAAAATGACCCTCATTACACAAAATTGTTGTAAGATTGATTCCAAGATGGTTGCAAAGTAGCTGGAAGCTCCATCTACTTGTTTTCAACACCAGACTGGACTTGTAGCTTTTACTGCATTTACTCATCATAATACTGGAAGTCCTAGCCACAGTGATCAGATAAAAAAAAAAAGAGAGAGAGATTTAAATTGGAAAGGAGGAAGTAAAACTGTCATTACTCACTAGTGACATGATATTGTACATATAATACCCTAAAGACACCACCATAAACTAATAGACTTAATAAATAAATTAGGCAAAATAGCAAGACAAAATGTAACATTGAGAAATCAATGGCATTTTTATACATCAATAATGAACTCTTAGAAGTAAAAACTAAAAAAACAACAACAAAAAATCATTTACCATTGCAACAAAGAAAAAATAAGATGCCTTGGAATAAGCTTAACTAAGGAGGTAAAACTCCTTCACTAGGAAAACTATAAGACATTGAAAAAAGAAATAGAGGAAGATACAAACAAGTGGAAGCATATATCATGTTCATGGATTAGAAAAAAATACATCATTAAAATGTCCATACTACCCAAAGCAATCTATATTCAACACAATCCTTATTAAAATACCAAGAGTATATTTCACAGATCTAGAACAAATGTTCCAAAAATTTATATGGAACCAAAAAATAGACCCCCCAAATAGCCTCAGCACTCTTAAGAAATAACAAAAATTGAAGATACCACAATACTGGATGTCAAACTATAGCAAAAAGCTATTGTAATCAAAAGAGCCTGGTGCTGGCACAAGAGTAAGCATATAGACCAATGGAACAGATGGAGAGCCTAGAAATAAATCCATGCCTTTAAGGTTAATTAATATTTGAAAAAAGAGGCAAGATCATACAATGGAGTAAAAACAGTCTCTTCAATAAATTTTATTGGGAAAAATAGACAGATACATGCAAAAAAAAAAAAAATGGAACTAAACCACCAACTTACACCACATATAAGAATAAACTCAAAATGGATAAAAGACTTAAATGTAAGTCATAAAAATCCTAGAAGAAAATATATGCATTAAATCTCAGACATTCCTCATAATAGCAATATTTTTGCAAATACATATCCTAAGGCAAGGAAAAAGTAAATAAATGAAACTACATCAACCTAAGAAGCTTCTGCACACCAAAAGAAACCACCAACAAAATGAAATGGGATCCCATTCTATGGTAGAACGTATTCGCCAATGATATATTGATATATTGGATAAAGGATTGATTTCCAAAATATATAAATAACTTACACAACTCAACATCAGGAAGACAAATAATCCAATTAAAAAATGGGCAAAGGGCCTGAATAGAAACTCCTCCAAAGAGGACATACAGATGGCCAATAGATATATAAAAAGTGCTCATCGTCACTAATCATCAGAGTGATGCAAATTAAAACCACAATTAGGTATCACCTCACATATGCCAGAATAGCTAACATCAATAAATCAACAAACAGCAACTGCTGGCAAGGACGTGGAGAAAAAAGAACCTTAGTATACTGCTGACAGACTAGTGCAGCCACTGTGGGAAACAGTATGGAGTTTCCTAAAAAAAAATTAAAATGAAATTGCCATTTGACCAAGCGATCCCAATTCTGGGAATAGATCCTAAGAATGCAGAAACACCAATCAGAAAGAATATGTGTATTCTATGTTTTTAACAGCATTATTTATAATAATTAAGATTTGGAAACAGCCCAAGTGCTCATCAGTAGATGAGTGGATAAAAAAATGTGGGACATTTACATAACAGAATACTATATGGCTGTAAAAAATGATTCTCTTACCCTTTGCAACATCATGGACGGACCTGGAGATTATTATTCTAAGCAAAATAAGCTGGTTAGAGAAAAAAATATTATATGATCTCATTTACATGTGGAGTCTAGTGAACAAAATAGCTGATGAACAAAATACATCCAGAGGCATAGATAATGGAACAGACTCACGGATGACAGATGGAAGGAGGAATCCAGGGATAGGAAGAGATTAACCAATGAACATATATGCATAGCCCATGGACATAGACAATGGTGTGGCTAATGCCTAGGATTGGTTCAGGGATGGGTGAAGTGGATCAATGGCGGGAAAAAATGGAGACATCTGTAATATTGTCATCATTAAAAAAGGTAAATTAATAAAGAAAAAATAAATTAAAAAAAACATGCAGAAACTAAAACAAAACAAACAAACAAAATAAACAAAGTAAAAAACCTTATAGACACAGACAACAGTATGGTGATTGCCAGAGAGAAGGGGGATTGGGAGGGTAAAGGGGGGATAAATGGTGATGGAAGGAGACTTGACTTGGGCTGGTGAACACACAACACAATATACAAATTATGTATTGTAGAATTGTATAGCTGAAACCTATATAATTTTATTAACCAATATAACCCCCATAAACTTAATACTGAATTTTATAAAAGAAAATAAATTTACATATGCTTTTAGGCAGAAAAAGACAAGGGCTACATGTTATCCCTTATATGTGCAATCTAAAAGCATCAAACTCACAGAAACAGAAAGAAAATGTGGTTGCCCAGGGATGAGGTTAGGCATGGGGGCAATGGGGAGAGGCTGGTAAAGCGTGCAAACTTTCTGCTGTAGGATGAATAAGGTCTCAAGACCTAAGAGAAAAACAGTTTACTATAATTAATAACACCATGATAGGATTAAAATGACATAATAAAAGAGCAGAATTTAAATGTTTTTACAAAAATAACAACAATGAGCTAACTAGGTGAGGTGATGGATGTGGGGATCTTTCCACCATGTATACATTTATCAAATCACCACAATGTACACCTTGAATATCTTACAATTTTAGTTTTCAATTGTACCTCAATAAAACTGAAAGAAATTCGAATGCATTTCTCATTTGTGCCTCCCATGCTATTTCTAGTGACCTTCACTGCGGGAGACACCTAACCCTCAGAGAAGGGAACGTGGGAGGGGAAGCAGTCTGTGCTGTAGAAGAGAAGAAAGGACGAGGTGTCACAGAAACGAAGGTGAGCCCCGGTCCCTGCTCCAAGGCACGCATCTACACCAACTGGAGCACACATGGGACCCGCTGCTACCAGCCAGTGGCACCCCTGAGTGTGCTACCTGTTTGATGGGAAGGGCCTTTATTTCTTAACAAGGTGAGCACCAAGGCCAGTAATAGAATGGAACTTACTGGGTAGAGACCTGGAGGATTTTGCTGGGTAAGTTCAGGTGGGAGGAGGACTTGAGGAGAATGTGTCTTCTGATGGGATGCCCCCAATGAAAGAGCAATTTCTATATTTTTGTAAAGGCGATGGCTCTGATTTAATAGTTTAGGATCTCTGTAAATTTCTTGTCCTTTGAGAACAAAAATTGTTAATGACATCTGTGGCACAGATTTTTTAGAAAAAAAAATCACTGAAATCAATGCAGCAATTGTTTTCCTTTTTTAAATTTCTAGGATTAATCAAAATAGATAGAATCTATCTTCAGTGAAAATAGAAAGGTGTTAAAACTTGAAATAACTTATTTTTACGGAAAAGAAAATGGAGCTCCAGAAATGGAAAAGAGGGAGAAAATGGAAACATCTGTGAGGCAAGCCCTATACAAGGAACTTCACAATCAATTTAATCCTTCCCTATGATGTACTTGTAGCATCATCTCAGAGGTAAAAATAAAACAAAAAACAACAACAACAAAAAAAACCCACTGGGGCTCAGGGACATAATGACACCATCTAGATAAACACCTGGGTGGTTGGCATAGCCAAGGCCAGAACACCTGGGTAGGCTCAGCTTTATGCACAGTTAATGTTTTCAGATTCTACAATGGATGCATAGTGCCTTCATTTTGAATCCAATGAGAAATGTCTAATTTTTTTTTAGGGGGAGAGGGGAGAGAATAGTGAGAGGGAGGGATTACCAGAATATCTCAGAGTTTAAGAGACACCATTAACTTCCATTTATGAAGGTACACTCAAAGAGTGTCATAATACATTATTATTTGCTTACATTTAGCAAATTAGCAATTACAAAAATAAAATGAAATATATTATGCTATTCGCAAGTTGGCTCAGGGCTTATGAAATTATTGACTTTTCATGTACTGGAGGAGGTATGTATAATCTGTTAATCGGATGAGTTTAAAAGAACATCTTTTCATTCTGTATCTTAGTGACTAAATAAGTTCATTTGGAGACAAAATCAAAAGTCTAAATTTGAAGCTATCATAGACTAAATGATTCTCCTGGTCACTCGGTGATAATCCCCTTATCAACATTCTTCAAGGCCCTGCCCTGCTGAAACACCCCCGCCAAGCCCTACTGTGGGGAGGGGTAGTCCTCCAGAGCCCTGTGGTTTGACCTTTGCCCCAGCTGCTGCCTTTGGGTTAAGTTCACTCCAGCTGTTATCTGCTCCACCTCTTCCCCAGGTCATGGTATCGCACCTCTGCCCCCATTCCCCTCGTAATTGCCAGTGACCCAGGGTCACACCAGCCTGCAGGCAAACCCTCCAGACTGTCCATGCTTTGCTATCTGGGCACCAGTTGCCGTCTGATATCTGCTACTGCAAAGCTGTGCTGCCAGTAAAAAGAAAGAAAGAGCTTAGTGGGGCTAAGGGCTGCTTTCTGGGCCAGCAGCATGCCAGGCAGTGGGCATCCTCTGGCTCACAGGCTCTTTCCCAAGGCCCAGCTCTGGCCTGCAGAAGCCCTCCACCTCTTACCCCATTGCTATGCACAGAAATCCATGCAGCTGGGTCCCAACACCAAAGCCAGCTTGGGGATGCAGGTGCTTCTGGACCCATGGAGACAGTACTTCTGGAATATCAGTTTGAGACCCCACCCCTCAATGGAATTTCACAGCTACTTCCCCGCACATCTTTTGGGAATTTCATCGTGCCCAGCACACTCCTCTCACCACCTGACCTGAGTTCAGTGGAGTGAAGCCGAAGGAGGTAAACCCTGCAGACCCTTTCAGCAGTGGCGTGCCAGCTGCCCTCTACTTGTGACCAGAAAGCTCAGGCAAGTGGACTACAGGGTGCGAATGGTATGCTAATAAATAGTTATTGGAGATGAAAGAGTTCCATCTGCATCTAATAACTCCCAGATCCAGGTTTTTTGGGAACAAGCCTCATGGGGAAGTCACCCTCCAGCACATGAGCCTCAGTGATATTCTGTATGACATTTCCAAGTGAGCAAACATAAGATTGCTTGTAATATCCATTTTATTAAGGCAACCTGATGCGCTCAGTATCTCTGCTTAAACACTTGCAGATTTAGTTGAACTCGCCTTTTCCAGGCTCATGGGAATAACTGCAACAGCTCTGTTTGCCCCATGCCCAGGGTGTGCTTATCTGCAGAGCTTCTGTTTCTAAGGCCACGTTCCTGATCTTCGCAGACTCTTCTCCATTAGAGGGGCTGGCTGCAGGTCCCAGGTTATTGAATACCTCAATGCAGAGGGACACAAGGCATGTGAGGCCACTCCAGGCCAGACCAGGCTGCCAAGCCCAGTCCCCAGCAGGCACAGCAGCACAGCAGCCTGCAGGCAAACCCTCCAGACTGTTTTTGTTTTCAGCACGATTTTTGCACACTCATTTTTACAGGATGCACTAATAGGGTTGGAATGGGTATTTGGCAGAAAGCAGTGGCATCTGTCATCTCTGCTTCACCAAGACTCCAGCTTGGAACCAGGCCCCTGGTCATGCATTTCCTCCCATTGGCTGGTCCAGTCAGTGATGGCTTGGCTCTGCAGCACAGGGTAGGTTAAGCTTGGTGGTCCTCAAGCTCTGCTTTTGAGTCAATCTCCACAAGTCAAACTAAGTTCCTCAGAATCACAAAATAGATCTTAACATTTGCAGGAGAAAAAGAAAACCACACTAACAGTCAACCACCCAAACCGCACAATGCAAAAGGCAAAGATAGATTGTAATTGTAGCAGCAAGTCGTTTAGATGTCTTGGAGTTACAGATTCCTCTTCCCACTCTGTCCATGAATCGGTAAGACCCTAGAAGAAGAGCCATGCATCTGAAAAAACTTTACCTGTGTTGGTGTTGAACCCTAATCCACACAACTCACATATGCAAAATTTCCTGTTCTGAGTGCTTCACATCACAATCCTACATCACCATCTCTATCGAGGTCCGGTCTCCTCAATTTTACACACACACACACACACACACACACACACACACACACACTACATGCACACTCTTCCATAACATCTCACCATCTGTAGGATGTGGTTCAAATACCTTAATTTGAGTTATAAAGTTATTCTTGACCTGGCTGTTGCCAACTTTTTCTGCTTCAGCTTTCTCTTTAATGCAGCTGGGGATTTTGTTTGTTTGTTTTGTTTTGTTTTGTTTTTTTTGGGGGGTATGTTTCTTCTTAATTTTATTTAACTCTGTTCTTGCTGATACTTCTGGGTTTCAACTGCTCTTCTGTATTTCTGGAATGCTTCTTTCTTCTTGTAATCTAATTAACTACTGTCTATTCTCTGGATTCCAAATGCCACATCCTATTTAAATCCCTCTGTTCTGTGCTTTCATAGTATCCAGGAGTCCTTATTACATCTTACTCTGTGGGATTACTCACTCGCCAGCACCTTACCTGCTCCAAGAACTGTGCATTCACCTTGTTGCCAGTGAATTCCCAGTGCCTAGTACTGTGCCTGGCTCACATGAATAATTCTTACATACAATGTGCCTAGCAAATAGTGAGTGCGCGGTGGGCTGAGTAAGAGAATGAAGAATTGATGAGCAATTTGGTGGAAAGTGTTTTTCCACAAAATCCTATAAATGCTTTTACTTTAGTTATTTTCTGCTTAAAGTTCCCATAATCATGACATCACAAACAGCTGCTCAAGTGGTTATCCATCCATGTAGCGGAATTATGCTCAGACTTGTTCTTGTTGATGGAATGGCTATCCGCCAACCTCATCATTATCTGGGTTGAGGATTGGAGCAGATGGTGTACTGTCCATTCAGATGTGACCAACTGCAGAGATGTGAAATAAGTTTGGAATAATTATGGAATTAGAGGCCATGGAATTTTGTTATGTTCTTTCACCTAAAAAGTGGTGGCAATGGAGGTAAATTTTTAATTTCACACAATTTTGTATTTATTTCTTGGGCTGATGAAAAGTCTGTTTAAATGTTGATGTTATATATATCATCTATAGGTTCATAGTCCAATTGAACTACCACAGCATAGTGGAAACATAGATCTTCATTCTTTTGGAAGTAGTAGCAGTCATTTCAAAAGATGGAAGAAAAGCATGATTGTCATCTATTGATTTGTTCAATTCAGGTTTATGACAACATCAGTTTCCAGGAAACTAATGCTGTTTGAGATAAATTAACTCAGTTTCTACTTCCCTTCTAGACCAAACTAGAACAGGACCCACCTGGACCCCCTTCCTTCCTCTCACAGAAATAGTCACCACTCCTCCTTCACAAAGCTAACCCCTCCAGCTACACACTAGACCCCACCTCACATTGCATCCATTTCCCCATTTCACTCGCTCTGTGGAGTTTTTCAACCTCGCTCTGCCCATTCTATTCTTTCCTCAGCCTACAAGAATGATAAAATCTCCATTATCTTAAAAAAAATAATTTAAAAATACACTAGATAACCTGCGCTAGCTCCACCCTGGGGCTTCGTGAGGCCCTGCTGCACCCAGCTTGCTCATGGCTGTGGGCTGTGCCAGCAGCAGCCAGCCTGGGCCTGTATTGCAGTCTTTCTGGAAAACTGTCGAGGAATTCCAGGCAAGCTTAGGGAGTGCCGGAAATGCACAGGGAGAAACAGGACTATGTGGCTTTAGGGCAAGGCGATTTCCGTGTGCCCAACCAATGTCACCATTCCTGTGTTGGGCCCTGTCCCCACATGACATTCGTCTGGGGAATGTCATTAGCTACACCCTGGCAACCCCCTGAAGCCTCATGCTACCCAGCTTGGGCAGTACTGTGAGCTTTGCCAAAGGCAGGCAGCTGGGGCTTGCTTCACAGTCTTCTGTGAAAAACTTTTGAGGAATTCAGGGCTTTGTTGGGGTAGGGGGTGCCAGAGAAACACAGTTAGACACTGAGCTATGTGGCTTTAGGGAGACAGCCATATTAAATGTGCTACACAGACGCTACCCTCTCTGTGCGGAGCCCTACCTGCACACAACCAAATCTGCATCTGCTTTAGCCTGATGAACTCTACTGGCTCCACCCTGATGACTCCCAGAGACTCTGCCCTACTGCAGAATTCCATGAGCCCCAGGCAGGTGGTGGCTGGCCTTGGTGCACCCTGAGGCTTTTTCTGAGTGGCCTGAGATTCAGCACTGTGCCAAGTTTAGATCTTTATTAACCTGGTGACTATTGCTTGCCATTACATGGTGACTCCTTGAGAACCTGCCTCATACTTTTATACTGCCCAAGGTACTTTCAGGGGCTGAGCCTAACAGGGAGACAGCAGGTTGAGGCAGGCCTTGGGGTGCTTTGACCCTTTTTCTGACCTGCCCAAGGCCTTGCTATGCAGTTTGGTTCCTCTCACATGTACTCAAGTGTAGCACAGAGTTCAACCAAATGTGGGTCATGTTGTATCCCCTAACAGGTAGCCAAGGACCAGTAACAGGAACCATCTGATATTAACCTGCATGGAAGCATGGAAGGCTCTCTCAGGAGACCAGAGAACAAACAAAGTTGGCTTCAGACCACAACAGAGCATGATTCAGCTCCAGAAACAGCACACCCAAAGGGAAGTCCCAGCAGGCAATAGACTGCTAGGGTAAATTCCACTTGTGGGTCGGCCCCCAGACAGCAGTTCATACATTATGGCTGTGGCCAATTTTCACAGCCAGGAAGCCTAAGGGTCAACTCTACCCATGAACATGCCAATGGCAACCAAGACTCAAAACAACGAAAAGGAACACGTACTACAAACAAGGGACACTGCCAAAGCCCTGAGATCAGGTAAACAGAACCACTGGGTCCAACAGGACTCCTACTACATGAGGCCATCTTACAAACACTGGGAAACATAACAGATCTACATAATACACAGAAATTAGCACACAAAAGCAGGCAAATGGAGAGAAAATAACATGTCCCAAAGAAAAGTATAGGAGAAACATCCAGAAAAAGAACTAAATAAAAAAGAAGGCAGGCAATCTACCAGATACAGAATTCAAAGCAATGGTCATAAGAAAGCCCAAGGAAATTAGAGGATAATTCAACAGCATAAGAAAGACACAGAACCCATAAAAAATAACCAGTTAGAAATGAAGAATACAATTACTGAAATAAAGAATAAACTAAAATAATTCAACAACAGATTAGATGAAGCAGAATGTAAAAACCAGCAATAGAGCTGAGAGTCTCTGCTGGGAGGCATGGCCAGCCTCCTGCAAACAGCCATCAGCTCCTCACCCAGGTTGGCCATGGGGGCGTGGCCAGCATGGGTAAGGGGCTGAGGGCCATTTTTAGGCTGGCCACACCCCCTAAAGGGTGGGGGTCCCTGCCAGAGTGCCTGGCCAGCCTGGGGGATGGGGTGATGGCTGTTTGCAGGTGGGCCAAACTCCCCAGTGGGAACCCTCACCCAATGGGGGTGTGGCCAGCCTGCATAAGAGGCTGAGGGTAGTATTCAGGCTGGCCATGCCCCCTGGAACCCATGCTTCCAGCCCCTCTTTCAGTCATGGCCAGGGAAAGCTGGAAGCTTGGCTTCCTCCATCAATGGGGGCAACCCAAGCCTCCTGCTCACTCCACCTCTATGGCTGCTGCCATCTTTGTTGGGTTAATTTGCATGCTCACTCCTGATTGGCTGGTGGACGTAGTGGAGTGATGGTCAATTTGCATGTTTCTCTTTTATTAGTGTAGGTATCTTGATTTGTATGTTTAATGTATATATTGATATCTGTACCTAGATGTAGATCTAGATAGATTCATACACACCTATTTGTATATATCGTGGAAACCCTTCCTTCAGCCAGGCCACTGAGGTTTTAATCCTGTTTTTCAGTATCTTCAACACTTTGTTTTTAAATGGAGTGGATACTAATATATGAAAATCTGAGTGCATCATTTGAAGCATGTCATATGTGTGACATACACAAGGCTGTTATTTACATGTTTATTAGTTCTTATTTTTAAACATAACTGTAAACAGAAGCTTATAAATTATTTAAACCAAAGCAAGTGATAGTATTAGAAGCTAATACTTGGAATAATCTGGTTATATTTTTCCTATATTGCTGCCTCATTGCCAGTGTATGAGTTTGGATCCCCCATGGCATTTCCTCTTCTGGACGTCTCCATAACTGTGGTGTCATTTCAGATCATCATTGCCTTTTTCCACATCTGTGACTGTCATTCTGGGTTCAAAACTTTTTTATTCTGGCCATGTAATGCTTTCTGCTTTAGGAGAGGACATACAGCAATCATGGTAGTGTAAGTCAGTCAAACATTTTGAGGCTAAAATGTGGCAATATCAAAATTTTGCCTGGGTTGCCCATTAATTAAGTAGTCCCATTTCAAGAAATGTTTCCAAATGAGGTACTCAAACAAGTATGTAAAGATGCACATAGATGGAGATGTCATCACAGTATAATAGTATTTATATTGAAAGGTGGATAAAATCTAGTTGCTTATTAATAGGCAACTGGGTTAAATGTACGTGATAAACCCTACACAATGGATTACTACATGACTCTTAAACAAGATGGTGTGTGTGTATCTGTCAGTATACTATCTTTAAAAATCTCTTTGGCATATTGTTGGAAAAAAACAGCTTGTAAAACAGCATGTATATTTTGATTCCATTTATGTGCAAATTATATACATATATGGTTGGTCATACATATATATCCATATATTATAGAGCAAGCCTTAGAAGGGTGTCCATCAAATTTTGACAGTAGCTGACTTTAAGTGGTTAGAGTCTTATTTTTTTTCCTTATGTATTTTTAAATTTTCTAAAAACTGCTATTTTATCTTTGTAAGTAGTAAAACTGTTTCAAAAATTGCTTTAAAGTCAACATATAATTACTTATAATTCTAAGTCAGTTTGAGAACTTAACAGCAAGTGATTTACTCATAGTTTTAAATATATATATATATATATATATATATATATATATATATATATTCACTATTAAGAGAGTATTTTTGGAAGTTTCTTAATGAATCCTCACAAAAATGTCTGTGAGTTCAGGCTTGTTATCTCAAAAGAGAACAGTGAGTGTGATGTTGGTATGAAGGACCCAACATGTTATCTTTTTCACTTGCTTCATGTGAAGGAGCTCTGCCCTGGAAAAATGTTCCCAGAATCATGCTTCTTTGGCTGAATGACAGATGTCTGACCCACATTTTGACAGTCCTTTGCAACTGGCATCATTTCTCCTGGGTTCTATCTAAAGAACCTTCCTTAATAAAACTTTTGGGGATTATTCATTGTTTTGATTTAGGATTGACTACATTTAGAACAAACTGGCCATTTTTCTGCCTTTGGGTTTGGCCTATTGGCTGCTCTGGATATTCGGACAACGGAGAACCTTTCACACAAACTGCCTAACTTATCTGTTCAGTACCCTCAGTGTGCCCCCAACACATGAGCTCATGCACATATGTATCAACGCCTGGCATTTTCCACTTCACTAATCAGCCAACTTCATGCCCTACTTTCTCTCTACCACTATTCTGCCTCTTCTTTCCTCTTCTGTATGCAGGACCAGAAATATGGAGGGACCTTGTCTCTGTACAGAGCTCCTACACATTTGTCACATATAGAAAAAGTCCAGCCAAGAGTTCACTGGCTTGTGATTTTACTTACACACAATTTACCTAACTTCTGAAATATTCAAAGCTCCTGGAGAATAGAGAAACCTAATCAATTCTTCATCAGTGCATAGAGCTCTGGTGGTATCTGGACCATCATCCCCGTTTAGGGGATTATCTAAAGCATTCAGATTGCTCCCAGGACTATATGGGGAAAATAGAGCTCATGTTACTTACTGCTGCTAAGCGTTACTATAACATTTCTAGAAGTCTTTCTAACACTCTTATAAAAGTGAAACAAAGGATCTACTTAGGACTATTTAATGAATAGAAGACACACCACTCCAAAATATTGCAATGTATTTTGTGTTCCATTTTACCAGTTTTAGGACCAGAGTCTGCCTTATTTGACCACACATAGCACTTAGCACTCATAAATGATGAACCAATGGCAAGAATACCAGTGTCACGAAGAGCAGTGTGCAAGATCTCTGGTTCCATTGGACAGGATTATTATTATTGTTATTACTATTCTCAAAATCTCTTCCTGTTTACATTCTTTAGGTTTAAAAAATTTAAAGTGATGCACTACTAGTAATTGCTTCTCTTAGGAAATTGTGGAAAACCCTTATGGTCATTGTTTCTAATACTAGTAAGTTTCCTGGAATTGAAAAGTATAGACACTGGCAGTTGGGTGTGAGCCTGCAGGGGAGGGCAGTTAGGGGTGACCAGGCTGGCAGGAGAGGACAGTTAGAGGCAATCAGGCTGGCAGGGGAACAGTTAGGCAGCAATCAGGCTGTCAGGGGAGTAATTAGGGGGTGATTAGGCTGGCAGGCAGAAGCGGTTAGAGACAATCAGGAGGGCAGGCAGGTGTGCAGTTGGTAGCCAGAAGTCCTGAATTGTGAGGGGGATGTCTGACTGTCTGTATATTTATAAAGATACAGAGAGAGATTTCTATGGCAAACATAGATAGGTATATGGATAGATACATACATAAATATATACATTATAAAACTACATACACAGATTGTGCAAATTTAGCTTACTCTCCACTTATTCCTGGGGCCCATTTTGTTAACTATAAAATAAGGAGATTTGACAAGATTCTGAGTATTTTCTTTGGTTAAATAAAATTTCAAATCAGCACTATTTTCTGCAGGTATATGTATATATCTCTTTACATACACACATGCATACAGGTCAAATATATACACATAAGTGCATAAATATGTGCAGACACACACACATATAAATATAATAGAGGTCCAGTGCACAAAATCCATGCACTGGGAGGGGAGGCTTGTCACTCAGCCCAGCCTGTACCCTCTCCAATCTGGGACCCCGACTGCCCACTTATTTGGACATCCCTTTCACAATCCAAGACTGTTGGCTCCCAATTGCTTGCCTGCCTGCCAGCCTGATCACCCCTAATCACTCCCCTGCCAGCCTGATTGATGCCTGCCTGCTTCCCTGCTGGCCCAATCCTCCTAACTGCCCTCCCCTGCCAGCCTGGTCACCTTTAACTGCCTTCCCCTGCTGACCTGGTCACCCCTAACTCTCTTTCCCTGCAGTCCTGGTTGCCCCTACTGCCCTCCCTGCTGGCCTGGTCACATCTAACTGCCCTCTCTTGGCAGCCTGGTTGCCCTTAGCTGACCTCCTCTCCCAGCCTGGGGCAACTGTAAATTTGAGGCTTCCCTCCCCTGCAGGACTGGTCACCCTCAACTGCCCTCCCCTGCAGGGCTGGCCACCCCTAACTTTCCTCCCCTGCAGGCCTGATCACCCCGAACTACCCTCCCTTTCAGGCCTGATCCTTCCCAACTGCCTTCCCCTGCTGGCCTTGTCACCCACAACTGCCCTCCCCTGCTGGTCATCTTGTGGCAGACATCTTGTGTCCACATGGGGGCGGCCATCTTTGACCAAATGGAGACAGCCATCTTGTGTGTTGGAGTGATGATAAGTTTGCATATTACCTCTTTATTATATAGGATAATTGTACCAATTTTAATATAATCAATATTGACAATGCCAATAAAATGAAATCCAGCTTTTAAGAGCTCACACATAACAGTATATCAGGCAGGAAATTGGTTCTGGCTGAACATGATGACAATGGTGTTTAGGCAAATTCTAGGATACAATGCCCATAAAATACAAGGCTAGAATAATCTGGAACTCCATCATATTTGGGTGAATTAACTTTAAAAGAATTCGTGGGGACATGCTTTTATGTTTTTCTTCTGTAACCCTAACACTCATTTAGTTTCCCGATTCAAAGAAACCTGGGACAGAGGTGAGGAGAAATAAAAAAAAGAAGGCAGAAGATAAAATGATTGCTGTTTTTTTATTCAATTACTTTACACCTTATAGATTTCAAAAGAAATATTAAACACACACACATTTCTTTCTTTATGAAATTGAATGTATGTGTCTGTGTATATTTCTATACAAATTGAATCCAAATCATAGTATCTTGCCTTTCTTGGCCATGCTAGTTGTGTCTGTATATTGCTTAGGAAAATCTGTCCCCAGCCTGTGTTAATTCACTACACATACAGCACCTAGCCAGTTGTTAGTGGCAGTAATTATACATCCTGAACAAAAGCATTCCATATTGAGTCACAGACATTTAAAAACACTGCATTTCTGCTGCAATGTTATGCTACTTATAATTCTAAAGTGTCAAATGTACTTGCTTCCTGTTCATTCTTGCTGCTGGGCTTCATGCTGCACATTTTATATTTTGTGTTCCAAATTCCTCGTTGTGATTTGGAGTTCCAAGTCATGAATCCTGGATATGCTGCATGCACAATAAATGTTGTACATTTTGTTTTCTTGCTTTTATTTTTTTTTTAAGTGAGCTTCAGCTAAAAGAGCAAGCTAGCTTAAATGAAAACAGATCGCTTAACAAAGTAAAATTAAGTATAGCTATTACATAAAAAAACAAACAAACAGCTTTTTTTCTCCTTCTCTCTTCTTTTTGTTCATGGTCTCTGAGATAAATTTTCTATTGGAGCTTAACTAAATTACTTTTTTTTTCCTCTCCGTGTTGGGACTCTAAATTAATTTCAAAGTTAGAAAATGCCTTTCTCTTATCTCTTCTCCATTGAAGAGGAGAATGTACAACAGTTTTCAAGCATGGCCAGTGTGGTACAGTGGTTGAGCATCGACCTATGAACCAGGAAGTCAAGATTTGATTCCTGGTCAGGGCACATGCCTAGATTGTAGGCTCCATCATCAGTGGAGGTCATGAAAGAGGCAGGCAATCAATAATTCTTTCTCACTATTGATATTTTTATCTCTCTCCCTCCCCTTTCCTCTCTGAAATCAATAAAATTATGTATATTTTAAAATAGCCTCCAATTTTCACTTGGATCTGCAATCAGATTATGCCTCACCCATGAAGGTTACCTGTGCACAGAATGTAAAGGTTTCTACTGGAACACACGCCCCCTCCCCTTATACCTTACCTCCAAAACAATGATGCTCATAACTAAAAGTGCCTTGTTGGTGATGCCAATAACTCATCATAAAAGTATGAAGAGTTAGGTAGTCAAGCCAGTCTTACAAATGGAAGAAAATCTTATTTGATTCAGCTCCTCCCTTGTTAAGTGTGGCTTAGATGCCTGGCAGGTGAAAAAGTGTAACATACCTTTCCCCTTTTCCTTTCTCCCTTCTTCCTTTCTCCCTTCCTCACCTTTTTCTGCTTAGTCCTTCCCCATGGGGAAAGGAAATAGTTCTACTAGGATTCTCGATCATCTAAATGGCAACCTACTCATAGAATGAAGGACATTTTAAAGATTAAAACATCTAAGACATTGCCTGGGTTGAGCATTGACCTATGAACCAGGAAGTCCCAGTTCCATTCCTGATCTGGGCACATGCCTGGGTTGTGTGCAGGAGGCAGCTAATCAAGGATATTTGTCTCATCATTGATGTTTCTGCCTTTCTATACCTCTCCCTTTCTCTCGAAAATCAATAAAAATTTATTAAAAAGCAATCAAATATCTAAGTCATTGACTCCCTTCTCTCGTGCCATAAGGAATGCAATCAACACTAGTGAACCATCATCTAAATCGCTGCTACTCAAAACTAGTTTCCCTTCTATCTCACCTGAGGGTTGTTAAAATCTCCCTTGGTTTATCTTACAAGGCCCGAAGCTGTATTTAGCCTTCTGCATAGCCGAGTAGCTCCTGGGTTTAATCTTTTTTGCCTGATACAGATTTCGTGACTTAAAGTATGGCATTCTAGAATGGGGTGCATGCTCATAAGTAGCTGGACTCCTTTAGAGGGCACACACATGGGCAAAAAAGGCGTGAGGTTGCCACAGTGAAAGTGATACTGCGTCATTTAAGGTCTTGAGGGAACATTCACTGAATAATTGCATACAGATATACCCTTTTTCCTTTTGTATAGACTCAGCTTATCTTTAGGGACATATAATTGATGAGACTCTCCTTATAACCTCTTTGAGAGTTAATCAGGTCCTGTCATAATGGCATAATCCTTTGATCAATGGTTAAAAAGGAAATCCATTATCTTCCAACTATAGTATATAGTATAGTGAGCTTTGCATACAGGCTAGGCAAAACTGTTTTCTTAGCACCAAGTTGAAGTAAAAATGTAATTATTGTGACTTCCAGATCTTTGTATTCCTTCTGCAATCTGCTTTTCTAACTGGCTTTTTTTCCTTTTTTTTTTTTTTTTTTTGCTGCTGGTGTTTTTGTTAACTTTTCTTGGTTATATAATGTCTTTGTAGATGAAAGACTTAGTCAATTAAAGATTGGGTAATTGTGAACCAGAGGGATATAACTTTAATTTACTAGTTCTTCTTTATATTATCACTACCCCATGTGTCATTTGAGGTAATTATTGTACTTTGTAAAAATTTATTCATGCTATAGCTTTAAAAATAATGTAAACAAAAGTAAAATACTTCAAAATATTCGAGAAACATTATTTTTATAGTAAACTGATACTGATATTAAAAATACAGTGACCTCCCTATAAGAATAAGTGAATAACCAATGGACACAGACATTAAGGTGTAAGAGCATGTGCTGGGGGCTGGGGTGGCTGGGGAGAGGTCAATAGGGGGAAAAGGAGACATGCAATACTATATGTAATACTTTAAACAATAAAGAATTTTTAAAAATAATAATGTGAATAAGATTATAGCTACTCAATATCCAAGCATGATATGCTTATCTACTTACCTAGCTGTAATATTTGATTATTGACTCTAGGATTAGAGTAGGTCCATCAAAGATTCAAAATTATAATTGCACAAAATATTTGACTTTCACTAAATTAAAGTTCAAATGTTCTGTTCCCTGTCCCAAAATAATGTACTCACATTATTGGCCGAAAAGTGTTAACATTAAATTTCTGTGAAGAGTTAGAGATGAACCTAGCTAGAGGTGCCTAGTCCGTGCATTAATGGAAGAGGGTCAGGAGAATATAACAATAATACTAGGAGAAGGTTTGGTGAATTGATGAGTGTACATTCAGGGGATGGAGGCCCTATCTACAGGACTGGTGTTCTCGTCAGTGATGTGGTGGTAAAATGTGTAACAACCTGCTTTTGGGATAGTGTAGGGACGTAAAGGTAAGAATCCTTGACTGTAGCATTTGCTCACCCATTTCCACGCATGTAAATATTTCCATGGAGACTAAATTCTAGCCACCAATGTGGCATAGATGACTGTGGAGTTGGGAAAAGATGCATACAATTGACTCCAGCACACCACTTACTAGTTAGCTTCACCTCTTACTAGTTAGCTGAGAGAGCTTGAGTAGTATCTTATTTCATATTGGCTTTTACACCTCTAAGATGAATTTAATTATATGTGTGCCCACTTTTATGAAGGTAAGAGGAAGAAATAGATATAAAATTACATCATAGGTTTTCAGGAAAGAGTTGTAGTATTAATTCGGCCACATGACTGTAAAAGTTCTCATTTACAAAGGGCCATTCAGAAGATTACCCAAGCTTGTCAGATAGGCAGCAAAAAACAATCCTGAAACAGAATGTGCCCCAACAGAAAAGGGAGTACAATATAAAAGAATATACCCATGTGATGATTGGCAAGTTAATGTTACAAAGATGCCTAAAACCATAGGAAACTTAGCCACGCATGCCATCCTGCTGACAACACACTCTCCCCTAACGTTCACAGGAATCAAACCTTGGATCCACCACTCAGGGATAAAGTGGGCGCCACCTGAGGAGGACTCGGATCTTGTTCCTGATGTTAATACTTACAAGGAAAACTGGATATACACTCCTAAGAGATGAGATTTAAAATTCCTCTTTTGGAAAGGGACAGCTCTAAGTGATAATGTCAGCTTTGGGACAAAATTAGAGGAACAATGATAATGTTAGAGGGACATCTTTCTTTCAAGCTATAGGTCCAGGTGGGCTTGTCTCCTTGCTGTCACTGGGCTCAGGTCTGCTTCATGTGCGCCCATTCTGGGGCTCAGGCTGAAAGGATGCAAGTATCAGGGGAATCTCTTCTGGTGGCAACAGCAGATGTGCAAAAGGAAAAGCCCAACCACACAAGCACATTTCAGTTTTCTGCTGGTGACACGTCTGCTAAACTCCCATTAGCTAACCCAGTCACATGGGTAGACCTAAAGTCAAGGTTCAGCAAAGTACAATGCAACCACAAGGAGGACAAACCATGTCATGTGGCTGATAGCCAAAGGGAGAAGAAAATATACTGCTATTGTGGAGGCGGGGTCAACTGTTCAAAAATAATAATTTAATATACCACTGTGGCTTCCATAGACCACATGCCATTGGAACAGTTGTAGGAGCAATTGTAAATTTTCACCTTGTGTCATTTGTCTAACAAGAGACAACATCTGGAAAGGTTGAGGTTTTATAGAACAAAGCAAAACCAACAAAACAAAAGAAAAACACATACACACAGCCTGTTGATATTGAACTATTAGAATTTGAACATTGGACTCAAACTGAACTATACATGTGATATTTTACAAATTATTTCATACGTGTGAGTCAGGATTTATAGATTTATTGCTTTCACTGTGTGCTTGACATAGTGTTGGTGCCTAATAAATATTATTTTTTTCACCTTGTACCGTCTATATATTGTAAGATAAGGTCTTGTTCACAGCAGCTTTTTATTAACTATTGACTCATTAGCTACACCATCTCTTTTATGGAAAGTTACTTCCTAGCATCTGGATCAGTTTCAGGACCATGGGGCTTATTAGCTTTTAACTATAGAAACCAAGTTCTTTTTCTAATTTTAAACATCATATCATTGTTCCATCCATTTTGAATTACACAGAGCAATTGTTCTCAGCTCTACTGTCTGCAGACAACGTTGGTCTTGCAAAATATTGTGTGGATCACTTACTCTGTCTGCTTCTATTCACTATGGCAAGAAAAATCCAACCAGAATTAATGGCAGCCAGGCCCCTTTCTCATTGGGAACATCTGCTCCTTATTAAATATCATAAGTAATTTATTAATTCTCGCCAGAAACAAAAGTCAAGACATTGTCATACTAAAAGCATTACCAACACAAAAGACCAGTCAGCAGAGCACCTGGAGGACTCTCGCCAGCAGCCGCCAGGGGTGTCATTAATCTGGGGACACAAGATGTCAGGTATCCTCTGTTTTCGTACCAAGGAGGACAAAGCCAGAGTGTGCCCGAACTACAGAGCCCACTCTTTCGGGGTTAGGTATGTGGTTGGACTATAATGATGACAGATGGGTTAATAGGTGGTAGCAGGACCACACAAACCTCATGGCACATCAAGGCACATCCATAAAATGTGAATGATGGGAAGGGCATGAGCGAGGACTGGGGTCAATGGAACCTTTCACAGGCATACACTGAGGTCCAGAAAGGGAGGTGACTACTTCAAAGTCACTCAGACTACTGGTGACAAAGCCAAACCAAGAATCCACATATGTTGGCAGACTTTTGTGTACAATGTTAGAAGTGTGGACCCTTCCCTTTGATAGTCAGCCTGGGCGACTTCATAAGCAATGATTTGTATGTGCCCTTGTAGAGGTCTGAAGTTGGGCAAAGTGTACACCTTTCCTAATGCTTGGATTTTGAAAGAATATCAATATGTCTCTTCTATAATGATGATAATCTATACTAATAAAAGTGTAGTATGCTAATTAGACCAGACATCTTTCAGAAGTCCTTCCGGACAAAGCCACCATGGTAGGGACTGAGGCAGAGGCTGTTAGAGATGATCAAGCTAGCAGGGAGGGCAATTAGGGGCGATCAGGCCAGCAGACAAAGGCAATTAGGAACAATCAGGAAGGTAAGCAGTTAAGGGGAGGTCAGGCCAGCAGGGGAGCAGTTAGGGGCATCAGGGGAGCAGTTAAGGGGAGGTCAGGCCAGCAGGGGAGCAGTTAGGGGCAGTTAAGGGGAGGTCAGGCCAGCAGGGGAGCAGTTAGGGGCATCAGGCCAGCAGACAAAGGCAATTAGGAACAATCAGGAAGGTAGGCAGGTGAGTGGTTAGGAGCCAGCGGTTCCAGATTGTGAGAGGGATGTCTGACCAGCAGTAGGGCATTCCTTGAGGGATCCTGGATTGGAGAGGGTGCAGGCTGGGCTGAAGGACCCTCCCTCCCCCATGTATGAATTTTGTGTACCAGGCCTCTAGTAAAATAATAATGCCCAATATAGTTTTAGCTATTGCCCTGTGCCAGGAACTATTTTAAGTTAAATGCTTTGCATGCATTTTCTCATTTAATGCCAATGACCAAATTAAGTAGGAACTTTTTAAATGCCATTTCACAGGTGATGAAACTGATCATCAGTGATTAAATAATTTTCCCCAGGTTACACAGCAAACAAATGTTGCAGACACGATAAAAGTCAGGTATAATGAACTTCATGTCTGTGATATGTTCTCTGTATTGTTTGTCTTTAGCCACATTGCATGTTGAATGTTTGTGGCTTTTATGTTAGCTAATTTGTGTGTCACTTTTTGCCAGCATATTTTGCCTTTTGTAGTGTAGATCGAATATTTTTGTGAAATAAATCAATTTTATGTCTTGATGTCTTTGTTTCCTAAGTCACTTTTTGCCAGCATATTTTGCCTTTTGTAGTGTAGATTAAATATTTTCATGAAATAAATCAATTTTATGTCTTGATGTCTTTGTTTCCAAAGTCATATGCCAAGCTATTGCATTTGCTTCTTTTGTTCCACATTTCTTTTTTTATCTTCAGGCTTGGGCATGGGTAAAATCTGGGAAAGCTCAGATAGATATTTTGAATGGCTGGATGTCTTGATGATGATCTCTGGGACAATACTCTCTGATGGCCTGCCTCTCATGCCTCTTTCTCTCATGCCTCTTTCCAGGCACATTGCTTTGGAGATAGTCCATTATATTTATAACCATAGGAATAATTAATACACATTGGCTTTATATATAAAAATTACAGATATAATCTATTTATAATGCACCTGCCTGAAACCAGGCATTCATACCTTAACTGACATACAAAATGTGCAAACTTGAACTATTTGGGTGGATTGCTCTTCAATTCTGATTCAACTGGGTTCAAAGGAGAGAAGATGCAGTAACTCATTAAATTCCTCGGCTGAGTGTCCATTGAGATCAAAGTAAAACCACATTTTCTTCAGAACAATTTGGCTGTCAAATGACTCCACTCACTTTCGTCTGCCATCACTCCGACACTTGGTCTTTTAAATTTTATACCGCCTGTGGTATATAGTGGCATCCCATTTAGTTCTAATTTGAATTTTCCTAATGGCTAATGCTGCTCCATTTCTTTTCATGTACTTATCACTGCCATCTTGGTGAAACACCTTTAATTTTTTTTTTTTTTTTTTTACCCGTTTTCTAATTGGGTGTTTTCTTACTGTTAAGCTTTGAGTTCTTAATATACACTGAATAAAAGTTATTTTGCCAAATATTTTATCTCCAGATGTTTTCCCCCAGCATATAACTTGTTTTTTTATCCCCTTAGCAGTGTCTTTCAGATTTTATATAAATCAGTGTCTCATTTATATAAAGTTTAACTTGTCACTTTTATTTTCTTTTACAGAATATGTTTTTGATGTCATATCTAAGAACTCCAGGTCCTAATGATTTTTCTCCCTGCTTTCTTCTAAAAGCTTTGTTTTATATTTAAATCTAAATTCCATTTTGAGTTAGTTTTTAGATAGGGTATAAGGTGTACATCTGAGTTCATTTGCATATGGATATAAAATATAAAGTATAGATCTATTCATGTATATTTTTGATCTTGGGCTAATTTTGGTAGTTTTTAGTTTTCAAGGAATTGAGCCATTTGTTCTAAGATAGAATTTATGTATTTATAGTTGTTTGAAGTAACCCTCTTGTAATTCCTGTGGGGTCTGTAATGATACTTTTCTTTCATTCCTGATATTGGTAATTTGTGATTCTCACTTTTTTCCTTTCTTGATTTTGCTAATGGTTTGTCAATTCTTTTGATCTTTTCAAATAACCTTTTTTTTTTTTTTTCAATTTTCTCTTTTTTTCTTCTGTTTTCTATTTCATTGATATCTGTTCTTACCTTTCTGATTATTTTCATTTTACTTTTTTTTTTTTTAGGTATTTATTCCTTTTTTTCTTCTTTCTATTTTCTTAAGGTGTAAAATTAGACTCTTGGTTTTAAGATTTTTTTTGAAATATAAAAATTTACTGCTATAGATTTTTCTCTAGGAAATGTTTTAACTGCATCTCATAAATTTTGATATCTTGTATTTTTATTTTTGTTCACTTCAAAATATCTTCTAACTTTTTTTTAATCTTCTATCTATTAAGAGTATTAAAGTCTCCCCAAAACCGGTTTGGCTCAATGAATAGAGCATTGGCCTGCGGACTGAAGGGTCCCAGGTTCGATTCTGCACCTTGGTTGCAGGCATGTGCAGGAGGCAGCTGATCAATGTTTCTCTCTCATCGATGTTTCAAACTCTCTATCTCTCTCCCTTCCTCTCTGAAAAAAATGAATAAGATATATTTTAAAAAGAGTATTAAAGTCTCTAATAGTAATTGTGGATTTAATATTTTGTCAGTTTTTGCTGAATTTATTTTGAAACATTGTTGTTGAGTACTTAGACATTTATATTATTATGTCTACTTGCTGAAGTGAGCTTTTTTTTTTTTTATCGTTATGTGATTGTCCTCTTTCATTTGGCGATTTCTGTGCTCTAAGGCAGTGTTTTTCAACCTTTTTTGGGCAAAGGCACACTTGTTTCATGAAAAAAATCACGAGGCACACCACCATTAGAAAATGTTAAAAAATTTAACTCTGTGCCTATATTGACTATATATAAAGTAATTCTCTTGAATAGGAATCAAATAAACACAAAGAAAGTATTTTATAATTACTTTATTATGAAATATTAAGTAAACAAAATAGTGAAAAATTATAAAATTCTTGTCTTGTCTGCACCTACGGCACACCAGGCAACATCTCGCGGCACACTAGTGTCCCGCGGAACAGCGGTTGAAAAACGCTGCTCTAAGGTATACTCTGTCTGATATGACAGCCATGCCAATTTTATCTAACTAGTGTTTAGTAGTGTGCATCGTCTCTTTTTTCAGCCCTTTACTTTAACTTACCTATATCACTATATTTGAAATGATTCTCTTGTAAAGAGCTTGTTTTAATTCTATTTTTTCAATCTTTGTCTTTTAATTGATGCATTTTTGTCTTTTGCATTTAATGAAATTAATAACATATTTGCACGTAGTTTTATCATTTTATTTGTTTTCTGATTACTGGCTCTGTCTTTATGTTTTCTGTTTCCTTCCTCTTCCTGAAATTTATGTCTTTGTCAAATGTGGAGCATTTTAGCCATTAGTTCTTCAAATGGTTTTCATAACTTCATTCTTTTTCCTTTCCTTCTGAATGACAAATGTTAAATCTTGAGTTATTGACCCACATGTCCCTGAGACCCTATACAGTTTTTGTTCCAGTCTTTTGCTCTGTGTTGTTAAGATTGGATCATTTTTATTAATCTAGCTTCAGGTTCACCGTTTTTTCTTCTTACACCTCTCCCAGGTGCAGCCCATCCTAATAAGTTTCAGTTACTTTGGTTTCTACATTTTTTTCAGCTTTTCCTTTGTATCTTTTCTTTGCTGAGATTTTCACTAATTTTAAGAAAGTTTTCAATTTTTTTTCTGTATCATTTTTGTATAATAGCGACTTTGAAGTCTTTGGTAGATAATTCCAATATTTATGTCACTGTGACAATTTATGGTTTTTTCCCCCCTACATATAAAGGTGAAATTTTTCTTTGTATCCTGAGCATCTTTGCATTGTATCTTAGACATTTTTAATATTTATAAACTCTGACTCTTGTTTATATCTTATGAAAAATAAGTAGGCTCAGGCTTCAAGTTTCAATATACATGCTCTAGGAATCCCATGTCAGTTCCTTTTTCCAGAGCCCTTACGATATCAGATCTGTCTCATGTGTGTGTCAGCCAGCAGCCAGTTTGGGAAGTAACCTGTAGCTTTTCTCCAAGTCTTTGGCATAACGAATCAGATCAGCCTTATGCATTTACAGCTCAGACAGAGACCCCAGGTGTTCGTAAACACCTTTATAGCTTCCTCTCTGTAATATTCCTACTAATTTTGGTTCCCTGGAATTCCTTGTTTTTATCCTCCAGCCAGAAAGTGGGATTACCCTGCTCTACTATGCACTTCTCCTATGCCCATATCTAAAGCCAAGTTCAGGAGGACAGAGCAATGTAGGTGGGTTCCACACTCTTAGAGCCATAGCTCCATTGAATGGAGAAGAAGGTGCTCTTCCCTCAGAGTTCTGGCTCCTACAGACTGACATTGCTCCGGCTGTTGGTACTACCACTGGATTACTGGGGACTGCATATAGAAAGACAGTTGAAAGTCAGAGAGAAAATCAAAGAAATCCATTTTGCATGCTAGAGTTTCATAATTTCTCTTTTCCCGTGATTGAACCAGATCTAGAAGAGCTCTCTTTCTGCACCCTGGTACTTTCAGTGCACTGAGTTCAAGCTACAGATTCTGGGGAAGTTTAAATGTAAACTCATCATTGTTTTGGTGATATTTTGAATGGCAGTTTTTTTAGACTGCCTATGCCTATTTACTTGTGGTTCATGCATTGTGTCCAGGCAGTGGACAGAGTGGAATATAATTATTCCATCTTACCTGATGAGAAATTTCCCAGTTCTGTTTTAATTCATTTTTTAGTCATGCAAGTATATTAAACTGCTCTACCATTGTCTGCATTTTAAGGAATGGCTTCTTAATTGTTTAATGTGGATTCTAAAAGAGGGTCCACAGGTCAAGCCATTTATATCCCAGACCCAGGGATATAAAGATGAAGAATAGTATCTGCCCTAAAAAAGAACTCAGTCTTTCCCCCATTTCTTCCTGGGGAATTACCTTCTCTCATTAGGGACATTTTGACTGGGATGGAATTTTAGATGCTTTGCCTTCCTCTACCAAAGAAGTATGCATATGAAATAAACAGAATGAATTGGACCACCATTTTCTCTGAATCTTGAGGGTAAAAACAAGACAAGAGCCACTCAGTCCCAATGGCAGTGCCTGGATGTCCAGGGGTTCCCAACTTCTAGTCCTAGTTCTCTGTCCTTCCATCCATTTTGGTGCTATCTAACACCCCCTCAATAAATTCCCTATTTTATCTTAATTTGTAAGAGTTGGTTTTTGTTGTTTGCTACCAAAAAAATCCTAACACATATCCAGTCTAAGAGAATAAAAAAACCACACCAATATACAAATCATTGCAAACATTTAATCAGTGCTGCAACAATGGCTGATATCAAAAGTTCTAAGAATATGAAGATCATACTGATTTATTGGAAGAAAGTTGAGAAAGATCTTACAAAAAACGATGTCCTGCAATTGAAAATAACACCACAGTGTTGGAAAGAGCTATCCTATTCCTGGTGCATTTCTTGAATGGCTGGTTATAGTTCTCTTTGTGAAGCCATGCACTCTCATGTAGCAGTAAGAGAAAATGTTTAGGAAAGTTAAAAGACATTTGAATTTGGTGGGTCTTTAGAAAACAGATTAAGTCTTTGGTGGTTGAAGGTCTGCTCACTCCTGGCAAAAAGCAAATTCATGATTTGGAAAAAAACAAAAACAAAACGACATAAAAATACTCATATGGCATCTTAGACATCAAATAACTCTTACAAAACAGCATTTTGATGAGTTAAGTGTAAATGAATCAGAAACATAAGGATTAAATTTCCCTTGAAATACACAGGGGCTTAAAATTTAAGGGAAAAAGTGCCTGGTAAAATGTGTTTTGAATTTTGTCAAGTCCTAAAGGTTTAAGAAGCAATTCAAGATGTTTTGCCAGTCCACTCAAAACATCACTGGGTTCTCCCATCCTTCAAGAGCATATATAGCTATTTTATTCCTTCTGGATGGCTGTCTACTAGTCCTTTGGAGATGAAGTGAGGGTGAGAGTTGGAGTACATAATCACTGCAGGCAGCCTTCTTTTCTACTGTATACATTTTAACATGGGCCAGATATGTGGTCTTTCCACCCTCTTTCCTTTTTCACACAGTCCTTTTAGAATTCAGGGTTTAATATTGGTTTCTTAAAGCTATCTAGCACAACTCGTTGGAAAAGTATCCATTTCATTTTCACTATGATTGGTAGTCTATCAAAACTCTACTGAGTGAATGAATGAATGAATAAAGTAAGCCTGATTATGATAAATAAGTAATTTAAGTTATATTTCACTCAGAAATGTAATAATGAAATCCAGGGCTCAGGAATATTTAGAAATATTCTGATTAAACTGGATATTTAAAAAATTAAAACAAATTAGGATGCCCTCAAAGGTATACTCTACTATTGTATCTTTTATTTGATTAACTTTATAATATGCAAATTTTTAAACATACACAAAATGGAGAGAATGATATAATGAACTCCATCATCTAGTTCAACAAGTAAGCCATAAAGAAATAATTTTAAAACTTGGGATTTGCAATATGATTTTTCAATTGAGTCAGTGAGCAATAAACAAAACAAAGACTATCATCTGTTGTATAAAGGAAATTAATCAAGTGCTGGGACTTAAAGAAATATAAGATAATGCTCATATATTGTGGGTAAGACAGATATAAAAAAAAGACAGTGATGGAAAAGGAATAAATCTCTGAAATGCGTAGCACAGATCATAGGTATAGAAAACAACACTAAAAGAGTGAATTCAATTATTGATCCCACATTTACTAAGTTCCAGGAAGTGATCCGAGAATATAAAAACAATAGACAAAACCCCATCCTTCAGAAACTTGATGGGGGAAGGTAATAGGTAGTGTTAGTGCCTGAACACAGTCATTCTAATGAGACATTTCAAAGATTGATTTTGAGGTACCACATACTCCTCCTACCAGGACTGAGTTAAGTACTTTGATTAACTATTTCCAATCTCCATGAAATTTAGTTGCTTTTTTAACACCATGAAATATTCTCTAAAGGCCTGAAGGAATTATTGGGAGCTCTTGGATTTGGCAAGAGAGGGTCTTCTTAAGATTTTTAATTCCATCATGGGAACGGTTAGCCAGGTGGCCACCCTTGAAACAGGAAAGGCCAAGTACACCTTGACTATCCTGACAATTTGTCTTTCTTTCCATAGGCACAAATTAAGTGAGCCTCAACCGCTCTCTGGAATAGAATGTTTTAGAAGTGGTGTGCCTGAATGCACAAAACCCATAGTTTATAGGATCCCAAATAGACAACGTGAATAATGGGTTTTATACTTCCTACTTAATTGGGGTCTTCAAGCCAAAGTAATTAGTAATCTGGGTATTTGCAAAATGTGTAAATACTTTTATTAAAAACCCTTCTCTGTTCAATATGGCTTCTATACAACATTGTTATGGGCTGAATTGTGTTCCCCTCAAAATTCATGTGTTGAAATCCTAGCCCCTAGTACCTCGGATTGTGACTGTATGTAGAGATAGGATTTTTAAAGAGGTAATTAATTTAAAATGAAATAGGATGGGTCCTGACCCACTATGACGTATCTTTACAAGAAGAAGAAACGTGGGCCCATACATGTACAGAGGGTAAGACCAAAGGGAGAATGTGGCCATTTACAAGGCAAGGAAAGAGGACTCAGGATAAACCAACTCTACCGATTCCTTAATTTTGGACTTCCAGCTTCCTGAACTGTAAGAAAATAAATTCCTGTTGTTTAACCTACCCAGTCTATGGTAGTTTGTTAAAGCAACCCTAGCAAACTAACACATACATGATTTTTAATATTTCTATTGAAAATGTGAAGATAACACTGAGTATTAAGGAAATGTGTAACTGAACCAAATAAGAAAAGGTCTGTGTGTCCAGCTTATTATATACAGACTGAAAGGAGTGATCAGAAATGACAAGTTGTGGGCCAAGATTAATAGTTTTATCTGGTTTCATCTACTCTGATAACATTCTGGCCACATAAATAGATACAGTCAAATCCAATTAAGTATATTCAATATTTGGATTTGAATATTTGGATTAAAAACGTAATGTATAAAAACCTGTCAGCCTATGAAACAATGTTAACATAAAAAATACCTTTTTGACAAACATGCCTGGCCTGCCAAAGCACTGTAGTATATTTTAAAACATGAGTTTAAAGCCGTCTTATACACAGTGAATTAGTCCTGAAAGTTTTCATTACAAATCTTTGCTGGAAAATAAATTTTCATTTTTATATCTTATCTAATGTGTGTCTTTATTAACTCCATCTCTTTTACCAAAAGAGAGAAAAATTTTTATTCTTACAAAATCAGTTATAGAAAGCATATTATTACAGTGTGTATGTGTATGTGTAAGTAGCTGCCCTGTATGAAAAGCATTAGTAATTGTTTACTGTAGGTTAAAAATAAAATAATTGATATCATTTGGATAATTTCAGCCTTAAAGTGGAGTGTGTTGGTGGCAAAAATCACTTAAGACAGAGTTTCAATTTGTTGTTGTTGTTTTGTTTAAAAAAAGTTTCATGTACATTTCCCCAAATTACTTGTTATGAGAATACACAGTTCAAATAATACACTTTAACTTAACTTTCTGTCTATGAAAATGTATAATGATATTCAACATAATATACAGTTTCATTATATGTTTTAATCCTAGATCTGATTCAATGCAGAGTTTTTCCCCCCCCAAATGCATGAAAGAAATATTAAATGAAAATGTGCATATTCCTAGAAGTGAGATCACTGGGTAAAATGGGAGTCCCATTTTTAGTTTTTTGAGGAGACTCTATACTATTCTCCACAGTTGTTGCACCAGTCTGCATTCTCACCAGCAGTGCATGAGGGTTCCTTTTTCTCAGCATCCTCATCAGCACTTGTCATTTGTTGATGATAGCCATTCTGGCAGGTGTGATATGGTACTGCATTGTTGTTTTGATTTGCATCTCTCAAATGATTAGTGACTTTGAGCATTTTTCTCTATTGACCATCCTTATGTCCTCTTTTGAAAAATATCTACTTAGGTCCATTGCCCATTTTCTGATTGAAGTGTTTATCTTCTTTTTGTTAACTAGAAACACCAATCAGAAAGGATATATGCACCCCTATGTTCAGAGCAGCACAATTTACCATATCTAAGATTTGGAAACAACCTAAGTACCCATCAGCAGATGAGTGGATTAAAAAACAGTGGTACATCTGCACAATGAAATATTATGCTGTGGTAAAAAAGAAGGAATTCTTACCATTTGCAACAGCATGGATGGAACTGGAGAGCATTATGCTAAGCGAAATAAGCCAGTCAGAGAAAGATAAATGTCACATGTTCTCACACATTTGTGGAATATTATGAACAACATAAAGTGATGAACAAAAACAGATCTAGAGACAGAGAAGCATTGATCAGACCATCAAATCATAGAGGAAAGTAAGGGAGGGAGGGGGTAAGGGAGAGACATCAACCAAAGCACTTGTATGCATGCATATAAGCCTAACCAATGGGCACAGATACCAGAGGGGTGAAAGCATGAGGGGGGTTTGGGGAGGGGGGGAGCAATGGGGAGATAAGGACACATATGTAATACCTTAATCAATAAAGAAAAAAGAAAATAAAATGTGCTTTGTAAAAATGTTAAGTGTGATATAAATATTTTATTATTATTTTAAAAATATTTTGAATAACATTGTGCTATGGGGTGTCATAGAAAATATTCCAAGACTCTGGGTCCTTGAATGGAGGGGTTACTTGCAAATTCCCTTAGTATTTAATAAGAGAATAATTTGATTACTTTCCTGAGGCCTCAAAATTGAGATTTACTTCACTGTCCAAATCAAGAACTTCTCTCTCTAAAAATGATCCAGAACCTTGGAGACAATAAAAATCCGAATTGAGAGAAAGCAGAGTCCTCTACTTCCTGTTGTTAATTTTGTGTTAGTAAAAGTGGATCTTGACATTAAAATCAGAACTCATCCAGGATTATGTGGTCTTATCCCAGCTTCAGGAGGAGTTGTGGTTAGGCCCAGCTGGGAGTAAGCAGTGAGCCTCTGATATGAAGTGTCATTCTACTCATCATGGTTCTGTGTAGCTCTATGGATGGACTGTGGCATCCAGAACAAAGGTAATCTGCCAGCACATTAAATCTATTGCATGGATAAAGATATTTGCCTTCACTCTCCCACCTAAAAATGAATAGGTATAAACTTGCTGATTTCTCTAAAATCCTAGTGATATCCTTTTCTTCCCCTACAAAAGAAGGTCAGACCAAAGAAGCCTATTCTGGCCTTGCTGAATAAGGTCAGCCTCTTTCTGCCTTCCCAGCTCTCTGGTTTGGCATGAGCAGCAAGCAAGGATGAAAGTGAACCCAGAAGCAAAGTCAACAGCAAAATCTTTAAGATGAGCAGAATTATAGGAAAATAAACCATTCTTCATTGCATAGCTCTAGTACTGCAATTCGACTAAAATTATTAAAGAGATAATTGATCCATTGGTGAAGAAATTTGAACTTTGAAGATGGATTTAAAAAAAGATGAAGTGGAATAGAGCCAAGAATAATTTGACAGCTTTAACCCTGCTGGTAATCAGCTCCCTAGAGTCATTAAGAAAGACAGGAGTAGGAGGCGAAACATCTGGAGAAATATGAGCAGATAACGAATTGGGTGGGTTTTTATAAAAGCTAAATGATATCTGTAGGAAGTGAAGTTATAAAAAAATTTGAGGCAATCACCCTGAGGTCATATGGGGGTGAAAAAAGGAAGCTGATTCCTGGGCAATTATTCTAAGGAGAGTGGCTATTAGAGACACAGATTCTCACAATGAAGTCTCTCAGTGGTCAACAATGGATAGTCAAAAGCAAAGGACCCTTTAAAGACAGAATCTTGTCAGGCTCTGGGCCAGCTTAAACATTGGCCTCCACCTGTTCCTGCCACGACACTCCCAACAGTGGCTAACAGGGAGTGGGAGTGGATGATGGTATCATGAAATGAACATGGGCTTTCAAGTCTTAGGGACTTGATTCAAAAGATGCCACTGTCACTTACTAAAGACAGGACCTAAAGAAAAGTATGTCTGGTTTTAGAGCCTCGTGTTCCTCATTTGATGAACTTAGATAATTATGCCCACTTTGCATATCTTTTGTGAAGATTAAATAACATAACACATCTGACACAGTATCTTGCACGCAGCAGATGATGGCTACATGTTGGTTCTCAAATTCCCTCTTCACTTATTCCCTCTGCAATTGCTGATTTAACACTATGTACGCTGTGCTGGGCACTGAGGTACAAAGAGGAAAATTATGCAATCACCATGTGGGTTTATAATTTTGTGATTGGTAGACCTAAACTGGACACTATAATGTAATATGATAAAAAGAAGTGAGAGAAACTAGCACAGCGTACTGAGGGGCAGAGATAAAGGGTGTGTAACTCAGCCATGGAGAGAGGAGATTGGTAAGCCTCGCTGGAAGAAGGCTTGGCCCTATGCGATTAGTAAGAATTAAAAAAGAAGCAAACTCAGCCTTCTAAGGAGGCAGCATGAGCAAGAGTCAGGGGTCAAGGAGTACACGGCTCACACGGGGACCTGTCACCTTGTGATATGGATAGAACCCAAGACATAAAGCAAGGGCTGGTCAGAGAAGAGGGTGTGAAGGTAGGAAGGAAGCCAGTGTATGACATACTTGGCATGGCGGGAAGCACGAAGGTCACCCCCCACCTTTGGCACCTTGGCCCCTGTTCCATTAATTCGTCTTGCAGAGTGTACGCTGACTCAAAGAAATCAATTGCCATGAATTATAGTATATGAGAGGATCAAAAGGTCAAGTAGGGTGGATGGGCAAAAAGACCTGGATTGTATCTGGTGGTGTCACCTCCAACAGCTTTGCAGTTATTCCTAGAATGTACTTCTTGTTTGCAATGCCATGCAACCAAGTTGAAGGTACAAATAGTTTTTTACAAAAGGGCCGGGATCCAGGACAGCACAAACACAGCCAGTCAGACCTTATTTATAGGCCAGTATTTCAATGCAGAGCCTGTAACAGTCTTGGCGAGCCCAACCTGCAGTGATGACATGGCGCACTGTGCCAGATCAAACAAGGCTTCATAGCATCTTCCCACCCTGTGAGTTACTGGAGGAGCCCTGAGGAGGATCCGTGTCACCCCTTGGCCTCCACCACTGTTTCTCCAAGGAGAGGACATTTCAAACAGCCCTGCCACCCCTCTGACCACGTCTCCCTGGGACAAACTAGATCATCGAATCTGTTTCACAAGTCATCAACCTCCAGGCCCATAGGACAGCCAACCCACAAGGTTCCACATTGTTCTTTGTGGTGTTTTCAGAGCTTGCTCTGGATTCTGAGCCATAGCCTTGAGAGAAAGCCTGTCAGTCTGGTGGCAGGTCATGATACCAGTTCTTCACGTAGCTATTTCTCTTTCTTTTCATCTTTAAAGTTCTTTGGGTGAATAAGAAAATAATTGGAATCACTTTTGTAAGTAGATTTTCTTATTTTCGGAATCAAAGTAAAAGCATCTTCTGACTCAAATCCCAGTGGGGTCAGGTGGGAAATTTGCTATGAGCATGAGGCAGATACAAGACAATAAGGAACAATGAGACTTTGGTTGACACAAAAATTCAGGGTTTCCCAAAGGAATGTATACACACTTTAACAGCTGATAACTATTTAACTAATTTTTAAAATGAAATTTATTTTAATAAACACTGCCTTTATAACTATTCAAAGTGTGTGTATATACAGTTTGGGCACACCCTATATAATATATAATATATCCACCAGATATATTCTACCTTTTCAACTAAACCATCCATAATATGATCTAAAATAATACTATGCTCGCCCAAAAGTGTTGCTGTTTGGATTTTTCCCAGCTGCCCCCCAGTTTGTGACCCTGCTGGTAGCACATTTATTATATAGAAGTTATCAACCTTCTCCATGTATTTTCTCTGCTATCACTTTTGAACACCATCTGTGTTTTCTGACCTCTCAATGACCAGCTATATTTATCACTGTGGCCCATGTTTTTAAAACTGGTCTTTCATGTAAATGATATTGATGTTTGACAGTTCCTCCACCTTATTTATTCCTTCCCATTTTAGGCAGATGTTGCTCCAGGAAGATCCAGAAGTTTTGAGGGAATATCAATGAGCTCTGACTCACAAAACTTCAGAAACTGAAGAGGTCAATCAGTCATGTGCCTAGCTTAACAGTCTCTGTGACCAGAGTAATCCCAGTTATGAGTTCTACCTTTCAACCCGGCCTATAGGCTTCCCCAGGTGGGATGGGCAGAGGAAGGAGGAGGAATCCCCACACCAAACCTAGGGGTTTGGCTAAAGGACCAATACTGGGGAGAAAACAACAATGTTCACCACATTACTGAAACTGGCGCCCTCACAGAAGTCATAGCCCTCCGGTTTTACTTTTTGCATGGTCACCATTTATATACTATAAATGCACTATTGGCATTTTGTTCACTATTGTCCCAACTTAGATTTTTTACATTCCTTTTGAAATTAAGAAATGTTTCCCCTTTTCAACCTCTCTTCTATTTCTTTTTGTAACTCCTCACTCACCAATAGTAGATATTAAAGTAGGCGCTTCCTCCACAGTTGAATTGAAAGATACTTGAGTCAAAGTTGAGGCTTCCCTTTTTTCCACTAAATTATCATTTTATATTCAGAGAGTTTCCATGGTGAGATAAAGTTCAGCTGTGCTCACATTGGGTATGATAGTTAAGCAGTTCCTCCAAGCAGAAAAGACAGTCTCAAAAGACTGGTTTTGGTAAGCTAGAAGTGAAGATGGGTTAAGGATTTAGTGAGTATTTCCTGGGATTTTTAGAGAACCTGTACAATAACTGGAGCCAGTCAGGATTAAGGTAAGATGAGAAAGTCCGAGTGTGAATCATTTTCTGAGTATTAACCTCCCCATTAGCCCTCTCTTCCCACAAAACCCTGGAAAGTGCCATTAGATACTTGTATGTTTTCCTCTAGTACATTTCCCCAGCAAAAATTGTGTGTGTGTGTGTGTGTGTGTGTGTGTGTGTGTGTATTATAGATAGAGAGAAGAAGATATTAGTGTACCTAATATGTTCATTGATACATCCATAATATATAAAGAAATTATAAAACTCAACATAAAAAACAACCAATCCAATTAAAAAATGGGCAAAAGACCTGAATAAACACTTCTCCAAATAGGACCTACAGATTGTCAATAGACATATGAAAAAATGCTCAACATCTCTAATTATCAGAAAAATGCAAATTAAAACCACAGTAAGATATCACCTCATACATACCAGAATGGCTACCATCAATAAGTCAATAAACAAGTGTTGGCAAAGATGTGGAGAAAGGGGAACACTTGTTCACTGTTAGTGGGAATACAGATTTGTGTAGCCACTGTGGATAGCAGTACTGAGTTACCTCAAAATACTAAAAATGGAACTGCCTTCTGTTCCAATGATTCTACCTCTGGAAATATATTCTAAGAAACCTGAAACACTAATTCTTATGACTATATGTGCACTATGTTCATCGAAGCATTATTTACAATAGCCCAGATTTGAAAGCAGCCCAAGGGTCCATCACTAGATGAGTGGATAAAACAGCTATGGTACATTTACACAATAGAATACTACTTGGTTATTAAAAGGAAGAATAGTTTGCCCTGAAACAGCATAGATGGCCTAGAGAACATTATGCTAAGTGAAATAAGCCAGTGAGAGAAAGTTAAGTACCAAATAATTTCACTAATATGTAGAATCTAATGAACAAACTGGACTGATAAGCAAAATAGAAACAGACTCATAGGAGTCATAGATAAAGAGCAGGCTGACATTTTGGGGATGGGGAGACTTGGTGAAGGGGGTGGAAGGATTGAGCAAAAAAGGAAAAAAAGAGAACTCATGAACATGAACAATAAGGGACAGAAGAAGTGTGGGTGAGGTGGAAGATGTTAAAGAAGGATAAATGGCAATAGAAAAAACTAAATTAATTTAAAAATAAAAATAATCCTATCTAATAAAAGAGTATTATGCAAATTGACCATCACTCCAACACACAAGATGGCTGCCCCCATGTGGTCAAAGATGGCTGCCCCCATGTGGACACAGATGGCCACCACAAGATGGCCTGCAGAGGAGTGCAGTTGGGAGGGACCAGGCCTGCAAAGGAGAGCAGTTGTGGGTAATCAGGCCAGGAGGGGAGAGCAGTTGGGGGGCATCAGGCCTGCAAGGGAGGGAAGTTGGGGGTGATCAAGCCTGCAGGAGAGGTCAGTTAGGGGTGATCAGGCCAGCAGATGAGGGAAGTTGGGGGCGACCAGGCCTGCAGGGGAGGGCAGTTAGGGGTGAACATGCCTTCAGGGGAGGGCAGTTGGGGGCAATCAGGCTGGAAGGTGAGCAGTTAGGCATCAATCAGGCTGTCAGGGGAGTGGTCAGGGGGTGATCAGGCTGGCAGGCAAAAGCAGTTAGGGGCAATCAGGAAGGAAGGCAGGTGAGCAGCTTGGAGCCAGCAGTCCTGGATTGTGAGAGGGATGTCCGACTGCCTGTTTTGGCCTGATCCCAGATCGGGCCTAAACATCCTTCGAGGGGTCCCAGATTGGAGAGGGTGCAGACTGGGCTGAGGGATACCCATCCTCTGTGCACAAATTTTGTGCACCGGGCCTCTAGTAAATAAATGAATGAATGAATAAATAAATAAATAAATACCATGTGAGTCTATGTCTGTATGTAAAAGGTCCATTGACAAACTAGGAGTAGATATATAGTTTTTAAAAAAAGTAAAAACAGACCAATTGAAAGAATAGAAAGCCAGAAAATAAGCCTATTTAGGTATAGAAATTCGCTTTATGAAAAAAGGTGACATTACAAATCACTGTGGAAAATAATAAAAGCTTTAGTAAATTAAACTGAACTTTTTCCATATGAAAAATAAGTAAATTATATCATATAGAAGAATGAATGCCAGTGGTTTAAAGCTGGGGTGGGGAACATCCGGCCCACGGGCCATATAAGGCCCATGAAATCATTTGGTCTGGCCCTGCCAAGGCAACCACAGGCGGGACTCAAAATTCAATAAATCTAGGAGCTTTTTTCAAAGCCACATACAGTTATATTAAGTGAATTATATTAAGCGAGTGATGTTATAAATATCCAAATGGCCCTTGGCAGAAAGAAGTTTCCCTACCCCTGGTTTAAAAATTTAATTAAGAATAGCAAAACTTCAAAATTTTAGGAAAAATATTTCAGGAGAATAAACTTATTACTTCTGTTTGGCAAATATTTCTTATGCAAGAAACAAAACACAAACTATAGCAGAAATAGTGATTAATTGACTAAAAAATATGAAACAATTCTATTATAAAAGACATTATTAACAAAGTTAAAATAAATGCCACACACAGACATAAATTATGTTTGGTCTCTAGATTATTTAAAGAATAAGACAAATTGAGAAAGTATAAGAGCAGGCATTTTATAAAAAAGAAAACCCCAAGCATACAAGATGCTGCTTAACATCACTAACACTCAGATACCTGCAAAGTTGAACGATAAAGATATATCAATTCTCACCCTTCTGCCTGGAAAACATCTCAAAGTCTGGTATTACACAACGTGGATGCGGACATGGGGCAAAGGCGTTTACATGCATTGCAAGGGGAAATCTGAGTTATTTTACCTTCTCAGAAGGTTATTTGGCATTATCTGGTAAAGTTACATATGTGTAAATCATACCACTAAGCAATTCCACATCCTGGAAAGTTCTGGCACACGTGCAGAAAGAACATATCCAAAGACAATCTTAACAACATATATAAAGGGAAAACCAGAAACAACTAAATATTCACCCACAGAGGCATGAGAAAAGTAAATTGTAATGTACGTATGTAAAAAGCTGAATAACATTTAAAATGAAAAATAAAATCTACATATTTAAACTTGAATAAATCTTGAAAATAGGTTACATAAAAAAAAGTTGTGATATGCTACTCACAATGTGCCGTTTATGTAAAGTTGTTTAAAAATACATTGTGTTCCATATTATATATGAATACAGACTGGAATGTACATGCCAACTTCAGAATGGTAGCTTTCTCTGAGATGGAAAGGAAAATGGTTAGATGGGATGAAGGTGCTTCAGAGAATTTTATTGCTTTTTAATAAAAGTTTTGAAACAGTAAGAAAGAAAATGAGCCAGCCAGTGTGCTCAGTGATCAGTGTCAACCTATGATCTAGGAGGCCAGGGTTCCATCCCCAGTCTCCCAAGAACATGCCTGGGTTGTGGGCTTGATCCCCACTGGGGTCATGAGGGAGCCGGCTAACCAATGATTCTCTCTCATCATTGATGTTTCTATCTCTCCTCCCTTCCTCTCTGAAATCAATAAAAATATATATATATATATTTTTTTAAATAAAATGCATTTAGGATAGTGTTCAGAGAATATATCTTAAAACATATTCACACAACAGTGAAGTTAATGTTCTGGCCTAACTGTGCCTTGGGGTGAAGTCAAGGTGTTAAAAACCATCTCTCTCTTTAGTGTCCAAGTACATTGATGGTTTTTACATCAATTTCTTATTTATATCTCCATTATTCCTGCTTTTACTCTGCCTATTTTTTCCCTTAAATTTATTGAAGAGTATTTTTTTTTTTTTTTTTTTTTTTTTTTTTTGTCATCTGCCTGTGGGAGAGGAGTCTTCTGGGCATCTCCACTTGCCAGCCTGGATGTCAAGTACCTAGCATAGAGCTAATTAAATTGAAATATGCAGCAACCCTATAAGACAGATACTATTTAGCTCCATTTTACACAGGAGAGAACTGAAACTCGGAGAGGATAAGCAATGAATGCAAGGTCAAATGGCTAATCAGAGTCTGAACTCATCAACATTTGAACTCAGGTCTATCTCTTACTTGCATTCTGCAATCTTGCTGTAGACTAGCCAGTGGGTCCTTAGGACTTCAGGTATTCACATGGCACTTCATGTTAGCAATGTGTTTTACAATTTTTTATTATTATTTATTCCTACTTTATAGCTGGTCTCAGTCTACAGCATGCTTTCTGAGACAACAGTTGTAAAGAAAAACAAACAGGAAATCCATCTCTGCTTTGCTGGCTAGCGGCACTTGGATATTCCTGTGAGCCATATTGGAAGATGGTTGTCAGGTGCAGTTCTGTTCTTTGCAAAACCACCGATGGCTGGCACAGTTCTGTTCACAGTAGATTAGTCCTTAATTAACACTCTTTTGAAATGGAGAGAGAAACCACAATACCATCTTCAGTGTAAGCAAAGCTCATTCACATTCTACCAAGTGTTACAGCAAATAAAATGATTTAGATCATTTTCAGTTCTTTCAATAACAACTTGTTTTCATTATAAAATCATGTAACAATGACTCGGTCTTGTCTGGCATAATGGGAGGCAGAGAAGCAGGGTGGGGTGGGGGGGGGGGAGGAAAGGGAAGGAACCCACAATTTCATTACTCAAAAGCCTGAGGTTCTCTTGTTTCTTTCTTTTTTTAAGAGATTCCTAGATCTAGGATTTTTTTCCAGAGGTCAGGATAGGCAGGACAAAGAATCACCGGAGAAAATTATCTTTAACTGGGAGCAATCACAAAAAGTTTAATGCTGCCTGTCCTTCTCTGAGAGAACTGTCATGCCCAGGCAGATGCCAGAGCTTTGCCCACAGTCACACATGGGCTATTTTTGGGAAAAGGCTCAAATGTTTTGTTTTTCCCCCCTCAAGGTAGATAGATAAGGGATAAGAGTGAAGGACTGCTCAATGTCCTCCAATATTCACACACACACACACACACACACTCACACACACACACACACACACACACACACACGTACACACAACATATGTATGTATACACATTATATTTTAGTTACTACAATTTAGGCATTAATTGAGAGCTCGTGTTGGAGTTGAGGTAACTTGGCAGGAGGGAGGCAGTTACCCATATGATAGAGATTCCTGATGTTTCCTTGTCCAGATACATTTTCCTTCCTAAAGATGCTGATTTTACAGAAAATGTGTTAACAAGAGTTTTCAAATATCATATTAAAGACAAGCAAACACAAAAAGATGTCAGTGACTTCCCTGGTTTCCCAGCTTCTAGAAGCTGCTGCATCCCTTGGCTAGTGACACCATCCAGCAAAGTCTTCCCTGGCCCTGCTTAAGTCATCACCCTTCCTTCTCTGAAAGACGCTACTGCCTCTTTTTCCCTTACAAGAACACTTGCCTTCTAAAATTGCATTGAGATTGTCCTGGATGAGATAATCCAGGATAATCTCATCCAAAATGCTTAATCTCATCCTCAAAGTCTGTTTTGTCAACTACCGTAACAATCCCAGGTTCCAGTGATTAGGGGAAGGGAGTATTTTTCTGCCTACTGCATCTGGTTTTCACATGTCAGTAAAACTCTGTGAGCCAGTTGTCCATGGAGACAACTCAATGGAATTTTAAAAGAATAAACAGAGGTGGTACATTAATTATTGTATTACAGAAATTTCAAGTAGATCGTAGTAATTTAGTGCTTAGCAGTCCAGCCCTGGTTGTAGAGATGAGCTGAAATGCAACAGAGGAAACTACTGTCCTGGATGACAGGGTCAGGAGGTAGGAATGTGGCACAGGAACCCCTCCTTCCAGCTCTGGCGAGTTCCATCCAGCACTAGGGAGATCTGCATGAGTTCAAGGAACACACAGCTTATCTGAGTCCTGGAAAAGACCAAGAGATCTGCCCAGAAGGCTTTGTAGCACTCTCCACCCCAGGAGCACACCCCCAGGCCTTTCCTTTCCTCCTCCCCCCTCTCCCAGGCACATTACCATTACCTTCCTCACTCTGAGCTCTAGAGGCCCTTCCTTTACCTCTAGAACTTTTCTCTTAAGCGCTTTCTTCTTCTAAGAATTACTTCTTCTAACTCTGTGATTTACAGAATAAATGTTCTTTTACCGTTTTGGTCTCAACTCTGAATTCTTTCCTAAACAAACAAAAAAAATAAAAAACAATAATAATAATAATAAATTTAAAAAGTTAAAAGGACATATTTGTAAAGAAATGGGGCTGTTTCTTTTCTTTCTTTCTCTCCTCCCTCCCCCCCTCCCCCCTTAAGATGGAAAGAAAAAAAAAAAAAACAATTATAAAGTTTCTCCACGGAAATAATTTAATCACTTCTATTATCAGAAAATATATTACAGAATTTATATGTCAAGCATACATTATGGTTTTACATTTGATGGAAAGTAACAAGCATCACTGTTGAGATCCCATATCGTCCATTGGGGTTTATTGAGGCCACTGCTGTTTGAAGACAGAGCCGGGTCTGCACTGCTGGGTGGAGAGGTACGGGTCCCATTCGCCCACATTCGGTGAAGTTCATACAAACTAATGGCCACTCTGGCTGCCACTGGCTATGGTTTTTCTTTCCTTATCATTTTTTATCTTTTCTGTGTGAATTACTTTAGATATAAATGCAATCTTAGAGGCCTTTTTTGTTTGTTTGTTTTTTGTTATACTTTGTAATGGTCATATGCATTGATCATAATCTCAACCCTATTAATGTAATCTTATAACACGATGGGCACTGGAACATTTCTTAAAGAAAAGCCCTTTCCCTGAAGGTAATTTAGGACCTGAAAACCAGACCTAATGGTACACATGCAGGTTTCTTTGAAGAGTACATCCAAGGCCAACTGGACTTGAGGGAGAAGCTGAGTCCATGTGTGTGAGACACTTTTCTATGCGAAGGGGAAGAGCCCTTGTGGGAAATGGACAAGACAATAGGGACACTACACTCTGTTTTCTTTTCTTACCCTAAAACAATCATTTTTATGGCACCGGAGAAGCAGTCATTACAAATGACCCAGGGACCAAGGTGACACATTAAAAGGTATTTCCCTCCCAAGCAACCTCAATGGAAAAGCCCACCTCTTCTGTAGGAATGAGTGTCACACCCTCCTGCTTTCCATGGACCCTCTGTACCTCCGTG
Source organism: Pipistrellus hanaki (assembly GCF_964339955.1). Lineage (NCBI taxonomy): Eukaryota > Metazoa > Chordata > Mammalia > Chiroptera > Vespertilionidae > Pipistrellus > Pipistrellus hanaki. The sequence continues at coordinate 12,872,641 of NC_140512.1, read as the reverse complement.
AGAGCAATTCTCCTGCCATGTGGCTGGCATTAGTGCTACCTAGACTTTGCTGGGTAACCATTCTGTAGAGCCAGTGATAAATTTGTTGGGATTGATAACAGACAATATCAATATGGCCTGATGACTTTTACTATCTGAATTTTTTTCCCCTTTCTTCTATTTCTGTTATTGAGATTAGTTAAAATGATCCTTGAGAACACGCTAGCGTTATTTACTTTGGGTGGCTCCTTGTGAGGGTTCACTAAATGATCTTCACTCACTTCATTCTCTCCCATGGATATGTATGTATTGGGCATAGCACTGGGAAACTTTACCGCTGGTTCTTCTTCTACCACTAAGGAGCTGTGTTATTTTGAGCAATCACTTCCCCTTTCCAGGCCAAGGTTTCTATTTTAAAAAACAGAGTACTACTGGTATATAGGTGAGTTCATAAGAAGACTGAGAAATGGTTCTTAAGTTTTGGAAGTCACAAACTCCTTTGAGGATCATTAATGGACCCTCTCCCTAAATATATATACGTATATTATAGTCTTTGGAGTAGATGCTCTTGGAATTTTATATTCTAACAATAATTATTACATTATATTAGAGGCCCAGTGCACAACAGTCATGAATTGGGGAGGGGGGGAGGGGGGGAGAGAAGGGGGTCCCTCTCAGCTTGATCTGAGCCCTCTTGCATTCCGGGATCCGCCAAGGGACCTTAGCACTCCCAGCAGGAGAGGCTTCCACCACCGACGCTGTGCTCACCAGCAGTGAGTCCCACTTCTGGCTGAGCAGCGCTCCCCTTGTGGGAGCACACCGACCACCAGGAGGCAGCTCCTACACTGAGCGTCTGCCCCTGGTGGTCAGTGCTCGTCATAGGGACCAGTCATTCTGCTATTCGATCAATTTGCATATTAGCCTTTTATTATATAGGATGCTAGACACTGGGTGAATTACTTTTCACTGTTTGTCTCATATACTTTTCATAATCAACCTAGGAATTAAATATCATTATTTTTTATTACCTCTATTGCTGGAGAAAAGAAAACTGAGGTTCAGGGGCAGCCAGCTATCTAGGGGTAGAACTGGACCCAGAAATCTGCATGCATGAGATGCATCTGTGTGCAAGGCAATGTGCTAGCCTGTTGGTGGCTGTGAGAATAAGCTTAAAACCCAGAAAATTGTACCAAACTACATATTAAGTTATACACACAAACACACACACACACACACACACACACACACACACACGCACACACAAAATCCCATAACCTCATAAGCCGGTGTTAAAATTCCTTTATCTAATCTCTTTTAGTAATTTCAATAAAATCAGACTGGTGGATGACATTAGAACTTGTTTTGTTTTTGTTGTTGTTGTTTTTGTTGATACATCTTCAATCATTGCCAACATCTGAGGCACCAGATTACCCAAGACTTGCTGGATACTTCAAATAGCATTTTGAGGAATGTTTTCCCAAAATGCTAACACAGATTGATGGATAAAATAGTCATCTTTTCCCACATTTTTCCCCACTGATTCACTCTGAATTGCATTTATAGAATCACATATTTTAGAACAATTTAAAATCAAAATAGCAATACATTGCAAACGAGAGATGAACAAGGTCACAGAAGGAAGGTTCTTACCCTTCCTGTGAACCAAATCTTTGTTTCTCTTTGAAAAGTTACTAAAACTTGTGATAACTAAGACATCTCCAGATGTCTGAATTCTTTTCTATTTGCATGTTTCCCTACCAGGGATAGAAGGATCAGAGGCAGTGGACAAAGGGAGAGGTGATAATGGTGGACTGCTTTTGGTGAGCAGACAGGGGCAGTTCCACTCTATTCTTACTGCCCATAGTTATCTCCAAGGAATGGTTTTACTGTTGTTTTCATTTGTTTCTTTGTGTTTTCTGTGTGGGTTTTTTTTTTTTTTTTTTTTTTTTTAGAGTTTTAACTAGAAGATTTCAGTCTGGTTTATCCTAAAGGGTGGTGGTGACCTAAGAATTATGACAGCTGGGTGTATTCCCAGGAGACCTGATATTTGAAACTAGGTCTTACCAAAGCAGAGGATTGACCCCCTCGACTCCCTTATGACCTTTCCTATCTCCCTTTGCTCATTTGCTTCCTGACACCTCACTCTATAAATTCCCAATTAATTACAAACAAAATCCTGGTCCATCATCAAATTGGAACTCAGGATACACAAAGCTACTATGTAATGAGAAACAGATAGATGAATAACTGAAATTAGCAACATTGATTAAAATCTGAAAAATGAGTTTTTAACCAGTGGTTTCCTATAACCCTGACTTCTTGATTTGAATTTGCTGGTAGAGAAATCGTTTTATTTGGGTTTAGACCAAAAATTCTCAATATTTTCATCTCATAGCACATAGAAACTAATTACAAAAATTGTGCCATACACCAAAAAATATACTTTGGTTTTCACCAACCTGACAAAAAAAAAATTAGGCATAATTTTGATTCATTCACATAAGAGGACTATTGTTGTGTTGTAAGTTGTCATTTTTTAGTTTGACAATCTAAGAGAAAATAGATTAGTGTCCCTCACTAAATAGTCAGATATTGCATGTTTTAAAAACGAGAAAATCACTGGTTAAGACAAAGAAGTGGTTAAATTGGGGGGAATCACTGAAGCAGAGAATTGACAAGTATGACTCTTCATGTTTTTCCTTAGAACTAGAAAAGAGGCCATTTCTATCACAAGATGCCTTTTACTCATCCATCATAAACATGCTTGAGTTCTGTCTCTGGAACACAACACCTTGTCATCTAGTTACGGAGTGTGGATGGAGGGTGAGAACGAGAGAGAATGACTGATGAATTTTCCCTAAATGGTTCTGACAGTGAGACAGACTGAGCTCTCTCAAGATGGATGGGAATGCTCTTCAGTTATTTTTTTCAGCCTCTTCTAGATAAGGTTAAAGTTTCTCTTCAGGAGAAAGTGTATTTGGTAACTTTGCACTAGCTAGTCAACGCCAACACACAGCAGGACCCTGGAGAATGAAGAGGTCCACTCTGTGCCTGCATAACGAAACCCAGTGCTCTGTAGCCAGGCCCAACCACCGGTTCCTGGAGCCATACTGTCTGTTAGTGGGAGCTTCTTGATGCATCAACCTCTCTCCCTTCTCCTTTCCCTCCATCCTATTTTCAGGAAAACTCCATTTAAATCTGTTTTGCCTCCTTTCTTCATTTCTATCCTGAGGGTGTTGGAGAAGAACCTCTTTGCCAGTGATAACAGAACCCTTCAAACAGGAAAAAATGGAAGAAAAAAAACATTATACTGCCAAAAACAGATTATAATGCCACTGTCAGAACTGCTCCCCTAGCACATAAACCCCATAGCTGACAATCCCACATCGTTTTAGTCATATCACTGTAGCATAATAATTGTTGATGTTTTTATGGGCATTCAACAAACACTAAAAAATGAGTCTATCTTGCTGAAGGTAGAAAAATGATTTAGAGATCATTGCTGCCCTTAAAGGTTCACAGTCTGATCAAGCAGGTAGATTAAACAATGATCGTGTTCTGCAGGGTGTGATCATGTGAAGCTTTTGTAAAGGGTTAAGTATGAACACAGATACCTAGCCTCATCTAGTCTAGCAGAAGGGAAGGTAGAGATACCAGCATAGCTAACTAGAATATATAACAACAACAACAACAAAACAAAACAAAAACACACACAAAAAAAACCAATGTATTTAAAACGAGATCAATATTTATAAAACGCACAGGCGCTAACCTCCCAGATTCACTCAAGTCCTTCGTGGAAAAATTTTCATAAATTTATTGGCAGATCTAAAAGAAAACCCAGACAATAGTTATGAATAGGAGGTCTTCACATTGGAAAGTTTTGATGGAAAATCCCCAAATAAATTCAGTGACATTCCAGGCTGAAATGAACTTGTTATCTCTTTCAGTGCATCTTAATTAGAATGTCTACGTCATCTCTAACTATCCAGTTCAGGTTTAACAAACTCAGGCCAGAGAACTCTATCATTCAGAGAAGTTTACAGAGGCCCACAGCCAACCCCAAGAAAGAGGCAAGTGAATGGGATGTAGGCAGGTGAGGCAGCAGGACAGAACCACAGCACCATGGAACATACTTGAAAACAGTAGTAAATAGATTTTATTTAGGCTTCTACACAATACTATTTATGTACATTAATAAAACACTCATAAGCAAGAAAACTGTATGTTTTTCAAGAAGACATACATACATATGTGTAAGGCCACAATCTAGCCGAGAGGATACCTGGGCAGTGGCTGTGGGTGAGAGAATGAATTTGGCTGAGGAATAATGAGGAAAAGTAATAAAATAACTCAAAGAAGGCTTTCCACAGACCGGTGATGGTGGTGAGCCATGAAGTAAGGAACACAATGAACTCCACTCTGTGAGGGCAGAGGTGGCTCCTGACCTGAGATACAGAAACAACAGGAGAAAGTTTGTATGTGAGGAGGGGAGAGCCCAGGAAATGGCGTGTGCTTCACAGAAGCGATTACCAAAGGCCAGATGCAATATGGTGATGCCCAGAAGGAAATTCACAGGGAGAGGGGGAACAGGTCCAGAGTGTGCAAGTGTAAATGAGACTGTTCTGTCTGGGCAGCAGTCATGCCCAGCAGTATGACTGCATCATGACTGCAAATTGGCCCCGGCCTGCCCTCAATGCATGCCCGCTTCTGGCTACTGTCAAGCAGATCAGTGGATCTCAAACCTGCGAATCCAGGAAACATCTGGAGAACTTATTTGAAAATGCCAAAGCTTGGAACAAAACCCCAGAGGCTCCGATTCTGTCCTTGCCAGCAGCACCTGGCACAGGTACCTCTTGCAGCTGCACCAGTGCTCCATCAGTGCTTTGTTCATTTATGACAAAAATATACATCCAGCCAGGCTGCATGGCTCAGTGGTTGACCGTCAACCTTTGAACCAGGAGGTCACATTTTGATTCCAGGTCAGGGCACATGGCCAGGTTGCAGGCTCGATCCCCAGTGTGGGATGTGCAGAAGGCAGCCTATCAAAGATTCTCTCTCATCATTGATGTTTCTATCTCTCCCTCTCCATTCCCCTCTCAAATTAATAAAAATATATTATAAAAATATACATTTATTCATCTATTTACTGTTTAAGAATTCAAATGGTATTTACAAACATCTAGCTATTATGTCAATTATTTAGCCCTTCAAAACTCTCTATATATTCTCAAAGACTTAAAATGAATATTCACAGTACAACTGCCATGGACTAGAGAAGCATTCCAGAAGGCCCAGGCCTGTTTTCTTGTGGCTAGCTATAGTATTTATGGGTAAATATAAATTGAGATCCATACTTACTAGATCTTCAGTGCCCCTCTACTCTTATTTTTCAGAATGACCATGGGATTCTGTGCTGTACTATACACCGGGGGAAATACTGGGTTTCCTGAGGCTTCTCAAGCATTTCTTAAAAAGCATTTTCTCTTCTCACTTTATCTCTTTGCCCAATATTCCGCGACGCCAGAACATGTACAGGCCTTTGATGATACCCCGTTTCCTCTGTCCTGTCTCTGCTTTTATCTAATGCTGCCTATTCTTCATCTTCCAGTTTACCTTGCCACTGCTACATTCTCTCCCCTCAACCCCATGCCCCACCTCCCTCAACCCCCTGCCAGATGGATTTTCGGTGCTTCTTTGAGCATTGCACAGCATCTTTTACCTTCTCCTTCAGTACTTAGGAGACTATTGTTCCCAGAAGTAGTTCATGAGCTGACACAATTATAGAGCAAGATGCCATTAATTTCAAAACCATTTTCAAAAATTGTGGGGAAGTCTACATATGCAAATTTGTTAAAATATAAAATAAAGAGACAATTAACAAAGGATAGGGCTAATCTGAAAGATATAATAACAGAGGAAGTTTGACTGAACTCTTAAAGAAACTGCTACATTAGCTATATAGATAGCAAGCAGCCTGGAATATTGAGAGAGTCCAGTGATCTGGGTTGTAATTCACTTTAATTCACTTCCTCTAACCAGCTGAGTGAGCTTGGATAAGTCATTGATTTCTGTGAATCATAAATACACTCTAATTATTAGAGTCTAATACCACTTCCTTTTCTCCAGCTCAGTGATGCTCCAGCATTCTAAGTCCACAGCTCCTTTGTGGTTTTATGGACTGATTTTAAAAATTGGGGGAAATGATACAAGAATGACAACCTTATCTTTTGTAAAGTAAGGAACATTTAAAAAATTATAATATATTATAACCAACTGTACAAATTAATTTATTACAACACATTAATATTTTGTTAAATAAACATATTTTAACACACTCCCCAAAATTAAGTAGGAAAACTTATCCTATATAATAAAGATGTAATATGCAAAAGGTCATTTCATGCCTTGAAGCATAACAACCGACCATGTAATGACCGGATAACAGATCAGCAAGAGGGTGGGGGCAGCGAGCTACAGGAGCCAGCAAGGCAGCAAGCTAAGAGGTGGGAGGCAGGGCAAGGGGGGTGAGGGGGATAGGAGGGAGGGAGAGTGAGCTAGTGAGCTACAGGAGAGCAGGGCAGCAGATGGAGGGCTACTGGAGGGCTGCAAAGAGCTACTGGCTACAAGCAGGCAGAGGAGAGCTACAGAAGGGGGCAGGGCAGCAAGCTATGAGGGAGGTAAAGAGAGGGGGTGGGGAAGCTACAGGAGGGTGGGGCAGTGGGGGGAGGGCCACTGGAGAGAGGCAAGGAGCTACTGGCGAGCTACTGGCCCACAGATTTGTGCGCAGGGCTACTAGTTTTCTAATAAAAGGACATATGTAGGTAGGTAACTATAGGCTAAGCTCCTAATGTAGCAATTCTATTTTTTTTTCTAAGTTTGCTGCAGTATAGGGTAAAATCATCCTACCTGAGAATGAACAGGAGATTAGACAGTGTTGATGGTGATCAGGGTGGGAAGCCAATCCCAGGGCACAAAGTCAAGGGCCAGGAAGGGGTTAGAGTCCTTATTTACTGACCCCAAAGGGCAGGAGATTGAAGTCACTTTATCCTTGAGGTGGTCCTCAGGTGAGTTAGGAGAGTTTTCTAAACATCATGATGAAACCAGGAAATATTTTTCTTCTGATTAAGCTTCTCCGATAAGTGTAGTACAATTATTTAAAGCCTTATAGTAATTCTTTCTAAAGTACAGTAGTCTATGGTGATTTCAGGAAGCAGTGATGATTTGTATTAATTTAATCGTCTCTTTTGAGACTTGATATCCATGGCAAGCATCTTGTTCTACTTTGTTCTTGGTTGTTAATGTTACTGTATACATTCCATATGGGAGTTAAAGGAACGTGGGTGGATGAATGAAGAAAAAAAGCATTCAGACTAATCTCATGGGACAGAAATATCGAAGGAGTGATTCACGAGATTTGAAAGGATTCCCTGGGTTTGGAGAAGAACCAAATGTGGCAGAGGTGGGGGACTCTTCAAATTCTTTGATTCCCACAAAATTTTAAAGTTCTTGGCTTTCCCTGGAGAACTTTGATACAGTCAGTAAAGATTAGAAAGTTGATTTTGTTTTTCATGTATACAAAACACAGTCTTGATTTGGGGAGTTGAGTGGCTCACTTGATTTTGAATTTGTTTACTCCTGGAAAATAATGGTTTCCTGTTTTTGACACTGGAACAACAACCAAAAAAGCTTATAAACAAAATTAAAAGGTTTCTTGGACAGCAAATACAACATCAGTACTCTGGAAATTGGTCCTAAGTGAATCTGAAAACAGAATAACTGTCCCCTAAAAGACACATGGAATTGGTAACTAATGTGAAAATAGTTTCATAAATGTCAACTTGGTCTAAAGGCAGACTTTTGATGAAGGATAGGAATGCCCTCCAATAGTCATCTCTGTTCATTCTGCTTTCAGCTTTAAGGGTAATACAAAGTGTGAGGACAGACTGTTTCCCCATGATCTCAGTCTTAACAAAAATATGTAGACCTCTCTAAGGAAGGTCTAATTTAGAGGCGATAACTGCTAATGTTGGCTTGATTTTCAGGTGTTTGATGCATATATTACATACGGATTTAGGTTCTGCTATCAGTAAGCTTCTGAGGCTACAAAGGTGAACAAGACAGAGTCTATCACCTCATGAAGTTCATGATGTAGAGCAGGAGTCAGCAAACTTTCTTTATAATGGATCAAACAGTAAAGAGTTCAAATTTGCAAAACTAGCAATTTGCTGTAATCAGTCAACTCTGCACTGTACAAAGAAAACAACCTTAGGGTCTGTTCTCCACAGCTTGTCTATTTTTCTTTGTGTGCTGTGTTTTGTTTTTCTTGTAAGCAGAGGTTTCATTTATGAGCAGGTAGAGTGAACAACTGTGGAATAATCAATATTAACAACTCACCTGCTGTGCCAGACATTAAAATATGCGGTTTCCTTTTTGTAGAAAAGGTTATTGGCACTCATAGATGATAACTAGATTTTGGCAGATACTATAGTCACTAAAAGTTTTCATTAGAACCAGGTCTGGGTAACTTGGAAGCCTCTTCTTTTAATCAGTATAGCAGAGTGTGAAGCCAACTAAGGAACCTCTGTGGACAAACTCACACTGTGATGTTCTGAAGCTGCAAGTTTGCCTTTTGACCAAGGATCACACACAAAGGAATCTTTATTCACTAAGGATGTAGATAGGCATGAACATTTGTATGCATTTTTCAGAATGATTTTTTTTTTCATATGACTGTAAAGTGTGAAGAGTATCAGCTTTGTTAATTAAACAAGTAGCCTATAACTAAACTCTCCTCAGTTTTCTACCTCCCACAGAAATAGGCCAATATAAGATATAATAAAGATTTGACACTCATCCCCCTCCAGAAGAAGAAGAAGAAGAAGAAGAAGAAGAAGAAGAAGAAGAAGAAGAAGAAGAAGAAGAAGAAGAAGAAGAAAAAGAAGAAGAAGAAGAAGAAGAAAAGGGAGGAGGAGGAGGAGGAGGAGGAGTTGGAGTTCTTTGGCTTCACTTGGGAAGATCTGGTAGGATATGAATTATATCAGTTAAGATAGACTAGGCTCTACATTGCTATCCAAATGCCCAGTGGCTTTAAATCAAGGGTTTAATTCCTACTCACACTATATGTTCCTTGAGAGTCAATGAGGCCTCTGTTCCTCATCTTTTTATTCTCACTCCAAGCTGCTCCAAACTGATGGAGCACCTACAGTATGAAATACTGCTCTCCACCATGGCAGAGGGAAAGAAAGCTCCAGAAGTTCTCACCTGGCCATAAATGTCAGTAGAGAAGGGACACATGTCATTTTTATTCATAACTCATTAGTCAAAAGTAGTCATTTAACCCCATCCGCCACAAGGGGCCAGAAGGTACAAGGCTACCAGAAGCCTACAGGCAAAAAGCTGGGGTATTCTGTGCATTAATGACTGACAATGTATCCATCCAGATCTTCTGCCTTCCAAGTTAGAGATTTAGATAATGGCCACCCCAACCCATTACTTTATCAATCAAGAAACTAAGGTACAGGTAAGTAAAAAGAAGTGCAAAGAGATAACCCTCAAGTCTTTTGTTGTTGTTGTTACAGTTAATAAATCAAGAATTCAAAATGTCCAGAGAGTCTAGAAATTAATCTAGTTGATTTTTATAGCAATCATGTCTTTATTCTGAACTTAAGTTGTATTAAGTTTCAGAGGTCAAACAAATGTGGCCAGAAACAATAAGGAGAAAATGACTGGGATGACTTGGGGAGTCTAAGTCTTCTCTTAAAAGAAAGCTCAGCCTGTTCACAAAGAGCAAAGAGTAAAATGTTCCTGTCCCAACCGGAGAAGAACTCCAGGCATTGACAGTGCTCACATGGAAAACGGATATGATGCTGGCATTAATCAGCACTAACACCAAGACGATTCTGTGACGCTCCAGCTTTTGAAATGAAGTTTTTAAATTGTACTGGTTAGTAGCTACAGAGTGAGCCTGAGGGCAATCATATATCCCCTTAATAAATACCCTTTACATATGAGTATTTTAATGAATTGTTTTAGTGTACAGAAATTTAAAAGAGAGCCAAGTTAGTGGTTGAAAACAGAATAGTTTCAGTCCTTACTAAACAACTCAATCCTAATAACAGGCCTGAGAATTAAAATGAAAGGGGGGGAGGGGCGCTGTCTCACACACTAACATTTTTGGAAGCCATTCTTTTGGACACCTCAAATTTCTAGACATCTGCCTATTGCTAGAATACCTACACACTTGGTGGAAGTTTTATTTGAAAATGCTGTGTACCTTGTCTAAAGGGCCAGCTGGGATGCCAGAAATAGTATCAGCTCTATTTATGTCTTTGGAGTAATTACAGTGGAATTTAAAAGCTTAGTTTATAGATCCAAGAAGAAGATCTTCTGTGTACACTAAAAGGATGAATCCTTTCCAGACATCGTCTCATTTGGCTGAAGAAGAGCTTGGGGAAGCATTTCATAACGTCAGCCAAAGTCGTTTTTAGCAAGACCTGGGTGGGATTCTTGCTGTTAATATCCAAATTTTAAAAAGAAAAGCCTTGATTTTAATCTATCCAAGGTTACTTTGTTGTAGTTATAAAGCCATGAATCAATTTTAAAGCTTTCAGTGATGAAAGTAGATATCTAGACAAGTGCCTGCTATCTTTTGTTGAATGGGTGAAAAATATGTTAACCCATTTCCTGATGGCTTTGCCTGGTGGGCTGGACTTTTGTTTAGCTAATTTCTTTTTGGAATGTATCTCAGTTTCTTCCTCTCCATGCCCTGCCTCTTACCAAAGGCCAGCACATGAGTGTTTGAGGAGAGAGATGCAGTGTGTGTGGTCAGTGTGCTTGTCCTCTGCTTACTGGATGTGAGCTAGATTCTTCTCAGACAGGATGCTCACTGCCGACAGAGATGGAGAACACATAACTGTATGCTTTTTTGGACAAAGAATGAAAGGATGCTTCTATATCTGTTATGCTTCTATCCACTTGTCCTTTTAACCATGAGAATAAAAATGGATTATTCTAAATGTGCCCTAGGAAACAACTGAATCCATTTTAATCAACCTCCAAAACAATCAGGAAAACCTTCACTGGCAATGCAATCCATCCATTCCTTAAACTTTAATGTATATGCAAGAGTTCCTCTTTCTGTTAAAAGTAATAATAATAGTGATTTAAACATAATCTTTGCCTACTTGCGGTCAGATGCTTTGCTTGATCCTAGAGGTTGCCCCAATGAATAAGCAAAACATGCCTTTGTTTCCCCTGGACCACACTTTGTACCGTCCCAACTCTGCATCTAATGCTTAAGACAAAAGTTTCATATTGGCATTATTAGCCCCACTTTATAGGCAAATAAACTGTTAGTCAAAGAGATTGAGTGTCCTGCCTAAGGCCATAGGAAAGCAAATAATAAAGATTCAAATCCAAAGCTATCTAACTGCCTCGCCTACCCTTCCTTTTTCCCCAACAGACTTTCTCTACAATATAGAATCAAATGGTTTTGGAAATGTTCCAGCTAAAATGATCATGACCTATTGGTGGAAAACAAAGTCTCCACACTCATTGTATTAAGTTGTCCTACTATCTATCAGGTTGAGCTGCTCCCCCCAATCCTCTTCCATCTATTGTGTTAGGTAATAGCTGACCACAAGAGAAGCTTATGTTCAATTTGGAAGACAAAGAGAAAGCTGGAGCCATTATACTCTGAAGGATTTATCACTTAGATATGGTAAAGAGATATGCAGAGGAGTACAGGGGTCAGGGTGGACTCTGCTCTCCTCAGCTCTATGGACAGGTCTTAGTCAAGACTTCAGACTGGCCAACAGAATCGGAGGCCCTTTTTGACGCTTGTCCATGGACTCATAGAAGTGAAGTTATGCACAGATCATAGATCCCTAGACCTTTCTGCAAGTAATTCCTTGGCAAAGGGATATGCTTGGCTTCTCAGATTTCCTGATCGGATCCAAACTGTCTCCCATGCCAGTGCTTCTGGCAAGCATTTATCTCTGACATCCTAACAGCCTTCTCTACATCTTCTTTTCCCAGCTCCTCCCACAATCGTTTAGGCCCACTTTCTATAAAAATCATTTACTGCATGACACACTCTCTATGGAAGCCTACTGGTATTCATTTGTGGAGGCAAATGCAGTGTTAGCTGGAAGAGAGCGTTGGCCTGACTTACAAAAACTCTCTCATCTGAGTTTCATTTGAAGATGGCTAATCCTGGTTCAGGTAACTCCTGGTGCCTCTCCAATTTTCGCAGAAGGATGTCGCGTCTGTTGACAGCTCAAGTGATCATGTCGTTACTGAGGAACAAAGAAAGGTCTGACATTTTTACCAGTCTTCCTCTATTGGTTTGCTGCCCAACTTTTATGAAAAGCTCTATTAAGATAATTGATAGAGGTTCATCTTCTTATGAAAAATTTTAAATGAAGGTTTTCAGTTCATAGAGAATTGCCCTGGCCTGATGCAAGCATTAACCATATTTGAAATAGTTACCAGTGTTTAAAAACTGGAAGATTTCATTTAAAAGTTCGGATTTATAATTTGTTTTTTTTTTAATAGAAAGACCCCTTGTCCCTGGGTCCACATTCCTAAATTGCAACATACATTTCCCTTTCGGTTACTTGTATGATCCCTTCAGCATTTAAGCTGGTGACTGCCTGGATAGGGCAGGTTTTACCGCTGGAAGAAGAGACATTAACACATAAGTGAAGGTGTGCTATAAAGATAAACGAGGAACAATCCTCGCTGACTTTTGCCAAGAAAACGTTGAGGATGTTGTTCCTTTATAGCTCATTTCTAGGGGGTCAAATTTGAAACAGAACAGTGCATAATTCGAGTTTAATATCAAACACATGTCCAGCCTCCTCCAAGTTGTGTTAGCCTGTGACAGTACAGCTAATGGGCTTGTTAGTATTCTCACTCACTTTCTAAAGGCCTAGCCTACAGGGCTCTGGACTCGGGTCCAAGTTCTGCCGGTAACGCAGGAAGAAGGAGCGTTGCACAGCACACTACCCTGTTGATGTTAGCATGGTTTGCCTTGCAGGTTTAAATTTCAGGCTTGGCTGCAAGGCTGGAGTGTTTCCTCCCATAAATGTATGATTTGCAACACTGTTGACTTTTGTTTAGCTTTCCTGTTTGTCATATCTTGCAATGCTTCCTTTCAGTTAAGAGTATTTGGCAACTTCGTTAAAACAGGCTGGCTGCCTTAAATCAAGAATTTAAAAGTTTAATTTAGATGGACTATTCTCTAAAGAAAAAAAAAAGAAGAAGAAGGGAGATGCTTTGCGGTATAAATTTTCACTTTCTCATTGTAGAAGATCTTTTTCTCAGCCGATTAAACGAATGGACATCTCTGAAGAACAGCAGATTTTCAAGTATTCGTAGAAATGGTTATATGTAAAGAATACATATAAACAGTGTCTGGCACAGAGTCATAAAACAATAAATATTAGTTATTGCAAGTATATGTAAACTATAAATTATGTAAGTGGTTAGGCTTTCTGTTTTACTTTGGCTTCCAGGAATCTCCAAAGCAAATTTCTGGCTGAATTATCATTACCTTAAAGTAATTATGCTTATTACTTATGCCTAATGATTGTCTTTTGTATTATGCCTTTGATTTTTCTACCCCTACCCCCCGATTTTGATGACTTATTTCTCTTTTTATAATTGTTCTGTATGTTACAATCCCTTGTAGAATAATAGAGATGAGTGGAGTAATTCAAATTTTTTATTTTCCCAAACCAGTATTAGAGCCATAGCTTCCTGATAGATTTATTTATTCAAAATCTGTGGGGGGGGGGGGGGGGGAGAAAGAGGATCAAATTCAGTTTATAATCTGGAATCACGACAATTTCCCCTAAGATATAGATTTAAATATAATCTAACATTTAAAAAAATTATCTTCTAAAAGATAAAAGCCAAATATCATAACCTGGCTTTGAAAACTTCCTCAAAGTGGCTTTGACATTTTCTTCAGTGCTCTGACTCCCTTATGAAACGCCCACTCTGGCCAGACTGGCCTGGGGAAGACTGAGCTCCTTCCCATCATGAAGCAAAGTGCAGGGTGCACAGATGACAAGAGGAGGAAGAGGCCAACCATTTTGGGAGATGAATCATGACTGTGTGTTCATGCCACTGGAGGATGGAGGGATTTGATACTTCTTGTTTTGGACCCCATTTGAGGGCAAGCATGTTCAATAGGACATTTTTCCAAGTAAAAAAGAGAAAGTTTGAAAACAAAACAAAAAGATTGGATTCATTTTTGCCCTGCTTCTTATAAACAACACAAAGCCTACTTAAGCTCTTTGCTTACCCAGGAGCACAATGTGTGGAAGTGTTTAGTTTTTCTTTTATACAGTAAGCTTAATTTTCAAGCCTAAGTGACTTTGTGATCCTCTTTCAGTCTCCTTCCTTTTTGTCTCTGGACAATCTTAGTCTCCACTAAATTATCCTCTCTTCAATCATTCATTCATTTTATTAATTTAACAGATATGTATTGGGCCTTTTTATGTTCAGGCCTAATGACAGGTATTGAGAATAGGGTGGGGGAAAAATAGGTAAATACTTACCTTCATAGGGTAGGAAAGGGTAAAACCAAAACCAATCACTTACAAAAATAAAAATTACAAGTTTAAGTATTCATAAGAACCATTATATATATGCAGGGTGTCCATCCCAAGAATGTGTACAGTACTAAAAGCTGATAGCTCCATTAATGTTTCTTTATTCTCAAATTTAACCCATTGGGATTAATATCTATTCAAAGTATGTATACATTTTTGGGACACAGTATATTTTTCCAGCTTCACATCAGGCTTCCCAGACCATCAGTGCCAAGAAGATGAGTCCCTATAACATTTATCTGTAAAAACAAGTGGCAATTACTTTCTAGAAAATCAGAGATGTTTGAGACCAAGGCACTCTTCTTAAAGAATTGACACACCAACTCCCACACTAACTACATCACTGGCTCTAAGCTCCACAGTATGGGCATCAGCTCAAAAGTTGCCAGGGACAAATGGGAAAGAACTATCTTGACTAATTTCAAGGCAAGTTTCAAGCTTAAGGTGCAAGTATTGGGTATTTCTAGGAACAAAACCATTAGTAGTTGCCATTGTTCCTTTGTTGAACTCTCCTAACCCAGCCTGCCTGGTTCAGGTTGCAGCCAAATCTGTCCTCTTCATTAACCTGGCCAACACCTTCACTCTGCCCTGGGGATTTCCTGAAATCCTGTCCCTGTCCCACCCTACTTGCCCACTGGGCCCAAGACTCTTCCATTGAATCCTGCATAAAGACTGTGGATTTGTCCAAAGTCTCTCAAAGTTTCACAAATGTCAAGCAAGCAGCAGCTAACCTTTGTGTGCCTTGTATTGTAGATATTGTTAAGGAGCCTAAAGCCCAACATAAGCACCAATCGATCTCAGCTTGCATAGTAACTCCCATTAGGTGTCCCCAAACCTGGAATAAGTGGCCAGACTTGACCTAAGACATAGTTTTAAGCCACAAGCCAGGCATGAGTGGTGGCTAGCCTCAGCTCACATCATGGTGCTCAACAAAGGTCTCAAGCCTTGGATCTGCCAGCCTTGGCTCTCAGAACGTCTCTCATCACATCAAAGCACAGCACATAGGTTTCTTATGAGGATTAAATGAAATGTGTGACTTAAGAAAGTTAGTTGTGGTTAACCTTCTTGAAGTGAATAGACTTTTTGAAGTTCGTGGTGGCAAGAAAAAATAGAGGGGACATGGTAACTATATGGCAGGACAAAACAATAATTCAAATAATACAGAATAAAGTGATTGCTCTATGTAGAAGCACTTTTATGAATGAGGACCAGAGAAATAATTGATTAAGTTGTAAAATTTTATAATTATATTAAAATGTAGGGAGAAAAGCACTAGGACCAAAAATACAAATCTGATAGAGAGAGCTCTACTTAAGATAGCATTTGCTACTTGGAATTTTATCATACTAAGGGTCTTACAGAGGTTCTAATGCAAATTCATATTTCCAGAGATTAGATTCTCTGTCATTATAAGACTATTAACTATAAGGTAGTCCCAGGAGATGCCACCATCTGATGATAAGGCTTCATGTTGTTTTCTTGGGTCACAAAAAGATAACATTTTTAACAAACAGTTCATCTTCAGCAGAGGTTAGACAAGGTGAAAGATTAGCATTTGGTATAGTGATTTGAATAAGCTTATACAATCAGAAGATGTTTTTTTTCATTGAACTCTCAGAAAAATGTATGCATGTCTTAGATTAAGGATTAATGTTGGAAATCTTGATTTTGACATCATTAAGACACTGTACATCTGTTTTAAATATAAAAGTATATTGCAAAAATATATTGCAGGTACATTGTAGGAAAATTTAAAAATATATGCAATAAAAAATTAAAATTATCCTTAGTGCCTTAATCTTAGTTCTTGTTATTTAGCCGTAATTTAGGCTTGACATAGAATTATGTGGTAATTCTTATATAAAATTCACATTTTACACTTAATATACAATAAATTTCCTATATTGTTATGTATTCTCCTAGAACTGTATTATAAATAGTTGCATTTATTCCTTTTTTTTGCATTTTATTGCTTTTTATTAAACACTTTGCTTCATTGTTTCAATCACAACTGGAAACAGAATCTTGCAGCTAAATCTTTGTACTAATTTATCAATATTTACTTCACATGAATTTATCCAAGTTAAAAGGGTAAGTTAAATGATATGCAGAGTTCTTTGGCTTATGCTACAGGGTGTTCTATATGCAATTATTTAATTATAAGTAGTTCATAATTTGAGAACTCATTTTTCCATTAGTATTACCATTAATGTTTTGCTTGGACATTTCAGTTGGCATAAAGTATCCATAAACAAAAAAATGATTCATTAACTTTTTAGGATTCTAGGCTAGTGTGCTAAAGGACAAAAGGTCTCCAAGTAAGTTGCTCCACATTACCATCTGAAGATACAAGAAAAAGCCAGTATGAAAGCCTCAGGTGGCATTCATTGGTTTACAAAATTGAATCCCCGGGCACTTCTGCATAAAAGCAAGGGAAAATAGGGGACATTCCTAATAATGTCAACAACAAAAAATAAAATTAAGAAAGGAAGGGTTGGAACAATTAACACTCTCCACATAATGAATTCTCCCCAAAGCATACTTTTCTCAGTAGTTAAGAAAATAATTCAGAGACCACCCTCCCAATAATTTGATGATATTCTTTTCTCCACTTCCAGTGCCCAGCAGGCACAATTTTAGTGTCTACCAGGTGAGTAAGGTTGAGTTTAGAACCCATATTGAGGAACTGACTAAGAAAAACACTTGAATCCAGAGCATGACAGCGTGCCATTAGGGTGCCTAGAGGGCAGGCAACATGATATATGATGTGTGCATTGTGAACTGTGTAGGATGAGGGGGTTGTAAATAAACTCTTAAGATTATCGTTTATTTTGGCAGAAAGATTCCTAACAAAAAGGGTCATGGTTTCATGAACTTGTATGACTATGGAAAGGCATTATGTTTTACTACCTGATGTCTGCGCTTTTGAAAATGACTGTGTATGCATCTTGGTTTATAAATAAATTGATATGTGTGGGCTGAAGGTTTAAAAGATGTCACCCCTTGGGGTTAAAAAGCATCTACTCTCCGCTAAATCCAACCTTTTTTTTTTTTGCAAGTGAGGGACAGAGCAGTAGGAAAATGGAATGGAGACCAGCTTTAAATGACTTATAAAAAGGACCCAGAAAAATACTTTCTGGACATCAAAAAGCTCTTACAAAACAGGCTTTTAATGATTTAAGTATAAATGAATAAAAAACATATGGATAACATTTTCTTTTAAAATACCCATGGGTTTAAAAATTTAAGGGGAAAAAATGGAAGAGAATGTTTTAGATTTGGTGGAGTAGAAGAACATTTGAGAAAATAACTTGAGGAGTTTGAAAGGCCCCACTAGCATGTGGCGTTGCTTGTGCTCAGTGGAGGAAGCGCATTGTAATGGCTCTCACTCTCACATCTAGGAGCCCTGCTCATGAGTGACCCACACACATGAGGCGTGACAAGTAGAACCACCGCCCACCATATGTGTTTTGACATTGATTCTTCTGTTAGCTGAAGTTCAACATCCAACAGCAAAGTAACACAGGGGTGGAAGTAAATGCAATAAAATTCACCTGGGGAATGGAATGAAGCATACATAAGGTCTTATTCACATAAGCATGTATCATCTTCCATTCATTTTGTTTTCCAAAATCTTGGATGTAAAGTAATAAGACTTTATTGAAATATGTAAGTCACTTTATTTCTGCTCTAGGTAATTCCTTTCTGTTCCCCAGCTTTATCGAGGCATATTATCCTATCTAATAAAAGAGTAACATGCAAATTGACTGTCACTCTAACACACAAGATGGCTGCCCCCATGTGGACAAGATGGCTGCTACAAGATGGCCTGCAGGGGAGGGCAGTTGGGAGGGACCAGTCCTGCTAGGGAGGGCAGTTGGGATCGATCAAGCTTGCAGGGGAGGGCAGTTAGGGATGACCAGGGTGGCAGAGGAGGGAAGTTGTGGGCAACCGGACCTGCAGGGAAGGGCAATTAGGGGGGACCAGGACTGTAGGGGAAGGCAGTTAGGGGCAATGAGGCTGGCAGGGGAGGGTAGTTAGGGGCAAACAGGCTGGCAGGGGAGTGGTTAGGGGGTGATCAGGCTGGCAAGCAGAAGCAGTTAGGGGCAATCAGGAAGGCAGGGAGGCACGCAAGCAGTTGGGAGCCAGCAATCCTGAATTGTGAGAGGGATGTCTGACTTCCCATTTAGGCCCTATTCTACTGGTATCAAGCCTAAATGGGCAGTCAAACATCCTGCGAGGGGTCCCCGATTGGAGAGAGTGCAGGCTGGGCTGAGGTGCACTCCCTCCCCCCCAATGCACAAATTCCATGCACTGGGCCTCTAGTTGTAATATATTTAACAATTGACAAATGAAATTGTAATATATTTAAAGTGCACAACATGATGATTTGATGTACATATGTATTGTGAGAAGAATCTAACAATCAAATTAATTAACACATTCACAGTTCACACACTTTCCTTTCTCTCTAAAACCAATAAAAAAGGAATCCTTGGATGAGAATTAAAACAAAAACATTATAGGGTGGGGGAGGGGGAGAGAAAAAACTGAAGTAGGTGAAGCAGAGGATCAAGTCAACAATTTGGAAGAAAAAGAAGGAGAAAGCATTCAATCAAAACAGCCACAGAAAAAAGAATCTAAAGTAGAGATAGGATAAAGCCTCTGGAACAACTTAAAGCTTATCAACTTTTATATTATGGGGGGCTCCGCGAGGAAGAAGAGAGAAAGAGAGCAAGGAATTGAAAACATTTGAAAAAATAATGACAGAAAACTTTCTTAACCTGCTGAAGGAAATAGACATACAAGTCCAAGAAGTGCAGAGAATCCCCAAAATCATGAACCCAAAGATGCCCACATGAAGACACATCATAATTAAAATTATAAATAATAATGAGAAATCACCATTAAAATTAAAATCAAATCCACTATATGGGAGAACCTATTTGCCAATGATGCATCTGGTAAGGAGTTAATCTCCAAAATATATAAAGTACTCATACAAATCAATAAAAGGAAGACAACCAATCCAGTTAAAAAATGGGCTGTGGACCTGAATAGACACTGCTCCAAAGAGGACATACAAATGGCCCAGAGACATATGAAAAAATGCTCAGTGTCACTATTCATCAAAGAAATGCAAATAAAAGACAAAGAAAGAATCTTAAAAGTAGCAACAGAAAAACACTTAATTAACTACAAAGGAGCTCCCATAAGGCTGTCAGCTTTTCAGGCCAGAATTGTCTGGCATGAAATATTCAAAGTAATGAAAAGCAAGGACCTGTGACCAAAGACTGGTTTACCCAACAAAATATCATTTAGAATAGAATGACAGATAAAGAACTTTCCAGACAAGAAAAAGTGCTAAGGAAGCTCATCAACACACATGAGTTTTATAATAAATGTTAAAGGGTCTACAAAATAAATAATAAACAAACAAACAAACAAACAAATAAATAAAATAAAATAAAAAAGCCCAAGCTGATTTGGCTCAGTGGATAGAGCGTTGACCTGTGGATTGAAGGTCCTGGGTTCGATTCCAGTCAAGGGAACATGCCTGGGTTGCAGATTCGATCCCCAGTAGGGAGTGTGCAGGAGGCAGCTAATTAATGATTCTCATCATTGATGTTTCTGTCTCTCATCTCTCTGTGTCCCTCTCTTTTTCTCTCTGAAAACAATGAGAACATTTAAAAAAGAAAAGAAAATTAAAATATGAGCAATAAAATGAGAAAAAGTACATATCAACCAACAATTACTTTAAATGCAAACAGATTAAATGTTCCAATCAAAATACATAAGGTGGTGGAATGAATAACAAAATAAGACACACACATGATGTTTACAAGAGACTCGCCCCTGACAAAAAAATAAAAACAAAACAAAACAATAACAACAAAAAACCTCAAACAGTCTAAAAATAAAGGGGTGTAAAATATATATTTTATGAAAATCGAAACAAACAAAAAGCTTGAGTAGCAATACTTTTGCCAGACAAAATTGACCTTAAAGCAAATGTATATAGAGACAAAGAAGGACCGAGCTATCCATTTGGATATTTATCTGATAAAACCCAAAACACCAACTCAAAAAGACATATACATCCACATGTTAATTGCAGCATTACGTACAATATTTAAGATATGAAAGCAAACTAAGCATCCAACAAAAGGTCAATGGACAAAAAGGTGGTGCATAAATATAATGGAATATAACTCAGTCATAAACAAGGGAATACAAATTTGCAATTTCCAACAACATGAATGGACCTAGAAAGTAATGTGTTATAAAATAAGCCAGACAGAAAAAGAAAAATGCCATTTGATTTTACTTATATCTGTAATATAACAAACAAAAAAGCAAACAAGCAGAACAGAAAATACTCATAGATACATAGAGAACATTTTGACTGTTGCCAGGTAGGATGGACTTTGGGGGAATGAGTGAAAAAGGTGAAAGGATTGAATACAAATTGATAGTTAAGAATACTAATGGGTATGTAATATACATATTGAAAATATAATCAATAATTTAATAACTATGCATAGTGTCAGATGGGTACTAGATTTTTGGGGGGTGATCATTTGTAAATTATATAAATGTCTGATCACTGGTTTGTACACCTAAAGCTAATATAAAATGTACATCAGATCTAATTGAAAAATAAAATTTATTGAAGAAAAGATTCTCTCTTTGTCTTTATTTTTTGATAATTTATACTTATGATATGTCTTGGTGTGAGCCTCTTTAGGTTCAGTTTGTTTGGAACTCTCTGTATTGCCAGAAGTTGTATGTGCATTTTTCTCACAAGGATTAGAAAAGTTTTCAATCATTATTTCTTCAAACAGGTTTTCAGTCCCTAGCTCTCTCTGTTCTTCTTTTGTTACCCCGTTATGTGAATATCGTTACAATTAATGTTGCCTCAGAGGCCCCTTAAACTATCCTTTTTTTTTAAATATTTTTCATTTGCGGTTCTGATTAGGTGTTTTGTGCTATCATGTCTTCCAAATCACTGTATTGATACCTTCTTATAGGTTATTTATTTGTTAATACCCACTGGAGGATATTTTCTCCATTGATTTTTAGAGAGAGTGGAAAGGAGGAAGGAAGAGAAAGAGAAAGTGAGAAACACTCATGAACATCAATGAGAGAAGAGTCCCATTGATTGGTAGCTTCCCACATGTGCCCGAACCAGGTCCCTGCCCTGGACCAGAAATTGAACCCCAGATTCCTCCAAGCGTGGGCTGAAGGTCTAACCACTGCGTAACCAGGCAGGGGAGGCTCTTTTTTTAACCTCTTATGATAATGATCATGTGGTTACTGACTGGCCACCTTCGTGCAACTCTAGTCAGACATTCACTTTTTAAAGTTGGAGTGTCTAGAAGCAATGGTACTTGGTTAGCCTCCTCTGAAGGGTTAAAAAAGTCAATACACTTGAAAATAGGGGAGGAAAAACCACAAAGGAATCCTATTAGGGTTTGTTGCAGATTAACAGCCACCACACAGAAGCCCCAAAGCATCCTTCAACCTTCTAAAAAAAAAAGGTACTAAAAATGTTACCATGGCAACCACCAATTAAATAAACCAGTAAAAGAGGACAACTACCTACACCTCAACCAAACTACACAAACAAATAATAAAAAAACTCCATAAATTAATTAAGTTTTAAATGTAGTTTGAAAAGTTGAGGCTGGGAGAAGGTATAGGAGAAAAGTGAAACTAAAATCCTTAGCCTGTAATAGTTATGGTAAAATAAACAATAGGGCCCAAGACTGAAAATACTGTCCATATTGTTAATACAAATGCACTTTTTATTTGGTGATGTTAAAAGGCTATTTATGATTTTATCCTAATATTGTGGGTTTGCATTAGCAAAGCTTGGAGGAGTGGAGAAACTGTTTGCAGGTCTTGCTGATTAACTATTTCTGTGGGAAATAAGTCAAATGGGCTTATGGACATGCCACAGAGCTCTCTTTATGCTTTCAGATACTCTCTAATGGGCTGCGAAATTACATGGGATGTTTGGGAGAATTCCAGCTCTCCCTCACCTCAGGGATCAGAGGCTGAGAGCCTGACTTTCACCAAACCTAAAACCAGTTAGTTATTCAGTCTTAACCGATTTGTCTCAGTGGATAGAGCATTGGCCTGTGGACTGAAGGGTTCCAGATTCGATACCGGTCGAGGGCATATACCTTGATTGTGGGCATATTTCCAGTGGGGTGTGTGCAGGAGGCAGCTGATCGATATTTCTCTCTCATCAATGTTTCTAACTCTCTATCTCTCTTCCCCTATGTAAAAAAAATCAATAAAATATATTTTTTTTAAAAAACAGGGGAAAAAACAAAACCCCAAGTTATTCATAGTCCAAGATAATAAATATACTTGACCCCAAGTTTTTTTGGGTGCTATAAGCATCTTAAGCCATGGAATCATGAACCAAGGAGAGGATCATTTTTAACGGAGAAGGAGAGGAAATTGGTGGGATCATTGATTGCTTGTATGCTTAACTGATCTAAGGAAAATTCTTACAGAAAAGTGCAACTTGCCTTTTCCATATTATTTTTAATTGCTCTCTCTGCCTTTGAATTTATACAAAGAATTTATTAAATGCACACATGCATATCACTTTCACATTAAATTTGAGAACAGAGATGCTAACAGAAAACAGTAAGTAGCCAAGCATCTCTGGAGAGCGACATCTATTGTGGGACCTTGGGAACTATTTCTTCACTAACAGCCACCTCTTACCATTCCTAAAGATAAAATGGAGCTCTGAAACACCAAAGACACAAAAAACAACTGGATGTGGCAAAAGAGAAACTAATCTTCCTTTGTTTTAGAGAACTTATTATAATTGGTCTACATCAGAGGAAGCCCATTTATGATTGTTTGCATTTGGGCGAGCATATAGGAATCATAAGTAAAGATTCTCAGTGTCAGTGGTTTCTGAATATACAACATAATTTCATTGTACCATTGTAACATCTTCTGAATTCTTAATAGGAATGTGATTTAGTCATTACCTATATTTTCTTTTTTTTAATCCCTTCTTCCTTCCTTCCTTCCTCTCTCTCCATCCATTCCATTCTCCACCAGTTCTCTCCCTTATCTCCCCTCCTCTTGTCTTCTCTCTTCTCCCTTCTCTCTCTCTCTCTCTCTCTCTCTCTCTCTCTCTCTCTCTCTCTCTCTCTGTCTCTATTCTCTCTCTCTCTTCTCTCTCTCTCTCTCTCTCTCTCTCTCTCTCTCTCTCTCTCTCTCTCTCTCTCTCTCTCTCTCTCTCTCTCTCTCTCTCTCTCTCTCTCTCTCTCTCTCTCTCTCTCTCTCTCTCCTCCCCCCATTTTTATTTCTCTCCTTCCTCTTTCTACCTTTTACCCATCCCACTCTCTCTTTCTAGTCTCCACTTTTACTTGGAGATAATGCAAAATCACGGTGTATAAAAATTGGAAATGTCCTTTGTGTTTGGGTCTATTAGAAGATTTTAGAGTACAGAAAATGTTCCACTTGCCTATTGTGCTTGGAATGGAATGTTATATATTTAGCAATATCCTTATTTGCCATTTCGTGTTCCGATAATCTCTAGAGCAATGGAGATTTCCTCAGCAGACTACACTGAGCCACAGTTGAGGAAGAGAGACCTGATGCAACATATTACTGTTTCTCTGGAGATACCAAACTAGTACAGTCTGAAGGGTTCATTTGTTAGCAACCTGTGGTTCCTACACAGATGTTGCTCTAAGGTCTTTAAACTCACATTGTTTGTGGTAAGAGGCAAAACCATTGTCTTAAAGGGTGGAGGCCGCCTTGTTCTCTCTGCTTACCCATTGTGGGATTGGAAACATTACCAGGGTACTGTTCAATTAGAAATAATGGAAAGCCTCACATAGTTAGAAGGGCAGTCAGCATGCTTTCAGGAAAGCTGGGAGAATTGTTGGGCCAATTTTTGTTGCGGTTCAAGTTTCAGAATAAAATCTGAACTCTTTGGTGTTTTAACTTTCTTGCAACTAACAAAGTATTTCTGAAAGAAAAGACTTTAACTTTAAAATATATCCTGAGGTCAAATAGTGTTTAGATGATTATATTTTTGGTGTTGCAAGTAAAACAAATCAGAAACATATAAATTGTGAATATTTAAATTTGGGAAGACATTGTTAAAGAAATACATATTTTATTTAACGAGACAATATGCAAAATAATAATGTACAACATTCTAAATTCTAAACTTTGTGTAAGTCAACCTATGTAACATGGAATAATTCATGAAATGGTTCAGAATGTGAAGTCTTTACCATAGTGATGGTCATTGGTGTGAATTTATACCAACAGGAACCCCCAGCTTGGGGTATGGTGACAAGAAGACTATTCAGTGCAAACAGCTCAGTGATGATGCAGAACAGCTATGGAACAGCTAATAGTGTTACAGCTCAATGATGAAACAGCATGGTGGGCCAAGATCACCCTCAGGTGAGGCAGCCCTGGGGGTGGGGGGTGGGTAGGGCCTGGGAGAAGGTGGGGGAAAGGGAGGGAAATGGGAGATATTTGTCATACTATCAACAATAAAAAGTACATTTAAAAAATAATAAAATTTAAAAAATAGCAAAATGAAAAAACTAATAATAATAAATATCCAAAAGGTTTTGCTGAAATTCAATATGCGTTAATCATTAAAAATACTCAGAAAATTTATATACAAAAACCAGCATTGACCTACTCACCATCTTGACAGGAAGCTACTCTAAGATTTCTAAAAGCATGGTTCTAGGCCATCTGATTTATTAATACCTATGCCTTTGCTGGAATTTACCAAAAAATTAACTCTCTGAGGATGGGGACTCAGCATCTTCATTTTGACAAGGTTCCCTGTGGGGCTGTCCACTCCTCCAAGTTTCCCCTTCTCCTCTCCCATGCCTCCTGTCATGGTTTTGCTTCTTTTCCAGCTGGCCTAGTCCTGCGGGAGGTAGCTCTGCTCCCTTCTGTGCCCTCACCTGAACCTGACACCCTCTGCACTTGTCCTTTGCTGCCAGCCAGGAAACCATCGCACTGCAGTTAAGTTGATGGCCTTTTCAGCTCTGCACCCATGCTGGATAAATGGGCCATGACAAATTCAGGATTTCCAATGCAGCCTGTTCCTCTATACCTTTCCAAAGCGTAGGACTAGCTTTATCTCCCATTCTGGACACGGGCTGTTTCAAAATACCAACCTTCAGCTTCAAGGCCTTTTGCTGCTCTTTCCAGCTTTCCTGGATTATCTCTGATGCCTTCTCTTGCTTCACTGATGATTGATAAGCACCCTAACCATTATGTTTCTTTATTAGATGTTGCTGTCTTGTGTGCTCCTTCACTTATTTTCTTTAAATTGAATCCCTCTGGCATTGCGCCTAATCTCCATTCATCTGCTATGATTCCAGGCTGTATCTTTAAAAATATATATTTTTATTGATTTCAGAGAGGAAGGGAGAGAGATAGAAACATCAATAATGAGAGAGAATCATTGATTGGCTGTCTTCTGCACTCCCCGACTGGAGAATGAGCCTGCAACGCAGGCATGTACCCTTGACAGGAATTGAACCTGGGACCCTTCAGTCCCCAAGCTGATGTTCTTTCCACTGAACCAAACCAGCCAGGGCAGGGGATATATCTTTTTGTTAACCCACATGATTATTAAATTATTTATCTATTTCTAGTTGATTGGTAATCCTTCCTGTGATTTGTATTAATATAGTAATTTCTATTTATCCATAAATGCTACTTTAATCAATGATAATACTTCCTAGGGAAACCTCACTACTTCATTCTTTAAAAACTAGCAACAAAAATCATGTTTGCCTCTATATAGATAGATACTTACAAACAGAATGTATATACTTACAAACCATGTCTAATATTTTACTAGAACTACAATAATGTTTTATTTGTAGCATTAAATAAGTGTTTTTCAAACTTCAGTCATTAAATCACTTTCTTTATTGTTACTATATCTATGTTCAATCTGTACTCTTACTTAGTCAATATTTTAATAATCCATGAATAAGCATAGAGCAGAAGAAGAAGAGCAGAGAAGGCGGGGAAAAATATGTGTACAGGGGTATCCCAGGTTTTCCATGACTGCCCTTCCACACTGGTGACAAACTGAGTTTCTTTCCTTTACTTAAAATCCCTAGCACCTGTAACAATTACTTATTACTCATAACTAACTATTGCTGAGCCAGGGTAAACTCATAATGTGGCCATCTCTGACTCCTGTTGCCTTTCATATTAGATTATCTAAAGCCATGGGCCATTATTATAACACATTTTGCATTGTGTTAGAGATATAATCAATAGCTTATCGAATCAGATGTTATTGAATTTTGAGACTTATTGCTTTTAGATTTTAGCTTCTTGTTTGTGCCAAGAGAAAGAATAGCTTTGGCTATGGGTCTTTTCTGTTGCTCCTAAAAACTCATGTTGCCTGCACAGCTGTGGAAGGAAGAGAGCAAAGCAGTGTCTCCAAAAGAAGCTTACCATGCTCACTTTGGCAGCACATATACTAAAACTGGAAAAGGAACTTATCATCCAGAATCAGTCAGCTTCAACCACAACAACAAAATTTGTTGGAATTTGGTCTAGGAGTTCCTTCCACTTAAAAATCAAATAGAAGCCAAGTGAATAGAGATGATATTCATTTCCTTCTTATTATACAATACTGTAGATAATTAAGTATTTAAGATTCCTTAGAAAGATATGGAGACATAAATACTTTTTAAATTTCATGAGTATTCCCTATTATAACTTAATGAGATCCATATCCAACTTTAACTGCATTTATTTTATTTAACTAGTCCATTAAGATTGTCATTTTAGCCACTTGAATTTTTATTTTACTTTATTTCTCAATGTCCAGGAATTATATTATTTTCCTAAAACTATTGGTTATTTTCTCACTGAAATTGTTTTTCTTCATGTTTCCTAAACAATTTCAAAACCTACCTTTTTTTGTAATCTCTTCATTTAAGTTCCCATCCTAAGGTTGCTCTTTTCTTCTCATGGGATAGTGTTTCCTTGTGTAGTTGTAATATTGTGTTAATTTATTTCCCTGTAAATGTGTGTATACAACTAATACCACCAATAACACTGCACCCGACGTACATGTGCAGGCATGCATGCACCACCACAAGTACGTCGAGTGCAGTGGTATGAGTGGTATTAGAGAATGCTGTGTTTATTGTAGAAAGGCAACTCTAAAAATAGCACTTACCTGGAATGAAGATTTGCATCAGTTTTTTTCTAAGTTACATAGAAATGAAAAATTCAACTTCATATGCTATTTGTTTTCTAGGGCAGCCATAACACATAATTCCACAAACTGGGTGACCTTAGAACAACAGTAATGCATTCTATCACAGTTCTGAAGGCCAGGAGATCTAAACTCAAGGTCTAGGCAAGGTCATGCTCCTCCTGCATGCTCTGGAGAAGAAGCTACCCTGGCCTCTTCATAGGTTCTGATGGTGCCAGCCATCCTTAGTTTTCTTTGACTTATAGTATGTTACTGCAACCTCTGCTTCTGCTGTCACTTGTGTCCTCTCCTCTTCACATAAGGACACCAGCCATTGAATATATCATCCATATAGTTCAGCATGGTCTCATCTTAACCCATGATATCTACAAAAGCCCTATTTTCAAATAAGGTCACAGTCAGATATGTTGTGACTTCAACATATCTTTTGGAAGGACACAATTCACCCTACAGTAACAATCCTGCAGGCATTATCACGGTTCGCAAAGATAAGGGTTCATGTTGTGTTTTTTTTGCGGCCAGTAGTCAGGATTTTTCTGGTGCTCATTTTATTGATTTCATCCTATAGTGTTTCAATTACTTCCAGCTGAATTCCAAGCTACTGATCCCTTGCTCTGGAATAGACAAGAGAGACATGGATCTAATAAGAATTCATAATATGATTCTTGTACCTTAATGGGGACATTAGTGAAATCTTATAAATTGCATCCTCATAAAAGGTGCTAGCATAGATAGGATCTATTTCCACTTGGAAATGTTTCTTACAAACTGACAATAATGACTCCATTTTAATTGTTTTTTTTTCCTATTGGTTGAGTCCTTAGTTGAAGAAATTCAACTTGAAATATCACTGAAATTGCAAATTGTGTAAGCTTACCACAATAAAACCTACAATTTTGCATAATATGCCAGGTATTAGGTGCCATTCCTTTTGGCAGCATCATTAGAACTTACAAGGGAAACATAGAAATTGAAACATTGTATGCAAGAAAAAATAAACTGCTTTAATTGAATTTATATGTTTTCAGCCTTGGCCATATCTAGGCTTTGCATAACTGTAGAAGTGTGCAAAAGGAGAAAACGGAAGATGATTTTGGTTAATCACATGACTCTAAAATATATTATGCATCAGTTAAAGAAAAAAAACTCTTAAAAGTAAGTGGTCACCAATAAGTTGATGAATAAAGCTTTGAGAAAATGTAAAGTTATTACAAATACTACCCATTTTTAAAAGGGTCTTTGAATTTCTTATGGCCCAAGTCAGTTTCTCTTTAATCACTGTTGGGATCTGCTTGTTTTTTGAGAGGGGGCGGGAACTGGTGAACCAGCTGCTGATACCACTGGCATCGGCTTTGCCTAGAAAATAAAAATCACCTCCTATGTTTTTCATCCCTCGTACCCACAATCACAGGAAAAGTATTGCCAAATGATACTTTTCTCCAAGAGATAAAAGAAGCAGAATTGTTAGCAAATCTATTATTTCAAACGTGACACTTAGTTCGTGGGAAAGACAGAAACTGAACAGCAGTTGAATGCTAGGAAATTCTGGGAAAGGCATATGGTGTTGTGTCAAATGCTAATGAACTGAAGATTCAATTCTTACAGATAAATCAGAATGCCAAAAAAGCTGCCTCCTTATATTTAAGTAGATTACATGTCCAATGGTAGGAAATGGTTGAAAACTGAATAGATAAGAATAAGACTTCTGTGTGAAGTGCAGTGAGGGCTATTTCCAAGGCCTCTTCTAATATAATGAAACTTAAGGGAATAAACTGTGAAATACTTCTATTCCAAGCAGTTCTGTATTTATGTAACAGGAAGTTAGAGACCAAAGACCATTGCCCTAAAATGTAGAACAACAAGAACAACAATATCAAAACCATCCAGCCACATACACTGAGTGGCCAGATGATTATGATCTTTGAACACATAATCATCTGGCCATTCAGTGTAATCCTATATAATAAAAGGCTAATATGCAAATTATTCCCTCTACCAGGAGTTTGACCAGCAGGCAGGCTGGCCAATCGCCCATGTCCCCTCCCCCTGGCCAGGCTGGCCAGGCCCCATCCATGCACGAATTCATGAACTGGGCCCCTCTAATATATCTATATATTCTGAGTGGCCAGATTATTAAGCATTCAGAGATCATACAATAATAATCTAGCCACTCAGCATATATTCCTGCAGTCACCATGTAACCACTGGAGACAGGGGCTAGACAGTTCCTACAGAAAAAGAAAAAGTATTGTTGATAAAATAACTGGTCCCATGGAAAGCCCTGTGCTGGAGAAGCTGGTGGTTGAGACAGCCTGGACACTGGTTATCAAATTTAGGGCTTAACTCAGAGCAAAGTTAAGAGCTTAGACTATGGAGTCAGATTGTTTCAAACCCCAGCTTCTTCTTGGGAGGCTTTTGGTATTGTGAAGAGCCAACATTTATTTGTCACTTACTATGTGCCAGCCCCTGTTCTAGGTTTATTGCATTAAATTATCTCAACAGGTAACTTGTAAAGAAGCAAATCCAGGGTTCTTTTTCAAGAAGTCTGGCTCTGGGCCCCATGGCTTCCCCTCTTGGTAACATACTCTATGCATAACCACTAAGAGAGAGGCCAGAAGTCCGGTGTTACCTTGGGCAAGTCATGAAGCCTCTCTGTCCTTACTTTAAAATAAGGATGGATAGCAATAGTACTACTTCTTTCATCAATTTGCTTTGAAGTTCAAATAAAATGTTCACATACTCTTAGCACAATATCTGACACATAATAATCTACATAAATTATTACTATACTCTTCTTGATAACCATATCACTTAGCTCTACTAAACCCAGATGCAATCCAAATTTCTCTAGGCCACTGCAGTTTATCATTATGGATGGGGTCACATTAACCATGATGAAATATCACTGAATCATGACTCCACCTCATCTCATGCCCTTGCTCTCCCCCTCTTCTACTATTTCTGGACTCTCAGTTGCCTCTCGGGGTCTTGGGGGTGCATCTCACAAACGTACCTCTGATGTTTTATGCCTGGTTCCATAGGCAATGCCCAATGCTCACAAAGCCACTTGAGGGCAGCCCTCGCCCTGTGCCTGCTGCCCCTGGATTTGAAAATGAGAATGTGGTCCTTGGTGTTGGCTCCCAGGGTTCACAAAGCTACAGACTAGTAAAGGCCAAAGAGAAAGAAAAAAAATGTGTTTCTCTCTGAGCCTCCCTGTGTCGCTTTTGGATCTTCCTTGGTCACATCCAGTGCTTGTTTTAAAACTTCCCTCCACCTCTGCCTGCAACATCTCTCTGTGGGCTTATGTCAAGTCCACGTTGTCAGCCTGGGGAACAGATGACATCTGCTAGGCTGAGACCTTGGCTGAACAAGGGTGGGAATGGCCAAAGTCTGCCCCACGTGAGTGAGGGTAAAATCCCCCAGTTTGATCAGTATTTTTCTTACTTTTTAGCACTGAAAATCTCATTTCACAGGAACTCCCCAGGCTGGAATGGTTGGTCACCCTTGTTTGAAAATACTCAGAACAATTTGGACAGCATTACTGAATCGGTCCACCAGTATGGAGGATCGCTGATAGGAGAGCATCCTGCGTACTGAATACAAGATCACAGAGGACATTAACTTTGCTTCCCTGGCTTATTCCCTACCAAAATGTTTGTTGTGGTACAGACATGTGCTTTGTCTCAAGTTGCTGTGTTAGAAGTAAGACTATCCCATCTGGTTCCTACAAGTTAAGATTATTTGTAATGTCCTTTTTCAACTCCCCCACCCCCATTCCAGTCTCTATCTATTTTCTGAGAATTTCCAATTCTCCACTTCCTTTAACTTTGCCCAGAGAGTCAGTCTTCTGTGTGTGTGGCCTGACAGTGTCCCACACTGCTGTTAATTGGGGGCCTGTGGTTTATTCACTCTGTATCATTTCAACAGTGTTTCTTTTTTGGCAAGGAAGCCTTCTTACATCCCACACTTCCGATTACATGAGACTCAGACTGGATACTTGTAGTCTTCCTGCTCCTTCCTCGCCCTCCCTCCTCCTATATTTTTTTAAGTTTCATGAGAAATCATTATTGTTATCAAAAGAATTAAATATATGCTTTGGTTAACTCCAAAATTAGCTGTTTAAAAAGCTATTCAGATCTCCTGAAAATTTTAAGAGATAGACTTATTGGGCTTGATATTTTCAACCCGGGGATCAAATTTATGTCTCAGAATATACCCTACACAGCTGGAGACTAACTAACCACTCTATCAGTCCAAGTTTTCCAACTCCTGAGCAACCTTTACCTCATCCCTCCCCTGTTCCTTACTAGCAGAAGGTCTAGGGTCCACTCCTCACCCAGCTCTCAGCTGCCACAGTTGTGTGTGTGTGTTGTGGGGGGACTTCTTTTCACTATGCACTCAGTAGAAGGGATCCAGTCCAGGGTTGTAAACTCTTCACACCCTCAGTTCAGACACTGCTGGACGCCAGGGCCCTGCTGCTTGGGCAAAAGGTGGCTCAGACACCCTGACAAGGTGTATCTAACAGCTGAAGACTCAAGAAACTCTGACAGAAGGTGCAGGGGCTGGAGTAAGGCCCAGTGCCTGACAGTCAGCATGAGGTCCTGTGAGTCAGAACATGACACTGACCACACTCTCCTAGGGCTGAGCCCTAAGGCAAGACAGAGCCTTTCATTTCTCATCGACAATCACATCCCAGGGCCGGGTCCTTTCAGAGAGGCCCAGAAGTGAGTGGGAGGTGAGGTCAAATTTGAGAAGTCTTCCCTTTCAGGTTCCTCTCCTGAGAAGTGATACTCTTTCATCTCAAGAAATCCAATTCTTCCACCTCCAGCCCCCAGGTCATGATTAGAAGGGACATCACAACTGGACACTTGATAGTGCTTCCCTCATCCCACACCTCCAGGAAAGAAAGCTCACCATGGTTATTCAATAGAGAGGAGGAACCAGGGCCCAAAAGTTATGTGTCCCAGAAGCTCCAGGATTCTTTGATATGACCATTTGACACTGTACTCCAGCTCATTGGAGGTGCCCTGCAAATGCAGTTCTTAGCCATCCCTTCTTCTAACCAGACAGCAACTTTACATTTTTGTTCTGTTCAAATTCTGAGGTGGTTAATCTCCCAGTTGAAGTCCTGTTCCCACCATCCCTGTGACATTCATGCAGTTCTTCTCATGACAGAAGCACAGAACTATCTAGTTCAGCTCCAGCAGGCTACCTACCCCTGGTCCCAACTAAATTCATTATATTTTGTTTCCCAAGGTATTTTTATTTTAATTTAAAGTCACCAGTTAACTGAAATATTTTAGTTTCTCTTATATCCATGAAATTTCTGTTCTAATATTGGTTATTATAATGCTTATTATTCCTATAAGATTTCTAGTATTTGTTGAGATGTTTGCTTATTCCACTAAACTTTAATCACCATTAGAGGAGGAAAAATGTATGTTGTCTAATGATGTACCTTAGTTCCTTGCACATGTTTTAGAGCATAGTTTTTGTTCAAAAAATATTTGTTGGACGGATTAAAAATTAATAAGTGATATTATAATTTCATCACAGGAAAAATGACTTTTTAATGAAAACCACAACATGGTATTCAAAGACAGTCTACTGATGGATGCAGGAGAATATTTTCTTTTCTGGAGAGCTCCAGATGTTAAGGCAAATACATGAAGCAGCTAACATGTGGTTATTGGACCCAGTGAGGGGTCAGACAGGAACTTCCCTGGCATGGGTTTTGTTACTGTGTATATAAAGCAGAGACCAATCATAATTTTGGATCTGTAATTAGGACTTTGATTTAATCTCTATATACTTTACTTCCTTTCTAAGGGAAATGAAAAGTAATAACAGCATCCATTCTGTTAAGTAGAAACATTTCTGAGGTTGTTGGAAAGGAAAAAGGAAATGAAGAACAAATTCGTAGAGGAAGAGTCAATGGATTTCCAAATTGAGAGGTGTGGAAATCACTGTGCTTGAGCTCCAATGACTTGGTTGCTGCTTCTCCAACATGCCAAGCATAGTGTTGCCTCAGGACCTTTGCACATACTGTTTCTATGGCCCAGAAAGCTCTTGCCCAAGACTTCTGTCTGACTTCCTTATTTTCCAATCTCTTCTTCATGAAGATCTTACCTAACTGACCTATAAAAAACAGAAGCTTCTGCCTTGCCCTTCTCCCACTGGATTCTCTGTTCCTCTTACTAGACTTCATATTTCTCCATGGCATTTATTAACAACTGGAATATGAGCTAGTAATTAATGAATTAAATTGCCTGTGTCCCTCCAAACTGTAAATTTCATGAGGTAAACAACTTTGTGTGTTTTATTGAAAATTTCTTACCTTCTAGAATAGTAAGTGGTTCCTAGGAGTGCTTGGAACAACAGCGCATCATTCAGTCAATGTCCCAGGAATTAATATTTGAATGAAGTTGTAGTGATTGGAATTTTCCTGCATAAAGAATTAGTTTAGTCAAATGCTGAGGCAAGTGTTCCAGTGGTGCTTGGAATTGGCTTGTAACAGCTTTAGAGAGCTTCTATGTGCAGTTCTCTCCAGCTCTGCCTCCATTGACACCAAGTTGGTAAATTAAAATGGGCCATTGTGGGAGTACTAACACTACAGAAATTGGCCAATGCTACACACCAAGGCTTTTCTTTCTTTTCTCTCCCCCATCACCTGGAGATTCAATTGTTAAATATTTTTTAGCATATCATGGGTCTTGCTGAGATATTTGTGTACAAAATGGTAATGTATATATAAACACAAAAAACGTATAACAAGTATTCTGATGCGTTGTGCTGAAATGGTTATGCTTCTTAACAAATCCATGCACCAAAGAACAAGAGGAGATTTAAAGGATCCTAGGGTAAAAGGCAAGCTTGACTAAATTAGTGATAAGCAGAAAATTGGGATCTAAAAAGACTGAATTTAAATAACATTGAAGAATAGTAAAATAGATTCAAAGTGTAAGAAAAATCACTCACCACAATGTATAAGAAATTGTGTATTATATAAGCATATTGCTCAATGCAAAAGATTTAAAATTATATCTAAGAACACAAGGAAGTCACTGGAGCTGAATTGGGTTCAGAAGCTCCGTTTATCCCTGCAGCCTCTGCCTAGGGTCTAGCTATAGGGGTTTTATGAATAATCAACCAGATTGGAAGATAAGTACAACTCAGATTTGCTTCTTTTTTGCTTGCAAGCTTAAAGTGTCAGTGCTTCTCCCTGTGTGATGAAAATGCATCCATTTCTTGCATTTGGAATTACAGGAAAGCCTCTCACAGTCTCTCCCTCACCAAATTTGCATCATCTCCCTTTACTCACTGACTTCAGGCACCTTTGTATCCTAACCATTCAAGATGCCACAGGTGTCTGAAAGTGTTTCATGGTAAGGAGCCCAGGCTCTGAGCTGAACTCACAGGCAGATTCCAGCTCTGCCCCCTGCTGCTGGGACTCTGGACTGCACTTCCTTTTTGGCCTCAGTGGTGTCCTGGAGCTCACCAGCATGGCACCTATCCTGGTGCCCAGGCCCTGTGCCTGGGGTACAGATTCCTCCTCACTGAACAAACTCCTTCTCATTCTTCAACATCCACCTGTAATTCTTGCTTGACTCTCAGTACTTTGGGAACCAAGGGGAAGTCAGTTTCCTATGAATAAAGACATACAAATTATAATTATTACAATAGCTTGATTAACTCAAAAGTATTCACAATAGCACTGTAAACCTACTTTTGCCACCCCATGTATTTATAAATACAGAGAGAAGGGGGGGAGAGCGAGAGAGCGAGAGCGAGAGCGAGAGTGAGAGCGAGCGAGAGAGAGAGAGAGAGAGAGAGAGAGAGAGAGAGAGAGATAGAGATGATAAAGGAATAATGTATAGAAATGCAGTTATAGCATGAATGATCCATTAAGCACATCAAATTCCTTCCTTTCCATGCAGATGTGGGTATTAGTGGTCTAAAATCTCTTTGCTTTGTGCCTGTTTCTTTATATGTCTTGAACCACAAATAACAAAATATATTAGCTATGGGCAGATACTTCTGTTTTTAAGTGATATCGGTCCACAGGTAATTGTAAAAATTCAAACAATACCAAAATGTATTGAATGAAAGTTTAAAGTTTTCCTTCACATCTTTTAATCTCACTGCACCTCACACATGAAATGCTTTAAAAAAAAACGTTAGGTGCATTCTTCTAATTAATGTGTGTGTGTGTGTGTGTGTGTGTGTGTGTGTGGTCATGAGCACATCATTTTTGTTTGTTTGTTAGATAACAGAATCACATTATATAAATGCATTGTTCTATGAACTATTATTTTATAGTGTATATTGGAAACTTTTTTTAGTACCTAGTTCAGAGTATTAAATAATATGTTATACTTTGTTGTAGAAGACCCTTGTTAATGGCTATCTAGTTGTTTCTAATATTTGAACACTTTATGTAAAGTTGCAAAAGACACAGACACATATATTTGGGTCCATGTACAAGGATACAACAGGTTAGATTTATGAAACAGGAATTATTGAAACAAAATGTAATGCATTTCAGATTCTGGAATGTACTGTCAAACTTCTCTCTAAATAGGGTTCTCCAAATTGAATTCCCAACATCAGTATATGAAAGAAACCAATTCCCTTTTACTTGATAATGAACCAGATCTGTTTCTTAGCAGCAGAATGGGTTTAAGACCTAGAAATTCAATTGCTCTGTGCTTGAGGCTAAAAGTCATATCCTTTAGTTTCAGTTTTGGGCATGGGCATGTGTGGCCTGTGTGTGTGTGTGTGTGTGTGTGTGTGTGTGTGTGTGTAAAGACCGCTGACCCATAATTTCTGTGCAACTGCAGTTGTTTACCATTCAGTGCCTGGTGGTATCTCCTGCTCTTTAGATAGACAGTGGCTCTCGCAGCCAGGTTGCCCAAGGTTATCACTGAGGGCTCTGTTGAGTCTACTTTCTGGTGACGCAGGCCATGCTTTTGAGATCTTCCCTCAAAGATCAGGGGACCAGGGTGATGGCTCTATCAGCAGGAGCGGTCATCGCAAAGAGCAGAGGCTCTGAGTGGGTCAAAATTGGGCTGGTGGCTGCAGCCTGGCTCTCCCGCCTGCCTAGCTATTTAGTCTGGCAGAATGTGGAGGGCAGCCACTGCAAGGACAGCCCTTTGCTTTCCCCTGGGCACAATCATTTATCAGGACTGGGGCTGATTAAGTGTAAAGGGAAGGGGTGTCAGGGCCCAGGTGACACTGTGCTTGCTGCCTTTCACCTCTGAGGAATAAGGGTTCAAGTGTCAGTCCTAGATACTCTCCAAGAGACTCCTCGCGAGTATTGAGGGGCCTTTTTGTTTGACACCAGAGATCTTTTGGGAACACACACACACACACACACACACACACACACACACACACACAATGTCAGTCATTCTTCACAGAGTCTGCAAAGGTAGAGCACGCCCTACATACAATTGCATAGATGGCATAGAGAGAGATTAGGCAATGTGTAACACATATAGATATGGGTAAACTTAGTCACAGCCCACCCGTATAGTGATTCCTGTGGCGATGTACATGGGTTTCCATGAGATCAGTTACTGAGGGAGGCCACAGGCAGTCTGTAACTGAAGAACAGCTTAGTGGAAGTATTCATTTCACAAATGTAGTTGAAAGTCTGGGTTTTAAAAAATATTTTCAAAGGGGTTTTTGCTCATTTAATAAAAATGGAAATTTTACATGAACAAAGTGTGAGAAATATACATGAAAAAAAGAATTATATAGCAAGAAGGCTTTCTTTTTATTTTTTATTTTTTATATTTTATTGATATTTTACAGAGAGGAAAGAGAGGGTTAGAGTTAGAAACATCGATGAGAGAGAAACATTGATCAGCTACCTCCTGCACATCCCCTACTGGGGATGTGCCCACAACTAAGGTACATGTCCTTAACTGGAATCGAACCTGGGACCTTTCAATCCACAGGCCAACTCTCTATCCACTGAGCCAAACCAGTTCGGCAAGAAGGGTTTTTTGTTGTTGTTGTTGTTGTTTTTTTTGTTTGTTTTTTTTTTTTTAAAGAAATATAGATTATGACTTCACAGTTTTACCTGTATCATTTTGCTGGGGGTAGGAGGAGCACATATATGTGGGCTAGTACATGGAATCTGTCCTAGATAAGAAAGTTGTGGAGTCACATGGGGATATGTTAGTTGCTTTGAAAGAAATATGAAGAGAGGAGAAAGAAAGAGAGAGAGAGAGAGAGAGAGGGAGGGAGAGAGAAAGAGAGAGAGAGAGAGAGAGAGAGAGAGAGAGAAATGTGAGGGAAATACATAGATGGGTTTCCTCCTGTATTGTAAGTGCCCCAACTGAGGTAGAACCCTCAAGTTAGGTATGTGTCCTGAACCAGAATGGAGCATTCAATCTTTTTGGTATATGGGATGATGCTCCAAACACATGGGCAAAAATATTTGTCAATAAAACACACAAATATTTTTGTGCATCAAATAAATATTAGGTCATGTATGCAAGTATTCATTTAAAAAGTTATTCTATCAAGCCTGTTCAATTATTTATAAACATTCCTGTGAAAATTAATTTGCTGCTGATTCCATTTTATTAGCACCAACTTTCAGGAAAATTAGAGCATATAGGTTACACATTTTTCTTTTTAAAATATTAAGGGAATTCCATGGGAAAAAAACTAAAAATTTTCATATAACATCCATATTTTGTGAAGATGTCCTTTGCCTAATAGTGCACAACATTATTGAATTTAAACATTTTAACCTGTGAGATAATTAATACCTTTCTCAGTATTCAAATGACAAAACCAGAAAACCAGGTTGTAAAATAATTTGTTACAATCTGCTATCAGAGTGGAAATTCTCACTACACCACAGCAGTTCTCGCATTGCTTCTTCATTGAGATCATTTTGTACTTAGACAGAATTATGTTTTGAAATCTCCCTAACAAGGCTGGAAGGCAACCTACCCAAGTGGTTTGGAGCACAGACTGCGCTAAGACTGCTTAGGCTTAAATTCCCACTCGGCCACTTATCACCTGGGTGCTCTCGTGCTGGTGGCTTAGTCTTAATCTCTGAATTAGTATAGTCCATAAAGCAGTAGTAGGTACATCACAGGATTGTTGTGACTCTGAACTAAGGTAATCCTTAAAAGGGGATTTAATATAATGACTGGCATAAAAGTAGTGTCCAATAAACGTCAGCTCTGACAAAGGAGTTGCCATCATTTTTTGCCACGTACTAGAGAATCTATATTTCTCTTTTACGGTTAGTCTCCTTTTTAATAAAACTTTAAAAGTACATGCCCCAGTATGTCCAAACTCTTCCTCCATGGACTATCAACATTTCCCCATGATGCACAGATGTATTTACCCAGTTCTGATTCTTTCCACTTTACACCATCACCTCTTCAGAACTTGCAGAGGGAGTGTGACCCTGCCTCGACCTTGATTTTAGACTTTCTGGCCTTTAAAACTGTGACTGAATAAATTTATGTTGTTCTTAATTACCCAGTGTGTGGGATTATTTGTTATGATCAGCCTCAGAAACTAACAGAATAGGAAGTTAAAAATTTCCTGTGTAACTTAGAAGAAACTGATGCAAAACCTCATTGCAGATAAGTGGTATTTTTGGAGTGCTTTTATACAACAAACATAGCATCTTCTAATACCCCTTTCAACCTGTACCCAACGTACACACACACACACACACACACACACACACACACAACACACATACACACATTCACCTAGAAATAAACTAAGGAAACACTCTTCCTTATAGCATGTAAATTTAAGATAAGAGACTACAAAGAGGTAGATTTTGAAATTATTTGAGAAACATGAAGAAAAACATATTGCACTGAGAAAAGAACTGATAGTTTTAGAAAAAGAATGTAATAGAATTTCTAGACATTAAAAAATAAAGTAAAATAAACGTTCTAGTAACAAACTTAATAGAGAGATTAAATAACAAATTAAATGCAATTAAAGAGGATATGGATATCATATATATATATATATATATATATATATATATATATATTATACAAAGTGTCCCTTGGGAGTTTGACTGACCGGGAGTTTGATCACTCACTATGATGTGTGCTGATCACCATGGGGTGGTGCAGAACAAGGGAAGGCCCTGGCCAGCAGCCGGCAGTTGCTAGGGAGCCTACCTGTGCATTAATTTCATGCACTGGGCCTCTAGTTAAGTTATAATAGGGAATAATTGTGAATTTTAAAAAGAATTTTATGTTTTCATATTTTACCAAGGTATCTTAAATACTTAATGCTCTACAGTATATATATGGCTAATATGCAAAGTGTCCCCTCAGAAGTTCGACCAGGAGACCAAGAATTTGATCACTTGCTATGATGTGCACTGACCATCAGGGGGTGGTGTGGAATGAAGGAAGGCCCTAGCTGGCACCCAGCAGCCAAAGAAGGAAGACCCCAAGCCAGCATCTGGAAGGCCTCAATTGGCCCTGATCTCCAGCCAGGCCTAGAGATCCTACCCATGTACGAATTTCATGCACTGGGCCTCTAGTTATACAATAAGAAGGAAGTGAATGTCATCTCTATTCACTTGGCTTCTACTTTATTTTTAAGGGAAGGAACTACTAGACCAAGTTCTAATAAATTTTGCTATTGTGGTTAAAGCTAATTGATTCTGGATGATAAATTCCTTTTTCAGATACCCCCCGTTGTACCTCTTCTTCCCACCTTCAGCCAGTTCCTGCCCCACTGCAGACCTTCCCACTCTATTGTTTGTGTCCATGGGCTATGCATATATGCTTACATGTTCTTTGGTTAACCTCTTCCCATCCTCCCACACATACCCCTCACCTCTGACATCTGTCAAAACCTTCTAGGCCTCCAGGCCTCTGGATCTATTTTGTTCGTGCGTTTGTTTTGTTCATTGATTCCACGTATACCAGTAAGTGAGATGATGTGATGTTTGTCTTTCTCTTTACTGGTTTATTTTGCTTAGCAAAATAATCTTCAGATCCATCCATGTTGTCTCAAAGGGTAAGAGTGCCTTTTTACAGTTGCAGAGTATTGCACTGTGAAAATATATCACAGCTTTTTTTATCCACTCATCTACTATGAGCACTTGGACTGTGTCCAGATCTTAGCTATTGTAAATAACATGACCATGAACATAGGGGTTCGTGTGTTCTTTCTGACCTGTGAATTGCAATAGTAGATTTCTAATACTGGAACTTCTTTGCATTATTTAGTAAACTCTAGTTCAGTGGTTCTCAACTTTCTAATGCTGTGGCCCTTTAATGCAGTCCCTTATATTGTCGTGACCCCCAACCATAAAATTATTTTTGTTGCTACTTCATAACTTCATAATAGTAACTTTGCTACTGTTATGAATCATAATGTAAATATCTGGGTTTTCCTATGGTCTTAGGTGACCCTGCTAGCGGTTCTCAACCTGTGGGCCACAACACTGTTTCACTTCTTGTAAGGAAAAGAATACATTAACACTATTTGCTATTTTTGTCACTGTTTCTATTTTAGATGCATCTGAATTCTTGGGCTTTACACCTTTATTGGTCTTAAGAAAGAAAACTCCTACTAAAAAGTGTTTATGATGGCCAATTGAGCTCAAATTAAAAAAAAAAAAAAGAAAAAAAAAAGGAGGAGGAGAAAGAAAGAAAAAAAAGAGTTCTTATAATCATATCTTTATATATAAAAGCCTAAGTGACCATTTGACCATTTGACCAGTAGCTGGTCAAATAACGCACACTGACCACTAGGGAGCAGACACTCAACTCACAGGCATGGAAACTTGGAACAGACTGATGAATCTCAGAGATAAAAGGGAAGGGGGAGGGCAGGAAGAGATTAACCAAAGATATTATATGCATACTAGAGGCCCTGTGCATAGATTTGTGCAGCAGTAGGGTCCTTTGGCCTGCCCTGTGGGAATTGGGCCAAAACTGCCATGGTGCACAGATTCATGCATTGGTGGGGTCCCATGGCCTAGCCTGCAGGAATTAAGCTGAAACCAGCAGTCCAACATACCCTGAGGGGTCCCGGATTACGAGAAGGCACAGGTCTGGCTGAGGGACCCCACTGGTGCATAAATTCATGCACAGGGCCTCTAGTTTTAAATAAGGGCTCAGACTGTTGCCATCCAAACAGAGCTTTGAAATTATATCATCATTAGCATTATAATGGAACAATCAGAATGGCTCCATTCCAGCCAATCAAGAGAGTGAGATTTGAACCAATCAAACTATGAGGATTTGGAGTCCTCATTTACATGATAATGCTCTAATAAGACACGAGAGACAAAGGTTCTCTCTATAAGTCAGCTCTCCTCTGGCTGGGGAACACTTTCCCTTTCTACAGAAAATTTTTCCTGACTGGGGATGAAGCACTGGAGCTGTCTCCACAGAATGGAACGGAGTGGAGTGCAGTGGGTTAGACTGGAGCAGAGTGAACCCAGCAGACAGTGCCAAGTGGAGTGAGCTGTCTGGATGGACCAGGGCAAGGCTTCAACACTTGGTGGGCAGGGCTCCCTCAAGCCCAGGGCTGCCTCACCTGAGGGTGATCTTGGCCCACCAAGCTGTTTCATCATTGAGCTGTAACACTATTAGCTGTTCCATAGCTATTCTGCATTATCACTGAGCTGTTTGCACTGAAAAGTCTTCTTGTCACCACAGCGCAAACTGGGGGTTCCTGTTGGTATAAATTCACACCAATGACCATCACTATGGTAAAGACATCACATTCTGAACCATTTCATGAATTATTCAATGTTACATAGGTTGACTTACACCAAGTTTAGAATTTGGAATGTTATACATCATTATTTTGCATATTGCCTCGTTAAATAAAGTGTGTATTTCTTTAACAATGTCTACCTTAATTAAAAAATTCACACTTTAATATTTCTGATTTGTTTTTTACGTGCAAGACCAAAAATATAATCATCTAATCACTATTTTACCTCAGGATATATTTTAAAGTTAAAGTCCTTTCTTTCAGAAGTACTTTGTTAGTTGCAAGAAAGTTAAAACACCAAAAATAAATAAATAAATAAATCAGATTTTATTCTGAAACTTGAACTGCAACTGAAATTGGTCCAACAATTCTCCCAGCCTTCCTGAAAGCATGCTGACTGCCCTTCTAACTATGTGAAGCTTTCCATTATTTCTAATTGAACAGTGCCCTGGTAACGTTTCCAATCCCACAATGGGTAAGCAGAGAGAACAAGGCGGCCTCCACCCTTTAAGACAATGGTTTTGCCTCTTACCACAAACAATGTGAGTTTAAAGACCTTAGAGCAACATCTGTGTAGGAACCACAGGTTGCTAACAAATGAACCCTTCAGACTGTACTAGTTTGGTATCTCCAGAGAAACAGTAATATGTTGCATCAGGTCTCTCTTCCTCAACTGTGGCTCAGTGTAGTCTGCTGAGGAAATCTCCATTGCTCTAGAGATTATCGAAACACAGAAATGGCAAATAAGGATATTGCTAAATATATAACATTCCATTCCAAGCACAATAGGCAAGTGGAACATTTTCTGTACTCTAAAATCTTCTAATAGACCCAAAAACACAAAAGACATTTCGTTTTTATACACCGTGATTATGAATTGTGTCTAAGTAAAAATGTAGAAGAGAAGACAGAGAGAAGAGAGAGAGAGAGAGAGAGAGAGAGAGAGAGAGAGAGAGAGAGAGAGAGAGAAAGAGAGAGAGAAGAGAGAGAAATCAGAGGAGAGGGGACAAGTGGATGAGAGAAGAAGAGGGGACAGGGAAGACCTTGTGGGGAAA
The DNA here is from genome assembly GCF_964339955.1 of Pipistrellus hanaki. Taxonomy (NCBI): domain Eukaryota; kingdom Metazoa; phylum Chordata; class Mammalia; order Chiroptera; family Vespertilionidae; genus Pipistrellus; species Pipistrellus hanaki. The sequence goes on along the minus strand of NC_140512.1, from coordinate 12,828,968 downwards.
GGGATGGTTGGGGAAGGGAGAAAGGAAAGAAAGAAGAGGGAAAGGATGGATTTTAAAAGTTATCAATATAGTGTTTCCTAAAAAATTAAAAATTTAACTGGCATTTGCCCCAGTAATACCACTTCTAGGAATATATCCCAAGAAAACAGAAACACCAATCAGAAAGGATATATGCACACCTATGTTTATAGCAGCACAATTCATCATAGTTAAGATTTGGAATCAGTGTAAATGCCCATCAGCAGATTACTGGATTAGAAAACTGTGGTACATCTACACAATGGGGATACTACACTGCTGTAAAAAGAAGGAATTCTTACCATTTGCAGCAACATAGATGGTACTGGAGAGCATTATGGTAAGTGAAAAAAGACAGTCAGTGAATGATAAATACCACATGATCTCATTCATTTGTGGAATATAAAGAACATTATTATCTGATGAATAAAAATAGATACAGAGGCAAAGAAGCATTGAACAAACTATCAAACTACAGTGGGAAGGAAGGGGAGGACTGGGGGGTGGTAAGAGATCAACCAAAGGACTTCTTTGCATGCATATAAGCATAACCAATGGACTCAAGACACTGGGGGGAGGGGATGAGGGCTTGTGATGGGCGTAGGGGAGGCGAGGGGGAGGTCAATGGGGAAAATAAGAAGACATATGTACTGCCATTTGTAATACTTTAAACAATAAAATTAAAATTTAAAAAAGTTATGGAATGACTAAATCACATTTCTCATTAAGAGTTCAGATGATGTTACAATGGTACAACGAAATCATATTGTATATATTCAGGAATCACTGACACAAAATCTTTACTTATGATTCCTGGAAGTCAGTACCATGTGTTCTCTCAAATTAGAACAAACATAAATGGGCTTCCTCTCACATAAGCCAATTATAGCAAGTTCCCTAAAACAAAAGAGAATTAGTTTCCCTTTTGCCACATCCAGCTGTTCTCTTGTGTCTTTAATGTTTCAGAGCTCCATTTTATCTTTAAGAATGATAAGAGGTGGCTATTAGTGAAGAAATAGTTCCCAAGGTCCCACAATAGATGTGACTCTCCAGAGATGCTTGGAACTTACTGTTCTCTGTTAGCATCTCTGTTCTCAAATTTAATCTGAAAGTGATATGCATGCATGCATTTAATTCATTCTGAAAATAACTTTAAAGACAGAGAGAGCAATCGCAAAGAACATTGAAAAGGCAAGATGAACTTTTCTATCAGGATTTTCCTTAGATCAGTTAAGTATTCGAGCAATAAATGATCCCACCAATTCCTCCTCCTAGTCCACCCAAAATGGTCTCTCTCCTTGGCTCATGATTCCATGACCTAAAATGCTTTTGGCACCCAAGAAACTTAGGGTCAAGTTGATCTAATCTCTTGAACTATGAATAACTGGTTTTAGGTTTGGTGAAAGTCAGGCTCTCAGCCCCTGATCCCTGAGGTGAGGGAGAGCTGGAATTGCCCCAGACGCCAACAAAATCTCTGTCTATTAGAGAGTATCTAAAAGCGTAAAGAGAGCTCTGTGGCATGTCCATAAGCCCACTTGACTTATTTCCCACAGAAATAGTTAATCAGCAGGACCTGCAAAGAGTTTCTCCACTCCTCCAAGCTTTGCTAATGCAAACCCACAATATTAGGATAAAATCATAAATAGCCTTTTAACATCACCAAATAAAAAGTGCATTTGTATTAACAATATGGACATTATTTTCAGTCTTGGGCCCTATTGTCGATTTTACTTGTGCTATTTTACCATAGTTTTAATTATTACAGGCTAAGGATTTTAGTTTCACTTTTCTCCTATACCTTCTCCCAGCCTCAACTTTTCAAACTACATTTAAAACTTAATTGATTTATGGAGCTTTTTTTTTTTATTGTTTGTTTGTGTAGTTTGGTTGAGGTGTAGATAGTAGTTTTCTTTTACTAGTTTATTTAATTGGTGGTTGCCATGGTAACATTTTTAGTACCTTTTTTTTAGAAGGTTGAAGGATGCTTTGGGGCTTTTGTGTGGTGGCTGTTAATCTTCAACAAATAGGATTCCTTTGTGGCTTTTCCTCCCCTATTTTCAAGTGTACTGACTTTTTTTTTTTTTAACCCTTCAGAGGATCCTAAACAAGTACAATTGTGTCTAAACATCCCATCTTTCAATAGTGATTGATTAGGTTTGTAGGGAAGTGGCCAGTTTGTAACCACAGACTCATGATCATAAGAGGTTAAAAAAAGAGAGACTGCATTAGATGATGTGGCTAAGTAGTTACAGTGTTGTTCCCCCACTGAAGGGTCACAGGTTTCCTTCCTGGTCAAGAGCAGATACCTGCCTTCTAGATCTAACCCCTGGCATTGGTCAGAACACATGCAGTAAGCAGCCATTTGATGTCTCTCTCACGTCAATATCTTGGTGTGGGCCTCTCTGGGTTCACATTGTGTGGGACACTCTGTGTTTCTTGGATTTATGTGGCTACTTCCTTTACCACATTAGGAAACTTTTTCATCAAATATTTTCTCCCTGCAAGCCCCATAATATGAAGTAAGGCATGCCTTAAGTTGCTCCAGAGGATCCTTATTCTACCCCCACTTTTCTGGATTATTTTTTCCTTTTTTTTTCTGTTGTGATTGGGTGTTTTCTCCTGAGAAATTTATAATTTTTTATATATATATTCTTTATCAGAGGTTATGTTTTAATTGATATTTAGAGAAAGAGGAATCCAAAGAGAGAGAGAGAGAGAGAGAGAGAGAGAGAGAGAGAGAGAGAGAGAGAGAAAAATGTGCGAGAGAAAATTCACTTGGTTGCCTACCATATGTGTGCCCTGAACAGGGTTCAAATCCACCACCTAGGTTTGAGCCCTTACAGAGATTGCACCTGCCAACCTTTTGGTGTATACCAGACAACACCTCAACCATCTGAGCAACCTTGTCAGGACCTAGATTGTAGCTTCAAAATTCTCTTTTGTTCAAATTGTGAGGTTGTCCCTCTCCCAATTTGAATTCGTGTTGCCACCATCCCTGTAATATTCATGGCAACTCTTCTCATGACAGAAACACAGAACTATGCTACCTGCTCCTGGTACTTCTATTTTAATTTAATGTCATCTGTTGTCTGAGATTTTCAGATTTCTCTTTTATTCATGGCATTTCTGTTCTAATATGTATTATTATAATGCTTATCATTCCTATAAGATTTCTAGAATTTCTGGTCTAATTATTTATTGAAATGTTTGCTTGTTCCACTAAACTTTAATCACCATTAGAGAAGGAGGAAAAAATATGTCTTGTCCAGTGACGTACCTTTAGTTCCTTGCACATGTTTTAGAGCATAGTTTTTGTTCAAAAAATATTTGTTGGATGAATTAAAGAATAAATAAATGATATTATAATTTCATCACAGGAAAAATGACTTTTTAATGAAAACCACAACATGCTATTTAAACACAGTCTACTGATGGATGCAGGAGAACATTTTCTTTTCTGGAGAGCTCCAGATGTTGAGGCAAATACATGAAGCAGCTAACATGTGGTTATTGGACCCAGTGAGGGGTCAGACAGGAACTTCCCTGGCATGGGTTTTGTTACTGTGTATATAAAGCAGAGACCAATCATAATTTTGGATCTGTAATTAGGACTTTGATTTAATCTCTATATACTTTACTTCCTTTCTAAGGGAAATGAAAAGTAATAACAGTGACCATTCTGTTAATTAGAAATATTTCTGAGGTTGTTGGGAAGGAAAAAGGAAATGAACAAATTCGTAGAGGAAGAGTCAATGGATTTCCAAATTGAGAGTTGTGGAAATCACTGTGCTTGAGCTCCATGGACTTTGCTGCTGCTCCTCAAACATGCCAAGCATAATGTTGCTTGAGGACCTTTGCACATACTGTTTCTATGGCCCAGAAAGCTCTTGCCCAAGACTTCTGTCTGACTTCCTTATTTTCCAATCTCTTCTTCATGAAGATCTTACCTAACTGACCTATGAAAAAAACAGAAGCTTCTGCCTTGTCCTTCTCCCACTGGATTCTCTGTTCATCTTACTAGACTTTATATTTCTCCATGGCATTTATTAATAACTGGCATATGAGCTAGTAATTAATGAATTAAATTGTCTTCCTTCCCCCAACTATAAGTTTGATGGGGTAAACAACTTTGTGTGTTTTACTGAAAATTTCTTACTTCCTAGAATAGTGAGTGGTACATAGGAGTGCTTGGAACAACAGCGCATCTTTCAGTCAATGTCCCAGGAATTAATATTTGAATGAAGTTGAAGTGATTGGAGTTTTCCTACATAAACTATTATAGCAGTTTAGTCAAATTCTGAGGCAAGGGTTCCAGTGGTGCTTGGAACGGACATGTAGCAGTTTCAGAGAGCTTCTGTGTGCAGTTCTTTCTAGCTCTGACTTTATTGACATCTAGTTGGTAAATTAAAATGGGCCATGGTGGGAGTACTAACACTACAGAAATTGGCCAATGCTATAATACACACCAAGACTTTTCTTTTTCTTTTCCCCCCTTTTCCTGGAGAATCAATTATTGAACATTTTCTAGCCTACCATGGGTCTTGCTCACATATTTGCCAACAAAATAGCAATATATGTAGAATGAACAAAATGTATGCCAAGTATTCTGATGTATTGTGCTGAAATGCTTGTGCTTCTTAACAAATCCATGCACCAAAGAACAATAGGAGATTTAAAGGATCCTAGGGTAAAAGGCAAGCTTGACTAAATTAGTGATAAGCAGAAAATTGGGATCTAAAAAGACTGAATTTAAATAACGTTGAAGAATAGTAAAATAGATTCAAAGTGTAAGAAAATCACTCACCACAATGTATAAGAAATTGTGTATTATATAAGCATATTGCTCAATGCAAAAGATTTAAAATTATATCTAAGAACACAAGGAAGTCACTGGAGCTGAATTGGGTTCAGAAGCTCCGTTTATTGTGTCTAAATATCCTGGTGCCCAGGCCCTGTGCCTGGAGGACAGATTCCTCCCACTGAACAAACTCCTTCTCTGCAGCCTCTGCCTAGGGTCTAGCTATAGGGGTTTTATGAATAATCAACCAGATTGGAAGATAAGTACAACTCAGATTTGCTTCTTTTTTGCTTGCAAGCTTAAAGTGTCAGTGCTTCTCCCTGTGTGATGAAAATGCATCCATTTCTTGCATTTGGAATTACAGGAAAGCCTCTCACAGTCTCTCCCTCACCAAATTTGCATCATCTCCCTTTACTCACTGACTTCAGGCACCTTTGTATCCTAACCATTCAAGATGCCACAGGTGTCTGAAAGTGTTTCATGGTAAGGAGCCCAGGCTCTGAGCTGAACTCACAGGCAGATTCCAGCTCTGCCCCCTGCTGCTGGGACTCTGGACTGCACTTCCTTTTTGGCCTCAGTGGTGTCCTGGAGCTCACCAGCATGGCACCTATCCTGGTGCCCAGGCCCTGTGCCTGGAGGACAGATTCCTCCCACTGAACAAACTCCTTCTCATTCCTCAACATCCACCTGCAATTCTTGCTTGACTCTCAGTACTTTGGGAACCAAGGGGAAGTCAGTTTTCCCATCCTCCAAACATTTACAATGTATAGGTGTGGGCAAATCAGATTACAGTTTTTCATATGAATTAAGACATGCAGGTTATGATTATTACAATAGGTTTATTAACTCAAATGAATGTCACAGTGGCACTGTAAACCTGCTTTTGACCACCCCTGGATTTAAAAATACAAAAAAGAGAGAAAGGAGAAATAAATGATGTAAAGAAATGACTTTGTAGCATAAAACACATCAAACTTCTGCCTTTCCATGTAGATGTGGGTATTAGTGGTGTAATAATCTCTTGTTTTGTGCCTGTTTCTTTATATGTCTTGACCCACTAATCACAAAACATATGAGCTAGGGGAAGATACTTCTATTACTTAAATGAAAGCAGTCCATAGGCAATTATAAAAATTCAAATAATACAAAAATATGTTGAATGAAAGTTAAAAAACTCTCACATCTTCTAATTTCATGGCATTACCCATATGAAATCTGTTAAAAGAGTTTAGCTGCTTCTTCCTAGTTGGTGTTCATGTGGGGGTTTATGTGTATGTGTGATATCATGAGCACATTTTTTGTTTGTTGTATAATAGTATCATATTATATAAATGTATTGTTATATAAATGAGCTATTATTTTACTTTATAGTGTACATTGGCAACTTTTCATCAATATCTAGTGCAGAGTATTAAACAATACTTTATACTTTATTTTAGAAGCCCCTTATTAATATATATCTACTTGTTTCTAACGTTTGGCCACTTCATAAAAAGTTGCACAAGACATATTTTGACACATATCTTTTGATCCATGTATAAGGAAACAACTGATTAGATATCTGAAAATGGAATTGTTGGGATAAAATGTAACACATTTCAGATTTTGGTAAGTATTGTTAAATGCTCTCTAAATAGGGTTCTCCAAATTAAATTCCCAACATCAGTATATCAAAGAAACCAATTCCCATCACTTGCTAATAAAAACTAAACATTATCACTGTTTTTTTTAGCATCAGAATAAGTTTAAGACCAAGAAACTCAATTGCTCTACGCTTGAGGCAAAAAGTCATATCCTTTAGTTTCAGTTTTGGGCATGGGCATGTGTCGTGTGTGTGTGTGTGTGTGTGTGTGTGTGTGTGTGTGTGTGTAAAGACCACTGATCCATAATTTCTGTGCAACTGCAGTTGTTTACCATTCAGTGCCTGGTGGTATCTCCTGCTCTTTAGACAGACAGTGGCTCTCGCAGCCTGGCTGCCCAAGGTTATCACTGAAGGCTCTGTTGAGTCTACTTCCTGGTGACGCAGGCCATGCTCTTGAGATCTTCCCTCAAAGATCAGGGGACCAGGGTGATGGCTCTATCAGCAGGAGAGGTCATCGCAAAGAGCAGAGGCTCTGAATGGGTCAAAATTGGGCTGGTGGCTGCAGCCTGGCTCTCCCGCCTGCCTAGCTATTTAGTCTGGCAGAATGTGGAGGGCAGCCACTGCAAGGACAGCCCTTTGCTTTCCCCTGGGCACAATTACTTATCAGGACTGGGGCTGATTAAGTATAAAGGGAAGGGGTGTCAGGGCCCAGGTGACACTATGCTTGCTGCCTTTCACCTCTGAGGAATAAGGGTTCAAGTGTCAGTCCTAGACACTCTCCAAGAGACTCCTCGCGAGTATTGAGGGGTTTTTTTGTTTGACACCAGAGATCTTTTGGGAACACACACACACACACACACACACACACACACACACACACACAAACAATGTCAGTCATTGTTCACAGAGTCTGCAAAGGTAGAGTATTCCCTACATACAATTGCACAGATGGCATAGAGAGAGATTAGACGATGGGTAACACATATAGATATGGGCAAACTTAGTCATAACCCACCTGTGTATTGACTCATGTGGAGATATGCATGAGTTTCCATGAGATCAGTTACTGAGGGAGGCCACAGCCAGTTTGTAACTGAAGAACAGCTTAGTAGAGTATTCATTTCACAAATGTAGTTAAAACTCTGGGTTTTAAAAAATATTTTCAAAGGGGCTTTTGCTCATATAATAAAATAGGAAATCTTACATGATCAAAGTGTGAGAAATGTACATGTAAAAGGTGTGATTAGAAAGCAAAAAGGATTCTTTAAAATATAGTTTATGATTTCAAAATTTTATCATTTTGCTGGGGGAAAAGCACACAGCCCTCTGACAATGAAACCAGTCTCTTGGATCCTGATGGGTGAGCTGATGTCACCTGTCCTTTCAACATGTGTCTTTTAAAACACCTACCATGTATTCTCAGGCTGAGATGCATGGTCACCTTTTCAATATTGTTTAATAACACCTATAGTTTCATCTTGCGGAGGCTTTATCTATATAGAATGAATGGGTCAAAGCTCTAATCCAATTTCTTCTTCACACATTTAGTTTTCATGTGTTTAAATGGAGTGTTTTCAGGAATTAAAGGAATAATTCAAGCATCTGATGAGTTTTCCAGGGGAAAAGAAAAAAGGTGTTTAGTAAGTCTACCAGTATACATAGGAATCAAGAGTGCTGCTCTGATATGGTCAAACTGCCCTGGGCTGGCAGAGGTCTCCTTGACCAAGTGGAAATGCATAACGGAACAGAAATGAGGCTACAAGTAGTTGCATTACAGAGTATGAAGTGGAACTGATACCATGGCCTTGCTTTTGCTTGAAATGGGCATTTGATGTGGTTTAAAGTCCAAGGATGGAATTGAATATTGTGTGAGAAGTATGATATCATGCAAAGACTGCTGAAAGAAGTAACCCAATAGTATATTTGATCACAATAGTATATTAGATTTGTGAGTTGTCATTTAACTCACAAAGAAATTCCTGAAGAACTCAGTCCTTGGCATTGATAAAGTCTGATAAAGGATTAGGTACAGATATCTTAGGAGCTTGAAATCAGGGTTTGTTTGGCAGGGATGAAACAGGGGGCTGTCCTGGTCAGCCAGGGTGTAGTCCTCAGGCTCTGTGTACCAAAGAATTCGCAAAAAAAAAAAAAAAAAAAAAAAAAAAAAAAAAAAATTGTGGGAAAAGCTTCAACAGAAGAAACCAGGCTGGCTTCATCAATTCAAAAATTACAGCTTTGGTATGGTCCAGTAGATTCATGTAGACAGCCATTAGAACTTTTGAGTAATCAGTTTCAAACACAAAATCAGCTGCTCTATAAAGTAAATGTTTCAGAATTGGAAGTGCTTCCATAGGCACTAGAGAGCTCACTCTGAAGTGTGTGAGAAGAAGGGGAGACAGACACTGAACAATGGCTTCCAGTTTTCCACATGAAACCTAGAGGTGTTCATTTTCGGTGCAAATTGAGACATTATATGCAATCTCTTAAGTTTAATGTTCCATTTTCACTCTCTATAATTTATCAAGATCATTCTCAGACCTATAATTTTTGTGGTTGGATGTATTTTGTGACCCTGCCCATTTGATTTCTTCTGCAAATTTCACATTCATTTTCTTTGACCAATTAGTGGATGATATATAACTAAGAAATGGGTAATAGTGCTATCAATATAATATTATTGACAGCATGATACAAATGTATAATATGTATGGTAAATTGATAACACTGTTAAAATGATAACCTTGATGACAGAGCCACTTTTCACACCATTGGAAATCTCCCTTGAGGTTGTTTTCTTTCATCCATCTATTTACTGAGTCACCTTACAGAAAAGGTATACATTTCATTTATTCTTTCCTTAGCAATGAATACATTTCACTCCTCTGTAGTCTCTACCTACTTCCCTACCACCATTACCCTCTAGATATTTTAAAGAATAAATCAACCATCTATTTTGCATGTTTTCTTTTGCCCAATCCATCTATGCAACGCCATTGTCCCCATATAGATAATAATCAATTATTTGAACTTTATCATAATAAAAAAAATCTCATTAGAATAACCCAGTTGTTTGTTTTCAGTGTTATGTTCATGTATAAATTTGCAATCCCAATTTTATTTTCCACTTGGATTTTCTTAATTTAACTCTCAGAAATTTTAGAAAACCTTTATTTTTTATCCTGAACCCTTCTTTATAACAAAACTTTCCAATATCTGAATTCACAAAAGTGTTCACTCATATTCAACAACATTGGTCTCTTAGGATAATAACAACAACAAAGATACCCAGAGAATTTTATTACATATAGACATCTTCTATGCATCAATAGTTCTTCACATATTTAGGTAGAAAGGAATTTGAAAACTTGTATGACTCTTTACAGGGCACCATGAGTATTTGATTCCAAAATACAAAGCAAAAATATTTGTCACTATAGCACACAAAATTTTATGTGCATCAAATAAAATATCAATTCATGTGTACAAATACTCACTTAAAAAAGCTATTCTATCAAACATGGTCAACTATTTACAAACATTTCTGTGAAAATTAATTTGCTGCTGATTCTATTTTACTAGCACTAACTTGCAGGAAAATAGAGCATATATGTTACACATTTTTCTTTTAAAATGTTTAAGGGAATTCCATGGGAAGAAAACTAAAATTTTTCACATGACATCCATATTTTATGAAGGTGTTCTTTGAATAATAGTGCACAACATTAATGAATTTAGATATTCAAAACTGATATATAATTAATATCTTTCTCAGTATTCAAATTACAAGAGCAATAAACAATATTATTAAATAATTTGTTGAATCTGAGTGGAAATTCTTGCTACACCACACTGTTCTCACATTTCTTCTTTATTGAGATCATTTCACAGGTATCACCTATAATATCAGCTTCACAATAATACACATTTAAAAAATCTGGTATATGTTTCCAACATGGAATTTTGATTGGACTTTTTTCTACCTTGATCTAACCAATAAATAGAGGCAAGTAAATTTCAAACTAAGTGCACATAGATCCCGACTTTTTGGAATCTTACTCATGGGTTTCATTTCAGAATCCTGCCTTCTGTTGAGACACCCTTTAAGAAACATTTTCTACATGAATATTTCTCACCAGGCAGTACCACATCCATCCCCCTTTCCAAATTAGTGTGAAATATTTCTCTACCTCAAATGGAACCATTGATCCCAGGAGAGCATGAATTTTTATCCTTAAGGTTGAAATATATTAGAAGCATCTTCAGATATATAAAATGGAATAAATTTATAAGTGCATGTATATATTTTTAAAGTGATCAATTAACTTCCTCTCTCACTTGTTTATTCATTCATCAATCAATCAATCAATCAATCAAATAATATGCTCCCAGATATAAGAGGACACAATTTGGGGGAAAACTAATAGGAACATTGAGTTCAGAGTTTCTGGTAAGATATGGGCTAGAGGACAAAATGGAAGCCATGAGTTGGAGAGAACATGTAACTTCTTTAGCTTCTTGTTCCCCTTTCCATTTCTCTTGCATCTATGATGGGGTTAAATTGCCCATAAAACAACAAAAAAATCTGATTTTTCTTTTTGTTTATTGAAGAAAACAGCCCAAAATGAATCACGAAAATGAATAGTCATAAAATTATAGATTCTAAAAATGGAAAGTGTGTTGAGTATAGGATGCTTGGTTTTTTAGCATAATGATTTTTTTTCTAATATCCTTTTGGGGAATTATTACAATGAGAGGTTGGAATTTTGTGGATATCTGCATGTTTCATCTTTAAAAACTAATTTATCCTATTTTCTCTGAGTTTCTTTTTCTCTGTTTTCATGTAAAGATATTCGAGTGAAGGAAGAACACTGGGTCTGAGAGAAAAGCTTCCTGTTGAACCATATCAGCGTCCCTCCTTTGAAAGGATCAAGGGAGACCTTGCCTCCTAAAGCACACCATGATTTTTGATGATCTGTCAGATGCAGTGGCAGCTTTCATGGCGGGGAGCGGCAGGGGGGGGGCGGGGTGGATATTTTGGGGAAAGCATGGTACATAGTAGGCCCACAAATGGTATGCTTGAAGGTTTGCAGAGAGAATAGCCACAAAGAGAGATGAGTGCCAACTGGGGGAGGAGAGAAATGCCTAAGAAGAGTCAATCATCAGTCAACTGAAAAAAACCATTCCTAATCTTCAGTTAAATCAAAACCAGTTGTGCCTTGCTAAGAAGAACCAATTACCTGGCTCTTTACAAGGGAAGGCAGAAGAGCCTTAGGCTATGTTCTGATGTTCTTGTCTGAAGGGGGGACACTATGAGAATCATAAATCAACAAACTTCCGGGTTAAAATATCTGATTTCATGCCTACTTGCATTTATACAAATGCCATATTGTGCTGGGATACCCAGAGGTTCTTAAAATTCTTCTTTGTGCTGTTGACTTCTACACGATTTCTCAGGCTGCTTGAGTCACAAACATGGGAAAATGCTGCTGAAGACAAGTTCTAGTCATTTTTAAATTTATATTACATATGTGACTATTTTTAAATCAATTTTGATACTATTCACTTTGTGACACTAAGATAGGGGCCAAATGGGCTGCTCCTTAGTCTTCTAAGAAGACACTCTGAGCTTTGCCAGATGCTGAGATGCAATAATAATTATCTGTTTAATGTGGCTCCGCTTCCTCCAGCAAAATTTCTGAAGCCCATGGAATTTGAGATTCCTTCCTTGTTAGCCAAAAGGCTCCATGGAATTTCTTACACACCTTGATAAAAGTCCAGAATATTCAGCTATATTTCTTTCATCTTTTGATATCCACTATTTTTTTTCATGACCTTCTAGATATTGTTTGTCTCCCAGTGAATTCCACTGCTCCCATCCCTTTGAATTTTGAGATCTCAGGGTTCTCTGGTGATTAACCAATTCCAGTTCTTCTGTGTTGTTGGTAGGCAATATTTTGTTCTATTACAAATATCACAACTACACACAGGGGACTAACCTTACCTGCTACCACATACTCTAGTGCTAACACAACAAAGTGTGGAATCTTTGGCTCTGATCTACCGCCATTTCTTATAGAGACTCGCTTCCCCTGCCCGCCTCCAGGGCAAGACTGAAGGTCAAAGTTTTACATGTCCTGCAGCATGGAATTGTCTCTCTTCTTCAACACTTCAGTCATTGAACCTCTCTCTCTTTGGGGCGAGAGTCTTTTTCTTTAGGAATCAATAAACTTCATGCTTAAAATATCTGATTTCATGCCTACTTGCTTTTATACAAGTGCCATATTGTGCTGGGATACTCAGAGTTCTCCTTAAAATTTTTCTGTGTGCTGTTGACTTCTACATGATTTCTCAGGCTTGAGTCACAACCATGGGAAAATGCGGCTGAAGAAAAGTTCTAGTCATTTTTAAATTTATATTACATATGGGACTATATTACATAGGAGACATATATTTTATCATATATGTAACAACATTTTTATATTTTCCTTCTAGCTTCTTAGAATAGATTCTAGGGTGGAGCACATTAGTCTTTCCCAGAAGGCTGGCTTATAGATCAATATTGCATATTAGTTCAAGGAATAACTCAGTCTCCCAGATATACATATCTGGATAGAACTAAATACAGAGAGTCAGAACTTGGAGAACTCTAACTGGGTTCCTGGTTGAGTTGTGTCAGTCCAACAAATTTTGAGGAACAATAATGATGACTTTATATTTTTTAAAATTTTATTTAGCTGTCTTTCAACTATATTTTAATTAGCTGAAGTGTGTCATACAATTTGCCACAGGTCCCACTATCTTCATTGTTTACATTTATATATTTTTAAAATTCTTTATTGTTTAAAGTATTACATATGTCTCCTTTTCCTCTCATTGACCTCTGCCTGGTCACTCCCACCCCCCAGCACATGCCCTCACTCCCCTAGTTTCTGTGTCCTTTGGTTAAGCTTATATGCATGCATATAAGTTATTTAGTTGATCTCTTACCCCACTCTCCCCTGCCTTCCCTCTGATGTTTGATGGTCTGTTTCATGCTTCTCTTTCTCTGAATCTTTTTTCATTAATCAGTTTATGTTGTTCATTATATACCACAAATGAGTGAGTTTATGTGATATTCATCTTTCTCCGACTATCCTAGGACTTGTTAACTTCTCCCCATGCTGCTCCATTGTTGTGGCATCCTACAGCAAGGAGAACAGAAAGTAAGATAAGAACTGAGCTGTTCTTGTCTTCTCCCCACCTTCTTTTGCCTGACTCCTTACCCTGCCTCTTCAATGGTTCCTTCTCTCTCCTTGGCTGGGGGTGCAGCCATTTGGGTACCAAGGTGTAAACATTTATATAAGAAATATTTCAGTAGTTCTCCAGGAAAAAAACTGGATAAAGAATTATGAAAATTGAATTTTATCATTTTCTGTGCCTCTAACAAGCTGTGTGACCTTGGGAAAGTCATTGCCTCTCTGGACTTGTGATTGTTCTTCTGTAAAAAGAAGAGACTAGCCTAGAATAAAGCTCAGCTTTCACAGGGTTCAGATTCTCCATGACTCTATGATAGAAACAAACCAAGTATTTCAGCACATGTTCCAAAATGTTGATAAAATGACTTAATTTGACTGTGTTAATGTCAACTCCATGCATTTCAAAAATAACATATTTCCTTGCCTTTATTTTCATTCTTTTTTTTGTTTGTTTGTTTATATAAATGTTCTTACTTGTTGCCATAGGACTAAAGAAAATTTCATACTGCCTGATCAGGTTTTTCTTTATTTTATTATTATATTATTTGATCACAGTTTGAATGTCATAATACAAATCAGAGTAGTCCAAAATAGTGGAGAGCCTGTCAAGATTTTCTTGAGGAAATTCACAGGAACTTCCTGTTTTTTCACAACCATTTAGCATATGCCAGATGGAGAAAATAATGCATTGCTTCCCAAAGAGTTGAGAAGGTGGGTTTTCACACATAAAAATACTATCTTTGATCTCTGAACAACCAATAGATCTATGAAGAAGAAAAAGTGGCCAAGGATCTGCACAGAGTTTCTGGTAGTAGGAAGTTCCTGCATAAGTGTGAGAAGAATTTAATTTAGTCTTTTATGTGTCTGTAGGTGTGGTGGGATTGAGGAAGAAACAGGCTTCCTGAACACTTTAAAGAGATTGGGCTCCTAGAAGGCAAAACGAAGACTGCGGGTTAAGCTTTGTGGTGATAAGGAAGTTGAATGTGTCCAGGCCAAATAAGTAGCTTTGAGGGCTCCTTCAAGACGTATTCCTGAAATCACTGGCACCTTATTAAATCCTTGGTACCAGACTGCTTGGCTCAGAGAATTTCTATGAGGCCTGGCCAGCACCTGCTTTAATTTCTGATCCTTTTGTCAGAATTTCACTGCCTGGGATGGGATTCTCCCTTCCTGTGCAATCCTCTGCATGACACCACCTGAAGGTTGCAAGCCTCCATATGAGGCCCTGAGGTACCCTATTTAGATGGCCTCTATTCATCCCAAATCCAAATGGTACCTTCAGGTCATCATTAACTCCTCTTCTTCTCACAGCTCATCTCCAAGCTTCAGAAATCTGCCTTCAGATACATGGAACTCTGACAACGTCTTCCCATCTCCATGCGTTTACTATGACCGAAGCCACCATCATCCCCTGAGCCTGTTTCTCTGCTTGTGTCTTTGCTGTTTATTCTAGAGATCTGTTTCTACATAGCAAGCTTTCCCTAAAGTTAGTGGGTGAAAACAATACCCCTGATTCTGTGGGGTTGACTGGGACTCAGCCAAATAGTCTTCCTATTGGTCACCCTTAGGGTCTCCCCTGCATCAGGTGGATGCCACATGGAACGTTGGAGATGGCTTTCCACACGTCTTGCTCTTTAGCTGGTGAAGCTTGTCTGAGTTCAGCTGGGTTCTCAACCTCTGTCTTACCTCATGAAATCTCTGGCCTCTCCCTTTCCACATGGTCTTTCACATGGGCTCTCTGCCCTGGTAGCCGAGCTTTAACCATGGAGTCTTAGGGCAACTAAAAAGACAAAGCCCACCAGGCCTTTGCAAGCACAGTTTTACTTCTACAAAAATATTTTGGTGAGAGCTAGTCACAGGGCTGTCCCAGATTCAGTGTGGGAGGGGACTATGAAAGAGTGTGAATGCTGGGGGTTGTGGTTCACTGTGGGCCACCTGTGAATGCTAGAGACCACACCACTATGGTCTGTTCTATGCACAACAGCAAGAAAGAACTTGTTAAATGTCAGACCACATGCCTCTGCTCAAAACTCTCCAATGGCCTCTGGTGGCACACATAGTGGAAGTCAAAATCTTGTAAATGACCTTGATGGTGCATACAATCTACACCCTTACCTCTGGTCTCATGCCTTTCCTTCCTTCTCTTCTCTCATTCTTCTCCAGCCACACTGCATTCTCTGTGCTCTCTAGAATTCATCAGGCTCTGCCAGATACCTCTGACCTCTTCCCTCCCCTTCTTTAAGTCTTCACTCAAATATCACCTTCCCAATATAGTCCCTGGCTCCCCTATATAAAATTGTAATTCCACCCTCTTTACTCTCTGTGCCCTTTCCTAGTTTTAATTTTTTATTGTTTACCATCACCAATAAACATAGTGTATATTTTGCCTTTTAATCTCATTACTTTGCTGTTCTCTCCACAATAAGATATCAGGTAAGAAAGTAATTCCAAAACAGCAAGGCTCTGCCAGTTCAATTCATTGTTTTATCCTCAGTATCTAAAACAATCTCTGGAATACAGTAAGATTCACAAATATGTGTTAAATGAAAAAATGAATGCTGGCTCCCATGTCCACTTTAGACTCCTACTTGGTGCCCTCTGAACAACTTGGCCCCTATGTTTCTAGGAATACATACATTACTGCTCCTGGGAAACCTCTTGAAGTAGACCTTGAGAGACATGGGGTTGGGTTCCAAACATTGAGAGGTTGGTGAGTGACATCATAGATCCTATACAGGGCATGAACAAAGGGCAGAGAACCATCTGGCAATGGTGAGCCTCAGATGACACAAACTATGGATCCAGTGGGAAAAGATGTAGAAAATCATGCTGCCTAGGCCAGGGATTTCCAGATTACAGAGGGCTATGAACACCAGAGTCTCTCAAGCAGGAAAACAACTTTCTAAAATGGGAAGCTTAGAGAATGGATTATCTGCAGTACTGAGGATCGATTATTGGATGCCTATAAACCAGGCATCATGTAGATGTATCCTATAGATCATCACAAACCCTCACCACAATGGTCCAGGAAGATGTTACTTTCCAGATGGAGAAAATTCAAGTCATGTAGCCAAGTCAGGATCCAAAATAAAATGGGATTTAACTCATATCTGTCAGTGTTTTGTTTTGTTTTTGTTTGTTTGTTTTGTAGAATCATCACCTCACTGTCCAACTACCTTCATATACTTTTCAAAAGAAATACTTAGCTGAAACTGGTTTGGCTCAGTGGATAGAGCATCCGCCTTTGGACTGAAAGGTCCCGGGTTCAATTCAGGTCAAGGGCATGCACCTTGGTTGCGAGTACATCCCCAGTAGGAGGTGCGCAAGAGGCAGTTGATCTATGATTCTCTCTCATCAATGTTTCTAACTCTCTATCCCTTTCTCTTCCTCTCTGTAAAAATTCAATAAAATATATTTAGAAAAAAAGAAAAAGAAATACTTGATTCTATCTATTTGAGACTGAGGAGGAAACATGCAAGTAGTTTTCTTAATGTAATAATGAAAGAATCTATTATGTTTTTATTTTTATATGTATTAAGTTTCAGAAAGTTATTATTTGAAGGTAAATTAATAGATTTAAATTATCAGGAAAGTATGATTTTCTTTCTAAATAATAGGTCACCCTTAGCAGTTTTTCTGACTACTAAAGTTTTTAGAGCTTTTTGATCCTGACTTCCAATTTGTAAAAGTTGCATTTAGCAAGTATGAAGATGAATTCTTTTACACAATTGTGAGGCACCAATATCTTATAACCTTTCATCTGCCTGCATTCTTGATCTTTAAGAGGATAAGCCTATGGGTTTCCTGACAAGCGGTGGGCTCCGTATAACCAGAAGTATTCATCAAAGAGATGTGGATGTATAGGTTCTTATATCCGATGGAGGTGAGGTGAATTGACTATTGTCACTCCCAGCTGGAAAATTCCAAACTTCTCTAAGATTTCTTCAGTATGCAGGATTATTAAGGGAATGACACATATAATTTAGTTTATGTAGAGCACAAAATATATGAAGTGAAGTAATAAAAGAAAAGGCTGAAGAAGCAAATAGAAGACAGAGTAAAATGGTTTATATTATACACTTAAGAAAGAAATAAACTTTGAAGAATACAAATAGTATTTTTAAACAATAACAGACCATTGAAGAACCGGGGAAGATATTGTCAGCCAATGGTCATTGGCACCAATTCAATGCCAAAAGGAATCCCTAATTTGGTTAAGAAAGAAATTTTATGTAGTGCAAATAGCTCGATTGTGACACAGCATGACTGTGAAGACAGCACTGCTGTGGAAGGGTTTGATAGTGTTCCTGTTTTATTATGAAGAGCAGGATTATGAAACAGCACAGCTGGGAAAAGGCCCTAGAGCAAGGTAGCTCTCCGGGGAGGCATCCCTATTGTGAGGCCCCTCTCCAGCTAGCAGCTCTGGTTTGGTCTGATTTGCTCCACTTGTGGTCTGTTCCACCCTACACCAGTCTACCTCACTCTGCTACTGGAATGGTCTAGACTGGTCTGACCTGCTCCAGAAAAAATTATTTAGCTTTAGCCAGCAAAATGCAGTCTTCTGTCCTCCTGTACTCTCAGAGCCAGAAGGGAGCTGACTTATCTGTCATCAACCTTGTCCTTGATTGGTCATGCTCACACAAATGAGGACTCCAAATCCTTGCTCCTAGTTTGGTCCAAAAGGCATTGTCCTGGATTAATTAGGATATGATTGGTTGGTGATATAACCCTGCAGCTCCAATTGGACAGGGAAAGACTCAGACCTATTGGTTGAAAAAGGATTCCAGGAACTCCATTGTAAGGGGTGGCTCACTTGGCAGAAGCACAGCGCAGAAAGCCAGTTCAGTGCAGGAGGCAGGCAGCCTAGTGCAGCCTTCTCCCTGAAGTAGACTTTGAATGAGAGGTTCCCGTATAGAAATAGCTTTAGAATCTGTGTCTTGTTATTTGTCTGTTTTTATTTAAATTTGAACCTGGTGAGCCACCAGGATCACGGTCAGGACCCACAATATAATAAAATTAGGGTTTGGAAGGACACTAGATATCTTTTATAGCAAGGATATCTAGTAACATGGTAACATGGGATTTGATTTTGTCAGATTTCTAAGTCTACATCCAGAATAGGAATAAAGACTTTTAAGGCTTTATGATCACACTTCAAATGTGAGATGATATAATGCCTTAGCAAACTTTTGAAGTATTTGTTGAGGTGAAGTTAAATAAAGTCTCATATGGCTGGAAGAGGAAGAGATGATAATTTTTATTTATTTTCTATCCTCACTTAAAGAGCATGAATGAATAGTAAAAATGCTCTGTTAGGAAACAGAATTCACATGCAAATTGATGGAGTAAAACTCCTATCTTATACCCCTATCTTGAGTTAAAGAATTAACTCAAAATACATCAAAGACTTAAGTGTAAGACCTGGAACCATAAAACTCCTAGAATAAGACATAGGGGAAAAGCTACTTGATTATTGTCTTAACAATAATTTTTTGGCAGTGACACAAAAAGCAAAAGTAAAAAAAAAAATTCAACAGAAAGTACTATTTCAAATTTAAAAGCTTCTGAACAGCAAAGGAAGCAAACACAATAAAGAGACAACCTACAAAATGGGAAAACAATATTGGCAAACCATTTTCAGATAAGAAGTTAATGTTCAAAATATGTAGGGAACTCTTACAATTCAATAAGGAGGGAGCGAAAGAGAGAAAACACACATACACACAGACATGCACAAACATACATCAACCAAAAAATATATATATAATCTGTTTTTAAAAAATGGGCAGAGGACCTGAATAAACATTTTTTCAAATAAGACATACATGAAAAGGTGTCCAATATCACTGATCACTAGGGAAACAGAAATCAAAGCCACAATGAGATCTCACCACACACTTGTTAGAATTGCTATGAAAAAATAGACATGAGATAATAAGTGTCGGTGAGGGTGTAGAACAGGGAACCCTTGTGCACTGCTGGTGGGAATTTAAATTGGTGTAAGAAGCAATGGGAAGTTCCTTAAAAATTAAAAATACAACTACCATATGATCCAGCAATTCTACATCTGAGTATATATGCAAAGAAAATTGAAGTCAGTATCTTGAAGATACACTGTATCCCTATGTTTATTTCTATATTATTTACTATAGCCAACACATGAAAACAGCCTAAGTGTCCAGTGACAGATAAATGGATAAAGAAAATGTGATATTCACCCACATACATGCATACACAGGGACACACACACACTGGAATATTATTCAGCTGTAAAAAGAAGAAAATCCTACCATTTGGACATCAATGGACTTCCTTGAGGGCATTATGCTAATTCAAATAACTCAGACAGAAAAAGATAAATACTGTATGATTTCACTTATATGTGGAATCTAAAAAGTCATCTCATAGAAACAAAGTAAAATGAGAGCTGCCAGGGATTAGGAGATGAGAAAAAAAATGGAGAGATGTTAGTCATAGCGTAAAAGTTTCAATTGTAAGATGAATAAGTTCTAGTGATCTAATATTTAGCATGGTGACTATAGTGAACAATACTGTATATATACTTAAAAGATCTTACATGTTCTCACCACACACACAAAAAATTGTAATTATTTGAGGTGTGTATATATGATTTTGATGGCATTTTTAAACATTGTTAATTAATTAGAAGGTTTTATTCTTTTGACTTATTGATGTGATATATTCTATTAATTGATTTAATAATGCTCTCCC
Source organism: Pipistrellus hanaki (assembly GCF_964339955.1). Classification (NCBI taxonomy): domain Eukaryota; kingdom Metazoa; phylum Chordata; class Mammalia; order Chiroptera; family Vespertilionidae; genus Pipistrellus; species Pipistrellus hanaki. The sequence goes on along the minus strand of NC_140512.1, from coordinate 12,808,603 downwards.
ATTCTTGGTTTCTGTGATAAACCCCACTTGTTCATAAGCAGCTATTGATTTAATCCATTATTAATTTTATTTCTAATTATTACTTACAATGTGTCTATATCCATGTTGATTTTGTCCTGTTACTTTTTTTTTTTTTTTTTAGAAGTATGTGTTCTCAGCTTTCAATATAAGTTATACTTATCAAGAATTGGAAAGCTTTCACACATTTTTTTCATGGGAACAGTTAAAAATTGTGGGAATCACTTCTCCCCAGAAAGTCTTAAAGAATATCCCAGTCAAACTGTCTGGACTTGGAGTTGTTTTTGGAGATAACTTCTTGGCAAACTCTTTTTTTTTTCTTTTTCTGTTGTTATTGGCCCCATCGATGTTCTGGTTTTGCATATTCTATTTGGTTAATATTCTATTTTTTCCCAGAAAATTATCCTTTCAGTAAAGTTTTCAAATGCAATAAATTTCATATTCTATTATTTTATTTTAGAAATATTATCCATATATACAGAATATACACTCTTCTTTTATTTTTTATTATGGGTGCATCAGTATCTTTCTACCCCGTGTGTCTTCTTTTTCTTTTTCTTTTTTTATGAGGAGTCTTATTTTGTTATATATTTTTAAACATCTTGAATTTAATGCTCAGTTAATTTATATTTTCATACCTAATAATGACACCTTTTTTTGTTGTTGTTGTTGTTGTTTTGTTTTGTTTTGTTTTTCATTTTACCTCTGAAAAGAACTTTGGTCCATTTCCAATGTTTTTTTGGGCAGTGTTTTTATTTTATTTTAACTGTTTTTTAAATAGTAAGTAATTCTATTCAAGAATTTAAATAGAATTTAAATTTATTTTATTAAATATGTCAATTTTTTAAAAATACCTTTTATTGATTTTTTACAGAGAGGACAAGAGAGGGATAGAGAGTTAGAAACATCGATGCAAGAGAAACATCAATCAGCTGCCTCTTGCACACCCCCTACTGGGGATGTACCCTCAACCAAGGCACATGCCCTGACAGGAATCGAACCTGGGTCCCCTCAATCCATAGGACGACACTCTATCCACTGAGCCAAACCGGTTTTGGCTAAGTATGTCAATTTTATTTCAATTAACAAAATGAACAACTTTGTCCTCTCTTCCTCCTCCCAATTTTAAAAACCTTTCCCCCTCAACCTCTTGACAGTTGACACTGTGGGAAGTCCAAGTCAAACCTGATGGTTAATACTTATTAAGGAGTCTGTTTTCTCTCCAGCCATACTCCAACTTACAAATTGTAAAGTCATGGCTCATGGGCCTCTTCTAAAATAACAATAGTCCTCTGCTACTATAGCTAGACCTTATCATTTGATTGGGCAATTTATGTGGATGAGTCTTTGCTCTAAAAGCTAGCTTTCTATATATATATTAAAACCCTAATATGCAAATAGACTGAACAGTGAAATAACCGAACCACTGATCGCTATGACGTGCACTGACCACAAGGGCTCACACGTGGAACAGATGCAAGAGAAACATCAATTTATTTACCTCAGAAAATAGTTCTCCCATTGACGTGGCTCTGAGTACTCCTTGGTCCAGTAATGCTTTATGTCTGTGAGATGCAGCAATGAGGGTGTGAGCGCCTTTCTGTCTGGTTCACATCGTGTTGTATTATGTTTTCTCTTTCCAAAGAAACATGTGGCAGCTTCAGAAAGTTTCTCAATCCCATCCATCACTCATGTAAGTCTTCATATTGCTTTCAGATGAGTAAAAATTATAAATAAACTCTTCTGGGGGCTCTTCTTTGGCAAATTTCTACCTCTCTACAGGTTTTGTGAATATTTATATGGAGGAGTGAGAATTAGAACAATTCGCTAGTTGACATCACAACCCTCAAGTCATAAGGACTCTAGAAATGCCCTTCTTTAACTTGATAAACCATTGAACTAACTTTACAGTTTTTAATGCCCTAACTGGTAACTCTCATCACATGTTCAGAGGATATAAATGCCTGAACTAACAATGGTTCTGCCAAAATCTCCTCCTTGGAAACTCTGGGCTGCTGAGAGTCTATTCCCATTAGCTTCTGCTAAAAGAATTAGTTAATTTATTAAAGAGAATTGCTTGGCCTAATAAAATTAAGTAACCTATGAAACAAAAACTTTAAAAAACACATCACTTATAAAGGAAATGATTACTGACATGTCAAGTCTTCATTTAATTTGCAGTAATACAAATTAAACATGTCGATTTTATTTCAATTAACAATTATTCCACCACATGCTGGAATTAAAATTACTTTATTTTTATTTTAAATATTATCCTATACAAATATCATTCCCAAACTTCAAGGTAGAATGTTGTCATCAGAACTTTTGTGAAACTAAGATAAATGTGTTGACTCTGTGCCCCAACTGTCTATATCCAACCAGAGAATAAATCCAGAGTAAAACCAACCCATCCTGCCTCATGTTTAACCATCAGAATTCTAAGCACGAGATAGCTCACAGCAAATTTCTAGCCAGTTATTAATATAATATTTTGTTTCAGTGTCTTCTTCACTCACAAATTAAAATATTGTTTATCTGAGATACCCAAACACACAGAAAAAAAAAAAGGTCAGTTTGTTTTATTAAACACTACCTAAAACTCAGTGCTGGGAGTAAAAGAAATCATAAAATACTTAAAAAAAAAAAAAAAAAAGGAATCTCCTAAGTATTCCCTAATGTACAGATGATAGAAACAGTTTTAGTAGTTTTTTTTACTTTGTGTTATATTCTTGCTTCAAAAAGGAAACAGTTGTTACAGAGCAAATTTCATCTATTTTTTTACTGTATTTTCTTCTAGAAAAGATTCTATCGCCTTACAATATAAAGAGTGGCTCCCTGCCCACTGGAAACTGACTTGAATTCTATTCTACTATCAAAAAACATATATATATATATATATATATATATATATATATATATATATATATATATATTGCTCTTTATCTTCTATTGGTAGACTGATATATCCTGCAATGAATTTTCCCTGTCTCATTGTGTTCATCTATTTTAAAATGATTTAAAAATAAATTAAGGACCCAAACTTATAAAAATGTGTAATCCTGTTCCTCTGTGGCCTTGTCTGTCTAGCCGTAAATCTGACATTTACAGCAGTGCTGTTTCTATCCTTCCTTTTGCCCAGGTCGCCATGCATTCATGTTTAAATGCTCAGAGAAACCCGTTCCAAATTCTCTATGGGGAATACCGCTTCCTTACTCTGTATTGAACTTTCCCTGTCAGCCTTGACAAAGACAAGCACAAGGAAATGGAAGCCCTTGCAAAAAAAATTATGTTTATTTGTCTTGATCTTCAGGTATCATCTTGTCTACAAATGTAGTTATTGCTGTCTTTTTTCTGGTGTACAGCTGCTTGCAACATGTGGTTATTTGAGGATAATTGAGCAATCCCTTTCTGATGAGACTAATCGTACAGAGGCAGCAACTGAAGGTCTTCCTGTCTGTCTGGGGCAATAACTGGGGGACAAGCTTACAAGCTTCTTGTTCTTTTTCATGCTTCTCATTTGCAGTCATGGAAGATTTTTTAAAAAGCACAAAACAAAACAAACATCTGCAGGACACTTCTGACACACAAGGATGTGTTTGAACGTAGTAGTAGCATTTGGAAATGCCTGTTTCATTTGACAGAATTTGCAAATCACATTTTTCCCCCTCAGAATAGCTTGTAGTGTAGAAATGCTTCCATATGCTACAAGTTGTTCTCATCATTTTGCTGAAGGGGAAGCAGAAAGAAGGAAACAGTGGCTGAGTCTGTAACTTGCATTAAGCACCAAGCTTTGCGGTGGCTCCCGTCAGTCCTGACACCAAAAACATGGGGTTCTTGTAAGTGACGCTACTTGATAGTCTTGGTAGGTGGTTTCTCTCTGTGAAAATTCATCTTCGTATAAATTCTTTAGTAATTCTGTGAGCTAGTATTCTAGGTAAATGGTTCTCAGTTCGTTTATCAGTGGAAAAAATGTTTTAGCTCTTCTTTGTATCACATAGTCAGAAACAGGTCTAATGGTCTTGTTTTCTAACACCTGGCAGAGAAAATCTTTGTTCATAATCTTATACCATTTCATTAACCATCATAATGGAATATGGTGGCATCTAGGTCCATAGTCAACAAGAATCTCAGTTAAATGGAAGTCCTCTGTCTCATTCTTTTCACTTCAGAAAATGACACGATCTCTTGAGGCAAGATGGAGAAAAGAGTTGTAACATGTGTGCAAACATTTATTAAGAATCATGAGTTTGTCAAAGCAGACATGTAGGGTTAAAGCATGATAGAGGGTTGATTCTGTGTTTCATCTTCAGGATTTCAAAATACAGATGTTCATCCATTAACTTACCATTTCAACACAGATTTCTTGAACACCCAACTATGTTCTAGGACAGAAATTAAGGCAAGGTCCCCTAAATGGAAGACTTATATTCCAAAGGAGAAAATTAGAAAAGCAAATATGAAGATTCAAATTAAAAACAAAAATATGATCTCCAAGGAAAAGGACAGAGTAGCTAATTCTGCTGGAGGAATGAAGAAAGGTTCCTGGAGGGAGTTACATCTGGGCTGAGTTTGAAGGAGCAAAGGCATTTTCCAGGTGCAGCATTGAGGATGAATATTTTGGTCGGAGGGAAGAGCACACATAAAGATGAGGGAGGCATGGTGTTTTCAGGGAGTAGGGAAAGAATCCAAGTCAGAGCAAAAAGCCACAGGAGAGCCGTGGGGGAGGCCTGCCTGTGAACGCTGGGTCTCCTTCCTGGAGAAGGAGCTGTAGAGAGCACTATTAAAGCAACATCACAGGGATTTTTATCGTGGAAAAGTGACTATTGATGCAATGTGAAGGCTTAAACAGGAGGCAGAAACAGTAGTAGGTAGCTAGGAAGTTAGGAGCTAATATAAAACAGAATTAAAGCTCCTATAGCTCAGGATATCCCAAGTATATATAGTATTTGTTAAAAAAAAATATTAACATGACCAGGTGATCTAAATTCTCTATTATGAATCACCAATTTGAAAAATAGAAATACCCACATATTCTTCTATTATAGTAAGAATCAATTTTTAATATTCAATTATTTTCCACTGCAATAAAACACAAATGAACAAAATATATTTTAAAATAATTTCCTGTAGGTCTTGAAAAATAAAAATCTTTGCTTCTAATTTTTAGTAAATTTATTTATTTGCAGTGCTTTTTGTTTTATTTTAGTTTTATTTCTTAATACTGTGAATCAGCTTTTGGGAATTAAAAAAAAATACTCCTGCTCACCCCAAAAAATTGGAGCTGTGGTTCTTAAACATGACGCTTCACTGTGGATACTCAATTCACCGGGTGAGTCATCAGGTGCCATTGTGTTCCTTGGACAGTTTAAAAGGGTTTTTTGTTTTGTTTTTGGGTTTTAGCCTATTGTTTATACCTTTCAGAACCTTGTGTCTTTCCCACATGTGTTGTCCTTTTTGACTTTGTGAGAATTCAGGGGGAAAAAAATTTTTTTTAAAGGAAAGAGCAATCAGACTCTGTATTTCTTTACCAAATTTATAGTGAATGACATCTGCAATGATGAGTTTTAAAACAATTAAAAAAAAAAAAAAAAAAAGGTCCCTATCAGGGAACACTTTTGCATTTGAATAATGAGCTGTCTATGTGCCTAACTCATGCTAAAAGCAAAACCACGCCAAAGATAAGCCTTGGCTATAACTTCTAAAACCGAGGTGAGCTTGGGTGGGGGAAAGAAAAGCACTTCGGATCCTGAGAAGGCAGTTTCTGCTTGTTCTGGAGCCAGGTCCAGCATTTGTGAAGCGATTAAATTCTCTGAAACTTGGTGCGCTATTGAGGAGAGCCCTTGCCCATTGTTGCTGGGCTGGGTGTGCCCATGTGAGAAGTGCAACATGAGGCATCAGAACGATGAGAGATAGGAACTTCAAGGGAAGAAGAACGAGCTAAATAGTGCTCTTTGTTTCCAAAGCACACGGTAACAAGACAAGCCGCTTCATAAGCACCGTGCTCTGGGCCCTCGGAGAGCCTGGCAGAGGAGCGTGAGGGGGGCACTCAGCGCTCCGTACCCAGGCTGCGGAGGGAGACTCACAGGTGGTCAGGCAGAGTGGCTTATCCTGTGCCCGGAGCCACACCCTGGCACTCTTCTTCATGCCTCCTTAAAGGAGGGACTCTTTGCCAGGGACTATGGTCTCATGACAAATCTAGTTCACATGCTGAAAGGATAGCAATTTAATTCTGTAATACCATCCAGCCCGATTTAAATGGGTCTTCCCAAGAAAGACAGCATCATTCAAGGGGCAGGGTATCTGATCAAGCTGACATCCACCAGGATCTTATATTCCTCTTCTTCCCTTTGCCCTTTCCCCTGGCGGCCCAGAAGAAGCACCAGAGAGAGAAGGAGAGCTGTGTGTTGCAACGGATGGGACAAAAAAGAAAAACGGACAACCAGACACCTAGAAAGGAGCATGCCAACTCAATCCGCTGTTTGTGGGCTTCCAAAGTCAGCACAATGAAAACACTTCGGGCTACATTCTCAGCAGCTGTAACGGGACGCAGCCACATGATTCTCATTAATGGTCCTGGGAATCCTGCAGTGGAAACCTCAGCCCAGTGCTGAGAATTCTCTCCATTGTCTTATATCCCCCGAAGTCAAAAACAGTTGTTATGTAAATGTTGTGTTGCTTCATTCCCAGTGTACCTTTATTCTCTCTTCTCCCCGGTTAGGCATATGCGCGCACACATCTAAATCATGCAGATCTTGCTTACAAGGAAAGCATACAACCAGGGCTGAGGGGGCTATGAAGATAAATATCTATTCCAGTCCCCGATGCTGAGGGAGGAGGCTAGGCAGGCTGGTGGGGCCATTAGCACTTGTATACGCTGCTGAGTCAGGGTGGCCTGCCACAGTTTCCTGCTGTGGAATGGTGTTGCTCAGAATTGCCTTTTAAATAAAATTATCCCTGAAATGGGCAGAGAAGTAGAAATTAAAACAAGTTCATAAAAGTCTTTCAATACAATGCTTCAAAAAAAAATGAATATGCCATTGCTAAACAAAGTTGTCAAAACAAGCAGAAAGAATGACCTGTGCCTGTGGTAAGCTGTCTTATTCTTAAATTCAGATTGGCCAGCCAAGACCCAAGCATTGACCACTCTTTCTAGATTGCAGCACAGTCAAGTGTTTCTGCATCCAACACACCCTTCCCTGACTTCTCTGTGTGTGTGAAATGTTGTTGTTGTTGCAAAGAGGCAAAGACACAAATCCTGAACGTGTCAGCTGAAAAACCTAGAAAATCAAACGCCTGTGGATGAGATTAAGTGAATCTTCCAGGCAGAGTTTTTCACTTTCTTTAGAGAGTTTAAATTCGATTTGAGATTATTGGAGGGGATGGGGTTAAGAAACAACATGAAAAATCTGCCCTACCTACTGTAAAAATACAAAACAACAAATCCTGAATGAGCTTGTCCCTTGTTAGCAGAACGTCCACACTAGGAGATCATATAGGCCAACCCTAATGTTACAGATGGGCAACAGAATCCCAGACATAATGAGTGACCTACACAAAATTGTACAGCATTAAGGGCAGGGAAGAAATGTAACTGCAGTCTTCAGTTCATACTTTGGTGTTCTTTACAATGACCTTGTCACAAAAAGTATTTGAATGTCTTTTATTAACTTATACCTGATCAAATTCTCAAGTTGAAAATTTCTTTGGTATTACTATAATTTTATTTTTGGTTCATAAAATTGGTAGATTTTAGAAAGAATTTTTTGGATTTCTTTTTCTTTTTTAAACTTTGGAGTTTTTTTTTTGTTTGTTTGTTTGTTTTTTTATATTTTATTGATTTTGAACAGAGACGAAGGGAGAGAGATAGAGAGTTAGAAACATCGATGAGAGAGTCATCGATCAGCTGCCTCTTGCACACCCCCTACTGGGGATATGCCTGCAACCAAGGTACATGCCCATGACAGGAATCAAACCCAGGACCCTTCAATCCCCAAACTGACGCTCTATCCATTGAGCCAAACCGGTTTTGGCAGATTTCTTTTCTTTTAAGTTTTTTTTTTTCCTTTAAAAAAAACTGCAATGGTCACAAAATAAAATAATATAAGTAAACTTTCATATAATGAATATGTTTCCATTTGTCAAAAAGTAGTTTGATTAATTTTTAAAAGAAACTTAATTCCTTTAATATGAAATAATTTGAATTTCCTGCACCGTGAGCTTTTGCAGAATTTGGCCTGCATTGGGCTGGGAGGCATTACTTATTTATATACTTGAAAACCAAAGCTTCAAGGTCAGGTGAACTTGGGTTCAGTCTCTGCTATCACTGTGATTTTGATGATCCTGATTGAATTATTTCATATTCCTGGAGTAAAATAAGAATGTTAATATAATCTGACTCTCAGGCTGTTAAGAATAGTTCAGCCAAAGCCGGTTTGGCTCAGCGGTAGAGCGTCTGTCTGCGGACTGAAAGGTCTCAGGTTTGATTCCGGTCAAAGGCATGTACATTGGTTGTGGGCACATCCCCGGTAGGGGGTGTGCAAGAGGCAGCTGGTCAATGTTTCTCTCTCATCGACATTTCTAGCTCTCTATCTCTCTCCCTTCCTCTCTGTAAGAAAATCAATAATATATATATATATATATATATATATATATATATATATATATATATATTAAAAAGAATAGTTTAGATGACAAATAAAAAGCACATGAAAACTCTGAACTATTTAGATGCTCGATAAATGTTGGTAACTTTCTAATACTAGTAGAAATGAATTATGTAGTCATAATTGCAAAAAAGGCAAGATTCATCCCAAGAGCTTTCTAGCTTTCATCAATTTATCATATATTAGCCAGTCTCATTTGCTTCTGTAGTCAGATACCCCCTTCCACACACACACACACACACACACACACACACACACAGTCAACTTGAGAATGAACACAATTTTCTCCCAGGCCTACAAGTAGGTACTGAAACAGCCCTTGTAGCAGGAACACAGAGAAGACAAGGAAGAGGGGATGCAGAGGGGATTCAGCCTGAGGCCTTTTTCCTCTGCTGTTCTGTATGTTCCCGTGTGCAACCCAAGAAATGAATAATGGTCCATCTTTCTGAAACTAAAAAAAGGAGAGAACTTCATTACTCTGTCATGGAAGTGAAATAACAGTATTTTGGGGAAACTTTTGGGGATCTTCAGGCAGAAGAGCAAACACCACATATCATAATGCTTTGGAGTCATTAATATAAATGAATTCATATTTGCTTTGCTTGTTGGTTAGCTGTGTCTTCAGGCATATCAGGTTCTAAGAGCAGTTTCCAAACGATAGGCAAGGGAGGTATTGTTTTGCCTGGTAAGGTACCTCTGATTGGTTCCCAACAGTCTCCTTTGTTCTTTCAAGCCTTACACTTTGCAAGGGCTGGATTAATGTCTCATTGATGATGACTCAGCAGTCAAAACTACAAGTACAATTAGTAAGGGATGGCTTATCCCAGGTTTTAGAAACTCTTACTGTCTGACATAGGACACAATATTTTTCTTTCTTTAGTGGGGGTAGGTGTCAGTGTCGGGGGGTCATAGTGTATAACCTAGTCTGTCCTCTCAGAATTTCCTTTCCTTAATTTGTGCCCACTCTTTGATTCGATAAGAACCAACACTTCTAATGAATTCTGAGTTGCTGAACTTTTTATTATTGATATTAGTTGTCCTTGATTTACTTTACAAATCATATCCAATTAGTTAAAGAACCCATATATCCCAAAGTCATTTCAAAAGCATACACATTAAGTAGATTCAGATAAAGAAAGAAATACTAGATATATGTAATTTCATCATTCTGAGCATCATCTAGATTACTCTTTCTTTTGCTCTCAATCTTCTCAGAATACAGTTAAAAACTTTTATTTTTTTTTATTATATATCTCTGCATGGATCTGGCTAAACACTCTACCTGCTCATATAAAAAGACAAACAAAAAAATAACTTCATTTATGTTTTATCTGTTGAATCTCACCTGAGGATATGTTTCTTGATCTTTAGAGAGAGAGGAAGGGAAAGAGATAAACATCGATGTGGGAGAGAAACATTGATTGGTTGTCTCGGGTAAGCTCCTGGACTAGGGATTGAACCCATAACCTAGGTATGTGCCCTGATTGGAAATCAAACTCATAACCTTTTGGTGTATGAGATGATGATCCAACCAACCGATCCACCTGGCCAGGGCCATATTTCTAATGATAGTGGAGATTTCATAGCTGTATGCAGATGTTAAAACTTACCAACTTAGTACTTTAAATGTGAGTAACTTATTGCATTTCAAATACACCATAAAAAGCTGTCAAAAATAAAAATAAGGCCAAAAAAATTATATCAGCTCAGGAGACAAATCTGATTTTAAAAATCCGTGATTAAATATTGCCCCACAGCAGTTGCCTACCCCTATCACTTTGGCTTTGCATGACTTACACAGATACGTGAAAATTAGAGAACAGAGGAGTCTCGTCCCAGGTGCCCAGACCCTGACTTGCATCTTCTATCTCCAAGTTCTATGATCACTCTAAAAACTTATTGGTAGTCTACATGGGTGGGGAATGTCCGGCTCTCAGGCCCTCTAAGGCCTGCGAATGCTCTGGCCCTGACAGACTTAGGGTTCATTAAATGTTTGACCAAATTAGCAGGCTAATTTTTAAGTGGATAATTTTGCATGGCCCATGAATGATGTTATAAATATCCAAATGGCCCTTGGCAGAAGAAGGACTCCCCGCCCCTGTCTGGAAAATTATTTAGAAGTTGTGGCTAAAGCGTAAAATCCTAAAGTCGGCTCTTTTTCTCCTACTGTTCTTTGTGTCCCACTCTTTGGCTTAAGCTGATCATTTTTTTCTGGGGGTTGCACTAACACTTTTACTCCACTGGAGTTTCTTTCATCACTTTTCAAGCTGTGACTTGGCTATCAGTAGATCAGACTATATCAGGTTAACGAGCAAATCCCTGCCCCATTGGCTCTCCGGGGCTCGCTGGCTATCCTTATCTTTAAAAGCTTTTTAAACTTCATGTAGACACACAATCCCAAGGCAGGAGGGAAACGTTTTGGATTAAACAATCCAGTACAGTTTGTAAACACTTGCCTTATATAGTTCCTGGTATTATGCATGGGGTACAGGTTACCCCTTTGTCCTGTGAAAGAGACACACAATACTCCCGAGATTAGAATAGCTTTAAAAGTTCATCAGTTTCTCAGTTCTTTCCTTTCCTTTTCTTTTGCTTTCGTACAGCAAACGTTTCTTTAGGATAAATTTGATTTTTACTCTCTGTTGACTGCGAAAAATTCGTTTTTCTATTTTTGTGTAATTTTCTTTCTCCATTTCATCGTCCCTGGTGAGATTTATTTTTACAATGAAAACCTTTTCTATGACCATGAAAGGAAAAGGGATACCCTGAATGGTACCTGAGTATTAAGATTACTATCAGAAGGTGTGAAAACATTTTTTTCTGCTGGGAACAAAGAAATCAGCAATCTTTGCTGTTGTTTCTATGGCTGGACTAGTATGTGCTATTAGTGTGACAGAGGAACTTGGGAATTAAAGGGGTTACCATGAGGCTGCTGGCAGATAACAGCAATCCCACTGCCCTGTTATTAGCATAAATATACCTGGAACTGCTTCCCCAGCCATAGGAAGCACTTAGCTCCTTGGGACCTATGACCTCATACTGGGGAGTGACCCCATTCAGAGTATAACAGGTCCACCATGAATCAGACCTCCCTCCCACCTTATCCTCATTCACTATCAAGAGGCTTTGACCCCTCGAGCTGACCATCCTGGCGGACTGATGAGATTGGCTACAATTCAGGCTTTTGGATTAAAACGACTCATAGGGACTGTGTCTTTGACAGTGGCACTTCCTGGAGACTTCTGACGGCAACCGTTTCTTTCACGGGTACTGTGCTTGAAGCAATCAGAAAAGCAATTTTTACACAGTCAGCTTATCCAAATTGGTAGTAATGAAAAAAAATACAATTAAAATAGCCATTTTTTTTTCTGTTTTCTTTTTCTTTTTTCTTTTTTCAAGTATTGGAAGGAGTCTGGAGAGAAGTTGATTAGCCTGCTTCTGGCATTTAGCAGCAGTTCTGTGGGTCTAGACTGGTCTCAGATTTTCCTGTGCTCAGCTTTCCAAAGAGCAGTGGCTTTACACTGAGTCTTTCTTTTGAAACAGTAGGATTTGGGCTTCGGTCCAGGTATATGCAAGTATTTATTATTAGTCCTCGTAATCATAATCACTATAAACATCAATGCATTTTAACAATCTGGCAGCCAGTATCTTAAATCCCCAGGAATCTTAGTTAAATCCCAAAGAAAACTTTGTAACAGTTGTTTGGGGGCTCTCGGGGTAACATTTACAAGCAGGGAAAGACTGGCTTTTCAATGCTCAGAAAGGCATGATTGATGGTTCGGATTGAACCAGCATTTTGGTTCCCTCAGTCTTTGGACTGTTGTATCATAGGAGCACACAAAGAAGATGTAACTGGGGCATGTACCACCCAAATGCCTCCCAGCAGGATTTTTGATGAAAGGCCATAACCTGGAAAAGAGGCGTGTGATTGTACCAGAGTCAATGTGTTTGAGTTCTTTGCAGAGTTTGCCAAGCTCACAGGCCATTTGAATTTCATGGATTCATAATATTGGAACTTTTTTGGATGACTTTTCCCCCCACCTATCAGAGGTCATTCTCTCTTAATTCAATCAACTTCCTGGTCACATTCACACACACACACACACACACACACACACACACACACACCAAAAAAAAATAAAAATAAAGAAAAAACACACAGACTTCTTGGACCTTAACAAATCTTACAAAACAAAGTATGATGATTTAAGTATGAATGAGTCAGAAACATATGGATTAAATTTCCTTTCACATACATATGAGTTTAAATATTAAAGAGCAAAATGCCTTGGCAACCTGTGTTTGGGGTTTTAGGTTTTATCCATTCTCATGTATTTGAATTGTAGTTTTAAATACACTGGGCAAGAAAAGTATGTTTGAAACCACTAGGCAGGCATAAGCAGTCACTCCTCAGCTTCCCTTACCCATGGAGATGTTTCATCATGGCAATTAACTATCACTTAGTGTTGACTGTTCTTCTATGAGATATAGACATCTCAAGGGCAATGATTCGTTTTCTCTTTGCATTCCTTGAACATGATCAGTATCATGCTAGCTGCATATTAAGAGAGCAAAGTATCATTGGTATGGATGAAAGGACACATGGATTAACTAATTAATCCACTTGACCCCATTTAGCCTAACTTTTTCCTGTCTGAGTTTTCCTTGCAGGTTGGTTCAGTCTTAATAAGCTGTAGGTGGTCAGACACACTAGCTCATCAGGAATCGTACCACAGGATTTCAAAACTTTCAACAAACCACACACGTTTAGGATTGAATTCCTGGTGGACAACTTTATGTTTTCTTGTTGTCATTTGTCTGAAACCATTCCCCTCCCCTCGCCCCTCACCAAAGTTTGAATTTGGTAAAACTCAGCACATGTTTTCCCAAGAACATCCCATCACAATTTAAACCCATGTATACTCTAAGGGAAATTTAATCCATGCGGCCCTCAGTTCATTTGCACAGATCATCAACATGCTTTTTAGTAAGAGCTATTATGAGATCGTTGTGTAAATATGTTTTTGTCATATACAGTTGCATTTTTCCAGTGGTATTTGGGACAGGCTATGTGATTGCTTACCCAATAGTCTCCATTTATCTTTCCTAATTGAACTTCAATTCTTTTCTGATATTGGGTAGGCATATGTTCAGGGACTTCCTTACCAGGCTGAGCAGAGGTGAGGGTAGGGTGGGGTGAGTGGTTGGATTTCTTTTTGTTGCTTTGTTTTTTTGTTGATTTGTCAGTTGTAGGGCTATTTTTTATTGTGATAAAATATACATAATATAAAATTATAAGTGTAATCATTCTGAAGTATAGGACTCACAGGAATTAAATGTATTAACATTGTTGTGCAATCATTCTTACATTATTTTTAATCACCATCATATTAAAGAACAGCTGAATTAAATGGGAGCCAAAACTCTACTGATAATTTTAATGGATTGATGAGCCAGCATCATTTTAACTACTCCTATCAATCAATTATGGGGAATTCTGATATGCCTATAAGACTTAGTACAACCAGATATATCTAATAATTCTCAGTTATTTGGCTGTTTCTCCAAATAAACATATTGATTTTTTTCACACTCTACTATGAGTATCTCTGGATAATGCTTACTCATTAAAATGAGCTTACTTACTTAAACTTTGATCCCTAGCAAAATGTTATAATTTGACTTTATAAAATATACTTTTTAATTTTTGAACTTATTTTTAATTAGTTTACATTCAATACCATTCTTTATTAGTTTTAGATGTAAAGCAAAGTGGTTAGAAAATCATGTATTTTATCAAATTGGTATTTATTAGGCTAAACAATGATATAAACTTTTCCCCTCTTGCTAGCAATTACTTTGAACATAGGCACGTGATCTTCCTCTGACTAGTGCATTCTACTGGTCAGACTTCTGGCAACATTTTCTTTACTCTTAAACTGGGACCCAGTACAGACACTGGACTCTTCCTGCATTTGGACTTAGCCTGTGAGGACATGGTCCCTGGAACTGTGGTAGCCATCATGAAACCAAAAGAAAGACAAGGAAAATACAGAGAATCCAAACTGAAATTCTGACATTTTTTTAAAAGTATATTTTATTGATTTTTTACAGAGAGGAAGAGCGAGGGATAGAGAGCTAGAAACATCAATGAGAGAGAATCATCAATCAGCTGCCTCTTGCACACCCCCCACTGGGGATGTGCCCGTAACCAAGGTACATGCCCTTGACCGGAATCGAACCCGGAACCCTTCAGTCCACAGGCCGACGCTCCATCCACTGAGCCAAACCGGTTTTGGCAAATGCTGACATTTTTGAAGTTCCGAATTCGACAACTCTAGAACCAAACCACCTCCACATGCCTTGTCATGTGAAATAACAAATCCCATATTTTGTAAGTCATAATTAATTATTAATTGATTTAGGTGCCCAGTGCACGAATTCATGCACCTTGATAGGAACTGTGGGCTGAGAGGCTGCAGTAAGCACAGGGGCAGGTCTTGGCCCATTCTCTGCACCCCCACCCAGTACCCTCCCATTGTGGCCTAGTCCCCTGTCTGCCAGCAGCCCCACTCCCACGGCCACTCCAACGTGCTGAGTGTGCTGGCCCCACTAACACCCACTGATGATGCAGAGCAATTGGGCTGGTACCAGCAGCAGGTATGAGTGGGGCCAGTGCCATCAGTGGGTGTGAGCAACAGCTGCTGCCCCGATCGCCCCTCAGGAGCAAGGGGAGGTGGAGAAGCCCTCAGGAGCAGTCAGGGCAGGCAGCCACTGCTCCCATGCATTGATGGCACAAAGTGATCAGGATCAGTGGGTGTGATCACCAGGTGGGACCGTGGCACACAGGAACAAAGAATTTTCAGTAACCACCAGAAGTTCACCCCGATGACAGTGACCAGTACTCTGCCTTGGTCTAGTGCCCCCATTCACCTGCTCTACCATCCCACCGCAGCCACTGCCCACCATGTTCCACACTCGCCCCCTGGTGGTCAGCACACATCATAGCGACCGGTTGTTTGGTTATTCTGGTTGTTCCGTAGTTCAGTCTATTTGCATATTAGCCTTTTGTTATATAGGATATCACTCATTCCCAAAGGCATTTCAACTAAATACAACATCTATGATTTCAGAATGTCTGGGTTGATATAATAAAACATTAGAACCCATTTGAAATGAAGTTGTTCAGTCAGTTGCAAAAAAACTTTTAAGTTGAGATTTATTGAGGATAAAAATTAATCTTAAATATATATAAACTAGAAAAGTATGTGTTAACCTTTTCATCATGTGCAGGTGTTCAATTGCTGTTTGTATTTTTTTTTTTAAATAAAGGGAAATTATAAAATTATGTAACTAAAGCAATCAAAAGTACAAAATCCTTTTATCCCCACCCCTACTCTTTCCTGAACTTGAAACTTCCTGCTATAATTCATAAACAAGCAATTGGTGAAATAAGCTGGGCTGTTTAAAGTATATTAAATTACTTAAAATGATGAAAAACAACTAACAAAATTTAATCCCCCCATTCTTTTCCATCTTGCTTTTAAACCACATTTCCAAGTGCTCAGAATTTTCATGATCTCCTTCGACTTGCTGTTGACCTTCAATTAAGATGAATTCATTTAAAATAGTGGCATGGATTTTGGGAGAACAAAAGTCAAATTTATTGAGCTACATTTTTCTTGATTAAATATTGCCTGCACAAGAAACATCTGATTTGATAGTTTTCTACCACACACTAGGCATGGGACATGATAGTACAGTGATTAATATAACACAGAAATGCAGTTGTAGGGTGGCTGGTTTTCAAATGTAAAATTCCAGATTATAAGCCATAAAGAGACCAATGGAGATCAACTCATTCAATGATTTTCAAAATGTGCTTCTCTGTGCCTTAGGTCCTGAACTCTTCTTGGTGAAATGGCAATGCTACTTGCTCTGCAAAGCTTGCACAAAGGAGGCTGCTAATGAATAACATAAAGGAATTCCATGATGTGTGGTGTAGGCAACACATGTCAAAAGAAATACTGGGGTTGGATTCCTTTAAAATCATGAAATAAGCAGTCCTTGATGAGCAAGATTTGATTAAGTTACAGAGAGGATCTGAGGGCATGAAGCAGGGTAGAATAGCATGAAAAAAAACCCATGTACCCAAAGGTGGTCTTAACATGAGGAGAGGGTTGCACAAGTAATGGGACGAATTGACCTTGGAAATACTAAAGGTTGGAAGACCAGACATGGCTAAAATCTGAAGCAGGTTAACCTTGAGGAGCTCTACTAAATGTCAGCATTTGGGGAACGCTGAAGATCCTGAAAAATAATGTTCATTTACATCACCTGGAGAACAGATTCTGTTAGAGTGCAGATTCTGTTTCAGTAGTTCTGATGGGACTTGCAGTCCACATTTCTAAGAAGCTCCCGGATAAGGTCTATTGCTGCTGGGCCATGAACACACTGAGTGGCTAAAATTAAGCCATTGTTGCAGAATCTAGTCAGGAGTAAATGATGCTCTTAGATTAGTAGTGACAATGGAAAAGGAAAATATTTTGAGAGGACCAGAGAATGAAAATATTAGTATTACTAAAAGAAATAGCATTTTGTATTCCAAAGTTAGCAGTTTGTTACTTCTTTCTGGGGTGAATTTGCTTTGTATGCTGTGTGGTTGTATCATTTGCTATATCTAATCCAGTGCTTCTCATTTTCTTTTCTTTCTTTTCCTAATTTTTGAAAATATATGTTTATTGATTTCAGAGAGGAAGGGGGAGAGAGAGATATATAAACACCAATGATGAGAAAGAATCATTGATTGCTGCCTCCTGCACACCTCCCACTGGGGATCAAGCCTGCAACCCAGGCATGTGCCCTGACTAGGAATCAAACTGTGATCTCCTGGTTCATAGGTTGACATCCAACCACTTAGCCACACTGGCTGGGCCAGTGCTTATCATTTTCTAGCCTACTGATTATGACTAATAATTTATCATGTATGGTTGTTGGGGTGATATCAGTTTATGTGTTTACCGGGCACCCGCTACATAGCACTGTAACTGTTGTTATTTACAAGTATCTCCAAAGAGAGTGGGTAATTGCATTCCTCAAGATACCTTTATTCACAAAGAAATCAGATTAGCATCTGCTGATTGTCTTGGAAAAACATTAAGTGATGATATCAAACAGAATTTCCTTGTAATTGGAAGAATATATATATATATATCTGAACCAATTGCTAATGGTCAGGGATGCAGTACTTAATTTCCACCAGAAAATACCTGGCAGGTAATGTAGCCTTGAGTCAGTTTGTAAGGTCTTATTGTTCACAAGGGATTAAGAAAAAAAAGTGCCTTAATGGTCATTTGAATGAATTATTTAATTCCATTTCCTTTTTCTTTAAAAACTACATACTTCTTCATGCCCCTTTTTAATTGCATGCCCACCTCTCTTAAGCAACACGCACTCCCTGTCAGTCACATATACATACACTCAAAGTCACAGAGCCAACAAATGGAAGTGCAGAGTTGGAAGAAGCCTCAGAAATAGTTATTGCAGACCTAACTGGTTTGGCTCAATGGATAGAGTGTCGGCCTATGGACTGAAAGGTTCTGGGTTCAGTTCTGGTCAAAGGCATCTACATTGGTTGTGGGCACATCCCCAGTAGGAGGTGTGCAAGAGACAGCTGGTCGATGTTTCTCTCTCATCGATGTTTCTAGCTCTCTATCCCTCTCCCTTCCTCTCTAAAAATTCAATAAGATATATTTAAAAAAAAGAAATAGTTATTGCAATAATTTCATTTTATAAGTGAAAAGTCAAAGACATTTAGATTTAAAGTGCTTACCTAATCACACAGGAGGTTATACATTTCCTCATGTTTTCAAGGTAATAAATCTAAGAAATCCTATATAAAACAAAAACTATGTAGGCAGTATGGGACAGAGGTTAGGGCATGAATTCAGGCTGAAGCTACTTGTTTCACAGCCAGTGCTACCTTTGGTGGCCATATAACCCAAGATAAGTTATTTAATCATTGGGCCTGTTTCCTGATCTTTAAAGTGGGGTTAACAATAATTACCATACTTTACAGAGTGATGCTGGAATTAAGTTGATTGGTGGATATAGAGTGCTTGAAGTAATACCTGGCTCAGCATGGCCTTCTTTTCTGAATCTGAGCATGTTTTCAGTTTAAGCAACCTCAATACACATTTTTTTATTGAGCTCTGGTTATCATTCCAATGATTCTTGTTCATCTGACTTCAGCATGTGACTGAAATAACAAAGATCATAAAATGTAAATGTCCTTGGAGCATTCTTCAAATGATCAGAAAAACAAAAATGTAACCGTCATGTAAATAAACAATTGACACACTTTTTATTGGGAAACATTTGGCAAAAGGTGAATTATATATTTAAGGAACTGGTTAGAAGTGAACATGTTTTTAGATACTAGCAGCATAATCAATTTGTACAATAATCCAACTTGCCTGCTTCATTATATTTCTATTGTTAGTCCTACATCAAAAGCTAGATTTGATCTAGAATTTTTTTTAAAGTGTTTCCCAAATCTGCTTTTCATTATCCCCAGCAAAATCTGATTCAACATTCAAAACTCATGAAAACAGAGAAAAGAAAAATGTCAGCATAATTCACTCTAGTTAAAAGTGCTTGAAGAGTTTGTGGCAAATCCTTGCTGAGAAAATTGCATAGGCACCATGCTCATCCATTTCACATTGTTAACCACCCGAAAAGCATCCTGCACTTTATGTTGGAGCCCATCCTGGACTGGGCAAATTACCATGGAGCAGGGAAACTTCCAAAACCGAGTTCATTTGCAGCTGCCCCTCCTGTTCATGGTTTCAGCCATGTTGTGGTAGGTGAGGAAGAAAGTAACAAGTTGAGCTGATAACTATGAAAGCTGGCAATTAAAAGGCTGCATCATTATTCACAAATACTTTCTTCGTCAGAAGTCTTTACCATCTGGCATTCAGTACAGTAGAATGGAAACAAATTTTAGAGCAAACGCTGAATAATTACAAAAGAAAAACTCCCTCCTCCTCCTCCCAAAGATCAGTGGGAAATCCTCCCAAAGTCTAATTTTCATACAGAGAGTGCTCTGTGTTGCTTTGATTTCGAATATTTCTGATACAAATTCTTAAATCAGTTTCTTAAATGATCTTCAAGTCTGAAGAGTTTGTAACAGTATAAGTAAAGACTCCCATTGTTATTGAGTCTCTTATCCCCAAAAGTACAGCCACTTAGGACTATGGATCTGTCTTGCAAGGTCATCTCCTTTTTCATTCAAGTAGGACCAAGCCCATGGGAATCTAGCAATTTCAGGGAACACATGAAGGTAAAAAAATTCTTTTGGCTGCTTAGGGAAGCCTGGGTCCGAGGTCCCAGAGGGAAGCTGGTGCCAGCAGCCAGGGGAAAGGAAGGTCTACACTTGCATGAATTTCATGCACCAGTACTCTAGTCTTACCTAATAATAGACAAATATGTAAATTTACTGTGCCTCTTCTATACCCACAGCCAATCAGAGTGAGTATGCAAATTAGAAGGCCAAAGATGGCTGCCGCCCAGCTGCTCCAAGTGCAGATTGGCCAGGAGGGGCAGGATGCTGGCTATGAGAAGGAGGGCAGGGGGCAAAAGGATCTACAGGAGTGGAGTGCCGCAGCAAAGACTAGACTGCAGATTCCGGAGTCTACTGAGAAGATGAAGATGGCAGGCTCTAGCAGGAGTCTGCAGCAAAGACTAAGGTGGCAGACTCTAGCCAGAGCCTGCAACAAAGCAGAGAATATGAAGATGAAAGACTCTGACCAGAGCGAAGGCCTGGGTCCCAGGTGCTGGAAGAAAACCATTGCTGGAAGCCAAGGGAAGGAAGGCCTATTGCACTAATCTCTTTGTGCAATGGGCCTCTAGTATAGATTATACAACAGGAAGCTTACTCAACAAACATCCATTTATTCATTATCTTGTATTTGCCAGGAATTAATCTAGGTGCTATGGATCAAACCATAAACCAAATGGACAAAACTCCTTATCCCTTGGAGCTTATATTCAGGGATGGGAGACAGAAAATGAACAAAATAAAGAAATAAAATGTAAAGTATTTCAGAAGGTGAAATATACTGAGGAGCAGAGTAAAGCAGAGAAGGAGAATAGGGAGTGTGGTGGCCGTGTGTGTGGGAGTGTGCGCGGTGTGTTCAACATTAGGCAAGATGTCCAGGAATGTCTCATGGAGTAGGTGACATTTAAATAAAAGCCTATGAGTTGGGAGGGAGTGCCCTGATTGTATGTAGGTTTGGGACACAATATGAGAGAACTGTAGAAATATCGTAGACAAGATAAGGTAGTAAGCTGGGCTGGATGGTTGCAGTGAAAATGAACAGACGATAATGAGTTTTCGAGGTTTTAGAGAACGAATCCACAGGTATAGGGGGTGATGGGCAGAGCACACCTGCCTCCTGTGTTTGATCCTGACTCGGGCCAGGATGGCTTTCCTTTGGCCTTAATCTTTTCCCATCCAGTATGGTGCTTACAGCTGGCCAGTGTGTATATTATTATACTTTAGCTAAAAGTTATTGCAAATGGTCTTCAGCTAGGTATATACGTACTCCACAGGGAGATGTCAGCACACCTGGCCTGACTGCAGCAGAAAGGTTTGTAAGCTTGCATTCAGAAATGTTAAGTGCAAAGAGTCTCTGTAAGGGCTGGATCCTCACACCGGTCATGAGATGTTCACAGCAGTCCAGGAGGTAACAATCTCTGGCTCAGCTGGGTAAGACAGCAGGCACAAACGCATGTGCAGAAAAGACTGCTGATGGTTTACTGGAAATAAAGGGACTCAACTTTCCACTGCTCCAACTGGAACTATTAATTCACAGGCTTCTTCCCGCAGTTTTAAATACGTGCTCTGAAGCCTCACAATAACTAAAAGTAAGGTTTAAGCTGCTTGGTTTGGACAACGACTCTACTACTAGGAGCTCAAAAACTGCAATAGCCATATATCCTGAGATTAAGGAATGCCAGAAAGACCATTTCCATTGAGATAGTGGCAGTTTGAATAATGCTATAGCTTTGTTATCTGACTCAGTTGGCATAACACTTGCTCAGTTTCAAGGGAAAAGTGCATACAAGACCAGGCATCCAACATGAGGCCTGTGGGCCCCTTGGTGCTCACATGAGATACTTTAGCAAAACAAGTGAAAGTCAATTGTCTGATTCAACTGGGCTAAAGTGGTGAACACTGACAACTTCTCTGTTGTGGTATGAACGCCTTTGCAGGTAGGTTGACTAAGCAGCTGAAACTGAAGGAAAGAGTAGCCATTATGTAATAAACACCACTTAAAATTAGCTCCACCAAAATCAAGAGAGCAGAATGAATAAATGTAAGACTGACATTAAAAGTAACTCAATGATGGAGACCTGAAGAAAAATCAGATTCATAACGGTGATATTGGCCCATTCTAAATAAAATCTCTCTCTCTCACACACACACACACACACACACACACACACACACACGTGCTCGCGCACACACACAAAGACAGAGAGACAGAAAAAGAGATGTAGAAAGAGACTGAGACAGAGAGACAAAGGTAGAGAAATGACTAGAAGAATATATACTCAAACAGTTCTTCTGTTTTGAAGACTTCAGATAAAGTTTCTTCTTTTTTATAATCTATTTTTTTGAAGTTTCTACCTTGAACTTCTATTACCTTATAATCAGAAATAAATTCATAAAACCTGGCCATTATAAAAGTAAAAGAATAAATATGATTCAATGTCTCCACCCATTCAATATTCATACCCTAAACACAAACTCTCTTACCTCATTCTTTTGTTAATAAAACAAAATTTATATTTCACAGGATTCATTCATGACTGTTTTCTGTTCCTGTGATCCACCACTGAAAAGCGTAAACACCTGTCCCTCAAAAGAGGGACCTATTATTCCCTCAGGGCCAGTCTTCCTAGTCCTCACCCCCAAAGTTATTATTGTTCATGGAAACCATGGGGAAACTTTGCTGAGATCATGAAACCCTGAAGATCAGAGGAGATTATCTCAGGTGGCCAATTGCTGAAATGTGAGGGTCAACGCAGACACATCCCAGCTTCATAAACGAGGCCTGCACCCTTTTTAGGAACAAGCAATGGAGGGAGACCATGGTCCCTGCACCGGAAGGAATGAGATAGGCAAGGCAGACTTAACATTTAGAAGGATTGACTGGTAAGATCTTACTTAAGACTTTTTCTAACGCTGAAATGGAATTGTACTCAGATAATTACTCATGAGATCATAAAATATGAGAGGGTACCATTAAAGGAAAAAGGTGTAGTCAGATATCCTCATTTTAAAGATGATAAAATGAGCACTCAGTGAGGTTAGGTCACTTTTTTTTTGTTGTTGTTCCCATTACTGTTATGGCAGCAGCAGCTAATTAATGAAGTCTAATATATTGTCAATTTTAAAATCAATTGGACTATATATACAAAGTTTAAGGAGTTCTTAAAGCCAACATTCTTACAGAGAGAACATTCAATATAAGCTTCCAAAGCTAATAAATGAGAGGAATGGTCATCTGTGATGGGAAGTTTTTCATTTTTCTTGAGAAGATTTGTGGCTATATCCGAATATAATAGACATGGGTTATCTGAAGTTCTATGTGTGAGTAGGGTACTATTTGAGATGCATAACAGTGTTTCACAGGATTTCTTTTTCTGATCAGTAATTCGCAATCATTGGGTCCAGATAAGAACATTATTGATCCCTAGAACCCACCAAGACCTATTGAATTATAATCCTTAGGAGTATTTAGACTTATATGTAGCCTACCAGTTTGGTATCCTAAGGGCTTTCTCTATTAAACATCACTCAGGGAAAGTCCCTTTTCACCCTTCTAGATTGTCAATTTTATGAAGATGGGGAATGCCTTTTATTGAAGTTCATATCCACTCAAGTGCAGAACAAAATGTTGGGGTATATTTGCTCTCAGTACATACAAAAGAAAATCTTAAACAAAAATCTCTGAGGTTGACTGCTCATGTGAAGATAAAATGGAATATGTGTAAAGTTCTGTGCCCAAGAGGGGGCAAGGAGTAATTGATAAGTGGTATTTAAAAACAGACAACATTAGGCCTCACCTTCCCTACACAGCCAGCACACTGATTCATGCATCTTACTGTTTGTTTGTTTGTTTTCTCCTTCTGGTGGCTTACATTCAAAGCCAGCCCTTTGATTCCTTTAGTTTCACATCCTAAGGATGCCAATAACTTCAGTCACACACTCACTGGCAGACTTGTGGCCTCTTGGCAGGCAAGGCAGTTTTGTAGGTGAACAAACTAATAGGACAGCTGTGAACAGCAAGTTAATGCTACATATAGATTTTGTTGCACTAAATATATAGGGATTGGGCAGACAGAGCCAAATGTCTTTAGACAATACATTAAGAAGCTGCCTGAGGAAGCCAAATAGTTTATGTTCACTATTGTAAGACATGCTATTGGGTAAAACTTTTAAGAAACGCATGCTTCCTCTCCAAGAAGTAAATCCAATAAGTACAAATGTCAAGTATGCTGGCTCTCTTTAATGCAGTTTTGATTTTAACTAACTATGAGTTAATTTAATTTGCCCTTAAAAAACTTTTTTTTTTAACATAAGCTTAGAAAATTAGGTAGCTGCTGCCAGAAGAATTTTGAACATCCAAACCCAAAAATTTTCATAGGGAAGTATTCAGAATTCCCTATTTAAATACTTATTTCTTAATCAAAACATGCAGACAGAACATTTTTTTAATGGCTTTACAAATAAAATGTTAACAACAAAATTCTTACTTTTAAATAGAGTGATATCAAAGCACACTACAATATCATGGGCCCAATTACCTCACAATCTCCAAAGGAACACAAAAGAAAAATCCCAAATTTACTGGTGTTGTATTTAGTCTTGTAACATACCATAATATTCAATATATTTTTTTGTAGATGATCTGCATTAATTAAAAATTATAGGTTCAGCTGGTTCCGTTTTCCTTTATTGGCATGGTATCATCTGGCCTAAATCAAACAAGATAACATAACCTGGTGATTAAGAGCATGAACTCTGGATCTGATCTTTTGCCATTTAGTTCCCAATCTTGACCTTTATTACTTGTAGAAGCCCATGAAGTTACTCAATGTCTCTGCACCTTCTCTTTGTCAACAATAAAAAAAAAGGAGATTGAGGACATAATACCTAACTCATTAGGTTCTTATATGAAAAACTAGAGGCCTGATGCATGAAGATTCATGCAAAAATGGGCCTTCCTTCCCCTGGCTGCCAGCACTGCCTTCGCACAGGCCTGAAGCTGCTTTTCCACCTTCCCACACTGCCCAGTGGCCCGGAGCGGCTGGGCTGGTGTGGAACACCTGCGTTGTCACCATGGCGTCCCACCCTGCTCCCGGCTGCTGGGTGCCTGTGTATGCAAATTAACCTGCCATGTTTATTGGGTTAATTTGCATACTTGCTCCTAATTAGCTGGTGGGCGTCATAAAGGTGCTGTTGAGCATGTTACTCTTTTATTAGGTAGATGTTAAAATGAAACAATTATAGAATTACACGAGGGACACTTAACCTATTGAAAACTTTCTCTAGAGAATACTCCCTGCCCCATGGAGACAATGTGCATCCTCATCCTCATCATAGATGACCTATAAGCAGAATTTGACTCAGTTGATGACTATCTCCCTGAAACTCTGTCTTTGTTCGGCCTCCAGATGCACTGTTTGCCTCATCCTTCTCTAGTCCCTTCATCCCCATCTCCTTTGTCAGTACTCCGACACCATGTTGGAGTACTTGGACCTCTTCTCTTCTCTTCTCTTCTCTTCTCTTCTCTTCTCTTCTCTTCTCTTCTCTTCTCTTCTCTTCTCTTTCCTTCTCTTCTCTTCTCTTCTCTTCTCTTCTCTTCTCTTCTCTTCTCTTCTCTGGGTATAACTGTACTCTTGATTATGTCATTTTTGTGTCGATTACTCCAAAATATATATCTTTAGTCCAGACTTCTCCCTTACATTCTATATGGATATATGCAATTACCCGCTTGATATTTTCTTTGGTTATTTAATGACATTTCAAACTCACTATGTCCCAAAGTAAACTCCTACTCCATTCTCAAACCTGTTTCTTCCTTAGACCTTCCTGTCTCAATAAAAGACAACCCCATTTGGCTTAGTCCAAAATGTTCAGTTACCTTTGACGCCTTTTGTCTTTCACAACCTATATCAAACCTATCAGCACATCCATTTGATTCTGCTTTTAAAAGAATGCCCACAATCCAGCCACTTGGTACCTTCCTCTCCCTCATTTCTTTCCCTTTTTTTGTTTTTCTTTTCTGTTAAGCACTTATTACCTTCTCACATAACATATTTGTCTTAGGTTCTGACTTTCTCCCTGACTAGTCCTATTGATTTTGGTCTCTCCTCATAACCAAAGATGTTCTTTGCTTCTTTTATTACACTGTGTTGCTACAGTGGCCTGTGTCAGTTGATGGCCACCTTGAACAGTGTAATGGTCACTAGACGTTTTGCCAAAAGTCTGTGCAATAAATATGTGCTTCCCAGTTAGTTCCCTGTGCCCTTCCCAGTGATGCCCAGCATTGTGCTGACCTTTGCATGTGGCTTCAATACACAAGTCAGTGAATTAGGAAAAAGTTCATTTTTCTTAACATTTTTTTCTCTGGTTTATAGCCGATAGTTTGGTATTCATTATTTTATGAGTCAAATTTGGATGAATTTTCTCTAAATTTATTTCTTTCCATTTGCCCACGATGAAGCATATCTACCACTCTCCTTGCCACCCACATAGCTTTATGGTGTGGCTATTACTGGCTTGGCACAACGTGTGAGTTTAATATTATTTTCAGATCTCATACTAAAGGACAATGATTAAAGCTGCAGAGAATGTAATTATTTACATTGTTATGTTCAAAATATTTTCTATATAGATCTATCATTTCTTTTCTTCAGATAAGAGAGTTCCTTAAATGTGATATAATTTGTCTTTATCTATTGAAGTTTCAAGTATATGTCATTTATTTATCTTAAGTGTAGGCCTTGGTGTTGTATATGTTTTGTTACTATTATAAATAAGACTGTTTCCTCCCTACTCATTGCTCATTCGTCAAGAAATTAGAGAGAAACCTATAGACTGGCTAAGCAGCCTATGCAGTGGCAACATTTGAAGAGACATCGAGTCAGTGGAGTGACTTTTGTTCTTGTTACTGAACAAGGCGCTGTTGTGGTGAGGATTGGTTACTCTTCCATATAGATGAATAAAGCTTCACAAAATACCCCGGTGCTGAGGTAATTGGAAGCTATTTCTTTTCCTCAAAAAACTTAACAGACAATGTAACCGTCCATCTTATTTACCTATGTAACTCAAGCTAATGTTTGGTTTGAATGTTTTTACATTATTCTATTAGATTTTCTATGTAAGCAACCATACTATTGCAGAGTAATAATACATTTGTTTTCTCCTTTCTAGTACTTGTGATTTTGTTCAAATCAAAGTGCAGTGAATAAACATTTGTTATCCTCTAACTTTAATTGTAGCATCTGGAATATTTTATCATTAATTTTTAAATTGGATGTGGGTTTGAGATATATATTCTTTAGCATGTTACCTACCTATTCTTATATTCCTAACTGACAATTTTAAAAAATGTTATATTTAACCAAATGTTTTCTCAGTATCAATTAAGATCATATGACTTTTGTCTATTGACTGAATAATATAATTAATTAAATTAATCACACCATTATTATTAAGTTCCCTTGCCTTATTGTATAATCCAGGGGTATTGTTCCTT
This sequence comes from Pipistrellus hanaki, assembly GCF_964339955.1. Lineage (NCBI taxonomy): Eukaryota > Metazoa > Chordata > Mammalia > Chiroptera > Vespertilionidae > Pipistrellus > Pipistrellus hanaki. The sequence continues at coordinate 12,781,086 of NC_140512.1, read as the reverse complement.
TAAAATTTGCTGGACTTAGTTTTTTTTTTTTTCATTTTATTTTTCAAGTACAGTTTACATCAATATTATTTTATATTCATTTTGGGTGTGCAGCATAGTATACTTTTTTAAAGTCCTCATCCTGGGATGTGTATATTGATTTTAGAGTGAGAAGAAGAGAAAGAGATTGAAAAAAAGATAGAGAGAAACATCAATATACCAACCAGGGATAGAACCACAACCTAGGTGTGTATCCTGACCAGGAATCAAACAGGCAACCTTTTTGTGTTTGGGACAACGATCCAACCAACCAACCACCTGGCTGGGATATTCTTTTTACTTTAAAAAGTTTTCTTGCTCTCTTCTTCATGTGCCATAGTGTATCTCTCATCCTCAGGATGACCTCTTGCACATGCTATCAATGTTGGGGTTTGTCCCAGTTGGTTTAATAGAAAGTGTACACTCTACTGCTTTCTTCTGGTCATGAGTTCCTTCCAACAATTTTTGTGATTGGTCAAATTGACCCCAGTCTCCAACTCACTATATTGCTCCATGCCCTGTGCCACGTGTGCATTGTCTCCTATCTTGGCCATCATTCCTAGATGTAAGTCTCAATTTTTCTCTGGAACTCAGATAAGTCCATCTGCAAAATGAGCATGCTGACCTCTAAGGTTTCTCCTGTTACCTACAGTGTTCCCTGAGGCTCTCACATTGCTTTTGAAAACCACACCCTCTGTGCATATGAACACAACCTTTGGATCACATCAGCCTCTAGAATTATATAATACTTCTTCCTGGTTCCTGTAATCTCTGCTTTTTTGGAGGAGATTGTCATTCCATTGGTGCAAGGTTTATTCTCAATGACTTCAAAAAAGGAAAAATGGGATTTGTTATATTGTAACTAATGGGGTGGAGAATTTTCTATAAAGTAAAGCTGTAGAAAATAAAAAAGAAGAATTCAGCAAACCGGAGTTGGGAGGGAGGAACAAGAGGTGAGAGAATTTTTGCATTGAATAAGAAGATGGAATTAACACATTCTAAGGTTCATTCTCCAAGTGGGTTCCCTCCCCTGCCTACCTCAGTGACTCAAAGGGGATCAGGTGAAATAACCTATGAGGAAAGGACTTTGTCAATGTGTAGTCAATTATTATTGCTACCAAGTAAGGGGACAAAGCCTCAGGGGTTCTTACTGGGATGGAGAAGTCAGAGAGAGGGGATTCTTATGTTCCCCTGGCAGGTACCACCAGAAGTACAGGACAGAAAGTGATGTTCTGAAGAGAGAGGATTTCCAAATGGAGTCCAATGACCAGAAGCACAGACAGCTATCAGGTTTCTTAGGGTTACAAAGTGAAGAGACAGTCGGGCTCTTCTAATTAGCAGGATCCTATATGAGAAGTGGAGAGAAATGAGAAAGACCAGAATCCAACCAAACAGGATTTTCAATGGTGAAACCAGGAATATTTTGGACAACCAAGATAGTTATTCACTACCCAGGACTCAGACAGAAACAGTAGGTGCTACACAGACCATGAGACATGATTGAGGAACCTGAATAGTTTTCTGGATCTACTGACTGAGATAATCTGGTCATCCTCTCCACAGCCAGTTTCCACTGGTAATGTATCAATATCAATAAATGTATATACATTCACATAATACATGTATGTACACATACATACATACATACATACATACATACATGTGTATATGTGTATTACATTCCAGAACAGCAGGGAGTAACAAGAACTTGGACTCTAGAGAGACTGTTTGGGTTTGTAGCTCAGCTGTGTCATTTCCTATCAGTGTTACCTTGATGTTAATTAGCCTCTCTAGTCTTCCATTTAGAAATTAGAGAAAATAATTGTACCTCTAGAGTTCTTGTGAGATTTAAGTGAGATGATTGATGTGAAGTACAGTTAGAATATAGTGCCTGGCATGTAAAAACTCAATAAATTTTAGCTATCATTTTAATTATTGTTGATTTCTTCCTTATGTTCTTCTACATACTAGCTCCTGACCTCCGCCTTGCCCTGTGTGTCTCAGCCTCTTCCCTCAATATCAACAGTCAACTCTCTCTACAGGTCAAATTCCTATCCAGTTAATCATAACCAACTTTGCTGGGCAGAGCTTTGGCACCAGACCACTGCACAGGGCAACTGCTTAGTCCAAAGATTGAGCACACTTTTTTGCCCAATCGGCACTATTAGTAATAACTGGCATAACTTATAAAATATGTTAGCAAGAGAAGCTGGGCCAGGCAGTACCACCTGGATGGCCTCGTTTTCTACAATGAACATGTGTGTCATTATATTTGTAATTAAGGGAAAGGTTATTTTAAAAATAGTGTGAGTAGTCCATGACCCTGCCTATTATGAAAGCTCGGGGCTCAGGAGCTTTACAAGTCATATCCTCTGTCCCTAGATAAGGCCAGTGTTTACTGGTGGCAGACGTGTGAGAACCTACTAATGGAGAAGATCCTCCTTGTGGCTGAACGGCTCAGGGGTCCACAGGTGCTGCTCTGTCATTCTCTCCCTCTCATCCATTATTGACTCCAACATCTATCATGGGAGCTATTTATGTGACTTTTGCCCTCAAGAGGTAATTGGGTTCTCAAATACAGGACCTGTCTTTGATTCCTCTTCAGAGCCACAGTGCTCTGAGCAGTGTCTGGCACATGAGAGGAGTGTGATACTTACATGCTGAGTAAATAGTGTGGACCCTGAGAAAAGGCTAGATACTAAAAAGGGCTTCTAGTGGCTATCTACACTCACATCTTAAAGATAATAAAATAAATGGAGCCTAGCAGTCATTTCTACATAGAGGCCTTCCGTGCAAACTAACCTACACTGAGCTGCCTGCCTGCTCTCTATTCCTGCCATCTGAGCCAGACTTTGTAAAGGAGTTTCTGGATTCCTAGTTTAGCCATTAGAACTGAGGCTTTCTCCGTCCAATCAGAGCTGCACAGCTATATTCCCATAAGCTTATTCACCAACCAACCAGAGTGGCTCTATTCTGACCAATGACAGTGCCTTTTGGATCAGTCAAACTGTAAGGATTTGGAGTCCCCGTTTGCATAAAGATGGATCAATCAGGAACCCGAGAGGCTGTGTGTGTGTGTGTGTGTGTGTGTGTGTGTGTGTGTGTGTGGGAGGTGATTCTGTCTATATAACTCAGCTCCCCTCTGCCGCTGAGAGCATTCCCACCTAAGACTGAGTTTCCCTGGGTGGAGCTGAAACATGGAAGATGTCTCACTGGAGCAAAGCCTGCAGATCAGCACAGGCCAGAGTAGAGTGGCATAGAATGGAGCAAATCAGACCAGAGCAGAGCTTACCAGCCAGGAGAAGAGCAGACTTGTCTGGCTGGAGAGGAGCCTGGCCACAGGGCCACAGCACAAGTGTACTGCTTGCACAGCCACACTGTATCACAATTGAGCTGTTCCACAGCCGAGCTGCCTCACAAGTGAGCTGTTTTGCACTGAATACAATTTCCTTCTTCACTACCACCCAAATTGCGGTTCCAGTTCACATTGAAATTAAGGTCCCAAGTGGCATTTTCTCAAAGTGGGCTTCCTAATTCTTCACTTTACTACCCTACTTCCTGTTATTCACTTAAATGTTATTACTTGATGTCCCTTTCTGGGTGTACAAAGAGTCTTGCACTCTGCTCTCAAAGAGTTTACCATTTATATGTCTGGAAATCTGATTCAAAAGTGAGGGGAAGATCAAAATCCAACTAATTGCCATGCTATCCAACTACCCCACAGCATTCATGTCGTCCCATCGTGGTAAGATATCAAATCTACAACTCTGAATCCTTGCAGTGGGGGAAAAAAAGTGTTATCCTTCATTATTCTTTATTAAATGAAACCTAGAAAAATTACACACTGCAATTCAGAGGCTGCTGGAGGAAGAGCTGGGATGAGTGGAGAATGGGCAGTGGGAGTTGGTGGGTTCCCTATAAGAGGTTCAGTAGCCAGCAGAACTCAGTAGGAATTTAACTAGATTTGAATAGCTAAGGCAAGGTTTTAGCTCTACCATTTAATTAGAGCAGAATCTCCCTAGTAAGGTAGAGTAATTGATACTTTCTCTCTTAACTGTGTGTATATTGAAAGGATTATGCTAAGAGCAATAAACTAATAATAAAAAGAAAAAAGTGTCACTACCCTTATCAAGACTTGGACAAAAAATATTTTCACTGCATTTTTTTTTTTTTTACTTTCACTATTTTAAAAGGGCTTTCGTAGTCTTCCTGACATATGCCAAAGCAGGTTTTACATTTGGCAAGTATGAAAATAGCAAATACAATAAGAAATTCATGCAGATACTTTCTCGGGTTTGAAAATGCAGAATATCACATCGTGCCGGTTACAGAAGTCATCATTGAACTCCAAAGTCCTGCCCTGATGTGGCATTCGGGACCCTGAGGGCTCTGTACACTAACGCATGTCTGACTGACATCTCTGTAACCAGCCCTATTCGTAAGCACTAGTTTATGGAAAGCACATTTCTTCTCTGGAAGAAGAAGCATTGATTTATGATGACTCCAAGCATGCCTTCTGGGCCCTGTAGAAACCCAGAAAATAGATGGAACTCTAGCCATATGCTGGGATTTCTGCCACAGCCCAAGCCCCTCCTTGCTTTCTGAGAGCGCTGTCCTGTGTTAAAGTGCAGAAGAGGATGTGTCCTCTGGGTCATTACCTATTGTGCCTGCCTCCTCCTCCACCTCTCTCCATGGAATCTCTCAGTAATCTAGCTGAAGTGGCAAACTTTCAAGAATGCCCCCTTTTGGAGTCTTATAAAATGTGTAAGCTTGTATCATTCCTTTCTTCCTAAGAATAAAGAAAAGCTCTTTATAGAACTGGAAACATTTCCTTTCAAACAAAGCAATCAAGTACTTCCCAGGGCTGGCCCAAAGAGATTCATTCCTCACCCTCCTGAGACCAAAATGGTGAAAGACATGAGTGTCCTCTCTTCAAAGAGTTCCAAGAACCTTGCTCTGAGGGACACTCCCTCCAGAGTGCCTGCACACAGCCAGGCAGACAGTAGCTCCAGCGCCTGTGTCATTCTGGTTAATCCAGGACATCTGGCCACCGCATGTGGCAAGCCTATTTGGTGTACCCTTCATTGTAAGCAGGAGGGCATGTCCTGGTGTAGGAGATCCAGCTGCCATAGAAATAAAGCCAATTACAAAAAGACTAATAATGATAAATCTCTTTCACGGGCTATGTTTGTTTTAGAAGGCAATTAGAGGCAAATTAATAATCTTCAATATATATAAAATAATTGTCAAGACAGGCAAGCAGTCAACCTAAACTTTTCCATGTTTCTCTTTGGCTTTATTATTACTCATTTCATATAGCAGTGGTTGATCTAGCCATTCCGGACAGCCTGCTGTGCTGATTTACAACTCTTGCAGCAATATTTTGGGGAGACAAAACATGTTCCCTGGAAACCCTGCAGAAAATGGTGGGCTCCAAGAATCATCACTGTGGGGGCAAAGCGGGCGTTGTCAATCTATTCAGTAGAGCAGCGACTCTGACCCAGTGTGCTGCAGTATTTTTTAAAACATGAAATACATGACTATTTAGTCAGGGACACAACCTTTTTTTCCCTTAGGTTGTCAAATACAAAAATGAGAACAGAAAATACAACAATAGCTGTTCAGTATGGATGAATCAAAATTACCCCTATTTTTTGTGTCAGATTGGCAAAAACGTATATATTTTTGGTGTGCCAAGGAATTTTAGTAATTAGTTTATTTGTGCCGTGAGATGAAAAAGGTTGAGAATTGCTGGCCTAGTGTGATAGTGTTAAAGGAGTGCTAACCTAGGAGACAGAAGATCCGGATTCTCCTTTCCACATGAACTGGCTCTGAATTTTTAAATAATTTCTCAATTTCCTTAACCATAAAATAAAATGATAGAATTTTATAAACTAGAGGGGCCTTGTTGGGATGGGATGGAGCTAACCTAATTCAGCTTCTGCTACTTTATTTCACATAACACCTGCCTTTATCTAACTCCCAACTAGCTGAGAAAGTCTGACCAAATTTCAACTGAAATTTCAGCATGCTTTGAAGTCTGAGATTGTAGAAATTGTTATACAAATGGAAAAAAATGTTATTATTACTCACAATTTAAATGAGAAAATCCTTTAAGGTTTATTCAGGCACATATCATTAAACAATATTATTTTTATTATTGTTAATAATACCCATGGTAAGCTAGACAAGGATATTTTCATTCCCCTGAAATTTCCAAAAGTTTGGCAAAAGATGATTTTCTTTTTGCTTTGCCCAATACAACTGTTATATGTCCTTTCACACCAACATCTGATGGCCTAGTGCTCTAAACTTGTTCAGAAGATTACTTCCAAAGCTTTCAAGCCACAGAACAGCAATCATGCAGTTAAGTGAAAAGCAGTCACATTCATATCTACTGTACATTTACCTATGATTTGGCTTTGAAATATACAAGGATCTTACAGACCTCTGGAACCAACACCCTTAAGTCTCGATACAACTTTTTTTTTTTTGCATTGGGTTATAACTTAGTCTGGATTCCCCCTAAGCCAATACAAGTAATTTATTTGACAGTATTTTATCTGAGACTGTGGTCCCAGGGAGTGGGGATGAGGGTCTGGAGTGTGTGAAGGAAGGAGGGAAAACCAATTCTGGGATGCACAATCAAATTAGCCACCTCTAGAGACTAGTACTGAGTCTTGGAGGAACTTCTAAGGAGCCTCATGACATATGTGGGAAAAGTATATTTGTTGGACCTCTGAACTCCAAAGTTGTAAAGTCCCAAGTACAGAATAAGATCCTGCAGGTGCCCCTCACCACAGTGTCAGCAAAGCTCCAGGGCAAGAATGGCCTGAACTTGTCAGTTTGCACCTGAACAACGTTGCCTGAAGCCTGCACTGAACTAGTCACTGCATCAGTGACTGGATTAACAGGGAGTTAGAGGATTTAAAGTGCATGAGGCATCTTTGACACATTAAATTCCAGTCAAGCTATGCACAACCATTTATTCACTGAGCACTTTGGAAGTCTTTGATATATATGTTTACCAAACTTTCCTTAATAGCTCAAAAAACACATAGTTTAGCACTGTGTACTTCTTTGTACAACCTGAGAGGTAGGAAAAGTGTGTATTTATCCAGATTTTGTCAAAGGGGTAATGCAATGCAACACTCTATAGGGCAGGTTTGAAAAGCTTTTACATAAAGTAGGTAATTTCCACTTAGGTATACCTCTGTGTCACTTTAGATAACAGAAGAGCCTAGCGATATAGATATCTGGTGTTACACTGTAAGAGCAAGCTACCTTTATTTTTTTTAATTGCTTTATTGATTAAGGCACTACATATGTTTCCTAATGCCCCCGTAACCCCGCACTCATGTCCTCGTCCTCCTGTTGGCTGTGTCCATTGGTTAGGCCTATTTACATGCATACAAGTCCTTTGGTTGATCTCTTCCCCATACCCCCACCCCTCTTACCTTTCCTCTAAGGTTTGATGAACTGACGATAATCAGACAAACTACCTTTACACAGCTTCATTTAGTTTACATTGAAAACACCTCCAAGTTTTAGGGCTAACCTGAGATATAAGGTATAGGTGGAATGGACAATGAGAATGATATACTCTACCAATACTGCTGTAAATAACCTGGTTATCAATTAAGAGGGAAGAAGCAAAGGGAAGACAAATATTATGAGCATGCCCAGTAAAGTCTGGGTAACATAGGGAAGATATTTGTCTGTCAGTCACAACTGGGAATAGCTCATTGCCCAGAGTAGGCATGGCCACTACAAGTGTGGGAATATTTGAGAGACGAGCTCCTAAACAAAGCAGTTAGCTCTCTTGCTCTCTTGCTTGCTCCTGCTTGACTCCTGACTTGTGGGGTCTCTCACACTCCTGCATTTGCCCACATGGCCCACAGCCAGGTGAACCCCACACAGAATGGACTGATGGACTGCAATTAGCTTGATTATACATTGGGGCTGCTCATACTTTTCCTTAGCTATCCAATTTCCCTCCCCCAGGAGGAGATTTTTCTCTCCCTGAAGTCAACAATAATAAAATTTCCATTCCTCAACAGTACCCATTCTGACTTGGAACTTTATCCTAGGTTTGTCGAGAGGAATTGTCTACCTTTGTAATGCAAATACCTGGTCTCCAAGAAATCTTATGTGAGTCAAATGTTGGAATCCAGATTCTGATAAATAGTCCTTATCTGAGCCTAAGCCAGCAGTCTCTGACTGGTGGTCAATGAAGTCGAAAGGTTGGTGACCACTGGAAGCTATCTAAGTCAATCAGTTTAATTCAGTTCACCTGTGATTACTAAATCAGAAGTTAAAATAGATCTTCTCTAAGCCTAAACTTCTAAGCCAATCCATTTAATTCATTTCAACTGTAGCTTGCTAAATCAGTGAGTTTTGTTATATACCTATCTCCATGAAAGTATGTTTCTTAAAATATCAGTGTGTTTGCCAATAAAGAAGCCTATGTTTGCCGAAACCAGTTTGGCTCAGTGGATAGAGCATTGGCCTGTGGACTGAGGGGTCCCAGGTTCGATTCTGGTCAGGGGTATGTACATTGGTTGAGGGCACATCCCCAGTAGGGAGTGTGCAGGAGGCAGCTGGTCAATGTTTCTCTCTCATTGATGTTTCTAGCTTTCTATCCCTCTTCCTTCCTCTCTGTAAAAAATCAATAAAATATATTTTTAAAAAGAAGCTTATGTTTTTGAAAGTTATAGAATTTTTTTTTTTTTCCAATATGAGGCAATGCTAATTACTCACTTTTAACTTTTTCTCTCTACCTCATCCCTTCAGAATTTGGCAATTCTTAATGAGTGAGTCATGGCAATACATTTCTTTGCATAAATCCAATAAGACCAGGTCCAAATTATGTGGTCTTATTAACCAGGACTTTGACTGGAATGTCATGTCTCAGAAAGAAATGCCTGGATTCTGGATATCACCAAAAGCCTTACAGAGTTGAGAATCTCAAAAGTAATTGAAGCCAATTGCAGAAATGGCCTAATACGTTGCTTGGTCACATGGTTCATGGTAATCTTTCCAGGTAAGAATGGACATTGCTTTCCTGAAGGATGGCAACAAAGAAACCTCAAGACATCTTTGGGAGCCTTAAGGACTTGATCTAAACCTACAGGTATTCCAGGCAACTTCAGCATTGGCTTCTCCCTGTGTGGCTGAGTGCCCCGTAAAGTTCAATTGAAAGATTCCTTTTGAAGTTCCAGCAAAGCAAATTTGAAAAAGCCTGTTCAATCAATTTTATCAATTGATACTCTTGTTCTGTCTATGCAAATATCCAAGCCAAACTAAAACTGGACTTAGTACAGTCTCTTTGAACATGAGCATAAATTCAGGGAGAAAAATTGTGTTTCAATGTAAACCAAGATGCCCAATTGTGAGTATTTAACTCTGGCGCTGTTAACTGTCTTCAAAGTTTTGTGAGGTCTGTGTCTGTATATGTCATATACACCTCAGCACCTGATAACATTACCAGAGATGTTCTAACTGCAGACAATCTATCAGATTGTCACTGCTTACTTTCTTTCCAGCAGAAGCCTTGCATCTGGAAATCTTTATAGCTGGTTTATGATTTTCTATTTGCATTAGCCTTTGTGTTTTGTTTTCTTGCTTCTGTTTTAATGGAATGTATGCCTATGTCCATGTTTACCTGGTTTCTTGCTCACAATATAAGCCTCAGTATAGAAGCCATCTGCATGACTGCCTCTTAACTCATGGCAGAAGCCATTTTCATGACTGCTTCTTGACTTATGACTGCATAACTCGGGGTTAGATGTATGGTTGAGCCAATAAAACAGGGACAGTCTATGGTCTTTCCTTGAAACTGCTTTCCCTTTTCTGCCTAAATGGTTTGGGCAGAAAAGGCCCAAAGTTTTTCATGGGGGAAATATTAAGATATTTCCCTTAGCTTAATTTAGAGTAAGTATGGTGCACAAAACAGCTTCAGACGGGTGCTTCCAGGGAAGCCACTCTCCAATCTAATTGGAGACACTGTAAGTTAATCTTTCTCTTTACCACATGGGTTCTTGCCTCTCACTAGACATTCAGTTGTTAAATCTCCTCAACTGTCAGTCACACTGGGAACAGAGCGTTGGTCATTGTGTGGCCACTGCAAACACAGAGGGATTTTAGATTTAAGCTCCTAAACAATGGAGTTAGCTCTCTTGCTCTCTTGCATGCTTGCAACTGACTCCTAGCTTGCAAGTGTAGTGGAGTGATCTACACCTGAGAATACCAATGGCTGTGATTCTAGCTTCTAGTAAAAATAAGTCAAATGCAGCATGTTTAAGTACATGAACTAACTTCAATCCAGTTCATATAGTAAAGGACTTATTTTCTATTCACCATACAAGGAACATGTAATTATAATTTCTAGAAGCAGTTTTAGAGAGTTGTGTCCATAGCACAAGAGAAAAATCAAAGACTTAAAATTATAGCTCATACAGAAATTAGTAGAAACTGTATTTAAAAAAATCCATTTTTTTCTCTTTAGATATTACAAAAGGCCTTAGCGAATGACAAGTCTAATGCTAGTACCTAGTAAGGATGTCAACAGGCCACATATGCTGTCCTCTCTAAGCAGCCAGCTTTTGTAGCCACAGGTGCAGTCGATCTGGCGTATCTTCTTCTTTTATAAGAAAAAAAAAGGAAAGGAAAAAGAAAAGTTCTTTGCAAAAGGACTGACTTCTTTCTTTGTAATCCTCAACCTGTTCCAAAAGAAAGACTTTTAATTTTGAGTTCTCTTCTCTCTCTGCTTTTTGTCTTCATGGGATTTGATCCCTGCTATTCTGAGATGGCACCTTCCCTATATTGGTGTTCTAGCTGCAACCCATAGGCAAACATCTATTACTTGTGTGGTAAGGCTTAAGTGACTTAAGTTAAGGGTGGCAGAAAACCTTACTTTTCAAAGACTGGTTGCTGTGCTTGCAACCTGAAAAAAAAATGTGTTTGGGGGAAGAAATTGAAAGTTACAAACTGAGGAGAAAGTTAAAGGAAGATAATAGGTGATCCTATCTGCAGAAATGTATAGAAAATAGCTATATCTGTTGCTTAAATAATTAAAAAATAGTTATATTTAATCAAAAGAGGCCAACTCATCACAAAAAGGCACCTAAATGACTGAAAGCATGAACTAATACAAAAGCTAACAAATTGATATCTCCACAGAGCACTTAATACTGAAGCCCTTCATCCGCTTTATTGGATTTTCCTGCAAAGATCATAATAGTTACACCTGAAGTTAGCTTTTGAAATTAATTTGGATTGATCTACACTTGAGAAGTTGGCTTAGTAAGCAAGCATCATATTTTTTTCCTTTTTTTTTTAACCTCCATTCTCTTTGCCCTCTCCCTTGTTTGAACTTCTCCCCTTCCTCCTCCTCTTCTTCCTCCTCCTCTTCCCCTTCCTCCTCCTCCTCCTCCTCTTCCTCCTCCTCTGCCTTTTCCTCTTCCTCCTCTAGCTTCCTCCTTCTTCCTATTCTGGATTTAAAACACACTACTTTATCATATCTGACGTTCTCAGAATCCAAAACACTGTGCACGATTCTATTGATGTAGTTCACTAATGTGACAAAAGCACCAATACAAGGATGCTGTTGAGCATGCAAAAGAATTCCACTAAATAAATGCTTAAGTGTCTTTTGCTTTGTTTCGCTATTTTTCCAAGGCAAGATGCCTAGGCTCTTCTTTCACAAAAAGTTCATGGAAGGCACACTTGACCTTTACTGGCTGTCTTAAATATTAGGCTTTGTTTGTCAGCTGCTAGAGACCTCACCAAAGCAGTGAACTGAGAAAGAAAGAGAGTGAAACTGCAAATGCTGCCTTTATCCTATCACAATAGTGCTTTGTCTTTCTCGAATTTGGATTGGGTATCTGGTTTAGTGTCCAGATACCCTAGCCACGGACACCTGACTTTTTCAAGAACAAAATAGGGGGGAGGGGGGAATGCAAAGGTGTTTTAGAATCCAAGCATGGTCAGATGAGATTGCTCCAATGACTTCCTGCCATAGAAATCTGGGCAAGCTAATAATTCTTCAACCAGAAAGCTTCAAACTTCCACTTGTAGAATGACTTGGTCTCCTTTTTAAATCCCATCCAAACAGCTCTTTAACCTAAATACATACAGCAATAGAATTTCCTCAAAAAAAATTATGAAAAGATGTATTGTGCAAGGGGCTTGAAAAAAAGTTTTTATTCGAGATTTGTTGTAAAAAATAGGAATTGTTCTCATTTTTCTTTTTCACTTACAACCCCTGCCCCAACTACTGAATTGGAACAATTGAAACAATAGCTACCTCCTGTTTATCATTATAGGAGCATCGTCACAATCCTCGGGCAGTGACATGAATTTTCTTGAGCTGTCTATCCTTGAGTGTGGCCCAACTACTGTACAGAAGGACTGAGATCTGAAAACTACTTCAAGTAACATTTCAGGGCTTCACTGCTGCTCAATCTGTTTCCTTTTAGGAAGTCCTAGAAATAGGGAGGCACGGCCATGTTTTTAAGGTGGGGCGAGAGGCGGGGGTAACATCTAAATTTCTCATGCATCTCCAAAATCTAAATTAAAACATTGAAGAAGCAGTTACTTGGTTATTCTGACAAAGATAACAAGGCTGTGAAGATTGGATTTAGAAATGAACATTGGAGGGCTCTCTAGGTCGCATCCAATTTGGAATGTCACACTCCAACATATAAATGGTTAGGACGAACTTAAATAGCTAGACTCCATAAAAGGAAAAAAAAAAAAAAAGGAGTAGCATTGCACGTTATTATGAGTTGTAGAGCTGGGTACCATTATTATAGAATGCTGTACCATTTTGTTTCAATTAAGGAGCACAAATAAATCACAATAAAAAAATCATTCAATAGGTTTGGAATCACTCTATATAGTCATAACAAAGCTACCACATTGTTTAAATTGTCCGTTGAGAACCATTTGGTAATGACTAACAGAGAATGGGGATTAAGGGCCTTGCTTCTCAATGACCTATAAACCACTTGGAGTCCTATTCTTTTCTGACGCACCCCAAACAATTAGGAGGATGGATAAAAACAGACAGAAGGATCCCAGGGACATATACAGAGACATGCAACAGATAGCCAGGAGATCAAGGCCATGAAATCCATCCTTTGCTACTCTGGAGAACCAGTGTCAAGATTAAACGAGTCAAAATCCTCCTGTCCTTGTGGCTCTAGTCTACTCCTTATCTTACTTTGATATCCCTATTCTGCATTCTGGGTGGAGGGGGAGTCATCTCAGTAGGCTATTTCAAAGGCCTTGAGGGCCCAAAGAATCCTTTGCGTTGGAAGTCTAGTCAGCCCTTGCCCGAACCCCTACCCCAACTGGAAGCCATCCAACTCTTGGCAGAGCTGATCATACATATTCTGAGATTTTCATGATATCAGTATCATAGGTGTTAGAACAAAGTATGGAACACTCATCTGTTTTATAGGATTTGTTGGCACTGCATGCCCATTCTTCCTTTATTAAGCAGGCTGCATAGAATGGGTGAGCATATCCCCAGGAAATAGTTCCCTGATAACTTAGGAGTCTTCAAGTCTTCAGGGTGTTTCTCTAGTTTTCCTTAACAAAGAAGTGAGTGTTGGTGCTCCAAATAAAAATTATTTTTTGCTCTCCTATAACCTCAAATGAGGTTGAGTACATTTTCAATATATATCTTCCTTTCTTTTAAAAACAAGTGTTAGTTCATTTTCTTCTCTCTATTGTAACTATAGATAATTTTTGTAAGACTTTCTTGTTCACCTTTCTCTTTACCTTCCAATGCTGAGGATTATAAAATCCTTCAAATTTGTTTTACTACTGTGAGCATAAAAAGTAGCATGTTTGCATTTTGAACAGAGGAGAGATTAAGGCATTGGCAGCCTTGAAATAGCTCTTTCTCAACTTCCATTCCCATGAGGTTATCCACATCAAGTTGCTGTTACTACAGGGTCAGTGTGATGAAATGTATTTGTTGAGTCTCTTTGGTGCCAAAGTTTTTGCCAACAATCTGATCTACCTGATAGTGGTACAATTTCAGAAATGTCCAGCGGGTAGAGCAAACAGAGTGTCTGTGGATCTTCATGCACAGCCCTGATAACTGAAATTACAGCAAGAAAGAACTGTGTGTGTTTTTTTCATACAAGAATGAGAAAATAAGCAGAGTTTATAAAGTAGAATTAAAAAAAAATACTACTAAATCCTAATTTTAAAATTTAAAATCCTACTTTGGTTATGATATTATTGTCACAACCCTTTAGCACTTTCTCAAATCTATATATCAGGAATCACTTTAAGGGAACTTTAATAAGAATATAGTATGCAAAAATGTGTAAAAGGGGGACATTATATTAAAAGGAGGGGGCTTTTAAAGTAGAATGTCAAGAAAAATATACCATGTTGGAGAATAGAAAATGATAATAAAGTGACCAAAATGCAAATGTTAGAATGTTAGGAAGGTAATCATATTTTGCTATGCTAGGAAATTATTTTTTTCTTTCCTTTCTATTATACAACTTAAAATTCCCAATTCAAAAATTTGAATACAAATCTAAAATATACCCAAATAAATCAGCATTTATTTACATTACTAGCTCCATAACCCTTACAGCTTTGCTCAGTTTTTATGCCAATTATTTTGGATTAACACGTGCCATCATCCCAGGAGTCCTGAATTGAGATGACAGGTGGTGGAGGCCGGTTGAAAGCTGATGGTGACATTTCTTGATCTTCAAGATTAGAACTGAGAGAGAACTGGCAAATATTCATAGATAGGGTTACAAAGGGTGTGTGTGTGTGTGTGTGTGTGTGTGTGTGTGTGTGTATACATGCTTGTACACGTGTACACAAGAAGAGGTGATGGGAATAGAATGGGGGTGATAAGTAGACCAGGCCCCTTAATATGTGACTACCTCAGCTTTCCCAGCTAGGAACTTTGAATTCAACTGTAAAGTCTTAAAATAATTCACAGATGTCAAATCAAATGATCCCACCCTACAGTTTTTCCTCCTGTCTCAAATATAAAAACAGTCTTAAAATAAAAGTCTCAGAAGCCCATAGGGTCTGGAAGGGGCAAAAGTATTGCCCTCAATAATGATTGCTGCCTATGAGTCTGACTATTTGGGGTAACAAATCACACAGCTCAGAATTAAGCCCAGCATCATATAACCCTGGGGTTGACCCACAGTGGTCTGTCCCTGAGAGCCTGTCACTTACCCTGCTGAAAGGGGAGGAAAGGGCAGTAGGTAAAAAGAAAGGATTGTTAAAGAAGATAATATAGAGAAACAGGTATAGAAAGAGAAAAAAAGCCATCCAGATTAGGAAGTATAAAGTCTGCTACCAGATAGTTCTGAAAATGGAAATAATAATAACAATGATAAGAACGTCTGCAAAGTAGAGAGGAACCAAGATGGCGACATAGTAGGTAAACACCTGAACTTGCTGCCTCACACAACCACAACAAAACTACAACTAAAAGAAAAAACGGATATCATCCAGAACCACAGGAAGGCTGGCTGAGTGGAAATTCTACAACAAAAAGTAAAGAAAAAAGTGCATCTAGACTTGTAGGAGATGCAGAGGCGCAGAGGAGCGCAGGTATAGAGGCTCACTCAGAAAGGGCTGGCAACTGGGTATGCTATGGTCTTTTTCAATTGGGAGGGAGATACAAACTCCTGACTGCTCTGAAGTCTAGTATGCGGCAAGATTCTGGGGACCCAGACTCACACAGGGAGCAACTGAACTGTCTGGCGTCAAGCAGGAACACACGGGCAGTTTTCTCTCAGAGGTGGTTGCAGTGTTCATTGTTTCTGCATGGTGCCAGAGGACACAGAGACCCAGGGACCCATCCAGGGCAGGGCAATGGGCAACCATTGCTGTTTGCACCACCCTGTGGTAAGGCAATGTTCTTCTATGTAGAGAATATATAATTTGAAACTTTAACCAGGTCTGTGTGCTATTATTAACTCCTGTAATCACCCAGTGCAGGGAGAGCCTCCCCCTGTACTGGCACTGGATTACATGATCTGATCACTATTACTAAAAGGAAAGGGAAGTCTCATGTACTGAACAATGTTTTTCTGGGTACTTCACTGGTCATCTCATTTTACTTTCATCACAGTTCTATAATTAAGAATTACTATCTCTATTCTATAGATGAATTGTTTAGAATTTTTTAGAATTGCATTAATTTACGTATTCACTCAATGAATATATTGAACTCAATGAATAACTGAACACTTACAATTTCACAATGTGAATTGGTGGACATAGAATAAAGACCCAAAAAGTGTGTGTGTGTGTGTGTGTGTGTGTGTGTGTGTGTGTTTGCACAAGCGTGCGCATATGTGTGCTCTTGCAAATGGTAGGAGAGATTCAAAGAGGGTTTCAAGCAGAAGAAACACAGGTGCAGAAACCCATGCTCTAGTGTAGCTGGAATGTAGATATCGAAGGCCTAGGAAATGATACTGAAACATGGAGGTTTTGCACAGGCCTTACACATGTGCACTGGTGTGGTTTCCATGTTATAGTTCATGATTCTTTTCCCTTCCCAGATTCCAGAGCCTGAGCCTTTCACTGTTTCTGAGTGGGGTTTTAAACCTGTTCACCCCTCTGCCTTGGCCCTGATATACCCTCTTCTCCTTGCTTCTTTGATAATGCAATCCAAGTAAAACATCAGTGTACCCTTTGTCGGATGCCACTTTTCCAAAGTACGTGAAATATATAATGGCTATTTGGTTTTCGAGTCAGACAAGTAGAAAGTCAAATCCTGGCTTGGCTATTTAATAAATTTGTGACTTGGAGTAAGTCCTTTGATTCTTAAAGCTTTCGCTACCAGTATGTAAAAGGTTTGATGTGGGGAATAAAGGAGATGATTCCTGTGATCATCAGTCCAGTGCCTCACACATATTGAGGTGCTCAAGAAATGCCTGTCCTTATCATATGTGTAAATGGGCAGTGGGCACATCTTAACCAGAGACATTAGGTGGCACTGCATAGACCTCTAACCTGCCCAAAGGAGGCCCCTTGCAATAGTGCCTTCAGATTCAACTATAAAAGCAACCTTTTCCTCTCCTTAGGTTAGTGAGATAATACTTACTATATACAAAATCCATTTATCCAGAAATATATTTGTTATATATAAAATGATTAATCCCAAAATATATTTGTTTTATCCAAATCCCCTGGGAGGAGGGCATTAACAAAGTTGCTGGAATTTAGCCATATTGAATCAATGAGCCAATTGATTTGCAAAAATATAAACTGAGCTCATAGCCTTGGGCACAGTGGCCCTCACAAACAAAAGGGATACCAATTCTGTGTATGCCTCAGGTTATCCCAAGTCTCATTAAAAAAATTTTTTTTAAATCTTGATATAATGAAGCATAAGAGAACTATTGAAGAAAACTCCAAACAGTTTATTTTTAATGGCTAAAATGTGTAAATAAAAAACACTATGAAATTTCAGAAAAAGAGGTCTAATATACAAGTAACTTTTTAGAAAACATTAGACCTCCAATGATGGTTAAGTTTTAATATGGTAAAAAATATATAGTATTATAATCAAGGTAGAGCTAGGGTTAAGTGTTAACTTTGCTAGTTGTTTGACCTTGAGTAAATTAATTAAATGATCTGAGTTTCCTTATCTTAGAGTGGGGAAAGTGCCCATTTAATAAACAAAAGAATGTTAGAATATTGGGTACATGAATAAGTGGGTGTTATTATTTTATTTTGTGAATAAAATAATAAGAGGACTGAGTTTTTATCACCCCTATGGCAGGAGAGTCTAGGATCCAGTTTAGAGCCACATACCATATAAGGCTAAGTTAGAAATAGAATTAAAGCCATCAAACTGGAAAACTTTCCCACAGATAAACTCTAAAATGAAAATTATAAAGCAAATGAGGAACTCTGGCATCATAAAAAAGATCAACAGATCCATCAAGCAAAAATTCACATGTAAAAATAGATATCAAAGAACAATTTTATTCATAAAATAAATATGATGTTTTCAAAAAAAAAAAAAAATGAAAGACAGAACATCGTCCATTAAAATAAAACCAAAGCGGGAGGTTATGAAAACAAGGACAAATATATGTATGAGAAAAACAAATAGAAGTGTCATTAGTTGCATCAAACTGATTGCTGTACTGAGATAAAGGCAGAATTTTTAAGATGTAAGACAAAACTAAGAAGATATCATTAAAATACATTGTAGCATGGTGAGCTATCGGAAAACATGGGGAGTAGATGTGGGAAAAGCTAAGGCAGGTCGGCAGACCTGCAATCAGCCATATCCCCTCAAACCAAAGTGGCCACTTTTCCTGAACTGTGCAGGCCTCTCTAAGCAGCCACAGCTCAGGAAAAGGCAAACACCTCATCCTAGGGGATACAGCTTACCCCACCCTCAGGAACCCTGCTTGCCACACCCTGAATCTTGACCCCTGAAGAAGATAGAGCAGCAGAAGCCACGCCTATGGGTTTGAACAGTCTCAGGGATAGTCAGTGGTGGCCTTGGGGGTGACCCATCTGCCCCACTGTCCCCAGGAACCTATAGTTAACAATATTGCATTGTACATGTAAAATTTTGATTAAGAGGGTAGATCTCATTTTAAGTATTCTTACCACCATTTTTAAAAAAAGGCAGGTAGTTGGAAAATGTACCTGTCATCACTCTCTGCTTATAATGCATGCCATTATATACCACAATATGTAGGATTGTAGAAAAATATGCATTTCCAAGATTTAAATCTTGTGATAGCTTCAAATTGAACTGATCGCTCACTGAAAAGCTCATAAGTTATAAGAAGCCATATTTCTGTGTTCAGTATCTGGTGGACTCATTGTGTTTTGTACTAATACTTTATATTTATTTATAAATTGATAATCCACTGTCTCAAAAGATCATGTCATATTTTATTATGGAGACAATGTGGTTTCATTAATTTATTCAACATATATCAATTGAATGATCATTATGATTTATGCCCTGGGCGTTTGTACAGGTGTTGGAGATTTGGTTATGCACGTGGGCTCTGAGAGGTGTCTGCCTTGGAGTTGCGTCATAGAAACACAGTATTTGGAAACCTACACATTGTTCATTGAAGGTGCATGAAACACATTGGACCCTGGAATTGCATGTGAAGAATGTAGTATAAAACCAGAGATCCAGGCCAGGAGGGATCTATAAAATGAATGTAGCAGAAATTTGAGTTATATGAAGATGAGAGAAGTGTGTCTACAAGGGCAATGGTTGTTAAGTGAAGATAAATATTTAACTTCCATGAAAAGAGAAAGCAACAAAATTAGAAACTCTGTAGAATAGTTAGGCTCAAAGTAGAGGTAAGAAATCCCTGATGGCAATGAAATTATGGGCTAACATTGAGGTAAAAATGGCAGACCCGTAGGACCTCAGATTGCTTTTCTCTTTCTGCCTCACACATAAAATATGCATCAATCAGGGCAGCCACGTTCTGTTTTAGAGGCAGCCTCCTCTGAGCCTTGGCAGGCACTGGGGAACTGAAGTGCAGTTACACTCAGTGATCAGGAAACAGCATCCTTCTGGTATGGAGTAGTTTAGCCGGTTAGGTTGACCACAGGCCACTGGCTTCAATGGTACCATTCTGTGAGCAAAGACTTTTTTTTAAAGAAAATAAATGAGTCATTAGAACAAGAGATTCAGTACGCACATGGGCTCTGGAGAAAGGCAGCCTGCTATGTTCAATCCCTGGCCACACTACTGTGTGGCTTAGAGAAAGCTCTCAGCTTACCTGGGTCCTGGTGTTCTCATTTGAAAAGTAAGCCAGTGCTACCACCTTCTCTCGTAACTGCACTGAGGAATATATGAAATTATGTACATAAAGAACCTTGTGAAATGTTTTGCATATGACAAATGGTCTTCAGTTATAAGCTACCACCATCTATTAATTAGTTAATTAGTCATACCATTTGATAAGAATGGGTAGAATGGGTGTTTTTCTGCCAAAGACTGCAAGTATATAGTATCCCACACACTTATGGAAATGTAGTCCATTAGGAGAAACAATGCTTTAGCCCTTTTGTGGATACAATTTAACTCTGCTTTCAGTGTGAGATATCATCAGGTTGCTTCCTAAGAAGTCTAGGAGGCAGGCGTTTATTATCTCAGGAATTTTTCCAATGTTCTAGGCCTAGCCCAAACCTTCTAGACTGAGACACCTGATTTTGTAAACACCCTGGTGATGTATTCACTTCTCTTGGGCAGAGTAACCGTAAACAAGCTGATAATACTGACAATATATATACCAGAATGTCACAGATAAAGGTGTTCTTGTAATCTCTATGACTTGGTACATGTATTATTTAGATTACTGTAAAAACATAACATTGTGAAGAGAATGCTAGCACACTAATTTAAAATGCCAATGACTCTACCAGCATTCCCATGCTCAAAGTCTATAGGCTAGTGCAGTTATTCTACAGGCTGAGTTTTACAGAAAGGAAGGGGTGAACTACATAAGAAGAGTAATTTGAATGGAATGTTTGAAAAGTTCAAGCTAATCTATTGCACCACATGACTTGCCAAAGGCACATCAATCTTGAACTCCATTGGTTAGGGTATTTTGCACCTATCCCCACACAGTAGAGTGACCCTGTCAATGGGTTTGGAATATTTGAAGTTCTCTAGTTACCAATTCATCTCCCCACTCATTTCTCCAGTATGCATAGACTATATTTTCCAGTAACTCATTTTTTCTTCACTGATCAATTCTCTCATCACCCCATCTAGATGGACATATTTTCTCTTTAGTCATGTTAATATGAGTCAGGTAAAGAATTAATGAAGAGAGATGCAAATCAAATGACAATGCAGTACCATATCACACCTCTCAGAATGGCTGTCATCAACAAATCAACAAACAAGTGCTGGCGAGGATGCAGAGAAAAAGGAACCCTCGTGCACTGCTGGTGGAAATGCAGACAGGTGCAGCCACTATAGAAAAGAATATGGAGTTTCCTCACAAAACTAAAAATGGAACTCCCATTTGACCCAGCAATCCCACTTCTAGGAATATAGCCCAAGAAACTAGAAACACCAATCAGAAAGGATATATGCACCCCTATGTTCATACCAACACAATTCACCATAGCTAAAATTTGGAAACAGCCTAAATGCCAATCAGCAGATGAGTGGATTAGAAAACTATGGTACATCAACACAATGGAATACTATGCTGCTATAAAAAAAAAAAAAAAAAGAAATTCCTACCATTTGCAGCAGCATGGATGGAACTGGAGCCCATTATGCTAAGTGAAATAAGCCAGGCAAAATAAATAAATAAATAAATAAAATACCACCTGATCTCACTCATTTATGGAAAATAAAGAACAGTATAACCTGATGAACAAAAAGATAGATACAGAAGCAGTAAAGCACCGAACAGACTGTCAAATTACAGCAAGAAGGCTGGGGAGTGTTGTGGATTGAGGGAAAGAGATCAACCAAAGGACTTGTATGCATGCATATAAGCACAACCAATGGGCACAAGACTCTGGCGGGGAGGAGGGGATGAGGGCATGTAATAGGGGGTAGAGGAGGCTGGGGGAAGGTCAATGGGGAAAAAATGAGATATATGTATTACTATATGTAATACTTTAAACAATAAAATTTAAAAAATTACATTTAAAAGAATTAATGAGGATGAGGACAAGGCAATATCTCTTTCTTTAAGATAGTGACATAGTCTTTAGAGCATTCTATGTTGTCTTTTCTGGTGACAGTTCAAATCCAGGTATTTTCAAATTATTGCAGAAACGTTGTTCATACCTTCAGGCACTAAAAATAAAAATGAATCTATTTATAGTCCTCACTTGTTCTTCTTTCATTATCTTCTCATATCCTGCTGGAACCCTCCTTCTTCTTCCAAATCTCATGTGGCATTTTTCGACAGGGCAGTTCTGGACTAGAAGTGGGAAAGAAATCTTTGCCCCCCCCCCCAACCCTTTTCTCACACACAAGTGCAGCAATAATCCCAAAGAGGATTTGATACGGAGAAGAGCAGATAATGTTTCTCGCACCAGCAAATATCATTCAGAGGTATGTGGGTTTGTTTGGTTTTTAAGATAAAAACAGTTAATTTAGGATTGAGTTAGCCCTGTGCTGGCAAACTGCATTTTATCAAGCTAGCAAATGAATTAATCATGCAAGCATGAAGGAGTGCATCAAAGATATCTGTGCATGCCAGTCGAGGTTCTGCTCATCCCAGAGAGAATGAGGTTCCTGTCAGAGGATGTGCAAAGTCATCACAAATACACTCCCCATTTGTGTTTCTAGCTTAACTGCCCATGGCTAAAGGGAAGATAATAGAAACGAGGTTTTGTTTACATAAAGCACAAAACTTTGTCCTGGGAACTTCTGTCCTCCAACTAATTCCCAGCAAAGTGAACTTTGGAAAGTGAGTGACTATGTGGAGTTTTAACAGAAAGAGCAAAGATAACCAATTTAGAAGTTAAGAAAATTTCACAATTTAGAAGTTAAGAAAAGTTCACAGTACTGTAGAGGTTAGTGATTTCCTCTTTGTAGTATCAAAGGTGATGAGGTATAAATTGCTCAACCGAGGATATAGATGCACGTTTCATGTTGTCAGCATCTTTCCTTTTGAAAGTAGCCACAATTCATTATCCAAGTAAATCCAGTCAAATGTCCCATTGTTCCATTACTGCATACCAGAGAAAACGACCCTGCCAAAAATGAGGGTCTTCTGGAAAACCCCATTTCTCAGCACTGAACTGTACTATACTGTTGTTTTTGCAAAATGATGGCATAAGTCTACTAAAATAACACCCGCTGTCAATGAAGTTGTGGCTATAAAATCGTGCAGCTTCTCTGTTCTTAGTGATGAACATAAACTTTGTGAGATACTCAGTAAAGGTGATGTTACCAGGTAGGTCTGTAGAGTTGTCCCCAAGTGAAACCTAGGGCTGCCTGTCCTCCTTTTCCTCTGACACACTTGGTCACTTTCCTTCCCACTCATTTTCTTTGCTCTCTTTAAAGTTCTGCTTCCAAATTGCTTGAAACTGCCTGAGGCGCCTCACACTTTCTCTTTCTTCTTAGGAAATTGTTTCAAAGCTTCTTTCCCCCAGTGCTTCTCTCTGGTAACCTGTTGCCCACTTTCCTCTTCCATCAATGGCCACCAATACTTCTGCCCTCCAAGTAACCCAAATTAATCCTCTACTAATCACTGGGGAACAAAAGATTCGTTAAAAGACAAACTGAGTCATATTAAACATGTAAGAGTTTATGTGAGCAAAAATTGATTTAAGTCAGGAGGTTAGGAGCACTCCTCTGACAAGAGTTAGGGGAGAGGCTTTTATACAGAAGAGGCTGGAGAAAAGCAGGGACATGTCTGATTGGCTATAACTTAAGCAGTTTCCTTATTTTAGGAGAGCCTACTCAATTGTTTGTGATCCATTGCTCTTTCGTTTTCATTCTTTCGTCTTGAGACATTTCAAGATTAGATTTTGGTTTCCTTGACTAGGCTACTAAAGCATTAGTACTACCTCATTCTTTTTCTTTTTTCTTTTTATTTTATATTTTATTGATTTTTTTTTACAGAGAGGAAGGAAGAGAGATAGAGAGCCAGAAACGTCGATGAGAGAGAAACATCGACCAGCTGCCTCTTGCACACCCCCTACCGGGGATGTGCCCGCAACCAATGTACATGCCCTTGACCAGAATCGAACCTGAGACCTTTCAGTCCACAGACTGATGCTCTACCACTGAGCCAAACCGGTTTCGGCAGTACTACCTCATTCTAATGGCCTCCTTGTTTAATTAACTTAACCATTTGCCTTTTTTTGCTCCTCCTCTCATACATAAGAGCTTGACCAAAATTGGGGTCTTAGTGCCACCCTCAGTCACCATCAGAGTTAAGCTGTTCTTGTGTCATTGTGAAACCAATCGGTTATGATGTCCGGTCTGTGGAAGAACTGCTTTTTTGATTCATCTTTGTCATCTTGTTTCTGTTTCTTCAAGAAAAGTGAGATCATCTGGTGCACTGCTGATGGGTGCGAACATGTGTTTAAGACACTTGAGAGAAGACAGCACACCAGGGAGATGACAATAATGACTATCTGGAGGATAATAACAAGAGACTGAAGCAGCACCCGCCATGAACCATGCCAGTTTTTTGCTGAAAGGGCATCAGCCTGTTTTAGACAAGTGGATTATTTGTTAATGTCTTATATTTGCTACTGGCTATGGCGCAGACCCCTTCTTGTTCAGCCAGTCAGTAATCTAAAATAATTATATTACCTAAAACCACTTTAGCAAGACAGCCTAGGAACTCATTGTGCAGCGATAGCCTTAGCGGTTCATTCAGAAACAGTTGCCAGGGTAAGGGGCATTGCATTCCCGTGCATTCACAGAGAGGGAAAATAAGTAGCAAAAAGCCAGAAGGAATAAAGGTTTTATATTAGAGACCAAGATTTTGATCTGTGATCTTGGGCATGTTATCCATCTCAAAGGGTCATCTGCTTCCAGAAAGGAATGCTCCCAATCAAGTTTTGTTTTAGATCTGCAACTGATGTGCAGTTCCAAGAGTCTGAAAGAGCCATTTTTAATTGAGAGAGATGGACCAAAGGTTCAAGGCTGCTATTTGGTCCTTTTCAATGAGGTACAAGGGCAGTCTTTGATCTTAGAGATTCCACGTAAGAAGGGTGGATGAAAATTGGAAATATGAGTTTGGAGAGCCATAGTCAGATATTTAAGAAAACTAGAATTCTGGATCCAGTTGAGTTTAGAAGTAGATAACAAAACCTCAAAGACAGTAAACAGAAGAATTCAATACCCACAAGGCTGTACTATAGTTTTCCATTGAAATAAAATTTTTCTTTCTATAGTTACTTTTATTTTGATAAAAGTTAATCCAAGTAAGACTAATTGGTTTGCAAATAAGTATAGTTTTATTAAATTTGGCTTGATTATATAAGTGCAGCAAGATTGGCAATTGATTATATAGGCTCTTTTAAGTTAGTTTTGCCAGAAATTTTCTTAAGGAATCACAGATTGGACATTTAAAAGACCACTCAAAGCTAGTAAGTCAAACCAAAGATTCACCATCTGACTTCACCTGGAATATCTCTAGATTTGGCTGCATCCCTTTTTGTTGTTGTTCTTGTTGTTGTTGCTGTTGTTGTTGTTGTTTTCCCTAATGTTTCTGAGTCTGCCAGAAAGTACCTCTATTACCCACCTGGTAGGTCTTGGAACACTGAAAATAAGAATACTCAATGAGTTTCCAAATCCTGAGAGGACCAGGTAGGAAGAAAAAGTAAATGTTTAAATTCTGTTTACAAAGTTATATTTTACCAAATTGCTGTAAGTCATAGATAGCTTAAAATAAAAAATAAAATTTTTTTCTTAAATTTTCGAAACCAAAACATTAAAGAACCAGCAATATTTCAAACAAAAAATCATTAAAACTATAATTATAATAATCACTTTATTCTATCTCATGTTATTAATTCTTTATTTTTTAAATTTATTTTATTGTTGAGAGTATTATAGATGTCCTCTTCCCCCCCTTTGCCATCCATCATGTTATCAATTCTTGATCCACTTGAATTCATTTTTTTCCCATTAGAATTCTGAAAATTCTTACTTAGTTCAGTGGTATCTTAGTTATCAGAAACCTAAATTCTAGAGTGTTTGTCAGAGTCCTTTCAATGAATCTCTCAAGACAAAGCACTTTGCAAGCATCAAAGTAAAATAATAACTATCTTAAATAACAAAGACTTAAAAATGGTCATGTTTAAAGATCTGATGAAAGTTCATTTGGTAAGAAAAGTTAGTTATTTCTGTGGCATATAGCAATTTAGGGGTATTTACAAGTTTCTATGAACTTCAATTTCTGAAATACCTATATTAGTGACTATATCTATATCTATACATTTAAGTTTTATTATCATTTCTTACTTGGTAATGCATCCTATGTAATTTAAAATGCTAAATAAACCTAATTAGTTTAAAATCTCATTTATAAGGTGAAAGACACATTCTTTGAAATTTTCCTAGGATCATTCTGGGAAATCTCAAAGTTAGTATGAGATAAAAAAGACTCCATTTAGAATTGATGTTGGGCATTTGTCAAAATGTCAAAGGGTTTGAACATTTGATTAAATAGATCTTGAGGCCCAGTACAAGAAAATACATGCACAGGAAGGGAGTCCCTCACCCCGACCTACCCCCTCTCACAGTAGGGGAGCCCTCAGGGGCAGGAGGTGACCCAGTGATCGAGGGAAGGTGATGCCCCCATCATACCTCTGCTGCTTCCACTGCTGGCAGCACAAGCCTTGGTCAGCCCTGGGTGGCTGGGCAGCTGACATCTGAGGCTTGCCTGTGCCTCGGGCTGGTCTGGGCAGCTGGGGGGCCGAGAAAACTGGGCGCCACCATCTTGTGGTTGTGGGTGTTGCTATCTTTGAGGGAGTAGCAGTCAATTAGAATATTCCTTCCTTATTGGCTTTAGGTGCCGCCATGTTTGTGAGGGCATGATCGTCAATTAGCATATTCCCTCTTTATTACAATAGATAGGATACTCTGTAGTCACCCAAACTGGTTTGGCTCAGTGGATAGAACATTGGCCTGAGGTCTGAAGGGTCCCAGGTTCGATTTTGGTCAATGCTATGTACCTTGGTTGCAGGCACATCCCCAATAGAAGGTGTGCAAGAGGCAGCTTATCGATGTTTCTCTCTCATTGATGTTTCTAACTCTCTATTCTTTTCCATTCCTCTCTGTAAAAAAATCAAAAAAACATATTTTAAAATAATAATATAAATATAATATTCTGTTATCTATTTAATCAAAGTGATAGTAGAATATTATAAAGATAAGAACAGAAGATTATATAGCTGTGAACAAAACTGAGCTTTTTTAAAGATTGAAAGACTCAGTTCTCCCAACTAATCAAAGACCTGAGGAAAACAACACGATGCACAGGAAATTATTTTGGTAAGAGGCAGAATCTTTGCTTTCCAACAGATTAACCAAAAAGTAAAGAAAAACCTTTCACAATCTCTTATCAAAAACAGACCATTAGGCCAAGAAAACTTTGTCCTTTGAACAGAGAGAAAACCAAATCATAATTTTGTCCCAGTGAACTTTTGAAATTAAAGTTCAGTTGTAAAAATTCTTAAATAAATTAATTCCAATCTTAGCCAGCTTGACCACACGTACAATTCCTTTCCCAGGATTTCTTTTTCACAAACCTTCTACAGCCTTTTAATATCCATTCAGGTTTTGTCCTAAAATTTTCTCTTTCTCAACCTAAAACAACCAGTTATTCTGCTTTAGGAAAAATTTACTTGTTTTTTCTTCCCTTAACAAAAACATGTTTGTCATACCTTTCCTTATTTATAAAACATATCAATATTTACCTTACACAGTTATTTCCTTAACCCATATTATTTTAAGTAGTTTAAATTACATATACTTATTAGAATCCTAACCTGCAGAAACCTTAATTTCTAGTGAAAACTGAAAATTAAGCAATCATGGACTGTATGTCACACTACTGTTGTATGGGTTAGTAAATTTATAAGTACACTTCATCATTTCTAGAAATATATTTTTCAATGTGACACAAGACATGTTTACTAATAGTAAATTTTTCAATGTGACACAAGACATGTTTACTAATAGACCCAAGTATATTTAATTATTTTGTAATATGAAGCCAAACATAGATAAACCTACATTCATTAATTAATGTTTTAGTATTTTTTATTTGGAAGTGATCTTGATATTCAATAACTATTCATAATTCCACATATGAGTGAAATCATATGGTAGTTTTCTTTCTCTGACTGGCTTATTTCACTTAACAAAATGTTCTCCAGGTCCATCCATGCTGTTTCAAAGAGGAACATTGTTTTTTTTGTGTGTTTTTTTCCTATGGCCAAGTAGTATTCCACTGTATAAATGTACCATAGCTGTTTTATTCACTCATCTACTGAAGGACAGTTAGGCTGCTTCCAAAACTTGGTTATTATAAATAACACTGCAATGAACACAGGAGTGCATATATTCTGTTAAATTATTGTTTTGGTTTTTTTCAAATAAATTCTCAGAGGTGGAATCACTTAGTTATAAGGCAGTTCCATTTTTAATTTTTTAATGTATTGCCATACTGCTTTCCTCAGTGGCTGCACCAACTTGCGCTCCCACCAACAGTTCACGAGGGTTCTCCTTTTTCCACATCTTCACCAAGACTTGTTTGTTGATTTATTGATGATAGCCATTCTTACAGGTATAAGGTGATATTTCATGGTGCTTTTGATTTGCATTTCTCTGATGAGTAGTGACACTGGGCATCTTTTCATATGTCTATTGGCCATATGTATGCTCTGTATGAAGAAGTGTCTATTCAGGTCCTTTGCCCATTTTTTTAATTGGATTGTTTGTTCTTTTGATGTCACATTTTACCAGAATTTTATAAATTTTGAATATTAACCCCTTATCAGATATATCAATGGTGAATATCTTCTCTCATACAGTGGTCGAACAAATTGAACTAACAAGCAAAACAGAGACAGAGCAAGTTGACAGCTCTTGTTGGGGAGGGTTCTGGGGAGGTGGTAAAACTGAGCAAAAAAAGATTAAAAAAAAACTCATCGATATCAACAATAGTAATTTTGAGGAGGAGAGGGTGGAGGAGGATATAGGAGAGATAAATTATGATGGGAATAAAGAAAATAAATAAACAAAAAAAATCATTTAACTTAGGTTAGTATAACTTTAGTATTTCTAATTATGAAAATAATTTTAGAAACTCTTTAAGGTGGCATTATATAAAACGTAATTATTATTGAAAAACTTACTTATAAGCTTTTACTATAATTACATACATTTAATTTACTTGTTCTTAATTATTTTTAGCTAGCTTATGAACATTTATTTCACTATCCATTAAACAGCTAATCACCATCTTGTTATTTTTCTTGCTGACAAATTCTATAACAGATATAGCATGAGCTTATTTGACTATAGTAAACCCAATAAAATAAAATTTGCACATCTGCATTGTCCTTAATTTTAATATCTATGAAGATATGCCTGCTTTAAATAAACCAACAAAATTTGAATTAGCTTTTATTTACTGAAGATTATTTGAGATCAGATGAACTTAAATAATATTTGGGTTAGTTTCTATATTTTTGAGAAAACACTTAGCATATATAAGCATGTATTTTTTAAGCCAATTAAATAGAGCTCTTTTACAACTTGAATTCAGCAATACTATTTGAAGGTAGAAAAGTAGCATATTATACATATACACATATATAAACATACAGACAGATACAAAGAGAGGTCTTCTAGCTTTTGTTTTAAAATTTTAGTCAAGATAGATGTCATAGTACAAACTTCACAAGATTATAAAAGAACAATTGGATCCAAATTGTGTCTCTGGCAGATGAATTAAGTTAACCTGCTCAGGTGGCTTAAACTTTTCATTAATAATTATGGAGAAGAGTTTTAATACTTTTAATTCCCCTATTTTCCAAATAACTTTTTTCCTACTGATGAGAATTATCTCCCTCAAGTTTGCATTTCAAAGAGATCACTCTGGGTTCTTAGAGAAGAGCAGGTGAAAGAACATTTACATCCCAAAGGCACCGAGAAAAGATGTGAGTTTTCTCCAAGTTTGCAATGTCCCATCTTTTAAAATATCTGCAAGTATTTTGAGGTGAATAGGGGAGGTTGTGGGATTAATAAAAAGGGGAGGTGGGCTTTAAATTGCTTCTAGAATCACATTTCTATTCATGTATCATCTAGATTTGTAAGATAATTACAGTTGTTTTTAATCCCTTGAAGACTTGGGTTGCAACCAGAATGATGTCAAGGGGCTGACCCACCCATTTAATTACATTTTCTTCAATTTGCTTCTATATATCAGGGAGAGGATTTCCAAATAAAATGTAAATAAAAAGATTCCTGTGTCCATTTTAATCTTGGGGGAAAGGTCTAAAAGAAAATTCCTATCAGGCTTTGAATTATTACCTTCCAATTTTGTTAACTTCTGATCATTTAAAAAGACCCTTTCAAATATCTTATTGCCAAGTTTTAGCCTAGATAAACAGTAAATATTTCTGACAATATTGAACTGTATTTTTTCTCCCTCTTTTTTTTTTTTTTAAACAAAGGACTACTCTACGAAGTGACTAGAAACCAAAACCAATATGCCTTTTGTAGCTTTACCATGGGTGCAAGAGGCATCCCCAAGGAAGGTGCAAAATAGTGGTCCTGCCAAGATCTAGAAGCATGCCCAAGACAGACAAAAGAAAGAAGGCTTCCAACAGCTGGTAGATGCTAGCTGAAAATGGATGTGACCCACATTTCTGTCATATTTTCAGGGCCCCCATATGATGGTTGAGCTGCCTGCAGATGCAAAAACTGACAACAGGCTTGGTTGGCCCAGGCAGCAGAAAGCCAGGCCAGTTCTTAGGACACAACACAAGGCAAATAAGAAATCAATATCTGTCCCTAGAGAAAAAGGATTAATAACCAATGGGTACCCCAAAACCAAATTCACAAGACAAAGTGAAATTTTACCTTCCTCTGTTGTCGGAGCCACTGTAGGTCGAGATCCGAGAGAACTGGTTCTGATAAAATTCTCACCCTTCACCAGCTTCTGCCAGTTTTTCTGCAGGATCCAGAGAGGTTTCATCTGTGTTGCCAGAAACTCCAGAGGTAGAAAAATAATTTTTCCTCTACATTTCTGAGTTCTACACTGAGACCCTCTAGAGCATCTCATAAATGAATAAGTTTAACTAGTTAAAAGTTTTCCACTGTGGTAACTATAATTCAAGATAATATTTGGTAAGTTTAACCCACTTGTTCATACAAACATATGTCTGGACCCATAATTTTTATGCAAATCACTAGCCAGAGTTCCCGGATTGTTTTGAAAAGACAGTGTTAAGTAAGACAAGGGGACTTTCCTCTCCACACTTCTTTTCCACAGCGACAGTTCGCATACTTCATCTTTGCAAGTATCCCTGAGAAACATTATTGAATTCCCGCCCCGTTCACCCAAAAGTGGGGGGCTATCTGCTTTGGCTCCCAAAGAAAAAAGTCTGAGGATGAGATGATAGAACTGATTTTTGTGAAAAGCAAAGGCAGAAAGCAGAATTCAGGTCCATTTATGCTGGATACAAGCACAGGAAATAGTAAGGTCGTGTACCAGTACAGTTTGGCTTTGGTTGTTACTCAACATATGCAACCATCTCTTGATGATGACTAAGTAAAAATGTATCAACAAACTTCAAAAACATTTTTAATATTTTTACCCCCCAAATTTGTTTTTCACAGATTTTGTTCCTTCTGACTTATTGAAATGCTATAGTGAAAAGCATACTGAAAACTGCATGTGCATTCTAATTATTCACATTATGCTACTCATTATAAAGTGATGTGTCTCTTGGTCACATGATAACTTCCACCTCATTAGGATAGTTCCTGGGACTGACAAGAAGGGGACTAGATGGAGAGATGGATGTCTGGATCAACAAAGAGAAAAAGAAGACTCTGACATTAGCTGAGATGGTAGACAGATATCCCCTTCTTGCATTTTATTATTTGGGGATATCTCCTCTATCTCTGCCATTCACATAATTGTTGATTTAAAATTATGGAAAGATGGGAAGCTGACAGTGCTACTGATGAGTTAGGGATTACAGAATGACCTCAAAATGATGGCAACAATTTCCATTCAGAGGTTTTATAATTACCACGTGGTGTGATCCGGAAAATCAGAGACAATTGCAAAAGTGCGATGGTTTAACTGTTGTTCAAGCTGTTGCAGGTTTTCAGTAAAAGACTTCAATCGTCACCCTAAGGGGTAAACACAGTTCCAGACAGATAGCCATCTTTTGACATGCTACATAAACTGTTTACTTCTCTTTTTTTTTTTCCTTTGTGTATGAAAGCTCACAAATTCCAGAGACTCAAGGAAGAATGCTTAAAATAAATGTAAATATGTTTACATATGTGAACCTTTAAGGAAAAGCAACTAATACCCTTTCCGCTGCTACTATACTCATAAACTCTTCTACCTTGTTTAATTTAATTCCAATGTTTAATTAGTTCAAAATACCCTTATCTTGGGTGCTAGAAGGTCATTGCATGCTTATATTGTAGAAGGCAAAGAATCCCTAGTTTGAAAATTCTAAAGTTTGTTTGTTTGTTTTTTGATGGAGTGCATAACTGTAAAAATGATAAAATGCCTTTAAACAGGTTTTAGGCTTTTCCACCAAGTATTTGGGTTCAGGCAAATCCCATTGGTCAATGAAAAATTCAGTGATAAAATGTTGTATTTTATCTGATTATCAAGAGTGAAAAATGCCAGCACCTAGTAAGGTTAATTGGCCACCTTGATAATCAATCAGGAGGGGAACAAAGAGACAATTTAGTAGCAATTAAAATAGGAAGAGTCAAAAGAATAAAGGAAACTTAGAGAGGAATAAATTAATAGGTAAGAAATATTATCACATCATTCTGCTATAATAATATTAGGCTTCCCACAGTTAGTAACAAATCATAGTCCAGTGCATTGTTTATTGAACTCCTTTCAGTTAGAAACTGACTCAAAACTATAGGAAGTTGCCTCAGTAGATGATACATAAGTTCCACTTTGTGAATAGCAATCCTACTGAATATGTGCTGGGGAAACCAAATATTGAGTGTTGGGTTCAAGGCTGAGTTCCAAATCATAAGAAATATAGTGATTAATAACTGTTAATCCCCTAGAAGGTAGCTAGGATAGTGAAGAGGTTGGAAAAAATCTAGGAAACTAGAGCTGTTTGCATGTGAAGGGAGCTGCAGAAGGAATATGAGAGCTCTCCACAGATGGGAGAAAGCAACCATGAACAAGAGAGGGAAGTCTGCGTCTGAGCTGTTCCTGATGACAGAACTAGAAACAGTAGATCTCCATTGCAGGGACCAAGTTTCCAAGCCCACCTAAGGATTTATTTTCTAATATCTAGGATGTTGAACATCAGAGCATACTGTCTCTTTAAGGAATGAGAAAAAACACTAGACAATAGATGGTAGATAGTCAAAAATGCTGTAAAAGTGATTCTGGAATTGGGTGAAAGAGTGAACTAAATTCAATTGTTCACAAGATTCAATTGTTCACAAATTGCTCTCCACAGAACCCCTCACTTCAGAGCTATTGTACACTGGAAGGCACAGGTCAAATAGACAACTGCATCCTCAGAGCATTGACTCCATATATGGTTACTATGCTTCTATGCGAGGCATACTTGAGCAAGGATCCCATGGCTAAGTAAAGCATTTTGAAGATGAGAGGTTTCAAAACTGAGCTTTCACAGATGCTGAGGAAACCAAGAAGGGCTACTCTGAGCCCATTGCTTCATCAGAGGCACTAACGCAATCTCTTTCAGGCAGTGGGCTTCTGAGTGAGTTGCATTTGTATGAACTTTTGCACAGCTAAAATGTTTAGACCACAGAAGTACTTCACTTCCCAAATCTGATTCAATTATTGGCTCTATCTGATTTTGGGTTACATGACCAACTCTAATCTCATCATGTCTTAACTAAGTTTAGGACGGTTTGTTTCAAATATAATTTTCTATTTCTGAGATTGAAGCAAATACTTTGGGGTAAACTGCCAGTTCAAAAACTACGTAATTAAAGTCTAGGCCCATAAGCTGAAATTTACTATAGATCACAGCATAAGTCTTGGGAATATATTATTATAATAATAGAAGTAAAGCAAAATCTCTTATTTATGTAGTGTTTGTTTTTTTTAATTTACAAAGAATCTTAATTTGCATTATGTCTGATTCTCAAAACAATCATGTGAAGAAAACAGGACAGATAAGTAAATTTCGTTGCTCAAATGAATAAAGTGAGGCATAAAATATTATATATTTTGTAAAATTTTACATAAATAATAATTTATGAAAATCTGTCCCCAAACTAAGATTTTGGACACTTGGGATAGTAAATTTTCTATAACCATATAACCTTAGCTATTCAATCTATAATAACAGCTGAAAACTCTAGAACTTTTTTCATATACCTCTTTTTCTTGCTTTTGAAAGTCAGATATTTTTAAACCTTTCTGAAATCTGGATTTTCACAAGGATGTATTACAATTTTTAAGAGATCTGGTATTCTGGTGGATTTTTGCTCTTAGAATTTCAGCCTTTGGCCTTGAAGTCAAGTCCTGTTTTTTATTCCTAACAATGTCCTATTAACCACGGTGCTGTCACTAAAACAAAGCAAAGCAAAACTTTGCAGAGCTTTTAAAAGAAGAACAGAAACATTGTGTAAAGTGAAACTGCCATTGACACCTTGGGAATATTTGAAATCTATCATTCTAAGTGGGTCAGAGAAAAACAAGGGGTTTTTATTTGTAGGCCTAGTACATTGTCCAGGGCTCACCCTTAGTGAAACTTAAACCAAATAACCAGTGACCACTGATCATCACGGAGTAATTCTTTACAAATGGGCGATGATCGGTGCCAATCTGTTGTGAAAAAGATAGCATAACAAAAGCAAACTTAGAACTCTTCTATTTTTAGATTGCTTGGCCCATGACATTTTCTTCATGAAATCAGAGGAGTTAAAATGAAATATTGTAAAAAGATCAAATAGATGTCTGTGAAATCAGATGATGTGAGAGAATTTAACCCATTCCTTCCCAATTACAAAATAAATTATTTCCCAAAGAATATTAATCATGAGGGGAGAGTAAAATCATGATCATCATCAAACTTTCCTCAGTGTTTTAGGCTGGCAAAGAGTGACTTCCTAATAATGGAAAATTTCAAGAATTTCTACTAGACATTTTACAGATGGTATTGTAAGTTTTGAGAGGATAGCAGGGCTGATATGAAACACCTCCTCAGTAAACAACATATCTTCTTCATAAGCCAGCAAAGGAGATGGTGGACACCAGGAATATTTCCTAGCTTAAGGACCAGAGTCTAGTATTGAGATCATGTACCGGTGAGTATATGTAGAAATAAATATACGTGTATGTAGCTAGTAGTATTAATAGTAGTTGAAGATTTTTACTTGGATTTTAAGGTGTTGGTCTGTGTTTATTCTTTTGCTGATAATCAATGGATATTAAGTATCCAAATTCAGGTTCTTGAAGGACAAGAGAATGTTTTTTGGTCCCTTTGTATTATTTGTTTTATTTTTTATTATCTTTTCCCATGAGATCTCTGTTGTTTATCCTTTTAAATGATTTTTTTTCTCGAATTATTGTTCTTTTCCACAGAGATTTGGTTTTCAACTTGGTCCTCCCTTCATAAAACTGATTACATTTTACATTTCCATGAATACCCGGAGGGGCGCCCAGATAGACTCAACTGGTAAGGTCCAAACCTCCCAGAAAAGTGGCTCTCCCAATCTATCTGGCTCTTTTCTAAGGTATGCTCTCCACTATAACAAGGTAAATCTTGGCTTCCCTTTTTCCTCATCCCCTACCAAGAGAATTTTGTTAAAGATTTCATCATCATCAAATTAAAAATGTGTGTGTGTGTGTGTGTGTGTGTGTGTGTGTGTGTGTGTGTGTGTATGCTGAAACCAGTTTGGTTCAGTAGATAGAGCATCGGCCTGTGGACTGAAAGGCCCCAGGTTCAATTCCAGTCAAGGGCATGTACTTTGGTTGTGGGCACATCCCCAGTAGAGGGTGTGCAAGAGGCACTGATCGATGTTTCTCTCTCATCGATGTTTCTAACTCTCTATCCCTCTCTCATCCTCTTTGTAAAAAAATCAATAAAATATATAGTTTTTAAAGTGTGTGTGTGTGTGTGTGTGTGTGTGTGTGTGTGTGTGTAAAATTTCCTAGCTCTGTCCAATAAGAAACCTTGGGCAATTCTCAATAGTAAAGAGCATGCCTAGCATTCAGATCTTGGTTTTTAAATACCATTTTCCACTAAATGGTCTCCTTGAAGAGATGGCTGATTCAGTGGAAGAGCAAGGAAAATACAAGATAAGGCTGGAATTTCTTACTGTGTCAAAAATCTCATTATAAAATTGGGAGATGAATGCAATTTGAACATTTAAATAAATTCTAGTAGAAATACATTACAACCCACTGAATAGAATAAACTATCAGCCCATAGAAATAGCAAATAATTAATAAATAAAAATGGGTTAAAATAGGATATTTAGATCATTCCAAAGTATCTTCCCATGGAACATTTTAATTACAAACACAAAAGAAGTGCGAACTTTATAGCAAAGAAGCCTAACAGACACCACCTTATGTAAAAAAAAAAAAAAAAAAAAAAAATGAAGATTTTATAAAATGTGGAGCTCATGTACTGGTTTTTCTCCCAGTATAAAAATGTGACCACTTCTCATTGCTAAGAGAAAGCTGTGGAAGAAAGGAACAGAGATAGAGATAGACTGAGAGTAGTCAGAAAGATGGACACAGTTATTTTACTAAATTGACTCGCCTAAGCATCAGAAACCAACGTGTTAAAGAAAAGACTTGTTAGGCTTTTTTAACGAATAGTGACCACATAACCACCTCACAGGCTTGGTTAACCACCCACTTCACCCCCTTCCCCAAACACATAAATTACCTCCTTTACACTAATAAGTATGAACAAATAAAGGTCTTTCTTCTGTTATATTATGAACTGGAGATAGAAAGAAAAGATGGGGTAAGGAAGAAAAACCCAATAAAGCCTGGAATAACATTAGATAAA
The DNA here is from genome assembly GCF_964339955.1 of Pipistrellus hanaki. Classification (NCBI taxonomy): domain Eukaryota; kingdom Metazoa; phylum Chordata; class Mammalia; order Chiroptera; family Vespertilionidae; genus Pipistrellus; species Pipistrellus hanaki. The sequence continues at coordinate 12,744,330 of NC_140512.1, read as the reverse complement.
TGAAAATTTCTCTTCCATTAGTTAGCCCTTGTTTGCTGGTCATTGTACATATTCCTGCAAACCGATGTGAAGGCCCAATATTTTACAGTTGGCTTCGCAACTCCTGGTCCCAATGTCTGGTGTTAACCAGGTTTAAGCCACAGAGTCTAGGCTAATATGCAAGTGAAAAAGAGGTACATAAAAAAGAGGAAAAGTTGTTCATCCACAATGGAGCATAACCATTATAATTGTAATTCTTATTATTATGTTTCAAAATATATTTAATGCAATTCAGCATCCTTACATAATTTAAGTGGAAGATACAGTAGTCTCAATAAAGAGAATACTTCCTAAAATAATAAATACTATTTATCTCAAATCAGCCAGGAGCCAACATTACATGAATTGGCAAAAAGCAATCTACTAAAATTTGAAATACCAAAAGTATGACCTTCATTAGTACTTCGCTTTTTTAATTGTGTAAAAGTTTGAGTAAATTTAGTAAATTTGGGAAAGCAAGAATAAGATAAAAGATAAAAGAATAAAATAAGTAAAATATAAATATTTGCATATAATTATTTTACTAATACACAGATCCTATTATCCTAAAACTTTATAAGAACTAATGAGTGTTTATTTAGCTTCTCATAACAAATAAACATGTGAAAATTAATAGCTGTCTTATATACTAGCAACAACAATATATTTATATGTGTGAATGTGTGTTTGTGTATCTTTATGTAACAGTATATCTTGGCAACTGTAAAGAAAAAGCAAGTATAGGAAATTTTCAAGAAATATGCATTACCCATGGCACATTTACAGAAATTTAATGAGGAAAAAAGTATGTTTAAAGAACTAAAAAAAAAAAAAAATACCACACTCCTTGAAATGAAGGTTTAGCATTGTAAATATGTCAATTCTTCCCAAGTTACTTGGTAAATTTAAAGAAATTGAAGTGGAAAATCCCAAAAAGATGTTTGGGGGCAGGGTGAGTCTTGACAAAGAGATCTGAAGTTGAACTGGAAAAATAAATATGCTAAAGTAGCCAAGAATTTTTTTTAAAAGAAGCAGCATTGATGGTTTGTAGAATGGATACCATTTACTCTATGAACTATAATAAAATATATTATAGCACTGCAATTATTATAACCCTATAATATGGGATCTAAAAGCAATCAGTGGAATAGAATTCAAAGTATAAAACCTGAGCTCCCAAGTGACTGAGCTTTATAGGCAGCCATCAGGCAGAGGCAGAGTGGGGGTGGAACTTGGGGTGCCTTAAGACTTTTGCTGACCTGCCCCAGACCCAGTGGGGATAAAAGCTGGCCTTGGTGCACAGCTTGGTTCTGCTCATGCACACCCGAGCCCAGCAGAGGCAGCCAAAAACTGTGGATTGTGCATAGCTCAAAACAGGTTGTCAAGGACAGGCACAGACTGTGTCTGATATTGACCTGCATCAGAGCCCCTTGCTAATGGATCAGAACCAACACACAGAGTGACCAGCTTCAGACAACATTAGAACAGGATTCAATAAGCTTCAAAAACAGCATATCCAGAAGGAGATCTCAGCAGGCACTAAACCTTGCCAAGGTGAATTCTTCTTAATGTGGTCAGCACCTGCACAACAGCTCACACACCATAATCACAGTTACCCAGCTTGACGGTTGGTCACATACACAAATGGGCCAATAGCAATCAATACTCAATGACCACATAACCCACACAAGAGACATTCCTGGAGCACTCAGCTCTGGTGCTAAAGGAGACTATGCCATTGGGTCCCACAAGACATCTACTACTTAAGGCCACCCCACAAAGACTAGGAATAATAGAAGATCTACTCTATCTAATAAAAGACTAATATGCAGATCGATCATCACTCCAACACACAAGATGGCTTTCTCCATGTGGTCAAAGATTTTACCCTCATGTAGACACAAGATGTGTCTTGTGGTGGCCATCAGGAGAGGGCAGTTGGGAGGGACCAGGCCTGCAGGAGAGGGCAGTTAGGGGTGAGTAAGCCAGCAGAGAAGGGAAGTTGGGGGCAAACAGGCTGGCAGGGTCATAGTTAGACATCAATCAGACTGGCATGGGAGTGGTTAGGGGTGATTAAGCTGGCAGGAAGAAGCAGTTAGGGACAATCAGAAAGGCAGGCAGGCAAGCAGTTGAGAGCCAGCAGTCCTGAATTGTGAGAGGGATGTCCCAGATTGGAGAGGTTGGGCTGAGGGACAACCCCACCCCCTACCCCATTGCATGAATTTTGTGCACTGGGCCTCTAGTTTAATACATAAGAACAAACACAAGAAGACAATCTAAATGAGAAGACAAAGAAACAGACAAAACAGAAGCAATCTCCAGAAAAGTGGAGATAATTAATTTATCAAAGTAATTGGTTTTAAGGATGTTTAACGAACTTAGTGAAAACTACAACAGCATGGAACGGGGCATACGGTATAAACCATGAAGAAGAACCAGTTGGAAAAGAATACCATATATGATATAAAAAATACACTGAAGGACTAATAAGATTAGATGAAGCAGGGAATCAAATCAGCAATTTGGAAGACAAGTTAGGAAAAACCACCAGTTAGGGTAGCAAAAAAATATATAGTTTAGGGTCCTCTGGGCTAATATAAAGAGAGCCACCCTCCACAGTAAAGGTATACCAGACGGAGAAGAGAAAGAGCAAGGATTTGAGAACCTATTTGAAGAAATAATGACAGCAAACTTTCCTGACCTGCTAAAAGAACAAGATACATAAGTCCAGGAAGCTCAGAGAGTCCCAAGCAAGATGAACCCAAAGAGGCCCACACCAAGACACATAATTATTATAGCAAAGTTAAGATAAAGAATCTTAAAAGCATCAAGAGAAAAGCAAATAGTTACCTACAAGGGAGTTTACATTAGATTGTCAGCTGATTTCTTAACAGAAACTTCTCAGACCAGAAGGGATTGACATAAAATATTCAGAGAATGAAAAGTAAGAGCCTACAACTTTACCCAGTAAGGCCATCATTTAATATTGAAGGACAAATAAAGAGATGCCCACACATCCCACCACCTTTGAGATAGTCTATTGGTCAGAAGCAAATCATATGGGACAAAATTATATTAGATGTGAACCCTAGGAGGTGGGGATCAGGAGGACAACTTTAGAGTCTGTCAACCATACCTAGTACATTCCAGGAGATATTATTATATAAACAGTACCTAACTAAATGCCAAACACATTAATAAGTTTCTGCTAAAATAATTAATTAATTTTAAATATTTCCTTTAAATATTGTTCACCAAAATAAACAAATGACTTAAAAAGTTAAACATAAAAATCATTTAAAAACTAATAAATATATAATAAAATGTTTATATTATTTTGGTTTGGGAAAAAATTAACACCAAAATTAGATTCATAATTTAAAAAAAGAGGAATCAATTTAAATAAAAACTTAAATAGCTTTAAATGCCACAAACAACATTATAAACTATGTGTAAAGAGTTAATATTTTAAAATATAAAGGACTCCTACAGATCTATAAGAAGGAAACATACCAATGGAGAACTTAACACAAGCCATGTAAATTATAAATCACAAAAGAAGAAATATAAGTGGCTAATAAAGTGGATTCATGTTTAAATTCACTAGTGTCAAGTAAGGGCAAATTAAATTTTAAAAAATATTGGTGTTTTTTTTTTACTTTATGAGCACAGATTGAAAAGACCAATCATACATCATTTTGGCTGGAGAATGAGGAAAGAATCACTTATATCTCCTCCCATAAAGAAGCCATTGCTATTGCCTTTCTGGGGGGTAATTTCATCACTTACCAAATAGTCAGTTACTAGGCTCTGTGTCAGGTCACCTCTTAGAGGACAACTTGTCTGTACCCAGAACTTGCACTTCTAGGAATTTATCTTCAGGTAAAACTTAAAACTAGCTATGAAACATGCTAATCTCAGTTTGGTTTGTTAGCTAAATGTTGGAAGCGAAAAATATCTGCTATAATCAGTGATGTAGCAGCAATATGTTTAATTAGCTGGAAATATGTTTGAGATATATTAATTGAAACACTTGGAACACAAAACAGTACTTACAATGTTTACATTTTTTTTCTATCTGTATACAAAGGCACCATAATGTTGAAAATTATTTCTTGAAAAGATTCCTGGTGATTCTTTTTCCAACATTTTGCTTTCTCTATATTTTCTAAATTTTCTGGGAACATGTATTACTGATAATTTTTTAAAATAATATATTTAATATTAATAATTCTGTTTCTATTTTCCTAGTAGACCTATAAGTCTATATCTCCTTGCTGACTTCTAGATTTAGTTATGTGTTTAGTAAATCTTCAAAGTGGGTCACAAGTGATACAAGCAGGCTAACTAAAATTAGACTTAGCATCTATGTGTTTAATTGATAAAATCTATTTGGGACATGTTTCTCCTGTGATGAGATTCAAATATAACTTTCCCACATGGTCATGAATTGATTACCCAATTAGAAAATTTTTAAATCCACTATCTATAGCAAATAAGAGGAGCTATTAGAAATGCTGATTAATGTATGTCTTATTTTCAGAAATAATCTTTATTCCAACATATCCTTTTTGGCACTATTGTGGAGAATTTCTCAAGTGCAATCCCACAGTTACATGGTTATTCGACAGTCTTTGGTGATATGCTGATGTTCAACTTTTATTGCATTGTCAGACAATAACAGCTACACTGTCTGAGAACATTCTCAGCTTGCTCTTCAAGCCTTTAGAGAGCTTTCTGTGCTGCAGGCACCATTTATAGGGCTTTTGTAAGTCTAGGTTTGTTTAATTTTCAAATCACAAGGAAAGAGGGATTTTTAGTAATAATGCAATATAAATGGCATGACTTGTGTTCTCTATTTCAATACGGTAGGAACCAGACATGGGTCAGGCTAGCCCCATCTTTGGATCGCTCAAATATCTTGAACTGCTCTTCAAATGTGTTGGGTTTGGCACAACCTGCAAGACCCTGGGCCAGGCTCTGTTTCCTCTTTGATTTTTAAGCCCCTGTGTATTTCAAGGAAAACTTAATCCATATGTTTCTGATTCATTTACACTTAACTCATCAAAATGTTGTCTTGAAGGAGCTATTTGATATCCAACAAATCTTTGGAGCCTTTTTCTAGAAGACTTTGAAAAATCTTTATTTTGATCCCCATAGATCAGAAAGTTGGAGTTACTCCTTTAGTGTGTGCATGCACATGTGTGTTTCAATAATCAAAATCAGTCACCCTACGGCATAAGTTCAATCTAAAACTAACAAATAAGATGTTAGCTTGGAATTTTAATGTGGTCTAATGTTCTATCTACTAATTAGAGCCTCTTGTGACAGGGAGGGAGTCTCACTCTGACCTAAACTAGGCCCAAGCTGTGTAAATGTTCACCATCTGTTCGCAGTATAGGACCTAGAGGTGGCTGACAGACATTGCTCTGTTCTTGGATACCAATCCACAGTGAACTATTTAGAATTATTTTACTGTTAGTATGGATTCTTTTACTTTATTTTTTCATATTTTAATTAAAATATGAAATATATTTATTGAGGTTTGCAAACAATTCCAGGATATAACATTGGACTAGGGTTTTTTTGTGGGAACTTTTTAATCTTTATTGTTGAAAGTATTACATATCTCCTTTTTTCTTCCATTGACCCCTTCTATCCCACCCTTGGCCCCCACCCCAGACTTTCACAACCCTATTGTCTGTGTCCATAGGTAATGTGTATATGCACACAAGTTCTTTGGTTGATCTCTTCCACCCACCCACCCACTCCTGCCTTCCAACCTCTGATGTCTTGGGTTAAATTTTTATATCCTCACCTTAGAGAAAAATAAAGTTAAAGGGTGAGAGTATGATAGTTACCTTGCCAATATCTTGGATTAAGGCTGTTTAACTAGCTTAATTTATACCCATAATTTGACCAGAGTGTTGGTTTTAAGTTTTATTTCACTAAACTTTTTACTATTCATAGAAATATTTAATTTCTCCTTTTTTTCCAAAAATATACAGTATCACAAATTGAAATCATTGAAAGGATAGCTGATCTCAAAAAAGGAAAAAACACTATGTTACTATCTCCTAAGTAACAAGCACTTTATACACTTATTAATTCAATATTCAACATGACATTATTAAGGACTCATTAAATCCAAGTGTGGTGGGCACTTATAATAGGGCAGAAAAAGAGATGACAGTCCTCAATGTGCCAGGGGCCAGTGAGATGGAAGGAGTTGTAGATAACCACAGTGTAAAGGAAAGTAATAAAGGGTGATATCTTCTCGTATTAATCATAGCTTCCACTTATTGAATGCTAACCATATGTCAGACACTGTACTGAGAACTTTGTAAGTATCATCTCATTGAATCCTTACTGCTTGTCCCATTATGAAGATCAGATGCTGAACATACTGGCCTTTGGGAACAGGCTGAGGGAGCCCAGAGACTGGTCTCTCATCCACTGTTAATATATGTGACTCGTGCACTTCCTGAATTGAGTCTATTAAGCCTCCACAATATAGTCCATTTTTACTCATCATACTTACATTTTCTCATAATCTCCACCATCATCTGTGATTGTATGCTAATCTTCAATAACAAAGGAGTTGAGATCTAAAGGTTAAAAAAACTTCGAAGTCATGTAGCTGGTGGGTGGCAGAGCCAAAGTTTTAACTCTCATCTGTCTGGCTGTAAAGCTAGAACAATTTTTTCACTACATTATGTTGTCCTGCATCTGTACTCAAATTGCCTTCAAATGTATTTATTTTGCCCTTGAAAGACATGAATTCAAGCCAAGATGGGTTGGTATACACACCCTCTCTTTTGCTAGCAGGTTTCACAGTTCATAAAATAAGAGATGAGTTGTTGCAAACATTTTCATCTTTTGTTTTCTTTTAGCTCATTTGTCAAGACCTTACCATGGACTCACCTAGCCTGTCAAAGGACCAGTTCTTACTATGGCTGTTAGTCATGAGTCTGGTGGTCCTGGTCACCCATGTTTGGACTGGAGGTGTCTTTTTTCAGTTCATTTAATTTTGCATTCCTATTACCTGATCGCAGAAATTTTCAGAGCCTCTTGGAAAATACACCAGCATAAGTCTTAAGACCTTATGGGTTGTTTTGTTTGTTTTGTTTTTGTTTTTGTTTTGTTTTAATAGCACAGGCAGAATTCTGCCTTTTTATTATGGGGTATGTAAAGGGAAGTCTGTTGGGGGAAATGGTGTGCTGAGGTACCTGAGCAAGGGTGATGACAAGCACTAGGGAAGAACCCACTATTTTATCCCATCCAATCTTGAGTAATACTGGAATGCCTTGACATAGTTTTGGCACAGCTTAGGGAGTTTTCTCCCCTACCTTGACGTGCTTGTATGCAAACATTGCCCAAGTATAATAATCACAGAAAGTTCTGCGTAATGAGGAAAAATGTCTGTAAATATCTGACAGCTGATTTAGGCTCCATTTGAAGTGGTATGAAAATCAACATGTTCCATGAATTTAGCCTTGTGCCAGAGTCTCCTAAGTAAAAGATTTCTAAGTTAGAAGTGGGACACTTTTGGTAGTTCTATTAACCACTTCATGGCCCAGAGATTAATGAAAAGCTGGTTAGTGTTATGATATTCCAGTGGTTACCAACAATAGAGCCTTTTACTATAGCTCTTCATTATTTCTTTCCCCTTTTACTCAGGACCACAGAGTCACTAAAAAAAACAAAACAAAAAATAAAAACAAAAACAACAAACAAAAGGCACACACACACACACAAAACAAAAAAACAAAAAACCCCAGACTTCTTAATAAAGCAGATTTGATTGTAGAAATAAGTCAAGTGCAACCTTTTTCTTTTCTCCATAGATACTACTCAGGCCTTCTAGCTCTGCTGTATAAGCAACAAGGATCTGTCTTTAAATAGCAACAATTAGCATTAATTGATGCACATCTTCAATTTCTTTTCTCTTTTGAGTTTATGACAGTAAAGCCTTTCTGTAAAGGTTTTAAAAGAAGACTGGAGAAAATCGTGCCTTTTCTCGCCCCATTCCTCCCCCACTATTTTTCATACAGTCATCCTTCCCACCTTCTTTCTTGTCTTCATGAAAGACCTACTTTTTCCATGCAACGTAATCCTCCTTTCGTGTGCTCATCATTCTAAAGCTTTTGGAGCACATTGCTTAAATCCTTCACTCTTTACCTCCCCTCATTGAAGAATAACAACAAAATCATTGACCTCAATCCTTCTTTTCCCTCCAGCTGTTCTGGCTCTGATCTCTTTCTTTTCCTTCAGCCATGCTTCTTGAAATGGTCAGAAAATGGAATGTGTTCCCTGCTTCTCCATCGCCTAAACCCCCTCTACTCAGTTGACTCTGCATTACCCAATGACACTGTGAATCTCCCTCTTATTGAATACAAGGAAAGCCTTTCATTCCTAGCCTTGGTTGCCATCCTTATGGAAGGCACATCATCCTTCTGAATACTCCTTTAACAAAGGTCTTATTCTGTGACTTACTCTCCTAGTTTTCACCTCATCCTTCTAGATATCCTTTTCCAGTCTCCTCTGTGAATTTAGGTCCCCTTCTCAAGAGATCTCAGGCATTTATGCACCTCAGAATTATCTGGGTACTTGAACAACATGAAGATTCCGCATATCTCCTTCACTCTCTTACTGGATAGATCTGGACCTAAGCATTAGATATACAATTAGAAGTATATTTGGAAAAAGTAAATACACCCACACAATTTTGGAGACTTGCCCAGGACCATGTTTTTTAAGAAAGCATGTGAGTTGGTTGTGATGCTAATGACTTTGGTCTACTATCCTCTTGGGAGCAACTCCCTTCAGCTCCTACCCACCCACTCATGTTTCTTCAATCTTTATTTCCAACTTAAATCTCTCTCTCTTTCTCTGTACTATATTCTCTTTCTCTTTTTATGACTTATAGGTTCATCTTCCTATGTGATATCTTTAAATGACAAATTTTAACACTGATGACTGAAGATGGCTGCAAAGAAACTGAAAATCAGAGAGATTATCTTCAAAATCACAATTGTCAACTCTAGCAGAGTATCTGTCACATAGGAAGTGTCCAATAAATATCCCTGAGGGAAGGAGTGCAGGTGGTCATTTAAACAGAGATTTTGGTGGACTAATGAGGTCATTGTTACAGGGATGAGAATTCAGAATTGTTCCAAACAGGTACAACAATTAGAAACAAGGCCATCTGCCAGCAAGGCCACTGTTAATCCCTGCAGCTTCACCCCTGCTTTCTCTAACAACCACTTAGTCTGGTCAATTCAGGTCTTCACTCTCCAATATTTTTTAAAGTAGTATGAGTTTATGTATACATAAAAAGCTTTATAAATGCATTTAAATATGAGAATGGCATAATAGACTGATGTTTTCTGACAGAGATTGGGCTCAGCTCTGTGGCACAGAAACTTAATGAGAGTAGGTTGACAAAATAAGTACTATTTTCTTTTCATAGGAAGTCTGGAATTGGCCATCAAAAGCTATCACTCTGTATGCTATCAGGATTTCCAGCTCTGTATGCTATCAGGATTTCCAGCTCTTCTGTTATTCTAACTCATCCTTAACATGCAATGATCATCCTTGTGCTTATTGCCCCATTGTTTGCATGATAACTACTCTATGCCAAGCCTCAAAAACTTTCCCAGGACCCGTATCAAAGTATCATAGTTTAGCTTACACAACCAAATTTCAGTTCTTGAACATCTCCCATGTCAAGTAATTGGGTTCTTGACCAAGTGGCTAACAGAAAAAATGTTTCAGTTGTTAGACAACCTTTTCATGCTGATGCATCAACATGACAAAAAACATCTCTCAGGCCACAAACAAAGGAGGGAATGCAAATCAGTTTACTACTAAACCTGGTGTTGTTAACATCCCAGGAAATTGTGTTGTGACTATTTTTGCCATTTTTTTTTTTTTTTTGCTTTTATTCCTGTCAAAATGGATGCTTAGCATAATTTTAAGACAAAGAGGCTATAAAGAGTACTAATGCAAAAACAATGATCACAGGTAATTGAAAAGGTAGAAAAACTGTTGTTTATTTTGACAAACAGCAGTTAGCTAGTGACAGTACTTCAGAGGCAACGATACATGAAAAGTGAAGATGTTGAAAAAGTGACTTCCTGAAAGAAAGTCACTTAGAACAAGCACTGAAAGTGATTTGTTTTAAGTCTAGTAAGGAGTGGTTCAATACATTTAAGAAAAAAAGTGTTTACAGTTTAAACAATAAATTAGACATGTAGTGTATATAAGAAAGGTTAAAACAAGAAATTAAGTAGGGGTCTAAAACAAATTAATCCAATTTACATTATTTGTAATAGGGAAAAAAATGATTTGGTTTTCAACCAAATTGCTTCTTGAACAGCCTTAAGAAATGAATTAAGTTGGAGAACTGAAGTTCCACTGTATCTCATTGGTCAATCCTGTGTTATATTGGCACTTTACAATAGACTCTGAGAAGTTATCATTTATCTGAGCACATCCCCTACCCAAATAAAATTGAGTTTCCTTCACTTAAAAATGAGATAATAAATATTGAGTAAGCAACTAAGAGAATCTATGACTTTATTTATTATGTGGATAAAATGACAAGTTAAAACAAACATGACACCTACCTTCAAGAGGTTTCTACCTCCTGAGGAAAAACTAAGCATATTGATGAATTCAGAATAACATACTGAAATAAATTTCTCAGAGAAAATATATAGTCCTATGAGCATGTATCAATCTCATCTTGAATGAACCATTAAGAAATGTTTCTATGAAAGAGCAAATAAATTGAAATCTAAAAGACTAGTAAATTTTAAATACATGGCAAAATATGTGGGGTATATGTATCTATATGTGGGTAAAACTTTCCAGGAAAATGGAGGAGTATCTGGAAAATTCTTATATGGAAGAATCTACGACACTTCATTATTTTTATATGTGGCTACTGGTCAGCAAAGTCATAGACATTGGTATGAAGAGATGCTAGAGAAGTATGGCAGTAAAGGGAGAAACTCTAGGAATTTTAAATAGGAGGATAGTCCTAGCCAGTTTGGTTCAGTGGATGGAGAGTCAGCCCAGAAACTGAAGGGTCCCAGTTTTGATTCTGGTCAAGGGCATGTACCTCAGTTGCAGGTTCGATTCCCAGCCCTGGTTGGGATGTGTGCAGAAGGCAACCATTTGATGTGTCTTTCTCACATTGATGTTTCTCTGTGTCTCTCCCTGTCCTTCCCACTCTCTAAAAAATCCATGGAAAAATATCCTTGGTTGAGGATTTAAAAAAAGAAGAAATAGGAGGATATTTGCATATTTGCATTGCAATAGATCATTATGCTTACCTTGTGAAGGGTCAATAGGATGGTCAACAGTTATAGGGGTCCATGTAATAGGAAATGGTGGCTGGAAATAGGGTGCTGACAGTGAAGATAGAAAAAGCTTATGTAGAATTTTATAAGATATCAGGAGGCAAATAAATAGAACTTGTTGCCAATTAATAAAATAAAACTTCAAAAGAAAAAAGTATTATAGAATATATTAGATCTGTGAAAGTAATTTCTTTAAAAAAAAAAAAAGGTCTATAAAACAAGAGACAGAGCTCGTAGAGCTTTAAAATATGATGACAGACATGAAAATATTTAGAGAAAGTATAAAAGATAAAAATTGAGAAAACCTTTGAGAAAGTAAAACAAAAAAATAGATAGAGAATAAGAAAGTAAGAAGAAATAGATGCTGTGATAGATAATTTTGTGTGTCAAGTAGGCCACAGCGTGTCCAGACATTTGCTCAAATATCATTTGGCTGTGACTGTGAGGATGTTTCTGAATGAAATTAATATTTGAATCTATCACTGAGTAAAATAGGTCATTTTAAAAAGTGGGTGCGCCTGATTCAACCAATTAAAGACCTGAATAGATTTTTTAAAAGCTGAAAAAATTAAAAATACTAACAGCAAACATCAGAGGGGGGAAAAATGTCTATCAGCACAGGGACCTTGTTATATTCAATAAAATTAACTGTCAATATTATTGATATCAGATGAAGTGAGAATCCTCTTCTCCACTGGGTGCTGCTGAGTGTGGCATTCAAAAAAAAAATCTGAGTTAAGAATAAACCACTCTGTATGATTACCTTGAGCTGAGACATTGGGGTTTTCTTGACTTCAACTTCCAACTGAAACATTACCTCTTCTTGGGTGTTGAGCCTGCCAGCTTTTGACTAGAACACATACCATCTGCTTTCCTGGTTCTCAGGTATTTGGACTCAGCTCTCCTAGTCTCTGGCTTGCCAATTGCAAATCTTGGGACTTCTCATCTTCTATACCACTTAAGCCAGTTCCTAAGTAAGTGTGTGTGTGTGTGTGTGTGTGTGTGTGTGTGTGTGTGTGTGTGTGTGAGAGAGAGAGAGAGAGAGAGAGAGAGAGAGAGAGAGAGAGAGAGAGAAAGTGTATCCTCTTGTCCTATTCTGTTTTTCTGGAGAACACTGATTTAATACAGAGGCCACACGTATATCATCTGAATTACAGAAAAAAAAGATAATATAGAAAATACAGAAGAAATTTGTCAAAGAAATGATATGAGAAAATTTCCCAGAAAATGAATATGAGTTTCTAAATTTGGAGAACCAGAATATGCCCCAAAAGTGCTTAAAAGCAGATCACACTAAGACCTTTTGGAAAAGTTCAAAACACCAGAGCCTAAGAAAAGTACTTAAACCTTCCAGAGAGAGGGGGAAAGGAAAATTATGAAAACAGGGACCAGAATAATGCCAGACTTGTCAGCAGTCACAGTACGAACTAGAAGGCATTGGATTTGTGCCTTACAAATTCTGAAGAAATAGCTGGTGCTTTCATATTACAACTTGACATTTAAAGTGGACTCAGGAATTGATTTGAGAAATTTTTAAATAAATAAATTGAAACAATTATATTTTTTGGAATTAGGAACATGGAAATCATAGATGTTCTCAGCAAGAGCTGTTTCACTAGTGTGCTGGGGATAAAGCCAGATTATAATAGAATGAGTTATGGGAGACGAGGAAATATAACCCACAATTATAGATAAGGGAGGGTCAATTAATTAACTAATCAGCATAGGAAAAGTCTGACCATGTTTCATACCAATAGAAATAATACAGTTGAGAAGACAGTTGGATGTACAGGACAGAGTAGAAGTTATTGATAGCATTCAAGTAGAGTAAATGGCCTTGCATAAAACAAGGATAGCCCCATCTAACAGAGAAGAAAAGAAATGGAGTCTAGAGCAGACTTTGGTGGGTTTTAATAGAGGAAATGAAAGGGGGAGAGAGAGAGAGAGAAACATCAACGATGGGAGAAAATCATTGATTGGCTGCCTCCTGCATGCCCTGACCAGGAATCAAACTATGACTTCCTAGTTCATAGGTCTACACTCAACCACTCAGATACACTGGCTGGGTTGACCTTGGTGGATTTTAATTTGGGCTACATACTAAAGGAGTTCAGCCTAATTAAGAAAAGTTTAAAATACTCATGTATAAAGGAAGGAGGAAGAGGTGTGAGAAGCCATGGATTCATAAAGCAGATAAGCTTCAGTCCTGAAATTGGCCTATTACCATAAATATTTAATTTCTCACTTTTTGGAACAAGATTTTAAACCAGAGCCTCCTCTAAATAATAGAGAATAGAACTATCTGAAAAGGGAGCCTTTTGCTGTTTGGGTTCATACGAGGGAATTTGAACATGTGCTGTAAACTGTGAATGATGTTGAACTTCTTCAGGGAAAGGACATGGCTTTATTGCTGTGTCTTGAGCACTTAATATTCTGAAACATGACAACTGCTCAATAAATTTATCTTCAATAAATAAATAAAATAAATGATTAAATTAATAGTTTATTTTGGTTTCCTTTTTGGCAAAATCCAATATCTTTCTTACTTAGGATAACTGAAAATTTGTCCATGTATTGCTAAATGGAGGGTTAGAATTTAATATAGAGGTTTTGCATGCAAATTTTGTAAAGAGAGTTTCCTGTCCACACTGAACACATGTTAGACCACAGAATCACACCTGCCTATGTTTAATCCAGTTCATTTGGTTTCCAGTAAAATGGTGTAAACATATTTATTAGAATGGCTAAAGATTTGCTAGCAGAGTCAATTCTGGGTTTTTAGGTAATGGAAAAGACTAATGGTGCAAATGTTTAAATAAATAAGTTATTTTTAATCCCTTTTATTTTTATTCATAATGCATTACTGATTATTCTTTTGATTTGCTTCCATGTTACAATTAGCCTGTATTCCGCACACACTGAAAATACATTGGGTGTCAAGAAGTAGACATAACTTTTGAAACACATATTGTAAATTTTCAAACCAATGTCCTCAGTCAATTCCAAGCATATTAAAATAATTCAGCTACCTTTTTTCTTTCAGAATCCAGTTCTCTGTAGCAAATTGTTAACTAACATCTGAGCTGAAACACATTGGAGTTTATATTCCTTACTCACAAAAGAAATTAGCTTTAAAAAGTTGTAACTAAAATTGAGAAAGTGACATAGGGGGCATGCATGGGAAGGGTGGGGAGGAAGGACTGATGGACAGGAAATATTACTCAGATCCCTTCTAGATCCAACACATGAATGGGGAAAAGATGCCAGAGGGTGACCACAAAACACCATAGGAGAATGAGTAGAAATTTGGTCTGGCATGGTGGCTATTTGCATGTACAGCAATACTGCTTGCATCTGATGTAAAATTCTTTAAGGATATTTCAGATGAGAATGCCATGGTGGAGGGAGAGGGATAGTGGAGTTCCAGGGAAGAGTCTTGACATTAGGATGAGGCTAGTGTCGGGCGAATAGGATGTGAGTGGGTGAAGCTGAAGTAAAAGGAAAGGAGCCAGCATAATGGAATGCGACTGACTCCGGCCACTATTCCATGGAATGGGAGATGGCTGGCCACAAAAATCCCAAACTAAAGAGACTCCAGAGACATGAAAAAGAAGGAGAGACCCTGGCAAGCCAGAAACCCATGTTGTCACCTTCACCCCCTGGCATTAATTTCTCTCTAGGAAGCAAGTACTAGTTTCACACTTGCCATATTTATCACCTCTCCTCACCAAGAGTAGTGGGGCCAAGGCTCTGAAGGAGATTCTTCTCTAAGCCTCTGAGCTTTTATGTCCATTGCTTAATTTCTTGCTAGTCCAAGACTGAAGATGTGTCGGAGATGATTGCCTCACTATGGAAAAGTGACTCTGTGAAGAGGAATTCAATGCTTTCGGCCAAACCAAGAAAACCATTAATTTATACCATAAAACGAACAGCCAGAGAATGCAAGTGGCACCGCACTGCTCAGAGGCTGCTTGCAAGTGGTAAACAAAAACTTGGTTGTCGCTGGTGACTGGCTGTTTTTCAGAATCTGACCACGTTTTAGAATGGAAACAATCAAGCAGTGATATCAATGTCCCCATGAGGTCTAAACATCTTTTCTAACCTTATTTCTACCTATCACTTGCCTCTGTCAACATAATGGGGTGTATAACTTGGTTCCTGAGAAAACTAGTGAGATAGAGTTCAAAAGTATTTGCAACCCTAACTGATAAACAATAGATTAAATATTTCATGTGTGTGTGTCTAGTCTCTACTATGCTACAAGGGCCTACACTTTGACGGAGTCTTTACATTAATAACCCTTGCTTTATGTCCCATTGCACAGAGGTCCTTCAGAGACACCAATGTACTCATAATGTTTACGGCCCACAAACCCGTGGTTTACTTCCTGGAGTCCTCTGCTCTGGACTTATTAGAACTGACAGAGGAGCCTGAGGTTGTGGCTACTTCTCATGTGTCATTGAAAGAGGAAAAAATAGCCCTTGACCTTTAAATAGAAAGTTGTACAAACGAACTTTAAAAAAAAAAAAAAAAGATGACAATACTGGAAATGTTTTTCAAGTGGTGGTATCCTAGAAACTAATAACCACTTTAAGAGCCACCAAGAAGGCCAACTTACTGCAACTGAATTTAGTTAACATTCAAAGGCTGTCCCTGAGTGATTTTCCCTTCTTTGATTGCCGTACTCTTCAGTGGGATGGCTTTTCATTGGTAGCCACATGTACAAGGTTGGAATTATTGTGTCAAAATTGCATGTGCTTTTCCTCTTAACAGGCATGTTCATATTGTCCCCCTATCCACCAGCAATGGATGAATGGACTCCTTTCTCCACATCCCAGTGTAGAATGGGTTTCCACTCTTTTTTGTGTTTGACAGTTTGGCAGGTAAGAAATGATATTTTATTATTATTCTAATTTTCATTATCTGGACCTGCAATGAAGCTAACCATCTTTTTTTTTAATGTGTATTGGCTTTGGAATTTGCTGTTTGTAAAGAGCCTATTCATAATTATTTGCACATTTTTAGGTTGTTTGTAAGAGTTCTTTGTATATTAGAGGCATAAATGTTCTGCCATATGTATTGAACATGTTTTTCTCAACTTATAGTTTGTATTTTAACTTTGTTTATGGTTTCTTTTGCACCACTTAAAATTTATTTACGTAGAACTATGTTTATCTTTTTTAAAATGGATTGTTTTGCTCTTTTAGTCATGAGTCAACAGTGAGTCTTGGCACTATGGTAGAAAGCCAATAGTCTAGGGGATTTCAAATTTGCCTTCACACTCTTAATTTTATGATTGTAAGATATCAGGAAGATTCTTTCATTTCTCAAATTCAAATGCTGTGAAATAAGATTTTGCTGTGATATTTTAAGGTAGAAAAGGAGAGAATCTAATGAGAAGATATATCTCATGAATAAGTAAAATATCTATAAAACTTTAAGAAACTCAGTCATGGACCACATTATCAGACTTCTATAGGAGATTACCATCAAGAAAGGAAAAAAAAAAAAAAAAAACCAGCCACCACTGACCATTGAATTGGCCCTACCTTCTTGGGTGTATTCATTCTAGCAACTTCTTTTAAGCTTGCTAGGACCATGTTGGTTACAAAATACTTTTTTTATTTTCTGGGAGAATTGGGTTTATAATGTTCCATATAGAGGATGTCTAACTTAAAGAAAAGTCTACCAAGTGGAATCTTAGCTCTGGATATTTTTTTTTCCTTAAAGAAACATAGAAAGTAAAATGTGCCAGATTTTCATCTCTGGCAAAAAACAAAAAAACAAAAACAAAAAAACAAAAACAACAAAAAAACTATGCAGTGCTTAATTGAATCCTGAAAAATCTCTTAAACTGATGAAAGGAATATTTCTCAGAGAAACTTAATTTTCTGGCTTTTTTTTTACATGCATACGCACGCACACACAGAGACACATCAATGCCCTGAAACTTTACAGCCAGGCTCCCAAGAGTGCTGGTTTACTAAACCAAGAATGAGTCACCAGTTTTCCAGACCCCTGTCCCTCAGGATAATTGAGACAGCAGTTGGCCACCTCCTTAGTTGTCTATCTAGCCCATCCTCAAAGTGATCTGTTTACTTTAACAAGTGCAATGAAATCGAAAAACAAGACCCTTTTGCTTTGTAAAGTTATTTGGTGGTTTGTTTGGGGAACCTGATATCTCTCTTTCCTTTTTTTAAAGTGTAAATTCGGTTAATAGGATTATACAGGGTAAAGGCATTCTAAACATTACATCTGTATCTACTTCCAGGTTATTCCCTTATATGTCATGTTATCTCCATGCATTAAAACCTATGTTCCCTACAAATGGATAGTGAGAGCTTATTATGTGCCTGGTGCCCCAATTTCGAAATTGCTAGACACAGAAGAAATTTCTCCTAACCTGGACTACTTCAAATTCCTGCCTTCCTTGCTTCCATAGAGAAGCTACTATGTATTTTCTTAGGGATTCACAAGGTCACTTCAGCTTGAGTGGTAGTCTTTTTCAGCAATCCTTTTCTATAACCTGCTTCCTTTCATCTCCACATCACTCTTTGCAAGTGTGCAGCACTGTTGTAAAATATCTAACTTGCCACTCAAACACGGAATTCTTACTGTTTTGACTACACAAATCATAAGCAAATAGAGAACCCCCATTTAACACATTTCTTGGTGCCTCAAAGAAGGAAGTACTCCATCTCTCAATCAAATGCCTCCATTTATCTGTGCTCTGATCTTCTCATCTCTTCTTGCCTTAATGTGTTTATTATTTTAATATCTTTCCTTCCTTTGTATCTTGAATCTGTCCAGTCCTCTATCAGTTCTTTCCCATCAGCTAATAACCATATGCTGGTCTCTCCTAAGTGTGAAAGTTCACTTTGTCTTTCTTTTGCAGGCATTCTATTTTCCTTGATAGAACAGATTGCTCTCACTATCTCTCTTTTATCTTCCCACAATAGCATCTCCCCCTTTTACTGCTGTCCTTAGCAGAGTAATTTGTTTACTAAAGAACATCTGTCACATCTGAAGGATATTTTTCTGGTCCTTATCTTACTTGACCTCTCACAGCAACTGGCCCATCTGACCATTTCATTTATGAGATGTTTCCCTATTTTGTGTCTGGAACATCTTCCACTCTCCTTGGATTTACTTGCTAACTCTCTTGTCTTCTTTTTAGAATCTGTGTAGATTCTTCTTTCCTTAGTGGATCTAAAGTATAGTGTCTCATGTAATTGTGCTTTCAGTCTTTATTCTTCATAGGTTCTCTCTGGGTAACTTAATTCAATGTATAAGATTTCAGTTATTACCTAAATATGTTTGGTTCCCAAATGGGATATTTAAAAGGCTCCTGACCAGGAAGAAATTCATTATTTCTTTTACTGCCAAATCTTCAACTCCCTATATTTTCCCCACTTTGATAATTGGTGATATAGTTTGCCTCATTATCCTGGGAGGTATCATGGACAACTTTGTTTTTTCATCCACCACCTTCCCTCCACCCTTACTCTGTCTATTCAACTTCTATTTGGTCAGTACATTTAAATCTGTTCCACTGTTGCCACTTTGGTGAGGGCCCAGTTTTCTATCTATCCCCTGTAAATTACCTCCATATCTCTATGATCGACTCTCTCCAAGCATGCTCAACTCACTTAATGGGATGATCATTCTAGACTAGGAATCTTATCATATGACCTAGTTGCTTCTACCCATTCAAAAAGACCTGACTACATAGGATCCTTCTCTGGAGTACTAGACTTGAGATACTGGGCCTGTATCTTGTGCTTCAGCCAGAACAAGGTACTAGTAGTTCCTAACTTTTCAGTATCTTTCTCTCATTTGTGATTTTGAATGTGACATTATAAAGTCTGGAATATGAGTGTATCTGTAGGGCAGCTCCAAAAGGAGAAGAAGAAGGAGAAGGAGAAGAAGACGGAAGAGGAGGAGGAGGAGGAGGAGGAGGAGGAGGAGGAGGAGGAGGAGGAAGAGAAAACTAAAGTCTGAAATGGCTCTTAAATTTTTTTTGTAGTGTGACTGAATGAATTTGTATATTTATTTATGCAAAGCAGTTTTATTTTTCCTTAAAAGCTTTGTCATTTGTCTTCCAATCGTTATTTTGGACCTTTGGGTCCTTTAAAGTCTGATCATGCTTAGTGACAACTGACAGTGTCATTGAAGCAGGTTTTAAAGAACTGTTGAAGGAGATGTACACAATGATGAGGAATGTCCTTTAAAAATATTTTGTTCATTTGCACAATATCCCAATTTTTAGCAAATGACTATGTAGCTTTCCTGCCTCTGCTAGATCTTTTCATCTTCCTTTGCCCACTCAGCCACCCCCCCCCCCCACCTCACACTTCCTCACCCAACCTCCCAACACACGAAAGGAAAGATTCCCAGCTCCTGACAAGATCTATGATCTGCAAAGCTCTACTGTCTTGTATGAATGCAGGACTTATGAAAGATGCAGTGACAACTTGGGTGCTGCTATTCCCAATGAAGCTGAACCCAAGGGAGGTCCTATAGGATAGATGGATGGGCTCAAACATAGCTGAAAGCCAACAAACACCAATAAGAGGAACAGAGATCTGGCCTTTCTGAAAATGGGCTATAAGAAAATGTAGAACAGCTCTGCAACTCATGTGTCCTTCTATCCTTTTTAATAAAAGAGTAATATGCAAATTGACCATCACTCCAACACACAAGATGGCTGCCCCATGTGGTCAAAGATGGCTGCCCCCATGTGCACATAAGATGGCCACCACAAGATGACCAGCAGGGGAGGACAGTTGGGAGGGACCAGGCCTTCAAGAGAGGGAAGTTGTGGGTGATCAGGCCATCAGTGATCAGGCTGGCAGGCAGAAGCAGTTAGGGGCAAACAGGAAGGCAGGCAAGCGAGCAGTTGAGAGCCAGCAATCCTGGATTGTGAGAGGGATGTCTGACTGACTGTTTAGACCTGATGCTACCGGGATTGGGCCTAAACGGGAGTTGGACATCCCTTGAGGGTCCCAGATTAGAGAGGGTGCAGACTGGACTGAGGGACACCCACCCCCAACCCCTGCATAAATTCCGTGCACCAGGCCTCTAGTAAATTATATAAGAGCTACTAAATGCAGTGTGTTCCTGGTGTGCTAGATGGTGGTCAACATTGCATACACTATCAGATTTAACACCTTAGCTTTCTTTTTTTTAAAAAAAGAAGTAATATCTGGATAAGAAAGGAATTGGAGGTGACTACTCAAATCCTTCACTGGGTCCCCATCATATCCAAGATAAAAACTTAATTCTTATCTCCTACTTCCCCCTCCCAGATACCTTACATTCTGAACACAGTGACACATAGACTCACCTCATGCTTCAGGGCCCTTGTACAGACCTTTCACAATGCCTAGAATGGCCCACTGGTTCCCGTCTACCTGACAATACAAAGTACCGTATTTTTCGGACCATAAGACGCACCGGACCATAAGACACACCAGTTTTTAGAGAAGGGAAATGAAAAAAAAAAGATTCTGAAACAAATAGTGTCCTAAAATATTTTATGTGCATTAAAACCCAACATCACAGTCATAAACACATGTAATCAACCCTGTAAAGTAAACAGCAGCATTTAGAACCATTTTAGAGCCGGGCAAGCACACAGAGACCACACAGAGCAGGGCAAGTAAAAAAACTTTTTTTTTAAAGTATATGTGTAGGCTATATTTGGACCATAAGACGCAGGGACTTTTCCCCCCCACTTCTGGGGGGAAAAAAGTGCGTCTTATGGTTCGAAAAATACGGTAGTAGTACGTTGTTTTGAAGCATGGATTGCCTCTCCAGGTAAACTTTGGTCTTCCTTCCCTTTCCACTTCACTTTGTTCCTAGCTCCACTACATTAATTACTATATTGAGTGGTGCTCATGTGACTGCTTTCAAATCTTCTTAGCCAGGCCACGTACTCAGGAATGTATAATTGTAGGAATGTGCCACTTTACCTAGTAGGCAAGTGTCCAATAAATATTTATTGAAAGAATGAACACACCAGTGAATAAACAGATGTTTCTTAGTGGCAGAAGGAAGTCCTTCTCTCTCATTGTACACAGTTTTCCTCATTTCAGTCACATGGTGGGTGTTTTACTGTGGTCCAGTGCTGGTGAGGGATTTTCCGTTAAACCTACCCTGAGTAAATCAGGGGTGTTATTACCACCTTGACATTTAGCTTGCTGTTGACACGTAAGACTGTGGCAGCTCGTTCTATTCCTAAGGAAGGAAGAAAGCAGGATTGACTTATGTCTTCTTAAAAAGAAGTTGCTAAAGGTCAAAGACTTGACCAGTGTGAACACTTTCCTAGATCACAAATTTAGCTATATTTCTCTTGCTTGAGAAGAGTGAAGTTTGATGAATCTCAGGTGGAGAATGGGAATGCAGGGTGGAACAAACATAGGTTTACAGTTGTGAATATGCAAAACATGGAGTTTATTTTTGTATTATTTACAGCTATGCACTGGGTCAGAGCCAAAATCTGGCCACAAAGTCAGTCCGGGGTCTCCTGCCGTTGCTTCCTCTAAACATGGGAAGCTGTAGCTTGCACTGTCCAGCTCAGCCCAGCTGGAAGAACCTAATATGCCACTTCTACTCCTGGAAATGAAAAGTGGCTGCTACAAACAGAACAATTTTTGTACTACCCGTGTTTCCCCGAAAATAAGACATCCTCCGAAAATAAGACCTAGCGCATGGAAAGATAAGACATCCCCTGAAAATAAGACCTAGCGCAACTTTGGGAGAAAAAATTAATATAAGACACTGTGTTATTTTCGGAGAAACAGGGTATTAGCCCCTCATTGTGTCAGTAGTTCCAGAATTAAAACGCTGCAGATATGTCCAGTTGGCATACCTATATTCTAATTGTGTAAGGTGGAATGAAAAATGTTCATGCTGCCTTTGCAACTTCTATAGTGAAAGGTTAAATTCAGCTTCATAAAACAGAAATTTATCAAACATAAGATGAGGAGCCAAAATAATGACAAATATCCACTGCACCCCAAGCCTGCCTTCACATGTTAATGGCTTTATGAAAGAAGCAGCATAATTTTCTGTTTACATTTTTAATGTTACCTCACAACATAAAAATAGGAAAGCCAAACAAACCATTAAAAAAAAAAAATCAAGAAATAGCTTGGCCGGTGTAGCTCAGTGATTGATGTTCCTATCTCTCTCATCATTGATGTTCCTATCTCTCTCTCCTTCTCCCTTCCTCTTTGAAATGAATAAAAATACATTTTTTTAAAATTCAAAGAATATTTTATTGACCATGTAGTTCTATGAAACAAAGGGATGGGTTAGACTCATTCTTGTCTACTAAAACCTTATCTAAAAAGGGAAATTAAATGTTTAACACAAAAATTAAGAAATAGGTACCATTTGAGTAAAACAACTCAGAGCAATGAGCCATCTGCCTGGACTGAGATGATCAGGGAAGACATCCTAAGAGAAAGTTAATAATATTGAGCTGGATTTCTAGTCCTGTTCCATTCTCAGACTACATTTATACTTCTTATTTCATGACTTTCACATCTTTATTAATGTCAACCTTTTTTGCTTAGATAATCCTTCCCTGTCTTCTCATTTCAATACATTTTTAAAGCTCCACTCTGGAAAATAAATGGATGGATACATACATGTATTTGCACATGTGTTAGAAAACAGACATAGTAAGAGCTGTATGCAGAATAAAGGGACCTCAGTTTCAAGAAAATAATTCTTTTCTTTGTCTATACTTGTAAAAAGGTAGTGGCAAACCTGAAACACTTTGAACTGTTACCCAATGGTAATTCCACATATCCAATGATTTACTGTGTCTTATTGGCTTTTCTTAAACTCATGAGGCCATATTCATCATTTTCTCTATTCTTCAACTTCCTGGCCTTAATCTTAAAAACTTTAAATTAGCCTTGACTTGCTCTGCCCTCAGATGCCCCCATCAGATTCTGCTTTCTTCACAATACTTTGTCTTCCACTTCTCTCTTCTTCTATCCATCACCCCTTTACAGTCCATGTTAAGCAACTCATACTGATTTCTGGTGTCATCCTCGACCCCAGCCTCCCTTTTCTGGAACACACTTCATAGAATTTCACAGGTTAGCCTTTCCCAAATATTTATTTCAAAGCTTTGCTCTTGTGCTTAAGGAACCTATGGGCTTGCAGTTTCCTGCTTCATTAGGCTGAGTTTCTTCATCATGCTTCTGAAGATTCTCTATTGTGAAGGTACTCAAATTTCTTTCTTTTTTTTTTTTTTAAATACATTTTTATTGATTTCAGAGAAGATGGGAGAGGAGACCGAGATAGAAACATCAATGATGAGAGAGAATTGTGGAACTGCTGCTTCTGGTCAGGACCCCGTAAGGTTGAGACTGTAACGGCATGTGCCCCAACTGGGAATCAAACTGCCACTTCCTGGTTCATAACTGATGCTCAAACACTGAGCCATGCCAGCTGGGGTGAGCACTCAAATTCTTTAAAGTGTGTCGTAGGACTCTCCAAATGCAGATCCGCTGGAGTTCTGCTGACCTCATCACACTCTTGCTCAAGTTTCTTTTCAGATAAAAATCACTTAAAGACCAAAAAATCCAGCTTGTATCTCATATCTGCTCATCTAGGCCATTCTCATTCTTCAAGCCTTTCTTCACCTACCCTTTTTCTACTTGAAATACTTTCCCATCTCTAGGCACTCTGAAGTATCCTAGAAGGCAGGACCTACTCATTGATTACTCCCTTCTTTAAACGTTCATGACATTAACAATTTATATTACACAGTTTAACATTTAAATATTGTTCTGTTTTATTAATCTTGGTAGGGACTCAAATGTGCAAGCCTTAACTCCCTACCTATAACTTACATTGCTGGAGTTTAGAGGTCATATCTTCCATGTAAATATTACATCCAATGCTCATTTTAGCACTGGCTGAAAACACTATGGATGATCAATAAGTATTTATTGACTGGTGCCAGATTATATAGGGTTCATGGGTGTCTTTGTTCTAAGATATCAAATCAATTCACCTTTCTAGTTATCATACTATGATTGCAGGGTTCTTAAATACATTCTTGTATGTTCTTGGCTTTTGCATTTAACATTTTTTAAAAGCCACCTTTCAGATCAGAGAAAGGAAAAAGCCTTCTGAGCTTAGCAAATGCTGGGCCCTACGATTCAAGGAGTGCTAATTCCTGGCTCTCTATCAATTCCATCAACTTGGCAATTACTCAAAATATCTTTAGTTATGAACTCATTCCTGATACACAGGCAGTCACATCTCAGAATGTTTAAAGTACCCAGATGCCCCCAGCATTCCAAATATCTGTTCTGGAATGTTTCTCAGAGACTCCATCTTCTAATTGCTCAAGTCCTTTTGTGGAGCAGACCTGTCAACAAATATGGACTTGAGTCAGCCAGCCAAATTTCATGCTGCTTATGTCACTCACATACTCAACTTGGTCCCTTTCTCTTGGAAAGTGTCTATCTTTGAGAAAATGCACATCTTTCCACTGTTCTTTTTGCATCTCAGAAAATGAGAGAATTTTCCTTGACTCACTGTAACTCTGCTGGCCTCTGACTTGCTCAGAGAAGAAAACCAGGAAGGTGGAAACTACCTGTGGTTCAAGTTTACCCATTTTTCCCCAAATGACTATAGAGCAATGGGAATGAGAGAAAATGATGAAATAAATAAGCAATTATGGGCATTTGTAGAGAACACTTTTCATGCCAAAGTGAATTTCTATAGGTGTGGTATGTTGTTGTTTTTCATAGAATTACATCTTAAGAGAAAAATATGCATAGAATCTCAAAGTCACATTTAATGCAGCTATTAATTTCTACAGAATTATGAAAGTTGGTTCAAGTCTAAGATTTTTATTTTCTCTTATATTCTATCATTGGGGAAATTTGTTATTTTAGCATTCACAGGCCAAGTTAAGCACCCTAAGTATTTGGGGCAGCCATTGAAATTGCTTGAGTTGTGTCTAGGAACAAAAATAGTCAACTTCCCCTGTTTCTTATCGGTTCATGTTACTAAGAGAAAAATACATGATTTTACTTCCCACTGATCAGAGTATATTAGATATATAGAGAAGCTATGGTTTCATTGGGCTCAACAGTGTGAGATCCATAATTCTAATCCTTTAATCCTAGGAAGTCACAAAGTGGAAAAAGGGAAATGATAGTTGAGCAGAATTGTGGAACTATTGGATAAGGTGTGAAGAAGGGACCACTTTGGGGAGGAGATGGAAAATGGCCAAAAGTAATTTTCTGTTAAAGGTAATTTTAAGGGAACTAAAGATTCCCTATGTGGGTCCTAAGATAGACGGTGTTAGAATGGACTGTGTGAGCCAGAGAGCTTCCCATTACCAGAGAGATTCATGGGGACAATGAATCAATCTCCACAAGTGACTTTGGGAAGGCTTCTAGCAATGGCTCTGTGGTAGGCTAAGTGGACACCAGGTTACACTCAATCACGTTCTTCTTCAGAGGGAGCATTTTTCAACGAATACTTGGAAACTCTAGGTGAAAAAGCTGCAAGTTCTCCAGGTAATATCTTCTCCAGAGAAAAGCCTAATTCCAGAAAAGCACACAGAAAGACAAAAATGGTCATCTTAGCCAAGATCTAGCTGAGCTGAGCTGGAAGAAAAGAGAAAACACATTTTTTAAGTGTATTGGTGATTCATTATATATATAGTGATTTAATTTCCAAGTCACTGCTGAGGGTGAGTTACTAAAATTGGAATATGAATGAAACTATGTATTTTGCAATTCTAGTCATCTTTTACTTCATAGAACATTTTTTAAAATTTTAATGAACTGTATATCTTTAATAGGAAATAAAATACATATGCTATGTTTTCTATTGACACATATGTATTTTCCATTAACACATCATGATGTTGTTGTTTTTCACCTTAATCAATGTACTTTAAAAAAAGGTGAAGCATCTGGCCAGCATGGTTCAGTGGTTGAGCATCCACTTATTAACCAGGGGGTCACGGTTCAATTTCCAGTCAGGGCACATGCCTCAGTTGTGGGCTCGATCCCCAATTGGGGTGCACCTAGGAGGCAGCTGATCAATGGTTCTCTCTCATCATTGATGTTCCTGTCTCTCTTCCTCTTCTTTCTGAAATAAATAAAAACATATATCTTTTTTTTAAAGGTGAAGGGATTAAAAAGTACAAATGGGTTGTTATAAAATGGTCATAGGGATGTAAAGTACAGCATGAGGAATACGGTAAATAATACTGTAACAACTATGTATGGTGCCAGGTGGGTACTGGAAATATTGGGGGAAACACTTTGTAAAGTAAATGATTGCCTAACCACTAAACTAATAAAAAATAATATTGAATGTAAACTAAAAAAAAATTCCATCTTTGATGAGTGCTTTATGTGTCATCTTAAGGATGCACCATTATTTATTTAATCATTTTCTATATCTTGGACTTTAAGTTGTTTCAATATCTTTCTATTATAAATAATTTTTAATGAATATCTTTGCATATAAATTTTATGTGTCTTATTTTTTTGGAAGATATTTCAAAAAGAATTGACTGGGTCTAAGGGTAATTTTTTAAAGACATAATTAACTATTGCAAAAATGCTAATCTAAATTCCAACCATCTGGTATGAAAATGATCACTGCAAGACCCTCTTGCTAGCACAGAGCAAAATGATTTCTTTAAAAATTCTAGATAATTATATGGGAAAATGGCATTGTAGTTCTATTTGCAATTTGTCATTAGAGGTGGGATTGAAACTGTTACCTATTTGTATAACATTTATATTTTTGTTTGGTATATGTTGCTTGCTCATGTTCTTTACTCAATATTAGTGGAATGTGTGTAAACACTTTACTTGTTAAAGATACCTTCGTATAATTGAAATATCAATTCTTGCCATATTTACTGCTAATATTTTTCTCAGTTTAACTGTATTTATGAGCATTTTGTCATAAAACAATTTAATTTCATGTAATTAATGACTTTATTTTTTTAATTTTTTTAAAGCATCTAAATCCTTCACCCTCTCCAAGATCAGCTTTTTGATTTTTAAGAATACTGAGTACTAGTATGAGCTGGTAGATTAGAGTAAATCATTTTGGAGTAGTTTCCAAATTACTGATTATCTAAAAGTCAAACTCATATTTTGCCATAACGTATTTTGAATTTACTTATTGATTTGCAGGCATCAAAAGCAGATGTACTACATTTCTTAGGCCAAGAGTGGTATTTCTCTTTCTGGGGAGCAGAAGGAGAGTGCATGCGTTGGGGGTGGGGAGCAGCCTTCTCACCCCTGAGACCCTCCTTGGAGCTGGTGAAAGATCTTGCTGCCTCCTCCTGCCTCCCTTCCACCTCTAACGATGTTGGGTGTGAAATGACCTTCGTGGCTTCTGGTTTTTTAATAGTACAGGTCACAATATTACGGGCTCCTGAGATCTGGAGCTCTCTCGTGATTGGGCTGTATCATTTTCAGTGTTATCTTAAAGAAAAGGTCGAAGTAGATGGCAGAGCCTGTAGAGAAGCTCATGCTTATCAACTGTCAAATTCTGCACAGGCTGTGTCAGAGCACAGAAGCAGAGCTGACGTCCCCTGGAAGACCCCTGGATGGCATGCCAGTCCCTAGATGGACCAGCCACGCTGCAGATCAGGTAGTGTGGGTTCCCATGGGAAACTGTTGAATCGGGCGGGTTTGTACATTATGAGTGTGAGTGTGCATGAGAGTGCAATTATATAAATGTACACACACACACAAACAGGAAGGGAATGGAGGCATAAACAGAGAAAAATGATGTATTAAAAGGAAGGACTTAGTCTCATAGCAATTTGGTTACAACAGATTAAAGCCAGCTGCTTATTTTAAACATTTACACCTCCTGCCCCTTTGAAATAGGGACTGATGGGGCTCAGCCTTCATGGACAGGGTTAACTTAAGAACCTAGGAATCAGTCATCTCTGTGCGTTGTCATCCATGGTTTCAAGGTTATGCACTTACATACAGAACCTTGGATAAGACAATGCCTGACATCAGGAGAAGACAGGGCAGTGCAGACACTTTCAAGTCCCTACCCTACACCTTATTAGTGTGCTCTCCTGGGTGAGCATTTAGTCTCTCAGTGCAGTAGCTTGTCTGCTTATCATAGGATAATACCCACATCTAAATCTTTTAAGGATGAATCAACAAGGTATCTCTCACTTATTAAATATGAGTTTATTGGTCCTTAATAAAAGTTAGTTTCCATAATATGCTTAGTCCTTTTCTTTTTGAAAATATTTATTTATTTCAGAGAGAGGAAGGGAGAGGAGAGAGAGATAGAAATATCAATGACGAGAGAGAATCATCCATTTGCTTCCTCCTGTACACCCTCTCCTGGGGATCAAACCCACAATGCCCAAACTTGGGCATGTGTGTTGACCAGGAATCAAACCTTGACCTCCTGGTTCATAAGTCTACAGTCAACCATTGAGCCACACTGGCCAGGTGAGGCTTAACTCTTTTCAAAGACCAAACCTTCTGCTTTGCATCACTCTTATCTTGCAAGTGGATCTGGCAAACAAAGTGGTAGGAGGACTTTCTGGTCAGGGTTTGACTTCATGCAAGTTAGGTTTGGAACTCACTTCCTAACAAACCCCTTTATTGTCTCACAAACATGAAGAAAGATCCTCCCCTGAGAGCCATAGAAAATGGTCTGTTCCCTTTGAGATTGACAGAAAAATTTGCTGCTAGCTTTCTAGTGAGCACTTTCCCTCCAGAAACCTTCCCAAAAGGGGTTCTTAACTTTATGGCGAAGAAGAAATCCAAGAGCTTTTGAAGTTTCAGCTGAGCACTTCTTCCCATCTCCATAAATTCAGCACTTAGCAGAATATCCTATCTATAATGTGTAATAAAAAAAAAATGAATGAGCCAAAGCCGGTTTGGCTCAGTGGATGGAGCGTCGGTCTGCAGACTGGAAGGTCCCAGGTTCAATTCCAGTCAAGGGCACATACATTAGTTACAGGCACATACCCAGTGGGGGGTGTGCAGGAGGCAGCTGGTCAATATTTCTCTCTCATCGATGTTTCTGGCTCTCCTTTCCTCTCTGTGGAAAAGTCAATAAAATATATATTTTAAAAAAAATGAATGAGAGAAAGGGGAAGGTTAAATTATTTTGGAAGGAGGAGAAAAAAGGAACAGGGAAGAGAGGAAGGAAGGAAGGAAGGAAGGAAGGAAGGAAGGAAGGAAGGAAGGAAGGAAGGAAGGAAGGAAGGAAGGAAAGGAGGGAGGGAGGGAGGGAAGGAGGATGAGGAAGAGAGGAGAAGAGGAAAAGAGCTAGAGGGAGAGGGAAGGAGGAAAGAGCAATGGAGGAAGAATCTGCTGTCTAAAATGAGGATGCATAAACTCAGGAACAACTTTATGCTGAAAGGAAGCTGGAGTAGTGACAAATTGACTAGATTTTATAGTAAAGCCCCTTGACTTTCCTTTAAAAGTAGTATTTGTCCCAGAGCCTGATTTTCTGTTTCAGAAGAAGGATGTGAGGAAAGCAAAGCACAGCTAGACAGAGGGAAAAGATGTCACTTTTTAAAAATACATATATATATATATATATATATATATATATATATATATATATATATATATATATATATTGATTCAGAGAGGATGGGAGAGGGAGATAGAAACACCAAAGATAAGAGAGAATTATTGATTGGCTGCCTCTTACCCGCGCCCCCCCCCCCCCCCCACTACTCACCGCCCCTAGGAATCAAAACTCGCAACCTGGGCATGTGCCCTAACCAGGAATTGAACCCTTAATCCTTCAGTACGCAATCCAATGCTTTATCCACTGAGCCAAACCAGCTAGGACAGAGATGTCTCTTATAAGCAATTTGAACTCAACAAGTTCAAAACTGGGTTATTCCGCACCCTCCAAAACTATGATTTGCATTAGATTTCCCATCTCAGTAAATGATCATTTCTATACAACCATCCCTCTTCTTTGACTAGGTTCTTTAGTTTGTGTATAGATCTTTAATGTCTTACCCAGGTCCTTCTACAATTGTATTACAAATATCCCATGCCCCCTCAGTGCCGAGGAAGTTAGAAGGCCTGGCGTAGGCTCAAGGAAAGAGAAAAATGACAAAGGACAGAAGGACTTCTCTGAAAATGGTGTTCTAGGAGAGGTGGGTGTTGTTCACCTGGGCTGCCCTTCCTGCTAAGAATGCTCTAAGCTGGGCATTCTGCAGGGTCACTAAGAATGGGATCTTGAAACAGAACTTCTCTCCAAAAAACACTGCAAATGGGTGGGCCCACAGAAAGACCTATAGGTCACAGCAATGCTCAGTAAACAGTGATTGCTTTTGAAGGCATGCTCCTCCCATCCTCTTCCGATCCCCCTCTATAGGAGGCAGTACAGGGCAACAGCTAAGACTGCAGGTTAATACTCAGTCTGAAATTGGCCTTTGCAGTCTGTTGCAATCTGGAAAATTACTTATGTCTTGAAACTTATGTCATTATCTATGAAATGGGGGAGGGGAGGGATGCTAATTGTACTCCCCTCATGGAGAAGGCCTTAAGGGCAAGGTCAGACAATCAAGGCCCTGAGCCAGGGTCTAGAACACACAGTTGCTGAGTAACCCCTGGCTTTATCACACATCCTCTAAGAGCTATGGAATCTCCCCCTTCCAGAAAACTCCCCCACTTCGTGGGCATCACAGTTGGATTCCATTTTACTATTCCATTTTCTTTCTTTTTTAAATATATTTTTATTTATCTCAGAGAAGAAGGAAGAGGGAGAACGAGATAGAAACATCAACGATGAGAGAAAACCATTGATCGGCTGCCTCCTGCATGTTCCACACTGGGGATTGAGCCTGCAACCCAAGCATGTGCCCTCACTGGAATTGAACTGTGACCTCCTGGTTCCTAGGTCAACACTCAACCACTGAGTCGCACTGGCTAGCTAGGCCTTACATTTTCTTTCTCTTGAGTTTGTGCCCTTGAGGTGAATTGTACCTTCTCATAAGGCCTTACTCAGAACTCTATATTGAACCCGTGGTAGGCATCTCACCAAAGCTTTTGTGTTAACTTAAACAGCTTCTCATGCCCCCAAAAAGGCAACTATCAAGTGGCCTCTTTTCTACCTCGGGGCTCTGGTCCCACGGGCATACTCTCCATGGATGCCACTTTAACCAAAACCAAGATTTTTCCTATGAGGATTCTTTGTGATGCTCTTGGTTTCTACACCCATACTTTTTTTTTTTTTTCAGTTATTGTCAAAATTGTGCAGAATAGAGTGGGCCACCCTGTTCTCTCCATTCTATTGTTTTAACTATTACATAATTTGAGGGTCGATCAATTTAAGAAAAATATTTTTTTTTGCTAACCCCAAAGCTTCTGAAACAGTAATGTAAGCAAGGGGCTTTACTTATATACAAAAATAATGTCAAAAGAACAAAGGACATTATAGAAACACAAAGCACACTGTACTCAAAACAATTTGTACACAAAAAATACACAAATACTATTTCTCTGTAGCAAAAAAAAAAATGTTAACCCTGTATCTACTTTTTGATGGTAATAAGGATTTAAGTTTTCTTACTAGGCTGTTTCAACTAATTTTTACTTTTCTTATTTATCATTTCTGACACTCCATACTTTCCCCTAAGTCTGGGTGTTTGTATAATTAAGATTCTTCTCTTTGTTGGCCATACATCCAGAAGAAGCAAGATTCAGAGTGTTTGGCTTGACAAATACCTTAACTATCTTGAAAAATACTAGGCTAGCATGTTATTATAACATCCTGGATAGAAACAGCAAGGTCTAGTAACACATCCTGTACCAACTTTGCAATGCATTTAGAGTAGGTCAAGCCCAAAATGTTCATTCTCCAGCTGTGTGACCCTGGGAGACATGTTTATTTCTCTGAATTTTGGTTTCTTCATCAAAACAAGGAGTATAATAATATCTACCTTGAAAATCAAATAACATAATACATATAAGTCATTTAGCTTAGATCCTTAGTAGCGAAAATGTCAACTAACTATCATTTTTAAATCTGACCAATATAATTTTATCCAGAGATTTTTTTCATGCTGGCTTCATAAATGGGAATAAGATAATAGGCAGAATTTATTTTAGGTTTGATGAACATCCTTTCAGATTGTAATACTCATCACCAGCGCCAGTGGATTTACTGTTTGACTTTGAAGTGGGAGTGTATTTTCCAGGGGAGAAGGAGACTCTCTTTACCTTATTTATACATATGTGCCTGGGAAACCCTGGGCTCTCCTAACAAGGAGTTCGCTTGATGACTCTGATTTGGAGCATTCTGCCAACTTCCTACTCAGTTCTGTGTCACCTGCCCCAGGGGCAGCTGGTTATCTCATGCCTTCCCTCCTTTCCAAATTGTGACTTAAAGCACCACTGATGTCACTCTTATACAATTTTACAATGATGTTTCTTTCCAGGTGATGCTACCTCACATTCCATCTCAGAACATGGTTGGCAAACTACAGGGCAAGAAGGGGTGGATAAGAACATAGTTCCTGCATTAGGTTGGTCCTAAAACTCGAGCCATTGCCCAGGTGTTGGGAGGAAGTCCCAGATGGGACTTCCTCCCATCTTCCTCCCAAGTTAGCAGATGGAAGTGACTATCTAGGGTGCAGCTAGAGCAGGCAGGCAATGACAGTGTTGCCAAGCCTATTGGAGGTAGGGGTGTCCTCACAGTTGGGGTGGACATAGGATTGGGAGTGCAGGAGTAAATGATACTCAGAAAAATGGAAAGCCTTAGGAAATTGTATGAGGGGAAACACAGCAAAGCATGGCAGTGGGAACTCAGGGGCAGCTCTTAAGAAAATCTCTTGCAAGGTCCGCGGTGTTTCCCACTCAGGAAGGACAAAATCGTCATCAGAACCCAAGATAAGAGATGATGTTGGCACAAAGCGTAAGGAGAATACTTAATATCAGGTCTGGGAAAGTAGTGGTGACCACGTCTCAAGATCAAGGCAAAAGGCCGATAACAATATAAAAACTGGATGTCAAATACTGGCTAAGTTTTCTTGAATTTATCTTGCTGAGGTTAAGGTTTTGTTTTTGTTTTTCTTTGTTTTTTTCTTAAAGATATGAATGAGGTCTAGCTTCTAGGTTAAAGGTCCTGCTGAGGCAAAAACTAAGACGTCAGACAGGGAGAAAAACAGGTTCTGATAGACAAAAATGGAATATTTGGTCACCCAACCATACCAGATTAGTGTATAACTAATTAGTGTATAACTAATTAATGTGTAACTCAGCTAACAAAGCAAAACAAATATCAATATAATTATCAAATTTTGAATGATTCTGTGTGTTCCATTTCTCTGAATCTATGAAAGTATTGGAGTTAACTATAGCCTAAAATATCTCCCATCAGTCTGGTATTGCACAGGAAAATTAAGCCAAAGAAACTATTTTGTTTAAAAATTGTGTTCTGTCTACTCCCTATTCCAAAATATTATTTTTTCATGCTATAGGTAAGTGGCAAGTTCAAAGGCAGAAATACCCATCCACATTGTACAGATGCCAGGAACTGCTTTGTGTGGTGACAGTTGGGAATTGCACCTGGAGGGAACCCTCCACCCACTGGCAGTGGGAGAACACACCCTTTTGGCATTCCCCAAATACCCCAAGTTACAGCAAGATCCCCAGGCCTGCCGAAACCAGTTTGGCTCAGTGAATAGAGCATTGGCCTGCAGAAAGGTCCTAGGTTTGATTTTGGTCAAGGGCACATCCCCAGTAGGGGGTGTGCAAGAGGCAGCTGATAGATGTTTCTCTCTCATGGATGTTTCTAGCTCTCTATACCTCTCTCTTCCTCTCCGTAAAAAATCAATAAAATATATATTTTTAAAGAAGATCCCCAGGCCTTAGAGAGTCCACCAATACACAGCCTCCAAAACACACGCAAGAAGGACATTTCTGCCTGGCATTGTTTCATGGGCCTTTGGGGCGATTACATTATGAACTTTAACCCATTTTACTTGTGGAATCTTTCACAGAAGAGAAACGGCCATGAATTGAACCACCAACAGTGATAATTAAATTCTTCCCTATGAAATTTTGTTGTCTCACACATTATGCTGACCACAAGACCTCTCTGATGAATGGTTAGAGAAAACCTCTTCTGGCTGAGTAGCTGGCTGAAAAAGGTCCCCTACAATTCATATATGGTGCATCTGTGGGCTCATCTTTTGGGTATTTGATGTTCTCCTCTGAGGTCAGTGAGGGAAGATGAGAGGGCAGGGTGAAACCTGTGAGGCCTAACTTCTGTCCCTCACCCGTGGTTCATCACAGGTGAATTCCATTTCAAAACATATACAGATGGCAGAGCTCGGTGCTTGCTGGTGTCTTATTTTGCACTTAGGGGGGGAAAAATGCTGTGCAGAAAAAGAAGGAAAAACGAAGCGACAACAGAAGAAATCAGAACTGATGAGAAATGAGGTAACCCGTGTTTGTAATGAGTGAATTGAATAAGGCATGAGCAAGTCTTAAGTTGCGATCATCAAAATGTTTTTGAAAAGTTCCAGCAGAGCTGTATGTGAAAAAAAAGCAACACTACTCAGCTAAACATACCCACATGAGCTATAATTGGGCAATAAACAGAGTCACACAGCATGCTATTATGCTCAGTTTATAAGACACAGTCTCCACAAAAAGTAGCACAGATTACCATGATTTCTATTCTAACAGGCCCTTGGGTGGGGAAGTAATGAGAAGAGCTCACTATATAGCACTACTAAGCAAAGCATTGAAAAGGCTGATTGAATTTTACTCAGCACTGGTAGGTTTGGGATAATTCTTTCCTTTAAGAGAAAATGAATGGGTATGCTCTGGTTCTTTTGCCTGGAGTTGGAAAAGAGGACGTTATTTGGGAATTTTACCAACCCTTTAGTCCCTGGTCCTTTTGCTTCTGCTTTCTGCCGTCAGTCCCAAACCACAAGCTTTTAATTTTCCCTGAAGATTAAACCAATATTTACTAGTAAGCTGTATTTATCCTAAAAAGCCTTTACTGGAAACTATTGGTTTCAAGTAAATGTTAGATCTTTTGTAAGAATAGTTGCCCCTCCTTAGTGAGACGGGCAACAGGGGAAAAACACTGTATGTGTGATAAGAGGATGAAGAAGAAAATGTTCTGTTACTTTTGTCCAGTGGAGCAGACTTTTCCAGTTTCTTCATTTGTCATTTGTTTTCTAATGTTCCTCATTAGCTGCCCAATCCAGTAATTCCTAAATATTGGCAAAGTCACTTCTGGTAGTCTTTAGTAGAATCATATATAAACATGCAGGGAGTTCAAAAAAGGTTAAAAAAATAAGTCTAATTCTAATATGGATATGCTAACAAGTATGAAATTTAATAGAAAGTATTCTCAGTATCAAAAAGTGTACTGTTTCCAAGACCACTGGCTATAAGCCTTGTGCTTGCCTTCTTAACCTCTTGTCATTGAAATAAACAGATATCCTTCCTGTCTTTCAGACCAGAATGTTTCAATTTCCAATAACAGAAATATCGCAGAATATTCTCACAAACTTCTAATGAAGTTCTGCTGGGGGTCTTGTCCAGCATCTAGAAAGGTTCAGGAACCTGGAGAAGGGCTGCGTGTAAATTACTAAAGAGTCCAGAGACGAAACATAAATTTGGAAGGCATTTTGGGGAGCCAGAGGAACTTGGCTGTAGGAACCAAGTTCTCCTTGTCTCAGGATCCCTTGCTTTTTATTAAAACAAATTGTCCTAAGGCAAAGTAGATATACAGATCAAAGGCAAGGTTTAGTATACAGAATCTATTGTCAGATTGGGGGAACTGCCTACGGCTATTCAGGTGTTTGGCCAGTAGGAGGCAATAACATGTAGATTGAAATGCCTTCAGCTGTCTGGCAGCAAGCAATCATCTATGCAAATCTTTAGATGTGGGGAAATG
The DNA here is from genome assembly GCF_964339955.1 of Pipistrellus hanaki. Taxonomy (NCBI): domain Eukaryota; kingdom Metazoa; phylum Chordata; class Mammalia; order Chiroptera; family Vespertilionidae; genus Pipistrellus; species Pipistrellus hanaki. The sequence continues at coordinate 12,708,001 of NC_140512.1, read as the reverse complement.
CCCTTAGCCATTTCCAGCAGGCAATCCTCAAGGTTCCATCAACCTTTTGATGAAACTTCTTGCATTTATGACATGTTGGAATTAGCTTCCAGCAAAGCTCTATCTCAGAATTAGTGTGAATTTTTGCTTATCAGTGGAGTTTACTGACAACAGCCAAATAATCTCAGTAGGGGTCTGGCCATAAATTACTCAAGAGCTATGGAAAAGACCACATGTCCCGCATCATCAGTACAGAGTACTTGCTCTAAGGATGTTCAAAGAAGCTCATATCAAGTCATTGAAAGTCCCCTAGCATTCCTTTGAAGAGACAGAGCATATTAACCAAATTTTAACTGAGCAGCATACATGTGGCCTACCTAGATTATTCTCAGAACTGAGGAAGACACGCGTTAGTATTTTGTTGTTTTTTTTTAATTTATCTTTATCGTTGAAAGTATTGCCAATATCCCAGCTCCCCCCCCACCCCCCCACTCACACACAATTGACTTCCTTCAAATACATATCCTTCCCACACACACACACACACACACACACACACACATACACACACACATACACACACACCCGCCCGCCCTCAGGCTTATCACACTATTGTCTGTGTCCATGGGTTATGCATATATGCATATAAATTCTTTGGTAATTCCTCTGCCCCCTTTCCCTCTTGTTTTAACTGCCATGCTTTCTCTGTCAGGCCTTTCTGTCCCTTAAAATAGTTACAGAACAATCCTCCCATATGAGAAAGCAGGAAGAAGGGTTTGCTGCCTTCCCTGATACCTTGGTCTAGTCCTATAACTAGCTGGCATTGAAAATAAACTGCAGGACACAAAGAAGCCCAGATTGAAGTGCTTTTATTTGGAAGTTTCCTCTACTCAATGCATCAAAAACAAAGCCTGGTTTAGGGCAATTGAAGAAAATCCTGCAGATTCTCATGTAGCCCTCTGTCTACTTTTCTGGGGAAGACACAGCTGAGCTTGAAATTACAACTTGGGCCAGAAAAATGCAGCCACTGTGACATTGTTTCTTTTAGCCAGATTTAATGCTTCTAGGTTGTGGTGAGGGATAAGCAAGAGATGATGTGGAAGACCTTTTTCTTCAACAAGAAAACCCATTCCCTAGGAACTCATTCCGTGAGGGCACAAGGGGTAGAAAAAAGGCCTGGCAGACCTTGTACTGAGCAATAGGAATGCAAAGACTTGAGTTTTAGTCTAGCCTCTGCACAGATGCAGTGTGCCTTTACCGCTAAAATCGGGAATTCGATATGTGGCTTTCCTTATGTCACTGTGTTTTGTTTTACTTGGTGTTTTTAGGAGTTGGACTTTTCTTAAAATAAGATTTTAAGGAGGACCCAATGTGATACAAAATAGAAAAAATCAATACCGCATTGAATGAAGTTGGGAGAAGGACACAGAGTTCTATCCCTTCCAATGGTTCCAGTGTTCCGTGGCAATCACTGGCAGTGATTTTATATAAGCCTAAACACAGGACCAATTAAACTGCAAAAAACATATACCCTCTTTACTTTTCCAGCTTTATCACTCTCTGCTATGAATTGCCTCTTTGAGCTTATTTTCTCAGGGGTAAAATGTGATTACTGAGGCCAAAAGGAATAAATGGTCACACAACTAAATATGGAGGTAGAATTGCTCAAAACATGAGACTTGCCATTTAATAAATTTGTGACCTAGAGAAAATCACCTGCTGTCTCTAAGTCTATATTTATTCATCCTACAGTGTGAAATTGGCAAAGTCCTGTAGGCAATAGCTGTCTCTCACTATACCAACTCTCACTCACTAAACTCAGGAACCAAATAGATTTGGAGAGATAATATAAATTAAAGATCCCTTGTAAATTGTGAAGAAATAATTTTGTTTTGTTTTTTTATCTCAAGAATTATTGTTTCAAATAATTTTTATAATCATTCAATTAACAAAAAGATGTAAAAGTGCTTAATAAGTTGAATTCTACCTAGATACTAGTTATATTTCATACCAATGATTGAAAGAAACTGATATTAAGTTACAACCTCTATTAGAAGCCAAGCTCTAGGTTGCTCTATTGGAACAGAAGTCAATTACTGTTACAAATCCACACCAGCTGATCAATGACTCTCACTCCAAGTATAAGTAAATTTTTGATGACCTATCCCATTAACTACAGCTCTTCACAAAAATTGGCTTTGATTTCAGGGACTAGACCATAAAACTCAGTTGTTTATCCTTATGCAACTTGAGTGCTGCCTGAGGCTCTTTTAGTGGCTGAGTCTATTAGGTGGCAACAGGGCCTTTTTGCTGACCTGCCCCGGGTCTGGTATTGGTGACATCCAGCCTCAGTACACTTTCTTACACCATATACAAGAATAAACTCAAAATTGATTTGATTTCAAGGTAAGACCCCAAGCCATTAAACTCTCTAACATTTCTCTTGGCAATATATATATTTTTTCCTGATATATCTCTTTGGGCAAGAAAAAGAAAAGAAAAATAAACAAATGGGACTATATAAAACTAAAAAACTTTTGCACAATGAAGGAAACCATCAACAAAATAAAAAGACCACCCACTCAATGGGAGAACATATACACTGATACATCCAATAAGCGGTGGATATCAAGGGAGGCTTTCCTGAGGTCACTTTGATTAAAATATGAAGGATGGCCAACATTGGTAGGTGGCATGGAGAAGCTCTGGGCTTAAGGAAGATAATAGACTCAGGCTAGAGGAGGAAGATAGAGAGGCAAAGAATTTAAAAGAATCCAGGAGATATAGAAACAGAGAGAGACCAAGTAGAGTCTTTTTTTCTGAGTCATGTGAGTTCAATCATCCTTTCCTTAGAATCTCGAGTTTTTGTTTCTAGCTAACCAAACTCAGTAAAATTTCTACTTTAATATAAGACTAGATAAGGGGCTCCAAATGAGCTATTTCATATTATTATATCCAATAGAATTAAGTTGAGCATAGTTTATGAATATCTCTTCTCCAGGAATATTCTTTTGCTAAGTTTTCTGTTGTTGTTTGTTTTTTTGTTTCTCTCATCTATACCCATTTCCCACTCTATCTCTTGAATTTATTACTATGGTCATTTATTTATGAAACCTTACTTGATGTTTTACTTATTTTCACAATATAAAAATATTTTTAAAATAATTAATCAACATTTACTTACAAAATGAACAATAATAATAATATATGGTTGATCTTCAAAAGATGCAGGACTCTGGAGTCCATTAAGCATCTTGTGTGAGTTGATTCTGATCCAGTAAAATCTGATCTATTTCTAATTATTCTCTCCTTGGAGTTTCAATCATGATCTCATCCTGAAGTGACAAAATTTTTGAAAGGTATTGTCACTCTATTTTCTTCTCAGAGGTCTGTAGTATTTCTTAAACTCCAATGACTTTTATAATAAAAGATGTGTGTATACTCTAAGATAAAGTGGTAAGCAATATTATTTTTGAAAATTCTACTGAAATTAGGAAAAGAGTAGTGCTAGGAAATTAGTGAGGATTACAGGGCTAAATTTAAGGAAGTATGACTTAATCTTAGGAAAGAGGCTTGATTAATTAGCTAAGTATTGTCACGATGCTTTAAAATCATCCATCTTGCTATCGGTGTTATGCTCTACTCAGAATCTGAGAGGTAATAATTCTTTCTATAACAATAATACTTATACATTTGAAAATTCCTCAAGCCACTGCTATATAAAAATACGTGTTTTGAATTTGCATTCAGCTCTTCATGACCTTTATAACAGTGATGCAGTTTCTTAGTTTCTATTATCTAAGGCAGATGGGTAAGATGACCTAGAAAAGTTTATATATATATTATAAAGTTTATATTATATATATATAATGTATTGATTCTAGAGAGTGAGGAAGAGAGGGAAACATGGATGTGAAGAAGAAACACTGATTGGTTGCTTCCCACATACACCCTGATGGGCTGAACTTGCAACCTGGGTATGTAGCCTGACCAGGAATCAAACCTATGAACTTTTGGTGCACAAGACAATGCTCAACCAACTGAGCCACACCAGCCAGGGCAACTTAGAACAACCTTTAAACCAAATTGTTTGGATTGCCAGATTATTACCAAAAACACAGGCAGGTTGGACAATTATATAGGGCCTTGCAAAGCTGAGGAGCACAAGCTCTGCCTTTATTTGCCCCATGCAGACAGGGAATGGTACCAGTACAAAAATCAAACATAGAACTGCTTAAGGTCATAAATTTCCCTTGGTTCCAGTCAGCCAAAGCAGTGGGAAAAGAACACTAGGATGAATGAAATAGAATTACTGTTCAACTCACATGTTTTGAAATATGCCCACTCATGCTGACATTATTTCCTCATACACAAAATAAAACAAACAAAAGGTCTTGAGGATAGTATGAAGTAAAATCTTCTGTTTTGGTTTATTGGAGAGAAAGAATTCTTGTAAGCTATCTACGACAAAGCAATAACTATGATATTTGGTGTCAAAGTACAGAATAATATCAAAGAGTATAAGTAGAAATATTTTCTAGATGTAATGCCAATTATATCTATGCCTCATGGCTAACCTACTCACCGAACTAGGTTAAAAAGTGCTACAGCTACTTTAAATTAGGCTCCAGAATATGACCACCTCTTCTCAATAGCACCAATTGTCTGATGATGTTGCAATTTCTTTGCTACTTTCAATTTTCATGTCATTTTGTTAATTTTTGTATGATTATTGGGATTCATTTATTTTCTGTTCCTATTAATGTAGGGTACAAGGCATCCTGGCAGAGACAAGAAAAAATAGAAATAATTAAGACACCATCTTGGTCCACTAGAAATGTATAATCTAAACGAGAAGCTATAATGAGAATAAAAATAAACAGCATAAAGCTGAAAAATATAATTGCCATGGGGTTCACAGAAAGATGTCTCCCCAGGAAAATACTTATAAAGAAAGTAGGACTAGAAATGGTCCTTACAAGGTAGAAACAATTTCTGTAAGTGGATATTGTGGGGGAGAAATGGAAATTCCATGTTGAAGAAGCACGATGATGGGGACATATGTAATACTTTCAATGCTAAAGATTTAAAAAACAAAAACAAAAACAAAACCAAAAACAAAACATGAGAAAAGGATATGTTTGTGGAGATTTGGGGCATGAAGAGGCAAATGTGGTGGTCAGGCATGGGCTCAGTAGAGGAAAAAGGCCAGAGAGTTGTGGCCTAAAAATCTGAAAAGGCTGTCATGGAATCATATCTCGTTGGGGGAGTTGTGGAGCAGAGCAGAGCTGTGATTAGAGGGGTGCTCTGGTAACAATGTCAAAGAGTCAAGTGAGAAGGACTGAGGGTCAGAACTAGAACGTTGTGGAGACATAAAAACAGGAAAAGAGAGGAAGCAAAGACAGCTAATGAAAACAAAGGAAAGGTAGCCAAGTTATTCTGCCTCTCTGACCTCAGAATCAGGAGGAAGAAAAGTTAGTTTGGATGAGCATCTGATGTTCTGAGCTTCTGTGAGTAGATGTATCTTGTTTCCATTAGCAAGAGGAGGGGAATCTGAGGCAGAAATGTGGTTGAACCTAGGCAGTAATATAGAATGTTTTAGACATTAATTTTGAAGTGTTGGTGATATGCTCAGGTAGGAATTTTCAATAGGCATTTGGAAATACAGAAGAGAATAACTGGATAGAAATCAAGAATGCAGACCTACAATTGGGATAAATGTTTATTTATGTAGTAGATTATGTCTGAAGCCAATAGAGTTTAGGGTGAGAAAGAAGACCAAGGGAGAATTCTCAGAGAACACCTACATTAATGGTGAGTCAAAGAAAAGGATCCGGCAAAGGGGGCCAAAGAGAAGAACAACCACAACAAAGAGGAGGGGATAAAAAAGAAAAAGCAGAAGCTAAAGCATCACAGAGGCCAAGGACCAAAGGAGAAGGGACTTGTCAGATGTACAAAATGCAGCAGCCGAAGGGGGTTCTGTCTTCTTTCTGCTTTCTCCTTGCCAGACCCAACTCTGAGGTTCTTCTTGGCCTCGGGAGTAGAAATATTACAAGAGGCCTCTGCTTCTCTGACTCCAGTTTTCCTATCTTCAGATTACACTGACTGCTACTTCCTCATAAACTTTCTAAACCAATATTTACATCTTGTCATCTTGTGGCTGAAAACTCTGCAGTAGCTCCCTCTTGCCTATGGAAATTCAAATGTTGAGCCTGGTCTTCAGCATCAATTATTCAGACTCCATTCATTAACACCATCTTACGTGCCTGACTTTCTCTTTCATCATCTCCAATGAATTTTGTTAGAGCCAGACCAGGATCCTCACTATCACCACATAAGACTATCATGCCTACATTTTTCCCCTCAGTTGTCCTGCTTTCAAGCCTCGTTTCTCTCCTCTTTGCCAAGACAGTACACCAACACAGAAATTGAAATAAAGCCTCTCTGTTTCATTCTGTTATAGACTGGAGCCTATTTTAGCCTTGATGCTTATTCTCTCTCTCTCTCTCTCTCTCTCTCTCTCTCTCTCTCTCTCTCTCTCTCTCTCTCTCTCTCTCTTCTCTCTCTCTCTCTCTCCCTCCTACCTGCCCTTCATTCTTCACTCACAATTTCCCAAATCCCAGTGAGTAGAACTTCTACAGCTCAAATGGGAAGCCTTGGCAAAGGAAAAGCATTCTTAGAATTGTCAGAAAATCAATAAGTAATGACTGCAAAAGGAAAATTCAACTGAAAAAAAAAACACATGAATTTTCCAATCAGTTGATAAGTTCTAGTCATGTGCCCATCCACACCACAGTGTAGCGATTACAAAAACAGGCTCTGGGGCCAGTGGTCTGAGTTCAAACTTAGATCTGACACCTACTAGTTGTGTGACACCAAGCAAGGCATTTTACCTCTCTGCCTATATTTCTTTATCTGTGATGTGAGGAGAAAAATACACCATCTCATGGAGTCATCCCAAGGATTAAATGTTTAAATAGATACAAAGTTTTAAACAGTGCCTAATAGGTAAGAACAACTGATTTATTAGTTCCAAGATCTAAAGAGCATCACCATTTAAAACCTCTTAAGTTTGCCTGACTTCATCCACTCAACAAACCTTTGTTTAGAAAGGCAAAATAGCTGAGTTCCAATGGTAATAATTAATAATAATAATAATAATAATAATAATAAAATTCGAGGATATTACTAGGTATCTAAGAACCTTCTGAAAAATGATGGCCACTGCTGAAACCGATTTGGCTCAGTGGATAGAGCATCAGCCTGCAGATGAAGGGTCCTAGGTTTGATTCTGGTCAAGGGCATGTACCTTGGTTGCAGGCACATCCCCAGCAGAGGGTGTACAGGAGACAGTTGGTAGGTGTTTCTCTCTCATCGATGTTTCTAGCTCTCTATCCCTCTCCCTTCCTCTCCGTAAAAAAATCAATAAAATATATTATAAAAAAAAGAAAAGAAAAGAATGATGTCCACCTTTTTTCTTTTGCCTCGCCAAGTCCTTTCTAGAGGGCAGGAACACACCCTCCACAGAGGTGGAAATAGAAACCTGGCAGCCAGTGGTGTGGTAAGGGGAGGAAAACTGGGTGATCCAGATCTGGAGGCTCTGCTAAGTCCACTGCAGGGATGACTGCTGGTTTATAAGAGTTTTGCTCAAGAAGCCCAGAGGGGAAGGCCCAAGGAAGAAACAGGAGGTGGCTGGGGATTGGGGCAGACAACGAGGTGGCTGCGCTCCAGGCAGTCTTCAGAGGGGAGCCACTGCTCCTTTGTCTGGACAACGCAGACTGCAGGGCTGTAATATGAGTGGGGACAGGGCAGGACCAGGCCACACAATCAAAGGGCTCCGGCTCTGCAAGGCTGGTTCCCTTCAGCGTCAGCTTACTCCAGGGCTCCCATGGGCAGAATCAGATGAAGGAAGAGAGGGAATGGAGACAGATTTTTGGAGACTTTGGTTTCTAATCAATTGTTCTGAAAACTACCTGATTGACTCTGGATATGCTCCTGATATTCTAAATTTTCTTTAAAAACTGCAAGGCCATCTTCTCAATGGAGCTTTCTTCTTTGGAGCCTCCTCTTCCTCTTCTTCTTCTTCCCGGTTGCATTGTCCATTCAGCCTAGGACTGGGTTTTGGAACACAGTCCCATCTTAGACATGTTTGTCAACAGACACTCTTGGTATCTTCTCTATAAAGATGGTTGTTGCAGAAATATTTCATTTTGTTCTTTCTTGGGCCTCATACTCCTTAGAATAGAGTTTCCTCCAAACCTTTTTGAATCACATCCTAAAACAGGAGAGTAAATAGTTGAACTTGGAATAAAAAGTCCCGTGAAAAGGGGTGTGAAGGTGAATTCTGGCTTTACAGGAGACTTAGGGGCAAACCATGTGTATGCCCTCTGGCTGGCAAACATATCATTAATATTTCATTTGGGATTCTTCTGTATCAGGTTTTCTTGGCTTATATACCAAACTATACCAAACTATACCTTTTTAGCTAGCCCACTTTAATAAATAGAGAGGAAGTTAGCTCCCCTTTCTCAAATCCCTTACTAAATATATATTTTATAGCCTGTCTAATCTCATTCATTTTGTTATGGTTCTGGCAGAAACGTTAGTGTCTGGAAAAATTATTTAAAAACCAGTCTGAGACATCAAAACCACTTGTAAACATGTCACTGGATTGCACAGTTTAAACCATTTGTTTAGAATTGTGTAAGTCAAACAGCTTAATATTCCGCTCACTTCTACACATTGATAGATGGATCAATTAATCTTACACTACCTCAATTCTGTAATGTCATGAGACCTCTTGAGCCTATTAGAAGTCTCTAGGACATCATTGATTTAGTGCAGTAGTTACCCTAGAGCTGGAAATATTTCAGAAGTCTGTGGCCATGCCATCCATATTATACTCAAACTGAAGACAGCCCCTCATTATGAGTCTTTGATCTGCTTCCTTCCTATCAATGCCATTTATCTGACAAGGCAGATGAGTTCTATTGCCTACATTTCTCCATAACCCACAGATTTCTGATTTTACCAAATAGACCAATATTTTTTCTCTAAAATTATCATTCTTCCTATATCTCCCTTCACTCTGCATTCCATAGCCCTTACTTTAGCCTGTGATCCTCATGAAAGGAAAATCTGACCCTATCCTTCCCTCCTTAAAACCCTCATTAGCCCTCAAGACAAAGTCCAAGCTTCTAAGTCTGTGTAATAAGGTCCTTCTCTTTCTAGCTGCTTGTTTGCCTTTCCAGGCTTTTGTATCTTTTGCCACTTATTACCTCATATTCAAAAAATCAATCCAACTTCCATCAGGTTCCTTACCAAACCATATTCCCTCTCCTGTGAATATTCTTGGATGATCTATTTTCTATCTGGAATAATCCTCTCTCTACCTACCTTCCCCTTCAGTTGATGGACTCTTAATTTTCTTCAGCTTAAACACCTTGACCCCAAGAGAAGATATTTCCATTCTAGAACAGTACCAGTGCCCAGCAATGAACGATATGCTGACTTACCCTGCCCTACCACTTTTCACACTCTATTGCCTGTTTTTCCCAATGTAATTGTTTGTGTCTTCACCTGGACCATGAACTCCTTATAAGCTGAGACCACATTTATCTTACTTCCTGTTGTATGCATACCCTTAATAATCTAAGAGGGCATTTTTGAACTTGTTACACATCAGGAGAACTAGTCAAGTGCTCATTCATCGGTGGCATTATTTGTGACTTTTTGTCTAGCTTTTTCATATTACTGACTTTGGAGATAAATGTGTCACCTTCTGGCTTCAAAGAAGTACACATTTCACTGTGCCTTCAGTGTGCTCAAGCAGAAAAGAAGTGAGCAGATTTCTGCATTTGCCCATGACAATTCCAGTTTGTATACAGTAGAAATGTTACTAGAACTCCCTTGAATTCTCAAATGGGCCCCAGATTAAATTTTAAGACTGTCATATGCATAGGTCAGATATATTCCCGAATATTCAGATAAGTTTCAACTATCCCACAAAGTGGTGATGGAGAAAATTAATTAAAGCATTACTTCTTTTGAATTAATTTATTTTCTAAGTCAGCAGAGTTCTATTCTGAGAGTTACACTTGTCATTTGGTAAAATGTGCATATCTCACTCTACAAAATATATTTCAAGCCTTTTTTGAAATGCCTTGGATCTTTTGAAGAACATTACAGAAGCCCTAACCGGTTTGGCTCAATAAATAGAGCATTGGCCTGTGGACTGAAGGGTCCCAGTCAAGGGCTTATACCTCAGTTCCAGGCTCCTCCCAGGCCCAGGCCCTGGTCAAGGCTTGTGTAGGAGTCAACCAATTGATGTGTTTCTCTCACATTGATATTTTTCTCTGTCTTTCCCACTTCCTTCCACTCTCTAAAAACCAATGGAAAAATATTCTCAGGTGAGGGTAGAAAAAAAAAAAAGAAGAAGAAGAACATAAAATAAAATAGAGAAACAGTCAGAGGATTAAAATATACTGATCAAATACGTAATACAAAATTTTCTTACAGGTCTTATTTACTTTAAATGCGGAGCCCAGGCCATTTGGATTTCTGTTGTGCGTATGTGAGTTTTGTTGTTGTTACTAAGGTCTACGGAGATTTTTTCTTTGTTTTAGCTCCCCTGATACCACCACCTTTGTCCTGCACAATCCACCCTAACCTGCACTCAACCCCCATGGGCTGAAATTTAGGAAAAATCTTTTAAAACAATTATCAAGATTGGCTGCCTACTGTGATCAAATTCATTAGATAATAGCTAAACTCTACGTTTCACTTGGTGCACAATGTTTTACTTTTTCTCTCTCCCTTTCTTTCTCCAGTATTCACATGGAAATAATGCCATAGTTGTCTAGGGGTAAATTTGAGGTGCTCTCCCAGGACCTGGCATATTTCGGTAAGCACAAGTAGAGGGTGGATAGGTATCTCTGGCAGCAAGAGAAATGGGAAAGGAGACGACAGTAACTCCTTTTAAAAAATCTTAAAAAAAAAAAAAAAAAAAAAAAAAAAAAAAAAAGGAATATTACCATTAGTGATTTTTCCTAAGGAATGTTCATGAAAAAAAAAACTAAAAATATGAAAAGCACTCTTTTTTATCTAACTACACACATAATACCATACTCTATGTACTCTAAACTTAGAATCAGAGCAAGCAAATAATATGTATTTTAAATTTCACATTATACTGAGAGTAATTCCCAACAGTATTGAATATTATTTTAGAACCATGTTGAGTGATAGACAGTTTGCATCAGATTTCATTTGAGACATATATAAACACTCCAACTCCCAAATCCTGTACCAGAAATGAAAAATCAGAAAAGTAAGATATGAGTTGTGGGTATAAAGAGGTGTGTATTTTTAAAGATTACCTTAGGTAATTTTGATGTACAATCCTTTTTCTCATTTTAAGAACTACTACTAGAGGCAATGCTTAACAACAACATATTATTCCATGGGTAATAAAAAGAATTCAACCCATTCCCTATTACTAGATATTAGGGTTGTTGAATTTACTAGGCCCCAGGATTTAAACATTTTTAAAGCTACTGATTTGCCATATTCCAGGAGACTATGATAAGTTAAACAGGGTGTGGGAATACCTATCTCATTAACTTCTTTACACTTTTAAAATATAAAAAAATATATTTGTCATTATAGTAGCTGAATAATGACTTTTGCTATATATTTCAATTTATATTGTTTTGTTTTCTAGTTGGTTGTATAATTTCCATATAGAGTATTTCTTGATCATTTATGCTTTCTTATCCTCTAATTTTATTGAGGAGTTCATCTTTGTTCTAATTAATTTATAAAACCTCTATATTTGTTGAAGATGTTTGACAATTCATTTTTCTCACATTTTTGTAATATGTATTATTCGTTTTTACTTTTAATTTTCTTTTATATATCAAAAAGTATAGATTGTATGCAATCAGAAATGACACTGTCTTTATTATTTCTTCCTTAGAACATTCTCTTGTCAATCAAATACTACTTTTTAACCCTTAATCTCTTCTATAGATTAATTCTATAATCATCCTGGAATCTATTTTTATGTATAATATGAGGTAAAATATCTATTCAATAACTTATATTTTCCCAATGATGTCTTTTTCATTGTTTTCTTTTCTCCATTGTACCTTTATGCTCCATTTTGGTATTTAAAAATATACCACTTCACTCATTAATTTTTGTTGGGAGCCAGCAGAGTTGAGGCAAGCAACTCAGTCTTAAGAAAATAGAATTAAGTTCCTTCTAGTAGAAGTTATGCGGTGCCCTGAGGGCTTGGCCAGAAGATAAGATTAACCTGCAGCTTAGCATCTTCCTGCCACTTCCCCTTCCTGATCCTCTCCCCTAGATTGCCCAGCCTTGGAATGTTGCACCTTGGACTGTTACACCTCCCTGTCAGTTAGCCAATCCTGTGTTGCCAGATGCCAAAGACTCCTCTGCATAAGCAACCCTGCCCTCCTTTGTTTCTGCTGTATAAATACAGCCATTTCAGAGAATAAAATTGAGGCTTGATCAGAACCTTGTCTTGCCTCCATTCTTTCGCGTTCCTTGTTTGCCTCATTCTCTTAGGTGGTTCCTGCGCGCCCCTGTTGTTGCCCCGGGGTCGGGGCAAATTTTGTTACTCAAAATTGTCTTAGTTTAGATTCACTGTTCAAATTTCAACTGTATTTTGACTCTGATTTCACTTAAGATTGCATTAAATAAATAAGTTTAGAAAAACTATATATTTTAGTAACTGGCATTCCTATTACGTTATGTTTTCATTTAATTGAATCACATTTTATGACACTAAGAGTTTTCAGTTTTCCTCACATCAGTACTTCATTAATATTTTTATATGTGGTTTATATGTTGTCTGATGTTGATTTTATTTTGTACAATAATATTTTAACTGAAAAATAGAAAAACAATTGATTTTTATTTGTTTACTTTATAACTCACTGCCTTTCAAAAATCATGATTAATTCTATTGCTATTCAGTTGATTTACTTGTGTTTTATAGATTTCAAACTAAATCATCCAAACATACTTCTTTTGACATTTTTTGTCTTTTTCAGTGACTAGACCTTTTATAAAAATAATGAGTAATGAAGGCAATAAGAGGCATAATTTTCTGAACTTTAATGCCTTTGATATTTCACCATAACCATGATATTGGTTTTGGTTGGTAATAGCTATAGTATTTTTAAAAATAAGGAAATCAACCTTATCATACTGAAAAAAAATGATTATATTTGTGATTCTAGCACTACATTTATTTTTTAACTACTGTTAGACTTGTAGAAAAGTTGAAAAATAGTAGAGCTTCCATATATCTTTTTTAAAATTTATATTTATTAAACTCAAAAACAATATGAGAGATAAAACACTGGACAATGGAGATTTTAGTCTCTAACATCTACAGCTACAGTAAGTAAAAAATACAGATTAACTCATAGCCAGATAAACATAAAAACTCACACTAAAAGACTGTTTACTCAGTTCATTTCACACAGTATGTCATGTCAAACTTACAACAAGAAATCACAAGCCATACTAATAGGAAGTAAATACAGATTCAAGAGACAGAAAAAGCATCAGAACCAAACTCATGTTGGAAATGTCAAACTGGGATATTAAAACAACTATGATTAATATTTTAATTATGTTGATAGGAAAAAGTGGGCCACATGAAAAATACATGAATAGAGAGACTTAAACTCTAAGAATGAATGATAAGGAAGTGCTAGAAAACTATACACTGTAACAGAAATAAAAAATGCTTTTGTTGGGCACATAATAGAATAGACACAGCCAAGGAAAGCATCAGTGAACTTAAAGAGAGATCAACAGAAACTTTCAAAAATACAAAAAGAAAAAAAATTAAAAAGACAGAACAGAATATCCAAGAACTATAAGACAATTATGAATGGTATAACATGTAACATATGCACCAGGAATACTAAAATAAGAAGAAAAGTTAGAGAACTCAAGCAACATAAATACCAAAAAAATGTTACACCTAGATATGTCATATTTAACTGCCAATAATCTATAATAATAAAAGCATAATATGCTAATTAGAACAGACAGCTGAATGACCTTCATTCCGGATGTCCTTCTGGATGAAGCCACCATGGCGGGGGGCCAAAGTAGAGGTTAGGGGTGATCAGGTAGGCAGATGAATGGTTAGAGGAAATCAGGCAGGCAGGCAGAGGCAGTTAGGGATGATCAGGCAGGCAGGCAGAGGCTTTTAGATCATTCATATTTCTATTTTACTAGCTACATGCAAAAGGGAGAAAATAAAAGTCCTAAAGTCAAATCATTACAATTTATAATTGCTTTTTCACAGCTCTTTTTTTGGTTATTGCCCTCATTAAACCCAGCATGTTCGCCCTTTAAGATTTTATTTTTGTCTTATCTATCAACATTTATACTATTGTGTTTAAAATATTATAGAATGTTATAACTATGGTGTATGTTAGAAAAGTATCTGATAAGAGGGTGACCAAGATCAGGAAGGCTGAAGGAGCAGTGAAATTGAGATCTGAGAAGTAAGTTATGATACAGTTTTATGCTTTAGTTTTCATGGACCAGTCAACATACCAACTGAAAGGCTTTTTAAAAAATCTAAACTAATAAAAGAGGAAGATGCAAATTGACTGTACTTTTGCAAGGCCCACCAGCCAATCAGGAGTGAGTATGCAAATTAACCCAACAAAGCTAGAAGGTTAATTTGCATACACAGGTGTTGAGTGGTTGGGGGTGGGGTGGGATAGTTCCGCACCATCCCAGCCGCTCTAGGCCTCTGGGCTTCATGGGAAAGCAGGAAGGTGGCTCCAGGCCGGAGCAAAGCGGAAAGGTGGAAGGCCTATTCTTGCACAAATTTTCATGCATTGGGCCTCTGCTAATAAAATAAAATAAAACTTTTACCCATTTTATGTCAAAAATTGTAGCTCTTCACTTGGGGGAATATTTTTATTTTTTATTTATTGAATGTTTGGATTTGATTGTGAAACTCCTTTTTGTTTTTTAGTTTACTTTAGCTGCTCATAAGTACAGTGTTTTTGCCAACTGGAGGGAATCAAAGCTCTTGGTAAGTCACCAAGCTCTGGGCTTCCTCATCAGTGTGTGCATGGTTTGCTTCTGAAAGATGCACATGAAATCTAAGTTCTCCTCAGAGATGGAAAAGCCATGCCTCCAGACTCTAAGCCTGATTGCCATAATAGACTATTTGGAACAGCTGCCCATTTCTGTTGGTTTAGGAAATGTGTCTCTCAGTCATATGTAAATACTTGGGGCTTGGCAAAACCAAATACCAAACAAATTTTCCTTTGATTTTAGATACATGAGTATTTTGATAGAAATGAAATAATTATAATCAATGTGTTTTTTTATTAATTTAAAAATAATTCATCTAAATAGTATGAGTAAGGTCCAAAAGGCCTATTTGTCTTGTTGGTCGGTTAAACTTTTCAAATTACCCTACTCTTCCCCTTTTGGGGGATAAATATTGGTTGTTGGACCGAAACATTGGCCAAGATTTAAAAACAAACCATAACTATAACTTCAAAAAGTTGAAGTTGTGTTTAAAACCCAAACACTTAGAAACGTTTTCTGTCTTGTCTGAGTAGTTGTGTCCATCAACACCTTTTGCTACATTGCCAGACTCTGGTCAGGGAGGCAGCCAGAGACTCTTCCAGTTGCTCCTGTAGTGCAATTGAAGGCTGGGCTACATCTCCACATTCTTACTTTTTAGCTCAAATTCATTCTTGCTGTGGTATCTGAGCTCAAAAGTGAGCTTAAGAATGTGACCAGAGACCTGGTATTGGGACAATTGTTTTTTTCCCCCTGAACACTCTTGATAGTTATTATTTTTCTGCATTCTAAACCTCAGTTAGCATTTTCTAGATTTTCCTAGCAACTGCCTAGCATGGATATTTTAATGGCAATGACAAGCACTTAGCATCTGAGGAAAAGTGGAAGGGTTTCTTAGCTGGCCATTAGCTACAAAGTCCCTGCAGTGGGTTTTTACTTTGCTGGCTCAGAATCGCCTTTCTTCCCTGAAACCAGGAATCATCCTCTTCTAGTGCTTCTCTGAGCTATTTGGAGGAGGAAGGAAGAAAGGGTGTGTGAGAGCAAACACCAACTCCTCAGATGATGTCTAGTCCCGTTTCAGTCAGCTGGTATGCCGGTGGGTCACAAAGCGGCGGTGCAGAAAGTAGCAGCTGTCTAAATCCTGCACATGGCAATAGGTTATGGATGCAATGTTTCCTCCTGTCTGGGCGTTTTAACTAAAGCCTCGACTTTAACCTAATGGCTTTTTCACGTACCTCTGCACTCCAAAGGGAGGCACAAGGTCAGATGCTTTTCCCAAATCACCAGGGTAGTCCATAAAAGAGGGAAGCCATTTTTAAGACAATCCAGAAGAACACAAAGCATGTCGGCTTTTTGCTTATTCCCCCCCCCCCTTTTTTTTTTTCCATCCTTAACCCAGTGGGGCTCCTGCAGGTACTGTGGCAGCTGCTGGGTGCTCTGTGCGAGGGAAGATTTGTATGTCTCCTCAGGCTGAATACTTGCTGAGCACAAATGTCGGCAGGTCTCCAGCCAGACCAGAGTTTGAGAGGTTACAGACAGATGAACGTGTGTCCCCAGAGACTGGGGCTATACCAGAGGATAAAAAATGGTCTCTTTTATAAAAGCTGAGTCAGGGGTGAGCTACACCATTCACAAAGCGGTGGATAAAGCAAATACGATAGATTGTCCCTGGATAGAGTGGTTGTATTCACCTTGAAAAACTGTTCAAGAGGGCTTTTTGCTGCAACAAGGAGAATAAAAGCAATAATGTCCTAAAGTTGCTTCAGAAGTCACTGACCACTGAGTATGTGTAAGTAGAGGAAAGGACAGCTCAAAGGAACATACCAATAAACCCCTATAAAAGATAGTGCCAGCGACACAATTGGCATTGAAAAGCTAAGGAAGGGTCAGAATGGCTCAGTTGGTTGAGCGTTGTCCTGTGCACCAAAGAGTTGCTGGTTCAATTCCTGGTCAGGGCACATGTCTGGGTTGCAGCCCAATACCGGGTTAAGGAGCTTATGGAAGGCAACCTGCACATGCCAGGACTGAGGATCAAACCCACAACCTAGGTATGTGCCCTGACCAAACCTGCAAACTTTTGGAGTATGGATGATGCTACAAACAACTGACCCACACCACACCAATCAGGGCAGGACTCTCTTCTTACCTGGTGCTATTTAAATTCCTCTCATTCCTCTCTGAGCTTTTTTTTTAAAACCTCATCTGAGGACATGCTGAGAGAGAGAGAGAGAGAGAGAGAGAGAGAGAGAGAGAGAGAGAGAGAGAGAGAGGGAGATGTGAGAGAAACATCAATATATCAATAGGTATGATAGATACATTATTAAAAACTCAGGAGAGGGAGTCGTTAACTCTATGTAGAAGGGTCTAGGAAGATTGCACAGAGGGGATCGTATTTAAATTAGATGGAGGAGAAATTCACCTGGCAGAGAATAAGGGAAAAGACACACTGATTCCAAGCAAAGGAATCTGTGTGTGTAAATGTCAGGAAGCCTGAAGGTCCAAGCATTTCAGAGTGAATGGAGCTTAGGATGTTTGTGAGGGAGAGGGAGGTGAGAGCACTGGGAATGGAGGTGGTGGATAGCCTGCAAATGATTTGCAACAGATTTCCTCCAAAGGACTTTAAGCAACAAAGTGACAACATTGGGTTTGTCTTTTGGAAAAATAAAATTTGAAGGAAGTTGAAGTATAGACTAATATAGTAGCAAGTAGAAATAATATGGCAAAGATTCTGTGGCAATATTCTAGATTTAAAAAATTAGAAACTTTTGCTGAACCAAGGCAGTCAAGGGGATGAAGGAGGGAATGTATTTGATAGTTTCAGGAGGTAGAATTATAGATCTTAATGAACTGTTGAATGTGGAGGTTAATGGAGGGGTGAGATTTTGGCAGCTATGAAAATATGAATGCCCTTAACTACATAAATACTACAAGAAGAACAGATTTGGGGGGGGGGGGGTGGCAGAGTAGGGGGAGTGTTATTGCATAATAGATGTGCAATGCAGAAGAGAATCCAGGAAAGAAATTATGGGTGTAGAATTAGGGGTCAAAAGTGTGTGCATGCCACTTGAAGGTGATATAATAAATGAGGTCACCCATAAGGAATAGAACATACTTGAAGAAGGTAGGACCAAGGTTGGAACTTTAGTTATTAATTCTAGGCTACCTAATTTATAGTCATAAATTAGACTGTTGAAACAAATAAAAGTTCAATGGTCTAAACCTTTGCTTAGGGACTATTGTTTAGGCAACCACTAATATTTGATGCTTTTATTAATAAAACTAATATTACTAATACTAGTGAAATATTATATTAACCTAGTTATCTCCTTTTTATAGTAGTCATATTCTTAATATCTGTCCAAATTATTTGTTAAGGAGAGAAATAGTAAAATTACCAACATGGACATAGATGTATAGATGTAGATATATAGGCTAAGCAGATTATAGGTGTATATGTAGATATAATTAAATGTTTGTATCTTTCAGGAGTTTTCAGGAGTTGTCTCTTCTAAAGACTTACTTTCTACCTTTCCATTTTTGGATTTTTAATGCAAAGAGAATTAGCTTAGCATCATCAGGTAACTTCCAATTCATATTTGTCTCAATAATTCTCACTGTATTCATCCGGTGAAAGTGACCCATGCTATTTATACAATCTTTTAATTGAAAATGTGTCTAGGCACTGTAGCAATGTCATTCTGACATGGTGTGCTGAAAATGACCCATAGCAGAATCCCCAATTGTATTTGAGAATGGAATGTGGAAAACATTTTCAGCACCATTCTTTGGTTAAGACTCACGCAAAATTAACTCAGGTCTCCACAGTCAGTTGCCTTGCAATTTCCAGTAACTGTGCCATTTTGTACGAGTTTATTGCTATGACTCTGAACAGAAAATGGAAGAGATTTTATTTTCCTCCTCGTCTCTCTTTGCCCTGCAGTACAATACGAGTTCATGCAATCGCATCCCCCAGCTCAGATGTATATATGAGCCATCACATAAAAGCCCTGCACATTTACACAGTGCACTTTGGATAACATACACACATCATAAAGCTTTCTGTAGATACTTTTTCATTCCATGTTCTCACTTCTAAGTGAAATGAAAATCAATGTGAGAGATCACTAGAATGTTTCACCCAGATGACATTATTGTCATCTGCACAATACTATAATTCATACATTAATATGTAAAAATGACATTTTTTTTAATAAAACGTGTCACTTTAATTTAGAGTTGAAGGAGAAGACATAGGAAAATATTTTCCAATTCATTAGGCCACAGTCCTGAAGAAATAAATCCTTCTGATGAATCCTGTCATCACATTGTAATTCCAACACTTCAATATTCTGAAATTAACCAGACTCATGCCACCCTCTACTTCAGAATTTCAACCTAGAATGCTTTCTGAAAGTTCCCCAATCCATAGCTGTGAATGTACAGTGTGTATTAATGGGCTCACTAGGCAGGGGGTAAAAGAGGGTGTTTTGCAGTGTGTAAGTGACTTCAGATAAGCTGTGAGTTCATGTATTGAGAAAATGACTTGTTTCCTTTTCATATTTTACATAGTGAGGCAGCCAAAGTGATTTTTTTTTTTATAAGCAAGGGTTTTGGTGTAGGTGTTGTGATGTGGTTTTACATAAGCAGAAGTCTGCTGTGCAGCCCTGACGCTTTTTGGATGGCACGCATTCATTGTCTTGGGAGGGGTTTTCCTCCCTCATGGTGCCATTTGGCAGAGGTTTGTAGGGAAGTTGTTGATCCAGTTGATGGTCATTGTTTTTTAATTTTGATTCCTCATTACATCGGATTACACTTTTTCTGAACATGTGAGAGGGGATTTCTGCCATTTTTCTTATAGTCATTGGTCTCTCAGAGTCTGCCTGCTGTCTTCAAAAAAACAGTCAGCTTCTAAAACAAAAAATTCTTCTAACAGTTTGGATGGATTTTATGATGACAATGTGCTAGTTATTCAGATATATTTATGAACAAACAAATATCCCAGTCCTCAGATTTGTGATAAAATAATTTGAGAAACCCTGTGTTAAGACATCCAGAACTATATCTCCCCTGTAAAGTCTTAGAGCTGTTAATATATTAATGCATACTGTGTATATCTAAGAGAGAAAGAAAAATCTGTAGCCTTCTCTACATTTATTTTATCAAGGAACTTAAAAAAATATTTTTTACTGGAGTACAACCATCAGGATTGTTTTTTAGAACATATTGCTCCATGTTGATAATGCTTCATATTCGTAGGTTTTTACTATATTTATTTGCTGATTATTGTACTTTTAAAGTCTATCAACCCAGAAGCTAGCATGTTGCTAACACTATTTTTTTAAGAAACCTAATTTTCTATGCTTTCCCTGAATTTTAAATAGCATGTTTTTTGAAATTGTTATTTATATTTTTAATGTTTCAATAATCCATATATATAGAAGCCTAAGTGACAGTTCGACCATTTGACGGGTACTGTGATGCACACTGACCACCAGGGGCAGATGCTCAATGCACAGGCATGAGAACATGGAACAGACTGATGAATCTCAGAGGGAAGGGGGATGGAGGAGGGCAGGAAGAGATTAATCAAAGATCTTATATCCATACTAGAGGTCTGGTACACAGATTTCTGCACTGGTGGGTCCCTTGGCCTGGCCTGTACCCTCTTGCAATCCGGGTCCCCTCGGGGGATGTCAGATACCCAGTGCATGGATTCATCCTGATCCCCAGAGGCCAGGCTGAGGGACTCTACTGGTGCCTGAATTCAACCCAGTAAGTTGCCTCTATACCAGGCATAATGCTAATGCTGTGAGACATACAAAGATGAATATATTAAGGAGAGTAATGTAAGAGGTGTGCAGGGTGCTGGTTATGTAAGAAGGTTCACTGTGCAGTGTTGAGCAAAATAATCACAGGGTTTGAATTTAGATTTAATGTGGAGGTTTTGAATATGAGTGCAACCTTACATATGCAGTGCCAAGTGAGGTCAATCTGACCATGGTGAGCAGAAACTGGAACTGAACTCTGTAAGGTTTCAAAAACATCTATAACTAAGATGATGAGGGCCAGGTGTAAAGATGATGAAAGAGAGTAGAGAAAAGGGAAAAATTCAAGACACGTTCCAATTTTTAAAATCCAACAACCAAATGAACCAAGAACAGAAATAGGACTTGGAGAATGACTTGCTGCGAGGGAAGATGAGGGGAATTCGTCAAAGAGCTGTCTACGCTTCAAGCCTAAATGCGTAGGACATGATGTCCTCAGCAAACAAGGCAGTTGGAAAAGAGTCACTGTAAAAAGTGAAATACTGAATTCTGTTTTAATCACATTAGTTTAAGGTAACATTATGACATTTAAACAAACCAGCACATTAGGCAATGGCCGGCACAGGTGTATAGCCCATGTAGGGGACTCCGATGAAAAATTTTAAACCACCATCAGACAGACAAGTTTGGTTTGTGAGAGAGGTGAAGAAGAGCTGTAATGTTTGTTTGTTTGTTTGTTTGTTTGTTTGTTTGTTTGTCTGTTTTTAACCTTAATCTGAAAATGGTGTACTTAAATCCAAGCACCCATACTTCTTGTTCCCCTTGCTTTGGTGTATATAAGAGGTATTTCTCTGTTTATTTTACTTTAAATTTCTGCTATCAAATCTCCTTTCCACCTCTTATTTTCCTTCAGCTGCCATCCTAGCTGAACTTGGCCAACCACTGGGTCCTCACTAGTTTTTGCTCTGGGTCTTCTACTATGCAAGGAAGTGAAACCATAGACATAGTGCTCCCAGATATCAATGTGCTTGCCTCTCCTTCCAAGCCTCCCATGTGGTTAATTAGGGCCATATAACCAGTTCTGATGGGTGGACTGTGAGAAGCAAGAAATATCTATTTCAGCCCCAAACAGTTTGTCTCCTCCAAGTTTGCATTTCCCTATTATGACAATCTCAGGGTTAATGTGCGCCAGATGGTGTCACTACATGATGGAGGCAAGCCCACATGGCCCACATAGGACTTTGTGTAGGCAAGGAATAAGCCTTGGTTGGGCTGGACCACTAAAATTAGGGAGTGCTCTGTTGTGGCCACCAGTCTTATTTATGGCAAGTCACATACTATCCTAGAGGATCCTGACATTTGAGAACGAGTGATTTGTTTCAGAGAGATAAGTTAGAGAAGAGTTGAAGAGCAGAACAAACTCTTCATTATGGAGGACAACCTGTACTGCCTATATCTCAAGTTTGCCTCCCACCCCACTCTCAAGTCATGAGGATTTAAAATACTTTATTAATATGTTTTCTTAAGTAATGTAATCTTTGGAACATAGTGTGGGACAATCTACATAGGAAGTACAGACCATCCCTGGCTCATGCACAGTTACTTCCTAACTTGCAGTAAGAAGGCACCTGACATTCATTATTGCATATTCTGCTATACTTAAATGCTTTACAAGTAACATGGAGCAACACAAAGGAAATGCTTCCTGTGAACCTTCTTTTGAGGATCTCACGTTCAAGTGAAATATATGTACACATTATATAACTTCACAACACTTGTGTTTTTCCACTCCATTATGGACATTGTGTACTTCTCAGATAAAATTTTATATTTAATTATGCGGTGAACTTCTTTTGTTTAAACATTACTTTTCTTTTGGGTGGGGAGTAATTGATGGAGACTTTTCTGTGTGTACGTGTCTTCTCCATAGAAACAGTTCTTTATTAATGGGAATAAATATTGAGGATAGAGCAATCATTTAGAGGGTTGAAGCCAGAAATGACTGCTCAGAGTTAATCATATTTTCCTTTCCAACCCCCATAAATAGCTGAGGTTGCATAAGTGATGTGCAGTGTGATTAGGGTTTGCTGAGCACAAGGCGTAAGATATTTACAAAGTTTTGGCAGGAAACACACTCTATGCTCACATATACTTTTCCCCATACACATCTAAGGAAAGGGGGTTGCTGGTTCCTTGTTTTGTTTGTGGATGGGCTCTTCACAAATCTGTAGGTTTCCTACTCTGTTACAAGCTAATGTCTGAAGATATAACACACAAAAAGCTCAATTCTTTCCATATTTAAGATTAATCATAGTACCATGTCTATGCAATCATACTGTTAGAGTGGGAGAGTTGTTTTTTTAATTCTCAGAATAATCTAATAAAATGATCCTTACAGTTTAGTAGATGGCTGAGTTACCATTATTTTTAAGTAGACATCTGAAAACAAAGGTTACTCAAGTGACAATTGACTTAGTCTCCAAAGGTAAATATGGAAAAAGTTCATGATTTTGGAAGCTGGTGAGTTTAGCTAGCTATAATATTTAGAATAGGGGATGGGGGCTGGCCACCAGAACTACCAAGGTCTTCAAGCAACAGGCATTCTGAAACACCAGTTTTATTTTAAATTGAAATGTTTTGTTGGAAAAAAAATGTCAAGAATTATCAAATGGGCAAAGGTCAAATATAACACACTAATGACATTGTTTTTATTTAGTTAGAAGAAAATGAGTAGAACTTCTTCAAAAAAATGACACAAAGTGGAGTAAAAGAGGTTTCCTTCCTAATTTCCAGTAGTAAACACATGTATTTGCCCTGCAGAGGCTTACTCTTCTGTAGAGCAGTAATCTGGCCCACTTGGTTTCACTGTCTTTCAGCTGTTTTACACAGCTAGCTCTCCAAAACCATATGTCTGCTAATGGGCTCCCCTTAGCTCCTAAGCTAATGTTCACAGGAACAAAAGGGATTTGGTTCAGGAAAATTCTCACAGATAATGGTGGATTGGTGTGGGAAAGAATGAAAAGAAAATAGTTCATATATTTGAGACCCAATGTGTGCCAAGCAAAAATACTATATGAATTTTAGCTCCTTACTCCTAAAAAAAAAAAGTCCCATAAGGAACTATTATTACAGTTGTTCCCTTTTACTGATGATGATCTAAGACTTTTGGAGGTTAATTAACTTCTTCATTAAGTAGAGGTGATAGGATGTGAACCAGACCCATCTTGTTCTCTTCCTTCCACCTTGCTTCCCTGGCACACATGTTTAACTACAGCTTCTGAGTACTTGTATGCCAGCCCCCCACCACCACCACCTTCTACCCTTTAACACCCCTGCCCCCTTATGCACACATAGTTTCTGAAAGATTTGAACACTCAATCCAGGGAAAGAGAAATTTCTGGTGTCTGGTTATCTTCTATAACACTATGTAATTCCATGATTTCTTACTCATTGAAGCATAACGCCAATATGCTCCAAGTGAAACTTAAGCAGCAACTGGGCCCTGATCCCTAGCTATGGCTTCTGTCATCCTCCTTCACATGCAATCTATCACTACAACTCAACCACTAGCAATAACCATGCTTAAAAGAAAGACTTCCCAACAAAATGTACTACCTCCACTTACCTTTGTTAAGTGTATTTTTGCCTGTGATATCACCCTTCCCATTTCCTATTGGGCTGTCAAAGTAGGCTTGCAGATATTAATAATGGCCAGAATCTTTCATGAGCTTAAAGGTGAACCCACAAGGATTACAAGGTAGACCTCACCATAAATCACCTCTGTAGGAAAATTCTCCTCAAGTCTATTCATTGCCTGAGCAGCAGGTCCCTGCTTAGTCCTGGTTCCTTTTCACTTATGATTTTCCCAGCATTCCTTATTATTGAGCCCATCACCATGTCTTATCAACAAGACTATCCAGGAGTTAACATGGAAGTATTCATGTGTTTTTAGTGATTTAAAAAAATGTATGAAGATTTGGTTTGTATCCTGGGTTAATCTAGAATTTTCTTCATTTAAGCCCTTGGAAAATATATTAAGAAATAATTTTCATTTATTTAACCATTAGGTAGTACCTTATAGATTGTTTCCAAAGATGGTCAACAATAGTTTCTCCTATGACTGTCCTTCCGGTAAAAGGGAGAATCTACTTCCCCTCTCTATGAATTTGGACTAGCCTTTTGACAAGTTTAGACGAATAGATATCATGCCAGTTTGAGTCCTAATTCTTAAAAGAACTAGCAGATTCCTTTTTGTTCTCTTGTAGCCCTGAGCCAATGTGCAAAAGGAGCAACTACCTACATCTCCAGTTGTTTCAGTCACCCCCGATGAGTTGTCAGATATATAAATGAAGCCATTTTTGAACTCTGACCTCAGCTAAGCCCCTAAGTTCAACATGATCCCTAGTTGACACCATGTGGAGTAAAAGGGTGGCCCAACTGAGAATGACAATAAGTGTGAAGTCATTGTTGTTTAAGCTGCTAAGTGTTGGGGTGGTTTGTAATCATAAATATTCTACCTTTTACTGGAACAAGTACATAACATGTACCTTGCATTCTGCTAGTATTCAATATATATTTCTTTCAGTAAATACTGGGAATGATATTGACTCTCATTGCTGATTGTAAGGGTTCAAGAGAAAATAAGGCTATGGGATAATCTCCTGAATCCTCTAAATTAACCCTTCTTATTCCCACCCTTGGAGAAGTTTCAGGGCAGCAGCTGAGACAGAGTACACAGGGTCAGGGCCAATCACACTTCTGTTTTTGTGGGGGTGTTGTTGTTGTTGTTGTTGGTGGTGGTGGTGGTGGTGGTGGTGGGTTTTTGTTGGTGGTGGTTTTGGTGGGTTTTTTTTTTGTGTTTGTTTGTTTTTTGGGGGGTTTTTTGGAAGTATCTTTTTGGGTTGAGGAGAGATGACTTTGAATCTAGCTCCTGACACAGTACTACTACTCAAGAGTGAGTTCAAGAATAAAGCTGTCTCTATGTTTTTTATCTAACTACCTATGTCTACACACATTCTGCCTGAAGTGACATCATGTGCAAGCCAGTTGTTTGCCTTCAAATACTTATAAATCTCCACAATAGCTGGCAAGACTTGAGCTTGGCAATGACTCTAGCTTCTGGTTAATATTCCTTATTTTAAACCCCATGAATTAGGCTATAGATTAAAAAGGGGGGAGGGGGAAGAACAAATATTTCCCAGGGAGGCTATTAAAAAACAACAACAATGCACACCCTTTAAAAATATGATCATTTCATTTACTTTCAGAGAGAACAACTAAACAGTCATATTTTATAGAGTATCTTTGTTCATGAAAGGTCTTCATTAAAGGGTATATTTACCCTATACTCTTTTGAACCAGAAATAAAAAGTCCTATTTTGAAGGTGGGAGCATCAAGGAAGCCTTTGACCAGCTCTTTCAGGCCCCTAGGAAGCATTGGAATAAATTGCTAAGTTACTATTCAGTATATGGTAATTTGATGGCCTAGAGATCATTTGAGTCCCTACAGGTAGACAGCTGTTAACTATCCCTAAGCTCCTCTGGCTCTTGGAAATAAACTGAAGATGAAGTTGTTTGCAGCTGCAGTTGACAGAGCTACCATCTGCTTAGCTCCCTGGAAGCTCTGAGCCAAGGACGTTATGTCTAACTGCTTCACAGCATAATGAACAGTGTTCTGAAGGGAGCTGGCTTGAAGGTCACTTCTTTCCATCTCCAGAAGGCATTTCCAGAAAGAAGCACCTGGTGGCCCTGACCCTTTGTCATCTATCTAAGCTTCTGTTCTGAAACTGCTCCAAGTATGGCAGAATTGGAGAATTCAGGAGATCTTCTCCAGCTCTTGGGCAGTGTAACCACCTACCCCTACACTAAACCCTCTCTCCCTGCAAGTCTACCATTGTGTGTCCTTTTTGGGCTCCTCACTTTGAGCAACCACCTCCCACAGCAACACTACCTTCTCAAACTCTGAAACATTGTACACCACAGGATGATCTTTCACTCTGCTTTTCATTTTCTGGACCCTCAGTATCCCGCTTACCCCTCTACTGCCCAAGAAAACCCACCATATTTCAGTACCATATCTCTAACTTCTAACTGGATGTCTCCTATTAAACTTCTCCGTTTCCCAAGTTAGCATTTCTAAAGAAATATCAATCATATTTCTATCCAAATAATGGCTGACTCTGAATTTTCCTACTTGCTGATTCAAGTTTTTAAGTTTTGACCTTGGACAAGCCTACTAACAGGCTAGACCTACTTCCTTTCCAAGCCCAATATTACAACCACAGGCTTAAAACTTCACCATGTAACAACTGGATACTTGCAATTTTTTTCTAATTCTTCTTTTGATCTTTATTGTTTTGACCTTCTAAGATGCCCAGTACACTGCTCCTGAAGAAATCTTTCTAATGTAATTATTCTTGCTTTTCACCTCTGTTCAAAAATCTCCAGTTGTTCCTCATAATAAATATAAATGCCTTCACAATGCTTCACAATGACATGTAAAGTCTTTTACAGCATGGCCCCCACTTAGCTACCTGGCCTCACCTCCAGCCCATGTCTTGTATTTATGTAGGTATTGGACTGACCCGTGTGTTGAGAGATCCCAAAAGCTGCTATTAATATGAACCCCTCTGTGTCATGGTGATGTGCAATGCAGATGACCTGGTCAGTACATGCCATCTACACTTTTACCTCCAAGCCTTTGCCTACTCACTGCTTTCCCTTCCTTTCACTTCTTCCTTATATTCATTTTCCCTTTACCTTGTCAAACTCCAGCCCAATATTTTTTCCTCTGGAAAGGCTTTTCCCATCTGCCCCTGTTTTTAACCTGGAGCAATTTACTGCTTAAATCATTAGTTGGCACTTACCCTCTACCAGGCACTTATTTCAATTTGGTCCTTCTTCACATGTGTTATCT
Organism: Pipistrellus hanaki; assembly: GCF_964339955.1. NCBI lineage: Eukaryota > Metazoa > Chordata > Mammalia > Chiroptera > Vespertilionidae > Pipistrellus > Pipistrellus hanaki. Next base: position 12,680,245 of record NC_140512.1, on the reverse strand, counting down.
ATTTCAGGGACTTGAAAAAATATTTAGATAGCAGGAACTACTCTGAAATTATGTGTAGCTTCAATATTCATTGATAATGATGCTTATGATGACAGTTTCTAATTTTTCTCACACATAGATCATGGTTCTAACCAATAAATTATTTTTTTAATGCCTAGGCAGAAAGATTTGAAGAAAGAGTATGGATAACTCTATTGCACCTAAGCATATACCTCTTTTATTTTTTAACTCTTAATATCTAATTTTATATTTGAATCAATTAATTCACATAAATCATGATGCAAATGTTAATATAAGCCAGATAGTTTAAGGCTGTGGGAAATACTACTTACAGCAAGTGTTGCCATGTAGTTCTCTGTTAAAATTCTCTCCTCCCTTTGCATTGCCTTTACACTCTCCTGATTCTCTTTTCATTCCTTCCTCATCATCCTCTTGTTTTAATAATTTTTGTCATGCATCTTACCTTCAGATCTTTTCTTTGGCTCTCTCCTTTTCTCATTCCACTTGCTCAAGGAGGATGGTTCCCAAGACTACTTTCACAGCGACCCCTTTTCTAACTGCCAGACACATCCTCTTCTGCCAGCTGGAAACTTCTTCTTAAATGTTCTTTAGACACTTCAAACTCAACACCTATTCCACCTCCCTCTTATACATCTGCCTCAGTAAAGGCATTACCATCCTCTCAAGCTCAGGGTCATCATTCTCTTTTCCCTATTTCTTACTCCTAACACCAGTCTTGATGTCCTGTAGTCTTTATCTCTTAATGTTATATTTTTCTTTTTCCAAATTCTATTTTATGTCTTGAGTCCTTTGTATTCATTAGGATAATTAACTTTAGCTGCTGTTGCTGTCAAACTTAGAAATCTTATTATTTTTTATTATTTTTCCATCACCATTTATCCCCTCTATTTCCTCTTTCACATCCACACCCCATTCCCCCCACAATCACCACACTGTTGTCCATATCTCTATTTTTTCCTTTTTTACTCAATCCTTCCACCCTTTCTCAACCTCCCTTCCTCCTTTACCCCTACACAAACACACACACACACACACACACACACACACACACACACACACACTCAAGTTGTCTGCCTGCTCTTGATCTATGAATCTGTCTTTATTTGGCTTGGCAATTCAGTTTGTTCATTAAATTTCACATATGAGTGACCCCACTGAATGGGAGAGCATATTCATCATTGATACATATGATAAGAGGTTAATATCTAAAATTTATAAAGAATTTATAAAAGTCGACACCCCTCCGAAACACACACACACACACACACACACACACACACACACACCCCAAAGAATCTAATTTAAAAATGGGCAAAAACCTGAACAGACACTTCTCCAAAGAGGAGATACAGGTGGCTAATAGGCCTATGAGAAGGTGCTCAACATCACTAATCATCAGAGAAATGCAAATTAAGACCACAATGAGATATCACCTCACACCTGTCAGAATAACTATCATTAACAAGTCAACAAACAACAAGTATAAGGGGGGATGTGGAGAAAGGGAACCCTTGTGCACTGCTGATGGGAATGCAAATTGGTAGAGCTAATGTGGAAAGCAGTATGAAGTAATTCTTAAAAATGGAAATGTGTTATGACCCAGTGAATCCACTTCTTGTAATGTATCAGAAGTAACCTGAAACACTAATTCTAAAGAATATATGTACCCCTATGTTCATTGCAGTGTTATTTACAATAACCAAGATTTGAAAGCAGCCCAAGTGTCCATAAATAGATAAGTGGATAAAAAAGTTGTGGTACATTTACATAATAGAATACCACCCTGTGGTAAAAAGTAAATTTTACGCTTTGTGATGGCATGAATGGACCCAGAGAACATTATGAAATACCCAATTAGAGAAAGACAAACTTAGAGACCTTAATGGCTTAAAATAAACAGTGTTACTAGTATTGGTATGGACTAATTCAAATCTGATACAGTGATCTCTGAAGTGGCTTTCCTCCATGTGGTCATTCAGGATTCATTCTGCTTTCATTTGTGACTCTGCCATCTCAATAAATGCCTCTGTAATCTCTGACAGAAGAGAAGAGAGAAAAGAGAGACAGCCTTTTAGGAAGTAACATATATGAGAAGTGGAAGTAGAAGTGGCAGCCACTGTCTAGAATTAATCACTTAATCTCAACATCACCAAATGAAACTATAAGAAAGGCAGGAAAATATTAAGACACGTGTAATATACGGTGAGCACTAAATATCTACTACACTCTTTTTCTCTCTCACCTGGATTACTGCCCCTTCTCCCAACTAGTTTCCCTAGTTTCAGTTTTCTGTTCTACCCTACCTATATATTTTCACTAAAGAGGTTTTATTTGTTACATATTTTTTGTAAAATACAAAACTTATTATGCTACCTCCTATTTTGAAACCATCAATGGCTTTCCACTATTCTTGGAGTAAAATATAGTCCTGCAGAATTTGACTTCAATCTGCTTTTTCAATTATACCTCCACATCTACAAACCCTTAGCCAGAACTACACCAGACAAAATAGCCTCTGAATATTTTACTTATTGTTTTACTTTCATGCCTTAGTGTATATGGCACCCTCTTTCAGGAATATATGGAAAATGTAATTTTAATGCATTTTGACATTGCTATAAATCATTATGTTAATACAAACATTGAGCAAAGATCCCTCCAGAATATATATATATATATATATATATATATATATATATATATATATGTATATGTATAAAATAAATTTTAACCTTGACCAATTTATCTGTAAACAAACCCAATTCTTTTTAAAATTTTTATTGAACGTATTGGGGTGATATTGGTTAATAAAATTATATTGATTTCAGGTGTACAATGATATATTATCTGTATATTGTATTGTGTGTTCACCACCCCAAGTCAAGTCTCCTTCCATCACTGCTTATCCCCCTCTTGCTCTCTTCTACCTCCTCCCACTCCCCTTTCCCTCTGGTAGTCATCATACTGCTGTTTGTGTCTATGAGTTGTTGTGCTTTTTTTTTTTTTTTCTTTGCTTAACCCCTTCAGCTTTTTTTCACCCAAGCCCCTAATTCTCCATCTCCATATCCATGAGTCTGTTTCTATTTTGTATATTAGTTTACTTTGTTCATTACCAATTCAATTCTTTTTCAAAATATTTTTTATTGATTTCAGAGAGAGGAGTGGAGAGGAAGAGAAACATCAATGAGAGAGAATCCTTAATCAGCTGCTTCCTGTACACCCCCTACTGGGGATTAAACCCAAAACCCAAGCAAATGCCCTGACAGGGAATTAAATGGTGACCTGGTTCATGGGTCTGAACCACAGTGGCTGGGCACAACTACAATTTTATAGTTCCCCTTATCTTAGAAAAATATAACTAGGGCTCAGTTTGCTTTTTTTTTTCCCCCCTTAAATTAAGAATGTAACCACACTTGGCTACCATTCCTACTCTATGTAGGCTCTAATCCCTCAAAAAGCCAGTGGTGAATGATTCTGCTATTTAAAGACAGGTTCCAGATCCCTAATGAGACTATTACAGGAAAATTTGGAGACACTCAACAGCTGATGAATTTCATATTAGAATTGGAGTATCTCCCTCCTGGTCTAATCCATGGCCACACAAGCCAGCTTCTTCTGCCAGCAATTACCCCTGAGACCAGGTTTCTATCTGGATGTAGAGGAAGATGAAATCTTTGCTGTTGACAGCCTAAGCTACTAGGAGCTATGATTACTCAAACACAGAATAAGGAAATTTCCCTGGGGAAGCCGGACTGCTTTAGCAATAGACCAAAGAATTACTAAGAAGACAGTATAGCCTAGTGGAAACAGCCAGCTGTCTGAAGGTAGACAAATCCAAGGCCAAGTCTACTAAGAAGCTCTGTGGCCTCTGGAGGTTACTTAACCCCTCTAATCCACAGGTTCATGGGGGTAGTAATTACATAAAATAACAAATGTGTGGCAGGCTGATTTTTGAGATGTTAATTTGTACTTTCTCTCTGCATCTCCTCTCCCACACACATACACAATCCAATATGTGGATTTCCTTAGGTTAAGGTCTTTTTGTTTCATGAAGAAGAACTCTTTGTCTCAGTAAACACACTCCTGCACTTCTTTATTGCTGAAGAGGGACCACTATAGTGGAGAATAGTGAGAGGAGCAGGAAAGGCAAAGAAAGAACTGGAGGCTGAAAGGTGAAAGAGAAATTGTGAGCTGCTGTGAGGCAGTGACTTAAGGAAGACTTCAGAGGGTGCCTGGAGAAAGCTGTACAATAGGTAGCAGGGCTGTCAGCTGATCCAGTTCTTTGTTCATTACCAAATATTCCTGAGTCCCAGATGTACTGTCAAAAGCCCAGAGCTGCAGGAATGGGAGGTCTCAGCAGTAACCAAGGTAGCTTGAAGACAGGGGGCGGGAGTTGCCTTTTGTCAGACAAGATAACCATAGTAATGACTAAGAATGCATTTTTCTACCAAGAAGGTAGGGTGGAGTGCTAGGAATCTAATTTTAATCGATTTAAAGAAAATCCTGAAATACAGTGTTTCTTGTGTCACCCTGTGTTTTAGATTAAGGGGTTTATGTCCTAGGAGTTTAAAGTTCCTGATACTTGGTAAGCCTTCAGAAGCATTAATCAGACCTTCAAACCTCAGAGAGAAGGTAGGGGAGGGGAGGGGTAAGGGGGAGAGATAAACCAAAGGACTTGTATGCATGCATATAAGCATAACCAATGGACACCGGCTCCAGGAGGGTGAGGACATGCATGGGGGGGGGGGCAATGGGAGGATAAGGACACATATGTAATACCTTAATTAATAGAGAAAAATAACAATAAAATATATATGTAATTATCAGGTTCACTTTTTTTTCTTTGTATTTAAGGTCATGTTCATTTTTATTTGAATAATCCAAGAACTCATACATCATGCCAAAGCCACCCACCAAAATGGGTTCTGACTACACATATACACATTACAACTGGAGTGATCTTGTACATTTTGGCTCACTTTTCCAGTATGTCTGCCTTAAGTACTATTGCTTCCCAGTGAGAAGGACATGATGACCACTTGTGGAAGTAGTCCTTCAGTCATGAACTTCCTGGTCTGGAGAGGGACTGTGCTATTCATGATGGTGGTCTATTCTTAGGCAGCCAGGGAGGAAGAGAGCCATTCCTTTCTTGATGAATCTATCTTTCCAGATTTGGGCAGTTGTAAACAATGCTGGTATGAATATTTTTGTTTCTGTAGCTTGGCATCCCTAAGCATATGCATCTCTTTTTTCTTTTGACTTGAAAATAACATAGTCTGTTTCTTATAATGAAAATATTTCTTTCTTTTCCTGGAAATTTTCAATATTTTTCTTGGTTTGCTTACATTCATGTGTTTGAATAGAAAGCTTGAGTTGTCTATTTAATATTTGGACTATATGTTTTTTTGTGGGGGGTTTTTGCATCCAGATAATTTTATTTTATTTTTTCTTTATCCATGAAGGCATTATGTATGTGTCCTTATCCTCCCATTACCCCCTCACCCCCTACTCATGCCCTCACCCCCCTGTTGTCAGTGTTCTTTGATTATGCTTATATGCATGCATACAAGCCCTTTGGTTGATTTCTTCCCCTCCAAAAACCTATAGTCTATTTGCTTTTGATTGCACTGTTTAATTATAAAATAAATCCTAAAATGCCTAAAATGATGCTGACTTCAAGTACAGAACAGTTCAATTTGCTGCATGTGAGAATATTTATTGTTGTTGACTAACAAAATGAGGACTTGAGAAAATAGTCTTTACATTAATATCTTCAGTTAATAAGTTGAAGGAACAACCTCCTTTATGAATCCATGTCTGACCTTCACTTCCCACCCCCAGCAACCTTGAATGAGTCTTTTAGAGCTTATCACATGTTACTGACTTATTTGTTTCTTGTCTGTCTCCATGGGAGTACCTTGAATTTGTAGTGAGCTGTAATATTCTCAGATAGAATTTAGTACACTCACTCATAGCAGTTTCATAGGAATTTTTGCATAAAATATTTATTGTCTGCTAACAAATTCCCAAGATATAAGTAGCAACAATGTCTCAAAAATTTGCTAGAAAAAGCTTCTATCACTAATTTTATGAGCATTGGATTAACTTTTTTTCTTCAATGGTTGTTTTCCCCCATAAAAAAAAGGTCCCTTTAATGAAAGTCCTGCTCTTGAAACTCAGAAACTGAAGGGAGCAACCAGACTGTAATCAGAATCATCCAGGAGCTGTTTACAAACAGGAAAAGAATCAGACCTATTTTCCTAAGATAGGAAAATAATGCCAATCAACTGGTCCCAGGTTATTAAATACTACTAGACAGAATGGGGCAAACAACTAAGAGTGGAAAGTTAAATTGCAACTACTTGGCCTATCACCAATATTCCCCACCCAAGCCCACACCTGTTACTACTGATTTCTCAAATAAGAGTCATTAAGGTGGCAGGTTCTGTCAGGGCATCAATGAGAGTCCCTTAGTAGTAGTGCATGTGAAACACTTGACTGTCCCTTATGTGGGATACAAGCTGGTAGCCCGCAGTCTTTACTTTTCTGACAGGAAAAAAAAAACAAAAAAAAAAAACAAAAACGCTGTCAGAACAGAGAATTTGTTGGAAGCATCGGAGACAGAATTGGCACATGCCCTGCCAAAAAGCTTATAGCACAATCAATCCACTTCCAGGATGAATTTTCTTAACCAGAAACAGCTGTCAATAGAAGAAAAATGGTCCCTCCAGAATAACTGATAGAAAGCTGGTGAAATTTAGGGATGATTTTGGTAGGAATTCAAAATGGGTGCAGGGAGAATGAAAATTATTGCAGAAAATGGTACCTGGACAGAAGAAACCTGTAACACCCAATTGGGAGAGGCAGGGAGAGAACACCTTTTCTAGAAGAAGTCTAATGGGAAACTGAAATAAAACTGTGAGTTGAAGAAAATGTTAAATCACAAGACAACTAGTGGTGGGCATGCCCCTCTGTACCCTGACTGGGTGAGGGGGAAAAAGGGGGGGGGGAATAAAGCGAATGATTCTTACCAGGTATAAACAATGTTTTCCGTACACATGGCTGTCACTGCCCTCCACAAAGCCAAGGGACACGTGTTCAATGAGTGGTTCAAAGTTAATATACCCACCTTTCAAAGACCATGCATTCAAATGCACTGTATTCATTAACCATTAGAAAAACAAAAAAAGCCGAAACTGGTTTGGCTCAGGTTCGATTCTGGTCAAGGGCATGTACCTTGGTTGTGAGCACATCCCCAATGGGGAGTGTGCAGGAGGCAGCTGATCCATGTTTCTCTCCCATTGATGTTTCTAGCTCTCTATCTTTCTCCCTTCCTTTCTGTAAAAAATCAATAAAGTATGTTTTTAAAAAATCAAAAAAACAACTGTGGCTTAAGCAAGTTAGAACTTGGTAGAACTTTGTGTGTTTTGGTCACAGAAGGAGAGATCTCAGGCAGCAGTCCAGGGCGGAGATGGTAGTTCTGCTCCACAAAGCCCCCAGACACCCAGGATCCTTCTGGTGCAACTCTCTGCCATCTTTAGTATAGCGTGTTCATCCTCCTTATCTGGGATGGCAGCGAGAGCCCCATTCTTAGCAGAGGAATGGAGGAAAAGAAGCAAAAGAAACAATTGCCATTGAGAAGTCCAGCTGTGGGCCACAATTCTGTGCGTGCTCTTTCAAGCCCAACAGCAGGCACATGCCAGGCCTCACACCACACTCAGAGCAGAGCCAGTGCATCATACTTGTCTGGATTCTGCCTCCCTCCCCGACTCCCTCAATCCCACCCCTGGACCAGGTAGGCCATGCTTATGGCCCAGGTGCCTCCATCCAGAGAGGTCTCTTTATCAGGACCTCAGTGGAGGCGTTTCCCAGAGGTCTCTGGGAGACCTCTCAGTATGTGCTGCTGCCTTGGCATGTCCATAAAGAGGAAGGAGCCATATGTTGGAAGCTTCTAGTTAATGAGAGGATTCCCCCGCCAGCTCATTGTGAGTGTTCTGTGGGGAACGTGGGACACTGGGGAGCTAGTGTCCTTTCTTTCATTTTGCCTCTTGCCCGAATGAAATACTAATTGATACACACTACAACTTGGGTGAACTTTGAAGTCATGAGGCCAAATGAAAAATTCAGTCACAAAAATCCATATTTTATGCGAATCCATTCCTACGAAAGGTCCAAAATAGGAAACTATATATGACAGAAAGGAGATTAGTGGTTGCTTAGGACTTCAAGGAGGAAGTGGAAGACAGGGAGGTGAGAGAAATGGACATAGAATTGTTTTTTGAGATAATAAAACAATTGTAAAATTGATTGTGGTGCGGTGGCATACATCTGTGAATATACTAAAAAAACATTTAGGTAGATGAAGTCCATGGTATATCAATTATATTTCAAGAGCAGGATTTTTTTTAAAAAAGATGAAATATGAACTTTTCCCAGTCCTATTTGGTAATGCAGTATTTAATGCAGTAGTAGTAGTAGTACCAGAATGTGTTTTTAAAAGTTTATCCCTTGTGTTGAACAGTGACCTTCAAACTTTTTTTTAGTTGTGAACTCATGTCAGTAAAAAGACAAACATTACAAATAAGTAGCACAAAGCTGGAGAGCCCTACTGCTGAAGACATTGGAGACATGCATTGAAGAATATAAACTGTTCCAATCTATTCAAACTTGAAAAATTAAAAAAACAAAAACAACAAAAATAAACACTAAAAAAAGAAATGCCAAGTTGATAAGTAAGTCTGGACTAGCAAATATGAAATAAGAATTTCTAAAAGATAATGCATTAAGTAATTTTATCCCAGCAAAGCAAGGGTGTGTTAAATAGGACATACACACAAATTCATAATGAAAGCATAATTCCTGAATCTTTATGTGCTTAGTAAAAGAGTCAAGGTATATAAAGCACAATCTGTGAGCTATAAAAGGAAGAACTGACAGAAGCCCAAATGCAGACAAAGATTTTTAATGCTCCTCTCTAAGCTTTTGGCATATCAAATCAACCAAAATAAACGAGAATGTAAGGAATGTGAAAGATATAATTGACAAGATTGAATTAGACAAAACTAATCTCTGTATTTCAAAAAAAGGTAAAACTTTTGTGCCTCATTTTGAAACTTATCTCATTTATTGACGACTGCTATCTTTTCAGATGATATTAGCATAAGTTGTCACGTTGTTTTTTAAAATCCTGTTGCAGTTTTTATTCCATTATATTAAACTTACAAATGGTTCAGGGGGAGTTTTGCATCTTTATATTCAGAAGGATTAAAAAATATGGACTAAATTTCCACTTATTTAAAATGTCCTTTATGACCTTGCAAGTATATGTGTATATATATATGTATATATATATATATATATATATATATATATATATGTGTGTGTGTGTGTGTGTGTGTGTGTATATATATATATATGTACATATATATGTGTATATATCTTGAATATTTTTGTATATGATCCTAATATTTTATTGTTTTTATTGTTTTTATTGTTTTTATTGTTTTATCACACTTTGCTATTGGTTTTTACAATTAATGAATTTATTATACAGAAGAATAAGTATATAAATATCCAAAGCAAAGTTATTTTCAAAGAAGAGTCAAGATATTAATATATTCCTATCACTATAAAGCTGTTCAAAAAATGGGGGGAAAAGATGCTACTTAAGTAAAAGATACTTTTGCTTCAAAAGAGAAAGCAAAAGGTTTTAAATCAGTTTTTGTTTCATTAATGTACTAGGGCAGTGGTCAGCAAACTCATTAGTCAACAGAGCCAAATATCAATAGTACAACGATTGAAATTTCTTTTGAGAGCCAAAAACCGACTTCTGTGTATGGGCCATGAAGTTTCAATTGCACTGTACGTGCTCGCCTGCACGTGGTATTTTGTGGAAGAGCCACACTCAAGAGGCCAAAGAGCCGCATGTGACTCATGAGCCATGGTTTGCCAACCACTGTACTAGAGGCCCAATGCACAAAAATTCATGCAAGAGTAGGCCTTCCTTCCCCTGGGTGCTGACACCGGCTTCCCTCCAACACCAGGGCTTCCCTCCCCCAGCTGCAGGCACCCAGGCCCGGGGCTGCTACCCTCAGGTTGCCTGCAGGTACCAGGGACCCAGGATACAAGTTCTTTGGTTGATCTCTCCCCTACACCCACCACCTCCCTCCCCCACTTTCCCTCTAAAATTCAATTTATTTCACTTGTCTTGTCAAAAAATTAACTTATCCCTTGCTTTGTTTTCAATATTACTTTAAAATTAACATATAGTAAAATTAACTTTTTCTTCTAGTATAAAGTTCTATGAATTTTGACACATCAATAGATTCATATAGCCAGAAACAATTAAGATACAATCTATCTTGCCAATCCTTTGTATTTTTCCAAGCCCCTAGCCACCATTAATCTGTTCTCTTACATTAGTATAATTTTACCTTTTCAAGAATATTATATATATACAATCTGACACTAAATAATTTTTTGAAGCTAGTTTTCATTCACTCAAAATAATGCATTTGAGATTCATCTGCATTATTGTGTGGATCAATAATTTGTTCTATTTTATTATTAAGTAGTATTTCACAGTAAAAGTGTACACAGTTTGTTAAACTATTTGCCCATTATACAACATTTGGGTTGTTTTCATTATTCAATAATAGTAAATAGAGTTGCTATAAACATTTATGAATTTATTTTTGTAACAGCGTAAGTATTCATGCTCTAAAGTAAAAACCCAGAGTTGGAATTGCTGTCTCATATTGCATTCCTATTTTGAATCCCCACTAGCAATCAAGATTCCAGTTGTTCCACATTTGACAGCACTTAGTATTTTGCAGTAGTTTTTATTATGGCCACTGCAATAGGTATATAATGGCATCTCATAGTGATTTTAATTTAAATTTTTCTAATGGCTGACATACTTGCTTGCCATCCTTATATAATCTTTGATGAAGTGTCTGTTCCAGTACTTTGCCCACTCTTACTCTTGAGCCTTAAATGTTCTTTATATATTCTGAATACAAGTCTTTGTTAGATATGTGATCTTTAAACATTTTCTCCAAGTCTGCAACTTATCTTTTAGTTTCTTAATAATGTCTTTCAGAAAGCAAACCTGTTTTTATATTGATGAAACCTAATTACCTTTTGTTTGTTTTTTTGTCAATTATGTGTTTGGGGTCATGTCTAAAAATCCTTTGCCTATTTCAAGAGGATAGAAATTTTTCCCGTGTTTTCTTCTAAAATTTGTGTAGTTTTGTTTTACACTTACTCGTTTTGAGTTGATTTTTTATAAGTTACCAAAGGCCCAGTGCACGAATTCGTGCACAGATGGGGTCCAACTGTCCCAGCCCCAATCCGGACAGATCAGGGCCAGGACTGATAGGAAGAGAAGATGGCAGGAGGTTGACTGGCCGGCCCACCCTGATCTGGGCTTGATCAGAAACAGGCCAGCTGCGGGAGGAGCTGAGGGTAATTGGCTGATGGGCTCCGCCCCTGATTGGGGTAGAGGGGCCAATTGGGGGCAAGGCCAGCTGTGGGTAGGGGCTGTGGGCAGTGGGCGGGCCAGTCCCACCCCCAATTGGTGGGGGAAGGGCTGATCAGGGGTAAAACAGGCTTGTGGGAGGGGCCATGGGCCGATTGGGATGGGATGAGCTGATGCTTGGGGGAAGGGCCATGGTGGGGTTTGGCCTGCCATCCGGCCTTGATAAGTGTGCAAGAGACCAATCAAGGGCTGGGCTGACTGGAGGGAGAGGCCGCAGGAGGTTGGCGGCTGGCTCCACCCCCCGATTGGGCCTATTTCCTGGCTGCAGTGGGCATCATATTGACTGGTTGTTCCGGTCATTACAAGCGTTCTGGTCCCTAGCTTTTCATATATATAGATGAGGAATAGGCCAAGGCTTACACTTTTAAAAGGGGTATCCAAATTATTCCAATACCAGTTTTAAAAAGACTATTATTTTCACCCTTGGATTATCTCTGCACCTTTGACTAAAATCTATTGGCCATATTTGTATGGATATTTCTGGAATCTCTATTCTGTTCCACTGATCTATGTGCCTATCCCTTTACTAAGGCCAGGCTGTCTTGATTATTGTAGCTTTATATCAAGTTCAGAAGCTCCTCAATTCGATAAACCCATCATAAGTTTAAAATATTATAAGTAAAAATGTATTTAATACATCTAACCTACTGAACATCCTAGCTTAGCCTAGCCTACCTTAAATGTGCTCCGAAGATTTATATCAGCTTATAGTTGGGCAAACAACCTCACTGCTGCTGCCTAGCATCATGAGAGAGTATCATATCGCACATTGCTAGCCTGAGAAAAGATAAAAATTCAGAATCTGAAGCTTGGTGTGTATTGAATGTATAATAGTTTTGTGCCATCATAAAGCTAAAAAATCCATCATCAGTTGGGGACCATCTGTATTAAAATTGGGTAGTGTGCTTTCTTCATTATTCTTCTTTTTCAAATAATTTTGGCTATTCTACTTCCTTTGCCTTTCCACATAAATTGTTGAATGAGCTGTATATAGCTATCACAATTTCTGCTGATATTTTTATTAGAATTATGTTAATCTGTAAAACCAATTTAAAGAGTGTTGACACCTTTATTATGATGAAATTTCCAACCCATGAACACAATAATATGTCACTTCATTTTTTTAGGTCATCTGATTTCCTTCTTTTGCCTTTCTTATGATCCAGACAATAATAGCTTTGCTCTTATTAATTCCTACCCATCTTTGTCAACTTATTTATTGTACCTGTTTTGTGTTTACCTTGTTGCATTTTTTTAGCTTCTTCAGTGGGAAACATAGTATGGCAGTTTTTAAATCTCTCCACAAATTCTTTGACAGTTTTTCCTGCCTTCCACATTCCACACATAAGTGAAATTACACGATACCTCTCTCTCTCTCTCTGTCTGACTCACCTCACCCAGTACAACACCCTCTAGGTCCACCCACACCACCGCAGGCAGCAAGAACCCATTCGCTTCCATGGGTGAGTCACACTCTACTGCATACATCACCACCTCCTCTGCATCAGTTCATCCATCAGCAAATACCTGGGCTGCCTTCATATCCAAGCCACTGAAAATAATGCTGTAATTAGCATATGGATGCACATGTCCCTTCAAACTAATGTTCTAGATCACCAACAATAAATCCCCAGAAGTGAAATCATAGGGTCCTTATTTGTCTCTTATTAAAGTCTTTGTTTTTCATTGTATTTTATCTGGTATAAGTATTGCTACTCAAGTTTGTTTGTTTTTTATGGCCATTTTTATAAAACATCTTTTTTTTTATCCCCTTATTTTTAGTCTATGTAATGTGATTCTTTTCATCTGAAGTGAGTTTCTTGTAAACAGCATATGCAAGGGACTTATTTTCTTTTCCATTCAACTACTGTATGTTTTTATTGAAATATTTTTAAGTTATTCAACTACAAGTGACATACAATATTGTATTAGTTTGAAATGTACAACCCAATCATTAGACATTTATATACCTCACAAAACAATCACACCAATAAATGAGGTGCCCATTTGACACTATACAGTTATTACAATATTATTGACTATATTCCCTATGCTGTAGCTTTCATCTTCATCGCTGTTCTGTAACTACCAATTTGCACCTTACAATCCTTCACCTTTTCACACAGTCCCCCAAGCCTCCTCCCATCTGGAAACCTTCAAAATGTTCTCTGTACCTATGAGTCTGTTTCTGTTTTGCTTGTTTGTTTATTTTGCTTTTTAGATTCTGCATCTAAATAAAATCATATGGGATTTGTCTCTCTGTGTCTGATTTATTTCACTCAGCACAATACCCTCTACGTCTATACATGTTGTTACAGAGGTCAAAATTTCATTCATTTTTAAGGCTGAGTCATATTCCATTGGTTATATGTACCACTGCTTTATCTATTCACTTATTGATGGACATAGATTGCTTCCATATCTTGGCTATTGTAAATCATGCTATGACTATGAACATATGGATGTTTATGTCTTTTTTGATTTTGCATTTGGGATTTCTTCAGATAAATACCCAGAAGTGGAATTGCTATAATCTTTGTTTTAAAGTCTATTTTGTCTGATATAAGTATTGCATCCAAGCAATTGATCCGAACTGAGTCCCTTATAGACAACATATGTAAGGTTCTTGTTTTCTTATTCATTCAGCCATTCTTATGTTTTTGGTTAAAACACTTAATTCATTTGCATCTAAAGAAATTATAGATAGGTAGGTCTTTATTGCCATTTTATTATTCATATTTTAATCTCTATTTTTCTTCTTAAAAAGTCCCTTTATATTTCTTATAATACTGGTTTGGTGGTGATTGACTTCTATAGCTTTTTCTCATCTAGGAAACTCTTTATCTGTCCTTTGATTCTAAATGATAGCTTTGCTGGGTAGAATCTTGGTAGTAGGTCCTTGTTTTTCTTCTTTTTAAATATTTCATGTCATACCCTTCTGACCAATACAGTTTCTATTGAGAAATCAGCGGACAGTCTTATTGGAGTTTCCTTGCAAATAACTAACTGCTTTTCTGTTGCTACTCTCAAGATTCTATTTTTGTCTTTAATAGTGGCCATTTTAATTATGATGTGTCTTGGTGTGGGCCTCTTTGGAGCTCCAGCATTTACTCAGCAGTTCAAAAGGCACCAGAGACGTACAAGAAATGCCGTATGTCTGCTGAGTAAATGCTGGAGCTCAAAAAATGTCCATTTTTATGTCTCTGATATTTTTGTTGAAATTCTCACTGATACAACTGAGATCTTCATAAATAGTATTTTGAACTCTATCTCTGATGGATTGCTTGTGTCCTTTTTGTTTAGTTGTTTTTCTGAAGTTTTGTTTTCTTCTTTCATTTGAGAATGTTTTTTATGTCCTCATTTTGGCTGCTTCCCTTTGTTTGTTTCTATGTATTAGGTAGAGTTGCCATATCTCCTGGTCTTGTAGAGTGGCCTTATCTAGGAGGTGTTCTTTGAGGCCTAGTCAGCTGAGGTAGTGCCCTAGGTGTATCACCTGTATAGGTTGTATGTGTCTCTTGTTATTGTTGAGCCTCGATTACTGTTGTCACTTCCATGGTGGGGTTGACCCTGAGGCTGATTGGTTATGAGGACTGGCTATGATTATAGTGAAAGAGGTATTGTGCATGGACTTATTCTACAGATTAGGATTTGCCTTAGCCAAGCTCCGATGTTTGCAGAGTGTGTCATTTGCGTGTGCCATTTAAGTGTGTCATTTGCGGAGGTGGTTGGTGATGCTCTGGTCTTGTTTGAAGCTGGCCATCAGGTGTGTTGGTTCTGGGTGCTCTTGGCAGGTGCTGCACTGTGCTCTGCCTGGGGCCACTTAGTATGAGCTACAATGTGATCTGTAGATTGTTGCCATTTATGCAGGACCTGGAAGTACCTGGGAGAGATAAAGCTGTGAACTAAGGCTGTCTGTCACTAGTTTTGAACTTGGGGCTGCTTAGCAAGAGCTACTGAGTTTGAAGAGACCAGAAGCTGCATGTTTGGGATTTATGAACTGCTGAGAGATTTTAGGAAACTCCACAGCATGAGCCAAAATATGCTGTTTATATGGAAAAACCAATGGAAATGTCTTGGGTGGGCCTGTCAATTGGGTGGGGCAGGGTCTCAGAGAGTTACCAGGCAGGCAGCGTTAGCCAGGTTGATGGAGACTAAAATAGTTGCCAGCCTGTGCCTGCAGGGGGAGAGTCAGCAGAGGAACAATGGCTTCTGCCAGCACTTCTATTTTGAGAAAGCTGCCCCTCCAGACCTTGCCTTGAGGCCAGACAATTCAGTTACTTCTTGTATGTCTCTGGTGCCTTTTGAACTGCTGAGTAAATGCTGGAGCTCAAAGCCTGTGACACCATCAATTAATATGCCCATACTCAGATCATTTAAGAGGAATCCTATGATTCCAACAGCTGTTTGTCTCAGTGAAATTCCCCTAGTTTCCTAGTCAGATGTTGGGGAGTGTGCTGGGGGGTGGGGGTGGGGGTGGGGAGGTGCTTCTCTTCTTGGCACTAGAATCCTGTGCTGGGGAGTCTGGTGTGGAACTGGAACACCTCCTTCCTCAGGGGGCACCTCCACACCCAAGATATCCTTCCTGATTTTTACCAACACATGTGTGTGTGGGACCAGCCCATTCTGCATTCCCACCCCTCCCACCAGTCTCATCATGGCTTCTTCCTTAGTTATATCCTTAGTTATAAGACTTTTGTTCAGCTAGACATTAGGCAGTTCTTAATGATTGGTTATTCTGCAGTTTAGTTATAATTTTGATGTGGTCATGGGAGGAGGCCAGTGCAGTGTTTAGCTACTCTGCCATCATGACCAGAAGCCAATTTTAGGTTTCTGAGTTCAAAATCTGGATGTTTCTGGGTTCCCCATTTTAGTGGTGAGCCTCCCAAAACTGCTTAAAGCTTCACTCAGCTTCTCAACCTCATAGCCACTATTTATCCAGTAGCTCTTTGGCTTTTCTAGCCTTCATAGATGAATTAATTCTAGCTTTAAACCATGAGTATATACTTCTGATTAAACCATGAATATATACTTCTGATTAAGAATTCTCAAGAGATACTTTTTTTATTCTTATTTCATCTAAAAACAAGTCTAAGACAAGCACACATTCTTACTTTCAAATTTTTCAACCATTTATGTTGTAGTTGTTCTTGTTCAATCATTTTGATCATCATCCTTCAGGTGTTTTACTTTCCCATAGAGGTTTCTCATCTATTATCTGTCCTTCTCCACCCTAAGGCTTCACTTCTTATCCCCAAAATGTGTAGACCAATAAAGATGCAAATTGCTGACATTCCCAGATTAATTATTTCTGTCTTCTAGTGAAATCCTTTAAATATTTTTTATCACCTTAGTCATTTATTTTGCATCTTTTTTAAATGTTTACCATTTTAGGTATATTTTACCAGGAGGTATATTTCTGAATATTTGGTTTGCCGTGCTGCCTTAAATAAAAATATAAGCATGCTGTTTCTCAGTCACAAAGAAAATACATCTGACATCTTTCCATTTTTAGGCATTGATTCCACTAATCCTTCTTTTTTTATTTATTTACTTTATTTACAGTTTTTATTGTTGACACTATCACAGATGTCCCCCATTTTACTTCCCCCCTGCTTTGCCCTTCTCCACTCAGCCCCAACCTCCCTTCCTCTTTGTCTTCACTATTGTCTGTGTCCATATATTTTGTAAATTAACCCCTTATCAGATGTATCATTGGCAAATATGTTATCCCATACAGCGTGTTCTCTTTTCATTTTGTTTGTTGATGGTTTATTTTTCTGTGCAGATGCTTTTTCCTTTGATATACCATAGCCCCATTTGTTTATTTTTTCTTGAGTTTCCCTTGCCCTCAGAGACATACCAATAAAAATATCTCTGCAAAGAGATGCCTGAGATTTTGCTATGTTTCCTTTAAGAATTTTCATAGTTTAGCACCTTACAAAAGTTTTTTTATTCATTTTGATTTTACTCTTGTGTATGGTGTAAGTTGATGGTCTAGTTTCTTTCTTTCTTTCTTTCTTTCTTTCTTTCTTTCTTTCTTTCTTTCTTTCTTTCTTTCTTTCTTTCTTTCTTTTTCATGTAACTGTTCAATTTTCCCAAAACCATTTATCGAAGAGACTACTTTTAATCCATGTATGTTCTTACCTCCCTTTTCAAGGTGGGAGAGACCACTCCTTTCGCCCTAAGCCACAGTTTAGTCATTGACTGAGTCTCTACATAGCAGGTCCCTCCGGACAACTGCTAGGTGCAGCTTGCAGACCCCTCCACTAGAGCCAAACACAGTTGCACAGCATCTCCAGCAGCTGGAGTCCAGAATGAACTTCTCAAGCTGGTCTGCTGAAAATAGGGGTACTCCTTCACTGGGAAGGTGTGATCCAGTCTCCTGGACAGACAGTATCCCCCTGATTCCCTCTGTCCAATGCTCCCAGGGCTCTTCTTCTTCCTGTCTCTGTTGCTCTGGGCTGGAGATTCTTGTTTGGGGTTGGGACTCCACCGTCCCAGAAGGAGGGAGTTTGGCAGCCTCAGCCATGATATTCCTCTGGCCTCTCAGCCACCACTCCTGCTGGCAGAGGGCTTTCCCTTTTCATGTCTCCACTCCTCTTACCAGCGTTGCCTGACTTTTTTGGTTCTCCCTATATATATTTTAGGTCAGCTACATGTCAATCAGGTATTCACATTGATTGCTCTGTATTTTAGCTGTAAATCCAGTCTGTGGCTGGGAGCAAGTACATGCAGCCTCCAGCTACTCTGCAGCCATCTTGCCACTCTACCAATTCCTTCAATCTTCTTGATATAAGAGGCATCGATATATGACACTTGAGAACTTGGCCTTTGGAATTAGATGCTCTGAATTCAAGTATTTACTCTGCCACTCTTTAAGTATGTGACCTTGGGCCATTTACTTACCTTTCAAGGCCTCACTTTCTGCACCTATAACATGGGTCTATTAATTGAGAGTTACAACTTAATGAGATAATGTGTGTAAAGTGTTAATACAACATCTCACACACTGTATGTATAAGCATCCTAGAGGCAAATATAATAAAAGATAAGTTAATGTTAGTTACTATTATAATTGTTTACTATGTCCTTTCCTTAAACATTTGTTATTGATTCCTTATTCTCCATTGAGGCCAACACATTCTGCCCTCTTCAAAAATCCATTCAAATTTCTCTAGAAAGCATTAAAATGTTTTTATTTTACACTCCTGTAGCCTGTCCATTGCTTATTAATCTCTTAGAGCAACTTTCTCAGACCTAGCTGTCCTGGAGTTATATAATTACACGACTCTCCCTCTAACAGTTTGTGAGCTTCTATAGTAAAAGGATTATCACAGAGAATATATGTTGGATTTTACTGAATTGATCTGTATCCTATACTCTAGAAGAGTTCTTTGATGAGGTAGGTGGCATACATTTGAGTTTGAAAATGAAGAAAGGGCTGGCCAGCATGGCTGAATGTCGATCTATGAACCAGGAGGTAATTGTTTGATTCTGGGTCAGGGCTCAGATCAAGATTATGGGTTCAATCCCTGGTGTGGGGCCTGCAATTATTCTTACATTGTTCATGTTTCTATCTCTCTTTCCCTCTCCATTCCTCTCTGAAATTAATAAATATATATATATATATATATATATATATATATATATATATATATATATTAAAATATTTTTAGAAAGAAAATGAAGAAAGGCATGAAGAAAAATGGGATATAGTCTTAAGCTAAAAAGCTGTTTCATATATATTGTTCCTAATGATCCTTACAATAAATCCAGGTTGAGGTTTTCATAATTTCCATTTTTTGAAAGGAAGATATACATATCCATGAGTTAATGGTTTATCAAAATGTGCTAAATACAGATTTTCTGATATTGTCACACAAATATCATTGTGAAGTGAAAAGAGAGGCAGAAGTGGCTTGATACAGAAAATTTGGAAAGAAGAATACTATGTTTTACCCCAGAAGAAGGTAAATTTCAAGGTTAAAAATAAAAGGGGAAATGTAATGAGTAGGACAAGAGATTAAAGAAATTCATTGCTATTAATGGTTCTCAGAGTAACAACAAATAGAATAAATATAAACATTATATATATATATATATTTCCCCAATATATATGTCTCTGGAGATATATTTGCCTGTACCTCTGTTTTTTTTCCATTTCTCTATCTCTCTATGAAGGTAAAAGTTTATTTTATAAAATGGCCTATGTGGTTTTGGAGATTGGCAAGTCTGAAATCTACAGAGCAAACCAGCAGTCTGAAGACCCAGGGGAGGGTTAATGCTGCAGTGTTGAGCCTGAAGGCAGGATGCCCCCTACCTGGGAGGACCTCTAAAGGCTTTTATAATCTTACTGCTAAGATCCAATCACATTGTAAACAGCGATGCCTTACTCATAGTCTACTGATTTAAATGCTAATTATGTCTTTAATAATACCTTCATAGCAACATTTAGACTGGTGTTTGACCAAAAACTATGAACCATGGACTCCCTAAGTTGACACATGAAATTAACCATCACATTGGTTAAAAGAAAATATACAAACTCACAAAGCCAATCTCTTAAAACGTTTCTCTCTTCTTTCATCTAAATATGTTATTTCCCCAATCTCACTTTTCCTACATACAGTCTGTATAATGTGTCTCTAATATCTCATCAGTACTCTCTGAGATAGCTTAATTTAGCCTTTTCCTGAAAGATCCTGAACGAACATTCAAAGCATCTCTTTCCTCTTTCTCTAACCTTTTTCTTTCTTATTTTTCTTTTGATCTTGGATGGGGGAAACAAAAAAGTTCTATATATTATCTTGGAATGTAAGAGGTTTTTTTTTTTAGCAATAGAAGTGAAGAGCAATAGAATGAAACAAGTAGAGTAGAAAGAAAGAGATGAAAGTGGTAACTCAGAGAAGAACTAACAGTGTATTTCAAAGGTGAAAAAAGATTTATAGATCTAAGAATGCCAACAAAGTCTTTCGTGGGCTGTACTAGTAAGGAAATGCTTGGAAGGCCTGGGGTGCCTCAGTGCACACTGGCAACTGGGAAGTTCACAGCTGGGAACTTTTGATAGTTTGATAGAAGGGGCAGTGCTGGAGATTCTGAAAGGAGGATTTGGCATGTCAGAGAATCATTTACTATTACAATATGAGGAGAGAATATTTGCCATCTAGTCAGCCTCTTTCCCTTTATAATTAGATAGCAAGATTTTAGTCAGGTCTTCTGAGGAGCCGGATCCTAATGAATTCAATGTTTTCATTTTTATAAGTATCAACAACAGTAAGAGCTATAATAAGACTAAGTAAATCTTCCAAAATTCCCTGAAAGGTAATGTTTTTAATTCTTTTCTAGGAAGGTTTCTCATGTTGATATAATATAGTTTGTTATTACCATGACATAGACATACTGTCTGGCAAATGAATACTGTCCCTGTAAAGAATGAATTAAAGTAAGTCTGATATAGTAATTATTTCTCACAATGGTTTTAAGACATAGTATCAAAAACTGTAAGGTAATCTGACCTACATTTTCTTTCAATGTTTGAACAAGTTTTACAACATTATCTATCAAATTCTGGTTTAACTTACCTTCAGATGTTTTCATTGTGGGGAACCTACTCTTCAAGCAGCCCCTCTGAATTTTGGAAAACTTTGACTGCAATTTTTTTATATTGAACTGGAATTTATCTTCCTGTGACTTCTCCTCCCTGATTCTAGTCCTACTCTTTCAACCCTATTAGAATAAAACTAACATATTTGACTCATAACTCAATAAAATAGCTGGGGGGGGGGACTATTATTCCCTCCTCACCCTTAATTTGGAGTTGTCTCTATTTCAAAGCACCCACCCCATATTTTAAACTTTGCTTTATTACTATTTAGCAATAGAAGTGAAGAGCAAAAGCATAGTTTGTTTTTTTATGATCCCTTTCCTATAACAGATACAAAACTAGACAATTACCTTATATGACCTGACTGACAGATAATGGCAGAAAAAACTTTTTGAAATGTTTAGCATTTCTATTATTCGATTATACTACAGTACCTCTTTAACTTTTGGTTTATTAAAACTTGACAGTCATTTTATCACATGGTGCTATGTTACCTACATTACTTCCAATTTCATTGGGCAGTTGGGTTTTTGGATCCAAGGTGGAATATTATGTTAATCCCTATACTTCTACCTTTTTTAGAGATTCATCCCATTGCTACAGACTGACAAGATTTTTTTGTTATTTCAATTCTGGTTCTGACATACAATGTGTTCGTTCTCTTGCCAGGCTTCATGTCATCTACATATTTGATAAGCATGCCTTCTGTAGCTTCATACAATTCAATCTATAGGATTATACAGTCATAATTACATCTTTTGAGAACTTTCCAACCTTCTAAAGTTATATTTTCTTTCAAAACTTAATGTTATAGAGTAATACAAACTTTTCACTAACTTTTAGAAGTTCTACTTTCTAAACTTTAGAATCTATTCTTTCCTTCTTTGGATGTCACACATTCTCAGATGACAGGTTCTCAAAATACATTCATTCCATTAGTCTCTAACTGTGATGCTTAATGCCAACTTAACTAGGCTAAGGGATTTCCAGATATTGATAAAATATTATTTTTGTAATGGTGTGTCCAACAGAGATTAGCATTAGAAATGGCTTACTACTAAAGAAGATCATCCAATCTGTTGAGGGCCCAAGTAAGACAAAAAGGCAGAGAGGATGGGCCAATTCACTATCTTTGTTTGAACAGACACACCTATTTTCTCCTGCCCCTGATCATCAGTACTTCTGTTTTTTAGGGCTTGAGACGCAGACCAGTGCAATCTAACCTTCGTTCTTGAACATCTCCCATCTCAAACAGTTAGGTTCTCAACCAAAATGTTCATGAAAAAATGGCTTGGTTGTTGAACCCAACTTGGGTTCTCCACCCAACAACCCTTTTCATGCTGTTATCTGTATGATCAGTCACACATCTCTCAGGAGACAAACAAAGGAGAGAATAAGCAAGTATGTCAGTTTAACACTAAACCTTGCGCTATTAACATCTCAGAAAATTGTGCAGTGAATATTCTTATGATTGTTCATAGAAATTGGCAACTTGGATCACTGGTATTATAAATAATCTCTAAGCATTGTTAGATTTTACCAAAGTTGTCATTAAATAAAACAAGTTTTTAAAATAGGCATGTAAAGACATTATAAAAATTGGTGTTCTTTTTGGCTCCCAAACTATTTATCCCTGTCATCCTAAGTTAATTAGCATTTCTTTTAGCCTAAATAATATTGCAAAAAAAAAAAAAAAAAAAAAAAAGAGCCCTAGCTTGTTTGGTTCAGTGTATAGAGCATAGGTCTGTGGACCAATGGGTCTTGGGTTCGATTCCAGTCAAGGGCACCTGAGTTCGATTCCAGTACTTGGTTGCAGGTTCCTCCCTGGCCGGGGCCCTGATCAGGGCTCATGCAGGAGGCAACCAATCAATGTGTTTCTCTCACATCAATGTTTTTCTCTGTCTTTCCTTCTCTCTTTCACTCTTCCTAAAAATCAATGGAAAAATATCCTCCTGTGAGGATTTTAAAAAATAACAAAAATTAAAATAATAAAATAAATTATAATCTGTAAACTATTTAGCAAATGTTAAACAATTAAGAATTAGCTATATCTTTCTTTGGATAAATGGTAAATTCCAGGGCTAGGTCATGAAAAAAGATAAGATGAATGTGGAGTACCTGTGGTATCAGAGAGTAAGGACATGCTCAGAAAGATGAAGGCATGACAAGGAGCCAAGGAGCCAACCTAGAGGAAGTCCCAGCATCAGAAGCTGGAATAAAATTAGAAACAAAATTTAAATATATATATGGCTTGTAATCCAATATTATAGTAAATATCCATGAGCCCTTACTGTCATAAATAAATAATAGTATCAATAAATGGGAGAGATGAGACAACTTTTGTTGTTGTTGTTATTAGCCCTCACACGAGGATATTTTTTCTTTTGATTTTTTTAGGAACAGTGGAAGGGAGGGGAGAAGGAGAAAAACATTGATATGTGAGAGAGAGAGATTGGTTGCCTCCTGCACATGCTTTGACTGGGATGAGAATTGAACCTGCAACCTAGTTACATGTTCTTGACCAGGAATCAAACCTGTGACCCTTTGGTGCAAGGACAAGGCTTGACCTTGTGTACCACACCTGTGTACCACACCTGCCTGGACAGAGACAATTCCTTTTTAGAGAAGAATTGTAATCACTAAAAGTAGAAGGAATGAGGGAAATGGCAACCAGGGTACCACAGTAATAACTGTTGCAATCAAGATCCACTAATGGATGCTAACATTACAAGGGGAAATTATAAATTAACAGTGGAGAAATCTGGCAGACAACACCTTCACCAAGTAACCATTTATATGGATATATTTTGTTCTGCTAATCCCTTACCTTCTTCCACCCAGTCCCTCCTTCCCCCTCCACACATCAAAGTCTCCATAGTATCATTTTAGAAGTTTGCTATCATAATTCTAGAATTAGCCTTAAAATTAAGAAGAAACATATGATTTCAATAAAAAAGCATTATTAACCACATCGTAAAACAGTAATAATTTTTATATGCTGAAATTTTTGAGTGTTTGTCATTTCACAAAACATTTTTTGTTTACATTCTACAAATGATACCATTCGACAATTTCCCAGTATTTTCCTCTTGTGAGGATAGTTGGTATATCTTTTTAACTTCTGTAATTTGTTATTCAGGAAGATTTTTCAGAGAAACTTTTTATCTGAAATATTAGGTCTTCTTAATTTATTTTCTCCATTTTCAATGTAAACATTTAGAATTGAACTGCCATTTGCTGAGATACCAATTGTTTCAAAGCCTCTGAAAGATATCATTTGGGGAAAGGCCAGAAATCATTTCAATGGAGTCCTCATCTTCATTTTTCCCAGTTTATAGAGGAGAACTGCTTTGTTTGCTGCCAGAGGCATATAAAATGGATCACTGTAGAGTTTATTAATGAAGCATCAATGGCTCCTTCCATAGCCTTTTTTTCTCAGGTCTCCAGGTTTGGTTTGGTTTTACATCCTTACATAACAGAAGAGTCTCCCAGCATTCAGGAAGTAGGTCCAGCTGGTGCTGCCTTCATAGACAGAAGGACTTGCCACATTCCCAGTCCATCTCTTAAAGTTGTAATAAGTAAAAGAGTATCCTAAGGACACATGAAATGGAGCAAATAACCTGGAATCATCTATGAATAGAAAGATCAAGGTAGGTAAAAATTAGTCAATAATCCTATTAAATACATAATACACAGATAATTTTTTCTTTAGAAAATAATCTGTTTAGACACTAGTAAGTCACATAAGCAATGATATACTAATTCCAGATATACTAAAGGATTAAAGGCAAAAATGTATCATAAAATATTTCAAGAAAACATAGGTATGTCTAAAACTGTTTGGGTCACTAAGTGCTTTTCAGGCAAGTGAATTTACCAAGAAAATGAAAGAAATAATTGCAGAAAAAGTAATTACTGCTCCACTTAAAATACCATAAAAATATGGCAAATGTGAAACTGGGAAAAATATTAGCAATAAATATTGAGTAAAGAAATTCCTAAAAAACAACTATGAAAATTATTTATTCATTTATCTTACGTTTATTCATTCAAAATGTATATATTGAGCAACTCCTTTATACCAACTAGAATACACTAGCAAACAAATCAGACTGCTCCCTATGTGAAGCATACAGTCTAGTGGGGCAAGTTGGAGATGGGGCATAAGCAATAAGCCAATAATTAGAAAATATGTATCATCTCAGTAATACTGTAAAGAACGAGAACACTGGCTATGTGTAGAGTCACATGACTTTCCCAAATCTTCCAAACATTGGAGCATTGTCTCCTCAGAATAAATGTATATGAGAGCAATGGGAGCATTATAGAGAGAGTGAGAACTGATAAATGTATCTGAAAATGTGAAAAGAATTAAGTTGTGGTAAGAGTCTGCCATTTAGTAGTACTGTGATCTTTGATAAATCTGTTCTTGGTCTCTCTCATCCTTTTTTCTTCCCTCCCTCCTTCCCTCCCTCCCTCCCTCCCTTCCTCCCTCTCTCTTTCTCTTTCCCTTCCTTCCTTCCTTCCTTCCTTCCTTCCTTCCTTCCTTCCTTCCTTCCTTCCTTCCTTCCTTTCTTCCTTCCCTTGCAGTTTGCAGTCAGAGGAGCCATTACAAATTAAGATGTCCAACTCTAAAGTGGAAGTGGACTGTTGTCCTGTCTAGGTTAAACTAAGAAGTTCTTTGCTATTTTTTAAATTATTTATTTGTTTGTTTGTTTGTTTTTAATCCTCACCCAAGATATTTTTCTATTGATTTTTAGAGAGAGTGGAAGGGAGAGGGAGAGAGAGAGAAAGAGAGAGAGAGAGAGAGAGAGAGAGAGAGAGAGAGAGAGAGAGAGAGAGATGGATGTGAGAGAAACACATTGATTGGTTGCCTCCTGCACGTGCCCAGTACCTCCAACCCAGGCTGGCAAGGAGCCTGCAACCCAGGTGAGTGCCCTTGACCAGAAGACCAAAGAAAAACCAAGTGATTCTTTTAAAGAAGAGGAGGGTCATTGTTTAATACACCGGCGGACTCAGGAAATAACTTTCCAAATCTGAGTGAAGGAACACACATGGGGCTTTTCTTTATATCTCCTTGTGGTCTTTGTCCCGCAAATATGGATTATGCTTCCGGTCCTTTTCGAGGGCCTTGCAAGAAGGCCCCGAGGTGTTGGGGGTCTCCAGGCCATATCTGATGGTCTGGCCTGGTGCCAGCATTCATAATCCTCCCTCCGGGGCAGTGCACTGTTCACAGAAATAGGTTCTGCAAGACCAATATCTGGGAAGGAGAGAGGGACTTAATTATAGGTCATCCAGAATGTACACTGAGCTTCCTGGCATGGAATCAAATCACTATCCCCCAAATAAAAGGGTTACATTGGAATTAGCCCTTTTTAGCCTTCTCAGACCCTCTATCCACTGAGCCAAACTGGCTAGGGCCTTCGCTGTTTTTTTAACATGTAACCTCCTAAAACACAGAGAGGAATTCAGGGAGCCCTTGGGGTTTTTTTGACTGGAGGTGACTGTAATTATTGCTCTCTCTGCTCCCTTAGACATGCCTGCTTGTAGGTGGAAATCTCAGAAGGTCCGCGGACACAAGGTTGCTGCGAGAGCAGGGCTTGTTGGAATTGTTTGGCATGGGAAGTGCCGTGTGCCGACTCTTCTTCAGGCAAAATACTTCCATGTCTTTTATAAATAGGTTTCAAAAGGTTAAAACACAGGATGACTTTGAAGGGGCTAACACCATGATCAAAATGGTCATGGAGTTAAACCCATCCGGAAGTAGCCTCTTTATTTCGCTTCTGCCTGTTCTGTGAAGAGGAATGAAGGGAACCTCTCAGTTCAAAGGAAATAATGCTGAAAACTCATGTGCTCAGGAGTGTGTTATTGTTTTGGTTTGGTTTGGTTTTTGCTTTCTCAGAGCATGGACAAGGAATATTTGGTGACAGCCTACTTCTCCGCTACCAGTGGCTAGTGGCAGGAGAGACAGGACACAGCCCTGGCCAAGTCAGAACAACAATGTAGTCCGTTTACCAACCCTTCCAGACCAAGCCCAGGCTGGCTCAGAGGATGGTTTTGTGACTTTAGAAATGGTCGCTTTGATGGCGCATCTTTAAAGGATAAAACAATGAGTTAATAGGTCCTTGGGGAGTTATTTGGCTAAGGATGAAGGACCTGATCAAACCAGTACTTAGAAGTGAAAGTCTGACTGAATGAGCCAATTGCTTTTGTGTCCACAGAACTCATTTTCTCGTTCTCTTTTTCTTTCTCCCTCCCCTCTTTCATCACACCCGCACCACTTGGGTCCTTCCGTGACCAAAAGTAGCACACTCACAGGTTTATTCCTCTGAAGCTTATTTATGCTCACGCTTCAGGCGCCAACATGACAGCATCTCCACCCAGTTTCAGCAAGCCACCAGATTCTTGCATTCGGTACCCGACCCCCACCCCTGCATATAACCAGAAACAGTGACAGGATTATCTTGAAAATGAAGGAGCTGCCAGATACTGTTAAAATTTCCAGACCTTGAAAAAAAAAAATGCATCTTCTTTCCAGATTGTGCATTCGGTTAACAGAAGCCTCCGTGTGACCAGTTCCATGTGCTCCTTCAACTTTGGCGACATCTGGATGATGCCTGAACGTTTTTGGTGCTAAGAGCCTATTTAATTCATCATAAAAACAAATTGACCATGTTATATCCTGAAAGCAGATTTCTTCATTACGGGCTGACCTAAGACAATGAATTATAGGAACTAAGTTTTATCTCGCCAGGTATGGTTTTGGGGTCTGGTCTAAGAATCCAGTGTAGCATGTCAAAGTGAATTTAAAAAATGCTGTTTTAATTAAATACACATTACTATTCCCAAAGAAAAGCAACCAATAAGAGAGTCAAGGCTCAGAAATAAAGAACTTTGAAACAAAGGGGTGAAACTGGCTCCAGTTGCTTCCTGTAATATGTTCATTTTTTCTCTCTTGGAAAATGGTGATTTCCAAACACAACAATCTTTTAATCCAAGAACCTGCCTGAATATTTGTTCAACTGTTGTCTGAAAAGAGTTTGGCTTTCACACATCACTTACCACCCATGGATTCAGGAGAGACTAAACAGGCTACTCAAACATAGTCCAAGTTATGAAATACTAGATTTCAATTTGGTGACTTTCTGTCCATCTTTCATCTAACAGTTGATATTCCACACGAATTATTTGTGAAAGATATATTCCTTTTCTAAAATTCAAAAGAGGTGCACATCTAAAAGCATCAAAAGCCATCCAATCGACCGATAATGGGGACAATCATATATTAACGTGCATGATGATTCTAAAGAAAATAAAATTTATAACTTTTTCTGTTTGGAGAAAATTTGTGATACCCCCTGCTATTTCCAACTAATTTTTGGCCATATCTTATGGTTCATAAAAATCAATGTTATGAATAACTAATCAAGAAATGACTATAACATCAGCTCTTTAGTCTGAAATGTATCCTGAAAATTGAGAGTTAAAGGAAATAATTAAACATTGATCCTTTTTAGAAGAAAATATAATTGATTTCCATTTGATAAAAAGAAATCCCTCTTTTTGTAAGAGAATTCCAGCTAACAAATGGAGAGTACAGAATTTAAAAATTATTTTTTTTTTTTACAATAAGTGAAGCTATAGATTTCGATTTGGTGGCTTTTAATTCATCTGCCATCTAACAAATTATAATTTAGTGAATTATCTGGGCTAATTCATTACATTATTAAATGAAAGAAATGCAACCTTCAGTGATTCAGGCAAAAAACATCAGTGAGTTCCAGAACAATTAGGATATTCACAGGTGCCAAAGATTTATCCCAAAGAGTATTTGCTAATAACAAATGGGCCTTAAAATGAGAAAGGTCATTGCCTGCACCAAATGATCCAGTATACCAACACTATCTGACAGGAATTATGTAGCTCCTGCCATGATGCAATATTAGTTACATAGGGTCACCCTAAACATTCTTACTAAATATATTTAATTTGAATCTAATGAAGCTTTTATATACACCAAACATTTTCACAGGAAATACAAGGGATAGTAAAAGCAAGTTAAGTAATAAAAACAAAAGGAGATAATCCAATCACACCTATAATGTGGGACAGTTAGGTTAATCTTTTCGAAAAGTAAAAAAGAAAAAAGAAAAAAGATTGGAGGACTGATCTAGATTTTTAAAACTAAAAAAGTAAAAATAAATAAATAAAATAATAAATGCAACACAAATCTAAATTAGATTGTGGTTCAATAAAACCATAAAAATGATTTAGGTTATAATTGAGAAAAGTTGAGTATGGACTCACTATTAGAAGATGTTAAGATGGTCATCCTCTTCAGTGTAATATAGACATGTGTTTATGTGGGAGAACAGCCGTTTTGGAGATACTGAAGTGTTCAGGAGTGAAAAACAATGATGTGGTCAAGGTATTTTCAAATGATTTGGTATGAATCATATTCAGATCAAGGTTTCTCAACTTAGCCACAACCCATATTTTGGTCTAGATAATTCTTTTCAGTGGGGTGTGGGGGATTGTCCTGTGCATTATAATACTATCAGCTCCCTCACCTCTACCTTCTAGATATCAGTACCACAAACGGCTTCCTCCCCAAGTTGTGGCAACCAAGAATATTTTCAGATATTAGGTACTAAACACACCGTGGTTGAGAACCACAGATTTAAATAAAGCTAAAGCATAGAGTTAAATAAGTATGGTAAAATGTTAACAGTTGTTGGCTCTAGGTAAATGAGTATCTAGGTAATTATTAAGCTATTCTTTTAACATGGTGGGTATATGAGTAATCAGTATACTATTCTTTCAGTTCACTGGAAATTTTAAAGGTTTCTAATAAAAAGATAGGGAGGAAAATGATGTCTTGATCTTATTTCAGATATTCTGAATTGGCTTTGGATAGGAGCCGGGCATTTGTATTTTTCAAAATGCCTGCAGGTGAGGCTAAAGTGTAGACAGGGTTGGGGACAAGTGGATATAAATGATTTTATAATATGCCATCTGAGTTTTGATATAACTCTAGGAAATATAAAAGGACTGTGAAACAGAATGAAAAATAATGAAACATGACATTTAATTTATACTTCATGTATTTAAAAAAAAAGGGGGGGGGTGGAAAATACCTTTTACTGGTTTGTATCCACAGAAGAATGTGGGATTGTGATGTAATATCTTATTACTAAAAAGTGTGGTCCACAGATCAGCTGTGTCAGTATCACATGGGAGCTTGCTGGAAATGCAGAATCTCAGACTACATCCCCACACCTACGGAAGCAGAATCTGCAATTTAGCAACATCTCTATAGGTGATCTTATGTATATTCAAATTTGAAAGTGCTGGGCAATATGCAGAGAGATAGCTTAGATAATTTATGAAGTAGTCACGTCACTGAACATTAAAGTAAAAGCCAAACAACCAGTTAAAAGGTAAAAAAAAAAAAAAAAAAATAGTCAAATAAATTATTGTGTATAAAATCTGATTTAACTAATTGACTTTGGTGTTGAACAGAACCAGATCACATAGCCTATGCTCTCCTTCTTCAACTGGAATGATACCCTCTTTTTAGGTATTCCTTTCCCATGACAAAAGGTCCCTAAATCATTTCCATTCTCAAAACTTCATGAGTCCTATTCCTTTATGGTCCATAAACTACCTGCACTCAATATCAATAAACTCAAAATGTTCCGCTTATTTTTCTGGAACTAGAAAGAACTTTAGCATTTGAGGCAGAATGATCTGATAAAGGAAACTAAGTAGCAGAAAAAGTCAAGAACATTTGTTTTTCCACTACATAAGGCACCCAAATGAGATTTATCTCTATCATTCGCATTTGAAGATGTGATCTCTCACAATTATGTGGTTTACGGTTTCTGTGCTGTCCCTCTCTCCACCCTATTAGTTGAGGTAGAAAGAAAGGCCAGAAAGATGGATAATCTCCACTCTTATCCAACAGAAAATAGCTCTAAGATATACTTTCTATTCCTGCATTCTTTGCTCTGTTAAATGTTTTAAGAGATGAAATATTCATTGCATCCCTTTGACTACTTCAGAACACAACAGCCTTCTCGTTAGGAATTATTTTTGGTAACTCTAACAAATTTTTTCCGTGTACAATTCCATCTAATTATCCTGTACTACAACCATTTAGAGTACCAAAGCCAGCCCTCTCCTTCTCTGTTGCTACAGCCTCCAAATATAGCTTCTGAAGTCAGAGTCAGCTATCTTGCCCTCTTAGTCACAGCCCAGGTGCCTAAGATGAGAAGAATGCATCTGTCAAAATGAATCAACAATAGACACACTGAGTAGGTGAAATACTCCTCTTTTCTCTTTACCTCCTACATTTTATCTGAAAGATGAGAGGGCAAAGAATTCTTGTGTAATTTCTCAAGTGGGAAAGGTTTTTACCTTCCATACTGCTCTACGTGACTCAAAATCTACTGCTCATCCTTCTTAGGAATTTAGAGATTTTTTAAATGTATTTATTTTTTGTAATTGCAGTATTATTTGAATCTAGATTTTGAGCTGTACCTCCTGGCTTTCCAAGGAACATTGGCTATTGCATATAATTACTCCACTATTGTTATCATTCAAAATACCTGCCTTCTTGTTTAGCTGGACAGCAACAGTTTCAGTAAATGGAGGGCTTCACTTTGCGTATTTTTTCCCCAATTGGGTCTATCTGTTTCTTCAAAAGGATGCCCTCTTAGGCCTCAGGGGTTAATTTCCTTTTAGAATCAAAAGAAATGCAAATGACGCAAAGCAAACAGAAGTAAACATTTAAATCTTCGGGTTGGAAAGGCTGTGTAGTTAATTAAAAAAAGAGGAAGCCACCACTGGTTTGCATGAGAATTTGTGGGCAAGCTGCCCATTGTTAAATTAGGATCATCCATTCATTGCTGAATTTGATTTCACTACACTCCTTGCTTTAGTTTTTGAGTGGGAGTTAAGCCAGTTGGGAGATTTACAGTCTTCCCCATCTGCTTGTGCCAACATATGGATCTTGGGAAGGTGTTCAATGGTGTTCAAGACATTTTCAATAAGAAAAACCTGTCTGTGGGGTAAGATCACTTTTTGTACCCTCCTTTTAACTTTCATTTGGCTATGAACTTGGCTTCTTTGTTCTTTCATGACTAATATTACCATCTGTGACATTACGTATCAACATAGCAATGTAACATATTAAGCACAGGAAAACTCGGAATGCTTGAGTCCATCCAAGCATTTGTTACTTAAAGTTCCAGGCCTGCTTTCGCGCCACCTGAAGTATTTCCCAAGTTCCTAAGTTCCTACTGACATAATATCGTATAACTAATCAAAGCATTTTTCTCTCATTAGGAATTGGAACCTCAAAGCCTCCAGCACAGCAGTCATTCCATCAGCTGTCTTTAACTGCAACGCCTAAAGAGCAGTAGTTTTTGCCATCATTGGCTGTCTCAGTGGGAAGGACTTCCTGTAGTTCTGTTGACTCTGATGAGAACTGGCTACTGACAGAATCATCCTGAGTCCCTTTTACAAAAGACTCTCAAGTTCTACATGATGATTACCAAGCATGGGTCAGAATTGATAACATCTTCTCTGTGGATCATGGGTGTATCCAAAGCAGAGCCTGGGACTAGGCCAAGAAATCAACAGTAAGCATTGTGCTACCTGGAAAGAAAGACACAGGGAGTTAATGGTGCAGAGTTTGAACAATTAATTTGTCACAATGAATTGATCAAGTTTGAGATGAAAATAGATAAGCCACCTTGCCCTTAGATATATAGCTACCTTTCACAACATCGATAATGTATACTTATGTGACCTAAGCCAATGAAGAAATGAACCAATTTTCTTTTTCATTGCATATATTTTCATAAGTGTAAAGGGTGCCCTAAATTCTGTCAGGTTTCACCAAGGCAGTGTAGTTCAAGAGTGCTACAGGTTGGCCAAGAAACCACTGGTGCTAGGTATTTTTTTTTAAATATATTTTTATTGACTTCAGAGAGAAAGGGAGAGGGAGAGAGAAACAACAGTGCTGTGAGAGAATCAGCAATTGGCTGCCTCCTGCATGCCCCTCACAGGGGAAAAAAGCTGGAAACCCCAGCAAGTGCCTGGGAATGAAACTGTGACTTCCTGGTTCATGGGTCAACGCTCAACCACTGACCAGCCTACCGGTGCTAGGTATTGACAGCAGGATGTTGGGCACTGGTCTCAATTTTGTTCCATGTTCTTATCCTAGAGTTCCAGAAGTGGTTTTGGTTTGGGTTTAAGTTTAGTTGTAGGTGAAAACATGATAGGAAAAATTGGTAGCCATCTTGGGGAGCTCCTTAGGTGAAGAATTGCTGCTGGCTCTTACTGTAAACGCAAGTGGATTACACTCATATGAAGAGACAGAGCACTAACTATTCTACTGACTAAAACTGCCAGGTTTGGGACTTTCCTGAGAAGAACAGAGACTTATCATCAAAAATGACTATATTGGCAAAGAGGAAGAATTGCATTGGTATTGGTGGTAGGCTATCATTTTCTATGACTAGACTGAATATTGTTCATGTTTTCTTTTTATTGTTTGTTTTATAAATGTTTTTATACATTTAATTTCTTCTATAAACTATATGTTTATTGTTCATATTAATGTGATATGTCTGGAAAAAAGACATTAATGATATTTTCTCATCTGACAGAAGAGTGTGTGTTTTTAATTTGTGGGTTTGGGCTCATTGTTGGGTCAATAATTTAGAGAGCCTTGAACAGCACTTTATAATGAAACTAGTGGCTCAGTGCACAAAATTTATGCATGGGGGTTGTCCCTTAGCCAGGCCTGCACCCTCTCTAAACTAAGACCCCTTGGACATCCCTCTCATAATCCAGGACTACTGACTCCTAACCACTCACCTGCCTGCCTGCCTGATGGTCCCCAATTGCCCCCCCTGCAAACCTGATTGCCCCAACTCCACCCCCTGCTGGCCTGCTTGCCCCCAACTGCCCTCCCCTCCTGGCCTGATTGCCCCTAACCACCTCTGCCTTAGCCCCACCACCATGGTTTTGTCCAGAAGGACATCCAGGAGGTCTCCTGGTCTAATTAGCATATTACTCTTTTATTAGTATAGATAAAATAGAATAAAATATATTTGTGTGCATTACACACAATAAAGCTAAATGGTATTTTATTCAAATGTTTTATTTTTATTTATGTACACAAATATATACATACATGTACCAAGTTATGCTTAAAATGTATTTCTTATGTTGCATCTTGTGTTACGAAAACCCTGCCTCCACTGTGGGTGCCATCATATTTGTAATGGTGTGACAGTCAATTTGCATATTCTCTCTTTATTAGATAAGATATCTATCCTAAGGATAAAATATGCATAACAGTAAAACAAAATAACTAGTGATATATTTTGAATATTTATTACATTTGTCTCTAATATCATGTATTTAATTCTGAGTTAATAATTTAATCTTTAATAATAGCTGTAATTAATAACCAGCTTACAAAATTTCATAAAATTTAACAAATTAAATTTGATGCACCATTGCCTAATCATCATAATTAATGTTACTGTGTCTTATGCTGGAATCTCTCCATAGAAATAGAAGTATCCTTAAAGATAGTCATTTAGAGGATTGGTCCCTTCCAATTTTTTTATATAAATTGAAAAGTGGTAAAAATTTTTACGTCCTCTAAAAAAAAACAAAATACCAAAATTTTCAGGGCAAATTTTGTACCATTTCTGCTTTCTCTCCTTCCATCCTACAATCCCAAATAAACCCTTAAACACACGCGCGCACACACACACACACACACACACACACGAAAAGAACTTGTTTTAGTTTAAGAGCACTCAAAAATTTTTTTAATTTTAGAAAAATGAAAACCTTTATGCAAATGATACAAATCACATTAGTTTGAATATTTTAATAAAGTATGCACATCATTTTTGCATGTGTAATTTTCTTGCACAAATCTTTTAGATCCTTTTCTAATGTGTGATTAAATTTTAAAGGCAATTACAATTCCCCAGAGTAGTTTATTTTAGCTGCTGCCATGAAAAGATAGAGGATTAGTGGAAAGAGCTGTGCATAATCTGAGTTTGAGGTGTTAGATTAATAAGTGAACAGGGCTGTTTGTTAAATCTATGTTAGGTAAATACATGTCAAAATAAATACGAGCAGTTGAAAACATTGCAAGTTAAAATCAGAGGTGAAATATTCAAGATAATTCTAGAAGGCTGGAAGTGTTTCTAGATGCCTGCTCTCTCCTGACACATGGTTCCTGTCTATCGCAACATAAACCCCAGAGAAAGTGGCATTAGGGAAACTACTTGATGTCAATGAATCAAACTGAAAAGCTAATTTCACACTTTATTTTGAAATGCTTTACAAAACGTGTCCAGCAGATTTTGGAGTTTCATTAATGCTCACTGTACTCAAATTCTGAATACATTCACAGAGAAGATGTCTCCTGTCTCTCTCACTCCTAGTATGACATAATATTTTTCTAGTCTTGGTGGAAAAAGAAAGATGCATGGGAAGAAGGGGATCTGTCCTTCCTTGATGTTTTTCCAGAATATTTTGTTTACTTCAGAGTTTCCTAAATTCCTCTGAGCTGAGGTATTTCCAACTTCAGCACTAGAGACCTCTTTGTAGGGGGACTGTCCTGGTTAATGTAGGATGTTTGGCAGCATCCCTGGCCTTTACCACTAGATGTTAGGAGCACTTCCTCCACTTCCCCAGTTGCTACAACTGATCTCCTGCTTCCACTCCAGTTGAAAACCATTGCCTAAGGGCTTAGACTTGGGAACACCAAGGCCTTGAGAGAACTCTGTCCTCTCACATCCATCCCTTGGGGCAGTGAGGTTGGGACCAATCAACTCCATCAAAGAAGGGAAGTGAAAGAGACTGCAGACATAAAAGAGGATTTCAGATTGATATTGCTAATGTTTTTATTGTGCCATGTTTCATAATTCTATTTGGGTCAAGTCAAAATTACTAACATTTGACCATTTTGACCCCCCCAAAATGGTACTTTTACATGTTGAAACGGATACTTTATAAGAACACACACACAAAAAAATGTGTAACCTGACCCCTTCACAAACTTGCCCTGGGGGGCTGAATAATCTAAAAGATCAATGAAGTCATCAAAGATAACTTACCCTCACTGACCTGAAGACTCTGCAACATAAGCATGTTCCTGATATAAAAAGGATGAGGAAGACTAGCTGAATTGTATTTCCATCAGAACATTGAATGCACAAAAGAGAAGTTGAATTGAATTGTCAAAAAATAAAGCTGTAGGGATTAGACATCTGTCCACTATAAAACTAGAGCTGATTGGAATTTTAATTAATGAGGAAACTTGACATCGGGAGACAAAATTGACTTCCCCAAAATAGCAGCAGGATTGGGCTTCCTGACTCACAGGCCAAAGCCTTTTTCTCCGGCCCAGGCTTCTTGTCTTTGTTTGGAATCCCAGTACGGAATTGTGCTATCACTTGAAATACTCTTTCATCTCTAACAACCTGATCACAATGCAAATATCCCAGAGAG
This sequence comes from Pipistrellus hanaki, assembly GCF_964339955.1. Classification (NCBI taxonomy): domain Eukaryota; kingdom Metazoa; phylum Chordata; class Mammalia; order Chiroptera; family Vespertilionidae; genus Pipistrellus; species Pipistrellus hanaki. Next base: position 12,643,529 of record NC_140512.1, on the reverse strand, counting down.
GAGTTTGGTTTGAAGCACATAAAACTTTTCAACTAACATTGGTGACTGGAGAAGGGAGCTGGTGGCAGAAGGAAGGGAAAGGAGACAGCTGAGAGAGGACACAGGACACTGGGTCCCTGTGCTAACTACGGGAGCCAGGAAACCTTCAGCTCCTCCAGAGCTGAGATCCTGTTGTCAGGTTGACCATAGGATCCTCAGGGTAAGGAGAGTATCTATAGCAGAGTGGGGAGACAGCAAAGTTACTAAGGAGATCTGAATAAAGAGAGAGGCATCACGTGTGCCTAGAAAGACTAAATCTTGCCTGTTGTTCTACAGGCTTAATGCAATTGTAATCAAGATCTCAGCTCCGGCCGGTACCTCAGCTGGTTACAGTGTGGACCTGATACACCCAAGGCTGTGGTCCAATCCCAGGTTATACAAGAATCAACCCATGAATGCATAAAAAAGTAAAACAACAAATCTCTCTCTCTCTCTCTCTCTCTCTCTCTCTCTCTCTCTCTCTCTCATCAATAAATAAAAATCTCATTGGGATTTTTTTCTAAATTATCTTCAAATTCCCCTGGGAAATTTCACAGGTGAGGGTCATTAAAGCAGTGAAAGAAACAAATATGGAAGATTTACAAAACATATTATAAAGATAATGAAGATTAACAGCCACACCGTTGACTGCCATTTCCCAGAGTCCAATGCGGAGAGAGGCGAGGAGACCCAAACCCTCTGACACTTTCTATAACTTGTCTAACTCCTTCTTCATTATCTTCTGGAGTCTCTTTATACCCAGGGTTCCAGAGTGCAGAAGCTCACTCTTTGGACCACATAAATGAAGTTTTGAATTTAAAATAGCACAGGGTCTTGCCAGAGTTTTCTCTGTCTGAGGGCCAAGTTGCCTTTCTTGAATGGATCTAGGAGCAAGTCCATTTTTTCCCCCCTACATGCTCTGAGATGGACATTTCCAAACATTCTCTTTGATGAATATTCTCTCAGCTAAAATGCCAGCCCTTCATCTTTCAGTGTGGATTTTCCTGAGTCACACCCCGGATACTTGTCTTCCCAACAGCTGCATTAAATGAGATAAATAGTCTCTATCTTACTTTCCGTTGGATAACAGTTTCCTCACTGATCACTGCTTCAGCCCACCAATGTGTCTTCTTGATCCACCTCAAGGTCAAGTTTAAAAATGGAACCAAAATCTCAAATCATGAATCACTGATAAGAAAAGCAGATAGAACTTGATGCTGCTTTTGGCATTTTCTTTATTGTGTACTGGTATATGCAGGGAAGTGGGGTTGTGGGGTAAAGGAAAGGGTTTATTTTAATGTGTTCTGTAATTGCCTGAGGATTAAACAACAAGATAAATATATTATCTTCTCTGGTAAAAAGTCAAACATTTTAACTGATTACTCACAATCAGGGAGGGTTTCCTACATTGACATTTTCTTGAAGCACTGCTGGTTTAGGATAGTGGGACATATTAAGCTCTTGGTGCTACAAGATAAATAGGTTTACTGGCCCAGCGGTCTGGCTGTGCAATTAATCTGTAAGAAAGTGTGCACTTGGTCATACCCCTCCCTTTGGGGTGTATAATGTAACATTAATGTAGTATGGTAGCTGTTTGCAGAAATATGGTGAAGAAGCCATAAAAAATGATTTGTAACCTTATTACCAAAGCAGTTAATAATGGACAGAGTTGAATGCAGAGACTGGGAGGGATAGTAGTAAGGACAGAGTGAAAGCAAAATAAATGTAAGGTCTGACATATATATTCATAAAATATGGAGATCTGGAATGTTGAACCTGACAATGGGCACCCGTTAATTACAAAAGTAATTAGTGATGATAGTTGTGGGCAATAAGAATTTCCTAAATGGCATCTCAAGTTAGAAAAGTATGAATAGAGCATTGAAAAGTACTAAGGGGAAAGGGGATGGATGATTGGTGACAAGAGGAGATTTGGCTTTGGGTGGTGAACCCAAAATGCAATATACAGATGATATATTGTAGAATTGCACACTTGAAACCGATATAATTGTATTAACTAATGTCACCCAAATAAATTTAATTAAGATTATAATTGAATTTTATGTTCTTTTAAAAATAATATTTGAAATAAACATTTAGACATAAAAAAAAAAATCCTAAGGAGTATGCATGCATTTCCTTCCCGGAATCTTTGCTTTAAGTGACAGAACAATGGTCTACCCGTGAAGAAGGTCTGGAGGTCTATCATGATGCTTTTGCAGTGTCAATGCTCCTGGCAGAGCCGCCTGAAACAGAGGTTAACTGCTGTGGGCCCTACCGCTCACGGCATGTAAAATGAGCAAGAATTGCGGACAGGCTATACTTCCTTACTTTGCCAAACTCACGTTCATGTTTATGGATTTCAGGCTCAGTTTTCTTATTTGGAAGGATGATAGAGCCTCCTTAGGACTACCTGCCTGCACACACATGTTTTTCTTCTTACTGTTCTTCTCTCACCTTCCTACTTTCAATAGTTTTCTCCTTTAGGTTGTCCTTCACAATGCCACTATGGGCACAGATCTGATGTCATTGGTGGGAGACATCCCACCTTGGGAAATGAGAAGGAAATAATAACTTCAACAAAGTAGATGCACAGAGCTGAAGGTCAGGTCCAATGGTCCATAAGGTCACACTTATTTTTTAAATGAAAGCAAAGTGTGGTTCACAGAATAAGTGATCGGTAAGAATGTTGGCAATGGATTAAAGTACTGGCACCAAAATGTACTCTTCACCACCATATAAAAGGAAAAATATGAATTTAAAATGTCCCTGATGATGCAATAACATTATTAATGTATGTATCTTAATATTTGAATACCAATAATTTTATAAATAATATTCTGGGTGATAAAACGGGAAGTATGCACTCTTTGGTGCATATTGGGGTATAAAGGTTGTCTTAAGAAAAAGGATTTGTGTGAATGGATTGGTGGCTGAAGCAGCTACTTGTTTTTATGAAATAGCATTTTATTTAAAAGAATGCCTGGAAGAGAAACATTGGTTATTCAGGCTTGGATACATGGTAGTCATGCTCTCAAAAATAAACTTGTTACTTCAAGGAAAATAACTTACAATACTTGGTAATGAAAAAATTTGAGCTTTTAATCAAAAATTAGAGTTTTGGAAGATAGGCAGCTAGCTTCCCAATACTTAAAGGGTTTTCAGGTGATGTTTCCTGAGTGAGGCTAGATTTTTTTTTTATACACTTCAACCAAAACAACATATCACAACAGACTGAATGGAGAAGTGGATATAAGAGTACACTTGTTCTCTATTAAGCCAGACACAGAGGTTTGCAAAAACGTAAAACAATGCCTTTCTTCTCACTATGCTTTTTGTTTCATTAAATACAATAATTTTTTATAAAATACTAATTTTATTACCATGATATGGATTCTCATTGTTATATTAGCTGAATTAATAAGTAAATATTTTTCAATGTCTTATTTTAAAACACTGATTTGGTACATATTGATAGATATTGCCAACATAAAAATTCTTTGGGGGGGGCCTTGATAATTTTTAAGGATGTAAAAAGAACCAGAAATTTGAGAACCATTGCATTGAATGATTAAAAAGTGAAAAACAAACCTTGATTTGTTGTTGTTTTTATTTGTTACCACCTGAATAAAATGCTTAGGTAAATCAAATTTCCAAGTTTTAAACCTTTAATAATAAATAATAAAAATAATAAATGTTCATTGGGCACTTATTTTGTGCCAGTTCTTAGTGAAGAACTTTGTTTACATGTATGGTATACTAGAAGCCCAGTGCATGAAATTTGGCCTGTGTCCTCTTGCAATCCAGGACCCCTTGGGGAATGTTGGGCCTAAACCAGCAGTCAGACATCCCTTTCGAAATTCAGGACACTGCAAGCATCAGTGACCATACTTTTCATATTGGTGAAAGGCATCTTGCTGTTGTATGGAAAGCTACATTTTTTTTTTTGCTTTGATTATAAAAAGTAGTACATAACATGATCCTTCTGAGGCAGTAGTACCATTTTCCCCATCTTATGGGTGAAAAAACTGAAGCAGAGAGAAGTAACTGGCTTTGTCACACAGTTATAAGCATCAAAATCAGGGCTGACCACAAAATATGCAAATTGGAGTCTATGCATGTCATCACTGCATCATCCTGTTTTTCACTGTTAGAGTAGCCTTGCCAGGTTTTAATTTTTAAATCTTAAAGACTGTTCCCAATATATAAAGTAGGATCCCTAGGCCTGGCCAGTGATCAGGACCATCTGTGGAGCTACCAGCAGGCAGGGCAATCAGGGACTCTCACTGGCACCTACCTTGGCTTGTAATCTGGCACCATCCACTGGCCAGCCCAGTCCCCTGATTGCCACCACCCGTTGCCTCCCTCTCAGAGGGCACACTCAATACCGGTTCGGGGCAGCTCCTGCATTGAGGGTCTGCCTTGTGGTGGTCAGTGTGCATCATAACAGCCTGTTGTTCAGTTGATTTGCATATTAGCCTTTTATTATATAGAATGATTCCTACAAACTGAATATTTGTTTTCCCCTGCCCTCAAATTCATATGTTAAATCTTAATCCCTAATGTGAAAGCCTTTGGGAGGTGATTATAGCATGAGAGTGGAGCCTCATAAATGGAATTAGTGTCCATATAAACAGGAAGTTCCCTCATCCCTTTTCTTCACATGAGGCCACAGTGAGAAGACAGTCCTCTATGAATTGGGAAGCAGGCTTTCTCCAGACACCAAATCAGTTGGTGCTTTGATCTTGGACTTCCCAGTCTCTAGGGAAATCTGGGAAAAATAAACTTCTACTCTTTATACGTGAAGCCTATGATATTTTTGTTACAGCAGCCTGAACTCACTAAGTCAGTGATCCTCACAACATTTATTATATGCACATTGTACAGAGAATAGACCTGTGCCTTGAGTATAAATCACTTGATCAGTTCATAGCTGGCTGGTGGCACCACTGGTTCTGAAAACAGCAGGCCTACCTGGCTCCAAGGATTCTGTCCTAAACCAGTAAGACACAGGCACAACCTCCCAAAGGTTGACATACACTGACAATTACCATGTTTCAGTACTGTGCTAAGCTCTCAATGGACTTTATCTCATTTAATACTAATTTTAAAGAATGGGGTAGCTATTTTTCATCACCTTTTTCAGATCAGAAAACTAAAGCTGTGAAGGGTTAAGTGACAGCCACAAGGAACAGAGAGCCACAAAGGGTGGAGTGATAATTTGATTTTTTTTTAATTCTTTTTTTATACCTCAGTTACAGCAAAGATTTGAATTCATATTACTGCTCGGTTTGTGGTACAATGATTATCAGTTTAACAAGGCCTCTCTTGTGCTTTATTTCATTATCTTAGCATTTCCCGATACCCCACTGCCATTAATCTCTTTATAAAGCCATCATTTTAATGTGTTTCATATAGCTCCTTAGATATGCATATTCCCCCCAAAAAATAGTTTTTCTACTATATGTTTCTAATTTGGCTAAACACTATCGTGATATATATAATCCCATACTGTCTTACTTTATTTATCACACACTGTTTTCATGATCATGAAGCTATAATTTATTGGTACAAAAAGCTGCAATTTATCTCATCATACTTATCAGCTACTCTTTACCAGATATCCCTAGATTTCTTCAAATCACAAATAACCCTGTATGTAACATATTATAACCATGGTTTTGTAAAGATCTATTTTTAGGAAAAGATTTCTGAATCACACGTTACAACATTATTAATGTACTAGAGGCCTGTTACACAAAGATTCATACAAGAATAGGCCTTCCTTGCTGAAACTGGTTTGGCTCAGTGGTAGAGTGTCAGTCTGCAGACTGAAGGGTCCGGTTCAATTCTGGTCAAGGGCATGTACATTGGTTGCGGGCACATCCACGGTAGGGGGTGTGCAGGAGGCAGCTGGTCAATGTTTCTCTCTCATCGATGTTTCTAGCTCTATCTCTCTCCCCTCCTCTCTGTAAAAAATCAATAAAATATATATTTTTTTAAAAAAAGAATAGGCTTTCCTTCCCCTGGCTTCATTCTTGGCCACCCAGGAGCCTTTGCAAGTCTTCACTCCCAGCCAGAGTACCATTCCTGTAGCTCCCTTTACCCCCAGCCCTCCCCCTCATAGCAGGGATCCTGCCCTGACTGGCCACTCCATGACTCTGTATGCAAATTAGCCCACCATCCTTGCATATTCTTGCCTGATTGGCTAATGGTCATTGTGGATGTGTGGTCAACTTGCATATTTCTCTTTAATTAGTGTAGATTAACTACTGCTAGAAAGTTTTCCAGAATGGTACAAAAATAGAGATTCCCACTAGCAGAGCATGAGAATTAACATTTTCCTCATTTCTTCACAACACTTGGTATCATAAACTTTCTCATTTTTGCCATTGTGATGGATGTAAGGTTATATTTAATTAGTGTATTAACTTGTGCTTTGCTAATTATTATAGATATTAACCATATCTTCATCCACTTGATAGCCACTAGGATTTCTCCTTCTTTGTATTGCCTATATTTAAATTGTACCCATTTCTTTATGAAGTTTTTTTTTTCTTGTTTATATTGCAATATTAATGTTTTATATATATCAAACATTTTGTCTTAGTCTGTTATCCATTTGTTACCTTTGTCTAGGATTCCTTCCTTAAAAATGAATCTTTACTTTAAATGTACTGTACTGTACTGGAATTCATCAATTTTTTATGATGAAAAATTCATGATTTTTGGATCTGGGTTATAAATTTTCATCCCAAATGCAGATATTCTTCTGCATTTTATTCTACTAAGTTTTCTAGTTTTCCTTCTACATTTAATCATCAGGATTTCACTATGTGATGAATTCTACTTTTCTTCATATAGTGAGCCAGTTTTTCCAAGAATTTTCACTTAGTAATTCATATTTTATTTACTGACTTGTGGTATCACTTTTGTGCCAGTTTCCATATATAGCAGGTCCTCTATTTTATTGCATGGGTTCTGTTTATTCTTGTGCCAATAACACATCATTTTTTAATAATTTTGATTTTTTAGTAGTTTTTAATAACTTGTAGAACAAGTATGCTGCACATACCATCTCCAAACCTGGGACCATTTTGGTTTTCTTTTTCAAAATGCAGATAATATCAGCAGCACATTTATTTTTACATCAACTTTGAAATTTCTTTTCCAAGTTCCTTAAACAAATTCTGCTTAAAATTTCCCTAGAATTCCATTGAATGCACAGATTAATTTGAGAATAATTGATATCAATAAATTTTAAATTGTCCTACCTATTGACATGGTCATTAGTTATCTATTTATTCAGGTCTTCTTTTAGGTTTTTTAACAGGGCTTTATATTTTTCTTCAGTTTTTAAAATTTCTCCTACACTTTATTAATACGGTAGGTTAATTCCTACGTGTTTCATAGTTGCTGTTATTTTTATAAAGCAAATAGTATTTTCTGTCAACTTTTCTACTCAGTTATTATTAGTATAAAAGGGATTATTAATTTTATAATTTGATCTTATATTTGGTGACTTGATTTACATTAATAATATCCAATAAGTGTTTTAATTCTGCTGGGGTTTCTATTTAAATAATTACATTGTAAGAAAATATTCCTGTCTCTTTTTTTTTTCAATCCTTAAGCCTCTTACTTTTTCTTTATGTCTTATTGTTTTGGTCAGAAACTTTAGGAAGTGGTTCCCTACATTAATAAATATATCTAATATTTATTAATTTAAATTGATATTTATTATAACTTTTTAAAATAGGTTTATTAGACATAAAAATAACCTTTTAGTCCTTGTTGGAGAATTTTATCATAAGTAGGCATTGAAAACTAATATTTTTCTATAAGTATTCATATAATAAGGTGACTTTTCTCCATTGGCCATTTTTTCTATGAAAAATGAATTAAATTAATAGATTTTCTTATTTTATTTTATTTTTTAAAAATATATTTTATTGATTTTTTTATAGAGATAAAGGGAGAGGGAGATTTAGAAACACTGATAAGAGAAAAACATCAATCAGCTACCTTCTGCACACTCCTTACTGGGGATGTACCCACAACCAAGGTACATGCTCTTGACTGGAATCAAACCTGGGACCCTTCAGTCCAGAAGCTGATGCTCTATCCACTGAGCCAATCTAGTTAGTGCAAATTGATAGATTTTTCTGGTACTAAATTATTTTAAATTATTGTGATAAACCTTTCTTTTTAATTAATAAACTTAATTTTTTTAATAGCAGGTTTAGGTATATAGCAAAATTGAGTGGAAAGTACATATCCCCCTTATAGCTCCATCTCTGTGTAGCCCACAACCTCCCTAACCATGGATACCCTGCACCATATTTGTTACAATCACTGACCCATCATTATCACCCAAAACCCATAGTTTGCATTAGGTTTCACTCTTGGTATTATATATTCCATGCTTTTGATAAGCATGTAATCTAGACTAATAAAATTAAAATATGCTAATTAGATCAGACATCTTCTGGACATCCCTCTGGATGTCCTTCCAAAGCCACAGTGGCAGGGTCCAAGGAAGAGGTGGTTAGGGGCAATCAGACCAACAGGGGAGGGCATTTAGGGAAGATCAGGCCAGCAGGGGAGAGCAATTATGGGATCCAGCTGGCAGTTAAGGGTGATCAAGCAGGCAGGGGTCCTAGATTGGAGAAGGTGCAGGCCAGGCTGAGGTACACCCCCACACACCATGCACAAACTTTGTGCACTGGGACTCTAGTAATATACATCTTCCATTGTAGTCTAGTTTACGTAGGGTAGTCTCATTGTGGGGTGTAGTTCAAGTGGAAAACCTATAGTGGTATACTGAGACTTACCCCAGAGCAGAGCTATTGTTTTAATTCCCTCAGAAGTAGAATTCCTGTTCATTTTCTTCCCCTCAGGTACTTGGTCCCCATCTGCTCCTGCCTGCTGCTTCTTTTCCCTTCCATATTTGACTCTCTATGAGTTTTTCACAGTTTTTAAGATCTGAGAGCAATCAACTCCTGACTTGTTTTTGCTTCATCTCCAGAGTTGGTTTTGGCATCAAGAGCCTGCATCTTATATTAGTTCTTTTCTTGGCAGCCAAAGTAGAGATTTAAACCCTAGTTTGTTTGACTCCAAAACCCATGCTCTGTGTTGTAATAAATGAGAAAGGACTCAGGGCATTAGAACAGCTAGAATTCCAGATGCTATCTTGAAATGAGAAACAAATAAGCAATTGACTTTCCTAGATAAATTTAAGGGCACATATTTTAATTCTCTGACTTGAATGTAACCAAACTTCATTGCAGAACATTTTGAAAACATGTTATTGTAAACTGTAGACGACCACATATTTTACCATACTATAGTATATTTTCTTCCTGTGTGTTTGTATAAATCTTTAAGGCATAAAGAAAATCAATTTACATTTTTTCCTCTTCAAAGAACAGCATAAAGAAAAAAGAAAAATTCTAGAACAGTTCAAGGGAATCTCACTTCAGCCTCAAATTTAGAGTCAGATCCCACTGAAGTCTTGACAAGGATAATATCCAGCTCAAAAGTCCTACCTCATGCCAGTGACTGAAAAATTCATTTAAGATCAATGTCTTTTAACAGTGGTCGTCAAACTGTGGCTTATGAGCCACATGCGGCTCTTTGGCTCCTTGAGTGTGGCTCTTCCACAAAATACCATGGCCTGGGCGAGTCTATTTTTGAAAAAGTGGCATTAGAAGTTTAAGTTTAAAAAAATTGGCTCTCAAAAGAAATTTCAATCGTTGTACTGTTGTTATTTGGCTTTTTTGATTAATGAGTTTGCCGATCACTATCTTATAATAGTACAAAATAAGTTTTTAAAAAAAACACACAAAAATGTTGACCTAATGTTAGGAGGACCTCAGTTCCTCCCAGGATTCTAAGACCATACCAATTGTCTATCTATAGTCCATGTTTTGTGTTTTTGAAGCAATCTCCTTTAACAGGACCTAATTTGTAGTACCGTTGCACCTTACAGCATCATACTTACCTGCTTAATAAAGTCTATCTTAAAGAACTATAAATAGATGTTTGGAAAACCTTTTCTACTTTAGAAGAATCCTGATTCAATATTCAATTGAAATATAGAGCATCCACTATTACTTGTTGTGGCAGTACTTAGTATATGGCAGTCATTACTTAGTATATGGCAGTCATTAGTATATGGCAGTCACTAACTTAACACAAACCCAAAGGGAAATTCCGGCCTCTATCTTGTGCTAGAAGGTGTACTGACAATTGAGGCTCCTGAACATCTTCTGGAAGTTTTTGTAAAATTTTTCTTTATTGGTGAAAGTATTACAGATGTCCCCCCATTGACCCCCTGCACCCTGCTCCCACCCCGGCCCAGGCCTTGAAGGCACTATTATCTGTGCCCATGGGTTATGCATTACATGCGTATAAGGTCTTTGGTTAATCTCTCCTACCTCCCCTTTCCTCCTTCCCTCTGACATTTGTCAGTCTGTTTCATGCTTCCATGTCTCTGATTCTATTTTGTTCTTGTGGAAGTTTAATGTAGATTACTGTACATTGTACATGGCTTTATATATCTTAAAGTAATGAGACTCCACCTTAATCTTCTCTATGGCTATGATTTAACATAGGCATAAAATAAGGGAAAGGCATGTAAAAACTAAGGCCCACTGATTGGTTCACGTTGATCTGACTTGTTTTTTTCACATGTAATAAAGTGACCTGACTAATGTAAACTTTTATTAACTTTATTCTCATTTTTCCACAGGAAAATTAGTTTTCAGGGAACTCAAAGCAGAGAAAAACAAGCTCTGCCTTTTCCACAAGTCTTACTTAACTAATGAATTTAAGTTTAATTAATGAATCTCTCCAAATTTCTATTTTTTTCTTTTCTTAATATAACAGCTTTATTGAGATATAATTCATATACCATACAGTTCACTCATTCAAAATGGACAATGCAATGGCTTTTAGTATATTCATAGAGTTGTGAAAAGTATCACTAGAATCATATTTGGGATATTTTCATCACTCAAAAAAGAAATTCTATATTCTTTTTTTAAAAAATATATTTTATTGATTTTTCACAGAGAGGAAGGGTGAGAGATAGAGAGCTAGAAACGTCGATGAGAGAGAAACATCGACCAGCTGCCTCTTGCACACCCCCTACTGGGGATGTGCCCGCAACCAAGGTACATGCCCTTGACCGGAATCGAACCTGGGACCTTTCAGTCCGCAGACAGATGCTCTACCGCTGAGCCAAACCGGTTTCAGCAGAAATTCTATATTCTAATAAATAATCCTTATTTCCATTCCCCAAATCCAGAAATCACTAATTTACTTTCTGTTTAAAGATTTGCCAATTCTGGACATCTATCTATCTATCTATCTATCTATCTATCTATCTATCTATCTATCTATCTAATCTATCTATCTATCTATCTAACTATCTATCTATCTACCTACGTACCTACCTATATGCCTAATATGCAAATTGTCCCCATAGGATTTCAACCTGGAGACCGATCGCTCACTACAACATGCACTGATCACCAGGGGGCGGTGTGGAATGAAGGGAAGCCCTGGTTGACAGTGAGAAGCCAGGGAAGGGAGGCCCCAGCCAGCAGTAGGAGGAAGACCCTGGCCGACAGCCGGAAGACCCTGGCCGACAGCCGGAAGGCCCTGATCAGCCAGGCCTAGGGACCCTACCCATGTACAAATTTTGTGTACCAGACCTCTAGTTGAATATAAAAGGAATTATACAATACAGGACTTCCTGGGTCTGGCTTTTTTTCACTTAGCATACTGTTTTCAATATTCATTCAAGGTGCAACATGTATCAATCATACTGCATTTCATTGTATGACATACTACATTTTATTTATCCATTCATCAATTGATGTACATATGAGTTATTTTTACTTTTGGGCTATTATAAATAATGCTACTATGAACATAAGGGTATAAGAGTTTGTGTGAACTTATACTTTTCTTTCTCTTGGGTATATACCTAGTAATAGAATTGTGCCATATACTAACTATTAATATATGCTTAAGTTCATTGAGGTCAATGAACAGAATCAAAAAATCTTGTTATGGCTCCAATTGCCCCACCACTCAAATTCTGCCTCTCTGTAAAGTGTGAGGATGTGATCCATCTTGTCTAAGGGATTTGTGGCCATCTGACTCTTTGACTTTCAGGCTCATGATCAGATTGTAGGAAGCAGAGAGAACATGTACCCTCAAGTTATCAGCCTTAAAAGTAAGATTGTTTTTGAAATGAAACAGTGCACCTTAGGATTGTATAAATGAATAAAAATATATATTTACAGAATTAGGACCAGTCTGAGCTCTCACACATACCTGGAATCCACAAATGCATTAGAATATTTCTGATGTAGACTTGGCTGGAAATGGGAGCATAGCTTCAACAATAGCAAATTCCATTTGGGGACTCGCTGATTTGAGACTAAGTTGCCATTTAAATGGACCCTTTACCTCTCAGCTATCAAAACAGTGCAGCCAACAAATTTGTCTGTGAGGGGGAAGCAGAGGAAATATATTGGGTCATTTGAAATTAAATCCCCTGCAGCTGACCCATGAGAGGTGCTGATGGCTTCCAGATGGAGCTGTGTCCAGTTCCCATTGGCCAGATGTTTGGGCCTGTCCGGCAGGATTGTTTTGTATGTAGAGTGGGGAACCATGGAAATAGCATTGGGATTGACCAAGGGCTTACCACTGAAATCAGAAAATTCCAGTCAGAGGTGTGGTCTATAGCTTGAAGCATATTCAGTGCACTGACTGGCTTCAAACTCCAGCTCTATCTCATCAGAGTTCTGTGCCTTTGGGCGAGTTGTTCAAACTCTCTGAGAATTAATTAACTCACTTGTAAGATGGAGAAAACTGCTTCGTAACAGTGTTGCGAGGAATGCGAGAAATGATTTATGTTACGGGCTAACTCAATAAGCACTTAATAATGCGAGCCACTTTTTAAAATTTTTTTTTTCTTTATTTCAAAGGGAGAGGGAGAGAGAGAGAGAGAAACATCAATGATGAGAGAGAGAATCATTGATTGGCTGCCTCCTCCATGCCCCACACTGGGGCTCAAGCTTGCAACCCAAGCATGTGCCCTGACCAGGAATCAAACCTTGACCTCCTGGTGCATAGGTCAATGCTCAACCACTGAGTCACACCAGCTGGGTTAAATGCCAGCCATTTATAATTATGAATATCAATATTATGATCTTTCTACAAATTGATTGAGCACCTGTTCCTTGCTTAGGACTGTGCGGGGTGCTGAAGATACAAAAAATAAATAAAATAAAAAATGCTGGAACATCATTTTGGCCTTGTGGAAAGTCAGTCATTTATGGGAGTCAGGTGCGTGAATAAGTCATTGGCCAGAGTAAATAAGCAATCGCCTAAAACTGATAGGAGTCTGCATGCACACAGTGCTTCAGGAGAGGACTGAGGAGAGTGACATTTACACCCACCCACCATTGCTGCCTTGGGCATTAGGCTCGATAATGCCATCTTTTAAGTTTAACACAGCTGCATGAGACAGACACGTTTTCCCTCACACAATAAGTAAAAAAGTGCGGCAAAAGTCCTTTTCCCGTATTTGCATAGGAAGAAAATGGCAAAGTTTAGTTTGTCTTACCTTGTCTTCTACCTACTCCCCCATGCTGCCTTCTAAGAACCAAGAGTGCCTGAGTGGCAGAAGATGGCAAGAGGAGTCAGAATGTTTCACAAGCCATGTACAAATCTTTATTCTAGAAGAATAAGTAAGAGTTCTCTATATGATTAAAGGGCAGGGAAACTCCAGGCAGTGGGAATTTCATATGCTGAAAGAATGAACATCTGAAATGAAATATCCAGAGGTCACCAGTTCCAGTAGGTCTAGAAAACAGGATCTGGATGTGCAGGTCTGTGAGGAGCCAGCAGAAATGAGTAATGGGACTAAGAATGTCAGTGGGGAGTAGGTCACAGAAGGACACTGTAGGTGTTTAGGAAATTTGGGTTTATTTGTTTGGATATGTGCCTTTCACCTAGTTATCTCCTCGATTTAGCATAACCCACGGGCAAGCACTCAGTGGATTTCCCTCTATCCTAGAAGAGTGGGAAGTCTATAGTTGGAGAGACTTTTGAAGATCTCAAGCACCTACATTTGCCACAGAGGCAAATAAAAGTGCTCTGGTTTGCGGATTTGAATCAATTATTTCATAAATGCAGTCAATTCCACAAGTGGTTACTCAGCACTGACTGCACAGCATGCACGGGTTTAAACGCATAAAAAGAACAAACAAATCTCTGTCTTCCTTGGCTCATATTTTAGTGGAGAGACAGAGACCCAATGTCACAAATAAGTAAATCATGTAGAATGGTTCTAAGTGCCACCAAAGAAAAATACAGTAGAGGAAGTGGAGTGCATAGGGCCAGAGGGGGAGCTTTTCCAATTTCATTTTATTTTATTTTTTATTTATTTTTTAAATATATTTTATTGATTTTTCACAGAGGGAGAGGGATAGATAGCTAGAAACATTGATGAGAGAGAATCATCTACCAGCTGCCTCCTGCACACCCCCTACCTGGGATGTGCCCACAACCAATGTACATGCCCTTGACCGGAATTGAACTTGGGACCTTTCAGTCCACCGACTGACGCTCTATCCACTGAGCCAAACCGGTTTCAGAGAGCTTTTCCAATTTTAAATGGGCCTGCAAATGGGGGGAGGGGAGGTCTCTCTGTAAAGGAGATATCTGAAGGATGTGAGGGATGAGGAATACCTGGAAATAGACAATTTCAGGCAGAGAACAACCTGTGCAAGGCTCGAGGCAAGCACACACCTGCAGTGTTTGAGGGCCAGAAAGGAAGTGAGCCTTCCTGGACAGAATGAAAGATGGAGAGAGTGGAATGGCATTGGGCCTTTGAATGGTTTTGAGCAAATAAGTGGCAGGGTCTGATTTAGTTTTGAAAAGGTCCCACTCTGATTGCTATGGTGAGAATAGACACAAGTAAACATTTACAGCAGGAATAGCTGGATGATGTCTAAATCAATGGCTCCCAAACTTTATGACTGTGATCCAGGGGATAAAAACATTCTAACCAAAAAAAAAAAAAATAATAATTATGTGATTATACTATTATTCATGCTATATAAAATGGATTGGATATTTTCAATTGTAGTTCAGTTTTTCCTATTTCATTTTTTAATGTTCTGGTTGTCATTCAATACATTTTCTCAGGAATATATGTTACAAACTGTAGTTTCAAAAACACTTGAAAAAGGATTTTTGCACAAAATGTATCTATATTTCAATATGGCTAAGAATATTCAGTCGTAGTGCATAATCCTTTGGATAAAGCTGAGGTCCATCACTTTTAATAATACTTCATAATTATTTCATAAGTGAAATAATATTAAAGTTAAGTCTAATATTCTTGTGATGGAGGCAACTTATGGCAATTATTTACTTCAGGTAATTCATAGATGTAGAGCCCCAAACCATGTGTTAACTATCAGATTAGATAAGCTGATATTGAACATGAAGTGGAAAATAAAGTAACATCTTAGTAGAACACACTGGAAATCATGTGTGTGAATCGGTTGGATTAAAAATTGAATGAAAGCAATGACACTTTAGCTTTTCCTATGACCATGCCCAGCTAGATAAATATTTGTGCTCAACTAAGTTACTGGATACTGTTTTTCTTTTTCTTTTTTTGTTCTTTTTTCCTTTATCCTAGAAGGGACATTTTTAATTATAGGTCCCATTTTTGGTAGCCTTAGCACATGTCTGTTGAACTGGACACTACACCCAGAGCTGTGCTCCTGGAGACACTCGGGCAACAGGAAAAGTTGCAGCTTACATGACTGGACCTATAATCAGGCCCTTTCTCCTTTATCCTGGGAGTCTGTTATTTATGTAACATTGAGTGACCCTGTTCCAGGCTTTTAGCCACCCTTTGAACCTTTGCCCATGTATATTATCAACCTTCAGTTGATATGCTGAAATATTTGGATGCAGAGTTTATAGCAGGGACTAAAGCGAGGAGTGTCAAAACACGACAAGAAAGGCTTTTTCTTATTTGATTTCTGGCAGGGATCAGAGTGGAAGTGATGGAAGGCTTGGGAGAAAGCCCAATGCTGTCAGTGCTTCTAGCCAACTTGGCTGACTCTATAGGTTTAGAGGGTTCAGATGAGCTTTGTGTCCATAAACCTTTGAATAGTTGTAGAGGAACTAATCTTACTGTCTGAACTTTTCTAAGGTTTAGCACATCCAGCTCCTCTGGTGCCAGACTCCTAGCTATGACCAGCCTCTCTCCCCACCACACACACACACACACACACACACACACACACACACCACACCACACACACACACACACACACACACACACACACACACAAAGGCATTGTGCTCTGATTGTATATGCCAAGCCTAAATTCACAGAAAATGGCAAGAAATCTGACAGAGTATGTGCCTGTATCTCAATTATCTCAATTGCATTGAAATTGTTAATACTTGCTCTGCCTTGTGGGCATACATCTCTAAAAAACATCTGGAGGCTTTTGTTTGTCTGTTTTTGTTTTTCTGTTTTTACAGCTATTAGAGCTATGCCAACTAAAAATTGCCTCTATATACAATATCCTTTTTGTTGTTGTTAATCATCACTCAAAGATATTCTTTTCCATTGATTTTTAGAAAAAGTGGAAGGGAGGGAGAGAGACAGAGTGAAACATTGATGTGAAAGAGACACAGGGATTGGCTACCTCCTGCACATGCCCAGACTGGGGCTGGGATGGAACCTGCAACTGAGGTACATGCCCTTGACCATACTTGAACCTGTAACCCTTTGGTCCATGGGCCAATGCTCTAACTACTTAGCTCTAGCTAGGACTGATTTATCCTTTTGAATGTAAAAATTTTCTACTTTTCCCCTAGAAGATTTAGATTATTATTTCCAATGAATTAAATTATGTATTGACTTGTATTTTATGTGTGTGTGTGTTTTTGCATGTGTAAAATAACTTTAACTTCTTATCTACATATAATCTAAAGCTACTTATAGTTGAATTTTTCATGGTTCAATATTTTTTCATATTTGTATTTTAATTTGTCCTAGGAAAACCCTTAGTAAAAACAAGATTTCCCAGAGAAACTGTGATATCTGGCAACATGTGATACTGAGTAAAGAAAATGGTTTACGAAGAAAGATGAGCTTTTTTCTAAATTCATTGCTTTCACATTATGCAGATCCCGGATATTCATCCTAGGGCTTTGTAGATTTCTGTTTAAGCCTCCACTTAGATTGAAGTAACCTCCAACACACACATTTCCTTGAGAGCACTCTTATTGAATCCACATTTCCAACTTTTATGTCCCTGGTGTTAGTGTGCCTACAATGCTGGCTCGGGATCAGGAATATGTCTTAGATATCCCTGCCACATTTTCTGAATGAATTCAGGGTTCCAGTTGTAGCTGCATTTTCTCTGAACTGAACACATACTCCAGAAAGACCGTGCCTGAAAGTCAGAGAACAGGCACCAGTGTCCTCTCTTCTGACAGGCACACTTCCATGAGACATAATTCATATGCCCAGTACTACTATGGAGGCTTCTGGGCTTATCAATCCCCCGGCTTGGTCAGGAGGGCAATTTCCCTTCATTCCATACCACATGCAAATGTATAAGTAAGTGCCCAGAAGTATTCCCTCATGGGTACAAGCACAAACCATTTACTAAAGAAGAAAAGTGGAGAGAGTAGACACCTGGCTGGTGCTGCTTTGTCTCCATATCCAGGCTCTATTGCCCAAGTTCAATGTAGCATTGAACTTCACATTTCAAATATCAATAACGTGAAATGTAGGCTTCAAACACCAAACATAAATCAAACCAAAGAATAGGCTATACACTGCATTTTTGTATTTTTGCAAAGCTGCGTTTTTGTTTTGTTTTGTTTTGTTTTTGTCTTCACCACTCCAGCATTGACTCAACAAAAAGAGGCCTCGATTTTACCCCAACTATTCATCATTTGTGTTGGCTTCTTTCTGTTTCTGTTCTATCTGAGACCGCTTTCCAATGTGTGCATGGGTTTTGACAATACTTGTGACATATGAATAGGAGCACACACATTTCAATTTTAATTTGAAATTAAATTCACCATATAAAACAAAATTGTCAAAATAGTTTTTTTAAGCCAGAAAAATTTCTGTACTTTGAAATGAATTTCAGTGTACTCCATATGTAGATAATTATTAAAAATGTTCAAGTACTTGTCATAGAAGTTTACATCTCTAGAATTCCAAGAGTTACTTATAGTTTTATAATATCTCCTGAACATTTCTATCATGGCCATTGTAAAAACAAAACAAAAATAAATTAGTACCCTGACTTACAGAAGAGTGTATCTTAAAATCCATACTTAACTTGATAAATTCAGAAGCTTTACTAGAAAAAAAATTTAAAAACAATGATCCATCCATAATTTAGGAAGCCTAAATTCCATTTCTATTAGTTTTGCTGTCATTGAACTAATCATCCAGAGTGTATCTACATATTTACATTTTATTGCGGGGAGAGATAATATGAAGTATTTGCAGATTAAGATTTCCAGGCCCAAAAGAATTAAACTCTAATAGTGCCATTTCTGAAACTGGGGCTGTCAGTTGGGCAGAGATGGTGGCAGTTAGTATATCTGCCTACTGCAAAGTTCACCCATGTCTGTTCCTTGGCAGAAAGGACTGGCTTTTTCCCTAACCCCACTCCCATTCCTTAGAACCAGAGCCAGTTCCTAGGAGCCTACTAGACACTTAATGGACAATTTCTCCATTATTATTTCAATAGGGCACTAGCCATGAATCTAATAGATTTAAAGAAGAATTTTCCTTGGATATATTTTAGTTCTTCCAGACTTAAACGTGGACAGATAAGTGGAAATGTAACAATCCCCATTCAGCTAGAACATGCATGTCAAACCACAGTGAAGGGCCAGCATTACATTCCTTTTGTGTTTGTTGTTGTTGTTTAGTGTTTCTTAAATTTATCTTTATTGTTGAAAGTATTATAGATGTCTCCTCTATAGTCTGTATCTATGGACTATGCATATATGCATATAGATTCCCTGGCTAATCTCTTCCCACCTATCCCATCTTCCTTTGAGACTCGTCCATTTATTCCATGCTTCGATGTCTGGATCTATTTTGTCCATCAGTTTTTCTGTTGTTTAGACTTCACATATGCGTGAGATCATGTGACTTATTTTTCTCTGACTGGCTTATTTTGCTTAACATAATACTCTCCAGGTCTGTCCATGCTGTCTCAACTGGTAAGAGATCCTTAGTTTTTATAGCTACGTAGTATCACATTCCTTTCCTACAGGGGAGCACTGGTTGGAAGATAGAGTCACACAGGCAGACACATCCTGCCCAGGTGATTACTGATGAAGAGGTGTAACTTCCAGGCTAAAATCCTGGTGCTTACTCAGCAGAGTATCCAAACTCAACTTATGTGATGAGAAGAAAGGGTTGCATGGTCAATTTTAATTTATGAATATATTCATGTAAATTGAGGATGACAAAGCTATCCAGAAGGAAAAGGATGCCGAGGTTCGCTTTGAATAGGAAGGATGTGTTTTCTCCGTCTGTAGAGACTGACACAACAATGACATACAGCATGGTAACAACCCAGGGTTCAGCTTCCAGGGAGAGCCTGACAGTTTTGTCTGCCATTTCTGGGCCTCCCATGGGGTACTTTGATGTTAGCCACTGTCAGAAGCTAACCACATTTGATTCTCAGCAACCCATTAGAAGCATCAAGTGATCCATAGTTTGTGTCTGCCTCCATAGGACCTGTTTGTGCATTCGAGGGGCCCAGGAACAAGTCAGAAAACATCCTCAGGTTCTGCCTTCGCCTACCTTCACCTGCTGGACAGCTGTCAGTCTCAATCACGGAAAAGGCTGCTTCTGAAAGGGTTTTTGGTGGAATTAGGAGTATGAGACTTCTCCATCTCCTGTGACAGGATTTCAGAGACAATGTTGGCTGTGCTTTTCCATCCCACAGCTCCTCCTCTAGAATGTTCCAGAATATTTCCCTATCCCCAACTGGGCAGAGATCCTTGTATGCAGTCTAGTGGGACCTCCTGGAAACTGGGAGTTTCTATAGGCTCTCACCTGAGAGGAAAGTACCAGTCAGGTTCCCAGGATAGTGGAACAGATGGCCCCACCTTCAACTACTCACTGGGACTCCCTGAGGCTGTTCAAATCTGTAGGCTTGGCATCTACTGCTGTCTCCTCTATAGAAGTTAGGATGCAGGGTGTGGCAAGTGGGATTCCTGAAGGTAGGAGGATAACCTGGTGTAGCATATCGGCCATATCTCTAGCTGAGAGGGGTCTCTGCCTCTCAGGAAAAAAAAATGGCCACTTCGGTTTTGGGAAATACAACTTATTGAGGTCTCCCATCCCCCATTTTTCCACTTCTTTCCCCAGTGTTTCCAACTCCAGCCTCTCCTCATGCAACTCTAGTCCACACTGTCCTCTCTTGACCAAAGCCTCAGGAGAGTAGCTGCAAACAAAAATCCTATGTTCTGGGCTTAAAGAAAAAAAAATAATAATCTGTGGCTTTTATCTGAACCAGCTCTGGTCTCCCCAGCAACTGGAAGCCCTGCTAGCAAACCTAACTTTTCCTACCAGTCTCCAGATGGTTTCTGCCATTCTTTGTTATAAGTCTCCTCCTCAGCTGAATCTCAGTTGGTAATTCCAGGTAAATGGAATTACAGGAAACAGACTAAATTGGGGAACCAATTTAGTCTGTTTCCTGTCTGGCCCTGGGAGGAAGTACAAGGAAGATCTGCCTAGTTCACCACCATCTTCTCTTCTTTCTAGTTATGCTAGTTTCATAGAGAAAAGTATAAGCACCAGCAAATTTAAACCCTAGAGTTCTACCCTGCCTCAGTCTTCAACTTGCTCCCTCAAGACACAATCTATAGGTCACTTTTATAGGCCTGGTTCCTAAAAGAATCCTGACACCATCACTAATTTTGCATCTTTCCAATCTCTTTGGAAGCTTTGCAACCACTTGTTGTCTGCATCCTATCTAATAAAGAGAGGATATGCTAATCAACTTGCACACCATCACAAAGATGGCAGTGCCCACAGCCAATAAGGAGGGAATATGCTAATTGACTGTCACACCCTCAAAGATGGCAGCACTCACAGCCACAGGATGGCAGTGCCCTGTCCCCTCAGCCCCTCAGCCCCTTGGCTGCTCCTCATGTCTGCCTCCAGAGTTCCCCAGTCCCCTCAGCGCCCCAGCTGTATAGGGCTGGCCCGAGGTGCAGGCAAGCCTCAGATGGTGGCTACCCAGCCACCCAGGGCTGCCTGAGGCTCAGGTAACCAGGGCCGGCCGAAGCTCGCGCTGCCGACAGTGGCAGCAGCAGAGGTGTGATGGGGCATCGCCTTTCCCTGATCACCGGGTTGCCTCCCGCCCCTGAGGGCTCCCAGACTGTGAGAGGTTGCAGGCCAGTCTTAGGGACACCCCTCTCTAGTGCATGAATTTTCATGCACTGGGCTTCTAGTTCTAAAATAAAAGAAAACTGGTAGTATCTTTCATTTTTACTTACACTGTAAATTTCAGGCAATGACAAAGATTCATTTATAAACTTGGTTTAAATGACAAGTTTAACGCAGACCTAAGTTAGTACAATGTACAGAGTATGTCAATAATATTATTCAGAATTAAGTCAAGTGGATGGGAGGGGAGTAGTACAAATCTTGTGTCTTGAACTAAATAGCTTTATAGTCCCTTAAAGTACATTCCTAATCCACTATACTTAAGTGTGATTTAAATGTTTCAAAATCCTATGAATTCTGCCAATATTTTATTGATTTTTTACTGAGAGGAAGGGAGAGGGATAGAAAGATAGAAACATCAATGAGAGAGGAACATCGACCAGCTGCCTCCTGCATACCCCCTACTGGGGATGTGTCCGCAACCAACGGTACATGCCCTTGACCGGAATCAAACCTGGAACCTTTCAGTCTGCAGACCGACGCTCTAGCCACTGAGCCAAACCGGTTTTGGCCAATTCTACTTCTTAATAGATTTATAACTTATTTCTATTCCATAATTCGAAAATTATAGTTCTAAATTTAAAAAAAAAAAAACATTTATCAATTTTCTTGTACCAAAATATCTACATATAATCAAACTGCTTAGAAACCTCTAGATCTTTGCTAATCACATTAGTAAATTCTTTCTTGGTACCCTAGTTTATTATGGCAACAGCATATGCTTCAAATTTTGGCCACTCAGAAGTTATTTCTTACAGGAAAAGGAGTGCACTGTAGATATCTAAATGATGAGCATATGTTAGCACACAGACACACACATGAACATACTTTGAGTCAAAATCTGCTAAAGAAATTATAACACATCTGGCCAATGAAAGTTATAAATGTACAATTGTTGGCTAGCTATACTAATTCACATAATTAATAAAGCTTATTCAAAATGGCAGGCTCGTATTTCTATATTTACTTACAGTATCTATATCTTAACTCATAAAGTCATTTACTCTTTCTCAATTTAAGTTGTGGCTTTCTGTCCCTTGGAAGTTTCAGTCTGAATCAATTGCAACTTCTGGTCACCATGCCCTTGCATGCTATAGACATGGTGTCTTGATTTTTTTCTTCAGATAGAGTTTCCTGAGATAGACACACACACTCTTCATAGCTGATCCTGTGTGCATCTGTTCATGGACTGCATTCTGGGTGGTCTACCAATTTCAGCATGGAAATCCAAATTTCACCATGTGTTTTATTGCTCATATTGTTTCTGTTTATTTTTTTTTGAAATATTGATTTTTTTTTTTTTTTTTTTTTTTTTAGTTCAAGCAATTCCATTTTTGGTCACGTACTATTATTTCGCTTTAGTTGTGAAATAGGTCAGCTGTCCTCTTGACTAGAATGTACACACTGGTTTATGAGCATTCATCACTCAAGAATACCAGCTTCCATTCAAATTGACTATGAGATTTCTAGACTCTACCCTGGGTTACCCTCTCCAAGGATGAGCTGTGCCTCCATCCTGTTGTCATTTTTATCTGAGGATATATCTTGCTTCAAATAGATGCTCTGGTCTTCTTATAAGAAGGTCAGGACAGGTCACCTCTTTGAGCCTGGATTTCTTCCTTCGAGATATTTTTTTCTACATTGCTTTGTTGCCAGTTTGAGAACAGTCCCTTGCTTCAGTTCCCCAGAATTATTGTAAAGACTGGATTCCAATAGCTTAGGGACTTAATATTTGGGGAAAAATAAGTATTGTAGAAGAAAGACTCAACAAACAATTTGCAACTATGACCAGTGGCTTCTGGACTAAGAATGGTGACATCACTACCTTGCTCACAGATGTCTATCATTTTTTAAAATATATCTTATTGATTTTTTTACAGAGAGGAAGAGAGAGGGATAGAGAGTTAGAAACATCAAGGAGAGAAAATCATTGATCAGCTGCCTCTTGCACACCCTCTCTTGGGGATGTGCCCGCAACCAAGGCACATGCCCTTGACCGGAATAGAACCTGGGACCTTTCCTTCCACAAGCCGACGCTCTATCCACTGAGCCAAACCAGTTTCGTCAGATGTCTATCATTTTGATTAGGCTATGTACTTCTCCAAAATGAGAATTTCTCCTGAAGTCCATTCTCAAAAACCAGGCTCCGAAACCAGGAGAATACTACCAGCCAATTCCTTCTAGTTCTCCCTATTCCAGCCTAATTTTAATTTCTCTTAATTTTTAAAAAAACATATTTTTATTGATTTCAAAGAGGGGAGAGATAGAAACATCAATGATGAGAGAGAATTATTGATTGGCTGCCTCCTACATGCCCCCTACAACCCAGGCATGTGCCCTGACCAGGAATCAAACTGATAAACCGAGACATCCTGGTTCATAGATCAACGTTCAACCACTGAGCTATACCATCCTGGCTCTCTTATTTTTTTAAGTGTTTTTATTTATTTATTTATTTGTTTGTTTGTTTATTTATTTATTTTAGAGAGAAAGAGGAATGTATTGAATTTTTGTTGAAGACACAACTATACCAATACATGCAATAACTGTACAGGCATAGAGGAGTCTAAATTTACATAGAGAAAAACAATGGTTAGTTCATAAAAGTAATGTGGTTTGCAGAGATGTAGCTTACATATTTGCCCTCAGTTTATATTATTAAGTAGAATGCTTACCTGCATTTCCCAGCCTTCTTCAAGGCTGCAGTTGCATTATGTTTACATTATGTTTGCTTAATACATACACCCTAGTGTTGTTTGACTATATATACATGGTTGGGCAAAGATAGGTTTACAGTTGCTCATGTAGAAAATAATACTAATTGATGAATAACAATACAAAAATAAACTTTATTTTGTGTAAACACAACTGTAAACCTACATTTTCCCCACCCTATAGATATATGGCATCCCAAAGGTAAATTTAAATTTCCACCCATTGGAAACAAAAACTGCCAGCTTAGTTTTTTTCCCCCTACATCTTCAAAAATCTTAGGATTTAGATTATTTAAGTGCCTAATTACATATATGCTTTTTATAAACTTTGGTGGAATTTAGGGACACAGAATATTTTCCATAAAGATACTTTTTTTTTCTTGCTGCTACCATCCTACACATTGTTGGCTCTTCCGGAGGTAGGACCCATTTTTTCCTCTCTAAAATACCATTAAAAAAAACAATTCTAGTTTCTCACATAACTTATTTCTTAGGAGAAGGGATCTTTAGTTCAATTACTCTTCTTGGACAGACTTTCAACAGATCTTTTTTCCCCATGCTTGGATTGTCTCTAAGATATACAAATTTTCTTTACAAATTTCATTAGTATTTTTATAAAGAAAGCAACAAACTAACCCTGCTTCCAAAAGATCATCAATGTTCTGAAAAAACTCACAAGTTTTAAAATCATTCCTATAAGAAATGGTGACAGCAAATTCTTCATTCAGCCAAATTGCTTGTGCATTCATTAGGTGCTATACTTAGAGATCTAGTTAGTTAAAATACTACTTTAAAAGAAGGAAATCTAAGCTTTCTAAGACTCTACCAAAACTAGAAATTGGCACATTGATTCCAAAGAAAGATATACTGAAGACAATATGTGGGAGGAAAGAAAAGAAATAAATGTGTGTTTATTATTTATTATGTCCCTTACATAGCAATTTCAAATGCTACTTCATTTAATTTTCACAATATTCCTATGATATAATTATCCTCCACCTCCTCCAACTCATCACCATCTTTACTCTTATGAAGTTGAGACAAATAACTTGGCCAAGGTCACAGAAATGGGGAGTAACAAAGGCAAGATTCAAAACCAGGTGACTCTTGCTTCCAGTTCATTATTTCACTGCAGCAGGCAGATTATAGCTCAAGTTATTTAACTCTCTTCTGCTTTAATCTGTGTTTGTAAGTTAGTAGTGAGGCTTAAAATAATGCAGGAATAATTACATGAAGGGCAAATTTTAATCATATTCAGAGATAAAACATAATATCCATACTTAAAATACATATTTTAGAGCATTTAAAAAGGATCCAGTGTAGATGTGTAGAAATGGTATACAGTGAACTTCAGACTACGGCTAGGAAGTGTTTAATGGTTGCCATAATCAAAGGTTTCCTGCCAGAAGATTTCTTAATTCCCCCTTTTCAATGGAAAAAGAGGAATTTATAATTCTATTGAACTTAACCACTGTATAGAGAAGGTTCTCAACTCTAAAGAAAAGAGCACTGTGGCCTTGGGCAACACTTTTCTGTCATGTTTAACATTATACTTCAGTCACAGGGGAATTATCTTTTTTTTTTAACCTGGCCTCACTAGGCAATTAAAAGGATATAATGAGGTAAGCAAGAAGAACATGTATTCAAATATCTGATAAAAAGTTTATTGAATGATATAATAGTAAGACATGATAGAACACCAAAATCAGTGTTTTGAACTTGTCCTTCTCTTCAGTGGACTAGCTCTATTAGCAAGTCCCCTATTACTTACTCTGTCTTGCCTTTAGTAAGACAATGGTCATAATGAGCATAGGACTTCCTCCATCAACCCACACCACATCATTGAGAATCCAGTACCATTCCCATTTTTTTTATGTATATATTTTATTGATTTTTTTTACAGAGAGGAAGGGAGAGGGATAGAGAGCTAGAAACATTGATTAGAGAGAAACATCAACCAGCTGCCTCCTGCACACCCCGCAATGGGGATGTGCCCACAACCAATATACATGCCCTTGATTGGAATCGAACCTGGGACCTTTCAGTCCACAGTCCGATGCTCTATCCACTGAGCCAAACCGATTTTGGCACCATTCCCATTTTCTAGGTGCGAGTTCTAAAGGCCAGAAATTTCAAATAATTGGTTCAAGATCATTAAGATTAGATTTAATTTTTTATCACCTAAATTCTAAATAATGTGCTTATTTTTACATATCATATCCTGAGTCTCTGGAGATTACAGGGGTTTATCTCACCCCCATCTACGTGTAGAAAGCCTCACCTAAATGACAGGGTTTGGAGAGAGACCCAGATGGGAGACCACCCTTCAGAGCAGTCATGCATCAAAGGCAGAGATCCCAAGGGTCCTGGGAAAGAAATTGTTTTCATTTGGAAGAGACAGCACATCACCTCTCAGGCCTGAGCTACTTAACTTAAATCAGTTTATCCTGCTTCCCGCTGTCTCAAAGGATAGAAAATGGCATATTTCATTTTTAACCAGCAAGAAGCTCAGAAAGGCCAGAATTTGCAATCAACTCTGAACCACACCCAACCCCTTACTTCTAATCTTATTAATTCATGATTGTGAGAGATGAATGCATAGGAAAACCCATGGAGAAAGGAGACTACATGGGACACTTACTGAGAGTCATTTGGCATAAACATTGAAGAAACTTTAAAAGTTGGTTTGGATGAAACCAGTCTCAAGTCCCTCTTTCCTCTATTTAACAAATGAGTTACATGACTTAACAAGTATAGGGTGTCCAGTCATATTGGATATGCTGAAGTGTGATGAGATGAAAGAAAAAATACTATGATTTGAGATTAAAAAAAAATTTCTCTTTCATAAAAATTATAGAGGAAACCAGGGGAAAGAAATAAAAAGCAGTTGTGGCCATTTGAAAATTTGGTTTATCTCTAGTGCCTGTGCTATAAGACCCATATTTTAAAATAAATCTGAACATTTACCCAAGCCTAAATTTAGGTCCTCTATTATTTGTGCTTGCCTGTCTTTACCATGATTTAAGCTTCATATTTCATTGTGTGGAAGGAATATGTGGCAGGCTAATGGCCTAAATACCTTAAGTCTCATTTTATAAATATTTATTGCCAACCGATGTGTTCCTTTCTTTGAAGTCATGTGAATGGCTCACTGTGAGCCTGCATGTCCCTCCTCTGCCTGCGGAGCGTAACTACCCAGCACTTTGTTTACCCGAGGATTGCTTCAACAACAAGTTAATTTTTTTTTAAATTTACATCTTCTCACATCACTCATCTTTGCTTTGTTATATTTTCTTTCCCTCCTTCACCTCACATCTCTTGCGGTGAAGTCCAGAACTAATAAACGATTAGCATGATTTGTGCTGCTGTTGAATTAAAGCAGTGGTATAGGCTGAGGTGACTATTCATAACCCACCAGGCCCAGGGTAAAGAAATAAACAAAACTCAGAGAAGAAACTCAGAATAAAAGAGGTGAGCATGGAGGATATTGAACATGATCCCAGGAGTCACAGAGAGTTATTGAAACTGTTGAATCACAAGAACCAAGGTAAGAAACAGGGCTTCGGGAAAATTAACCAAGCAGTGTACATGAAGGATTGCCATGCACTGAGGAGAAGCCATTAGGAGACAACTGTCATGAGGAGACGAAGACCTGAATGAAAATTTTGTTCCACCAATATTTAGGCAATGAAGTGTGACATTGAAAATCTATAGGAAGGTGTTGATGAGAGAGATATCAGTGCCATTCAATTGTTAAATTTAGGTTTATTAGATACAGGGCAAAAGTGTGTATAAAAAGTGGTAAAAAAAATTGACTATAGGGAATAGGAAAATAAGGGTGACATTAACTAAAATTCTAATAAGGAAGAGAAATATTATTAGAACAGAAGATGACATGTATGTTTATTTTTGAACATTATAAAATTTAAGCGTTACTGGGAGCTCAAATAAAGAGATATCCACAGAGGCAAGGGGTGAGAAAGGCAGGCCTGAGTTATATATTTGGGTAGCTGAGACATGGCAGGTGAGGGAAAGAAAGGCATATAAGAATAGTTTCCAGGTTTTGGATTGGGCAACCATGTGGTGATAATAAGCAGGATAGGATAAAAGAAGAAGGGTGTTGAGGAAAAGGGGAGGAAATTATACATTCATGTAGAATTTAGGTTTCTGTGGACTATGCGAATGAAAACATTCAGAAAAGTGAACTCACCTGCTTAGAGCTCAGTGGGATAGTCTACTTGAGCAGTCTAGATTTGGGAATAGCAAAAACAAAATTTAAAACATTGTTCAGGGAGCAAAGTTCCACTTCTGGGGAAATGGAGTAGACATGTCTTTCCCTATTCTTCTCACTAAGTAGCACTAAAAATCCTAGATGCTTATTCTTAAAGGTAAGAAAAAGAAGACAGATTTATTAGGACCTAAGGATGAAAGGAACAGCATGGGGGCGCGCTATTAGGTTTTTGTTTCCTCATATATCTCGGACTTGGAGCAGAAGAATTTGGCAACCTGGAAACCACAAACAGACAAAAAAGCTTGCTTTTTCTAATCAAGGAACCAGGAAAAGGGCAGCCTAGAAAGCTGGGTAACTTTCAGACAATTACTGCTCTACTCCACCCGATAAATCACCACAGAAGAAACTGCCCCGTCGCTGTGAGGTAAGACCAAGTGAGGCACCTAGGTTTTTACCTTTGCCATGTCAAAAAGCATCTGACAAAATTCACCACCTATCATGATAAAACCCTCTAAAAATATGAAAAGAGTGGGAACTTACTGAATTCAGTCAAGTAATATCTAAACAACCTATTGCTAACATTATATTTAATGGTGACTGGATACTTTCCCCTAACATCAGTAACACACAAGAATGTTTGATTTTATTCACCTCTAATTCAACATAGAGCTGGGAGTTCCAACTAATGACGTAGGCAAGTAAAGAAAAGAAAAGAAAAGAATACAGATCATAAAAACTCAGTAACAATTCAATGTGCTTCAATGGGTAAATGATTAAAACACCGTGGTATAGCTACACAATGGAACAATCTTCAGAAATAAAAATGAATGAACTGTTGACCACACAATAACCTGGATAAATTGCCAGAGTATGAGGTGGAGTGTAAAAAAGCCAATCCAAAACTTTACATATGTGCTATGATTATACATGCATACATACAATTTCATTCATATGACATCTTCCTGCCTCCCATCACTCTACCCTCTTCTTTATTCAAAAGCCTTTCTAGCATGGCATTTTCTCCATTCATTTCACTCTGAGTTGATATGCACTATATTTCTCTTCCCCACCCCCCCTCTTTATGTAAGTATGCAATTCCATAGAACTTGCTTTGTCCTTTAGTACTCTGTCTTAAATTATAATGCGTCCATTTGGCCCCATTGGGGATTCCTTCCTCACAAAGGTCACTGGAGGAGAATTACAGATTCCTACAATCCACACAAATGTATAACAAAAAGAAGGAAAAATTATCCAAATTTCCTATGGACATCTGTTTACACTCATGGGCAATGGTTTATGATGTAAATAGGTCTCTTTTTGAATCCTATCGGTGCCATATATAAGCAGAATGGCTCTGGCAAGTTTAATAATTATATCAATAGCAATAATGAGATGAGCTATGATTGAGGATTATTTCTTGTCTTGACCTTTATATGTTTTATATATAAACCCCACAATAACTTGCAAAGAATGTGTTACTATCTAAAATTTATAAATAAGGAATGAGACTTAAAGGAACCTCAGGTCCTTACCACATGTGCTTTTTATGAGAGAGCAGTTGGCTTCCTCCATAGCCAAAGATGAGAGAGAGAGAGAGAGAGAGAGAGAGAGAGAGAGAGAGAGAGAGAGACCAAATATTTTTTTATATAATTTATTCAGAAGTGACATACTATCACCTATTGGCCAACCAGATCACACTAATACCATGTGGAATGGGAGAAGGGATTACACAAGGGTGTGAATAGCAGGAAACAAGGCTCAATAAGGCCGTGTTGGAGGCTGGCTGTCATACCAACAAAACCACTGCTAGATGTTCCCGGTTAATAGTTTAATATTTAGAAGAGTAAAATTGCATGGCATTTAAAAAAATAGGAAGTAATAAGCATATAAGGCAAAACATAGTGTCCTTCCTACATGTGCTTGCCACTCAAAACACTTCCACTTTCCAAATATATGTGCTTTTTAACACTTTAGTTTTTATTTTTTTGAGTAGTTATTCTAAAGTGCTAAGCAATGTACATTTTAATGAGTTTTCATTAACTTTGGTCATTGTCTTGCTACTCTGGATGAGGATTTAGAATTCTTACTTCTGTAATCTAGAAACTGCCTTCCATTATGTACATGTCCACACCATTACTATCTCATCCTAATAGACCCAAAAAGCCTTTTTGCCTGAGGTGGGATAAATGTTTAATAAGAGAAGTTGGCTAAAGAGGGCAATTATGCAAAAGGATATATACTTTTAACTATGTTTTAACTTAAGGTGCATTGTTATCATTCATTCATCACGCTTTTTATATAGGACCAAGGCCTTTTCTTCAAGAGTAGATCTCCTGATTGGAGGTTGACATAATTTTATGTTATGAATCAAATTTATAATGTATCTTTTACAATTTCCAGTTTGAGATTATCTAAAGTAGAACAAGAACTTGATTACTGTAAAATTTCATAGATATGGAATCTTCCTACATTTTATAATTTTTCTTCACTCTTTTGCAGTTCTCTCTCATGGCTAATTTAGCCACAAATGTTTTTAGTGAGTGATTTTCCTTGAACTCTATGGAAACAGTTTATTTGTTTGTTAGCTTGTGTGTTTTACTCTCAGGTTTTAAGTGTTTATGTTATACAAAGACAAATACAACTGGCATAAGCAGGTTTGGGAACAAAAACACTTGAGACTTAATAAATATATAACTTGACCAGTGAGTGCAAAAATGTATAGTTATTGTACAGAGTGACCTACTTACCTATTGTGTTTAATATTCTGAGAGCATCAGACAATAAATCAGGAAATAATGATCAACCATTAATCCCAGAATCAGTTATGTGTGATCCATTAAGAGGTATTCTGCAATATTTCCTCTCATAGCAGAGTTAGGCACTGGATGTCTGTGTACCACAAGCACCAGAGATATTAGCATCACAACAACTGAGGAGAAACTCATTCAGAAAAACAGTTATAGCCGAAACCGGTTTGGCTCAATGGATAGAGCATCGTCTTGGGAACTGAAAGGTCCTGGATTCGATTCCGGTCAAGGGCATGTACCTTGGTTGCGGGCATATCCCCATTAGGGGGTGTGCAAGAGGCAGCTGATCGATGATTCTCTCTCATCGATGTTTCTAATTCTCTATCTCTCTCCCTCTCTATACAAAATCAATAAAATATATTTTTAAAAAAGAAAAAAAAGAAAAGAAAAGCAGTTATAAAATTCAAGAAATCCAGGAACTCTCTCACACATCAATGTTTCTCTCTGTGTCTCTCCCGCTCCCTTCCACTCTCTCTAAAAATCAATGAAAAATATTCTCTGGTCAGGATTAATAAAAATAAATAAATAAATAAATAAATAAATAAATAATAATAAAAAAAAGATCAGAGCATAAATAAACCAAATAGAGACTAAAACACAATAGAAAAGATCAATGAAACAAAAAGCTGGTTCTTTGAAAAGATAAACAAGATTGAAATCTGTTAACCAGATTCATCAAGGAAAACAAAAAAACAAAAAAACAAAAAAACCCAACAACAACAAAAAAACACAAAGGACCCAAATAAATAAAATGAATAAGGAAAGAAGAAACCTAACAACTGGCAAGGAAGAAACACAAAGGATTATAAGAAAACACTATGAACATATATATGCCAACAAACTGAACACTTTTGGTGAAACGGACAAATTCCTAGAAACATACAATCTTCCAAAGCTGAATTTGAAAGAATCAGAAAATCTGAATAGATAGATTACAACTAGTGAAATTAAAACAACAACAACAATGAATAAGAATAAGAATAAGAATTAAAAAAACTCCCAACAATGAAAGTTCTAGACCAAATGATTTTACAAAACATTCCAAGAACTGACACCTATCCTTCTCAAACTATTCCAAAAAATTTAGGAGCAGGGAAAACTCCCAAGCTCATTTTACGAGGCTAGTATTATCCTAATTCTAAAACCAGATAAAGACATTACAAAGAAATAAAAAATGGACATAAATGCTCAAATCCTCAGCAAAATATTAGCAAACCAGATCCAGAAATACATAAAAAGAATGTATACCATGATCAAGTGGGATTTATTCTGGGGATGCAATAACTTCCAATCAATAAATGTAATACTCCATATAAGCAAAAAATAAAAATCACATGAGCATACCAATAGATGCAGAAAAAGCATTTAATAAAATCCAGTACTCATTTGGCACAAAAACTCTCAGCGAAGTGGAAAGGCAGGGAACATACCTCAAAGTAATAAAGGCCATATATGACAAACTTACAGCCACTATCATACTCGAAGGGCAAAAATTAAAAGTGTCCCCTTAAAGAATAAGATAGGGATGGCTCCTTTCACCACTCTTACTCAACACAATTCTGTAAGACCTAGCCACAGTAATCAGACAAGTAGACACAATAAATGTTATTCAAATTAGAAAGGAAAAAGTAAAACTGCAGATGACATGATACTTTACATAAAAAACACTAAATATTCCACCAAACAGGTACTAGAATCAATAAACAAATTCAGAAGAGTAGCAGGGCACAAAATTAATATTCTAAAATCAGTGATTAGGTAGGTCCTCAGTAATATCTGTTAAGGGAGATGAAGGTTCTTTGGTCAGAAGATACTTGTCTAACCTCTTTGGCCAGTTTGAATTTTAGAATATTGACATTGAAATGCACCTAAGAGATTCTAACGCATTCCTTTTTACAGACTAGCACAATGAAACCCAAAGATGTAAATGTAACTTAGTATGACAAAATTATTTAGTGACTGAGGCAGGCTAAAGCTTCGATTTCCTTACTCATGGTCCTGAGTTCTTTTCTTTTCCACTACCTGCTCTGCAGGATTCCAGCTAAAAAAAAAAAAAAAAAGTAGTTGGTTGTATCAGTTATAAATATGCAATTTATATGTGAAAGTGAAGGAAGACAGTTGAGTGGTACCAGTAGAATTATGAAGAAACAGCAATCGTGCTCTCGGTGGAAATGTAGTAAAATATATGGATGAGGGTGCAATGGCTGAGGCAGAACTTCCCTGGGTTGGAGCCCTACCTCTGTTGCACCCTAGGCATCTCACCTTGGATGAGTTATTTAACTACTCTGTGCCATTGTTTTCTTACCTTTGAAATAGGGACTGTGGTCCATCTTCTAAAAGGTAGAGGCAAAAGTTCTATCTCATAGACTTCTTATAAGGTGTACACCATTCAAAATTGTACCCAGCAAATAATACCTTTCTAGGAGTTTGTTAAGTGTGCTGTAAACCATTCACATAATATGTAGTCTCTCTCACCCTTGCATAGAAGGACTATTTCCAAATCTGCCTCTCGCTTTTCCTGAGTATTTCCTTCTAGTTAGTCATAGATATTATTTCATAGGCTTCGTTTTTTATTTAAAAATCTGTCCCAGTTCGTCAAAAGTAAGTTGCTTTTAGAGATTTTTTCATTCGTAAGATAAATACTTTCGTGGCTTGTTTGAATTTGGGTACAAATATTTCCTGTGGACACTTTTCCGTGTCTCCATCTACAGTTCTAATGTAAATTGTGTTTTCTCCACTCTTACAAAGCTGTGAGAGCAGAGAGGGCTGTACTAAATGAAATAAGCCAATTTTCATTAGCTCTCACCCCATCTTCTCAAAGATGAAATGTAGTAGTAGACTCTATTGCCCATCCCTAAACTTCATTCAGTTGTGCTGGGAACTCAGACATTTCACACACACCCATAAAGTGCTTAGTCAGCTTCAGTTCCTCCAAGACCTCTAGGTTCTTCCAAGCTCTAATGCGGATCCATCACACTGCCACTGCCTCCAGAGATCTCCTTGCAAATGCCAACATCTGGTGACCCATTTTTCATGGCTCCCAAACTGGTGACCCATTTTTATGCAGTACCCATGATGCTGTTTTCAAGTCATAATTGTGAATAATGATTCTTTCTCCCATATACTGTGACAGTGTGCTACTTAAGAACCAAAGGAGTGCTCTCTCTGCACGGAGTCCTTTATATAGTAAAGGTTTCTTTCGCTCCTGCCTGTGGCTGTTTTCCCCACTGATATAGATCCAAGTTCTTCTGACAGGTGGAGGGTGGGGCTTTTCCCACCTTGATTCCCCTAGGCACCTGTTCTTCCTTCAGGAAAGCAACCAAAAGAAACTTCTAGCAATTTGATTCCCAGAGGCCAGTACCTGCGCTTATTAGATTACTTCCTGCTAAATCTAAGTCACAGCTGAAGCTAGAGACAGGCGCCTGACCTCACCCTTGCCACACCTGGGCTTAATCTACATTTTCCTCATTTTTTGATCACCTGGAAGGTGTTTGTTTTATTTTACAGTGATTCCTTTTCCATACAATTTCATTTCAGTGCTTAATCCATGTACTTCCAATTCTGGTCTTACTATGTTCTTTGAAAATCAGTTTTCCTGATGATGAAAGGATCTAGTCAGAATTGTAACTGGGGGCTCATTCCATATAAAATGGATCTATGATTGCATTTCCTGTTTTGTGAAATGTTTCAAGTGTAAAGATAAAAGCTGTGCATGATCACCCTACAATGCCTGGTCGCAGGAGTAAGCTGGAGTAGCCCCAGGTACTGGGGCGTGAGCTGGCTCTCTTAGGAAAAGAAATGCATGCTTATCTCACTTCTCTGTACCTGCCCACATCTGACTTGCTAGGGCATTGATAGGGCCATCTAGCATTTGCTGTTTACTCATCTTTCAAGGAGTCACAGGGCCATTCTACCTACTAGGCAGTGTTGAGCATGGAGAAAACTCTTGAGTCCTCTGCTTTCATGTAGTGGCTAAACAAATGATTAGGTGAGTCCAATTAACTAGAGTTTTTGATGTAATTCATATCTTATTACCCCAAGTCCAAAAGGAAGGGACTATATTTGTTTGCTCCATGTTTCAATCTGTAACTTCATGGCAACATGGGCCAGTCTATGATCCTATGGAGACTAGTAAAAATTCACTATTTTGAGACCATAAGGGTTAGTTGATTTCAGAATTGCAAACCCCATGATATTTGGCATAATAATAGCTACTAAATGCATTATGGCATACCATAGCAAGGTATTTCACGTAGTTGGCAATTTAATCATGTTTAGGGTATGACTATTCCAATGAAAAATTAGCTTTATCTTTAAAAATATCCTACTTAGTAACAATTTGACTTAGGATCTTTGAGGGATAAATAAATTGACCATGAAACACAAACATTTGTTACTGAGATCAATGGTGAGAAGGCTCCCTGGTTCCATTTAGAAGGGTTTGATGATTGTCTTCAAAGTGCTTGGAAGCTCTAGCACAATAAACACTTTGAAGCCCAGTGCTTTGTCATTCTCCTGCCTTAGGCCTGCTGTTTCTGGCATAGATTAGCAGTGTTCAGTTTTCTTTTCTTCTTTCTTTCACAATAGAAGAGTTTCCCCATAATGACTGCCTTTATCCCATGTGAGTACTAAGCTTTCAAATGGCCTAGGCTGTGGTCCTAACTGTGTTGGGACAACCTCCTTAATGAAAGACATATTAGATGGGGACTTTGTTGCCACATTACAGTATTTGTCTTACAGCATGTCCTCCCACATGACAGTGATGCAGGCACTTCCACGACCATGGCATCAGGAATTACAGCAACCGACTAACTCTTACCCTGGGTGGCTTTGTCAGTGTTCTTTTCTGACAGTGACTGGCCCTTCTCAACATTTCCTCTAGCTTCTCCCCCACCAGAAATCAGATTTTTTAAAAAAAAATTCATCATTTTTAGTTAGTTGGTCTAATATTTTCCAGAACCATTTTCAGATTTTTAACTGCCAAGTTTTTGGCAAGAAAAGTATTTTTCTGTTGTCCCTCCAGTGAATCAAAGTCATGGTGGAACTCCTAGGAGTACAGGCTCTTCTTGAAAGTGGGCATAGTTAAGTGGAGCAGATGGTCTATTTCTAAGAAGTTTTGAAACAGATCTAAGAAGTCTTGAAACAGCTCTAAAAGGTCTTGAAACAGCTCTAAGAAGTCTTGAAACAGCTCTTGGTTCTTTGCTGGTGGATAAACAATTTGCCTTTCTTATTTTAATTACTGTAGGCACTAATTAGATGACATTTAAAGCCTGAAAGGGTGTAATGATGAATTTCTAATGAATTCTGCCTTTTCATGGACCAAGAGAAGACTCAAAATTGGATCAATGCAGAAACACCAGAATTCTATTAAAGAAGCTGGTACTTGATTTATGCAAGGAGGAATTTTTGCCCTGCTCTAATCCTTTTGTTTGGTCACATCCCAGACAAATGTTTTCTTGGAAAGGATTAAACCTCTATGTGAGGATTTAGATTTTCCTTGAAATGATGAAATATTCTCTCTATATATCATATATGTTAGGCATGTAACATATATAACAGATATACATTGTATATTATAAATAGATATTCATAAAATTTTCTGTACCTGACCTCAACTGTTTTCTTTGTTATTTTTGCCTTAATTACAATAACATCCATATAAATTTCCTAATAATATTACTTATTTGTGATTCTGTGGAATTTTTACACAGTTCCTAAAATGCATTCATTTTTAAACGTAGCAGGAAATGACTTTTAATTTGTGTGCTCATGCAACACACACACACACACACACACACACACACACACAGTGGGCCCATAAAGTAAAATATTTTGGACAGAAGGTATCTTCTACCAAAATATAAGAACAGAAAAATAGAACAGAGTTAATTAATATAAAGCAAAACTATAGCAACTCCATTTTCTTTTTCTTTTTTAACCCTGGAACTTTCCTACCTAAAACAAATAAAAGGGATTTAGTATGAATTTATATGAAGTTGGCATTTCACTTGGAGATAAGTACAAATGGACTATCTGGTGAGTATAAACTGTTTGTGTTAAAAAGTTAGCAGTATGTTCAACACTCAACTCCTCCCTCCCCTCCCTTTTTTCTCAGTAGAAATGAAAATTATTGCAAAATGGAAGCATGAAACAGCAAAAAGAAAATTAACTTTAGGACTGAATATAGAGCTGACTTAGAATCCTAGTTCCTATTAATGTTACTTCATGCCTCAGATACATCAGTAAAAGGAGGAATAACAATGTTTACTGTTCAGAGTAGTTAAAAATGATGATATATGAAAGAAGAAAAACTAGGCACATGCTTGGTTCATCTGAGCATTTATAAATTTAGTTTTCCAGTAAAAACCTCTGAGATAGGCACAAATTCTAGAGAAAAACCTGGAGAAGGAAAAGTTGACCAATCAATTAATTATAGGCTCTACTGTGATTTCAAATTGGTCCTGTTGGTCCAAGCACTTTCCCCCCTATGTATCCAGTTACCTAGCTTTAGTTGCTCTGTTGTATAATTCCAGATTTCTAGCCAGAAAGGAAATGAGGAAGAAATAAAAGAAGGAAGGAAGGAAGAAGGAGGGAGAAAGAGGTGGAGAAAAGAAAGTAGGAGGGAAGAAGGGAGGGGAAAAAATCTCTATTTCATGTTACTTGCCACTCCAGTTTGAGAAATGGGAAATTAACAAAATGAATATAAACATTGCTGGTCAAGCATCTGCAGCCCATTACAAATCTCTGCATAGCAATATGTATTCTTTTTCTATATGAGCTCTCATTTTAGCTTTTGTCCTTTCTCTCCCATTCAATCTGTTTCTCATACTCTTTCCATATAGTTACAGTAGGAACAAAATTATAACCCAGAAGAGGATGTAGCAATATGTGTGCAGAGTTGATCTTGGAAAACCAATAAGACATAAAATAAAAAATAAATCCCAAACAGGTCTTTTTATTTAACATAAGGCCAAAGAAGCTATCAGGCGTTGCTGAATACTGTCCACTAACTGTACAAAATATTGACTGCATGCCTTGCAAACACCAAAATATCCGCTGGAATGCCATAGAAATAAATAACTTCTGCTATAAACACATGAAAACATATCAAACTGTTATCTCTTTAAACATATTGTAAATAAAAAATTACCAGTACTTCTACACAATAAATATTAAGAAACCATTGACATAGTTGAAATGCACTCATATAAATTAACAACTTTAATTACATTAGCCAAACAGACATTGGTTAAAGAACTGCATGTAGTAT
The DNA here is from genome assembly GCF_964339955.1 of Pipistrellus hanaki. NCBI lineage: Eukaryota > Metazoa > Chordata > Mammalia > Chiroptera > Vespertilionidae > Pipistrellus > Pipistrellus hanaki. Next base: position 12,604,933 of record NC_140512.1, on the reverse strand, counting down.
GTCAAAAAAATAAACAAAATAAAAACAAACAAACAAACAACATCAACCACAGAACATAAAAACTTTTATAACAAAACAGGCTTCAGGTTATCTTGGCTTTCATAATTATATTTTTCTTTTAAAGAAAAATATCAACCCATTGTCATTTGCACTGTTTTTTCAAAACATTTAAATAGAGGGTAAAACCCATTGGAAATAATACAGAAGAAATGATTCACTCTATGCATAAAAATAAATAATATAGCTGAGACATGTGGTTTGTTTCTGTTCTTGAAGATGTGAACAGCTTCTAAGCATTCATTTTCTCTGACCCATACAACAGCTTCTCAGTGACAAAGGGTTTAATTTAAACACATACAATGTCCACCCCCAAACCTTCTGCCCACATCTACAAGTTTCATTTATTGTGTAGGTTTTCAGGGTGACTAAGTTTTTCTTTACATTGCAAAGGGAAGTTGCCAAAAGGCCCACAGGAAATATTTTTTTTTCAAGTGAACATGATCATTTGAATCTAAGCTCAGTACAACTGAGGCATTTTAGTTCTCTCTCTTTTTTTTTAGAGTCACCTCAAGGTCCAATCCCATGGGGGTGAAATAAAAATTCCCTTGCTCTACGTAAGAGGAGAATGCAGGCAATCTCCTTGAAAACAGAGTGTGGAATCAATCTTAAATAAATAAGAAATTGATTGGTCTTTGGGGACAAGAAAATTCCAACTCAGTGTGCTGAAACTTGTCTTACTTTTTAGCAAAAGAACAAAAGTTTCGATACAACGTACAAATAGTTACCATTCTTCAAAGCTATTTGGTGGCAAATGCTTTTCAGAGCTTTTAAAGTTGGTGTGGGTAGATTTTTTTAAGAGCATAGAAATTAGCTCTAGAGAAAGAATGGAAAGATGCTAAGATTAGATCAAGGAAAACATACTATGTAAAACCCAATACGGTAGAATTTAAAAGCTTTTTCTTTTGGTCTCATGCTGCTACATGAAAAGTACAGTGGTTCACAAGGCTGCATATCTTCCAAGATTATTAAAGGTATTAGCAATTTATAATTCTATTTCAAGACCATATAAATTTAATGAAATAGGTTAAAGTTTACAAGTGTGTGATAACCTAATTAATTTAAAATAAATCATCCCATTAAAATATTCTCTCATGGAATTTCATTTTGCTCTGCTTATCACTATTGTTGTCACTGTTCAAAACTCCCTCTCACCCCCAATATGTTGAGGACTTACAGGGCTTAAAAAGATGGCATATATATTTGAAATGGCATCTATGTCAACTGTTTTTGTCACCTTTTGCTTTATCCATGGCCTTGGTCACCTTTGCTATTTTATAGTGAACTAGCATTTGATTCCCTATTCTATTTTTGATCCAGTACCAAATAAGAGGCAGTTCAAAAGCCCTCAACGTTCAACTTTTTTTTTTAAATAAAAGTTCGTAAAATATGAACATTGACACCCACTCCCCTCCTTAAAACTTTCCTCACATACCCAGCTTTCCCACCTGACTGATTTCCTGGTGAGCGGTTAAGAGGGAGGAAGTTAAGTACCAATTGTAGTCTCCTTCTCATAATTAGAATCCACTCTCCTGCAGTACATGCTGTTTCCTGCATAAGAAATAGTAAATGTCTGCAGTGTAGTAAGTATATCTGCCAGATAATGACATTAAAGTGATTTGCCTAAGCACAGCCTAGTGTTACCATACACGGATCTAATACAACAGCTAAACCACCTTTGGTAACATTTGGTTTCTCACTAATATTTTATTTTCTTACAGCTAATTATTTTTTTAAACCTATGAACTGACAGAGGGCTGAGGTCTCGATATTATACAAAACATTAATGACTGTAATTTTCCCCAATTATTAGAATTTTTTTAAAATTTTGGCAAACAAATCAGTAAAAATAAGGCTCTGTATTATTTTAGAAAGCACATAAATGATTAACTTGGAGATGTTTTAGGCAAACTAAATACTGTTAAATAAACTAGTAAGAATTTAGCTTTAAGCATGTACTTTGATATTTGCATTTGAATTAATACATATCAACTTATACATCAAAGATCTGGGCTATAAATTAAAATACTAGGGGTTTTTACTCCTGCTCGCATTCCTGCCTCTTCTTAACTATCCTCTTCCTTAATTCTACTCTAACACCCTCTACCAAATTATTTATCTTTTTTAATGAGTGACAACAACATTACTTAGTCCTAATAGTTCTCACAATCAGGTCTGAAGCATTTTTAAAAATTGCACTTAACTCTTTAACTCTTTTATTCTGGACTAAAAGTTAAATATTTTTTTCTGGAAAAGCTTCTCATTTAAGATTGATTCCAAAAGATAATAAATATCAATATAAGCTGCAAAAAAGTAAAGTCAGCCTAGAGCTTTGATGAACAGGAGTTTCCTGTTTGTCCAGCAGGGAATAACTTGTAGGCTGGGAATGGGGGACGAGGAAGAGGAGGAGATTGGATCTCTGTCCATGGAAAGAGGGCCTTGCTGAATATTCACTGGAATTTCCAGGCTTTTTCCCATCAAACTTTTTGAAATGTGCCCACCTCGTTCAGAGTAAAAGAAAAAACTATAACCTCTCCTTTTTAAAAATACTGTGTTTTGCACACAAACATTCATTTCTTTAAAAACATTAAAAAATGACAGCCTGAAGTGCTTAAAATGTGTATGGACATGATGGAATACATGTATATATACACACAGATATGCATATGCACAAGCAATGTATATATACATATACAAGCATGTAGCATTTCATGAATTTGATTAAACTTGATATCCAACAGTGTACAACTACTGTACATCCAGTATGAAATGTCCTGTTTCATGAATATAAAAGGAGTCAAAAATCAAACTTCTCAGGTCTTTTAGGCCTGAACACAATCTACCCTACTCCACCTTGAATATCTCAACCCCTGACTCATTGATGGTGAATGATAACCAACCACAGACAGACTGTTTAAAGGCTCACACAAATGTCTTTGGTGTATGTGTCTATTTTTAAGGTACAAAATAATAATAATAATTATAATAATAAAAATAGCTATTTTTGTGTGCTGTAGCAGTTCTTTTATAGCTCACATTAAGTGCAGCTTTTACCCCTCCCACCCCCACCCAAAGAAAATACTTGTTAAATAAGGATTGGACAGGTCAAACACCATTGTAGTGCAAATAGTAAACGATAAAAAAAAAAAAAAAAAGAAACACAACATTTACAAAATATAGAAATGTTTGGATCCAACACATGGACAAACATATTCCTTTCAAGTATCTCTCCTTGAAGAAAATAAAAATTAATCAGGTTACTTCCAATACAAAAAAGTCTCTCTTTTTGTTTCTCTCTCAGGTAAACAGTTTCAAACCTATTAGGTTGCATAGTTCTAGGATCATAAGCACCTTAACGAAATATAACTTGGTATTCTTTTTTCCTTGATCTTTTACTCTTCTAGTCTTGTTCTCAATTTTGTTGTTGGCTTTTGTGTTGTTTTGTTTTGTTGCGGAGAAAGGAAGTGTGACCACCTGCACACTATGGTTCTTTTATCAGTACATGGATGCATCTTGGTGTGTAGAAATGCCTCGGTGTGTGTGTGTGTGTGTGTGTGTGTGTGTGTGTGTGTGTGTGTCTGGGGAGGGTGTCTGAGTGTGCAGGGTCTGTAGCATGTGTGCATGTGTGTATGTATGGGGCGGGGGTTAGCACACTGCTATACACAGAGAGAGGGTCACGCAGACATACCTTACAACCTGGGTAACTGGGTGGGAAAGTGCCTATAACCGGCCCTTCCAAATTCATGGCTTTCTATAGATGCTATTTGGGTTGGGCTAGCCCACGTCACTGCAGACTAGACAAGCTGACTTCCGGGCTCACCCTGAAAGGGAACTGAAAAGGACAGGACAATGCTCCTGGTCACACGACTGATATCACCACTCTGATATCAGAAGAAATGAAGGATACTCCGTTCTGCCTCTCCTTCTCACTTCCCATCTCCTTCACTGCTTCATCTCGGAGCCCCGGATAGGGAATGTCTCCACATCTTCCTTTATCTGTTTCAGGTTTAGTTTTTAGTTTTTGTTTTTAATTTCTTATATGTGTTTTTTTTCTCAGAAACCTTAAACATTTCTTCATTTTGCCGCCGTCCTCTCTTGGACAACCCTTGTTCCCGTTCCCCCTGGGCTGGGCACTCTACGAGCACCCACACTCCTCCACGATCATGTTCTGAATGTCCTTCTTGATGATGTTCTGCCCGTCATCATAGTACAACATGGACATGGGTCTCAGCTTGGTGGGCACACAGCACGACTTGAGGTTGGAGAAGGGGCTGTACCCCCGCATGCGGTAGTGGTTGATGACGGTGGAATGGAAGGAGAGCGATGACCCCGACGTGCCTGCTATGTGGCTCGGGCACTCACCCTCACAGTAGTTGGCATGATAGCCAGAGGGAGCGATGATCCAGTCATTCCAGCCAATGTCCTTGAAGCTGACAAAGAACTGTTTCTTACAGCAGATGTTGACCTTGCCATCACACTCCAAGCCCCGCCGCCGTCTCCGATGGGGGTGGTCTTCCGATTGGCGGGCCTGCAGCATGAGGAAAGGTCTATGGGACTGCTCCTTCTCCTCGTCTCCTCCCGCCCCTCCTTCTCCTCCGGCCTTTTTCTTTCCTTCCCCCTCCTCTTCTTTCTTCTTCTTCTTGCCCATGAGCACGAGGCTGGCACCAGTCTCATGGCACTGTTCACAGGCAATCCGAATATCCAGGGAGCTCCTGCCCTGGTCCAGCAACCGCTGGATGCTGCTGGAGACGGGAAAGATGTGCCAGGTGCTCTTCCGAGCATCCACTGCCTTTTCCGATATCAACAGTTCACTCCTCTCCCCCATTAATCCAACGGCCTCAGCCTCGTCCCCCGTGTCCAAGCTGCCCTGCGGATGCTTCAGCTGCTGAAAGAGACGGATAGTGACTTTGGTCCTGTTCCTGTTGGCCTTGGGGACTTTCAGGAAGAGCCAGATTTCTGCACGCTCCACCACTGACAGGTCACTGCCCTCTTTGGAAATCTCAAAGTGCAGCGTCTTCCTGGTGGCGCCTGAGAATGAAACACACAGCACAAGAGAGAGAGGGGGGTACATGTTAGTTTCTGTGTTTTCGGCTACTCACTAATTTCAGACCGCCGTGGGGCGTCTGCTACAGACCATCTGGAAAGGGGAGCAACAAAGTATGGCCCACAGGCCAATTAAGGCCCACAGGTTTTGACACTTCTAAGTGATTGAAGAAAAATTGTATTTTATAACACGTGAAAATTATATTCAATAATGTAAACGTCAGTGCCAATAAATAAAGTTTTATTGGACCACAGCTATGCTTATTTCTTTATAGGTTTGTCTGCAGCTACTTTTGCACTTTAATATGAAGGTCGGTAGCTACCACAGAGACTGGCCCACAAAGCTAACATTATTTATTCTCTGGCCTTTTACAGGAGCTCAGCTCTTGCTCTAGAAAGAGCATGGCCTAGAACTGAGTGTGTCTAGGGGCTGAAGGGGGCTGCGCCTATTGATTAATTGTTTCATCTCAGTTTCATCTTCTATCAAGTGGGGATCACAGCTGACATTTGACCCATTCTCCGATAGGTTTGGGAGGATCCAATGGAATGACACAAATAAAAACACACTGTAAGCACCAGCAAGCTATGGGTCTATTATTCCCACACAAATATGCAGAGAACCCCTTAACCCCACCCCCAGCCTCAGAAGTCTGTGTGGCTTTTAGCCTCCTCCTCCCTCGTCACAACCTGCTTCCCTCCCCATCTCTTCTTGGCTGGTCTCAGCATCTGCTTGCTCTTTCTTCTGCCTCTCCAGTGGGGAACAAGCCCTCTGCAATCTTTGCTCCAGGAAATGGAGAGCATAATCTTTTCCAAGGGTGGGTCTGATCATGCCCCTCGCTCTTTACAGTCCTTTTCTGAGTTTCTATTTCCTTCGGTTTAAAACAGGGACTACCCAGAACACTGCACTCTGCCTGGACTGCTTCTGCCCTCGTCCTCAGCGCTCTCTGCATCCCATCCTCTGCGATCCAGCCCTCTGTGTTCGTCTGACGTGGTGAACATCGCATACATCCTTTTACCCCTGGGCAGTGACACGCCTGCAGTTCTTTCTGCCTAGAGTACTCCTCCCAACACACAACCCTTGGTGGCTGCCCTTCATAAGAACAGATTGCAGAAGGGAAGATACCACTTACTCTGGAAGCCTTCTCTAACATCTCCTGCCAGTCCGGTCTAGGATGCCCGGGTCTGAGGTCCTATCTATTGTGCACAGTGTTTAGCAGAAAGTAGGTGGCAGCATCCTTATCATTATTTTATATTAAGAGATCTACCTGCTAACTCTGAATCCCCCATTTCTGTCTCCTTCCTTCAATGCAGCGCAATAAGCACCAGTGATAACAACTGCTCTAACAGAGGGAAAATCCCTACATGGGTGGAGTGATTGGATTCTGCAAACACTCAGTTCTTGCCTAACTCAAACATAAGAAAGTCACCTGTTTCCTTCTCTTTCCACTGGCACCTGTCTATTTATTCATGGGCAATGGGTACTCTAAGGGACAGGTGTTCAGACTAGAATTTTTTATTGAAGAAGTATTTTTCCTCACTTCCACCTCACCCCTGGGTAGTATATGAAACATGCCCTCTTTTCACGACCCCCTTCTGCATGTACCTGCTTAGAGCTGCCTAGCACACATGCATTCCGTGTACAAATCCGATTACAGTTTTAAATAAGTTCCTCTCAGAGCTTACGATTCCCGAGGAGGGTCCTCTGCCTGGACTTCTATAGCTAACGGAAATCTGGCCGTACTTATCACTCTCCACCCTGAGATGTTTACGGCACCATAAATTCTAGGCACAGTTTCAAGTTCCCTGCAGCAGAAGGCAGCTTCTCTGTGCATTGTGCACTGCAGATTCTGTTCTTAATTTAACACACGCTGCACACGGTGATTATGATAGTGGTAAATTCCCTGAGGCCAGGGCCACGGAGGGCTGCACAGCAAAGGCTCTCTGGTATCTTTGTATGAACATGCTAGGACCCTGGCCTTGACGGCGGTGGTGAGGAGCGCTCCTTTGACCTCAGGTCGCTGGCAGAAGGTGAAATGAACAGAAAGCTGGGTTTATGGTTCAATCACCAGAGCGAGGAGCAGTTAGAGGGTAAAGCTGTCTTTTTTTTTTTAGGAAGCATGCTGACTTTTAAAAAGAAGTGAAGCCAGTATTCCCCTCTGCTAAAAATTGGTGGGTTTTTGTTGTTGTTGATGTTCAGTTTTGTTTTGTTGTTTTAAGAAAGCAAAGAGAAGATTCCAGGAAGGGGAGCGTAGTCATTTAAATGTAAAAAGAAGATCAGCAGCTGGCTTTAAGGTGGAGGTAGGGTTTCCCCAAGACCAGAGTTGTAATGGCGGCCAAAGCCTACCACCCTCTGAAGACCAGCCCACCCATGAGAGCGGCAGGCTCCACTGAGGCCACAGGTCCTGCTATTGGAGGACATTCACAAGCCCCTGATGCTCTCCCTTCTGCTCTAAGCAGGCCAGCTTCTGAACCCTAAGCTGTGTAGGATGCCACTCTAAAGACAGAGAGATAGTAGCTGCGAAAATAGAGGAATCAGAGGGCACACGGTTGTGTTTTTTGTTCCTTCTCTCTCTCCTCTCTCTCTCTCTCTCTCTTTCTCTCTCTCTCTCTCTCTCTCTCTCTCTCTCTCTCTCTCTCTCTCTCTCTTTCTAGGAATGAGTTTGAAACTGAAGCATCTGACCTGTCCCAGGGATGAGAGCACTAGGTTTCAGATAACCCATTCCCACAGGTGCTGCTCTGCTCTGCCCCATGCTTGCCTGGAGGGGCTAGGGTGAAGGTAGATGGCCCTCAGGTAAGAGAGGGGACAGGTGGCAACTTGAACCCACACATTGGACTTTCCATGAATAAAATGCAGAGATGTTTACAGAAGCTGGGGGATGGGTGATAGAGGGAGAGGGAGAGAAGGAGGGGGCAGAGGGAGGGCTCCTTGGAGGTGACCCAGTGACAGTATATGCACATAGATGTGTAAGGCCCCAGGCTGCTTACTTCAAGCAGCAAGCCTACAGGACAGCCTCTCCTTTCACAAGATCAGGTTTCTAATGCAGGAGCTAGCCCCACCCCTTCTTCACAGGCTGCTGTACTCAGAAGCAAATGATTTCGCGTTCCTGAGAGAGGATTGTACAAAGAGAGTACTCATTAGAGGGGACTCAATCTGTCAGGTGCCGTTATATTAGGATCAGAGAGTCATCAGAAAATGACTTTCATCCCGGTCCTAGCGGAGAAGTCACTGCACGGCACCCCCTGGCACTGCGGAGCGCAGCGGCGCTGATTTACGCACTGGTTTTTCATTAACGGCGCCGAACACGCTTCTCTGTATTCCCATCCTTTGCCGGCATGCTGCATCTCTCCCCCATAGTTCTGACATTTGGATTTTCCCCTCGCTAATTGACATGCCTGTCGCCTCCTTCTCCTGGTGTCCATTTCTGGAACTGCTATTTGTATGTTGCACGATATTTTGTCAGGAATAAAATAAAACTGAGATCCCATTTCGTGAAAATGCTGTTGCCATAATGCTCAGGAGAACAGGGGGAAGAGAGAGAATCAAGTCTTCTTAAAATCTACCTTGTATGCAGGTACATTTTTAAAAGTTCTATTGTGTTCTGACTTATTGAACAGTGCATTTTTTTTTTTCTTTTACATTTAGCTTTCATGGCAGAAGGGGGTGGGGAGAATGAGACAGCTAGAAGCTGAGGTGAAATGAATATCTGTTGAGGTTGTAGGTTTCAGAAAGGAATGACAGCCTTCCTATTTCTTAGGGATGGGAACTAGAACTAGCTTCTTGATTCTATTCCCTTTATGTGTATGTTACCTGAGAGAGATTGCTATACTGCAGCGATGCTTTCAGAATGGTGCCCTCTTCCAATCTGTGTGCGTAACAATTTGAAAAATAGAAGGAGGTTACCTAAGACTTAGGTGTTTAGGATCAATTACTGATCGGTTTCAGGATTGACTTAAATATCTCCTGCTGTGAGATCCTGAAATGGAAGCCTTCCCATGATGCTTTGTGAGCAGGTAACAGCATTTCAGTTTCTACAGGTGCACACTGGGCTCCTCCAAGATTACCTATTGAATAAGATGCCGCTGGTGGCTTTGCTAACCTTTCATTACCTGCTCTGCTGATACTCTTTCCAGCCTCTGTGCTATTTTTTCCTCCCTGACGCTTGTGAGCAAGGCTTATATCACACAGCCTGCTCTGCCTGAGTAATTCACCAAGAGAGTCCCACACAAATCCTTGTGGGTGATAATATTTCATCACTTAGACCTCAATGGACATATACCAAAGGGAGATATTTTAAAAATGCCTAAAAATGGGAGAAGAGCTAAACTTTGCCTCTTACAGGGAGGGGACACCTGTGAAATGTTGCCGGTGGGAGGGGTTAGAAAAAGGGAAGGCGTGGGAAGCTGGGAGTAATGACACCTGACAACAGACTGTCCTCTGCTTTCAGGATTTTTTCAAATGTCTGTCATATCCCCATCACAAAAGGGTTACATTCTTCCCTTCCCCCACACTGGGATGCTGCTCATCCTTCATGTCCAGTAATTCAAATCTGTGGGCAGACGGGCTTAAGAACATTTCCAATGAATTAAGCAATACACTCAGTGTTTCCTTTTTGTTTTGTTTTCCTCACCAGGGTCCTGTATAAAGTATGACGCCCTTCTATCTGTGGGTACTAGGTCCATTGTGAATGTGGAAAGCCTTGTTGTGTATAGAGAATTTGAACTCATCTTGTGGGCAAGAGCCTCCCTGTAAAATATGACTGTTAACGTAATGCTCTGTTCTTCACCAGGGTTTCACTGTGCCTAGGTATGGTATAGTCACTGGTGGGGGCAGACAGAGCCACCAGTGACTGCGTGTGTGTTTTCTGAAGCCTCCAGAGGGTTCTGCATAACTAACTTTGCCCCCAGGGGGTTCTGCATAAGCAGCCAGTGAGGACAAGAGCGCTATGCCTCCTTTCACCTGCAGTCAAGGGTCCTGTCTGTAGCAAGACTGCACGTTTGGTCATACATGGTCTTGATTGATTTTTCAGCCTTAATATATGTGCTAAGGACACGCTATGGAATTTCAATGATCACCTACATTCTTGCACTTTCATTTAAAAAGGGATGAAAAATAAGCCAGTTAGATATTTAGAGAGAAAGGGGTTTAGGGCCCCTAAAAGAAGAATAAATTGCTAAGGTTCAACTCGCAGACTTTTGGAAACTCCTTCCAAAGATCCTGGGAACCTTTACTCTTGATTTGAGATCTAGGACCCATTTCAGGCTAAAGAATTCTAAGCTACAAGTATATTTTAGCAAAAAGGGCCAAGACAAATCGGTGTTTTCGTGAGAAGTGCCTGGGAAGGTATTCCTCCCAGGTCTCAGAACGTTACAATTGAGTTCCTACCCTGACATCCTCCCGCTCTCAACACACCTCGTGCACAGCCCGACCTCTGTTCTCTCTCCTCTTTCCTCCACCATCCTCTCCACATGCTCAGTTTGGAAACAAGCACATCCTCTGAAACTGCACACTATGTTCCCACAAGGCGTTAAATAAGTAGGCTTTTCCCCCTTGTTCACATCCACTTATCATTTGTCCTGTGTGAGAAGCATTGATAAGACAAGCAAATGAGGCAACAAAATCAGGGGACAGTTTTTTGCAAGAGCCCAGGCAGCCGTATTATGGGGAGATGTGTGAGCAAATCAGTATGGCTGATGATTCATGGTCACATTTCTCCATGCACTGTTTTGTTTGCTTCTGAAATTTATCATCCCACTGTCTTCCGTAGAGCTTGGGAAAGTTCACAGGCACCACTTTTCCTTCTGTCTTGTTTAATGTATTCCAGGTAGCCATGTTCCTCCCTTCCTATAAAACCCTAACATTTCCTGGATGAGAGGAAGAGAGCAGTAACGGATAATCACTGTGATTAGTGTGCTACAGACTGGGCCTTCCAGGAGGTGAAATTGTGTTTCCCTAAAAGATTAACTGGGAAGAAGCAAAAAGTCTTTGGAATGCGCCCTCTTGTGGCCCATCGTTTCCCATTACTCAGAGAAGAAAGTGTGTAAAAACACTCTGCAGTAAGGGATTTTCGAAGAAAAGTCCAGAAGACTGGAATATGATGGTGGAAATCAACTCCACCTTAAGATAGCTTTCTTGGGGTGGGGGAAATAGCCACCCCAGCAAGCCTTGTTAGACCCCTGTTTGGGAAGTGCACCTTTGAAACTCATCTTCTGGAACTAGACTCTCCAAAAGGGAAGAATCAATGTTGCTTTCAACCATACCTGACTATGTAAGCATTTTCTAGTCTTTAATGTTTCATTTGTCTCTCTTCAATAAATGCTATCAATTGCCAACTTAATTACCAGAACCAGCCTATAAATTTGGCAGCATATGGGGACTCATCGATAGATTGTCATGATACATTGACTGGCCAGCTATTGTCACAAATCAAAATATGATACTAAGATATAGCAGTCAAGAAGGCCACTGACTTTAGTTTCAATGACAATGGTAGTGAGTGTTGGCTTGACATCTTCCTTTCCTTTAAGTTTTAACGTAAACACGGGGGTTCTGTGCCAGCCATGCAAAAAAATGGCTGGGCAATCTTGGGTGACATAAATAAAAATAACATAATTTTTGTTGGTTGGAACACATTTCAGAGAGTTTAAGAGTGATTCCCAGCCACCTACTCAATAACAACTCCCATCAGTTTTACAGAAATGGGGCACTTTCCACCTGAGCACAGTGGGGCAGAATCAGTTCAAAGAGTTCTAAGCACTTGAACTTTTGCAGTTCTTCCACTGCTGTGGCCATGTCTTGGCTTTATTCAGCCATCAAAGAGACTAGGAGCAACAACTAACTATGAGGAATCTTGCAGTTGAGAGGTGCATCTATGGTATGCATCTGAGGTAAGCGTACAGGTGACACTTATTGGCTGGAGTCTATGCTATACCAAATAGTTTATAAGGGAAAGAAAAATACATGTCCCTTGCTATTCTCCAAAAGTCTTTGACCTTTGACATACTTTGAATTTTATTGAAGTTGGATTATTCCAAAAGCAATAAAATGTTTTCAGATATTAACTATAATCATTCAGATGATAAATCTCTTTCCCAGGAAAACAGCAGCAAAGTACTCACATGGTGCTCTCTTTGGAGAATAGGTGTGCATATAGCAATCATCAAATCTGCGAAATCATACTAATACAACCTGAAGTTGGTGTGTGAAACTTCTCAGATGGGAAAAATGAGCAAGTGCAATCAACCTTGTCTAGAATCCAGCAGCTCACCCAAAACTGAGTTGTAAACTCAACCAGAAGTAGTTTTCCATTACTAACCTTAAACTTTAGTCAACATGTGAGCCAAGTGAATCACCTTTAAAAAATAGCTCAATTTCTTTCTAACTAAACACCTAGCAGAAAAGTTTTAAGCTCTGGCCGGTGTGTCTCAGTTGGTTGAGCGTCACCCCATGCAACAAGAGGTCACTGATTCGATCCCATGTCAGGGCACATACTCAGGTTGTGAGGTGCATAAGGGAGGCAATGGGTCAATGTTTTCCTCTCACATCAATGTTTCTCTCTCTCTCCATCTCTGTTCCTCTCTCTCAATTTAAAAAAACATTTAAAAAATAAAAGTTTTAAAAAACGACAAGATTTCACATAACTTAGTAAAAGAGTGGCACTGAGATGAAGTCAATAAAAATTATATATATAAAAGGTCAAATTCTTTCACTGCACAATCTTCCAATGCCAAGAGAGCAGCTTGCTATTCAAGTCAGCTAAGTGAGAAAGCAGGACATCTTGCTAGCACCAGGTGTATATTAAAAGTAGTCAATGTTTTAACGTAAAGGCATCGGTATACTTAGCCATCCGATGTGGTAAAGGCAATTGAGGAGGAGCTGCAATTAAGGCCATCCTGTGTGGCAACTGGCATATAAAAACTCACAGGGTCCCTCTGCGTCAGGCCAGGGAGCAGCCCTCTGGACTGCTGGAACCCATTCCCTGCGCAGGACCCAGCGCCATCAAACACTTTCTCTTCCACCTCGCTGGCCACAGGAAAGGCGGAGGGAAACTGGGTGGCAACTTGAAACCCCCTCCTGACTGACTTTCCTCCAAAAGCCTCAAAAAATAAAGTCCTAATCATCATGGCCTTGGGGGCCTCTATCCAGAAAGAGTTTTAGGGAAAGCAAGACCTTTAAAAGAATGTTGCTCTGATGAGAGAGCTAACCTACCCTGCCGGGAAGCTAACAGGACCTCAGGGCTCCTCAAGGGGGGGAAGCCAGGAAGCCAACCGGCCTGTGTTCTCCCCCAAAAGGATGCCGTGTCTCGGAGGGTTTTCTTGAAAACAGAACCTCTGAGTCAACAGGTTTTCGGGACTGGAAATTCTGAGTGCTGCCCTTAATGTTTACACTGCTGCTGCGGCAAACTTTCCAGCAGAAGTGCTGGGAGCCCCTGCACGTACTTCACTGGCCATATGCTCTACCCAACAACACAATGGCGTCCCTTCCACCTAGGTGTGCCAGGCCATAGGATTCCTCAGCCTGGCCGGACCATGAGGCTAACATGGCATGGACCTAGCCGTGTGCCCAGGCTTGCATGGGCTGGTAGGCATGCAGAAGGATCTGTGTCACAGAACTCAGAGTGACCCGGCTCCAGGTCTCCGCCTCCACTTTTTTGACAGGTATTTTCTCTTCAGCAACAGGTTAGGGAGGTCCTGAGCCAAAGATTAGAATCTATTTATTAAAGTTCTTCCTCTTAAGGATTGAGTGAGAGTTCAGTGTAGTATCTGAGAGCACTTTGTCAAGGTTGCATTCCTTGGCAGAGAGCGCTTAGTAACTTTACAGAGAACAAAACTCTTTTTTTTTCCTCCTTCCTTTCTCAGCTCAGAAAGCAAAAGTCAGTGTTTTTAAAAGTGACTGCCGGGTCAATGGCAACTGTCCCCTGAAGTCAGTCGCTCTTGGCTGCCTAGAATGAGACGCCTGTACTCTCATAGACAGACTTTCTGGAGGTAAAAGTGAATGTCACTCCTATAGGGTTGCCCTGCTTCTCTGCCATGGCCCCTGATTGGACTCGTAAAGGGAAGGTTTGTTTTAAGACAGTGACTTCATCTGTGCCGGACCACCCACCCCAATCCTACACTCCCCACCCCGCCCCCGCCCCCACACAAACTTTGGATGGGGTCCCCCCGCCCCCCAAAGCCTCCTGAGTGCCCCCGCAGCCCCCTGACATGCCCCAGCTTCCTTCCATCAGGCTGCTCAGACCTGGTTTCCCAGACCAGGCAAGAGAGACCTCTCCCAGACCAGCTTCCAGCTTCAGCTTGGCCCCGGAGCTCCCTCCGGGTGCCCCCGGGGAAGACAGCAAGTGTAAGCTGGCCATCGCGAGCCAGGCTCCTGAGTTCCACGTCTCTGAAGTCCTCTCCCCCCTCATGAGCCCCCCTCCGCCTGCCTGCCTGCCACCTCCACCTCCTAGGATGACCCTCCCAGGCGGCGTCCAGCTGGAGGGAAAAGAAGTTGCTCCTAGGACAGTGAGGGAAAGACGCCCCCCCCCGCCCCCCGCCCCCCGGGCCAGCACCCACCTGATTCCGCAAACGTGATGATCTCGGAGGTCTGCTCCATCAGTTCATTCATTTCTGCCCTCCTGCCGATGTCATCCTCTATCTCCACGTACCCGTGCTCCCCCACTTTGCCCACATGGAGCTTTTTGATGGCGTTCAGAAGCGCTGCCTTGGGCACCGGCTGGGTGACCTCGGGTCTCTTCTTCAAGTGCAGCATGTTCAAGATGTGCTTTTTGACGGCCTCCACCATCTCCGGCTGGGCGCTGGGTACCTCCTTGGGCAGGGTGGTCAGTGCACAGGACGGGCAGGCGGGGTCCGCCCCGGGCCCCTCGGATCCCGGGGTAGGGGAACTCCTCACTATAATCCAGCAACTCGCCAACAGAAATCCTCGCAGCCAAAGCAAGGGCATCCTGGCAGCAAAAGTTGTTGTGGTTGCCTTTTTAAAAGGCCCTGCTTGTCCTCCCCCCGCACGCACAGGTTTTTTGTTTGGTTTGGTTTGGTTTGGTTTTTTTTCCTTCTCCTCTTCAGCAAATTCTCTGGAACGAGAACAAAAAGTTTTCTGTGAAGTTTTCTTTGCAGGTTCCCTCTCTGAATGCAGTCAGTGCTGTAGGTTTGTGGCTGTCAGGGAGGAGAGTTCTGACTGTCTCCGAGTAAGAGAAGGAGGGAGGGAGGGAGAGAGGGAGGGAGAGAGAGAGAAAAAAGGGAGGGAGGGAGGGAAAGAGGGAGGGAGGGAGAGACAGGGTGGGGGGGAGACAGAGACAGAGAGGATGGGGGGGGGGAGGGAGAGACAGGGAGAGCGGAGAGAAGGGGACAGAAGAGAGAGGGAGAGAAGAGGGGAGAGGGAGGGAGGGAAGGAAGGAGGGAGAGAGAGAAGGAGAGAGGGAGAGAGGGAGAGAGAGGACGATTGGCCCTAAGTGAGTGAGTGAATGGGAGAGGGAGGGAGTTTGGGAGTAGAGGCTGTGATTAGGAAGGGGAGGGAAAGCCGTTTTCTGACAGGCTGCTCTCCTGCTGCTCACTGCTCCCTCACACACACCTCTCCAAATATCTCCCTTCTCGGGAGTTCCACTTTCCCTTCTGAAAGACGTGCTCCTAATTGTGTTCTACTATTGTTTTTGCCTCTGCCCAGTCCCCTTGCTTCACCTTCTTCCTCTTTTGGAGAGGAAAAAAAAAATACTCCAAGTAAAGACACTGTCTCAATCCTTCACTGAACCGGCTGCCCCCGCCGCCCTCCACTCTCCTGGCCACAGCCTTGGCCGGCTCCCAGCTCCCTGGCCTCCAGAGTGGGCTCAGGGTGCGGGACGTCAGGGGGAAGGCAGGGCAGGTCGGGAGGAGGGGTAGAGGACTATGGGGCACAGGGCCAGTCAGGAGTTCCAGCTTGAGGGAATCCCAGAGATCTTCCGGGCTGGCTCCCCATTCATTCATAGTTAAACGCTCAGGATCGTCCACGCTGGCAGGCGATCTGACAGGAGCGAGCGCCACAGAACTTTTGTTTGGGGTCATCTAATCCACTGACTTTTCCCAACTGCAGGATGCCGCTGGGCTGGGCACTCTGCAGATCCACAGGCAGGCAGGCAGCATTTTATGTGTGCCAGTCATCTGAAGCACTTTTCCCTCTGCTCCTCTGCTCGGCAGCCACCCGCTCCTGCCCTGCACACACACACACACACACACACACACACACACACACACACACACATACACACACTACAGCCCACCACCACTCGCCCTGACTTCATAGAGAAAATGCACAATTCACTTGGCCTTTCCCACATTATGTCACACAAATAGTACGCTCTCACAACTTGAATTACTGGTCCTGTGGGGGGAAACATCTCTAAAATACACTGGCGAGTTATTTTTTCTGTCTTGTGGGGTTTATTGCAGCCCCCACCCCATCCTGGACCCGTGTGTTCAGGGACTGGCCCCTGGGCGGCTTCTTTCTCTCTCAAAGGAGCAGCACAGATGAAATCATCCTGGATTTCAGCGTTCCCAGTCAAAGAAAAATGTGGATTTTTAAACAAAGCCTCGCTGAGGTTGTTGTTGTTGTGTTTTGGTTTTTTTTTTATTCTCCTCCCTGCCCCCGCCCCAGCCCCTTTTTTCATTTTCTGTCTTAATGCTTTTATCTTGCAGAAGTATCTTTAAGAGGTCCATCTGTTAAAGCTTTCCTTCCCTCTGGGTTTCTTTCCCACACATAAGCCCTCTCGGTTTCTGTAGATACAGTCAGCTTATATCTGACACCTAGCGTGTTCAGAGCAGTATAGGCAGGCATGACAATTCGGAAAAGGGGAGGAGAAAGTTAATAAATGCCATGGCTGGATGCATAAGATCGGAGGGCAGGGGAGGAGGGTGAGAAAGTTGTGGCACTGAGTGAAAAATGACGGTTTGCACAAGTAACAACGTTTTCCTGAATTGCATACACTGTCCCCCCTTCCAAAAACAATCACTGGCAAGACTTTCTGTGCCACAAGCCCTTTATCACCTTTGGAGTTTCACCTCCAGGAATGCCAGTTACTCCGCCGATATTGTTAAGACTGTCAACATTCCCTCACCAGCCTAATGCTTTAGTGAGGGGTGGTGGAAAAAAAAAAAATGGGGAAGGGGACATTTGCATTATAATTGTTTAATAAAATAGCTTTGCAATATAATACATACTATAATCAAGCTATTTGGCATTACAGATGCAGTATCCAAAGCATTTTGTAGTCCAATTAAGTTTTACAATAGAGTCTGACATAGAACTAGAAGTTGAATGACTCCAAACGACACCAGAGTCCTAATAAGCAGCATTTAGACAGTGCAATTTATCAGCATCAGGATTCCCTCTGCGGGGATATGTGTGTGTTCCCTACCTTTGCTGTTTGTGAATGTAACCCTTCACAAATAGCTTTCTCTTTGGCATGTGTATCCCTCTCCATGTGCTGAATAGGTTGCACAAACACATCATCTATCCGCCTGCTGCCCTATTACAAGCTGTGTCAACCTGCCTGGATGGTATAAGAAGGCACAGACCATCCTGTGCATGGAGTGCCAGTCAGTTGTAAAATTCCCTCTAAGCATCCTCACTATGAGCAGCTCCCAAGGAAGAGTTAAAAAGCATTACCTTTCCGGTGCTCTCTCTTTCACCAGCAGCCTCTTGTGTCATGTGGTCAGAGCTGTCTGAGTTCCTCTTCATGGTATTGGCTCTGAACTTTTATACTGTACTACTTACTTGTACACTCACACATTGGTACCACTCAAACAGGAGGGCTGGGGCTTTGTTTGATTGGTTAGAATCAGCATGACATCAGCAGATGACTAGTTTTCCAGTGTGAGGCATATTTCATAATCATTATCTAATGGAAAGACTTTTTTAGCTGCTTTTGGGGTGATCCCCGAGGCAGGAAACCTCTGGCTGACTAGACTACCTTAAAGAAAACTACTGGAATCAGTTATATCTCACTGAGTATCAGCTTCCAACTTTTCTTTTACTATTTGCACACACACACACACATACACACACACTTCTCATTATATTCAGGTTCAGTTTTATGTCTTCACATAAAACATCTGTTACTTCATGAAGTTACCTCTATTTACAAAGTATTTTATTGTTTCTTACAGGCAAGAACATTCACAGTGCCCTTTATAGGGATTCTAATTTTACTTTTTAAATAAGATATTCCATTGGGGGGGGGGGGGGAAGAAGAAGAAAGCATGTAGACTTATATGAGGATGGTCTCCCCTGCTCTGACAACCCTATTATTTTACATCATGAAATTGAATGCCTGCTTCATAAATCATTTACCACCAACAACTTTGGAAATAGTCATTCTCCACAGGTAAACATTATTAAGTATCCTTCCCAATCTTTAAAATCCTCCTTCCTCCCCCCCCCCCCCCGACAATAATCTCATATATTATCCTTCTTTATCAGATCTTGAGGTCTTATGATTTCTAAATGGTTACAAACATAACAAGAGATTAAAGAAAAGAAATTAACATTTCTCCTATAGGGGTTAAGTGGGTTGGGATTGTCTTTGTGTGTATGTGTGTGTGTGTGGGGGGGGGGGGTGTGTAGCAAGTCGGAAATCACACAGGAGGAAGGAATCTCCAGACCAGGATGGTGGAGAAGGATAGTTTGGAGTAGAGCTGAAGCATGAGCTGGGTCCTCATCCTAAGTTGAATAAAACGTGCAAAATTGGGAGCTAATGAAAGCCAGACGATCAGATACGTTGTTTTGCAGGCAGGAGTTAACATGCATAAAATAAACTTTTCACTGTGCCCACCAGCAAAATCCAGAGGCTCTGGCCTCCTCGTGTATAACCGAAGCTGGTTCCTCTAGGACACCATCAGTTTTCTGTGTAAGAGGATCCGCCTTGGCCAAACACAGAGAAAAGTGTGGATGCCGAGCTGGATGTGGGGGTGGGGAGCATTCGAAGAACTGCATGTGCAGAAATAAAGTGGGAAACTTAATCATTAGGTTGTACGGGAACAGGGGGAATCTGAGAAGGAAACATGGACACAGGAGCAGTGTTGGCTAACTCCACACCGGACCATCCGTTTGGACTTGCATGGATGGACTCAGACTCTTCATCCCAAAGGAGCTTCCCTACCCTATGGCATGAGCCCCTCATGGAGAGCAATGGCCTGCAAGGTGTCCGAACTCACCTCCCCCCACCCCCACCCATGGGAGAGCCTGCCTGACCCAGAAATAGCCCATGGGTTTGAGTTTGGGGGGGCCCACAACAGCCAACCTGGAGGAGACCCAGGCCCCATTGCCTACTGAGCACTCACTGAGGCCTCAGTGTTCTCTTCCACACAGTGGGATCCGTTCCTGAGTGGGATCCAGCGCCCTGCCTGGAGGAGCCACCCTGCCTGGGTGGGTGACTCACACCGGGTAGGCTCTCCGATGCCCACCCGTTGTGATGTCATCCACCTGAATCCCCCAAACTCCAGAGCTGAGACACCCTGGAGATGCCTCCTCCCTCCGTGCAAACGAAGGTGGGGGTGGCAGGGGAAGCAGGCATGCGAAAATAACTTCTCTGGAATATTCCGGGGGTGGGGGGGTGGGGGTGTCTGGGAGGGATCTTTTTTTTTTTTTTTTTCTCCTTCCAAACTCCAGGGTCCAACGTCAGCGGGGCCAGCCCAGCTCCTGTCAAGCATCTCTCCTCTTCCTTCCTCGCCCCGGTTTCTCTTTCACTTCCTGCCCCCTCCCCGCGCAGCTCCCCGCCCCCGGCCCCGCTGCAGCCGGCGGCTCGCTGCTGCTGCTACTGTACCTTGAGCAGCACCTGCTGGCAGCTCCCGGGGATCACGCTGCGGCGCGGCCGCCGAGCCCTGCAGAGCAGAGCGGCCGCCTCTATTTTTACCCGGAGCCCCACCAGCAAGGGCAAGCTCTTTTCAGGGCAGCTCTGGATTTTTTTTTTTTTTTTTTGCCCCCCTTTTGGCAGCTAAAGGATTCAGAGAGGGAGGTTGTGGGGGGATAAGGGTTCAGTGATCGCAGCTGGGAATGTCTGAATCGGTGCTCAGGGCCCAAAGCACACAGCCCCCAGTGTCAGGGTCCGGGCTGGGGACCCGCAGGCTGGCTGCTGGGCAGAGGGAGGCGCGCCAGGAGCTTGGCGGCCTCCCGTGGCGCTGGGCCCTGCCTAGCAGCTCCTGTGCTAGCCCGTGGCCCGCTGCCACCGCGGGGCCCACCGAGGGCAGCCGGCCGGCCCGATTGGCCGCTCCACAAAGCGCCCGGCTTTCTCCCTGGAGCGTTTGCTAAGGCTCCGTTCTGGCCTAGGGCAGAGCTGCCCCTGGGAGAACCGGCTGAGCAGCTTGCTGCTCAACAAGGAGCTGGGAGGGAAGCGGTGGTACCTTCTTTCACTGTAATTGCAAAAGGCAGGATGTGCCAGGGATTTATATTTAGAAGTTGCATGTTTCTACTTTTATGTAAATGGAGCAATTAGGGCTCGTCTTGCTTGCTGCTAACTCCAAGGGCTTGTGCCTTGTTGGGGGGGGGGGGGGGGGGTGGTGGAGAGGAGCTGATGTGTGTTCCATCACAATGAGAGTGGGTTAAAAGCACGGTTCCTTTAAGGATAAGGGCTCAATGGGGCAGCGAGGGGAGAGGCCAGTATCCCTGTTTCTCCCTGTGGTCCGTGGTGACACACCAGCGAACCTGGAGGGGAGTTTACCTGCAGCAGGGGCTGTCCCCAGGGAAAGTGAGCATCCAGCAAGGAGCAAGAATGTTCATTTTTTTTTTTTTTCTTCCCAAGCAAACCTCATGTCCTTCCGTTTCCACCCATGCTCTTTATGAATTGGTCTCCTTGCTCACCGCTTCTGCAACAAGGAAATGGCCCTGGGAAAGGAGGGCTGTTATTTTAGCTGCAGCGCACGCATTGCTGTTACTCAGTGAAACATACACGCCGGGAGCCGTGAGCATCCCCGGCAGGTGACTGGGAAGCTGTCCTCTGATTCAGCTGAAATAGCACGAGGCTGGGGCTTCAGAGCACGGACTGGGCTGCTGACAAATCAGGGTGTTGTAGTTCCTTCCCATGAAAAATCTGTTTCCAAAAAAGCATGATTTCTGCTTCATCCTTTCCGGGAGACAGAGCACGATACGTGACTATGGAGAGAAATAAAAAAGGACGCGAGGTGTTCACGGCAGTTGACGTGTTATTCTGGGCTCAGGGAGGGGAAAACCTTCCCTAGGTGGGCATGGTGACTCCCTCGAGGGGAAGCTGAGAATCAAGAAAGCGTGGGCAGAGTCAGGGTGATATTTGCTGCAGGGAGATGTTGGGAGCCTCATCAAATGCGTTTGGTGGAATATGGGATTGGCAAACCCTGCCTGTTTCCTGTACAGCCGGCTGTATGTATGTATGTATGTATGTATGTAGAGAGTTTTGGGACGAAGAAGGGTCAGTATTTCACATTCAAAAGTGTACTGGGAATCTGTTTGCTTTTAAGTTAAAACAGTGAATGAATAGAGCTAGAGAGTGAGACAGATTAAAAGAGAGAGAGAGAGAGAGAGAGAGAGAGAGAGAGAGAGAGATTGAAATTCCTCCAGAATTTAGTAGGAAAACAAGAGTCAGAAATAATTAATCCAAAACTGTCTTCCTAACCTCACATTTCCCTGAGAATCACTGGGCTATTCCACAAGGCCTTGTGCTCTGTGTAAGTGCTCTGTGTTCAGAGTATTTGGAAATGCCTTATCGGAACAGAGGGAACCCAGATGCTAGAACTAAAATGATTAGGGAGGGGAAAAATGTAAACTGTTATCCTTCAGTCTAGAGCAGTGGTTCTCAACGGGGGGTGGTTTTGCTTCCCAGAAGTCCTCTGAGAATGCAGACGTTTCTACTCGGCCTCACAAGATGGCGAGGTCCCTGGCATCTAGTGGGCAGAGACCAGGGATGCTACTAACTATCCTATCTGCACATACCGGCCTGCACAACAGAGAAATCCGCTGGCTAAGTGTTGGGTGCCGCAGAAATTGAGAAACCCTGATTTTGAGTTGTAATTTTAAAATCTCACAAAATTCCTTTCCCATCCATGCCCGAAAGGGCCTTGGCAACCATAAAAAATAATAATTCAAGCAATTCTGCCTCTTCCTGTGATTTGTGCTTCCTGATTGATGAAGACCCACAGGCTGTTGTCTCCTCCCCACCTCCCACCTCCCATCCCCACCCTCCCCACCCCCACCACCAATTTTCCAGGTGGCCTTGGTACATTTCCTGCTGGCTTTGGGTTCTAACAAAAAAACAAAAAACAAAAAAAAGATTCTTGGTGACCAGCAAAACAATTATATGAGTTGGCCAACACCCTAGTTGTTAGGAAGCAACAGGCTTGTGGAAAAGAGTAAGTGAATGAGGAGTTGAGTAACTCATTTGAGCAATTCAGTAGCAGATAAATCCACGCAATAGAGAATCCTCGGAAGCAAAATTCACAAAGGCCAGATTGCCATGCCTTTCTCCCAGAGCAGACAGATAGGATGTCACTTGATTTTATTTGTTTAATACATTAAGGGAATGACACACCATGTCCAAGGGGAGAAGACAGGGTGCTTTGCTAAATCCTAATGCGTCTTCCAAGCAAGATGATACTCTCTAAACTTCCTCTTTAAGAGGAGGTGGGATGCCTGTTGAAGGCAGGCCATGGCCTTGCAGGGGTTGCCCTATTGGGAGGACTGGGGGAGCTGTGATGAAGGACTCCCTATCATGGGAAATCATGATAATCATCAACAAACGTTGGTGAGACACACAAAAGGGAAGTTGCCTGGATCCAACAGGCTTAGATGTGAAATGCCAGCCCCTGCGTGATTGGGCCAGCTTCCCTGACTCATCGCTTAGTCCCTGAGTGATTTGGATCATCCAGAAGGAGACGGCCGGTCAGAGACTGTGGCAAGATGAAGAGAGGCCATGGGGAGGATGTATGAGACACGCCGAGGCCATCTCATTAACTCTGGCATGTGAATCAGAGGCTCTTCAGGTAAATGGTCATTTTTGGAACCAGACACTTCAATCAACCTCCCAATGATTCAGAGACACCCGGGTTTCTTCCCAAGAACTACTGAGTACTTGTGAGAAACTCACTATGTAGAGAGGAATAGTCACAAATGACCTCTAGAAAAGAACATCTATAAGGGGGGATGGAGGGGAAACCAATATTAACACTAACTCAAAAGGATAACTATGTCCTCAAAGTATCTCCTGACCAACATACATTTCGAAATTGATTATCATATTATAGCTCAGTTCTAAATGCAATCAACAAACATCTGCCACAGCAGTTGACCCTATATTGCCCCAGAAGATTATGAGAGGTACTCACAAAAGAACATATAACAGCTATTGTAAGCGTTTTTCTCACCTGGATCCTCTCGGGTCATAAGTCCCATGTTGCTGATTCGAGGACATATAGGTTTAGCATCTAGATTCCATTGGACTTAGGTAAGAGAGCAGAAATCCCGGTTTGTCTATCCACAAAGCTATCCCACGACCTGTTCCCAGATTGTAGCTTCAGAGGGGAAGGTAGAATAGGCTGGGGCAGTCCTGTGTGTATTTTTTTTTATCAGTGAATTGCTGTTTGCCTTGTGTGCTGATAGAGAGAGTCCAAAGGTTCTGCCCTCTGTCGAAGAGCCTCTGAGGTATGCCCAGGCCCGCACGCTGGAGCGCCGCTGTTCCAGACTCTGTGTGCTTTCCTGTACATGACAGTGTGCTCTGGCCGAGGCTCAGCTCAGTGAGTAAATATGTCTAGGTGCCCCACTCTAATTTTAGGACGGTCAAGTCTGTAAAAGTGAAATAGCAAGCAGGACTTCTGTTCATTTTTATGCAAAGCAAACTAATTAAGCCCAATATTCTAAACGTTGAACTGGAACCACTGGATTCTACAACTAGTCTTACACTTTCAAACACACACATACCACCACCACCACCACCACCAAAAAAACAAACAAACAAAAAAAACACAAACAAACAAACAAACAAAAAACACTTATGGCCACAGTCATTTTTCTTAATACGCACTGATTTCCTTTTAAAAAATGAGATAGAAAGATGAATGTAGGAAGAACCAATCTATTAGAAAGCCAAAGCTTCAGAAAACCTCCTTCCCAAAGATCAAGAGTTAATTTGTGATGACTACATGAAGAGGGGCAGAAAGCCAATCATGTAATGTTGGCCAGTTCTAACATCATTTAACTATAAAATAAGAATAATTAAAATGGTGCTCCCTGTAGGGGGAAAAAAAAAAAAAAAAAGTCCACTCAATAAGTTCCCCAAATTTCAAGGAGCTTTTGTTTCATTAGATGCTGTTAGCTTCATGTTAGTCACAGGGAAGAAAAAAATGCCCACATCCACACGCACGACTAAATGTAGTCAGTTTGCTCAGCTGCTGCTGATGTCACTGCTGCCCACTTGGAGTGAGTTACTGTAATAATCCCCCTTTCATTAATCATAGGCTGGAGGAAGCAGAAAGTAGGTGACATCATTAGGCAAAGGACTGGCTAACTCATGCTCCAACTTACTCAGCTTTATTATAACATTTCTCAAGTGTCATATGAAAGCGATTACCATTTCACACTTTCCCCCTCTGAGCAATCATCTCTAACCTTCAATCCAAATTCTCATTAAAAAGAAAAAAAAAAAAAACCTCAGTTTTCAGATGGAGGCGTACAAAGGCCAAACTTCACCAAGGGCCCTTGTCCGAAGAAGACAGGTCCTCCTCAGAACAGCTTCCTCCTTGAACTTAAAAGGAAGACAGTCCTTAGAACCGTCTCATCCCAAATGACTCCTGCTTTATTCTGGCCCTGGTGGCGTCTAGTTGAAGATGTCAAGACACCCTGAATAACGTGGGAGGGCACAGCTACCTATGGCCTCGTGGTTCCCAAGATGCAGGCTCTGCACCCCAGGGTCTGAAATAGGAAGAACCCATGTGAAGCTGTGCTTAAAGGGTGTGATTCTGCAGCCCGACTACCTGGATTCAAACTCAGCATTTATTCTTTTCACTATCTGATGAGTAGCTGAAAAAGTAGCATCTCCATAATGCTTTTGTCTCAGGAGGAAGACATGTTTTTACCATAGGCCGAGCTATCTTTCATCCTCTTAAATTAGCAGCTTGCAGCCCTTGCAAAAGCAATTTTATAGATGTTTTCATTCATCCCTTTACGTGCAGTCCCATTCCGAGGATGCTTTAAGGAGTCCAAATAAAGCTGACTTGGGCGTGTGTGAGAGACTGGATGGCAGACCAGAAGAGAAGGCTGGGTTTTGTAATATTTGGATAGTAATGAAACTGGCTCAGCTCAGGCCCAGCGCAGTAATTACACAGGGTAATTTATTACTTGGGTTCACCTTTACTCCGCATTGAATTATAAACACTGTAGCAGGTGAGTGTTTTGGCTCCCCCAAATGATCAGCTAGTGCAGGAAGGAACTGCCAGACCACGTGACACGGTAAGTAAAATATTAATACAACGCGCGTATCCACTTCAGGATCTCTCCAAACTGGAAGCTTACTTTAGACAGCAAAAGATGCCAGGATATCTGCTGCCCCCTAACTGACGCCAGAAGAATAGCAAGTACTTTGAAGAAGCAATGTAGGGATTCAGGTAGAATTGGTGGTTGTATTAGGTTATAGGTGTAAATGGGACCACTTCCATCAACCTGTTTGTGGTCAGTAAAGCCAAGTGACTGGGTTGAGTGATGTTTTGCCCCACTCTTCTCCAAGAAAGGAAGTCCTGGACCAGGGCAAGGAATTACCAAGCAAAAGACATCAACACTAGCTGTTGGTTAAGAGTGTGACCAAAGGAAATTAGCACTTGGGCATTTAAATCTATGTATTCTACTTATATACAAATGTCTGGAGGGACTTAGGAAAGTGATATGCCCATTAGAGAAAGTGAGAAACCTCAAGTTAGAATGCTTTTGGCTTACGGAGCATCCTTGACCTAGGTCAGTGGTCGGCAAACTGCGGCTCTTTGACCCCTTGAGTGTGGCTCTTCCACAAAATACCAGCCTGGGCGAGTCTATTTTGAAGAAGTGGCATTAGGAGAAGTTTAATATTAAAAAATTTGGCTCTCAAAAGAAATTTCAGTGTTGTACTGTTGATATTTGGCTCTGTTGACTAAAGAGTTTGCCAAGCACTGACCTAGGTGAACAAGCTATTGTGCAAGTAGGAAGAGGCTGGGGTGCTCTCTTCTGGTGCACCAGTACAGAAAGAAAAAGGCAGCAATAAGGGGAACCTTCTTGCCCTCCCAAAATTATAGCTTTCTGAATGGCATCCATTCTAATTTTAAAACTAACACACAGCTTTTAAATAAAATGTAGAAAGTTAAAAGGAATAGTAAATGGGTATAGCCACCATGGAAACCATTATAGAGGTTCCTCAAAAATATAAAGAATAGGGTTACCATATGACCAAGCAAGTCCAATATAAGGTGACAAAAAAATTGACTTTGAGTGGCAAACACAGTATATAATATATAGATGATGTACCATAGAAATGTACACTGAAAATTAATATAATTTAATTAAACAATGTCACTCCAGTAAATCTAATTAAAATATATTTTAAAATAATTTTCTAAATAAAAATTGGCAATAGGATGAATTTATTGTGAAAAGATTGTAATTTTGACTTATAAAGTATTATTTGCAACTATACGAAATTTAAAATAAAGCATTAACATTGTTATTTCAAAAATATATAAATCTAATATAATCATCTCTCCCAGAAATGTTATCTCTTGTGATTTTTTTTATATGAAAACCATTTTAATAGGTGTGAGAAGCTATCTATTGTGGTGTTATAAAATTAAATTTAGCCCAACCAGCATGGTTCAGTGGTTGAGCATCAACCTATGAACCAGGAAGGAGGTCACAGTTCAATCCCTGCAGGGCACATGCCCAGGTTATGAGCTCGATCCCCAGTGGGGGCTGTGCAGGAGGCAGCTAATCAATGATTCTCTCTAATCATTGATGTTTTTATCTCTCTCTTCCTCACCCTTCCTCTCTGAAATAAATGAAAACGTATTTTGCCTAGCCAGTGTGGCTCAGTGGTTGAGCATTGACCTATGAACCAGAAGGTCACAGTTCGATTCCTAGTCAGGGCACATGTCTGGGTTGCGGGCTCAATCCCCCAGTGGGGGGCTGTGCAGGAGGCAGATGATTAGTGATTCTCTCTCATCATTAATGTTTTTATCTCTCTCTCCCTTTCCCTTCCTCTCTGAAATCAATAAAAATATTTAAAATATATACATATATTAAAAACAATCAAATTTATTAGGGTGACATTGGCCAATTAAATTATATAGGTTTTGGGAAGAGATTAACCAAAGAACTTATATGCACATATGCAAAACCCATGGACATAAATAATAGTGCTGTGAAGGCCTGGGGAGAGAGGAGGGAATGGGGAGACGGTCTAGGGAAAAGGTTTTAAGAATCACAGACTCTGTTCCCAGATACAAACTTTAAAAATTATTCCACAGAGTTCTGCGTCACCCTCACTCTGGCATCTGATAGTAATCTTGTATCTTGGCCCTCGAGTTAGAATTTCAATTAAAAATAGCAACAACAATTAACTAGGAACAGTTGTTTCATAATATTGCTTGAGTAAAAAATAAAATTCTATTTATTTTGAGGCATCATAGAGTACCTTGGTATATACTTCTTACAGAAATTACCTTCTGAGGAGAAAACAAAGCAGACAAGAAATAATAATTGAAGGTCAGAGTCTTAGGAAGCTTTATATTTAAGAGGTGAGTGGAGAAAGAACTCTGAGGAGGAGCCAGATGTGAAAGGGAAAAACAAGAGAGAGAATTTCAAGAAAGCCAAGTGAAGTGAGAGTTTTGAAGTGTCAAATGATGCAGGACAATCAAGTACAGCACAAACAGAAACCTTCAGTAGCTCTGACAATTCGAACTGGTGCTGGTTCTAGCCCAGCCTGGTCAGCTGCATGATTCTGGGCAAACTTCCGTGGGAGAACTAAGGAGATTCAGCAAAAACAAAGAGAACTGGAAAATACAAGAGAAGAGAGAGAAGCAAGTGTCCTGTAGTAATAAGAAAGTATAGATTGATTTAAAAACAGACCCATATTCAGACCATGTCTTGTCACCTCCACCACTGCTACTTTGGTCAACCACCCTCCCATTGATTCGAATGTTCCACCACACCTGAATTATTGTAGTTCCTTTCTAGCAGATCTTCCTACTTTCATCTTTGCCCCCATGGAGCTGAGAACTCAATATTCAAAGTGACCCTTTAAAAAATGTAAGAGTGTTGAGGTCCTTTCTCTGAAGCACTCCCATCACTTCTCAACTCGCTCAAATCCTTAGTGTGGTAAGAAAGAAGCTGTAGAGTCTGGCTCTGTCCCTGATCACATATTCTTCTCTGTTACATGCTGCACTCTGTAATCCACCCACATAGGCCCCCTTGGTTGGGATCCCTCTGATACACTGAGCCTCCACCTGACTTCCTTGTCAGTTGTATTCTCCTCTATTGTAATTTATTTTCCCAGTGAAAAAGAAGGTAAGGTCATCTACTAACAGCGATGAACCTTTATGTGGTGGGCATGGTGGGATGATAAGTTTGAGAAGATAGTTGAAAGTTTGAAATGGTGGCAAGGGGTAGGAGATGAAGCTCATTCATAACACCTCCAGGCAGCCTTAAGGACTATTGAGTTGGACCACACTGAAATGTCACCAACCACATAGTTGTTTTGTGTTAGCCAGCAGTATTCTTCACCCCCAAGTGTAGAAGAGAAAAAAGTTAATTGTTTAGATAAAGCATTGCTGTCCAGTAGAACTTTCTGTGATAATGTAAATGTTCTATAATCTGTGCTGTATACTATTTGGGCATTTGAAAAGTGGCTATTGTAACTGGTCACCACATTGGACAGTGGGTGTGGAGAAATCCAGAGTCAGGTTCTGGCAAAGCCAAAGCCATAAAAAGGCAACAAAAAAAAATAGGAGTAATAGAAAAGTCAATAAAGACATGGTAGATGAACTTGATAAAGAAAGAAGTGACTCCAGGAAACAACTGATAAATTTGTGTAAAATATAATCCTCCAGGAATTAGAAACATTAATGATGTAAAATGCTGTGTTTGGAATGAGACACACAGAGCTGACAGGGAGTGATTCTCAAAGAGTGAAATAATTGATGTTTAAGCTTTCAAAAGGCAAACAATTGTAAATGGTGATAAATGCAAGGTATGGCCCATGGATAAATTTGTTATGTGGAGTGGATGTTAAAGTCCTTGGTGTTAAGGAATTCAAATGCCTATAAGGGAGGGTTAGATTAAAAATAAATAAATAAAATAAAAAGCTGAGGCAGTATAAGGCGTACAACATGTACAACTGGATAGCCAACACCTCAAAACCTTGTCTTTGTGTGAGGGACACAATGTGATGAAGATAATGCCATTGTTATTTATCAATTAACAAGCACTCATCTCTTCTAGGCACGCAACAAGTGCTTGGTATTATCTTATTTAATATTTGAGCAACCTTTTGAAGTTGGTTTTCTTATCTAGGGATGAAGCCACTGAAGCCTTGAAAGACCAAATAACTTGTCCAAATATTTATACTGAAGGTGCAATTGAGCTAGGATTTTAATTTAAATAGCTTTGCACTAAAGTTCAAATGCTTTAGCTCTAAACTCTATTGACTTCTTATTTGGAGCAGCAGTCAAAAGCAAAGACTCTGACTTTGAGGCTCCTGTCCACCTCATCCTCTCCAGGATCTGAGAGCTGCAGGAAAACATGCATGCTTGGTTGAGCCCATGGAGGACTCAGTGTCAGAGAAGATTAGGTGGTGGAGCAAGCATTGAGGGTGAAAAATGAGACTGAGTGGTAGTTTATTTATGGTGAAGCAAAGTGAGTGGAATATTAGGAAGGGGTGCAGTCAGAGGAAAAAGAATGATGTCACAGAACCCTCTGAAGGGATTTACTGGAAAAGACATATTCTTAGAAGGCCTTGGTTGGGGATAGGACATATTCTTAGAAGACCTTGGTTGGGGATATTAGAAAGGACATATTCTTAGAAGGCCTTGGTTGGGGATAGTGCAAAAGGCTGGCAAGCAAACATTAATTGACCTTGAATTTTCATACTTAAAATACAATATATATGATATTATTGATACAATATATATGATATAAAATACAATTTCTAATGCCATAAGAAAACTTTCAAATATAATGATTACATGTATTATAGATGTTAGAAGAGCACTAAAGATTTAAAAATTTTAAATTTTGGAGTGCCTCCTTTGCATAATAGCATTTAACTGGTTCTTGCTACACTTGCTGTCATGAGGATTTTACAAAAAATAAAAATTTCAGCCAAAACCCGTTTGGCTCAGTGAAAGGTCCCAGGTTCGAGTCCGGTCAAGGGCATTTACATTGGTTGCAGGCACATCCCTGGTAGGGGGTGTGCAGGAGGCGGCTTGTCAATGTTTCTCTCTCATCGATGTTTCTTCTTTTCTATCTCTCTCCCTTCCTCTCTGTAAAAAAATAATAAAATATATTTAAAAATAAAAATAAAAATAAAAATTTCAGAAGGCTTGGAGGAAGAGTGGGCATGAATCTTAATCTACACACAGGTGGTAAGAATAGGGGACTTACTTTGTTTTTCTATAATTACATTACTTCTTTTTTGAAATATGTTTTTATTCACTTTGGAGAGAAAGGGAGAAGAGAAAGACAGAAAAATCAATGATTAGAGAGACTTCTTCATATTTTGACTTTCGACCCTTCACTTACTTTTATTTTAACTTATATTCTTAATTTGTAAAAGTTCTTGTAGTGTCTCTATTTCTTTTTTATCTTTGAATTTAATTTCTTCTAAAATAGTTCTAAGGACACTTTTTGAAGTACCCTTAGAAATGAATCCTTCAGTGACCTAAATAGTTTTGTTTTCTCCATCAGCAGTTTTTTTCTGTTTGTTCATCTTCCATACACTTGGTTTTCCTCCTGCCTGGTGATCCTAGGTTGTCTCTTCATCTTTAAGATGAAGTATGTCAATTACCATTCCTGGCATATTAGTCACCAAAGCTGGAATGGATGGCCTTTGCAGTAGTCTAGGTAGGTCTGTTTTCAAAAAAAAAAAAAGCTTCTCCTCTAACTCTAGGAGACATGAGCACATAATTTTATTTCGTTTCATTCTCTATCTTAAGCCCTAATGCCTAGAATAGTACTTGGCACATATTAAGGATCTAAACAATAAGACCCCATTGTTGTTGTTTCCATACTGTACTTGACAAGACTGTTAGTGGATGCTAGAAGCCAATTCCAGCATGTCAGCAGGGCTGAATCATCTGGGATGGCTAAAAAGCATTTCCCCAAATCTGAATAATAATAATAATAATAATTTGCTGCCAGACATCTCAGGGCATCTTAAATCTGCATGTTATTGCCTCCTGTTGGCCATACACCTGAACAGCTGTAGGTAGTCCCCAAACTGACAATACTTCCGTACCCTACCCTTTGAAGTGTATTATATCCATCTTGACTTAGGACAAATTGTGTTAATAAATAGCACAGGGTCCTTAGACAAGGGGCAGTCTTTCAGTTCCTTTCGCTGAAGCTCCTCTGACCCCCAATGCCTTTCAAATTATCTTTCATCTTTAGACTCCTTCTTGAATCTACGTGCAGCTCCTTTCTCCAGATTGCTGAACCCTTTATAAGGCTGGGACAAGAACCCCAGCAAGTGAAATTTAAAGGAAGCTTCTAATGAAACATAGACGCTAACCTAACCTTGGGAAAGAAAAGATGAGTTTTTTAAAGCATGGTCAACTCTCAGGCCAATTTTCTTTTCTTTTTTTTTTCTTCTTATTTTTACTATAGAAACTACCTAAAATTAACTCAAAGGAAAAAGAGGCAAAGCTAATTTGATAACTAGTGTCCTCTGTATGTAAGAATCCAAACATACAAATCCTGATTCTATTTTTATTAGTGAGATTTTGATTCACATAACTTAATCTAGCTAAATTCTAGTTTCTCTAAATATAGAGACCATAAATTTCAACTGCTTGGGTTTTCTTGGAATTTAAGTAAATGTGTCATAAAATGATTTCAGTTACCTTAGAAACAATATGTTTTACAAATACTCTCATTACCAGCCTTCATTCATAATTGTACCATAATTATATCATAACTCATAATTGTACCACACCATATGTCTATAGGTAATGCTTTAAAATATGTGTAATAACATCTTTTATTAACTTACATATATCATAATTTGATTGAATCAATTTCTCAGGCAGTAATTTCTCTTTTTTTATGAAAGATAAAAAAATTTATTTATTTTTCATTATAATGGTGGAGGCAAAATGTTCTTTAAATCTCATAGACTTAAAATAACTTACATTTGATACTTAAGTGTACAAAAAAAGAAAAAAACAACACAAAGTTAGAATATTAATGTTAACCAATGTCACCTCAAAAAGTTTAATTTTAAAGAAAGAATAATTTTAGATAGCAAATTGTTCAGCCCTTGATTTTCAGATGAAAAATATAAAACCTAAGGTTAACAGAATTGCACAATAAAACAAGCTAATTTAGGCAATACATATTTTATCATGGTAATATATGCATACAGTTTATACAGCTATAATCGATAACTGAGGTAATAGAATAAAAAAATATCATGAATTTATTGTAATTAAAAAGTCACAGGCATCAGATATTTGTTAATCATATTGCTCATTGACCTATTCAATTCTGGAAGAAAAACACTTTTTTTTTTTTCTGATGGAAAATCTGAATTCTGAAAAAGGTCAATTATCAAATGTTTAATCTTTAGTCCTCCTTTTAAAAATTTATTGTTCAGAGACAGTCAGTACACACCGTGACTTAGCTGCTATTTTTCCAAGTATAATTTCCTCAACAAATACCCAGGAAAAAGATATGTCTCGTTAGTAGTGTTTTAAAATATAGTAACAAGTAAAATATCACAGAATTCTAAGGGTACTAATAATTGGAGTTACCCTTAATGACCACTATAACAATTAATGTTTCCATGTTTCTAACTAGCCTGAGCATGGTTCTCTGAACAGGAGGCACCTCAGAATTTGTAAACTTGCCACAGAACCCCAGATTCAGCTGATCAGCAGGATCTTCATGAGTCATGAGTTCCAGCATAACCAGAGCTGCTATACCTCTTCCCGACACTTTTCACAGGAACTGGGGATGCTCTGCATTTGGAAAGCTACCTTGTGCCCTGTCCACACTCAATGCTGCTTAATAATGACAATGGGGCCAAAACCAGTTTGGCTCAGTGGATAGAGCATCAGCCTGTGGACTGAAAGGTCCCAGGTTCGATTCCACTCAAGGGCATGTACCTTGGTTGGGAATGTGCAAGAGGCAGTTGATAGATGTTTCATTCTCATCGATGTTTCTAGCTTTCTATCCCTCTCTCTTCCTCTGTAAAAACTCAATAAAATATATTTTTAAAAATAAATAAATAAAATAATGACAATGGGAATATGTATTCTAACTCACTTTTATCCTAAAACCTTTATTTAGGGACCCATAAATGTTTTCCCAAGTAACTTATCCCATTGCTCAATTGGCTGCATAATCAAAAATTATTTTCCTGCCATGTACCTTCAATGTTCCCATTTTCTTTTCCAAGTCTCAGCCCCGTGCCTCTCTTGTACATGAATGCTGCCCTGAACTGCACTGCTGGGTAGGAAGTCAAGGTAGTAGGACCATGTTTCTGGTGTCTTATTTGACAAGCAGCCAAGTCCAAGAAGATGTTCCTTTATACTAGGTATAAGCTGAGTTTGGTATGTGTCATTTATTATTAGGGAAAAAAATTCCACTTATTTTTTTCTAAATATTTGAAGCTATGCTGAGGCGGAGATTGTCGATGCTGTGATTGCATGGATGCTACCATCACTGCTAATAGCAAACTGGTCTCCAAGAGAATTAGCTGAGACGACCCTCTTCCCAGGGCATGTTCTTCAGAGGTTCCCACTACAATGGCATGTGTTTGTGCACACGAGTCCACGGAGAGGGGATAAGTAAGCATGTCCTTGTGTGTGAGTCAATGCAGTACACAGGTAGTGGGTGTTTTAGGGAAACACTAAAATGCCCATCAAGCAGGATCTATTTTATCCAGCATTCCTGGGCTTACTTCTGTAGAGTTAGTTTTCCTCTTATAGCTGAGTAGGATCAGCTTTATGAGATGCCTGAGTCAGGAACCAATTACCATAGTGCCTGCATTAATTGACATACCCACTAACAGTGTCCAAGAGTTCCCTTTTCTTCACCACATCCTGCCCAACACTTGTTCTTTCTTCTCTTTTGTATAGTAGCCATTCTAATAGGTGCTAGGTGATTATTGCAGCTGCTTTAAAGAACAGTATGGAGGTTCCTCAAAAACTCAAGAACAGAACTACAGTGCGATCCAGCAATTCCTCTTTTGACTATTTACTAGAAAAATATGAACATTTATTTGTAAAGACATATGTACCCCTATGTTCAGTGCAGCATTATTTACAATAGCCAAGACATGGAAAGAACCTAAGGGCCCATCAACAGATGCTTGGATAAAGAAGACACACACACACACACACACACACACACACACACACACACACACACATACACACACTATGGAACACTACTCAGCCATGAAAAATAAAATATTGTCATTTGTGACAACGTGAGTAGATATTAAGGGTATTATGCTAAGGGAAATAAGTCGTATGGAAAGAATAAAAATAGTATGATTCCACTCGGTTTGGAACATAAAACAAAAAGCAATAAATGAACTTAACATTACAAATGCATAGATACATACAGCAGAACAATGGTGCCAGAGAGGGAAGGCATAGGGAGAGGGTGAGGGGGATAAAAGGGGTCAAATATATGTTAACAGAAAGAAAATAGACTTTGGGAGGTGAGAGTACAATAGAGTACAGATGTCAAATTAAAATGTTCTACACCTGAAAATTATTTAATGTTATTAAACAATGTTACTCCAATAAATTTAATTTTTAAAAATGTTTACTTTTTATGTAACCTGAAAAAACCTCCCTTTCCAAAGTAACTACTCCAGTGACAAGTAATATAGACTAAGAGAAATATACTCTTTTAGGTTTTAGGAGTTGCCCAAGTAACTCTCAACATGACAATAGCCCTGACATTAAAATGCAGGTGCTAATTATAGAGCTTCAAGTAAAATAAGCAACTTCACTTTTCATGTAGGAAGACTTAGGCATTAAACAGCTGATTATTTGATTATAGCTGTGGCTGGTGCAATGAACAGTCAGCATTTTCCCAAATAAGTGACCCAAAGCCTAAAAACTAAGAAGTAAGTAGAATTTTCTCTATAACAACACCTTAAGATCACAGTAATAAATAAATAAATAAAAATGCATCAAATGTGATTAAAGCTTATAATTTTTCCAAAGCATGTACAAAAAGATAATCTTGTTTGAGCTTTACACCAATCCTTCGCACTCCCACCACCACTGTCATGAAGTGAGTGGGATACCATCACTGTCCTCACCCCATGCATGAGTAACCAGGCTTTAGGAGGCTTCAGTGAATTACTCAAGGCCACACGGCTATTAAGGAAAAGAACAGGAAGTAGTGAGCAAGTCTTTTAATTCCAAATTTAAGAATCTTCCTAGAAGTCTTTAGAGAAGTTGATTGAGGGTTGCAGTCCCATTCTCTGTCTGTGCTTTCTATCCTGATGTGCTTTCTCACTCACGCTGTCCTGACTTTGATTTTTTTTTAATCCATTTTCCAATTGACATCAGCCTCTGTCCTGCTCCTCCGAACGTTGAGAACATCCTGATCTGCTTTCTGGTATTTGGGACTTCAGCTGTCATCATTTATGAACAAAGTCACTCTTCTAACAGAAGTTCTATCTCCTAGAACTCCACACGGCAGCCCTCCCAGCTCAGGTGGACGTAGATGAGAAGGAACTCCAATTCTGCCCCATAAGAAAAGCTCTACTCCCTCCATCCCCCATAACAGGATAGTTTCAGACAAATGTAGTGAAACTGAAGATGAAAGGATAATGAGCAGAAGCTACATTACATTTCTATCTGTGTCACGTAAAGAGAAGGGAAGACAGGGCATCCTGTTGATCATTGAGCAAAACCATCTTGAATCGAAGAATTTCTGGAATGAAAACAGGGGGAAATACCTGGTAAAGAGAGGATTCTTGATCTTTTGGGAAGGAAATTATTCAACCACAAAACAGTAAAAACCGATTATATGAAGTATACAATTTGGCCATGATGAGTTCTAGCAGCAACACTCCCCCCCCCCCCCACACACACACACACACACAGCTTAGTAAGGCTGAGGTAATCACCACAGAGCAGTTTTCCTCCATAATTTAGAACACGGGTGTCCTGCTTTCTCAGTCAGTGGCTACAGGAATCAGGATTCAATTAAATCCAGTAGGTTTATGAGATCCTGCTTGAGGAATTTAATATGTACTCCTAAGTACTTTGAACAAGTTACAAATATGTTCCAAAGAAGATGATTTTCTAATTGTGGAGTAAAGAGAACACAGTGGAATTGTGTTTGTTTGATAGAAATATTTGTTGTTTAGGGTATTTACTGTGCTTCTAGAGCCACTCCAAGACCTACAAGCTAGCCATGTGTGCATGTTTATACTCAAATAGAGCTTGAGATGATAGACAGACACTGATCCTCATCTACCCAAGCTCCAGCCACCATAACCATCATCTCACTGAGTTTCACACTCATCTTGTATTCCAGCGCAGCCTGAGACACTCTCTCCGGCTGTAGGGGATGGAGCTAATTGGTTGAAGCTAACTATGGTCATTCTCATTCCTGGATTGGTGACTCTCTAAGGCGGGGATGGGGAATGTCTGGCCCATGGGCCCCATAAGGTCAGCGAAATCATTTGGTCTGGCCCTGCCAAGGCATTAGAGGTAGATTCATTTACTGTTTGCCCAAATATAGCAGGCTAATTCTTAAGTTGATAATCTTAACGCAAATGATGTTATAAATATCCAAATGGCCCTTGGCAGAAAAAAGGTTCCCCACGCCTGCTCCACGGGATGGACACATTGCCCAACTCTGACCAGTGAATAAAGTCTGTAACGTCTGGAAAAGTGTTCCTTGCCCTTAAGAAAGTGAAAGTAAGAAAAATACCCATTTCTCTGTCTCTGAATGTCACTGTATGAGGATGTGATACTGAGAGCAGTCGTTCTGTGACCTTGAAGAAGGAAAAGCCAAGATTATTGCAAGACAACTGATGTCACTGAGCTGTTAAACAAACTTCCCTGGAACTACCCAGTATCCAGACTTCCACTTGGGTGAAATCATTCAAGCCTTTATTTTTTTTAAGCTACTTTTAGTTTTTGGTCTTTTGTTACTTGCAGCAGAGTGTATCCTGTGTGGTACAAAAGTCATCCATAGAGGCACAGTATCTGGAGATTGTTTGGTTGTGTTGGAGGAGTAGCTCGCACAGTCACAGAGACGTGACTTGCTTAGATTATAGACGCTAGACTTGCTGACGGGACTCATGTGTTTTCTACCCTACCATGCTGTCATCTAGGGAGTTGCTTGTTAATTTTAAGTCCACTGGCATTCGCTTTTATTTGAATCATTTTCTTATTATGATTTTGATGTCATTTTAAATAAACTATTTAGCTTGCCTAGCCAGGTAATGGGAACTCTTGAGCCAAAGGGTTAGGAACTACACTCAACCTTATAATTTATTGCCTACAACTATAAATCAGGCCAATGTCAGAAAGCTGGGAAAAAGAATAAACAATGAGACAGCTGTCGCCTGATCTGTCAATAATATATGGCAAGGCTAGACATGCTCAGCAATTACACCACCCAAGCCATAAATATATATTCTATATTTAACTCAACAATAATAAAGTTGTTTGAGTTTCATTATTGATCCTTGCATGCCCTCGGGGTATTAAATTCTAAATCCTTTATGTTGTAATGTCATTGTATTAGGAAAAGTGCTTTTTAAAAAAATTCCACTTGCCTGTCTCCTCAGACCTTGCCTAAATGGTATTTGCATTCTGAGCAGAAGGGAATGAGCACATCTGAGCTGACTGAGGAACCACAGCACTGAGGTATGCTAGAGGAGGAGATGGGACTGGGTTTCTGAGTGCTGGGAGGGCTATGCATCTGGTCAGGGGAAAACAGGAGAGTTGTTTAAATCATGAAGTTTCAGAGTCTTGCAACAAGTGCTTTGAAAAATATCCTGTAAGTAACTCATAAAGTTTTAACATACCCTTCATAATGCCAAGTACACCATCTCTGCCCAAAACACTCTTTTTTTGAGAGAGAGAGAGAATCCTCTTTTTCCTTTACCAGTCTTCACTCTATCTAAGAAGCTAATTCATATCGATAGATCCCTTATTACAAAACAATGGGAGTGATTCCCATTCACTTCCTGCACATAGCCCTTACTCTGACAGAAGACATCAAGCCAAACCAAAAACTCCACTGTATTGAGGAAAGCTGCTATGTTTGAGTCCTCACGGCCCCTCTGTGGCAAAGACTTTAGCTATAGAATCATTTGCCCCAGGGTCTAACTCCTACAGGAAAATCTTTGATGAAATGCTGACAGCCAAGTTACCACTGTTTACATCTTCCACTATAATTCTGCCAAATTGGCAACCAAAGTCACACAACGTAAATCTTGTGCCTGGAAAATAGTCTCTGGTGCTAACATTTGCATATTCCCAGCTCTCTAAAGCACAAGTTCTTGAAATGTCACCGGGAACCTCTTGTGGGCTGGCCACGGTGGCTGCAACCTCACTCTTAGTGACCTCACACATTTATTGCACAGACTTGCCAATGAGAGGCCCCTCTAGTTGCAAAGTCAGGTCTGTCTTATTAGCTCTATCTCAGAGTTTTTCCACGGAAGGATATATGTCCAGTATCCCAAAGGGTTATTTCCAAATTATTTAAAAACCCTCTCAGAAAAGTCAGATGGGACTGAACATGGAATCAGAGAATCAGGTGTCCATTGCAGATGTGCATTTAGAAAGCCAATTTGTTCCTCAGACAAGAGGATTTCCTTTCTACTTTTAGTGTGCCCTGACTGAAAATGAAAGAAGCACGTCCTCATTTAGTCATGTGTAAGATCTCATTCCATTTCAGTGAAATTTACACACATGACTAATCGTTGTCTTATTAAATCAGATTTTTTCCTTTTCATTTGAATATGAGCTTTAATTATATAAAACAGTAATTGCTGTAAAAATGATGGCATGCATTTATTTGAGCTTTGAGTGCCCTCTACTGGAGGGAAAAAAAAAGTAAAATATAAATAGCACAGAGGCTTGCATGGCTCCTTCCTAACTACCATAATGTTATTATTGGGAAAATAATAATAACTGCACAAACTCAACAAGTCTCATTCACAATGACCTACCCGTGGTCAAAACTTTTTCTAAAAGTTATTTATATAATGGACCTAATGGTGCCTATCTTGCAGGTTTTTTAGCTGGTTGGCCTGCTCCTTGATGGCATGTCTTCTTATTCATTTTTAGTGTATAATATAACCGTGACCTCTGACATAAAGTTGGCCTCAATTTTCTTCTTTCAAAACCGTGCATGATTTTAACTTTCATTTGGACGTCACATTTTGTATCTCAGTTGGATCCCCTCTGCTCTTATCTCCCCCTCTCTCTGCTTTAGCCTGGGCCTCTGCTCCACTTCTGACCTGCTGTATGCCTCCGGTGCACCACCAAGTTTCCTTTTTTCATTCTCACTCCTGCAGTCCTTGCTGTCCCTGCATCTGGGCCTCATCTACCCTGTGTCTCTATTTAAAGAGGTTCTTTAATCCTTCCTTACTTCAATTGATTTCCTAGCTTGTCTGGACTTCATGGTTTATTATTGCAACCACATTGTTATCAACACATTTATTTTCACAGACCCTTTGATTGTCTGCAAGCAGCCTCTTCTACAACATCCTGGGCACTCTAATTCCTAAGCTGCGCAGCGCCGCTGAAGAAAGTCATCCTCCTCAGCCATCCTTGGCTCCAGAGCCCAAGACAGTTGCCCACACTCCCATCCACCGCCCAACCAATAGGAAGAAGGAAGTGGTATAGAGAGACCTTTTCCTTCCCCTAAAGCACAATTATCAGAAGTTGTGCATACAACTTGGGTGGCTTGAATGCAATCACATATCTAAAGCTAGCCACGGGGAAGGTAGAAAAAATATCTTTATTCTGTTTGGCTAAATATTCAGCTAACAGTGGAGGTTCCCTTATTAAGGAAGAAGGAAAAACGAATATATGCGCATTTTAAATTCTGCGTATTAAATGTTAAACCAAGGCACACATGCACACATGCATTCACACACGTTTGTGCACACACACCAAAACCTAATGAGATTAGGGTTTTAAATGCCGTAAAATTCATTTTTATATCTTTATGAACTTTGATCCATTTAGTGTAATATCTATTGTTTGGAAAATTTTGAAATTTTTAATTCTAATATGTTTTCTAAATATCTTATGAACATACAGCTCAACCAGCATGGCTCAGTGGTTGAACATCCACCTATGAATAAGGAGATTATGGTTCAATTCCTGGCCAGGGCACATGCCTGGATTGCAGGCTTAATGCCCAGTAGGGGGCATGCAGGAGGCAACTGGTCAACGATTCTCATCATTGATGTTTCTGTCTCTCTCTCCCTCTCCCTTCCTCTCTGAAATCAATAAAAATACATATTTTCTTAAAAAAAAGCTATTAATTACTATTGACTCCATTCCAGTGAGAAAGCATTTGTCAGGTACTTCCTAAGGGAGAGCCTCAGTAGGACAGAGAGTTGGAGTCTATATGATTTGGATATGAGGAGACATGAGACTTATTTTTGCAACACAGGCTGGTGAAGAATTTTTTCTGTAAAAAGGAAAGTTCTTCGTTCCCCTAAAGGTGGTGATTTTTTTATTTATTTTTATTTTTTTAGCAGCAAAGAGGTAGAGCTTACGGAAAACAGAATACTATTAAAAGCCATATCCAATATTCTGCCACTCAACTGAAACCTTATTAAAAATATGTGCTTATAGCCGAAACTGGTTTGGCTCAGTGGATGGAGCGTCAGCCTGCGGATGGAAAGGTCCCAGGTTTGATTCCGGTCAAGGGCATGTACCTTGGTTGCGGGCACATCCCCAGGAGGGGGTGTGCAAGAGTCAGCTGGTCGATGATTCTCTCTCATTGATGTTTCTAACTCTCTATCCCTCTCTCTTCCTCCCTGTAAAAAAATTAATAAAATATGTATATATTTAAAATATTTTTTAAATATATGTGCTTATAGCCAAGGAAGCAGGAGGTGCGCTCTCAGTGTGCTTGTGCTGGGATGCACCCTGAAAGGCCTGCTCATTCAGATCCTCAAGGCACGAGGAGAGAGCTGCTCACATTCTCATCCAAATTACAATCAAAGTCACACCACAGACTTCACTGTCCTCACTTCTCCCACACAAGTGCTCATGGTTGGGTAGAAGATAACAAGGGCCCACAATATGGCAAGATGAAGTGTAGCATAGTCAGAAGAAATTATTTTAGGGGCCCTCCTCCAGGTTTTGCACCAGTGACTCAATTCGCTCTTTGGTGGCTAAATAGATAAGAGCATTATCCAAGATCCTTTAATGCCCTAAGTTTTAATTCTGGCTCTGCCACTGACTTCATTTCTGCAATTGGTAAACTATAAATGTTGTCAAGCATATGGCTCCTAAAAAGATGATGTTCAGCTCTAACTCACCTCACCAAATTACAAGGAACACCCAACTTATATTATGAAGTCTTTTAAGAAGTCAAAATTTCTGTCATTCTCTAACTTACTCAACATCAGCCCCCTTATGCTTTGTGAACATTTTATAAATTGAGGATTGCCTAAATGTAATTGCAGCAATGTTTTTCCATCTTGCTCAGTTTTAGTAGTTTATAATTATGGTCACTAGACCTTTCTCAGAATTAAGTTTATTAAACCTCAATAGTTCTGCCAAGTAATGGGTTTCTTAGATTGACCAGTAAAACCCATCCTATACCTCATATCAATGTTACAGTTTTTAATTCTGCCTCCAAAAAGATAATCCTTTACTCCAAAGACATTGTGTATGTCTCACATGGAACTCAAACATGCTTAGTGCCAATAAAGATAATAGAAATGCTAAGTTAAAAAAAACACACACTCACCCACCCATACACTCTTCCATATATATACCCACATACACTCCTATACCTCTTCATATATACATCCCTCATACAAACACACACCTCTACATAAATATCACACACTATATAACTCACACACATATACTATACACACACTTACATATGTACCACACACATGTATACCACACACATGCACAACACATTTTTGTTCAACATCAAGTGCAAGTCAAAGAGCTGAATTTTCACTGTGGCTCAGAGGTTGAGCATCGACCTATGAACTGGGAGAACACAGTTTGATTCCCAGTCAGGACACGTGGATGCAATACCTTTTTAAATTGATGAAATCTCTTTTTTAAAAATGAATCACTTGGTATGATACAGTGATTAAAGAATAAAGCAGGGAAAGAATTAATAACCTAATAAATATGAAACGGTTAGTATAATGCCTCATTGAAGAGATGCTCAGAAAAGGTTTACCACCATCATTTCCATCATCATCACCATCACCCGAATCTCTGTTTTCAGCCTAGACATCTCTCTTAATATCCATAGAGACCTCAAATTTAGAATATATGTACCTATATTCTTCCCATTTCTTTATTTCTCATACTCCCTTTTTTTATGCACCTTGGTCCATGGCAATAAAGTCTTAACTGAATCAGTTCTACTGCCCTTGTATATATATTTTGGCTCTGTCCTCTTCTCCAGCTGTCTTACTTGTGTTTTGAGTTAGACATTCAACATTTTTCACCTGACCTACTGTGAGAGTTAAGTTTTCCCTTTCCAGGCTCTTCTTTAATCTGTCCTCCGCACTACTTTTGTGAATGCATGTTGGTCCCTGATTCAATTCATACAGTGTCTTTCTATCACCACCTGCAGGTATAGCCCAATTTTCTTACCACTATCCTGGTACCACTCCAGACTCTGTATTGCTCCTGCTCCAGCTTGTTTCTCACCCCTCTCCTTTTAACACTTTAGACTTCAAGACAATGAAGTATGAAGCCCTTGACACACTCATGTTACTGTTTTACCCCTGAACCTTCCTCCCCCATTCCAACACTTTCTCTTCCTTCACTATCTTCCATAAACTCTTTCATCTAGCTAACTACAATACTACTCACCATCAGAGACACAGAGCAGGCATCACTCCTTTGTGCATTTCTCTGGTCTCCACCATAACCCTGCATCCCTCCAACTGTTATGGGGTGGTTATTGCCTGTAAGCCTCCCATGTGCCCTGATCAAATCTCTGTCTCTTTCACTTAAATCACCAGGTTCCTATGGATTTTATTTTTGTGTCTGCTTCTACCAGAGGCTACTGAGAGACCAGAGTGAGTCTCATTTGTTTTCCAGGTTCTTTCAGGAGCAACTTCATCCCAGTTCCACCCACAACTATGTGCTCACTTGTCTTCCACAGCCCATAATTGTCCGTTGTGAATTTGCCAAAGTTTTGATTTGTCAGTCTTAGAAAAATACCATGTGGAAAATACCAATGGTTCAGTTTAAATTGGTATCATGGAATACTTCTCTTTAACCTTTCAAGGCCATAGTTCAGCACTGGAGCGATCCAATTTACATGATTAAACAGACCACTTAACATCTCTGGTTACAACGTTTACATTTATATTTATAACGACTTTAAATTTTTTGCCAAGAATCACGGAATGAATTTTGCATTGCTTTTATATAATCAGAGGGTTCAGTGTGAATTTTGTAAGTCAAGAGGAATAAAACTTCAATAAAGGAAACTACCAGAACCCTGAATGGCAATACCTTTTTAACTTGTTGAAATCCCTTTTTTTAAAAAAAATAATAATTTTTTATTGATTTTAGAGAGAGGCAGGGAGAGGGAGATAGAAACACCAATGATGAGAATCATTGATCTGCTGCC
The DNA here is from genome assembly GCF_964339955.1 of Pipistrellus hanaki. Taxonomy (NCBI): domain Eukaryota; kingdom Metazoa; phylum Chordata; class Mammalia; order Chiroptera; family Vespertilionidae; genus Pipistrellus; species Pipistrellus hanaki. Next base: position 12,560,820 of record NC_140512.1, on the reverse strand, counting down.
TTCTACTGGGGATTGAGCCTACAATCCAGGCATGTGCCCTGCCAGGAATTGAACTGTGACCCCCTGATTCATGAGCTAACCTAACTACTGAGCAACAGCGGTTGGATTGAAATCCCTTCTTATTGAGCCCCCTTTACAAGATGAAACATCTAGCAAAGATCTTAGCATCTCAGGTAAAAACTAATTCTCTCTTCCCATTTCCTTTCTTGCACTGTCTTCTCTCTTGCGTTCCCAATCTACTCGGATAACCATCCATAAACTCATATTTTGTTATGTTCAAAACTGAACTAAGTTCCTACATTGCCACCACCCATATTTTTCCTTCTTCTGAATTTACATCTTGATTTGCAGCACTGAAATTTACATAGTTTACATAGATGCCCCAAGTTAAAACTTTCTCAATGACCCTTAACTGTTCTTTGCCCTTCCCTCAATACACCTAATCTGTCTCCAGACTCCACTTTGTTTTCTTCAGTTGTATGGAGACTGGCTGATTGGGCTCAACAAAGCTTTGTAGAATTCAAGGGACCAAATAGATGATGACAGAAGATGATTTGACTCTGGTGGATACACAATATCGTGTATCATAGAAATCTACACTTGAAACCTATATGACCCTATTAACCAATGTCCACCCAATAAATTTAATTTAAAAAGCTTTGTACTCTCATTGCCACACCTACTGACCTCTAATCTCTTACCTAAACTAAAATTTCTTTCCTGTAATAAATCTTCAAGCTGTTTTCAGTCCTCAAGTCAATTGAGATTTTAATGTCTTCAATATCATAGCATTTATTTACCTGCGGAGTAAATGGAAAAGAGTAGCATCACATATGAGGAGTTCCATCCATCCTTGTCTCACTTCTTAAGCCCCAAGGCACAGTCCCTACTATAGCCAGCTATGGCTTTCTCTCAAAATGTCATGGTTCTCCATGTCTCCTTCCCTTCCTATTGTTGCTTTTGTTCTTCCTTGCATTTCCCCCCTCCCTGTGTGCCCTTCCCAGAGAACCTATATTCTACTTTCAAAACACTACTCAGATATCTTGGGGGATAAACATATGACTCTCTCACCCCTCCTATGCTCCCTACCTCTAGTCTCCCAATAGAAAGCAGTTTATATGTCAGAGAACTTTCTACTGACTCTATTAGTAATTCTCACTATATTACATGTGTGTATGTATTTATAGCACCCACTAGACCAGGATCTCCCAGCAGCCAATGGTGGTATCATCTCCATTTTTTATCACAAGTGCCTAGAACAGTGCCTGACACACACACACTCAAATGCTTTTCAATAGACAGCCAAGTGGTAACTATAGTAAACCAGAAATGCATAGAATGCAACCATTTAACATTTCTTCCTTTGTAAGAGAAAATATGCAGCTTAAAGGATAATGGGAGGCTGTAGTTTCTTATTGCCCAGATGATCAGGAGCTTAAAAATATAACCATAAAATGTATACCTGATATAGTGGAGAAGACTGACATTACCAGCAGATAATGACCTCAAAAAAGAGATGTTCTGAGGTTTATATGTCAGAGAACTTCCTACTGACTCTATTAGTAATTCTTTTAAGGGTGTATAGAGCTGAAGTAGAAAAAGGTCAATTGTAGAGAACACGAAGAAAGTCTCATGGGGGCGATGGTCAGAGCAGTTATTTAGAGAAAAATTATAAAACTGTCCTTTCATTGAAGGGCACTGTTGAGAAAATGGAACGCTGGCAATGGGAATGAGAGCAATAAAGAAGTGGGAGGGGGAAAAGGCACCAGAAAAGGAAAACAAGCTCAGTTATGACGTTGGATGAGATATAAATAAGGGAAATATAAGTAATTGAGTGAATAGGCAATTCTCATTATAAGATTTGCTTCCTTAAAAAATATTTTTTAAAGAATGAGAAAAACAGTAAAGAGGTTTTTTAAATGAAGTTGGGAATTCCCTGCCATTGGCTGATTGTTGAAGAGCACGTTGAAATCTTGTGTAGGATGACAGTGCTTAACTCACATGTGAACATTAAATGTATCTAAGCACTTTTTTCTCATGGGGAAGACCAACTTGAATTGAGAAGGATGGACAATGAAGACAGACGTTGACATGTCATAAATATCCAGATAGAATTATGAATAAATGATGCAGCCATTAGCACTCCTCCTTATTAAAGATGTCATTAGGAGAGAAGTGTTCTGGGCATCCAAACTTGCTGCGTCTTAGATTCCCGAAGCCACTTACCCAGAACACTGACCTACTTTCAGAAGATCTACTTAGGAACAGGCGCAATACTCCTCTCTACTAAGGAGCTAGAATTCCCATTCTTCCTTGACAAATGTTTTCTTTTGGAGTCCAGTTTGCAGGGAGTGAAATGTCATCACTTCAGGAACCATTGTGGCCCATTTAGATAATGGTCTTGTACTGTATTTGAGGAACTGCACCACCAAAATCTAGCACCTGCTCTCTCTAACTTACTCTCACTACACACTGAGCAATTACTACAAAACCAACAATGTTAGCAAAGAGTCACATCAGACTGAGCAGGACCATTTGTGTGGTCCTGAGTGATAGTGAGTCATAGTAACAGAAGGATGAATAGCAGGAAATAGACTAGTGGATTTTTCAGATTCTCCAGTTATTTCCTTAGCGAGGCTGTTGCGACATCTTACTGGCCCCTCATTAATCAATGAATTTAATCAATGAATTAAATAAATTCATTGATGAGGGTTATTTTATATCATATTTAGACTGAAGAATCTACCCCATTTAAAAATGTATCTTTTAACACAAATATATAGGATGGGATGTTATTAACTCCAAAGCAAACACTTCAGCTCCTGCTTTAGAAAATGACTCCAGCCTCTAGTTCTATGACTACATTAAAGGAATTTTCATAGATAAATTAGTTTCATGTTAGTCTCTGGATACAATTGTTTCTTCATGTTATTAAAATTATTTCAGTTTATGGAAAATGAATTAAGGAATCTAATATTTCCTATTATTTGGTGTCTGGCCCTTTACTTGATTAAATAAAGTTGGCATAATGTAAACTGAAATAAAATACAGATTTTTGTCACCAGAAATACAGAGGACATGAACTCTAAGTGACTCTCATACCATAAATACTATATTTTTAAAAATTGACATTGTTGGGCTGACAGATTGTAAAGATACCTCCAAAAGAAAAACAGAACAACCTCATATGAAAATTAGCCTTTGGCTCTGCAGTGCTTTGGTGAAGCCTAGAACACAAAGGGATGAAAGTCATCCCAGAGAAGGAGTGCCCAGATGAATACAGCACAGACCCTCTCAGGAAACAAGAATCCTCAATTTAAACCACTTTCCACAAACTAAGATCAACCAAACACACAAGTGAAAACAAAAATTCAGGCGTGAAACCAACAGAAATAATATACAATGCTAAAAAGTGTAAATGCTTATGGAGTTTAAATTTTGGAATCATAAGACATTCATTAATTTGACAAGATGCTTTAAAAATTAAGGAGAATTGTTGAACTGGAAAGCAGATGTGAAGAAATTATTCAAACGATAGCACTCAGAAACAAAGAGATGGCGAATAGTAAGAGGTTTGGAGGGGGGAAAAATAGATGTTCAAACAAATATGTTAGAGCACAGAAGACAAAAATAAAGGAAATGGAGGAAAGGTTATATGGAAAAATATATTGAGAGAAATTTTCTAGAGAAGATGAAAAAAAGAAAATTCACACTGAGAAAAAGCACAAGGAATCCCAAGCAGTGAAATTAAAAATAATAAATATCTAGATACTTTACAGTGAAATGGTAAAACATCAAAGAATGGTTAATCATCATAATAATTAATAATAAAAAAAACAGCAGTAGAAGCCAGATAGAAAAAATAGTTAACCAACTAAGGAACAATAACTAAATTTTCAGCAGGCTTCTTATCAGTAATAATGAAGCCAGTGGAATAATATCTCCAAAGTGTTGGCAGGTAGAAAGAAGAGGTCCAACTAGAATTATATACCCAGAATGTAATTTTTTTAAGAAAGATTGAAGGAAAATTTAAGATATCAGCAATGCATAAGAATTCTAGTTTCTTCACAGCACTCCTTTTCCATTTGTTCAATTCAGCAGGTATATGTAAAATTTTAAGAGAGGTGATTTTTATCTGTTTTTAGATTTATTTACCCTGTGAAAAAATATATAAACCAGAATAAATATATATATCTGTGTTATAATTAGAAAATACCTTTACAATTTACCCCATCTCCCCTCCAGGACTTATTCAGAGTTAGAGGGAAAAGCTCCAACCAGAACTTTAATTGTTCATAGCAATATTTTTTCTGATACATCTCTTCGAGCAAGGAAAACAAAAGAAAAATAAACAAATTGATTTTTTTTGCACAGTAAAGAATACCAACAACAAAATGAAAATACAACCAATTTAATGGAATAACATATTCACTAACACATCTGATAAGGGCTTAATGTCCTAAAATTTTAAGCACTTACACAACTCAATACCAGGAAGACAAACAATCCAATTTGAAAAATGGGCAAAAGACCTGAATAGAGACTTCTCCAAAGAAGACATACGGATGACCAACAGATGAATGAAAAGATGCTCAATATCACTAATTCTTAGAGAAATGCAAATTAAAACCACAATTAGATATCACTTCACACCTGTCAGAATGGCTAGCTGTCATCAATAAATCAACAACAACGGTACTGGCGAGGATGTGGAGAAAAGGGTACCCACATGCACTGTTGGTGGAAATGCAGATTGGTGCAGCCACTGTGGAAAGCAGTATGGGGTTACCTCAAACAATTTTAAATGGAACTGCCTTATGACCCAGTGATACCACTTTGGGAAATTTATCTGAAGAAATTGAAACACTAATTCCAAAGAATAGATGCCCCCTGTGTGCACTGTAGCATTGTTTGCAATAGCCAAGACTTGGAGGCAGCCCAAGTGTCCCTCAATAGATGAGTGGATAAAACAACTATGATACATTTGTACAATAGAATGCTACTCAGCCAATAAAAAGAACGAAAATTTACCCTTTGCCACAGCATGAATGGACCTGGAGAACACTGTGCTAGGTGAAATAAGCCAGACAGAGAAAGACAAGCTCCATATGATTTCATTCATATGTGGAATCTAATGACAAAAATGAACTAACAAGCAAAATAGAGACAGACTCATAGAGAGCAGGCCAACAGCTCTTGGGGTCAGGGGAGGGATTGAGAAGAAAAAAAGAGAAAGGGGACAAAAAGAAATATAAACACATCTTTCTTTTCATCCTTGAGTCCCCTTTTAGGTTTGTAAATAATATTATTTACTAAATACTATTATTAAGCAAATAATTCAAAGTGGCAGAAGAGTCAATTCATTAAAAATTAGAAAAGTGTGGCCACTGTAGCAGACTTCCTCCTTCTAGATTTAGAAGCAGATGGGTGGGATCTGGAAGAAAGGGGAATATTAATTTAGGATAACTAAAGACATTTAGATGCTATAACACTTCAGCTTGGGACTTTTTAACTGGAAAGATGAGTAGCTTTGCTTTGCTACATTAGTTAAAGAAAGCATAAGCTTTATGATGGAAAAGCAGCATCTTAAAAATACCTCTAAGCCTCTGGGTTGGAAAACCCAAGTGAGAAGTGACAGAAGCCCGGTTGCTCTGAAGTGCATATTCCCAAAGACAGAGCAATTAGAGACCCTCGGGTGGTCTTTACATTGTTCACTGGGGGGTCTGAGAGGAGGCCAGGCGGGATGAGAAGCAGGAAGGGAAGGCAGGGTACCAAGAGGTGCCACTCAAGGGAAAGTGTGTCTGTTCCCAGAGCAGCCCTCGCTCCATGTTTCTTAGGTAACATGTTGGCAAACAACACATCCCCATCAATCTTAGCACAGACCACCAATCTGGGCCTCTTCCATAGAGAAGAGTGAATCTGGACTTGCAATCTGTTTTCTAAAAGGATGAATTTGTCATTCAGTATAAGTAAGATAATTAAAAGAGAGAAGGAGAGAGCAGAGAAAAACAGTGTTTGCGTTGGGTGGAGGTGTGGTCTGTGTTTCTGATTGCATATGCACCAACACTTGCTTGCTTCTTCACTTTACTCAAGATGGTCTGTGATGATGTGATAACAAACTCCCTCAACCCTCAGAGGCTTAAAACAACAAAAGTTTGTTTCTCACTCAAGCCACATGTCCACGGAGGGTTTGTGTAAGGTTCTGCTGCACCCAGGCCCTGGAATGGAGCCCAGCATATTGGCAGAGAACAACAAGACCAAGGGGTGTTACAATTGGCCATCACATCTTACCAGCTAAAGCAAATCTCATGGCCACACCTAATTTCCACCATTTGAAGGAGATTTCTTCCATCCAGAGGAGAGTCAGAATATTGCATCAATTTCTATCACATATGAAATTCTGTGATAGCAGCTATGACCTTCAAGGAACTCTTGTCAGTGTCTTCAATACCACTGCAGGGGAGTGTGTCTCACAGAGTTGGGTCACTCTAAGAGACCTCTTGCCCACAAGGGTAGCAGATGTAAGAAACTGTTCCCCATAATTATAAATCTTCTGGTCTTTCACCTGAAGGGTTAAATGAATAAGAATAACCCAGGATATTTGAAAAAACAATTAGTAAAACTTCATTTGTAACAAGGACAGTCATGTGAAATCTTCCTGAGTTAGGTCTCCTTATCAGTGACTCCCACTGGTGAAGCCTCCATGAGGCTGGAGTCAGGAAAGAAGCTGTGACATGAGAATCCTAGACAGACTGGAAAGGAAGAGTAGGTAAATTTGCCCCTGATAGCCACAAAAATTCCAGGAAGAGAAATGGAGAAAAAGGCAGGTGAGGTAGAAGTTGGAAAACCAGAGGGGAGCTGTGCAGATCATGGGAAAAACTGAGGGCAGGGTGCATTTGTTTCAATTTCATGAGAATCTGGGAGTATATCCCCGTGACAGCTGCTTCTGCACCCACCCAAGTCAGACCCCATTAAAGTGATGATCCAACATTGTGTGCTCCATTACACTTCGATAATGTGTAATATAAATTACATTTCTCGCCGAAACCGGTTTGGCTCAATGGATAGAGCATTGGCTTGGGGACTGAAAGGTCCCGGGTTCGATTCCGGTCAAGGGCATGTACCTTGGTTGTGGGCATATCCCCAGTAGGGGATGTGCAAGAGGCAGCTGATTGATGACTCTCTCTCATCGATGTTTCTAACTCTCTATCTCTCTCCCTTCCTCTCTGTACAAAATCAATAAAATATATTTTTTAAAAAATAAATTACATTTCTCATGGTATGGTCAGAGCCCAGGTTGGCACAGGCTCCGAGGGGCACTCTAAGGCTAGCAGGACTGCAGTGGGTCCCTGCCATGAGGCAGTGTGCAGCATTGCAGAGCCCTCTGGGTTGATTGCCTGGCTGATTGATGGCTTGGGCTGGAGGAGGAGGAGGACTACCATAGGACATGGCAAAGGCCCTGAAGGGTTCATGGCACTCACATAGGCAGACTGGGGCTAGGTTAGCATAAAGGCTGTCAGAAAAGAGACCACGTAGAAGGTGGCCAGATCATGTTCCATCAGAAACGAGTTTGAGCTGCAAGTGACCAGGAGAACAAAAGATGTCATCGAGAAGAGCCAAAGAGAATCCACCCAGACCGGAGACACTGTAGGCTGCCTTCATCCACCCACACAACCATCTCAGGAACTGAAAGAGGAAGGTATAAATCTCAAAAGAAGGAGTTTTTGTGGAAAGGAACTAAGTTATTTAAAGAATGTTCAATTGACGGGGTCAGACTGAGATCACTGAATAGGAAAAGGGTGTCCCAAGGAGATCAACTCAGAGAGGTCATTTTTAACTCTGGCTGCACATTGCATGCTGGAAGTGGCAGGGAGCTTTCAGATGATACTGTCGACCCTTGCCCACTCCAATAATAAAATCAGAATCAGTGGACGTGGGCTTGAGTATGGGTGTACGTGTGCATGTGTGCGAGGACATTTAGGTATGTAATTTCCCACTGTTTATACTATAGAAGCATAAGCTATCTACTCGACATAAACAGTGTCATTAAAGGGCATGCTTCGGCAGACACTTGGGCTCCTGAAACCTGCTCCAGAGCTGCTGCTGTTAGCTCCTATCCTCCAATCAGAGGCCTAGTACCTGACTTCCTGGCTCTGAGTTCAGACCCTTCTTTTTCTCTTTGGCTCAGTCGCCATGGACTGGCAGCAAAGCCTCTAATGTTCAGCTTGACCCAGCCCTGGCACCTTCCTCCTCTTGTATGGCGCTGCAAGCAGCTTGCCCTATACCTGTCAGTACCCTTTTATCTGAAAGTTTCTCATATTTAAACATCAATCCATTTTTTTAAAAAACATTGTGTGTTCTTCAAGAGTTGGAGTGGGGAAGGGCGGTACCTGAGAGGGAGTTGGAAAGCAGGTTCCAGCCACAGAAAACTTTCTGGAGCAGCGGGAACCACTGGAGGAGGTATCTGCCAGGCCAGGTCCTGCCCGACCTTTTCCAGTGAGGTGGTCACAACAGAGTGAATTGTGTGAGCAGGCTGGGACTGCACTAAAAGGTATGCTTCCCCAGCAGCAGCTTGACAATAATGATAATAAAAACCATCAGCAGTGATAATTATAACGTGACTTTGTGTAACTACTTTAAAGAGACTCCCAAAGCTTTACGGAACCCTTTAACTCTTTCAATATCTCTATGGGGGAGGGATATGGCAGGGAATCTTTTCATTTTACACCTGGAGAAACAAGTATGTGTGTGGGGGGCGGGGTGAGGGGGGACTACTGGCTTAACCCAAAATCCCACATTCTTCTCAGAGCTAAAGAATAGCCTGAGCTTCAGGACAGTGCTTTGTTCATTATTTTGAATCCATATTTTTTTAAAAATACAACTTTTGATGTGGGATGTTTGCCTTCATTATCCCATGTGACTTTTAGATCCCCTTCACCCATCCATGTTGTGCTTATTCTTCTTGGCAAAGTTCAGGGTCAGGTGCTTTCCATGGAATCTTCCTGGTCTGCTTCAGGGCTTGGCCATCCCTCCCTCCTTCCTCTAATTCATGGCATCTAGGATGAGTACAATTCACATGCTAATTAGTCATGCCTTGTCTCCACAGAGACCTTATTGCCTTGTGCTTTTATTTGACTTTTGAAATGTTACTTAAATCTTGGTAACTCCATCAGGCCTTTGGAGAGCAGGCCTCAGAACAGACTTTTTTATTTATTTCTTTATTTTTTCGGTTTCCTAAAACAAGAGCAAAGGGAACAGAGAAGGGTGTGAACCACAGCTCTGCCCCTTCCCAGTTGAGAAGTCTCCCTTCTACCTGAGACTCTCCAAAAGTCTATGGAAAATCTGAAGTTATTGAACGTATCTATGCCCTTAGGAAGAAAAAGGAAGCTTTGAATTCTTCTCCCTTGATTATAAATATATACGTAGATGCAAGAAGAGAAAAGAAGCATGGTCAAGGCTCTCTGGTTGCTGGGAGCAGGAGACCAGTGTGTGTGGCTGAATGAAAAAGAGAGTGATACAGGATGAAGCCAGATAGTTAGGCAGAGCTGGACCTCACAGGTCCTGGAGGATCGGGTTAGCGACCTAGCTCTTAGAACAAGGCTAAGAAAGGGATTTAGGCAGAGGTTTGGCTGATGATAATTTATTCAAATTGCTTTTTTTTTTCCCTTGCTTATCAACAACAGATATTTATTTCTCCAAGTTCTGGAGGCTGGAAGGCTGAGATCTGGTGCTGGCACGGTCAGGTTCTTATGAAGACCGTCTTCTGTGCTGCAGACAGCCAACTTGTGGCCATGTCCTTACACAGTGGAAGGGGCGAGGCATCTATCTGGTGCCTCTTCTCTAGGTCGCTGAGCCCATGGGAGACTACACTTTTCAGCATTAAGTCAATACAGATGCTCATGACAGAAAGGAGGAAGGGAAAGATCCTCTAAAAGAGCCCAGAACATTCTTAAACAAGCTCAATTAGCTATGTCTGTCTGTCCCAGGAGCACTTCTAAGATTCTAAGCTTTCATGACCTCAGTTTTTCTTGGGGTTTCAATATGTAAGCATGATCTTGTCAATCACTGGCCAAGAGATTGAATGCAGTCTACAGTCTCTAATGCCTGACAGGCCCTTGGATGAGCTCAGAAGATGCACAGATACAAGCCAAGGGGGAGTCTTCTCCACATAGTGTCTGGGATTCATGCATTTTCTGTTGCTCTTGGAAAAGTGTAGAAATTATTATCAGTGGGTAGACCCCATCGGGAGTTGCAGATCTGCCCCAAGGTTCCCGAGGCTCAGGAACTGGGTTGTTCCTCGGTGCTTGGATCCCGGGCTCCCTACCTCTGCACCTCACAAGTCCTTCTCCCCAAGGAGCCAGCTCTGGACCAGAGCATCCTTGCCCAATGGATGCCTGGGAACCATGACCAAAGGTGACCTGGGCACAGACCTGAAGCTCCAATTTCACTTTTAAGAGATCACTGTTGCCAAAACCGGTTTGGCTCAGTGGATAGAGCATCGGCCTGCAGACTGAAAGGTCCCAGGTTCAATTCCGGTCAAGGGCATGTACCTTGGTTGGGGGCACATCCCCAGTAGGGGGTGTGAAAGAGGTAGCTACTCGATGTCTCTCTCTCATTAATGTTTCTAATTCTCTATCCCTCTCTCCTTCCTCTCTGTAAAAAAATCAATAAAATATTTATTTTTTTTTTTAAAGGGAGAGATCACTGTTGTGTGGAGAAGGAGCTGAGGAGGGAGGCTGAGTACAGGAAGACCAGTAGGGAGGCTCCTGCAGTCACCTTGGTAAGAAGTGGCCTAGGCTATGGCAGCCGGTGTGCATATGGAGAGAAGTGAGCAAATTTGAGAGGACGAGGCCATCGAGCTTGAGGCTAGCTTGGATGAGGGGAGGAGAGAGCAGACAGCGTCAGGGATGACATTTAATGTCTGGGAGAGAAAAATTGTGGCACTGAGAGGCCAAAGATATAGGGGAAAGGCCACAAGGCACGGTGCCATGCAAGTCTAAGGACAGAAATGGAATATTCTCCTGGGAGGTTATGATGATATTAAAAGCTAAAAACTTCTGAATACTCTGTGGGTGGTGTCTCCACACCATTCTTTAAGATGAGATCAGCTGACTATAGCAACAGCTTACCTTTTAAGGAATCCTACTTAGGTGCCAGGAACCTGCATCACAGAATCCAGTATTCTAAAAGACAAGTACCTCTTCAGGCAATTTTGACTGTTGATCCCACTTTCATAGCAGGAACCTGAGGCCTCCAGAGCATACACGTTGCAGAAAGTCACTGAGAGAGTGTCCTCTAATCTAGATCTTTCTGACTCCAAAGCCCAAACTCTTAACCACAGTGTTTGTTGCTCCTTCATAGAGAGTGTCAACATGAAATGTCTAGGAATTCGACTAAAATAAATAATTTAGCTTAACGAAAGGAAAGATATGAGATAAACCATATTTCTAAACAAGCCAGGAACTTTACAAATATGCACTCTTGGACACTAGGAGTCTGGATGATGTAACATGCCTGGATCAGCACTAGACTGTGTGCTGTTTATGAGAAGAATAACTCACATCACATCTTGCTGATTGGGGCGCTTGCAGCATCTGAGTTATGAAAGATAGCACGCATGCCCACGTTAGCCAAAGGAAAAGTCATGATCTGCCTCATTGAGAGAGAACAACTTACTTTTTCCCTAAATGAAATATTATTAAAATTTTAAGTGTATTCACATAAAGGAAGTGCATTGAGGAAATCTATTTTGCAGCCTCTACATGTGTTGAACATATGACTGGTGCCCCTACATAGCTCCAGCCCGCATTTTGACCAGTTCCTGATAACAAAAAGAAAAAGGAAACCACTTATTGAGGCAGAAACATTAGATGGTGGGAATGCATGCATAATAGGAACAAGGCGGGCCTTTTTGCAGCCCTTGCTACCAACAAGCATTTTAAGTTCCATGTTGCTAAATGCTAACAGAAGAAGGTGAAGCCCGGACTGAAGGAATGCCTTCTTTCATCCGTTTACAGATTCAAGATTCCTTGTCAGATAGCGGAGAACAGGGGAAAGAGAGGAAAGGACTCTGAATTGCAGTGACTGTCACAGGCATATTCATGACAGGCTAGAGCAAGTGAGACTTCAATAACAGGAGCCTTGGTTTTATTTTTAATTTTGGAAAAGTGTCCTTTAGTGAAATTATTGAGGCAGTGGCAAGGGGGCCATTAGGTGAGAATATAAGCCCATTTCTTCCAGGCCAGGAAAAGAAATAGGCCTTTGGTTCTGCTTCCAATGATTAACAAGGCATCTAAATCCACCCCATCTCAAAATTATTAAACTAAAACGCCTTCTTATTGTCACGATGCTACAATTATAGTTTAAGGAGGACACATCCTCATTTTGTCCTCATCTGCTGCGTGGCTTTCTCTCCTACACGGTGGCATGCTGGGGTGGGATGGGTGTTGACTGAGTCAGGTGTCCTACCTAGTGGAGCCACTGAGCACATTGCATACCACACAGAAATCGGCTCATAAACCAAGGGTTGCCAAGGATGCTGCTCATTTTGATTTTACCTGCTCTGGGTAGTAGGATCTTGCCCAGGAAAATCAGTCTACTAATCCAGGTGTTTGTACATGACAAAACTTAGAAAATAGATCCAAAACTCAAATTGAGCATTATAGCCATTTATTTATCTATTTAAGATTTATAGACACATAAAAGCTATGTGTAAATTTTAGGTATATAAATTACATATTAAAATTCACCTGTATAAAGGAATCAAGCAAGGAAGAAAGTAACGCTTTTCAAAACTATGAACGAAACAGTTTCTGAGATGTTGCTCTCTTGAATGTATATATTTTTCTAGTGTTTTTTTATTTTTTATTTTTTTTTAATCTGTGAAATAAAGGAAAGAAAATACTAGGTAGCATTGTTGGGGGGAAGCATGGATGAAAAGAAATAGGAGAGTATCCCATTTCCAGGTTGAATGAAGGTTCTCAGCTCCACTGACAACAGAGAACAGGGGCGACCCCGGCCTTGAGCTCTGGAACAGCAGTGTATTGACATTTGGTGATGATGTCACACCAAAGGGCTTTCACTGTCCCTGGAGGTAACAGAGGTTTCTTCAGCAAGAATTTCTAGTGATGGATGGAAAACAACATCCAAATGCTTTTTACTGGAATTTTCTATGACATCTTCATATTTATTCTAGAAATCAACACTTTAAAATATACAATTTTCCATAAAATAGTTGATATGGCAAGAAAAAACATATTTTTACAACCAATATACATTTTTTTTATTTTAAAAATTATTAAGTGTTTTTATAATCCCACAACTTTTCTGTTTTTATTCTAACTTTTGCACCATCAATGCTTCATAGTTCTATCAGGTAAACAGAGATACAGCAGTTTTTAATATCAGTCTCCAGTTCCTTTACACCAGCAATTTTCAACTCATGACACACATAAATTAATTACTAAAATTTAGCAGCACACTAAAAAATTTATTGTATTTCTTCCTGATCTGACAAAAAATAACAGGCATAATTTTGATTCATTCACATCAGACAGCTATTATTGCATTTACTGTTGTCATTTTGGAGTGTGTTTTTTATTTGTTTGTTTGAGAATCTAAGGGAAACGAGGTCAATGACCCTGACTAAATAGTAAGGCATTGCATGTTTAAAAATTCTTGCAACAAAATGGTTGGAAATTGCTGCTTTACAATAAAGAAATGGTGGTAAAAGTGGGGACTAGAGATGAGTGCTTATCTAGTCTAGACATTGTGTGTCCATCATTATTCATGACTGGTAGGTCTGGTGTACTGGGAAATCTACTTCTTGCTTCAGAGACTAGATGATATAATCTATTGCTTAAAGAGGAGTCTTTCTCAATGGATTTCTTTGTTGATCTCTATTATATTTAATCAACTTTAGCTTTAACTCTTCTGTGCTATAACTTTCCAAGTCTAGCTTAAGAGAATTGTGTCTGATTTCTTTCTCTGGGATTAGGGTTCTCATTATAGGAAATGGAAAGTTTATAAAGCATAGGACACAGGTGCAATAACTTACTGCCAGGAGTCATAACTGCAATGGGATCCTTTATTAAACAGAAATATGGTGGCCAGACATCATTTGTATAACAATAAACAGCATTTCTGTTTTTGCTCTGCTCCAAACAGTAGCTCAGCATACAACTGCTTAATCACATCATACTCAATATTATATGTTATAGCATCCTAACACAGCTTTCTAGTTTTATCCAAAGATAATGCTGATCAGAGGAACACTCCATTTGGCCTTTTCACATGGCATCCTCAAGAACATATTATACCAGTGTAGAAGGCAAACAAGACTGGTCTCCAAACTTCTTTGAATGTCAGGCCTGGTGTGGTCACTTCACAAGGGAGCTGTCCACTCTTAGCTGATACATTACTCCTTAAAGTGAGTTTTTTAAAAATAAGTATACTATATTTTTATTGATTTCAGAGAGGAAGGAAGAGGGGAAGAGTAGGAAATATCAATAATGAGAGGGAATCATTGATTGGCTGCCTCCTGCACACCCCCTACTGAGGGTCAAGCCCCCAACCCTGATATGTGCTCTTGATTGGAATCAAACCCAGGACCCTTTTGCTCCATTCATTGAGCAAAATCATCTAGGGCTCTCCTTGAAGTGATTTAAAACTCTGCCGTTTAAAAGCTTTCCTTGGATGCTGCTCTTAGGCCGACAAATCAACAAATGGCTAGTGCTGGGGAGGATGCAGAGAAAAAGGAACCCTTGTGCACTGCTGGTGGGAATGCAGACTAGTGCAGCCACTGTAGAAAAGAGTATGGATTTTCCTCACAAAACTAAAGATGGAACTCCCATTTGACCCAGTGATCCCACTTCCAGGAATATATCCCAAGAAGCTAGAAACTCCTATTAGAAAAGATGTATACACACCCCTATGTTCATAGTAGCACAATTTACAGTAGCTAAGATTTGGAAACAGCCTCAGTGCCCATCAGCAGATGAGTGGATTAAAAAAACTGGTACATCTACACAATGGAATACTACACTGCAATAAAAAAGAAGTTTTTACCATTTGCAACAGCATGGATGGAATTGGAGAGCATTATGCTAGTGAGTGAAATAAGCCAGTCAGAGAAATATAAATATTACATGATCTTATTCATTTATGGAATATAATGTACAACATAAACTGATTAACAAAAATAGATCCAGAGACAGAAAAACATCAATCAGACTATCAAACCTCAGAGGGAAGGTAGGGGAGAGTGGGGAGAAGGGGGAGAGGTCAACCAAAGGACTTGTATGCATGCATATAAGCCTAACCAATGGACACAGACAACAGGAGGGTGAGGGCATGAGTTGGGGGGATGGGAGGGTAATGGGGGAATAAGGACACATATGTAACACCTTAATCAATAAAGAAATTAAAAAATAAAAGCTTTTTTTCTAGCTAATACTTGCATTTGTTTCAAATTTTATGACAAATATGCATGAGCCAAGGTAAGGGTGTACTTGTGAGAACACATGCATCTACATGCACATACACATATCCATCCTCCTAACTTCCTAACCTTTATTCTCTTATAAGGAAAAAAAAAGCATAACAATGTTATATTGTTTTAAGACAATTTAAAGCAGGTGTATTATAGACATTTATGTATCTACTTAAGATTTTCAATAAGGTGGGCAATTAACCACATAACTTTAAGAAATGCCCTTTGGCACTGACTTTAATTGCCATTGCCAGCACCTCAATTTGGGATGGCATATGCTTGATCTTTTTTTTTTTTTAGTTCGATGTTGTTTCAGTCAGTCTTTCATAACTAATCTTGTGTACAGTAATTATGTGGCAAACAATTCTAATTTCATTAAGTGGGGGTAGAAAACCAATTCCTCAATATTGCCAAAATGTCTAGTCTTTTGTGTTCAGCCATGTATGAGGGGGTATTTTCCTGGTCCCCTGGCCCTATAATGGAGATCCAATAGGTAAGCTGGTTGGGATCCATTTAGCCTTGCTGCTGTGATACTTACAGTAATAAAAATGAAATATATTCAATTGGCAAAGATTCTCAGCCTCCCAGACTTGCCAGAGGCATGGCTCTAGCATCTAACTTTGTTTCAGAGTTGCTGGGCTTCAGCTAGGACTTGCTATATCCTGCAAGGAGCCAAAGATTAGATTGAAATCCTTAATAGGATGTGGGGAGAGAGCCCATGAGCCAACCTCCATGAGCAGAGTTCAGGGACCTTGAATGGCAAATACAGGGGGAAAGGTAGCTTCCCACAACACAGACATGAAAGGATGTTACCAGCTTGTGGAAGGTGACTTAAATGGCAGAGGGACAGTGAGCCACACTCTCTGAGGGCATGCATGACTCCCTGAAAATAGAGAGTTTGGTCAGCTTCAGATCAGGCACTTGACACTACCTGGCAGGAAACAATAAAACTAAGTTTGCATTGATTCATGGGTAATCCACTAAGAGAACCTAATGAATGACTGCATTTTTTCACCAGGGATTGTGCTAAAGTTCACCATTATGAAATGATATATTCCATACTCTTCCCATATTTATTTTTTTATTTTAGTCTGGCTTAATCATCACTCTAAAATTAAAATGAGAAGCCCCAGATCAGGACAGATCTAGCCTGTCTAGCCAGTGCCCTCATCTCATTTGATAACTTTATCAGAGGTGGACAGTCTTATTGACCAAGGCCATAAATCCAGGTTGGGATTGTGAAGCCCAAAAAGTCAGTGCCTGACTACCCAGCTGATTTACCATGTGACCTTGAACAAACTTCCCTGGTGTGCTCTTCACTGTCTCCACTGTTCAAAAGAGGGGAACAGTCCCTGTTCAAAGGAGGGGGATAATCACTGCCTCGGGCCAGGAGATGAAGAGGAAAATATTGGCAAGATTCCCAGAAATTTCTAGTAGAGAAGTGTGGTTAAACGATAATTATATACCAGCAGATTTTCCCAGGGAAAGTAAGTAAGCAGGAAAAAGACTATTTTCAAGAAATCCCGTCTAATGTCAATTAATCCATAACATAATAGTGCAAAACAGAATTTATTTCTATTTTTCATGTTAATTGGGCAATTTTAAAAATATGTTTCACAGTATTGATGAAATGTGAATCTTTTTTTAATGGAGACACGGAGGCATACATTAAGATTGTTCTGAGCATAGGTCTCGGCTTAGCCAATATTGAAGGAAATAATTGCTTCCATTTTCATCAAAACAGAGTGTCATACACTCTCATTTATTTTTGAGATTATTAAGATCAAGAAGCCAATGGGCATACAAAAACTCCTTCCACAGAAAATAATTACTCCCTCTTGTTAAGCATTAGACAACCACCTTCTGTGTAAGCTTCTTGCTCCCTGTGAAAGTTATTGGTGATCAACTCTAAGGCTTTTGCACCCACACTGTGATGTCCTTGAGCCAACTCTTTGATGTACGAGATATAAATTCACTTTTTTTTACCGAGTCAGCATGTGTTACATGTTGGCTTCTTCTTCCCACATTATCTTGGTTTTCTGTACAAGTATGCTTATTTTGGCTAAAGTCAAGATGCTCAACCTTCTGGATGGCTTTGTCCATGATGGTCCCTGAGACCTATAATGAAGTGTGGGTGAATCTGGTTCTAAACTGATATTTGTTTGTTATTTTTGGAGCTCTCAAGTAAATTGCAAGGAAATTGATTTGCTTTAGTGAACTTCTGTACATACTAATTCCTTATGTTGTTATAACATGGTTTTCTATGATTAGGGTTTTTATATGTGTGTTGGGGGAGATTAATAGAGTTTATTGAAATCATCTTGTCTAACTAGAGGGAGTTTGTGAAGCTCATACAATGAAACTTTACTTCCTAGCTCAGATTTACAGATAAAGAGTTCCCTTTCTTGCTGATATAGTTATTTGGATCTCTTCACTTGTCATGAAGACTTGAATTACCTTTTTCTATTAAAGAAAGGAAATGCTTTCTTCTTAGATCTGATCTTTAGTATGGGTGTTTATATATAATGTCTGTTCCTAAATTGCCTCTAGTTAATAGCCAAACCAAAAAAACTATGCTTCACTTGAAACTCAAAGCTTATAATATCACAGCTTCAAAATGATGGTTGATCTGAGCTCTAACTTGCCTATAAAGAAGTTATGTTTGTTGATACATCTCCTAGGGTAAATGAAACTAAGGAGAAAATAAGCAAATTGGACTATATCAAAATACAAAGCTTCTGCATAGCAAAAGAAATCATCCACAAAATGAAAAGAGAGCCCACTGCATGGGAGAACATATTTGCTAATGATACATCTGATAAGGGGTTAATTTCCAAAATATATAGGAAGACAAACAATCCAATTTTAAAAAAAATAGGCAAAAGAACTAAATAGACACTTCTCAAAAAATGGAGATATAGAAGGCCAAGAGACGTATGAAAAAATGCTCAAATCAATGAGCATTGTCATTTTAATTTGCATCTGAGGAAAATGAGGTATCACCTCACACCTGTCAAAATGGCTATCATCAACAAACAACAAATGTTGGCAAGAATGTGAAGAAAAGGGAAACCTCATGCATTGCTGATGGGAATGAAGACTGTTACAGCCACTGTAGAGAACAGCATGGAGTTTCCTCAAAAGAATAAAAATGGAACTGCCATTTGACCCAGTGATCCCACTTCTAGGCCTTTATCCTAAGAAAACAGAAACACCAATCAGAAAGAATATATGCACCCCTATGTTCATAGCAGCACAATTTATAATAGCAAAGATTTGGAAACAGCCCAAGTGCCCATTAGTAGATGAGTGGATAAAAAAGCTATGGTACATTTACACAATGGAATACTATATGACTGCAAAAAAGAAAGAACTCTTACATTTTCAACAGCATGGATGGACCTTGAGAGTATTGTGATAAGTGAAATAAACCAGACAGAGGAACGTAAGTATCATATGGTCTTACTCATATATGGAATCTCATGAACAAAATAAATTGATGAACAAAATAGATCCAGAGACATAGAAGCATGTAACAGTCTGACAAATTTCAGAGGGAAGTTGAAGATTGGGGTCGAATGATTAACTGGGAACTTATATGCATACTAGAGGCCCAGTGCACAAAATTCATGCACAGGTAAGGTCCCTAGGCCTGGCTGGTGATTAGGGCTAATTGGTACCTTCCATCTGCCAGCCAAGGCCTTCCTTCATTCTGTGCTGCCCCCTGGTGATCAGCACATCTTATAGTGAGTGATCAAACTCCTGATCTCCAGGTCAAACTCCCGAGGGGACAATATGCATATTAGACTTTTATATAGAGAGATATACATAGCCCATGGACACAGACAATAAAGTGGTAAGGGCCTAGGAGAGGTAGGTGTGTGGTGGAGGGGGGGGCAACAGGAAACAAAACAACAAAGGGGACATCTATAATACTTTCAACAATAAATGTAAAAAATGAAATTAAAAAGAAAAAGAAATTTTCCCCTGCCCACCATATTACACATGGTTGGGATCCTCTTGTTTCTCTGTTGTCTACCTACAGAAATCCTTAGAAAACCAACACTCCTTGAGAAATGACCTTAGACAGGAGCCTTGCCCTCTCCTTGGTCAATTAGCTCCAAGCTGGTAGCATATCCTTTTCAAACCCTGATGCAACAGGAGATCAAACTCCAACTTTGAACAATACTTCACCAAAACCTTGGGTATTAGAAAAGGAAAATCCAACCCAGGCTGGAAGCAGTGTGTTTCAGAATCCACACACCCTGTCATGCCTTCAAGGACCTTTACAAGCAGTTCTCTGGCTTTGTCCTGTCAAGCTCCCAGTTTGTTCCCACATCTTCCTCCCACTATCACCTTTGATCCTCAGAATCCAGCCCCAGCTGTTGTTGGGCCTTGAAAGTAGAATCCCTACCATTACTCACTGAATTATCTACTCTTTCCCCATTTTAGACTATTCCCAGGTAAATTGACAGTTTTAGATTTCTTTCTACCTGAGGAAACCCCCCAGGAAAATAAATAAATAAATAACATCAGAAAATCATAATTAAGCCTTATTACATGGATGTAACAGAAGTAACCACATATGAGACACACTAGCTGCCTGGTAGAGTTGCTTTTCTACAGACGCTGCTCTTTCCTTGGGTCTTAGCTTTGGAAGTCTGCAAACAACTACTGAACTCAGTATCTTCAGAATGAGAAAGGCCCAGAAATGTTAGAACATATACCCCACACCCACATCCACACAACTATGTCTCCCAGACAGAAGTTTGGCACAATCTTCCCCCAAATCTATATTATCAAATAGAACACTTCTCAGTCTTAGACATTTGTGTTCAGATTAATGCTAACCTCACATTTCCCTCTAGAGCAGTGGGTGAATATTTGACTTACATTTTTATAAATAAATGGAAGACTCAGTTGTTTTCCCAGAACAAAAGTGACAATTTGCCCATGAAGTAAATTCATGTCCCTACCCTTAGAGACTAGAAATTGCTTGCAGCTTTAAATGTTTTCCTTCTTTTCCCAGCTACTAAAGATAAATTTCTAACAATATCTCAGGGCCAGTGCCAACTAGGGTAATCCATGGCATGTCTGTGGAATTATGAGAACCATGGCTATTTTGGGGGTCTTTCCTGACTATGCTCTCATAGTCACTAGTGGTTCTCAAAGTGTGGACTCAGAAAAACAGAATTTCCTGGGAACTTGTAAGATGTGTGAATTGGTGGATTTCATCCCAGACCTACCTACTGATTGAGAAGCTCAGAAAATGGGATCCAGCAGGCTGTATTTTATTGAGCCCTGCATGTGAATCTGACCACTGATATGCACCAACCTTAGCAAAATGCTTCACAGAAATGGCTTGTTTAGTGGGAAGATTCACTGGGAAAGACATACACTATCCTTCAGGTGTACCTTCTAGGTTCTCATCCCAGGTTAAGAGGGTTGATGCCCAGTGAGGCCCATGGATAACAAAATCTACAACACAAGATGCTTAATTGTTCCTTGTCTGTGCTAAAATCTTTTAGAAAGTTTAGTAATTACTTAAACAAACAAAAACTATTGGGTTCAGTGAGTTGAACTAAACCCTCAGGCCAAATAAAGCAGGGTTGAGAATGCACATGTGTGTGTGTGTGTGTGTGTGTGTGTGTGTGTTGGGGGATAATGTAGAACTGGGGAGGCTTGGTTATGATCACAGCCACTGTCCCAGGAGAACAGAGAGAATTTCTGCTTTTGTTTATGTTGGCTGCCCTCCATCGCCCAAAGTGGCTGTCTAGCAGACCAATTACCCTGATATTAATTTTCTTGTTCCCCTATACTTAGATGGCATAATTCTAGAAGTCCCTTAAAACGACCTGGAAGTTCTGAGTCAGATGAGTGTAGCACAAGGGAAGAACCCCACTCATCCTGTCTCTCCAAGAAATAAGGTCAGTGCTCAGCCCAGTTTCCCCAGGACAGCCCAGAAATCCTGAGCTTGGGCCTACCTCCACTCTGCTTTTCCCCTGGAGGTCCCTGCAACCTCTCAGGCTGAAGAGGGTAAGGCTGGAGGCCGGGAGAGCAGTGCCTCCATATCTCAACTACGATTGCCAATGAGTAGACTATAGAGCACATGTGTCAAACACAAGGCCCGCGGGCCAAATCCAGCCCGCCAGGCCTTGCAATGTGGCCCGCACCGCGCTGTCATCACTGCACTCCGCTGTCAGTTTATGACATTGTCAGTTTATGACTGTTCAGTAAACCATTCGGCCCGCGATTTAGGCTGGATTTTAGATTTTGGCCCCTTCTCTGATTGAGTTCGACACCCCTACTATAGAGCCAGGCAAGAGGGGAAAGAAGTGTGTGGGGGTAACAAGTCAGGCCATAGTCTTAGTTTGATGTGTAACATACTAAGGCATGTGATGTATGGGCCTCCATTTATGCTCTTATCTCCCTCCAGCAATGTTCAAGGTGTGCCTTTAAGTTTTATTACAATTTTTTAATGAATTAAATTCAGCTCTATTAATTAAGCAGTCAACATGGGCATGGCCTGGTGCTTGGTTTCATTGGCACACAGAAAGATGCAGGAGACCATCTCTGTCCTCAGGCCCATACTTCCTAGAGCTGAGGGCAGAGATGTGCCCTACAGGCTTACCACACACCAAGCACCACTGAGGGAGGGGCAGTCTTATCCTTGAAAAATCCAAGAAGGCTTCTTGGAAGATCTGAGATTTCAATAGCTTTCCAATCTAAACTTTCCTTTAGCCTGAGAAACCACCCTGGGAGAATGCCTAATTCCTGTTCTTGCTTGACATAATATAGTGGTAGAAAGCAGCTTATAAAACCTGGCAGCCTTTCCCTGGACCTGGCAATCTAGTTTAGACTCCCAAGGAGTCTTAGGAGGGCTAGCCAAGCGTGGGAGCTCCCATCCTAGTGGTCACTGCATCTGTGCTGTGACTCTCTGCTGGTGGAGAAAGACTTTCTTCTATACACTGTCTTTGACATAAAATTATGTCTCCAAAATAGTTTTATCATATGCAAGAGACACCTTGTAATAAAATTTTTAAAAATGTGCCTCACAAAGCATTTTTTCTGTAACTTTCTGGGAGACTAGCATCTTATTCTTTTACTTCAAGGTCATAAAACACATGAACCCAGAGGTGGGCAAACTGTAGCCTAGGGACCAAATCTGGCCCACCACCTGTTTGTATAAATAAAGATTTATCTGAACACATACACACTCATTTATTTGTACCCATGAAATAACACATACACACATGGTATCAAAACAAGCCAGGGGGAAATTATTTTTTTTTTTTGGGGGGGGGAATGAAAAAGAATCCCAAGTCAAATTTAAAGAAAATATCCCTTTATCAACTTTTGGTCGAGAATATGTTTGTATATTTTCAGAAAACAACTCCAAGAACATCTGGAATCCTGTAACAGAGAGGAATAGACAGAAGCGCTCCAGTCATGAAGAGAGAAGAGACACACTTCAGAGATGGAAGATGCTGACGACGCATCAACATACCAGCAGACAGCAGCTGTGTATTGCTGAAGGATGCCCAGGACCAAACCAGAGACAATCGGACCTGCATTACCACCATTTGTCCACCAACCAGATCTGAAATATCATGGCTGACATGTACACATAAGGAACTATTTGACATTGAAATTGGGACTCAAAAGAACTGTTGGCACAGAAAGGAACTCACTACAGACTGATTCATTTGGCTCTCAGCATAACCATTATTGCTTGTCACAGTTTAGGTTCTTACAAGGGTAATTCTTGGATCACATGATCCCACACACCTAGAGGAAATAATGAACAACATAAACTGATGAACAAAAACAGACCCAGAGAAAGAGAAGCAGTGATCAGACTCTCAAACCTCAGAGGGAAAGTAGGGGAGGGTGGGGGTAAGGGGAAGAGATCAACCAAAGGACTTGTGTGCATGCATATGGGCCTAGCCAGTGGCCATAGACAACAGGGGGGTGGGAGCATGTGTAGGGAGGGGGTTGGGATGGGAATGGGGGGATAAGGACAATTATGTGAGACCATAATCAATAAAATAAATTATTTTTAAAAAATGGCTGAGCTGATGCCCAATCAGCATGGCTCAGTGGTTGAGCATCAACCTATGAAGCAGGAGGTCATGTTTTGATTCCTGGTCAGAGCACATGCCTGGTTGTGGACTGGATCCCCAGGATGGGGCATACAGGAGATAGCTTATCAATGATTCTCTCATCACTGATGTTTCTACCTCTCTCTCTCCCTTCCTCTCTAAAATCAATAAAAATTTATTTTAAAAAAATAAAAGTGGCCCAGTTGATAGTTGCAGCAGAGACTGCACAGTCTATGAAACCTAAGATATTTGCATTAAAAAATAGCCAACCCCTCATCCAAAGTCATTCAATAAGCAGGAGAAAGCTTTCATATTCCTCCCTGCACCCCAATTTCTGCCGTGAATAGCTTCATTTGTCATTCAGCGTTGGAGAATAACATAGCTTCTAACAAATAATGAGACAGAAGGCAAACTACATCAGTCAAAGTTCTGGAGGAAAACAGAATTTCCTGCAGACAAACTTCAAGGAATAAACAAGAAATGTTGGGGCAGCCAGAGGCAGGTAGCTAAGGAAAGGCTGAAGAAACAAGACAGGAAAGAGTTACTGAGGCCAATGAGAAGGCCCCCCTCTTGGAGGTGTGGTCTTGGAGTGGCATAGCAGCCAACAACAAAAAAAAGCAGCTTCTCAAATGGTGGAAATATTGACAAAACACCCTAATATCTCCCTCTGTCCTTCCATATCCTACTGCTGCCTCCCATTGGCTGAATCTAATTGGAAGCAAGATAGCAGTATATCCCAAATGATACAGTCCAAAGTGGGGTGCAGAGAAAGACGGATAAAGGATGGAGGTGTGGGGAGAAGGGTGGCTCACCAGCACCCCTTCCCAAAACACACACACACACACACACACACACACACACACACACACACAACATGATGTCGATCAAATTAATAAATGTTGGGTTACATTGATTAGGATTTCTAATACAAGTATAGAAACACAAGTCAAATGAGTTTATATAATGAGAAAGCTTTATTAACCCAGATTACAGGAAGCCCCAAGGTTAAAGGGCTTTGCAGTAGATTGATTTAGTAGTTTTACATTATCATCAAGATCTAAGTATTTGCTTCTCCCTGCTGTACTCATCTCAACAAGGTCAACTTTACTTGTATTCTGAGGCTGGCTTAGCAGTAGCAATTAAGAAAATGTCTTCTTGCTTGTCTGAAGTTCAGCAGGAATGAGGATACAAGGAGGCAAATGAACAGGTTCTAAGTGTTCCCTCTCCATTCTCAACAGCTTAGATGCTGTGCTTGTGTTGATAGTTGTATAGATATACAGTAGCCCCCTTTACCTATATTTAAAGATGCCCAGTAGTTGCCTGAAACTGTTCATAGTACCAAATCCTAATCAACTTCTGCTGGAAATGTGGCAGCAGCTTCTTTATCAGCAGGTGCTGATACATAATTTCATACAATAATTTTTGTATTTTTTATTTCAAACCTATTCCTGGATCTGTGTAACCCTTCCTTGCCTGCAGTAAGTGGCTTGGTGTCATTTCAGGTAGTCCCTTGCTGATGTCATCCTATAGGCTCAACCCTTTCTAGCTCAATATGTTGCCATCAAACTCAACGTTTCTGTTCATGTCTCCCACCCACAAATTCAATACTTTTTTCCATCTTAACTAAACACTTATCACCTAATAAGGCTTTAGTGTTTGCAGTTTGAGGTGCAAGAGCAAAACTAGCACAAATTTCTTTTTCCTTCTTCACAATCTTACTGATAGAAATTTTGTTTTTATGGTAGATCTTAGCAATCTGGCATATGATTTTTTTTTCTCTTTCTTATTAAATCAAGAACTTACACCTTTTCATTTAAAGAAAAGATGGAAGTTTTACACCTTCTCTGTGATGTACCCAAATTGCCAGCATTGCTACTGGTGCGCTATTGGGCCATTATTAAGTAAAATAAGGGTTACCATGACAGTCCCTCTAATAACTGATACAGCTACTACGTGACTAGCGGGTGAGGAGTGTGTACAGTGTGGAGATGCTGGACAAGGTGATGAGTCACATCCTGATGAGACAGAGCAGGATGGCAGGGGAGTCCTTTACCCCACTCAGAACAGTGCACAATTTAAAATTTATGAATAGTTCATTTCTGAAACTTTCCACTTGATACTTTTTGATCATGGTTGACCATGGGTAACTGAAACCACTGAAAGCAAAACCACAGATAGGAGGAAACCATTGTATCTATTCTTTCCCTCTTTCTCATTTTCCTCTCTCAGATAGATTCATTGAGCTTCCTGAACTCCCTTTACATTTTATTGGCTCCAGTTAGTTTAGTCCTAACAATCCCTGAACCAATCACTGGCTAAGGTGAAAATTATCTTCATTGTTAGGGCTCGACTAGTCATCTGAGGATGAAATTGATAGGGGAGTGTCAACCACAAAGTCCCCTCTGTAAAGCACATGTGTCAAACACAAGGCCCGCGGGCCAAATCCAGCCCGCCAGGCCTTGCAATGTGGCCCGCACCGCGCTGTCATCACTGCACTCCGCTGTCAGTTTATGACATTGTCAGTTTATGACTGTTCAGTAAACCATTCGGCCCGCAATTTAGGCTGGATTTTAGATTTTGGCCCCTTCTCTGATTGAGTTCGACACCCCTACTGTAAAGTGTTGCAACAATCATGGTTGTCTTCTTCCAGGTGTGTTTCCTCTGTCTGCAGGTGTTTGCCACCCACATCATCTGACACATGAGGCTCCTCCTGAAAATAGGGTAATTTACACTGTGAAATGCTGGTACCTGCTCTTGTTCAGAACTGGAACAGATATTCCAAAGCAATACATGTGACCCCGGAAAAGTAAAAAATGAATTTATGGGAAAAGCCTCATTAAAGTTCTAATTAGATTTTCTCACAAATTTTTGGTAAGTTGTCCATCCTTTGTGGTCGAACTTTCTTCTACACAATTAAGATATATAATGTTTGCAGCCCCACAGCAAGAAAAAAAATTATATAACAGCTGAAACTAATTTTAAGGTCTTTAAGAGGTGCGAGGTGTTTTTCACACCTTTCACTGCATCTGGCAGGCATTGGGTCCCCTTGCTGAAATCTCCATGTGGCCCTTGTTTGATGAGTTTTACATAGATGTTGTTGCAAGGCAATCCACCATCCCACTTCATCATGAGCACTCTGTTGCCACTGGCCTACTCCTAACCATCCTATCCATAAGTGGCCTGAGATTTTAATCTAGTTTATATGGGAAAGAGTCAACAATATAACTTACTTATTATTCCCAGATGTTGAGATAGTGAGACCAGGGTAGGATTACAATCTTGACAGCTGACTTCCTGAGATCAGTGGTTATCAGAAGAGCAAAATCCCTTTTATGCAACAGAATTCCCATTGAATATATACCAGTAATTTACTGCCTTTGAGTAACTTTTGAAATAAAACCCCCTCTATATAGACAGGGATAATGACAAGAGTCTTGGCGGTGATAAATATCCTTTTCTAACAACATTTGAAGCACATGAACTTTAATATTTCTAGGCCATCCGAATAAATATTTGGTCAGAATAAATAAGTCAGAACATTGGCTTCTTTTAAAATCCAAATTCTCCCCCACACATTTCCAAGGCATTTTTCTTACAAAATGTTAATCTAAAATTTTGACAAGCCACAGCACTTTTACAGCTTTCCATAGTGGCTTTTCTATACACATTGCAATAAAATTCCCTATGAAAAGTATTATATTAATCAACAGTGACTCATTTAAAATTATAGTTTATGATCTCTTATTTTTAAAAAGGTCCAATTTTTATCACTAACCCAAGTTTATCTTTTTATTTAAAATTAACATCACAGTTCAGAATAGGAAATTCCACTGGAAAGTTGTTTTTTTTTAAAAACCAAGAATTTTGTTTCCAAAAAGAGAGAAAGAGAACAGATGAACATGATAATGCTAATAATTATGTTATGTTATTTTTTATAACCAAGCAGTTTATAAAACTGCTTTTGTGAGTGGTACAAAATATTTGAACAAGTTTTCAAACCAGTTCGCGATTTATTAAATATTAGTGATTGTTATTACAAGTTGAGTTTTAGGATCTATGGTTGATTTATTTGTATGGATTATCAGAACACATAACCAGGCTAGCATTCTGCTTTGAAAATGCTACCCCGTACCTGACTCAACTTTGAATCACTTATTAGGGCACTTTAAAGCTTCAAGGAGAAGATGCTGCTGAGAAAAGGTATCAGAATCCAGAAAAGATATTTGAATTATCTTTGTAAAGTTAGTTGAATATCTATTAACAACCAAGAAAATATCAACCAGTAATGCGAAGAAGAACACTCAAATATATGCAATTATGTTAGTTTGAAACTTCTTACCTACAATGGGCATAGAAATGCTAAAATGTAAAATGGCAAGCTAGTCATTGTGACTGGGATAAAGAAAGGCCATGGCTGCCCAAGCTCACTACAAATTGGGGGTGGAGGAAGGGGAGAAGTGTCTATGGAGAATCAAAACTAGCAGGAATCTGAAAGCTGCTTTTAATCTCACTAAAATGGGAAGAAGAGATAACAAGTCAGGACAAATGAATGAAGTCCTACACAAAGAGACAGACTAACCATTTTCCTTATAATAATAGCAGCTGCTGACATTTTTTTCAGGAAGAAATGAAGGAGAGAAGTGTTTTAAATCTGCAAGTGCATGGACCTAGGATAGAGCATGATACAGGCTCTTTACTGAAATAATGTATGCTAAGCAATTGCAAACAAACAAGTAAACAAAACAATCTAACGTTTTTATCTAGCATGATGTAAAGAGGTAACCATTGCAGAGCACTAGACACCCAGCAGGAAGGAGCAGCAGGGGGCATTGGACTGCCAGTTTTGGCCCAATCCCTACAAGCCACACCAAGGGACTCCACCCATGCACAAATTTGTGCACATGGCTTCTAGTATATTATAATAAGTTTACAAAAGCCATTTCTATTGAAATAATGGGTTATATTTTAATCTATGGTCAGCTGAGATTTTTTTTTATATATTTGGCTAATCCTTGGAATTTTCATGCTCAAAATGTTTCTAATGAGGAACTGTAACTCCTCTGTAATTTTATTTTGGGAACACGGGGGTTTGCATCCCTATGATATACTATGTGGCAGAATTTAAATATAGACGGCAGACTCCCACTATTGGTCCCCTGAGACCACTAGACTACAGTCGACCCCTATCCCCACCTTCCATGCCCAGGTACCCTTCTCTTTCACATCTTCTCATAGACTTCTTTGGAAGCAGGTTTCCAGGAATCATAGGACCAGAGAGAAAAATGAGCTGGGATGCTTATGCTTCGTTGACAACAGAGGAGAATGGGGAAATCCTCCCAACTGAAATGTTAACTCATTGCCTCTTGTGGTCATGTTGGACAGCCGTCAGAAAAGTTTCAACCAGCTGGTAAGGAAGTGGGATATTTTTCAGCTTTCACACTTGTGCAATATGATTTCAGAAGAAGTGGGAAAGCTGATGTGTGTGTCGTGTGTGTGTATGCATGTATGTGTATTTAGAACAGAAGCAAAAGCTGGAAGTGTATGGATGTGTAATGAGAAAGTAAGAAAATGAGTGAACCATCACAGCATCACATGAGCACAACCCTGGGCTTTCCTATATTGCTTGTCTTTACAGTAACTGTCAGTCCAACAGTTAGAGAAAGTGTTTAAAAAAATTTAAGTTTCATTACCAAAGAATACTTTTTAATGATTGTATTTAGGGCTAGGGCGGGAGTGGGGGAGGGGCGGGTGGAGGCAAGCTAGAAGAGGTCAATGAAGGGGGAAAAATGTAATACTTTCAACAATAAAGATTTTTTTTAAAAAAGAAGTGAATGTCAAGCCTCATACCTCTTGCAGTTGAGAAGTTTTACTTTACTGTAACCTCAATTCCCTTCTAGGGGTATGAAGATCTTTTGGTCCAAAACACAAAATCCTTGAAATATTTATAATTCATGTCAAAAACATTGGGTGATTGTGGTTTTCCTTTCATTTTCACAAACTTTATAAAATATTTTCTAAAAGATGTTTTTGTGAGTTCTTTTAGTTTCCAAAACATTACCTTTTTGATCTCAGCTGTTGTTTTTCAGAGGAAAATTTCATTAACACCAAGGATGTTTTCCCAATTAAGTAACAACTTGTGCTAGGACAACAATTAAGATTCTTGTTTAATAATCATCCTTGGAGAAGCTTACCAGACTGGCTGTGGAAGAAAATTTGAAAAAAGATAAAGAAAAAGAGGGAGAAGGCATTACCCCCAGAAATCACTCTTAGCCAGATCCTAGGACCTGCAACTTTATGAACAGAATTCTATATATAGCTACCTGATATCTTTAGAGTTCTAAAATTGGAAAGCAATTTTTCCATAAATCCCCTGTAATAATTTTTAAGGCAACTCTAACCAAAATATTCCTTTTTCATTCTGTTTAGGTTTTTTTAAGTCTGCAGTGACAAAGTTCACTGTAGATCACCCTTCAACATCCAATGAATTCCCAGAACTTTCATCAAATACAACTGAAGCTTTCTCCTGGGACTTCCACCTTCCTGGATAGAACCCAAGACATCACTATCATTGACTGCCTATATTCTGTGTGACATCTCTAAGCACATTTATTAACACCACCTGCAAATCCCTGCCCCAATATATTCAAGGATTATAAACAGTTTCTCAGATATACTTTTTGATTCAGAAATTTTAAGAGTTAGATTGAGCATATCCTCAAAGTGCAGTCTTAGAATTATAAGAACTCAAACTGGTGCTCTTGGATTCTACCTCACTTCCAGTCTAAGAAGTGTGTGCTTCTGATGTATCTGCTATGGACACCAGGGATTGCTTCAACCCTTGGTGCCATAGTATTCTATCACATTTCCCCATTCATGACTGGCTTTCCGGTAAGCCAGGCCTACCTGTCCCCTGTATCCTAACCCATTTGAACACAAGGGGAAGGACTGCATGTCCTTTTCTTGCTTGTGAGAACTGATGAAAGGTAGCAAAAGAACATTGATCAAGCCAGTTAAAGAGGTGATGCCATGAAAAAAAAAATGATAATGTAACAGCTTCTCTCAAGAAGTAGGAAGTATACCATTAACCCAGGAATAAGAGTATCTTGAGCCAGGAAAGATGAAACCAATATGATCAGGGATGTTTCTGTGAGTGTTGAGAATGTTAAAATGTACAATAGCAAAACCAAGAAATGTAGGAGCACATATAGGGATCTCCAGGGGTCTTGATACAGAAGAGAGCATAGTAAGGAGTGGAAAAATAATGATTTCAGGGGTATCGATAAAGCCAGCAACTATTGTCTTTTTTTTTTTTTTTCAAATTATGTACTACTTTTATTCATTATGAACTTGATAATTTTTTTATTTATCCTAGTGAATTTAAAAAAAAACTGTATTTATTTAGTTAGTTAGTTGTCTTTTAATGTTATTAAGATCCTGATTTAATAAAACTAAGATTTATTTACTCCCCTACTTAAAACCTTTCAGGGGTGTCCATTGCACTTAGAGGAGAATCTAACCTTCTTACCAAACTCCTCCTACTCACTACGTTTAAGCCAAACTGATTGCTCATGTTCCCAAAACATGCCAAGCTTTAATCATCTCAGAGCCTTCCCACCTGCTTCTTTCTACTTGCATGCTTTCCTCTGGGCTGTCTGTATGCTAATCTCTTCCTGTGCTTCAGGTATAGCCTTCCCCATCACCCTATAACACAAGCCTCCCCTACTGCAACTGCTAACAGCTCTGCCCCCCTCTAATATCATTATTTATTTCCTCAATGGCACTTCTTGCAACCAAAAATTATCTTATTAAGTTCTTAAATCTGAAGGGTTTATTACTGAATCTCATTGCCTGATACATAGTGGAAAGTAAGTACAATATATATATATATTTCTTGAATAAGTAAATAATAAATGAGGACTGAAAAAAAAAAGTATATCATTAGGTTGGTATGGCCGTAGAGAAAAGCAAGGATAAAGGTGACTCCGAAATAAAACCAATGAGTATAAGTATCATTCAAGCATTATGAAGTTTGGAATGTTTCAAAAGAGGTGTCATGTGAAATTCTTTAAAAAAAAAATCATGGTGATACTTCTTGTCACTTGGCTGTTTTTAGTTTATACTATTTCTTTAGAAATCCACAAATTATCAGTTTCTTAGTTCTCATTTTAACTATGTCTACTCAGATTTGAACTGCTTTGTCTATGAACTTTGCATGTGACTACTGTAACTGCTAACACCTCTTCTTCCTTCTAATATCACTATTGACATAAACAATATTTTCACCAGGAACTATGTGATGATTTCCTAGGTAGGCCTGTCTGACCAATGAGGTCATCATGAATATGAGTCAGCCTCATGACTTCCCTCCTTTAACACAACATGGTGCATGAGTGCAAATTCCACGCAGCTCCCAGGAGTTGGCCTCACCATCTCTTGAATGGAGCTATTACCTCATCAATAGCAAATAGATAAAAGAAGAAGTCTGTACAATAGAGAGAATTCCCCCTTGCCAGTTACCAAGCTTACAAAACTTGGTGTTTTCTGACCATAACCTTTTTAAAAAATAGTCTTCAGAAAATGTACTTTTTAAAGTCAATTTTTGTATTTATTTTTAACTCAGGCTAAAATATTTTGTCCTTTATGTGGGGTTTTTAAAAGTAATTACTTAACTTTAATTTCAAATTATATGCATTTCTAGCCAGCCCATACAGGGTGATAAAACAGACATATATCTACAGCGAGAACAAGGCATTGGTTGGTATGGATTCTACTCTTGGTTCTGTCAGACCCTAAATACAAATGACATCCATGTAAATAATCCCTAATTTCTGAGGAAGATTTGTCTGAGGCAAAATACATACATGCTTTGTACAGAGAGATATTGGGTGTGAATATAGAATTGGAAACACTCATTTCTGCAGACTAATGACAGTATTTATTTAAGTCAAATGAATAGAGAATTTGAGAATGTCACTATCCTTACTCCAAGTCTCTGACATGGATAGATTTATTTTTTTTAAATAGACAAGTGAATAATACTTAAATTATTCATACTTTCTATACAACAGTACCTAGATATCTTATAAACTCAATTAAAAATATGAAGCTAGTTATTAGGTGTTGTTGATTTTGTTTGTTTTTCTTTTTTTAGAAAATCTTGTCTTTTGAGACTTTCTTATAATACAGGAGCTTCCTTGTGAAAGAAAAACTTTTTTTTTTTTAACTCCTTAAAATGTTAGTAGTCAGAGCCAACCATTTGGAATTAAAATTTCCAACCCCACAACAAAAGAAAGCTGGTGGATTTAATCTAATTTATTGAGATTTAAGGAGCAAGGAAGAAATGATTGTTTTTGCAGCCTCATCATGAGCTTATTTCCACAAAACATCCGTAAGATGCTTTCCCACCACATGTTCCTTTTTATTCTTGGGCACTTGGCTGGGGTGTGTTTACTTTGGCAGCTTGCCAAATAATGTTCGTCGGGTCTTGGTAGTACCAAATTTGACAGAAAGCAAAGCACAGGGGAGAAGGGATATTTTCAAATAACCTTTTTTTTTTTTTTTGCATCAAAAATATAAGTAAAGAACTCTCTTGCAGAATGAAAAGCTTGACTATGCTTCTTTGCATCCTTTAGTAATGGCAAACCCAGGCATCCTGCCTTCACTTACACCTGTCAAATCCTGGCTGGGGGGAGAAAGGTCTTTCTTGGTGGCCTTGGAAAGGGTCCCTACCTACAGGACATAACTCCTGCAAACTCACAAAGGCTGGTCTGGAAGAGCTCCAAAGCATCTCCCTTTGCCATGTTCCCTCTCCACCAGAGGGCCTCCGCTTAGTCTTACTCAATCTCTCCTCTGCGCTTGGAATGTCCCCTCATTATGATTACATAAGTAATTCCCGAATTTGAATTGTTGAACTGATGAGAATGAATTGTTAATTGCTATAGCCCTGGTTTGGATTTCTGCTGTAAAAGATTGGATTATTGTTCATAGTCATCCACTCCCCTCCCCCTGTAAGAGAGTCACACATCACCATCACTTTCTCAGGGCGTGCAGAGTAATGTGCTTATGTGACCGCATAACGTATCCCATCACTAATTTTCAAGAGCTCTCTTGCTCTTTTCCTTCTGCCATAAAAAGGACACACCCAAATAAGGGTTTAACCTTTAGCATGGGTCCTAGAATGAGAAGATGTGTAGAAGAAAGCCACAACAGACCACTCAGAGCTACTGACGTAATGTGAACAAGAAATCAATATTTGTTTTTGTTAACCATTGAGTTTCAGGGTTGTTTGTCACTGAAGCAAAGCTAAACCATACACCTGTTACATCTTACTATCAATTAGGAGCTACACCTGAGAACTGTGGTTGGCAAACTGCGGCTCACGAGCCAAATACAGCTCTTTGGCCCCTTGAGTGTGGCTCTTCCACAAAATACCACAGACTGGGCAAGTCTATTTTGAAGAAGTGGCGTTAGAAGAAGTTAAGTTTTAAAAATTTGACTCTCAAAAGCAATTTCAATCGTTGTCCTGTTGATATTTGGCTCTGTTGACTAATGAGTTTGCCCACCACTGCCCTAGAATATGACAAAATATTGGTATTAAATAAATACCATAGTCTCAAGACCACAAAATAAAAATTTTTAAAGTTCTAGAGTTCAAAACTTAAGGTTCTAAAAACAGATCTGACTGTTATTTATTGTATTTGTGAACTTTGACAGATGATTTCTAATTTCTGATCTGTACAACGTGGGTACTGATAGTATCTACATTATAGACTTCTTGAGCAGGTTTAGGAGAATGATATAGTAAAGCATAGCACAGTAACCATCTCGTACACAGTGGTTGAGGGAGTTCTCTGGGAAGCAGGCAATGAGATCAGTATTAGCAAGCAGGGAATATGTTGGGGGGTGCACTTGAGAGCAATCGCTCTAAGGGAGTGGGGACAAAGAGCTGTGCGGAGGAGACAGGGATTGCAGTGGAAATTCAGCAGGGCCTTGGATGAACCAGAGTGAGCTATGGAGCTGGGACGGCCCTTCAAAGAGGCCTCAAACAGAGGCCAGGGGTCCAGGATTTCTACCAATACATAATTCCAGTGATTACATGTAGGCTGTCCCCAGTGAGGAAGGTAATAGCCAGAGGGTGTTCCTAGAGAGCGCCTTGGCTGTGGGCCACAGCAGGCAACACTCCAGCAGCTGGAGGAAGGCGTGCTCAGTCCCAAGAAGCTACATGTGTGGGTGATCCCAGCATCCACCACAGTCCACCACTATATGACCTGGATGCACTTCCTTCATGTGGTAAATTTTCTGACTGGGCAAAGCTTTTTCATAATCCTGGATGGCTGCTTATCCAGGAAAATGACACAGGGGTGTCAGTGGGATGGAAGACAACCTTACTTTAGTATCTGGTCTCTGCTCTCAGCCTGTCCTGGTATTTACCCATTCTAGATTCCCTTGACTTATGGCTAGCACCTTCCCACTCTAGGTGACTTAACTGGGTGGTATTACCTAGGCCCCCAGGCCACAATTGCTACACTTGTTCATTGAATGGCAAAACTAGGCAGAAGACTACCAAGACATCCCCCTGTGGGTACTATGCTCATTCTACTTCTATTTGGTAACAACAGTCCTTTCTCCACCTCATAACGGGGCTCTCTGCCCCTGGCCAAGTTGCTGATGCTTTCCCTTGTCTATGGTAACACAAGGACAGACAGAAGGTTAATGTCTCTTGGTGAAACTGTTGCCGTTTGAGAACCATGACTCCTAAATTTTCTTAGGAACTTTCCTTCACTTGTTTTAAAAATATGTTTGCAAATATTTTTATATTCATCCCATCAAAAGGTAATCCAAAATCTCCCTCCCCTTGGATGTATAGCCGATTTGGTGACTCCCTCCTAACAAATGGAATGTTGCAGAAGTGGTGTCTGTGGCTGGGTCATCACAAAGCTAGCTTCTCCTTGGCATGCTCTCTCACAGACTCTGAGAAGCCAGGTGCCATGTCATGACACTCAGGTTGCCACTTTGCTTCTAACTATCAAGTTTCACTGCCTGTCCTCTATCATTTCAAGACTCTGCCATCACCGTTGCTATCCGTTGTGTAACAGCATCCACTATTGCTTGTTAATGATGTTGTGCTGCTCTCACCAGCATGTTCCTGATCTCTTATCAAATTGTCCTAAGGACCAGGGTGAAGGGCTGGGTTTTCTGTTACTTCAGCATGTCCATTCCTCTGAGATATTTGATTCTTTTGTCCATGTGTATGAAAAAAGAATCTACTTGCCCGACCAGCATGGTTCAGCGATTGAACGTTGACCTATGAACCAGGAAGTCATGGTTCAATTCCAGGTTAGGGCACATACCCAGGTTGCGGAATCCATCCCCAGTGAGGGGCGTGCAGAAGGCAGCCTATCAATTATTCTCTCTCATCTTGATGTTTCTACCTCTTCTTTCCTCTCTGAAATCAATAAAAATATTTTTTTAAAGGATCTACTTTACTTGGTGTGGCCATTGCTTTCTTTAAGCCTCGGGAGTCACCATAGCAATAGATTAGCACTGTCTCTTAGATTCCTTGCTGGGACAAAGCTCCCAGTCACAGGACAGTGTTTCTGTATTGAGAAACTCTCACCTTACTCAGATTTATACTGTGCCCCCTTTGAGTCAATACCCTCAGCATCCAGCCCATACACACCCTCCAGCATCTTGTAGGCTAGTCCTGCAGCTCACTAGAGGTACGGTCTCTCTCTTCCTTTAAGGTACCCAGGACTTCCTCAGCCTCATGTTGTGATGTCAGCCCAGTGATTGGTCTGGCAGCCAGGAAGGGAGATTACATTGGTCCTAAATGAAGGGAGTGTTATCTTTTAAACAGAGGACTCTATGTTACCTTCAAACAAAGGAAGAAGGTATAGACATTTAAAGGCAGAAGTAGAAGTTTCTGTAAGCCCAAAGTGCTAGAAGAATCTGGGGTAATTCAAGATTTTGAATGTGTTAACTTGGATGTGCAAGACCAAACTTCAGAGTTACACTCCTTCCAAACAGAGCTCTACCCCAGGGCACTACTCTCTCTCTCTCTCTCTCTTCTTTTTAATCATAACCTGAGGATATGTTTTTCTGTTTGTTTGTTTTGTGTTTTATTGATTCTTAGAGAGAGAAACATCCATCAGTTGCCTTCCTCCAACACATCCCCAGCTAGAGATCCAACCCACAAGCTAGGTATGTGCCCTAACCAGAAATTGAACCTACAACCTTTTGGTATATAGGAGGATACTCCAACCAACTGAGCCTCTCAGCCAGGGCTCTGCTACCCTTTAAATGAAATCCTAGGACTTATCTTCAGTGACTGTGGCAGTATTTGGAAGATGGGTCTTTGCAGATATAAGTTAAGAGGTTTCATAAAAATCATCCTAGATTACCTGTGTCCCATGACGTGTCCTTTAAATTCAATGACAAGTATCCTTTAAATATTTTTCCTTTTTATTGAATTTATTGGGGTGACACTGGTTAACAAAATTATACAGGTTTTAGGTCTCCCAGAAGAGAAGGTGATGTGAGCACAGAGGCAGAGGTTGGAGGGATGCACCTATAAGCCTAGGGTGGCCAAGGACTGCTGGCAACTCCAGAAGGTAGAGATGGGCATGGAAGGATTTTGGCTTCAGAACTTTCAGAAGGAGCATACCCTACCGACATCTTGACTTCAGATTTTTGGCCCTCTGAACTGTGAGAGAATAAATTGCTGTTGCTTTAAGCAACCCCATGTGTGGTAATTTATTATTGCAGCCATAGGAAGACACACTCATACAGAGGGAAAAGGGGAAATCCAATGCATTTGCAATACCAGCCTCAGCTGATCCCACAGGAAGCTTAAAGCAGAAATAACCCTTCACAGATTTCCTGAATTGAGGAAAAGGGCCATGACCTTTTATTCCCTGTACCAACCTTCCATTCCCTGCGCTGCAAGAAGAGAGCCTCAAGGCCGCTCCTTTCATGAGAGGGCAACTCTAGGGCATGAGCTTAATTGCCAGCCTTCATCAGGCAAGGAGCCTGGCAGCTGGGAGGTGAAGGCCTCAATCCGAGAGAGAAAGCCTGCGGTGCTTCTCAGCAACTATCACAGGAGGCCAAGATTATGCCATCAGAGCAGGAACCATCTCAAAAATGAGGTTTGTGGGGAGGGATCAACCAAAGCAGATCTTACTGAATTGCTTTAAGAAAAATAAATGTTTTTATCAGTTGAATTCAAGGCAACACACTAAAGGGAGGGCTGAAGAAGAAAAGAGGTTGCTAAAAGGCCCCAAGTGATCTGAGGAGAAAAAGTGAACTTGTGAGCAAAGGATGTAGCAGAGGTGAGGGCTCAAGGAGGATGGGGTGGCAGCATTATGTCCTGATTCCAAAAGGTAAGCCCCAGGTAACTCTGAGCAACACAGTCAGCAGAACTTTGTTTTCCTCTGCTGACATGGAAGGGGCCACAGGCATCACACAGTATGCAGTTCTTCCCTTGTTTTGTTGTTTTAAATGTAGGTGACTTCACTCCAGGACACTTTCCTCCCTTTACATTCTTCTACCTGCCTTACCCCCTTCCTGTCTTGTAATCACCATGCTGAGACTTGCTATCACCTACTGGTTGTCCTTCAGACTCAGCCACTGAAAGAGTCTCTGGTGGTAGGCAAGTTGCATGAGGCAGGTCCTCAGGGATTCACCGGGGAAAGGCAAATAGTGCTTACCAAGTTAATACAGATTTAAACTCAGTCC
Organism: Pipistrellus hanaki; assembly: GCF_964339955.1. Taxonomy (NCBI): domain Eukaryota; kingdom Metazoa; phylum Chordata; class Mammalia; order Chiroptera; family Vespertilionidae; genus Pipistrellus; species Pipistrellus hanaki. The sequence continues at coordinate 12,522,495 of NC_140512.1, read as the reverse complement.
AGTGCTAGGTCTGGTGTAAGGCCGTTCAGCAAAAGTCTTCAGGTATACCGAGGCTACAACCACCCACCGGGGCCTGCAGACCTTTGCATTGGATTGGGGTCTCAGAGAGCCATTTAGGAGGAGCCAGTAGAGTTCACCAAGCTAAAGCAGATTCAGATGTGGCCACGTAGAAGGAGGGCTCAGCACAGGAACCGTGGTGCCCTCGGGCATGCAGAAAGACAGCCCGTGCTCTAAAGCCACACAACTCTCTCCTGATGTGTCTGTCTCCAAGCCCCCAAGCCTGCCCAGAGCTCGCTCATAATTTTCTAAGAAAGACTGTAAGTGAGCCTACGGTAATTGCTGCTAGAAATTCTTATAGCTGTACACAAGTTGGAGAGAGTGGGACCAAAGGGAGTTATCAAAATGGAGCTAGTGTAGCTCCCCACCCTAACACCCTTGGGTAGGGAGCCCCACACAGAAACCATGGCACCCACCAGGCACATATGGAAAACAGCCCTCGCCCTAACGCAATACAACCGTGTCTTCCCCTGTGTATCTCCGGCATCCCCCAAGCTTCCCTAGGATTTCTTGTAAGTTTTTTGAGAAAGACTGCTATGAGGGTCCAGCGGAGTCCACAGTCCTGAGCAAGCTGGGTAGGACAGGTCCTCTGGGAGTTGTCAAGGTGGGGTTAGTGTAGCTCCTCTGGCTAATACTCAGGAGGGGGTGGGGAAGGGTGGGGAGTGCTCAACCCAGGAAAAATGGGGCCTATGAATGATATATTGGGAGATGTCCCTCCAGCTCTCTCCCAAAAGCCACACAACTCAACCTCTCCCTGTATGACTCTGGCACCCTCCAAGCTGCCGTTCCTCCTCCAAAGCACAGGGTGAGTGCCTGCAAACAGATTTCGTGTGCTGTCCCTTTGAGAGGATGCCCGACTTTCCAGCCTCCTTCTGTCTCCCCTAGGGCAGACAGAATCCCTGCTGGTTTTCACTGTCAGATATTATGTGGGCTCCTCTCCGGACACTGGTGCTCTGGGCTGGGGAGCCTGGTGTCAGGTTGAGATCCCTTGCTCCTCAGAGAGAACCTCTGCAGGTGAGATAGCCCTCCGCTCTCAACTGATGCTCATGGGTGTAGGGCCAGCTCATTTCATGTCTCCACCCCTCCTACCAGCCTCCATGTAGCTTCTTCTGTATACCCTGAGTCATAAATCTCCTGTTTAGCTAGTCTTCAGATGATATATAGGTTGATTTTTCTATAATGTAGTTGGAATTTTGATGTGATCATGGGAGAAGGTATATAGTGCAACTTCCTCCAACTCTGCCATCTTGTACCTCTCCACATACAGGATGAATTTCAAAACCATTAAGCTGAGTTTTAAAATCAGACATAAAAGAATACATACTGTGTGGTTGCATCTTATACTTAATGCAAATCTAAATGATGGTGATAGAAAGCAGATCAAAGGTTGCCTGGGGCTGGGAGCAGAGGGAGATCTCCTTGGAAGTGGCTCGAGAGAATTTTTGGAGGAGAAGATTCTGTATCTTGATTGCGGTGGTGATTACACAGGTATATACGTTTGTCAAATTTTTTCTAGTTGCATATTTTAAATGGGTACAATAAAATTGATTTTTAAAATATATTTTATTGATTTTTTACAGAGAGGCAGAGAGAGGGATAGAGAGTCAGAAACATCAATGAGAGAGAATCATCAATCAGCTGCCTCTTGCACACTCCCCACCAGAAATATGCCTGCAACCAAGGCATATGCCCCTGACCAGAATCGAACCTGGGACCTTTCAGTCCGCAGGCTGACGCTCTATCCAATCCGGTCTCAGCTAAAATTGATTTTTTTTTTTTTTAATTGCCTGCATGGAAGCTTCTCTGCTGCTTGTTCTAGAGAAAACGGGACCTGGTGGATGAGTGAGAATGACTACTCTGTTCTTAGCTCCCACAGTCATCCCAAAGTTACACATCAAAGGCTTGTTCCTCCTCACCACAAAGCAACAATGACAGGGCTGTCTGCAGAGAATATAATAACTCCCCAGACTGAGGAACCACAGAAGGTCACAGGAACTTTAACTGCAATATCATCATGTATTTACCTAGGAGACCTCATGGCCATTTTGACCATGTTTCTTTTGCTCACTGCTTCTTTCCATGTGGGTTTATTCACCAAGACACAAAAGGTCAAGAGTCTTACTCACAGTTGGTGACGAGTCAATCGCTGTCTTTCCTTTGCTTCCAACCCCTAGACTGAGCACTAACCCCCACTTAGGCCCACTGACTAGGAGCATTATTTAGAAAATGTTCCACCCCCAGAACATCTCCCCATTCTTTTTTTTTTTTTTTTTCATTTCTTCCGTATCCCTGCCCTGTCACAAAACACCTAATAATACCCTAAAATAAATGTACTGAGGAAAATTTAGCAAATATGTTTTTGTGCAATAGCAATTGCCATGAAACCTAACTAGCTTGTGGCCTCAAGAGAGCTGCCGAAGTGCCATGTTTTATAAATGTTTAGAATAATGTTCATCTGAAAAATGAGATACATTTGCATATTAACTTACCCTACTAAACTTGACAAGGTGAAAAACACCAGTAGAATCCATGTGGCATATTTTTTTTTTCAAACAAAACCCTAAGTTGAATCTACTGTGTAAATTAACAAGCTGCATACATTCTAGAGTTATGATGGAATTGGTGATCCAAATGTCAAGAGAAATCATCTCAGTGTGGGAGAAATCAATTTAGTTGCCACTAAAAGACGTGATTAGCTCTGACTAGCATAGCTCTTTATGCTAAATCTGTAATCACACTTAAAACATATTCAGCATCTAAAGGCTGCAGCCCACTCTTCACAATGCTAGCCTGGGTCCCACACTGCAGTTTCTACTCAATGGTCCTGGTGTCAGTCCCAAAAGCCTGCATTCTTTTAAGTGTTCCCGTGATTCTAGCCTTGGCCTCCCTGACTTTCCTCTTCCTAACTGCTGTGCTCAAAGACCCCCTGTCATATCCTGCAGTCTACAGGAGCAGTATTCAATATTTCACCCCTATCAATGAGTGCACACCTCTAGTGTGGGTATATTTATTTTATTGTAATTAGGTATATTTGTATCATATTTTGAAAGAATAATGTTTTAATCCATATGAATTCACCACCATCAGCAGATCTTCAGATCTGGGCATCTCCAATAAAGAGGATGGGTATACTATGCTTAGAGTCAACATCACAGATCTGTATTTTTTCTCTGACATTGTTTTCTTGTGCAATGCATCTCTGTCATTTTGACATGGTATTATTTCTGAGAGGAATGTAAATATTTCTATTTAAATGGGGGGGGAGGGAATCAACCAAGGTAAGTTTGGGAATTTTTAACCTTCCTCAAGAGATTTTTATAATTTTATAATCAAACCATAGAAAGATATGCAAAAATACTTACTTTATCTTTATTACTTAGTGAATGTTCTTAAGCAAGCAAGACAAGAATTAAGCAAGACAAACTATGAATGCACATATTGCAAACTGCATTGGGCAATGCTGGAGAAATCAGATCATCTGCCCATCAGATTTGGAGTCTTGCACTATCTGTAAGTGTGAGGCAAGGTTGAGGAGTTTTTAATCTAAATTTAAAGTTTCCTATGTTCCCTTGTGGCAGAGTTAGAGTGCCTCAGAGTGGAGCAACCAGAGGAATAATTTCCCAGATTTGATTGGTAAAGCCTGACAATGTCTTTCCCACTGTAAAAGTTTATCAATAGGAACGAGAAAGAGCAGCCCCAGCCACAGGCCTTTGGTTTGCATTTCCTTTTTATTATTAAAGTACTAGAGGCCCGATGCATGAAGTCTGTGCAAGAGTAGGCCTTCCTTCCCCCAGCTGCTGGCACCAGCTTCCCTCAGGCCGCTGGCCGGCACCAAGAACCCAGGCTTCCCTAGCAGCCCAGGCCTCATCCAGAAGGTTGTCCAGAAGGATGTTGTCTAATTAGCATATTACACTTTTATTATAGATAGATGACATACACTACTACATTAGTTTCAGGTACACAATGTAGTGACTTGACGTGTATATATCTTACAATGTGAACACAATAAGTCAAGTAACCATCTGTCAATGGGCGAAGATATCACAATATTATTCTCTGTGCTGTGCATTACATCCTGTGGCTTATTGATTATAACTGGAAGTTTGTACCTCTTATTTCCCTTCACCTTTTTACACACACACCCACCTCTCTCCTCGGGAATTCAGTTTGTTCTCTGTTTCTATGAATCTATTTCTGTTTTGTTTTGTTTGTTTGTTTGCTTTGTCTTTTTAGATTCCACATATAAGTGAAGTCATGTGCTATTTGTCTTTCTCTGTTTGTCTTGTTTCACTTAGCATAAACATATAGACGCACCCCTACGTTTTGCAATGATGCAATGAGGTATTTTTGTTATTGCTAGTCCTCACTCAAGGAGATGTTTTCCATTGATTTCTGGAGAGAGCAGAAGGGAGGGGAGAGACAGAGAAAGAGAAGCATCAATATGAGAGAAACACATCGATTGGTTGCCTCCAGCATGTGCCTAGACCAGGGCCAGGGATCAAGCCTGCAACTGAGGTGCGTGCCCTTGACCAGAATTGAACCCTCAAAAGACCCTTCAGTCTGTGAGTTGGTGCTCTAGTCACTGAGCCAAACGAGCCATGGCAAATTGGGTCTTTCTCAGAGACACTCAAGAGTCTATGCAGAGTTTGTGAGCTCCATCGATAGTCCCTTTTACTTTTTTACTTTCTGTGGCCAAAATGCAATTTCATATTAAAAATAAATAGTGCCCTTTAGACAATAATAAATAAACAAATAAAGAGTGCCGCCTTGGCCTGCATCTTTGCTTTCTTTTAAATGGTCTGACAAGAAATGAGGAGTCAAGATCTCCACCTGCTCCCCACCCCAGGAAAGACCATTGGGTGCACTCAGTCCTTCTTCTGCTTTCTAGCTGCCTGTTCTGTTCTTTCTGCCCTAATCTAATTTCCAATTTCCTGGCTGCATATCAGCCATCTCTCCCTCTCAGTGCCTCCCTGGACCTCTCTCCGGAATTCTCTTGGCCTCACTTTTCTTTTCTTTTTTTTTTTTTTTTAATTTTTTAAAAATATATTTTATTGATTTTTTACAGAGAGGAAGAGAGAAGGATAGAGAGTTAGAAACATCGATGAAAGAGAATCATCAATCAGCTGCCTCTTGCACACCCCTTACTGGGGATGTGCCTGCAACCAAGGTACATGCCCTCGACCTGAATCGAACCCGGGACCCTTCAGTCCACAGGCTCTATCCACTGAGCCAAACTGGTTTCGGCTTGGCCTCACTTTTCTGTTTCTCCCTTTTGCCATCACGCTTTCTAAGTGTCTATTCCCCCAAAGAGACACAAACAAACAGGAGAATAAACCACGGAAAGAATAAAAGCATTTTATTAGAGCACTGTGCCATGCAAACCCATGGAAAACCCCAGGTCCACTTGGCCCCTGTCAGCATCTGCTGTCACAGGGGCCCTTTTCAGCTGCCCTTAGGGACCCGCTTCCCCTCCGCACTATTTGCATCTTTACTGCACATCAGACACAAGGCATAATGCAAAAGCGATCTGTGCTGTGTGGGAGATATGGTCTCTAACCTCAGGTTGAACTATAAAGCACTGGAAATTTTAAGAAGTTGTTTTGACCTTTCTGGGTCACTTAGGATGGGGATCTGCCTGGCAGTTGTTAATGGCAGTTTGATTGTGCTCCAATCTCTACTTAGTCTCTACTTAGAGCCCAGCCAAGTTAAACACATTTCCTTTTCATCTCTACTCATGAGTCCGGCCTCCAGCCCCAGGTCTTCAGTCATTCCTTGGTTCTTCTCTGGATTCCCTCCAGTTTGTTGACAAGTTCTCCTGTCCTCATTCAAAATTACTTCTTCCTATCTCCCCGATAGTATCTCATAGCATTTCCTCAAAAGCAGCATCCTATTCTGTTTCTGCCCACACATCAAGTTGACCGTGGGAGCAAAAGTGGAAAGAAAGGCACAAGAGGATATTGGGGCAGGACAGGCTGATGGAGGGGTGCTCCCAAAAAGCAGACTCCTGTTCTTAGGCTGGCAAAATTCTGTCTTTCTTTTCTGTTTTGGAAAGGATGCCTTTTCTTTATTTTAAAACCCATACTGATCGTAGCTAACCATTTATAAAATGGAAATATGCAAAAGAAATATGAATAGGAAACTCATAAGCAATCCACAAGCAACCCATAATTTCTGTTAATATCTTTATGCTTTCTTTTATATATAAACTAGAGTTCCGGCACACAAAATTCGTGCATGGGTACAGTCCCTAGGCCTGGCCTGTGATCAAAGCCATCTTCCCCAGCTGCTGGTAGCCAGTCCTGCCCTCCCCCCCTCTGTCACCACCCACCCTGGGTCTCCCATTCGCCATTGGGCAATGGGAGCCTGCAGCCCAGGGAAGGGACCAAGAGGTGGTTAGTGGGCCTCATAGTAATTGGTCAAGCGGTCATTCTGGTCATTCCACCATTAGGGTCAATTTGCATATTACCCTTTTATTATATAGATTTTTTCAATTATATAGGTGTAATTCTACAGTATGTTAAGGATCTTTTTCCATGTTGTTATCTTCCATGATTCTATTCATTCTTCCAATCATCCCCTCATGCCTCAGAATCACACTATGTTCATTTCTGTAGCTTTAAAGACAGTGCAGTCTGTAACTAGTAAGGTGAGTAAATCTATAATTTCTCTTTTTTTCTCAACACTTTCTTGACTATTACTTTATTTTATTTTTTTATTTCTAGATGAATGGTGGTTTCACTTTGCTAGCATTTAAAATAGAATTTCATTAAACACAAAAGTTTTTACAGGAAAGGGGAAAAAAAAAAAACTGGCACTTATAATACTCTTATCTTTTATTCCAGGACATGAAGATATGACTATATCTTCAGATTTTTAAACTAAAATTTTCTAGTATTTTTTAAGCCATTAACTTCAAGTAGTGATTGTGTGTGTCTGTGTGTGTGTATCTAGATGCTATTTTTCTTGCCTCCCTTGTCTCTGAATAGAAAAGCCTTCCATCCTATTTTCCTATTATAGTAAAATATACACAACATAACATTTATTGTTTTAAATGCATAATCCTTAGCAATAAGCAGATTTATACTATTGTACAACCATCACTGATATTCAGCTCAAGAACTTTCTAATCATCCCAAACTGAAAATTTGTACCCATTAAACACTAATGTTTCCCATTTCTGCCCTCCCCAATCCTTTGAAACCACCATTCTACTTTTTGTGTCTATGAATTTGACTACCCTGGGTTCATCATATAATTAGGATTATACAATATTTGTCTTTTGTAACTGGCTTATTTCACTGATAACACTGTCTTCAAGATGCATCCATATTGTGGCAGGGAAAAAATTTCTTTTTATTTAATAAAAAAAGAAGCTTTTCCATTTTTCAATTATAGTTGACATTCAATATTATATTTGCTTCAGGCTTACATCATAGTAGTTACACATTTATTTAACTTATAAAATAATTCTCGCAATAAGTTTTGCACCCACCTGATACCATATATAGTTATTATAATATTGACATCCTCATGACTATTTTATAATTGCTAATTTGTACCTCTTAATCCCTTCATGTCTTTCACCCGTTCTTCCAAACCCAATTCCATTTGCAATCATCAATTTGTTCTCTGTACCTATGAGTTTATTTCTGTTTTGCTTGTTCATTTATTTTGTTCTTTAGATTCCACATATTTAAAAAACACATGGTATTTTTCTTTCTCTGTCCGACTTATTTCACTTACTCTGATACCCTCTAGGTCTATCCATGTTGTTGCAAAAGGCAAGAATTTATTTTATTTTATTTTATTTTATTGTTTAAAGTATTACAAATAGTAGTACATATGTCTCTTTTTATATTTTCCCAATTGACCTTCTCCCAGCCTCCCTCTCCCTCTCCCACCCCCCCAGCACATGCCCTCACCCCCCTTCCAGTGTCTTGAGTCCACTGGTCATGCTTATATGCATGCATACTAGTCCTTCAGTTGATCTCTTACCTCCCTCCATCCCGCAACACTCTTCACCCTTCCCACTGTCATTAGACAGTCTGTTCAGTGCTTCTCTGCCTCTGTATCTATTTTTGTTCATCAGTTTATAATGTTATTTATTATCCACAAATGAGTGAGATCATGCAGTATTTTTCTTTCACTGACTGGCATATTTCACTTACTATAATGCTCCCCAGTACCATCCATGCTGTTGCAAATGGTAAGAATCCCTTCTTTTTTATAGTAGCAAAATAGCCAACTGATATTCCATTATACGTATATATGTAATATATCTTCATTATACATTTGTCTTTTGATTAGAGCATTTAATCCATTTACATTTAAAGTAATTACTGATAGATATGTAGTTATTGCCATTTTATTAATTACTTTCTGATAGTTTTTGTAGTTTTACTTTGTTTCTTTCTGACTCAGTTGCTCTCTTCTGGTATATGTTGATGACTTTCTGAGTATTGTTTTTGGATTCCTTTCTCTCTCTCTCTCTCTCTCTCTCTCTCTCTCTCTCTCTCTCTCTCTCTTTTTTCTTTTTCTTTCTGGTATATGTCCTGTAGATTTTTGGTTTGTCGTTACTGTATGCTTGATATGCACCTTGCCTTTCCACTTCTCTGTGAGTTAGCACACATCCAGTGCCCTCCATTCAGCCCAATGTCCAATCAGTAATCTCACATTCATCCTCTACTTCTGCTTGTAAACAATGCTCTTTCCTTCCAATAAATTCTGTGGATATTTATTTATATTTTAATATATTGTCCTTGGTATTCTACTGTAACACTGTATGAATGAAGGCAGACACTTACCTATATCTGAACACATATGCTTGGTCCGACATTTACTGAGAAATCCTATGGGAATAAAATGCTTCCATGAGTAGAAACCCATTTCACACATCATGTTCTATTTGCAACAGCTATAAAATAGGTCAGTGGGGAGGCTCAAATAGGGAAGTTGCAAATCCTAAAACCCTCTTTATTGCCTACAAGGTCAATTAACAATAAATATTTTTTGCCTGAAATTCCCAGTTGTCAGAGGTTGCTCACTAATGACATTTCTCCAAGGCCTTCTGGATTTTGCAGTTCTCTGCTTCGTTAGGACGGAAAACCTATCTGACTCAGAGAGGGTGGTGAGGAGCAATGGCAGAACATAAGTCTGGACTCCCAGGGAAGAATACTAGAGGTGATCTCATTTTTCCATATCCTTTTCTGAAGGAATTAATAAGGATGGTTTGTATTACAGAAATCCAACTTTTGTGTCTAGGCCAAAATGAAGGTTACAGTAAAACCTCATTATAATGGACTAATTCGGAAAAGGAGGTATACCTTAAAGCTGAAAGTCCATTACACAATAAGGTAGGTTTTCCAAATAAGTATGTTTAAAAAATTGACAAATTAGTTAGTTTACCTGTTTTTACTTCTATAGACACTTGTGTAATTAAAATTAAGTAAGAATGAAAAGCTTAATTTCTCAGGAAAGTTTTATATATGTATTACAGTAATTTTAAATTGATACTGAATAGGTCTAGTAAATGAATGTCAATATGGGTACAAATGCACACGTGTGGGGCGAGGCTTAGCACAGGCAGAAACATCAGCCTGCATGAGTTAAACAGCTGCAGGCAATAGTGTGGTGAAGGCCTGAGGTGGGGGACAGGAGTGGGATGGAGTGGGGTTGATGGGGGGGGCAGGGCATATGAAATATTTTCAACAATACAGATGAGTTTTTAAAAATAATTGCTGCAGAAAGTCACTCCACAGGACAACAGAACCAATTACTTTGCATAATGGGGTGTATCACATGCTAATCATTCTCAGAACATTGTTTACAAGTGGAGACTCTTGGATTTAAATATGTAGACTATATTGTGTATATGTAATATTTATTTATGTAGGCAAAAATCACTACAGTGTTTTTCCCTACATCTGGCCTGTTGGCTAAATTTTGTTAAAAATAACAGTGATGCCCAGCCAGTGTTGCTCAGTGGTTGAGCATCAACTTATGAACCAGAAGGTCATGGCTTGATTCTCACTCAGGGAACATGCTCAGGTTACAGGCTCGATCCCCAGTGTGGAACTTGCAGGAGGCAACCGATCAATGATTCTCTCCCATCATTGATGTTTCTCTCTCTCTTTCTCTTTCTTCCTCTCCCTCTCTCTCTCTCTCTCTCTCTCTCTCTCTCTCTCTCTCTCTCTCTCTCTCTCTCTCTCTTTCTCTCTCTCTCTCTCTCTCTCTCTCTCTCTCTCTCTCTCTCCTTTCCTCTCTTAAATCAATAAAAATATATATATTTAAAATAATAATAACAGTGATTAAATAACAAAAGAATAACCTGCTAGTTTAATTATAAGAAAATCTTGGTTAAAAGCATTTTAAAATTAACAGGGTGTTAATTTTCACATATGACATATATACCAGAAATTTTGTCCATTAAATCTGAAGTTTGTCAAGTCAAGGTCTACAAAATCAAGGATTTGCTGTACTAAGGGAATTGTAGTCTAAAACTGGTACCGTAAAAAAAACTAAAATTAAAAAAAAAAAACAACTCATACCGTGTAGTGGATGGCCTACATAATCCATGACAAATGCCTTTGAACTTTGTATGAACAGATGTACAGTAGTCCCTGGTTTCAAATACCTGTGGTCATATGTGATCTAAAAATATTAAATGGGAAATTCCAGAAATAAAGAATTCATAAATGTTAAACTGTATACCATTCTGAATAGCATGATAAAATCTCATGTACTCCCATTGAATCCCATCCCTTTGTCCAGCATGTCAACTCTGTATACACTTTCCAACCTCTAGTTCCTTAGTAGCCATCTCAACTATTGTAGCATTGCAGTGTGTGTGTTCCAGTAACCCTTATTTTACTTAATAGAAGCCCTGACCTGCAAGAGTAGTGATGCTGGCAAAATTCAGATATACCAAAAAAGTGCTTCCTGTAAGTGAAAAGGTGAAAGTTCTCAACTTATCTCACGTCATCACAAGAAGAAGGATTAGTGCAATAAGATATTTGGAAAGAGAAACCACATTCATATAACTTCTATTACAGTATATGTTCTATCTTACTGTTAGCTGTTGTTGTGAATTATTTACTCTGTTCAATGTGTAAATTAAACTTTATCATATCTATGTATGTATAGAAGAAACCATAATATATATAGGGTTCAGTATTATCTGTAGTTTTAGGCATCCAATTGAGGTCTCTAATCATATCCCCCACAGATACTTTATTGGTGTTCTGGGGTTGCTGAAACAAATCACTGAAACTGGATGGCTCACTGGTCTAAAAACTACTCTGAAATAAAGAACTCAGAATGGTCATTTATTCCTTAGTTTGTTGCAGAATATCTCCAACCTCTGTCTCCATCTTCACATGCCCCATCTTCCCTCTGAGTTTTCTGTGTCTGTTTTCTCTTCTTATATGGACAATAGTCATACTGGATTTAGAACCCATCCTAATGCAGTATAACCTCATCTTAATTTGATAACATCTGCAAAGACTCTCTCCAAATAAGGTTGCATTCACAAGTTTCAGGTAGGTGTGCAATTTGGGGGACACCATTCAAATGGCTATTTGAAGGAAGAATCGAAGTACAGAGAGGTAAATGTTGGGTTCTTTGTTACCCTACGAAACTAAAATGAACTTTGTAACAGTTAGTACTGCTAACACCATCTGGGCATCTGCTCGTGGTATGTGTTCTGTGATTTATCTAATCCACTCATAGTACTGGACTCCCAGCAGTTTCTTTACACTGTTCTTTTGGCCATATGTCTTAAGGAGGTGGACTCTGAACTTTTCCTTGCATAGGGAATGCCATGATAACCTTCCAATAAATGTAGTTTTTAAATAGCTCAATAAATTAGGTTTCTAATATTTTCTGTAAAAGGAAATCCAACAGGAGCATTAGCTCTCAGCCTGTGTCGGTTGCAGGAATGGTTAGGTCATGGGTGGGAGTGTCCTTTGGCCACTGTGGCAGGCAACTTGCTCATGATGCTGGCCTTTCACGTCCAGGAGGAGAAAGTCACTCTAGAAAGCCAATTCCTCCCAGAGAGAACTCATCCGTTGTGACACCTGTTTTCTGAAAAGGAAGATCTCCCAGAATCAACAAGTGAGAATGAGAGTACCAGTTAGTCTTTCCTAAGCAGGGGCACTGATTCAGAGTCAATGCCGCCAGACGTAAAAAGTCATCCTTGCCCGGGGTACTCAGTTCTCATTTTGGTAACCACATTATATGGATAACAGGCAGTTAAGATCAGTACCACTTGGAACTCATTTGGAATTTATGGCTTCCCCCAACTCCTGTTCTCTGGATTCAGACTCAATTTATGGCTTGGAACACAGTGTTTCCTACAGGAAAACTTTGAAATGTGCAGAAGAAAAAAGGGCTCTTAGAGAATATTAAATATCTCTTACAAAACACCATGCTGATGAGTAAATGAGAGTGTAAATGAATCCAGATAAAAAGTATTGTGTTTCCATTAAAATACTCAGGGGTTTAAGAGTTAAGGGAAAAAGTTTTGTGGGAAAATGTGTTTTAGGTTATGCCAAATGTAAAACGTGTGCAGAAGCGTTTGAGATGCTTTTCGTAGATTATGATGCCGCCACATTACTCCTTCTCGGTAATTAGTAAATTAGACAAGTAAAATTTATGTGTAAATTCAATACAATTCATGAGCATGAATAATGATTTAAAACTACAGACTGCAATTGAATATAGTATATTTGCAGCATTGCCCTGGAATAAATTCCAGACTCTAAAGAAATTGTGAATTAGGCCATGAAGAAAGAGATGAAGGAAGTGACTTGTGGATTTTGATTTTATTTTTTAATGTGGCTTTTAAATTACTTTGAACTTAGTCATGTTAGAAATTGCAATTGGAGAATAAACTATTTTAAGTGGGAACTAAACTATTTTAAGTGGGAACACAAGTCAAATTTTCATCCTCTATAACCCCAGAAGGGGCAAAGCGATGGACTTTGGTACAGTGAAGAAAAGAAGTAGACTCTGTTGAGTTACACCTGCAGTTCCGTGGTCAGTGTGGCTCCTCTTTGACACTGCGGCGCACAGCGCATTGTGTGCGGCCTGGTTTTCTTTGTTATGTCAGAGCATCGGCACTTTTCCTCAGGGTACATACGAAAGTAACATCAGAAGAGTTATCACATTCTCTTCAACAAATGTCTGCCGGAATCTCTTAAGCAAACAACTAATCACGTGTTCTGCCTCCCGCAAGGTGATCGTATCAGAGAACAGTGAAGACACACAACAAACAACTCTAGCACAAGACAGGTCTGAGGGTACAAAATAGAGGAACAGCATGAGGCCTGGAAGAGGATGTAAAAAAATATCTATTCTACCACTTTGATGGAGATTCTTTAAGAATTTTAATTCACACTTATACCTATTTTCTTTATGTTATGAACTCTTCATTTCTCTACCACTTCATAACATCTACCAACCATTCACTGCCAGGTTTCATGTGTAGGCCTTTTGTCCCTATGCCTCCTGGTCCAGATAAAAGCCTCTTAGTCAATTTCTTTGAATCCCTAACTATTGCCTTCATATCATAAAATGTAATCATTATTTGTTAATTTTTTTAATAAAGAAGAGGGCTATGGAGAAACATATTTATTAAGGGTCATATATTGTTTTGTGAAGTTAAATGCATAGTCTTCAATGTAATAAATTCACATTTCAAGAAGAATATTGGGTAGAGTTCTCTGGAAAAAAAAATGAAAAAAAAAAAATTTCCATGTAGAGTGAACTTAATTCTGTGGGACTCTGAAAAGAATCCTTTATGATTTTATTTGGTTGGTAAGAATAACCCCAACTTAAATGTTCAGCAAAACAGGGTGATTCTGCTGGGAAAACGCTCCTGGGGAGACAAACCTTACGTGAAATCATACCCCTCACATTTTCATTACGGCAAATGCCAGTTGTAACCGTAATTTGCTTGCAGCACTTCCAAACAAAACACAACTGCAGAGGAGTGGCCACGCAACGAGGATGTTCCCGCAAGGGCTCCTGAGGAACACAGACTTCGCAGTTAGACCATTTCACTTTAAGTTCTTATTCTAAACCATCTCGTTATTTAGTCAGAGGGGTAGGTCAAGTCATAACGAGAACAGTTTTACTCCACTACCATCAACACGAAGAAAGAGGTGCCAGGATCGTGGGGGTGAGCTTCCAAATTGTGCTTTCCGACGGTTTCTCTGACAGATGGTTGGAGTCCAAGGAAATACGCATGGAAGAGGCACTAACTAAAGGAGCACTTCCAGAAAGCTCCCCGACGGGGCTCACTGTGAGTCATGCCAAAGGGCTGTAGCTGACACCAACTACAAAGAGACCTCGCTTTTGAGAGCTGGCATAGAAATACAACGTTAACCTCAGTGTGATATTTTTAGTAGCAGCTACTTCTCCTGAGACAGAGATACTTTCCAACAGGGCACTGCTGGTGGGGTGATGCACCATGGAAAAGAAATGCCTTTGGAGTGGGAAAAGTGGGGAGATGTGAATTCCGCAAAACTGGGCAACGTCTTTTAGCTTACGTTAGAGTGGGAACAGCCCTATCTTTATTTTTTATAAATCCTAGGAGAATGATCATTACTGACCACTTCTGCATCATTCCTTTCTTATTTCACCCAGCATTTCTTGAGCATCTTGTACATGCCAGGCATTGTGCTAGACAAGAAAATTTAGTATAGGCCCTGACAGCAGGGAGCTTCCTATCTAATGGAGTAAAAAGATGTCCCCATGATGACTTGTCCAAACTACGAGGTCTGCTAAACAGAGTTTCTCAGCCTCAGCCCTATTGCTATTTGGGCAGTCATGTTCTTTCTACGAGAGACTGCCCTGTGTAGTATGAAAGGTTTAGCACCATCCCTGACCTCCACCCGGTGAATGCCCGTAGCATCCTGCCAATGTACCTACCAACTAACATGGTCTTCAGACATTGTCCATTGGCCCTGGGAAACAAAATTGTGCTTGATTGTGAACCACTTGCCAGAAGCACATTCAAGGAATTCTGAAAGCACAGGGAATGGAGGTTTTATTCCATCTTGGGCATCAGAGGAAATGATATCGGAGTTGAGTTTTGGAATGCAGTCATTCAGCAAATCTATTGAGCACCTAGGACATGCTTAGTGCTCGGTTATGCATGAAGTTAAATAGACGTTTCCTAAATAGATAAAGTCATGTGAAAGTACCTATATAGAACAGCACAGGAAATTGCTAGGAATCTGATATCTGTGACCTGCTGCATATGGGATGGGCAGAACTAGAGGGGGTACAACGACCCATTGCAAGAAAAATCTTGAGCCTCCTGTCATCAAGGGGCTTAGGGTTTTGGAACTTACCCTGTGGGTGCTGAGAGGCTACTGAAAGATTTTATGCAAGAGATTCTTATGCACAAATCACACTGACTCTGTGTACAGTTGGCAAAACAGTCTATTGAAAAGTCAAACACCCTGTCAACTACTGTCTGCCCCACAACAAATGACCTTTGTGTCTGGGCCTCTCCCTGAATGAATCTCACAGATGATGGCTCAGCACCAAGTTCCCCGAGGTTACAGCTCCTTCAGGAAAACTCATTTCTCCCCTTCCTCTGGAAGCCTTGCCTTTACAATGGCTGCAAGGTGAAGGAGCACCACTGCGCGTGCTAGAAGCATTGCCCTCCAAGCTGGAAAAGAAGAAACAGACATGGAAGAAAGGTCCAAACAGATAAAGCAATTTGCAGCGCTCTGAACCGTTTTCCCCAGGCCCTAATTTCTAACATCCAATGTATAAATTGTTCTTTTTGAAAAAGAAACTCTGGCGCCTGGATCTAGGTGGTTTGCGGCAGTCTGCCAGGCCCCCAGATTAAGTGAAAGTCATTACAAAATGTTTTACACACATGGGAAGCACGGGATTGTTTGGTGTTAGTTTGGCCCTCCAACATTAATTCTAATTATATCAGAATGCAAGCATGCTTAAATTTCCAGCAGATGACATTATTTTCTCCTTCACATCAGACATAAAAGAAAGAAAAATAAACAGCAACAATGACAGCATTAAGCTGGTAGTCATTTTTCTTTTATACTTCAAATTTAATTCCAGACCAGGTTCTCTGTTTTGTCCTAGAGATTAGGGTAGAAAGATTGCCGTTTTGGTCTGATGAAATCCTTTCTTTTACAATTAGCTTAATTAAGGAAAAAGGGGAGGGAGCCAGGAGGAAAACAGTCTGGTTTAGATCAGGGTTAGAGTCTTTGGTTTTTGCAAACACACCGCAGATTTTCTTGTTGTTTTATGTTTTTAGTGTTTTTCTGGGTCTTGGTAGAAAGTCCGGTTCCGTTTTCACAATGAACTAACCCCCATGGGTGCAATGACTTGGCACTTTTGGTAAATGTTTGGTGTTTCTGATGACAGCAGAGCAGAGTCACACAGAGTTTGTAGGTTCCAACATGGTCTCATAAGCCTGAGTGATGATGGGTAATCACTATGGCAAACTGAGCAATGTGGGCACCCTGTCCTCTAAGTCTATAAATATTACCAGTGAGGCAGAATTAAACCATTTGTCAAAACTCTGCTTCACCATTTTTTAAGAAATCATTTAATGTGTAAATTTTATCTGCCGTGGAAACTATACTAAAGTTCATAATGTGGGTCTCTAAAATTTCAAGTTCATGCTGGGTCTCATTATTTCTTCACTGCTATGGAATAGGTTGTTCACTCTTTGTTATAAACATGCTACACGTGTTCAGCTCTACAGAATAACCAGCTCCTCTCAGTTTGTCTGGGCCTTCCCTGGTTTGCCTGAGACCTCCCTGGTTTTAGCACTGAAAGCCCCTCATCCTGGGAAATCCCTCAGGTCCTGGCAAGAGACTGAATGCAATTCCTCTTTTACATTAAATATAACAATTGTTTTGTGTCTCCTAATCTGCACACTTTGTAATACAGACACTTCCTAGTCAACATCAGGTTGGCTAAAAGTTTCCATTTACTGTTTGTACTGCACAACGTGCAACAGATTTCTTTTTTTTATATTGTTTTGTTAAAGATTGATTGGCATACAATATTATATTAGTTCCAGGTGTTCAGCATAGTGCTTCTACATTTATATACCTTTCAATGTGATCACAGGATATCTAATACCCATCACCTTTTTTACCCATCCCCATTCTTCCTCCACTAGCAACCATTAGTTTGTTCTCTGTATCTATGAGTCTGCTTCTGTTTTGCTTGTTGTTTGTTTTATTTTGTTTTGTTTTAAGTTCCACATATAAGTAAAATCACACTTTCTCTGTCTGATTTATTTCACTTAGCATCATATCTTCTAGGTTTATCCATGTAGTCACAAATAGTTAAGATTTCATTTTTAAAATTGCTGAATAATATTCCATTATGTGTGTGTGTGTGTGTGTGTGTGTGTGTGTGTGTGTGTGTGTAAATATATGTATACTTATCTCCATTCATCTAACAATGGACAGAAGGGTTGCTCCCATACTGGTTATTGCAAATGATGCTACAATGAACATAGGGGTGCATTTAGCTTTTCAAATTAGTGTTTTTGTTTTCTTCAGAAAAATTCCCAGATGTCCTACTAACTAAATGGAAGAGTTCTTTCCCATTAAAAATTTGTATTCACTACATAAGCACGAATGCTGCACTCTGAGTGCTGGCACTATAGAGTGCATTGCATCAGTGGACTTGCCATTTGCTTGAGGAGAAACCCACCATCAACCCAAAAATTATGCATTATGAATATATACTTTATATAGTATTTGAGAACTAATTAGTTACATCTGCCTCTTTTCTAACTATTTATTTATTCAAATATATCCTGTCCCTGAGCAAGCTATACTTTAAATCATGAGAGTGATGATGGTGAGGGTAGAAAGAAGTTATTATCTTTATAAGGGAGAACAGATGCTACTGCTTAATCCTTGACATTGGTAATTAAGGAAATCAGGTGTTTTGTTTTGTTTTCCTTAATTTCAAGGTATATTCTGGGACTGACCAGCAGCCTCTGAACAACGGATGAACATATTACCCCAACACAGTTTCACTGTGAAAGAGAAGGCTAAGGGATGGCCTGGATGAAGGAGCCAGACAGTGATTGCCTGCCTCGATAGCCTTTTATTGTAACAGCAGTTTGAGATAAAGTTTATCTTTTAGATACAATCAGCAGGTAAGTAATCTCGGGAGGACACAAGTGTTTATATTGTTTATATTGGCAAGGGCATCCAGGGATTAAGCATAAGGATTCCAGTAAACACCTGGGGGTCTGCACATACACAGACTGGTCTGGAAAGGTGAAGGAATTTTCAGGGGCTCTGCCTTCGAAGCTCCCCTAATTCTCCCTTAAGTCGGAATTCCAATAAACAGGGCAGGTGGCCTTCCACACCCTTCCCTTTTCTCAGAATGTCCTCCTTACAACTCTCCAACCAAATCTCGTGCGCTCCCCAACATATATCCATTAGTAGAGATGAAAACTTGTTTTATACCTTCTAATTATCTAATAAAAATTATAAAAACATGTATAGTAAGAGCTAGAAACAAAAGAAGCAAATAGAAACCATAGCCAGAAAGAAAAAAATAGAAGTAAAATGAAAGAGGAAAAAGCAAATGTAAGATTGAAAAATACAACCAAATGTTTTATATGACTGACATGTTGGAAATAAATTTAAAGACATCAACTTTATTATTTATCTTAAACATCAACTTGATTGACATATACTTTTATATACAATAAAATGCACTAATTTTAAGTGCAAATTTCAATGAGTTTTAACACATTTACATTTTTATGATCTCCAAAAATGCCACTTTCCAGTTAATTACTCATTCTCCAACTCCTAAAATAATTCTGTTCAATCTTATGCTAATAATTTTGAAAATTTTAATTGAAGAAATAATTTTCTAAGACTATAATTACTTAAATAAGTGATTCATAAAGAAGTAGGAAAACTAAACAAACCAAAATGGAATACCTTTTAAAAGTTGGCAAACAATGTCAGATGGTGTCAAGGAACAGATAATGCCCAGGCTATTTGAAATGTTTAATGCATAGATGAGACTATTCTCAATTCATTTTCTCAAGGTAATAGTAAAACCTGACAATGATGTAAAGAGAGGGGAAGGAATGAGAGAGAGAAAGAACTAAAACTATTCCCATTTGCCAATTATATGTAACAATTCTAAATCAAATAGTCTGCATTTTAATTTCAACAGTATATTAAAAGAATGCCAGGAGATTTAATTATAAGAATTAAGGAGTTGTTTACTCTTAGTTAAACTAGTAGTGTTATATTTGCATCAATTTATCAGTTTGCCCCAAGTGAGCTATAAATTGAATTCAATTTAAATAAAATAAAAATAGAATGTATTTTCCTATAATTTGACAAGTGAATTCTAAAATCAATTTGGAAGAACAAGTTGTCAAGGATAGCAAATAAAATATTGGGGGGGAAGTAGGAGAAATTTGATCTAAAATATGTAATGTAAAAAAAATTTGTAAATATGTAAAAAAAAAAGTTTAGTAACAATATTTTGCCCTGGTACCAGAAAAGACAGATTCATGGGACAGAATTGAAGATCTACAGCTACAAATAGAAGGACGGCATCTAGGTTTGTCAGAGAGCCTCACAGCTTTCCAGTCGATTTAGGGAGGTTCCATATTAGATGTTCTGAGCAAACCAAAGTGGTACAGACACAATCCTAGTCCTGCAGAAGGCAACTGGGGGACACCAGACAGACATCTATAAATAGGAAAATAGTGAAACAAGGAAATGTTAATAAAATGTTATGGACTGTGGGTGACCAGGGCAGAAAGATGAACCCACCAAATGGACTGAAAAGACCAAGGAAGGCGTCATGGAAAGATGGGGCTTACGCTGGACGTGGAGGGGTGTGTAGGATTTAGAATCATGGTGAAGAAGGAGAAAGCTCAGATGATGACATAGGCTGTGCTGCTTCCTTTGGGAGGGAGTCCACAGCTTTCCAAACACCCTCTTTCTTCATCATGTTGGCCACACACAGCGACCTTTATTCCCAGGAGAAGGATCATGCTTGACCACAGGAGATCCAAATCTCAGCGCTGTGGAATAAGATTGGGTACATGAAGAGTGGCTCTCCTAACCAGAATAAAACTGGATATCTCTCCTCTATTATTATGTTGTGGTGTGTTTTTTTCTCCTAACTTCTCCTGGTGTGATTCCTGCCAGAACCTCTGTATAACTTTGTCTGGTGGAAAACACACCTCGTATTGGACACACCTTGTAATCAAAAGAACCATCTGCTTGTCAAGGCTCTGGAGGCCGATCTATGCTTTTATAAGCTTATATATAAAATGAGATTACAAAGTTTAAATCAAGAAAGAAAGGCAAAAGATAATTAACCACTGAGACGGGATGATCATTGTCCAATCAGAATTGACCCCAGCTATTACTGAGACATGCTGGCTGCTTAGCAGAACTATCTGGGCAGAACAGCCAACCTCCAGTTTCCACTCCTGTCCTGGTTGTTTGAGGTGCCATGGCTGTGCGCTGCTTTGGCACCATTAGAGACAATAACCCGACCACACTCAGAAAGACATTTCCTACCAACTCTTCCTCTGTAGCAGTTCCCTTCCTGTGTCCTTCCAGTGAGTTTAGATCCCTCAAAGCCCAGTGTACACTTCAGTTTGTGCGCAGTTTCCCTTCCGAAGCTCAGCAGAAGCTGTTAAAACTATTTTCACATCTCTTAAATGGAAACTCCAGGCCTCACTCGAATTCCTACACATCATTTCCACAGGTGGCTCCACTTACAGTGATTTCTGTCCCCGAAGACCAACTTTATACACATTCCTCATCTGTGCCACCATCCAGTTCTGCTGATGTGGATGTGTGTGTCTAAGAACTTCCCCAAGGTTGGACTTCCTGTCAGATATAGGAATGATTGGATCTGAGATTCTTCACGTGTATGTTCCTATTCGTGTTCATGTTCAGGATTTACCATTAAAGGGTAAAACTGGAAAGCCACCTTCTCGAGGCTTCCCTCCCCACCTCACCCCAGCCCCTGGGTAACTGTGGACACAGTGAAAGACTGTTCCTCCCCCGGCCCCCAGGCACAAGCAATGCTAATTAAATATCTTCCTGTGGGGATGCAATAACCAGGTCCACTTCAAGGATCATTTAATGGGGGTGAGGAACACCTTTTGGCTAATCTAGGCCTTAAGCGGAAACCACAGTGTCAAGCTGAAGTTAGTTTATAGCTAGCTGGCCAAAGGCCACTTCCAGGTTCAAGGAAAAAAAATGTTTTTTAAAGAACTATGAAAAAGTTCATAAGACTTCACGAACATCAAAAACTTGTCTTACAACACAAGGTTCAGAGGAGTTACTGTAATTTGCAAATGAACCAGAAACATGCAGATTAAATTTCCTCTTAAAAGACACAGAAATTCAGAGAGAAAATTGAGAGAGAGAAAGCAATTGACAGAGCTTGCCCAAGGTCAGTCATTTGAAAAAATCATATGTAGTATGTATTGTGCCACACCCAAAGTGCAGCCAGGTCAGCTAGCTCTGCAGAAGGCCGGCTTTGGGTAGCAGATACAGGTGGGACTTGAGCCCATAGTAGAAGATTCTGGAACACAGTTGTAAACTAAGAAGAGAGGATGGGGAGGAAAGAGGCGGAGAGGGTGAAGTAGAGCAGAGAAAAGCTTTAGAGAAGGCTCCGGAGGAGAAATGTCAATGTGCAGCAAAGGCAGCTGATACTGTGGCCGCATTGGGAAAGCTGAAGTCTGCACCTGCACCCGCAGCCCACAGCACCCCCTCCTGCCCGGTGTGAGCAAGTGCCAGCTTGTTCTTTGAAAGGGGCACTGGCCTAGAGCTGGAAAGGGCTTGCAAGTCTGTGTGTACATGCAGTTCCTGATTCTAAGACTTATGATTGGGAGACTTGCTCTGGAAAGTGGGCAGAAGAGTGCCTATTTGTATTTAGTTTATTTATTTGCAATAAAAATAAGCCAATGAATAAGAAATACAAACTTTGTTTCAAACTTCTCTTTTTGAAAATAGGAAAAAAATGAAATCATTAGATTGGATTGAAGACATTGGCAGGTATTTAACCCAAAAGAAAGAAAAACAAGAAGAGCCTACTCCACCTGGGGGAGGAAGTGGTTTAAAGTCCAAGCTAAGTTACTGAAAAACTTGGAAGTAGGAAAAAATCTCCCTATGCCTCTTCATCCAGCCTTCCTTCCCTCAGAGGTAAGATAGTAAAAAACACTCAGGCTAAGGTTTTCTGTCTGCTTCTCCTGGCAGCCTTTCCACAGGCTGGTCATTGGCTGTCTGTGCCTCCAAGTCCAGGACAGTGACTAAACAACCAATGCTAAAACCACGTGCCAACAAGTACATTTTTGTGTTTGGCATATTTATTGATTTTTTTAAAATATATTTTTATTAGTTTCAGAGAGGAAGGGAGAGGGAAAGACAGGTAGAAACATCAATGATGAGAGGGAATCATTGATCGGCTGCCTCTTGCATGCCCCCCACTGGAGATAGAGCCCAAAACCTGGGCATGTGCCCTTGACTGGTATCTAACCTGGGACCCTTCAGTCTGCATGCAGATGCTCTATCCACTGAGAAAAATCAGCTAGGGCTTTATTTCTTTTTTTTAAAGCACCACATACATCTTAGCCTCATAATATCCATGCCATGGTTATGTGCCCACTCCCTTCCTCTCACAGAGAATAGGCAATTGATACATAAATTGAAATAGTAGATAAGTAGGAGAAAGTAAAAAAATAACACCAGCTCTATTCACAGAAATAATGAGTAAATAAAAGACAAATAGAAATGGTCATGTCTTGAACCTTTTAAGTGACTATCCTTCTATGATTCATTTTGGACACAGATTTCAAAATCTTTAATGCCACTGTATTTGGATTATAATTTATAATGTTACTAGATGCCTGATGCATGAAGATTCAGGCAAGAATGGACCTGCCTTCCCCTGGCTGCTGGCACCACCTTTGCTCTGGCCGGAGCCACCTTTTGGCCTTCCCACACTGCCCAGAGCCCCAGAGTGGCTGGCGTGGTGCAGAATGCCTGCATCTTTGCCATAGCAAAGATGCAAGCATCCCACCCTGCCCATGACACAAGTGTTTTACCCTGCCCTGGGCCACTCAGCGCCTGTGTGTGCAAATTAACCCGCCATCTTTGTTGGGTTAATTTGCATATTCACTTCTGATTGGCTGGTGGGCATCATGAAGGTATGGGTCAGGGGTCCTCAAACTTTTAAAAGTGGGGGCCAGATCACGGTCCCTCAGAGAGCTGGAGGGCCGGACTATATGAACTACTAATTCCTACTGTAACACCTCGGCTGTGCTCACTGCCCAAAAAACCTGGCGTGCTGGATCAGACTCCTATGCGGTCTGCATGTGGCCCACGGGCCGTAGTTTGAAGACCCCATAATATGTTATTCTTTTACTATGTAGATAATCCTATAATTAACGTGTTCATGCTTTTCTTTGATTCTGTCACTAAAGATTAGACAAGGGAAAGATAGATAAGAAACTATTAATTATCTGCCAGGAAAGAGGGGGAAAGCTACTTACCAGTTGGGGCAACTGCTGAGCACA
Organism: Pipistrellus hanaki; assembly: GCF_964339955.1. Taxonomy (NCBI): domain Eukaryota; kingdom Metazoa; phylum Chordata; class Mammalia; order Chiroptera; family Vespertilionidae; genus Pipistrellus; species Pipistrellus hanaki. The sequence goes on along the minus strand of NC_140512.1, from coordinate 12,498,848 downwards.
TGGAAGAGTTATAACAATTTTTGAATGAAATAAATAGTCTTTTCTCTGTATTTTCCAGAATTTGTGATACTTGTCATTTATCTTACACTCCCAGCCTGCATTCTTGATCCTACGGTAACCCTTATTAGTTACAAGAGATGAAAGCAAGATCAGAATTTTGTAGAGCTGAAAATTGGACTGAATTTTTGTTGAAATAACAGTAAATGCCCTTGAAAGCATTTTACTTTTGATAACTGTCTGGGTTATTATGATTCTCTGTTTTTTTTTTGACATTAGGGATCAAGTCCAGCTGAGTGAACTTACATTTGTGAAATTGTCAACTATCTTAGTTAGTCCCAGGGGCTCCAAAGCCCCCATCACCTGATAGGCATTTAACGAATGCCAATGAGTCCTTGGGACTTCTTAACCCTAACAAGTGGCTCAACTTCTAGCCTGATCTCATTTGTAAAGCTCTGAATCTGGATAGGAAGGCCAGGGTGGAAGAGTGGGAATATGGGGGACAGTATTCCTATCTAATTCTCATGGTCAAGTTGATAGAACAATGGTGAACTTCTGCTTTTCTTGAGGACTCTGTCCTTGTAATTCCTTTCCTCACTTATCTAAATAAAGTAGCATCAGAGACATCAAATCAGAAAAGATTTATCTACATAGATTTGCAGTTTTTGGGATTTAGGATAGGTAGAGAGGTTTGTTTACCTGACCAGGTCAAGGGTAAGGGGGTGAGGGCTTCATACTGACCACTTGAATACCCAGAAGAAGAAATGAAGTACATAAATTTGGGGATACAAAGGAAAATGTTTTCATTGTTCCCCCAAAAGCAAATCACAAAACAAAAGAGCTTTGAAAAGTTTTCCAAGGGCATGCTTAAAGAATGATAAATTTAACATTTGATTTATTTGGCCTGGAAGTTTCCCAGTCCCCTTGTAGCTTTTCTGGATACATAGTGTGGATTGGGGGGTGTTGCGGAGGGGGTAGAGTTAACTTGGCACCATCTTCCTTATGTATAAACCCCTATACTAAAGGAAAGATTGGATGACACATTCACACAGACAGATGACAGGAAAAGAAATAAAGAGCAGAGAATAATTTGTAAGCCTTAATGAAAAATCTAGCTTATTTTAGTTTAACAGTTCTGTGACTAATTCAAGTGCACAATAATGAATAAGAGCTTGACTAAAAAGCTTTTAGTCAATGTCAATAGCCTTTGCTTTATTATCATTAACATTAAAGAACAACATAAAATTAAAGAATATCTATAACTACACTTCCTGCTCCATTTTGCCACATGCAATTTGGACCTGTTAGTCACAAATATAAGATTAAATCTATTTATAGACACCATTTTCTTGGCAAACTATTTAAAAATGGGCAAAATCATGAGACAATTTTTACAAATGAAGAATAATGGAGAAACAGGTGACTTCCGGTTATTTCCATCGCTCTGACCTTGGAAGAAGTGACAAAACAGGAATGTCAAGAAGTGTAGGTGTGTGAGAGTGAGGGACAGGGAGAGGAACTGAATGAGCCCCATATCCAGACCAGACAGCCATTAGGCCACTCTCCCCAACTCTAGTCCTGGTAGGCTTCCCATTCACCTGCACGATTCTCTGCCTGGCTGCACGGTGAAGAATGAATAGGAGTTTACCCAACAAACAAAGACAAATATGGAAGTAGCCATTATGACTAGAGGGGACCACATTGTCAAAGGAGGTGAGGAGCACAGAAGGCCGGGAGTCCCAGGCAGGAGGGCAGATGAGAGGGGCATGATGTACAGTTGAAGTGATGAGAGTTATTAAAGGGTTCAAATTAGAGAGCCATTACCTGGGCTGACTTTGGCTTTAAGAAGACCAGCCTGCCTTGCCATATAGAGGATGGTCAGTAGCTTATCCAGACTTCTGGAAGCCCTCATTCAGCAGATAAACTTAAAATTAAAAATATATGTAATTGGTTACAAAAGTGGACACCTGTTTAGAATCATAAAATAAACTACAACAAAATACAAATCGGAAAATGGTAAAAAGAAAACACCCCAAACACAGATTAAAACATGGAATTTCCAATTAACCTGTTTTTCAGAATTCTCATTGGAAGAGAAAAAGATGGTATGATGCCTTTATAATGGGATCACATATTAGATTCCCCAAAGCAGAGATCTATGTTTTGGCCAGTTGTTATTAAAAACAAAGTCCTGCTTACAGTTTTAAACATCAAATGTTTGGAAGAAACTTCCACAGGCCAGCTTTCTACCTTGCACATTTTAAACTTCGCTTCTCCTTTACTCTGCACAAACAGCTGGTGTTGTATCTCATCCGTATTTACTTCGTGCCACAGCGCTGGGTGCATCAGCACAGTGGGCCAGAGGAATGCTGCTAGAAGTCATTGCTGTATCAGGATGGCAGCTAGCAATAACTTAACTGAATTTGAAAATTATTATTATTTTTTAAAATATATTTTATTGTTTTGTACAGAGAGGAAGGGAGAGAGATAGAGAGCTAGAAACATCGATGAGAGAAAGTCATCAATCAGCTGCCTCTTGCACACCCTTCACTGGGGATATGCCCGCAACCAAGGTACATGCCCTTGACCAGAATCGAACCCTGGTCCCTTCAGTCCCCAAGCTGACGCTCTATCCATTGAGCCAAACCGGTTTCGGCTGCATTTGGAAATTATTACAAAGACCTACGGCCCATTCTGCTCAGGCTGTGGTTCTTAAAGGTATAAGAAAGGGCAGCCTTCTTTCTTTCTTTTTCTTTCTTTTTCTTTCTTTTTTTCTTTCTTTCTTTCTTTCTTTCTTTCTTTCTTTCTTTCTTTCTTTCTTCCTTCCTTCCTTCCTTCCTTCCTTCCTTCCTTCCTTCCTTCCTTCCTTCTTTCTTTCTTTCTTTCTTTCTTTCTTTCTTTCTTTCTTTCTATTCAATTATTTTCCTAGCTTTTGGTGCCTGGGTGTAAGAACCTCCTCTTGCACCATCTTGGCCTCCCTATCTACCACAGCACTCTGATCGCAGCTGAAGACACCCATCTGGAGAACCAGCAAATGATCTTTACAGAAGCAGCACAGTTGTAGAAAGAGACAGATGTGAATGGCAATTAATAGGTAGAATCAGCCTTGGTCAGTTGCTCAGTGGTTAGAGAGAGCATCACCTACAGACCAAAGGGTCCAGGTTCAATTCCTGTTCAAGGGCAGATAACTGGGTTGCCCAATTCAGGGTGTGTGTAGGAAGCAACCGATTGGTGTGTCATTCTCACATTGACATCTCTTTCTCTCTCTCTCTTTCCCCATTCGTTTCTTTCCACTCTCTCTAAAAATAAATGGGAAAAAATATCCTTGGGTGAGGACTAACAAAACAAAACAACAGCAAAAATAGGTAAAACCAGGGTGATTTGGTGATCATTAAAGATGAAATATAACAGAGAAAAGAGGGTGGTATCATCTGACCTGGTGCTTGCCCATCTTGATTTCTCTAACCATTCAGTATTTGTAATAGGCAGTCAGACAGACATAAGCAGAGCAAGGACCATGGGCCAGGTACAGAAGGTCACCAGGGTGCAAAGTCCCGGGTGCCCAGCAATGTACAATCTATTGTAGGGTAGGACCTTGTCCCCAAGTGACTTTTCCTCCCCTAGCATATCACTGGTCAGGATGTTTGGACCCTCTGACCTTTCCTCCCTAGAGACAACATCTAGGCCTCAGTTGTATTTCTGCTCCAGGCCCAGATAAGCAACAGAACCAGCCACAGCTGACCAGCTGCATTGAATAATGACCCGCTGTCCTGGTGCTGGCCAATCCATCAGTGGAGACCACAACTCTGAATGGACACCCATGGAAAGTTGCTGAATGTTCGATTGAGATCTTCTCCTAGGACAGTGGTCGACAAACTGTGGCTCAAGAGCCACATGCAGCTCTGTGGTCCCTTGAGTGTGGCTCTTCCACAAAATAACATGTGTGGGCGCGCACATACATGAAACTTCACGGCCCATGCACAGAAGTCGGTTTTCGGCTCTCAAAAGAAATGTCAATCTTAGTACTTGAAATTTGGCTAGGTTGACTAATGAGTTTGCTGACCACTTCCCTAAAATCTCCACCCTTAAAACCCTTGGGAAGGAGGAACAAAGTCTCCCTCCCCAGAGCAAGCCTGTGCCTTTGTCTTTTCCTTCCCCTCCCCACTCCCTGCCCCAGGCACATTTTCCTTAGCTGCCACACTCCCGAGACACTCCCGAGCTCCCTCCTAGGACCCTTCCTTTATCTCCATAACTCATTTCCTAATCCCATTTCCTCTAGGAATTACGTATTCTACCTCTGTGATTTACCAAATAAAGGTTCTTTTATAGTTTGGGTCTTGGCTCTAAATTCTTTCCCAACCAGAACCCAAGCACCGAGGTTGCTGAACCCAGATTTAGTCAGACCCCAACTTGTCAGACAGCTGGTGTCATTCCCCCACCACAGGTCCAGTCAGGCTGTGCCAGGCAGAGCTTACTGTCAAGCAGAGGGGAGAGTTGTGGGACATGATTTTAAAGTTTCACTCACCACTTTCGCCAACCTCAGCCACTCTGATGACTGCTCCTGTGGTAACTTAACAAGGATGGGATCTTTTTGTTCTTATGAATGAGGCCACACAGGAGGATGTGGCTAGGTCCTCTGCCTCTAGGGACACACATATTTTTTTTGGCTCTCTTTGATCCAAGGTATATTTTGTCCACCACCTGGCCCCAGTCCAGTCTTACTCAGAGGAAGAAAGATAGGCGTAACTTCAGTTCTTGGACGAATGGAGCGTGATGCAGTTTTAAGGTTTAGAAATTATAAGCTGTCCTCTTAGCACAGTGGGCAGCATGTCAGTCTCATAAAATTTAGAAATTACAGCTTTTTGTCCTGATCTCCTGCTCTGTAGCCTCCAATTAGTAAAAGCATTGCTGAATGCAGGCAGGAAGGAGCAAAGCCTCTTGCTGGCCCCTAAATGTTATCCTGGCACACTAGACAGAAGGGGGAACGCATTTTCCCACAAGGGCATGTACCTTGGTTGCGGGCACATTCCAGGTAGGGGTTGTGCAGGAGGCAGCTGGTCGATGTCTCTCTCTCATCGATGTTTCTAACTCTCTATCCCTCTCCCTTCCTCTCTGTGGAAAATCAATAAAGTATATTAAAACAAACAAACAAAACAAAAAACACAGATCAGCTCCGGCTGGGTAGCTCAGTTGATTAGAGCATCCTCTGATATGCCAAATGGCAGGTTTGATTCCATGGTCAGGAGAAACAATCAATGAACGCATAAATAAGTGGAACTGTTATAGGTGGAAGTGGAGTTCTTGGGGTGCCACTGGAATAACTTCTGGAGGCTCCCATGGAAGGATGACATAGTCATTAGAGCTACACTACCAAAGGGTCTGTGAGCCAGAGAACATGAAAGCCTGCGGGAGTGGAAACCCCACCAAGCATTTCCGATAGGCAATATAGGTCGCACTCTCGCTCAGGCACTAAATCTTTGCACGAATCTGACAGCGAGCATGCTCTTTCCACAAGAAGCCTTTGCTGCTTCTCGAATAATCCCAAAAGGAGAGTTGCTGGATATCCTATAATGAATTAAACTGCTGATAGGAACGGAAAAATCTTCTGGAGGATTTTTAAACTCAAAATACCATATGTGGAGTCTGAACGTTTTATTTATACCTTTGCCCATGCACACTGGATTAAGGAAGAAATATACGGCCGCCTGCTGGCCTGGACTTCTCACAGGCATTCCCCATTGGCCGGAAAGGAGCACCGTGGACACAAAACTCCTTTTCGAGTTGAAAGGAAAATGAATAAGGAAAGAGAATAAAATTTAACATGGTAAACTGAATTTTTTTTTTTCCGACTACAAATAAAAATAAACCTAAATTATAATGGCCCCTTCTGGCATAAGATTATAGGTTATAAAATAAATCCAAAAAGTATTTTATAATAATAAGATAAGAACAATTAAGAATAATATACTTCCTTTTTTAAAAACCTTGATGGATAACCTTTAAGATGTTTGGAGGGTTATGTTCAGGCCACACACATGATGGGCAATATTTTTTCTTCCTTTTTTTTTTTTTTACAAGAAAAAAAAAGCAAATTTTACTTAAAATAGAAGGAGGTCTATGGGTCTTGCATGTAAGCATTTTTTAATCACCCAAAATTATCTTTATCTCAAGGTAATGAGAACAAAGGCCAAGCACACAACAGCATATGCGCACATACGCTAGCTAGTGAACAAGAAGGAGTTGCTCGGGGGCCCTTGGTGAAAATAAAATGTTCCGTCCTGGCCTTCAGGATTCCAGAGGCGGAAACAAAATCTACCGATGCAGGAAATGTGGGCTGGAACACACGGTGCTCCCCTGAGCAGGATGGGTCCCGGGGCTCTTTGTCCAGTGAAGTTGAAGAATGAAACCACAGAAGGAAAATGGTATAGCCAAAGGTGGAAATTTATTGAGAAACAGTACAAACTCCAACATTAGAGAGGGGGAAAGAGACCCACTGAGTCCCCTTTTTCCACAGCTTATAAAGGCTGCATTTTTTCTTTTCTTTTTTTGTGCCTCCATATCCCCTTTGATTGGTCACTATTCCCCTTTGATTTGGTCACTATAGCAACTCCCAAGCTCAAGTCTCCTGAAGTACCTGAGGTTCCCTCCTTCTTCTCCCGTATTGTTTCCCTGTCCCCTCTGGACTTTTCTTCCTCCCTTCTTTCAATGAGGGGCTTCCTTCCTTTTATTCTGTAAATGTGTGCCTTCTGCTACCCTCGGCTCCCTTATCTTAAGGAGATGTAACTTCTGTCAGTCCCAGCTCCCTTGTCTTATGGAAACGTGCCCTTTGCAGCTCTGTAATCCTGTGCTTTTTCCATGGACCCCTTCATTTCTAAAATTTCTTAAACCTGCCTATTTCACCCCTAAAACACCTTTCTCTACCAGGAGCACAGAATTCCAGTTCCGATCTAGGTTTCACTCCTCCTTCCACTCAGGTTTCCAAATATAACTTGACAACCTTCAGCAATATCCCTTTTTCACAGGGTATTCAAGTGGAATGAAGAAGCCACAAATAGCCAGCCTCTAGGAACAGGGGAAAAGTGTTGTCCTCCTCAGGATCCTCCCCTCCACTGAGATGAGGAAGGAGCTGAAAATGCACAGCACTTAGGGTTTCTGCTACCACCTGGGCCTCCCTCTGTTTCGAGTGTGGTTGGAATAAGAGTGAGGCAAGAAGGTGAAACTGTTGTCTGCTATGAGCCATGCTGTGTCATGGCTATTTATCAGACCAGGTCTCCTCTGATTCTCACCATAACCCTGCAGGGGAGGCTCTACATTATCCCTATCAATGTTAAGTAACCAGTGGACGGCAGACATTAAATAATTCACTTAAATCACTCATGTGATTCATCATTTTATGCATCAATCTGGTTAGGCCACATGATCCAGATATTTCATCCAACACCAGCCAGGATATTGCTGGGAAGGTGTTTGTTAGATGTGATGAACATATAACTCAATAGACTTTTGAGTGAAGCAAAGTAACCCCAGAATGTGGGTGGGCCTCATCTAACCAGTTGAAGGTCTTAAGAGAAAACAGACTGAAATTTCCAGAGGCAAAGGAAATTCTCACTCTCAGGCTCCAAGGGTCTTTCCTTTACCTCCGTAACTTGTTTCCTAAGCCAATTTCTTCTACACGTGCTGTAGAAGACTTCTTCAAACACGTGCTGCATCATCAGCTCCTCCCTGAGTCGCCAGCCTGCCCTCCAGAATTCAGACGTGCCAGCCACCACAATCATGTGAGCCAACTCCTTATAATAAATCTCAGTCTTTCCCTCTCCTTCTCTCTCTCCAGGGACTTCTGTTTTCTGCAGAAGCCTGACTACTACATCCCTCCACTGCTGCACTCAAGTACCAGGGCTCTGGCTTTTCTCATGGCACCTGGTCACTGGAAGATTTATAGACACTGCATGTAACCACTCCCTCATTTTTCAGGACATACTTATAAAACACCTACTATGTATTTATCTCTGTATTCAAGTCTAGAAGTCCCACAGAATGATATAAGCATGGCCCTTGCCCTCTCAGAGTTTGGGAATGACTGCCTAGCAACTGTGCAATTATGAGAGACAGCAGGAGGTGAGGAATCCAAAGGAGTAGGGGAAAAGGTATTGAAAAGGGATTGATTGATAAGGGATTCAGAAAGGCCTTTTAGAGGAAGTTAGAAATTTAAATGGAGAGCTGGAGAATAAATTTGAATGAGCCAAAAAATAACGGAGAGGACTGTTTGGTTGGAAGGGATGGTGTGTGCTCAGATTTAGGGGTAGGGAAACTGAGTAGGCTTCAGGTAGCTGGTGGTGTGAGTGCCACGGGTTGAGAAGCAGAGCTGGGCTGGAGCAAGCAGAGCCAGCTCTCCTTTGTGAGCTGTTGTGGCCTGTTAAGCTTTGACTTCACACCAAAGGAAGCATGGAAGCACTTTCTCTAGAGTCACACTTAGAGTTAACTTCGGCTGAAGGTGAGTGCAAACGGGTGGGAGGGGAGGAGGGAAGACACCAAACAGGAGTCAGAAATTGGAGGTGCAGTGGGTGCAGGTTAGACAAAACAGTTGACTCCTCAGACCTGGTGATTGGATTAGAAACATGGATTTGGGGAAAAGGAAGGGGGTCGCGGTGAGATAGGCTGGAAAGCCAGGACAAGTTGGAAGAGAGAAGCTATTTACCCTCTGTCTGGTTTGGAAGGAGAAGTGAACACTATTTACTCTTACGTGTCTTTTTTTTTTTTTTTTTTTTTTTTTTTTTACATGTCTTTTTTATTTATTAGATGGCTGCAAACTGCTGTTTAGTAAATCTCATCTTCCATCTCTAGAAAATCTTATCTTCCTAATCCTAAAACACGGAAGAGTAAATGTTTTTCACTTCTCCTTCCAAACCAGAGGGTAAATAAATAGCTTAAATCACCCAACTCAGGGAGACAGAGAGCAGAAATCCAATTAGTGCAATTTGCCAACCACACCCAAGGGCAGATAACATTGAGGGGAAAAAATCTCATTTTTGCAAGGCAGCATAAAACTGATGAATGTTCTATTGAATCCTTTCCTAAAACGACTCTCCCCCTTCTCCCCCCCAAACTCCCAGCCTTTAAAACCCCTCCAAATGAAGGTCCCAAAGCGCCATCTTCCTCCCAGGAGCACTCCCAGGCCTTCCCCTCACCTTGTTCCCCACAGGTATGCATCTCCTAAACTCTAAGGGACCCCAGTCAGGGCAGCAGCAGTCTGTCCTAATGTGGTAGGCAGCAGGAACTGCACCAGGTGGTAGGCCAACGGGGTTAGACTGGACCTGGGTTCAGCAATTCTGATACTTGAGTTCTGGCTAGAAAAATATTCAGAGCCAAGACCCAAACTATAAGAGAACAGTTATTTGAAAAATCAGAGGTAGAAAAAGTAATTCCTAAAAGAAATGGGCCTAGAAAACAAATTACAATATACTAAGTGGAGGTAAAGGAAGGGCCCTTGGATTTGGGGAGTGAGGAAGTAATGGTAAAGTGCTTAGTGCTTCTAATCATCCTTCCTAAGGGTTTTAAGGGTGGAGATTTTAGGGGAGGTCCCAAAGGAGGATCTCAATAGAATATTCAGAAGCTTTGCATGTGTGTCTTTTCAGGGTCCAGGTCTCCACTGATTGATTGGTTAATGCTGGGCAGGGGTCATTATCCTATGCAGCTGGTTCTGAGGTCAGCCACAGGCTCCCTGGCCTGGTTTTGTTGTTTTTCTGGGCCAAGGACTGAAATACAACTGAGGCCTAGACATGTCTCTAGGGAGGGAAGGTCAGGGAGTCCAAACTAGGACTAACCATATACTAGGGCAGTGGTTGGCAAACTCATTAGTCAACAGAGCCAAATATCAACAGTACAAAGATTGAAATTTCTTTTGAGAGCCAAATTTTTAAAACTTAAACTTCTTCTAACGCCACTTCTTCAAAATAGACTTGCCCAGGCCATGGTATTTTGTGGAAGAGCCACACTCAAGGAGCCAAAGAGGCAGCAGTTGGCCGACCACTGTGCTAGGGGAAGAAAGGTCACTCTGGGAGTGAGGTCCCACCCTACAGTTGTCCTTTGCTAGGGGCCTGGGGCTTTCTGCCCTGGTGGCCTTCTGCACCTGGTCTGGGGGAAAGCATGAAAATGGGGATTGGGAGTGTGTGTGATAAAATCTGAAATAGTGTCAACAATTAAAATAAAGAAAAAGTATTTCAATCTTCTAAAATTTATTAAGGCTGGCTTTATGGCCTAACATGTGGTCTATCCTGGGAAATGTTTTATCTGCACTTGAAAAAATGTTATATACTGTGGTGTTAGAGAGTAATATTTGAATAATATCAATTAAATCCATCTGGTGTAATTTGTCACTTAAGGCCCGTGATTCTTTGTTGATGTTTTGTCTAGAATTTTTGGCAATGAGTATTAAAGTCCCCTACCATGATAGTGTTACTGTTGATCTCTCCTTTTATAACTATTAATATTTGCCTTACTTATTTAAGTACTCCTCCACTGGGTCTATAAATGAATGCAAGGGTTATTCCCTATTGTTAAATTATTCTATTTATCATTATGTCGTGACCTTCTTTGTCTCTTGTTATAGCCTTGGTATGTTTTTGTTTGTTTGTGTTTGTTTAATTATGTTTTTATTGATTTCAGAGAGAGAGATAGAAACATCAGTGATGAGAGAATCATTGATTGGTTGCCTCCTGCGCACTGACTTTGGGAATCAACCCCAACTATAGTGTATGAGCTGCTGTGCTGAGGGCTGACCCCAGAAGTGAAATTGGCCCCACCAGGGTCTGGTGCCTGCTGGGATCTTCCTTTGTTTGTACCACTTGCATGGCTACTTGGGTTGTGCTTTGGTGTGGTCTAAAGCCGCAGTGGTTTTGTTGGTTCTGGGGCCTCTTGGGAGGGACTCCAGTACAGGTCAATGTCAAATCAGATGCTGCCTGTAATTGGCGTGGACTACCTGTCTGGAGCTGCCACACAGTCTGCAGTTTGTGGCTGCTTCTGCAGGACCTGTGTGCATGGGAGCGGTTAAGCTGTGTATCTACGTGAGCTTTAAAACTTTATCATCTGGGTTAATAAAACTTTTCTAATTGGTGTTTTGTAAATATTTTCATTCTGAGAGTTGGCTGATCTGGGCTGAGCTCATTTAATTACATGACTAGCTGCAGGTTGGTTTTGTATTTTCTCTACATGTCTCTTACTCTTCTTGAACTAGTATGCTAGCTTGGGTACAGCAGAGCAAGCAGAAACACACAAAGCCTCTTGAGGGAAATAGGGAGTAATTGATATGGCTTTTTTTTTTTTTTTTAGTTTTAGATTATGAATATGTTTTAAAATCGATGTTATGATGGATACACTACTCAGTGGATAACTAAAAATCATTGAACTGTACCAATTGAATCGGTGAATTGTATGACATGTGAATTATATCTCAACAAAGGTGTTTAGAAAATAAAATGAAAGAAAAATCAGGTTATAATATGTATTTCCCCCTCTAAAAGTTTGTTGAGGCAGGATGACTATTTATGAAAGATTTTTCCTCTTTAAGTAACTATGCGTTCCGTCTTCAGGATTCTCCATTGGGATCTGAATGCTATCCCTGTCCCACCAACTCTGAGAGGATCCAAACTTTCTCAGCTTCCAGTTGCCTATTCTGGAATTAGCAAATGTCCTCAGGAAATGCTCCCAAGTCAGGCTCATTCTTTTCTTTTCTTTTTTTTTTTCTTTTTTTTTGGCGGGGGGGGTGAGGGTGGGCAATAATTCTTCATTATCTCATTTTCCCTCTGGTGCCTTCACACATATTTTAATATTTTGTCAAGTTTTTAAAAAATATCTTCGATGATAGGTTGGTTTGAATTATTTATTGCATTATTAACAGAAGCACAACTCCCTATTATATTTCTTAATATGTCCAAAGGCAATCTTCTGATGTCGAGGTCTGCTCTATCTACAATCTTCTATCTACAATCTTCTCATCACAGTTAATGGCAGATCTATCTTTCTGCTCTAAAGGACTTTTACTTTTGAACAAACTATATTTAGTTGTTATGGTTTTGTCTGCTTCCCCCCTATTCGTGTATAAGCTCCACAAATTCAGATAGTTGCTTATTTTGGTTACTGAGACATTCCTGCTGCCTGTCTGGCACCCAATAGGTACTTAGAAAGATTTGTTCATAAATTGACATAATAATAGGAGTCAATGTAAAAAAAAAAAAAAAAAGAAAAATAATTAGAAATTCCAAGAAGAGCAAATAAACTGTGTATTACAAAGGTATATAATTAAATTTGGAACAAGTAGTATTTTATCCTCATATTACTATAAATACCATTTATGGATTCAACTAATACATTAATTTAGCTATAATAGATATTCTCTTAACTGACCTCAATAGACTTGACTTGCCATATTAATTGCATTTTCCATTCCAAATTATACTGACTGATTCCCATAGATATTGAATACAAGCCCTAGTGTATCATTTTCTAACACTGTGTTTCCTTGAACAAATGTTAGCCATTTAATCTACCTCACTATCTTTATCTGTAAAATGGAGATGTTAAAGTATACTAGTAATTTTTAAAAAGACATAATCATGACTCTCATAAAAGTATAAAATAAGCATATATCAAAATTTTATTGAACTCCTCATTAAGTAATAAATAAAACACTAAGATATTTAAACAGTTCAAAGTGCATTTGAAGATATTTACATATAAATTTATAGATAACTAGATATTTAATGATTAGAATATTAGAATAAAATTATAATAAGAACACTGAGTTAAATACGAATTGGTAATGTCCAACATAGTCATAAACTATAAATTTTGAGTTATTTATTCTTTCAAAAATAAATTATTTGCATCTCTATCAGACAAAAATCTATAAATGAATCTCTTCCCCCTACAAGGTTGTAAAAGAGCCTCATTAACAGAACATTAAATCTCAATAATGTACTGAAAGAACACTCAGTAATCTCTCTTTTCTGGGTATTTTCAAATTTCAGATGCTTTTTCTTAAAGGGATAATACTAGAACTTATGTCCTAAGACTGTTATGAGTTACAAATAAGTTACTGTATCTGAGCATTAGAGCAGGACCTGGCACTAGGAGAACAGGAGCAGAACGAGGAGCCAGAATCTAATGCTGTGCACCGAGGTTCCCTCTGGTGAGGTCAATGCTTTCCAAAACCCAAAAGGTTTTACAAAACGTTTTTTATCATCTGTTTGGTCATATTTGTTATGATGATTCTTTGGTTTTTCTTCATATTACAAAACCTAATCCAATAAGAGTGTAGCAAAGAGTTCTTTTTTAATGAAGTGAAGTTGAAAGATTTGATCATGACAGATCACTAAAAATATTGTGAAAAATAAGAAAGAAAATTATTAATGTCTAGGGGGGGGAAATCTCAACTCTAGGAACATTTTTTATTCAGTTGGTCTTGCAAATGTTTTTAATTTTTTGTACAACTTTAAAGAAACCAAACTGGAAATTAATCATAACAGACATGTTCTGGGTTTGTTTCTTCAAGAGCCATCCATACTCAAGGAGAAGTGCTTGGGCTTACATGAAAAGATCAGATGCTTTCAGTTAACATAAAATGTTTAAGAAATTTTACCTGTAATTTTTACATGCTTTCACCCAGTTTTTCAGTTAAAATGTCAACTGCCAATCCTGCTTATGCTGGTAATAAAGTTTCTACAATACATAGACATTTCAGAGGAATCAAGTAAGGCTGAAGTGTAAGCGAGCTAGATCCTCATGTATTATAGCAATTAGGAAATGGAAAATGTCTCAAATTGATAAACCAAATATTGTAGAGACTTATGGCTTAGAAACAAGGAGTTAAGGTCTTTTTTGTTGTTGTTGTCAAATAATCTTTAATTGAAATATTTTCCTTAGTAGTTCTTAATCAGCTGGGTATTCCATTGTGTCACTATGTCACTATTGATGTCATCTATGATTCTAGAGATCATGAAGGTGACAGCCATCAACATTTCAAACCACAGACTGGGCAGTGTCTAGGATCTTTTTAATGGTTCCAGAGAGTTTCCTAGCGAAAGATTGGTGCCACATCTATCAGGCAACGTTGACAATCTTATCAAAAGTGATATTTCTGCTGTTTGGTTTGGTTTGGTTTGGTTTGGTTTGGTTTCGTTTTGTTTTGTTTTGTTTTGTTTTGTTTTGCTTCTTTCTGTCTCTTGGTGGTTCTTGGAGGGCTTTGATGATGAGAGAAGAGACAGAAGCATTGCCTCCATCTGGGCCTGTCTATTTTTTTTTTTTTTTAATTATTTTCATTTATTTTTTATTGATTTTTTACAGAGAGGAAGAGAGAGGGATAGTTAGAAACATCTATGAGAGAGAGTCATCAATCAGCTCCCTCTTGCACATCCCCTGTGCACAAAACCAAGGTACATGCCCTTAACCAGAATCGAACCTCTGATTGGAGAGGGTGCGGGTTAGCCTGAGGGACACACACCCTCAGGCACAAATTTTGTGCACTGGGCCTCTAGTGTTTAAATGAGCGCCTATGACTCCATGTGTTCTATACCTTTGGATTGTTTTACTTGTCATTTCATATAAACAATTCATATAGTATGATTCATTGCCATCTACTATTCATTGCAACTATTTGTAATGACTCTTTTTCCTACAAGCCTCTTTCCCACAAATTCAATCATTTTCAACCCATGTTTTCCTGTGGGTTAGTCTGTATTTTTTCAATTTTGGTCCAGTTGTATTTCCCTTGCATTTCTTCCCACAGACTAAGTATTACAAACCCTTCCTATGCAAACCTTGCTGGTAATGTCTTTCATAAGTCATGTACAACTGCATTAGTCAGGAAGCATTAAATTTAAAGTGACAGAAATGTAACTCCAATTCAATCAAAATTTAAAAGAACTTTATTTGTTCACATAACAAGGAAGGGCGGGGGTATAACTGGGGACAAATGCAATGGGGATCTTGATACAGCCACAGTCCTGTTCCTCTTTGCTTTGCTTCTCTGCTTGTGGATTTCATTCTCTTCTGTCAAAAGGATTTTGTCATGTGGGGAACACAAAGAAAGTAGTTCTGTTGTTATATACTCACAGGTTTGCCAGGGAGGAGGAAAGGATCTTTAACTTCCAACCAGAGTGAAAAACGATGTAATGGATTTTGATTGGCCTACCTTGGGTCACATGTTCATTCTGGACACAAGGGCATAGGGCATTGGGGGAAAAATGAAGGATGATTAGCTATAAATGGACAGATTTAAGAGAAGAGGAGCATACTGTCAAGAAGGAGGAAGAAGAAGCAATGTGTAGACACATATATATATTGTTAAAATTATAAAGTTTTTATAAAATTAAAAATTTATAAAAATTTTAAATCTGAACTAACAGTAGAATATATATATATTCTTAACTGTTAGTTCAGATTTATAATTTTACATATAACAAGGAACAAAATTGGGGGAAATATTTGCAACATATGCATCTGCAGGGTATCGTATCCAGAATACAGAGAAATCTTACAACTGAAAAGAAAGACAACCCAATTTTAAAATGGGCAAAAGATTTATTCATTCCTCCCCCCCAAAAAAAGATATAAAATGGCCAGTAAGCACATGAAAGGATGCTCAGTATCATTAGTCACTGGGAAAATGCAAATCAAAACAATGAGATACCACAAATGAGATAGCATAACGAAGTATCCACAAGGATAGCTATAATTTTTTTTTCTTTAAGAAAGAAAGAAAATATAAGCGCTGGTGAGGAAATGAAGAAATAGGAATCTTCATGCTCCGTTGTGCGAATGTAAAATGGTGCAGTTGTGCAAGACAAGTTGGCCATCTTTCAAAAAGTTAACAGAGTTACCATATGGCCCAGTACTTCCAATCACTACCCAAGAGAAGTGAAACCATGTGTCCACACAAAAACTTACACACAATTGTTCACAGCAGTAGTCTTCTTTATAGCTAAAAAAAAAATAGAAACAAACAAAATGTCATCAATAGATAGATGGATAAATAAATGTAGTATATCCATATATCATCAGCTTTAAAGACCTGAAGCACCAATATATTGAAAACATCAGTGAGTCTTGGATTTCTTTAAGCCTGGGAAGTTTGCTCCAATCTGTCTGTGGGAGAGGCCACACGGTAAAGCTCATGACCAGTGAGGGGGTCTGATTGGTACACCCAGCAGTGAATTTGATGGGCCCATCATTCACTGGACAGACTTTGGGCAGAGAGCCAGAAGGGGGTGGGGCAGTGTGGCTTGGGAAAGAGGATCGGTCTTGCGGTCTTGCCCACCTGGAGCAGCTGGGCAGCACCTCTCTCCGCCTGCAGAGCACTGGGTCTGCTGCAACCCCAGACAAAGGGGAGCGGCTCTGGGCTGGAAATGCACCTATATGGCTAGGCCTAACGGTGCAGGGAAGCTGGCCATTTGGCCAGGTTGGAGCCTGAATGGAGGCCCTGCCCAGCAGGGGCAGACTGCTCAGAAATATTTGAGTACCAAGTAGGGCTAATATTTTTTTTAACCCTGCCTACTTGGTGTGACCGTGGGTGTGAGGAGGGGTGCCAGGGATCCGGGCAGAGCTGAGGCTAACGTGTCTCTGGGGTGGGCTTCCGTCCAGGGGAGAGACAGTCATGTCCTTGGCCATTTGGCTGCCTATGGGGAATGAAGCCAAACTTCCTGTGAGTTCAGCCAGTGCCTCCCTGGGAAGGAGAGGAAGTGCCTGTGCCTCCTATTACAAGCGATAGGAACCACCCAAACATTCCAGCCAGGCCCCAGGTATCCCCAAGGACTCCAGTTCCTTAGGTGAAGAGAGAGAAGTGACATTCAAGGTGCAAGACCTGAAGCAGAACCAGCCTCTGGGCTCCGGGCCCCACCCGCTGAACTACTTGAGGCTCTGCCCCACCAGCTTCAGTCATGTTCCACAAGCACCCCCTGGTGGTCAATGAATATCATAGCGACCGGTTTGGTTGTTCTACAGTTCAGTCTATTTGGATATTAGGGTTTTATATAGATTACTACTTATTTAAATTATTGTTTCATTTGCTATTATTTTCTTTTTAGTCTTTTTTTCCCCTCTTCTTTCATATACTCTTTTTGGTTTTTGTCTCAAAATATTTTGGTCTCTTGTCTTTTTTGGGGGGGCTTCTTTTGTGTGTGTTTTAGTCTTCTTTGTTGTTGGTGTATTTGTTTTTGTGTTGTTTTCTGTCGTGTCCTGTTTCATTCTGTAAGCACCTGTACAACAATTGGCACAATATGGTCAGGGTTGAGCTTCAGAGTCAGCCAGCCCAAGGGCTGAGCCCACCCACGGAGGGGACAAGAGCAATCAAGACCCAAATACAACAGGAGGGCCCACATTACCCACACACGGGACATTTCTAGGGCACCCAGCTCAGAGGATTAAAGAGTCTACACCACTGGGTCCCAGGAGACACCAACTACAGAAGGCCACCCCTCCAAGACAGGAAGTCATAGCAGTCCTAGTCAGTACACAGAAACAACAAACAAACAACAAAAATGATGAAACAAAGAAACAGAACCCAAATAAAAGAATAGGAAGAATCTCTAGAAAAGAGGTAAATAAAATGGAGGCAAACAATTTAACAGAAACAGTATAAAGTAATGGTTTTAAAAACACTCAACAGCATGAAAAATGACATATAAATTATGTTAAACAATCACTCAGAAATGAAACGTGACTTAGCTAAAATAAAATATAATTAGAAGGAATAAACAGGAGGATAGAGGAACCAGAGTTAAACTAAAATATACAGCAGTAAACCTGAATTAACAACAGAATTACACCTGAACAGGAATATCATATCCAAGGATTGGAACAAAGGAAGCCACACAGATAAGAAGGATGGAGACTGGGAAGGGCTGGTCCCTGTGCTCAGGGGCACTGGCTGTGAAAGTGGAGAAATGTTGCAGCTATGAAAGTCCCTCCCAAAGGAAAGTGGTCTCAAAACCTTGCTGGGACCTCAGAACCAGAGCACCAGGGCTATGAGGAAGAGCCTGCACAGCATTTGGCAGCAAAAACACGTGCGAACTTTGTCCACTGGAAAGAAGAGGGAGTGTGCTCGGATCCCAGGTGATCTCCTAAGGGCTGATGCACCGGGTCTCACTCTTGGGCACTCATGTGAGGCTCTGGTAGAGCAAAGAAGACTCGGGGTATGCAGAAGCCATAAACAGAAGGTGGCTTAGCTTCGGAGATCTGGAAGGCAGGCTTCTGAGGTCGTGGTCCTGACCCAACACCCCATACCACCCTCGGGTGCCATCTCCCAGAGCCCAGCACGTCTATTCTTACAGCACCGGCTGGAGAAAGGGCACTAACACTGTCCTCCAAATGTTAGTGACACCATCCAGCCAAGCTCATGTGTGACATAAAGGATGATTGGCTGCACGCAACAGGGGCCGGAGGTACGTGTTTTTCCTGGAGAAACTATAATCAGACTTAGGCATTCATTGAACTGAGTGGCTTGAGAACAAGGGCCAGGCTTGCAGTCCTTCCCACAGGTTAGGCAGGCACCACTCCCAATGGAAGGCTCCCTTGTCAGGGTCTCAGACAGCAGGCAGCTGCAGAGCTAGGGGGAGGCATGCACTTGCACCCCTCCCCTGGCACTGCACACCCCCCTCCCCCCCAAAAACAGGGCTGCCTGGATTTGCATTCCTAAAATTTTTTCCCACCAGCCTGCCAAATGCAATTCCACATGGAGAAAGAAGTGCAACTCAGAACGGGGACATTTGGAGCGAATGTCCAACCCTCAATAGAAAAAGCAAGTGATTCAATGGCTAAATCCCTATGAGATCCCTCCATCAGATCCCTCTGGCAGTGTGCTGCAGGGGTCGAAGGTAAGCAGTGGTGGAGGCAGTTTTGATCGATTCCTCCAAGCCCTGCTGACACCTTCCTGCTGGTGCAGCCTCTCAAGAGAAAAGGCACACAACTCAGAACTGGGACATCTGGCACAACCCCCTCAGAGCCTCCCTTTAGGGTCTGAGGGGTAGGGGGTGAGGAGTGGGGAGCACACTGAGCAAGAAGGCAAGCAGCTAGCTGCCCTCCCAAGATCCAAGATCTGAGGGCTCAACCAGCCCAATCAAAGGGCAGATTGGATTCCATTCCCAAATCCTGCTAGCCCCACCCTGCCGACCTCATATCTGTGGCAGCAAAGGGGCACGACTCAGCACTAAAACATTCGATGCATCCCCTTTGGAGCCCTCCATCAGGGTCTCTGGCTGTGCTCTGCAGAGATAGAAGGAGGCAAGCAGCTGTCTCCCCTCCCAAGGGTCCGTGCCAACCCAAGCAGAGGGCTGCCCTGATCTATTGCTCCAAGTCCTGCAGCGGGGAAGGGAACAGGGAAAGCCCAGCTGGCCCTGTCCTGTGAGGTTCAGTTATGAGGGGGAACAAAATAGACACTCAATATGGGAATTGGTGGATGGATGGATGGATGGATGGAGGAATGAATATGAAAAGGACTCATGCTAGCTGCCCTGCCAGTTTTCAAAGGCTCTTGTGAGGACCAGAAAGAGGAAATGGACGCAATCATGATTTTTTCAGTGATGGAGCATTCTGCAAATAGGAGTTTTAATTATTCTGATATTAATTCCCCTTAAAGGTTAGCCACAGCAGAATTATTTTCATACCTAATAAATCCTACCCATGGAAAATGAGATGGCTCTCCAATTTTCTGAGGCAATTGCATTTAGAAAAAATAAAAGAAAACAAAATTAAATTCACAAGTACAATTATATTAGGGTCTGTGTCTTTCTGAATTATGATTTCTTAGCAAGAGTTAGTTCAAATATCTATATTTGTCTCAGTAGTCCATGAAGCTTCAGGAATTGAGTGTTTTCCCACAGCATTCCATAGACTCACCAAGAAAAGGCAAGCAAAGAATAGCATGCTTTTATGTTTGCATGTAGCTCCTTGATGTTTTCTCTCATCGCCTAACTGTCTTACTCAGTTGGGCAAGTTGATGACAAAGTAGGTGGTCGGTCACAGACCTAACCTGATGATGCAACTCTGGCCTCTGCGGTCTTTTTCAACGTTGACTATATAAAGTTCTACCTCTTTCTTCAGGCTTCATGATTTATAGAAGTCGTAGGATAAATAACAGTCTGGAGCCTTGCTCAACATATCAGTGCCTCAGTGTGAATTCTTTAGCCATTGAATCATTTGCTTTTTCTACTGGGGGTTGATGATTTGGAGCACTTAAGATGTCAGTGTGGAAACTTCTAAATCCACATAGCTTCCTGAGTATTATTAAAAGACACTGGTTAAGACTATGAGCTTTGGAATCAGTCAGACCTGGGTCAGAAACTCAGCTCCTTCACCTATGAGCTGTAACTTTGGCCACATTCCTTACTTCTCTAAGGTTCAGCATCTTCAGCTTCAAATGGAGTGATAATGTCAATTAATTTACAGAATTATTATTATAATTAATGGAGAAAATGCATACAAAGCCCCTTCGCCCAGTGCCTAGAACATCATATGTGCTAAATTATTATTAATTGTATGTCACAAGCAAGCAAATGGAAAACTAAATATGCTAAAAGTATAGATTGAGAGAAAAAAGTAAGCACCAATACCCAGAATGTGATCAGTAATGGGAGTTGCTACTTGATTGAGCATTTTTAAAAATCCTTTTGTTGAATAGTTTTCTCAAGTGTATAGGTTTAATGCTTTGATAAGTAAATGATAATTAGATATATACTTTTAATTCTATTATGCATGATCATTATTAGTATTTTTTAAATTTATATTGTGATATTGGTCACTTTATAAAACCCACTGAAATTGGGAGTCAATTTAGCTCTGCATCTCTCCTTGGGTAAACTGGTTTTCATGAACCTCAGTTTACTCTTTGTGATATGTAGAGATAAAACTGGATCATTGATTCTTAGAATGAATTCTCCATAACATTAGATCTGTTGGATGACATGTAGCATTTAATGGCCAAGTTATGTTTGGGAAATCTCAGGGGAATGTGGTTTTCTATATTTTCCAAACATGATTGATTAGAGAGTTTTTATCATAATTGAGCATCTTGAGACAGAAATTCTGAGAAACATTTAGAAATATAGGGCTAGATAACAACCAAGTTCCCTTCCAGCTCTAAATTTTAAAGCTCTGATTCACTTTTTCCTTCTCAAAGCCCAGACTCGACTTTGCCAGAACCAAACTACTGGCCTTCTCCTCCATGCTTTCACCAGGACCCAAGCTGCTAGACATTTCCATATCATCCTGCAGTTTTCACTTCCTTTTATGGACTAGATCCTTGTATAGCTTTTCAATCAGCACACCAACTAGTAGCTGGTGACTATTGTGTCAATCATGATGACTGCACATGTGGAGAGATGAGACTGTTGTCTGAAGTGGAAGGGTACTAATGGGACCTTGGAGTTTCCCTGAGGGCTCCCTGTTACCAGGTATCTGTTGGTGATGGAATCCCAGATAACACTACACTTTATCTCTTTCCTGGATGGCTTTGCGTTCTGCTAGAGAAGCGTGTTGTTCACCTTGATGGATGCTTCCCAACACTTGTTATATCATGGCCCATTTAGAAAATGATACTGCTGTTTCTATGGTATACTAAGGCTGCCTGCAGCCTGAACTGAGAGGTTGATTATATAAGGACACAAAAAAGGCCTGTGGAGCCCTGACTGGGTAGCTCAGTTGGTTAGAGTATTTTCCTGATACAACTTAGAATCCACCTAAATTATGGATTCGATCCCTGGTCAGGGCACATACAAGAATCAACCAATGAAAAATTAGTGGAACAACAAATAGATGTGTCTGAGGCAATTGCACTCCTCCTCCTCCCCCCCTTCCTCTTCCTCTTCCCCTTCCTTTTCCCCTTCCCCTTCCCTCCCTTCCTCCTCCTCCTCCTCCTCCTCCTCCTCCTCCTCTTCTTTCTCTTCTTCCTCCTCCTCCTCTTCTTCTTTTCCTTCCCCTTACTCTTCTCCTTCCTCTTCTTCTCCTTCTTTTCTCTCTCAAATTATTATTTTTTTAAAGGTGGCCTGTAGTTTTATAACATTTACATCAAGGAAGCATTTCAGTGTAGTACGGCTATACCTCCAGGAATTTGGGGTCAGGTGTTGTTTTTCTAAGATGGGAGACAGTGAAGAATATTTGTTTGATCCCTGACAAAATCAGAGAGAGACAGCGAGGAAGACTCAAAGAGACAGAGCCACTGAGATGGTGAGAAGCACCCAGCTGCAGGGGAACAGTAGATTCTGTTTTGAAGGAGGGCCGTTCCTGCACCATAAAAGAAAGCAGAAGGAGAAGATTTCTAAATGTGTTCTAGAAAGGCCAGGCTGCCCATCTTGGAGAACCACCTGTCTTGTTATCCATTCACCAATCAGCACTTATAATATTTGACTCCTACTAGGCTATAAGTGCCTAAAGGACAGGGATTATGTACTTTGAGTATCCAAACTGTGTCTCACAGAGCTTCTTCTACAACAGAAACTGAGATCTGAATGAATTCTAATATCCCAATATGGTATAGTAGAAAAAGCACTGGATTTGTAGCATTAATACTCTTTGAATGGCTGATTCGTCATCTGTGAAACGGGAGCCTGATAAGATAACACCTGCAAGAATCTCCACTGTTCCTAACACAGGCTGTATGCAAGGTTTCTTCACTATATTCCTTCTCCCTCTCTTTCCTCCATGTCATTTTATATCATAAGAATATATAAACAAATACTCTTATCTTGCCAGTAAACTGGGGAGGCTAATGGACTGCCCAGGTCTCATTCATACATCAGCCACAGAACCCATTGTACAGGGCACTTCACTGCGAGACAATGCCACAGGATTTCTATCTCCGACACTAAATTAGTATGTGAGTTGCTTCTCTTCAGAAAGATAATCCATACATCATTAGGTTAGGCAAAGTATAGGTGAGGGCTATGAGGAAAACGTTAGTTCTCATGAGAGGAGCATTTGTGTTATTTCTATGAGTCACAGACACTATGGTGGAAACGGGCCAGAAAGGGGAGGAAAGCCACACTTCTGATACATTCTGTTGGGAAACTCAGTAGCTTAGAATGAATGATGCTCATGAGCAGAAATTGCCTGACAATACTCATCCTAGATGAGGACTTCCTTCTGATACACTCAGGAACCACAGCATCTGACCTAGATTGCATCGAGTCAAGGAAAGTGGTCTGGGACACGTTTCCCATGATCTGATGTCTCCGGCTTTTGGAAGAGGTGGAGGGAATGGGCAGGGTGCTGGGGGGAGGACCGGGGATTGCCGTGCACTCACACAAGTGTTGTGGTTAGGTAGAGCTGCTGTGTCTCAGGGAGCAATCCCCCTGGGAGGCAGTGTTGGGTTCTCTCCTATGACATGTCGCTGGGAAAAGTACACATAACATAGTCCCCTTAATCACTATCATAATTCAGAGAGGAAATGATTATTGTCTCCATATTACAAGTGAGAAAAACTAAGTTCATAGAAATTAAATAATTTCCCAAGTTTGTAAACTGGCTAGCATGTGGGGACTTAAAAATAGCCTTGCTTATGCTGTGTCATGCTCTTTCTACACTCCTGTCAATGATAAAAATGGTCCCTAAAGTCGTTCTTATGAAATTTAGGAGTAGATTGTAAATCAGGAATACAGAACTGAAAATGAAGAACCCGTGTTTTTGCCATAAATTGATTCTGCTAAGACATTTCTAGAATTTAATCAAAGTTCCTCCAAGTTCTACTTTGAAACAAAGTGTCTGTTTAGTTAAATTCCAAAATGTTATTGAAGTCACCTACCTTCTAGAAATCAGTGACTTAGTGTGGCAAAACTAGATAAATATTTTCTTCTGTCTGAGGAAATGTTGAAATGATAGGAGGAAATTGAAGCCAGAACTTCTAATAAACTCCACCAACAACATATTTTCTCTTCATCGGGAGCTCTAATCTGACTGTGAGGCAACGTGAATCCTAGCCTTAAAATAGCATTCCAGTTCATCTCTACTTTTCATCCCTTCGTAAGAATTAATCTTACTTCTCCCTGTATCAATCCAATAATAGACTTGTGAGTAGTAAATTCCCCTTTGTCCAAAAATAACATTGTTTACCCTTACCATTAAATCATAATTCTAAAATGACAACTATTTCCCCTCCATACTTTCAAGACATTTTCTCTTTAATTGGTTGGTGGGAAGCCTTCCATTAATCTAATTTTTGTTCCTTTCAAGATCATCTGTCTTCTCCTTCTGATTGTTGTTAGAATTTTTTTCTTTGGTAATTCTACCGTTGTGTTACAGTGATACACGTTTAAAAAAATTTTTTTTTTAATTTGCCTGGGTTTATGTTTTTCAAGCTGCAGTTGATCAAGCTCAGGATTTACCCTGTTTCCCCAAAAATAAGACAGTGTCTTATATTAATTTTTTCTCCCAAAGTTGCGCTAGGTCTTATTTTCTTATTTTCGGGGAAACACGGGTATGTATTCCTTCAATTCAGGAAAACTACCATCATAATCTCTTCAAACTTGCTTCTCTCTGACTATACTATTTCCTTTGAGAAGTGTGACGAGACAAATGTTTAATCGTCTCTTTCCCGTTATCTCTCAGATCTCAGTCCCTCACCTCTTTGTGATGCTCTCTGGGTGACTTCCCCTGCTTCCTCTTCAACTCACTGATCTCTGCCATTTAAACTGCTTCATTTCAATGACTATTATTTTCATTTCTGGTACTATAAATACCTGTCTATTTTTAATGGTCAGTTTTTAACATATATTTGTAGTCCTTCCTTTGTTCTTTAATACTATTTACTGACTTGTTAATAACTTTGCATATAAGCTATTTCCCTTAGCCTGGGTTTTAAGGAGTGTAGGTTGGCTGAGTGTGGAGTGCTGTGCTATCTATAGCAAGTCATCCTGGGCGCTTAAAGTCAAGGTGAAATACTTTAAGCGGAACCCCATTAAAAAGTTTTGGTAACAGACTGGCACGAGCAGGTCTGCAGTTTATATAAAGTTCTCTGACAATAGCAGGCATGATGCCTCTGAGAAGGTACGTGTCCGATTCTGCGAGGCCCTTATATGTTCCAGAAAAGACCCATCTCTGGCAGTGTCACGGATCCTGGCGTGACGGGGAAGACTCTTTACATTACCCTCAGTTTGACCTTCCTCAAGAAAAAGAAGCCCTTAGCATCGTAACTATAACACTTAAAACATAACTAGCTCATATCATTACTAAGTTACTTTTCCTATTTCTGTAAGTCATACACATTTCCAAATATGTTTTTTTTTTCCTTTGAAATAATTTTACTTTTTGCCCCCTTTCTTTCTACAAAACCATTTTGAAGGCATTTTACTGATTGAACACTTTGGGTTTTACCTGAAATTGTTCCAGTAGTTCATAAACGAAGTCCCTTATTCTGGGATTTTGTGTCTGTCTTTTCCTCCAAGCAAGATAAAACTTAGGGTAAAGTCCAACCAGTCCCCATTTTGCTTAAAAAAGAAAACCATCTTCCCCTGCCCTGTGGCAAATGGAGGTTTTGACCCCACCAGCCATGGGGAAGCATTTCCAGGATGCACATCCTATGGCATTTCCTGGAGCCAGTTTCCCACTCAGGGCCCTGGCTGTCTCCCTCCTGACTCCGGCCTGCATCCTGGAGGGCGGAGGATGTGCTGATGCTGCTCAGTTTGGTTCCTAAGAGCCAGAGGCACAGGCTTCATGGAAGCCAGTGTTGGCCAAGATTAGGCCCCAAATGAACTCTTGTGGGTTGAAGATTCCTGTGCAAGAACAGCCCTTTTTGAGAATGGGGATAATTTGTTTTTTTGGCAAGACACTGTTTCTTTTTTTTTTTTTTTTCCTTTTCTTTTTTTGAGGGTGAGAAGAAAAAGTGTGTGGGAAAAGCTTTGGAAATCTCGCAAGACCTCTGTGTTGCACAACACATTTTAGACGAGTTAAGTGTTAACCAATCAAAACCAGACAGGCTGTGCTCTTCATGTTGGCATCAAAATGGGGCAGGGGAAGTGCCATTGCCGAATAGAGCTGGGAACTTGCTGAACCCAGGCATTTGCAAAAGAGTGTCCGATCCCAAATAATGAGAGGAAAGAACTGGGTTTGCTGGTTGCTCTTTGCAAGATGTGACTGCAATCTCCTGGAAGGAAAAAAAAAAAATAGCAGTAAAAAATCAAAAGCAGCTTCAACTTGTCTGTGGAGGGTGGTCCAGAATACAATTTTTTTTAAAATGAGAGAGATTAGTTTTAAACCAGAATGACTTCTCTGTCATTGAAAACTCATCTAAAAAATTTTTTTCCATGACAGCTTTTGACTGGCAATGATCTAAAAGCTAGGTATACAGAAATGGTTATATCTTGCCCTCAAAAAGCTTCTTAAAGTCTACCCGGGAAAATAAATTTATAAGCAGAAAATGACAATATATTGTAATTTTACAGAATTCATGGGGGCAAGGAGAAAACTGTTTATTCTGATGAAACTGGAAAAGTTTCCACAGAATTGTCAGTTTTAAAGTGGGCCTCAGAAGATGCTCAGGCACCCCAGAAAGAAAGAAATAGCAAATGAAAAGTCTTGATGTCATTTAAAAAAAAAATGTCTGTTTTACACTAAAAAGGGGGAAGGGTGTGCAAGTTGTAGAAGTGTGGCTGGAGTTCCTAGGTCAAATTGGAATGGTGGCTGTGTAGCATGCTAAAGAGTCACTTGAGCCCCAAATGTAATGCAATGTTTGCTTAAATAAAGGATTTTGACCTCCACCTTATGACTTCACTTGTTCAATGGAGACATCTGCTTTATTTTCATGTGAAAAACACCACAGTCTTTGGACACTGATGCCATTTTTATAAGGGGACAAGAGCACTGCCCTCTGCGTCTAACAGGATTTAAACAAGCACACATGCTAGAAAGACACACAGATTTAAAAATAATAATAATAATAATAATAATAAAGAAAGAAAGTCCAGTTCAGTGGCATAGGGGATAATTTAAATACTCAGCATATGTCTAAAAGGATTTCCATAAAAAGGATAGAATAAATGGTAGGAAAGCAGCATTAGAAAAAAATTTGACATAAATTAAGAAACATAATTTTAGTTTTAAAAGGGACTTCAAATACCAAGAATAGAGATGAACTCACACCAAGAAATATAAGTATTGTAACATATAAAGATAAAACAGATAAAGGAAATAAAATCAAATAAAAATAAAATCATAAATAGTTTGAGGCTGATAAAAGAAATTACCTAGAAAGGAATAAAAATTAGACAGTAGTCTGCCCAAAGATGTCTTCCAAGAGTAAAGGGAAAACAGCCATCAGGTTTGGAGTTTATACCCAGCTAAACTATTAAAGAGTGGGAGAAAAATAATGGCATTTTCACACTTGTAAAAACTGTGGAAGTGTATCATCCACAAAGTTCCCTAAAAACAATTTGGGGGAATTTGTCTCTGAAAGAAGAAAAGCAAGAATGGAGATATAGTGCCCTGCTAGTGTGGCTCAGATGGATGAGCATCGGACAATGCACCAAGAAGTTGGTCACCTATTCAATATCTGGTCAGGGCACATGCCTGGTTTTGGGCTCAATTCTCAGTAGGGAGTGAGCAAGAGGCAACCAACTGATGTTTCTATCTCTCTCCCTCTCCCTTCCTCTCTCTCTATAAAAACATATTTAAAAAAGAATAGTGGTATGGAATGCAATTTAACAAATAACAGTGATCACATATTTTCTTAAAACTCTTTTGTTTTAATTTTTTGGGTTTACCATTTTTATTATTCTTGTTGCTTTATTTCACTATTCATATTAATTTATTATTATTACTTTCTAATTTAAAAAGTACTAAATTTAATTTATTTTATTAAATTTTAAAAGGCAAAATTAAACTCTAGATAACAATAACAAGATTGGGGAATAGGAGGACAACATGTGTGAAGGTCTTTGTAGTGCTAGCTAGGAAAAGAGAGGATACTGAATAATTTTAGGCTTGTTGGGAAAAATATAGAAATATAAAGTGACCATGAAGAAAATAAAAATATAATCCATATATTCAAATCCAATACACTAAGTAAGAAGAGCATTTTTTTTTTAAGTTTTAGTTCAACAGAACATGAGGAAAAAAGAAAAAAGGGCAAAGAAAAAAATGTTTCATGGAATATATAAAACTATATGGTTGAAATTAATACAAATATATCATCAATCACAACAAGTAGATATGGATTATACTTAATTTAAATGCAGAACTTAGCATGTTATGTAATAAAACAGGATCCAAAATGCACTTACAAGACATGCATCTAAGACTAAAATATGCAGAAAAATTATAATGAAAAGGATGGATACATATATTTTAGGCAAATAATAATCCAAAATAAGCTGATATAGAAATATTGATACCAGGTTAAGGCAAAATATCTCAATAAGGATAATTAGAAATATCCTATATAATAAAGAGGTAATATGCAAATGGTTTTTACACCGTGATGCCTAATGACCAATCATCAGAAGGGCCGGGCAGTGAGCCACAAGCAGGGGAGAACTACAGCGGCAATGGGCAGGGCGGTCAGCTGAGGCAAGAGGCAGCAAACTACTCATGCATGAATTCAAGTGCAGGGCCACTAGTCTTACCTAATAAAAGAGAAACATGCAAATTAACCATCACTCCACTATGCCGAAAGCCAATCAGAGTAAGTATGCAGATTAACCCAATAAAGATGGAGGTTAATTTGCATATGCAGGCTCAGAGCCTGCTATGAGGGGGAGGGAGGCAGCTGAGGGAGCTATTGGAGTGGTGCTCCAGGCAGAAGTGAGGACTTGATGGCTCTGGGCAGCTAGGGAGTGGGGACTTGCCGATTCCTGACCGGGTGTGTGTGTGTGTGTGTGTGTGTGTGTGTGTGTGAGTGAAGGTAGAAAAAGGAAGGCCTATTCTTGCATGGATATTGTGCAATGGGCCTCTAGTATAATAATAAATCATCATGAAGTTATAGTAAGTATAAATTTGAATATGCCCAAATTCTTAAAATTTAGAAATCCTTAAAATATAGAAACCCTAAATTAGCAAAATTATTTAAAAATATGGGGAAAAAATCAACAAAGAATTTAACACAATTGAATTAAAGACTGATAGGTCAAACCTACACACATCACTAGTAAGAAGAGCAATTCTTTGAACAGTTACATTGATGGGTCTCAGAGATGTAGAGATCCCAATGGATCTAGTCTGAACCGTTCTATTCAACAAATACAGAATATTTGTCTTCTCCAGCAATGCTTGGAACTTTTTAAATGGCATGTCTTTAAGTGAATGTTTCTCAGGGTTGTTGTTTTTTTTTTTCCTTCCGAACATGTTTTCTCCTACTTTTCACTCAGATTTACTCTGTATGATTTATGTCTTCCATGTGTCTCCTGAAAAATCATCAAGCCAGTTAGACGGTGTCTGCTGTGGCTGTGATTTGAAGCTGATGTGTCTCCTGGGAGCTTCCCAGCTTGACCGATGTCTTCCTCTGCAGCCTTTGAACAGTCATTAGGAGAAGATTTAGTCACACTGATGTGAATTGAAATTAAACTTGTGGCCTTGAGTTCTGAGGTACTCATGTTGGTTTCTGGAAGAAGAAAGTTTTGTCTGGGACCCTGCCTGTCATAGGAGTAAAATCTCCCAAGTCCAACTTTGCACTTTGGAAGCTTCCTGAGATATAGCGCCAGGAATGTAGTAAATAAACACGAACATGATGGACATTCACCATGCCGTGTAGTGTCGTCACTACCCCAAGTACATTAGCCTTTTATGGTCTTTTCCCTAAGAGAACTTAATTAAGTTATTACAATGGGACAGGGTAAATGGGTCCTCTGAACCAAGCCCGTTATTCCAGGCTTCCATGGCAGGGCTGGGATGCATCCTGGTTTTATTTTCTCAGTGACGTAGAAAAATTAATATGCTGCCCTTTGTAAGTGACAATGGTACTATATTCTTACTCTCTGCTGGTCATTCATTATGCCATGATAGGAGGTTTCCACAGAGCCATAACAACCACTTACCAGTACATCCCCACACTCCCTCACAATTTGCCAAGTCCTTTCATAAGCTGGTTTCATCTATTTCCCAAAATCTGATGATATAGGCAAGAAATGTATTATTATCTCCATTTGTGGAATTTGAGACTAGGAGAATTAAAAATGACTTCCAGAATTTCATATGACTCTATGGAGAGCAAAGGATGAAATCTCCATTTTATAATTCAAAGTTTATTGGCTCTCATAGTCTTCTTGGCCTCTGACAAAAATTGTAAGCTTGCTTCCTAGGGAAACAGTGCAGGGTGCACTGCTGCCCAGAAATGTTATATTCTATCAGGTGGCTGGACAACGCCTAAATATACTCAAAGCACACATTTGCCTAAAAAACATGCTCTCTAGGGCCAGACTACTTAGGCTCAAATTCTGACCCCAGCACACAATCTAAGCATGTGACTTGGGGCAAGTTTCTTAACCTCTCTGAACTTCAGTTTCTTCAACTATAAAATGGGGGTATGAATTTTACCTGCCTCCTAAGGTTGTGGCAGGATTCAATAAGGTCATAACGCATTCAAAGTGCATGGAGTAGTGCCTAGCAAGTCACAAGTGCTTTTTAGGCATTCGCTGCTGTGAGGTTGTGATGTGGTTATTGATGTTGATGTTGCTGATGTTGTGTTTGACTCAAGAAACGAGTTCAGTGTTTAATTGCTAGGACCTACACGCGCCAGACATGTTTGGATTAGAGGGTCAGCTTAGAACCTTAGATGAAGAAAAAGGCTTTCTGCCTTGATGGCACTGCAAAGATTGTGTAACAATAAAGGCCCGGTGGGTTTGTCTAGATCAAAGCTTTGGACAGGCATGGTCTTCACAGAGTTGCCATGTTCCCAGACACTGCAGTCATGGCAATTGTTCTCCTCATTGAGTCTCTTCTCCATCACCATCCCCAAGTCATTAATTGCCCCTGGCCCCATGTGCCTTGGTGAATCCCACCACCACCACTACCTTTTAGGATTTGTAGAAGAGAATGAACTAGGGCACGGGAAGTATTGAGAGCCAATCTTATGGATGACAGATATTAACCATCAAGCCACTGGGGCCAGGGCAGGTTTGCCATCCATTCCTTTCCAGTGTGAGAGCAACTGAGCATATTTCTCCAGAAGAGGACACAGAATTGCCAACGGGCAGAGAAAAGGATGAGCCCCCAGGGGACTCAAGATGGGGCTGATGATCGTGAGGCCTTGGGTGAAGGAGAGATCGGAGAAGGGGAGAGGCCAAAGAGCCAAAGGCCCTCATGCCTTTCCTCATCTCTGACCCTGAGTCCAGTTCTGTATCTCCTGGGTGTGTGGGCTCCAGGAGGCAATGCCATCCTTCACTGAATGCTTCATTTTTGAAGCATCTGTGTATGTCCACGAATCAAAACAGAAATTCGTGGCAAATTCAGTCTCCCTCCAGACCCTTCCACCCTAGGAACCTCCCTAACCAAACACCTCTGCCACAAGAACAATCTTTTCCAGGTCCTTAAACATCAAACAACTCTGCTGAAGTCATCGATTGTCCCCTTTCTCCATCCAGCCACAGACAAAAATATGCTGGTGGCTGGAAAGACAAACAGAAATGACAGAGCACACCACCACCGTTGCTGGAGCTATCTTCAGCCTCTTATATTCAACCAACGGCTAATACTGGTCAACTGGGTGGTGCTTGTGAGGAGTAAGGCATAGACCCCAACATGCAACAGCTATCTCTCCCTTAGAGCTTCAGCTGTGTGACTTTGGGAATGTGAGTAAAATGCAATATAATAGTATACAGTTATATACTACATATGGGATAGGAAATAGTAATTGAATTATCCAGGCTTCAGTTTGAGCTGATGTTTACTATTTAGCAAATAGTAAGTAGCCAGTACCTATTAGCTATTACTCTATTTCTACAGAATCTCTCTAATGTTCTGGGTTTTCGGAGGAACAAAATTCAGTGTCGAGTAGCATATTTCCCACTGGGAATCTTGGTCACTAATCATGATCAGAGCCCCTGCGTTGTGTTGGAAATAACCCAAATACAGTCATTCACAAGAGTACTAACTTTGCTCCCTCCTTTTTCTCGAAGGGAATGCAGGGAAGCACAGAGGACCACATTGTGAATGAAGAGGAGTGGGGAGAGACGGCTCTGTTTCAGGAAATCCCACCTCTTGCTTTTTTTCGGGTCAAGCTGATCTGTGAGCAAATTCTTTGTGGCTGAAAGCAGGAAACACATTCATAAGCCGGAGACACAGACCTATGAGGTGTGCAGCATCCTGTTCCCCTGAGGAATGCTTCAGAACACATTCGGTCGTGAGTTTCTAAAATTTCCATTTTTTGTCACTCTCCCAAGCTCACTGCAGGATGAAAGGGGTGAGTCAGGCAGCTGGGCTGGGATACCGGCTGGGAGGAGGCTCTCAGACTCTGCCTGGCTTTCTCAGTCGCTCACAGAGACCACTGGCCTTTGTATCCTGACCCTGCCTTTGGGTAAGGACATATGACTCCTCACACACACAGATCCAAAGCACCCGAAAAACGCAAGGTATTTTGTGTAGGTCAATGACTAAACCGTTCAGGGAAAAGGGAAAATGAATGCCTTTTTTTTTTTTTTTTTTTTTTTTTTTTTTTAAATAAAAATTCTCCTGGTATAGTATCCCGGGCTGATGACTCACCCTGAAGATGTTTCATGAACTCAAGCAGTCTGCTTCTGGCCTGTCTGGAAAACGCAGGCTCAGGCTCCATCTCCAAGCTGCCCTCCACGTCACACACGAGTGTCCTCTTTCTCTCACCGTGGCTTCCAGTGCCTGCTGCATCCTGCTTCCTAAATGTGCCCAAGATAGCTGGAGTTTCAGGGCTCTTTTTTTTGTTGTTTTTTGTTTTGTTTGTTTTACTTTTTAAGTTGGATGAGTGTTCCTTAATTTTTCTGGTTACAAACCACTTCAAAGAATCTAATAAATTCCATGGACTTGTTCTCTGTATTATAAGCTCACATTCTGAAACGTGGCACACAATTTCAGGGGTTCACAGCCCACTGGACGGGCCCCATAACCTCTCCTGAATGAATCTGTGTGAGAAAGGACAAATGCAGACCCTGACCCCCAACCATCGGCCTGGCAGCGGCTTGCTGGCAGTCACAGCGGCTCCGTTATTCTCCCGGTGAACGTCTCACAGAAAGCCAGTGCCACCAACATCAGACAAGGTCACGCTGAGACCATGATAAAGGGAGACAAAAGCAAGGTCATTATGTCACTGACAAATCACTGCACTTCTCCCTCTTGGAAAATATAAGTGGCTTTGCCAATGACTGCTTTATCAAGTATAACTCCATCCTTTCTATAGTCTTCCCTTTCTACAGTTAAGATTTATTTAGATACTCATAGAATTAACCCCACTTTCTTTGTATTATTTTTTGTAACAACTTTATCCTATATAATAAAAGCCTAATATGCAAATCAACTGAATGGCAGATTGACCGGTTGCTATGACACACACTGAGCACCAGGGGGAAGACACTTGATTCAGAAGCTGCCCCCAGCTTGCAGGTCTCAGGCCAGCCAAGGCGTGTGCCAGCAGAGTCCCCCCTGATTGCTCCACCAGTCGCCCCCCAGATCCGCCCTGATCGCTGGCCAGGCCTAGGGACTCTACGAATTCCATGCATTGGGCCTCTAATCTATATATATATATATATATATATATATATATATATATATATATACCTAAGCAACCATTATGGCCATTCACTATTATGTGCACTGACCACCAGGGGGCAGGTGCTTAACACAGGAGCTGTCCCCTAATGGTCTGTGTACTCCTACAGCCAACCTCCTGCAGCCTCTCCCCCTGGCTAGCTGGCCCTAATCGGCCCCAATTGTTGGCCAGGAAAAGGGACCCATCTGTGCATGAATTCATGCACCAGGCCTCTAGGTGAGATATAATTCACATACCATAAAATTCAATTATTTAAAGTACAGAATTCAGTCGTTTTAGTATATTCAGAGTGATACAACCATCACATCAATTTTTAAAAATTTTATCACCTCCATAAGAAATCCTGTATCCCTCAACTATCATCTTCAGTTTGCTTTTTCCCTAGTTCTAAGCAGCCCTTAGTCCATTTTCTGCTTTTCTTTTCCTGGTCTGATTATTTCTTGCAACTGAAATAATAGAATGACTTGATGACTCCAGCCCAGCCATTGTGTGACTCTAACCACATGAGCAACCCAGAGCAAGAACTTCTTAGCTAAGCCCAGTTGATTCCCAGAACTATGGAGAGATAATGAAAGCAATAGGCAGCTGGAGTAGCCCTGGAAGACTGTGGAATCTAGTCAATATGTCCTAGCAGGAGCCAGAAAGGATGTATGGGTCTGGATTCTGAGGTTGCTTGATCAAGGGAATCAAGGAGTTTGTCTATCTGAGAGCCCTCTCCTATGTTACAAAATTTAATATTGTGGCAAGGCCCTTGACAGATCATGCTAACAGGCTAAGAGATTAGTTCTTGGAATCTTGGGCACACTAACTGGAGTAGAGATGCCAGAACTTTCTGGGTCAAATAGTGGAGATGGATCAAAATGCCCACAGAAGTGCATGCTACCATAGCTGTACTACAAAAGGTCAGAAAATCTACCATCCAACTATGTTGCATGGGTAGGAGGGAGAAAGGCCAGGGAATTGCAGTGGGTGAAGGGACTTGCAGGTCTAGCTGATGTCTCTCATCAGTACAGCAGAGAGGTTCTGGGCCAGGGAGCTCCAAAGGAGAGCAGGGCTCTGGGTTTTTATACCTCCAGGCTTACCTATGCTATCAGATGTTAAATGTAGTTTGGCAGGGTGCACAAAGCAGGCAGACTCTGCGTGGCTAAAATTATTTGAGCTATGTGTAATACAATTGTATATGTGAAAATTTGACTTTGACATTAGTGGGGTTTTGAGCTAATTGGTCTCAGGTTGCTGTGAGGAGTCAACAGCCTAGAGACTCACATACCGAGCCATCTTTGGCTCACGTATGTAACAATTCTGTGGAGTATAACATTGCTTTTTGAGAGGGGGCCAAGAACAGCTCAGTTTATAACAGACTCAGGTTTCAGTGCAAGCAGTCTTTCTATGTGGGCTGTCTGACACCAACCACCCTGTGGCTGAAGTGGTACCTGTGGTGGGAAAGACATAGGATAGGGTTTTCTGGCAACCACTGATAGGGAAATCACAATGGACATCCCGAAGTTCTGAAACAAGGGCTTCTGAAGTACAAAATTATAACGTAGGTGAAAAGTAGCTCATGTTGCTCACATCTCTTAGAGTATTTGACCATAGTACATCCAGTGACCACCATGCAGCCAGAACTGTCCATCCTGAGCTGGGTTCTGTTAGCTCTACCCTGCTATATGGTCAGGTGGGCTCATCAACAATCCATTTTAAGTTAGACGTGGCATATACAGCATTATCACAAAGACGGATGGTCAGCACAGATAAGTTACATGGGCACATGACTCAGACCATCATGCCAACTACTGCTGATGCAATGGATACAGCTCGCCTCAGGTGATGGCCCTGGGAGTCAGTGGTAAGGTTAAGTTCCCCCAATGGGCAGAGCTTGGGTAGCACCCATGGTCAGTCACATCGTGTATAATGACAAGTGATCTGAGGGGAGACTATGTCCAGACTCATGGGAAACAGTGGATGGCTTGGCTGGTGGTCATGGCCCAGGAAGGAGAAACATTGGGAGATCAGGAATACAGCGGTCTGTGGAAGAGGCCTGTCAACAAGCCCACGGACAGGCTCCATGTATGAAGATTTTGCATCACATTTTAAAGCCTACCAGAAGGCAACCACATTGACAAGCCAGTGAACAACTAAGTAGACTGAATGACCCTAGGAATTGACAACAGCCAATCTGTCATTGGCCACCTCATATAGATGCAATGGACTCAGGACCAGTGTATGCTTAGTAGCAGAGAAGGAGGCTGTGCATGGGTCCCACTGCTAGGTTCCCACTCCCCAGGGCTGACTGGCTACTGCTACCATACCTCCCATCTGACGGCAATAGACACCAATGCCCATCACACGCGGCACCACTTCTCAAAGGGACCAACTGCCTACTTGGTAGCAAGCTGATGACTCTAGAGCATTTCCATCTTCGAAGAATTAGAGACTCATATTGACTGGAAGAAATAGATATCCGAGGTACAGGTTTGTTTTTCTTGCCTCAGCCACTCTCCGAATGCTTGCAAAGTATTTAATCCACTGACATAGCCTTCCTATTAACATTGCTTCAGACAGAGAGGTGTGACAAAAGGAGCTGTGCCAGGGGGGCCATGGTCCTGTGATATATCAT
This sequence comes from Pipistrellus hanaki, assembly GCF_964339955.1. Lineage (NCBI taxonomy): Eukaryota > Metazoa > Chordata > Mammalia > Chiroptera > Vespertilionidae > Pipistrellus > Pipistrellus hanaki. The sequence continues at coordinate 12,462,534 of NC_140512.1, read as the reverse complement.
ATCCCCAGAAGCTGTCAGCCTGACAGAGCCATGGCATGACTAGCTGTAGTGCCATCTTGGTGGTGAGGCCCTGTGAGCATGGTACCGCAGCTTCCAGGTGCAACATACACACTAAGTCATGTATGAGTTCAAGAACCCAGAGCATTCACCAGGGACATAGGAAGTGGCTTACCTCATAGCCCTGTGTGTATGAGTTCAAGAACCCAGAGCATTCACCAGGGACATAGGAAGTGGCTTACCTCATAGCCCTGTGTCTCTAGCTTACGCATGCGTTCTCTTCTCTCAGAGTCCAAGGACCAACAGGTTGAAATAGGCATGCTCTTGCTTACCGTTATTCTCAAAGACCCACTTTGGGAATCTGTGCTCTCCTAGAAGCCATGAAATTCTAGACTCAACATAACCGGAAGTCCTGCTTCCCAGAGCGGGATCCTGAGGAACATTGCAGGGATCCCATGAAATATTAAACTGCGTCTGAAGCCTGGCAACTTAAGGCTCTGGTTTTAGGAGTACAGCAACGGAGGAAGGAGTCACCAGGCCTGTAGGTATAATTGGCCATAATCTTTTTTTAATCTTTATTGTTGAAAATATTACAGATGTCCCCCTCTTTTCCCCATTGACCCCTTCTAATCCCTAGCCATCCCCACCTTAGGCCTCCGCCACATTATTGTCTGTGTCCATCCATAGGGTATGCATATAAGCATATAAATTCTTTGGTTTATCTCTTCCCACCCCACCCCACCCACCCACCCCAGCTCCCCCCACTTCCATGTCTCTGGATCTATTTTGTTCACCGGTTTACTTTTTTCTTTAGATTCCACATATGAGTGAGATCATGTGATACTTGTCTTTCTCTGACTGGCTTATTTCACGTTTCCGATTAATCCGCTGCCATTTTGGAACGTTGACCATCCTCTTTAAGAGGAGATATGGCTGCATTATTCAATGAGTACAAGAAAGAGATTTGGTAAGATGTCTCTAGGTAGTCTCCAGCACATGTCTGACAAAAAACTGACAAGCATAGAAGGCATGGGTTGAGAATGTCATGGTACTAGGGGTTCATACATCTTTAGAACAGGGGTCTGAGTTGCATGCACACCAGAGAGCTACAAAACCAGCAGAGGTGCTAGCTGAGGAAGAGAAACAAGAACAGGTGTTACAGGATTTAGATGATGTGTACATCTGGCAACCTGAAGACTGCTGTGGTGTGTTGTAGCTCTATTTCTTCCTCGTTTAAGTTTCCTTAGGAAAGGAGACCAACCACAGTCCTGGAGCATGTTTCTCCACGAGGATGGACACACTGGATGGACACGCATGGGGATGGACATGGATGAATCTGAACGAGGGAAAGACAACTGGAGACGCGACGTGCTGCCAAGATCCCACTCGTAGCGGCAGGCACCCCCTCCCCCAGCTGCTGGGAGTTTTAGGGATTGGAGGTGGGGAGTAATGGCTCTCCAGTAAGCGGTAAGCGCTGCTCTCCAACTGCCCACAGCCAGAGAAAACGACCTCTCCCAAGGTTATGACCCCTCCTTGAGGGCAGCCTGCATCCCGTGACTTGTCTTTCTGAGGACACAATTCTCTGCATTGGGAAGGACAGTCGAGGCTGAACCTCCACATCACTTGAACGTGCAGGTTCCTGGTCTGAGGCAATTCAGGCGGGATGGGGCTAGGAACCAGGTTTTCTGCGTAAGCAGCTACCCAGGTGATTCCGATGCAGACGGCGCGTCTCCCTGAGCCAAACAGGCAGCAGCAGCTCTGGCTCCACCACAGGGTCAGGAGCCAATTCAGCATCGTGTCCTCTCCTGGCCCAGAGGGGCCCCTCAGGCCCAGCAATGCTACGCTGTCTGACACGGAAGCCTCAGGGACCATCGGGTGCTTGAAATTCAGTGGCTCCTGAGGAGACGTGCTGTGAGTGTAGCACAGACGAGGGATCGTGAAGACTTGCTGGGAACAAAAACACGTGAAAGAGCTCGCTAACAATCTTTTCTTATATGTTGAATTGACAATATTTTGGATATATGGAGTTAAGTTCATTATGAAGTTAATTTCACTCTAGTGAAACTTTTTTCATGAGATCGCTAGCACAGTTAGAACTACGTCTGCGGCTTGCGTTTGGGGTTCACAGTCCATGGGTATGCATGGTGCTGGTCTAAATAACCCTTCCCACCTCATACCACCTCAACCTTGCCCCCACACTCACCGCTGCCACCACTTGATATGGTCCCTTGAGAATCCGATGACCATCATTTATTGTTACTTGTGTGCCAGACGCCGAACTGATTGGCTACCCGAGCTATCCACTTAACCTTCACACCACCCTCAGGAGGCAGGTGTCACTGTTCACAGTCCTGCGATAAAGTGTCCCCCACACTGACCTGCCCCGAAGCTTCGGGAGCAGCATTAAACATGCCACCCTGCGATAAGAGTACTCCGCCCTCTATACGCTCCTGAACATTGGAATCCATTTCTTTTTCAACTCTGACGTTCCAGCACAGTGGAAGGTGAGTGCAGAGCTCAGCTGACTGGATAAGTAAGGGGTAGCAAGGTCCTAGCTGGTTTGGCTCAGCGGATAGAGCATTGGCCTGCGGACTGAGGGGTTCCAGGTTCTATTCCAAAGGCACATGCCTTGGTTGTGGGCTCAATCCCCAGTAGGGGGCATGCAAGAGGCAGCCAATCAATGATTCTTTCTCTCTCTCTCTCTTTTTTAAAAAAAAATATATATATATTTTTTTTACAGAGAGGATAGAGAGTTAGAAACATCAATGATGAGACAGAATCATCGATCAGCTGCCTCTTGCACACCCCCTACTGGGGATATGCCCACAACCAAGGTACATGCCCTTGACCGGGATCGAACCTGGGACCTTTCAGTTCGCAGGCGGATGCTCTATCCACTGAGCCAAACTGGTTTCGGCTCAATAATTCTCTTTCATCATTGATGTTTCTATCTCTCTCTCCCTCTCCCTTCTTATCTGGATTCAATAAAAATATTTTTTTATTGATTAAGGTATTACATATGTGTTTTTATCCCCCTATTGCTTCACCACCACCCCCAACTCCAGTCATGCGCTCACCCCCCTGGTGTCCGTGTCCATTGGTTATGCATGCATACAAGTCCTTTGGTTGATCTCTCCCCCTTCCCCCCCACCCTCCCATACCTTCCCTCTGAGGTTTGAGCATCTGATCCATGCTTCTCTGTCTCTGGATCTGTTTCTATTTCTCTCTCCCTCTCCCTTCTTCTCTGAATTCAATAAAAATATTAAAAAAAAAAAAAAAAGTGTAGGAAGACTGGGTGACTCGTTCACTCCGTGGGTCTCACGGTTTCTAGGTGGCTGTGCCAGGACTTGGTTCTGGATCTCTCTGCAAGGACAAAACCAGCTCCCAGGCGGGCTGCCGTGGAAGGGGGTGAGGAGGCCCCACTTCCATGCTTCCGCTGTGGTCATCTCCTCCGGGGGACTGTGTGGCCCACAGTGTGGAAACAGGTTGGCAAACACGGAAACCGGTCGACATTGTTGACTGCTGGAAAGAACACCGGTAAGAACCCAACACCCCCTCCCTGCAAGGAGGTTTGTCAGGTGAGAAAGAGGAGCTGCAGCAGAGCGGTCCTGCGGCCCTTCCCAGCTTTTGGCGGCAGCCGAAGTGCAATTCACGCCGCGGACACCAGGGGGCAGTGCGTGCCAGCCGCTTCCCGGTCCGCTTCCTACAGCGCCTCCAAACAGCTTCTCCCCATCACGCAGGTTCCGTTCCACGTCCCGGGCTCTGCCCCCCTGTCCACCGGATGAAACTGAACGTGGTGACAGAAACGCCCGCCCCAGCTGCAGGCTGAGCCATTTCGGGGCCAGGAAGATGTCCCCTTCCCGGCGGGGGCTTGGCATAGGGATCCAGAACCAAAGAACCAACCGCCTATGGCTAACCGCCCGTGGGGAGGGGATGCCTCCTTCCTCTCACCCCAGCACGCCGTCCGTGTGTGGAGACACGGACCAAGGTCGGCAGAGATGACTCCGAGTGGGAGTGCCTTCCCGCCGGAGCCCGGCTCCCCGACCACGTGCACGTTTTTTGTTTTTTGTTTGTTTGTTTGTTTGGTGTGTTTTTTTCTCCTTTTTTATTTTTTTAATTTAATTTTATGGATTATGGTATCACATAATTGCCCTCATCCCCCACGTGCACGTTTGTAGCTGGATGCGCGCTGCACGCAGCGCCCCCTCCTGGCGCCCCGCCCGGCGCCCGTGGCCTGGAGCCTCCCTCCCGCCCCGAGGCCGAGCCCCGCGCTCCCTCCGGCTCCTGTCCCCGCGCCCCCCGCCCGCCCCTCTGCCCCGCAGGTCCAGGTCCCGCTCCCTACAGCGGGCGAGGCTCCGTGCCAGGAGCCCTGCTCCCTGGAGTCCTGACGCCCCGGCCTGACCTGCTGTCCGGGGGGTTGGAGGGTGGGGGGGTGAGGAGGGGGGGGACCCCAACCCCATGCCCTGGCAGTCCCATGGGCTCTGCCCTCCCCTCACCGCTCCTCCTTCACCCCGGATGCTGAGCATCCGTCCTAGCTCTGTCGTGACCAGGTAGGGAGCCTGAGACATGGGCCTCCATCTCTCCTGTCCCCCCTCCCCCCCGACCCCCCCCCCCCCCCCCGGCTCCTCGGATCCCCTCCTTTTCTCATCTCCGGGTTCCAGGGGCACAGAGGGCACCCCTCTGAGCGCCCCCGCCCTTTCCTCGCGGAGGGCGGGCAGGGTGCAGGCTCCTGGTGGTGCAGACAGACCTCCGGGTGTCCGTGCTGGGAGAGGGCCTGGCTCGCATAGAAGGACCGCAGCCCCAGCGGTCCAGGTGGATGGAATCAAAAGCAGACTCAGCCGAAACCGGTTTGGCTCAGTGGATATAGAGCATCGGCCTGCGGACTGAAAGGTCCCAGGTTCGATTCCAATCAAGAGCATGTACCTTGGTTGCAGGCACATCCCCGGTGCGGGGTGTGCAAGAGGCAGCTGATGGATGATTCTCTCCCATCGATGTTTCTAACTCTCTATCTCTCTCTTCCTCTCTGTTAAAAAAAATCAATAATAATAATAATATATGCAGGCTCACCTCACTTTATCCTCGGAACCCTCTGCTCCGTGTAGATCATCCCCGTCCTACAGAGGAAGAAACAGGGGTTCACAGGTGGGCCCCCCTGGGCATCGACTCACACACAAGGGGTGTGGCTGCAGCTGCTCACAGCCCTGGGCACGGAGGGTGACAGGTGCCCTGCCCCGAAGTGTGCCTGTCACAGTAAAGGGAGCCACCGCTTTAAAAAGAAAAGGGAAATGATACACATGCGAGGACACCCCAGGAGACGCTGGAGCGGTCCCTCTGAGACCCAGCAGAGAGCGCTGCCCGGTGCTGGTGGAGACGGTCCGGGCAGGGGGCAGGTGTGCTCGGCAGGGAGTGTGGGGGCACCGCCCGCACCTCCCCACCCTGGCGGCCCAGGGAGCCCCTCTTGTTTGTATTTAGTAAAAAGCAGTGAGAGTGTCTTTGGTTCGGATCAAAGGAAGCCAGGGCTGCAGCAGCGGAGATGTTTAAGTTTCACATGGATCCTAAAACTTAGAACACCAAAAAGGTTTGAATGGAGACTCTCACTTCCAAAGACACTATTTTCCTTTCCCCCTAGTTCCATCCTCTGCACTGCACTGTCTAAAAGGGAAACGTTTCTCACGTTTCCATAAATTCTTTCCCCGTCTGCCCAGAGGGCCGAGGCGCACAGGCATGCTATTCCCGCCTCGGCCACGGGGTGGCAGTAGCAGCACGGGATGAAGGAGCTGCGCCCTCTGAGAAGCCGCTGTTCCATGGCATCCAGGCAAGCTGCTGGGCCTGGCCCTCCGAGCCTGTGGCGAAGGGGATGTGTGGGGAGGGAGGAGGAAAGTGGCAGCCACGGCTTAGGAGGTGGATCTGATAGCTCAGCCTTCTGGAAATACACGGCACCGTGCTCCCACAGGCGCAGGGAACTAGAGAGCGCAGGAGAGGTTTGGGAATTTTTCTCTTGCCAACATTGTGCACCAGACCCTACCTTCGGGCCCTAAATTCCCTAAGGCCAGGCCTGGGTCACAGAGTTATGACCTCTAGACAGCATTGTTGACTTGATCGGGCCTCCTTTCTCTCCTGAAATGCTCTCAGGAAGCACACACTTCGCACTTACTTGCTGTCTCTTCTCAGGGGCTGGTCTTTGGGACCAAGGCAACACGTGTCCGTCTGTGTTTGAGGCCTGGTGAGTTTTCACTCCTCCCAGTCTTTGCCCTAGAACCCCTTCTCTAGCCAAACTTGTCTCTTTGCTCCCCCCATCCGCTCCCGGGGACCCGCCCAGGATCTCTGTTCCTTCCTCACGCTATTGCCTGTGCGTTCCCCTGCCCCTCCTCATCGGAAAGGCGGCCGACCTGGTCTCGGCATCTCACCTGTGTCCTCGGGACCCTTCCCTGATGTCAGAAACATTGGGAATAATGCCCACCGGTACCACCAGCCTTGCCCCAAGGTTAGCTCACCCCATCCTCACTGCCACAGTAAGCTCTGACCCAGGTCGGCTGGTTTTACAGATGGGGACACTCAGGCACAGTGATGCTGACGCACCCAAGTTTCCACAGTTAAAGCGAGCAGGCGGGAATGGGGGCGGGGGATGGGGGGGAGAGGCATCAATTACCACCTCTGTAGGTGCACACACAGACACAGGCAACCAGGAAGCACCGTCATCGGGGCAGATCCCTTCTGGAACCTCACAAAGAAAGAGAGAGACACAAAACAGAAGGAAAAGGCTAGGAACCAGGTGGACCACTGTCCTCTTCGGAGGGAGAGACAGTGACCCAGAGCCCATATTGTGAGTTTATTTTATTACCCCCAAATACCAGGAAGTTTCACCAAAAGTCAAGGCAAAGGAGATGGTTTGCATTCTGGAGTAGACCCCAGCATTCCTGGTGCTTGACTGGATTTACATATCAAAGCACACTACCCCACACCTGGGCAAAGATAAGAGTTAATGCTGATAACACCCTTATCTTTTTGGCAAAACTTGTTCCCAGGGCATGGCTTTGCCAGCACCACTGGGTTCAGCTGACAATAATTAAAGAATGCCTATGTGCATTCCCAGGCACTGGCTACAATCCTATCTAATAAAAGAGTAATATGCAAATTGACTCCAACACACAAGATGGCTGCCCCCATGGCTGCTCCCATGTGGACACAAGATGGCTGCCTACAAGATGTCTGGCAGGGGAGGGCAGTTGTGGGTGATCAGGCCAGCGGGGGAGGGCAGCTGGGAGGGACCAAGCCTGCAGGGAAGGGCTATTGGGGAGGGGGAACCATGCCTGTAGGAGAGGCAGTTGGGGGGGACCAGGCCAGCAGGGGAGGGCAGTTGAAAGTGACCAGGCCTACAGAGGAGGACAGTTAGGAGCAACCAGTTAAGGGCAATCAGGCTGGCAGGGAAGGGCAGTTAGGGGCAATCGGGCTGGCAGGGGAGCAGTTTGGCATCTATCAAGCTGGCAGGGGTGTGGTTAGGGGGTGATCAGGTCCAAAGGAAGATATCTCGGTCATGTTCTGTCCTTGCCGCTAGAATGTGACCCAGGTGCACAGTCGTTGTGCTTTGTGCTGAAGGGTCGCACGGCAGGCAGGCCTGGCCTAGACACCTCCTGTGTAAGGGGCTCTGGCTCAGCCCCTCTTCCTGCACACGGGGCTTTGCCCCTGCTCTCCCGCCATGTGGAGCCGCGCCCGGAGAGGGAGGGAGAAAAACTCACAAGAGAAGTGGGTGCTGCCAGTGCCAGGCATCTTATAGCCACAGTCCCACACCCTCCTCATGGCGGCTCCAGGAGACACCACGGGAGCCACTTTTGAGGATGGGCACTCTGAGGCCAGAGGCCCGAGGGAGCTGCCCCTTGGAGCGGAGGAGGTGGTGGCCCAGCCCGATCCAGTGGGGCCAGCTCCTCTCCGTTCACGGGGACCTGTAGCTCCAGCCACCTCCGGTTCCCATCCACTCTGTCCTCAGTCTGGACGTTTCCAAGGAGAAGCCCTGGTGATACAATAAACATGAGGGGGACATTTAACAGCCCCTGGAAACTCCCGGGATGGGGTACCTTGGTGATGCGTGAGCCCCTTGGATCACACCTGCGTTTATGTTCCCGAGGTGAACTCCCGGTGGCCCCGAGGTGGCTCCCGAATGGGGGCTGGCCACCAGAGGAACCCACCGTACACCTAGAGGGCTGAGGCTGAGCCAGCCTGGCTTCTGGGAAGGGAGGGCCTGACATTTTCATTTCGTCACCCGGACAGTGATCTTGTCGATTTTGCCCACCTAGGAAAGGCCCGTGAGGCCTCTGGCACTGAGACTCAGTGGAGCCGCCTGGTTGGGGGACACAGTGATGTGTCGGCAGGTGACAGGATGCCACAAGGGGTGGGGGGTGCACAGGAGCTCTAGGGGCAGGACCCTCCCAGAGCTCGCCCTCCGCGTCCTCCACGTGGTTGTTCCTGAGCTGCATCCTTTATCATAACCCTGTGAGCTTTGGCTGGTTTGGCTCAGTGGATGGAGCGTCGGCCTTCAGACGGAAGGGTCCCAGGTTCGATTCCTATCAAGGGCACATGCTTGGGTTTTGGACCCAATCCCCAGTAGGGGATGTTCAGGAGGCAGCCAATCAATGATTCCGTCTCATCATTGCTGTTTCTATCTCTCCCTCTCCCTTCCTCTCTGAAAAATTAATAAAAATATATTTAAAAAAAACAAATGAAAAACTGTGTATGCACACGTAGCATGTTGAGGAGTTCGGTGAGTCCTTCTAGAGAATTATCAACGTGAGGGTACCCCTGGATTTGTAGCAGGTCGGTCAGAAGTGCGAGTGGCCTGGGCCCCTTGAACTTGAGGCTGGCTTCTGAAGTGGGGCGGTCTCACGGAAGACTGAGCTCTTCACTGGGAGCCTGCTAGCACCGCCGCCGCCGGCTGGGTGAACGCCAAAACCGAATGGCAAGATAGCAGCTGGGGAGGGGGACAGGCTCCTTTACCCTTTGGGCAGTCTTCTCGGAAGGGGAAACCCTGTGTCCGCATGAAGCTGGGAGCCTGCTGTGCATGGCCGCATGGCCGGCAAAGATGGATTCACGCAGCTTATTTTCAAAACCCTTCCTCTTGGCCGGACGGTAAGTCCACTTGATTTAGGACAGCCTCTCTCGGGAAGCGTTTCAAACAAGCTGGGCCGCGGCCACGTTGGAAGCCGCCGGGTGTTCGGCTGGAACAGAAGGAAGGGATACTAAATCGCCTCAAACGGCACAGCGAGTGAAGACACTCCGGGTCAAGGCAACCCGAGGAGAGGCTGTTCCCCGGCCTCCTGTCTCCGGTCAGCGGAACACTCTGTTCTCTCCCCACATGCCGTGGAGCGCAGGGGAAGTGTGCTTGTCACCGCCCCGCGGATGGAGGAGGGAGCAGAGGCGGGTGAGGAAGGGTCAGCAGTTACCTCACTCCAGTGACACATTTATCTCCACTCGGGGAGGGGGAGGGGGTTCGGATGGGATCGTTGGGCTTTGTTCTTTGCATGAACTGCGGGGGAAATATTTTGATCATGATGCTTCATGACTTCATCTTCGAAAGGATGTAGGTCATGTGGGAGGTGCTGGGGGAGCGGGTGGGGTTTGTACAAGGAGCAGCCAGTTTCTTAAGAGTGGCTGTGCAATTATTTGTAATAGCAACCTAAGTGTCCATCAATACACAAATGAATAAAAAGGATTATACACACACACACACACACACACACACACACACAAGAGTGGCCAGATAATTATGATCTCTGAACGCATAATAATCTGGCCACTCAGTATATATCCTATATAATAAAAGGCTAAAATGTAAATTGTCCCCTGGACCAAGAGTTCAACCAGCAGGCAGGCTGGCCAACTGCCCATATCCCCTCCCCCTAGCCAGGCTGGCTGGACCACACCCATGCAGGCATAGCCTCCACACCCCAATAGCCCTCCCTGCAGGCCTGGTCCTCCCCAATGGCCCTTCCATGCAGGCCTGGTCCTTCCCAACTGCCCTCCCCTGCTGGCCTGATCACCCACAACTGGCTTCCCCTGCCAGACATCTTGTAGGCGGCCATCTTGTGTCCACATGGGAGCAGCCATCTTGTGTGTTGGAGTGATGGTCAATTTGCATATTACTCTTTTATTAGATAGGATTGTGGACAGTGCCTGGGAAGGCACGCACATAGACATTCTTTAATTATTGTCAGCTGAACCCAGTGGTGCTGGTAAAGCCATGCCCTGGGAACAAGCTTTGCCAAAAAGATAAGGGTGTTATCAGCATTGCCAAAAAAGATAAGGGTGTTATCAGCATTAACTCTTATCTTTGCCCAGGTGTGGGGTAGTGTGCTTTGATATGTAAATCCAGTCAAGCACTAGGAATGCTGGGGTCTACTCCAGAATGCAAATCATCTCCTTTGCCTTGACTTTTGGTGAAACTTCCTGGGATTTGGAGGTAATAAAATAAACTCACAGTATAGGCTCTGGGTCACTGTCTCTCCCTCAGGAGGGGACAGTGGTCCACCTGGTTCCTAGCCTTTTCCTTCTATTTTGTGTCTCTCTCTTTCTTTCATATTTCCTTAATCCCCGGCCCCTCTACTGGAAGAACCGGATCATCTGTCTTTCCGTACTGGACTCAGCAAAGAGAGACCCTGCCATATATATATATATATATATATATATATATATATATATATATATATATATATATATTTACTGGGATATGACTCATCCTTAAAAATTAATGAAATCTTGCCATTTGTGACAACATGAATGGACCTAGAGAGTATGATACTGAGTAAAATAAGTCAGACACAGAAAGGCCAATACCATATGCTATATCACTTATGTGTGGGATCTTAAAAACAAAGTAAATGAGCAAACAAAACAGAAACGAAGTCTTCTGTCAAGAGAATAAAGCGATGCTTGCCAGATGGGAAGGGGTTGGGGAGTGGGTGAAAAGAATTACAAAGTGTAAGCGGCCAGTTATAAGCATGGCCACGGGGAGGCGAGGCACAGCATGGGGAATAGAGTCAAGAATGTTGTAATAACCGTACATGGAGCCTGAGGGGGTCCCAGACTTATTGGGGTGATCCCTTTGTAAGTTATAGAGATGTCTAATCACTATGTTGTTCCCCTGAATCTAATATAATATTGTATATCAACAGTAAACAACTTTTAAAAACATAGAAAAAAGAGTGGCTGTGCCATGAATCTGTAACTGCTCGTCAGTCGCCCGGAGGAGTGCCTGTTACCCCAGGTGCCGGGGACGAAGCCCGGAAAGCAGGAGACTGCAGACATCCCCGAGTGTGGCATAGCCACTGGGCTGTTTTGTTTGTTATCCAATTTTATTTTTCCTGCCTACTGAGTTTGCTGTGTATTTAGAAAGTACCTCTGGAAACTGCCTGGAGGTGTGTTTTGGGTAAAACATCTCGGGGTGTCAAAGTCATCTTCAAATGAAAATGCAGTCGACGCCCTGGAGACACAGCCCCTCATCCTGGCGGTGGGTGAGGCTTCTCTGGGCACCTCTGTCCCCACGCTTGGGCGAAGGAGCAGGAGGAGGAGAAGGGAGGTAGAGAGCTGCCTGTCTCCTTCCAAACAGCAACAACATTCCTTGGCTTGACTGCTCAGTAATCTCGGGCCAGCTGGCTGCCTCCCTCTCCGCTGGGAATGCCGTGAATCTCACCTCCGCGCACTTGGCCCTGGCAGCCCCAGGGCTGGAGGCCTGCATCCGCCAGCTCCTGGGAGCTGCAGCCAGCCAGCCTCCGGAGAGGATCAGCAGGCCTTCACAGCTGCAGGGGGAGAACACCGACCCGGGGCCGCCGGCTTCACAGCCCACAAGCCACCGGGCTGCTCGCAGGGGCAGCCTCCCTGTCCCTCTCCGGGCCTTCGCAGGCGCCTAGATCAGCCCTGGCATATGCGCTAGGTTCTCATCCCCCCTCCTCTCGCCCTGGCCTCAGAGAAGACAGATCTCTACCTCCTAAGCTCTCCAGCGGGTACTCAGGGCTTCAGCACAGGCAGGAGTGACACACGGGGCCACAAACAGTCCCAGACACACTCCGGGGGAGATATCCCAACGTCCAGACACAGAGAGCCGGGAGAGGGGTGTCTACTTCCATGTCCCGCTCCCCACTGGCAGGCGGAGCACACACTCCAAGACCAGACAAGGGCAGGTCCTGGGGCAGCTTCTCGAATTGGAGTGACGGGAAGTGTTTCTGTAGATGGAGCTTCAGCAAGAAGCCTGTGAGGCCCAGCAGAGCAGGAGAAAACATACAGCCAACCAGGCAGCGTCTCGCCCTGCTTGGGAAGGCTCAGCCAGCCCGCGGCCTCCTCTCTGAGAGGGGTGAAGGTGGGCGGGGGCGGGGGGCAGCCACACTGCCCCCGAGTGCTGCTGGTGCTCCTTGCTGCTTGGTCCCAGCCCTGCCAGGCCCCCTGTCACCGCTGGCTCAGCCAGGCTGGGAAGGCGCCCGCAGAAGAGAACCTGGAGCAGGAGGGAGGTATGGCCAGAGACTGCAGAGATCAGACTGAGGCATTAACCAGCTACTTTAAAAATTATACGTATTTTTATTGATTTCAGAGAGGAAGGGGTGGAGGGGAGAGAAACATCAAGGATGAGACACATCGATTGGGTGTCTCTTACATGCGCCCCTACCAGGGTCAGGGATCGAGCCTGCCACTGAGCTATGTGCCCTTGAGGGGAATTGAACCTGAGACTTTTCAGTTCGCAGGCCAACGCTCTATCCACTGAGCCAAACCGGTTTCGGCCACCCCTCTCTCTCGTCCCTGGACAGATGATCCATTTTCCTTAGTACCAGCTGCCTCCTGTCCTCCCCTCTTTCCTATTAGGTAATCAATGGGGTTAAGCCGAGATTATATTTGGAATCATCAATACAATATAAAGTAAAACCAAAGGGGAAACACTACCATGAAATAAAGAGAAGACCCTGGCAGAAAAAGGGATAAGTATGGCAATTTGGCAGTGGGTTAAAATTTTCCCTTTATTCTTCTATTATAGTCTCTGAATTCCAAAAATTACTTAAAATACATCTTTATTTTTTAACAATGTGTCTTTATTGCTTTTAGAAAGGGAGAGGTATAGAGACAGAAACATCGATGAAAGGTAAACATCATCTATCAGCGGCTTCCTGCACGCCCCCTACTGGGTGGGGATAGAGTCTGCAATTAGGGCATGGGCTTTGACTTGGAATCGAACCAGTGACCGACCTCTTGGTTCATGGGTCACTGCTCAACCACTGAGCCCAATCAGCCGAGCTAAAATACATCCTTAGGAGATACCATTGGCATTGCAGCTGCACCACTTTGTCTCAGACTCTTCCTCCTTCCTGTCCTTCGCAGGAGGCATCTTCTAAGCAAAGCTGACTTGTACCTGCGTGCCTGCTCACAGACCCGTTCCCCATTTTCCTTTCTATTAGTCTCATTTCTTATTTATTTTAACTTGCTGCATGGCATGCACCTTCCTAGGCTGAATATTGATATCTAAGGCTGGGCACACATTCCTTTTTTCTTTCTTTCTTTCTGAATTCATTTGGACACGTTATGTGAGGGATCTAGTTAAAAAAGCAAAGAATTTGGGGTCTATGGGAGAAGGTTCTCCCTTGTGATTAAAATAATGTGAAGCGTCCCTATGTCAGGGAGGGGACAGTTCCCTGGGCCACGTGCAGGCCATCTGTGCAGGCGAGTGCATGAGGCCCTGGCCATCGCTGTGGCCCTGAGATACCACCAGTGCCCTTGGCCGCAAGGACAGCTGCTGCTGTTTGGACAGAGGAAAGGGCCCCTTTGGAGTCCGTTACAGAAACTTGAGGAATACTGACAGGAAAATAGCAGGCAAATGAGGTGAGCAGTTTAACCTTCACCTGAGGCCAGTTATTAAAAGCCGCATAAAAGGGGCCTTATCCCTTGTCAGATTTCCTGTTGATCAGTGTCCTACCTTAGACCCTTTGAAATGGGAGGATAATATATAAAAGAGAGACACATTCAGCTGTTGGCCTCTGAATCCCATTTTACGTAGGTCCTTCCGCAGAGAGCTTGGCAAACCATCACATGAAGAAAAACCGATCCTGGTTACAAGCGGTGTGTCCAGGCGCACATCTCACTCGCACTAGCAGGAATGTCAGCATCTCCTCCGCCCTAGAGACGAGGGACCCGGGTCTCCGAGCACCAGGGTGCCTGGCTTGCTGTGTGTGGGGGTCTGGATTTTCCCAAGGAAAGCACTCTTTCCATCCATCTGTGCATTAAATAGGCAATACACTAACGTGTTCAGTACAAAGAGGTTTTTTTTATTGACATCGTAAGAAACATGGTTCTTTCTCTTTGTTACAAAAGGACTAAGTGGTTCTGAAAGCAAAATTCGAGTCCATCGGCGGCGGCTGCCCTCCGGGCTGGAGGTGGGCGTGGGGCATCGCTCTGGAGGTGGGCAGATGCCAGGGGGGCCCGGGGCCGACCACATCCGGACGCTATGCCTACAATACTTAAATGTATTTACACGTCTTTCTTTTAAAAAAGGATTACACATTTTATTTTTTAAAAAAATCTAAAAAAGGTGAAAAAAATGAACTTGTACTTTATCTTACACGTTTGCGGGATACACAACAGTGACTTGTCCGAAGAGAACACCCTCCTATCGGTTCAGAACAACCCGGGGAACCAGGTCACGAGACAGCTCAGACTCCGCTACCGTGGCTACAGGCGTGTGCTCTCCGCTGCTGGGGCGCATGCGGCCTTGAATTCTGATTTGGGCAACACCAAATGGTCCCTGGCATCAACACGATGAACACAAAATAAGGCACGTACATCGCAAGAATCAAAACTCTGTGGCTCGGAGGGTGAGCCCACGTGTGAGGAGCAGGGCACATTGAAGGAGTCTCTAATCCGTTCTTTAGAAAACAAAGATAGTTTGACATGTGAGAACATATTTAACAGAGACATGAGACAGGAACGCCATGCAGGAGCCTACAGAACAAAGGAGGATGTGACAACAGTGACACGGCGGAGAGAAGGCTGGAGGTGCCACACCTACTGAGATCCACATCCTGACAGGACACCTCTCCATGGCCCCAGAAGACCTTCCTGCCACTGACGGTCACAACAGACCCATCACTCTGGGATCTCCAGATGGAGAGGAGCCACATGCTGCACCGGAATGGGTCTCCTGCAACACCTCAAGGCAGGAGCAAGGAGAACACGTTTTCAGAAACTGGGCAACCCGGAGAATCACCGGAAGCCGGAAGAAAAAGCAGAGGCACAAATGATAGGGGAAGTAGGGCAACTGAGAAACTGGGGTCCCATCCAGCAACTCCTGAGGAGAGCACTCAGGCAGAGGAAAACAGAGATTGGACGAAACCACAAGAGCAGGGAAGATACGGCCAGCATCCCTCTGCTGGTCTTGGGGACACCAGGGGAAGGCAAACCCCGCTGCCTTATTTACCTCCGCGCTGAGGTTCTTGGTCCAAACCAGAGAACGTAAACATGAGAAACACGGACTGGTCCTCACCTTCCTTCTGTTACCTAACGTATTATTGTGTCTGATGTTGCCTTTCTGAAGCTCATGTAAGTGGCAGGAATAAAGGGGAAAAGCCACACCACGGAACCATGAGTCACTTTGGATAAATCCAACTCCAGGATCAATGTGGGAAGAACACAGCAGATAGTCTCAGGGGTTAACATTTTAATAGTTGACCTACTTTTAAAAGTATAACGCTGGATCATCCATGTGCCCCGTGCACACACAGTATGTTCTTTATGTGTCTCCACTGCACATAGGAAGTAGCTACATTCTTCTAATCATTTAATCCAGTGGTCGGCAAACTCATTAGTCTACAGAGCCAAATATCAACAATATAAGGATTGAAACTTCTTTTGAGAGCCAAATTTTTTAAACTTAACCTTCTTCTAACGCCACTTCTTCAAAATAGACTCGCCCAGGCTGTGGTATTTTGTGGAAGAGCCACACTCAAAGGGCCAAAGAGCCGCATGTGGCTCACGAGTCACAGTTTTCCGACCATGGGTTTAACCCAAAACAAAAGGGCAGACTGAGCCCACAGGAAGGCTTCACTGCAGAGAACACTTAATTTCTTAAATGGACGCAGCATTTGACCGACAGGATATAAAAAGGCATCCACACAGCTGCTAGTCTCTCAAATACCAAAAATGGTCAAAGCAATTTATTCCCATTATCATTGTGCGTGAGCGTTTCCCGTTACAAGTAAATTTTATAAATCCCTGGAAATAGGGCGCTTGGAATAGAAGCAGTCCTTCCCTACGTTAGGGACAGCCAGCTGTGGGGTTGTACTTAGCACTACATATAATCCATTCTCAGTTATCTAGGATAACGGTAAAGAGATGGGACTGATCAACAAGTATGGCAAAGCTACAAATATTCCCCAAACTAGTTAATGCTATGCAACAGCTCCAACCTACAACCCACCTAGCTTCTCACAGGAACAGAAGAAAGAAGCAGCGTGACTGTTTGCCATCCACCGGCTCTCTGGCCCCTCCTGGGAGGCTGCATGGCACTGAGCACTCATAGAGAAAAAGGCAAAGAAGATAACCGAGAGCTGAGCCTACAGACCTGCCCCCCCACCCTCCCAAGCACCCGATGGACAGGAAGAATTTTAAACCTAAACTGTGAGCAAATGACTGACCAGGAGCCCCAAGTTTCCACTTGTGGCGACTGTCAACAAGTATGCCCTGAACTGAATTGGGGTGGAAAGGGGATGTCAAAACATCTGTATTCTATGCGACAATTCATCCACAATTCATTCTTAAACTCACTATCCATTCTTGTGCCCAACGTGGGAATTTAAAAACAAACACAAACAAACCAACAAGAAACGAAACAGACACTGGGCAAGTGGAAAGGACAGTCTAAACGGTGGAAGCAAGCCTTTGGCCAGAGGCTTACTCACTCCCGCTTCCTGTGAGTCACAGAGGAACGTGTCACACCCTTCCGTCTGACCTCTTCGAAACGAAAGAAGAACATGCACATCGCACATTGATACTGGTTTACTGATAAAGGGGGGAAGACTCACAGGGTTTGTTTGTGTTTTGTTTTTGTTTTTTTTAAAAAGGGGGGATGTTTCGAGTGTCACAATACTGATTCAAACTGAAATGGAAGACAGTCTCCCTAGAATACTTTAGGGTTTTTCAGAGTCCTTTTCCATAAAAGGAATATACTTGAAACACATCCCAAGATGTGATATGAGATTGCTAAAATACATACAGAACTAAAAAAAACAACAACAACAAAAAAACAACAGCAAAAAAAAAAAAAAAAGACTCAATGTAACCGCTTAAACTCCTAAAGTTTCACGTCCATTGGCAGTCCTTCTCCCCAGCGCCTACTGCATAACTGCAAGGAACTTGCTTTCCTCCGCGAGGGAGGTCAGCAGAGAGCTCATGTCCCCGATGGCCATGTTGGTGGTGCTCACGGACAGCGCGGGCAGCGGCAGGGCCGTCCGCGGTGTGGTGAGGCGGGAGGAGCTGTGGGAGAGGTTCTGGATGATGCTCGGGCTCAGCGCTCCGGACATCAAGCTGGCGTGGTCCCCGTCGTCGATGATGGCGTCGAAGTCGATCTGCACCCCTTCCAGGTCGTGGCCGTCGAGGCTGTCCACGGTGCTCGTCACCTGGTTGGCACCCGGGGACAGCAGCTCCGAGCTCTCGGTGCCGGTCCCCTGCAGCAGGCAGCTGGCTTCGGAGAGGCAGAACGAGCCAGTTTTCAGGTCTTGCGGACCGAAGCCGACGGTGTGGTCATAGAACTGACCGGAGTAACTCTGCACGTTGGAGCAGAGCGGATGGGGCTGCCCTTGTTGTGTCTCCATCTTGATGCCGTTGACCCTGCAGGTCTGACTGGCGTCGCCGTGCTGTCCCGGCGGCGGCGGTGGCTGAAGAGCGAGGCTGCCTCTCGGCACGACCTGGCGCCTGCCGCCTCCGTAGCCTGCGCATGGCTGGTAGTCCCTGACGGCTGCCAGGCCGGACGGCTGGCCCCCGAGGCCGGGAGGCCCTGGCAGGCTGCCCTCTGGCCCTTGATAAACATTGATGTGTGAGGTAGCGCTAACCTGCCCCAGCATGGGCTGCCCGGGGCGGCCTGCCCCCTGGTGGTGCACGCCGTCGCTGAGCATCGGATGGGCCAAGTACCCCTGCCCCACCGGGTAGCGGGTTGGCACGCCATTCACCGAGCTGCCGGCGGACTCCCCGGGCAGCATGGGCAGGCTGAAATCTGGCTGGCTCCCATTCCCCTGCAGGGCGGCGCCTCTCAGCTTGGCCGCGGGAATCCCAGCACCACCACTGGCCCCGTCGAGCAGGCCGGGGGCACAGGGCTGCCTGCCGAGGCAGCTCCCGTACTGCGGGACCTTGTAGGGCTGTTCGTGGAAGACAGTTCTGCTGGTGCCGGTCCCGCCGCCGCTGTGGACGGCCAGGTGCTCGGGCCCGCTGTAGGTGCCGTAGTGCTCCCCGGGGCCCGGGTAGACCCCCGCCGGGCCGGCCCCGCTCCCCAGGGGGTTCTGCGGGTGGGCACCCATGTTGGTATACCCCCCGAAGGCCCGTGCCGGCTGCGCTGTGGCCCGCTGGCCGCACTTGAGCCTGGAGGAGGAGGAGGAGGAGGAGGAGGAGGACAGGTCGGCGCTGCCCGAGCTGACCTCGTTCCACTGGATGGGCAGGTCGGCTTTGCTGGCTTCGGGGCAGGGCTGCTCCAGCTCTCGGTACTGCTGGCCGGCGTGGCTGTCGGGCAGCCCGGGCTGGTCGAAGTCGCCGTGCCCGGCCCCCACGCCGGGCCCCGGGGGCGCTTTGCCGTCGTCGGAGAGGGCGCCCTGGAAGTGCTGCTCGAAGCCAGCCTGGCTCTGGGCATTCAGGTACTGCACCACGTCGTCGGGCAGAAGGTCCTCGTCGCTCAGGCCCACGTCGGTGTCCATGGTCAGGGACTCCAAGGGGACGTGCTCGGCGATGCTCGGGGGGCAGGGGGATGCTCGGAACTGGCGGGCCGGCCCGGCCTCGGGCCGCGTGTAGTTCTGCAGCACCAGGTTACGCTTCTCCAGGGAGGGGGGTGGTGCCGCCGCCGTCGGGGCGCAGCTGCTGAGGCTGCTGAACCGCTGCACCCTGGGCAGGGACAGGCCCTCCGAGACCGTCCTCACCGGGTCGCTGGCCCTCCTCACGCCGTGGCCCAGCGCGTCCTGGGGCAGCAGTGGCCGCCGGCCGTAGTAGCCGTGGGCTCCCCCGTCGCTGCACCTGCGGGGAGGGTGGACGGGCGGCAGGGTGCCCGCCGGCTCGCGGCCGTCCCCGAGCAGGGCCATCCTGGTCTTCAGGCTCATCCTTTCCATGTTGGGCAGCGGCGTGGGCGGGGGCCCGCCCGTGGCGGCCGCGTACTTGGCCTTCAGGCGGTACTGCTGGGCGGGCGTGAGGCTGAGCAGGCTGGGCAGCCCGTCGCACTGGCTGGCCTCGCTGGACCGGCGGGAGGCGTCGGTGGAGATGGGGTCGTAGGAGTCGGCCACGCTCACGTTCTGGGGCCGGCCCTCGGCCTGGGACGCCTCGCTGGACCTGCGGCTGGAGAAGCAGGGCGAGATGCCCGAGGAGCGGCGGCTGCTCAGGTAGGCCGAGCTGATGGTGCTGGTGCTGCTGTCCCTCCGGTTGAGCATGTTCAGCATGGTGACGTCCACCCCGGAGGAGAGGTCGCTGCGGTTGGGGAGGAGGGTCATGGGACCGCCCACGCTGCAGCTGTTACCGGGCTGGGTGCCTGCGGAGGAGAGAGTGTGGGAGAGGTGACTTCATTTCAGGGCGACTTGATCCGGGACTCAGCAGAGGGGGAGAGGGCCCGGGGGGAACTGCTGTCAGTTCCCCACGCCAGGCAGCCTCTGTCACAGCCACCCACCTCTGCCTGGCTGCACCAAGAGCCACAGGCACCCCAAAGGAGTGGGTTTGGCTGGAGGCGAATAAAACTTTATTTACAAGCTCACGGGCAAGTTCTGGGGCCCTTGGTTAGACCAAACAGTAGGGACTGCCTGGATCAGTTCCATTCCTCACAGGCCGAATGCAAGGACAGAGCTCAAAGCTCAGGCACGTACACAGCACTGAGGTGACAGGCACGTCTGTAAGCCAAAGGCATTATGGGACATCACATCTACACTCAGGGCTCCCTATGGAACCGAAACACATAACCTTCACCCTTGGGGGTGCTCCAGGCATCCAGTGTTACCTCAGATGCAAAAACTGACCTGGGCGGACAGTGCCAATGGTTGCCTGCCTTTCCCTGAACTGGACAAACACCAGGAAGGTGGCTGTTAGCCTCCTACTTTTAGAAACAAGGGACAGGTACTGACCACAGGTGCCTCTGCTGCTGGCATTTCTTCACCTGGTCTCACCGTTACCACGTCAACATCAGAGCATGAGTCACACACTGGCTTACTTTTTGTGTCAGCATTATCCCTTTAAAATATGGGGTTCCCATAGATTCCTATGTCTGACTGCAGTGTGATTTTAAGTCTGCTGGGAAAGTTAGCAAACATAAAGCCCAGGGCCGGTTCCTCTCACAGCGTTGTGGCTGCACTTAAAAGAATCGAAAACCCTGAGCAGGAACACGGTCTGACCCGGAACTCACCGTTTCCTATGAGAGGAGAGACCGCAGGGGCTTTGAGGGGGAGGACGGGGTTCAGTCTCGGGAGCATCCCGTTCACTTGTTTGAGCCTTTCTAGCTTGACGTGCTCCATCCATTTGGTCCCTGCCGGGTTTCTCCTGGCTTGCAGAGCGAGGGCTGTGGTTGCGGTGGAGATGGTCGAGTCCATGATCGGGGTTTCGTCGATGGCACCGAGGTCCCCCACGCCACCTCCTTCGCTCAGAGGAAGGTCGAGCCCACTGTTGGGATAGTTGCTGATGGGGGACTGTTGGCTGCTGCATGAAGACTGACCACCAGGGCTTGGCTGAGATGTCTGTCGGGGCCAAGAGAAGAGGGAAGAGACATTACTGGAGAGGAAAAGAGAGGGAGCCAAGAATGAGAGATGATGCAGATCAAGGCATGCAGGACACGCCATGGGTTGAAGGAGCACTATGTTCTGGCAGATGGGGGTAACCTTCCTCGCCTACAATGACCCAAAATGAGTGATGAGCCACCCCATGGAGATGCAGTGGGGAGCAACGGATGGCAGGGAGGTCTAGAAGTGGTGTGACTGACATGGTGACAACCGTGAACCCTGTCCAAACGCCAGCTCTGCAAACACATCGCCTGGGCTCCAGTCCCACTTCTGTGACTTTATGCTTGGGGCAAATGACTTAGCCACTCTAAACCCCAGATTTCCTTATCTATAATAATAATAAAAGCGCAATGTACTAATTAGACCGGATGTCCTTCGGACAACCTTCCGGATAAAGCCGGCGCTGCGAGGGAAGCCCGGGTCCCAGGTGCCAGAGGGAAGCTGATGCCTGCAGCCAGGGGAAGGAAGGCCTACTCTTGCACGAATTTCCTGCATTGGGCCTCTAGTCTACAATATAAAGACATGTTATTTATCATAGAGATTGTTGTGAGAATTAAGTGAGAAGCCCTGAGAGCACACTAAAAGAAAAAAGAAAAAAAGCCTGGGTAATGGGAACTGATAGGCTCAGAGAGCTGCAGCGATAATTATCCTAGTTTGTATTAGTCCTTGGGTTCCTATATACCTGGGCTAACATATACCTGGAAGGCATACTCATAAGCACACACTACCCCCTCCCTGTCTAGAACCCCACCAAGCTATTCAGGGAGGGTTTGCCAAACAATCTGTAATCTCTCCCCTTCCTTCTACACGTTCCCAAACAGCAAGAGATCTCCGGGGAGAGAGAACCACTCTGCACGCATTTAACTACCGACCCCTGCCGTCCCAGGTGGAGTGCACAGCGCTGTAAGGAGGGGGTTTAAGACACAGGTTACACTTTTCCCGCAGCCAGAGTACACACACCCGAGCAGACGAACACTTATCGAATGAGTGCCACATGATCCACTAAGTCTGTGCTGGGCCACCAAGCAGATCCAAGAGTGAAACACAAATCTGGTCACAAGTAAGACTTTCTTAGGTTTTTGCTTCCGCAGTCTTGGCATGCTAGACCAACTGCTCTTGCCCCCGGGTTCTCGGAGGGAGCAGCCCGGGTTTTGGGTGCCCTTGTCTCTGGATTGGCAGGTCAGAGTGTGTGTGTACGCGAAACTGTGCAAACGCACACAAGTACATGCAGACACATGGGGCACAGGAGAAGACACAAGTACACTTATAATTAGAAAACCAATTAAAGAGGCTGAAACAGTTAACTATAGATTAAACTGCTAGCAAAAAAAAAAAAAAAAAAAAAAATGTATCCAGACCTTCCTCAAAGAAGGTGCTGAATGTCTGGTCTGGAGTAACACTCCTCGATATGGTAATTAAATAGTGTTTTAGAACATCTGCTTGGTCGGCCCCAGTGTGATTTATTATGAAAACCTAGACAAATGAAACAATGAACTTCACCATCTAACGCCACATGTCCACAGGCTAAATGTTCAAAACACAGTGCTTCTAGGTTTGAAACATGTCTGAGTGATGCTGTCTATCAAAGCAGTCACAAAGCACAAACACTAAAGGAAAAGGAAATGAACAAAAATTAAATGTTAAAGTGAAAATGGGACAAAAAAGAGCAGAGAAGCCGAAATTCCCTCACCTTATTACCCACTGTCCTTAGGAAGTAAGAACAACACATTGAGGAGCATTACACAGAAGGGGTGTCGGATCGGTAAGAAAAGAAGAAGAAAGAATTTAATTTTTAGCATGATGATCAAATCAAAGACAGGCTTTTACAGAAAGACTATTAGAAATGCAAATCTCATGTGCATTAGTAAATGCCTATGAAGATATCTACTGATATCCCTAAGTGTGTGCATAGATACACACATAACAGTCTCCTGTGGGAACTGATTGATTCATTGATAACAAGGAACCTCAGTTCCCTGACCTATAAAACATGGGGCCTCATCTCAGCCTCTGCAATCTCTCTTCTGGTTCTAATGTTTCTAAGATTTAGTAACTTTATAAAATATTTTACATCTCATAATACCTCGATGCCACTTGACCAAACTGCTGTAAAAATTTTATTCCTACTTATTTTCTTAATTTTATTCCTACTTATTTATTCCTACTTATTGCAAATAATGGGTGTGTGGAGAGGAGATGATGAGTTTTATTGAGCCAGGAATACACATTAAAGGTACAAGAGACTCTGGGTTCTTAGGATTCCTAACAATGCAAGTTGTGTCTTTCGATGACATGATCTAAGAGACCACAAGTTGGCATTCCTTGTTTCCTGGAGCACTTGAGGATACACTGTGGAGTGTTCTGCACAATTGGTACACAGGCGGACTTTATTTCAGAAAGTTGATATGTGCTCCCAAGAAAAAGTATATAAAACACCGTTTATGACCTGGTTAAAGTACAGTGATCAGTTCTAATACAGATGTAAACTTTTTACTAAGGTGCTTTTTAAAAGCAATGTATAGCCACGCACCCAGTGGGAAATGATGATAAACCTGCATTATCTGCAATATGTGTGACCAGAGTTACTGTCATTAAGACTCGTAAACCCTCAAAGACAAACTCACTAAGTCATTAAAATTCAGTAAAAGCCATTGACTTCTACTCCATTAATTCTGGAATTTCATGTGCATAATCTCCTGCCCATAAGGACTGCTACACCGTGACATCATTCGGGAATTCATGGGTGTCTATCTAATTGCCGGACACTTTTCTAATCTTAAGAAAATGCTTCCTTGAGCTGAGTAAAGGGTTGCCTGCTGGGTCATTTCCATGTGTCTGGAAGTCTAAGCATGTGACTTCTATCTGGTACCTTTCCTCTGCCTCCAAAGGGACAGACTACAATCCAACACATTCGCAGAGCTGACTCCCTTACACATGTGGCCAAATGCCAGTGCACTGCTGCTCCTCTGACAGCTACCTTTTTCAGTTTTCTTGTTGTCTTTTGGGAACTCTTAGCTGTTTTATTAAGGCACAGAACTATATAAAGCAAAATGGAGATAGAAAGAAGCTGTAACAGTAGCATAATCCACATATCCCATTCATCACTAAACCATAAAGGCATTTGCTGGTGGCCTTTCAACCCCACTCTTGCTCCCCACCTCCTTGGTTCAGACACCTCTGTGAAATGGCCTCCAGTCTCCAGCATGGCACTAAAGCTGCCGTTTCTAAAAACTCAGCAGAAAAACATAATCCCTTATGTCCTCGTGCCTACTGCACACTGCCCTGAGGTCCCAGGGCTGGGGCTTGCTATGCCAGGATCTGGCTGCTCCTTTTCCTGTCTGAGTGCTGAACTCGGCAGCACCTCTCCCTCTGCCTCCCCATCACATCCTCGAGCTGCACTGGTGGTTAGCTCCCCTCTCACACGTTCTTTCACAGATGTGTGCTAAAGCCCCACCACACGGAGTTACATTTGTTTCTCTGGTCTGCATATCCCACTGGATTATAAGCCCCTGAAGAATAGAGACACTGGCTTATAACTTGGAATGGCCAGGGCAAAGAAGACAGAACACGTGTTAACAGAAAGACTCAATGAATGATTTTCTACATTACAGTGAAAATGTAGACAATCGTGTCTTTCTATCCGCCATAAGGTGGTACGGCTGCAGATCTATTCTAAAAACCATTTAGGAAACCCAGAAACTCTTTTTTTTTTTTTTAAACTGAGTTCTCCGTGGAGCGACTCTGAGTAAACAATCCAGGTCACGGAGGTCACTGAGCTTTGACCTCCTTCAACCAGAGAGCTCGATGCCGAGAGGATGGGGGCAGTCTGTTCTCCCTCGGAGCTTTCTCCAGCTCCTGTGAAAGACCTAAGATCAGAAGGAAAGTGAATGACGTACCATGGGCTTCTCCGCCTTGACCGTTTTCACTTGGAGGCATTCCTCCCGCTTTGAGGTAGTGTTGCTGAGGTCCTTCTGCTCACCAAGGGCTCCCTGAGTCTGCCGCCCAGGTGACCTGGACTGGGAATGGCTGCCAGAATCCCGCGGTGGGGGGGGCCGAGGATGGATGTCCCCACGCTGCTTCTTGGTGACATGAGCCTCTGGGCCGTGCACTGTCTTCACGTGTTTCCGGAGAGAGCTGGGGTCTGTGTAGCGCTTAGTGCAGCCTGGGATTTTACACACATATGGTTTCTGCCAAATGCCACGAGAAGGAGATAACAGATTGTTAGGAACGTGATGATGCCCAAGCCCAACAGTCTTTTGCGGTTGCTCATTATATTTTTAATTCTTTAAAAGCACTTCCACAAAGCTTTGAGGTATTCAAATACCTCTAAATGGTACAGAGGTTTAATCAAAGCCACTTGAACATTGTCCAGAGTCTAAAGGATCTAGCTTTAAGACATTAACGCTTTAGAGAGTGGTCAGGGAGAGCGAAGAACACACAAACTGCATTTATAATCTTAGAAACATTTATCCTTTGAGCAGGAAGAAGTATTGTAGTGTCCCAGTAGGTTCTGAATAGCTATCTGATGATGATGATGACAGAGGAAGGCATAAAAGAGACCCATCATTTAATCAGAAGAATGCTATATGCCTTTTGGGAGAGCTTGTGTGAAAAAACACATCTTATGGATGTCCTAGTTCTCAGCTCTGATATCACTCTACCCCCTTGAAAATGTGCTTTTTACACTTAGGCAGGAAAAAAAATTGCCTACAGATTCGTCCGTGTTAGGTGTCATTAAAATCCTGTCCGTTGGGTAGCATTACAATTCTGTGGGGATGGTCAGGGCTCAGAATATCCAGAACCTTCCTGATCCTCAGAGCCGTAAAGCCCTATTAGACTTTCCATGAAAGCTCACTCCTACACTGAAAAGGGCTAAGAGATGGGGTCCTGGAGATGAAGATTCCTGGCCTGGCCTCTGCTCCTGCATACTAAGGTCTATAAGTTATTTCATTTTCTATGGGGGCCAGTGATCAAGTCTACAGCTACAGTCACAGAAATTACATGGGCGCATATTGCTGAATATTACTCAAATTACAGAATTGCTGGCATTTCTGTATTCATGACCGATATTGGAATTATGAATTTGTTTACTTGACTTGAAATATATCCATGCATGCTTATATGAATATATACTTAAATCTGTATCTACATACCAGAAGATGAGCTTGAGGTAAGCAATAATCATAAAAAGCATGATCAATATAATGCATCCATTATATCTAAAAAGATACCCTATCTTAGAGTGTATACATCTAAAAGATGCTTTTCCACTAAAAGCCCAAGAACAGATGGAGTGCTGCCTAAGATAATGATGAAAGGTCCTAATGTACTGAAGCAAGAATTATGAAAATCATCCTGAGAGACTTCACCTCCAAATTTGAGATTCTTCTGGGTGGAACTGATCCCATTAACTATGAATGACTTCTATTCAGGAGCTCCTGTGATTTGCAGCATATATAGGGCATATATATATATATATATATATATATATATATATATAATGAAATAAACACATCAAACTCTTTGCATTAGGGACAGAAGAATGGCTTCGATGATTAGGGCCATTACCTTATAGTCCTCTGACATGGGCCCTATGCATGCTCACTGCCCGGAGATGGCATGCAGCTCCATCAGCAGACAGCCTGGGCTGCTTGGGGCAGGTGTGTAGGGGATTGGAGGAAGGTGGGGGACAAAGCCAGGTCAGGGTGACATGTTTGAAGAGCTGTTCTTCCTATAAATATATGCATGTGGACACTATGGGTTCGCCTAATAGAACATTGTACGTCCACTGAAATGGACAATTTTTTAAAATTATTTAAAAAACTGTTCATCCTTGGTAAAAAGTATTATTAACCAAGATATCTTTTAATCTTATTATGCATATTAAACTCTTATTGGGCTCGGCTCTTTCTACCTAACAAAAGAATAGAAACTCAACTATAATATACTTAATTACAGCAAACTTACATGTGTACATGTTTTAAAGTCCATAAAAAGATAAAAAGCTGGGTAGTAGGTTTATGTGTATGCACTGCTAATCCTAACATACCCACTACTTAAATTTCTCCAGAATAACAGGAGAGAACCTTGGCCTAAAATCCACAGAAATAAATACCCTCTAAGTTCCTAGTCAAAATGATATTTAAATATATTAAATGTAGTTAAATGCATTAATTAAATTCTAAGTTCAATTAATCAAATCCCCTAAAACATTTTAAGTAGAGACATAGTTCACATACTATTAAAAAAAATACCTTTTAAAAGATGCATAATTCGGTGTTATTTAGTGCATTCACAATGTTGTGTAAACATCGCTACTATCAAATTATGGAATATTTTCACCATCCTAAAAAGAAACCCTCTACCTGCTGGCGCCTGGCAACCACTAACCTAGTACAGCAGATTACACTCACTACTGCACATGGTAAAAGCATTTTGACATAAAAAGGAGATGAAGCATCTTTCCTAAAACATCCTCAAACAGTTGGTCAATAATAAGATATTCCAAGTGGCGTTTCCTTATTCCACCACGACCTTTCAAAGAGTAAGTATGTGAACCTGCACGTGTGAGTTTATGTGAGTGCTTTTTAGGGAGTGTGGTTGATCTCATTAGAGATGGGTTGTTGTTTTTTCTGCTGTTTTTGTTGATCCTCACCCGAGGATATTTTTCCATGGATTTTTTTAGACAGAGAGGAAGGGAAGAGGAGAGATAAAGAGAGAGAAATATTGATGTGAGAGAGACACATCGATTGATTGCCTCCCACATGGGCCCTGACCAGGCTGGGGATGCAGCCTGCAACGGAGGCATGTGCCCTTGACTGAAATCCAACCCAAGATGCTTCAGTCCCCAGGCTGATGCTCTATCCATTGAGCCCAACTGACTAGGGCAGAGATAGTGTTTTTGCTCGTCCAGTTCAGCTGAAAGGAAACTCAGGGAGGACCATCTTTGCCACCAAAGCCCATCGCCAGCGAGCTGACGGCACACTCTGTTTTTAACCAGATTCCCTCTCTCAACTCTCCACCCAGAAGATCATGGATGAGCTTCACAGCACCTTAGGAGGTCAGATGACAGCCATGCCAATGTCAAAATGCTCCTTCTTTCACGTATTTCAAGCAAACTGCTGGCATACCTGTGGGGCAGAGCTATTAACAAATTCTAGTGAACTCTCCTATTTCTACCCAAACTATGGAAGCCTTTGTATTCCTCTCTAGATTCATTCAAGAGAAAGTTCACAGTGGAGCCAGAAAGAGCTAGATCTTCAAGAAGCTGGAGTGTGCAAGCAGGCATGTGTGTACACAAAATGAACCTGAAATCATTTCCTTCCTATGCTTCCCTGAAATTTTGAGGGGATAACTACCTAAAATAACAGCAACAGGACACACCCACTCACCAACCATGAAGCTAGACTCAGTATGTTACCTTACACAACTGACTAGAAACCATTCTGAGTTTCTGAGGATAACTTCCAAGACCTGTTGGAATACAGGATGTCTGGAAATCACATTTAGCCAAGGCTGGTTGCTCTGTAAATTTTTTTTTTTTTTTTTTTTTTTTTTAATATAATGCAGTGGAAGATAATACACCTGTAGAAAGCAAATAAAAATGGCTGTGTTAGTGGAAAGCTGCCACCAGCTGTCCACATGTGGCTTTGGACTCTGTGCCTGGTGCTCACAGGGTCATCCTTTTCATGGATTCATGCTATTCCGGGCCTAACAAGTGGATGGAACTCCAAGCTAAATGCTCCTACTGTTTGACCAGTAGGTAGCAGTTGTGAAAAAAAGTAGAACCTGTGTGCCAGTGGTTTTAAGAAGTTCCCTCTTCATCGGCATTCCTCTCCAAACCAGGCCCAGCTTTCAGCCCCAGCTCAAGGCCCCAGGCCTTCATCGGCATCATTGGTGCTCACGTGCTGGGAATGGTCACAGAATGGAACGGGCTCAGCTCTCCCTCCACGTATGGTCTCCATGAAGGTTCACTGTTTCTACCCACAACCTCTGGGCCCCAAGTGTGTCTCCTGGGGAAGCCTTACCTCATTGGAATGTGTTCTGTTTTGGTGCTTGGCACGATCGGAAGCATTCGAGAAGGCCTTGTTGCAGCCTTCGTGCTCACAGACATACGGTTTCTCTCCAGTGTGAGATCTCAAGTGTGTTTTCAAGTTTTCGAGTCTCGAGTAGGCTTTTGTGCAACCTTCAAACTGAAGACAACAGGTAAATCTGGATTACTCCACACAATAACAGCTTATGCTTACCCTTCCCTCCAATTGACGGAAGACTGACGTCTTTGAGGGTCAGCAGCCTTTCAAAACCCAAGCAACAAAAGTCCACTAAACTCTGCATTTATAGGGACTTAGTGCAGCTCGAGAGAAAGCATTTCGGTGCTCGTGAAAGTCATGGAGATCTTTTCTTAAGAGACCACTCAGGGCAGACAATGGGCTTCATTATCTGCTCATTGATCTCCTTGAATTCCCACTGATTTCGGATTCAGCACCAAGTTCATTATGTGGCTTTGTGTGTTTATAAAGGGCCTTTAAAATGTAAAGCATCAGGGCTGAGAGGTGCCCAGTGTGCCTGGCGGGCACCTCAGTGAAAAAAGGCTTAGCCTCCCAGGAGTCCCAGTCTACTACTCGTGGGTAGGTTTATACTGGGCCATGAGAACAGACTGAGAGGGAGAGGAAATACTCTACAACCATACAAGTTATATATGTATTTTTAAATCAACTTAAGTTTTTAAAATCATAGCTGGCACCGGCTTGGGCCCTCCAAGTCCTCTGACACAATGGCTATGGGCACTGGGGCAGGCCCTGTGTCTGTGTGCTCATTTCCAGTGCCCACCAGTATGTCCCAGTCACCGTCTGCCCACTCGCCACTCTGCAGAGCTGCGCTATCCATCCTGCTAGCCACAGGGGAATATTTATATTTACATTTCCCAAAAACAAATTTTAAAAATTAGTTCTCTGGTTCTAGCCAACTCTCAAAAGCACACAAGAGCCCGGCCAGTATTACAATTTGATTCCCAGTCAGGACACAAGCCCACAGGTTATGGGCTCGATCCCCAATAGGGGGAGTGCAGGAGGCAGCTGATCAATGATTCTATCTCATCACCAATGTTTCTTATCTCTCCCTTCCTCTCTGAAATCAGTAATATATATATATATTTATATTTATATTTATATTTATATTTATATTTATATTTATATTTATATTTATATTTATATTTATATTTATATTTAGAAAGTGCACAAGAGGTACATGTGGCTTGTGGCTACTGTGTTCGACAGTACACAACCATCTAGAACCCGTCCACCGTCCCCCAAAGCTCAGCTGCCAGCATTCTTTCTCCATTTTTTGCTTCTCTCCCATTTCAGAAATCACTTTGACAAACCACTGTATTCATCACAGACAGCACCCACCACCCAGCCATGCCACCCCTGAGCTGGAGCCACCACGCACAACCCTGAGAGTATGGCAAAGGATCCATGGTCCGGATCCGGACACCCACAGGTGTGGGGGACCCCCAGGCTCACAGCCCGCCTGTGTACTCACAGTGCATTTGTGAGGTTTCTCTCCCGTGTGTCGTCTCATATGCACCACCAGCATGTACTGGGCTTTGAAGGGCTTCTGCTCCCTGGAGCAATCGAGCCACCGGCACACAAATTCCTTCTTCTCTCCATGAATATGGTCGTTATTTATATGCTGGGGGGTCGAAAAAAAGAAAGAAAGTGAGAAATTAAATAAAAATCTATTACTAATTTCTAAAGGCAAAAAAGCAGCAATGCAAAAAATGCTCTAAAGACTATCTGATAACTTTACCCTATTACAGGTTATTTTGCCCTAGTGAGCATACTTCTTACTTAAAGTTGCTCATATTAACTGTGTTGTGTATACTTCCTATCTCACAGAAGGGACACTCTTTGGAGGGAGCCTAATGTCCCAGGGCATCTGCAGAGCAGAGCTGTGAAACAGGGTGAGCCACACGTGCTCTTTGGGTTTCTGTTATTGTTCATCTACCAAGTGGGGGTCAAGGTTCACTGCCCACTGAGGCCCTCTCCAGCGCTCACACACCCAGGCCATGGGTCAGGGCCATAGCTGGCTGCAGAAGAAGGACACACACGCATGCGTGCACACAAACACACACAATCTGTAATGAGAACCCTTCCCCCAAACACACACACAAACACACACACACACACACACACACACACACACACACAAAACCGCTTCTCTAAGCTACACTTTGTTCACAATGAGTGGGATTTCTTTCAGAATAAGAATCACAGAGAAGGAAACTGAGATACTGGAAAACCAGGCGATCGTCCACAAAATGCTACAGGCTCTCAGGATCTCGGTGGTCGCATGTATAAAATAAATGGATGACCTAGTTCTCAAACATTCCTTCCAGTTCCACAGTCCTGTTAACCTGGTTTTCTAAAATGAAGATGCATTTCCCCGAATTCCCCAACAATTCAAAGTTTGCCATCATGTGCCATACAGCTGGGAGACACAAGAAACTTTTGGCAGCGCCAGAGGAAGAGAAGGTTCTTAATTTGGATCAAAGTTAAGTTAATTACGATATAATGAACGTGTCAATTATGGATTCCTGGGGAAATGTGTGTACTAATTTGATCTGTGGATTTTATTCTCCAGTCACCCCACAAGTTCTGTGGGGCTTAACGTAGGGTTTTTGCAAACACCTTCTCACACAGACATGGAAATATAATCACTAAAAACATGGTGTCATGAAAGAAAGCTCCCCTCGGGTCCCACGAGCTGCAGAGTAGTGACAGAACGTTTAATTACTTTGCTGCCTAGGCTCCTCAGTCTCTGGGGGCTGGAGCCTCAGACTCCACCATCACAGCCTGCCTTTCCCAGTTACTCCACTAGGCGGCCGGCTGCTGCAAGGAAACAAGGAAGTGAGCCGGGCTGTCTCTTGAGCTGAAAACTGAATGAGGGGAGAGAAAAGCAATTAACCATTCATCCTCCTCTCCTGGAGCAGCCCCCAGAAATCCTGAGGAACAAAGGGTGTGGTAATACAGCACAGAGCACAGGGAGGCAGCCAGCCTCCTTTCAAAGGCCCAGAAGACAAGGAGGCCGCACAGAATCACACAGGTTCAAGCAGTATAGCAACCCCCAGGGCAAACAGGTGTGAATTTCCTATAAAGAACCAACTGCCCTAGGTATTGGTGTTTGTTAAAAGTCATGCCGGTCTCCCAAGTATGTGAAGAGATCAGACATGCGAGGCAATCTTTAAACGTGTGCCTTAAGTACACTTCTGCAGACCATTCACGTCACCCAGGATCGTCCCAAACGTGTGCTGACATCCAGCCCTGAAGCCCACGTAACACAGAGGGGTTCTATGAATTCTCCTTTCCAGGGAGAAAAAAAAAATTAATGATCACACAAAATCACTCCATAAAAATTATCCTCTGTTCAGTTCTCCCCCTCCCCCAAGTTACTAGAAATAAAGCTCCGTAGGTTGATATACATGAAAAGGAAAGAAGGAAGGAGTAGGGGAGGCAAGTAAAGTTAAAAGTGGAAACTGAATTAGAATTTGGGCTGAGTGACTCTGAGGTCGGAACCCATGTCTTTTAGTTCCAAATTCTCAGTGAAAAAGTGTTCCTGGTACCTGATAGAGCCTCAATAAACGAAAACTTTCGCTGGACAAAACAAATTGTACTGCTGATGCTTTTGCTTATCTTTTCAACCTCATTTTACCTAGTACCCACACAAGATTTTAATATCAGGTATTATATTACTTTAAAATAACATACTCTCAAGAATTCAAAAGAAGTATAATAGAAAGATATCCAAATGTGAGCCCTATTTTGC
Source organism: Pipistrellus hanaki (assembly GCF_964339955.1). NCBI lineage: Eukaryota > Metazoa > Chordata > Mammalia > Chiroptera > Vespertilionidae > Pipistrellus > Pipistrellus hanaki. Next base: position 12,429,745 of record NC_140512.1, on the reverse strand, counting down.
TGAATAGAATACAATATGACAGATTGCAGATACCTACAAGGACACTGGTACCAAGCTGAGACAATATCTGAAAATTCCAGTGATGGGACTCCCATGCCAATCAGCAAGCACACGCCGTGTTATCCCCACATGCCCGGGACAGGGCAGGCCCTGTCCATCTGAACCATTCTGCTAGCTGTCCATCTGAACCATTATTAGCATCTTGGAAATGCTGTTTTCTGCCCCCGTAGAGGAGCCTGCAATCCACCTAACATGCTTTTTGTAATTTTTGAAACGGTTCAAGTGCCAGTTTGGATGGAGACCACACGTTCTTGTTCTTGAAATGAGTTCTCTGATCTCAGCCAGAAGGAGGGACCAGGTCCATCTTGCTTGTGTTTACGGTCCAAACGCTGAGCCTAGGATGTCATCAGTTACTACAAAGAAATACAGAGGCATCTTTCTGTCTCTCCAGGTTGTTCAAATGTACTAGTATTTTAAGCTTCAAACATCTCCTGGAGCTGGATTCCAGTGAAAATTAAAATTCTAAGAAACCACAGACTGTACACAGCCATAGGTCCTAGTATTTACTTTTCTTTGGCCTCTGCAAGGAGCATGCATGCGGGCTCATCTCAGGGCGGACCTCCCGCTACAGTGGGAAGAGCAGGGTGGGCAACCGAAGATGCATCCACACCGATTCCTGAGGAGCTGTGTGCATTTGGACAGTTCAGTCCACCTATTTGGGACTTTATTTTCTCATCTGTAAAACTAGGACAGAAATTTTCACCTGATGTGATACAAGAATTTAAAAAAATGTATTTTTATTGATTTCAGAGCGGAAGGGAGAGGGAGAGAGAGATAGAAACATCAATGATGAGAGAGAATCATTTATTGGCTGCCTCCTACAATCCCAACACTGGGAATTGAGCTCGCAGCCCAGGCATGTGCCCTGATCGGGAATCGAACTGTGACTTCCTGGTTCATAGGTCGATGCTCAACCACTGAGCCACGTTGGTCGGACTACAAGAATTTTTAAAGCATGCCATACCTGACTATTTAGTTGGGGGCACTGACCTCTTTTCCCGTAGCGTGCCAACTAAAAAAAAATGACAATAGCCAACAAAACAACAGCTGTCCCGTGTGAACAAATCAAAAGTATACCTATTTATTTTTTTGTGAGATATTTGCAAAAACATTTTTTTGGGTGTGCTACAGGATTTTAGTAATTAGTTTGTGTGCCATGAGATGAAAAAAAGTTGAAAATAGCTGCTTTAGGATGATAAACTAGATCAGGTGTCAGCAAAGGTTTTCCGTTAAAAAGCCAGGTAGTAAATATTTCAGGCTTTTTGGGCCAATGGTCTCTGTTCCGACTTCTTACTTATGTCAACTCCACTGTTTCAGGGGAGTAGCCATAACCGCGCAGAAATGATGGGCACAACTGTTACCTATGGACGCCAAAAGTTTCCTGTGTCATGAAATATTAAAAAAAATATATTTTTTTAAATGCCGGTTTGGCTCAGTGGATAGAGCGTCGGTGTGCAGACTCAAAGGTCCCAGGTTCAATTTCGGTCAAGGGCATGTCCCTTGGTTGCGGGCACATCCCCAGTAGGGGGTGCAAGAGGCAGCTGATTGATGACTCTCTTTCATCCATGTTTCAACTCTATCCCTCTCCCTTCCTCTCTGTAAAAAAAATCAATAATAAAATATTATTAAAAACACACACACACACACACACACACACAAAACACTGGGTTTTTTTGTTTGTTTCCCCCCCCCCCAATTGTTTAAAACTGTAAAAACCATTCTTAGCTCACAGGCCGTGCAAAACCAAGCTGGCGGCCTGTAGGCCATGGGCTTGTCCCCCTCCACTGGATGACTTCGAAGCCTCCTTTGTGGCCCATGACTTTCTCCGTCAAGGTGGCTCTCCAGCCGAAAAAGTAAAACATATCTTTGAAGGAGATACGTTTCAGTGCCAGAGAAAAGGAAAGGCAGTAGGAAGGGATGAGAGTCGGAATCCTGCGCTAATAAGAGGGGAGGGGTTAGTCCAGACAGACTTACCCCTTTCTGCATCGTGTTCCTAGGGCCCGGCGGACAAAGCACACATTCTTTGCTCCCCGAAATCCCAGGAAGCGAAGGAGACGAATACACAGTGAGTTCTTAATATTCCACAGACAGGCGGATCCCAAGAAACCGCCCTGAAGTTCAACGGGCATGTTTTCTTTGAAAATTTGACTTTCTAGCAGTGAAAACGTTAATCAAATACATAAATAATTTAATTGGAGGGAAAATAGATTCATGATTAAATTCCAAACGAATCCAACACAAAGTCTTGCGAGTTGCCAGAGGCCCACGCGCCAGAAAGAGATCGATGGTGTAAATTACGGTGTTGGATGCCAACTCTCTCAGTGGGACCGCTCTGAACGCACCCTGTCTGAATAAACAGGTCAGGGGTCCGGGACCAGGCAATGCCCGGGAAAGACTGAGTCCTACCACTGAACTTCCCAATGGATCCGTTTCGCCAGTCTTCCAACAGGGATTAATTATAGGCTTTTGCCTTAGGAAACTGTTGGCTGATGAAACAGACAAACAAACAAACAAATATCTCAGGAGCCCACAGCAAACCAACAGAATTGAGATTTCACAACTGCGACTCTGTTAGAGGCTGGATGAGCCGAGACCCAGTGTCCCTGACTCTTCCACTCTCCACGGGCCGCAGGGCCAGAGGAAGGTGTGGACAATCCCTTGGCTGGCCTGACATGGAGGCAGTTGAAGGGGCTACTTTCTTTGAAGGGTTCTCTCTGGGAAGCCCAGTCCTCAGTGGCTCCACAGAGGCTGAGGTGCTGCCAGAAGGAAGACCCGAAGGAACACGGGGCAGGGAAGCCTTCTCTCCCCCAGAAGCACAAAGGAAGCCCTCAATGAGCGTCCCTGAGCTAGTCGGGTGCTCTCTTCCTGCTCCAGCATTTCACTCTGAGCTCAGAGCTGCCGGTTTTTCCTCAGTCTGATCCCTACCCCTTTGTTCAGAGGAAGGACAGGCTTGCAGCTCATAGAGTCCAAATGTTCCCGGCGCTCCAAATACAGCTGCTGTTCCTGCAGGTTGTGACCCTTCTTCTGTCTTCCTCTCCTTCAGCCAGACTCCCTGCAGAGTCCCACTCAGAAAGCATCATGGTGCTCAGTGGTTAGATACCAGCCTGCATATAGGAAGATTGTGGGTTTGATTCCTGGTCAAGGGCACGTAACTGGGTTGCAGGACCAATCCTGGCCCCTGGTAAGGGCAAGTATGGGAGGCAACCAATAGCTCTGTCTCTGTCACATCTGTTTCTCTCTTTCTCCTTCCCCTCTTCCTCCCTTCAACCTCCCCTCCACGCTCTCTAAAATCAATGGGAAAAATATCCTCACTCTTCAGTTGAGGATTAAAAAAAAAAAAAGCAGTTTTCTAGATGCATCTCCCATTTTAGGTGATGTGTCAGAGGGGAAGCAACAGCATGGCTCAAAGACACATCTGCACATCCCCATTCAACTCAGTCAGCCAGGTGACACACTAATCAACAAATGCCTTGCTGTTTCAAGTGGTTCACTCTTTAAATTAGTCAGCTGCTTAATGTCAAGAAGGTAAATTTCTTCCCTAGTTGTGATGAAAATATTGCTGTTGAGCACATCCAAAAAACAGTGAGGACCATATGGCACCCTGTGCATATACGTTGCACACCAGTCTTTTCCACAATACAAGGTAACTATAAAAGCAAAGAGCATAGTAGCACTCAGGTAGATATGATCTCTCTCCACACACAAACACTCAGGTACACATACTGCGACTGCTTTATTAGGAAAGGAAATAAAGACTAAGAAAGCATTGCATTTTATATATGAACTAGAGGCCCGGTAAACGAAATTTGTGCACGGGGGTTGGGATGGGTGGTGTCCCTCAGCCCAGTCTGCACGCTCTCCAATCTGGGACCCCTTGAAGGCAGTCGGATATCCCTCTCACAATCCAGGTTTTCTGGCTCCCAACCACTAGCCTGCCGATTGATTGCCCCTAACCACTTCTGCCTGCTAGCCTGATTGATGCCTAACTGCACCCCGGCTGGCCTGATCACCCCTAAGTGTCCTTCCCTGCCAGCTTGGTCACCCCTAACTTCTCTCCCTTGCCAACCTGGTTGCCCCCAATTGCCCTCCCCTGCCGGCATTTCTTGTGGTGTTCATCTTGTGTCCACATAGGGGCGGCCATCTTGTGTTGGAGTGATGGCCAAGTTGTATATCACATCTTTATTAGATGGGATAGCCAAGACAATGGGACTGCATTATAGGCTTACAGGTACATTGAAGCCTAGAGCTGCTTGTTGGACGCTCAGTTTTATTTCTGATTCATCCCTTTGCTGCCTTTCTCTGCATCTGGACCCACTAACATGCCTCTATTTGATGCCACGATTGATTTTTAAAAGGAAAGAAAACACACATTTCCTTCTCAGAATATCAAAATGGAAATGGTTGATACTTTATAAATGTTTTCACATGGCTATCAGGTCATTAGCTCATAAACCAAGTTGAGTTAATGAATATGTTTAACAGAATTCAGTAATTTGAAACTTCTAAAGATTTGCTGAAGAGTGCGTTAAGAAACTCTTCTATTTTGGCAGAGGATGGAATATGAACATGTAAACTATTTTAAGAAAAGCTCAATTTTCAATAAACCTATTACTATCTCTTCACTTAGTAGTCCAAAGATATTTCTGAAAAGGAGAAAGAAGGAAAAACAATTTAGAATCCATTTAATTTATATTAAAAAAAATAATTTGATAGATTAAAATGCTTTGTCTACAATGAAAGCTCTCTACAAGAATCTCTCAAAACATTCCACCTGAAATGAGGCATATATTTTCTTGTGTTATCTATTATTTGATACATGGACCATTTTTGAAGTTTTACAACTGTCATGACATGGATTCCATTAGAGACAGGCCGTGATTGGATTTCTAAAGGCTTCATGAGGCAGGAGCAGAAATAAGCAGGACGCACAGACATCAGGGCTGAAAAAGGCCCTATATCTCAATATGCACTTTAATTTTAGATAAATAAAATAATTTAAATGGTTTCAGTGGCACCCATCAATCTTCCTACCAGCGTGTTTAAAAAGCTGTAGCAGCTTGCTGCGAGAGGGATCTTCATTCAGAAGCAGACCTCAATAAACAACTGCTTCAATTCACACGACCTAATAAAAATATCTGCATTTCTTTCAGCTTGCTGTTAAATTATACAGTAAACAAGAGGACTCAAGACACAGGTTATGAAACCGCATTCTCTTCACAAAAATAAAATGTTCTCCTATTTCTAACTTGTAAATATTGAGAATTGGGATGAGATCAAACAAAATATACTTCTTGTGTACAGTTATTTAAATTTTGTTTCTAAGTGCAAATCTGTAACAAACATTATTTTCTTTCATGTGGAAGAAAGGCAAAGTTCCTTAAGAAGGTAAATGCTTTTGTCCAAACAATGAGCTCCACAGTACCTCCCTCACCCCCACCCCACCCCCACCAGAGTCAGTCAGCTGAACATATATGTTCCCCCGCAATGGAACTCCAGCATTCACATTTAGAAACAAAAGTGTACAGAAAGGACTGACATAGTGGCATGTGCTAAAATTTGCATGAACTTGGACAACATCATGATACTTAAAAGAAACCAGTCACACAAAAAGAACAACTATTGCACAATTCCATTCATACAAATGCCCAGAATAGGCAAATCCATACAGAAAGAAAGCAGATTAGTGATGGCCAGTGGCTGAGGAGAGACTGGGAGACGGGGTAATGAAACATATTATTAAATGGATTGGGATATTGGTTGCACAACTCTGTGAATAAGTAAAACACACTGAATTGCTATATATTTCAAATGGGTATAGGAACTATATCTCAATACAGATATAACCCTTCCGCAACTCCAAAAAAAGGAAACCAGGGGAATGTACTTGGTGATGAACTCTGGTGACAATGGAGACTGTGGGAAGAAATAGGAAAAAAATCCAACATTCCCCAGGACTGTATCTAGCCTTCAGACAGACTAGGGGTTGGGCTTAACAAATGACTTCCCACAGAAGCAGAAGGCTATATAAGCATCTTTATCAGAACTTTTGTTCACACACTTACACACACACACACACACACACACACACAATATCCAGATAGACTGAGTTGAAGCAGAACATACTTTTATGGCACAGTATTTCCTGGTGGATTTCATACTGAACTCAGAGTTAACAATCTGGGAACTGCACATAAATGACAACTTCTCCGTATATTCCTTCCTCATCTTTCAAGTTGTACAGATGAGTGGGAAGATAGAGAAAAGTAAACTTTGTAAAGAGTTGGAACACACCTAAAACATTATATGCTGGCTGATATTAATTTAAGTAAGTTCATACAAAATAGCACATGATTTGGAAAAACTGGTTATTTTCTAATGAATTATACATTCTAAAGTTCACTAAAAAAAAATTCATAAAAAATCCAAGGCCAGTTAATTCAGAATCTCTGCATTTTTGGTTTGGTTGTTACCATGAATTACAAAACAACTAGATGTAAACATTATGTAATTTGTGATATAATTTATTTAGCTGACACTATCTCCCCCCTGAAGAAGGGCATGTGTTACTGGTTCAAATTCATGAACACAGAACAGTAATATGCTGCTGAATATTAAGATGACCCAAAACTGAAATTATAGTCTTTGAAAATAATATTTTAAAAGCAAAATATAAAAACAAATAACATCAATTAATGTGATTGACGTTTCTTAGATAAAAAGAAGACAACCTCATCACTGAAAACGGGTTAAGGGCCCATAATCAGTTGTAAGAACTGTAAAACTGCTCTCTCACAGTTTTATTCTCTGGATTCTAACTTTACTAAAAAGTAAATGTAACCTTTCTCTTTTCAGAAGGTTCTTTTACAGTGTATTAAGGTGACTTGTTAAAGAACTTCTCAGAATTTCTTTTCTGAAAAGGACAATATTTAAATCCCTTAAATTCCATTGATATTTTAAATATAGATATAAAGCGGTTTAATCATACTCCCCAAACATTTCAAGATTCTGCTTACATCGTATCTACAAGTATGTGGGCATATTTAATTTTTATCTTATGCTTTTAAAATACCAACTTTTGCTTTAGCCAAAATAACGAAATCAATCAAAATAAGAAGCCAAAATGAAAATACAAACTCTTCTTAAACAAACTGATTGGGGACCTAGTCACCACAAAGAAAACTATTAATAGTTTAAACAAGTAAGAATTTATTAGTATCCATTTTAGAAATAAGAATAACTATACTAAACTCAGACAGACAAGATAAAAACTGTGTAATCACAGAACAAAATAATTTAGATAACTATTCTTCAAAAAGACATCTTCTATTTCATTTCTACAGTGAACTAATCCACCAAGCACAGTGAGAGCCAACTTTGCGATCCTAGCTCTAGCTCCCAAGGCCAAGGACAAGCAGGTAAAACCCCACATTCCTGCACCTCACCTGCTCCTGGACTGAGAAGAAGGGCAAGAGGTCAGAGGATCCAGGAAAGGTAGCCATAAAACGCTACCTCTGCCTAGGATGAAACGGATTGGCCACTCACAGGTATGGATCATTTCTATGTATCCAGTGTATCTGGAAAGCATTGCCATCTACAGGAATGGCATTTGTTGCCAAGTCAAATATTTCAGAAGCCAAATTGCATCCCACCTTGGGGATTTGGATTTCTGCCATGAAGAGAAAGGAGGATTAATGCATACTAGGTCCACCTTGTATCTGTACAGCAGTCACACCCTCAAAAACATGCTGCCCTGGCCCCGTGGCACAGGTGGTTGAGCATCATCCTGTAACCAAAAGGCTCGATTCCCAGTCAAGGCACATGCCTAGGTTGTTGGTTTGATCCCTGATCCCTGGTCAGGAACATTAAGGAAGCAACAAATTGATGTTTCTTTCTCATCAAGGCCCCCCTCCTCTCTAAAAATCAATTAAAACATATCCTTGGTAAGGATTTTAAAAAATCATGCTTTCTTTTGTTATAAAACTTGAATATTTGGGTGAATAGATATAGTAATATAACAGCACATCTTGCACTTCTAATACATAGCCCTTATAAAAGCACCTTCATGTCCTCCACATTACTCAACAATAATTCTGAACATTGTGATTAATCAACCCTAAAAGCTACATACTGTTTCACAGGTTTTGATATTATATTTCTGATGACTATAATACTTGTTAAGACAATAACAAAAATGTATCTGGATTTCAAATGATTATCTATTTTTTTAATTTTTGAAAAAAAGTCAACTTTTTAAAAAATGAACTCCTTTAAAGATATGGAATAGAAAATTTATTGTGGCCCAGCTGGTGTGGCCCAGTGGTTCAGCATTGACTTTTGAACCTGGAGTCACGGTTTGATTCCCCGTCAGAGCACATGCCCCCATTGTGGGCTCAATCTCCAGTTGGGGAGAGAGGGCAGGTAGGAGGCAGCCAATCAATGATTCTCTCACATCATTGATGTTTCTATCTCTCTCTCCCTGTCCCTTCCTATCTGAAATCAATAAAAATATATTTTTAAGAAAAGAAAAAACGATTTATTGTGGTGCCTGCCCAGTCCCAACCCTGAGCATGACTTTGCCTGAAGGTTTTCTGTCCATCACATTGCGAAGGGAGGGTGCTGCAGAAGGTGCTGGGAGCCTTCAGCAGTCAGAGAGAGATTAGTGAGCACATGTGTGCATGTGACCATGCAAAGGGGCAGGGTCTGCTGCTGTTGGAAACACAGGCAAATCTCAAGAAATATTGGAAGAAAAGACAGGGCAGGCAAGGAGGCAAAATTATCAATTTGGAAATCTGCCCACAAACCCACTCAGCTGACTTATTCAATCACTATTAACTCAGTGCTCACTTATGATATGACAGTTACTGTCCTAAACACTGAAGATCCAAGGCTGAATAAGACATAGCCATTGGATCTTATCCAAATTTGGCTGTTAAAATGCAGAAAGGAATACTGTTTAAAAATTAGTTTCACGTCATGGATACCTTTGCAACTAAAAAGTAAACTAACTACCCAGGCGAACGCAGGAGTCTCTTCCTTCCCTCACATCCCATATCATGGAAAACTAGCCTGCCCATGGCCTTTTCAGATTTGCCTCACCAAAAACATGGAAAGAAAACCCTTGCACATCGATGCTTTAGCCAGCTTTTCAACATGCATTATAGAATAACTGCCATTTTTTGAACAACTCAACTTATTCACATGCTACCTTCCCCTTCTATACATTGTAATTACTTATTGCTGGTGTATACTAGTATAAGGATATAAAAGTAGAAGTTCTTATATGATACTAGAGGCCATGAAAATTCGTGCAAGAGAAGACCTTCCTTACCCAGGCTGCCAGCCGGACTGGCTTCTCTCTGGCCTGGTTTCGTCAGGAAGTATGTCCAGAAGGATGTAGGAAGGATGTCCAGTCTAATTAGCATATTACCCTTTTATTATTATAGATGGACATGCACTAATTTTTCCATATCTAGTTTTCTTTATGTTAGTAGATAACGCAGAGTTTATAGAAAGAACATTGACCAGACATTAGGCTATAGGATTCATTCGTTTGCTGTGGCAAAACAAATATAAGTAAAACATAGACACTGTGCCTGAGATGATACTCTGAATGGAGCAAACAAGAAACAAGAGGTTAAAATTAAATGGAGAGGGTAGCAATAAAGGCAGGAAGTCCGGAAAGCCTTCAGGAGCAGGTAAATGAGCTGAACTCAGAAGGGAGAGGGAGCCAGAAACAAACGGAAGTGTACCCCAGAGAGAGGGTCCACCATCAAGGAAGAGCGTGGTATGTTGGTAAGTAACACCACGTGCAAGGGAGGAAGTGTGTGTGAGCCATGCTCTACGAGAGGTGAGGGAGCTGTCAGGAGGATGAGAGCGCCAGAGGTGGGTGGGGCAAAACCATGAGGGGTGTTGAATGCCCTAAGGCACCCAGACCCCAGGCAACCAGCTAAGTTTTGAACAGGACATTGATCAGGTATGTGATGATAAAAGGTAGCTGAGTAGGAACTGGGTGGGAAGCCCATTCAGGGAGCTGCTATAATCATCCAAGAGAGCTGTGGTCTTGAACTAGGGCAGTATCTTCTCAAGAGGAAAGAGAGAAGGAGCTAAATTTGGAGACATTTTCAAATAATTGGTGGATGGTAACTAAATAAAGAGAGGAGTAATGGATGATACTGAAGTTTCTAGTTGAAAGGATCTAAAATAACAGCAATGGAGATTTGGGACTGACTATGTTTCCGTCTGGGGTATCACATATTGGAAGTGTCCCAGGGCATCTCCATAAAGGGATACCATGGAAAAGATGAGTCTGAACATGATTTAAGAATGTAAGAAAGGCCATGGCTCTCAATATACAGAATTTTAAGGATCGCACAAAGCCCAATTTGAAAACCCCTAGTTTAGGGAGATGGTAAAGAGGATGAAGAAGAACAGCAAATGGAAATGAAGAAAAACCAATGTTTAAGAAAATACGTAAACAAAAAAGGAAGTAAAGGGGAGAACAAACGAGGAAAATAAGATGGCGGGGACTGGGGCACATCAATCCTGTTGGGTGTATCTGCAGGACTTGTGGGCAGAACATCTACAGAAGTCAGTAAAAGCTAAGTTCTCTGCCAGTGACAGCTCCCAGTTCCAGCAAGTTCTGGGAGATCAGATGGGAAAGAGAGACACTGTCCAGTACCATGGCAGAGAATGGCAGCTTAAGAAGGGAAACTGTCCTATTTCTAATTCCCATGCTGGAAGGGGCTAATCAACAGGTAACAAAAATCAAAAGCAATCATTTTTAAGGTGTTTTCTGCTTGAATCCTCTTGGTTTCCTCCAAGATGTTGGTAACATTCAGTCCTGTGCTTAAACCTTTTCATGGAGAACAGCAGCAGAGGTGGAGAAGACTGCTACCTGCCTCTCTTGGTCTGGACAACAGCATGAAGGAAACAGAGCAGTCACTGGGGACTGAGTGCCCAGCAAGATGGGATGAATTCGAGGGGACTCAAGGACCACAGAGACCCGGGCACACCAACTTCCCACAGGATACCAGATGAAGAGCCGGACCAGTGCCTTAAAGGAAAATGCCACTCCAGAGGCAGGACAACTGGACACACAGCTGGAGACACTTGGATTACATCTAAGATGTGGCTACTAAGTCAAGATTATTTTATCTCCTTCCAATGTGACCTCCTTAATAAGACTGTTCACCCACTTACAGTCCAACCTCCTGGTCCCTGGAAGCTCCACCCACACACCCCCCCCCCCCTTACCCTGATGGGCTTGGATCACGTCTAACATGCTTTAATTTACACCCAGTGACCGTTTATGATTTGCTGTCTGCTCTCCTCCATAAGAATGTGAACTGCACACAAGCAGGAATTTTTATCAGGTTTGTTCAATGATCTATTCCAAGTGCCTGGAACAATACCCAGTAGAGTAGGCGTTCAGTAAATTTTTATTGGAGGAATGTGTTATCGGAAAGACTACATTTAGAGCTAATGTGGTATTAGGTCTCAATACATTCCCAATCTGCCACTTGCCTTAGGTTTGTGCTATGAGAACCAGAAGGCGTAAGAAACAGAAGCCATTTCCTGTGATAACTCCATTCTCAACAACTGGACAAACCTCAGCATCACATATGCCTTTAAGGTAAACCAAGTAGAACTGCCCTTTTATCTTTCGATTGTAGACTGGTATTTTGAGCTAATCATGACATAATTTAGAGTTATCTTAGCTGGCTCCTATTATTTTTTTTTAAATATATTTTTATTGATTTCAAAGAGAAAGGTAGAAATAGAAACATCAATGATGAGAGAGAATCATTGATTGGCTGTCTTCTGAATGCCCCACACTGGGGATCTAGCCCACAACTAGGGAATTAAACTGTGACCTTCTGGTTCATAGGTCGATGCTCAACCACTGAGCCATGCCGGTCTGGCCTATTCATAAATTTATTTATTTTAAAAAATATTTTATTGATTTTTCACAGAGAGAAAGGGAGAGGAATAAAGAGCTAGAAATATTGATGAGAGAGATACATTGACCAGCTGCCTCCTGCACACCCCTCACTGGGGATGTGCCCGCAACCAAAGTACATGCCCTTGCCCGGAATCAAACCTGGGACCTTTCAATCCGCAGACTGACGCTCTATTCACTGAGCCAAACTGGTTTTGGCCATAAATTTATTTTTAAATAAATTCTAAAATTTATTTTTGCCTCCCATGACAACACTGAGCTGACATTAATTTTGGAGTAAGAACTCTGGGATATATGTGATTATCCTAACTTTCATGTTGCATTGTCTATAGAAAGCAAGTAATCTTATACTTTACTATAGGTTTCTCCTGAAATAATCCAATAAAGCTTCAGATAAGGAAGGGGAGGGTGAAATGGCCAAGTTTCTCTTGTGATTAAACTATATTCTGTCTCACTGAAATTTTGCCCCCTGGCTACTGTTTTTTGTCAATAGTTTATCCAGATTTCTTCCTAATGTGAGAGTGTTAAGTAACAGAAGACTGAGGGCCATATTTCCTCTCTAATCTGCTTGTGGAAGTCTCATTCATGTAATGGAAATTTTGCCCCCTACCATGACTAAAGTGTTTGTTCAGACAGAAATCATGATGTAAGGTTGGTTCCTATAGAGTTTCAACTGGAGAAATAAATAAGGAAGGCACTTTACAAAGAGACACAGGTTTAAAGTTGAGAATTAAAAAAATAAATAAAAATAAGGGGGTCTATGTGCACAAAATAATCTGTGAACCTTTCCAAAAGTGAACTGGAAAAACAAAACAAAAAATACATTAAAATTTTTTAAAAGAAATCAAAAGCGACTGGGAAGCCAGCCCACCTCAAGCTAAGTGCCATTCTTCACAGGGTGAAATCACTCTGGGGGCGGGTGACTTTCCTTGAATTTGAGCCATTTCTGCTTTTTTTTTTTTTTCCCTTTGCCTTTCACCTCTCCACCAAAGTAAAAATTTTATTTCTCAGGAAGTGTTAATTTATTCCTAAAAATGCTTTTAATTTGGGGACTTGATTCTATAAAACATATTTTATAAGCACGTTTTCCAAGAAAAATGTGGCCCATATATAACGAGTAATCATGCAACTTTCAAAAAAAGTTTCATTTCATCCTTTAAGCATATGCCAACATATAGGTGGCTCTCATAATTGTCTCCACATTGCCTATGAATAATAGCACAGAAACTGGCTAAAAGTTTATGAATATCAACATTCCATTGGAAAAAACAGCGAATGCACTTGCAAAAAGAACCCACAAAAAAATAAAACAAAAACACAGCACACTGAAGACCGAAGCTAAATAAAACTCAATGTTAGGTCCAAATTTTGTCACTTGGATATTTAAAGTAAAACTACTATTTGCTTGTTATCTACATTATCTGCAAAATGACCTTTGTGCATTTTATTTTTTTTCATATACTTTTATTGATTTTTATCGATGGAAGAAGGGAGAGGGATAGAGAGATAGAAACATAGAAGAGAGAGGAACATCATTGATTGGCTGCTTCCTGCATGTGCCCTGACTGGAAATTGAAACAGTGACCTCTTGGTTGCTGGGTCGATGCTCAACCGCTGAGCTATGTTGGCTGGGCTGTGCATTTTATTTTTTAGGTCACTCATCAACACAAGTATCAACACAGTATTTTGAGAAACAGTCAAGGTGGGCATCATGGTTCCAGGCTGTCTTCACCTAAGAGCTTCCCATGAAAAAATATAAATCTATTGTACGGGCTCATGGGAGGGTGGTGGCCAGCATTCACAATCATTCTTGCTTTGTTTTCTCTCGTCCGTTTCCAGGGATCTGACGTGCAGACTGTATGCACTGTCTCTTTGCTCATGTCAGCTCTTGCACCTGGCCTGCTTGTGTGATGGCTTTCCACTTGTCTGAATTCCCTCTCCTTCTTTAACTACTAGAGGAGGTTTTCCTGATGTGCAGAGGTGCAGAAACTTATCTCATAGTACACTATGAGTTCATGGTATAGCTGAGAACAGAATTGAGAGCCAAACACCTTCTACTTACACATAGATGGAACTAAGGAAAGAGTGATATATTCAAGAGTAAGCACCAAAATAATTTTTTAAAAAGCATTTTGTTAAAATAAAGAGCCCGAGGGCTAACCAGAAGGGAGAGAATTTCTCAGTTCTTTTAAATTAAATACAGAAAGTGTACAGAAAAGACAGGGTGAACTGCGCCCAAAAGAAGGAAGGGAGGGAGGGAGAGAGGGAAGGAGGGAGGGAAACACATGCATTCCTACGGGGACACAAGCACACACTCAGACAGAGGTACTGCTTATGCTTTGTAAGCATTCCAACACCCCGCTACTACCAAAACCATTAACCAAAGTTTGAAAGGCTAAATAAGTTATCCTTGGTTAGAAACAGCCTTGACCTCTGGCAACTAGTGGTCTGGAAGGAGAGAAATTCACCTTTACTTCAAATAGTGAATTTGCTATTTTGTGGATATCAGGGTCTGTGGCTCAACTCCCAGAAGGCACGTGCTCTCATTTCATACACTGGATGGGAATGTAAGAAAGTTGTTTTGGGTAGGTACATTTCTTTAAATTCTATGTAAGCACATTTACACATACTGCAACATTCCTCTTTATTTCTGCCCTGAGCTATGATTAAAATGAGCTGGGTAAATTTTCTGAATGAATTTATCATTTAAGAAATCATTGGCTAGAACAATGATTTCCCTCTCAGGACCACATGAGAGAGCCATGGCCAATCCACGTTCCCGGCGGACTTCACCGAGCATCACCAGTTCAAACACACCCAATCTGTACCTTTAAAGTGTTCAACACAGAGAATTCCCCCTGGGTTAGTCAACTGCTGGCACGTACACAAAGAAAATACTGTATTTTGCTCTGAAAAGCTTTCTGTATCAATTTAAACACAGCGAGACAGACACAATATCCCAGAGAGAGGAAAACTTACCTTATTACATTCCCGACCCAAGAGAAAAGACTTGCCTTTAGGACATAAAAGGAAGTCATGCGGGGTTGTGGGGAGAGTTATCTAATCCTTAACACAAAATCAGTTCATAATGCAGCAGAACAGCACTTTTAATCGCTGACATGACTGTAATATGTATATATAATACGACACAGGGAAAGTCAGCGCAGCTTGCTTTCAAGCCTTTTAAAGACTTTCTTTCCGTATTCCACGTTCGGCCTTCTGGGTTTTACACATGCATGAGGGAATTTTCAAGGGGGAGGTAACATAATAGTATAAGGATTCTTTCTCAGCAAGATCACATCTTGTTCCGATTTGAGTGGATGCATCTGTATGTGGTAAGTGTGGCGAAGTGAAACTCCGGGCTCCGGGAATGCAGTGTTTTACAATCTCCCTTGATTTCCTGTGCAAGTGCACGGGGCCATGAAACGATGGGCAGAGGGACAGGGGTTTTTATTTCTTCATATTGGAAAGCTGCTGGAGGGACACTCCCTTCATCTCACCGGGGAGGGGTGTGGGCGTTGATCATTTCCCTTTGACTGCTACATAAAAATATTGTTTAAAAAACAGGGGCTTACATTTTGTTTTTCCCCCCACTGATGTTTCCATACGCTGTATAACCTAAGCCTCAGGTGCCATCTCTCAGGAAATCATTGCATCTCGCCTCACCGGTTGGAAGTTGATCAAGAAACTTGACATTCTGAGAAGTGCAGCTCCCTCGTCCCCCACTGCTAACATTATTTATGGAAAGAGTTTTACAACATCCTTAAAAGCTGCTATGTGGTGGCTGAACTGCCGACCCTGCAGGCTTACACGTTTACTAGGATGCCGGGCTTGCCTGTGACCAATGAGTTGTCCATGTTCACATTTTATGAAAGCGAATGCTATTGACAGTCCCTGGCAGAACCGACCATGAACCCAGATCACAGAGTATCAGAGCCACTGGTGCCCTCTGCATCCATATGCTTAGATGAGCAAAAGGGAAAAGAGTGCTAACACAACAGGAATTGTAGCAGAAAAGGAGAGAAGGGAAGAGTGGGTGGCTTGTCTGGACAGGAGGTGTGCCCTCACTCTCCCGAACACGAAGCTTCCTTGGGCGATACCTTCCACCTGGCCTTCTTAGAGAAGTTTATTTTCCGGAGCACAGATCCCGCCCCTTCCAGGCTGCTTCCCCAGGAGAGGGACTGTGTCTCATCCATCACGGTGCCCCACAGTCCTTCCCCATGACCTCCACACAGTAGGGGCTCAGGAAATGGTGCCGGGGAAATGTGAAGCCATAATGTGATCCAATAATCTCAGTCCCCTCATATTTCATGGCAGCTGGAGTAGGCTGTTCATCCGCCTAGATGCACTAAAAGGTTCTTTCAATCTAACGTTGAGACTGTTTTTCTTGCCGTACTTCAGAGAAAATGTATGCTCTAGGCTGAGGACATCTATTTGCCTGCTGCAGATCCTCCCCCACCCCCTCCTTTTTTTTTTTTTTTTTTTGGCAAGAGACAAGGATCAGGAGTTCCTTTTCTTTCTGATGTTGTCATTAGGCTGGCTCCACCAGGTCATTCTCTGGTAAAGCTTGGAAAGAGGTGGTAAATGATGGAAGTGGTCATCAGGGACTTAGAGGGGCCAAGACTGTCTTGATTTATTTTGTAAGTGAACTGGGAAGGTTGAAGTAATCAGTACATGGCACCTCTTCTAAGGCATTCACATCACAGGCCCAAATGCCAAGCATGTGACCGAGAATACTGCATTTTCTTTATAAGTATTATTATTTTTTAAAATATATTTTATTGATTTTTACAGAGAGGAAGGGAGAGGGATAGAAAATCAGAAACATCGATGAGAGAAACATCGATCAGCCGCATCTTGCACACCCCCTACCGGGGATGTGCCCGTAACCAAGGTACATGCCCTTGACCGGAATCGAACCCGGGACCCTTGAGTCCACAGGCCGACACTCTATCCACTGAGCCAAACCGGTTTCGGCTCTTTATACATATTTTTAAAAATAGTTCCTTTACTGCTTCTTAACTGAAGTGTCCAGAAAACTTGAAAAACAACAACAACAACAACATTCAAAGGATGCTCAAAATGTGCTGTAACCAAGTGCTTTTCACCATGGCAGGATGTGGGTTATGTCAAGTAAACTGGCAAGGAAGCATTAACGGGCCTATTGCACAGCCATCCTTATCTAATAAAAGAGTAATATGCAGATTGACCATCACTCCAACACACAAGTTGGCTGCCCCCATGTGGTCAAAGATCCTGCCCCCAAGTGGACACAAGATGGCCACCACAAGATGGCCAGCAGGGGAGGACAGTTAGGGGTGACCAGGCTGGCAGAGGAGGGAAGTTGGGGGCAAACAGGCTGGCAGGGGAGCAGTTAGACATCAATCAGGCTGGCATGGGAGTGGTTAGGGGGTGATCAGGCTGGCAGGCAGAAGCAGTTAGGGGCAATCGGGAAGGCAGGCAGGCAAGCAGTTGGGAGCCAGCAGTCCAGGGTTGTGAGAGGGTTCCCAGATTGGAGAGGGGGTAGGCTGGGCTGAGGGACACTACCCCCCCATGCATGAATTTCATGCACCAGGCCTCCAGTCAGTTATATAATTTTCCCTCCATTAATGCCTCAAAAATAAAGTCCATTTCTAGCATTTAACACCTTTCATCAGACTAGGAATTACTTTTAGCAAAAAATGTAAAATAATGAATTATAGCATTTCAATAGAGTACTTAATATTACTGGCAGAGGCTGTGAATGGTGTGAACATAATATTGGCTTCATACAAATTACACTGACAGAGCCAACTTAATGTTCAAACTATAGATTATATTACTCACTAAATTACCCGTCAATTTTGAACATCAACAGTCAAATCACTTTTCTGTTAAATAAAGCTTTGAGGTGAATATGAGCTAAATCTTCAATTATTTTGTTTCTTTCTCTTCGGTCTAAAGGCATTGTTTTCACCCCAATCAACTTCAATGTCCAATTATTTTTCTGAATTTCCTTCCATATGGCTTTTTAGCCTCTATGGAGTATGATGGGCCCATGGAATTAAATCTTACTCAAGTATACCCAAAGTATTTTACATTTAGTAGGCAGTTACTTAAAAAGTTGGAATTTGACTTTTACTATGTAAATAAGACTATTCAGACAAGTGAAGTTTTTGTTGTTGAAAGAACGTAGGGTACAGTTCTCTTCACATTCGATAGGACATAATTTTATGATAGGAAATTAATATCAATATAAAAGTCTAACTTCTGATGGCAAAACTATTAAGGAAAAAAATGGAACCATCTGAATGAACATGTGAGACACACAAAAATGACCCAGCATACCTGCTTCCATCATTGTACAGAGAACAACTAACTACAGCAATAAAAACCCAGACCATGGCCTGATACGTTCGTTACTGACTTGAAATAAGTAACGTGGCCCTTTTAGTAAGTCTTCTGAACCAAAACTAACCACTGTTCAAAAAGGAAAAAACAACAGAACTTTTTTTTTTTAATTAATTTCACTGTCTTCCTTTGCCTCTGGGTGATTAGGGCGGCACTGACAATAAAATTAGGAAAAAGTTCCTCCCACAAACCACATTACTTTTAAGTCACCCAGAGTGGTTCTTGCTGACCTTATTAACTCCTGTCTTTACACTCTGAGGCATGCTCTGCGTTGAAGAACCATTGCGTCCCCCACCTCATCTGTTGCTGATGACATGGGGTCCCAGGTCCTATTAGACTAGCGCTAGAGGCCTAGTGCACGACATTCATGCAGGGGTTGGGGAAAGGGTCCCTCTGCCCAGCCTGTGCCCTCTTGTAGTCCGGGACCCCTCGGTGGATGTCTGCTTGCCTTGGAGGCAGGAGAGGCTCCTGCCACCACCATTGAGCTTGCCAGCCATGAGCCCAGCTGAGCAGCACTTTTCCTTGTGGGAGCTCATGGACCACCAGGGGGCAGCTCCTGCATTGAGCATCTACCCCCTAGTGGTCAGTGCGCACCATAGCGACCGGTGGTTCAGTTCAGTCCATTTGCACATTAGGGTTTTATTATTAGGATATCGCACCCCTAGTTTTACACCCATATTGGCCTACACTCTGTCAATGAGAGGAACCACTGATTACACACTTGGATGCCAAAATGCCATGAGTCTCTAAACGGGTGAGCATTGTCTATTCTGCCCCAGGACACACGGGTGGGTCACGCGGCTCTACAGAATCAGAAGAAGCGGGTTCAGCAACACATTGAGTGCATCCCGGGCTGTGTCTCCCTGCTGACCGGCACGAGAACCATGCCATGCTGCACCCCGAGAGAAGAGCTAACAGGAGCCTCTCCCCTAAGCGGGCAGAGGGATCATTCCACCTGATCCCCACAGCGGTGAACGCCTGCCCAGCCCGAAAGCTGTTTATACTACCAGAGAGAAAAAGCAGGGAGGAGAATGAGAATTTGTATTTGTGTTTGCTTATGTTCCTGTAACATAAAATACAGAAATTAAGAACAGTTGTGACGTTCAGAGGGAGCCGAGAATCAGGAGACAAAGAAGACTTTTCAATCCTTATCTTTTATAAGCTCTGGTTGGTTTTTTTTTTTAAAGGACATGAATGTATTTTATTTTAAAACTCTAAAGTTATATAAAATAAACCAGAAAAAAAGGAGCTGGTGACAAATTAACTTAGAAAACGATGGGGGTTGAGAGGGGAAACCTGCCACCACCATAGGGACCAGCAACCCACTTTCGGTCCAGACCGCTGACAAACCAATACCCTCGCAGGAGGCCATGACATTCTGGAGACTCAGAGTGAAAACAGTTTGTAGATTCTGAACTGAAATACAACAGGGGAAACACTAGAGAGATCTGCTTGCTGCTCCCAAATGGGATAAAAGAAGCCATGATGCCTGCACGCAAAGCACTGGGGGGGAAGGGGGGGAGCAGTTGGAGTGGGGCAGAAATAAGCAGGCTGAGGGGAAAGATTTTGCAGCCCTAAAAGCAAAATCTACAGCAACCACAGAAACCAAACCAAGTCCCATCACGGTGTGCAGCTCAAACACATATGTTCCAAAAGAAAAAAGCGGAATAAAGAAAGTACAGGAAAACTGACCCCTAGCAAACTAAACATCCTTAGCATAAAGCGGACCTGAACTTAAGGAAAAAGACCTAGATATATTTGGCATCATTTACAATTTTTCAGGAAAAAAAAAAAAGAAGCAAAATGTAAGTTATCATTCCATACAAGAAAACACGGGTTACCGTAATTTTGCTACACAGTAATCAGAAACAGGATTCAAGGTGAAGGGACAAATGGCATACTGGCATATTAAAGGCTTGGATACATCCTGCAACAAGAAATAGCTTTTCACTGAACATCTATCAATATCCTGCCGTACTAGTATTCTGCAAGGATATATTTTAGAAAATGTTGAATTATATGGATGTAAGAGAAAAATAAAATTTTCTCTCCAAACTATTTGGCTCATTTAAATTATTACTAATGTAGGAAGATAGTTTTTCCTGTTGACAAAAATAAGGGGGGAAAAATCTCAAGGAAAAGCCATCGCATGAGAGGACAAAGCATTGAAATCAACTGGACGCACAGAGCAAAGTATAAAAGATTGTTGAAAAGACTTATAAAAGTAAATATGTAAAACCGTAAGCAAGGGGAATTGCATGGTAAAACCCGTAGATGTGTAATAATAATAAGTGAGTCTATGAGCCTTAATTAAATTGAGAAAAGCAGGAAGTAAAGAAAGAGAAGGGAAATCATTTTTAAAATGATAAATGAATTGTCCTGAAAAACATAATGTGATTGTGAAGAGGGTCTCTTTTGGTATCTATTTTTTTTTTTTTAGCAATTAGAAGTTATACATTTAATGACGTATTAAATAAATATATATGCAAACACATTAATATTTAAAACACCAAACTTACTTTTAAGTTGACTATGGTAGAAATTAGGAAAATGAAGTAATGCACACCTAGAAATAATGGGGAGAACTTAAAAAACAAAAAAAAATCACATTCAAAATAAATGATTCAAATCTATAGGCAAAATCTCTCAGCTGGTAAACATGACTGTTAACCTTAGACAGAGTCATTACAAACAAAACTATAGAGAATGGTTAAAAAATAAATAGGTAGATGTATTAGACATAATACATATATTAGATAAAGTAATCAGAATATAAAGCAAATTAGGCCTTAGGACAAAAGTATTCAAGTGGAGTATAAAAAGAGTCATTTTCTTGATATAGGTATATAAGACTGTAAGATCTGTAAAAAAATTGAAAGCAGGATAAAGAGAGTGGAGAAGGGGACTCGTGTGTCATGTTCCACAGGCAGGTCAGGGGAAGCCACTCAGATACAGTGAGAACCTTGTACCCAGTGGAAACCTTAGCTGAGACCTGGAGGGAAGCCTGTGGATTCTGTCAGATCCATCAGAGCAGTAAAAACGGCAAGTGTCAAGGTCCTGGGGTGGGCGGGCCTCGGTGTCTAAGTGAAAGTAAAGAGGCCCACGGGACTGGAAAGGATATGGCAGGAAACCCGTATTTGAGCTGTAAAAATTAATAGGAAGAGCCATTATACACTACATTAATTGCACATATTTAATTACCCTCCCAAGCCCCTCTTAAATGTTACACTGTATTGCAATTAAAAATTTTGGAAGCAGACTTCCAGCATGTTGGAACCAACTTATTCTTTGAGTTTACGTGCATCCACAGGGTCCAGCGGCTTTATGGCGTTTTATGAGTACAGACAAAGCACTTAATCCCAAGAGCCAAATTACAGGTCTGAAAAAGTCATGCATGCGAGGGAAGGAAGAGTGAAGCGAAGGAGCTTTGAAAACCCAATAAAATGCTGGAGACCTAAGCCCCCATCATCCTCTGTAATTATGCACTGTATTAACAAGCCCTTAGCGGGGCGCCTTCATGTGCCCGCGCCGCCCTGAGTGTTTCTGGGACGTACACACAGGGGTCAAGAAGTCATCCCAGGAGCCATGCGCTGGCCGGGAGGCACACCACACTTGGCGGGAAGCAGCTAAGTCCTGGCCCCAGGAAAAGCCCCCTGACTCTCCACCCTGGGCCTCCTTTTGTCTGTTATTCAGACACCTTTCACCGGGGCTCTGCCACAGCCTAACTAAACCCAGTCCAGGAAGGGGAAGCGGAGAGGGGTGGAAGGCAAAAGACATTTATTTTACTCCCTCCTCTGCTTCCTGTTCCATTTCTCTCTCTTCTTTTGCTCATCTCCCGTCTTGGAAGTCCAAATGTCGCTGGAGCTCCAGTTGGTGAGGAGAATTGAGGAAAGAAAGGGAGGAAGGGTGAGGAGTTGGGCAATCTGGGGAAGTGGGTTAGGTAACTCATATCACTTTTCTTCTCAAAACCCAGAGCTCAGCATGGCAGCTATGTGAAATGCTGATAGAGCCAAACCACATGCATATGTCTGCCACTAAGTATCTACAGTTGGCCTTGAACACGGGTTTGAACGGTGAGGGTCCACTTTTACACAGATTTTTGTTCCTTCCAATAAATAACTGCAGTGCTTTTGATCTGCAGTTGGGAATTCATGGAAGCAGAGGGCTTACTGTATGCACTGTTCTAGCTCATTTTCTATAGAGGACTTATGTATTCTGGATTTTACTATCCGAGTGGGGTCCTGGGTCCTGGAACAAATCCCCCACGGATACTAAGGGTAGTTAAGTTTTGGGGAGAGTCAAAGTTATCCATGAATTTTCAACTATGCATGGTTTGACGCCCGTAACCCCACCTCCATTGTCAAGGATCAATTGTAGTTGTTTCACCACTTATATCTCACTTGAATGTGTCACCCCAAAATAAGTTTAGCAAATTACACAGAGAACAGATTTTAAACTAGAATACAAAGCCCCCTATACTTACGATGTGTAACGGACTGGAGCTCTAGGCCACACAGCCTGGGATAAGGTTCTCCTGCCCCCAGGCACCTGCTCCAGGGAGCAGCAGGGCAGGGATTCTCTCCTCTCTGCAAGCACAGGAGCTACCTGAAGCTTGTTAGACACACAGGTTCTCAAGTCCCCCATCAGCTCTAGGGGGAGGCTGAGGACGGGCAGAGACTGATGCAGGTGGGTCTCCAGGCTCACTGTGATGACACCTGGTCTCATCACCAGTAAGCGACGATGCAGGGGCCCCGGGGAAGACTCCAGTGAGAGAGAGAAAACAATTCAGCCCTTTTACAGAATTTTACCAGGGAAGGGAAGGTGTAAGGCACCCAATAAAGGAAAGATACAGGATATGTCATACACCCTCACCCCAGAAAGGGCCTGAGGGGCCAGCAGAAGCCAAAATCACTGAGCAGTTCTGTCATTAGTCTCCGCCAGGAAAGGCCACGCATGGGCCCAGTGCTTCTAGGAGTGCTGCCCCAAGCACCGGCCACTGAAAGAAAGCATGTGTTTCTGATAGTCAACCCACTAAGCACAGTGTTCAGTTTAGCGGACATACTTTTTCCCCCAGTGCCTGGACAGGACCCTTTTGGGGGTTCTTCCTTCTCAAGACATCCATGCCACTGCCCCTGGTGTGTGATCCCAGGCCAATGACTAGCGGTTGGAAGGGGGTGGGACCTGGCCCTGCAGGCGGGTGTCCCCAGGCCTCTCCAGTGTCAGAGTAGGAGGAGAAGGGAGAGAACATGGAGAAGAGCGTCCCTGGCAGGGAACTAAGAATTCTCTATCAAACCTGGCCGTCCCACTTGTTACAAAGCTATTTAGACACGGTCAAGTATAAAATGTTTTATTTAACAGTGTGTTACCTTGACTTAAAGTTTCTAAATATTTAGATAAATAGTATGTGAGCTGTTTGAATTCTTGTAGTGATTAGGGGGCAGGCCTAAAATCCCCAGTAGGGATAAATGTCCAGATTTTGAGGACTATGGTCAGTAGATTTATTTCCAAGCTGGGAATGTGCTATTCCAAAGAGACATCCATCCACTGGTTCACATGGAGCAGGCAGACAGCCTCCAAGTTCCTCAGGGGAAACATTACCCAACAGATCTCTAAAGTGTGAGGTTCAGGAAATAATGGCAAGTGCATTTTATAAAGTAATTTCTTAGTATGTAAGGTTTAAATTTTTTTTTTTTCCCCCTAGCCAGTTTGGCTCAGTGGATAGAGTGTTGGACTGTGGACTGAAGGGTCCCAGGTTTGATTCCAGCCAAGGGCACATACCCAGTTTACGGGCTCAATCCCTAGGAGGGGGCATGCAGGAAGCAGCCTATCAATGATTCTCTCTCATCGTTGATGTTTCTATCTCTTTCTCCCTCTCCCTTCCTCTCTGGAATCAATCAATCAATCAATAAAAAGTATTTTTTTAAGTTCATTTTTAATTGGTTCTTTTCACTCATCTCAATTTCTTAATATATTTCAAAAATTTCTGAGGAGAAAAGGGCACTGAAGGTAGAATGCCAGGTCATTTACCAGATTTCCCAGGGCACAGAGATGTTACTGGTCACACATGTGGCAGATGAGGATCCACCAAATGTTCTGAGCTCAGCTGGTGCCTAAGGCACAACATTCCTTCAAATGAGATGCCATCCTTATCCCGTGGGTCACAAAAGGGGAGAAAGAAGGGCCATTAAAGAATGACCAACATCACCACATATATCTTAGCTCTACTAAGAACGTGGGGAGTGGAGTGAAATGAATTTTCAGTATAATGAGGCTAATGAAGGAAATTAAAAAAAAAAAAAATGAAAGAAAGGAGAACCCAACAAGAGCCACATGTTGCTATGCAACAGAGAGGATGAGAAAGAGCAGACAAGTTAAAATTTTATTATGTAATCTCTCATGTGTTTTTGTGATAAACACAAAAACAAGATGGGGACTACTCTGATAACAACTTCAGTCTGAAAAAAAAGTGACGCAAACACTGAATAATCAGACTATTTTATGTCCTTCAAATTACAAAAGACTTTGACCACATATCCACAGTCCAAACCCAGAGAGAACACAAGTATTTTTTGAGGAAAAAATTCCTTTCCTAGTATTCAAAAAGTATTTGATTATTTACCTCTCAACACTTTTATCTGAAATTATCTCAGAAAAAAAAAAAAAAGGTATGTGATTGGAAAGTACTCAGCACACGGGCTAATTTCTAAAGAAAAATTTAAGGGAAAATTTCCATATGTAATAACCACAGCAGGACTGTTCACACCAAAATAAATGAGAAAAAAAACAAAAACCCAAGAAGTTTCTGTATTAACAGTTAGCTCCGGCAAACAAGGGCACTCTGGCCTCTCAGCACCCAAATTCTTATCCTGAGTTTGTTATCTGGGCAACTCAGAGGCTCACTTTCAAATGGTGTGTCAGTCTAATTCAATTGACTCATTAGTAATCTAACCTAATAATTCTAACCTAATAATAGAGTAATATGCAAATTAACCACTACTCCACTACAAAGCCAGGCCCACCAGCCAACCAGAGTGAGTATGCAAATTAACCCAACAAAAATGTTGGGTTAATTTGCATACACAGAGGGAGGGAGGAGTGAAGACAGCATAGAAGGAAGAGGGAGGGAAAATGGAAGGCAAGGCAAGGCGGCTGCAGGAGGGAAAGCACTGGCAGCGTGTGCAGGGCGGGTCGAGGTGCGCAGCCGTGGTGGCAGCGCACAGTGAGAAGCCCGCTGGAAGTCTTGCAGGAATATTCCTGCAACAGGTGCCTAGTGTATTATAATAATAAAAAGTTTTTATTAATCCTCACC
Source organism: Pipistrellus hanaki (assembly GCF_964339955.1). Lineage (NCBI taxonomy): Eukaryota > Metazoa > Chordata > Mammalia > Chiroptera > Vespertilionidae > Pipistrellus > Pipistrellus hanaki. The sequence goes on along the minus strand of NC_140512.1, from coordinate 12,404,027 downwards.
CAAGGATATTTTTTTTAAAAGTGGAAGGAAGGGGGAGAAACAGAGAAAGAGAGAAACATCGATGTGAAAGACACAAAAGTGGTTGCCTCCTGCTTGCTCTCCAAGCATGGCTGGGGATCAAACTTGGGACCCTTCAGTCTATGGGCTGACGTTCTATCCACTGAGCCAAACTGGCTAGGGCTATAATACAAAAATTTTAAAGAAAAGAAAAGCTTGGACTAGGTTGTTAGAAATGTTATAAAACTGAGATGATTTCTTTAATTATTTTTACTTAAGAACAAACGCTGATCTGTCTCTTCTGAATACAGCACATAACTGGCTTCAAGAAACATCTGTAGTATAAAAGAATGTCTCTCACATTTGAGAAGTACATAAGTCCATCTAGTTCCAAACCCAAGGGAAGCCCTGAATTACCTCTAATACCCCACAACTAGTGGTGCCCAATTTAAACACCTAACAGTCCAATTCAGGGACTCCTCTTTCCTGGAGAAGCATCTTAGCTCTCATTGCCAAATCACTTTTCTTCTATCAAGCCTAAATCTATCTCCCTAGGGTTCCCACATACTGGGCCTATACCCTGACACTAAGAAAAGTCAGATCCACCTACCACAAGGCAGCTGAGCCACCCACACTTATTTGAAGGCAGATAGCATGCCCTCAGTTCTCTATGCCAGCCAGGAACCCCCAAATCTCTCTTCCCTGCTTCTAGCCACCGCCCTTGAGTCATTTTTGGATCTCCTTCTACTTAATCCAAGGCTAATAAATCCATCTATCTTTACAATACAGAGTGCAGGGCTAAGAGAGATTTTCCAGAAATAGTTTGAGCATGAGTGTACTAGAGTGCATTTCTATTTTTGTAGTTGAGAATCCCATTAGCTAGTTTTGATGGCAAATCTCAGGGCCCAGTAAAAGTTAATTAAAGGCCCTGTGTTATTATCATAATTTTTTAATCTCCTTGGAGCTATTTCAGTGTTTTGATTTCTCAAGATCTTTTGAGGACCCCATTTCAACTGGATTTGAAAATTCCTCATAAACTACTTTGATGATAATTGCAACCAGCGACTTTATCCAGGAAACAAACACTAAATTGTTAAGCAAAACAGAGCCTGGGGCCAACCTCAGCATCTTCTAGAAATAGCTCCCCTGACTGATGTACAGCCATCTCTTATCTTCTACCCAATGACTACATCTCCTAACTGCTATTTAACACAACCAGCACCTTCTGTCTTGGCCAAAGTTGCTCATTAAATGTTTTGCTGAGGTCCCGACACATATTTACGACATTTCCCTGATCAACCAATCTAACGATATTTCAAAGAAAACATTGGCCTGGTCTAGCATGACATTCTTCCGGGTGAGCCCAGAGGGTCTTAGTAATTACTATTTTCATCTCATCATGAGAACACAAATAGACTTTCCTGAAGAACTGACTCCATCTTCTTCACTTGTTAATTTTCAGAATTCATTTTCTTGACCCCTTTGAAAGTGCAGAATGACATTCATCATCTTCAGTCTCCCAGTTCCTCACCCATGTTTTATGATTCTCGAAAATGTCTGATAGTGGTTCATGGCTACATTTGGAAGGAACCTCATTGCCCTGGGATAGGAAAAGCCTATCTCCTGGAAAGATGCTGCCACTCAATTGGCCTCCAACCTCCTTTGCCAATTGTGATCTTCATCCCCATACTGGTTAACAGGCACTCTTCTTTCTTTGCCTGCTTTCCCACTGTCCTGGATGCTTGTCTGAGTCATTGCTGCACCCTCAGTTCCATGTCCCAGATGAATGTTCATTCAAATAAACACATAATAGAAGAGCACACTTGCCGACACTGGTTTGGCTCAGTGGATAGAGTGTCGGCCCTGAAAGGTCCCAGGCTCGATTCTGGTCAAGGGCATGTACATTGGTTGCAGGCACATCCCCGGTAGGGGGTGTGCAGGAGGCAGCTGGTCGATGTTTCTCTTTCATTGATGTTTCTAACTCTCTATCCCTCTCCTTTTATCTTTGTAAAAAAATCAATAAAATATTTTTAAAAAAATACAAAAGCACACTTGGAAGTGAATCATTTTGCTTTCACTGTTGCAAGTCACCTCTGAAACATTAGTTCCAGGGAAGGTGCCTCCCCTTCTCCAGCTCCTCCTATGGCCCTCGGAGGGCATCAGCATGACCACCAGCCCACGCACTGAATGCGGATCAGATCAGTAAGTCTATGCCACACCCCTTTCTCATCTCCACGCTGTGTACTTTCCTTGCATCGTCTATACTTATGATTTAAACTCTAACCGAAGCAAAGAATTCCATTGGGACCTGTCTTTCTCACCCTTTGTGCTTTCTCAGGGAAGCTGTGCTTGCTCAATCTGAATGGCTTCCTTTAGTGACTGCTGATTCTCTTGCAGTAGTTTCCCCTTCAGAGTCTCCTGTTCTTTACCCAGGCCCGCCAAGAAATGTGGATCCTCGGTTTGACCCGTGCCTCTGTAGTTGATACTCTTGCCAATGTAAGGCATCGAGGGCTGGCCTGCTGGCTATTCCCACCCTGGAGAAGTCTCATTTTTGCCTCTCTCCATTTGAAGGGCTACAGCTTAACGTAAAACTAGAAAGTAACAGCAGGGTCAGGGATGGGAGCACCCAGCCTTGGAGTTTCAAGCTCCCAAAGTTATGCCTTCTCCTAGTGTTGTTTTCACCATATGTTTAATGTAATCAGTACTCGACATCCTTCAATGCAAAAGGCAAACACATGTTCTGAATGAATGTTAGCTTGAATCCTACATGGGCGTCTGACTCTCATCTGATTTTGATGAAGAGGTTTGAAGGTTGTAGTGAAGAGTTACATTTATTTCCAAGAGTATCCAACTTCCAAAAAATGTGAGGGAAAATCAAATCTGAAGCAGTTTCCCTTCGTGAGGTAAAAAGACTCTGTTGGGGAAAGGAGTGAGGTGGGTGAAGTTGGGAATGATAGAATGCGTACATTTAATAGTTAAAGAAGACCAAAGACCAAACCTTCTTCATATGCATCAAGCTATTTAGAGCAAGATGATTTGTGTATGGCTGAACTAATTATGAGTAAGTAGCAAAGCCACTCATTAATGAGTTTAGTGGCCTTAAATAAGTTTCTTTACCTTTCCTGAACACATGGTACTTGGTTTACAAAAAAGACAGGTTAAGCTATTTTTAAGATTCTACAATTAAAAGTGATCACAACTAATATCCACAAACTCGATGCTGGGGGGTTATGTTCATGCATGCTGAACTGCATCCCCATTCATCTGATTCACCATTCAGAAATGTATTTTGGTCAATCTATCTGTCTCCTTTATTAGGCATAGCGCTCTTAACCTAATCCATTTGTCCAAAACAGTGCCAGCACATTTGGAAAAATAGTGGTAATGATGGATGTATGGAACTACTTGCTGAGTGATACCCACAGATAGTAGTGCCACAAGGCTCTCTGTAGAGAAGTCCCCAGAGTGCCAGCCTGTGCTACCTTCCAGGGAAGAAGGAGAGGTTCTTGGGAAGGCAGATGGAGCACTTCAAAGGAGCTAATGAGGTTAGAGATAAGGCCACCAGAGAAGGCAGAGCCTGTATGAGACAGCTAAAAAAAACCTGCCAGAGGTTTGTCAGTTTCTCAAATAAGTTACATGTAGAATTACCCAGAAGGTTTTTATGATTAATCCTTACCCAAAGATATTTCCCATCGATTGGTTTCCTCCTGCACTAACTCAGACCAGGGCCCCGGCCGGGGAGGACCCTGCAACCAAAGTACATACCCTTGACCAGAATCAAACCTGGGATCCTTTGGTCTGCAGGCTGATGCTCTACCCACCGAGTCAAACTGGCTAGGACAAAGGGTTCAGTTTTAAGGATCTGAGGATCTGTGCACAACATACTGACTCTGGTTATTAATTCTGTATCATATTACATACTTGAAATTTGCTAAGAGTTCTTAGGTGTTCACACCACACACACCAAAAAAAGTAAGATAATGTATATGCTAATTCTCTTGATGGTATTAATCATTTCACAACGTATGATGGAATCATCACATTGTACACTTTAAATACAAAGAATTTTGTTCATCCATAAAGCTGAAAAAATAAAATAAAATTGAAATTCTGTTTTGTGTATTTTACCACTTTTTTAAAAAGGGAAGTTAAAAAAAAAATCAGCTGCAGTCCAGTGAATGAATCAGCCAGGCACGTGACCTTTATCCCCCTACCCCCTCCAGCTAGTCTGCACTGCTCCTGCCCATGCTTTCCAGCCGCCAAGCAGAAAGAATAAACCTAATGAGCTCAAGTGTCAGCGCAATATAAATTACCGCCACAGAGAAAAAAAGAGAAACAACTTGATGCATGGCCGGGGATCTAAAAGAGGAATGTCTACCATTGTTTGTGATTATGGATCACATCACAATCTAATAGCAATTTTTATTTAATCAATAATTTCCATGCTGAACAGACAGCCCTGTTACAGAGAATCGACAAGTAGGTACTGATAGCGCCAAGCCTTGTTATTAATCTTTCCTCCCCTGGCTTATCAGCCAAACTACTGTAAAAGGCGCCACGAGGCACCACCACCAAGATGGATTTTAGAAGTCACCTTTCTCCTCTCCCCTCCTTTCCTTTTTCCCTCTCCCGTAACATATCACATAACGTAGGCTCTACATTTATTTGAGTAACTTGGAGCTTGAGTGGCATAAAAAGGCGGTTCACATTAAGCAATTTCACAAATCAGTGGGACCTAGACCATCACTCAGGGTTAGCCATTATAGGCTAATAAATCATACTTCCTCTTTGAGTTGTCAATCGCCAAAAGGCCTTGTACAAACGTTGGCATCTGTAACTCGGTAAAGGCTTTTCATCTTGAAGTAAGATGCTCTAGACTGATAACAAGAATAATCCCCTCTTGATCAAAAAAAAAAAAAAAAATCTGCATTTTAGCAATTAAAGCTGCTGCCAGAAGTCAAATGGCTCCGTCCTAAGACTGCAGGAAAGTTTATCTCCTCTAAACACAAGCAGAGCGCAGTGAGTGCAGTGTTTCACTTGGTGTGACTGCTTTATCTTGTGCTGGAAAACCGCGCCATGTCTCACCAAGTGCTCGGCGAGAAAGGTTCAAGAACATTTGCTCCCTCCAGGAGAAGCCACCGGAATGGCCTAGTCTCCGTGGACCTGTGGTGAAGGGAGCTCTCAGCTCCTAGGTACACACCACGTGTGCTCGGCACAGAGGCAGCACCCAAAGAAGCACATGTCTGTGCAGGTGAAGTGGAGGAGCAGAGGAGACAAGACCCAGCCAGGGATGAATGGAAGGAGACCAACCACCTCACCAACAGAGGGCGCTGCACAGTTTTGTTTTGCTGATTGGGAAGATATTTTAGGAACCTGAGATGGTTTATTGGTAACTTGAGAGTAGGCACGCACACATAGCACACACACACACACACACAAAAGGTGATCATCACAATAAAATCCTCTCTAACTGGGCCCTGAAAAACGTGACTAGCACTGTAGCAGGTCTCTTCCAAGTCATCAGAGATCACTCCACTTCAAAGAGAAACAGTAGAATTGTAGGTAGTAAGGAGCCTGGGCCACACACACAAGAAACAAGGGTTCCGGGGGCAAAACCACCTCAGCCAGCCACCTGGAGCCTCCTGACTGCTCTCTGAACAACATCTACCACATCCACATTGGCTGTGAAAACTGTAATTGTAAAACATCTCCAAATGATGCTCCCAATTATTTCTAAAAATAATTTCTACTGCAAGTCCCACATCTTGACTCACCTCAGTCTATCACTGCCCCTCTCCAACACATGGTACTTACGGCTTCCAGGGCATTGCCAAGAGCCCACTCCATCTCTCTAACATGCATGCTGCCTCCATGTTCCTCCATCAGGAACAAGTGATTCCCTTTACTCCATCGGAACATAAGTCAGACTCCTAATCTATCACTCAGGTCACCCAGGAAACAGTGCTATGCTAACCTTTAATATTATTTTCCACTACGCTCTGCCTTCCAAAACACTTTGGTTTACCATAACTCCACTATTTTCCACTCTTCAACCCAAAAGATTAGGATAGGTCTGTGGTCGGCAAACTGCGGCTCTTTGGCCCCTTGAGTGTGGCTCTTCAAAATACCACAGCCTGGGTGAGTCTATTTTGAAGAAGTGGCGTTAGAAGAAGTTTAAGTTTAAAAAATTTGGCTCTCAAAAGAAATTTCAATCATTGTACTATTGATATTTGGCCCTGTTGACTAATGAGTTTGCCGACCACTGGGATAGGTCATTTCGCACTTATATTTCTAAGCCAAAAAAGTATCAAAAACACCAACCTTTTACTATATTAGCCACTATCATAGATAAAATTCTCCTATACTTTCTGCATTAATTAACTTTTAACTTCCATATGTCAGCCCCAACATATCCCTGCAGTGGTCTTTCCCTATTTAAATCCATCTCTTCTTTAAAGACCAGGTTCAAATGCAATCTCTACAAGAACTTCCTCTCATTCCTTCTTTTGCAACTTCAACTTACCTGTTTTCCCATAGCTCTGCCTGCACATCTTTAGTCCTCACAACAGCCCACCCTTTATCTCACTGAATAGCCTCTCCTGTACTAGTATGTTCCCCTTATGCAAAGGGACACACACAAAGTATCTATGTGTCAGGTTTTATTCTCCCCATCAGCCCCAATCCCAACCCAAGTCCATAGACCTGATATGCATGCGTATTTCCTTTCAGCACTATGCCTGCAATTTTCATAGTGGCCAAGAGGTGGTGATGTTGTATCAGTAGGTAAGATCAATAAGCCTATAGATGAGAGGGTACGACTGAATGAAAAACATACTTATATATACTCCTTTAAAGTCTTCTTAATCTTTATGTTCTTCAATTAATTAAGTTTACTAGTACAACTTCTTGTGGAGTCCATTCTTCCTTATATTTGAACTAGAATTCGTGCAGGTGGGGTTCCCTCGGCCTGGAGGAGCCATGGGAGGTTGGCCAGCTGCAAGAGGTTGGCTGTGGGAGCACTCTGACCACCAGCAGGAAGCTCCTGCATTGAGCATCTGCCCCTGGTGGTCAGTGCACATGCAGCAGTCATTTGGTCACTCAGGCTTTTATATATACAGATAATGCTGTAGCTTTACAAAGCACTTCCATGACATGATCTCATTTTGTCCTCATAAAAACATCAAATTTAACAACAGAAGTTGTAGGGTAACTTACTCAAAGTCAGGAACAGCTATTGGCAGATACAGGAATAGAAGATAAACCTCTAACATATAATCCAATGCTCTCTTCACACCCCAATCACTGATTAATATTAGTTTTACCAGTACTTGGGTCAGGTGTGGGGGTAAGTAGTTTAGTCTTTTGAGGTTATGCCATTGATAGTTCTATTCTCATGCTAACATTAATTGTTCTAGAAATGAAAATAAAAACCATCTCCGGCAGTGTTTAGCTAATCTCAGAAAAGCCTAAATGTCCCTGAATCTTCAAAAAGTCCTTGCATAGAAAATTGCTTTCTGTGCCTGGCGCTCTGTTTTATGTCAAAGCCGGAGTCTGATCTCCAGTCCTGCTGGCCATGATCTCAGAAGCTGATGTCTGAATGACTTCCCTTGGTCTGTGGGAAAAAAAAAATGATGGAATTTCTCCACCGAGACCTAGGGCCTGGCTGATGTTTGGCCTCATTGAGAACTACTAAGTGTCTAACCTTAGCAAATGCAGTTTTAAATTTAAGCTCTGCCAATTTACACACACACATGCATGCACACACAAGTATGTACGATATACATATACACACATGCATAAAAGCACACCACCTGCATATATATTAAATAGCCTTTTGCTAAGACTATTTAACGAGGATATTTTTTCTCTTAAATCTGATCAATCTAAAGTATACATCAGCAAGAGAAAACTTATCTTGAATCATAAATATAGTTTTTTGGTTGGTTGTTTTTCACACTGTAAGAGGAAAGGTATGGGCAGTACTGGGGGCAATGTTGCCCCTCAGGGGACATTGGACAATGTCTGGAGACGTTCTGGGTTGTCATGATGCGGGAGGGCACTCTTGCCTCCAGTGGGCAGAGGTCAGCAATGCTGCTAATAGTCCCACAATGGACAGGCCCCACAACAAAGATTTCCTGCCCCCATGTGCCCAGGGTGGGAAGCCTTGGTGTAGAACGATTATCAAGCAGAAGTCTCAGAAGGATGTCAGGACAATAGAATCCATAACAGGATGAGTCTCTGATGCTCAGCATAGCACAAGGGAGTGTAAGGAGCAATCTGAAGCCCAAGGAACCTCTCCAGTCGTTCTCTCTCATGGCTTCATGAACCGGCCAGGGGGGGTGGGGAGGAGGAAGGGTGCTGTAATTATTATTAAATAATTAATAATTACAGCATCTTGACGTAATTATTAATTTCATGGTGACATGCCAACCCATACACTGCCCAAATACCAACCTGGCAACTGGTAAATATCCTTACACTTTTTCACTTTTATAAGAATAGTCAGTATTCTAGTACGTAGTATTAATATCCTTATTTCACAGGGAGGGAATGTGCAGTGTCTAGGGTGAACAAGTAGGGCTTGCACTCAGGTCTATCAGCTTTGAAACACATTCTACTGTTGCTGTGGGAGAACAGGGGTAAGTCATGGAATTCTTTCAGATCGGGCGCTATTTTTTTTCTTACAAAATCATCACCATCACAATCACCATCATCACCATCATCACCACCACCACCACCACCACCATCACCACCACCACCACCACCACCACCACCACCACCACCACTATCACCATCATCATGCCTCAAAAGTTGACCTCCATGCTTTGCTTTGACCATAACCATATTTCCCACCTGTTTCTCAGAAGTTTTCTTGGGTAACCCTCATGCACTCTCTCTTCTGAGCCCCTAGCATCTCAACTACACATTTTTGTCTTCATTATATCCTGCCTCCTTCTGTTCATTACACTTTTATATTTCGTTCTCACCCCTCTCAATGGGAATGACCGGTCCTGGAGCACCTTGCCTAAGTCCTGCTGGCAATGTGCCCGCCTTCCAGCTGGGGCAGTGGGCAGCATGCAGGCTGCTCCTAGGCTCACTTCTGGTGAGCAGTTGTTGAGAGAATGCTGATCTACTAATGTCAGCTCATACTTTTCCTGATAAACAAGAGAGCACATCCTGCCAGCCAGATCTGCTATAGGCAGCTACATGTCAACAAAGTATGCAGCCCAATCCCTTTTGTATAAAGTGTGTCTTTAAAGACTATCCAATGGGACTAATTTTGGCAGATTCTTAAAGTTCACCTAAAGTACCACTCAGAACCAATCAATACGCTTTTGATAGGAAAATCCTCCCCAAATAGCAAAAAAAGTTACTTGGATGAAGAGTTTGATTAAATATTTCAGGGGACACATACCATGAAACATTTCAGGGGGTATAAAACAGCTCCGCAAATTTAAGGAAGTAACTAAGCCACTAATTACTCTGTACTAGATATATCTTATTCAAAATATTGATTTGTTACTCTTCATTTAGGGTGTTAAGGCACACTATAAAGGGAACATTTTAATCATTCAATTATTACCCAAAGTAATTAATATACCACCTCCACCCTCCCAGATAAATTAACCACAATTATTCTGGAGGGCACTTAATCTGCAGGGTTGGACTAGAGCCTGGGAAAGAGATGGCAAATATCTACCTCTTCATAACCCTACCTGGAGGCATCCATCAATTACTGGCTGCACATCCCCACCCCAGCTCCATGGCTGAAATGGAGTGGGGGTGGGTTGGGGAGGGGAGCTCATCACAGAACTCCAGGTGACTGCCAGCCAATAAGATGGCCCTTAAGATGAAATCTGTTTACCATCCCTATCCTGAGGACTATCCAACTCAAATCCTTCACTAGCTTTTACTAACACCGAGGACCAAGGAGGTGAAATGCCTTGGCCAAAACCCATCAGACAGACACAGACTGGAGAGCAGAATGGGGGCCTCTGCTTCAGTTAAGAGCATGTCCCAGCCCGGCAACAATGATTATTAAACAAACCTTAAAACTAACATGCAGAAGCCACAAAACCGAACAGTACCACTCCCCTTCCCTCCCTCACCCAACCCTGCAACACACAAATACATAAAACAAAGAGATGAAGTCTCGTAGGTCCTCTGTCTGTTTCTCATTAGGCCGGCCGCATGTGATCTCTGTTTGGCCTTGGATGTTGGGGACAGCATTTATTTTCACGGCTGTTTCACAGTATGATAAGTGAGAAAATAACATTCTAAAGGGTCAAACAGTTCCAGGGAGGCCATCCTGAGGGTCAGAGCAGAGAGGGAGCTGCCACTCAGAATTCCCGTGGCCCTGGGAGGCTTTCAGTGGTGGACCACACAGCCCTCCAAGGCCCCTGCTCAGTCTAATCTCCCGAGTGTCTTTATGGGAACGATTTCTGCAGGTGCAATTTAGTCCGTAAGTTTTGTGTTTTTTTTAAAGTGACCCTTGAGGCACAATTGTCAAAGAACGGCTTTGAAGTTGGTAGTTCTTAGTCTATATTTTACATGCAGTATTTCCAAATAATTGAAGTAAATTAACTATTAACTCCACGTAGGGAAAATAAGATCAAAATCTCCACTCATTCGTTTTACATCTTATGTGCACACAAAACTAATTTCAGCATCGTATCTGAGACCCCTATCACATCTTAGACTCGATTTTCTCTTAGGTAAGGATATACAATGCAACTTTAACACAGGGATCAAAATCAGATGGAAAACATTTAAAATGCAAATTTAGGATCATGATATTAATAGGAAAATAATGTCTTCGCCACATCTTAACTTTCCCCCTTGTTTGTCAGGATGCATCAATTCTTCACAGATTAGATGTGCTCTCTTTATTTATCTGAATCTCTACGCTATTAAAAAGAAAGCCCTTCATTTTCATGCTGCCAATGAATAGAATTTGCTTTCAAATGGTAGCAATGGTGATTATAACTGTATTCTTTCAATAAAGGCAACTTCAGCATGATTTTAGAGGTCAAAATTCACAGCACATGAAAGCATTTAAAATCCAAGTAGGTAGTTAATCGATGTACAAAAAAGTGAATTCTGACACCATGCTTGAAAGTGGAGGAAGGAATTCAGAGACCGAAATACCAGCCAGTTCAAGCTGGGGCTGATGTACCCACAACTCACGTTCTTTGCCATCCAGCCCCACTGCTGAGAGACACAAACCTGTACAGTGGAATAGCCATAGCCATTCTGCTGGGCATGGTGCAGTGAATAAAACTATTAAAAAATAATTTAACCTTTTAAAGACCCTTGGAAAGAAATTTTTATTTACTAGGGGCTCAGTACATGAAATTCATGCATGGGGCAGGGGTGTCCCTCAGCCCAGCTTGCACCCTCCCCAATCTGGGACCCCTTGAGGGATGTCCGACCTAAATGGGCAGTCGGACATCCCTCTCACAATCCAGGACTGCTGGCTCCCAGCTTCCCTCCCCTGTTGGCCTGGTCCCCACCAACTGCCCTCCCCTGCAGGACTGTTCCCCCGCCCCCTCTTACTACCCTCCCCTACTGGCCTGGTCTCCTCCAACTTCCCTTCTCTATTGGCCCTACCACCCCTAACTGACCTCTCTGCTGGCCTGATCGCCCACAACTGCCCACCCCTGCAGGCCTGGTATTCCCTCCTCTGTAGGCCTGGTTGCTCCAACTGCTCTCTCTTACAGGTCTGGTTCCCCCCACAACTGCTCTCCTCTGCTGACCTGGTCACCCCTAATTTCCCACAACTGCCCTCCCCTGCAGGCCATCTTGTGGTGGCCATCTTGTGTCCACATGGGGGCAGCCATCTTTGAAGACATGGCAGTGGCCATCTTGTGTCTTGGCGTGATGGTCAATTTGCATATTACTCTCTTATTAGGTAGGATAATTTGTTATTTCTTAAACCGATAGAGAGGGTTAGAAATAGAGGGCAAGGAATTGCAACGATGCATCAAACAGGAGGCATTAGGCACAGTGATTATACAATTCTTAGTCTTTCAGATCCTAGCACCCATGTTTTCAAGTATAATTAACCACTCAGCAGTGGTGACCACAATGAGGTGCACATTCTTCAAATTTATTCCTTTTCTCCTTTATAAAAAGCCTCTCAAAACACCTGGGGTATATACACAGTGTCATTCAGAAACAAAGCAGGCCAGTTTCCAAGAACCTGAGACTAATGTGTGTGCATGCTGTGTGCAATTCAGATTCTCGTTCACCCAAGATGCACTGACTGGCAGGACAGGATTAACACAAGAGGGACAGGCAAGAATCAGAAAGCCCTTGCACCTGTGAGAAGCCAGGCCAGAAGACAGATTTGAGTTGTTTTGCTGAATAATGAAAGCTCAACCCAACCACACAAAATAGAAATAATACTTTGAGAGCAGCTTATTCAACAAGTGTAAATGTAAGATTCATGACTTTTGTAATATATAATGCACAACAGCAAAAAGAGGGTCCACGTAACTTAGAATTGATGTAAAAATGTGGGTTTTCCATTTATTTGGGAATGTTAGAATATGTGCTTTCAGGTGTCAAGGGAAGAGACAGGGCCTGCATCTTAACAAATCAATAATAAATGCAGTCTTAATTAAAGGTACTTTAAATTAATTAAGATTTGTTCTGTATATCTCTCTTACATTCTTGTTGCCTGCTATTTTAACTGATACCAAGAGAGGAACAAACTACAACACAAACCTAGTTAATAAAAATATATATCTATCTTTGTAGCTTCTGGGCATAGAAGTACATTTATGACAGTTTTAATACTAGTTTGAGAGTAACTAAACCCAATTATAATGATCTTGCTGGGAAGAGAAATTAATTAAACATCCAGAGATAAAGACCCCCCAGCAGAAGTAGCAAACACACACAATTGGGAGAAAGACAGGGCCTTGAAATAAAGAGGAGGAGAAGGGAAAGGCAATATTTAGCCCATCTGTTCGGACAGTAATGGGACAAGGTAATCTTTTCAAGAGAACATGGAGTGCATTACCCTGGAAATGAGACTACCTGGCGGGCAGAGTCAGCCAATTCCCTAATTCTCCTTCAACTCTGTGATTTGCTAATGTGAAACATATGTCTCCCTTTTGCACTAAGTTCAAATGACTCTGGAATTCCAACCGTGCAGCTCAGCGACTGAACCAGAACAAGGGGAGAACTTGTCAGGATTTAAGAGCTTTCAGCAAAGCCCTTCAATTGCAGCCGGCACCCTATTCCACAGAAGGATATCAATTATAGATAGTGACTTGCTTTAGCAGGCAGTCGGGACTGTCAGACACTAGATAGACAACCATGAAGAATCATGAATCTTTCTATTAACTGTACGAGGGGGAAAAAGAATGGGCCATGGCTATAAATATGGCAGGGCATCAGAATGGTTTAACACCTTGCCTCTTGGTTGTATGTACCATGAAAATTCAACTAATTCAAAGAATGTCCTCTCGCCAAGGGAAGCCATAAGAATGGAAGCTGTTAATGTTTCCTGTTATAAAAATAAAATAAAATAAAATAAAATAAAAATAAAAATAAGTGGCTTTTGCAAGCGATATTATTTCCATTTACCATCAAAGTACCATAATTAGGCAAACTTGAAGTATCTACTCATTTAACAAAAAATAAAGCACCTATTCTATGCACCAGGCCACTGTAAATGCTACCAGATACACCCAGGAGTATGAAGGTGCTTTTATGTAATGCAAAGTAAAATCAGTTTAAAGACACGGATTTGGAATCTTCACACTTCACATCACAAGTAAAAAGGTAGCAAATAAGTGATATAAACTAATATCTTTATGCTGTTGTCAGTTACCAATTTTAATTTACTCAACAAGTTTATTTAATCATATAATTTATCAGACTAAAATTAATGTCACGCAGATAATATATTAACTTTCCTTCTAATTCTGAGATGAATTTCTTCTAGCTATTTGGAATTTTTTTTAAATTACTGTATTCATTCATGTGTTTATAATAAAACAGAAAACATGGTGGTCATTTAATTGATAGTATAAGCAACCTTCCCTTAAAACTACTCAGATCTGTTAGAAACAGCATCACTGCCCAAAACCTTCCAACACTGAGATGAAATACAAAAACCTGCTATATTCACTGGTTTGAAATAGCCTTCCTGTTCAGTAGGCAGCACAAAGTTTAAGTTTGTGCTGGCCTCTAGTCAGCACAAATTCCCTTTATTTCATTTTATTAATATATTTTTATTGATTTCAGAGATGAAGGGGGAAGAGAGAGAGAAACAGCAATGATGAGAGACTCGGCGATCAGGTGATTCTTGCACACCACACATTGGGAATCGAGCCCGCAACCTGGGCATGTGCCATGTCCTGGAATCGAACCACGACCTCCTGGTTCATAGGTTGACCCTCAACCATTGAGCCACACTGGCTGGGCCACCACAATTCCCTTTAAATGTACGCCTCCTATTGAAAGGTAGGCTCTTATTTCATTTCGACTTGATAACGGCTGACCCACAGTCACAGCACTCCTTGAGAACTACAGCGACTTATCCACAGACAAGGAGCCAGGAGACGGCGGCGTCTCTCACAAGGACATTTTATTTAACCAGCACTGCCAGTGTCTAGGTTCTGATGGCAGTTGTTACCAGAACAATCCCCTCATTTACATCGGGCACTCATTATATCGCTCAGAGTGTTCTTGGCACACTCTCTTTTTGGGGAATATTTCTCCACATTAAAATAAAAATTCAAAACCTCTTTCCCCCCTTTCATATGACGATGTCTGTGGTTTCCATTAAAAACAGTCAGCAAGAATAAAGGGCCATTAAATCAGGCTTGGCTTAAAAATAACACTTGCATCAAATTAAAGAGAAAAAAAAAATAAATGAAGTTCATGGAAAAATTTGGAAATATACCTTAATTAAAACCATCTGACTTTTCTGGTTTCTTGCTGTGCTGAGAAATCTATAATTCTTCCTATACCATTACGAGGAGACAGGATTGAAAAAGACACAGGGGGGTCAGGGGGAATAACCCTGCTGAGGTCATGTTAAATCCCCAAAAACAATCTGTACATAACCCATCTCAAACCCGGCAAATCATACATTTAACACGATAATGTAACTGCAATGTGTGAAACAGATTCCCCAGGACGGGCCACGGTGCAGAAGACACACTTCAAAGGCTCATCGTACCGCCTATCAGGCATGTGGGATGTGTGAGGAATTTGATCATTTCAGTGGTGAAATGGAGGAGCCATGGATCATTGAAAAACGAAAAGTTACTAGAAAAGAAAAGAGGGTGAGTGTGCATATGGAGGTTAGGGAGTCGAAACAAAAGCTGTCCTGTCAGATTTCCCATCAGATTAAAAGCTTAGGAAACTGCCCACACTTAGTAAACCATCCTCCATGCCTCCACGGGGCCCTGTCTTTCCGCACTGAGCATGTGCACTACCTCTTCTTTTTTCCTTGATTTTCTAAATGCCCTTCCATCTCCATTGCTCCTGGTCACATTTGCCTGGGAGACTCCGCAGGCCTGAGAGAAAAGTGCCAAATAAAATGAAACACTGGCAAAGAACACGTGGCTTATCAGGTATGAGAACTGGGTGGGGAGGGCTGCAGTATTTCAATCAGTACACAGGGGAATTACGAGGAAAAGATTTCAGAGCCTGGGATGGCAAGAGAAGGTGTAGTTCTCAATGGGACCATGCTACAGCTTCAAAAGCAGACATCATTAAGCACAATCCACATCATTGCACAATACACATCTCTTTTTCCATGGAATTATTGGGCTTACAAGGGTTGGCCTCAAGTCAAGAAATTGCTAATGGCTTGCCCGAAGCATCCACCTATCTCACACACAGTACTAATTGCTGAATAAAACAATGGGAGATTCCTGAGGTGCTGAGGGGTTGGGAGAGGAAAGTAGAATGGAGGGAAGGAAAAAAAAAAAAGGAATCCCCCACTTCTACAATTTTTTTCTGTTGTTACTCTTGGAGAGGAGACTCAAACTTATTATAGTTAAAGGTTAATAATAATTCATGTCCAGTGTACTATTACTCAATAATCATCCAAGTCACTAACTCAAAATAGTGTTCTCTGACTTACAGGATCAGAGTCATTACACTTCTCTATTGAAGACTTTATTGGATTTTACACTAAGCTTTAGCTGACTGCACAGGTCAAGCACCGGGGCTCCGAGTTCTCTTTATTCTCAGAAAGTCATAAAGGGCTCTCCAGTTCGGAACACTGTTAGCTAAGAAACTCGACGCAGGGCAGGGTCAGGGAAGCTGATCCCGCAGAAAGGTCACGTAGTTGGAAAACCCAGTTGGCAAGTCTCTCTCTCACTTACGTGCACCAGCTGCTCCTGGGTGTCAAACTCCCGTGTGCAGCCTTCCCAGTGGCAGTTGGTCTCATAGATGACTTCAGGCTCCTGCTTGCTTTCATCTTTGTCCCCTTCCTCCTTCACCAGGGTGGTTACTTCCGGCTGATCCTGATAGGCGAGGGGAAGAAAGAAAGAAAAAAAAAAATCAGACAATGAAAAAAGAAAAAGACAAAAACTTGATTTGGATGTTTTCCTCCGGATGCAAATTTTTCGGTGAAAATACACAATCCCGGGTCTGTTAACTAGTTTTTGTGAATGGAAGAAGTCAAACATATGGAATCATTTCTGTGTATTTTTTCACAGTAATCAAATACACCTTCAGAGATTATTCACTTTGATTAAGGACAACAGTCCAGACCATAATGATGATAAGAAGTTGAGGCAAATTCCGCTATTCTTGAATACAACGGTGAAAAAAACACAACCAAAAATGTCATCCCATAAGAGAAGCAATTAAACTAGGTGATGTCATCTTTACCCAAAAGATCAGTCTTTCTCTTTTGGTTAAATTCTTTTCAGTATATTAATTTATTTATTCTCATATTTTGGAATCCAGGAAAATGATTACCAGTAATTCTAGTTCTGCTTTCCTTGTCCTTGGGGGCTGCTCTTAAGAGAGGCACTTTGTGGATTTTATAGGGATAATGTCTTCTTCTGATGTCCAATGATGCACTCTCTGCCCCAGAACCATGGCATCTAATGCTTGGGGACTGGGGGGGGGGAAGGGATGGGTACAGTCTTTCCTGGTCTTCTAAGCAGCTTTGTAGCAATTTAAATACAAATAATTTCTAGAATTCTGGGAGACAATTAGGTGTGTAGATTCGAGTTCTAATTTGGGGCTAGATGAGAAAAACTACATAAGCACTGAGGTGTGACCAGAAAGGATATTGACTAGCAAAATGCAAAAGGATGAATTTCAGAACCAACGGCACCCATTCATTCTATTTTCAAAGAGCTTGTCACTAAAACAAAAATGTGGGCTGCAAGACCTGGCCTGAGGTTTGGGCTGAAGCGGCCTGGCCATAGCAAGATCCAGATTCTGTGAATGTCCAGATTCTTGTCCAACCCCTATTTCTGGGAATCAATATTCCTTGACCTCTTTCCTGTGTCAGGCCTGGGGACCCCAGGAGGTGGGAAACACATCTTAAAACGAGGCTCAGAGGACCCCATCCTTTCAGGATTGGAGTAAAGGACTGGAATCTAAGTAGCCTTAGAATAGGTTGGTTGTGCCTGATCCCTCCCTGTTTCCCAGTCTCTCTTGGCAAGTGGGAAGTGGCAAAATGAGAATAAAAACATGACTGGTATAGAGAACATCACTAGCTCTGCCCAGCTAGTAATGGTTTAGGACCAGGAACTCAAAATTCAGGCCCAAGATCAAGATTAGGGACTGAAGCCCGGTCACATCAATGGTCAGCAACACATAAACCCAACCACTTACTCGAAGAATCATAGTTTATACCTCACACAGCTTCCTGCACTTGTTGTGTTTGCTTCTGAGCCAGAAAAACAAACTGAGTGCATTTCTGTAGCTGGCCTTCTGCCAAGTGCAGAGCCCAGGCGCCTCACCTGCTGGCCCCGTGGCCCCGGGCTGGGGAGGTCCTCGGCCGGTTTGATCTTGGATCGTTTGTTGTGCATCAGGTCGCCAGTGCTGCTCACCGCAGACTCGCTCGTGGGCTTGTTCTGCCGGTCACCGTTGCAGAAACAGAGACAAAAAGTAGGTTGTGATCAATGAGCAGGACCATTGCTAACACCTGCAACTTGAGAGAAACAGGCTTGTATGGCACTGGAACAACGACTCTGATGATGTTCCAACACCGTGGTAACAGAAAATACATTCAGGAGGGAGCTCCTAGTTTTATGAGTATAAACTCCGCAGGCCAGCGGTCGGCAAACTCATTAGTCAACAGAGCCAAATATCAACAGGACAACAATTGAAATTTCTTTTGAGAGCCAAATTTTTTAAACTTAAACTTCTAATGCCACCTCTTCAGAACAGACTCACCCAGGCCGTGGTATTTTGTGGAAGAGCCACACTCAAGGGGCCAAAGAGCTGCATGTGGCTCTCGAGCCGCAGTTTGCCGACCACAGCCCTACACTTTCAAATGCTAGAAGAGTAGCCATGGCCAGTTTGGCTCAGTGGATAGAGCATCGACCTGAGGTTTTTGATTCTAGTCAAGGGTACATGCCCTGGTTGGCAGGCTCAATCCCCAGTGGGGGGCATGTAGGAAGCAGCCAATCAATGTGATTCTCTCTCTTCACTGATGTTTCTCTCTCTCTCTCTCTCTCTCTCTCTCTCTCTCTCTCTCTCTCTCTCTCTTCCTTCCTCTCTGAAATTAATAAAACTATATTAAAAAAATAAATCAATGATGTCTTACCATATAAAGAAAATAATAATAAAAAATAGTAAAAAAAAAAAAAAAAAAAAAAAAAAAAAAAAAAAAAAGCTAGAAGAATGGAACTAGGGACTGAACTTTAACAGGTTCCAAAGGAACAAAGCTGTGAGGAGGGTAGGAAACCAATACAAACTGTTTGCCAAGTTCTTCAATCAGCTGCGCCTCTCGGCACGATCCGTGTGGAGAAAAGAACAGTTTTATTCGTGCTCTGGAGTATCACACAATGTTAAGCGCCCGTGGACTGTGGCCAAATGAGAGCCACACATTCCCGAATGCATTTCTATTATGGGGTGGGGGAGGGTACAGACAGCACCGGCTCAGAGTGAAGCCTCATCAAGCAGCCACATTTCCACTGGTGGAAGAAGCTGCTGTTTTTTGGAGGAGCACATGCACCGCATATTCATTCAGCCTGAAGACCACAGCCCTGAGTTTGCAAGACAGGCTGCATGGAGTAGGGAAGTGCTGAGGAGGCCAGGGCCCTGTGCCCATAAGAGCCGGCGCGGTGGCACAGCTCTCCTCTACGATTACCAAGACCGACCAGCTCATCGAGCTGTCTCTCTCTCACCTGTGAGGACTCCGAAGGGCCAGAGCTGACCTGGACAGGGTTCAGAACCGTGGGGATCCCAGGAATAGGCCTCTGTGTTGGGAATGTTGGGGCAGGATGGATGAGCGGAGGGCTGTGTCCGAAGGCCGAGCCTAAGCTCTGTTGCCGGCTTAAGATCTGCTGGTGCACGTGGAGCGACACAGGCGCAGAAGGGTAGGTGAAGCTCAGGGCAGGGCTGCGTGGGAGAAACGAAGAGCGGGAGACCACCATTACACGGAGCCTGGGGACCGGTGCAGCAGCCCCTGTGGACACCTGGACAGCTGGCTGGACCACCTCAAACCATACCAGGTCCGTCTGCTTACACTAGAAGGTGAAAACAATGGCTGCCAAACATCTTGAGAACTTCCAAGAGAAAGATGGCAGGACACGCCTGTGTGCACACACACACACACACAGACCTGAAATAAGATCCAGTAAAACGAAACAAAAGGCAAGGGCTCAATAACAGCTATTTATTGCAATAACAAACTTTATATATATATATAAAAAAGAGAGAGAGAGAGAGAGAGAGAGAGAGAGAGAGAGAGAGAGAGAGAGAGAGAATGGGTGACTACAAGCTTTATAGTCCTTTTATTGGCTCTCCGTCCCATATGTTCCAGTGCATGGAGCAACGCCTTTAATCTTGGCTCATGCTGTGTGCTTTCATACGTCTCCCGATCTTATTACAAGAGGAAAGAAAATCAATTGGTTAAATGTGTTTTGAACACAGCGCTTGTCATATCACTCATTTGTTTGTAAAGATGGAGAGCTTGGTTCATCCAGAATGCCACCTAAAGGACTTCCATCAGTGCCGTCTGGTTACGGAAGCTGATGGATTAACCTCTCCTGGGCGCAATCGGTGATCAATGGGCTCTGATGGAGGAATATTCCAATGGGAGGGAACAGCTCCCTCTCCCAGTTAAACAGCATTAAATGTCTATTAAAGCCCATTATGCATGCTAATGCCTGTCACCGCTTTATTATGCCACAGGATTTCCCAGGCTGCAGTAGTTTTCAGAAACAGTGCTATTTCCTAAAGACTTGTAGGCAGTGCCAAATTATCTTCCATGCCAGTGTAGTTTAGGAATCAAATCCTCTTAAGAGAACGAAGTGCCCTTGAGGAATTTTGTCAATGGCTTAAAAGCACGTAAAAATTATAAGTGCATTCATGAAAATGTCTTTCTTGAAAAATAATCAGTGGAAAAAAATATGTATCTCTCTCTCTATATATATATTTCCCCCATCCTGCTGTGTAATACTCAGGAAGAATCAGGATTTCTTATAATGTCAGAGGTAGAATTCATGCAAATTTACAATCTGGTGGGTTAATTACTATTGCTGTTAAGCACATTAACGGAGAATATAATAATTACGATAACAAAATTCAAACCATTTCAACAACTTTAAGCAATAATTTCGAAGATATACTCTGTTCATTAATGTGACTCCACATTTTGCCTATTTGATTACAATCTATAAAAGACGACTTCAATGGGATTACATTACTATTATTCCTTCAGAGAACCTCACATTACAATAGCTTGCCCATTTAAGGCCAAATATCATTAAGAATACCCTAGGAGAATTTCACCAGGCTGGGAGGAATTCTCCTTTCATTCTGTATTCTATTTCTGTAATAAAGGAAAGCAGAAACATGGTGAAAACAGTCATTGTTCACAGTAAGTTAGGGAGAAATCAGTAATAATATTCCGTTTCTGCAGCACTATAGTTTCTGCCAGTGTTTCCGAAAGCAACCATGAATGATTACAGCAAGACTTAGCGAAGGTAGCTGTGCGGATGATTGATAGGGCGTTAATCAAAAGATGCATATCTGCCTCAGAATTTGTTCACAAGCTTTCTTCTAATAGCTGATTTCATGTTCACTGAGCTCTATGCCAGTTTGTCCAATTTATTTTTCAGTGTACAAGCCATTCATCAAAAAACACAATGATTTAACACACACCCTTTCCTTTTGGTGAATGGGTATTACCAAGTGTAACTACCTTACTCTATTCATTAAAAAAACAAAACAAAACCAAAAAGCCCCCTTCATACATACATTTCCAATTTAACACAGACTTTGCAGAAATCTCCATACACCTGTCCAGAGTTTCCGGAGCCTATGCTATCGGGGGTGGGGGATGGGGTGGAGGAAGGAGGCTTGGGATGGGGCCCCTGCAGTCACTTACATTCTAATTCTAGAAGGCAGGATATTTGGGGGCTCAAAAAGTCAGGACCTAATGAAGAATCAAGACTATTAAATAATACATTTCACAAGGCAGAAACTGCACTCATTTTACAATGAGTGGCCGAACAGGGTGAGTAGTTTTACTTTTTGAAAGATGCAGCAGAGAAGACGGAAGAACAGGACGAAAGCCAGTCGTGTTGAGCTGCACCTTCTCGGACTCCCGAAGACACACAGGAAGGGGATGCAAAAGCTCACAACACATTTGGGCAACATTCTCTTTCTGGGCTGCTATTTTGCTGGTAAAGCCAGGTGACAGGAATAAACATTCTCTAAAACCCATGTCAACCGTTAAGATTCCAAGAGATAGAGAACGTACAGAAGGAACGGGTGATTTTCAGCTCTCGCTGCTTATTCTTAAGAAGCCAGCAACAGAAAACGTCCCCTCCGTGAGACACATACGGAGGCCTGGGCTCAGACCAGAAGGGCCGGTGCTGCCGTTGGCTCCTCAAGGTGCTGAGATTACAAAGGCTATTTAGAATGTGATCATGGAAGAGAAATTGTTGACTGTCACAGCATCAGGGCACGGTTTTGAGAGCCCAGGCTCCTCTTGCTCTCAGAGCAGACAGTGGGGTTCTGGATCAAGTTCTGTTAGGAAGCAGCAGAGGGTGGACAGTGGCTGGGCAAGGAGGTCCCCCCTCCCATGTGTATGCAAAGAACCTCGAGGACTTCCTGCTCTGTGACCCTAACTGTTGGGGAGCTGTCATCCTAAGAAGCTCTGCCTCCTGAGTCTCTCTGCACACAGTACTTGCTGTGTCTGTCCTGGAAGTCAGCATGGCTGCTTCCTTTTGATCACTCTGCTCTTAGCTTAAATGTCACCTCCTCAGAGAGGCCCCCGGAGACCAGTGCCCCCCTCTGCAGCACGTGGCCCAATCACTTTCTATTGTTTGACACTTTCATTCTCACAGCAGCACAAGGCACTCTCATAGTAATGTAAGGTCTAGGTGCGGTGGGGGGTGGGGCTAGCGGCTGGTCAGTCTTGCTTCCTGCTGACCCCTGTGACCCCTGGTGCCTGGAACACTGCCTGGCACATAGCAGGCACTCAACTCTGAGAGGAGTGACTAAACTGCTTCCACATCGTATTAATATCCAGTTGCCACTAAAACAAATTTCTGCTAACTTAGTGGCTTAAAACTACACACGCTTATTATCTCACAGCTTTGGGGTCAGTCTCCAACAGGTTGGCAGGGCTTCATTCCTCTGGAGTCTATAGGCACCTTGCCTCTTCCAGTTCCCACAGGCTGTTGGCAACCTGGACTCGTAGTCCCATATGGCTTTGACCTTCTCCTCTCCCTCTGACCTTCACCTTCTTCTTCTTTTTTTTTTTTTCTTTTCTTTTTTTAAATATTTTTTATTGATTTTCTACAGAGAGGAAGGAAGAGGGATAGAGAGCTAGAAACGTCGATGAGAGAGAAACATCGACCAACTGCCTCCTGCACACCCCCCACCGGGGATGTGCCTGCAACCAATGTACATGCCCTTGACTGGAATCAAACCTGGGACCCTTCAGTCTGCAGGCCGACGCTCTATCCATTGAGCCAAACCGGTTTCGGCTGACCTTCACCTTCTGTCTCCATATTATAAGGATCCTTCTGGTTTCATTAGGGTAACCTGAACACTCCAGGATAACCTCCTTATCTCAAAATCCTTAACTTTGCACGCACAAAATTCCTTTTGCCACCAAAGGTAAGGTTTATGGGTTCCAGTGATTAAGACAAGCACATCTTGCCCAGCTGACGTGGCTCAGTGGTTGAGCGTTGACCTATGAACCAGGAGGTCATGGCTCAATTCCCAGTCAGGACACATGCCTGGATTGCGGGCTCGATCCCCAGTGTGGGGCATCCAAGAAGCAGCCAATCAATGATTCTCTCTCATCACTAATGTTTCTCTCTCTCTCTCCTTCTTCTTCCTTCCTCTCTAAAGTCAATAAAAATATATATTTTTTAAAAAGATATGCACATCTTTGGAAGTCATTATTTTGTCTACCACACTCAGAATTGTTTCAAAGAAAAACTTTTTTTTCTCTGAAAAGTACAATTTGACAGCATGTCTGCAAAACAGTATGACATAAAACAAAGCTCGTGACTAGATTCACTTCTTGTTACAGAACCTCAGCAGCTGATATAAATTTTGTTGATTACAGAGGTCAGAATTTTTAAAAAGTAAATTATATCTTTAGAAGCCCTAAAAAATTTTCCTAGAGGGTTCATGCACTTATTCCATCTCTCTCTAGATTTATAGAGTATTGATACTGTTGAAAATTTGTCAAAATCTCTGTCTCCTTGAAAGAAGGACCGAGTCTAGTCTACAGGTAGGTCTATCAGAGCTTGCACTTCCACTCACCCTATTCTTCCTTATGGGTCGCTTAAGTACAGATTGACTTTATATTCTGGCTTCTAAATTCTCTTCACTCAACATTCTATAAAGTATAATTCAGAAAACTATTTTTATAGTTTTCACTTCTTTTCTACATGACTACATGAAAGATGGGATAACTTAAAAAACACAAACATTTGTAAGAATGTGACTTATGACTGTTAATCTATGTCTAGACCATAAAATCTCTAGAAAGAAAGTGTCGGGTGGCCCAGACCTTTCTAACAATGCACTAAGATGGTCCCAGGCCTCGAAGGATAACAATCCAAAAGCAAGTGTTACGGAGAAAAAGTAAAAGAAGTGGCAAGTTCCGAGAGGTCTGAGGAACTAGGGTTCAACAGTCCTGAGTGCGGAGCGTTATAATGTGCACACGTGCCCCCAATGTCCCACACAGATAGGTTGAACAGCCATACTGGAAGAGCTTCTAGAGACTAGTGTTCCTTGTAAAACCTTTTGAAAAACACTCTTCAGAGACAACATTTATAAAGCTAGTATAAATTAACCCAAATGCCAATTTGCCCTTTATTTTTTTTAGAGAAGAAAAAAAAAGGTGGATTTCAGATCCCTGACTATGTGTGTGGTAGCCTCATCACCAAATATAATTTGTATCCCTCAGAACAGATGAATGGTTACAGATTTTTGTTTGATAGAATACTTTAAAGAGGCATCCCACTGCCTGTGGCATCATAGCACAGAGTTCTTTCTGAGCACATCTAAGTCAAGATAACTACTCACAGTCACTTCCCCCTTCAAATTTAGCTCAGAGATTAGTTAAAAGAGAGTGGGAGCCAGTTGTTCTACTTCCAAAGATTTACAATTCAAATTCCCAAACTCTGAATCTTTAAGAAAGTTTTGATATATTCTATTTCTTAATATCACAGTTAAGAGCACTGTAACACCTCACTTGCCTAGATAATTTCCGTCTTGGGATCTCAACAATTATCCCCAATTAGGTTAAAATCTGGGGTATAAGTAGAAAGTAAGGATGCTATGTAACTACAACAAATGCCATCAAATCCACATACTGTATCATTCATTAATTCAGCAAGTTTTAATCGAGCACTTTCCATATATCTCATTTAAATGTCCATGTTGTAAAATAATTATTTGTAGCTGGAAAGTTACGTATTAATTGACATCAATACATAAAACTTTGAAGTCTATAATCACGTTTGACTTTCACAAGAAACATTATTTTTTTCCAACCAAGGAAGTGATGTGAGTTCAACATTAGTACAGAAACCCTTGTGGTCAATCTGTAAATAAAATCTCTATTTAATTCCTAGAATGATATCTAAGTGGGGACACTTAACAGTTCATATATTAGAAAATAATTAAACATTTATTCAGCCCTACTATGTACCTAGGCACTTCAAAGTCATCCAGAGTCAAAGAAATAAAACCCAGTTAAAATAGCATATGGAACAAGACCATAACGTGTTTAAAAATCACTTTAGGAATTCCATATGTGGAGCGGGCAGGAAGGGAGGGACTATGCTGGGCAACTTAATGCACAAGAACCGCAGCAGCATAATTTGGCCTACTGCAGCCCTTTATGTGGGAAGAGTAAAGAGCGTTGATTACAGTATTGAAGAGATCTGTTTTCAAATACAAATTAAAAACAAACAAACTGAGCAACCATAAGAAAGATGGCAAGAGGCTGGATCACCCAGCCACTGCACACTTAAAGGTGAAAGGCTCGATTTTATAGTTTAATGACTTCAATCCACGTGGCATTTTTAACGCTTCTTTAAGATAATAGTTTTCCCCTTAGAGTTTCCATGGAGATCTCGCTTCCACAGAGTCGAGGTGCTAGGGGTCCTTTGCATTAATGTGCACTACATGTGGAGAAAGGGTGAGGGAGGCCGTGGTAACTGAGTAATACTCCCACATTTTTTTAATATTTGCTTCAAAAGAGAGGATCATCGGTTTGCTGGTTCATCTCTGGGACCCCAACATGACAGGGTGGGCCCGACCGAGCTGGCCAGGCCCAAGAGCTAAGCCGCAGCAGAGCCAGAAGTAGGTGGGACTGGGAAGGCCCCATCACGAAGGCGCCATCTCCTACCCAAGGGGAAGCGTAAAGAATACGTGGCCCCTCTGGAGTCTTAAAAAAATGTCTAGTTTTAAATGTAAAATCAACTCTACCTATAAAAATTTTTTTTTTCAATTGCCCTGGTTGTTAAAATTTCATTCAGATGTGAGTTTTTAAAACACCCTTAAAAGAAACTCATGCGACCCCTTTATGATGTATCACTGTAGGTCAGGGCATGGGATAAGAAGCTTCATGCTGCAGAAAAAGCCCATTTTCTGAAGCTGAAGGATCCAATGCCAACATTTACTTTTCAGTATCTCATCTCTCTCCCAATGGTTTGCTCATGAAACCAGCTTCGGAGGTGAAATCAGGCAACAGGCAACACCGGGAGAACATGAGGGCCCCATAATCTAAGAAACCGACTTCAAGAGGAGTAGAGAGGGGAAGGGGGTGGGGGAAGGGACGAGAAGGAAAATTCTAATCTAAACCAACTCTGTGGCTTTGTACTAATGAGGCCATCCACTTTCTGGTTACAGCTGTGGAATTTATGGCACAACCACTGCCATTCAAAGTAAGGCCAGTTCTTTCCAGTTTTGCAGAGAATGGGCGGACAGCTATTATTATTGGTGTATGGGTAAGTTAGGGACACGCTTGACGTGCATGTGCTGATACCTGAAAAGAACAAATAAATAAATAAGGCTTCCACTTCCATCCATGAAAGTTACCAGGCACAACATTTCCTAGAAAAACAGGCAGTCTCAACAGACATAATGAGCACACAAAGGCCTGTATGCTCACAACACAAGGACGACCCGAACGTTTCACTGAGAAACACACACTTTTTGAATGATGCTTTAGATAGAAATTCATTAGGTTTTACATAAGCAGAGTGTTCTAAAGGCTTTAAAAGTTACTTGCCACTCAACAGCCCAGCAGACACACCCTCCAGGATTATAAAGAGCAGTGACACTTTCTCCAATGAGATCTGCCTTGAAGCACTGGTTAGGAAAACCACATTAGTACAAGCATAACATAATCTTTAAAAACATCATCAGATACTATTTCTCTGTTGTAAATGGTGTTTCCTGCCAATCCTTTCAGTTTAGAGAGAAGTATGGCCTGGGGAACAGTAAGAAAGAAGGTGGAGAGATTAGCGACAGAATATGCACAGCCCATGGGCACAGACAACAGTGAGGTGATAGCCAGATGGGGGAAAGGTGGAGGGCTGGGTGGAGATGAGCAAAGGGCAGGGGTGGAGGGGGAATGGGGGACATGTGCCACAGTGTCAACAATTAAAAAAAATAAAGAGGAAGTTCAAAGTTGGATTCATTAGATTCTGCCCCAAAAGTAGCTGAGTGCCTTTGCTTCAGCCCACTAACCTCCCCAAGCATCAGCTCCCTCACCCCAAAAACAATGCCGCCTCCTGTTCTTGTTCCTGGATCTGTGGTCCAGGGCATAGTGTACAGCCTGGTCCCTGCCCACCTCCAGCCGCATGTTTTGGTGTAAGTAAAGCCTTCCCTGTGTTGACTGCCATCGGAAGCCCTGGGCTGCTGACGGCCCCTCATCCATCACACTTCCCACTCAGGGCCTCACCTGCTCCACTCACTCATTCATGTCTGACCGGAAGCTCCTCCCTTCTGTGGGTTCTGTGGGAGCGCCAGCCATGTCTCTCGTTTATGTTTGTAGCCTCCACGACCAGCCCAGTGACAAGCACACAGATGAATATGCAGTTAAGTATTTGGGGAACAAATAACTGATTGAATGAAGTAATATATGAAAGTAATGACCACATCTGGGAATAAATGAAAACTACCTTTTTTAGTTAAGATCTATCACCTTCACTGATCCTGGGGGGAGAAAAGGTTGTCATGTGATCCTTAGAAGATGTTCTCAGAGAGCTTTGAGGACATTGGTAATTTGGCGCTGTATCCCTCTATTACTCAGTATCTCCTCCCCCGCCCCACCCCCTGCAACTCACTTTTGCATTGTCTCTTCAACATACAACAAGGTGTAGACTACAGCAAGGGTGCAGAACCACCTTGCTTTGGAGGCCAAGCTCATTCCTATTCTGCCTCAGGAAGTGGCAATGGACCTGCCAGGTATGTCCTCACTCCTGTTGTTGGAAAGGGCTGATTGATGCTACATGAAGCAGAAAACACAACCTGCTCCCCCTTACCAGGCAGAGCTGGTCAGTGCTGAAAACAGAAACCCACACTGACTTCCACTTTTGATGTAGCTCTGGGCACAGAGCTCTCAATGGCACTGAGGTCTCTATCCTGGCCATGCCAGACCTAAAACTACTAAGGATATGAAACCATCTTCATTTTAGCCATTAAACTGAAAGTGAGAAATGAGTGTGTTACTAATTTCTTTATTCTATTTATGTTTGCCCTGCAGGAAATGAGACCCATTTGAAACACCTCTTCCAATGGCAGTTCAATTTCTAGGGACAGGAATTAGCAGAGAAAAAACTATTTCTAATAACCAGGTATGAGTCAGTTTTTCCACTACAGAACTATAATCAATAACAGGGGCTGGGATAAAAAGATTTGCCCTATTCACAGTCTTTATGAAATGAATTTCATCATAACTGAATAACTACTATTTCTATATAGTGGGCTACTGACTAGAAGTCTACAGGAAAAAAAATATTTTGGGCCCAATAATTGGATCTGGAATTCAGTATAGTGACCTTTGATCTGCTTCCTGGGTCAGGCCTCATGTCCTGCTGCTGTATCCGTCCTCACCGGCATCCAGTACTGCAAATCCAGGTGCAGTCCAGAGCTGATGTTTTATTAAAGAAAACACGTAACCACTTCAGGAAAATACATACCTGATTGCACTTGCAGATAAGTGACCATAGGAGCCACTTGCTGAAGAGCTGCTGCGGGAATTATTGAGAATTGTGACCAAGGAGTTGGGAGACGTCCTTATCATGGTCTGAAGGTCAAAGCTATGATCGGACAGTGGTGATATAGACAGTGTGCGTTTTCGGTTTGGCCTGGCTGACAGCCTGGGGCTGGGGAACCTGGTGCCTGTTAATAAACAAAACAGAACCCGATTACCTGCCGTACCTGTTATTTATTGCCGCTCGCCTGCGTGGAAGAAATGAAGGATAAGAAGTGGCAACTTCCGATGACAAGTACCTCTCCTCCCACTTGTGATCTACTGGCTACAATTGAGGAAATTAGGGAGAAATATTTATCTTCCAAGGGCTTACCTCAGGGGAGCTCTGTTTATTAATGTGTAGGCAAAATGATAAATTGCTAAACAAAAGGGAAAGACTTTTATGTGTTATCCCTCTCATTTCTAGTGATTTATGAAGCTGATGGCTGCTTAGATATTCCCGTCATTAATTCACCACAAGCAACACAGACAGTGGTTCCCACAGCTACACAACACACACCACCCGCCCAACACGCATCACTTTAAGGCAATGAGCCAAAGGAAAAGTGAGTTAAAGTATCCTAAGATAAAAGATCCAGCTTGGTTATACACTCGTTTCCCCACAATGCCTGTAGTTATCTGATTTATTTCTTAAAGCAACTGCTAAAATATATTACCCAAATTAATGGTTTCTCAATTGGGGGGCAATATTGTCCCCAGGGGTCAAATGACAACATCTGGAGACATTTTGCTTATCACAGCTCATGGGGTGCAACTTACATCTAGTGGGAAGAGGCCAGGGATGCTGTTGAACACCCAGTGATGTGTGGGACAGCTCCCCACAATAAACTGTCTGGCCTCACGAGTGCTAAAATCGAGGAACCCTGCCCTAAACTCCCTATAGCCTAACGACAACATGAGTCCCAAGAAACGTTTAAAATTTTGGGATGTAGTTTGTCTATACAACCCCAGTAGGCATTATAATGAGATTTGATAAGTCTATTTTAATTCTCTGGACTTATTAATTATCTACATTAGAATGTTTCACCTTCAAAAAGATCCCACCCATGAAATTCTAATCTGGAGGTGAACAAGTCACAATGTAAAGGCATGCCAACTTGTTAACCCTTCTTAACTGGAGAGATAAAAAAAATAAATGCCCATTTACCTTCAATTTGGTAGATATTCGAGATCTAATTCTCAGGGCATAGCTATGCATGTGGTTCACAGGCCCGCTCCTGCCTTTTCTAAGATTACATTTATATTACAGTGTCATCAAAATAAAGTTTAATGAAAGAAAGAAAACATAAGATCGGGAGATAATGGCAAATAAAACATGATTACTTTGAACTAACAATGGAGGATTTCTATGTCATAGCATGGAGATTCCTGGTTAGATGGACAAGGCAATTTTATGACACCCAGAAAACATAAGTAAAAGCTAAGTCTTCTTTATATAAAGAAATCTAGGCACTTGGTCTCTGGAAAACCCATTGGAGTATTTTCCTCATCAGAGATGGACCTTGACACAAGACCACAATCCAACATGCTTTAATGCAATAACATAGAATAGGTGAATAAAAAGGCCCTACAGATAATATTATAGAAATAAATAGAGATATATTTTATAGTAAACAAAAAATAAATCACAAACTGGAACTTAGTAAGTTAGTACCACCACCCATGTATAAAACTGGAAAACCAACTCAAATGACAAATGTGGTACCTACTCAAATTTTTCTTTCAGGCATATTTAAAATTGAGTTTCTTCATTTAGAATAGATTCATTACCTGATTCAGGGCACGTTAGTACAAAAATAGTAATCCCAACTATGTACATACCTTTTAGTGTTTTATTATGGCATCTGCCTTACATATAGATGTTTAACATTTACTACGAGAGGCTAATTTCATCATATAGAAATTTTTCAATGAAGAAATATATTTCACTTCCAAAAAATTTCCGAGGACAAACTGGACTTAAGTCGACTTCCAGACAATCCTCAACGATAACCTTCTCACTTGGACTCACTGGGACTCAGGGATCAATGGCACAGTTAGAAGTAACAGGACATTTTAGAAAGAGCTGATCTCTGAAATGCCTTTAATTATTTAAATCACTAACTACTTAAGGAGACCAGCTGATGCTATAAAACTCTAGTGTCCTTATATTCCCTTCACACCTTCCCAAGCCAGACAGACACAGTTGGAGCCTGACTTCATCCCTCCAAGGACCCTGAGGTTGCTCTCGGCCTGGCTGGTCCAGGAAATCTGTTTTTCCCTCCAAGATGGAATATAAGTCAGTTTTCGCCAATATCAACAGTGTTGTTTTTCAGGTGTCCTCATCTCTAACATGTTCCTTGTAGGGATACCTCTCGCTCTCCTGTCCTTTAAGGTCACTCAGCTCTCAAAAGGTAGAATGAGAGCCATAAAACAGACTTCATTCTAGAATGCAACACAAAAATGCTCTATACTGAAGCTGGCTGGAACCCAGCTATGCCCACTATTGGCACATTTAAAAATCAGGTGTTGCCCTAGTGGGTTTGGCTCAGTGGATAGAACGTAGACCTGCACACTGAAGGGTCCCAGGTTCAATTCCGGTCAAGGGCCCATGCCTAGGTTGCAGGCTCGATCCCCAGTAGGGGGCAATGCAGGAGGCAGCCAATCAATGATTCTCTCTTATCACTGATGTTTCTATCTCTCTCGCCCTCTCCCTTCCTCTCAGAAATCAATAAAAATGTATTTTTTAAAAATCAGCTGCTCATCTGAAAACAGTCTTGTGATTTTTGCCAACCGAGGAGTCCAGATCTGTGACAACGGGCCTGCGTGACATGCTGGATCCCAGTTTGGCTTTGCTACTGCAGCTGTGCTTTCACTGCAAGTTTTAAATGGGCCCTGGCCAGTTTGGCTCAGTGGACAGAGTGTTGGCCTGCAGATTGAGGGGTCTCAGGTTCGATTCTGGCCAAGGGCATGTGCCTGGGTTGCAGGCTCAATCCCCAGTGGGGGGCATGCAGGAAACCAATTGGTGATTTTCTCTCATCACTGACGTTTCTATATCTCTCTACATCTTCCTTTCTCTCTGAAATCAATAAAGAAATATATTTAACAAAATTTTTTTAAATGGTTTAACTTCGCTATTGGAAAAGTCTGCTAAATCCTGGGTACACTTCTTATGCTCTGTTTAACCAAATGCTATTTCAAGTATTTTAGAGAGAAAGAATCTAGTACTGTATGCACTTCCCAACCCCTTCATTATGCTTTTCCCAACCCCCTAATAACCGAGCAAAGCAAGATAAAGTCAGCACTGTGAGGCAGTGATCTGGGACCCTCTGTGGAAGGAAAGAAGAGACAAGGTGAGCACTTTCAAAACAGCTGAAAGAGAACAGGTCCAGGTCTTCACTGGCCAAACCATTTCCTTCTTAAATACAAGCTCGAGCATTCTTATTGTTCCAACAGATTTGGCTTTCTCTTAATTGTTTTGTTTCTCCATTCTAATAAAATATTCTGACAAAGAAAAAGGAGTTTTCTTTTTATATGATGAATGATAGGACATCTAAATTCCTACTTAATGATAATCAATTTACCATATACTTGGCAAATTAAAATCCCTTAATTAGTTTTTACAAAGTAAAAGGATAGCTTCATCCTTTATTTAGATAAAAACCACCACTGTCTGACTAAACAGATTCTCATCAAATAAAGAAGGCAATATATGGGCTGACCTTCCAAGGATTCTGTATTATTTTAATTATTTGCAGATTTAAAATAACGAATTTGCATAATAACGCCAAACTTTTTTTTTTTCAACAGTTCCTAATTGAAAAGTGGTTATGATGAATCTGAAATTGAAGCTCTCCACTCTACAGAGCAGAACAACAAAGGCCCTGCAGAACATGTGATGCAGTTCTTTCACTTTGTGTGAGGTAATAAACTCTCAAAGGGAAACCTGTGCAAGCGTAGGTTACTATGTAACATAGCCAAGTATCATAGTAAGACTGAGCTATAGATTCTACCCGGACCTTCTCCAGACCTAGGGACTGAATTACTAACTAGTGCCTAAGTTGACAAATGTATGCCCTTTTCACAAAAGAATACAAATAGACTGTGATGGAAAAACACAAGTTGTCCTAGCTGGTTGGGCTCAGTGGATAGAGCATTGGCCTGAGGACTGAAGGGTCCCAGGGCACATGCCCAGGTTGTGGGCTTGATCCCCAGTAGGGGGGCCCACAGGAGGCAGCCAATCAATGATTCTCATCATCCAAGTTTCTATCTCTCTTTCCTTCTCCCTTCCTCACTGAAATCAATAACAAATATAGAAAACAAGTGAATCACTGCTACTAGGGAGTATAAACAAAATCTCAAGCATATGCTTTCCTCAAAGTCTTATTAGTGTCATATTCAAAGGGTAGTGGCTTTCATGGGTGACCCCCTGGATGGTGCTTCCAAGTCACTTCCTGCTACCTAATAAATGGATGTCGACTCAAAGAACCTGCATAGCCGAGAACTCCTGGATGCTCTGAAAAGTCACAGCCATAGCCTCCTTTTCCTACCCATCTTGGTCAGTGACAAAGAGAAATCATCATAAGATCCCCAAAACAACTGATACAAAATGCATCCAATGACCCCATTTTCTTCCGCTGCTGTGTACCAAAAATAGGTTTCTAATTTGGAAATGCTTTTTATTTTTCCTAGATAAAAGGTTTTAGTGAAATGTTAGTTTTAATGTAAAGAAAACATATGAGGCAAATCAAATAAAAAAAAAAAAAAAAGTCAAACCAAGTACAGGTCTTTTGAAAAATTAACTTTTAAGGTCATAAAATCTATAAAACCAAGGAATGACTAGGCTATGTACACTCATGTAATCAAACAGGTTTCCAAGACAGGACAGAGCCGTGTTTTGCTTATCTGCCGAATCACAATCGCCTGCACCTCCCAGTTCGTTCTGAGTTATACAAGGATTCCTGGGGCGGCCCAGTTATCTGGCAGCTTCCTAAGACACCAGCAGAACCAGAGCACCAAGTACCGGTGGCTCCTCCTCTTTCTCTGGTTTGTCAAGTTGGACAATTGCCTAATCTCTGTGTCTTCCTCTCCAGTGCATGAGTTAGCATCTGCGTGTGTGTCCCCCCCGCCCCCTCCCCCGTCTTCCCTCTACAGAAAGCGGCCCCATCACTTACTGTCCATGGCATGGAAGTACTCCATGTGGATGGCCCCCGCGCCGGTGGTGGCCGCCGTGGGCAGGATGTCTGCGTAGGGGCTGCGCTGGCCAGCTAACAGAGCCATCTGATGGTAGTATTCTGCGGGGCTGACTCCCGCGTGGGGCGCTGGAAGGGAAGAGGGAGAAAAGGATGGGGACTTGTTGAAAGAAGGTCAACAGTCCATTTGTTATGCAGCCCACATCGACAACTCCTGTGATGGCTGGCTCAGTCTAGTAAGATTCCTTTGACACAGTGTGCTTTCACTTACGTCTACCAGACATCTCTTATTCGGAAAGAAAACTGAAGGAAAAGAATAGAGAAAATAAAAAATACATTGTAAAATATTTGAGGTTAGTGTTGAAGGGACCAAAGTTCTGCCATCCCAAAAAAGATGTATGTTGGGGTATTGATTTTAAGGCATGAAAGACTCAGAAAGAACGTCTGACTCTCTTCCTTACACACCTACAGGAATTCACACACACACACAAAAGCCCTGTTTACAAGAAAGGAACATCTGGGTACCAGAATTATCAGGGGATCACTTTGTAAATTATTCAACTGCCTGACCCATGGGCTGTACATCTGAAATTAACATATAATCATATTGAATGCCAACTGTATCTGAGACATAAATAAGGGAGCATCATTTAACATCATAATGTAAACTAAGTGTGGCAGACAGAGTGAAATCTAAAAAAACTTTTTTTTTTTTTTTTTTTTTAATATCCCTCTGTGTCCAATTGTTTCCAGGTGGCCCAGCAAGAATTCGTTAGCACATTTGCTCTTTCTCACCTGCCTGCTGTCCACTGCCTGCTGTCCCTTTGAAACCCCTCTCCTCTGTCCAGAAGGCCATAGACACCCCAAATACATCTTCAGGTTCCATATTTTTATGGCACCTCTGCATGTATATCCGTAATAAATTTGGGGCATCTTCTCCTGTTAACCTGTCTCTTATTAATGACAAGCCAGCCAGAAGAACTTAAAAGGTGGGAGAAACATTATTTCTTGTACCCTCACAGTTGAAAGAAATCTTCAAGAACTTAAAATGATTAAAATGTATGGATGCACATAACGCATTCCCACCTCTGCCTTACAAAATGAAACTGTTTCTTATATAAAAATCCCAGTGTGTTCACATTCCTTACAGTAGCTGACAACTTAGACATCTATGATTTCTTCCCAGACATACTTAACATACTTCTCTAAGCTTCCTGACAGGCGTGTCTGAGTCAGCTCTCACTACCTGGAGGACCCAGCACTTACCAGGGGAAAGGCTGCACAGCTTTAATAACACACGACTGAATGATAAGCTGCAATTTTGTGTTCTATAATTTAAAAGCTCTTTTTTTTTTCATTACAAAATCAAAAAGAAAATATACCTACCAATCTGGAGCAATTTACTGGCAAGAGTCAGCTCTGTAAGAGTGGGATAATGATCAGTGTCCACCTGCCAATTTATGGCAAACCTGACGGGTACCGCAGAGGTTCTGAGGGTGGTCTCCAGATTCGTGAGGATCTGGATACCAATGCCAGCTCTGCCTCTGGCTGCTCCATGAGGTTGTTGGGAGCATGAATGCAGGGATGCATGTACGTGCCTATTAGCACATAGCATTCCATCACTAAAAGTTAGTGTTGCAATTATTATGTAGAAAAACTGGCACTCTATAAATAGCTTTGTGCTTCACATTTGTGCCCACAGACTTTCTTTAAAAATCTTTATTGCTGAAAGTATTACCTATATCCCCTTTTTGCCCCATCGACCCTCTCCAGCCCACTCCCGCCCCTCCCCCAGCCCCAGACTCTCACCACCCCACTGTCTGTGTCCATGAGTTATGCATATATGCAAACAAGGTGTTTGGTTGATCACCTCCTATCCAGCTTCCCTCCCCCACCTTCCCTCTGAGATTCCACACTCTGTTCCATGCTTCCATGTCTCTGGACCCACTCCCTTCATCAATTTATTTTATTAATTAGATTCCACATGAGTGAGATCATGTGATAATTGACTTTCTCTGACTAACTTATTTCACTTAGCGTGATACTATCCAGGTCCCCATATGCTGTCCCAAAAGCTAAGATTTTTTTATTTTTCACTGCTGCATAGTATTCCATGGTATAAATGTACCACAGCTTTCTTATCCACTCATCTACTGATGGTATGCCCATAAACATTTTATACATGATAAAGACATGACACATATTAAAAATTCTTAGACCACAGGAAATATTAGTGACTTGACTTTATTTTATTGGATATTATTGGACTCTTGAGGCAAGAAGAGTTAGGTAGAACAACCAACCAAAAATGTCTTATTCACACTCACCATGAAATAGTATGGATAAGATCCTTTAAACTAGAGGTCCAATTTCTCTTGACTCAACTAAATTTCCACAAGCCAGGCGCAACTTCAAGTCCACTGTGAGCTGACCTCCCTTCCCCTTCTCAGCCTCTGGTCTCTTTCCAAAAATTCCCAAGTACTCCATGGAGGTAACTTTCCATTTCCCCCATTTTAAGAGCAAATCCTAACCAGTAGATTGTGTTTGACTCTCTGATGGCTTTATTTTTAAAATGTAAATCTTACAAACTTCCAATTATAAGAGAAATAAGAACTAGAGATGTGCAATATTATGCACATAATAACCACTGCTATATGGTGTATTTGAAAATTGTTAAGATATTAAATCCTAAACTGTCTCATCACAGGGGAGATAACATTTTTTCCCCTTTTTCTATCTATATGAGAAAATGTATGTTAACTAAACTTACTGAGGTAATCACTTCACATTATACATGAAGGGGAGGGCAGATGGGGGGAACCAGGCCTGCGGGGGAGGGCAGTTAGGGGCAATCTGGCCAGCAGGGGAGCAGTTAGGCATCTATCAGGCTGGCAGGGGAGTAGTTAGGGGGTAATCAGGCAGGTAGGTGAGTGGTTGGGAGCCAGCAGTCTCAGATTGGAGAAGGGGAAGGCTGGTTTGAGGGACACACCACCCTCTGCACCCCATGCATGAATTTCGAGCACCTGGCCTCTAATATTTCAATAAAACTGGGGCGGAAAGGTGAATCTTATCCAAATGGCAAAACTCATTCTCTTTAGGTGCCTTACAAGGGAGCCAGCAGCTGTTCCTGGAGCACTGCTACTCCTGGAAGCACAACTGAGTAGATGTTTACTGAGCAACCTCGTGAGGCTTTCCCACACACTATTCCCACCACACACAGACAGCCTCGGAGAGTGGTCTATGTAGAGATGCTGCTGCTCAGTGTATTGGAGCATACTGTGTTTCTCTGAGCTCCCCATCAAGCACCAGGGATTTGTGACCTGCTGCAGAGAACTCACAACCTACCACCTGCAATCAATAAGGATTATGCAATTCTGGACCTTAATTCAGGTTCTGGCAATTGTGGGCAAGTGAGTTTGTATACGTGTGCATGCGATGGAACATGTTCTTCCTGAATCAAAGAAATGGTTTAGAACTTGACAGGTGCAGAATACACAAGTCCAATGAAAAAGACTCATGTCAACATAATTAATTTGGAGGCTAACAGAACCAACTAGAATCTGATCCTTGAGAGAGCTTAACATGAGCATCAGGTATTACCGAATTAAGGTCAAAGTTCTTTTTTGTTCCCACCACATCCCTCTTCCAGTTTCTGTTTGGCACTATCAAGGATAGAAGGCAGCATCCGTTCTGAACCATCAAATTCTCTGAGACCCTGCTGCTCAGAGCGTGGTCCACGGACCAGCAGCACTGACATCGCCTGAGAGCTTTTCAGACGTGCAGAATCTCCAGCCACTCCTGGACCCGCCCAACAAAGAATCACATTTTGTCCCCATCCCAGGAGATCCATATGCACACTGGAGTTCGAGAGGAGCCGCTGGAGTAGACACATCTGTATAAATGTACTGCAGAACAGAAAAGCAAACACTGGATAGTGAGCAAAAGGCTCCAGTTCCTACACATGCTCACTGTAAGAATGCGCGCAGGGCCAGTCTCAACTTCTGTCAAGATGCAAAACAGAAAGGTGGATAAGAGCAAGGATGATGCACCTCTGTCATCTATGCCAATGCACCAGGCTGCAAACTAGTTGGCCCCTCTGCACATTGCTATTTTTACCTGAAAATGGAGATAATAGCCCCACCCTGATGGAGGTGTCTACATTGACAGGAAAGCATGAACGTAAAGCACTCAGCCTAGTGTCTGGCATGTGTTTCAATCAACAACACTACTCGACACCATGCCCCAGGGGAGGCGGGGGAAGAAGGTGGTGTGATGGGTAGAGGCAGAATGGGTCGGTCGGTCTGAGACTTACCATCTGTGGGACTCAGCCCCCGGGCCGCGGAGATCATGGACAGGGACGGGCTGCTGTGCAGGGAGCGGATGTAGTCCATGTAGGGGTTGATGTAGGGATGCGGAGGGCTGAAGGGGGACTCGGAGGCGGTGGCAGGGTTCCGGTGTGGGGAGATCCTGATGAAGGGCAGGTCCGAATACGTTGGGCTACTCGATAAGGCAGAAGGCCTGGGGAGAAAGAACACCGGGTACAAGACGTACTCATGAAACAAGTGTCGCCACAGGCAGAGGCTGTCTGTGAGAAGACATAAGATTTTAAGTGAACTCAAGGTGTCTACGGGGGGGAAAAAAATATCAGGAATATATTATTTCTTTTACCTTAAAGTCATGGTGACATGATGCATGTAGTCTATAGGATTATTTGGGCAAAGAAAATCGACCGTTGAAAAAGTTGATGACACTGAATATAGAAAAGCAAAGGTCTGCCTCTGGCTTTCACAAAGAGAAATTCCAAACAACCAGCATCTGAGCTTAAAGCAGCTTCTGAGACTGTACTTTCAATTTGACCTGATCATTCCTTTCACCACTGAAAACACCTCTCCTCATCACGGTGCTGCATTGAGAAGAAAGCAAATGTGTCTAGACTGGAAATCTGAGCACGCACATGGCAGAGCTGCCCACCAATAAGAAAGGTGACTAAGTGCAAAAGAAGTCTGAAAAATGTGAAATCAGACACTCCACATATCCCTGCTCCGGCTTTACTGGGAAGTCTTGCATCTGAATGAACCCAGCCTCACAGATCTGGGCTTCCCTTGCTGAGGGCAGCTCCTCCTCTCTGCAAGGCAGCGGGGAGAGCCAGCTTCTGCTCACACTCTCTTTTTGCATGGCATCCTGATCAGCCACATTCAGGAAAACAGTCAGTAATGAAGTGCTCCTGGGGTTGCAAAGTCGGAGAGAATGAAATTGTGATCAAGCTCATGCTTTGGTTTTGGGGCGCTAAAGCAGATTGGACACTTGGTGGATGAGAATAAATTCCCGAACACACCCTGCTGCCACCATACCCGGATCCCCTCCTGGTCCTGCTTCCCCACAGCCGTCCCTAAAGCCCCTGCAAGAGGCATTTCTGAAGAGCAGCGGGACTGGCCAACACCCTCCCTGCCTTGTTCCTCCTTCAATGGGAAGCATTTTGTGTGGATAATCCAGTGAACTGGCCGGACAGGCTCAACACTGGCGCTCTCCGTTTTCCCATTGACGGAGGGCCCGGCCACAAAAAGGAGAAGCCGAGATAGAGACGGATCTACGGAGAACGGCAGATTCCTCTTATGCCACTGGCTTTACGTGTAAAAATGAAAGGGAGGGGGAACGTGTTTTCTCATCACGCCCCTCAAAGCAAAGTGCATATTGACGGCAGGGCTCTGGCCCCTATCACCCTGTCAGAGCGCAATCTCCGGAGAAGCCGGCTCCACCAAGTGCACAGCACAGGCCCGGAAATAAATGAAACCGAGATCAGATAGTGAATTTGCTCTCGGTAGAAAATAAAAGAGGCTGGAATATTGGGGGGGAGGGGGGAGATTTTTCTCTCGCTCGCTCCTTGTTATTCTCTTTTTCATTTTGAACTAAAAAAAAAAAAAGGAAAAAAAAAAGGAGGCTTTTTATTGTTATTCAGATGCCACTTTTGGTGAAGTAAAATAAAAATCCAGTTCTCTAAATTTACATGAAAGAAGAGTGAAAACTCCCCAGCAGGGGGGAAAAGAAAGCTTTCTTTTCAAAACAACTTGAGGTTGTCCATACCCACTCAGAAATTAGTAAAGTTACTTCTACTTTAAATAAAAATCTGTGTCGCCTATTAGTGTATCCTATGTTAGCTCTTCACCACAAAGCAAGTTCGCCCTTGGTACAGTCTAAGCTACATTTAGACATGCTGTCACTTTAGAGCTCAGGGGATGTACCCATCCCACTAATTTTCTACCAGAAAGGAAAATCAGCCTTCCAAACTGGTTCGAAATAATTATTACGAAGTATAAACTTATTGGTAGACATAGAATGAGACTGGTGCAGCAGCAATGTAGAAAAGAAGACATTTCAAGAAATCCATGAAGTGACATCTCCTAGGTCTGAACAATCTGAACCAAAAATCAGTGAAGGCAAAAGCATCTCTTACTTGTGTTGTTGTTTTTGAGTGTAGACGAAAATTAAAACTTTTTTTAGAAATTCCAGAATTAAGAAGAGTAGTAAGAATATTTTAGAGGCTAGATTCCACTCTGAAGAAGCACACATGGTGGGGGGGTGGGGGTGGGGGGGTGGGATCCGCACCTAGAATAGCATGAAAATTACAGAGGTGGGAGCTGGGCAGTCACCACCCAAAGATGCAAGGAAGCCAGGCAGGGTTAGCGGTTTTCTCAAGTCTGGACGTCTGATGTCCGCACCCAGGCCTTCATGTTCACGGGACCCGTTTCCATAAGAAGACCGAAGAGAACTGTGAAAAGCATCGCCCTGAGAAGGAATACAGGCCTGCTCACATCGTCCCTGGCAGGAGCACCAGGGAGCAGCAACACAGAGAAGAGGGCTGATCCCTCCTGGAGGTGAAGCCAGGCAACGTAACCCACGCTGAGAATGTCATAATCCCACGTCACTTCCAGAGAGACGATGCTGAGGAGATACTGGGTCATCTAGTTCTAAACACAGAGGTGGGACCTGCCTTCAGACTGGAGTACCAATAAGAAAACTGCAAGTTCATCACTGCCCCAAAGAAAGAAACTGGCCATTCCCAGAACAGGAAGAGCAAAACATTCAGTCTGGGTTACCCAGGGAGGGGGCATTAGGAATTCCGGAGACAGGTGAGACAGACCCCTAGAGCAGTGGCCCATGGGAGGGCTCAGGTGCAACCTCAGCCACCACACCTGCCCTGTCCTTGTCCTTAAGGATCCCACAGGGGAGACACCTACCTTGTAGGGGCCTTGGCAAGTGCGTACGAGTAAAGCCTGATGTAGTGAGCTGGTATCTAAGAATGCCATATATATCCTACACTATGCTAATATGCTCCACTCCTAATCTACATACATAGACAATATAGCCATATGTACTCATACGCACACATGCATATTAGGGATGGCATAAACAGCATATTAAATGATTTTCAAACACTGAACTATTGGAACCCTCTTTCCAAAGAGAATCTTATGCTTTGCTCTCCTGCCTGACAGTGTTCCTGAAGCATCTTCTCGGACTCCCCAGGTCCTTCTTAGTAAAATTGTAAGACCACATAAGGTGCTAAGAACAAGGGCTCAGTAATTAGAGACAAAGAGTTCTGAGGGAACTGGATTTGGATTCAGGCATCACAGACTGTGTCACTGAGCGGAAGTTCCCCGATAAACACAGAAATGGAACAATGATAGCTCCCGCACAGGGCTGCTGCCGACGACCCGCACTGACGCTCATAAACAGAGAGAGTGCTGATGTCCCTGTTCTAAACTCGGCGAAGAGAGGTCTGCATGGTGTTCTGCTTTCCTGGCTGCTCCGTTTCTTCCCGGACGTTGATCACTGATTAATTGTTTCCACATCAGGCTCCCGGGAGTTGGCTAGCATGACATGCTTCTAGGGCTGAAGCCTGACATAAATTAGTTTCTAAGCCACCAAGGCTGAGCACTCAACCTTGAACTCCAATGGCTCCAGTGCCACAGGACACGGATGTAAAGATATATAAATTATCGTTTTTCAAGAGAGCTGCTTTTAACATTACCTAACCAGAGTCACTTCCAAATTCCCAGAAGTTAGATCATTTGTCAGAGTTTTTGTTTTGTTTTGTTTTGTTTTGTTTTAAAGCAGATTGAGAGGGAAAGGTAATCTCCTTATATTTAATAGGCAGATGTGTGTGCATTGCTGTGTGCAAGAGCCATTCAAAATTATGTCCAGAGAGGGAAATTCTACCGTAAGGAAAGGCGGTGGGAGTTGTGAGGAGGCAGCCACACAATTTCCCATGTAAATGACATATATTAACTCACAAACCATCATAAACTTGACCCGGTAAATATGTGTCAAACTTTCAAAAAATCTTCATTTGAAGATTATAGTAGCACCAGGAAAAAAAATTATAGGTGTCTCTTTCTTGGTTTATATTTTTAGTAGATACACAACTTGAAGATTGCTGTTGGCTTCCCATGACTTCCTCTGCAGGGAGCTTTCCCTGCCCTCTCTGTTCTGGGGCTGGACAAGACTCAATAATTGAAGGACGGCACAAACCAAGGAGAGAAAAGCCAAAACAAGAAGCATTCTTGAAAGGACACTGAAACTGAGAACGGTTCCAAGTACAGAGATTCCAGGCCTTTTATGTTGTCTCCAAAGAGCATAGAAATATGCCTGTGACCCTCTGAATTAAGTCACACTCGAGCCTTGGGACCAGAGATGCCCCATCTGCAGAGGGCTGTCTGGGCTGCGAGGGCACAACTGTCCCATCACCTCTGCATCTTGGCTCAGGCATGGGGGTCCAGCCTACCTCGTCAGGGACAGTGCCCTTCCATTGCTCTCACCCATTCGTCCGCCCAAGGCCACAGAGACCCAATGAGTGGCTGCCATTTCTTTCCAATGGCTACATAATGTACAGTTTCAGACAAGAAGGAAGGTGGAGATTGCTTCGATGTTCCCCCCAAAAGCAAGAAAGCAATATGAAATTGTGTGTTTGTTTGTGGAGATTATTTGACTTTGGGTTAAAACTTTTTTTTTAAAAAAGGTCATGGAAAACAGATTACAATAAAGAGAATAGAAGAAAGACTGTTTAATTAGAGCGTTTTAAGCATTATACTACGTATGATAGCCTTCAAAACAAAAACACATTGCAGAGAATACCTTCTTAGTTAGAATGAAATATGATTAAATAATCTAATTTGTTACTGCCTTTTCATCTATCTTATTGGGTTACTAAAATGCCAAGATTAAAATCACAGTGTTTAATCACTGGCATGACTTATTAGGAGAGCATTAAATGAGGTTTGTATGCTGGATTATTACAATTTACTTTCATGTTGCCTGGAACGCTGGAAATGTACATAATAGCCCTCGAATCTTTGCATGAGGACTCCAACGACCAGAAGAATGAAATGAGGTTTTTCATATAACAAATTTATTTTTTTGTTTAACTTTGTTCTTCCCGTAACAAGTAAACACTCTTTATATTCAAGCAGTGGCCTAACAGAGAACAAAGGGAGTTATCCCTTCTAATGTATTTTTAACCAACTAATTAATTATTCAATAGTCGCAGTTTTAATAAACCAAAATTTGTAATAAAAAATTTGCTTTCCATACAGTGAAGGGAAACCATTAAAATGTCCCCGGCTAGTATACTACACACTGCCAGAAACCTGCACAACCCTAAACTTCATGTTTTCTTCTATCCAAGGTAAGCACACGGATAGTCTCTGCCCAGCGTTACCAGGGGACTCTTACATGCACAGAGGGCTCTGCCAGTTACTTTCCATTTACCATCCTTCACCTGGGAACCCCTGCATGCCCAGGAAGCCTGGTCTTTAAGGTCTGGATCAGCTGACTCATTTCCCCCCTGGATTCTCCTAAGGAAACGCAGTGGAGGGAAGAGGGATCAGGGGTATTTGTTCCAGTCACTTCCTCTCCTTAGCTGGAGATCTGTAGGCCACCCCAGGGCCACCGCTCTAGAAGTGTGACCCTTCTTCCTGGGCTCCAGCCCTCAATGACTCAATGTGTTTGCACCTTCAGGTTAACGATAGGAACGTCTTCCAACTTGTGCTACTCCTGGGGGCTGCTGGGCTTTTGGGGCCTTTAACCTGGTTCACATCTTTGTAAATATCCACTCTTTAAAACTGCCAGGACCCTTACCAATAAGTTGGTTCAGCTTCAAATCCCATTTTTATCATTTTTGTGGCTAAATTATATTCCCCATGAATTTTGAATTGACTTAGGGTTTTTACAAATTTACCATGTTGGATTTCAATTTTTTTAAAAAAACTACATGTATAACTACACAGACCTTTATTGACAATCCATTTACTAAGAATCCATTATGACTTCAGCATACGGAGAGGAGGATTTCAATAAATATAATATATGGTCATTCAGTCTCTAATCTCAAAGAGTTTATAGTCAAATTGGGTGGAAAGTATGCATGTAGCCCAGCCAGTATGGCTTGGTGGTTTAGCGTGGACCTATGAACCAGAAGGTCAGGGTTTGATTCCCA
Organism: Pipistrellus hanaki; assembly: GCF_964339955.1. Taxonomy (NCBI): domain Eukaryota; kingdom Metazoa; phylum Chordata; class Mammalia; order Chiroptera; family Vespertilionidae; genus Pipistrellus; species Pipistrellus hanaki. The sequence continues at coordinate 12,359,443 of NC_140512.1, read as the reverse complement.
GTCAGGGCACATGCTTGGGCTCGATCCCCAGTGTGGGACTCGCTGGGGAAGGGAGGGAGGCCCCAGCCAGCAGCCACTAGGGACCCTACCAGTGCACGAGTTTTGTGAACTGGGCCTCAAGTTAGAAATAGTAAGTTAGGTTCCAACAGTTTAATCCTTGCTTCAGATTGAGTCCTCTTACAGGTGGTATGGAGATTATTTATTTCAAAGACAGGGTGCTTCTGGGATTCTAAGCCAGAGAAAGTACAAGGCTTCTATTTCAATATTTTGTAAATGTTACTTCAAGAACCAACTAGATAGACCAAATACTTTATCAACAGCAGTCTTCCAGGAGCTGATGGGAACTCTTTCACTATCCCCATAATCCTTATAATCCTCATAATTATTATTATTTTTATTATTAGTTCTATTGACTACACTAGACTGCTTTTCTGGGTTGTCTCTTGTGATCCTTGGCAAGAAACATCTGACTCATATTTTCCCTCATTCTTTAAATCAAATTTTAAAAAAGTGATAATAACGATGTCCATCAAGGAACCATTATTAAGTATCTAACGATTATCAATTGTCTAAATAGCTCTCCTTTAGAATAAAATCACCAAGGTTTGCTAGGGGCCCATTCCTAGTGAAGGTGAAAATAGTGGCCCTTTCTAAGTAGCAGTCTCTCCAAACCATTTGGCTCTCTTTCCCACTGGTTCATTTTGACAATTAATGTCATGAAGTCTGTTCCTTGAATAAAGTTTGCTTAAAATTTAGTGACACCTCACATGAGTATCCTACAAATGAGAACTCTTTTCCCCCTCACAGCAACTCATGTTCCCCCCGGGCCATCTGAACTCCAACTTGGCTATTACTCCCAGAAGAAAGGAAAGTGTCTGGCTTTATGCTGATTAGATTTGGATGGCAATTGTTTCTAAGAAAGTGGAGCTATGTAGCCATGCAAAAGGCTCCGTACTAAGCTACAACTTAAGCACTAAAGAAGCTTTGACCAGTGAGTTCACAGCTATTAGATGTTTTTATATTAACAGCATTTCTCCCATCCAGGTTTGTGCATTTTATCTTCATTCTTTCAAATCCCGAAATTGCTTGGATAAGGGAGAGGGTTTATATATTATACACACACACACAGACGCACGTGCACACACACACACACACACACACACATACTTCTAAGAGCAGTCTGAACTTTTAGGGGAAATTGAAGAGGCTTTGTGTCAAGTACAGCTAAATCCAGCCTTTCCATATCAAACCTCTGCTAGAAAATTACTGTGCAGATGATAAGGCGGAAAGATATAATAAAAAGTGACTCTACTCAATTTACACTGCAATATTGGTATGACTGAATATTTTTCATTCAGGTGCCTGATAAAATCGCTAAACTGTATTGCAGATAAATAAAGGAGGCTTCTGTCAAGAATAAACACCATTAATCATGAAGCCTTACCCTCTGAGAGCCTGTGCTATGCATCTGCACAAATACACCAACCGAGCCAGCACACAACACATGCTTCCCTTCTTTATACTGTTCCAGACTGAAGTTGTCCTCCTTTTTTATGATTTAGGCAAAAACAGCATTTTTTAAAACACTCATAATACCTTTTAACTTTACAGTCCTGCAACTCAGTCCATTACTATAATATTTAGAAAAAATTGGCTTGGCCCTTGGGAGAAAAACTTGACAGTGAAACATTTTTTTGTGTGTGTTGTTGCTGATTATACACTTACACATACACAATCCATATGCTATATACTATATTTCATCAAAGCTAAGGTGCTACTGACCTAAAAAAATAATGCACCATTATTTTAGGTACCACTAAGAATGACAATACTTCCTTGTGTCTTTCAATGTTTACTTTATACTCATTTTTAAAACTCGCTTAGACTTATTCAGACATAGGTTATATCATATTATCACCAAAGCACTTGCACACAAAGAGAAATATCAGCAAAATAATTTTATTGAGAGATACCTGAAACTTCCCCATAGCTGCCACTTCACCAACAGTAATCATAAAACACTACAGATGGTGAGATACATTCCAATTTCAGAGAGGTTAAAAGGTGAAAAGAGATACACAACTTAAAACAGATGGCTTAAATATGGTAATATAATAAATACATATTAGGTGATTCGGCCATTTATCAAATACCAGTGATATGACAGATTGTGCTAAGTGCTATCTATCTATATGCTCATTCTTTGAATTCATGATATAAAATGGGGTTGAATAATGAAATAGGCTTGGACAGAGTAAGTCATCTGATAGGAAATGCCTAAGCTGGATTCAAACTCAGCCTGTAATTTTAAACACAAAGGAAAATTATCTTGAACCAAATACAAAAATCTGCATATGCTTAAATATTGTATTTTAGCATTACTGATGCTGTTAATACAACTAGATGATCTGGTTTTCCAGTTATCCTTCCACTCCAGTGAGAACCTATGCGAACAACAGTGAAATGGCATGGATAGAGCCCAGCAGCTCCATGCACCAGTGGCTAAGGAGGGTTGTGCAAAGCCTGACTTGGGAAGTGTGAGGAGGAATGAGGGAGGGATGCACATCTTCATACATGGAAAGAGGGGACAGAGGGGAAGTGGTACATGGGCATGCATGGAGTAGGGCCACAGTATTTCACAGACTCTTCTTCTAAGTATCCATAGACAGGAGAAAAACACAAAGAGCAAACCTAAACTTTCCCATACCTGAGCAATGCTACGAAATCTTAAAAAAGTCAGATCATTTCATCTGACTATGTCATCTCACAGATGAAAACAAGGAGGTGCAGAGAGGCCAGGGAGAAGTGTTAGGATCCAGTTAATTTGTGGCCGAGCTGAGAATGGAACTATTCGAGGCCCACATCTGTGACAGAAACAGCTTAGGTAGGAAGTGGCTGTAAGAGGCTGATCAGAAACGATGTGCCAATAGACTTATGTTTGAACTTTCTGGAATGACACATTGACACCCAGGGGCGGGGGGGGGGGGGAAGGGGGGGCATTAATATTGGCTAACGTCACCACTATCTTGAGTGGGAAGGGGGTATGCTCAGGGGTGATTATTCAGCAAAGCTGCAGTCCAGTCCTACTCCTGAGGATGGTCCCCTGTGTTCACAGGGAGTATCCAGGCAGCTGTGCTTCAGCTCCCTGGGCGATCTTGTTCAGAGCCCACTCCAAGGAGGAAGGGCCTCTTCTGGCCAAAGGAGGCTTAACTCCCATCTTCCAGGCAGATCCTCCTCATGTGAGAAAGCACCTTGACCCCACGGAGGGAATGCATTCATTTGTCCAAGGGAACACTGTCCAGGAGGCCCTCACGGGAAGTCTGTGGCCCCAGGCTCACAACAATCAGATGCCAAGAGGCCAGTTCAAACTAGGTCCAGCAAGAAAACAGGAGGAACTCAAGAAACCATTGTCACTGCTTGGGCCTTATCACTTCTTTTAGGAAGAGTTTCCATGTAGAAAAAGGTATTTCATCAGCACGTCATTTCCACCACTGATTTCGCGTTCGATCATTTCTAACAAACTCTTTGGTCCTCTTTTTGGGAAGTTCCATGCCAAAACTACTTCCAGGCATGCTATCAATAGATGCAGGCATCCAGTGAGCACAGTACAGCCCACCTGCTGGTCCTCATGTATAAAAAAAATGTGTACAAATAGGTGAACAGATCCCTTATAGAATTTTGCCCCAAAACAACTACATTTTGTCTAGTGGCCTCACATGTTTTTACCAATACCTGTAATGAAGGTATAATTTATCAAAGAATCAAATATTTCATCTTTATTTACTAGGTTTCCGAGTTTAATTGTTCATCTCTGTCTCAGTCATAAATAGTACTGTAGATAAAAACGTAGTTACAAGAAAATAGAATGGCTATGATTAAGATATCTGAATACTTTTCATTATTGCTGTTGATGATTTCTACACAGAGGGGAATGCATTTTGTGCAAATTATTATGAAATTCTTTCTGAATGTAAATTTAACTTACATGGAGCTAGCTAATGGTCTCCTGCCCCAACCTGCTCAGGTGGTTATGTCAGTGAAGGGGGCGTAGGTATAAAAACCTGACCTCCACTCCTTCACTAGGCTTACTCACGTCCAAAGGAAACCAAAGGACTGGTAGTGTCCTTCAGTGGTTTTATAGGTAGTGATGATTCAACAGCAGCTAAGTTATTCACCTAGAATGAAGCACTGCCCTCTCACTAATGAGGTTACAAACGGTCTTTAGGTCTCCATGTTAGGGAAACTTAGCAAGCACGTGGCTTGGCAGAGACCCACAGGAGGCTGAATCTTGGGACTAATCAGACAGGCCGGAATCAGATGGACTGCAAGAATCTGGAGACCTTGCCTCCAAGGAATGTAATTCATGCAGAAAAGTGTTGTCAGAGGAAGGCCAGGGAACCTCGTGGGAAGAAAGCAAAATAAACAGTTCAACAAAGAAAACAAAGAAGGACCAATAGCCTTTTTGAAAATTGAGTACAGGGAGACTTCACGGGGCCTCAGACAAAGGCCTCATCAAGGACACCCTTGCAAAGCCAAAAGACCTGAAAGGATGTTTCTCTCTGTGCACTGGGGGGAGGGAGGCCGCCATCTGCTTTTCATTCCTCCCAATTCAACTTCCACACACCTCCCTCCTCCCAACAGAAAAACAACAAACAATAACTGAAATTGTGCTAAAAAGTGGTCTGTCTGCCCAGGGGAAGAGGTGGGGAAATGTGGAGAAGTTAACCAGATTAAATAAGGGCTAATGTATCTGCTCAGTGTTCTTCAGATCAGTTGCAAGTACAAGAAACAAATGTTCAAGTCAGATGCACACAGCCTGCCACCAACTAAGACTTGTGGGATGCGCAGTCACTTACACTCTGCAAATTTTCTCTCATAACTATCATGTGACATTCTCAACCAGGAGCGAATCCCTCCGTAGAGCTTAATGCAAGAGGTGGAACATCTACTTTCAACCCTCACATCACAATGACCCGATTCCCAGTGGAATAAGGACTTGGACTCTTCTCTCAATCCAGTATCTACATTTATCCTGCAGTCCTGAAATCCAAAATCTGAGGTCACCATATTTTGAGCATTCAAACAAGATTACAATGCTTTATGCTGACCTTCTTTCTCTCTCTTACTTCAGTTAAGAAAGAAGATCATGCAAACTTTTACTAACCCATCCAAGGGCAGGCTGAGATTACCACAAGGAACATGGACAAAAGTGAGTGGTGTATGTGCATATATTTTAATGTTATATCTACATATATAAGTGACCGATTGTTCCTCCGCCCAACCATCTGATTGATCAACCAGCCAGTACATATGATACACACTGCAAATTAAAAAAAACATTGACCTGAGCATGTATGATACATATAAAGCTCTCACTGGCGCCAATTTCGATCTGTCATTGTCCATTGTGAATTTGGTTGACATTTCTATTATAAAGAAAGGGCAAATAGCAATAGTAAAATATTTCTTCTAATTAATTTCCTTTCAATGTGCACAAATACATGCACCAGGCCACTAGTATTAATAATAAAGAAGACATCAAATACTTAATTTAAATTAAAAACTTCAACATGTTAGGTAATACAAACATTAATATAATTTAATATAATTCTAAAATTAATCTGTTGTATCCCAGGCCACTACAATATGAAAAACCTTTTAAAATCAGAGTCCCCTTTACAGGTCTGATTGCCTTTGCTAATGATTTACAATTTTGAATTTGTTTCTGAAAACTTTCACTGGTGTGGGTAGTGTAAGTTGAAAGCAATGCAGACAGGGAATTTAGGGATTCTGTTCTGGAGAGGAGCCAGAGGTTGCTTTGAATAGAGGTAAGAAGCATTTTAGTAAACTAGGAATGCTTTCTTGGGATTCTGTTTTAAAAATGTAAATCATACCCAAGCAACAGGGTGTGGTGATTTGTTTTGCAAATGAGGCAGATCTTTAAACTGCCAGGGCCTCTCTCTCCCCCACCTCTCCATATAAAGAGACACTATTCACTTAGATGAACTAGGCAATATTTGGATATCATGTGAATGTACTTATAAGAGTATTGGTGTTCTCTAGTTAGGGACTAACTCAACAATTTTCAACCTTTCTCATTTTATGATACATAAATTAATTACTAAAATTCTGCAGCACACCAACGAATATATTCTATTTTTTTGCCAATCTGACAAAAAAATAGGTCTAATTTTGATACATTCACACCGGACTACTACTGTGTTATCTGTTGTCTTTTTTAAGAAAGATTGGGTAAAATTTTTAAAATTAATTTCAGGGAGAGGGAGACAGGGACAGAAACATCAATGTTGAGAGAGCATCATTCACTGGCTACCTCCACATGTCCCCCTGCAACCTGGGCATGTGCCATGACCAGGAATCAAACCAGGACCTCTTGGCTCATGGGTCAATGCTCAACCACTGAGCTATACCAGCCAAGCTGTTTTTATGTGTTTTTGTTTTTTTGAAATTTGAAAATCTAAGGGAAGTCAGTGTTCCTGACTCAATAGTGAGATATTGCATATTTCTTGTGGCATATGAGTTGAAAGTTATTAGCCTAACTCATTCCCAGGTGGTAGCATACATACTCTAAACCCAGTGATCTCTTAATGCTTTGAATTAAGATAACTGACCTTAGGCAGAGTTCTCATTACCAGGGGGTGTCCAGGGCCTGAGGAGGAAGGATTAGGCTCTCTGGGAAGAGTTTGCAGGCATGACTAGCACTGAAGGAGGGACTTTCACGGGCAAACCTTTAAAAGATCCCAACTGTACATATAACTCATTCTGGGATTCATTTAGATCTTTGGACAGAGTCTAAGCTTCCTATTGCATATAGTGGTCCCAACTGAGCACTTGTTAATGGATCTATAATCTCTCTGTAGCTGTATGAGAAGGTCTTAAATATCTAAAACTTATAAACATGTGAGATGAGGCATGGCTCACAGTATTAGGTGATTGGCTTTTAGGAAAATCTACAGCGTTAGATTACAGACCTATATTTATTTTGCTCATTACTGGAAATGCTCTCATGCCTTAAGGCAGTTCCTGACCTCCACTTCTTACTTTTCTCTGTATTCTTTTCTCCCTATTTTGTGTGTGTGTGTGTGTGTGTGTGTGTGTGTGTGTGTGGTGTAAAGAGAAAGAGGCAGAGGTACAGTATACAAATACCACATTATATATGACGTTTTTGAGCATCAGAGTTATAAGAAAATTGATGCAGTGCCACCAATTCCACTAGGAATTACAGGAGATAAACATAGGACCCATAAGCCATTTAACTTGTTAAATTTTATCCAACTGCAATCTACTGATGCCCATTATTGTTCCGGTATTTCTTTTGCAAAGATCACAACAAAACTAACAATGGTCAAGATTTTTTCCCCAAATATCCTTCCCATACAGTTATCGAGAAATATTCCGCAAAAACATCCCTGCCTTAGGACTGAGAGGATGGCTTTCAAAACCGACCTTCCTCCTGCTATTTCCTTTCATTGTACTTAGTTTCTGGATCCCCAGAGATGCAAAACTCTAGCTAATATGTTCCTTAGGATTCAAAAAGTAAGCAGGCAGTTCCCTAGAAACAAATCTGCTGGGATTCCATTTTTTTTGATGTATGAATTTCACTGTGGGCAGGGGTGGGGATGCCACAACAAACAGGAATGAATGACAGGCAGGCCTGAGTCCCTGGCCTTTGTTCCCCTGGGGGAAGGTCTGCAATGAACTCGGCTTGCTGTGCGGCTATAGGAAACAGCATGTCTTTGTTTAGGTGGGAAAAGCGGGCTCTGTTACCTCAGTGCAGGAGAGCTGGCTGCATCAGATGAGCTGCCCGCAGCTTCGCTTGGGTGGCAGTCATCACATACACCAGCCTGAACGTATCTCCCCGTTGGGGCAAATTCTGCTCAAGTTCAATTTTTCTCGAACACGTATTTTGAAAAACAAAAACGATGGCAGCAAACTCTCGTTTTCTCTGAAGCCAGGCTCACCATGAGTGGAAGCATTGTGCTCAGCGAAAAAAGCCTGTTACAGGCCAGTACCTCCAGGACCCCGCAACAGGTTTGACAGCAGGCTCTATAGAGCCCGCGGCTTCCGGCTCAGTGCCCCTGAATGCCTCCAGTCCCTATCTGCTCCCTGCCCGCGCTGAGCCCTGCACAAAGGACCCGGAGATTTTAGCCAAGAAACGGGCGCTCAGACTCTGGGTGCGTGCTGTAATTAGGACCTTCTTTATCTGCAACGGGTGACCACCTTCATTATTTCAGTCATTAGAAATATCGCAAAACAGAAGAAATAAGCATGTGTCCTTTGAGTCTGATTTATTGCACGTTTCTTATTGCAAAATAAAGTATGTATAGCTGGGTCTGGACCAATGTGGCCAGCTCATTACAATGTTTGAAGTTTAGAAATTATGAACTCACCCGAATTTGCATGCATGCACGGCAACCCAGGGATATAAACCGTCTGAGGTACTTCTTAAAAAGTAAACAGGACTTACCCCTTTTTTTTTCAGTTTATCAAAATAAGACATGCTCTTTTTTCGAGCCGATATAATAAGCAATGGCAATGCTGGGAAATAATAGTAAGAGAGCTTAAAGGAGAAAGTACAGTAAAAATAAAAAGGCAATTGCTTGTAAGAAAGAAAAATAAAGCAGAGTAAAGGCAATGAAGAGCAAGTTGGAAAGGGGCTGCTACCTTAGATCAGGGGATGGCAAACATTTTAGGCGGTTGGGGATCATATTCTCTGTGTCTCAGCTGCTCTGCTAAGGCTGCCGTGGACAGCAGTGGACAAGTGGCAATCACGGTGTTCCAATAAAACTTCACTAACAAGAACAGGCCATTGAGGGGGGAGGGATTGGGTGCAGAGGCCATAGTTTGCCAACCCGTGTTCGTTAGATGGTTCTTCATAGAAGACCTCTCAGGTACGGAGACCTGTGTGTAGGGAAATGTATTCAGCGAGGGAGCAAGCCATGGGTATCTGAGGGAAGAAGGTTCCAGGCAGCTGCATGCTGTGATCTAGCCCAACACGGACTGCGATCTACTGAGTAAGCGGCTATAATCACTGACCTCAATTTACCCATGTTTTAACATGGTTGTCTCAAATGTGATTGAGTATTGCTCAATAGTCTACCAAGCCAACGCATCACAAGTTATCAAACCATTCCTTGTAATAACTGGTCATGTAAATTGTCCAGTTATTTGGTGTCACAAATTCTACAGCAGCAAACATGGTTGTATGTTGGATTGCTTGGCTACAGAAAGGCTTATTCGTTCTAAAGGCTTTTTACAGCTCTTCTCCACACTGCCATACGCATGCACACCTTAAACATTTGCAGAAGATAATGACGGCCACCAACACAGAAAATTTCCTGTAGTGTGCTGTTAGGATCCTCTGTGCTCACCCAGGAAGTAGGAACCGGAGCAGCAAAGTCAGCAATGCTCATTTTCAGGAGCAAGGAGTATAGTACCTGATGTCTGGGTTAAAATAATGCGTGATCTATTTACTCCTAAGCTATGGAACTTCTCTGTATCAAGATCTCTATGTCTTTAAAACAAGGTTAGTAATAACCACTCAATCACAGGGTTGCTGAAACTGCTAAATAATTATGTGAAGTCTCTGAAACTGTGCCTAGACCATGGTTAAGTACTCAAAAACATCACATTACAGTTATGGCCATTATTCTTTTTTTGGGTGACTCGTCTGTTCATTTTTATCTCCCCTTATCTTTGAAATGTTGTTATTCTTCTTAAGTTGTCCATTCGTGATTGCTATTTTCATCTATTTTATTTCCACATGAAGGGCATAGAGAGAAGCAATAGATGTACATTAAATAGTACCCTACTTTACACCCAGTAACTGATTTCATATTTGCCAGTGGATTGTATCTGACCTTTAATATTATTTTAAGTAGTAATCAAGCTTTTGATTTTGAGTATTAAGTCTGCCAGCTTTGTTGGCATGAAAGGACACATTCTAACAAAAGTAAGGAACAGATAAGATGATGGCGGTCCTCCTGCAGTAGCCTAAGAAACATCCCATTATCATCCCTGAAAATAATATTTATTTAGGAACTACTGTGTTTGAGACATGGACTTGGCCTAGTAAATGCAAAGAAATACAGTCTTGTCATTGCCCTCAAGAGACATAATTATAATCTAGTATAATCTAGTTCATTCTTTTCTTCTTCTTCTTCTTCTTCTTCTTCTTCTTCTTCTTCTTCATTTTTTTTTTTTTTTTTTTTTTGAGGAAAGGGGAAGGGGAGATGGGTTTACACTGTGTTAGGTTACAGTATTCGATGTAATGTGATATATCATTACACTATACCAGCCTTAATAATGTTTATGGCAGAGCACTAACACTGGAGGGGAGAAAGAAATTCCCTTCGTTCATTTTAAGTTGCACTATCAAAATATGTCAAACTAGTTATGCCCCAAACACACATAGAAGGCTTTGCTCACCTCTGCATGTTCCTGGAGGCTTTCCTGGGAATGGAAAGAACAAAATCCCTATTATGCATTATGGGAGCATCACAAAGTTTTAAGGAAGGGCCTAGAGTAAAGGCTATTTCTTCATATATATTATATGAGCACCCAAAATCACAGTACTTAGTACATGCAAGATGCTGAATTCAGGGAGGGAGGGGGAAAAAGCGAGGGTGAGAACTGAGTTGTATCATGGGCTATCTACTTACCCTTTCTCTCTCTAAGCTTTTACCATAATGATACATCTTTTCTTAGAGCTTTTTCTCTCTGGGGGAAAAAAAAATGTATTTATTCATGCTCCAAAATTGCCACTCATCTCCCTGCTCTCATTTCTGAAAGGCAGCCATAATCACGGGGAGAAGCCTTTCCAGTTGCAAGGTGCTCTATTTCACTGCTAATATTAATGACCTATCGTGTACTGAGCCCTCTCTGCAGGTGCCGGGAAGTAAACCGCTTTTAGTAGGGAGAGCAGCTCTTACTTAGGTGGAATAATTTCAGCGAGTCAGGCAGCCTTGGAAAGAGCCGCGTTGACTCAACTAAGAGAAAAAGAAGCCTCCAAGTAGAACAGAATAGGAGTCCTCCTTCCCCCGAGAGAGAAACGACGAGGCTGGTTTTCTACAATGAATTAGCAGAGTGGATGGTGACCTTCGACAGCCGCCTGTGGGTGCTGGCATTGGATGCAGCTTGGGGTGCAGTGCTCTTCACACCCACAGCCTGGGACGAGGGTGGCCCTCAGCTTAACTGGTGAGGTCTGTGGGGCTTGAGTGTCTGCAATGGATCAATAACTAAGGAATCTGCTTTGGAAAATGAATGGCAGAGCTCAGATGAAGAAAATGGACAGTCTGAAATTCAATTCATTATTGGTCCATAAATAAGAAAAGTTTAGGTCAAAAAGGTTGTAGATAAAATATTTCCCCCTCCCAAAAGAAAAAATCCCAAATGAATGTTGAATTTAAAACTTTATTTCGGTGTTTCTACAAATGCATTAAAAGAAGCATGCTTACATGAGTACTAACACTACGTTTTAAAAAATGCACACTCAAAATGCAAAAGAAAGAACATTCTTTATTATCATTTGAAAATAAATCTGTCTTTTGGGGGAGGGGATATAATATTCCAACTGCCTAGATTTCCAAATAATTTTTTAAGACAAATTGTAATGTTTAGTCTGCAGCATCGTCCATTCCCATAGAATACAATCCCCCTTCCTGGAACTATGCAAGGAAAAGCCCTGGTGTAAACAAAACAAAGTATGGTACACAAAGAGGTAAATAGTCACATGAAGTGACTGCCTTGACTATGTGAATTTGATTCGTTTTCTGTCTATGCTCCAAATAATCTCAGTAATATAATAAAATGTATTCACTAAGATTTTTTCTAAAACACTGGTATTTTTTTCTATGTGGCTTAATAAAGCATCAAATCTGTGGTCATAGCAAGTAATTTGAGAGAGCATAAGTCCTGGTGAATTCAGTGGAGAATTTTCAAAAAAAAAAAAAAAAAAAAAAAAGAGGAAGTTCTTCATATCCAGTGTATCCTAATTTTCAAACCACTGGAATTAAATAAACATAATGCAGGATTTGTACATTTTATGTGACAATCTTTATGTGACAACTCAGGGAAAGATAATACTCCATGTCCTACTTATAAACTCTTAGTCTAAATTCATGATTTTAGTCGAGAAAGGAAATACCAATAAATTCTACTATTATTGTCAGTACTGTATTTGGAAAAAAAAAAAAAAAAGATTCTATACGCTTATCTACACTGCCTCACCATAAATGGTGAAATAGCATGGAGAGCAAGTAGAGTAATCTAAAGACATTCCATCTAACACACTGGGTTCTTTAATACAAACTGACACATTTCCGCACATATTTATAAGGCTTGATGGCCATTATTAGGCTGTAACTGCAGTTGTTCTAACACCTAATAAGCCATGGTTGAAAAAACAAAGGCAGGTTAATTTGTGATTTCCTCGACTCATTCAGAGGCAAATTAAGTGTCAAACAGCTAATACAGAACATATTTCACTTTATGAGATTTTAATTTAATTCTGCACAGTATCGCTGATGCCTTAATATAGGGCGGTTTATCTAAAAATAAGAGCGATTTATAAGCCTCTTTCAATAGAACCTTTAATGATAATATATGACAGCATAATTATTGCAGGCCCTGCCATCCCTCCTAACAGAGGTCTGAGAGCATTTCCATCAGCAACACAAACCCTGTCTTCAAGACTTATAATTGACATTTTAAAGTTGGCACCAGAAGAACAATTCTGTGTATAAAATCATGAGAATATCAACAAATTTTGTCTTCTTATAATTATTTATCCTAACAGCTTATAGTAAGCTCACTCAGTCTCGTTTTCTATAATAATAGAGGCCCAGTGCACAACATTCATGCACTTGAGGTGGGGGAGGGTCCCTCAGCCCAGCCTGCGCCCTTTCGCAGTTCGGGAGCCCTCGGGGGATGTCCGACTGACAGTGTAGGCCCATTCCCTATGGGTGGCACTCCCCGTGAGGGAGCGCACTGACCACCAGGGGGCAGGCGCTCAATGCAGAAGATGACCCCTGGTGGTCAGTGTGCATCATAGCAACCAGTTGTTCTGCTGTTTGGTCAACTTGCATATTACCCTTTTATTATATAGGATAATTCTATAGCACGCATTTTGAACTCCAAGAATCGGATTCATGGTCTGTGACTGCTCGTCCGCTGTTTCCCTGAATAGACAGCGTGGGTGTCTCCTGAGCACCTTTTACAAAGTACCTGGCGGAAACCACAAAACTAACAGGGACAGTGACCACTACACAATAACTGACCAAGCAGGAGGCTCCGTGCTACAAGAAAGGCTCACACAAGGTGCTGTGAGGAACAGTCAGCAAAGGGTGGGGAGTGTAAGCAGGCCCTTGCCATGCAGAGCCAGAAGGCCACTGAGGGCCCTGCCGAGACAATGTCGTATCATAAAGGCCCAGAGGTGTGGTTGGCACTAGTGATCCAGAGCCTACTTCATAAATTCAGTGTCTCCACCCAGGACCCTGCCAGGAGGCCAGAGACCCAGGCTCCCCCCACGCGCTTCACTCCCAGGGCTGACATTTCCTCTCAGAACCTTCCAACTTCTCCTTTGAGGCTCAGTATTATGTAGCAGCCTTACGTTATGAACCTTTGGAAGGACAATTTAGTCAACGGCTGCTAAAGTATCCTAAAGCTTGGCTGGAAAAGAAGGAAGTACTAACATCTGTAAAAAATCCCAGTTCACCAGTCATATCTGAAATGCAACCCCTTCCCCCAGAATTCTCCAAACTCCACCTAAGTTAACCCTGTGGTGTTTTTATCACTTAGCGAGCTAACACTTTTGGCACAGCAATCGGGGACCAGGGCACAGAATGTGGGCTATATGAAGGCTTGCTATTGTTATATTCTGCCAAAGCACCAATACCTGGGACTTTATTGATAAATTCATATTTGGGTTTAATTCTAAGGCAAGCTATCATGAACCCAGAGGAACCAGTTCATGCAATCACATAGGCTCGTGTTTTTTGAAATTCTTCTATAGCATGGTTTTTGAAAGAGTGAAAAAAAACTCCGAAATCCCACAGAAAATCTGATTTAAATTACTATATCACCGCAGGACTGTAGAGTCTGGGAGAATCAGCCATGCAAAACCTCTGTGTAACGGGTGAATTACACTGCAGGTTTAAGCCTGAATTTGGAATTTCCTTCCCTTTGTAAGGGCATTTTAAATTGGCTTCTTGGTTTTATTTGAGTGTATTTCTAGCAAGCTTCAGAACCCTGGAAATGCTTATGTCCCAGTGAAAAGTGAGAAAAAAAAGTCACTAGTTTCTGTGTTTTCTCTCTATAAATACTCACTTCTCCTATAATGCTTATAGAAGTCTGCAACACAGATTTATTACTTACCTCCAGGCAAATCTGCTCTGAAATTACAATTTAGCAATGGAGAACGGATCCAAAAAGCAGTTGGTAAAATATTATATGTGTACTTGGGCACATAGTTAGGGTTGTTAATATCAATTAATTCTGTTCACAGAGGAGGACTTGTTTTAAAACAACCTCATTTTTCTTTGGCATATATGTAATTACACAGCTGTAACTAATAGCCAGGGAGATGCAATCTACCATCCAAATAACCAGCATTATTCTTCAAAGTATTATTTGTGCTTTTCTAACTTTACTGTCTAGAATGAAGAGTGATTACATATAACTAAATGCGTGATGTCTGCGTGTATGTGTCCATTTCTAAAGGGTTCTAGTTATCTAGACAGTACCAAAAACACATACATATACAAACACATACAACACACACACACACACACAGTTTAGTTTGTAAGTCTACTATTTCTTTTCCCCCAAATTGAATAAGATAATATTTGTTTCCACAAGACTTTCTTCTTCTTCCTTTCCTAATGTATGTGATCACCACCATTCCTTCCTTTTATCTTTGTGCAAACCATGTGCTCAATCACATTTGCCATTTTGTTTGGGTGACATTCCCATCAATCAAGTGACTGTGGGTGTACACACCACAGGGGCTATGAAATTTACCATAGAAATTTCATTACGATTCATGCGATCCCTGGGACAAGACTTTCACAATAACAGAAAGTTCAGCGTGAAGAACTTCAAAGGCATTCTCAACCAAATGCATATTCTGTGTGGTATCCTCCTCCATTAGTCCTCTGTGTTTTAATTTAATATTTACAGGCCACAGAACATGCATCACCAAACAAGATAGGAATTACTTGCCCGCTACCTAGCATGCAGTATGATGGGCATTTTTCAGGAAGCACTGGGATTTGTTTCAGTGGGTCCGGGAACAGATAGGCTTGCTACATTTCAAAAGTAAACCCTAAACGTCTGTCACAGTGGTCAGCAAACTCATTAGTCAACAGAGCCAAATATCAACAGTACAACGATTGAAATTTCTTTCGAGAGCCAATTTTTTAAAATTTAAACTTCTTCTAACGCCACTTCTTCGCCCAGGCCATGGTATTTTGTGGAAGAGCCATACTCAAGGGGCCAAAGAGCCCCATGTGGCTCGAGAGCAGCAGTTTGCCGACCACTGGTCTATCACGTCTTTAATGCCCAATAGCCATGCTGAAAACGAAAGGTCCAGAGAGAGTAGAAGCTGGTATTTTGTTCTGTTTCATTACTGGGTACGATATTAATACTTACACATGCAGTGGAGGAATCGGAGACGGATCATAATGGTAACGCCCCTCATGATGTCTGGCATCGATTGGCACAGGAGGGTGGAATGCAGGAAACAGGTGAGGAGGGTCTGAAAAAGAAAGTCCGACCTATATGAAAAGAATACTTTGGAACGCAATTCCAACCCGTGAAGCAACACTGCTGTGCTGTCTTCATGGCGTATGTTGAGCCTCCTCTGAGACTTTGTGGGGGAACTCTTTAAAGTGCATTATGAGGCTCCGTAATGCAGATGTGCGACCGCGCCACAACCACCTGCAGCTGAGAAAGCAGAGCCTATGAATGAACAAAGCCCACGGAGGAAAGCAGGAAGGAAAGGCAGCAGGGCCTGCCCTAGAGGAAGGCTGGCCAGCATGGAAAGACTGGGCCACAGAATCAAAGGAAACAGATTGTGAGGCACTTATTTATTTTAAATTACTTTGTCAAGTGAATTTTAGGCCAAAATCAAATATAAATATTAGTTTCATTTATCCTATACCCATGATGCTTTTTAAGGGAAGGAGTCTATTCTAAAGTCCCTGCTGGAATCCATGGCATGCATACAACATCCCACATACATATATCACACACAACATACCCCCACACAAAACGCACATACCACACAGACACCATGCACGCATACCACACAGATACGTCTCATATAGACATACAACGCACCACATACACAACACATACCCCCCACACACCCCACATTCCACACCACACACAATACATGCCCCCCATCCATCCCACATCCATACACACCACAGATACACCACATACACAACACATACCCACCCTCTCCCACACACACACAATCATCACATACCACGCACACACTACACACGAGAAACACACATTTTTGTAATTTAAATGCATGCTCCCTTCCTTGGCCTGGTTATGCCTCCACCGTCCTGACACCGGGGCAGCCAATCCATAGGCTGGAGGCAGAAACGCTGTAGGAGAGGAGCTGACCCCTCAGACTTACAAGGGGCGGTTTGGGGCAAACTGGGGGCTTCCTACCTTTCAGCCCTCACTTTCACCTTGGCTCAATCCAGACCAGCCTCCCATCTTGTTCTGCTCAGGCTTGGGGTTCACCGTTTCCTGGGTTCCTGTGTGCACCCTGAACACTAGGTCCTCTACTCCCACTGATTTGTAGTAATCTATGCTAATGTCTGACAAATCCGGAAGTTCTTTTCTCCCCTAAATAGTGATTCACTGCAAACACTGGAGTTTTGCTACATTCTATCATTAGCATTATGGGGGTATTTTGTCACGGACGCTCCGAGTTTTTACCACGTTTCAAGAAGCAAAATGAAGAACTTCAAAGCCTGGAGATGTGCCTCCTGGGCTTTATATATGCCTGATGTTACCGCAAACAAGCCCGACTTGTTCTTCAATAGCGCCTGCCACGCAGTGGGGCCTGCACACAGCCAGCACGCTGCCCGTGAACTGGCACTGCTCCCGGGGATTGGTGTGTACATCAATGTGCCTCCTAAGGGCTTAGAGCCACTCCTACAAGTCTGAAGATCTGCCTGGACCTGAGGGCAGCAGGTGGTGCAGGCAGTTCCAGATGATGGCTGCAAGAAGCAACACAGAACCTGAGGGCGGAGTGTGTGTGCTGGGTGACGGTGCTGTGCCAGGCACAGAAAAGGGAGCTCCCTCTCTCCTCTCCCCCCACCCCGGAGAGCTCCTGAGTGCCTGTGGAGGGCTGGTGTGAGTGCCTGTGTGGTGAATTCGGGTGGTTCTCCTTTTCCTCCCCATACATTTCTCTTTTCCGAATCTTCAACAAGCATCTTTTAGAATAGAAACCTAACCAACTTTTAAAAACTATATATTTTCTATTTTGTTTATTTATTTTGTTCTTTAGATTCCACATGTAAGTGAAATCATGTGGGATCTGACTTTCTCTGCCTGGCTTATTTCTTTTTTTTCTTCTGACATTAAAATCCCTTCATATGAAATCAACAAATAAAATAGAAACAGACTCATAAATGCAGAGAACAGACTGGAGGTTACCAGAGGGGAGAGGGTTTGGGGTCTGGGTGGAAAAGGTGAAGGGATTAAGAACTACACATTGGTAGTTACAAGATGCTCATAAGGATGTCAAGTACAGCACAGAGAAGGAATATAGTCAATGATATTGTAATAATTGTGCATGGTGCCAGGTGAGTACTTGAAGTATTGGGGAGATCCCTTTTTAAAGGATATGATTATCTAATAGCTAGGCTAGGCCCCTGAATCTAATACAAAATAATACTAACTAGAAACTGTCACTGAAAGATAAAGTTTACAAAAATAAGTAAATAAAATTATGTCTTATTTCCCTTGTTTTGGACAATGAAAAACTATTAACATAGCATAGATAGAATTCAAAGTTGTGATTCCACCAGATTTAGAACCTAGGAAACTTCCATGGCTGGGAAGAGACCATTGTACTGAGAATGTTAATTACTCGCCATATTTTGTGCTTCTTGTCAGATAAAGGGGTGAGAGGGCGGTTCAGGGGAAGGAAAGGAACCGTCTTGGCATAGTCCTAGCATTGCTGCTGAGATATTAGGATGTGCAACCAAGCTGGGATTCAATGGTGAGGGCTAAGCTAACCACCCGATCACGTATCCCACGTTACACATTTTATAGAGTGCATACGAAAAAAAGCAATCCTATTTTACATGCACCCCTGAGGACTTACTATTAACAGGTGTCCGAGTTGGGTGTTTTGTCAGGGAAATCTGGGTAGTTTGCTGGCCAAGTTTAAAAGCTTACCCACCACGGTTGTCACAGGCCGCGCTCCACATAACTCAGAGCAGAATGTCCGACTTTATTTAACCATTTTCAATAAAAACCATTCATCCTTCTGAAAACAGTGTAAGATGAAGTGGAGCAATCTTTCCCACTAGCTGGAAAGTCTGACACATCCCACTCAGTGAATGTTTCCCGATTTTAAGTTTGGAAACAGGCCCAAGTGAATCCGATTCCAGTCTGGGGTCAGGTGGGTGGCCAGAAGACGGCTCTTCTTCCTCTTCCTTTCCTCTCAGCAGCCACAGAGGAGGACACACTTGCCTCCAGCAGACTTCCAACTTAACACATGCCATCTGCTCTCGGAAATCAGGGAATCTACCTGCTAGAACTGTGTGTAAAGTAAGCATTCATAAGGTCTAACCTACCTTTGAGAAGCTTCTCCTCTGTACCATTTTATATGGCCGTTTTGAGGTAAATTGTGACAACTATGTCAAGGGTTGGAAGGTATTTTTACTTCCTTGTTTCTTCACTCTTGGCTGTGTTCTGCCTGATTAAATTCTCTCCACCGAATAAGTGGGTATTAACTGTACCTGACTTTCTCTATGTGCATTATGACAAAGCATAAATCCACATTTTTCTCTTGTTTTTAAAATACATCTTTATTTACTTCAGAGAGGAAGGGAGAGGGAGAGAGAGAGAGACAGAAACATCTATGATGAGAGAGAATCATTGATCGGCTACCTCCTGCACACTCCCTACTGGGGATCGAGCCTGCAACCCGGACATGTGCCTTGACCAGAATGGAACCCAGAACCTTTCAGTCTGCAGGCTGTCGCTCTATCCACGGAATCAAACCAGCTAGGGCCACATTTGTCAAACACACAGGGCTCAAATGTGTGAATTAGTTCCACATTCAATATATGCCTCATCCATGCAGGAACTTACAGTCATTATCTATTATATGAGTATTTATAATAAAGTTACAGGGATTATGTGCATAGGAATGAAAACAAACCTGTTATTCCTATAAAATCAAGAGAGTATATCCCAAGGAAATCTTACAATTCTATCATGGATATTTAAAAGGCATTTCCATCTTTTAATTTTGAGAAATTATTCTAATGGGATTTTATTTCAACATCTCTGTCCTACCCTCTTTCCTTTTTTCAGGATGAAAGAGAAAATGACCAAGCACTGTAAAAACACCTGAGAGGAAAATATAAAACAATTACTGCAGTCATTTCTCACTATGGAGTGTGTTTTGTGAATATAAAAGTTAATTCTGACTGAAAGTCTGTGAGGCATCGCACAGCGCTGTTTGCACAGTCTTTACTTCTGTCCCAAGGAAATTTATGAATTCTGCATTCTGGAATTATGTTAAGTAAACAACAAAAAGTTATGGTTATGATCTGACTTGGTCCAAGGCCTCTGGTGTTAGGTTTAAGAATTTTACTGTTTCTAAGTATTTCCCTATTGATCTAGTTTAAAAATGACTTCTCCCAGACTGATAAAATCTACAACAATTTACTTTATGTCATTTATCGGTGGAAATGACACCTCTTAAGCCACTTTCTGCAAAAATGCAATGGAACACCTCATCCAAGTGAGGACCTGCTTGGCCATAACGTCACAGTATAAACAAAGAATAAAACGCAGAACGGGGATGTCCTTTTGTATCACATAACAAGAAGCCGAAGGAAAAGAAGAGGAGAGACAGAAAAAGGCCTGATCCTCACACCCCGAATGCTTCCCTTGCATTCTGGCTTGTCGTTTCTATCTGGAAGATCAGCCGCATACTCCATCACGGGCCCCAGAAACTGTCCAAAAAGACCCATATGACAAGAGCAGGCCCACGTCGCCAGCAGCCACCATAATTATCCACCTCATGGTTTATTATTTACACATGAGCAGCGCAGCTGTGGCGCATCATAACTCAAGTGCATGTGTAATAAGTCACGGCCCCGCAGCCATCTCCTGTTCTGGCCCTTGACAAAACACCACATGATGACTTTTCCAAACTCCAGTTAAAACTGCTGAAGCAGAAGGAAGTGCCACTAAACCTAGCTACCTCCTATTTATCATACAATTTCCTGACTGATGGTTCCACAAACCAGCTGCTAAGTGCTGTGTACTCTACTGTCAGCAAACTAACGTGCTAAATGGAAGACAGGGAGAATAATGTGCAGAACTGGTGAAATCAATTTTACTGAGGGAATTAAAATTCTACCAGGTTGGGGGGGGGGGGGGTGTTGAGTCTGTGGAGCAGTGGTAACCAGTCAACTGTACATGCTTATGGTTGCAAAGATGATTTATTACCGTCTTGCAAGAGGCTTGACTATTGGACCAAGTTCCTCTGTACTACACTGAGGTTTTTTGAAGAGCGAGTATTATCCGAGGCTCCAGCAGGAACGGTCTAAACCCTATAAATCCGTAATGGGCTAGATACCTGTTTACATTGAAATGCATAGTAAAAATATTTGTGCTGTGTCCAGTTGTCAGTGTTCGATTTCATGCTGTCTGCCATCGTCGTGCTGAGCATTAAGGATCTCGTTAGGAACCAGAGGCATTGATTTTTAGGTCTCTTCACAACAGCCTGGGTTGATCGTAAAACCTGTAGCCAGAGGAAGACACTTGGAGATTTATCTTCCGTTGCATCATTCTCTCAAGAAATAGTTTTAGCTCCTCAGGCTATATAAGATCTGTTGGATGCCACTCTGGGACAGTCTTTTAAGGTTTGAAATTTACATACAAATATTGTAGATTGAAAAAGAGAGATCAAAGCCGGCTAAGTAAGTGCCCTGAAGGAGCAATACTCGAAATGATACTTGAATGGCCTTCAAGTGCACGGGAAATAACACAGCAGAAGCCACAAGGGTAAACGGCCTGGCGTGCACAGGTCCTCCTGGCTTATTTAAATACTGAAGCTATCTATACACTGACTTCGGAGTTTATTCTAGACCAGAGCTAGAGATTATTTTTCCTGTCATCAGGGTCAGCCCTGCCTGTAACAATGTCCAGTTCTCACAAATTCACTTACTTGCCTGTCATCGCTAGAAACATGAAGACTCCTTGTGGTCAACATCCACTACGCTAAAACCAAAATTATTACCCAAAACCTATCAAACAAGAGTCCTCACGTGGTAGAGGAGGGGTACAAAGAGTGAGACCATCATCACCAGCCCAGTGAAAGGGTGAAGCCAGCATTTCTAGTCATCACCTTGGCACCTGCAAGACTTTTTCCAGGGATCCGTGGCTTAAGGGAGTTATCACCATGTGGACTGACTCTAATACCCAGACAACCTACCTACCTACCTACCCTACTTCACACATCCTGTCTACAGACAGGACTATGCCTATGGACACTGAGCCGGAAAAGAGCTGATCTAGCCCAGGAATGCCTGACCCAACATTGTGTACAGCAACAAGGCAGTTTGTGGCCTTCTGGTCAGTTCCCAGCAGACACTGAGGAGTGGCACCTCACAGGGACCAGCTATATGGACTTGCTGGGCATGCTGGTGGAATCACCCATGGAACACCTCATGGAAGAACAGAATTTCTCCTACTGCTCTTACAGGCATGTTGTATAGAGTTGGGGGGGGGGGGGACTATGGAAAAAATATCCATGGGTGAGGATTAACAGAGAAAAAACAGCATGGATGGGCCAAATTATAATGCTCAGTGAAACAAGCCCATCAGAGAAAGACAAATACCATATAATCTCACTTATGTGTGGAATTAAATGAACAAAATAGAAACAAAGGCCCTGGTTGAGTATCGTCCCATGCACCAAGAGGTCGCTGGTTTGATCCCCAGTTAGGGCACAAGCCCACGTTACAGGCTCAATCCCCAGTCCCTTGCAGGAGGCAGCTGATCAGTGTTTCTCTCTCATCAATGTTTCTCTCTCAAATCAATAAAAAACATATTTTAAAAATAATGAATAAAAGAATCAGATGCATTAATATATGAAATAGACTAACAGCTATCAGATTGGAGGAGGTTGGGGGAGTGGATGAAGGAAGATGAGGTGGGTAGCCAAAATATATGTGTGTGTGTGTGTGTGTGTGTGTGTGTGTATATATATATATCAATATATATATATATATATATATCACAGACACAGACTCAGACAACAGTATCGTGAGGGCCAGAAGGCAAGGCATGTAGAGACTAGGGGGAGGTGGTCAAAGTGGAGAAATAGTGGGGTGGAAAGAGATTTTGTTTGGGGCGATGGGAGTACAATGTGGTATGCAGGTGATGCTTTATTAAGTTGTACACTTGAAACCAGTATGATTTTATGAACCAATGTCACTCCAATAAATTCAGTTTTTTAAAAAAAAAATCTATTGGCCCATCCAGTATGGCTCAGTACTTAAGCATAGACCCAAGAACCAAGAGATCACTGGTTGGTTTCTCGGTCAGGGCACATGCCAGGGTTGCAGGCTCAATCCCCAATAGGGGGTGTCCAGGAGGCAGCCAATTGATAAAATTTCTCTCTCACAGATGTTTCTCTCTCTCTCTCCCTCTCCCTTCCTCTCTCTCTAAAAATCAATTTAAAAAAAAACCCATTTTTTAAATCTATTCTTTTGTCATTTTGTACCATGGCATATGTTATGGGAGCATCCACAAACTACTGTGCACAGGTCTGTTTTGGCAAGTAAGTTTTTATTGGAACACACGTGTGGTCTTTTGTTCACAGGCTGCCTCTGGCTGCTTTTGCACTGCACTAGCAGAGTAGGCCAGTTGCAAAATAAAACAAAACCCACGTTTACTCTCTGCCCTTTACAGGAAGCTGTTTGACAGACCCTGTCCTCATATACTACAGTAGTGACTTTTCTGAAATTTTCACATTTCAGAAAAGCCACATATCAATTTTTCCTTATCAATATGTAGTTGTTTAGTGATAACACTATATGTGTAGAAAATTTATATGCCATTTTGTGCGACATAAGAATATCATTATAGAAATATCCTTATTAATAATTATTCAGAAAAGGGACATTTATTCTGTGATTTTAGCAACTGCCTGACATTCCTAACTCCGTGGGCATTCCCCACTACTCAAAGAGCCATCTTGCTGTCATTTCTTCTGTGCAAGTCTATAGGCATATTAAATCCACTTAATTAATATTTTAGACCTAAATGCTAACCCAGCACAATAGTTTTGTCATACCACAACTCATCTATGTTATGTTCCTTAACAAACAGAAATATGCATTTCCACAAGAAAATGGCAAACAGCCCTTTGCAAATGAATCGACAAAACAAATCTCTGTCTTTACCACCTCAGATGTGTCCTGGGTAGTGAGCAAAAAATTGATGGCTCCCTTTTCTGGTCCCTTCTAACTTCTTTTATCAGAAGTCTTTGCATGTTTCTCAGTGAAAAATCACAGCCATTGAGTTTCCGGTGGCAGAAATAGACCACATCTACCCGCTGACTGACTACGAAATCCTTCCATCCACAGTCTGGAATACATCTCGTTTATGATCACAAATATATGCACCCATGGCATCTTTGTTCTTTCTGGCTTCCCTGCCAGGATAAGAAAGAAAAAAAAAAAAACAGGGGGAAAAAAGAAATAAGATGTTTACAGACATTATACCTGAACTGCAGAACTCTCCAAGGGAAATCATGTCAACAATACAAATCCATTACTTTTAAATATACTAATGGTGTATTTCTGTGATAATAAGTAACCTTGGAAATTAAAAAGGTAGAACTAGGTTTTTGGTTAACAAATTCTTATATCTAGAATCATATTTCTGTACATCACAATTCAAAACCTGAATTCATCTTTCCAAAACTATATATTAGGGTCCGTAATGTTTATGATTAAATGAAAGCAGAGCATGGAATGTTTCCAGGGAAAGCACAGTTCAGATTTAAAAGCACCTCACATTTAACTACCAAAGCCTGGGAGACACATTAGACTCAGAAGTTGCATGGTTTAGTTAGTAAACTAACCATTCATCATCAAAGATGAAGTCTAGAAATTGTATCCTATCCAAAATAAATCTATTCAAAGAGTTTCCATTTTTTTTTAATTTTGCAAAATTAGTGCAATGTGAAAACAAAAGGATACAAAGCTTTATGTTTTATAAAGCTCATGTACATTACCTCATATGATCTTCTTGACAACCCAAAAATCATAATTTTCAAACTTTTATTATTATTCTCCTAAGTCTTATTTCTCTTTATTTAGATAGGGAAAATTCTATCAGCTCAGAAAAGCTAAATGATCTTCCCAAAGTTGCATAAGCCAGGTGGCACTCCTGATGCAATCCCTGTCCAGGGGCATATTCCAGCACAAGTACCGGAGCCCCATATCCATCTCAGCCCTGCTTCTGCAGGAGGAGCACGCACGCAGACCACATGACGGAGACTGACGGGGCTGAGGCTCAGAACACCAGGGGAGTTCACTTTAGTCTTGAGAGTTCCTCAGCAGAGAATCAGAGAGCCACTCCTTCCAGACCACCTTGGAAAATGTTTCAAAGGCACTGGGAAACCAGCAGTGATCATTAAGTGTGCTTGTTGGCGTATTTTTATAGCCAACCAGCAATGAATAAGGCATATGTTCATTCCACTCAAAATCTGATGAGAAGCTGTTAGAGAGCAGGTTGTTAAGTCTCTCCCCTTCCATCTCCACCATCTACCCTATTTCTAGTTCCTGCTCATCAACAACTAAACGTCTTCCAAGGTTTTCCCATTCGTAGTAACTAATATTTTTTTAAAAAACAATCACTAGTATAATTACAGTATCCCGTTTATCCTCAGTGATTATATCCCAAGATCCTCAGTGAATGCCTGAAACTACAGACCATACAGAACCCTATACATAGTCTATTGTGTTTTTTCCTATACATACATACAAATAACATTTAATTTACAGATGAGGTACAATAAGACATGAACAAGAATAACTAATAATAGGGCAACTATAACGTTAGAAAAATGTTATGCGATGTGGTCTCTCTCTTACACTATCTTACAGCTTTGTGCATATAGAAAGCATGGCTACGCAAGGCAAAGCGCCTTACACTGCTAGTGAGATGGAGCCCAATGGCGTGAGATTGCTACCCAGGACAGTGTGCAATTTAAAACTTATCTATTGTTTATTGGGGGAATTTCCCATTTAATATTTTACAACGTAAACTAACCAGGGTAACTAAAACTGTGGAAAGCAAAACCTCAGTTAAAGGGGGCCTACCCTACCATTCACTGAGTACTTTACTGCTGAATACTTTAAACCTTTCTGGGATAATTTATGTCTTCCTACAACGGTGGGGAGTAAGCACACTAAGAGTATGCCCGTTGTTCTGGACAAGGGAACTGATTAAGGGCCCTGTCCAATGAAATGTGGGGAGAGTGGCAAGCTGGTATCTTTTTCTCTTCACAGCAAGCACTCTTAGACACTACTTCTTACCATGGCGTGTCAAAGTACCGGCATTTTATCATTTCTTATCTACACTACATTCTCTAGACTTACATCCCTAAAACCTAGACTCAACCATGTCCCTCTCAAAATGTGCAGTGGCCCAGGACAGTCTTCTCTGTCCAGCACACAATTTATCATGGCATTCAAGGCCCCCAACGACCCAGCTGCATCCGGGATACTGCTGTCGGAGAGTCAGTGCTCCCTTAGGCAGCCATTCGTTGTTATGGCTTAGGTTGTCCCCTCAGTAAAAACAAAGTCCCTCTTTCCCAAGTGCAACTCTGTCTTCAAGACTCAGAAAATGCCACCCCATAAACCAAGGTTCCCTAAGGCCCTGGGGGAATACTTGCTCCTTCCTCCCCTCTCCATCACTGGGGTTATGGAGGCCCACCATGGACAACTTGTGGAGCTCTATTTGCAACCACACTGTGTCCTCACATCTCCTCTCTCATTACACTAAGTTTACTGAGAACCCTGTGTCCCTACTTAGGCATGGTCCCTCACACAAATACCTGTTTACACAACACACATGGTGCCCAACTTCACTTAATATGGTTTGACTTAAGATTTCCAATTTTATGATGGTGCAAAAGTGATACAGTAGAAAATGGCTAGGTTAAGGGTGGTTTGGTAGGTTAAATGAATTAAATGCACTTCAAGATATAATATTTTCAACTGACAATGGGTTTAGAAAGGTAAAATCCCATCATAAGACAAGTAGCATATGCACTGAGCTGTAAGCAAATTACACACATGAAAAACAAATTCTCACCATGTTCCACTAACATACCAGGCAATATGATGACTAACCCCTGGCCTGGCACATGGTCAGATCAGAACGGTCTCCTTTCCCTCCCACACTACTTGGGGTTATGAAGGCAGAAGAGGTTCGGTTATACCTGAACACCCTCTAGGAACTCAAATCAATGTTTACCATAAGAAAGGTGGAGGAAGAAGAATAACAAGAAAGGAAACAGGCCACACAATGGCCAAAGTGAACCAGGCCAGCCTCGCTCCCAGGGACTGCAGGACTTCATACACCTAATGGGCCTCCAGCAACAGGCAGAACCAGGGACACCAAAGGGAGGCCCAACCTGCTCCTCAGAATTGCCCCTGTGCGGGTTTCCAGCGCACACAAGGGCCAACTCCTAGCAGATGCCTGAGCGAAATCGTAGCTCTTTTTTTCCCCCCTAGCCTTGCAAGGCTGCCTGCTTCCCGCTGGGCCACAAATCATTTCAGGTAGGCATGCGAAGTCACCACCCCGGCCCACCCCGCCACTCCTAAGAGAGGGTGGGCAGTGGTGGACACTCAGCAATAAGCTCCCCACCTTGGGCCTTTCCCAGGACAATGAATGTCCTTTCCCACCAAGGCAATGTTGATGCTCCAGTCAATTCAGGATGCTTAAGCAGGCTGCTAACACCCATATGGAAAAGGCTCTTTGACACCAAAGGTTGAAGGTCAAGAGTTTCAAAGCTCATGACAGAAATGACAGGGGACCCCCTCCGCCTCCACTCCCCCCCCCCTTTTTTTTGTCAATAACATCAAAGGCCCTGGCCTGTTCTTAATGCTATTATTGTGACGCCTTTAGAATCCATTGAAATTCCAGCCCATTTATTACACACTGGGAGCACTGAAAGGCTCCATTTTCCTGTCCCTTCAACTCTGAATTCTCACTGCCTACGAAGCATCGTGAAGCAGGAAAATACAAAGCTTTTAAGCAAAGTTTATTTTAAGCGCTCCTTCCACCATGATTGTAAAGTAATAAAGAGCACGAAGTGATTCCTTTACAACAGTGTTTCCCAAACTTCTCTCATGAGGAGAATCACCTGGTGGAGTTGTTAAAATACAGATTCCTGAATCCCAACTAAGAAGTGCTAAACTAGAATTTTTTGGGAACATATAGGTAAAATTGTATACCTAACTAGAGCACTAGTTAGGTATACAATTTTAGATATACAATTTTAGGTGATTCTCATCATGAGAGAAGTTTGGGAAACACTGTACAAAGATGAGCAAGGAAATCAGAGAGAAAGGAGAGAGCCTGCCGTTGCTAAGGGGGGCAGAAACTTCCTTTATATTTCTTGGCTCCTGAAGACTGCCAGTACCTAAACATTCCTCGTTTTTCTTAGATTTCCCCTTTCTTGCAATCTTGCATTAGTCACTAGACACACATGTTATACACACCCGCCAAGACATCAGCCATGTGAGCGTGCATCACATGTTATCATTTGAGGAAAATTGATCTCTGCTTCAGAATGGTGCCTTGGTGGCTCGGTGTGGCCTTTGCACCTATGGATTCCCCACCAGGAATGGGTGAGGTGACCATTGCCTGAGACTTTCTCTGGTGCATTCAAAAGTTCAGTTTAGCAAATTATTACCCTGACAGCACGGACCCAGAAAGGAGAGAACTCAAAGAAATTAACTAATACCTGTTTAACTTTGACATAATGTCACATCTAAACTTTCCCCTCCCCCATACTGGAATGTGGCGCCCATCTGGCTGTGCCACCTGTCAGCCCCTGACATTCAGTGTCTTCCAACTTACTTGACCACCTCCCTCCCCACTGTCCATACACAGCCCCCGGGCTGCAAGCCTCACACCTGTCCTCCATCCTGCTGCTGCCCCACATGATCCTTGTTATGCAGATAAAAAGCCCACAGTGGCCCACATGTTGGTCCAGAACTACAGCAAGCTCCATGTCTCAAATATATATATTATCGATTTTTTTACAGAGAGGAAGTAAGAGGGATAGAGAGTTAGAAACATCGATGAGAGAGAAACATCGACCAGCTGCCTCCTGCACACCCCCTATTGGGATGTGCCTGCAACCAAGGTACATGCCCTTGACCAGAATCGAACCAGGGACTCCTCAGTCCCCAGGCCTACGCTCTATCCATTGAGCCAAACCAGTTAGGGCTCCTCTCTTCTTGGCCACTCTTCCCCTAGCCACTGCCTCATCTGACTTCCTATCTTGATTCTTCACCTAATTCCTTTTGGAATGCTGAATAACTCAGATTATATCTAATCTGCTGTGCCTTAGAACATCTGTTCTCACGGTAATGCCCTTGGATGTCTAAACTACCCTGCCTGGGCCCTCAAGCTGTTGGCACAACCACCCACTCTGCCCACAGAGGACAGAAGCCAAGTCATTCTCTCTACCCACCCATGTTTCCTCCAGCTCAGACAAGCTCAACTGCTCAGAAATACCCAAAAGGAATTCAAATTGCCAGCATTCTCCTTCAGGATAGGGAGGGATGATGGTTTTGGGGGTCATCAACCCTAGCCTATTCATCTGGGCACTGCCGGGGACACTTCTTCCCGAGAGGCCAATGATCCTGAGGCTACTTCCACTGAGTAGGGGCTTTGAGTCTTCCAGCCATGCTTTGGAAGGACCAGGCTCTCCTATCCACTCCCCTATGCCTCAAAGATAGCCTGTGCCCCGTCTGCTTCTATCCTATTTCTGCAGTGACCCTTGACAGCTATGTATCAGAGTGTGACCACATGGCTGGTTCTTCCCAAAACTTTCCACCAGCACTCGGCAGCTACCCACCTTGTCTAAAAAGGCCCAGACTCTCCCCAATCTCATTGTAATCATCACCTGGATCTTCTTCTCCCTCTCCCCAAAGTTACCCTGGTTTCTAGACCAACTGCATGGGACCCAGTCTTCACAAACTACACTTGGTAGATGTCTAGACTCTGTGATGTCCCTTTGCTCCCACAGACCCATGAGGACAGAAAACATGGTGTACTTCTGGAGTCCATATCTCCACCTGGTCCACATGGGTCCACTGATAACTCTAGAAACTATGGTCTCAATACATAGATGTGCACACCCAGGTAATAGCAGACACACCTTTACCGAGATAACCTCATGCTGCACTTTCTCAGTGAGCTTCCACTTGTCAGAGAACGAAGTCTAGACACATCTCTAAAAAGTAAAGCTACTTCTAACACTTGGCCTTTTGTGTTAATAAAGACTTAAAGAGTGACAATGTGAGAACCTCAGTGTATTTAAAACAAAGCATAGGGTCCGGCCAGCATGGCTCAGTGTTTGAGCACTGACCCATGAATCAGGTAGCCCTGGTTCGAATCCTGGTCAGGGCAAATGCCCAAGTTGCAGCTAGATCCCCAGTAGGGGATGTGCAAGAGGCAGCCGATCTCATCATTGATGCTTCTCTCTCTCTCTTGAAATAAATAAAATCATATTGATAAAAAAATAAAAATAAGTAAAACAAAGCTAGGCTTAATAAATGATACCATGCAGTAGATCAAACTGATGGTGACCTCCTGGTCATCTTGCAGCCAGTATGTAGTATTTGCACAAAATTTATAATGCTCCCAGCACAAAACCTTAGAAAACACATCATTCCCAATCAGTTTCCCCTTTTCTGAAGTCAGAAGAAGGCCAAATATTTAGCACCCTGAATAATGCATGTTGCTGCCCTCACAGGACAATATCTACTGGGTATGCCCTTCCCACAGCAATCATCTGCTCTCCATCATCCATGCAGCCGAAAGTGCTTCCCATTTTAAAACATATTTTACAGATTACATAGAAAGAAATGTCAATAACGACTATAATCATAATATAACATTTTTAAGGTCAATAAAACCAAGGGGCCCAGTGACATAGGTGAAGGCGATTCATAAATTCAAAGGACTTGCATTTAAGGGATTATTGCAAATTCTAAGTGCATCTTTCTCAAAACTGATGTCCACGTTGACACTGATAGTGTAAACAAGAAAGAGAGCTCTGCCATAAACCTGACAAGCTCAGTGACCAAAAGTAACCACCCAGGATGGTCTGGTCACGCATTCTAACGGGGCAAATCATAGTGGATAGCAACCTCCCGGGCCTATAGCTTCTTTAACAGAGGTCAACTTTGACCTCAAGTGATCTCAGAGGTCCAGTGTTCAGCATACTTCTGAAATGTCAGAGTAATTTTCTTTCCCTACCGCTCAAAGGCACAACTGCCAGCCAGCACCAGAACACAAGCCCACCAGAACAGGAGAGCACAGAACCCCTCTTTGTTATCTTCCCCCCCACACTCCATCTCCATGTGCTGTAAATGTTAATTATTAAATATCAATGTTAAAAAAAATGTATTTGTTTCTCCATTTTGCCTTTTATCCAATCCTACAGATTCCTCCACCATACTTTCTCCCACCTCTTTAATCTACCGCCAATGGCTTTTATGCGCCTTCCTTCTGTCTTCTCCTTTGATTCTAATGTATAAAATAAGCTACAAAACTGCTGTGGAGGTCCACATTGAGTTGCCCCCAAGATGTCCCTCAGTGGTGGTGTACAGATTACTTTGAACTAAAGGCTAAGGAGGAACTTCTGCCTCCCCCTCAACCTCACTCCCAGGAAGAACTTGAATTAGGGGCTTTGCCAATAATAAACTATTATCAGAGATAAACTTCTTTGGAAATTATCTTCTATTTACTGTATTAAAATTAAGGTGTTTCTTGTCATCCTACAATGACCCTTTGAAGACCTACCCCCCGATTCTTACTCTCCCTCCCCCCCCCCCTTGTATTACCTCAACCCTAACTCAGAAAAATCTCGTATACGGTACCTCAGTCCCCCTTTCTATCTCTGAACCACTCCTGCATCCGGGGTCTCTGACTCTCACATGTATATGTATGTATTAAATTTGGTTATTTTCTCTAGCTAATCTGTCTCTTGTCTATTTGATTATTAGACCAGCCAGGAAAACCTTGAGTATAGAGGAAAGTTTGATCCTCTCCCACACTGCCAGTCTCTGAAGCATTTAAGATCTTGATCTCCCTAGCATATGTTGTCAGTTGGGCTCAAATAAACTCATAAAAATTCTCTACAGGATGTTTCTTACACTGACAAGTCAACAGTTTACCTGCGTATCTCCAGCTTTGTACCTAATCAAATTGCTCTGCCCATGTTTCTCCTTGCACTTAACTGATCATGAGGCCCACGAAAGGTTCTCTGTACCTTTGTTTCTATGTAAAATCTGTGGCAAAGACCCAACTCTGTCCTCTGAATTGCAAATTAACCATACGCTGTGTCAATTCAACTCCTGGGGGGCAGGGGGATGGAAATTACAGCCATAGATACATTCAAATAATAAATAGCTATTGTTTATGGAGTATTCACTATGTGCCAAGGATTGCCCTAAACATTATTCATATAGTTTTTTATTTATGCTATGTGAAAACTCAATAAAGTAGGTGTTATTATCCTTGTTTCACAGATGAGAAAATGGATCAAAGCAGACAAGAAGTTAAAAGTCACTCAGGGAAGGACTGACAGAGCTTGGCCTCAGATCTGGATCAGCCTGGCTACAGAGCCCCAAAAGCTACAGCAACCCAGGCCCCCACTCAGAAGGTTTCCTATTCTGCTGTTGCCATCTTGAAATTCTTAATAATTTTTAAGCAAAGGCTCCAAATCTTCTTTTCACAGTGAGTCCCACAAAAATAACCATTACAAAGCCAGTCCTGCATACAGCTATCCTTCTCCTCACATGCATCCCTCCTGCTTCACCCTTCCCAACAACCAAAGCTAGAAGCATCTAAAAGGCACTGACATCCATCAACCCATTGATCCTTCATGCCCCTCCTTTACCCTGAGGGCCTGAGACAGGAACAGAGCTGGCCTTCCACCCTCCCCCCTCCCCCCACCTCAGCTGCGCATCCTCTGGTCCAATTGCCCCACGTCTAGAGCAAGAGCAGAGCGGACTTTCTGGACACCTTTTGACAATCCAGTATGGAGTCCCTGTCAGTAGTGACAGCTATGTCAAGTAGCATGAAGCCCAGAAATGAAGTAATAGGGTGTAATGGGAACATCCTTGGGAGGGGCCCTGAATGCCCCAAACCCCAAGTCTAAAACACTGAGATAAGAACTCCATCTGGCTGAAACCGGTTTGGCTCAGTGGATACAGCATTGGCCTGTGGACTGAAAGGTCTCAGGTTCGATTCCGGTCAGGGGCATGTACCTTGGTTGCGGGCACATCCCCAGTAGGGGGTGTGCAAGAGGCAGCTGATCTATATTTCTCTCATCAATGTTTCTGACTCTCTATCCCTCTCTCTTCCTCTCTGTAAAAACTCAATAAAATATATTTTAAAAAGAAAAAAAAGAACTTAAAAAATAATTAATTAAAAAAAAACAAAACTCCATCTGGACACTGATAGGAATGGGACCACCACCTCTTTTTTTAAAAATTATATATATATAATTGATTATGGTCTCACATAATTGTCCTTATCCCCCCATTCCCATCCCAAACCCCTCCCTAGATATTCCCCCCCCCCCCCCCCCCGTTGTCCATGGCCACTGGCTAGGCCCATATGTATGCACACAAGTCCTTTGGTTGATTTCTTCCCCTTACCCCCATCCCCCCTTACTCTCCCTCTGAGGTTTGAGAGTCTGATCGCTGGTTCTCTTTCTCTGGGTCTGTTTGTGTTGTTCATTATTTCCTCTAGATGTGTGAGATCATGTGATCCAAGAAATACCCTTGTAAGAACCTAAACTGCAACAAGCCATAATGGTTATGCTGAGAGGTAAATGAATCAGTCCGTAGTGAGTTCCTTTCTGGGCCAACAGTTCTTTTGAGTCCCAATTTCAATGCCAGATAGTTCCTTATGTGTACATGCCAGCCATGATATTTCAGATCTGGTTGGTGGGCAAATGGCGGTAATGCAGGTCCGCCTGTCTCTGGTTTGGTCCTGGGCATCCTTCAGCAACCCACGGCTGCTGTCTGCTGGTATGCTGAGGTGTTGTCAGCAGGACCACCACCTCTTATGGGCCATATGAACTCAGAGCTCCAGCCTTCCACACTCAGGCTTGGCTGTGCCACGGGTCCCCCTCTGAGCCCTGCCGGACTTGCACTTCACCAGACAAAGCCAGACTCCCTGCCTCTCCATCTGTGGACACCACCAATGAACCAGGACCTTGCAAGGAATGCTTACTCTGCTCACTTCTATCACATAAGCTCCCCCTCTTTGGGTATAATCTGCCTGTGGCTACTGGCTTCTCTGGGAGGTCTCCTCTCATAAGCCTGGCCTTGTGGAAAGACTCAAATGTGGGTGATGCCTCTGCTTTTGGGGATGCTCCCTTGCTCATAACACCCCAGCACCTTCAGCAGTCCTCCCAGGCACAGGAGCCCAGCTGTCACGCAGCAGGTCCACCGTGTGCCTGAACAGGGAGGACAGGAGCTGAACCCCGTTATTCCACTCTCTTGCCTACCTTTGCCATTGCTAACAACACTGCCCTGCCACCCGCCAGCCATCCTGAGCGCTAATTGGCTTGTTTTAATCAAAACTGAATGAAGCCGAAGTCCCTCTGCACATAAATAAATCACAATTACTGGCTGCGAGACTGGAGAGGCAATCTCCTCCCCCGCGGCCCGGCACAGGAATCCCCTGGCCCACGGGCTTGCACAAAAGCTCCCAACTGGCCAGGCAATATCCGCTCCCCGGGCCCGTTCATTATTTAAACAGTTCCTTAAGGACTCTTCCTGGAGGTTAGCAAGGCCAAACTGTTTTCCTTCCCTTCACAAAGCAGATCCGCGAGGCTTTTCTGAGCGTCTGTCTCCCAAGTTTACTTTAGTGCCCAGCTCAATGCCTTCCTCCGCGGAGTCAAACAAACAGTTCACTCCATTAGAAAGGCAAACAGCTCAGCAAGAGAATACCGGCCCTTGAGAGGACCGGGCTGGGCCTGAGACCCACTGCCGGGAGAGGCGGCCTGGTGCTCCAGCCCAGGCAATAGCTCTGGGAAATCACTTCAAAACCCTCTTAACAAATACTTCACACATTCACTGGTAATTAACAGATAACCCCAAGGAGATTATCTGCCTGGAGGCTGAGGGCCCTAGAGAATTATCTACTGGGCTGCTCTGGACAAGGCAGAGCTGGGAGGGCACACCTATTTCCTAAAACAAAACAAACAAACAAACAAACACACACACACACACACACACACACACAAAACACACACACACACACACACACACACAAAAAAAAAAACAAAAACAAAACAAAACACACAAGTCAATACATTTATCTGGGAAAACACCCAAATGTGCAGCTACCCCCAGTGCAAAATAGCAAAGTTACCACCTCATCTAAATGATATTCGTTTTAATAACAGCTACCAAGTCGTGCCTGGGGAAAAAACATGCGGGAGGAAGCAGCCAGTGGATGCACAAAGGGAAAGAAAGCCCAGGACAGGGACCCGGTCAGGAATGAAGACTGTGGTGTGTCGTCAGGATTCCAACTCAGGAGGAAAGACCTGGAGACACTGAAAAAACTGGGGGACAGACAGAGCGCAGGTTCCAGTCAGTGCTTCTCCAGCTGCTGAAAGGGAGGCGGGTCAGTGGTCCTCTGAAGCCTGAAGCCATCTGGGGGACAGCCGGCACCCCTGGCCTCGTGCAGCCAGGAGCTTCCAGGCCTGGACCCTGAGCCCCTTTGCAGACGGAGTGAGAGCCCTGTCCCGTCACCTGCCCCTTTTTCTCAGGGCCTCATCTCACCTATCCATCCAGGGCCAGGAATCCATTTGGGGCTCATATTTAAGAACACACGGCCCCACACATATTCATGTTACAACAGTTACATCAGACAAAAATGGCCTGGGTGGTGAAGGCTTCCCTATTATACTTGAATTTGGGGTTTCACTCATATTGTGGTTGTGCTGGACAGGGTCAGACTAAGCAATTCTGGTACTCACGGCTTTTACAAAGTTGGTAAACCTCAAATGCCAACTGCAATAAATCACACAAATCTCTATTAAAACTCTAAATCACTCATGAAATGTAACACTGCCATGAAGAGTAATTAAGTGCTCATGTAATAAATCTACAAAAGAAAAGCACACGTGATAATGCAGAATCACAAGAGTAAGAGAATGCT
Source organism: Pipistrellus hanaki (assembly GCF_964339955.1). NCBI lineage: Eukaryota > Metazoa > Chordata > Mammalia > Chiroptera > Vespertilionidae > Pipistrellus > Pipistrellus hanaki. Next base: position 12,323,707 of record NC_140512.1, on the reverse strand, counting down.
CACATACAAGAGCTTTAAGACAAATATTTGTCCCAAAATATTTGTCTATTTTCCTATTCAAAACCAGTGGTCCTCAAAGCAGGGGTGAAAAAAATCATTCAAGGTCCACGTTTTCAAACTCAGGACTGAGGGCCAAAGACATAACACAAGGGAAGGAAGGAGAAGGAAAACAGAGACAGGAAGCGATCCCGTCCAGGAGGCGCTTTGGGATTGAAAGAAGGTCTACTGTACTTGCCCTTCAAATAACCGCTTCATGGCTAAACAGAGTGTTCTTCTTGCCTCTTCACGTACCCTGATCTTTCCATTTTAGCAAGGAGGACTGGAACCAGGAATTACTTCCTGGGCTATGGCAGTCACATACCTCAGGACTCCATAAGCAAAAATCGATTCCTTTTAGAGACCTCACCAGCACTGTTGGCTCCCAGGCATGGTGAGGGCTGTGGGAACACGGGGAGCCTAACCTGCAATACTGCCTACAGGAGCTCTGGGCTCATGGGTCATAAAGCCACTAATAAGGACACTAGCTCCAGTCCCAGTGAAAAGACTCAAAAGGGGGAGAGGGAAGGTGAGGAGAGGGAAAATGGGTCAGAAAGAGGAGCGGGAGCCCAGGGAGAGGACGTGCAGAGGGAGGGCATGAGGCAGCAGGTCTGTCTGGTGATGCATGAGGTTCCAGGAGAGCTGACCGACCGGCATGGGTGCTACAACTTGCATGTGAACAGGTCCCGGTGAGATGGTGCTGCTGGTCTGGGGCCCTGCCATTGGAGAGCCGCTGCTCCTGGTGTCTCCAGCAGCTTCAGCTCCAAGTGGGAGAAAAGCTGAAAGGATTGTACACAGGGACTGAAATGATCAGGCATGCATTTTGGAAATATTTATTTTATTAGTAATAGGGAGAATTACAAATTAATAGGGAGAAGGGGTTGGAGAGGGATGAAATGAGGTGGGAGGATGAGAAGTAAAAGCTCAAAAATCAGGCAGGGCAGTGAGAATGGAAATAAAGAAGTGGAGGAGAGACTCTGGGTGCAGAAGGATGAAAGAATTATTAGTGAAAAGAGAGAGAAAGGATATCGGTGTGATTGCTAGGGTATGTTGACCGGGTACTATATTAGCCTCATCTTAGCACAGAGGGAAGGTAGGCAGGGGTCTAGGACCAGGGAGCAGGCAGAGAATGGGTTCACCCTGGGATGGGTGAGGTTTGGAGATTGTAGCATCAAGGTTCCTGGTAGATGTCTGAGGGAGGGGAGGGGTCAAGTCTGGAATTCCAGAGCCAAGTCTGGCCTGGAGATGGGAGAGGAGAGCACAGGGGCAGCCGATGCCATCAGTGTGAGTAAAATCATCCAGGGTGAGGGTACAGAGTAACAAGAGGCTGCCTGGAGGGCGGCCAACAGTGAAAAGACAAGCAGAGGAAGAGGTGAAAGCAAAGCTGTGAGAGGAGGAAATATCAGAGGCCCACGGAGGAGCCCAAGGGAGGAGGAGGTGGCTTCAGGCAGACAACACAGAGGCCACAGGCCTGTCCCAGACAGCCTGGGGGCGGGCACAGGTACTGCTGTGGAAGGTGCAGTGGAGAGGGGTGTGTGTGTGTGTGTGTGTGTGTGTGTGTGTGTGTGTGTGAAGACTATGGCATGCCCCCCCCCTCCAACCCCAGGAGTTTGGCTGCGGAAAGAGAAGACAGGCAGCAGCGAGAGAAAATCCAAGATCCGGGAGGAGGCATGCTATGTGGTGTCTTTACTTTTTTTACGGACGGGAAGCATCTGAGCACATTGCAAGTGGAAGGGATGGCACCAGTCACCTCCAGCAGGGGTTGGAAGACAGAGCGAAAGGAGAGGACTGGTGGGTCCGGTTTCCTAGAACCCAGAACAGGAAGCAGGTCAGCCCATCCATCGCCCCAGCCATCAGGGAGATGGAAGAGAAAGGGAAGGGGCTGATCTGTTTCAATCCCTAACAGACAGGCTCCAGTGAAAAATGTCTAACCAAGTGGCACTGCTGAGTCAGAGGCGGCTCCTTTAAAATTGAGACCACAGGTTTAAAAAAAAAGCGGGGTGTAGGCAATTGCTTTCAGGAGTTTCAGCTTGAAGGATGGATTCAGAGCACACTCCTACATCCTTCCTCCTGGCAAAGAGAACTGCTTCCATCAGCTGAAAACGAATGCTCCAGGGGCCCCTCCAGTTCCCTCTCCCATGACGGTACCTCCCTCCACCTGGAGATCCTTTCTGTGGGCACCCAGACAGAAAGAAGGAAGAGATCCCAGGAGCCAGGTTAGAGCCAGTGGGAGCAGACAGGATGGAACAGAGAAATCAGCAATGGAGATCCATCATCCAACCAGATTCCACCTACGTGCCCCCAAAAAGTGGTGCCTGAAAGTCTACATGAGCCCAGAGTCCTTAGGCTTCAGGATAGTACCTAGGAGAGGGCTGGAGGCATGCAGGGACCCTGGGGGGTGGTTGCCGTGACCGGCCTGGTGATTTTACAAGGTGGCGGCAGCTGCAGGCAAGCTGAGGCCAGCAAAAGGGAGGTGCAATAAAACCTTTGCCCCCTTTCTCAACGCTGAATTCAGTCTCTTTATTTCCGACCCTGGACATGCTGTGGGGAATCCGAGGGGCCCGGAGAGAGTGCAGGAAGGGAGACAGAGACAGAAAGAGTTAACAGGCAACAGCTTCGAGAGGGTAAAGCGTTTCTGAAACAGTGAATTTACTGGCACTCCCCGCTGCTTTTATTGCTTTCGCTCAACAGCTGGAGAAAATGTTTGATCAAAATATTTGTATTATTGTGTTTAAGTGAAATGACATATGACAGCTCATTATCCCAAACTCAGAATTCCCACAGCATCTGTCACAGACACCCTGTTAGAGACAGTCATTTCCCTCAGAAGATGGAGAGGCATGGGTGGAAGATGTGAGACACCGAGCAGCAGGCAGCAGACCCCGGGCGCTCTCAGCCCCGCGGGCCCTGGCCCCAGCTGCCATTACACAGGAGGGAAGGGAGCTGCTGCAGGGAGCGGCAGGTGAGGCCCAGAGCTGGTGCTGAGCCCGGAGCTTGGCTCTCCCCTGGACCCGGGCAGCCGGCCCTCCTCCCCCTCCACGGCCAGGAGCACAGGCCCAGCCCACAGAGGACTTCCACGTCCCACGACAAGGCTGGCAGCTCCCTTCTTAGATGATCCTTGGCAAGGTTATTTGGCAGGCTCTGTTCATCGATTAAGATTTTAACAAAATATCTCTCCCAAGCCTTCTGTCTGTGTCATTTTCTCCACCCTAAAACGGGTAAGGATATGATGGCGCAGAGCTGGTGTTGATGGCCCTAAATTCTTTTCCAGGACATGCTCTGAGTCAAGGTCTTGGTTCTGCTCCTGCCCTGTTCACCCAGGATACCCTACGCCAGACACCCAAGGGAAGGAAAATCATCTACGGAGTGTTTACCGTGTGCCTAGCACATTTCTGAGAACTTTATTTACCTTATTCAATCCCCACAATACTAGGAAGCGTGTGATATTATCTTCTCTTCAGAGATAAGGAGATTAGTGCTCTGAGAGCGTGAACAATAGATCCCGAGTCTCAGAGCTCCTAAGTGGAAGAGTAAGGTTTTAAACCCAGAATTCAGGGCCCTAAAGCATTTTTCCATGGGCCCTGGTGCTATCCACAGGGAAATGAAGACGCATGCTGAATGGCCATCCAAAAGATGCTTAACCAGTCCAGATGTGTACACCCCAAAAAAATTCATATCCCCCCCCCTGCCCCCTGTTTATTAGTCTCTGTGCATCCATACAGTGGGAAAAGATCTAAGTTTTAGCCCCATTTTACCCACTTACTGGTGAATAATATTTTGGAGCCTCCTATTGAGATTTGTCAGTCCCGATTTCCTCACCTACAGAACTGGGGAGCGATCCATCCTGCTCTCTGACAGACTGCTACCCCAAGCAGCAAAGCGCCATAAAAGTCCCTGGGACAACCTTGTGCAGATTACCCTATTTTTCAGGACATCCAACCTCTCAGGTATAAACTCTGTCATCCCCACTCCACCCCCAGGTCATTCCAGAAATCCAAGTAGAAGTGAGATCATGTATATAAAAGTGCTGAATACGCTGGGAAGTGCTCTGTCGATTTAGTAGGGTAGCTTCCATTCCATCATCTGGAATTAGGATAAAAGCCTTGTTTCTCATAGTGCTTTTTATTCAAAAATGTTAAATGGCTCTTATTCCCTAATGGGTCTGATTGCTCAGCTACCCCAAGAGAAACAGAAACTAATATCATGCTGAAGGTGAGGACAGTACCTAGTTTTCTTTATTCCGCCTGGCTCTAAAGAGGATGGATCCCAATTCCTACTCATCTTGTCACCTGTTTTGAGGCTGGAACACCCAAGGATGGGTGAATAGACAGGGTGACAGCTAGGTCGTCCTGGGACCTAATAGCCAGACATGCATGAAAAAGATGCCCTGGTGTCCTCCAGCCCCTGTGGCCCGGACAGGGTGGTGATGTCAGGCCAGGAGAGGCCCTGCCCCAGAAGACTTCAACCTTCACCAACTTTCACGTTACCCTCACAGGGAACTCACCAGGTAGGCCATTTTTAGAGAAACCAGTTACTGCCTACAATCAGGGGTAGAAAATACAAATGCAAGTCAGGATCTGGCATTCTCCCTGTGATGCTAACTTGGAATGATTGCTTCCTTTGAATCCAACACCATCTCCCATGTTGTTTTATAACAGAAAATCAGCCCAACGACCAATCCACTACTTAATCAATACCGAAAACAGGTCACAGGGAATCATTTTTTTTTAACAGTAATGATAGTTGTTATTTACTAACTTCATTTTCCTTTGTAACTTCAAATGTTTCTACCATAAACACTTTAATATTTTAAAATTGAAAACAAAATTTAAGCTTTCAAAACAGAATCCGACATTCTGGAATCACCTGGGAAAGGCAGGCTCATCCCAGAATACTTCCTCTCCGCAAGCATGACATCCACTTGGTCTTCCTTTGTAACCAGCATCCACATGTCTTGGTAATGAAGAACTTCTCATCTGATCCTGTGTTCAAGCCCTGTGTCATCCTCACACGCTATGCCACCCAGCGTGAACACAGGCAGCTTTCTATGAGCAAGTGAGGAGCTAGCACGCTGAGTCCATGCAAACCAGTGGGCCTCCAAGCATCTTCTCACGAAGCGCAGGCCACTGCTGTGGGAGATGGCCAGTGCATCCAACGCAAAAACAAAGCCCAGGATGATTATGGAAAACCAGCAGCCTGTGCCCACCTCCTATGCTGTGGAACGAGGGTATAATGAGCTATACACCTGGTGTGGACTGAACCATGTCCCCTGAAAAGGTACTGACCCCTGAGAGGTGAGCTCATGTGAAAACGGTCTGCAGAAGTTATCAGGTTGGATGAGGTCAGTAGGGTTGGGTCCTCCATCACTATGACAAGTGTCACTCTAAGGAGAAGAGATCAGGACCACAGAGAGGCACAGGAAGAAAGCCATGGGAAGGCAGAGACCAGAGAGATGGAGCACCTGGGGCCACCAGAAGCCGGAAGAGGCAAGAAGGACCTTGCCCTCAAGGTGTCGGAGGGAGCACGGCCTTGCCAACACTTTGATTTCAGACTTTAAGCCCCCACAGCTGCGAGAGAATAACCTCCTGTCGTTTTAAGCCACCGCGTCTGTGGCACTTTGTTTTGGGAGCCCTGGGAAGGCCACAGCACATCAGCCGCTTCTGCAGAGGAGTCCACATGCCGCTCTCCTGTTGGGCAGCAGCCGTGATGAATATTTACGAGAAACAAAGAATATCAAAATTCTCAGAGAAGCATGTGCAGTTGGCCTCTGTCAGTTTCCTGTCTGGGAAGCATCCATTCCTCTTCCCAAAGAACTCTGACTTCCTTTGGGAAATTACTCCTTCTCTATGGTATCTAGGCCTTGTAGGAAGTAACATAAAAAAAAAGCCATGAGCCTCGCCATCACCATTGGACAGCAGGGCACCAGGCTCTGACAGCTGAGGTGTCTTCTGGGAAATGGAGTCTTAGGAGAGAAAAGGAGGGAGAAAGAAGGACCTGCTGGAGTTCATTTCCCCAGAAGGGACTGACTGTCCCTTTCGGGAGTCCTTCCTCCCACTCCCGGTCTCTGCAGCAACCTGCTTCTCTAGATCTTTGGATATTTCGAGCTCCTAAAGTCATCCCAGCAGCTCCTGCTCGTGCCAGAAGTGGAATCAGTTTTCCTTGCCTGTAATTAAATAGCCCTGACTGACTCACGAAGAAAACCACACAGGGCAGCTGACCGGCAGCTTGCGGGGAAGTCACTTCAGAGTCCCATCAAGATAATTCCTTGCTGGCTGAAGCAGCCTCTCGGTCAGGCAACCCCAGATTCTCTTTCTATGCCTGCAATTAGGTTATTTATGGCTCTGACTGTTTCTGCTTAGGAAGTGGATTATGGAAGGGTTGGAAATGGGGATTTCAACTGCAAGTAGAGCATTCCTGCCTGGCTTGCCCCAATGTTTAGCGGGGTGTCTTTGAAAGTTAGTCCTCTTTTTTCTCTCACTGGCTTATTTCACTTAGCATAGTACTCTCCAAGTCTGAGCATGCTGTTGCAAATGGTAAGAATTCTTTCTTTTTTACGGCAGCGTGGTATTCCATGGTGTAAATATACCACATATTTTTTTTTATCCACTCATCTGCTGATGGGCACCTGGGCTGTTTCCAAATCTCAATTGTTGTAAATTGTGCTGCAATGAGCATAGGGGCGCATATAGTATTTCACATGATCTCACTCATATGTGGGATCTCATGAACAAAATAAAACTGATGAATGAAATAGAACCGAAAACATATTATAGAAGCATGGAACAGACTGACAAATTTCAGAGGGAAGGCAGGGTGAGGGGGTGGGAGGGGAGTGATTAACTGGGGAACTTATATGCACATATGCTAAGGTGACCAGATGTCCCGCTTTTGGCGGGACAGTCCCAATTTTTAACAATTTGTCCCACGCACGTCCCAAGGCATTAAAAAAAAAAAATCCTGATTTTTGAAAAATTGGGACTTTTTAAAACGCCGTGGGACGCGGAAGAAATTGTTGAAAATCGAGACTGTCCCAGCAAAAGTGGGATGTCTGGTCACCTTAACATATGCATAACCCATGGGTACAGATTGCAGAGTAATGAAGGCCTGGGAGGGGCAGGTACAGGATGGAGGAAGTCAATGGGGGAAAAAAACAAACAAACAAAAACCAACAACAAAAACAAAATAAAACACACAAACCAACAAAGGAGACATCTGTAATACTTTCAACAATGAAGATTTTTTTTTTTTTTAAATACGAAAGTTAGTCCCAAAATCCACCTGAATATATTACCGGGAATGGCAACTCAGTGTGAACAATACCACTGCAGGAGTGCTCAGGCATATTACAACGTACATCACACCCACAACTCCAAAGGCTTCCAAGTCCATTCTGAGAGCAGGTCCTGCATTGGTGATCCGCCGGTGACAATAAACTACCTCACATTTACCAGTTCAACTCAACACACATGTCTCCCAAGTTCTGTGCATGTGGAATATGGGAGCAGCTTCACTGGGTGGTTCAGACCCAGGGACTCTCATGAGGGTGTCATCAAACTATGAGCCCAACCTCTCCAGTCCTGCCTGAGGAGGAGGTGCTCCCAGCTCACTGGCCAAGCTCCTGGCGAGCTCAGTGCCTCTCCTCACAGGCCTCTGCACCAGCTGCCTGTGTGGCCTCAGGCAGGGCAGTGAGTGCTCTTCCTCCCCAGTGAGGGCTCCAAGAGGCAGCGAGAGAGCCACCACCAAGGAGGGGCTGCAAACCTTTCAAAACCCAGTGTCAGAAGTGTCATCCATCCCTTCTGCCATCCTCTTGTTTGCTAGCACCGTCCCTAAGTCCAGCCCCTACTTAAGGGAAGAGGAACGAATAAACCCCACTTCTTCAGGCAGGAGAATCAAAAGTGGGTGGACATGTCTGTAAACCCACACAGTGCCGTAAATAGCTGCACTTTCTCTAGTCTCCAATTTATCTAGTGAAATGACTCAAAGATCAAATGTATCCTATTAAAGAGGAAGCAGGGCTAGGAGCCAAAAGCCGTGGCTTTGATCTGAGTTGTGATGGCAGCTCCATTTGACCCAAGATAATTGGCGAACTTTCCTGTGACTCCATTTTTTCAGCTGCTCCAGTTTGGCCAAGCACTGTGCTAAGTGCTGTGTACATGGTCTCACCAGATCTTTTGGGCAATTCCAATGAAGTAGTTATTTGAATTCTCTCTCTCTCTCTCTCTCTCTCTCTCTCTCTCTCTCTCTCTCTCTCTCTCTCTTTTTCCCAACTTGGACACTGAGCCCCAAAGAGGTTAAAAACTTGTCCAAAGTTACACCAGAACCAACCAGGCTGAGACTGTAAATCTGCCTCTTCAGAGATGAAGTGACACAACTAAAGATTCAGGAAAAAAGTCAAAAGTAGAAAGAAAAGCACCACAACTTGATAAAGCATTACCATTGCCCATAAGTAAGAGCAAAGTTATTAATAAGTAGATCACATTAATGATGCTGCAATGATGACAGATGAAGTCAGGGGTGTAGGTGACTAAACGGTTGGTATTTACTGTGCATTCTTTTCTCACACCATCATGTCTGTGAGGGCCCAGTCCCCCATGTTAGTGAGGATGCTGATTTCCTCCACCTGAAGAGGATGAAAGCCTTACATACTTAAATGGTGCCTGGCAGTTAGACCACTGGTGGAGATTCCATCGTACTCAGTAACATCTTGAACTTAACTTCTTTGATGGTCAATATTATGTCCAAACCAAAGACTGATAGTAGAAAAGGCAACAGTGCATCACATAGAACTTAGCTAGAGATACTCAATGCCCAACATCCTTTAATATCCTACTGAAATGTTCCCTTGTTCTCTGAAGCTTGTCCTGATTTAGTCACACATCAGTTCTAGCTCTTCCACTTTCCACTTTTATAATGGGTAAAAAGACAGAAGGGGGGGGGGGGTGTCATACTAAGCTTCGAATCCCAGTAGGGATTCGGGAATATAGTAGGCATTTCCAAATACTTACTGAATTAACCATCCCTGAGATTATCACATGTAATGGTGTGAGATTATGAAACCATCGTTTATTAAACACCCATTTTTTCTGAGGTTCAAATTCCTGGATTCCTTGTTTACAGATGAATGGATTCAGAGAAAAAGTTAAAGTTATAAGATATTGCCAGTGTTATGGACTGAATGCTAGTGTCCCCATAAAATCCCAATGTGATATTATTAGGTGGTGGGCCTTTGGGAGGTAATTTGGTGAGGAGAGTGGAGTCCTTTTGAATGAAATTTAGTGCCCTTGTAAGAGGCTTCAAAGCTAGCTAGTCCTTTGTTTCTGCCATGTTAGGATACAATGAAAAGATGACCATCTATGAACCAGGAAGCGGGCCTCACCAGACATCAGATCTACCAGTTCCCTGATCTTGGACTCCCCAGAGTCCCGAACTGTGAGTAGTAAATTTCTATTGTTATAAGCCATCTGCTCTATGCTAATTTGTTTTAGCGGCCTGTACTGACCGAGACAGCCAGGAACTTTAATAATTATGACCTGGATTTATCAAAAGAAACAGAGAGTAAAATTCTGTCTTCATTTTATAGGTGAGGAAACAGATTGAGATAGGCTAAAATTTAGCCACTAAAAAATTGCCCCAGAACTTACAGAGCCCGGCCTGAAACTATACATTTTTAACTCTTAACCTGCCATGTGTCTGCTGCCTACAGACCCTGAATTCTGGTGGGCAAATTCAGGAGGGAAACTGATTCTGCAAATGGATAATCAGTCTCTAAATGGTCCTTTCTTTCTCTGCTCCATATTTTACATCTACATGTGGAACTGGATCACCACTTTATCCTCCAAATTATTTTTCAGAAAGCAACTTGGCTCTGAGAAGCATAAATTTGGTTTCAATATGTATAAAAACGTAAACTGTATAAAAGCAAAGCTCCATGGAGGGGAGTATTGGCAAAAAAAAAAAAGAGAGAGAGAAGAAAGTGAGAAGCGACAAGAAGTACGAGAAAAATTGGTGTGGGTGGGGAGGCAGTGGAGAAAAAGAAAGAAAACAGGGAAAGATTAAAAGGAAGATAATTTGTACTTAAAGTAAATTACAGATGATAGGAAATCTTTTCAGGAAACGTCTGTCTGCATTAAACAGCGGCATTCCTCAGTTCCTCTCACCAACCCAACAGGAGGATTTGTAAGCTGGAACCCTTCCAGGAGGCCCGGCCTGCCCGGCCCTCAGCTACCTTGGCAGTGACCAGCTCTCACTCCACATCTGCTGACTGGAAATGAATTTTCCAGGAAGCTCTGCCTCCTTGTATATGAGCACCTCACCGGCCATGGCCATAGGAGAGTGATTTTAATGAGCAAGGTGTGAGCTGACACCCAAGGTGCATCAGCTCATACGAGCAGTTCCAGACATCCCAGCAGGAAATCAAATTTCTCAGTGCATACCTAAACGTTGAGCCTTCCTTTTAGTCCCTAAAGGTTTCTCTTATCCTTTATACGTTTGGTTTTCAGCCAAATTGGCTGAATTGTTCAACAGCCAAAGGAGGCCGGGGCGGGAGCAGCTGGGGAGGCAGGGGAAGCACGCCACCCCACCCCCGTCAGCCCCTGCTTCCAGCAGATCCAGTGTGTTCTGCAATGGAGCAGGCTTCCCTCACTGCCCAGCAAGCAAGCACCTTCCCCTTCATCCTGCAGTGCGCCTTCTTAACTATACATGCTTATCTGTACCTTCTTCTCTGAGAGAGAAAAACCCAGAGGCTGGATATGTGGACTGACCCTCAGAATTGGGCTGCTTGCCCCTTAAGGCCTCAGGAACCCTGACCTGCTCTGACAAAAAATCTACAAGGCAGTGTCCCAAAACTTCTGGGTCCCTTAAGCTGCTACCACTAAGGCCACAGCAACAGAGCAAAAGGACCCCCCCGTCTCAACCGGTTTGTGTGTGTTTAATATATTTTTATTTATTTCAGAGAGGAAGGAAGTGGGAGAGAGAGAGATTGGAGCATCAACAATGAGAGAGAATCATTGATCAGCTCTGCAACCCAGACATGTGCCCTGATTGAAAACTGAACCCTGACCTCCTGGTCCATAGGTCAATGCTCAACCACACTGGCCGGGCCATAAAGGGCTGAGGTAAGGGGCGGGGTTAGTGGTTATGGTGAAGGTTAGGTTAGGGGTAGAAAGCCAACAGGACCCCAATCGCTTCTGGTTTTATGGCCGCAGGAGCAGGCACAGGCCCGGGCCCAGGCGTCCATCGGGGGGCTTCCCGCCCGGGAAGATGGGCTACCCTGTTGGTTTTGTGTTTGCGTTGCTGCAGGAAGGAAGACCTCGTGCTTTTAGAATCCTTTGCAGCAGTGGCCTCTAAATACTGGTTGGAAAAGTAAGTTTATGTTTGATGAACAGAAGCTGAATGAGATTAATTAGAATAAAAGAGGTGACTGTCCCACACAGCTAAAGTTATTCTCCTTAAAAGAATACTTTCTGTTCCATAATATGTTCTTCCTAGAGGGAAAGCGCCTTTTGTTTTGAACTGATGGCAATAACAGATGATGTTTTTGTTATTGTTTTATTTTTCCAGCAAATCACCCTGGCCCCCGTGTCCTTATTTAGGCAAGTATCTGGCATCCCTAGGTCCCTCTCTCCCACGGTATTTTTTTTTATTAACGTACTGCCAAAAATCTGAGAACTACTAACTCATAGTGATAAACAAATAGTAAGGCGTCCTGAAGAGACAAAGGAAACACAAAAGCATCAGGATAACAAAAACGCAGTGGCACCCAGTCATGAGTGAACTTGAGCATGAATGCGGAGTGTATTAGATTCAGGAGAATGAGTCTGGCATAAGAAATGGGTCATGGAACGACAGTCACAGGGCTGAGGCAGCAGGCAGAGCACGGTCCCTGGGGCTCCTCACAGTTTGCAGCCTGAGGACGGCCCTGGGGTGGGAGGTGGGAGCAGAGAGGCAGAGGGGCCAGGCACAGAGCAGGAGCTGGCCAAGGAGCGCAGAGGAGGGCAGGAGGCTCTCTTCCAGGGATTTTGTGAATGGGAGGGTGTGGAGCTTTCATTTCCTGTACATTCCAGAGGAGCAGGGAACTGTCACCACCGCTGAGAGCGGAGAAATGCTGTGGGCACCGGTCTCTGGGGACACGTGGCATCTCTGGCTGCCTGCTCAATGAACTGCTCCTCTGTGTTAGCAAGCCGAAGGGTGTTTTGTTTTCATTTTGTTGGCTGTTTTTAAAAATAACCAACCTTGCCTACAGTGCATTGAATTCTGAAATATTCTTTCCTCATCACACACACAACTTAAAGTTTGACTAGAAATGGCCCATGATAAGACTTCTCATTTAATTTGGACGACAAAAAAATAATCCACAATCCCTGCTCCACAAAATAAAAAAGAAGGGAAAAAGGAAGGAAGGGAGGGAGGGAGGGAAGAGAGAGGGAGAGAGGGAGGCAGGGAGGGAGGAACTGTCTTAAAGTGACTTCCCTAAGTATACAGGGTGGGGAAAAGTAGGTTTATAGTTGTTTCTAATAAAAAATGATACAACTGATAAATAATAATACAAGAATAAACTGTCTTTCACATACTCACAACTGTAAAACTACTTTTGCCCACCCTTGTAATAAAATCATGGGATTTCAGAGATGGAAGGTACCTTAAGAGTTAAAAAACTGTGGTATATCTACACAATGGACCACTACACTGCTGTAAAAAAAAAAAAAAAAAAAAAAAAAGGAAGGAAACTCTTACCATTTGCAACAGCATGGATGAAACTGCAGAGCATTATGCTAAGCAAAATAACCAGCCGGAGAAATATAAATAGCACATGTTCTCACTCATTTGTGGAAATATAATGATCAACATAAACTGCTGAACAAAAATAGAGCCAGAGACACAGAAGCATTGAACAGACTGTCCAACCTAAGAGGGAGTGGGGGGGGGGGCCCCCCGGGGGGGGGAGATGGTGGTAAGAGATCAACCAAAGGACTTGCATGAATGCATATGAGCACAGCCCATGGGCACACTGGGTGAGGGTATGTGCTCAGGGGTGGGAGTGGCCGGGAAAAGGTCAATGGGGGAAAAAAGGAGATTTATGTAATACTTTAAACAATAAAGATTTTAAATTTTTTTTTAAAGAGTTATCTAAGTATTTACTGCAATCTCGCCTTACAAGAATCCCTCACACAGTACCTGCCACCCACCCAACCCTGGTGGCCGAAGAACCTGTTCACTCCCCTCCATGATGGCAAGGTTGCCTCTCTCCAACGTTACCCATCCTCCAGTCCTAGCTCCGTTACCCATCCTCCAGTCCTAGCTCCGTGTTCTGAAACCACCTACATTGAATGCTGCTGATTTCCTTTGTGATGGCTCCTTAAGTGTTTGAAGACACCTAATCCTGCCTCCACTCTTCCCTTTCCCCCCCCCCCCACCAATCTATTCTTTTCCAAGCATAAAAGCAGCACCTTGCTTTAATCCCATCCATGGGTCCAATCCAAGGTAACTGACAGTGTCCACAAGCACATCTGTGGTTTGTCACAGCAACTGCAGCGCCCCTGAGAGCTAGGCGAGGAACAACCTGCTTCCCCGGACAGGCTATCCCGTGTCCTGGAAAGCAGAATTTCTGGAAGTCTGGCACCTTGGGAAATTTAAGGCGCACACAGACCCCACGAGCTGTAACAAGATCTAGCCGATGTTTTGGCTGATACACACCAGAGAGCCACAAGAGGAAAATGGCCTCGAGACTGTAATGAAGAACAGCATAATGGGCTGCATCTGAATCCACAAAATTAGAAACCGAGATGACGATAGAAAAACCAACAGGGCACTGGAGTTTTCCAGTGGAGCGTTCTGAGCTGACAGTGAAAATAATGAACAAAACACAGCAGAGTGGAAATGGATTTTATCCAGAGTAACCTGTTTCCTGGAACTGAAGCTAACACTGTTGAATAAGAGGTTTCAGAGCAATAAAGAATCAACAAATGAGATGAAGAGATGCCTAGCGATAAAGATGCAAACCCCATATCCTAGATCTAAGTGGCTTATTGTTGAACAGAAACAGTGCTCTAAAATTAGCAGAATTAGCAGTCATTCTGAACAGCTTTTCCACTTGAAAAAAAAAGACTTTAATGTCACCTGGACATGCGGGAACATTAAGGGAGAAAACAGTAAATTAAGAATACTTTGTTGCAGGATGCTGGATATTCCTATTTTGGAAACCAAGTTGTTTTCCTATGAATGGAATTAAATGTGAGGAATATGTATATATTTCTTATGAATGGTCTTGTTTTACTTAGACCAGCAAGAACCATATTTGATGCCTGAAGGCGGCCAAGGAAACATAAAGAGGCCAGTGGGAGAATCTCACAAAAAAAGGTTATAACAAAGAGAGGAAACAACCTCTGTCTTAATTCTTTCCTCAGACATTTCCAAAGCTTATTGGAAGTTTCTCCTCATAAATCAGTGTTCAGTTTTATAATACAACTAGAGGCCTGGTGCATGTGTGTGTGTGTGTGTGGGGGGGGGGGGGGTTGTAGTGTCCCTCATCCCAGCCTACCCCCTCTCCAATCTGGGACCCCTCTCACAACCCAGGACTGCTGGTTTCCAACCGCTCACCTGTCTGCCTGCCTGATTGCCACGAACCGCTTCTGCCTGCCAGCTTGAACACCCCCTAACCACTCCCTGCCAGCTTGATCAACACCTAATTGTTCCCCTGCCCTCCCGATTGCCCCAACTGCCCTCCCCTGCCACCTGGTCACCCATAACTGTCCTCCCCTGCAGGCCTGGTCACCCATAACTGTCCTCCCCTGCAGGCCTGGTCACCCCTAACTGTCCTCCCCTGCAGGCCTGATTGCCCCTGACTGCCCTCCCCTGCAGGCCTAATCACCCCCAACTGCCCTCCCTTGCAGGCTTGGTCCCTCCCAACAGCCCTCCCCTGCTGGCTTGATTGCCCACATCTGCCCTCCCCTGCCAGCCATCTTTGATCACATGGGGGTGACCATCTTGTGTGTTGGAGTGATGACCAATCTGCATATTCCATCTTTATTACATAGGATGTGATTTAAAAATTCCTCTTACAACCAACTGTTCTGCAAGGACACCTGAATAAAGGTGCACTTCCACTCATTCATACATTCATTCATTCATTTATTCAGATGTCAGCAAATACATATTGAATGCCTACTGTGTGCTGGGCATTGTGCTGTATGCTCACGACATAGCCACAGCAGCAGGGACATGGCCCCTGACCTCGTGCAGTTAGAAGACAGACAGACATCAAGTCATCACATAGATAATTAATTACATAATAAAAAAAAAAGTATGAAGTCCAGTGAAGTATGAAGGGAGAGCCAGAGTAAAGCAGGTAATTCAAAGCAAACTCAGGTCAAACATGCTTGCTTTCGTGATATCTACAAAGCACATAAAACTAAATCATCAGCTTTGTGAATGCTAGTGTTGCCAATTATCTTAGGATATTATTAAAACTACAATCAAAACATATTTTTATTTACAGAGAAGTAAGCCATTTACCACCTTTAAGTGATCAGACAGAAGAGTGGAGGCTTGCAGTTAAATAAATAAATAATAGCACAGACAGGTTTTGTTTGTTTTAATAGATGAGTTCCTAAAGAGTGATATCAGTTTACTCAATGAATGCTTTACTTAGCATTTTCCTCACCAGACAGCTTCCGGCTGGTAACAAGTGAGATTGGGGTGGAGGGCGGGTAGATCAACACAAACTTTGGAAATCAGTCAGACTTGGGTTTTAATCTCAGCTCTGCCACCCATTATGCAAACTTTGGAAAGTAATTTATCACCTCTAAGCCCCAATTTTCCTCTCTACTTTCTATTATTCATAGTAGGAAAAGGATTATTAAAAATTACTGAGGACTCACCTCATCGTTGGCTTAAATACATAATGAATAAGTAATGACACTAGTGGTCCATCGACTATTTTCCTAACTAAGCTCTGTAGGAAAAGCTCTGGGAGGAATCCTGGCCTGAGGCCCAACACGGGCAGGGCGTGCACCTGAGGCAGCAGGACCGGAGGGCACACCGGTGTGGGGAAGCTGACCTAGAACAAGCTGAAACGTCTGATTAAGGCAGAGGGTTTCCACAGGGGCCAATGGCAGGCAGTCAGAGGTGAGATCAAGAGCTGGGAGGAAGGGTCAACAGGGAGCCACAGTCATCAAGCAGAAGGATAACATGCTCTGAGGGGCATTTAGAGAAGATTAATAAGGCAGCACCAGACAGACTGGAGATAGAAAGCCCAGAGACAGTTACCATAATGCAAGCAAAAATAGGATGGAAGTGAGCACTTGAAGACACTTTCTGTTTTTCTAACGGTGGGAGGAGGGAAGGCCTGAGGAAGGTAGAAAATGTTTGGAAGTCAATGTCAGGTGCATGAGACCCAGCAAGAAGAAACAGAGTTCAAGAGCACCGCTAAGTATCCATGGGATTAAGGAGCATCTCCACTGGCCCAGGCCCCCACACTGCGCCCCTTCAGCAGCTCACACGCTGGAGTCCAGGGAAAAGAGCAGGCAGCAGGTGGTCTGGGTTTCAGGTTTGAGTACAGCGCACAATGCGATTGCCAGCATGATCAGCAAACCGGGTAAACCACGGGCATAGACTGGCATAGAGGACATAATGGTAAGATGCACAGCATGGCCATCCTAGCACTGGCTCTGGTGCATAATGCCTTGGAGAGCAGGAAATATGAGGCTGAGGGGAACAAGGGAATGTGAAGCCACCATGGATGACGGCGGAGGAGAAGGAGCTCCAGAGCCTGACAGCCACCAACACTGACCGAAGAAACGTTACCCCACTCCCTCTGGCAGGCCTGATCATTCATCTGGCCTCGATGGAGAGATGAACCTTTTCTGGAAACCAAGCCTTTTCTCTCCAAATGGACTATGCCTCACCAGTAAAGCTGAGCACCAGAAAACTGTGCCTGCTACTGCCATAGGCAAGGAAGTCAACCAGGGCACATCAGCTGCTCAGGAACAAAAAGCCTTGGGTTCAGTTCCTCAGTGACCTACAATAGTTAGCATTATTTGGTTATATGACCTGACCATTCTAACCGGCTAACATTCTTTCAACCAATAACAATGAAGAAGAACGATGCCTGACTTTTCCTGAGTGCCAGAAGAGTCTAAGGGCTCTTGTTAAGCCTATGAAAGAGGGTACTGGTGTTGTCCCCATGTTACAGATGGAGAAACAGAGCTCATGCACCCCAGCCTGGACCGGAGAGAAGAGATATTCAGTTAAAAAAAAAAAAAAAAAAGGAGTCAGAGGAATGATGGGTATGCAGTTTGATGAATAAGAAATAAGGAAGTGCTTTCTGAATTGCAAAGCTGTGTGTAGCAGTGAGTTGATCATTAGGGCAAAGAGGTCTAAAGAAGAAGAAAGGTGTCCTTCAGCCATCTCTAAGAGACACACCTGTACTGTGAAGGCCCAAGGACCCTACAGTCATGTTTCAGCCAGGGGCTCTTGCCTGAAAGGCATTAACTCTTTTCAGAGATCTATCGGTGTAGATGTGCATCCATGTGCTGGAGAGAGGCATAATTTAAGAAACAACATAGGGTTTTAAATGATGAAATACATAGGAAAGAATAGGAAAAAAAATGCTTAAGATAAAAATGCAAGCCCCTTTTCTCCAATGGGCCACAGGTAATTTTCCTACATTTTATAAACTTCAAACTATCCTGCATGTCATTCCTCCAAAGGGGATGCCATAGATACAGCTTCTCTCTCTTTCTTCCATGTGCCTGGCGGTTCAAGGAAGGCGATGGAGATGGTGCATGAACCCCATCAGACCTCCGACGGCTGCTAAGCACGTGTGGTGGAGGTGCCCCCCAGCTCCCTGCAGAGAGTCCCAGGGAACCAACCTCGCAAAAGTGGGGTCATTTTCTGGTGGTCCACGTTATACCTTAGGAAGTTTTATGCCCTGAATTATTTCTCATCTCACCTGAGAGTGGGAAGAGCATGGCACAGAGGTTCTTCCTACATTAAACACAGCACTGAAATAAAGATTGCTGTGGGCTGTTTGGGGTTTCCCCTCAAAATGTCTGAGGAAGAACGCACTATCAATGAAGAGTCTCCCGCTGATGGCACAGCCAGCGCAGAGGGGACCACCGTTACACTGTCCCAACACCTAAGAGTTGTTTTGAAATTTTTCTAAAGCAACAAGGTAGAAAAAGGAAAAAATCCTTTTCATATTAACTAATGTTTCCCCAATAAACTTATCTAATTTTTTTTTTTAAAAAAGAAATCCTTTTCTTTAACGCAAGTTTCTGTAAAGCCTGCCTTCACAGAAACCACAGGGTCTCAGAAATGTCACAGGCACCAAGAGCTCAGGTAAGACCTGCTTCTGCGTGACCCGCCCTCAGGTGCAGGCCCCTACTGAAGTGACAGTTACAACCTCTCAGACCAGGTGAAAAAGCAACACGCAAGCTTCGGGGATTAACTGGATGTGATGAGATGTGGGTGTTGGCTCATACGCATGAAGGACACTGGGCAAGTGTCAGATGAAGAACTTGTAAACCACACCGATCCTGAGAAATTCTGAGCCTTTGAGACGAGATGAATAAATAAATAAATAAACGTAACATCTTCATCAAAGCCCAGGGGATCTGGCTCAAGTTTTAGCTTGGCAAAGAACGGAATTAAACTGAAGTTTTTCTTCCTTTTTCCAACTATGCCAGGTACTTTTTTAACCTGTTCATAGAATGTACCGGCTTGCTTTCATTATTATATGAACACTTGTAAAAATGCTAGACAGGTCTCTGGAAAGACAGGGGAGGCTGCCCCAGCTACTTGATGGGCCCACGCATTTTTCAAACCGAACTTGGTTTCTTGTCTGTGAGGTGGGTCATCCTGCCACAGGTCTTCAGGAATATTCATACAAAACATATCAAAACACTAACAGAATCCATAACCACAGGTAAACATCTCTTTCAACATCCCCAAATTTAGTAAGAGTTCCGGCCACAGTCTCGCAGCAGGGACTGTGCTGTGTGGAAGTCTCTTCCATCAACGGACAGAAATTCTCACCAGTCTATCAAGTTACCCAGGCTCTCCCCCTGAGCGATGGTAGGCCACCCCCAGACAGATGTCACTGTGAACAAAAAAAGTGGTTTTCCTCCAGGGCTGAAAGGAAGGCTCCAACATGCAGATGCACATTTTCCATCGTGGGTGATGCTCAACCAACCAACCAACCAACCAACCAGAGTTCCCTATTCTGGAGAGATTCCCAGGTCTTCCATGCAATACTAGATTTTGGTGTTGGCATTTAAAAATGACTGTGGCTAGGAACATGGGTTGCCCAGACTGCACTCCACAGGGTGGTCAGGACAGGAGGGAGGAGAGAGAAGAGAGGCAACTAGCATCGGAAAGAGAGAGGACGGCCAGAGGAAGGGCCTTCTGATCCAGGAATGCCTTTTTAAGCAATGTTTTCTCTCCCAGCACATAGGTGCACCCTTATATGGCCGGGTCCTTTGTTTATAACGCCGCCGTCAGCCCTCTGACAGGTAGAGTTTTACATGTTGCAGTACCGAGTACCAAATGCCTTTCAGTAACATTCGAAGAGCAGCAAGCCACTTGAACGCTAATAGCTGCTACTCGGTTTTAACAAAAATATGAGAATGCTTTCCCATCGGAGGGGTGCGAGCAGACGCAATGAAATGGGTGCAGGAAAGAAGGCAACTGAATCTCGAGCTTTAAAACACACCAGGCAGGACTCATTACAGAGAGGAGTTTGGACGTGCTGGATGCCCGTTTCTGCTGGAGAGGGAAGCCAGTGAAGTGTCAGGCTGAAGCTGCCAGTTATAGAAAGTAACTTCTGGTAATGCGTATAACCTGAGACCAGATATTTTCATTCCCCCTAAAATTTAATATCCTTAATGATATTCACCCGAAGGTTCCGTTCACCTTTTTATTTTATTTTTTTTTTTTTTTTCATGTGTCAGCTTTTCCCCCAAAAGAGCTTCCACTGCCAATAGTGTTATGTCACGGAGTCCAAGGATTAGGCTTTTCTATTCATCATCTCATGTTGATGCCGTTGTAATAACCTGGCTATTATTTAAGAGGAGAGGAGTGAAGGGGAGACCAAATCATACAGGCATGCCATTTATACAGCTTTGCCAAAACACTGCATTCAACAAACAAGTCTGGTCCCCGCTGGTTGATGGGGGGAGGGACTGGACAAGGCGGTTTAGATGCATGCCCGGTAAGGGCTAAGTGACCTGGGAAGGTGCCTACCGGTTTGACCCGTCAATCACACCTTGAAGGAAGTCAGTGATCAGAATGGGTATGGCCACTGCAAGTGCTGGAAACCTAAACATGCAAACTTTTAAACAAAGAAAGCGAGCTCTCTTGGATCCAGGCCACTGGCTCCTTTGACTCCGTTGCAAGGGCACGCTCCTCTGTGCCCACGTGTCTCCTGGCCATGTGGACATCCACAATAGACTCTAATGGCCTCTAATGAGCTTGGACGCTGGACTCTACCCAGCTGCAACATGGAAGAGAAGCTCTGAGCACTGACCTTGCCTCCAGCTTTGCTGAGCCACCCAGCTGCTCCTTTTCCAGGACTGGCGTGGGGGAAATGGGACACTGCAACCCGAGGACTGTAACGTCACACAAACAAAGCCTTTCCCACCTCCCATCCTCCCTCCCGGGGCTGCTGAAATGCTTGTTTCAGCATTACCCCCAAGAACCTCATTCCCACTTGTGTCTGGGAAATCTGGCCCATTAACTCCTCCCGCACGGATCTGACCCCTCACAGAAGGCCTGGAGGACAATACACATCTTCTTCCCAATTTCCAGGTGATGAACCTGAAGTTTACAGGAAACCTATCAACCATCCACGATGACAGAGCCAGGAACGAACAGAGACATGACTCAAAATGGGCCTTGTAAAATTCTACCGAGGCTTCACTATGCACAGGCCAAATATCCCTGCCCCTTCACCCGCGGCTACTCCCCAAACTGACCCCTGGTCCCAGCACTTCTGAGTTCCACAGTGAAGTTCTCACCAGTTTAACCGACCCCATTTGGTATTGTGGGCATGGACTGACAGACTGTCATCACTGTTTTAAGGCCCTGACAATGGGTGGGGCAGACATGCATCCAAACCAAACTGACCACTGCTTTGAAATAAAAACTGCAAAGTCAACATTCTGAAAGTGTCCCAAAGCTCTGAAAAGGAAACTGGCATCCAAAACCAACTGTGGCCAGCCCCCATTTACAGGGATTGCAAGGGCCTTCCAATCAGCCCTCTCAAATAGACCCCCCTACAGGCACAAGGTAAGCGGGGCTGCTCTCAGCTTCTCTCGGGAGGCGAGAGAGGCTCAGACAGGAGGCGAGAGAGGCTCAGACATGGGTCTCTACACATGTGCTGGCCAGCACCCAGGTGTTCAGGCTTCTGTGCGGGCTTCTTTCCTTCAGACTTTTATTAAGGAGAGGGGCCTTGTTGATGAATCTGCCCAAAGCCTGCATGTCTGTGTAAATGAAAGAAAACCAAAAGGAACATTTGAGGAAAACCATTTCTAAATCAGGAAGAGTCCATAACTCAAAGTGTTTTTCCCAGACTGCCTTTTGATTCATGTGGGGGAATCTCAAGAGTTTCTATGGAATCGATGGGCTGTAGAGTTTCTTTTCACAAAAATAGAACTCAGAACTCAGAACCAGGTGAACCACACCAATTAGCATCCCTGGTGGTTCTGCTGGGCTAAGGAGGTGGGGCTGTCTACATAGGATCTGGATGAGGTCACCAAACCTCACCTAATGGTGTTGCCCTCTTCTGAAATTCAGTACAGGGGTTAGCGAGGTCCGTACTATAAGAATTATGGCTTAGGAGTGACTATTAGTTTTTAGCTACACATGGGTCTCTTCACAAAAAACAACAACTGCAAGTAGGATGGATATAGAACTGGCAGAGCTTCCAATATGCCCAGATTTCCCATCCAAAACAGTCATTTTCCTAAAAATTGAATAAGGGTGGTGGTTTGGCACAAGCATCTCTTATAATCAGCAAAAATCTTCTCAATATTTTCCAAAAAGACCTAGTCTAAACAATGCTCCACAGCACTACAGCAGCCTGATTTTGATTTCGGAATAATTTGACTAGGAGCACATAAAGTCATAACAACATTAAGTGCAATAACTTTCTACCCCCTTTTTGGTTCCCAATACGAAATTCGCCAAAATGGAAATTGACAGCCCAAAGCTCCCTGGGATGTGTTCCAGATGGATTGAGTCATCCGTGCACACTCACAGACACACGGACACACTCACAGACACGCACACGCGCGCCCTGAGCCTGCCTTCGCACGGACAGAGAGAGTGGTTTCCATCTGTGCTCCACAACCCAGGGCAGTGGGTCCAAAGCTGAAGACTGCTTATGAATGCAACTTCCAATTTAATTTGGGGGGGATGCTAATTGTTGAGCGGAGGGAAAATGCTGGTGACATTTTGAATTTAGCAGCCCCACTGCCCTGATTAAAAAAATATCAGCTCTCCATCTGCAAGACATTTCTAAGGTGGACTCCTTACAAATTGTTAAGGTGCAATTTGTGCACAGTTAGTTCTTTGTTTAATCGAGAAATCTGCCCGAACTCTGATTGGGCTGATTTCCCTAAGGCCGAGAGGGAAGGTTATTTCCTTATGCCTTTTGGGAGCAGCAATCTCTCTAATATGTTTCTGAATTATTCCAGACCGTGCTGAGGCTGAACAGCAGAACAAAGCCCCGGTTCCACAGCAGAAAGACTAACTGAGCTCCCAGCTGGGAAGGTTTAGGCAGAGATTTATAAGCACAAACACCGAAGAAATTTGCAAGTAATTGCATGTGTTTGCTCTCTGTTGCGGCATGCAGTAAACCGGTATTTATTAAAATACATCAGCCAGGTACTGTTTATTACCCTCTCTCCTTGATGCCTTGTAGAAAAACAAAGTGTCTGGATTCTTTCATTTCTTTAAATTAAGAGGCCAAAACTGTATTTCGAAGAACGTAAGGAAGAACTGAAATTGGATACCTAGGCTCAGTGGCTATTGTCCTTTACTTAACTCGGAGTTCAAGACAGTCTCTACATCTGCTGTTCTGATTTAATCCTGCAAATACTTTATTTTTCAATTCACAAGGTTCCATGAATCCATAATTGGAGGATAAACAATTATCAATTTCTCTTAAGGACTTTCTGCTGTTGTTCTTGCATTGCAGCTTGCAAACTTGAGTGCTCAACAGGCCCATTTCAAAAGATATACAACTCCAGATCAGAAAGAAAATCGATTAATAAGGGAGGGACCTAAGCAAACACTGGCTCCCATCTCTGAATCACCCTCTCACCAGTTACTGCAGGGTTTAATCTGGCCCGAGGCAGTCAGAGGAAACCAGAGAAGTGATACTCCTTCCCCCTCCCAAGCTCATCACAGCCCTTTCCCTGCTCCTGGGATCCCAATCTTAGGATGGATCCGAATCATTCCACAATGTACTCGAACACAGTGATTCTCAAACTTCAGTTGCATCTGTCTCACTTAGAGAACTTGGTAAAATGGACCCGTGGGCCCCAGAATCTGTATTTCTAGCAAGTTACCTGGGATGCAGAGGCTGCTGGTCCCAGGGACCACACACTGAGAACCACTGGCCCAGCAGGTAGGTTGTCACAAGCTCAGAGTAGAAAAGGTAGGAAGCACACACACACACACACACACACACACACACACACACAAAATACAACAAATAATGCCAACCAGATTGCGTTTTTCCTCTCTCCCCATACAGAAATAAAAAGTAATACCAGTGTCTGTTGTTTTAGTCAACAAATGCCAACTGCCACCCACTTATATGCATGGTTGATGACACACACAGTCTCCATGGATCCCCACGGCCCCTCCTGCCTTCCCTTCCTTCTGAAGGGTTTGGAGGGACACATAGATCCAAGAAGGGGAACTTCCTGAGAGCTTCTGGTCTCCAAGTCTGCTCTTTTAATGTAAGGTGACCAGACGTCCGGCTTTTGGTGGGACAGTCCCAATTTTTAACAATTTGTCCCGCGTCCCGAGGCAGATATTTGGAAAGAAGATGTCTGATCACCTTATTGTAAGGGCTGCACTACCCTACATTTCCGCTTCTTCCTCCTGTGCCAACAGTCACCCACACCTAGGTGGGCGTGAGCATCTGGGAGCACAGGGATACTCATTGAATCCTAGCTGTGGCCCTGCTAGAATTCCAATCGTTCCAGTCCAATCAGAACACAACACCAGAGGCAGCAGGTGCCTCTTCTTTTCCCTGAGGCTGGAAACTCAGCAGGGCAACTTAGATTTCCGAATGTTAGTTTGTAATTTATATATGGCCCATATCTTCAAATAAAAAGGTCCTGAGCACTCACGTTTAGTGGATGGTTGGTGAGGCCAGTAACAGAGGGCAGGCAGGCAAGCCCGCTGCCCGCGGACGTGGCTGTATTTCCTGCACGCGGGCATCTTTCAAGCCACGCACGCAAGTTCTCTCCAACATCATGGCACAAAGACAAGAAATTAGTGACCGTCAAAAAACTATCAAAATGAAAACGCTATTAGATGAAAATAAGCCACATAAAAATACCACGAGTGTCTTTTTTTTTTTTAACTTAAAATATTTTATAGAGAAAGTCCTGGCTTTTGCATACTTTTTCCAACCACATAAAATCAGGTTCTCTATGATTTTTATTAGAGAAAAAACGTAAGGTCTGTACATCTGATCAAACCGGCCAAAAGAAATCCTGCTGGGACAGGAAACTAACCTGCTCCTTTTTCTTTTCTTTTCTTTTCTTTTCTTTTTTTTT
The DNA here is from genome assembly GCF_964339955.1 of Pipistrellus hanaki. Lineage (NCBI taxonomy): Eukaryota > Metazoa > Chordata > Mammalia > Chiroptera > Vespertilionidae > Pipistrellus > Pipistrellus hanaki. Next base: position 12,298,880 of record NC_140512.1, on the reverse strand, counting down.
TTTTTTTAAGGTTTACTAAGATAATAGACATACAGTTCTGTATAAGTTTATGGGGTACTGCATAATATCTTGACATACATATATTGTGAGATAATTGTTAACATCTCTCTATGCATATAGTTACAAAACAATTTTTTTCTTGTGATGAAAACTTTCCGGATTTACCCTCATACACCATACAGCAGTGTTAACTGTATTTGTCATCTACAAACGTAATCACTAAGGAATGGTAGGTGCTTCATACCAATAAGGTCTTGCAGACCCGCTCTGTCCTTCCCACCAGCCTCTGAAGTAGGCACCTGATCTCAGTTAGAAAACTGAGATATGGAGTGACTTACACAAGATACCCCAACAAGCAAATAGCTGAAAGTTGAATCCTGTTCTTTCTGGTCCCAAAATCAGACCTTCTTTCCCTCCAAGCCACCGTATCATCAGCACCCATATTTCCTTCCGCAGAAACATGCAGCAGGGAGAGAGATGACTGAATAGAAAACATTTGTACTAGGAACAACCAAGACCTTACAACCAAAATGGGCAAATGGGTAGATTTGGATATTAAACACTGAACTTGTACTATTCCAAACTTCTTATTTCACGCCTCTACTGTTCAGACGTGTTTATTACAAATGTTAATAAAGCGTTAGCATTTATTAGGGGTGGGGAACACCCAGCCCAGAGAGCATATAAGGCCTGCGAAATCATTTGGTCTGGCCCTGCCAAGGCATTAGGGGTGAGTTAATTAAATGTTTTACTAAATATAGCAGGCTAATTTTTAGGGATAATTTTGTGTGGCCCCCAAATTGTTATAAATATCCAAATGGCCTCTGGCAGAAAAAAGGGTCCCCACTCTTGATTTTTATGTAGGAAAATCTACTGGAAAATCCATTGTGGCATTTATTTTAAATATAAATGACTGGAGTATGCATTAATCAGCTCTTCAATTAACAGCTTCCATTTTCATGGGCTCATGGGAGAGGCCAAACCAACTTTTTTCAGCAACCATGCCTATATTTTCCCATTTCTGGAAATAATCAAGACAATACACATTTCTACATCCTGAATCTGGTAATCTCAAAATTAGGAACTTTCTTTAAAACAAATGCAAGTCTTAATCAAAAAATAAACAACAACAAAATAATTCATAAGTTTGATGGGTATTCTAGCAAATGACGGTATTTTCTAGAACTGTCTGTGTTTTGTTGACAAAATACATTTAACTATATATATATATATATATATATATATATATATATATATATATAAATACATACAAGAGTGTATATTTCTATTCCCTAAACAGAAATTTAGATATACAACACATAATTGTACAAATTATCCTTACTGCCTATTGCTAATTCAATTTAGACACAATACAGAAGAACTAATAAATAAAAATTCTCTGTTGGTATCAAATAATTTATCTCACCTTCCTTACCTTATAAGGAAAGGAAGTTGATTTCACAAGTATTCGAATTTCTACTTAAACAACTATCAACAATAAAGTGTAATTCAAATAGGAATGTAATGTATAACAATCAGGTGTGCAGATTAATAGGTTCATTTTGAGACCAAAAAAAAAAATCTGAGTGTTTACCAATTGGCAATTTAAAGGAATTGAGATCGACATCTACCTTTAATTCTTAAAGCAGTGTTCTCACACACTATTGTACAAAAACTGATTAAAAACACAGGATCCCAAACTTAGTTCCCAAAAATTCTAATTCAGGAGGTCCTGGGTGAAGTCCAGGATTCTACACAGCCAAACAAGCACCACACGGTTAGTTCTGATGCTACAGTTTCAAGAGTCACCCTCAAAGACAGGGTGCTGAAGCCCACACAAGTCATCATTCTCTGTGTAACCCCCAAACCACTTCTTCCCACTGTCTCACCTTCCATTAAACACTCACTTGTCAGAGGAAAACAGTCAACCTCCAGAAAACACTGTCTTGGGGGGTGGCTTTCCTTTTGATCCCCGAGTACACTGCAACCAACATAAACACACAACAAAACAGTCCCTGGCAGAAGTTTAATGCTTACAGCATATGCTTATCCCCATGTTGTCATACGGTGGCCCATACAACAACATTAGTAGCCCTGCGCATGAATCCGTGCACCAGTAGCTCTCTGGAGGGCCCGGCAGCTCTGGGCCACTGCCCAAAGGCTCTCTGAGGCCCAGAGGCCCATCCATGCCCGGACGTGGAACACTTGCCTCATTGTCAAGGCAACTACACAAACGTTCTGCACCTGGGCCTGGCCAGAGGCATTCCACCAGGCAGCTCACTCTGCCTGCTCTCAGCAGCCGCTGTGCCCCACCTTCCCGCCTCCCCCCTAGACTGGGGGATTCTGGCGGGGCTGAGAGGACTGGGCATTGCCATCTTTGTGATGGAGTGATTTGTAATTTGCATATTACCCTTTTATTAGATAGGATTCTCTTCCTTCACTAAGTTGACTGCTGGGGCTTAGCTTGCTTCCGTTGCTATTTTAAAAATTATTTCCAATTTGCAGAATCCGACCTGCACAAAATTAGCATGTGGACGGTGCTTACTCTTGGAGTGATGGCCAGTTACGGTGATTGCTCCAACCCAAGTACCCCTCCTGTGAAGAACTCGACTCACACCAGAGATACTACACAGTGGGGTGTTAACTCCTTTCAGTCACTGACACAAACCCCTGAACCCCTGACTGAGGGAGGAGAAGCCCCCACGTCCCACTGCTAATTCCCAGGCAGCCCTTCTAGTAAGAAGCCTTTCAACTTAGACCAGAGGGGCCGTTCAAAAGGTAGACCACTGCTCCCAGACCCTGAGCGGACACACTACCACTGCTATTCTGCCCACGCTGGACTGAAGGTATTTCTCCCTGTCACTACAGCCCAGCACACACCCTCCAGTACAGGAAGCTGCAAGGGGCCAAGAGCCACACCTTCACTTGCTTCCTCAAAGGCATGCCTCGAAGTTCCCCACTTTGCCCCTTCAAATGACACTTAGGAGTCTACGAAATGCTTTGTTCAGCCAAAACTTTAAAGTGTCCGGGCAAAGTTTATTTCTCAAATTCAGGAGACAGTTGTGTTCAGTTGTTGCAACTGCTGTAGTGTCCAATAAGGCAGATATAAAAAATCAGCACCTTCCCTTTATCTAACAGGATTACTTAAAACAGCAAATCCAATAAATCTTAAGTTTGATTTGCTTATTAAAAAATATATTTTTAATTTAGTGCTCCAAAAAATATGCAATTTATGCACATGGATGTTTTCCTGGGTGCACCTGTGGAATCTTCCTTACAAACTGTTTTTAAGAGGAACGGGTTAAAAGAACTCACCCACCCATTCTGCAGCCAAGCGACATCATTATTTCTTTCTAAAGAGAGAGAGTTGACAGGGAGTCCAGTGAAAAAGGATATATAATAGCTGAAACCAGTTTGGCTCAGTGGACAAAGCGTCGGTCTGCGGACTGAAAGGTCCCGGGTTAGATTTCGGTCAAGGGCATGTACACTGGTTGCGGGCACATCCCCAGTAGGGGGTGTGCAGAAGGCAGCTGGTCGATGTTTCTCTCTCATCAGTGTTTCTAGCTCTCTATCCCTCTCCTTTCCTCTCTGTAAAAAATCAATAAAATATATATTTTTAAAAAAGCATATATATATATATATATATATATATATATATATATATATATATATATACACACACACTAAAAAACACTGATGGGCGGGATGCATGAATAACAGAAGCAGGCGACTTCGTGCTACAGGTTTGCTGCAGCAGGACAAACACTCAGCCATGACCAGAACGTGAAGCCAAGGTTTGCTGCTTCTACGTCAGCAACCTGGCCCGGGTAGAGGGAACGCAGGGGGCGGTGCAGGTGGCCCCACGGTCTCGGGCTGGGCCTCTGGACAAAACCACGCCATGTAAACCCTGAAGAGGACTAATCCTCCCGGAGCTCTGTAATGAGACCTTAACGGACTGAACAACAGCAGCCTATCGCAGGGGAAGGCAGTCACCTGCTCCCCAAAGTCTCGCAAGCAGAGTTACATCAAAGCCAACGGGCACCAGATAGCAGGCTTCCGCAGAAATCCCTTATCTCGGCTCCAGCGGGTGCGGCTGCTGTGATTGTCTCGAACTGCCACCTGTCCCAGGCATCTTTGAAAGCAACGCTAAGCCTCTGATGGATCTGACCTCCTTGAGCTGAGATCCTTTTATGTCTTTCTTCATTTTCTGCCCTGCTAACGTTCTTCCCCTGCCATGCACACGACATGAAACAAAGGGAGTTCTCACTCCGGACTCACTGTCCCCAGCCATTTGAAAGCAAAGAAAAACAATGTTAAGGATTATACTCCACCCGTAATATGGAGCGGGTCCTCAGGAGACAAGGCTCTTATTTTTGAGAGTGTAACTAGACCACATTTACGTGGTGGAGCGTTACAATGGGGCTCCATGGCACTGGGAGCTAAGACCCAAAAGCTGCATAGCGGTGATAACTTAAAAACACAGGAATGATCTCATGGAACTTGATTAATACACCTCACGTGAAATGAGCCTGCAATTCTGTAACTGCCGCTACAGCTTTCTTCTGGTCTGTGTTCGGGTCTGGGCTACAAAATCCATTCATTCAGAAAAGGGGAAGGGTCAGTCAGAGGGGCTGAGAAGCTGTGGCCTTCTTGGTTCTGGCTCAGAGGACTTCCTCTAGCCCCCCCAAAAAGTAAGGATCACACACACACACACACACACACACACACACACACACACACACACAGTGATGAGGATCGGTCCAGAGCCAGCCTTAGCTTGAGCCACATCTCCTGACACTCCCCACCCCAACGCTGTGTGGCCTCAGCAACCCTGGGCCTATTCCAATTCTTTCCCTTTGGATTTTCAGCTTTTCAATTTTTCACTGGCTTTCCACCACACGGTCCTGTTCTCTGATCGACAGCCTATCTTCCCACTTCTGACATGGTTCGCGATTGCAGGCAGCCCCTTCTGGTAAGAAGCCTTTTCAACATGGGCCCGAGGGGCCCTGCAGGAGGTAGACCACTGTTCCCAGGCTCCGAGCAGACACACTGCCTCCTGCTCTCCTGCCCAAGCTGGGGTGAAGATGTTTCTCCCTGACACTACAGCCCATTACACATTCTTCAGGGGTGCGTGATTCGAAAAAGGAACGCTCTGACATGTACTTCATGGGCGGTGGGCAGAGTGGATTTAAAGCTCATAAATCTGCTCACCTCCCTCTTCTCAACGAGATCTGACTTGTAAAACTGTTTGCAGGCTGCGGTGCCTTCTCTACAGCACGTGTGCATCTCCACATTCTCTAGGCCCATCTCCTAAACGCAGCCAACTTCTGCCGTGGAACAGTCCAGGTATTTAATACAGCGCCAACTTAAAATCTTTTAGCCCTAATAATACTTGTGGCAGGTTGAAAATAACCTAATTAATATATGTTTTATATAATACTATTTATTTCTTCAAGTTTGTAATTTCTAACAGTGCAGGGGCATTCAAATGAACCATATTAAAAATAAATTAAAACAGTTTATTAGCCAATTTCATTAAAACATATCTAAAATGAAAAAAAGAAATAAACTAAAGACACACACACACACACACACACACACAAACATAGACATATATAGATGGGAAAACGTTGCCATGCAGCAAGTCTGCAGTAAATGGGCACTCCATTTAAAACATAGGACATTATCATCCATTTTAACTGTTTGTTATGCATTAGCCACAGCTGAACTACTTAATTTCAATTTCTACTGAACCACTATACTAGTTGCTTTAAAAAAAAAAAAAAAAAAGCAAACTTGGGTAAAAAAATAAAGTAGGGAAACTTTTCTCCAAAGACGAATGACTAGCTCTTCGAGCAGGAAGGAGTAAATATTTTTGGCTGGGCTGGTAGCTGCCTTCTGGAAGTTGTACTACATAGTCTTTGTATGTTACTCCATAAAATATGACACAACGACCATACCTAGTTTTTATCCAGGTAGGGCTTTTCCTCGTTCTTAGGGTTAAATTCCATTATTTTCAAAGGTTCTCAAATCTATAAAATCATAAAGTGAATAAACTACATTCTAAAAGCTGAAAGTAAGGAAGATTACACAGAAGCATTAGCAGCATCCAAAGCCATCCTAAATGTGCAAATGGCAGCGCACAAGCCACACTCTCCTGTGTGTGTATCTTCCTTCAGTAGGAGATGCAAAGCATCAGGGAGGTGAAAGGAACTGTGACAGTGCTTGGTTATTCACAGAAGGGAAGCCGATTTGCTGGGTGGTTTAGCAGGTTCTCCCATTCAGTTCCTGGTTCCCCGGTGAGGTTGCCATCACTGCCCCCATTTTAAAGACGAGGAAACCAGAGTTAGGCGATTGCTGGAGGTCACACACACTGTGAGAAAGCAACAGAGCTGAGACTGGATTCTCAGTTTAATGAACTCTAAATCTTTCTGGAATATGCCCCAAATGGAAACTATTCAATTTGTCATTTCCAATTCAAGATGGCAGCCTGAGCCGAGCTATTTCTCACGTCCTCCTGCAGACCTCTCTGAAATACAATGATGGAAGTTGATGGTGTAGTAATGATCAAAATACCAACAAAAATAATAAAATATACCGAGTACTTACTTTGTGCTAGATGTTTCTAAGAGCTCAATTTGTATTAAATAATTCAATCCTCAAAACAAGCCTAGAAAGCAGGTGCTGCTATTACCCAATTGTAAAAATGAGAACACAGAGGCCCAGAAAGGCCAAATAATTTGCCCATGAGCACATTGTTAGAAGTGGCAGAACCAGGATTTGAACCCAGATAGTCTGGCTCCAGAGTTTGAACTCTTTTAACAGTCAATGAAATAAATAAAATCAGAATAAAATATGTGAACCCATGTGAAGTGGCTAAGACTTGATTTATAACTGAAACATGTGGGGAAGCAGCAGACTAGACTATTCTTTAAGGGAACAAAAAAAGAGTTATCAACCAAGTCTACCCAAGAAGCTGTGGACTGGACAAATATTTACATGGAACCTCTATGCCAGTCTCGTTGCCTGTCTCCTGCCCCACTGCACAGCAACATCATCATACCCTGGAAAAGTGAATTGAGCGGGGAATTTGGAACTTTTACCCATTCCCAGGTTTCTCACTCAAAGGCATTCACCATGTGTGCCTTACCAGTGCTCACCACCAATGTCTGACAGGTGGGTGCAAGCCCTGATTGGTGCCTGAGCCATGCTGGTTCCCACTGCTCCCCAGAATCAAGCCATTCTTTTCCTGGCATATGGAGGGCCCCAGCTTATTTCCCTAAAGGAAATCTTGCCAGTAAACACATTCTGTTAGGATACCAAACATAAGACTGAGCAGAGGAAAACCTAGGACAGCAACCTTTTCTCGGCTTTAATATAAATGAACACCCAACATCACCAGGCTTATAAAGAGACAGAGGACATAAATGAGTATGACCAAAAGAAAATAGAAAAAAATAGGCCTGAGGGAAAAAAATGGCCCCAAGGAAACTTTTGAAAGGTTTTGAGAAAATACAGCTGACTCTTGAACAACAGGTGTTTGAACTGCACAAGTCCACTTTTTATGCAGATTTTTCAACACTGTAAATGTATTTTATCTTCCTTAGGATTCTCTTAATAATATTTTCTCTTCCAGCTTATTTTTTTTTTTTATAAAAATATGGTATATAATATATACAGCATACAAAATATATGCTAATTGTTGATGTTATTGGTAAGGCTTCTAGTCCATGGTAGGCTATTAAGTAGTTAAGTTTTGGGAATTCAAAAGTTATACATGGATTTTCAACTGTGTTGGGAGGGATCAGCTTCCCTAACACCTGAATTGTTCATGGGTCAACTGTATTATGTTCAAATGCCACCCAAAAAAAGGGGGAGCTATATGAGAGGTTTTTTTAATGCCTAAAAATTAAAAATGATTGCTGAAATTAAAATATCACTAAAAGCACTAAAAAATGAATTCACAAAAATTTCCCAGAACACAGAACCAAAAGCAACCAGGGAAAGAATGTGAGAGAAAAGATGAGAGACACTGAGGAATAACCCAGGAGACCTAATATTCAATGAAGCAAAGTCTTAGAAAGGAAGAACAGAGGAACCAGGGCAGGTAAATGATAAAAATATAATAGAATTAAAACTCATCCCCAGAGACAAAAAAATGTATCTTCACAGGTGATAAGCAAAATGAATGAAAATAAAATAAAATTTTAAATACCTATTGCTTTTAGGATCAAAAGTTTTCAGGGGGAAAAATAAGGAACCATCTAAAAGGAATTGAAATCAAAGGGGCATCAGACATCTCATCTATAATTTTGGATGTTAACAGAAAATGTAGTAAGGTCTTCAAAGATCTTGAGGTGAGGGTGGTTTTTTGAAGCTAGACTCCTAGCTAAACTATCAAACAAAAGCAAGGGCAGAATAAAGCTATTATCACATTTTTAAAAAAAGATATCATCATATATGTAAGAACTCAGAAAGTATACCTCCTTCCTTGTTGGAAAGTTACTTGATGTTCTCCAATAGAATAAAAGGAAAAAGCACAGTGTGGTGAAGGCCTGGGACAGGGGATGGGGGGATTTAAAAGGGGGGGGTGGAACAGGGCATCTGTAATACTTTCAACATCAAAGATAAGTTAAAAAAGAAAAAAGATAAGCTAAGAATGCCAAAGTCATTTAAGATCCAGGAAACAGTATTTCCAGTCAGGATGACGGTAAGGGGATGTCCTGAGACACCAGATCCAGATTGCTTAAGAGAATGAAATGCCCAAGAAAGATGGGTGCTTTCCCGTAAGTGTAAAAAATATAGTTAGGAAGTTGGAAGAAAAAAAATACATAACAATAATATAAAGGGCCCAGCAAGCATGGCTCAGTGGTTGATTGTCAACCTAGGAAGCAAGAGGTCACGGTTCTATTCTGTTTAGGGTACATGCCCAGGTTGCGGCCTGATCCCCAGTGTGGGGTTTGCAGGACGCAGCTGGTCAATGATTCTATCTCATCATGGATGTTTCTATCTCTCCCTCTTCCTTGCTCTCTGAAATCAATAAAAATTAATTTTTTAAAAAGTGTATAAAGGCAAATAATAGAGGAAAAACCAAAGCAACTACAAAAATGCAATTGAGAAGGTATGCAAGCAATTAAGAAAGGATAAGAATATATAAAACACTTGTTCTTAATGCTAGACCCATCACCATCGGATGATCTAAGAATTAAAATGCTGGACCCTCAAAGAAGTAGGTGTGATCCTAACATTCTACTTCAATGCTAAGAATTCAGTGCTTTTAACTTTTAGAGTCAGCCTACGTACAGAAACATGACTGATGAAGTTCTGGTTGCAAGATACCATGGAAATATTAACAACTGTGACACTATAATAGAAAAACTTGGCTCCAGAAGATGGAATGGGCAGGGTGACCTAATATCCTTGTCTTCTGAACTGAAAAATCAAAAGGTTTAGAGTTTTAAGACATACTTTAAAGTGATAAAAATAATCATTAGACAAATAATAACATAATATCAATAATGAAAGAAGTGGAGGGCACAGTGTTAGAAAACTGAAGGTTAACTCTCATACTGGAGAGTCAATAAATTGTATTGTAACAATATCTAGACTTGATATGTCAGGAAACAAATATATAAGCATATTTTGAACTTTCTATTAAAAAAAAAAAAAAAAGACAAAACCTAAAACAGAAATAGGGAAAATTATACTTGGGACTGGGGCTGACACAGGAACGATGGACAAAGCGACTTTAGCTGTCTACACTAAATTCATGAACGGCTGAAATGAGTGTGTTTCTCATACACATAACTTCAATAAAAATACAAGAAACTCTTAAATTACAAAGAGAATTTCAAGGTTTCTTTTTGACTCTTCAAAGGAAAATAACCAATGAGTCACTAAATAATCACCACATGTATAAATAAAAAGAAGGTTCAGCTTTTGCAAATCTGTTTTTCCTGATCCGTTTTTATAAATCAGTTTCAAAGAGAGAACTGTGCTTGCATGTGCTCCAGCTTTCCCAGTTTGGAATATCCCTCTGGGGGTGGAATCCTAGTAAAATCCCTCTAGAACCCTTGGTGGGTTGGAGGCTCACAGCTTCACTTGTTCCATTTTGGCACGCTCAGAGCATTATCTCTAATGGTTCATCTACACCTGCCATCACTTGGCAGAGAAGAGCCAACAGTAACAGGTTGAATGTGGAAAGCATTTAACTGAGACTACAAAAAGGAGGAGGAGCTCTAAAGGAACACAGGAGAGGCAGTGGTTGAACATCAACCTCTGAACCAGGAGGTCATGGTTCAATTTCCGGTCAGGGCACATGCCCAGGTTGCGGGCTTGATCCCCAGTGAGGGTCATCATTGATGTTTCCCTCTCTCTTTCCCTCTCCCTTCTCTGAAATCAATAATAATAAAACATGCTTTAAAAAAAAAAAAGAAAAACACAGGCAATTTCACTTACCATCTTACCAAGAATCAACCTCTTTAATTCTGTGCCTATCACCAGGACCCACTGTCATGACCCCTGGTGCCTAAAGCCTCTCCTACGATTTCAGAACACAAAAAGGCCACTTTGGATATTAATTTTATCTAAAAGGAAATAATGTTAGGACTATTTATTTTAAAGAATTAAATTCCTTAAAAATACAAAAGCAATAGCAACAGGAAAGCATTACCTATGCCTTGGTGGGAAAAAAAGCAAAGCTCCAACTTCTCGGAATGCTTCCAATTCTACCTTGGCTCCTTGTCACTCAAAACAAAGCAGGTACTCTGAAATGGTTTACCTTAGTCAAGTTCTAGCGAAATAAGGATAAGTATAAGGAAACGCCACACACCATCATTGGTATTGCTGATGGCTACATGTTCCTTAATTTTAAAACTCAATCACACAACACAGCCTGCAGAGTTTCTCAGCCAGTCTAAATTCAAACCTTGATCCACCCGCTCATATCGGGAGGAATTCACATGGCAGGAGAGCTCACACTTCCACACATCATCACCCTGCAGGATCCTGACTCTTCTAGAGGAGGGGCCAATCACAGCTCTGCTATCAAGCTGTTTAACAGAGCTTCTAATTGGAATCTTAATCTTCATGACAGAAAGCAGCAGCAAAAAAAAACAAAAAACAAAAACACACCCTTAGAGTCATGCTAACCTGGTAGCCCGTTATGAAAGAGGGGCTTCAGAAAAATCTAAAAATTAATAGCAGGTGACTGGCACCAAAGGAAAAAAGTTGCACTGTTTTCAAGAAGAGAGAATTTTTTTTTAGAATGTCCTATTGAAGTAGATTCCCAAAAGGAAAATGTAAGATAGATCTCCAAACTCGTTTCCTCCGTTGGGTAAAGAGTACCAAGTGCTGACCACTGCCTTCCCATCTTTACTGGGCTATTTCAGTATTCTTGTTGTGCTCCCGGAGGAACAAGAGTACATGGCCATCAATACGATAGATAGTAAACATGAAAAGGAGAGACAGCTAAGAAAAATCAAGCATGAATGAACAAAAACTGCACCTGAATGTTTCATGCCCCAGACTCAGTTCCTTGTTATTGTGAACCATCAGCAGAAAGAGAAGAGAGGAAAAGTGAATTTTCAGCAGCCTCTATGGTACACAAAAATACCACAACTTTTACCTGCCCTAGATCATAGGACAGGCCTGTGAAAATCCAGAAAATCTATTATGAGGTTTGAATTTAAACTGTACAGGCAGGAACTACACGCCAAAAGAGACAAGCGGAGGTAGCTCAGGTTTAATCAATCAGGTGGGGAGAGGGGAGAGGAGTGCAGTGAAGTCAGCATTGACCTAACTGCGCACACGCCAGGTGCCAGGACAGCACATTCGAGCACACATCACCAGAGGGCCCTGGGAAGATTGTGAAACAGCAATAAATGTGCATGCTTGGCCAAAATATTAGCCAGGGTCATGATCAACTGATGTGAAATTTGCCCCCCAGGAGTCTAAAACTCAAGAGGAGTATTCAGACTGCAGTTCAGAAGTCCTCATAAATTAATGAAAGTCAGACATTAAAGTTAATAACAGCTGGAATGGATCAAGCAGAAAGAAAATGCAGCATCGGTGGATGTGTTCTGTGAATTTCTGGGAGTCCATAAATTTGCTCTTTGGAGAGAAGAAGGGAAATGTTAATTAGGAGAAATTTCATACTGGATTGAAATCCGCCATGGAGTCAGAGCCCTATTGTAAAAGCCCCTTGGAATCAGAAACTGCCCTCCCCAGCCCCAGGTCATGCCTTTCATCCTGTTACTTCATACTTGTTGATAGGTTTCTTAATTGCTTTCACGTGTTATTCCGTGCAGTCTCTCCCTAAAATATAAAATGAGGAGCCAAGGTCATAATTTCTGTTTCTCCTTGTGTGTGACACTGTCAATGTTGGGGAGTCAATAAACATATCGAAGAAGCCATCCCTCTGCCCTCTCCAAATGCCTTGTAATAACTTTCCATAACTTTTAGGCTCTTCTAGTTATAAATATCTTAGGGGATCTGTAATCACTCTTAAAAGTCTCAATATCAACGTTTCCTATTTTTCTGATACAGCTGGGGCTTTGATACAACCTATGTCTTCCTAACCAGATCCCGACACATCTCAGGTCAGATAAAGGTATGCAGAGGGAGTGGGACAGTGCACATCAGTCTTTACAGTGAACACCAGCCCTTCATGCGGGTCCCTGAGAGAAAGGGATCCCACTGTCTGTCCCTTGACTGTCTTCTGTCCATTCCCTCCTTAGCATCTACTTCCTTAAGTCAGCAATTTTTAGCCTTCTTCATCTCATGGCATACATAAGCTAATTACTAAAATTCTGCAGCATACCAACAAATCCAACAACAACAAAAATAGGTATAATTTTTATTCATTCCCACCAAACAGTTATGTTGTGTTGGTTGTTGTCATCTTATTTGACAATCTAAGGGAGAAAGGTTAAGTGTCCCTGACTAAATAGTCAAGTCTTACATGTTTTCTTTTTAATTTTTTTTTTAATTTTTAAAAATTTATTTATTTTACTGATTTTTTACAGAAAAGAAGGGAGAGGGATAGAGAGTTAGAAACACAGATCAGCTGCCTCCTGCATACCCCCTACTGGGGATGTGCCCGTAACCAAGGTACATGCCCTTGACTGGAATTGAACCTGGGACCTTTCAGTCTTCAGGCCGAGACTCTATCCACTGAGCCAAACCAGTTAGGGCAAGTCTTGCGTGTTTTTAAAATCCTTGCATTACACCGGCTAAAAATCGCTGGCTTAAGTTATTCGTTGAGAGTTGCCATGTGTCTCCTTAGCCTGCACTCTTCCTGTTATTCATATTCAGTCTTTTTCATCTTCCCTCATAAATCATGCCTCCAGCCCCTTAATCATGCCTAACTGCTTCTCCCCAAGGTTCTTTCAGTTTATCGGAGATACCAAAGCCTGGAGACCAGGAACTGCCCTGCCCATATTAGTGGGATGCCAAGATACTTTTGGGCAAAAAAGTCTGTTTGTATTCCCTCCTCCAGCTCCCCAATAACATTCCAAAGATACTTATAAATAAAAGGGGTGCTCTGTCTCTGCCAATTCTACCCCTGGCGGGGTGGAAGTGCGGAGCAAGGTTATCTGATGCCCTGTATGTCACTGAGAGAAACAGGTGAGGGGTCACTCTCCCCAAACAAGAGCTAGGTTGGGGCCACAAACTATATTATGCTGGTGACGTGTGAAAGCTCGTGACTGTATGGAGGGAGGGGTAGTTTAACAAGACAAGTAGAAGAGCAAAGCACAAGAGGCCTCCCTCACATGCTCCCAAACCTTGGCCTTGGAATCCAGACTCAAACCGACACTGGCACATGTGTCAAACACAAGGCCCGCGGGCCAAATCCAGCCCGCCAGGCCTTGCAATGTGGCCCGCACCTCGCTGTCATCACTGCACTCCGCTGTCAGTTTATGACATTGTCAGTTTATGACTGTTCAGTAAACCATTCGGACCGCGATTTAGGCTGGATTTTAGATTTTGGCCCCTTCTCTGATTGAGTTTGACACCCCTAAGCCCAGTTAACTCAATTGCCAAATGGTTTTGTGCAAAAGTTTAAATGAAATCATGGAATGGGGTCAATAGCCCAGCGCCTGGCACTGTTTCCTCACACACTTAACTAAGTTCCTCACACGTAACTAAGCCATAGGTAACTTCCAGTTCTTTAAGAGCATCAATCTGGAAGCACTGTCTCCTTCCCTCCCAAGGAGCAATGCCTGGGGCACAGCGACTGCAGAGGTGGCACCAAGCATACCCATGTCTTCCGCTAATGGATGTCTGGAGACCTGAGCGACAGGCACCTGCCCTCCGTGGGCCCTCCCAGCCCTTGCCATCACCACTGAACATCAACACCCGGTTACCACCAAGTTCCCAAGCTCACCCCCTAATGAGCTTAAACCAATGCCCACATGGCCAAGCCCCTGCACAGACGGGGACCGCCACTTTGAAGTCTCGGCAGTTCTGGGCATGGGTTAGGAAGTTGAGCTCTGGAGCCAAGCTATGTGAGTTCAAACACTGGCTCAGTCATTTCTAAACCACAAAATAATGGACAACTTGCTTAGCCCTACTGGTCCTCCATGTCCTCACCTGTCAATGGGGGACCTCAAGACATCTCCCATAAAGATGTGTGTGAATTTAACGAATTCAAGAGCAAAGCGGGTAGCTTCGTATGTGGCAACAGAGGCTCGTTTCTGCTGGCTACAATTTCTGGAAGAGGACCCTTTCCCACCTGGGCTACTGCAAAAACCTGGTGAGTAACCACCCTAATTCTACTCTTCCGAACAATCCACACACAGTGATGTTTCTCCAATCAAAATCAACTCATAGCACTCACTCTATTGGCTTTCCATTGGCCCACAAGTTACCCCCAACCTGATCTCACCCCCTCACCAGCCCATCAAACTAGCCTTCGCTCTGCTCCTGGGCATGGCCACTCAAAAAACAAAATTTACATTCTTCAAGTGGAATCCTCCCAGGATGGGCTCTTTTTGTCACTTGGGTCTTGACTATAAAGACATCTCTTTGCAATGCCCTTCCCCGCCCATTCTAACTAAGGTCTTTCACTCTCCCTGAGCATCCCTCGCATAGCATCTGTTTAGCAGGCTCAGACCACCAGCTCTGCAGCCTCCAGAACATCTCTGCCCCCGTTTTGTTGTGTGTCCTCGGTATTGTTGTGTGTCCCCGAGGAGAACAGGACCTGACTGGTCTTGGCAAACAGTGACCTCTTGGGGTGAGGAGCAGGGCAGTGACATCCCATGACACTCCTTACGTAAAGGGAAAAACAGGGATGGGGGTGAAAACGTGAAATCTTGCTGAGTTGGAAAGCAGGTTTATTCCACAAAAGCACGCTGAAAAAGGAGGTCGTGTCCTGTTTCCTAGCACCTGCCATGGGCACTTCTCTGCTCCTCTCTAAAGCAGGAAACACACCTCCTTTTATTCTACTCACAAATCAGGAGTGAGGTCAGCATGCAGATTTGCGTCCCACTCAGTGGGCAAGTAAACGCCCAGCTTCCCAGAGGGGTCTCCTGGGCCCTGCACAATATCAGCTGATTAGCTTTGCAGCCCCCCACAGAGAGGGCATATCTCCTCCTGCGGCTGGGGGGCGTAGTACCATCTCCCTTAAGACTCTTCCAGTTCAGGCCAGATTTGGGGCTAATCCCATCACTGGAAGTCTTTGTTCCTACTTCCCCCCAGGGTAACAGCTACTGGATTTCCCGGCTGAATTTCACTTTGTTGTTTCCGGTCCCAAGCAACAACCTCACCCTTGGGCCATCGCACAATTTCTCTGCCTTGACTAAGGTTAGGGCATCTGAGAGTTTTCCAATAAGATTAAACTCAAGGTTTTTAAAATCATGAATATTCTACTTTGGAGTTAAAAATGTGTCTCGATACAGAACACTCTTAATTCATTGGGAATGAAGCCACATTTATTCTCCCATGTTAGGGATTTGTATTTCAAAATCAAGATACAGCGATTGTCAGGGTGATCTCACAGAAAAGCTCAGCAGTTGGAGGACAAGTAGAAGTGGATTTTGTTGTCTTCCAGGGAAAATGTGACACGCTACTCAGGGGAAGCAGCAGCCCCTGAGAGCCAATGATGTGCGGAGGGGATGTGGGTGACAAATCTGAGTAAGGAGGTGAATTAAACTCTGCGACAAAAAACTCTGGGCAGTGATGGGAAACAGCTACGCAAAAATCTGCTTTAAACATTCCAAAGCCATGGAACACATCTCGGGGGTCACCATGTACTGGTGCAGAAGAGGACCCGCTCCCCCTGAAACAGGCCGGCCTGCATTCTTTAAAAAATACCCTGTCCTGCCCTAGCAGGTTTGGCTCAGCGAAGAGAGCGTCGACGGCCTGTGGACTGAAGGGTCCTGGGTTTGATTCCAATCAAGGGCACACACCTGGGTTGCAGGCCCGATCCCAAGAAGGAGGTAGCCAATCTATAGTTCTCTCCCTCTCCCTTCCTATGAAATCAATCAACACATATTTAAAAATAAAATTAAAGATCCTGTCTCCTGCCACTCCCTTCCCTGAGCTCCACCCTCCCATCAAAGAGCCCAGACCTCTCAGGTCCTCACAGGTGTCAGATTTTCCTTTGTCCTCCAGGCCTTTGCCAACATTCCTCTCTCTACCTCTCTGCCAGGGGGTCACTTCCTCCAGGAAGCCGCTGGACTCATTGAGTCTGAACCAGGCATATGTGCGACCTGCTCCCAAAGGACCCTGCTTCCGTCTCTTCTGACTGGGCCTTTACATGGACCTTTGCACTCCAGGTCTCAGGGTCCCACCAGCCCGGATGTCCATGGAAGCAAGGGCCTCGCTCTTTCTGTCCAATACTGATGGACACTTAGAAGACATTCAGTAAGCACATGCTCAAGTAACAATGACTGACAGATGAATGGCTGAATGCATTTAGATTTTTCCTCATTTTGTTCCAAGAGGAAGAAACTTATCAAAACCTGAGGTCAATAAAAAGCCTGGAGCCCCAAAAAGGAAGGAAGACATCATGAAGATAAGAACAATTCATGGTGGGAGAAACCCAAAGTAGAGACCCAAGTGTAAAAGCTACCAAGACGGAGGAAGTTGAATACTTTTCAAAGAATCCAAACTCTATCAGAAATAGGAAGAATAGCCCTGGCAGGTTTGGCTCAGTGGATGGAGGGTCCCAGGTTCAGTTCCGGTTCAGGGGCATGTACTTTGGTTGCGGACACATCCCCAGTATGGGGCATGCAGGAGGCAGCTGATCCATGCTTCTCTCTCATCAATGTTTCTAACTCTCTACCTCTCTCCCTTCCTCTCTGTAAAAAATCAATAAAATATATTGTTTGGGGGAAAAAAGAAATAGGAAGAATAGAGCAATAAAGTGCTTGATTGGTTACCCTATATTAAACCAAATTATGAAAGACACCGAGAAAGTATAGCCCTTTTCCTGAGAAGTATGACAACACAGCACAAATGTATGGGTACAGATCAAGAGAGCTCAAGTGAGACCGGAGATGCCGCTTTCCAGAGACATCAAAGGTAACGTTCTTTAATTATACAAGAAAAAGAACGAGGAGCCAGGAATAACGTTGCCTCTGTTAGAAAATGGGATGGAAAGCTATTAGCACATGATTATGAAACAGCAGCGTGCTGTGTTTCTGGAGGTTTAGTCTACAAAGGAAGGAAGAAAGACAAGAAGGAGAGGGATGGGGGAAAGAAAAGAAACTATAAGCACCTTGCATTGAGTGGGTGCCAGATTAGAAAGGAAGAGGGTGGCATGGGATATTTAAACCCCTGGATTCATGATCCCCAATCAACTTGTTGACGAAGTCTCCTGTGACCTTGCACACTTGGACACTCACAAGCTGAATAGTTACTACCAAATTCCTGAATTGCCTTGAAGATAAGACAAATCACTAAAATTTGGAAGAAGGGAAAGAAATATGCTCACCTTAACTATATGAGAAATACCTACCTGTTCAATTTCAGATGGGTGTCAAAACAGGCAAGAGGTGGCCCTCCCGTGCTAACCCAACCCCAGGACATCGCAAATGAAGGTCCTCATTCATGTCTGTGAGTAAAGTGCCGACTTACTCCAAAGTAACAGTCAACCACGTGTGAGAATCCTAGCAGGGTTCAATGTCTATATGTACATCCAAGCAAATATTTTTGTTGTTTTAAAATGTACAGTTTAGAAATGCATAAATGTGCCATAAATACTATAAGCCCTGCCTACTTTTAGAAAGGACTGAGTGACTGCATTTGGATACTAGGCTGCATACAATGACTAACTGGTCAAATGGAGGCAGAAGCAACAATCTCTTCAGATACCAAGTAGCCACCTCTGACCAGCAGGCTCTGGACACACTTCCTCTCTGGTGTAACTGAGGTCCAGCAACCGAGCAGCTTGCCCTTCTCTGCTCTGAGGTGGCATAAATGTGCCTTCCTGGTCCTGCCCTGAGAATCCTGGTGGACATATAAGAGCTCAGTAGTGCCCTGGACTACCACAGTATGCTGTTAAAAACAAGATTCAACCAAATACATTGGAAGATCTAACTGGCTTTGTCAAGCAATTAATGAATTGAGCAGTATCCCATGCAGGGGTCTTCAAACTATGGCCCGCGGGCCACATGCGGCCCGCAGAGGAGTCTGATCCGGCCCGCCAGGGTTTTTGGGCAGTGAGCACAGCCGAGGTGTTACAGTAGGAATTAGTAGTTCATATAGTCCGGCCCTCCAGCTCTCTGAGGGACCGTGATCTGGCCCCCACTTTAAAAAGTTTGAGGACCCCTGCAAACAAAAAGGATGCTCCACGGAGTTGGATAAAATGAAAAAATTTCATAGGAAGAAAAGTGGGGATGGATAGGGGGCAAGGGAGCTATTAGTAAGAGGAAAAAAAGGGGGGGGGACAGTTTTGGGGCCAGGACCCCTTTTCTTTGGGAGATGGGAAGGGGAAGGGTTTTTACCATATAGATTGTCTCTTCTTTCTATGGGGCATTGAGTGGGCTCACCAGACAGATTATCTTACTTTGCTTGACCAGAATATTCCATACTAATTAATTAAGATTACGTTTCTCGGAGAAGCTGGAACTGGGATTAGATCTGGTATTAAATCTACAGTGTTTCCCCGAAAATAAGACATCCTCTGAAAATAAGACCTACTTACAGGTTTCCTTCTGAGTGAAATATAAGGCATCCCCCTGAAAATAAGGCCCCCCCTAGGCTAAACATGAGAGATTTGGTTCACTGATTCTGAAAGAAATGGAGTCACAAGAAATTCACCAGGAAATTCAGGAATTGGATTGTTATGATGATGTTCCAGAAGATGATGACATGATTGTCATTGAATAAAGGAGTAAATTCTTGATACTGTAGGATTTACAGTTTGTCTGGTTTGTGTTGACAACTACTGTACTACCGTACCGTATACAGGTAATAAATTTCCTTTATTTTCATTTAACAATAAATGTGTACCGCATTCTTCTTCATAGAAAAATATGACACCCCCTGAAAATAAGACCTAACACATCTTTGGGAGCAAAAATTAATATAAGACACTGTCTTATTTTCGGGGAAACAGGGTAGGTTTGGTATCATGGGCTTTTAGCAGGAGCGACACCTTGGCGCCGCTCCTGCTAAAAGCCCATGATACCAAAGATCAATATACAACCTAAAGATCAACATACAAGGACATAGCTATGATATGTTTAAAGGTGAGACTTACACATCTACTTGGTGTCAAGATAAGAAAATAGCCTGGTAAAATGGAACTTAAAGAAAACATTCAAGGGAATGGTGTATAGATTGGGCTTGAAGAATTAATAGGGTTTGAAGGCGAGGAGGAATGTTAAAAGATGATTCTAGAAGAAGCCCCAGGAGGAGCCGGGCGGCCTGAGAAGCTGTCAGAGGGAGCCTGACTGAGTTAGGCGGCAGTGAAAGAAAAGGCTGGGCCAGTGCACCAACAGGCCAACTGATTTTCTCTAGAGCTTGGTCTCCCTTAGCTTTTTCTCTCTATTCCTCTCCTAATGTGGCCTTCAAGCTTCTCTCTTGCCCTCTCTATTAAATATATCCCCAGTGTTTAATGGATAAAGTCAGTAACTATTTTTTTTTTCCAAATGCTGCTGTGCTTTTCTTACCCTTAGTTCCCAAGTTCATTTACTATCTCCCAAGATCAATATGAACAGTCACAGTAACAGTAGGTACAAGGGTTGTCAACATTCACTGGCAAGAGTAAACTGGAAACCTAAGAACTATCCTTCAGCCCTAACCGGTTTGGCCCAGTGAATAGAGCGTCGACCTGTGGACTGAAGGGTCCCAGGTTTGATTCTGGTCAAGAGCATGTACCTTGGTTGTGGGCACATCCCCAGTAGAGAGTGTGTAGGAGGCAGCTGATCGATGTTTCTCTCTCATCGATGTTTCTAAATCTCTAGCCCTCTCCCTTCTTCTCTGTAAAAAAAACAAATAAATATCAATAAATAAAATAAAATAAAATAAAATAAAATATATTTTTTAAAAGAATTATCCCTCAATTTCTTCCACTTTCTTGCAGTTACCTTGCATTGTAATTCTTTAAAAAAAAATTTATGGAAGTAGCTCACTACTTCTAGTCTTTAAACATTACCTCAGTGTTGTTGAAAGAAAGCCTGGATTATTATATCAAATTTCTAAGAGAAAGACAAGAATAAGCAGGGAGTTACTCTTAAGCTCACAAATAACACGTTTGCAAAGGTTCAGAGACTTGTTTGCATTTCCCACTCCAGTTCCCCCTGCAAGTCAAGACTAACAACCGAGGAAGCGAGATACCTAGAAAGCCCCCAGAGTATGATCCAACATCAGTCTTTCAGGTTAAACAGTCTCCTGTTGGGGGCGGGGGGGGGGGGGGAGCGGGGAGAGAGAGGAGCCAAAACACTCCCGATGGGCTCATCAACTGCTCTCCAAGAAGCAAAGAAAGCCGGGTAAGAGCGGAGCTGTGTGCTGAGATGCCTCACTGCCTCTGCAGTGTGCTCAACACCAAACTATTCATCTGTGCCTTGTAGGCATTTCTGTCTCTCTCAGTCTCCTCGTGACACTCTGATAGTAAGAGAGATGTGAGCAGGTGCACCTATTAAATATGTAAAATACACATCTTCTCTGCGACTCATTTAGAAGATGCATTTCTAAGGAGTGTAGGAAGTCACCTAGTATAAAGACAGATAGGTAGGGGTACAGATCTCATATGAACTTTCCCTAAGCACGTAAGGATGCAAGTGGGCTCAGGACATCAGCTTTCCACAGAAAATAAATGCAAGCAATTAAAAATCCAGTTTCTTTTCTTTAAGCCACTTCCTCCAGTGTTGCTAATTAGCCACTAATAAGTTTTGTCATCTGAGCTGGGAGGCATAAGCAAGAATACCAGTGGAATGTTTTCAATCACGGCACTGGCATGGAAGGATGAATCATATTTTCCAGGAGGAATGACTGCTTGGGAGTAGTTGGGGGCAGAAGTAAAAAAGCAGCCTTCACACAACTATAAAATTGAGAGACTTGAAATTTTAGGAAAGGGGGCATCTTTCTTCCCCTCCATGAACAAAACCAGCAGGGATCCTAGAAGACATGGCTCGTGAATCCAAGAACCTCCCCACAAAGACCCCTGCAGGGACTTTTAGAAAACTCTACTCTTCGCAGTTAGGTTAAGACAGAAGACAGTGGAACACATGTTTCCTGTAACAGGGAGGAGTATAAAACTTCAGTGTCACCCAGGGTAAGGGAATGCCTTAACTATTATGTCACCTGCCTCACAAGTTTATAGAATAAATGCATGGCAGTAAGTGAAAGCAGAGGACGATGGTGATTTGAAATATCTAGCTGCAGATGGAACAGAAGCAGAAGACAACTGCCGGGAAATCCCTGGGAAGGAGATGGGGTTCCTTATCCTGACTCCAATACAAGCAGCTCAGGTCCCACAAATCGGGCCTCTTTCCCACCCCCCACCCCCTACGCTCTCCCCAATTATCAAGCGCCAGTGATCCTGCAGCCGTGAGCCTGTCAGCACCACACCATGTCTCAGCCACGCAGCCTGAAAGTCTACTTTCTGGCCTTGATATACAGCCCATCCGCAGCTCCCTTCATGAGAGAATAACCCCCAATGCCCCCACAAGGATTTTATTCCAAACACATGTTGCAAATGTTTGAAGTACCCACTATCCCTGGGTTTTCTTTTCCTTTTTTAAAGTCAAACCCACAAAACCTAAAATACTTTGAATCTTACCTAAGTGCAATTTGTGAAGATGCAACTTTGCATGCCCAAGTATAATAAAGTCCTGTGCAATAAAAATTTTACAGATGTCCTTCTGAGGGGAAAAAAAATGATGTTCCTTTTTCCGGCCTTACAGGAATCCTGCCCACACATTAGAAATACAAAGTTAGTGTATATATAGAAGCACAAATTAGGCATCTTGGAAAGTTTGCATTTTCCAACCACAGAGAAATGAAGGAATTTCTGTGAATGGTCAGATACCCAGCGACACTGTATGAGAAGTCTTTTCTCTCCCACAGCACTGGTGGAGCTGGCTCAGGACTCAAAGGAAAAGGGAATGGCCAAAAAGGTGTTTTGAACCTGGAGCTGCTGAAGGTCTGCAATGAATTTGTGTTACGGACAGTGCTGCAGGGCTGAGGCAAGGTAAAGAAACGTGATCAAATTTCGATATCTCGTGTTATTTAATTTATCTGTTATTTTTTTAATCCTCTATCCAAGGATAAGTTCTCATTGATTTTTAGAGAGGGAGGGAGAGAGAAACATCAATTGCTTGCCTCCGGTATGCACCCCAACCAGGAATCAAACCCGCAACCTAGGTATGTGCCCTGACGGGGAATTGAACCTGCAACCTTTTGGTGTACAAGATGACACTCCGACCAACTGAGCCACCTGGCCAGGGCTTACATCTCATTTTTAAAAGGTGGTACTTTTCTCATACACTAAAAGTTTCTTAGAAGATGTGATGTATCAATCTCAGCAGCATCATATTAGTTATTAGCTTTACTTGGATAATTCAGTCTAGATAAAATCTAACAGCCTTTATTAAAAAGTACCTAAAAGATACTCTTTATAATAGTAGAAGATTAAATAAGCCAACAAGGGTCTAGAAAAGGTAAAGTCATATCTTACCTCACTCTTTGAGACTTAGTTTAGGACATCTTTAAATTGTTTACTATAAATAAATAATATTGTTCCTTTCATTTTCCACATGTATTAAGTTTGTTACATAAAACACTTTCTGTTGATAGTTTAACACGTTAAAACTTCTCAAATGCATTTAAAAGCTTTAAAACTTCTTTACTTAAAAAATAGAGGGGAAATTTTAATCAATCTACTCAAGTTGCATGAGGAATGGTTATGTTCAGAAGGCCACAGAGCACAGTTTCAGGCCATGTCATCCCTTTTCCTAAATTTATAAACCAACCACTCCATCTCTAATCTGTGTTCACAGGAGACACTGACCTCAGGGAGGCAGGGGAACAGGTCTGGTAGGGAAAAGCCAGTCTACCCTGAACCAAACACAACTGCAACACCGACAAAAATAACTTGGTTTGGAGAATGAACTCATCATGCACAGATGAAGACGATGATGATGGAACAAAATGAAGAAGGAGGAAATAGGAATAGGTAGAGAAGATAGAGGTGAAGGAGGAGGAGGAGGAGAAAAAGAAGAAGGAGGAGGAGGAAGAGCCAACACAGGACAACTACCATAATACTTTTGAGGCACCATGAGCCAGTGATTTTATTAAATACTTTATTTGCACTGGCTCACGTAATTCTCAAGAGAACACCATAGGGCAGGCAGTCACATATCAACAGTTAGGAAATGATTCCTAGAAAGGTCAGCACACTTGGCCATGGTCACACAGTCAATAATGGCAAAGCTGGAACTTAAACTCAAATCCCCTGAGTGCTCAGCCAATCTGTGGAATCTCTAGGACTCCCTGTCCATATTAATGATGCAATGATACCATTAATTTATGACCAATTTAAAGAGTAAATTGCAGTGGTGGGTCAAAATAGCAAGTGCTTGTAAGTTATCATGTAATTTTAATAGCGATTTGAACAATACTGTGGGAAAAGCTAAAGAATAACCAACCTATTGATGCTATGTCATATAAACAGAGGGACAATAAGCGGTCCCAAGCCCACTACGAGCTGCCCCGTGCCCAATGCTAGTTAATATTACCCTGGGGGCTTAGGAGGTGGGGTGCACACACAGACCCCTGAGAGGCGAGGAGATTCCCTGGTCTGCGGAGTTCCTGGACCCTCAAATGACGGGGAGAGGATTCAATGGGCAAACTGTTAGAACAAATGGATCAAGAGCAAGCTGCAAGGTGAATGGCACAGAGAAAGTTAACGTCATCTGCCTGCTTCTGTCAACCAAAAAAGCAGTTCTCTCAGCTGCCCTGACCAATTAATACCACACTCATTAGAGGGCATCTGGATCAGAAAACAAAGCGTCAGATGGGGAAAGTTTTGTTCACACATAAGGATAAAAACAATACAAGGAGCTTATGGCTAACAATCCAGACTTATCCATAACAATCTAGTGCACTATCGGGGTGGAAAGCAGAAAGTTTGTAGAGTCCCTCACATTTTCCGCATGGATGATCTCTAATAGAAAGCCCTAAAACACACACACACACACACACACACACACACACACACACACACAAAAAAAAAATGTATAAAACAGAAATGTGCTCAGATAAAAACCCTACCAATACCATTTCAAACTGTTATTTCTAAAATAAAATGAAACGAAATAACCCTTGAATGAAAGAATGACAGGATCACGCACACCACCCCTCCCGACTCCCGAAGCTGTGAACATAAAAACTGCAGCAATAGGCTTGGCAGGCACTTTTTAAACTGAGAAGTTGTGAACTTTCTAAGAATCCATAAAACCTTTTCTCCCACACGTCTGACCACTTTTTAAAAAATCCTCTCTCCACTGGGAGGGGGGGAAAATGTATCTCCCATCTTTACCAACAATATTGGGGGAGGGCAGTTGCTGAAACTTCAGGTTGTGCGAGGCCCTTTGATCTGCACCCTGATGAGGGACCGTCCCCCTCCACTGCAAGTCAACTAACGAAGGGATGGAATTAGCTTTTATCCTGGGCACTTTCTTGAGCAGGAAAATGTGCACTAATCAGCTGTCCTCAATAATCAGTCATCTGGCTAATGACCTTTTGCCTTAAAACACTAAAATTTCTGAATGATGTGGAAAAGGGGAAACAAGAACCAGTCCCTCACTCGGGAGCTCAATGGATCATCTGGAATTGGAGCCGGGAAGGTTAAATGGCAAGCCCGCATCCTGGCAAGGTGATAAATCTGTAATCAGGAGCTGCAAGCTTTGGCACCTCCATACTAACTTCATTACTCCCCGACCAAATTATATTTCTTAACGAGAAACAGGCCGGAAATAAACTCAGCACAGTCTTTTCCTTCCCAGTGTCTGCCTTTGGAGAAAACCATGGTGTATCTGTGTTGAGAGTCCACTTGATTGGTGCTGAAAAAGGGAATTGCCGGTGTTTCTGGTGGAACGGCCAGGGAAGAAAGTAGAGCGTGTACAAAAATCTTCTATGTTAAGGAAATCTGCTTTGTTGAAAGAGGTTGGTTCTCTGATTTGTTGAAAGAGGTGGGTTCCTCCTTAACAATTAAGCAAAAATTCACGGAAATCAAGAACTGCTGCTGTTGAAGATTTCAGCTAATCAGCGCACTTTAATAACTCCCACAGCAACCAATTTTCCTCCTGCAAAGTCTAGGAGACTTTGGGGAAAGAAAGTTGGGTGCCAGTCCCCAAGAAAGGTCCCTGTGAGTGAGCCATAGATGGACACCCTCCAGAAGACCACCCCACGGATGCCTGAAGTTACTTGGGGATATAAGGAAACGACTCTCCCTAAAAAAGAATGGGAAGGATATGGGAGAAGACAAGTGGGGAGCTAATGAAACATCTGTATAAATCAATGGTAAGCCAAATAATTCATAAAGCGCATGTGCACGCGCACACACACACACACACACACACACACACACACACACACAGAGCCACAGAGCCACCCCTGGCTCTGGACCACAGGCCATGAGGCAGGACCCACTTACGGTAGTGAGGTTCCATGTAACCGTTCCTGGGGTCCATGGCGAACACAGCCCCGCGGTACGGGATGGAGGGCTCGGCCAGGTGGGGCAGGGACCCATGGATCTCCTTCTTGATCAGCGAGCCCCTCTCGTCGCTGGAGGTGGCAGGCTCCTCGCTGATCTTGCCAAGCCCCTGGACGCTCTGCGGCTGCATGGTGACTGCGTTTCTTCTCTCTCTGTGATAGGTCTGTCCAGGACTTTCATCCTCTGCAGAAAGAAGGAACACAAAAGCTCTGTGACCATGTGAAGGAGCAATTCAAACACAGTCATCCCTTAGGTCTCCCTCCAGAAAAGAAGCCCATTTCTCATCCTGGCAACTTTGAAAAGCTGCACCACGATGGGATGGTCTTCAGACAAAACTGCTTGTGAATGAGGGTCCAAAACACAAATGGAGGGATGAAGGGGAGCCAGAAAGGAGCTAATTAAATGGAGATGGGGGGAGAGCAAGCAAATTATCATCACAGGCTCACCGCGGAGTCTGCCAGGGAGGCTCTTCCTTGGGGACTTGCCAATGCTCCTGCGAGTCCCACCGGAGCTGGACATTTTGCCAGCCTAGGGCTGTGGGCTGGCCGTGAGTTTGACATGCTTGGTGAACAGCTTCCCCTCATCTAGCCAGGCCTCTGGGGTAACAGGGGCTTGGATGCCCACGGAGGCTCTGGGTAATCCTGGGGTCAAAGAGCCTCTGTACCTCAGAGGATGACCTGTTAGAAAGGGATCCAGACATTCTTGTGTTTTCGTTTTTTAAGTCAGATTTGTAACCCAATGAGAGATTTAATAGAGCCAGAAATGGTACAGAAAACCCACTGTTCCAAAGGATAAAGGTGCCGATCCTGGAAACCCCCGGGGCCCCATGCATGGCGCATCTAACCATAGAACAGAGCTGATAACTAGAAGGAAAAGGGAATGAAGGTGAAAGTTCAAGTGTGAGATGGCTCTAGGCGTGAGGGAGGCGCCCATTCCGCTGATATGTACATACTCTGGTGGGGTCCAGACATTGCTTTAAACATGAAAAAAAGAAAAAAAGAAAACCACAACAGCCCGAAGAGATTCCCAGCTCCCTAATACTTCTGGTTTCCTTTGATCTGTAAGAACTTTCCATCTATCCAGTAGGGTTCTCTACAAATGTGATTGGATGACCTTTCCATAATAGCAGATCAAAGAAACAAGGCATAAAACGAGACCAAACTGGCAATCTGAACCCTCAACAAGTGAACCAATTCATCTGCTAGAACCATACACATCCTCTGAAACGGCATACACCAAACAAGCTCTGCATTTAACCAACAGTGGAAGCAAAGCTGTTCAGGCGCTGTTAAGGCGCCTAATCTGAAAACTCCCGAAATGAAAAAAAAAGGAAAAAGAAAAAAAAAAAAAAAAGGTAAGAAACTCTATTTGAAAAACAACAACAAAAAGAAACTATAGTTGCTATAGTTGCATATAAATAATAATAAATTTTACATGGACAGATTTTGAACTTATCTTCAAAGTATTTCATAAAGCAAATATGTTTAGGTGAGAAGCCCTAAAACCAGCAATAGTGTGCTTTAGCAGTCTGTTCTTCATACAAATTTGGAAGGAAATACAGCTAGTTATCAACACAGACAAGCACGAGAATACAAACTAAAGTAAGCACCACTGTTTTGTGTTGAGTAAGGACTTAAACTACCTCGAGCCAGAACTCTTTCTGCCTATGTCCAGGACTTTAAGAAATAAGCTATGCATTATTTTCAGTATAGCAAATAACTTGCAAAACAGTATAAAAACCATGAGGTACACTTTAGTTGTCAGTGAATTTGCTGACTACGAAGGGGTAACTGTGAAACATGATTGTGTGCAGATCCTCACCCCGAACCTTGTAATTAGGGGATAAATAAAGAGTTTAATCTATCAAATAACTACTAAAAAATAGATGTAATACCACATTCTCACACATTGATCTTTACAAAAGCAATTTAAACCATGCTTTTGCTTACTTAAAAACAAACTACAAAAAAATCCTACATTTTTCTTTTCCTTCTGATTAGTACTATCCACCCTTGTACTTGGTTAGCAGTAAAATTGCAAACTATAGAATAAGGACTCACAGTCATGTAAAAGCAAAAGGGTGTCAAAAACACTAAAACTCTCCGTCAGTTTTATGAAATTTTCTATAACTTACAAATGGCTTGAGTCATATTTTCCACTAATTTCTGCCTGCATAAAACCTTTATTTCAAATTTCAACCTGAACTTGTAACGCTGAGGTGCAGACGCTTATAGAATGGACCTTCATTTGGAAAACTAGAAAGCCCTTACCAACAGCGGCTGAGACTCCTAATTAGCATTCTCTGGGCAAGATGAATAACCAAGCCCTACTAATCTCTTCCAGATTTAAAAAGGATTCCCTGGACTTACTCTTCCTAGAAGAAATGAACTCTTCTCCTCTTAAAACTGTACCGCTAAATTGAGGGCGTTCCTTTTAGAAACCATGCCTTTATGACGAGGACTTGAATCCAACTTCATGAGTAACTGCAAATGTGGCATGGTCTGTTTAGAGTCCTCCTCCCTCCCCCCAGCCCCTTGGGAGAAGGAATTTGCAGGGGGAGAGAAAATAAGGGTGTCTTTTTAGCTAAATGATCCTTTTTTTTCACAAGTAGTTAACTTTATAAAAATGAATTATTTTCTTAATGAGAGTTCAGCCAACATGTGTGGATATTAAGTTATAAAAAGAAATAAGCAATGTTCAAATATTTAATGCAGAAAAAAATTAACTAATTCCCTTCAGTTAAATAAAAAAATAATCAGGCAAGAGTTTTTTTAATGTGGAAATTTTCACTAGACTTACTTTTACAATAACCATTAAGGCTACCGCATTTTTACCTGCCCTCTCTCTCCAAAACATTCCAGTAGACAACTGTTTCATGAAGTGCACCTCGTGCGCTGAGTTGCTTCTGACGGGCTTTCAGATGAAAACTTGACAGTACACACGCTCCGGAATACAAACAGCGACGGGACTTAAAAAGCACACTCTCCACGGTGAAAGGGAAGCCTTCCAAGCAATATTGCTGCCTACTCTTATAAATTTAGCAACCACTTCAGCAAGCCAAAAGACCAAAGCTGTCTAATCTCGTTCAGTTGAACCGAGCTGTTCAATAAAGTTTGAGAGTCAGTGCAGACAGCCACACCAGGCCAAATTATTGACAGAAACATACTGTCCACCATGGCAACAAGCAGAAGTCGGCTGCAGAAATGTAAGCAAACAGCCCCCTGCTCCAGGAGCATCTGCCAATGGACTTTCGCAGCCAAACACAAGGCGGCTGTTTGGTTTCTCTGTGTTCAACTGTTGCATGCTCAGGGCTCACACCAAAGCATGCAGTTTGGGGGGGGGGGGGGGGGGGGCGGGGAGGAACATTATTTCAAATACTGTCACCATAATCCCAGTCTTTTACCTCCTTCTTTCTGTATACGCGTGCTTAAGTGGAAGTGAACTGATTCCTGCCCCAAATGGAGAGCTGCCCAAACATCACATTTAGAAACTGCCCCAGATTTTCCAAACTCATCCAAAGGCAACTACTGACATCGAGCCAGACACTCGGGGCCATAGACTCTGAGAACTCCAAAGTTGCTCCATTGCAGACACTGCTTAGCCTGTTGACAACAAAGATTCAGAAGAAAGTAATCCTGTCTAGAACACACGCTCCTCCCCTGCACTGCTCACAGACTCCTCATGATTTCTCACTGCGACCCAGGAAACAAGTGCATATTCGCCTAAGACTCGGGAGAAAAGTATCAAAGGATCCTTCCGACATAAAAATAAAACCCTGCTCCGCATCACTAACTAGGAACACCTCCTGTCACCCTAATAAAATTAGCTGATTGGGAAGGAGCTCCCGGTACAAGTGTTCACCTTTTTAAAAATTAACCTGGATTTTAAGCTGATCCCTGAAACCCCATTTTAACACCCTTACTCCTTTCTTTCCCCAAGATGCAGAAGACAAGAGTGTAAGAGAAGCGACAATACTTACAACTCAGGCCCCAGGCTCTGGTTAGCTACTTTCTGCAAACTTCTCTTGGCGGGCTTGCTCTGACTGTGCAGACCCTCTAAGGAACATGCTGTGTCTCCCTGCCTCCCTCTTCCACTCCCGGGCAGTGCTTCTCCCATTAGAGGAATTAGAAATGGTTGGAGCCATGCTAAATTTAACAAGCTCATTAGTATTCTTTCGGAGTGCTTCTAAGTGAACTCTCTCTATTCAAGCCGATCTCTCCAGGAGAAGGGTCAGGCGGCTAATCATTAAATCAAACTAATGTCACCCTATCACAATCAGCCCGAGAGAAGGAGGGTTTATTATTTCAGTTTATGCTAAATAAACGGTTTTACAAATGGTCCCCAAGCAAGGTCAACAACAGCTTCAATTACAAGACAAACTTAACAAGAGTTGCTATAAACCAAGTACTCAGTATTGACTTAAGAACGGGCTCAACTCCACATATTGCCACTAGCCGAGTATTACAGGAATGCATATTGTAAAATAAAGCAGGGGGGGGGAGCTTCTTTCTTTACCAGAATTTGCGACTGCACAGAGACTCCTCATTCACCTCTCTCCTACCAGCTAACCGCTCAGCTCAATTCACCCCACACAAAGGCTGGAGCCCAGACCTCAATGGACCGAGTGAAACATGTTCAAAACTAGGCTCTCTATTGTGACTGAATTTCTTAACATCTTTTCAAAAAGCGGAGAATGCCTTGAGGCTAAAGGAAGAAACAGGCTAATGGTGAATTGGGAATTCTGAGCAAATTTCAGAGCCCTTTCCTCCTAGCTTTTGAGGTTGAAAGCAAGCTCTTTCCTTTCAAGTTTCAAAGTCCTTTTTCCTCCCGCAGTGTCACAGAAGGATTTGAAAAGAAGGTAATTGTGCTCGCAGTCTCCCTGATCAGAGCTTACGTCCTATTTCTGGTATTTCGGAATACTTCTTGCAATAATAGTGCATATAGCTCAATCCCTTAACCGGCCTGCACTCTGCAATTGCTCATTAAATGAACAATTGCGGGTATAAAATGCCTTTTATGTTCAAGGTCTGGATATAAGATAAGCATTCTAGGACTCTAAATTTGGTTTACTAAGGAAACTCTCCATCATTAAATTACAAAACTGAAGTCAGAATATCAGGCTTTCCCAGAAAAGTGGCACTCAGATTTCGGTGAGCCAAAATGAAGGGAGAATGGGGGTGGGGAGAAGGCAACAAAATGTTAAGAGTGGTGGGGGTTTGGGGGGGGGGGGGATACTCAGATTTCTAGCCGAATGGAATTGTAAGGGGGGAAATAGTATTTCCATGTTTAGGAAGGTCGGAGTCTGTGAAACCTAATCATTTCCAAACTGAATGATATAAAGTCATCTTAAATACATTAAATCAGGGGTCTGAGACTATCGATATGCAGAGGACTATTCATGACCCCGCACCAGCAAGCTTCACACACACACACACACACACACACACACACACACTTAAAATAGAAACAATCCTTTGCCAATATGGAGAGTTTAATCATTTATTATCATCTCTCTTCCTCACAACCCAAGGCCGTGGAGGGCAAGGTGTTAGGTCCAATTCCCCGTTCAGAAGCCAGTAACCACTTCCAGGCAAGTAGGTGATGCAAGAAGAATGCCACCCACGCCTTACTGAAGCCACACAGCCCTGTTAACGGGGCAAGAGGTCTGATCCTGGGCAGGTTTGGGGATGGCACCTGAGGTAGTTTTTATTCCCAGCCTTCACCAGCACCTCCACCACGCATGAAACAAGAATAACTACACATATATGCACAGACATTTTCAAAACTCCAATCCTCTCCCATTAAGTTTTGGTCCACTCCTGGAAAGCACCCAGCACAAACGATAAATCTACGGTGAGACATCCAACCTCAGGATCTCAGTCCCAGAGCATCCTATCCTCGGGGACATGAAGACACACATTTGCTCTACACAGGGCTGCACCCCGGCCCCACAGCACACTGAGGCTCAGCCAATGGCTGCTGAGTGTTACTGCAGTTCTTAAGGTGACCCCACAAGCCTGAAGCCCCACCTTCGCCTTTTTCTGCTTCCTTCCCAGAAAACTGCCTTGCTGTGCTTGCAAAGAGCATTCTTTCTTTTCTTTTCTTCTTCCTATTATTCATTTGTTGCATCTTGCCAGCTTTTATTTCTTTGGTGTTTCACATTTTGATGTTCTTTGAAGAAAAGAAAAAAATGGAATCCAAGTTCTCATCTCCCTGATTCAGAATTCTCATAACTTCAACCAAAGAGAGACCAGAAGTGAAAAATAGAAGAGACTGAGAATACGTTGTAGAACTGTGCTAGGGAGTGGGAATGAAGTTCCTGTGGTTTCTAGAAGAAGACTCTTGCCTCTTTCCATGTGACTGCAATTACGCCTAAACCAGGGGCTACTCGAGGAAGGCTAGAGCTTGGCTTCCACAGGGAGATAGGGAGCAATGCTTTCTCTGAGAACATTTCCAACACTTTGGCGTGAGACATGGCCCTTCTGAAGCTACACATACTTCTTCTATTGCCAATGACTGATGACAGAGGGCGTGGTCCCGAGGGTTGAGAAAAAAGCACTTTGCTTTGTCTGCAACCTTTCCACCACCCTGAGGAGCCTAGGACACGAGGGCTGCAACAGGACCTGAAGCTCTGGAGAAATTCAAGTGGAAACCCTCCTTCAAAGATGACAGCGGGGCACTCTCTTCCTATTTTCATTCACCTGGCGGTCTGAAGGTGAAAGGACAGAAAAATACGCCCTTCTTCAGTCTTAGGAGTATCTTAGTTATTTTAACATTTCTGAAGCTCTTTGGCCAAAGAATCAAATATAATCTAGACCCGTGGTTGGCAAACTGCAACTTGCAAGCCACATGTGGCTCTTTGGCTCCTTGAGTGTGGCTCTTCCACAAAATACTACCTGGGTGAGTATATTTTGAAGTGAAGAAGTTGAGTTAGAAGAAGCTTAAAAAAATCTGGCTCTGAAAAGAAATTGCAATCGTTGTACTGTTGATATTTGGCTCTAATGAGTTTGCCGACCACTGGTCTAGACTAATTCCCCACTGGCCCCTCGCCGGAAACTATTTGCTCCAAAGTTCAGGTTAGTGCTCGATCCAAGGCTAATTTCTCAGCTCACTCCCCACTACTCAATTTACAGAGCTCCATTCAACTTCAAAAGGGGTTCCCTGGGACCAGAAGAGAGGAGGCAGAGAAAGCAAGATGAGAATTTAGATAAACTCAAATGCAAAACCCGAAATGGCTGTGACCCCAGGGACCGAAGCAGAGGGCTGTAATGGTATGCAGAGCAAGCAGCCTCCTGCCTTTTTTGAAAAGATAATACCATGAGGGCTCTGCTCCTTGCCCATCTGGAAAATCAGGAATTGATAACACTGTCTGCTTGTCTGCAGCCTCACCGGGCATGCCCTGCAGCCTGTAGGGCTTTCATTTACTTTCCTTAGGCCTCGGAACCCTCACAAATCAGATGTCTACAACCCTGCTTCCATCTGTACCCCCACCTTTGAGAGGATGCTTCTGGGCATTGATGACATGGACAGCAAAGAATTATTGTGGCTTGGTCAAACATTCCCCTACACATTAGGGCATTTAAGTCCAAGAACAAACCCAACCATCTTTCAAAATCCCAGACAGAAAGCAAATCCCACCTGTACTTGGGGGTGAGGGTAGGGAGGAAACAGGACCCTGAGGGTCCCGACTTCAGGTTTCCCTGTAAAAGATAGGAGGAGATAGCCCCTATTTGTCCCCCGAGCTTAGAAAGACCCTTCCTTGAATTAAGAATTCTAAAAACTGTCATGGAGCTTTTCTATTAGCCTGCTATTAGTAACCAGTCACTGCTTACACAGTGAGTTAATTAGTGACATCAAAGGCAGTACAATAAATTCTCAGGAGGGCAAATTTTTCCCCCGTCTGCCTAATAGTGCATTTATGCCTATCTGTGAATGACAGCCTCATGAACATTTTGATATTTGAGATTTCTCTGAGAACTTAATTTCAGTCTTTTGTAAGCAGAGAATGAAGAGTCTCTCCTCCTCACTTTGCACACAGACCTGAGCAGTTAATATTCCACAATGAGACAGACCTACAGCCAACAGTTTAACAGAAACACGGAAATGTCCCCTCACAAGGCTGGTGTCCAGGGTGCTGCAGCCTGCGGCATCCTCAGAGGAGACCTACCAGAGCTCAGGGTCAGAGGGAGGAAGGAAAGAGCCTGCCCTTTCTATCTTTAAAGATACACAGGAGTAAATCTCGACAATAGCTTCTGCTGGCATCACTTTCAAAAAAAGGTGGCCCCTGGGTTCACACCCCTCCCCTCACCACATCACTGTCCAATGTCCTAGCCTTTCCACCATGTTCTGGATTGCAGGAGGGAACACAAACTAAACTGGCTTCAGCTGGTGTGTTCCTGTGGCATGGTTTTTGTTTTTAGACGATTAGGCAATGAGGAAGCCCAAGCATACAGCGATGTGTGTGTGTTTTTGTTTTATTTTTTTAAGTTTTAAAGATTATACTTATTCCATTATAGAAATCAAACCCTCACGGTACCTAATGAGCTGGTGACAGGATTAGAGCTGGTGAGTGGGGCTCACATCTGCTGGCTCAGCTCAGGACAACACGGGGTGCTGCCTGGTCAGGTTTCTACAACAGGGGACCCCTCTAGCCACCACCCACTTTCACCTATGAAATGTGCATTTGAGAAACCCATACAATCACACATTTTGATTCTTCATCATGTTATACAGGTAAGGCATGGGATGGCTTTCTTCCAGTTACAATGGCAAAAGTCTGCAACTCTGCAAGCTGTTTGCACAACATGGCTCAGATACTGTCTACGAGTGAAGCAGGAAGAGCCACGACGAAACCTGACCTCCCCAAAAAGCCCATCTTCATGGTCACAGCCCAGACAGGATGCGCTGGTACTCCAGCTGCTCTGCTCTCCCCGGGCCAGCTGGGTAGGACAGCAATAGCCACCTACCTTCCCCTGCAGGGAAACAGGGAACCAGCACACACCCAGACCTTTCTTTCGCCCTTGTTCCAACTCCCTAGGCACATCGAGGAGAACCTAACATCCCAACACCAGTGGATGTATTTTGATTTTCAAGGAGTCCCGGTAAAAGCAACGGTGGAAACCAAAGTCCAAACTCATCTACCTTTCTAACATGCAAGTGATTTAGACTCAGCCATTTTCCTAGCCATCTCTTTTTTCAAAAGCCTGCCAACTCAATGTGTTAGCCATGGACCAATAAACGACAGCTAACGTTCAGTTACTATGAGGTAAGAAGGACTTCAAAAAACATTGTCCTTATGCTTATTTGCCAGAGAAGAAAACTTTGGCACAGAAAATCTGGGTCACTTATCCAGCTTACCCCACTGGTTCCCTGGCAAAGTATGGAAGCCAGGCAGTCAGACCCTAAAGCCCACATTTAAATATTTGGCTATCAGCCCTTCCTACTCAGTGATAAAAAAATTTTTTAAATAAATTTGAATTTGAATTTTGGTCAATGCCCTAAAACACAGGTCTGTGAACTTCACAACCACCCAACTCTGCTGCTTTCAACTGAAAGCAACCATAGGGCAAGACCTAACCCAAGGAGCATGGCTGTGTTCTAACAAACCTTTCACTACAGACACTAAAACTAGAATTTCACATAATTTTCATGTCACATTTTAAAATGTAAAGAACCGCCCTGGCTGATGTGGCTCCATGGGTAGAATGTCTGTCTATGAACTGAAGTGTCCCAGGTTCCATTCCAGTCAAGGGCATGTGTCTTGGTTGTGGGCACATCCCCAGTGAGGGGGGGAGGGGGAGGGGGGAGAGGGTGCAGGAGGCAGCCAATGATTCTCTATCATCGTTGATGTTTCTCTCTCTCTCTCTGAAATCAATAAAAATATGTTTTTAAAAAATAAAACTAAAAACGTAAATAATCATTCTTAATGGGCTGTACAAAAACCAGTAGCAAACTGTAAAATAACAATTGAGTTTTAGAGAGAGTACCGAGAGATAGTCACTTGCTTAGACTATTAAAGTATTCCCATAATTGGCTAGGTATATCAAATGATTCCACTTCCAGGATAGATCTTAAAGAAAAAAAAATTAGCAAAGATACTAATTTATATTCAAAGATGTTCATCACAGTGTTATTTATAATAAAAAAAAGTTAGCAAAATAAATGCCCATTATCATATTATATGATGAAATGTCATTAAATATAGTACATTCAACGATTTTAATGAACATAGGAAAGAACTGGGCTGAGTGCCAAGTACTGTTTGTTCTAAAGCCTTACATGCCAATCCTATGAGCTAAGTATGATTGTGATCCTCATTATAAATACAAGATGTACTTGTCTAAGCAAACACAGCTAGAAAGTGGCCGAGCCTGAATTAGAATCCAGAGTCCCCTCACCTACCCACTAGACTACCACACCTCCAAATTTTTTAATGATCCAAACTTTTGGAGGTTGGAAAGGTGAGAAAAAGAGAAGTATGTAATTATTTCTATACAAAATTCCTAAATTAAAAAAAAGAAGAACTTTAAAGAAATGTTCCAAAATAGCATGAAAACATTTCTGTATCTTTTTCTTTGTTTCTCTATTTCCCAATCATTTTAGATTGCAGCAATAGCTTATCTAACTTACTTTTATTTTAATGTTATGGTAAGTATGACCTTTACAAGGATTCTCTAGAGAAGTCCACATTAAGCACACATCAACTGAAAATTTATCTCACAAATTTACATCCTGAAGTCTTGTTATAAATTATTACACCCCTATAAAGTCTAAGTACCTGGTAGGCTATTTTTACACATATTAGGAATACCTGACATTGATGCTGGGCTTTGTAGAGATTTCAATATATTTTCTTATTTAAAAATCATATGTTATTTTAACTATTTTGTCTCTGTACACAAGTGCCTCCCCCAGAGGAATACCTCGGCTCCCTCACCTCCCTCCCCACAAAACTTGGTAACTCAGCTTTTACTAACCACCCCTGAATGGTTTCAGAGGGAAACTACATAAGAAAATATCATGAGCATACCTTGGATATCGCTTGTATTTATTGAGCATATACCCAATTAAATGCCAGGCCGTGTGCTCTATGTTCCATGCGTCTTAACTAATCCACTCAAATGCTCACAGGCCTATTAAGTATGCAATATCTCCACGGTTCCAGTTATTTAGGTAAATATCCTGAGGCTGAACAAGTTTAAGCAACCAGCTTCAACTCCTACTTGATCAGCACCACTTTCTCATCTACGATAAATGACGAGCAACCCTTGCAAAGTATCTCCTGCACAGAAGCCCGCAGAGCACTGATTTGCTTGTGCTTTTCTGTACGTGAAGATTCGCTTCACTGTTAAAATTACTCTACCTCTCCCTATAAAGGTTATTGGGAAAGGCTACTGCGAAGTGTTTTCAAATGAACTTCATTGTAAACTTTAATCTAGAGTTATGAAACACGGTTTAGAAACTCCTCTGAAGTTCTGATTCTGCTTCAGTCGTTGTTATTGCCAAGTTTGGATCTCAGTAATGTTCAGGATCTTGCCGTGTACATAACACTGCTCATGCTCAGGCTAAATTACTTTTTTACCACTCCTCCTCCAAACCCTTCCCTCCCACTACCTGTAATCTTTGTATGTTGCTTGTAGTTTCTGAATAGCCATTTTGCAAAGGGTATTTCACACTATTTTCTGGGAGACTGGGTTGTAGGCTTATATGCAAGAAGCAGTCTGAGTATTTGGTTTGTGTTCAAATTAAACTGGAGTTCCAACAGTTAAAGCCATACAGGGTTTATTGAAAGGGACATATGTCCAATAGTTAAAGAAGCACAAAGAGAAAGGGAGAAAACTTGCTCTCGGGAGCAGCTTTGCTAGGATTATTTACCAACAAATGAGAGGCCCGTCAGGCTGCCCCGGGAGGATGCACCCCTCCCGCAGGCTGGAAAGGAATGCAGAATGAGTCCATAAAACCAGCAACCCACTCAGCAGCAACCTTCTCCCCCATGGAAGATGATTATCAAACTTTGGCAAATGGAACAAAGTTTTCTCTCTCTCTCTCCTTTTTTTTCCCCACTCAAGAACAAAAACCAGAAAACCAGATTACTTCTTAAAATGCACTATTAGGAATTGTTAACTGTTCCTAAAAGTGCCAGATATATTTCTACCCATGCAATGTTAAAATAACAAGCGTCTTTCCCGTTCCCTTTAATGGTGGGGTAACGCAATAAAAATACAGCAGTGCTTCATTTCGCCAAAGGAGCCGAAGCAAAAAGAACCAAAATAAATAAAGAATAAACTTACACGGGCCACTTACCAAAAATAAAGTCACTTAATTCAACCCTTTACAGGAGGCGCAGGCAGCATTTTGAGAGCAAAAATTCCCATAATACAAATCTCCACTAAAAATCGCTGCCAGGGGCCGAGACAGGGCCGCATGTTATTTTTCAATTTATTTTTTAATGTTTGGGTATTAATGACATCACCTCCACTCCTTATTATAAGGCAGTAAGGTATAATAAAAAAGGAGTTTGAAAACCTAGGTCCCAGACTTCTCTCTAGCATTGAGTGGGTGTATGACCCAGGGTAATTTAAGCTATATCATATTGTCATTTTATTTATTTTTAAAAATATATTTTATTGATTTTTTTACAGAGAGAAGGGAGAGGGATAGAAAGCTAGAAACATCGATGAGAGAGAAACATCAACCAGTTGCCTCTTGCACACCCCGCACTGGGGCTATGCCAGCAACCAATGTACATGCCCCTGACAGAAATTGGACCTGGGACCCTTCAGTCCACAGACCGAAGCTCTATCCACTGAGCCAAACCAATTTTGGCCATATTGTCATTTTATGTAGCAGGGGGATGATGAAACTTATCCCTCTTATTGACAGAATTTTCTGAGTATTAAATAAAATAGTATTATGAAAAGTACCTTTTTTAAAATATGTTTTTATTGATTTTAGAGGGGAAGGGAACGGGAGAGAAAGATAGAAACATCAACGATCAGAGGGAATTATTGACTAGCTGCCTTGTGCACACCCCTTGCTAGGGATTGAGCCCACTACCCATGCATGTGCCCTGACCAGGAATCAAATGGTGACTTCCTGATTCACAGGTCAATGATCAACCACCGAACCACGGCAGGCTGGGCAGGATCTTTTGATATAAACGCTATATTTATGAATGCCAGGTACTACCACTATTGTCATCTATTTAATAATAACACAAAGCAGGCTAGTGGGGTGCAAGTGTCCTGGGCCGGAAGTCGGAAGGCTGAGTTTCCAGGCCTGGTCCTATGGCTAATGTTGACTGAACCTCAGGCAAGTCACAGAATTTCTTTGGGCTGCTGCTTTCTCTTGTATAAGATGAGACATCCATCATGTACTCCACTCAAATTCTCATTGATGTCCTAGAAAAAGATGGGATGATGTAGAAAAAAGTGCTCTGAATCCTCTAGGGGATGAATGGATGTACATCTTCACCAAGAACCAGGCCAGATAGCTTGGGAGAGAATAACGGCTGTTTCACAACCAGAAAAAGGATCCAAGCGAAAGACCTATAATTACAACTGGTCATCTCTTTCACCCACCTCTTTATTTTGAGTCATAAACAGCATTTACCAGACAAGTATGCCCCCTTGAAATAAGCACAATATTAAACTGCCCTCTACTTGATTTTCTACAATGACTTAAGACACTTGAATCTTCCCAAGAAATCCATTTTAATATTTCTGCATAAACAGTATTTACTATAAAAAAAGATTAAGCAAATTCTGCTAGGGTGATTGTTGGCAATCTACAGCCACTGCCTGTTTTTGTATAGTCTATGAGCTGAGAATGGATTTTACATTTTTAATGGCCGAAAAGTAACCAAAAGAAGACTATTTCGTAAATTATAAAAAGTACATGAAATTCAAATTTCAGTGTCTATGAAGTTTTATTGGAACATAGCCAAGTTCATTCATGTTTGTATTGTCCGTGGCTGTTTCAAGTGCTGTGTTGAATAGTTACCAAACGGCCCACATAAGTCCAAAAATATTTATTAGCTGTAAATATTTACCAAAAAGGGTGCCATCCTCAACTTACCTATCTCAGGACATGCTAAGTACACCCATCGTTAAAACAATAAAGCATACCTGGGAAATATAGACCAAAATTAAGGCAACACCATTTTCACAGTACTTCGTATTGATGCTTCTAAATGTTAAGATAACTGTGAAGCAGGTAGTAAAATCACTGAATTTTATGGATGAAACAGACTTAGCGAAATTAACTTCCCCAAAGTTTGAAATCATTAAGTTGGGGATCAAACCAGTTCCTTATAACTCAAACCTACCC
The DNA here is from genome assembly GCF_964339955.1 of Pipistrellus hanaki. Taxonomy (NCBI): domain Eukaryota; kingdom Metazoa; phylum Chordata; class Mammalia; order Chiroptera; family Vespertilionidae; genus Pipistrellus; species Pipistrellus hanaki. The sequence goes on along the minus strand of NC_140512.1, from coordinate 12,258,385 downwards.
ATTTATATGGTGACAAGGGGAGAATGTTTGGCTTTTATCATTACTCAGAGGTAGAAAATGTTTCCTGTTTCCTCTGTGCTATGCACAGGGTAAATAATAAAATTTAAATATAAAATCCGAAGTACATGACTAAAGATCTGCCTTCTTATCCAGCTCCGGTTGTGTTTGCAGTTGTTTGGGTTGTCTGTCTGTTTAAGAACAGTCACAAAACAAACAAGTACACACTTATGTTCAAAGTGCCACGCTCTCTGGAAGTTGAAGGTGACAAAGGCCATTTCCCACACAGCAGGCTATTCAATGCGCCTCGTTTCAAGTACAAGGAAAGTGCCGGCCATTGAGCCAGAAGAATCCCAAAAGATCTGTGTTTGAAGATAGGATGAACCAGACCAGCGTGTATTTTTGTTAATAGGGATGCCAGACTAAAGTTTTGAGTCTTTCTCTTCCCACCAAACCAAGACTCTCCTGGCCAAATGTAGTCAGGGTTCCAAGAGAGAGTTTCTGGGCCTTGGATGAAAAATTGAGCTCAGAAGGATTAAGGCTGTCAGAATCAACACAGAGAATGCAAACTACCCAGGTCTGCCATTCTCTACCCTTGGTTCACATGGATGCACCATGTCAAGTTTCCATGTGTCCTAGCACCAAATCTGACTTTCTGAGAGGAGTTACGGCAAAAAGATTGCTGCTCTTCCAGGCCTTATAACTGTAATTTCTCTATATGTGAAACTAGCTGAGAAGGGAAGAATGGATCACAGGGTTGGTGCAGAAGACTGGGTCGTCAATAGTCAACATTGGAGTAGACCAGTGGTCGGCAAACTCATTAGTCAACAGAGCGGCAAACCGTGGTTCTCGAGCCTCATGTGGTTCTCGAGCCGCGGTTTGCCGACCACGGGATTAGGCTATTGGGAGGCAAAGGGCTCATCTTCAGATGTTGAATACAGGAGTGTAGACCAGATAGTCAGTCACAGAGTAGGTTTGGACAAGATCCAGTTTGGTAAAGTCTTAGGTGAGTCCCCTCAAATTCAGATTTTTAATGAGATTGATCGTCCCTCACCTAACACCTCGTTCAACTCAACAACACAATATTAATAACTGAGACTTCCATATGGGGTTTTTTGTGGGTTGTTTTTTTTTTAACTTTTCTTTATTTTTTAACTCACATCTTGCTGACACAAGTAGAAATTCCTATTTCTTGGCAAGAAATTTAAGTTTACTGCCAAGCCATTCAGACATTAAAATTCTTCCATCCTCACTCATCTCATTGCCCAGTCCAGCTCCAAAGCCCTCAAGAAGAGCTGGAGAAGACAGCGACCCAAACACATAATCCAGGCAATTTTATTATGCTGGACAATTTTATTAATTCTATTAGGTCTCTTTAATCTAGTCCTTTAATGTGTAAGGGGCAAAAATCCTAGTTCGATCCAGATAGCAAGAGCAATTCCCTCTCTCCCTATAAAAAGAAAGCATTTCACCATTCATTCAGCAGAATATTAGCAACCATGGAGACTGCGCTCTTGGCTCCCTCGGAGAGACTTTGCTGCCCCTTAGCCCTCAAGTAGCCCAGACTCACAAAGCAGTGCGTGAAGGAAACTCATCCTTATGTGTCTTCCTTCCTGTGCATTATTGACTCTTGCTTAAGGTCCAGGAGAGACAGATATAAACACTTTTTTTTTCTTTTCTATTTTCAACCTAATTTTCAAATCTACACCACAAACCTGTCTTTTCCTGTCAAATAACAATGGTATTTCTAAATTATGGATCTTCTATCCAAACACTGATTCTTTACAACCATAACCGCTTTCTGCAATATTCAGGCCAATATTCCTGGCTAAGGGCCTCATAAATTATTCGGAATAAAAACAAGACAGGCATGTATCTCTACACACCTGAATTTCCTTTCATTCTGCTCCTCCTTCCCCCACCCCACCCCACCCCACATTAGAGAGTGCTCTTCCAGCCCACTTTGACCATCACATCTCTTCCAATGCCAGAAAAGAATTCTCATCCCCATCACCAATTCACCTGTGCCATGCAGCTGCCCCTCTCTGATTTACCTTTTCTCCAATGAAGCCTTTATTGAACCAACACCACTTCCATCCAATACACCAGCTTTCTTCCGTATACATCAGAACCATTGAGCAACTCCTAAGATCTCTGACCCAGTGTCTCTCCAGACCTTGTGTGGCTTGTACCTACCTCCTGAAGTTGTCTGTAATGTTTCCAAGAATTGTGTTTTGGCCAATTCAATGGCCTCTACCGTTTAAATTTAAATCGCTCCAAATGTGAGTAAACAGTCCTTTGTAAATGTGGTTATTTTTTAATAAATCTATCAAGATAAGCTCAACATTCATTGTAGGGTATAAAAAAATCAAAGTTTGTGTGCAAATATAAATTTTAATTTAATAACACAAGCAGAAAAGTAATCATTTAAACAATCCTGTATATACCCCTGCACTAAGCAGATAAGGTTTCAAAGGTGGGGTTTTAATATAGTTGTATATTCCCATGTTTCAATCAACTGAAGGAATCTTTAAACAAAACAAAAAAAGGCTTAGTTTTTATGTAATGAAAGTACATTACAGGAGCAGTTTTATTAGTGCAAGAGAAATAAATAATGAAATGATGAAGGAATTAAAACCTATTCAATAGATTGCAGTCCTTGGCAGGTATAGCAAACCGGTCCAAAAACTTTTAGCTTTATTGAAACTCCCAAACGTTTTAGTAAAATTCCCATCCTCTGAGGTTGCCCCAGTCCCACCCAATACCACTTCCTTATCCAAGGTGAACTGTTCCTATTTGAAGGTTATTAAGAGTTAAAATAACTTGAAAAAGCATCAGGGTTTTCATGGAGTCTTTTTATTTAATTACTTTTTAATAAATATCTTGAAATATGCAATTTATATATCCTCCTATTCATAAACTTAAGGCTGCTATCCTTTAATGGCAAATAAAATATTAAGGACAATCAAGCAATGAGAATGAGAATAAGCAAACAAGTAAAGGGCAAGGAAAATGGACAGGAACTACTACACCACAGACTTCCTCTCTCCCAGCATCTGTGTTTCCTCTGTTCAAATAGGTTAACGCTTTTCATGTGTTCAATACTCACCTCATGGAAGTTGCTGTGGAGATTAATATTTAGCCTATTTTAGAGCAAAGTATAAAGTGATCCACAGTTTACAGAAATACCAATAAAATTGGAAATGTATCAGCAAATATCTGGCCTTCCTTGATACTATGAACTATCAGGTTAGATATGTTTGGGAAAGTATTAGTGACTTTTAAATAGATGTATACACACTTGATGGATTGAAGAATACAAATGTAAGAATTTAGCCTTTTCCCTACACATATAGGGGAGGGGGACAGAAAGAGGTAGGGAGGGAGAAAGGAGATGAAGAAGGAGAGAAAGAGAAAATAGTAACCCTGCCAATTCTTTACAGATAGAGCATTTTTATGTTGCACATGTTTTTTGTTTTTGTTTTGTTTTGTTTTTTGTTTTCGTTTTTTTTTAACTCTCAGCCTTTCATCTTCACTCTGGTGAGGACTGCATTTGCCACAGGCTGATAAGTGAAGGGGGTAGAACTTCAAAACTCATGTCAACCAAAGAGAGAGGAAGAAAAAAATCAGACATAAAGCTGGTAAAAGACAGCTATAATTTTTAATACGTTTTCTTTAATTCTACAAAAAAATCATACAGCAGTGTGATCCAGATTTGGTACATCTCTCAACATCAACTCACGTACACATATGGCCTTAATCCAGTTCCTTAGCCCAAAGATGTGGTTTCCATTAAACTAGTAAACCTAAGAGGGCTGCTTGTATAACCACTAAGTTAATAAACCCCTCCAAAGACAATCTGAACCTTCAATTTATTAGGATGAATCAAGAACTGATAGAGAAGAAAATATAATGTAAAATACAATTCTTCACGTGACAGTGCGGCCTGAATCAGTACTCAAACCCTTAGAGAACTTCATTACTTTCATCCTTACTGAAAGTAAAACCAAGGAAAGACAAATTACAGGCATTGCACTGCACTGCTGGCCCTTGCTGTGTTTTACTTGGCTCAAGAGATGTTCGGAGAGAGGTCAGAAGGAGATTGTGGGCACGTGAACTTTTGCTAAAATGTCAGTTCTATTCTCAAAACCAGAGGTACCTTATAGCAGCACTATTTGCAACCAAAAATTTGAAACTACAAATGTCCATCATAAAGTGTGGCATATTCATACAGTGGGATATCACACAGCAAGGAGAATGAACGCTTATAACCGCACAAAATGTAGGTGAATGTCTTAGGCAGAAAGTAGAGAAAAAGAGAAGTTTGCCAGATACAAAAGGAGAATGGATTTGTAAAGTACAAAAACAGCCACAACTAACCTAGGCGGGTACCCTTGCCCAGGGAAGGGCTGGGGGCTGGGGGTGACTTTGAAACTGTTAGTGATAGTCTGTTTCTGGAGCTTAATGCTGATTTCATAAATATGTTTGGTTTATAAAACTCATGGAAGTGTACAACTTATGACATGTGCACTTTCCTGCATGCATATTTCCTTCAGTAAGATGTGGTGTCAGTTCTAAAAGCTTCCAGCCGGTTGCTCAAGGTCAACCTCTTCAGATTGGTCTCTTATGCTCTCATTCACAAGTGCTATTATTTTTCTTAAACAGGAAACTCACAGCTGTGTGTTTTAGGTTAAATACAAATCTATTTAAATATTTGAAATATGAAACAAAATGTTACTCTATAACAAAAAGAATTCCCAAGATAGGGGTGATGGGGCATCAACAGGCAATTCATTGAAGAAGAAATTTAATAATGCGCCAGAAGAAAGTGAAAACTAGTTTTTATTTCATTACAGAGTGAAAGAAGTGAAAATTGAAATATTACACTGGGTATTTTGGAGGTTTTGTTGTTGTTGTTGTTTGCCTTGGTACCAAATCAGGAAGTGTTGGCAAAGGCTGAGTAAAGGAAAATACAATATGATCAGCAGAGTAAAGCAGTACATTTTGTACACAGACAAATCAGTACACCAGCTTGGTGACCTGTATGACAGGTTTTAAATGTATATACCAGCTTACCCAACACTCCTGTTGCTGGGTACATTTCCAAAGAAGGAATTTAGGTTCCATGCAAAGACTTAGTTACAAGGATATTCACCGAAACATTACTTATAATAGAGGGGGTAAAGCTTGTAAATGACCAATGATGGGAGATTAATAATATCCACATAGCAGAGAGAAGGGCTAGGAGGGAAGAGGAGAGAAAGCATATACCAAAATGTTAGCAGTAGTGCTTATCTCTGGAAAGTCGATTATGATGAGTATATTTTATTATCTTTTATTAACTGCATTTTCTGACATTTTTCTTTCTTTTTTTAAATATATTTTTTATTAATTTTTTACAGAGAGGAAGGGAGAGGGATAGAGAGCTAGAAACATCAACGAGAGAGAAACATCAATCAGCTGCCGCTTGCATGCCTCCTACTGGGGATGTGCCCGCAACCAAGGTACATGCCCTTGACCAGAATCGAATCTGGGACCTTTCAGTCCACAGGCCGACGCTCTATCCACTAAGCCAAACCAGTTAGGGCCTGACATTTGTCTTTTAAAAAGTCTTAAAATTGTTTAATTTGGAAATAAATGTGTCTTTTCAGAGCTGTTTCATGCTTAAATAGTATATAGCTCTTCCACAGAACATACCGACTCTTTAGAAATCTCTTGGCCTTTTGACACATGAGTTAGTGGTAAATAAAGGAGATGCCAGAACCCTCCCCACAATTTCCACAATCAAGTATTTGCTTGAGTATTTTTTTTTTCCTTTCTGAATCCCCATGGGTATGGGAAGGAAGTTAGAGACATTCTGTGAGCTCACACCCAGTTTAACCCTAATTCCCCAGACAAAATAGAACCTGTGAGGATTCATTTGTTTCTCCTTCTCCTCTCTGCAGCAAAGACCATCACACACACACACACACACACACACACACACACACACACACACACAACCTTGTCTTTAACAGGCCACTGCCAAGAGCTCTGCCTTCACCATGCAGCAACCTTGTGAACTATGAATATTATGTCACATTTTAAAGCCATGGAAACAGAGGCTCAGAGAGGTAAAGCATCTTATTCAAAATCCCACAGCTAGGAAACAGCAGTCAGAGCGAGTCAAGACGACTGACCCAGGAGTCCAGCCCTCCAGCCCTGTAGTGACCCAGGCCGCACCTCACACTCCGGAGGGTACACCGCTGTCAGCCACTTGTTAGTCTCTCTGCAAGTGACAACAGCTGCATTTTCATTTTGCATCCTGCTGCAGGGTAGCGGCCCTGTAGGTGCTGGGGAATTGCCTGGTGCCCCTCTCATCTGGGGAGGTGAAACCTTCAGGAGCTCCAGGCTGGATTGGCCGAGCAGATGCACAGGTGAGCAGTCTTCTCGAGGAATCAGCTGAAAAGCCTGACACACACGCTGAGAGCTTTTCTGTCCAGTCTTCCCTCACATCCCAAGCAATGTTAACTACTGCTATGGCCCGAGTGTGATTCTAGTTTCTGAAAAGGGAGTTTAAAAATTGCTCTGATGTTACTTTCCAGTCTCTACAATAAATCTAGCAGCAGGAATGGCTGAGTGTCCCACACGGAGCTGGATGATAACTTCGCAGTCTGTTTCCCCTTCTGTGGAACGCTGTCCTTTCATTCTGATTTAGAAGTAAATATTACAATGTTCTCCAACCTTTTGCTCCCGGTTCTCCCTCCCTTTCCTCATTTGCATTCCAAGTTGGGCCTGCCAGAAGACTGACAAGGGCATGGCAAGCCAGGCTCCTCTCCGGAGCACAGCGGGATTTCTGAGTCATGGATCCCCAGAGCAGAGAGCCCTCAGGAAATCCTTAAGGGACATGATCAACCAAAATACAGCCAATGAGCCAAAACTAGTTTGGCTCAGTGGATAGAGCATCGTTCTGCGGACTGAAAGGTCCCAGGTTCGATTCGGGTCAATGGCATGTACATCGGTTGCTGGCACATCCCCAGTAGGGGATGTGCAGGAGGCAGCTGGTCGATGGTTCTCTCTCATCGATATTTCTAGCTCTCTATCCTTCTTCCTTCCTCTCTGTAAAAAATCAATAAAATATATTTAAGAAAAAAATACAGCCACTACTGACTCTCAGGAAGGGGCTGTGTTCAAGCCCATGTAGATGTGACTCGGGGAGATGAGAAACAGGAGTGACTGCTGTAGAACCTGAGAGAAAAAGCAGCACTTGTTCATTTCCGTTCTCACAACTTTGTATTTTCGGTCATGAAATAAGGGACACACACTTGACCACTGACTGCCACTTGGCTTTTGCTGAGGTATTATAGAAATCTTGCCTTACTCTGTCAATTCTTCAAAAATATCCCTACTTTCTATTTCTCCCAAAGGACAAAAAAAGGCAATGTAAAGCAGATTCCTGATAGCATTGGAGAGTTAACAAACAAAAATGTTAAGCGTAGTATGGTTTCATGTATTTTATGGAATAACGGATTCACTAATATGTATGAGGCATTAATAGTTACAATATAATATAAAATATAAACATTCTGACTGTTCAAACATTCCAGATGACAATTTTATGACGTTTTAAATCGATGAAGGATGCCTGTCCCCTGATAATATCTGGGCAACTGGTTTTTCTTTTCCATCTGACTTATTCCATCTAAACCAGGTAACCTCCCTTATCTGCCATAATACAAATAAAGATTTCTTTTGACAAGTCTTATCTGTGAGAAATGGGGAACTGACCAACAAATTTGATTTCCTGACATTTGTTTACAGGGTACTCTCAGGTTCATAATTGGGTCTAGAGATGTCTGCGCTGTATGTCAAAACTTCTTTCGACAGAATTCACCTTCCAGCCAATCCCACGGACTTGGCTGGCTTCATCCCTAACACCTGCTTATTCATTCCCTCCCCCTGAAATGTTAAAAGCTCTGTGCTGCTCACCAGCTGGTGGAGTTGAGCAAATCCCCCTAAATCAGCCCCTGCCAGACGACCCGGGAGACAGTTCCTGGTGGCTCTTTGCTGACACGCAGAGAAAACAACTTAAGTACATTCTGGTTCACAAAAGAGCCTCCACGTGTTTCACAGACCTCTTCTTTCATCTGCCGGTTCACAGCTCGTTTTTGATGAACCGTGCTCATCAGCCGGCCCCCCAGGGCCGCACAGAGGGTGACAGCACGGGGCGTGGAGTCTGGCTGCAAGGGTTCAAGGCCTGGCCCCTCACTCACTACACTCAGTACAGAGCCCCTGAACTCCCGGCGCTGCTTCCTCATCTGTGAGGCGCGGCGGTGGCAGCGGGCTTGCCGAGAGGATTAAGGGGCACACATGAGAAGGGTTCTATAGATGTTAATGCTCAGTAGCACCGCTCGCCCCATGCTGACATGCAGTATGTCTGTACAGATGTGGGATCATCTTTCCTGCCTGATTTATATCAGGTTCAGCCTCCTACCTTAGAGGCTGATCCTACCCCAGGCAATTTTTTTTTTTTTTGAGTCCATTAAGTTCCTAGAGAGACCTGAGACCGGCTGATCAAAAACACACCACATATGTGACATTCCATGCACCTGTGTGTCTGTAACCAACTGAGTGGTAAATGTTTCTAAGTGCTACCATTTACCAGGGATGCCAGCAGACATGCAATGCCCTGCACCAGTTCCCCAAAATGCTCACCTTCCACACCTCAGTCCAGCTGTGTGAGCTGAGGAAACAAACGGCACCCCTTTGGGCCTCAGTTTCTTCATGTAGAAAAATGGAGGCGATAATAGCTTCCCTCAGAAAACTTTGGTGAGCAGGAAATGAGTTACCTTACACAAACTTCTACAGAAAAGCAAAACTGCTCCATGGGAGTCAGTGGATTCTAATTTGCATACTGGGATAAATGATAATAGTAACAGCAACACCATTAGCTACTAAGTGTCACACTGTGCAATCCTTCACATCTTTTGATTTCCTTAAATCCTCACCACAATCTTATTATTTCCATTTTGCCAATGAGAAGAGCAAAGGTTAGAGAGGGTAAGAGCGTCTCCCAAGGTCACACAGCAGGGTCAGACGAGACCCAGGTCTGAGTCCCACAGCACACGTACTCTACCCTGGACAGAACAGGCCCAGAGGCACCTTCTGACTCTGGCAGCTCTGAACTTGCCGACTGCACTCCAAGTCACAACAGTAGAATGGAGGAGAATGGTCACACAGGTTAGCCAACAAGATCATTGAAATCAGGCACAGAGACCAGCAAAGGGATAGATGACCGGACCAGTCCATCATGAAATCCTATTTCAACTGGATTTAACATTTATTCAAACCTCACTATTTGTACCCCACACATGTTGGTGCTGACCAAAAATATCCTCCAAGTTTCACCTGGTGCCAGAGGGAGCTGGTTCCCAGCTGAAGTACAGGGACCGCCTCCACATTCTGTGCACTACTTGGCCCCTAGGTCTTGACAAATACTGTTCAGGCCCATGGATCACATAAAACTCCTTCATGAAAACAGATGTCAGCTCAGGTTTCTAAAACTTCTCTACCCTTATCCAGGATCTAAACCAGTCCATGGAGCTAAGAATCCTAAGTACATAATTTCTTCTCTACCCTTAAACACACAGGCATATTCTATCTAATAAAAGAGTAATATGCAAATTGACAACACCTCCACTTCACCCTCAAGCCATGCCCACCAGCCAATCAGGAGTGACTATGCAAATTAACCCAACCAAGATGGCTGCAGCCACAGAGAGAGCAAGAGGCTTGGGTTTCCCCAGCAATGGAGGAAGCCAAGCTTTCTGCACAACCTGGTAGTGGGCTTCCACTCAAAGCTACAAAGTTTCAATTATAGAAGATAAATAAATCCCAGATACCAATACCTCCACTTGGGTTGCCAGAGGGCATGGCTGGCCTGCAAACCATCACAGACCCCTCACCCAGGCTGCACCACATCCCAAGGGAATCCCCCCACCCTGATCTGGAACACCCTTCAGAGCAAACCAGCTGGCCCCCTCCAGTGCACCAGGGCTCTATCCTATCTAATAAAAGAGTAATATGAAAATTGACTGTCACTCCAACACACAAGATGGTTGCCCCCATGTGGTCAAAGATGACTGACCCCCTGTGGACACAAGATGGCTGCCACAAGATGGCCAGCAGGGGAGGACATTTGGGAGGGACCAGGCCTGCATGGGAGAGCAGTTATAGGTAATCAGGCCAGCAGGGGAGGGTAGTTGGAGTGACCAGGCCAGCAGAGGAAGGAAGTTGGGGGCGACTTGGCCTGCAGGGAAGGGCAGTTGGGGGGTACCCAGGCCTATAGGGGAGAGCAGTTGGGGAGGGCCAGGCCTGTAGAGGAGGGGCAATTAGGGGTGACCAGGCCTGAAGGGAGGGCAGTTAGGGGCAAACAGGCTGGCAGGGGAGCAGTTAGGCATCAGTCAGGCTGGCATGGAAGTGCTTAGGGGGTGATCAGGCTGGCAGGCAGAATTAGTTAGGGGCAATCAGGAAGGCAGGCAGGCAAGCAGTTGGGAGCCAGCAGTCCTGGATTGTGAGAGGGATGTCCGACTGCCTGGTAGGAGACAGGGCAAAAATGTGTATTACCCAAAGCACTGATAAGTGGTCAAACTGCAGGTGACTAAGATGCATGTGCTTAATTCCACAGTCCCATGTGCAAGCCCCTTTGGCAGCTACCAGCACTGTGGAAGGCAGGTACTGAGCATCCTGGAATATGGGTCTTTGAAAAGACAGCCTGCTCTCACCACCTACGGTAAAACAATACGACAAAAAGGCCTTGCCTTTGATCTCCAAGGAACTCATCTCCCCTCTCAAGAAGAAAGGAGAGCTATTCCTTTAGCAATCAGATGGGCCCCATCTGATTGAATCAGGGCCCCTTCATTCATGCAGCAAATATGTAGTAAGCTCTTACTATGTACTAGAAATTAGTAACTAGACCCTGTTTCAGGCACTTGAGCTACTATACCAGGCAAGAAAATAGACACAAACCCCCATCAGCAGAGGAAACAGGCAACATCCGTGAGAGGGTAGCAAGAGCTACGAAAAAATAAAAAGTGGGGTGATGTAAGTAGAGACAGGCAATGGGGAGAAAGGGGGAAGGTGGGAGGAAGGCAGGAGGCAATAAGGTGATACTGGTGGACTCACTGAAAAACTGACATTAGGGCCCAGAACTGCAGGAGATAAGGGAGTTGGAAGAGATAGGGAGGAAGAATGAACAGCCAGAACAAGAGGCCCCAAGGCAAGGGCTTTCCTGGTGTATTTGGAAAACATCCCAAAGCAGAGTGTGGCTTAAGCAGAGGGAGTGGGGGGGAGGGGGGAGAGAGAGAGAGCAGGCAGGGCCCTGGATTTGGGTCCAAGTGAAATGGTGAGTTCACAGCAGAAGAGTGACACAATCTAATCTACATTTTAAAGGCTCCCTCTGGCTCCATGTTGACAGAGACAGTAGGGAAGTTAAGATCCAGGCAGGAGGCAGGCAGCTATTGGTGAAATCCTAGGAGGAGTTGAAGGTGGCTCCTAGGAAGACAAGGAGCGGGCCGAGGTTTAGGAAGGTAGAGCCCACAAGGGTCCAAGATGTTGGGCCTGAACAGCTGGAAGGATGGCAGTTCCATGAACTGAAAAGGTGGGATGAGCAGATTGGAAGAGGCTGGAAATCTCATCAGTTCTTCAATGACATGTTTAGGATGACATCTGTTATATTGGTATAATGCAACAGAAATGTCTAAGTAGTTGAATATACAAATCTGAAGTTTTAAGAGAGCGAGATCCACACGTTTTCAAACCTACAAGTGGTATTCTAGTTGTAATTCAGCCATATATATATATATATATATATATATATATATATATATATATATATTTTTTTTTTTTTTTTTTTTTTTTTTTTTTTTCAGACTCAGGGGAAGTAATGTAGAACTGCTTCCATCTCTCTGGCTGCTTTCTCATTCCATATTACTCATACATGTTCTCCCGCATCCTTTTCTGGCAGCCACTCAGAGATGATTCAGAAACATGCTCAGAAGCCTTTATAGTGGTAATTTGAACCCCACACGTGAAGCCATCTTTTTCTAATCATTACAGCAGGATGCTCAGAGGTACTTTCTGTGTACTTCTCAGATGCTACACAGGAGCTTCTGTCTTGCAGCACTAGGGAAGCCCAACGCTTTATTCATCCCCTTCTGCAGCCACCCAAATGCACTGCAGTTTGTCTTGCGCAATCTGGTGCGGTTACAGATGTGCTGCCACAGGGGCACAAGTGCACTGTCTTTTTGACCAAGCAGTGGTGCTCTCCAGCTGGCAATGGGGCAATTCATATCCAGGATGAAAGATTGTAATTTAAAACAACAACAACAAAAATACTCAGGTAACAGAATGTGAGGCATGCTTTCTTGGGCTGACCATCTCTACACACACACTCTGGAGCGCTTGACTTCTCCCTGCCGTTGGGGTGCCCTGAGCTTGTCTCCTCTCTGGGTGATGGCAGCCGTTTCGGTGACAGCTGGCTGGTGTGCTCCTGGCAAAACCTAACTGGAGCAGGGACTAAGAACTTAGCCTCACTGTCACCTTGCGTTAAGCAAATAATCAGACAAGCCCAACCATATCATCAGCCACCTGGTTATGAAATTCCACCTTCAATTGACTTGGCGCATTGGAACTAGGACTTCATGCTACAGAAGCTTGTATCGGAAACCAAAGTCCAATCTTAGCACCTCTGACAATACCTTCCCATGAAGTAACTGATCATTCTCTCTTCTGTCTCCACCATTACATTGGTTATAAAGGTTGCCCAATCCAAGTTTGAATTTTTTTAAACTCTGTCCTTTCCATCTCGATTAGCATCCCTAATCGTGGCCAGCACAGGGCCTGGCACAAGGCAGGTTCTCAAAAAAGCTACAGAAAAGACAATGAAGCTCTTGATTTACTGGGGAAAGGATACTTTAAATGTCCTCGGCCACTGCTAAGGTAATGCCATGTTATGATAAAGTACCTAAGAACATATGCTGGAGAAAGGGAAGTCTTCAATAAATGGTGTTGGGAACATTTATATGTGGAGAGCCGCATGCCAGAGAATGAAGCTTGACCCTTATCTTAAACCATACACAAAAATTAGCTCAAAGTGGATTAAAGACCTGAACCTAAGACCTGAAACCATGAAATTCCTAGAAGAAAACACAGGTGGTAAGCTCCTTAACAAAAGTCTTGGCAAGGATTTTTTAAATCTGACACCAAAAGCAAAAAGAAACGAGTCAACTACAATCAATAAACTGCATCAAGCTTCTAAAAAGCTAACATGCTACTGCACAGTGAAGGCAACCACTAACAAAATGAAAAGGTAACCCACCAAATGGAGAAAATATTTGCGAATCATATGTTTGATAAAGGATGAATTTTTTAAATATAGAAAGAATTCATACAACTCAATGGAAAAACAAACAAACAAACAAACACTGATTAAAAATTAGGCAGAGGCTCTGAAAATACACTTTCCCAAAGAAGACATACAGATGGCTAATAGGTACACGAAAAGGTACTCAACCAGTAGGGAAATACAAATTAAACCTCCAATGAGTTATCAGCTCACACTTGTTAGAATGGCTATTATCAAAGGGACAAGAATTAACAAGTGCTGGCAAGAATGTAAAGAAAAGGGGAACCTTATGTACTGTTGGTGAGAATATAAATTGGTGCAGCCACTATGGAAAACAATATGGAGGTTCCTGAAAAAAATAAAAATAGAACTACCATCTGATTAATCAATTCCAGTTGTGGAATTGTGGTTATTTATCAAATGAAAATGAAAACACAAACTTAAAAAGCTATATGTACCCCATGTTCATTGCAGCATTATTTACAATAGTCAAGATATAAAAACAACCTAAGTGTCCATCTATGGATGATAGATAAAGAAATATATATAATGAAATATTATTCAGCCATTAAAAAAGAATGAAATCTGGTCATTTGTGAGAATATGGATGAATCTCTAAGGCATTATGCTAAGTGAAATAAGTCAGAAAGAGAAAGTAAAAAACCTTGTGCTCTATCTTATATGTGGAATCTAAGAACAAACCAACAGCATAGGTGGAGAACAAATTGGTGGTTGCCAGAGGCAGAGAGCGCTGGGGAGATGAGTTTAAGTAATCTAAATAAAAATTTTAAAAAAAAGATATATAGAAAACACATAAAGATCATCAGTAGGTCAAGGGAGAAAAGTCATACATCACAAAAACAAAAAATTGTGAAAAGTTATCCAATAAAAATCAACACGCATTTTTTTTATTAAAGAAAAAGTACAAACCTCGGAAGACAGTTCCCTAACATGATAAAAATAATAATAAAATTATTAAAGTAACAGCCAATTTAGTAATCATCAGAATTAATCACTAATATCTAGGAATTTGAAGGCAGTTTGATGTGATAGAACACAGAAATCAAGTATATAGCAATTGGGAGGGAAAGAAAATATTATCGGCAGATAGTATTATAGTCTAATCTAGATGTAACCCAGAAATCAATATACTATTTATCAGCAATTACTAGTTAATAAAAAGAGATATTTTAAACATATATTAACTCCCAGAAATGGTGGTAAGCCCTTAACACATTAGCTCATTTAATTTTCACAACAACCCTAAAAAATAGAAAGCATTATTACCTGCATTTTATAGGAGGGAAAACAGATACTCAGAAGGATTACATATCTTGCCCAAAATCACACTGGCAGCAAATGACGAAGCCAGTATGAAAACCAGGCCAGCTGGGTGCAAAGTCCTCATGTCCACTTCCATCCCACCTCTGTCTCCCAATTAAACTGCAAAGGGGCACTCTTAATTCAAGCAAACATTCTAAGAATAAACACACAAGAAATACATGCCACCTATGTGAAGGCATTAAAAATAAAAAGCTTTCTGACAATCACAAAAAAATCCCATCTGACTATTTATGTTCTTACCCTTGTGATTAGCTAGTTTACTAATAGTAATAATGGAAAAAGAGCCAAGGGGAGGCCAGATGTGGTCCCCGTGCAGCTTCACCAGAAAGCGACAGCTTCAGGCTCCCCAAGGAACCACTGGTCCATTCCCTGCCCATCACTGGGGGGAGGGACCCTTTAAAGGGGGAGGGGGAGGCATACACAGCCAAGTCAGGGTCTGGCCTGGGGAAAAACAACATTAGCTAGAAGGGTGGATCCACCACACGAAATCTTGGGAAATTAAAATATCCGAAGAGTTCCCTCTTCTTGCTCTCTCCTGTTCTCTCATTCACTCTCAGCCTCCCTTGCTCACTCTTGTTCCATGACCCGAACTCACCCGGGCATGTGCTTGTTCTCTCCACAGCCATGTGGTCTTAAGCAGCCGCATGGCCATGGACCGCAGCTGGGAGCACAGGCCAAGCTAGCCAGATGCTGGACTGAACAGGACTTCAATACGGAACTGCAGGCCCAATTCTGGCCCTGCTGAAGAGATGGTTGGACTTTTCCCGTGGCAGGATGGCTTGGAGGGGGATCCCCTTAATTTTACATGATCAATAAAGATTTCCACAAAACCCCATCCTCCCCCTCGGGACCTTAGGAAATTCTTTTCCTCAGGGCACCCCAACAATCCCACTTCCACTGAAAACAATACCATACTTCACAAGAGGCAAATTGCACTTCATAAAAATGTTAACTAGCCCCAAAATAATAAATAGATTTAATGTCATTCCAATCACAATTTACAGAGGTATTATTACTTCTGTTGATGTTGTGCTTTCCTTGGGTGAGGCAAAGTTCAATAACAAGATCCTAAAGTTCCTCTAAAGAAAAAAGAAGGGAATATCCAGCCAAGAAATTGTAATAGCAGGAACTAAACTGCCCTTTAAGATATCTGTTATTGTCATCTCCAAGCTTTGGTCAGTTCCACATTCCTAGAAGCAATTTTCCAAACAAGAGGTCTGTGATCACCTCTGATAGCCACTGAGTTTTAAGATAAAGAAACTACAAACGAACTCACAAACCTAGAAAAACAGATAGGTGGGCATTCTAAAGAAAATAAGCTAACACTTTAAATAGCTCACGCGTGAAAGTGATGAAATTGTCTAGTATCCACTTATTGGTCTTTAAACTCTATAGTTAATCTTTGTATCATTACATGTTATAAAAAAAAAAAAAAGAGAGAGAGAGAGAGAGAGAGAGAGAGCAAGAGAAAGGTAGACTGACAAATGTAAAATAAAAAAAAAAAATAAAAAAAAAAATAAAAAAAACACCCTAATTTAAAAATTACCTTTAAAAAATTCTTAGAAAGATTGCATACCATGCATTCAGAATGTTGAATGTGGAAAAGCAAGGCCCAGGAATAATTCCACAGCTGTATTAAAATAGAGGGCAACACCAAGGCACCTTTATTCCCTCCCTGCCATCTCTTCAATTTCTTCAGGTAGCCACACCAGGCCATGCACACAGTCCCACTCCAGGGCCACCCCTCCACCAGCCTTCCCACGCCCCCCACTTCCCTTGGCCCCAATCCAATCACCTCCTTCCTTAAGCTGAGCGCCTTTTGCAGTCCCTTCTGTACCACACAGCACCAAGTTCTCTGACACGTGTGTATAAACTGGCCTGGGGAGGAGCAGATCTGTCTCCCGCAACCTCCTCCAACCCCAACCCCAATCCTCCCAACTTCATATACCGCCCCCCCGCCCCCACCATGTGAGGACCACCCACCCATCAGGGAGCAAGAGCCAGGGCCCTGAAAGACTTATAGATTCGGGCACTGCAAGTCAGCACTGTGGCTCTAGGAAAGTTTAAGGTTTCAAACGATGGGGAAATGGCCACATCAAAAAGGTGAGGATTTTTTGACTAGCTCCAGCTTTTTAAAAATATTATGTTTCTAAATAAAGTAAATGGATACCCTAGAGAAAGAGCTAGAGAAAGGTCACAGAGCAGAGCACGACTTGATAAATCAAATAAGCAGTGAGGTCAGCACAGGAAAGCAGAGAGCGTGCTACAGAACCCTTGCCTTTTTGTTTTTCCATTAAGGAGCTGTTCTTATAAACAATAAGCCCATTCAAAAGGATTTTTTTTTTAAATCCCTGGAGGAAGCGTCTATCTCCCGGACCCACAGTGCCCCTCACCCCTTTCTCCTGTCTGTGACCCCTGAGGAGCAGCATCCTGCTCTCATTGGGATGGAAACACCTTTGATCACCACTCCAAGGAAAAACAAAAAGCTCCTGACTCCAATTACTCAGGAATTCCATTGGTAGCAAAAGGTGAGTGAAAAGTAAAGACCCCACTGAGAATGGATTTGCTCTGGGCCCTTGCTCCACCAAAGGCCAGGTTTCCAAAAGCAGATAGGTGTTTGGCTGTCTAGCCCATCCCATCCCTTGTAATTTGCTATTTATTTTCAAACATTTTATTTATTATTAATGTATTCCTAGTGATTATTACCCATCTGTGTACAAATGGGTGGTGGCTTAGACTGCATTGTGTTTCCATCTGGTTTCCATCCATTCCTGGGGCTAAACTAAATAGGTATTCAGCACATTCACATCCCATCTTATTTTTCTTCCTTTCTTAAAATGTCCAATGATGAAATAGCCACCTGTACAGAAAAGTCCTAAACATGATGTGATAGTTCTCTATTTTACATACAACCCAGATTTAAGCAATTTCTTTAACATGTTCCCATATTTGCTTCAGATGGTTTTAAGGAAATAAAACAGATATACCTGAAGTCTCCTATTCCCTGCCCCAGATACACTTATTCCCTCCCTCCCTCTTCAGAAATACAAAATTGGCAAAGAACCTAAATCACTGTGAATCTTTTCTGTGGATCATTTAGCCAAGTTCCTTGAGAAATTCAATGTTTCTTCCTGGGTCTGTGCATTAGGCACTGTACCCCACGGTGTTCAGGCCTGCAGCCATCCCTTCTGGCTCAGCTTCTGTGACCTTGTGCCTTCCCAATTACCATTCACATTTCCAACCAGGCCTCTTTTCTGCCTCTTTTTTAAGGTTCCAATCACCTGGATGCCCTCAAACTTAACCTGCGATTTTAAGGCTGTAATAGTCTCCAGACTTGCTCCTGGTTCCGGTCTCAGTGGAGGACACCATCATCTACCCAAGAAACCAAGCTAGAGGATGAGAAAACATCCTTGATTCTCCCTTCTTCATCCTCACAGTTCTAGTAAATTATTAAACTTGCCATATTGAATCTAATAGGTCTCTAATGCATTCCACTTCTTTTATCCCCCACTGCCACTATTACACAATGCAGTCTAAGCCACCACCCATTTGTACACAGACTATACATTCCCTGAGGGCAGAAATTGTTTGTGTGATTTATCCCTCCGTACTTAACAGTGTTTGGTATATAGGACATTTTTGGAAACTATTTACTGAAGAAACTAATCATGGATGGATTGATGAAGGATGATGGAAGGATGGATGCATCAATAGGCATTCAGTAAGTCTGGTGTCCTCCAGGACACATAGGCCAAGAGAACAGACACAATGTCATTTTCTAGCTAGAATGGAGTAACTGAATTTACTTCTATCTTCATCTTTTTTCCAACATGGCTTTTATTGCCAGACTGTCCAAGTAAAGAAGTGTCTCTAGTAAACTAAACAAAGGTAAACACAAAAATTAATGGTTAGAAAAGCAGAAGTGGTTTCTCACCCTTAGTAACACAAAATCACACACATATGGATAAGGCAGGTCCCCAAGTTGTTCCAGAAAACAATGCTGCCTCATGTATGCAGTTATGATTGAAGATATTTCCTCATCCTAAAAAGTTAAGGGAGATATTTTGAAAAGGAGCTATATCTAAATGTAGACACACTGTAAATCTCAGCAAGAACTGGTAAAGAAGCATAGCTGTGACCCAGCTCTTCCTATTTTAACTAACAATTATCAAAGCATTAAATAAGAGTTTCAAAAATTGTGGAGGGAAAGGGAAAGTCAATTATAAAGAGGTTAAATATTTTCCTACAAAGGAATCTTAATCAATATTTCATTAAAGAAGATGTACCTCCCCTATAAAACCTTTTAAAAAGTCTATGTTTAAATGGGGCAACCAAAGAAGTATGTTACTCAAAAGCACTGGCCAGTATTCACTTCTAAAAGCAGTAAACATCTCATTTATATAAATTGACCTTTGTTAATCCAAGTTAACACTATGGTTCATCTTTGCCCCCCGACTTATGACAATGTTGCTTCTGACACAAAGATTCCAATTTCCCTCTGAAGACTCCTGGTATTCTAGATTAGATAAGAGATCATTCTTGAAGTGGCTTCATGTCTCATGAGATGTCAGAAAATGTTGGATCTTTCTAATTGAGGGAGAAAAAAATAATAGAAGGGGGGGGGGGGAGAATTGGAGAAAAGAAAAAAATGAAAAAATCTATTTTACCAAACTATTAACATTGATTGGAAACATTGGAACAAAAATGGAAAGAAGCCATAGAAACATTTTCCAAAAGAAGGGGATTGAACATGGAGTTGATAGTTAATGAGAATGCATGTCATTCTTTTACTCCTCATAGCAGCCACTGGAAAGTATCATGATCCCTACTTTACAAATATGGAAACTGAGGTCTACAAAGTATCTTTCTTCGGGCCTTCATAGTCCCTGCTACCAATGGCAGGATCTGAACTCAGTTACATCCAAGTCTGGCTGGAAGTAGAACCCATTTATACCAATAGTTCTCCATCACACATTCTTCTTTAATGTCATAAAGTTTAGTTGACCTTTCATCTAGAAAATCATCTTCACAGCCTATCAGCAACTATCCAATGTCTATGCAGCTGAATGAGTGCTTGTGTAACCATTACTCCGTTTTTAGGCTTAATCTAATGCACCCATACAGACCTGGCAATCAACAGGCTGCACCTCATCTACACCAAAGGAAGGTGTAGCCAAGTGAGGAAGATTCTTCTGCTGAGATGTAGCTCCTTTCTGGAGAATAAAGGGATCTTACACTGGGGGCCCTTTTCTTATTTTAATCCTCCTACTAACCAACGGAGACAACCAAAGACAACCAAAATTAAAACTAGTAGCTCACTAGAGAGAAGAGGTATTTGTCCACTGGACAGCCTTAAACCCAACAAAGCAAAAAGAAATATTCTGCTACTGGAGCACCAAGTAGCCAGAGAAGAAAGAATGCGGGCTTTGGTCATCTCTAGATTTACCACATCAATGTTCCCATGGGCAAGAGGCTAGCTCTACGCGTAGGCCTAACAACAATATCAGGCTTCACCATCCCAGCCATGAAAGGGAGCTCCTGACTCAGATTTTTTACTATCTCTGACCGGGTGTCACAGAACTGGAAGGACTCCTGAAGACTCACTCCGTGTTTACAGAATGCTTTTGCTCCAAATGACTGTCATGAAGCCTACACTGACATTTCCAAGATAACTAGTCAAGATGGCAAAGATAAGATGTAGGAGGTAATAGGAGAGATTTTAGTAAGTAAAGGTGTAGCTTCCAAAAGGTATGGCACAAACATCTCCATAAATTAAATGGAACCCACCATAACCTGTAGAATTCTATCCTCTAAAAGAAGTGAAAATTCTCCCAAATCCCTCCAGCCCCAGCTTAAGGTCATTTTCAGATCAACACATATTTATTGAGATCCACACTGTTTTGGCCTCTGTTCCGAGCAGAGGTTCAGAATGAAGGAGACAGGAGAGGCTCTTGGTTCTTAGATCCTGGTGAAGAGACAGAAAGTAAACAGGCAAACATAAAGGAAAATAACTGTATAGAGCAATACGTTCTTTGAAGAAGAAGAAAAAAAAAAGGAAATGTGATGGGAAATGTGAGCAAGGGGAGGAAGGGCCAGGAGAGAGGCCTCGGAGAGGATAGCAGGGAGCTGAGGCTGGACTACTGGGAGCAGGAAGCCTGCACAGGTCAGGACCACGCCCGCTGGGCTGACATTCCTGCCAATTCCATTTTCCATCTGAGTAGCTGCCCTGAGACATCAGTTGCAGTGCCAATCCTGGGGGTTCTGACTTGGGGATGTGGGAGGATTGCATTGCTGTACTCACAGGCCAGGACAAGTTTTGTTTGTTTTCCAAAAATCCTCTACCTTATTCATGGTGGTTTGGCAAAACATGGAATCATGGCCTTCGAGGCAAATGGCTGTAGTCTCTTTAACGATATCAAGACTATAATATCTAAATCTTTAAAAATATTTAAAAATCAGTGTATTGCTCTGGTCTAACTTTGAGACTCCCTTAAGACATGCCACACACACACACACACACACACACACACACACACACACACACACCATAGGCAGATTAAGTCTTTTGCATAGAAAACCGGAGACCATGATAGTTCAGACACAATCAGATGAAACACAATCATTGTCATCAAAAACGTACAGCTTAAATTTCTCAAACCTCTTTCAGAAAGTTTTTTTTTGTTTTTGTTTTGTTTAGTTTTGTTTTGTTTTACTATGGAAAAGACTGGGGACAATCTCATTGCCAATTAGAATGAGAAAGCATTTTTTCTTTCCTAAGTTTACTATAGATGGCATCTATAAAGCAATCAGCAAATAACCAAAAAAGAAAAACAACACACACACACACACACACACACACACACACACACACACACAAAGAATACACTGCAAAGACAAAGAACCGAGTTAGAAATAGCCTGTGAGACATGCAAGAAGCGCCAGTCCTTTGAAAATGTACAACTTGGTCTAAATGTTAGATGTGGTTTTCACTATTCACCACAAAGTTGAGTTACTAACATTTCTAAAATTTCTGAAAATGATTTTCAGGCCACCAGCCTGCTTTGGAGCAGATGAAAATTTTCCATTGTTAATATATAGACATTAGTATGCAAGAAAAATAAGAGGCAACAGCAAGATATCTAATCCTAACAAGTTTACAGAAAGCATGTTGGAATTCTAATTTTCCTCAGCCCACAACACGGGCAGAGTGGGGCGTGGGGGGGCAACCACTGCTCCCCCTGCTTCAAGCCCACTGTCTCGCCAAACAGGGCAGAGGGCCAGCCCGGCAGGTGCTGCCTACCCCTGCAGCTGGTCATGTATGCCTCCTCCCCTCCCCCCATGGCAGGAGCACCTCCAATCGCCACCTGGGAACCCACCCCACACTCCCAGCAAAAAGGTCTAACTCAAGTGTTACCTCTTCTATGATACTGCACCTAACAAGTGCACTGTAATTTGGGTTTATTCATCCATTGCAAGTATCTTGAAAGCAAGCCCCACATGAATTAATCTTTAGAATCAGATACAGTGTCTGACATTTAGCAGAGTCTCGGTGGTGTTTGTTGACTATGGGCAGCACATCAGTAAAAAGGAAACTTAGACTTCTACACACACACACACACACACACACACACACACACACACACACTATTGATTTCAGAAAGGAAGGGAGAGGGAGAGAGAGATAGAAACATCAATGATGAGAGAAAATCATTGAAAAATATAATGATCCAGGGTTTTCTAAACGTCCTTCTCCTGCATTCTGTCCCCAATCTTTTCCTAAGCTCTGTTTCATTTGAGTAAACTTAAGAGGGGAAAAAAAAAAGGTTCTTAATAAACAGAAATACCCTGGGCAAAGTCTAAACATGAAAAGTTCTATTGTATGCATAATTTCCCCAAGACACTCCTGTGGAAAAAGAAGGAAGTTCAAATTTCTCTGTGAGCTGGCAAATTTTCTGTACTTATTGGCATTGCTATGGTGAATGTGTATCTCCCCGGACAAAAGGCAAGCAAAATGCTGGATGATCTGAAATTTGGGAAATAAACAAATGTCTCTCAATTATTTCCAAAAGCTTTAGGCAGTAGACTGTGGGCATGATTTCAAGTGTATGAAGTTGAGGCTTAAGAAACTAGTAGAATTATACCTTTGATGGCAACACTTCCTGTCTTCAAAGGGATGTGTATTCTGCTACTTGGAGTCTTAAAGTCATTTGTGATTATTTTATCTTTATGAGTTCTACTTCATACTCCTGCAATAAGCCATATGCCACACACAGAACCAAGACATATCCTTCTCAGACCCCTCTCTTTCATTTGGCCAAGACCAGAATCAATTTAAATCCAGTGCTTCCAAGTTATTAGTCAATGAAGGTTACTCCAATTTGAAGGTAACTTAAGATCAAAAACAAGAGTGCCACCCAGCCTGTGTGGCTCAGTAGTTGAGCATTGATTGATGTAAGAACCAAGAGGTCAAGGTTCGATTCCAAGCCATGGTACATGCCTGGATTTCGGGCTCAATCCCCAGCACGGGGTGCACAGCAGGCAGCCAATCAGCTGGATCAATGATCTTTTTCTCTTGTCAATGTTTCTCTCTATCCCTGTCCCTTTTTCTCTCTCTCTAAAATGAATTTGAAAAATTTAAAGTATTAAAAAAAAACAAAAGTGTGAGCCAGTATTCCTTTGGCCATTATTGTCACAATCAATGGCCTTTAATAACAGCAACAATAAACAAATAAACAAATAACAAAGACCCTCAAACCACTCCTAATTCTTGACGCTTGCATGTTGATTATCTCAGTAGAAAAGGCCACTACGTAACAGACACTGCTATCCAAGAATATGGAGAGCAGCTGCCGGGACTTGATAAAAATGCAGAGACGCCAGAGCAGAGTTTTTTTCCTGGGAGAATGTAGGTAGTATTTATATTGCTTATTGGTGTACTTGAACCTTTCAATTCAAAACAGATTAGACAAAAGAAAAAACTAAATTGCTTGCAGAACATGTTAAATTATAAAAGGTAAAAATAAAGCAAACACCTGTTAGGTCTTCCCCACCGTTATTTCCTACATATTTTCTTATAAGTGACAGATTTTATTTTTATTTTTTAAATCACTTCTGAATATGAACGCAGGACACCAAAGTGAGTGTGCATTTGTGTGTACTTTGATGTATGCCTGAGGAGAGAGTAACTTTGTGAGAATGTGGCAGAAAACAATTGAGACTGTTTCTTATAGCAAATATAATTACAATACGGCCTGGTTAAGCTGACAGACTATAATTCCAAACGAAATTCCAAAGTGGCATCTTTTAATCATGACCTATGTCAGAGAATATTATAAGTGACATTGAGATAACCACTGCCCAGAGTTAACATATTAAATTGTGCCATATTTCTCTTTAATGAATATGGTACGGGTACATATGAATGCTCTCCCATTTTATTCCTTTCCTACATCCCTCTATAGGCAAACACTATTACTGAAAATTTTGTATCCACCCATGTTTTTATGCCTTTACTACATATAAATGAATTCATAAACAACAGAATTGCAGAAAGATATTCCTAAAGTTCATCTAGAAGACAAAAACTGAAAAAGAGGGAAGGAGCATTTTAAAAGAGCATTTAATAAACAATGTGTACCATCAGATAAAATGTGTAGGTTTAAAACATCTGATGGAGAATAGTACTGCTTAAAGAACAGACAGGTCAATAGAATAAAATAGTTCAGAAAAAGAAGCTAGAAAATATATGAAGGCAGGGCAGTGTCAAAAATAGGCATTCTTTTTGGTGTCCTGAGACCCAAGTTCTGATTTGGGGGCGGGAGGAGGGGGAGGGTCCTACACAAAAAACAAACAATTCTCTGTAAGTCAGCAGGGTGCATGAGATTTCAAAAGGGATGTCCGACTGCCGGTTTAGGCTCGATCCCACAGGAATTTTGTTCACTGGGCCTCTAGTGTGTGTGTGTGTGTGTGTGTGTGTGTGTGTGTGTGTGTGTTTGTACTTAAAAAA
Organism: Pipistrellus hanaki; assembly: GCF_964339955.1. Taxonomy (NCBI): domain Eukaryota; kingdom Metazoa; phylum Chordata; class Mammalia; order Chiroptera; family Vespertilionidae; genus Pipistrellus; species Pipistrellus hanaki. The sequence goes on along the minus strand of NC_140512.1, from coordinate 12,233,654 downwards.
AAAAAAAAAAAAAGACTTCAGAGATTACCTTTCCCCTGATATGAAAGGTTAGAGGAAATATGGTTCTTTCCTTTTCTGCTTAGGTTCAAGTGGCTGCTGTTAAAATTAGCAAGTTTATGAAACCCTGGAAGGTGGTGCTGGCCCCAGCCAGTTGCAAAGGGGTTGTCTTGAAGAACATTGATAATGGCCCCTCAGACCAACCACAACCATGATCTGGTGGCTAGAATTGACTCCTACGCTCAAAAAAGGAATTGTCAAGAAGTCAAAGATCAACTCTTCTGTCCAAGTTTATACCTATAATCACCCCATGCCCACAGGTACTCTGCTGAAAACCCCCTTGAACAAACCTGTCACCAATGAGGATGGCTTCAGAGAGCCTGCTCTAAAACACAAGGCCCAAAGGGAGACCAAGATTGAGTCCCAAGAGAGGTACAAGAATGAGTGGTTCTTTCTAGAAACTGTGGTTTTATATTTTGTTTGTTTGTTTGTTTCTGTCATTAAAAATAAAAAACATAGCCCTAGCAGTTTTTGCTCAACGGTTGGAAGGTCTACCCTCAGACTAAAGGGTCCCAGGTTTGATTCCTGTCAAGGGCATGTACCTCGGTTGCAGGCTCGATCACTAGCCCCATACTCAAATGTCTCTCTCTGTCTTTTCCCCTCCCTTCCACTCTGTCTAAAAATCAATGGAAAAATATCCTCAGGTGAATATTAACCAAAAATAAGTAAATAAGTAAAACTCAAAAATAAAAAATATATAAAAACTTCAATGGACACTTCACAAAGGAGTATGTCCAAATGATCAATAAGTATCTAAAAAGATGTTTAATACACTTAGTCATCAAGGACAAATTAAAACCAGAATTAAATAATAGAAAAGACCTAGTGTTGACAAGAATGAGGAGCAAATCTGTACAACCACCTGGAGAAACTATTAGGGATTATCATCAGCTAAAACTATTAGGAATCATCATCAGTGTAGGGTGGTTAACAGCCAACACTGGAAACCACCAAAGGCTCATTGGTAGTAGAATGAACAGAGCAAGCCCTGGAACAGGAGGGAGTAACTGGCCAGGGAATGAAAGGGCCTTTCCAGGGACTAGTATGCTTTCTTCTTGATCGGGCTGCTGTTTACATGATGTGTTCACTTTAGAAAAAGTCATCAAGCTGTTCACATATGTTATGTGCACTCTTTCTATATTATACTAGAGGCCTGGTACACAAAATTCGTGCACTGGAGGCGGAAGGGGGGGGGTCCCCTTAGCCCAGATCGCTTGTGAGAGGGCACAAGCCAGGCCAAGAGACCCCACTAGTGCACAATTGAAGCTAGGGAGGAATGCCAGAGATTGGCTAACGGGTGAGGGACCACAGGAGGGCTCCAGGGCAAGTCCAGTCCATCTCGCTCAGTCCTGATTAGCTGGCCCCAGCAGCAAGCAAACCTATCAATTGGACTGTCTGCCTCCTGGTGGTCAGTGCACATCACAGCAAGTGTTGATCAGCCTTAGCATATTATACTTTGATTGGTTGAATGGACAAGCAGAAGACCGGACACTTAGCATATTACGCTTTTATTATATAGGACTTCCATTAAAAATTTTAAAAACGGGGTGCAGTTTTCACCTATCATATTTTCTTCAAAATATATCACTAATATTGACAAGTATCTCTGAAAATGAACACTCATGAACATCTCATGGAAATATAAATTACTACATTTCTTGCAGCTAATATGTTAAGATTTCTTTAAGTTGCAAAGGTGTTTTTGGTTTCTTGGGGGACTTTTTGGATTTTCATCACATCCTTATTTACAATTGGAAAAAGAAACGAAAAACATAAAATGTCCAATGAGGACTGGCTGAATAGATTACATTACCATTAAAATGAAGTTGGAGAAGAGTAGGACATGATATGGATAATGCTCCCACCATATGGTTACCTAAACATGTAGGCAAGAAAATGAAGAGAGAGAACATCTAAATACATAACAAAATCTTAACGAAGGTTATCCCTAGGAGGTGAGATTCATGGGCATGTTCAGGCTTTTCGTGATGCATTTCTTAATTTCCCAATGAGCATAAATTACTTTAAAAAAAAAGAATAAAATAAAAGCTTACGAGAGAGTAAAGCTGAAATAACATGGGTAGTTCTAAAGTCTCAGACTACGGAGAGTAGGTTGTCTTGATGCTGGTTAAGGAAGAAGTGCACTTCATGCCTTGTACTCCTTTAGGTTCCCTTTTCACTGAAATGCTTTCTAAATGGCATTATTTTAAAATTTTCTGCAAAAGGAACCACCTCATCTTGCTTAAACATCGCAGCCTCTTCTCAAGATGTCCTGGAAGGTGCAGCATTCACCCAAATCCACAAGGGTTCTCTGGCCTCTGGCTCTGCACCCTTCCCCGTGTACCTGAACAGCAACAGTAACACCGCTTCCCAGGTTCCTCCTATAAATTCCATTCTCAATAACTAATGATAAGTGTGGGTTACTTGAGCAGTTCAATGTTTAGGAATCTGGTCATCAAAGTTTATTGTACTCTTGGTTTTGTTTCTTTTTTTCCCTTCCAAAGAGTTTAAAGCAACTAAATTAGCATCAAAGAAATTTGCAAACGCTCTCAGTGGAGTTGTGATGAAATATAACTACACCAAACCAGATGCCAAATGGAAAACTATGCAGAGCACTCTATGAGGATGTTGAAGAGATTCAAAGAGGTCCATGGTCTGGGAAGAGTTAGTCACACAAATGTCAAAATGCCTCTAGCAGTCCCAAACACACCCTATGCCCACGTAACTCCCAGAAGACACGTACAGAAGTCAGGTTGGCGATGTGTGACACCGGGTCCAAATCCAGGACGCACACATCCCAGATTTCAATCAATCTGTTGCCTTTGTGGCAACTGCCTGAAATTATCAGCAATTTAGTCAAAGTTGGGCAAAAACCTTCCTGCATTTGCATCTGAAATGGACAGCTACAGACTGCCCTCCAAAATACTTGGAATGTTTAAAGTAAAATAAAAACTATATATATATAAATAAAAACTATATATATATATATATATATATATATATACACACACACACACACACACACACACACACACACACACACACACACTATTATAGATGCCCAGTGCACAAATTCATGCACAAGTGGGGTCCAGCCAGCCTGCCCTGATCAGGCCCATGGGGTTGGGCCCCTGAGAGGAGGGGCAACAAGCAGTTGGCCAGCCGGCTCTGCCCCTGGTCAAACTCCTGGTGGAAGGGACAATTTGCACATTAGCCTTTTATTATATAGGATGTTTTTATTGATTTTCAGAGAGAGAAGAAGGAAGAATGAAAAAGAGTTAGGAACATCAATGAGAGAGAAACATTAGCAGACTGGTTGGAGGGAATAGAACCAGTGACCTCTTGACTCATGGGCTGACACTCAATCACTGAGACACACCAGCCAGACACCTGGGAAGTTTCTGACTTAACAGTGTAAGACCACATTTTGGCCTAAAGAAAATCTTCAGTAGTTTTTAACCAAAGATAGATATATGCATATAACATACGATTATTTTTTTTTTAATCTTGATTTTCGAAAGTATTATATATGTCCCCTCTTTTCCCCCATTGACCTCTTCGGGCCTGCTCGGGCCCCCCTACCTCAGGCCTTCACACCCTATTGTCCATGTCCATGTCATTTCTCTTTTTCTTTCTCTCTCTCCCATCCCTTCCATTCTCTAAAATAATAATAATAATAATAATAATAATAATAATAATAATAGTAAGTAAATGGGAAAAATATCCTTGGGTGAGGATTAACAAAACAAAACAAACAAATTGGTAATAGTTACAAAATAATCACAAGGATGTAAAATACGGCATGAAGAATATAGTCAATAATATTGTAATAACTATGTATAGTGCCAGGTGAGCACAAGACTTATCATTTTCTAAGCTATATAAATGTCTAATCACTGCTGTACACCTAAAACTAATATAATATTAAAGGTCAACTGTAAATGAAAACAATTTATTAGTTTAAAAAGAAAAAGATACTTGTTCTGACTTCGTGGAGGCAGGAGCCAGGCTGTTCTAAAGCTTAGAAACTAACATCACCTTCATGAGCAAGATTGTCTGTAAAAATAGAACCCTCTTGCTTTTTAAGCACATACCTCTTACTCATATTTAAAAATAAAAAAGCATTGTCCGCCGAAACCGGTTTGGCTCAATGGATAGAGCGTCGGCTTGGGGACTGAAGGGCCCAGGGTTCGATTCCGGTCAAGGGCATGTGCCTTGGTTGTGGGCACATCCCCAGTAGGGGGTGTGCAAGAGGCAGCTGATTGATGACTCTCTCTCATCGATGTTTCTAGCTCTCTATCTCTCTCCCTTCCTCTCTGTACAAAATCAATAAAATATATTTAAAAAAAAAAAAAAGCATTGTCCCCTAAAACAGTAAAACAAGATATAAAATTATACTAGCACATATATGTGAGATTTGTACTTGGATCACTAATTTACCAATGGTGCGTGAAGTTTATATATTTAAACATGACTGGCTCCCTGCCCCTAGATCCACTCACCCCCCCAGGAGTGTGAAGACAATATTTTGTAGCCTGGTCCCAGCTAATATCACCTCTTCTTTCTTAAAGTAAGCAAGAATTTTTTTCTTTTCAACAACTTTCTCTCAACCTTAAACTTTTTGAAAGAGTAATAAACAAAAGGCTGTTATTTTTAACTAAATTTTTCTTCTAAAAAACAAAAATGAAAAAGGGAGAGATTTGCAAACAACCTTCTTATCTCTCTTTTCTTATTATCTGTGGTTGTTGAAAAGAGAATCAAAGTATAGATTTTTCCAAGATAGCCAGATGAAGCAACAGGCACATATAGGGCATGTTCCCCCTCTTCAGTCTAAATGAAAAAAAATAAAAATAAAAATAAAAAATAAAAAATCAGCAATCCAAACAGGAATACTACCTCATGCTACACCAGCACTGGTGGCAAGCAACAATAGAAATTGTCCTGCTGCAAAACTTGCACACTGCCTCTCACATATTAATTACCGAGCCTTTTTAATCCTTGGATCCCCCCAATTTTCAACCAATATGTTAGGTGCTGATACATGTTTGAGAGAACATATTTATAAGCATCGTTGTTTTTTTTCAATGCACCCAGTTTTGTTGAGTCAAACTGTAGATGAAAATATTCTCAGTTTGTGTGAAACTGATCAAAGAAAATGCTTTGAATTTATGTGAAAAAGTTTCCCATTAAGATGGTAGCTTTTTTTTTTTTTTCAAGCATGATTCCTTTTAATTGCGGAAAAGAGCCCAAAGGCTTTGTCAAGGGGCACATGTTTCCTATAAATCAAAACATAAATAAACGTGAGGTTATTTCACTAGGCATACATATGGTTTTTGCTAAGTAAACTCTATTTATAAAACACTGTTAGCCTCCACCAGAACTGCTGTCAACATTTATAGGAGAGGAATTTTTCTATTGCCCTGAAATTTGCCAGCATTTGAAAACAAGCCTAGAAACATTAGTTTCTTAAGACAGATTTGACTTTAACTTAATGTGAAATGGGCCACTGTGTGTTTTTTCTAGTTTTTAAATGCTTGGAAGAAATTTTCAACTGAATATTCGACAATGTTTTCCTTGCTGGAAGTTCCATTATTTTAACCGTGACATTGGTATATTCTTTCTGGAAGTTCTTTTCCAGATATAGGAAAGGGTCGGGGATTATTTTTCTTATCACTGCCAATAGAACAAAAATATTCTGAGAAAGGAGACTCTTGGGCATCCATTAAAACCGAGTATTCATAATTGCGTCACCATCTTCTCTCAAGTGCTCATTTGCATGATCTCCTCCCTTTCGATACTCACCCTACACTATAATCGCATTTATCAGTTCTACTCAGAGGGCGGTTCTCAAAATGAAGTTTTCCGTGAAAAGAATTAGCTATAAGCAAGCCTGAAGCAATAATCTTTGACAACCAACAGCAAACCCTAGGAGGTAACAATAACTATGTAATAATTCACCTTTTCTATTTTCCATTCAGCTTTTCTTTCTTGGGATATGTGCCTTCCAACACAGAATTTGTTCCAATGCTTCTGCAATCAATCCCTACTCTAAGGGGATGTGAGCCAATGGTTGCAGTGCAGTCAAGAGTGCTTCCAGAAAGAGATCTTTTGCTCACTCCTGTTTTATATTATTTCCTTCCAAGGTGCATCTTCCGTGATTGTTGGATGTGTCACCTCTCGTTACCGAGCATATTTGTTTTTATTTTTGAATGGCAAAGGGAAAAATGTTAAAAATTTCCATAAAAATAATTTAAAAGGTTTTTGAAAGTCCTAAAATCATAAATTTCCAAGGTAATACAGCATTTAAATCCATCTAATGATTACCTAATGCATAACTACCTGTATATGATTAAATTGTTTTGAAAACAATGTAAATGTTTTCACTGCTGTACATTTTCCCAATTTTTATGTAGAATTCCAAAATACTTATCCCGTTTATATAAAAAAATTTCTTATTTCTTTACAACATACTTAGAGAGAAAGGTTGCTTATAAAATGCAGGCACGGCTCCAATAAACTTAAAAATAGACATCGATCCAGAAGAAAAATACAGTACTTTGTATAGTGTTTATTTTTATAATTCCTTGGATTAAGCGGTAGTTACCCTAATGGTGGACACCAATGAATGTGACATTATAAGAAAGGCAGAATTCTCCGGAACTTATAGTCCTAATCAATCACCAGAGATCCGTGACATCATTAGACCCTTTGATCACAGCTCCTCTTTAAAGCTCCGATGGGACTGGGCTGATCCTCGCTGGCACTGAGAATAGAGAAACACCTAGGCATACAATTCCCCATGAAACGTGAGAGGTCACCAGCAGCTCTTTCTCTCCTTGGAGAGCAGTGGAGAGCGCATTCCAGAGCAGCCCAACACCAAACAATAGAGCCACCTCTTTAAATGCAAACCCAGCTCTTACTAGGATTCCCAGAGCACTTTAAGAGAGGAGTAGACAATGTGCTACTTTTCTTCCCGTTTTGGTCTTCCTTACCCACTCCTCACCCCCATACCTACCAGGGCAAGCCCCCCATCCCTTCACCATGGGAGGGAAGAGAGAATCTGGGGGTATTTTTTTCTCATTCTCCCCAACACAAAGCATTTATACAGTTCAGAACTTCCCCTTCTCCTTCTGATTCACTGAATGAGTCTTTACTAACCATGCTAGTCACTCCACGTGGCCAAAAAATATAGGTCCTTGTATATAACACTGGCTTCCATCATTTTAAAATACTTAGACTGCCATTACCCAGAATGTTGTGATTTGAAATAGTCACTGAGGGAATGAAAAGTTTTAATTGACCTTCACTACTTTAGTTTTGTGGATGTTTGGGTTTTCCCCCCTCCTTATTTGTAATGCGAATCCAAATGAGCTTTGTGAACACTGGTGAGACGTAGTTTATTATCCTCCTCATCAGGTGATCAATGATTTCATTAATAAGATAGATAACAAAACTGTCATATCATCGACACTGTTATGAAAGATGATCCTGGCCTCCCGCTCCATTTTCCAAGGTCCAGGGTTCTCCGTGGCAGCTCCGAGTCTGTTCAATATTTCCCACAGACAGAGAAAAGTGAAAATCCATTTTGAAACCAATTTCAATTAGGATCCAGAAGCTGTTATCACAGGTGTCTCAGAATGGGCCGGTAAGTGGAAATGTCGCCTATCCATTCTGAAATGAAACCTTATCAGAGGCTACAAAGATGGCTGGGGACAGCCTATCTGTAAATTACTTTTCGTCCTGTGTTAACTCAACCTTAGTCCTGTCATATGGAATTCTTCCCATCCGCTAGTAATAATCTAATGACTAACTAGATACAGCCCCCAAACAGCACTCCGCCGGACAGGGCTGTCCCCTTACACATGGGTACAGACCGCAAACAGACTCAGGCCAAGCCGGTGAGCAAAGGGCTACGCATGCTTTAAATGACAGAACTAAAAGTTTATTACAGGGGAAATAAAAGGAGCCCGGCTCCACCCATCGCATTCCTGGTGATTTTTCAATTGCAAACTCCAAGGCCCAGTTATTTCATTAATGCAGCACCCAAGTCGCGAGGCTTTTCTCTCACATCTTTCAGTCCCCTTTTAGCAAATTATCCCATGACGGCGGATTTATTCAGTCAAAGACCTTGGACTTTGAGAGGCAACAAAAGAATCAAGAGACTTTCTGGTCCACCTGCCTGGCGAATGATGAGGCAGGGAAAGTCTCCCCCAGAGAAACCAATCAGACCATTGTGTGGCACAGTCAGACCTTTTCAACTGTCAAGCCAGAGAGCAGGGGAAGAGATGAAAGAACCCGGAATGAAGCTACCATTTACGGAACCATGTGGGAATGGTCTCCTAAGATTTAATAATTGGGATGGAACTCAACTTTCTAGCACTAAAGGGGGAAAAAAATAGAAGAGAGAAGAGTCAAAGAAAGGAGGGGGGAGGCAAGAAAGAAAAAAAACAGCACCCTAAGTCAGACTAGGAATAACTTTTATATATAAATGTCCCCTAACTGAAATGAAGTCCTGTCTATAAAAATAAAGGGGAAAAGAATGTTATAAAAAAAAAAAAAAAGGAAGATTTAAACCTTTGATGTCTTTCCTCTAGGTTAAGATGCGTTAAACGTCCTGATTTCTACCTCTTGTGCAATTAATTCATAGTAGCAAAACAACAACAAAAAAGCCCTCATTAATATGGCTGCCTTGTAGTTTTAAGTATAAACTGGCATTTTAAATTGGCCTAAAAAAACAAAACAACAATACATTGATTGGACACAAAAAAAAGATTCAGGCTGGCAGACACTAAATCGTATATTTCCAAGCAGTGTTTCAAGTGTATTTTAGTTGTAATGTAATGTAATATTTACAGGAACTATGTAAATAGGAAGGAGGGGGGAAAGTAAGTTCTGGTAAGACCTAAAAAAATCATGAATTTTTTTAAAAACTCAAAGTCCAATACTGTCAGATACTAACCGAAGTGCTAATGCTTTCTAATATTACTGGTGACTCATGCTTCCTGTATTACCGTACCGAGTTTAAAAAATAAGTATTTGCTGAAATTGTAGAGGTGCTGGAAGCCATTCTGTTTGGTTGTGGTGGTGGTTACATGCCTTCTTGGATTTGTCAAAACTCATAGCTCTCTACACCAAAAAGAATAAATTATGTTGTTCGTAATTCTGTTAAAATAAATAAAAATTCCAACTGATCTACCGGGAAAGATTTCCATGTAAACAAGATGAGAGGGTTTTTGCTTTCGCTCTCGCCTCGCCTTCTTCTCCTCTGCCTGGGACCCTCATGCTTCCCAGTGCTCCCCGCATGTACTTTAGCCCCCTAGGGTGTGAGCAAGCTCCACCTCCCCCCTCCGAACCTGGGGCTCAAAGTGGTGCAAAGATGGAAGGCCATGCCCGGAGGGAGACTGTCCTCCCACAAGCACCATCTTGCCCCCGGGGCTCCCACTCTTCGGTTGCTATTTTTGATTCTGACCAGTTTGTTTCTGAAAATATGAATTACCCACATCACATGATCACAAGCAATCAAGGGCAACCCAGAAACTTTCCACAAACAGAACACATCAGACTGTGGCTTCTTTTTTACTCCAGAGTTTGGGAAACAGCCCTGGCTGGTTTGGCTCAGTGAAGAGAGTGTCAGTCCTCAGGCTGAAGCGGTCATGGGTTCGATTCTGGTCAAGGGCATGCACCTCATAAATCATTTGCAGGCGCAATCCCCTACAACTAACCAATGGTCCTCCCTCACATAGATGTCTCTCTCTGTCTCTCCCCCTCCCTTCCACTCTCTCTAAAAATCAATGGAAAAATATCCTCAGGTGAGGATTAACAACAACAATAAAAAAAAAAAAATAAGAAAATGAAATTTGGGAATATTTTTTTTTTCCTGATTTATCTGAGCACCCAACAAGTGATTTTTAGAGTAAAAACACAATAGCTGTATACAAGAGAAAAAAGGAGTCTTAAGAATGACTGATTTCAACCTGAAAGGACAATGAATGGGAAGTACACCCTAAAAATAATCATTAAATCTAAACTCATGCTAATTTCAGGGCTAGTGGTTTGAAGTACTATTTCCTGATCCCAGCTCCTATTATCAACTTACCTGTTAAACTACATCTTGATGACTGCCACATTTTAAGGACTATTAGCCAACCCCACTAATTCTCTCAGATTTCAGCTTAATCACTTACAGATTGTTAACAAATGATATTGTACCAAAAGGAGTGAGATTTAATATATCAGTGAATTAAATCATACCAAATTATATCCAGTAGACGTTATTACTATCTATATAATAAAAGGCTAATATGTAAATAGACCAAACAGCGGAACAACCGAATAACCGGTCACTATGACATGCGCTGACCACCAGGGGGCGTGCGCAGAACATGGTGGGCATTAGCCGTGGCTGGATGGTGGAGCATGTGAGTGAGGGCACCAGACCAAGGCAGGGCACCAGTCACTGTCATCAGGGTGGTTACTGAAAATTCTTTGCTCCCGTGCGTTGCAATCCCACCCAATCCAGCACTTACACCTATTGCCAGCGCTGGCCCCACTTTCACCCACTGCTGGTTCCTGACACTGGCCGAGATTGCTTGGTACCATCAGTGGTTCTCCTCTTCCCCCTGCTCCTGAGGGGCAATCGGGGCCAGCAGCCACCTCTCGAATCGACTGCTGGCGACAGCCCCGCTTGCACCCACTGCCTGTGCCAGAGCCACCACTTGCACCCACTGCTGGCACTGGCCCCACTTGGAGCCACCGCTCAAACCTGCTGCTGGCACCTGGCACCAGTCCCGATTGCTTGGGGCTGGCAATGGGTGCAGTGGCAGCTACCAGCCCGATCGCTTCTGAGGGCTTCTCCACCTCCCCTGCTCCTGAGGGGCAATCAGGGCAGCAGCTGCCTGCCATTCACAACCACTGACAGGGCCGGCCCCCTCCCACCTGCTGCTGGTGCTAGCCCCAATTGCTCTATGCCGTCAGCAGGTGTGAGCCAGGCCAGCACCATCAGCAAGTGCACTGGGCCCCGAGTTACTACTAATAGCTAACGGGCTTGAGTACTCACTTTACCAGTCTCGGAGATGTTAAGTCATTAGCCCAAGACCACACAGCAATGAAGCAGTAGAGCGAAAATTCAAACCTTGGCATGAATATTTAACACTTCTGCTGTGCTCCACATGGCCACCTGCCTACACTGAGCCGAGTCAAGTTCTGGCAGGCTTTATTGAGTGTCTGCTGAGAACCTCCCAGCACAAAATACTGAATGGGAGGTAGGAATTGGCATGAGGAAAAGACAAACCAAGTGCTTCTCTCCAAAAATCCTACCTAAAATATAAAAATTAAGTATTGTGACGGAGAGAGAGATGAATAAATGAAGCACAGGGAATTTTTAGGGCAGTGAAATTATTCTGTATGATAGTGTAATGGCAACTACATGACATTATATATCTGTCAAAACCATAGAATGTACAACACAAAGAGTGAACCCTAATGAAAACTATGGACTTAAGTTAATAATAGTGTATCCATATTCATTCATCAATTGTAAAAATGTACCACACTAACGCAAACATTCAAAACAGAGAAAAAGGTTGTGGGGATGAAGAAAAGGGTATATAGGAACCCTATAATGTCTGCTGCTTTTTTCTATAAACCTAAAACTTCTCTAAAAAATAATCTAGGAATTAGAATTAAAAAAAAAAAAAAATCAAGTGTTATTAGGTAAGTCCCAAAAGGACCCAAAACTATATGGAAAAAAAGAGGTTGAGGACATAGTTACCTTTTGAGAACAATTTAAACATGCACTGATGTTAGGAAAAACACTTGTTCTAGATAGGAGCAATATGAACAAAGGCAAAAAGTCCCACAAGTTAGCAAACAATAGGTTATGGATGGAACATTCTAGTGGCAGCATATCAAACTGCAATGTCAGACCGAGGTCAGATTTCGGAAGTAGCTGGGCATCACTGAAGGTTCTAGAGAAGGGGTGTGGCATAAGCAGAATAGTAAAAGAATGCCTATGGCAGGGGCAAATGTGATCAAAGAGAATAGGAGAGAACAAACACAAGGTGACTGGAGAGAACCTTTGAGCTGCAAGAATTCTTAAAACATGCAATACCTGACTATTTAGTCAGGAGCACTGACCTTTTTCCCTTAGATTGTCAAATAAAAAAATGACAATAACCAACACAATAGCTATCCAGTGAATCAAAATCCACTGTCAGATCAACAAAGAATATATTTCTGGTGTGCCAGGGAATTTTAGTAATTCGTGTATGTGTGCCATGAGATGAAAAAGGTTGAAAATTGCTGGGATAGAAAGGTTGCTTTACCATAATTGTCTAGGAATGAGGTAGTAAGGTTTTAAATAGCACAGTGCAGTAGCTGTCCTTAAGGGACACATGGGTGATTACAGAGGAAAAATCTACCAGGACCTCAAAACTGGTTCGTACATGGGAAGCATGAGAGGCAGGGGTCAAAGGTGACTGCGGTTTCAAGGCTGGGTGACCACAGAAAAGGCCATATACTCAGCCTAAATAAGAATACAGAGGTTGCCAGGGTTCAGGGACATGGGAGTTTGGAGCTCAAGAGAGCAAGGGTTTTTTAGGTGAAGCAGATTATTAGAGCAAGGATTTTTAGGCAAAGCAGATTATTCATTATCAGTTCATTGGTTTAAAATGTTAAGTATCTTTTTAAAAGAATAAAATCTGATTTTAATCCAACACAACCACTCTGTGAAGGGTTGTCGCTGACCTGAAAGGAAACAGTTTACCCCAGAAAAACAATCAAGAAAAGGGATATGCGTGTGCTGTTTCTAATGCAAAGACATATACTCAACATTAGTTTTCAAGGTTAAAAAAGTAAAAATAAATTCTCTGAACATTATCTCCCCTATTTTCTGATTTAAAAAGGCATTCAGAAGGTAGAGAAATGTTGATACATCTCGGAAGACATGCAGATCTGGTCATGTTTGGAATTTGTGAAACATCTTGAACTACTTTTCAGAGTCCAGCAAATTCAGAACTAATTTTGCCAAAGATTTTTCCTTAATTTAAAAACCAATGTGTCCTTTAAAAAAAAAAACAAAAAAAAACACACACACACACAAAAAAAAACATAATCCTTTTGGTTTGGATTTATAACATTTAACTTATCCACAGGACTTCTCCTCATAACAGTGGCTGACATTTGCTAAGATCTCACCACGTGAGGTGCTGTTAGGATAGTACCGGCAATGATTGCCTCATAATCTTCCTGGAGCTGATGAAGTGGGTGGAACTCTTTACCTTGGTAAGTAGGTGAAGAAACCAAGACCGTGGGAAGGTAATGTCCCCGGCTCACAGAACTAATCCTGGGTGTTGCCAGAACTCAATCCAAAGCTTTCAGACATCAAAGCCGGTGGGTGCTCCTAACCAGGACCCTACAGAGTGAAACCTATTTTATCTGACAGCCCTTTCCATCCAACTGTCACATGCCAGGAAATGGGATGTGGCAAGAAAAAAAAAAAAAAAAAAGGACTGAACACCTAAAGGGACAAGAAACCAAAAACTCAAAACCTACTGTCTATATGGTATGAACTACAACAGAACTAAGCCTTCTTACTCCCAGCCTGGAGGCCAACAGAAATCACCATCACAATGAACAACTGTGTATTAGGCAGTTTGAAAGCAAATCAGAAGTTCAAGGAGAAACAAAGTATTATGTTCTTACTGTTTACAGATCATTCATACCACTTTCCCCTTACAATCCTTAAAAAAAAAAAAAGCCCCTGGCTAGGTGGTTCAATTGATGGGAGAGTCATCCATCATCCCGTACACCAAAAGCTTGCAGGTTCAATCCCAGTCAGGGCACATTCCTAAACCCGGGATTGAATCCTAAACTGATCTGAATGCAGGTGGGAGGCAGCCAATTGATGTTTCTCTTTCACATTAACATTTCTTTCACATCAATGTTTCTCTCTCTCTCTCTCTCTCTCTCTCTCTCTCTCTCTCAAAATCAATAAAAATGTATCCTCAGGTGAGGATTAGAAAGAAAAAAAAAACTCAAAAATTTTTAAGCAGAGAAAATCCAAGTCCTTCTTTGAAAGAATCAAAATGAACAGGGCAGTTCCTCTCTGTTATTAATCTATCAACTTTGGTTTCATGTTGCATTATGACAATCCTTTCAGCTGTCTATCACTTTAAGTTGATAGTTCCCAATAACTTTCAGATCTGATAAAAGATATCCAAGACCATGGCCTACATGCTGTTTATTATTATTTTCCTTCTTTCTATTGTAAAAGAAATCATAAATAACAAATATGAGACAGAGCGAGGAGAGTGAGGAGGCTGAGTCTGGCTCCAGCTCTCACAGCCATTGCAGTGCACTGAGCTCCACAGAGACCGCCCAGGCAAGTGCGAGCCGGGTACTGGTCAACTCTGTGCCCACTGAGTAAAAGTCACTAAACATGGCCAACGGAGGTGCTAAAAAACCAAGAGGCAAAATGTCATCGTTTGCTTTCTTTGTGCAAACTTGCGGGAAGGAGCACAAAAAACAGCACCCAGATGCTTTCGTCAACCTTTGAGAGTCTTCAGAAGTGCTCAGAGACGTGGAAGACCGTGTCTGCTAAGACAGAGGAAAATGTGAAGGCAACATAGCAAAGGAGGACAAGGCCTGTTATGAAGCAAATGAAAATGTACATTCCCTCAAGGAGAAACAAAAAGAAGTTCAAGGATCCCCCAATGTCATCAAGGCCTCCTTTGGCCTTTTTCTTGTTTTGTGCTGAGGATCGCCCAAAAATCAAAGGAGAGCATCCCGGCCTGTCCATTGGTGATGCTGCCAAGAAGCTGGGAGAGATGAGGAATCCCACCGCTGCAGGTAACAAGCAGCCCGGCGAAAAGAAGCCCGCTAAGATGAAGGAGAAATACGGAAAAGAGACTGCTGCATGGCGAGTTAAAGGAGAGCCTGATGCAGCAAAAAGAGAGTCATCAAGGCTGAAAAAAAGCAAGAAAAAGAAGGATGAGGAGGAGGAGGAAGGTGAAGATGAAGAAGATGATGACCAAGACTAAGGTGGCTCTGGTGCAGTTTTTTTCTTGTCTATAAAGCATTTAACCACCCCCCTGCCCCCCCCCCCCATACTCATTCACTCCTTTTAAAGAAAAAAAAACAAAACGGACATGTAAGGTTGTGTAAGATTTGTTTTTAAACTGTACAGTATCTTTTCTTGTATAGTTAGCACACGACCAAATGTGTCTTCAGATAGCCCTGTCCTGGCGATATTTTCAATAGGCATTAACCTTGCCTGATATGGGGGTTGTAAATTGGCATGGAAATTTAAACCAGGTTCTGTACTGTTGCCCAGACAAATTAATTATATATGGGGATGGTAGTTCTTTCACCTTCAGTTTTCTCTGATACAACTTCTATGAAATAATTGTTGTTCTGTTAACTGAATACCAGAGTCTGTAGGTGAAAAAAAATTACAGCTGTTTTGCCAACATTCTGAATGCTACTGATTAAGTACAATTGAAATAAAAAATATCAGCTTACTCCTTCAAAATATATCCATAGGCTAAAAATGAGACAGAGCACTTCAAACTGAAAAGTCAATATTTACAAGACATTGGAGAAAATTTTATAGGATAATGTTTAAAGGATCCATATTAAAAATCTTTTATACCTTATAAAACACAACATGTAGCTTAGAAATCTGTACCAGAAACAGATTATTAAGGCATTTTACTTATAAGATTGGGGTATTACCAGATTTTTTTAAGTAACCAATAACACTAAACATCTTACTGTGCACTTTATATGTAAAAGACACCATTTTAGATTCCAAAAATGGCCACTTAATCACAATCGTACTTAAACATACAGAAAATCAAATGTCTTCTCTTTTGTCACTTATCCTCAATAAATAACAGTAAAGCTTAAAATCTAACTATGGCACATCAATCACACATTTTGGTTTCTGAGTAAGAGTACTAAATGCTTTATATACAAAACTCAAATGTGTCTTCTTTTTTTTTTTCCATAGAAAACTTGGAACATAGTTTTTGTGTTATTTTAAAGTTCACTGTTAAGAGGCAAATGGTTACTTAAAATGCTGTTCAAGGTTTTTGAACCATACCTTTTGGTTCTGTGTGTTTAAACAAAACTCTGTATGAATGTTATTCTAGAGCAGATACTTAGTTGAGAAAAGAAAGAAAACAGATCTGTAAGGACATGCATTGGAATGTGCATGTTTGGCTGGAAAGCTCACAATCAGGTACAAACTTCAGCACAATAAAGGCTGGGAAGTTAATTAAGTCAACCTAACACAGCACCAATAACAAACGTTTTTGTTTGCTGTATTTTCATCATGAAATTGTGGATAGGAGAGAAAATTCATACAATACATTTGTTTGGTTCTTGGTGCCGACTTCATTTTTCATAGCTCAATCATAAATTACTGAATTTCAGAGCTTTGTGAAGGAAGCCTAAGAACCTCCTGGCAACTAGCAACCAGAACTACCTCTATCGGATCCAAACCATTTTCATTTCCTTTTTGTGAATAATCTTATTACAGGAATCCAAGCACTTCTGAGATGTCTGGAGGCGGGGGGGGGGGGGGGGGGGGGGGGGGAGGGGGGGGAGAGACAGAAAGGGAGACAGAGGCAAACAGATGGATGGACCAATGTCCATGGCAATGGCAGCCGCCAGCCAGCGACACACACAGTATGTCAACCTTTGAAAGTCCCCTCCCATGAGCTCTAAAACCCAAACGGGGCACAGACCCAAAGCCCACACACTAGCTGTGGGTCACACATCTGGGTGCAGAGGAAAGTTTGCACTAGGTAGAAGCTTGCAGACAAAGAAAAGGCTGGGCTACCCCATCCCATGAGCATAACGCTTAAGCTGTAAAGAGACTGAGCTAGTTAGATGAAACCTGCCTAGGACTCTGTTAAAAAGGTCACTGAATCGCTTACCTAAAACAATCACAGAGATAAGAGATTTATATTCCTTTATTTTACTTTTCCCATCACCAAATTCCTTTGCTGTTATTTTTTTAACTTTCCAGGAGGGTTGCAATTCATGCTTAAAAACAAAACTATCTTTCTTTTATTTAGATTGGGTCTTTACATCATCCGAATATAAAAAGCAGTAAATCCTTTAGAAGAAACAGGAACACTGAAAAAATGGCAAGAATTGCCAGGATGCCCTCACTGGTTTGGTTTGGCTCAGTGGCTAGAGCACGGCCTGCGGACTGAAGGGTCCCAGGTTCAATTCCGGTCAAGGGCGTGTACCTTGGTTGCAGGCACATCCCCAGGAGGGAGTGTGCAGGTGGCAGCTGAATCGATGTTTCTAACTCTTTATCCCTCTCCCTTCCTCTCTGTAAAAAAAATCAATAAAATGTATTTAAAAAAAAAAAAAGAATTACTAGGAGTTCTAGGACAGCTATCCTTTATGTAAGTGCCCTGCAAACATGACTAAAGAGCATTTGCCGCCAATAGGGATAGGGTTTACACCCCTTTGGGAGGGCATGTGTGTTTCAAGGGTACAGACTGGTCAAGGGGGAAGCCAGTGGCATGGGATTCAGAAACCAGTTCTGTGGTTAGTTCAGACTATTGGGCTAACTTTATAAAACATAACTGCTCCTTCTTTGGCTAATGCTTGTGAGTGCTTTCCTGGCTGCCCCAGGACTGCTGGGCTAATCCTGTTCCTCGTCACCCTACACGGGTTCCTAATGGCAACCCCTGCCCAGAGTGGCTGAAGACCATGGCGGCAGCACCAAACACGTCCTGAGGAAGTGTGTGGGTGCAGGAGTGGCAGAAGCCACAGCACCTTCAGGAGAGCAGACCGCTGCTGTTCCTCTGCTGAAATTCACAGGAAGAACAGTGGTTCAGAGGGGCTGCCCATTCCACGTCCCCCACCCACTCACACTCCTTCCTTCTCACCTGTTCCCTCACACATCCACACACCCTCATGCACACTCACACTCAATGCACATTCACACTCACTCACATAAGTTATAAGGATAACCAAGCCAGCGCAAGAGAGAAAAGGGTGCTTGCATTCCCAGTGGAAGGTATTTGATCTTCTATGAAACAATAAGCTTTCAGGTTATTATCGTATATTATTATGATGAATATTTTATACAGACATTTTAGATCTTTTCCTGATGTGGGTCTCTCTGTAAGTATAATGACCAGGCCAAAGGGTAAAAATAGTGTTGTGCTTCTTTTTAAAAAAAACATGATTTTATTGATTTCACAGAGGAAGAGAGTGGGAGAGAGAGACAGAAACATCAATAATGAGAAAAATCATTGATCAGCTGCCTCCCGCACCTGCAGCCTACAACCTGGATATGTGCCCTTAATTGGAATCAAACCTGGGGCTCTTCAGTCCACAGGCCAATGCTCTGTCCACGGAGCCAAACCAGCTAGGGCTGACATGCCTTCTTTATTATATTTTAGCAGGGACTGTTTCTGGGCTATTTTATTCAATTAATCCATCTTGTTGCTTTTAGGCTGTTGTCTTACTGGGTTTGATTTGTCTCCCCACCCCACCCCCACTCCCAGCCCCTTTTTCCTTCCTGTTCCCTTTCAGCATACTGTTTTGATAACTGTGGTCCTTTAGTATGTTTCAATATCTTTTAGGGCCAGTTCCACCTCAGTTCTTTCTTCTGAATTTTTTCCCTTATTCTTGCTTTTTCTATTCTGTGGGATCCCTTAACACAACCTACTTGGTTCAGGGCCCACTCAGTGTCCGGTTTCTGAAGAAAGCCACACACTAAAATGAAGAGAGACTGGAAAAGAGTTAATTTGGAAAAATGGGGGGGCAGGCGGGAGTCAACCTCGAGTGGGAAGATTACAACTGGGCTCTGGCCTTGCTATCCTTTTTATTGAAGCTATGGGATCCACCCATTACCCTTAAGCAGCTTTGGGAAACACCCATAGCCCTTAGGCAGGTAATAAGCAGATTATCATATCAGTAAGGATTTACATGATTACAAGATGGGGAAAGTTGCCTCAGGTACCCTTGTCTCAATTAGATAGGGAATAGTTGGCTCTGACCTTTCAGAGCTTCAAGGTTGACCAGCCTTTTACATCTTTCTATTAGTGAGACAATGATTGGTTTCAGGCACTATTCCTCCACATGCGTGTTAGAATTGTCTTGAATTTAGCAGAAAGGACTCGTATTATTTATATTTTATAGTGGCAGCAAAAAAATCTAGTGCCGGCCTTGACAGGGACACTTATGACTATACATAATTTTTATTTATTTATTATATTTGTAAATTATACTTACATTGAAATTTTAAAAAATATGTTACAATACTATTTTGCCGTTCTATGACAATTTTTGTTGCTCCAAATAGACGACATTTTTAATCAAGAACCCACCCAACCCCCCTTTCCCGGTCAATGGTGTCCAGCTTTACCAATGTTAAAATCTGGTCACCTTACCCATAGCACATGTGTGTGAGCCAGACTAGCCTGATCAGATAGGGTCCTCAGAGCAAGAGAGGAGCTTATGAACAGCCCCAAAATTAGCCCCAAAGTCAGATTTCTAAGCCTGAGGAGAGGATCAAATCCACCCTAGGACGGGCTCCAATAATAGGCTTAGGGAGTTCCGCCCTAAGGAGGAGCTGGGCTGACTACATATAAAAGGGCTCACATAGTGCGGTCAACACTATCTCCTGTCTCATTCTGGCCTCTCCTTCCTCAGAGAGCAGCTCTTCCAGATTGCAACCTGCAAGGCCTGCTGGACCCAGACTCTACTGAGAACAGAACTGAGAGGATTTCAGCCTCTTGGAAGATGGTCAGAACTACCATGGCTCCTTGGGCCCAGGTGAAAAAGGCCGAGCCCAACCCAGATGAGTACATCAGAGGCATCACCAGCCGACAGCCCCCCACAGATGGAAAAGGAAAAGAGCCCAACAAAAGTAAGTGCCGCTCATCCAACCCCAAGGGGCCTCTTGTGGGCACCCCAAGAGGGGCCGGGCTGATCCCCCGCCTTTCTCCTTGACCTTTGTTGTTTGTTTGGCCAGGTGTCGCAGGGACCACGAAAACCAAGATTGAGCTTCAGCCATACCACTCCACCGCCACCCAGAGGGAGGAGCCCACCCACGTCGAAGACCCCTGGGACCTGCCCGAGCTTCAGCCTGAGGGGACCAAGTGGTCAGAGAGAGACACCAAAGGGAAGATTCTGTCCATCCTGAAAGGGGTCGGGAGGCTCCTTCTGCTCCTGGGCTTCCTCTACCTGTTCGTGTGCTCCTTGGATGTTCTCAGCAGTGCCTTCCAGCTGGTTGGAGGGAAAATGGCTGGGACGTTCTTCAGCAACAACTCCATCATGTCCAACCCCCTGGCGGGACTGATGATCGGGGTGCTGGTGACTGCCTTGGTGCAGAGCTCCAGCACCTCCACCTCCATCCTTGTCAGCATGGTGGCCTCCTCACTGCTGTCGGTGCGGACTGCCATCCCCTTCGTCATGGGAGCCAACATCGGGACCTCGATCACCAACACCCTGGTGGCGCTCATGCAGGTCGGAGACCGGGATGTGTTCAGAAGGGCTTTTGCAGGGGCCACCATCCACGACTTCTTCAACTGGCTCTCCGTGCTGGTGCTCCTGCCCGTGGAGGTCTCCACCCACTACCTGGAGGCCCTGACCAACCTGATAGTGGACTCCTTCAACTTCCAAAGTGGAGAAGATGCCCCGGAACTGCTGAAGGTTATCACGAAACCCCTCACAAAGCTAATTATCCAGCTGGATAAGAAGGTTATCAACCAGGTTGCCGTGAACGACCCAGCAGCTAAGAACAAGAGTCTGATCAAGATTTGGTGCAAAACGTTGACCCGCGTGACCCAGATGAATGTCACCGTCCCCTCGATCCAGAACTGCACCTCGCCCGACCTCTGTTGGACAGACGGTTTTCACACCTGGACCATCAAGAACGTGACCAGCCAGGAGAATATCGCCCAGTGCCAGCACCTCTTTGTGAATGCCAACCTCCTAGATGTGGTTGTTGGCATCCTCCTTCTGATCACCTCCCTGGCGGTGCTCTGTGGCTGTCTGCTCATGATCGTCAAGCTCCTGTCCTCTGTGCTTAAGGGGCAAGTAGCTGTTGTCATCAAGAAGACCATCAACACGGATTTCCCTTTCCCCTTTTCCTGGCTGACTGGCTACCTGGCTATCCTAGTGGGGGCAGGCATGACCTTCGTCGTGCAGAGCAGCTCGGTGTTCACGTCTACTCTGACCCCACTGATTGCTGTGGGTGTGATCAGTATTGAGAGGGCGTACCCACTCACGCTGGGGGCCAACATCGGCACCACCACCACCGCTATCATGGCCGCCTTGGCCAGTCCAGGCAAGACCTTGAAGAGCTCGCTCCAGATCGCCCTGTGCCACTTTTTCTTCAACATCACGGGGATCCTTCTGTGGTACCCAATCCCGTTCAGCCGCCTGCCCATCCGCCTGGCCAAGGGACTGGGCGACATCTCAGCCAAGTACCGCTGGTTTGCCGTCTTCTACCTGGTCACCTTGTTCTTCCTGTTCCCGCTGTCCGTGTTCGGCCTCTCGCTGGCTGGCTGGCCGGCGCTGGTGGGGATAGGAGTGCCCAGCATCCTCGTGATCCTTCTAGTGCTGCTGCTCAAGCTCCTGCAGGCCCACTGCCCCCGCGTCCTGCCCGAGGTGTTCCAGACCTGGAGCTTCCTGCCCCTGTGCCTGCGCTCGCTGAAGCCCTGGGACGCTGCCATCTCCCTGGCCACCGGCTGTTGCATGAGGAACTGCTGCTGCTGCCGCTGCAGCAAGTGCTGCCAGGAGCCGGAGGAGGAGGAGGAGGAGGAGGAGGACACCCAGATCAAGTTCCCCGAGTCCTTTGGTACCATCTCCGTGGTCGTGGAGGCCCCAGAAGCCCCAGAAGGTGTCACCAAGTCTAAGGTGAACAGATTGTAACATTGGTAAATCCGGACACCATTGATGGGGGTGGAGGGTGTTCTTGATTGAAAATTTGGTCTATGTGGAGCAACAGAAATTGTCATAGAACGCAAAAATAGTATTGTAACATATTTTTTTAAATGTCAACATAAGTACTGTTTACAAATATAAATAAAAATTATGTATAGTATTATTTTATTGTTTTGCATTCGTTGTTTAAAAGGTCATGAAGTGTTTCACAAGAATTTGTAAAATTATATTTCACATATAAAATGGTTTTCAATGTCTCAACACTTAATTGTGATTTCTCTGATGTCCACACTTTATTAACTGTAGGAGAAAAAAAAACGCTTTCAGTCTCAGCATTAGTTCCTGGTAAGGACAGTGCATATTCCTCATTTCTAATAACTGATCAACAATATGAACTTTGATAATCAGTTCTCAACAATTATTTGTCATTATTAAAGTTTAACATAAAATTAACAAAAATAATATAAAACTCATATCTTGTCTAAATAGCCACATGGCAGCCGAAAACCCTATATTCCCTTCCCATCCTCCTGCAGTTCCCTAGCTTTGTGTGCATTCTTTCCAAAAATAGGGACTTTTTTAAAACTCTGCGAGACACGGGACAAATTGTTAAAAATCGGGACTGTCCCCCCAAGAGCCAGACGTCTTGTCACCTTACCCAAGTCCCAAGAGGACACCCTGAACACAAACACCACCTCCAGCCTCACTGCCTTGTAGGGGCTGCCCTGAGGCAGGAGGAGGGCCCCCAAGTCTCCCTTGCTCCCTCCTAGGTTCTGCAAGGCCATTCTCCACTTTGCTGAGAAATGGCATCAACATCAGCTCTGATTCTGGTTCCCCTTTGCGCATGTGTCAGCCTGCCTGGTCGCTCTGGCTATGCCCTGCTCCCTGGGGCTCCCACTCCCAGGAAGGTGCAGAAAGAATTAGACAATGACACCTGGCTAGATAACAGATCCCCTCCAACCACCCACCCACCCACTCCTGTACACAAAGGAGCTGCCCAATGGGACGTATTCTCAGAGGTAACTACAATATCTTCTGAAGTCCCAAGGGAGGAATTTATGGAAGGTTCTCAAAGATGCCCACACATATGCTTTTCTCATTGTGATAAAATTCTCCTTCACCAAAGCCTGGCTACAAGCAACCCAGAGCAGCTGCCTCCCAGGTGTCCTCTCCCCAGAGCAGGCCAGTTCAGGGCAAGAGGCCTTGGAGGACACAGCCATGGGCCTTGCTCTCTTCCCAAGGCCCCCTCACCTGGGCAGGTCTGGCGAGTCAAAGCATTTTATCTGCTGAGTCTTTGAGTTTGACCCACCTGTTGCCTCTTGAGATCAGGTGTCAGCAGGGTCTGTGTGTGTCTGTAGGTCCAAGGGGTGTGCTCCTTCTTGCCCCACATGCCCTCTGTGCCTACTAGAGCTCCAGCTGTATTTACCCCTTTGCCCTCCACACTCCTCACCTCTAGTTCTCCCTGAAGAGGAAGCTTCAGCCGGGTCCGGGGAGAGGGAGCTATGCCACAGCACTTCCATCATGACAGGCCGGGACACCACACCAAGCACCCCCCCACACACACCAGCCTTTCCCTGTGTAGATACCAATTCCCTAACGAACAGCCATTTCTACGCCATATTGATAGCCGTGCACCTGTACAGCACTTTTAAAGTTATGTAGTAATAGTAGCGGGACTTGTTTGGGGCTCTCATTTGGAAATGTCAAGGAAAACAAGACTCTCTGTATTTTGTAATGCTGGCTTTTCAACAAGCCTGTTATCCCTGCCCGTGCCTCCCTGGAAATACGAAAGCTAAGCCCGAGCAGGGCTGCGGCCCTCTTTGCACTCTAAGATCCTTGTACCTTGATTATATTTTTTTAACTGGTCGTGGGAAGAGAAAAATAAAGATGATCAAACCCTCCCCCACCACCGAAAAAAAAAGATACCCAAGTCGATGTTTCCCGTAAAGCACAGAAAGTGCTCATTCCTATAAAAACACGATTAAATTTACCAAATAAGCAGCACTGCATGGACTGATGCTACTTCTGAAATAATAAATTTGTCTAACTTTTAAAAATTCCAGAGGGGCACGGGGGAACAAAAGCCACATGATTTTTTTTTTTTTTTTTCTATAACTACATTGGAAGAATAATGCAAATACCGGGCTCAATTAAAATAAGCTCCAGTTCTGATTTGAAACACCAAAAATAAAGGGAGAAGTGCAGGCGTATTTTCATGTGTACGTACAGTAAACTCATTATTTTAATAAAGACATCAGTATATCCCCCTAAGGATCAATTCAATGCAGGACTCAGAGGCCAGCAGGTTGAACACCAGCCAACCAGCCCCTCTCCTCACCCAGTCAAGCCAGCCATGCCCACTGATGGCATCTGCGAAGGAGGACACCTGGGTAGAACTTACTCACCATGGACGAGGACGGACACAGAGAGCAGGGTAAGCTCCTCGGTGTGCCACCTCAGGCAGTGCCACAGTCAGGGCAGGAAGGTGCAGTGTTTTCACCAGATCTCCACCCTTGGAGTCTATGATTCTGACTTCTCCAATTGTATGTCAAAATATTGTAAATCAGCCTAGTAAAATCTTTCTAGGAATCAATAAAACATAAGCCCACCGAGAGGAAGGTAGCAGGTTAGCTCATGCAGATCAGTGTGCCCACATATGCGGTGTCCAAGAAAGGGAGAGCAGGCCAACCAGGGCATGTGGAAAAGCAGCATGCAGTTCAGGGAGGCCAGGGTAGCTATTAACTCCCCAAACTGCAAAGGTAGGAATGGCCTCCAAAGTGGAAAATCGGGGAAAGAAAGCCAAGGTGACTATTGACCTGTTTTTCCCAGAAGGGGCTCTGGAATTCATTTTCAATGCTCCGTGCTTGACTTGAAATGCCTCTGAACACTTAGCTTAAAATATTAATATAGCATGTAGACACGGTGATCTCTATTCTATATCTCTGAACACAAATTAGGAAAATTGATTTTATAAGCCAACAGCAAAACCTGTATCTCAGATATTAATATTACCGTGAGGCTCAACCATTAACTTCTAAACTCCTTGAAAGCAGACTACACTTAAGCGTTGAGGGTAAGGGGATCCCGTCACTAATTTTGACAAGGCAACTTGTGTGTCTTTTGTAATAACTGCTAACTTTTTTGTGGAGTGTAGTCTTTTCCATGTGAAATGAAAAGGATCCTGAACTCCCGCCAGACGAATTAAGATGATTTCCAAAATGCCCCAACAGGAACTTTCTATGATAAACAACCCATCACCTATACATCTCAAATTAGAAAATTAGAAAGAAAACATGCTGTTTTGGTGTCAAAATAAGAGATTACAAAAGCCTGCCCATCCTGCACACCCAACCACCCACCCACTCCACACACACACACACACACACACACACACACTCTTCAATCCCATCTGCTTTCTTTAGCCCCTTCTAGAATAAACACTGGTCCAGGTGCAGAGACTCAATTCACAAGGAATGCAGAGAACATAAAAATGACGGTAGGGTTGGCTGCTGGTAATCCCCGAGGCTGCTTACCATTGGAAGTAGTGCTGGAGGCCACGGCTTTCTCGCTGACATCTGTTCGAGTGGAGCATTTTACTACGGAATTCTCCACTTTCTTCTTCTCAGTGGTCAGGGAGCTGTGGGACTGGGCCTCCATGGTGCCTTCTCATTACTTCAGCTCTCCGGTACCAGGAACACCTGAATGACACAACAGCGTCATCAGCTTCAAATACGAGGGGGGAAACCACTCGCTCAGAAGCCCACTTTGCCCGTCTCCGAAGGAGGTGCCTACCGTGTTAGCAAGTTCAAAATATGGATGAGCCTTCCCTACGTGTTCTCTTGCAAAAAAATTCATCAAAGTTTTATGAACAAGCCAGTCGTATTGTCTGCACATGCAAAAAGGAGAACAGAGGGCAATGTCCATAATGTGGGACTTTTCCCCAAATTCCTACTGGGCATTTGTTATTAAATGATCAAAATATCTCCATTTACAGCTGTGTTTATAGTGTGAAACCCAAGTGTCACATTACTCTTTTAAGCCGCA
The DNA here is from genome assembly GCF_964339955.1 of Pipistrellus hanaki. Classification (NCBI taxonomy): domain Eukaryota; kingdom Metazoa; phylum Chordata; class Mammalia; order Chiroptera; family Vespertilionidae; genus Pipistrellus; species Pipistrellus hanaki. The sequence continues at coordinate 12,207,632 of NC_140512.1, read as the reverse complement.
TCTACAAATGTCTCTTCAGGTGGCCAACTTTTATAAGAAGGGGCATTAGGACAGCTTTCCAAGCAGGGGAAGGCTTTTAACTAATGAGATGTGTTTAAAGACAGTGCAGCAATTTCTCAAATCCAAGCCCTACTCAATGTTTTGAATCAGAGGATAATTCGGGTCAAGAAGCCAGTGATTTTTGCTTCCTCTCACTGAGATGTTTAAATTGCAATATGCTTCTTGATCCCAATTTGTTAGGTAAACCATATTCTTTAAGCTTTCTTAAAACATAAGACCATTACAATTCATTTTAGTTCTTTATATTTTTAAAACCAACAAAGGTAATAGAACAATATCGCTCTCGATCCCACAGAAAGTCAAAAGACTGCCAACAGAAAAGACTGGAACCACTTAAGAAATATTAAAACTCAGCTAAAGGCAAGCTCAGTTAGTTGGCCTTTCACTGGCTTCATTCATGTGATAAATCGCCCTAACTCATCATTCATCAACTTTCACTCAATTTGGTGTCATGTTCTTTCTTTTTTTCTTTTTTTCTTGCCCCTGAGCCATGAAATACAAGAATACAGGAAAAGATGACAACATTCTCTAGAATGTTTTCTTCCAGCTATCTAGATTGTAACTCTCATGGTGGGCATTTCTTCAGTTGAGTCACTTGCTTATTTTCTACATTTAGCAAAAATGATCAGCCAAAATGATTAGTGAAATAAAATAAGCAACTGCCTAACCAAGGAAAAGAGTCAAAACAGCAGATGATATATGTAAGTTATCCTGAACTCAGATTTGCAAGGGAACTGCACATTCTTTATTGCACAAGAAATCTGGAATTCAAGGAACTAGAACACTTTTAAGATTCAGAGCCTCATACCAGCTTTTCCACTAACTTCCACTTCTTTTCCTTCATTACCCAATGTCATTCATTGTAAAACACACAAGATATTCAAGAATAACTTTTCTGGAATAAAAAAAAAAAAAAGTACAAAGTGAAATTTACATGACAACTGTAAGAACCACTGCAAATTCAGAAACAGCCCTCAGAAAACCCCATCAAAGTACAACAGTGTGAAGGAGCTCAGAACGGCCTTTCCCAGGACTGCCACTTTGCACAAGTCCAGGGTGAGGCCTCCTTACTGGCTACTGGAATGGAGTTGTTCAGTGCCTGGTTTCCCATCTGTCACATGACAGGATCACAGAGTAGGACTTAGCCTTGCGGGTGGAGGTGCAGTCCTCTTTAAGAATATGTTAAAAGTTATGGATCCTTGCCCTGCCTGGTTTGGCTCAGTGGATAGAGCCTCAGCCTGCAGACTCAAGGGTCCCAGATTCGATTCCGGTCAAGGGCATGCACCTTGGTTGCGGGCACATACCCAGTAGGGGGTGTGCATGAGGTGGCTGATAGATGTTTCTCTCTCATGGATGTTTCTAACTATCCCTCTCCCTTCCTCTCTGTAAAAAAATAAATAAATAAAAATAAATCAATAAATCAATAATATATATATATTTTAAGTCATGGATCCTCTCCCTAGAAGAATATTCTTAAACACGAAAGTGTACACTTAATTTCCCAGGGAACACGGACCCTCCCGACTTTTCCATGAATCCAGATAAAGATCCCGGAAGGAGAAATTCTTGATGGCCCCCTCTAGCTCTAACAAATTCTTTAATTTCATAACACTCCTCCAAAATTGATTTAAACATCATCTTTAAAGTATCCCACAAGAACAATTCAACCCCAGCCACAGCACTGTTTCTCAGAGTGGTACAAGAGCCACTGGAACCTGCCCTCTGCAATGCTTATGAAACATTCAGACTGCCAGGTCCAATCCCTTAGACCTGGGAGGGTGGCACCAGGGAGCCTGCATTTTAACCAGCACTGGTGATGATCAGGCTCACTCAAGCTTGTAGACAACAAACTGCTCTACAGACTTTTGTTCACTGCTTACGTACTCGGTGCAATAGGTCCCAATTGAAGTCCTGGCTGACTGCATAAGCTAAATAGTCAATGAACTGCACCCCAACTGAATGCCGCCATCCTCCTTGAGTCTAGGCCAACACCCATCACAATGAACTCTTCTCCTGGAATTTTTGCTGAAAATCCATCCCGCCTCCAGACAGTAAGCTCCATGAGGACAGAAAGCCTTGGCCATCTTTCCAGCCCCGCAGACCCATAAGAAAGTGTACTGAGTGGATACAGGATCTAGTGAGGACCCCATGGCACAGATGGTTCCTAAGTCCCGAGCTGATGTCTTAAATCTCAAACGCCACTGGTTTACTATATGTCTTTAATCCACTGTTTCTTTGAAAACTGGTAGTGACGCAAAAGCTAAACATGTTAACAGGAATATTTAATTAGTCAAAACACTCCATTCTCAATCATTTTGGATAAGCAGGCCATTTACTACAATTTTCCCCCCTCGAAACACAGTTTTATTGGTTGAATATGAATGGAGTTTACTCAATTCAAACTTGCAAACAGAAACAAGCCAATGGGCCAGAAAAACCCTCCAAGAGATGGGATTCCTGGTAAGACATCAGCCTCTGCCTTAGAGGACAGAGCTAATTAACAGCAGTGAGGAGACAATCACTTTAGATCCTTGACAAACTTGGTTTTTGGAGTTGTTGGGTTTTACCCCAAGCAAAGGACTTCATTTTAACAAAGTAATAAACCCTCCAAATACTCATCACTGCACAGAGGGACTCCGGGGAGAAGAGGTAGAGCCCCAGGCACTGACTGAAATCACACTAATTAATGGTCCCCCCAGAATACCCATTCCTACCTTCCACCCCTCCTCTGAAATAGATTTTTTTTAAAAAACAGGCCCTGTAGTCACTCAAGAGTTGACCTTCTTTTCCTATTTTGACGACTTAATTTTTGGATCTCATTAGTAAGTAACTAATTATTTAAAAGTGTGGCTTGTGTTTGAAACAGGGGCTATAAAAATGGCAACTTGCCAAGGCAGACAGCTGCTTCCTGTATGTCCCTATAAATTATATCAGTTTATTTTACTGATAAAAACCACAACTTTGTCCCTGTCAGTTACAAAGGAGAAAGTTTTAACATACTAGACTCTGACACCGCATCAACACTCTGCGCCAAGACGTGGTGAGCAGAAAAGAGAATCTGCTTCTAGCTGCAGTGGTGGGTTTTTTGGTGTGTTTTGTTTTGGGTTTTTTTTCCATAGAATTATTAGCCAAGTTGAGAAACTAAGTCCTGAGCTGATACACAAAAGCCTGAGGTATAGAAGTGGCCTGTAAAAATTCCTGATGGAATCCTAAAGCATATGTAATTGGGGAAATAGCCCAAAGTACTACTTTTAAAACCTGGAATTTCCTAAACAATAAAATACCATTTATTTAGAACATAATGATCAAGGAAAAACATTTCAGTTCTGCTTCACTTCAAAGATCTTCCTCTGAGGAAAATGCAACAGATTTTTAAACGTGAATGAAATGAGACCTTCTCCCAACCACGGTTCCTTTTCTCACAACTCCACACTGTTCTCCTCCAATCCCTTTCACCGCTGAAACATTACGTGCAAGGTTTGCTGGCATGCCTCTGGATAGTTTATGCTGATGAAGAAAAAGAAAGAAAGCTGTAGCTAATGGTTGAAACCCAGCAGTTCCACTATTATTAAAAAAAAAAAAAAAAAAAAAAAAAAAAGCCTGCAACCTAGGAAAACCGTGCTAATAGTGTATGCCTGCTAAAGCCTGCAGCCTCATAGGGAAATGGAGGGGCGAAGATTCTTTTTTCCTGAAAGCAGTCATGGCTTTTCCCCCACGCAATGCTCCCCGGACCTTTTGTAATTTCCTGAAGGCCTAAACCCTGGGCACAGTGAATTCCGGAGCCTGTTTTAAATCCCATCCTTCTCCTCGTAGCAACCTGCCTGCAGGTGGGTCTTGTCTAAGTTGTGAATCTGAACTTGCTTCGCCCTCCTGCACAAGAAGGCATCCAAAGCAACATTTTCCAAACTCGTGGATTCTTGTGGGCCCCTTTCACCCAGAAAGCCTAAGGAGGCCCTCTCTTTAGAGCTGCCACTAGGGAAAGAAAGAGGGGGGGGGGGGGAATGAACCCACACAGAAACTTTTGTGTGCGCATAGAAGTCCCCTGGGATCACGTCCTTTCTCAGGCTGCGGGGCTGGGGGTTTTGTCTGAGCGCGGGCTCCCTGCACGTGCGGTCCCTCCTGCGGTTCTAGAGACCGATCTTCACACCCTGGCACCGCCCCGCCGCGGCGGCCAGCCCTCCGGGTCTGAGTCGGGCGCCCGGCCGCACGGACCTGTGCTCCGCGCCCCGGTGTCCCCACTGCGTTCCCGGCGGCGGGGCGGCCCGGGCGGCAGCTCAGGCCCCGCGCCCGGCGCAGCGCGCACACGCCTGGCTCCCCTGAAGCTGCCGGGGATGGGGCCCCGGGCGCGGCCAGCCGGGTTCCCCTCTGCATTCCAGCAGCCGTCCCCTGACTGTGCAAACCAGAGCAGCACCATCGGACCCCCGCAGGGCCTCTGCAGCCCAAGAAGCCGCCCTTATCATTCCCATCGCCCCGGTTATCTGCTCGGCGGGAATATTCCAATCAGGGCCCGGCGGCGTGGCCAGCAGACAGTGATCCCAGGCAGCCCTGCTCCCGTTCGCACAGCTGTTTTGCCAGCGGAATACAGAGGTGCAGCTTTCCAGATCCTCTGCCATGCTCCCCCGGGTGTTGCAGGACAGTAAAACATTGGGATCGCTTGGAGTCTTCACTCACTAAACTTGTAACGCACCGTCCACTAACCTGGCTCCCAAACACTGTTTCTTCAGCTTTTCTAACAGATTCGGGTGTAGTGAATGGGTAAGGCACACGCACACACCTCCGTGCCTCTCCGAAGTCCAACCTTCATCATGAGGCTTTTAGTAGTAAATATGGAGAATGAAAAGAACCCAAATTCTGGAAAGTTGCAGAAATCTGCCTTTTCCCCTGGCCTGGCAGGTCTCTGCAGTGAATCCTGGGATCCAGGTCGAAGCTGGATTCCTTTACCCTGCTTAAGATTTTTAAGAGAAAGCACCAGGACTCAAACCACCATTTACAATGACGTTTGCACCGTATAAAATGACTTTCTAATCTAAGGGGAAATGAGACAGTGATTATAAATATGAGTGCATGCTTTGTGAACAGCAGACTACTTCATTTACGTCCCTAAGCCGGTTGGTTTATTTTTAAGTTGCTTAAATTTGGGCAAAATCTCTGTTTGAATTTTTTTTCTTCTTAATGTGTTTTTAAAGACTTAAAACAACTAGGTTAAAAGCCTGATTAATGGTAACCCGATCAGTTTCCGATAGGTTAAAACAACTACTGCCAATGAGGGATCAGAAAGAGGAGGCATTCCAGGAGGCAGAGCAGAGCTTTTAACAGCACAGTGATGGAGCCTGAAGTAAGAAATTGTTCTGTGCAACTTAGGGAACTGCTGCTCAAGTGGAATAAGGCCTTTGTTTGGAAGAAATTACACTTACTTCCACCTGCCTACATGCTTATAAGCTGAATGTATTGATGCTTTAAAAATCCAGAAGGCACCAGCCTATGAAAGGATTGGATAGGGGTTGGGGGGTGGCGGGGGCGCGCTCTCTGTATCCCTGAGGAATGACATTTCACTCGTACTTTATTACTACAGACTTGCTGCTACTTCAAGGTACTGCTCTTAAGAAATCCTTCAGGTAAAATTTCTGTTAGATAGTTATACCATCCTATATTATTAGAGCTCAGTTCTTAAAGACAACGTATCGTTTAGGGAGAGAAATTTCTAAACATAAGAAAGCACAAACCCAATGCTGATTGGAACTTTTGAGCAATTCTGAAAGTTTGAGCTTCGATGAACAAAATTTAGGGAGTTTAAAAATACTTCAGTGGATTTAATACAGTCATGCATGAGAGTTAACCTTTTATCGCTGTCTCATGTGGTTGATGGTTCCTTCTGCTCAAAGAAAATAATTTTTTAACTTAAAATCAATTAGGTAATGCATAACCCCTGTGACACACCAACAGTTCCTAAGATATCTAAGGTTCTGAGGCTTCTTCTCCCTTCCCTCTCTGCACTGCCTCTCTTTTCTGCAAGACATGGTAAGTTCTTAATGAGATTGTCACAAATGTGTAACTACAGTTATTTTTATGCACAAAGATTTTCCTTTATATTTGATTCCCCCCCCCCCCGCCCCCAATATTAAGTAAAGCCTAAAGCCTTGGTAGTCTAGAGAGTTTCCCAAATCTGCTGCATTTTGTTTTCCATCTTTCCCACATTTCTGAAGCTTTTGATATTTGATAAAGCAGTATTCGTGATCAATACCCAAATGGAATTCCTTGAAGGGGAAATAATTACCTGGCTAAGGATGAAGTAAATTTGGTTTTAAGTAAATTAACTACATCAAAACTCTTAAGAAACCCACATATTGAACTCCAACCACTGAAAAGCTTAGCTGATGTGAAGTAATTGCTATTACAATTGAAATCACAAGTGACATTTTGTGTGCCAGAGTTACTTTTCTGCTATATGGAATTAAAAAAGATTATCAGCTACTCTTTCTCTACTGCCAGGAATACTTTAGGAGAAACATTGATGGGAGTAGGGGTCTGTATGTAATAGTTGTTGCCATTTCTAAGTTTTGCTAACCTGTACACCACCAGCCCAGTGTACTCTTAGGCTTAGCAGGAAGCGCCATGCACAGCAGGTGCCATTAGGGGACGGGCAGTAACGTGGAGCAAGCTGGCACCCCCACTTTCTTAGGGTTTGCTGGAGACAATCCTGGACTCAGAAAATTAGATCTCTGTCAGTGATCAATCTAAAATCAGCTAAGCTCGTGAAATCACAGTGCAGAGCCACAAATCAAAAAAACCGCCATGAAGGATCAAAGGTCTCATTTCACTGAACTTTACAGGAATTAAAAGTTTTCACACATGTTCAGAAGGGGAAAAAAACTAAATTTAAAAATTATTCATATAACTTTTGGTTCCTAGAATCACGTGTGTCTTTTACAATCGAGCTTAAGGGGGTAGAGTGCATGTTCTATGGTTAATAATTTTACTTTTAAGCCATCACAGATATTAGACCATTCCTGCTGGGTGTTAAAGTCAACTGGAGATATCCCAAATGTATTAAGGTATTATTCTGTTAAGTACTATCCGCATACTTTACCATCCCAATATTTAAACTTGTGATTCTTGAACCTCAGTTGCCATTTAAAAAGCACATTTTTCAAAATTTAAGAATTTTAGATTAAGGCCCATTCAGTGAAAAATTACTTCCGGTCTACTAAGCCTATAAACTTTGCTTATTCAAAGACAGAATTCTTCAGTTATCTTTTCTTTCACCCCTCCCCCAGTCCTGCACAAAATGCCAGTGTAAACTATAGCAAACTGCACACCCTCCCAATGAAACACTTTGGCATGCAATCTCATTTGAACAGCCAGGGCTCAGACAGCAGATGTTGTCCTGCGGTGGTGTGGCCTGGTCCACACTTCTGGCCACTCCATTCAGCTTTCCATATATTTTAGTTCATTAAGGCTTCGTTCTTAAGCAGCTGGCTGAGGTTTCTTTACACATAGATAACTCTTTTTTTTCTCTCTCTTCTGTTTTTACAAATAACTCTCTTGAAACTAAATTATTCTTTTAAAAAAAAATCACAAAATGAAATCAATAATAAGGTTAACTGCCTCATTCCTTCACTACCGCAATTTCAAAGTCACCGTTCATCTAAATTGTGAGTTTCCCATCTATTTTTTTTTTTTTTTTGTAAAAATTAATAGTCTATCATGCAAAACACTCTGGAATATTGTTAGGAATTTTACGTAATCTTCAAGAAAAGTCAAAGTAGCTATGCTAAAAACTTTCACATGAAAATAAGAAATAAGATGTCACAGTACATTCTGAAGGTATTCCAATAAAATTACACTTATTTCCCATTATTTAATTTAATTTTGTGGCATCAAGATTACTCAAATATAGTCAAATGCTTATGTTTAAAACATTCTCTCTCTCTCTCTCTCTCTCACTCGCTCACTCACACACACACACACACACAGTGTCACCCCCTTCCTCCAAAAAAAGAAAAGAACCACTAGCTGTTTCAGGCCAGCAATCAATCCAATTTACTGCAGGTACAATTTATATGTACAGTCCATTCCATGACAAAACCACAGTGTGATGCCAACCGGGCCCCTTAAGAAAGTTTTCCCCTAAATCTCTGGAAAGGAGCTTTAAAAGAAAGCAAGGATTACAGTCAGCTAGAAGGTAGGGAGGGGACTTACCTCAAACCCAGCCAAGCGGAAATCAGAGCAGTAATTCTACAAGTCAACAGAGTACACTTTCAAAGCTATAATGGTGTGAAGAAGTGCTGGGCAGCATGGCCCGGAGGCAGCACTAATACACTGATGACTAATGGCTGGGCTGGGGCAGACAATGAATTTGGGGACTGAAAACTAACAGAACCCGGGCAGTACTTTGACAAATGGGCTTTCACAATTTCATTCATTGAATAACCTTTAAGCACAAAATTGGCTCCAGTTCTCCTGGGAATTACATGGCATGTTGTTGGACGATGATGTAAGTATTTCTTTTTTTTAATTATGACTCTTATGCAAAATGCAAAAGCACCGTTTAGGACACAACTATAGGTGCTGCAGATGAAGATGTGGAGCTCAATACAATATTACCTTTCAGGAGGTGCTGAAATGTTCCAACTCCACCTTTAACTATGTAATGGCTTGTTCATTCACTTTCTTTAGAGAGCCACAGATTTTTCTGGGGTGTTTTGTCTGGTGGAAATAGGCACACCCAGAACAAAAATAGTTTCACATGCAAAAATAATAATAATTATTAAAAGTGATTATGAGTAGCTTAAAAATGTGGCACTAAACTATGGTGCATTTATAATTTCAAGTGGAAAAAGTCTCATTTTAAGGGCCAGGAAAAGGAAAAGCGCCTTAAGACAATTACAGCACCATGTAACATTTACAATGAAATGCACTCACTAACATATTTAACATCTGATTTCTTTCAATCAGCTCCCCTCTCTCATCCGCGCACAGCAAGCCCTTCAATTAAAAAATAATAATTCCAGCAATTTTTAAAGAAAGGATGAAACATCTCGAGTGTCTCTAAATGAACAAACACCACTTACTCCAGACAGTATTGCCTTTAGCAGCTCCTAAAAACTTGAGAAACGGATCTTAAAACAGGAAGCTTAGCGAGCTCATAAAACTGTTGCTGGAGCCAGGAACACATAGCATATTTAATCTGCAAACTGTGAGAGTCTACAGTGATTTCAGCAAGATCTGAGGCATGCCCTTAAGGTTTTCTGGGATCTGGGATTAGGGGTTGATAAGAACCTCGGCTGCCCATGGACATGTTTTTCTTCTGCAGTTAAACACAAATGCAGAGAGACGTTTGACTGCTGCTTGGCGTTACTGCTCAAGTTATATAAAAGCATGCAGCTCCTTTTGCTGTCAATATATCAAAGTTTGAGAAAAAAAAAATCATCAAAGTGTGAAATTTCATTTAAAGTCTCCACCGGTCTACAGCTCTATTTCACAGGCCCATCAAATAAAAGTAAAGATGAAAAATACACTGAGAGTACTTGAAAAAGTTTGCAGCAGGGCCCCTGCCCTGTTGTTGGTTGTTTATTCTGTCTCCATCTCTTCGCTTTGAAACTTAGAACAAATCAATTTTCATCTAGGAAAAAAATGACAACATGAAGTGAAGGGCAGCGACTTCTCTGCTCGACTTTAATTAAAAGACAACCTGGAGGGGATCCTTTGCTTACCAAATGAAATACATACACACTGCCTCTCTATCACTTCGGCATTTTAATTGCCTCTCCTATATAAGTTGGCAGAAAATTTCTTGACTCTTCCAAAACAAATCAGATTGACTATAGACTCTGAATGCCAGCAAAACTAAAACCGCCTTCAAAGAATTCTTTAGCTCGGGGATTTACAACAATTGCATAAAGAAGAAAAGTCTGACTTTTAAGATAATCTACTATAGTCTAAAAGCATTAACATTCCATTACTAAGGTTTTTCTTGAGGATTTCATGACTCATTGATTCACTTCTCCTTCAAGACTGGTTTTTCCTAGCACATTACTGTCCAGATGGAGTGAGTGCACAGAACAATGATCATTATTAAATTGTTTCCTTTCATAAACTCCCGAACCCTAACTTCAAAAAGATGAGGGCAGGCCAATCTTAGAGGGTAGGATACCTTACACAGAAGGAAGGACCTCTCGCTGGTTAAGAAAACACAGAAGGCTGAAACCCTTACAACAGGCAGATGCTTAAGAAAACTGGCCTCGAAACAAAGGAAAGTTAAACTTTTAGGCGTGGGGATCAAACTGATAAATTAATGACTCTTTCATTCAAGAAGTAATGAAATAACTCAACAAAGTCATTTTTCATCAGTACTCCTTTTCTCATTTCTGTGTGTAGTTCTTTTGCAAACCAGACATACAATAAAATGTGTTTATACAGGGCTTAATCAAGAAATACAAACTCGTTAAAGGGACTGGGAATTGGTAGGTATCTGAGTGGGACCTACTATTAATAATAATATAACCTATACCTTTTAAAGTGTTTCATAAGACACCTCTCACATTCATTCAACTCATTATGGCATCTTAAACCAAAGCTTCCCTAGGCTGACTTTAAGAATTATATGCCCTGAAAGGATACTCCCTTAGGCAGGGAGTTTTTAATTAAATAGCTTTTAGTATAATATAAATTCTCTTCTCTTTATACGTATGCTGTTACAACTAATTTACATATTATTTCATGTTTGTTTTAGGTCTGACTATAGTCCAAGGGGCCAAAGTGTTTGCATACCAGGTTGTTAAGACCAATATTTCCTAACATAAACAAATTATTTCCATACTTCACACAGTTTACACGAAGACCGATCACTACTGCCTTACATCCCCACAACTGAAATACTGTTATGCCTTAGGAAAAAAAAAAAAAAGAGAGATTTTTAGGTTATTTCACTACTTTAAAACATAGCATTTTCCTCTTTCAAAATAATCTTGACACATGTAATTAAGAAACTGTCAGACTATTATTAATTTTTAATTTAAAACCTAAATGAAATAATTACAGGAATCAATCAATAAGGCACCTATTCAAATTACAGAGCAATTACATAAATACTCAAAATTAATACTTTCGGCCAATTCTTGACAATTTCAGTCTATAATATGCTAAGACATCAAACAACACAATAAGCACAACATGGGAAGGATGAATAGTTCCTGCCTTAGACTAAAATGAAATCATTTCAGTTAGCCAAGGCAGAGCTCTCTGCCCTCCCCCCCACCCCATCAGCCATGCCCAACCCACTCAAGCTACAATTCTTTTTAAAAGTTAATTTATTTCCACGAGACACATACTTCAGGAATCTAAAAAAAAAAAAAAAAAAAAAAAAAAAAAAAAAAAAAAAAATGGCTTCATCCAAATTCTGCACAAAATCACATGGTGGGGGGGAAGCCTAATTATTGTGACTTTCCAGCAAAGTGCCCTGGAAAGACGGATTGGGGAGGAGGAAAGGAAAGCAGAAGGTGTTTTTTGGAACTAATAATATCAGTCCAGCATATGGCACTGCCTTTTCCCAGTAGCCAGCCCTCCATCCCTCTGAGAGAGACCAAAGTTTTACCACTATAAAATATGCCTTTTGGGATATTGATGTTTAAGTTGGTTACAAAGAAATGAAAGGCCCAGAAAAAAAAAAAAAAAAAAAAAAAAAACCTTTGACCCTCCCACTTGCCTGCCTAAAGGAATTCAGATGGAAAAACCTGCTTACGGGATAGAAGCATCACCGTAGCATCATCATATAAAGTAAATGTGGTCGACAGAGGAAAATACAGCAAAGCCTGTTTTTTGGATATTCCTCTATGTCCAATTGTCTCTGGGTGGCCCAGCAAGAATTTGTTTACCACATGTTGGCTCTTTCTCATCTACCTGTAAATGGCCTGCTTTGCTTTTGAAATTCCGGTCCCCTGCCTCCCTCTCCTTTGTCCAGAATGGCATAGAAACCTCCACTGCCTCGTGCCTCCTTGGGTCTCCTATCCCATGGCACCCTTGAATATACATATGTAATAAATTTGGACATCCCCCGCCCCCTGTTAATTTGTCTCATGTTAGTTTGATCGTTAGCCCAGCTAGAAGAACACGTAGAAGGTGGGAGGAAAAAAATTCTACTTTGTCCCCAAAGCTCCCACTAAAGGGCCCTTGTACTCGGAGATGTGGACAGTCCATCATTTCCAAACTGAAATGGCAGCTGGAAAATGTGGAACAGCTGGCAAAGAGCTGGGAGAAAATGTTTTACATAAATACATGTACATATAAACTGGCAGAGGGCCACGAGCACTGTACCCAAGGCCAGCATCTAGTGGGCCACTGCACGCCAGGGCGATGAGAAGTTGGAGGAGGGAGGCAGGAGAGCTGCAAGGAGGCTGGATGCCTCCCTCATCCTCCTTCTACGAGGGGTCTGCAAGGGAGTCCCACTTCTCCTCCCGGGCATCTCCTGGAGCAGGTGCAACCAGGCCCAGGAGCTCAGAGTCCAGGGCAGGGGAAGAGGCCCGGGCGTGCAGGGGTGCTTTGGCAACTGGCAATCCGCTTTCCAAGTCGCTTCACGGAGTCTCCAAGTTTGGGGGAAATATTTACTCCCTCTTCCCTCCGCCCGCCCATGTCCCCTCCTAACTCCAGAAAGTAACTGTCCCCTGCAGAGCGGTGCATACACGCGACTCTGTGAAAACGCGGCCGCTTAAGTGATTCTTGCAGGGGGCACGGTTCTGTGCATCCCCCCGCCACCCCGCACTGACGCCCTGCAGCTTCTAACAGTTTCATCTCTCTTCCCTTTCTTTTTATTGTGTGTGTGTGTGTGTGTGTGTGTGTGCGCGCGCTGTCCCTGAGAAAAGAAGAAATGAAGGCATCCCAAATCATCTGCAGATGGTACAACTTTCACTTTTCCCCTATCACACCGCTCCCCCGCCCTCGGGAAGGAGGCGCGGGCGGGAGGGAGCCCCGCAGCCGCCGCGAGCCCCCCACGCGCCCCGCCGCCCGCCCGCCCGCCCGCCGCGCCGGGCACCCGAGGGGGGCGAGGCGGTGCGCAGCCGGGCGCCCCAGCTTCGGGGTCTAACGTGGTTCCTTTTCACCCCTGAGATGGGGAGTCGGGGGTGAGGAGCGCCCATGCAACTGCTGCAAACTTCGTCCCCCTCCGGGATGCGCGATCCTCCAGTCCGTCTCCGGACGGCCCGGGGGTCAGACCCTTGGAGAAGGGAGCTCCGAGGAGGAGGAGGAGGAAGCGGAGGAGAGCCTTCCCCGTTGCTCGGTAAAGCTGGGCGCCTTTGACAGCCATTTTCACTTCTATCCCGTCCCCCGATTGGAGACCCTCCGGACCTGGCAGCGCCGGCGCGGCCGCGGGAGGAGCCGGCTCCCCCGTGCGGGGCCCGCGGAACAAAGAACTTCGGGCGGGACGTACCTGCGGCGGCGGCGGCTGTCAAGTCCCCCAACTTCCCCCGGACCCGCGTCCCGGGCGCGGGCGGCCGGCGCCGGGCGCCGGGCTCCGGGCTCCGCGGGGCGCAGGGTGCCGGCCGCCGGGGCTCCCGCAGCGGTCGGCGGGGCCGGGCCCGGAGGGGGTGCGGGCGGCCGGCGGGGCGGCGCGGGCGGCCCGGGGAGGGCGAGTCGTCGGGGCGGCGAGTGTGCGCGACCGCGAGCGTGGAGCGCGCCGAGGAGCAGCCCTGCCCGCTCCCTCCGCCCGCGCCGCCGCGCCGGCATCGGGTTCAGGGCTCGTGTAACCCGATCCCCCCTGACTCACAGGCCCCGAGTGACAGCTCTGATTTGGTGAGCCCGCGGGAAGGAGGGAAAAGAGAGAGAAAGAAAAGCCCCCGCCGGGCGCCCCTCCTGGCATCCAATCGACTTTCTCCGAGAAGGTCCCGTCCCCGTCCCGTCCCGGAGCCCCGCGCGGGAGAGGGAGCCCCCGGCCCGGCCCCGCGCTACTCACTCACGCGGCGGAAAAGTTGTCCCTCGGCGGCTCTGCGCGCCCCTCCCTCCGGCTCTCTCCTTCCCTCCTCCTCCTCCTCCTCCTCCTCCTCCTCCTCCTCCTCCTCCTCCTCCTCCTCCTCCTCCTCCTCCTCCTCCTCCTCCTCCAGCAGCCCGCGCTCCTCCTCCCCCAAGTTTGAGCAGATGTTGCGGGACTCTCCCCCTCACCCCCGCGCTCCCTCTCCCTCCGCCCAGGCCCCCGCCCCGTCCCTTTCTTTCTGCGGAGCCGCTGGATGCCCGCCGCCGCGGGGGGCGAAGTTGGGAAAACTTAGGAGTGCAGCTCGCCTTACTTTTGCTTTCTCGCTCCTTCCAGGCCGAGCCTCGTCCTCCCCGCGCCCGGAGCGGGTTCCTGCCGCGGTGCGGGCGGTGCTGGCGCGGAGGCGGCGGCCCGGGTCGGGGGCTTGGGGGGGGGGGGGGGGGGGAGCCTGGGCGCCCAGCCACGCGCGCTGCCGCCCCCCTGCGCCTCCTCCGCCTCCTCCGCCTCTCCCCGCGGCGCTCACACAGACACATTCATGCCCGCTCCTCCTCTTCCCCCTCCTTGACCCCGCGCCCGCCCGCTCGGCGCGCCGAGGCCCCACCCACCCGGCGAGGGGAAGGGGGCCCGGGCGTGATGTCACGGCCGCCCTCCCCGCCTCTGCGAGCGGCCCCGCCGGGGCGCCCTCGCCGGCTTCCACCTCGGGGGCTGCGTCCTGCCCGCTCCCTGGGCTCACACTCCGCCTCTCCGCTCCCCCCTTTTTTTTTCTCTCTTCCAGTTTGTGCCCCCTTTTTTCTTTTAAAGCCTCTCTGAGGACACCCCCAAAGGCTCCCCCTCTACTTTTACATTTTCCAAGGCCAACCGTGAACCTCTCTCCCTCTCTCCCTTTCTCTCTCTCTCTCATCACCTGAGGATGCTTTTGGAAGATCTTTGGTATTCCTTTCCGCCCAACTCATCTATCTGCCCTTGGGGCCAAAATCTGGGAAGTGGGAAGTCCCACTGCACAGCTTGCGGTCCCCAAGGGCCCCTTTATAAAGGACCTAAAAGCAAAGACAGACACACACACACACACACACACACACACACACACACACCCTGGTTTGGAACCTGGACTCCGATGTGGTGGTTTTCCGGGAGCTACAAAGTTTCTCTGTCCCTGATTTCTTTAAAGCGGCCCATACTAGTAAAAATTATTTCCCTCCTTCCTCCACCAGCCAGCCCACGTTCATCTGTTCCCTTTCAATGTGTCCAACCTGGACCCAGGACTTGAAAAGGCAGTTTCCATGGGGGCTGAGGGGAGGGGAAGACAAAGGAAGAAGAAAGAAAGGAAAGGAAATGGCTGTGGCATTCCAAAATCTGTTCTCCTGGGATACCCTGAGCTGCTACCCACCTGCCCTCCTACCCCTCCGCGGTGCTTGCGAGCTCGGCGTGCACTTGTGTTGACTGGCTGAGACTCTTGACTGAAAGAAGAGAGTGGGTAGATGAAAGATTAGCTATCATGATTTGGAGAGCATTTTGAGATTCGAATGCTTAACTGGATAATTTTTTTAGCAGAATTGATGGTGGCATTCACCATTTGTTTCCTGGGACTTGTTGCTTATCTCAAAGACAGGACAAAAGCAGACTCTGACTTATGATTTTATGGTAGAAGTGGTGGAGATAAAGTAGGCCTGAAAGTCCTTTTTAGATATTTATTTTAAGATTCCTCACTAAACCTCACCCCTCTTGAAAGGAAGAAAAAAAAAAAGAGAGAAAAGAAGAAGGAAGGGATGAAAAGAGACAGGAAGGAAGAGAGGGAAAGAAAAGAAACCCACCACTTACTAACAGTACAGAGCAAGGGTACATGGGTGGTGGTCCCCGCTTCCCCTCACTAACCAGCCTCAAGCCCTGAAAATTTGATTTTCTGAGCCCATCTGTGGGATGGTGAAAGGAAAACCAGGCTGCAAACCTCCCAGGATGTATATGAGTTTCCAATGAGATAATGCAGGTGAAAGGGTAAAGGGACACAACAGTGTAAAAATTGTATTTATACTTTTACAATTGCAGAGAATTAAAAGCCACTCTTTCCCACACATATGCTCCGCCAACATCAGCCACAAATTTGTTTGTATTCAAGTCTTGCTTCTGCCTCAATCATATGAATGCAAATACTTTCTGATAGCATCCTCTGTTTACCCAATGGCAAAAAGTAAACAACAAGAAAGACAGCCAATAAATCAACAACTTGAATAAACTAGATAGTTTGACTTTTACTTTAAAAAGTCTTTGGCAGATTTTTGAATCATGAAGACCTTGATTCTCAGTTTTAGAAAGAAGACGATAAAGAAAAACAGTCTATCTGTCCCCTTACATCCATCGGAATAATTACAAACAAAAGAGGGGGATGATGCTGGTGTCTCCTGTGTGTACCTGTGTCCTCTCCTTCGATTCTTGGCAGCTCTCATATATGTAACATATATGTAACTTACATGTATAGGTTAACATATATGTAAGTGGGCACATTTTGCAGAAATAGCAAAGGGAAAAATCATGAGTAGTCCTAGTGTGAGTTAAATAGTGCCAATCTCTTTTAACACAAGGACTCTTCCCCCCCTCCCCAATGAATCTTATATGGAATCCCAAAACATAAAAGAGAGCTATTCTGGTTGCAGCTGGAGTGGGCTCTCAGAGCCCAGCGCCTCAGCCTTTCTCTTGTCACCCACCCCCTTTTCTGCAATAGCTCCTGAGACATCTCTAAAAATCCCAAAGGAACCCTGAAATTTAGTATTGGAACCTTTCTTATCATTTGAAAGTGCACTTACAGGCTCACAGGGCTCTGCTATTGCCCTTCCTCCACGTGCAAAACTCCACCATTATAGACTCACTTATTGCCATCTCCCATCAGTTCTCTTTTCAAATGAAAATCTTCTAGGAAATTTTACTATAGTGAATCCTCAAAATGATTAAGCTTATAACATAGATTTTTGAGGGGTGGGGGCAACAAATCGGATAAAGTAGGAGACTTGAAGATACTTGTATTAGTTTCCTAGAGTTGACACAATGGCTTAAAACAACAAAAATATATTGTCTCAAGTTCTGGAGGCTAGGAGACCAAAATCAAGGTCAATGGAGGGCCATATTCCCCTATGACCCTTGCCTCTTCCCAAATTCTGGTGGTGTCTATCAGTCCTCGATATTTCTTGCCTTGTAGCTACTTCACTCCAACGATGCTTCTGTAGTCATATGGCATTTTTCTCTTGGTTAGTCTCTGCTCTTCCTAAACCAGTCATATTGGCTTAGAAGTCCACTCTACTCCAGTGTGACCTCATTTTAAGTAAGCACATCCACAACAACCCTGTTTCCAAAATCAGATCATATGCTGAAGTTCAGGGTGTTACAACTTCAACATGTCTTTTGATCATTGGCTCTTTAAAAGTTGGTCCTTATGTATGAATATCTTACCAACTTTTTTTTTTTTTTTTAAATAGCTCAGATTGGCTTAGCAACTTTTTTCCTCCTTAAGGATTAGGATCTCTTCTTTGTTCTTCAACCTAAGACAGTGAAGGCTCTTTTGATGTAAACACAAACATTGACTCACAGCCTTACAGTGAAGCTGTCCCTGTTAGGCCAAGCCTATCTGCTGCACGCTTTCCGCACTTCTGGTGAGTTATTTCCCAGGAGCCTCCACTGTCTGGCATGCAAACAGACTCCTTGCGGACAACATAACCAGCCCAACCAACATTTCAAATGTTTCTGAATTACAGCAGATAACACATTTTTAATGCTGAAACTAAGACTTTTTAACATCTATGTATGTATATCTTTTCAGAATTTCAGAGGTGCCAGTTAAGACTCCTTCTCTAAGGGTTCTCACCGCTTTGAAAAATGCTGCGAATTGAAATACCGTATTGGCTGCATTTGAGAACTGTAATCCAAAGCAAAAATAAGGTTTCTTAAATTCATTCATGCTCCCCCACCCCAACTTACCTGGCACCTGAGATCAGCTGAAGAAGGCTTCACTCGCAGCGAGGAAGCCCTGACCTGTAGAGCTGCCTCTTGAAGGTGAGTACAAGGAGAGAGGGAGCCTGGCTCCTGCAGGTAGGTGTACAAGAGAGGCAGAGTAAGAATCAAGGTCCCAAGCCGCAGTGTCATCCATCTCCCTCCTCTGTATTCCCTGCAGGCCCCTGACCCCTGATTCCTACACGGAGCTGATTTGACTTCCTGAGGACAACTCTAGGCCCAGTTAGAGTTCTTGCTCCCGCCTCTCACTTCCCAGGCATACTGACTTTGTGTCTGGGTGGCTAAGGATCTACTTGCACCCCATCAGCCAGTGTACACATAGGGAAAGTCCTGGGGGGTGCAGGTTGATTCTTAGCCACCCAAATGCCCCAGAGAAGGAAGCATCCCTGAGGTGGGACAGAGGCATGGCCCTGAGCTTCCCATGCTGACGGGCTGGCTGCCAGAAAGGGAGAATCTTTTTAAGTGCATCACACAGGTGCCCTTCCGAGGGTCTCTCACTCAGCACCCACATAACTTATGCTTCCATCTTCCTGGAACATTGGGGTTATAAATGTAACCCAGATGTTGGCTATTCACCTTGGAGATGTAGCTATTATTGGCTTGGACCTTAGCCAATCCCACCAGTTGGGAAGACCTAAAACCCTCCCATTGCAGTTCTGCAGAGTCCAGAGCCCCTGTGGATGCTACATGATAAGTCATACTCAGACCCTTGCTGGCCACACAGGAAATCCACCCCCCATCCCACCTCCACCCCACCCCTGTGGCCATAGGGTGAACTTGGTAAATTTCACTGATGATTTGGGTAGCCCAAAGGTGATTTTCTCCATCCCTCTCTCAAAAATAAAGTTTTTTCTCTGTGACACAAACGAAGCAGTGTAAGGACCAGTGTCTGTTTCTGAAGGTCTCACCTTCCTTTCCTCAGAGCTCATGCCTGTGACATTCTGGTTTTACTTGCCTCTTTGCCCAGGGTCTGCTCTGCTCACTATCTTTGTGATCATCTCCCGTCTACCTGGCAGTCCTGCTCAGCACTTCTTTGAGTTTCCTTAAAGCTGAAGTAACAAACTCAGCCTTGGGACAATTGCTAATGCGCCGTGTTGGATGTGCATGTGTAGATTTTGCCCTGGACTCTTCATTTTGCCACCGTCTCTACCATTCCTCATTGGTTCTACTTTGCTACTCTCATTTACATAATCTGCCTCTCTCCTAACAAACTTTTGAATTTTCTGTTTTTGTCCTAAATAATCCACTAAAACAAGCTAGGTTTTACTTAGAGTTTTGTTTTTTTGTGTTTTTTTTTTTTCTTTTTCAAAAAAAACAGGGTATAAAGGAGGAGGTGTGATCTCAAACACATCACAGCAAAAGTTCCAACATTTCCCAATAGAATTTCTGTCCTTCATTTGATTCTGCCATTGTTCCTGCTGTGTCATTATTTGCTCTGTTGTTCTCTTGTTCAGTGCCCATCTTCACTGCCAGGAGCTGCAGAACTGGTAGAGCAGTGCTTATGGTGGCCACGGGAGAATGTGAATGAACCCCAGAGATTGTGAGGCCTCAGAGAGCCAAGTGGGGGGAAAGGAAGGTGTAGGAACCATGTGCCACATTATCTCAATAGCTGAGAGCTCAGAACCAGTGATCATTTTTATGCTTTTTTCATTGTAACACCCCTGTCATGGACCGTCCAGGGTCCATCATGGCCGAAGAAAAAAGCACAACTTATATAGAGAAGGTAAAAAGTAAAAGTTTCTCTTTTTTTTTTTCTCTCTCTCCCCCTTTATATCTATCTCTTTCTCTACCCATTCATAATGTATACCATACTTTCTATTGAAAAAAAAAACAACACCTCTTTTGTCAGTTTTACTTCTTTGGGGTTGAATATTAACCAGAAGCATACGAGACAGACCAGACCTGGATTTAAATAATTTCTCCACCATTACCAGCTTTGAATCTTACCAAGTCAATTCCCTCAGTGTGCCCATCTGTAAGTTGGAAATACAATAGAGAGTTGCTTAAAGATGGGGATACATTCTGAGAAATGCATTGTCAGTCAGCTTTGTCATTGTGCAAACATCACAGAGTGCAATGAAGCAAACCTAGATGGTCTAGCCTACCATACACCTGGGCTCTGTGGACTAACCTAATGCTACTGGGCCACAAACCTGTCTGTACTAAATACTATAGGCAAGTGTAACACAATGGTGAGTATTTGTGTATCTAAATATTAAAAAGTTACAGTAAAAAAAAAATGTGTTTAAAAGACTTTAAAAAACCATACACCTCTATTTGGAACTTCCCATGAATAGACATTGTAGGACTGAATGTTGCTCTGGGTGGGTCAGTGAGTGAGAAGCAAGTGAAAGTGAAGGTGCAGGATGTTACTGTATAGTGTAGACCTTATAAACACTGTACACTTAAGCTACATTAAATTTAAAAATATTTTCATTCAATAAAAAATAACAAACTAGGCTTAGCTTACTGTAACTTTATCACTGTTTTAACTTTTTGAAAAATTTTGAGGGTTTCTTTTCTTTTCAATTAGAGTTGACATTTAATACTATCTTTGTTTCAGGTGTACAGCATAGTGGTTTGCTTTATTTTTTTCCCCCATCATAGATTTGCTTGAAAGTAGATAACATAACCATTGCTCTCTACTAATGAAAACCTTTTGGTGTTGTGGTCCATGTTTTCAAACTTTTTAAGGAGTTTGTTAAAGTCTGAAAACACTGCTTAAGCCCTTCCCTCCTCTTAGGGCCCTTCTCCGTTCCCTCTCCCTTCTCTTCTTTAGCTGTGCTTTCCTGTTCCAGTTCTGACAACTCCTCATTAGTCATTTCCTCTGGAACCACCTGCAGAAACTTCTCAGTGTCGTTCTCATCCACACCTAGGATAAAGTTGTTTGCATTCTCAACCACAGTCTTGTTGTTTTTTGCAGCCTCCTCATCCGTGGCGAGTGCTTTGAAGTCCTGAATCCCTTGAGTGTCTTCTTCCAGATGCCATTTATACATTCCTTGGTGACATCACCCCAAGCCCAAGCGAGGCTGTTTATACAGTCACAGATGTTGTAATTCTTCCAGAATTGCATGTGTTTTCTTTTTTCTTAGTTGGTTTTTGAGAGAGAGAAAAAGAGAGAGGGAGGAAGAGAGAGAAACATTTATTTGCTGTTACATTCTTTCATGCATTCACTGGTTGACTCCTATATATACTCCCACTGGGGATCAAGCCCTCAACCCTGATACAACAGGACAATGCTCTAACATTTAACCCACCAGGCACTGAGCAGTCGGGCCCCATCAGGTCTTTCCAGTGTCCTCTTTGATTGCAGCCTTAGTCTGCACAAAGGCCTTCCTGGGACAGTAAGCCTTAACAGCTTCTATAACTCCCTGATTGGACCAAAGGGGGAATTTTTGGAGGGAGAAACGCGACTTTGATATCAGGATGGAGATTATCAGTAAAAGGAGGAAATCCAGGAGCATTATCAACAACAAGCAAACTCTTGAAAGTTATATTATTCTCCAAACAGTGTTACTCCATTTCTCTGGCATAACAATTCGCAATGGTAGCTTGGAAGAGCTGGGTCATCCATGGCATTTTATTGCTCCTGTAACACACTGGCAGTGTGTGCTTATTGATAGGCCTCAAGGGCAGGGGTTCTCACTGTGTCAGATCACAAAGCATTTCCATTTGTAGCCGGAAACATTGCTCCCACCCACTGTTACTCTGTCTTTAGACATTTTAAAACCAGGCATTGTCTAGGCCTTCTCATTGGATGAAGTCCTTTCAGGCATCCATTCCCAGAATGAAAAGTATTCACCTTATATTTAAAAAATGATTTTAATTGATTTTTTTAGAGGGAGAGGAAGCGAGAGGGAGAGAGAGAAACATTGGCATGAGAGAGAAACATGGATGGTCTGCCTCCTGCATGTCCCTAACTGGGGGATTGAGCTCGTAATCTGGGCATGTGCCCTGACAGGGAGTCAAATGGGCAACTTTTCAGTGGACAGGATGAGACCTTATCAACTGAGCCACATCAGCCAGGGCCACATTGAATATTTGTTCTAGTGAGAAATTTCCTTCCACAATCAGTATACTTAGCATTTCCAAAAATTCTTCAGCTGCCTTCACATAAGCACTTGCAGACTCACCACTCACTTTCACATTATGTGATGAATAATAATTCTTGAATTGCTAAAAGCCACCGAGAGCTAGCAGGAAATTCAACACTGTTGTCAGTTCTAGCCTTTCCTCTCAACAATGTAAACAAACTTTTTGCTCTGGCATAAATGCCATGATGCTGAGAAGGATACACTACTGTGTCTTCTCTTTAATCCGGGTCGTTAGAAGTTTCTTCCTGTCTGCTTTAGGTCCTTCTCAAACTTATATTAGTTTCATTGTCTTCAATGAAGCATATGCCCTTTAACGGCTTCCATCATTTTGTTCTTGTTCTTCAGGATCACAGCTCTGGAGAAATGGGACATGCCTGACTGGTGAGTAATAACCATCACTGGTTTCCCACCTTCATAGTCTTTAATCCCTTTTAATTTTATTTCCAGATCAATCACTCAGCATGGCCTCTTACCAGCAGCCTAAACAGTAGATTTTTCTGGGCTTAGAAGCCATGATAAACAAAACATCAAGAGACGAAATCAAGCACAGAGGAGTGATGCAATTAAGAGACACACATGGTAAACATGACACATGTAAGGCTGAGTCACCATGGAATGTTATTTAGCAGAAACCTTTTTTATAAAAATAAGAAGAATGCATACACTCTCAAATACTGATTAAAAAGTATAATATAGTCAATTCAGAAACCGGTTAACAGCCATTTTTATTATTAAATATTATGGAATGTACACCTGTATACAGTACCTTTATGGGACTGGCAGAGCAGTAGGTTTGTTTACACTAGAAACATGTCATGTGTCACACTAGGACATACAGCTTAGGTGATAGGACTCTTACGGCCCCATTAGACTCTTATGGGCCCACCAACATACACGAGGCTCATCACTGACTGAAACGTTGTTATTTGGCACATGACTGGAATGGTACCCCTCTCAGAGGTTTTGTGGGAAGGAAATAAAATAGTGTATATAAAGGGGCGAGCCTTCTGTCTGGATTAGGAGATGCCAAAGAAAAGCAAATTTCCTCTTCCATTCTTTTTTGACAACTGAGTCCCATGTTATGTCACAATTTTTTCATATGGAGTAAGGAAGACACTTGAAGTATGGGGGCTTATGTCTTTTCTACCACACCTATAAAAAGGTGACTCCCTTTCTTTGCCCTTGATTCTATTATATTCACCAGTTTATTCTGTTCCTCAGATTTTTTAATTCACTTGATTTTTAGATTCACTTGTTGAAGGAGTGGATTGATAATTATCGGGGGAAAGGGGTGTGAGGGTGCAGGAAGAAACTGGATTAAAATCGAACACCTATGGATGAGGACAATGGGTCGGGGGGAAGGGCAGAGGGTGGGGCGGGAACCGGGTGGAAGGGAGCTCTGGGGGGAAAAAGGAGAAACAATTGTAATAATCTGAGAAATAAAGATTTAATTTTTTTTAAGTGGCTCATTTTGAATAGTTTTTCTAATGAAATATACGAAGTCACACACTATATTCCAAGTTTCTATAACTCACACAGAGCGCTTGGGAAAAAAATGTCTTCCCCAATGAAACAACCTGCCAATTCCAGATAATGTGCTGCTCTTCCATGCCTGCGATCATTTAGAAGTTGCTTGCGGGCACATCATTCAGAAACAGCAAAGATGCAAAGCACCCGCACCGTAGCTACTCTGGGTGCTTCTTTATACAAAACCATCTGCAAGTGTGGCTTGCGGGATGACAGTGTGCAGACAGAGCTCTGGAAGGAGGTGGGCTTTCCTTCCTTGTTCAGACTGCCTACACCCGAGGGACTTTCGATTGCTTCTCCACTCAACCATTTACTCATTCAACTAAGGCGCATGGAGCCTGTGATATGTGACAGGCTGCACAAGCTACTGGGCGTATGGGGGTGAGCCAACCGACAGTCACATTCTTTGCTCTCTCAGAGCTTAGAATCTAGACGGGAAGACAATATGAACACACATGCGCGCGCGCGCACACACACACACACACACACACGCACACGCACACGCACACATATAGTGGTGAGCACTATAAAAGAAAAAGGAGCCGGGACCGGTTTGGCTCAATGGATAGAGCGTCGGCTTGGGGACTGAAGGGTCCCGGGTTCGATTCCGGTCAAGGGCATGTACCTTGGTTGCAGGCATATCCCCAGTAGGGGGTGTGCAAGAGGCAGCTGATCGATGACTCTCTCTCATCGATGTTTCTAACTCTCTGTCCCTCTCAATTCCTCTCTGTGTAAAATCAATAAAATATATTTAAAAAAAAAAAAAAGGGCAATATTTGGCAGATTTCAGGGTGAGGCCCTACTGTACATGTGTTAGTCCTAGAGCCCTCTCTGAGAAAGTGACTGAGGCTGAGATCCAAGGATGAAGTACAGTAGAGAAGCTTAGTGTGTGGCAGGCAGAGGAAGGCAGAGGATGTAGTAATATGGTTGAGGGCTCAGAGTTTCGTAGAGCTTGCTCGCTTCGAGGCCAGAAGGTCAGTGTTGGCTTTGCTTCCATTCAACCTGATGCAGGAAATTAATCTCCTAGCCTTACATAACGCCAAAAAGTGTTTGAGATCCTTGTGGAAAAGACATGTTATAATGAACAGTCAGTATAGGCTGAGTTTATGGTTTTACTCCGACAAAAATTTAGACCCACACAATGCATTTCTTTTTCTTTCCTTAATGTTTCACATCATATTTGAAAGCATTGATTCTACATTGTGCTTTAGATCTCATGATACTATCTAGAAAAAACAAAGAAACGTGCTCCACTTATTTACCATTTGAAACACAAAATAAAAATATTCGTCCTGCCCGCTTCTTAAGCTTCACCAATATTAGCTAGGTTTTAGAGGCCTGAGTGTACAAGGGTTGATACATGTGGGTTGTACAACACATTCCAAAGAGAGGCACACCAACAAGCATATATGTACGAAGGCTCAAAGTAAAACCAAGGTTGAACTTGGCATACCAATGCATTGCAGAGTCTTTGTTGCTTGTTAACTGGAATTAACTGTGCCTGAGCAACTGCAGTCAGATTTCATTTACACATACACCATGTAAGTGCAGAATTGAGTTAAATTATCTTCATATGGGCCGGGCAATTAAGGCAAAAATGTGGTTAGTTAGTCCGGATTACCCAGGTTCTGGTTTTATCAGATGGCTGCAACAGGAAAGGCAGAATAAAATACCTTTCATTTTAAATTAAATAATTAAGTGTTGATTGGAAAGGTGCTGGGTAGATAGCCACAAGGTTAAAGTCGCCCAAAGAAGGAGTCTGGCCATGAAGAACCCATTCAAGCTTGCCCAAATGAGAAACACTTGGGCTGTAGTTAAAAGCTTGCATATATCTCAGACACAAAGAGAGGGCATTCATCCTAGGCAAGGCACCTTTCACAATAGAGCTTCTATTAAGAAGAAGGTGTTAGGGACTTTAGAGAATTTTTAATTTTGTGTTGTCAGTTACACAACGCTCTGGAGCAGGAATGGGCACAGATATTCATATTTCCAAAGAGAAATGATTCATGCTTCAGAATCAGAACCCTCACCTCCAGCTTGCTCTCGGGGAGCTTTCACTAAAGGGTCTACTGGTTTATGGTCAACTGGACTTTTCCATTTTTTAAATGTGCTTTTATTGATTTTAGAGAGAAAGGGAGAGGGAGAGAGAGACAGAAACATGGATGAGAGAGAAATATCGATCTACACAGCCCCTTCTGGGGATGGATCCCACAATCTGGGCATGTGACCTGACCAGGAATCAAACCAGCAACCTTTAGGTGCATGGGACGATGTTCAATCCACTAAGCCACACTTATAGGGCTGAACTTGCCCATTCTTATCTCATTTTCATAAGACCCTAGTTATGGAAGTAACATAAGGAAAGTGGTCCATTCACTTGTGTATCTGTGGTAAATTTTCTTCTTTCATTTGTGACTTTACTTATATGAATCTTTTTCCCCCTTAGTGAATCTAACCAAGGATTTGTCAATTTTATCAATCTTTTCAAAGAACTAGCTCTTTATTTCATTATTTTTTGTATAGTTTTTTTGTTCTCTTCTTCACTCAATTCTGCTAGAATTTTTCTTATTTTCTTTCTTCTGCTGACATTGGGTTGCTTTTGCTCTTATTGTTCTAGTTCTTTAAAAGATGTAATGTTAGGCCTAACTGGTTTGGCTCAGTGGATAGAGTGTCAGCCTGTGGACTAAAGGGTCCTAGGTTCAATTCCAGTCAAGGGCATATACTTGGTTGCGGGCAGATGTTTCTGAGTCTCTCTCCCTCTCCCTTCCTCTCTGTAAAAAAAAAAAAAAAATCAATAAAATGTGTGGTTTTTTTTTAATGTAATGTTAAGTTGTTTACTTGGTTTTTCTCTTGTTTCTTGAAATAGGCCTGTAATGACATAAACTTTTTTCTTACTACTACTTTCGCTGCATCACAGAAGTTTTGATATGCTGTATTGTCATTCTTACCTCATACATGTTTTGATTTCACCTTTTATTTTTTTTGACTCAGTCATATGTTAGTAGTATGTTGTTTAATTTCCACATATTTGTGGGTTTCTTCCTTTTTGCAGTTGATTTCTAATTTCAAAGCATTGTGGTCAGAGAATATGCTTAGTATAACTTTAATCTTCTTGTTGAGGTTAATTTTGTGACCCAAGAAGTGATCTATTCTTGAGAATGTTCCATGTGCACTGGAGAAGAATGCATAACCTGATGTTCTCGCATAAAAGACTCTGTAAAGGTTAATTATGTTCATTTTTTTCTAATGTGTCATTTAAGGTTGATATTTCTCCATTGATTTTCTGTTTGGATGATCTACCTAGAGCTGTCAGTGGAATATTAAGATTTCCAACAATGATTATGTTTTTGTTAGTGTCTCCATTTAGTTCTATTGCTGTATATATTTTGGCGCTCTTTGATTGGGTGTATGTATATTAAGATATGTTAGGTCCTCTTCTTATAGTGTTCCCTTTATCATTATAAAAGGTTAATCTTTGTCTCTTGTTACCCTTGTTATCCTGAGATCTATTTTGTCAGATATAAGTATGGCTGCACCTGCTTTTCTGTGGATGGTATCTGCTTGGAGAAATAGTCTCTACCCTTTCCCTTTGAGTCTAACTTTGAGACAGCCTACATGTGTTCCTTGAAGGCAGCATATGTCTGAGTTTTGTTTTCTGACCCAATCTGCTATTTTATGGAGATGTGCCTGCAACCAAGGTGCATGCCCTCTTTATTGGTGAATTCAGTCCATTTACAGTTAGGATAATTATTGATGCATGAGCATTTCCTATAGCTATTTTATTTTCTGTTTTCTGGTAGTACTGTGCCTCCATTGGTTCTCTTCCTTTGTGTTTCTGTCTGTTGATTTTGTTTGATGGTATTCTATACTTCTTTCCTCTGTTTCACTTTTTTTAAAAATATATTTTATTGATTTTGTACAGAGAGGAAGGGAGAGAGATAGAGAGTTAGAAACATCGATGAGAGAGAATCATTGATCAGCTGCCTCTTGCACACCCCCTACTGGGGATGTGCCCGCAATCAAGGTACATGCCCTTGACCGGAATCGAACCCGGGACCCTTCAGTCCCCAAGCCGATGCTCTATCCATTGAGCCAAACCGGTTTTGGCTGTTTCACTTTTT
This sequence comes from Pipistrellus hanaki, assembly GCF_964339955.1. Classification (NCBI taxonomy): domain Eukaryota; kingdom Metazoa; phylum Chordata; class Mammalia; order Chiroptera; family Vespertilionidae; genus Pipistrellus; species Pipistrellus hanaki. Next base: position 12,179,877 of record NC_140512.1, on the reverse strand, counting down.
TAAGCTAAGTGTCTCAGTTTTGATTTGTGTGGTGTGTGTGTGTGTGTGTGTGTGTGTGTGTGTGTGTGTATGTGTGTGTTTACCAGTAGGTCTATGCAAAAGCAAGTTTCATATATACAGACTTTTTTCTTTTGAGTGCATTGATCTCTATCCTCTGTTGCGAATTCAGACCTTTACTCCCTCTCCTTTTATATTTTGTTGTCACAAATTATCCCTATTTTTGCTTTAAGTTTGTCAGTGATCTTACTCATAATTTTGTGACTTTCTGTTCTTGTTTCAACTAGAATAATCCCCTTGAGTATTTCCTGCAATGGAAGTCCTGTGGTGATAAATTTTCTCAGCTTCCGTATGTCTGGAAATGTCATTATTTCTCCTTCATAGTTAAAGGATAACTTTGATGTATCTATTATTCTTGTCAGATAATTCCCTTTTTTCAGTAGTTTGAATATTTCTAAAACCATAACTTTTGACTGATTGTGTTAAGCTGTTTGCACAGGAGCAGGCCTAATGTCTGGCTTTTCAAAGTTTGGGGGTAGATGCATTTCCTACTGTTGTTTTGTTTTGCTTTAAGGGGGGCATTGGCAAGCTGTTTAGAGGTGGTTGGTAGAAAGGAGAAAACGGACATTTTAAACTGCCTTCCACCATCCCTTAACTAATGTAAAGTCCTTCTGCTAGCCCCTAGCCACATGGGGCGGGAATAGTTCTAGCTTGCAACCAAGATCACCCAGGACAGATGTGGATTGATCCATGTGAGTTTCCAGGGTACTTTTTGATTAACCCTTGATAAAGAACTAACCATGTCAACATACAGTCGTCATCTAATGTACTGAGAGGCTTCAGTTCTCACCCAGCTGAAAACAAGGTAAACAAGGTAGAAACAATACAAATATCCCATTTCTTTTTGGCTCATAAGTGGGTTTCTGCATCTTATTCTGCTTCCATTTAAGTTGGTTTGTATACAATTCAGTACTGAATTTTATGATAGCCTGATGTGAAATCCAAGGTATTAGAAAGGGCTTAAAAAAATCATTGACATTGCATTGGACAGGGGCTACCAGGCAGTTCCAAGGGAAAACCGGGTAGCATGTTCTATCTGAAGCCTCAGATCTGGACAGGCTCCTGTAGGAGGGGTTTCTCTTTACAGACTGCTCTACAGCCACAACCACGCTGTCTGAAGGAAGTGAGCAACAGAATAAACTGTGAGCAATGCAGGATAAACTGTGAACTTGTCCTATGTAGAATTACAATTTTGCTTCTGAGTCTTCCTATCAGATCCATCCACCAATCAGACTAACCCTAGAGTACTCATAGATACATGCAATGACTAAGAAATATGATGAGTACTTGTTTAAGTGTCTGGATTCATATGTCAATGGATGGAACATCCTATAATAGAAAAAAAAAGATTCAATATTTTTATTGTCAATTACTAGAAGCACATTATTTAACTAGAAGAAATAAGAAGTGCCCATTTAGCCCTACCCAGTTTGGCTCAGTGGATAGAGCATTGGCCTGCGAACTGAAGGATCCCAGGTTCGATTCCAGTCAAGGGCATGTACCTTGGTTGTGGGCACATCTCCAATAGGGGGCGTGCAGAAGATAGCTGATCAGTGTTTTTAACTCTCTATCCCTCTCCCTTCCTCTCTGTAAAAAAAAAATAAATAAAATAAAATAAAATAAAAAAATAAAAATATATATATATTTATTTATATATATATATTTATATATATATATATATATGAAAAAAGAAGTGCACATTCAAATCTCATACCAGTGTATTTTTATATAGTTTTCTAAAGACCCCCAAATCTCAAATTGGTAATACACTATGGATGGAACTATCAAAGTTTCTATAGTTTTTCTCTCAATGCATTCCTGGAAATTTTCTTAAAAAGCAAATCATCATAAAGTTGCTCATATTTTCCTATAGGGATAGTGCCATAACTGGGAGCTGAGATACTGACTAAAGATTTGAAATAAAATAAATCATATGTATGGCCACCAATCTATCATAAATGCAAAGCCATAACTACTATAAACCTTAGTGATCACTTAACATTTTAAAATTATGTTCTAAGTCACAGAGGCCTATAATTTTATTACTGTAAAGGACCTCAGGGATTAACTTATCCAGTCCACAATTGGAGATAAGAAAATTTACCTCAAAGATGATTAAGCGATTAGCTTGATTTAGTTAGAAGCAGAGCCAGGACTGTGTCTCCATTTTCCCCCTCTGCTAAGTTCTTCCTTGGCAAACTCTGCAAATTGAACATATAAATAATGATAAGAAAAGAGTAAAAATATGAATAGATGAGACAGAAAAGTTACTTTATCATCATGACTGTTATAATATTTTCATTGTAATAGATGCTTATTTGATATCTATTTAATAATTTTGTTAACCTTCTTAGGATTTTGGAGAATATTTTAGGGTACAAAACGATCCTTAATCTCCTTCTTAATAACCTTTCTTAAGCAAGCATAGATTTTCAAAATCATTCCCTTCTAACAGGGACTGGCAAACATTTTTTAAAAAATATATATTTTATTGATTTTTTTACAGAGAGGAAGGGAGAGTGATAGAGAGTTAGGAACATTGATGAGAGAGAAACATCGATCAGTTGCTTCCTGCACACCCCCTACTGGGGATGTGCCCACAACTGGGACCCTTCAGTCCATAGGCTCATGCTCTATCCATGGTTTTGGCTGGCAAACCTTTTTGATAAAAGAGAAGGTGGTAAACATTTTAGACTTTGCAGGTCATTCAACCCTTTAGCAACTACTCAACTCTACATTTATAGTTCAAAAGCAGCCCAGAGGACAGCAAGAATGGGCAGAGCTGTGCTCCAGTAAATATGCTCTTGGAGAGTGACATTTAAATTTTATAATTTTTATCCTATATAATAAAGAGGTAATATGCAAATTGACCCTCATGCCCTCACAAGATGGCTGCCTACAACTAGTCCAGCAAGTTAGTGAGGGATGACCAAACAACTGAACAAGCAGGCTCTGTGGGGCCACCAGGCTGGTAGGGGATTAGTAAGGGATGACAGCAGGTTGTATGGGGCGACCAGGCTAGCAGGGGCTTAGTGAGGGATGACCAAACAACTGAACAGTAGGCTGCATTGGACGATCAGGCTGGCAGGAGGGCTGTGAGAGGAGACCAGGCCAGCAGGGGAGAAGTTGGGGGCAACCAGGCAGGCAGGGGTGGCAGTAAGGGGTGACCAAGAGGGAGGGAAGGTCTCAAAGATATAATGTACTAAACAACCCAAAGAGTCCATTAATGGATGAATGAGTAAAGAAAAATATACTATATTCATATAATGGAATATTATTCAGTCTGAAAAGAGAAGAAAATTCTACAAAATGGGTCAACCTTAGGATATTAAACTAAATGAAATGAGCCAGTCCCAGAGAGACAAGTACTTTATTGTTCCATTTATATGAGATACTTAGAATAGTTAAAATCATACAGAAGGAAAGTAGAATGATAGTATCCAGGGGTTGGGGTATGGGGAAATGGGGAATTGTTTAATAGTATAGTGTTTTAGTTTTGCAAGATGAAAAAGTCCTGGAGATGGGTTGCCCAACAATATAAATATATTTGGCAGTTCTGAATTGTACACTTAAAAATAATTCAGATGGTAATAAATAAAAACAAATGACTGTGTTGCATATGGACTATATGCCTGGATCTGTGCAGCATCCTTTAAATGCTATGGCAGGAAAGCAGCTTGGCATACAAATGCCTGTGCTTTTCTTTTCCCTCTTCCTTGTTCAGTTCCCACAAAACCTGAAGGAGAAGGAGGACAGTTGAAACATAGAGTGAAAGAAGTAGTCAGTGTTTAGTTTTTAACTTACAAAATAAGCTCTTGATCCCAGATCAGAAACAATACTTTTGGGAGCCAAAGTTTTTGATATGCAAGAGGAAGGTTTTTAAGAGAAGAAAAGACTCTTGAGAAGCAAAAAGGGAAGGCCTGAGAGGAAAAAAGGGCAGAGCATTTGTGCCAGAACAAGGGGTTGAAAAGAGGATGGAAGAAAACCAGACTCCCACGCTCTATCCCTACCCCCAGGCCGGACACAGTAGATGTAGTTCAAGTAGACTCGAAGGCTGGAACATTCACCACAGTAGGAGATGGGGGCCAGGAGGGGCACTAGGTATGCAAGACAGTGGAGGTCTGCAGACCATCATAACCCAGCAGCAGTGAGTATGGAAGGACGGTGAGAGCCCTGCCAGCAGCTGGTGGGGGGATGATTCTGCCCAAATTACACACCTCTGGGTGGGCTTTTACTAAGCCCCTTTCCCCAGCTTCATTTAACAGCCCCTTTTTATTTCTATTTTTTTATTGTCTAAAGTTTTACATGTTTCCCTTTCCCCCAATTGACCATCCCACCCCCAGCCATTCCCACCCAGGACTAACCCCCATAGCCCCAGTGTCTGTGTCCATTGGTTATGCTAATATGCATGCATACAAGTCATTCAGTTGTTCTCTACGCTCACCCCCCCCACTCCCCACCATTTGTCTCTAGATCAATCTATTCTTGTTCATCAAATGATGTTGATCATTATATCCCACATATGAGTGAGATCATGTGATACTTATCTTTCTCCAACTGGCTTATTTTGCTTAGCATAATGCCCTCCAGTTCCATCCATGCTGTTGCAAATGGTAAATGTTCTTCCTTCCTTCCTTCCTTCCTTCCTTCCTTCCTTCCTTCCTTCCTTCCTTCCTTCCTCCCTCCCTCCCTCCCTCCCTCCCTCCCTCCCTCCCTCCCTCCCTCCCTCTCTTCCTTCCTCCCTCTCTTCCTTCCTTCCTTCCTTCCTTCCTTCCTTCCTTCCTTCCTTCCTTCCTTCCTTTCTTTCTTTCTTTCTTTCTTTCTTTCTTTCTTTCTTTCTTTCTTTCTTTCTTTTTATAGTAACAGCCCCTTTCTAGTAGGAGCTATAGTGTAATAGTTAAAGGAATGCTCTACCACTTCATTAGTGCATTACTGGATCTCAACCTAGAAGTATAACTGATTCTTGTGCAGGTGCCTCTCAGAAGGGTTGTTCTTATGCAAAATCTGTAGGAAGTGAAGGGAGCAGGAAGGAAGGAATGTAGCTTCAAGGAAGATGGCAAAGATGTAAGTGCAGCTGCAGGGTAGCCTTGAGAGACATCCTCTCTCACCTGAGAAAAATTCCAGCATGTATGATAAAGAAAATGGCAGTGAGGCAGGATTTAGTGAAAAACCAAGTAGCTTGGAATTTACCAGAATGAAAACACGATATGAATCTTTTTAGAACGTGCACATTGTGTGCCAGGAGTATCTACAATTAAACTGATCCTGGTGAAACTGCAGAACTTCAAGCGTAAAAAGAAAATGCTAAAGTCTATCAGATCAACTGCGTAGAAACTTCATTTTTAAAAATATGATCTTTTCTCCTTTTTTTTAATGAAAACTGGCCTCATCCAGCGCCCTGACTCACCTGTCTCCTTCTTTCTTGCATGCCCCTCCCTTAATCATTAAGCCCTCAGGACAATGAGATTCTGGTTGACATAAAATAATCTTAGGAACAAAGTTTTGGGTCTGTTGATCACAGAGAGAGTTTTGGACAAACTAGAGATAACATCCAGGCCTCAGTTGTGTGTCAGCTCCAGGAAGAGAAAAGCCTCAAAGCCAGATGAAGCGATGCCATGGCTGACATCAGAACCATGTTACACTAATCAACTAGTTCCTACCCTAGTGCTAGCCAATCAATAGACATCACCACCCTGACCGCCACCCTAACTCCATTAGCCACCATGATGAATGATTTCCCCCTAGAGAACCCATCTCTTGGAACCTATCAGGGACCCAGGTCTCCCAACATGGACCACTTCTTAAAAATAAACGCTTACTTTCTTTGCTGTAAACTCCTGTTTGTGTCTTAATGGGTGATGTGCACAGCCAAAAAGACCCTTTTAAGTCTGGTAACCAGAGAAGAGAAACTCTAATACCCATAAAAAAAATTCACACTTCTGGAGACACCAAGATCCTCACAAGCAACACCTGAAGCCAAAAATCTATTATAGATTGTAGTATCTTTAAAGTGCTGAGAAAGGAGAGGATGATGAGGAGGAGAAAACCCTATTGACCTAGAGCTCTACATTTCATTAAACTATTATTCAGAGTGAGAAGAAGATAAAACCATTTCAGCCATTCAAAAATTAAAACAATGCTAACAATGGATCCTCTTCAAAAGAAGTACAAAAGGATGACATTTAGCAAGAAGAGAAATAAACCAACAGAAAAGTGTCTGACGCAAGAAGCAACGATGGGCAAAGCTAACTAAAACACTGCAGTAAACTTAATTAATTACACACTGAAATACAACAGCACTATGAAGAAGACCCATTTTTTGCATGAATCAAAGAGATAGAAGTAACACTAAGGGTAATAATAATATTAAAGACCAGAGGGGCGGTACAATACTGAGACATTGTTGAAAATCCCCTCCAAGAAGGAGATTTTCCCCACCAAATGCAACATTCAAATTCATAATTTCTCTTAGTAATCTGTCTATGCTGTTTATAGCATGACTGGATGCCATGGAACATTCATCAATAATAAGTTGGGACTTTTTAAAGATTTAATGGAACTGGTAATTTATACTGGGAATGAAAGGTTCTTCCACCAAGAAGTAAATTTGCAGGAATGCCTGTAGATGCTGTGGGTAAAACAGTACCACCATGACCTCTAATATAATGTATTAAAACTTTATACAGATATGTTTTTCCACCTGGACCATCCAAGAAAAATCATTTGAGGTGTACAGTTTAATTTTCAATGGATGAAGTTATAGTCTGAAAGGCTGCCAACTGTTCATTATTCAGAGAATTTATCAAAACCTCTTCCTGTTGTTACTCATACAATTCATCAGATGTATTTGCATTCATTAATAAAAGATAGTCCGGAAATCTGAAAGAAAAAAAAAAACACCAGAGGGAAGATTTGAAAAAGTTATATTAAAGCATTTGGTTTCCATCAAAGGAAAAATATAAGTACTAAATTAAAAAAAATTATTGATGCTAGATTAAGGAAGAGAGAGAGAGAGAGAGAGAGAGAGAGAGAGAGAGAGAGAGAGAGAGAGAGAGAAGGTGTGAGAGAGAGAAACATCAATGTGAGATAGAAACATTAATAGGCTGCCTCCCACACACACCTGGACTGAGGCTCCAACCCGCAATCTGGGTATATGCCCTGACCAGGAATGGAAACTGCCCCAACCAACTGAGCCACACTGGCCATAGGGGGTACTAAATTATATTGTATTTTATTAGAGTATAGAGTTACATGTCTGTGGTAAAAATTAAAAAGAACTACTAAAAATAGAAATACAATCTATAACTCTGAAATGAGCAGGGTGAAAAAAGGGAACAAATTTCATTAATCACAAAAAAAAAAAAAAAAGGTAAAGAACAAAAACAAGGGCAAAAACCATGAACAGAAAGCACAAAATAAGATGGCAGAAATAAGTCTGACTATATCAATAATCATAGTGAATATAAATAAATTAAACTCATCCATCAAATAACACACTATTCAACTGGATTGGAAAAACAAAAACAAGCTCCAAATATGTTTCTCTGTTGCTAAAAACAAATTAACAAACAAGAATCCAAAAATGATATGTTAAAAGATATACCAGGATGTAAGATGAATACTAGACTTAATCAGGGTGATCTCTTCTTAAGGTATATGACTGTCTAATAATTATGTTGTATGCCTGACATTAATATAATAATATATGTCAACTGTAATTAAAGATAAAATTTTTAAGTTATATGCCAGGAAAGTACAAGCCAAAGAAGACTATTGAAAAAAAATATATACAGGTTTTAGACGCATAGAATTAAAATGAGAAACTTGCCCAGCCAGAGTGACTCAGTGGTTGAGCATTGACTTATGAACCAGGAGGTCACAGTTTGATTCCTGGTCAGGGCACATGCCCTGGTTGGATCTCAATCCCCAGTGTTGGGCATGCAGGAGGCAGCCAATCAATGAGTCTCATCATTGATGTTTCTCCCTCTCCCTCTTCCTCTCCCTCTCCCTCTCCCTTCCTGTCTGAAATCAATAAAATTTTATTTTAAAAAATAAGTAAATAAAATAAAATGATAAAGAAACATACTGCTAATTGATAAAAGAAACAATCTCTGAGAACCAATAAGCATGTGCCCGAGTGCACCTACAACAGTCTCTAGGTTTATGAAACAGTGTTCGTATTTGTTCTTTTGACTTTTCAAAGAATCATAAATATCTCAGTGCTGTAGGATTTCTGGTAGGTTCAAGTAATTTTTATCCCATGTATCAGGTTATATTCCTGCTGTAACACATACAAAGACACACACACACACACACACACACACACAAGGACAACAAAACAAAATAGTTGAATAAAGTTACTTATAAAAGGTTATTTTAATTCACTTCGTTAGAAATCTGAAGATTAAAATTTGTAGAACTGGTTAATTCAGCAGCTCAAAATAGTCAGGGTTCTGTGTCAGTTTCACTCTGGTTGTATTGGCTACCTCTTCATGATCACACGATGTAAGCCTCAGACATTATTTCCTAACATGTGTCCAAAAGCAGGAGAGAAGGCAGGGAGGGCCACATCTCAGAAAGCTATTAGCAGAATTCCTGGTATGTCCACTGGCAACCATGAGTCCCGTGGCTATCCTTAAACCCATTCACTGGTACAGGGCAATGGGGTTCCTATGAATGCAAGTTATGGTTCAAAGCCTGTGGCAAGCGAGGGCCCACTTCTCTGAGAACATTCATACCTGATATACACACAAAATCAGGTTGTTGTTGTTTTTTTTGGCAAGAAAGACAGGGTAGAGACTTTGGGAAGTCATCTGAGAAGAATTGTGTATAGGTTCATCTTTTGCCCATTTCTTGCTGTGTTAGGGCAGCAGGTGGTACATCTTAGTACATCCTATCAGTTTTCCTATTCTCCTTAACATTCTAAATCTCCTAGGCATAAACATAAATAAATATAGAACATGAATAATTTAGAAATCACATTAGAAATGATTCTTCAGAATTCTAAGGAAATGGATTAAACTAAGCTAATGGTGTTTGATAAGGACTACTGCCCATGTAAGTTTGTTTAAATTAATGGAATTATTTATACATTGTGCCATAAAGTAAATCTTAAACATTCGGAACCATTGAGAGATTCTGCCTCAGAAATTATGTAACTCACGCAATGACTAGTTAGAAAAAACAAAGATTGTACCTCAAGATTCCATATCAACCCAGAATGCAACTCACTTTTTAAAAAATATATATATTTTATTGATTTTTCACAGAGAGGAAGAGAGAGGGATAGGAAGTTAGAAACATCGATGAGAGAGAATCATCAATCAGCTGCCTCTTGCATACCCCCCTACTGGGGATGTGCCCGCAACCAAGGTACATGCCTTTGACCGGAATCGAACCCGGGACCTTCCAGTCCGCAGACTGACGCTCTATCCACTGAGCCAAACCGATTTCGGCTCACTTTTCAATTCACACAAATCCCTGTCTTCAAAGGATCTTTGGACTAAAATTCTTCATTGGCTCCTCATTTCGAACACTCAGTCCAAACCTCTCATCAGTTCACACATGACCAGGCACTACCCTTTTCTCTAGTCTGTGCTTTACTGAGCAGTAACACCTAATATGGCTATACAAATTTCATAATGTGACATTAATATTTGCTTGTTTATATATCTATTGTCTAACCTTCCCCACCGCCATCTCACGTAGAATTTTCACTGATACAGTACCTAGGGCAAAAGAAACAAAGAAAAAATAAACAAATGGGACTACATCAAAATAAAAACCTCTGCACAGCATAATAAAAAGGGGACTCACTGTATGAGAGAACATGTTTGTCAATGATACATCTAAAAAGGGGTTAATGTCCAAAAACTGTAAAGAACTCATGCAACTCAACTCTAGGAAGACAAACAATCCAACTAAAAAATGGGCAAAGGACCTGAACAGGCACTTCTCCAAAGAGGACATACAGATGGCCAATAAACATATGTAAAAATGCTCCTCATCATCAATCAACAGAGAGATGCAAATTAAAACCACAATAAGGTTTCACTGCATACCTGTCAGAATGGCTATCATCAATAAATCAACAAAAAAATGTTGGTGAGGATGTCAAAAAAAGGGAACCCTAATACACTGTTGGTGGAAATGCAGACTGGTGCAGCCACTGTAGAAAACGGTATGGAGTTTCCTCAAAAAGTTAAAAATAGAACTTCCATTTGACTCAGAGATCCCACATCTGGAAATATATCCTAAGAGTCCTGAAACACCCATTGGTAAGAGTATATGCACCCCTATATTCAGAGCAGCATTATTTACAATAGCTAAAATCTGGAAGCAGCCCAAGTGCCCATCAGTAGATGAGTGGATAAAAAAACTGTGGTACATTTACACTATGGGATACTATGGAGCTATAAAATAAATAAATAAATAAATAAATAAATAAATAAATAAATAAATAAATAAATCTACAACCCTTTGGGACAACCCATGAGACAGCCCATGAGACAGCATGGAAGGATCTGAAGAGTATTATGCTAACTGAAATAAGCCAGTCAGAGAAAGACAAATATCACATTATCTCACTTACTAGTATATGTGGAATCTAATGAACAAAATAAACTGAAAAATAAAGTAGATCTAGAGATGTGGAAGCATGCAAGAAACCAATGAATCTCAAGGGGAGTGGGAGTGGGGGTGGAAGGTGGGAGCCAGGAAGATATTAAACAGAGAACATGTATTCTAGTACATATATGCACAACCCATGGACACTAGTGTTGGGAGAGGCCTGGGGAAGAGACAGGAACAGGGAGGAGGGGATCAATGGAGGGAAAAGAAAAGGAGACATTTGTAAAACTTTCAACAACGAATATAATTTTTTTTTAAAAGCAAAAAATAAAATAAAGTTTGCAGAAATGTAAAAAAGTAGAAGGTCCTTGCTTTTTATCACTTTAAATATTTTGTGCCAATCTCTTCTGCCCTAAAATGTTTCTGTTGAGAAATCAGCTTATGATCTTATGGGAGCTCCCTTGTAGATAATTGTCTTTCTTTTCCTGCTTTTAAAATCGTCTCTTTGTCTTTAACCTTTGCCATTTAATTATGATGTGTCTTGGGGTGAGTATGTATGATTCATATTTTAAGGGCACTCTGCACTTCCTGGACTTATGTATCTTTTAAAAAAATATATTTTATTGATTTTTTACAGAGCGAGAGAAACATAGATCAGCTGCCTCTTGCACAACCCCCTACTGGGGATGTGCCCACAACCCAGGTACATGCACTTGACCAGAATAGAATCTGGGACCTTTGAGTTCGCAGGTCGACACTCTATCCACTGAGCCAAACTGGTTAGGACTATGTGTCTTTATTTATTTATTATTATTATTATTCACCAGGTTATGGTAGGTTTAAGTCATTATTTCTTTAAACAGGCTCTCAATCCTTGCTCTTTCTTTTCGTTTTCTGATATTTTTATGATAAGGATATTGTTGCATTGCATGCTGTCCCATAGGTCCCTTTAATTGTTTTTGTTTTTTTAAATTTGTTTTTATTTTTGTTGCTCTTTTAGGGTATTTTCTTTTACTTTATCTCTAAAATCAGTGATTTAATCCTCTGCTTTATGTAACCTACTATTGATTTCAAGTGTATTCTTTATTTCTGACTGATTCTCTTTTTTATGGTTTTTATGTCCTTTTTCGTACTATTGAAGTTCTCACAAAGTTCTTTGAGCATCCTTAAACCACTTCTTAAATTGCTATATTGGATAGATTACTTTCATATATTTCATTTAACTATTTTTCTGCAAATCTCTCCTGTTCTTTCATTTGGGGGGTGTTTCTTTGACCCAATTTTATTTTATATGTATGTGTTTCTTTCTGTGTATAAGGTGGATCCAATATGTCGCCAAGTCTTGGAGGAGTGACCTTATATAGTAGGTGTTCTGTAGGACAGCAGGACAGTCTCCTTCATCACCTGAGCTAGGTACTTCAGTAATGTCCCTCGTGTGGGTTATGTGAGTCCTGCTGTTGAAATTGAGTCTTGATTGCTTGTAACTTATTTGTGCATTGGGTTAACCCTCAGGCTGGCTGGCTGTGAGGATCGACCCCCCACCACAGTGTATGAGCTGCTGTGCATGTCCTAACCACACAAGTGGTAGTCTTATCAGCAGGGCCCAGTGCCCACCAAGATCTCTCTTTGGTTGTACTGCTTGTGGAGCTAAACGGATCCTGCTCTGATGTTCGAAGCTCACCACTGGGTGTGTTGATTTCAGAGCCACTTGGGAAAAACTGTGGTATAGGCCAATGCCAGACACTTTCTGTGTTTGGCCCTGCTCAACCTGTTTGGAGCAACAAAACAATCAAAAGTTTGTGCTTGCCTCTCCTTGGCCTAGGTGTGCTTGGAAAAGACCAAGCTGTGCACCAAGCATGGATTTCAGCAGCACGGGGATTGGAGGCTGGCCAGCATAAGGACCAAGGTACCTGGAGATCGGCTTCTGCCTGCCTCTGTTTGCTGCTGCCTGCCAGATGCCTGTTTGGCTCAGTCACTGAGAGAGCCTCTGGCAGCACTTGAGTTGAAAATGGTAGGTTCTAAGTGAGTCACCAGGTAGGGGAGAGTGGTGTTCTTGCTTTTTATCACTTTAAATATTTTGTGCCAATCTCTTCTGCCCTAAAATGTTTCTGTTGAACAGAACGGGTTTAAAGTCGGCGCCAGTGCTGGGTTTGAGGCCACTCAGGAAAAGTCCCAGGGCATACCAAGGCTAGCTGCCATTTGCCAGGTATCTACAGACATTTGTGATGGGACGGGGTCTCAGGGAGTTGTCAGAGTGTGGCCAGCAGAGTCACACAGACCTAACAGACCAAAGTTAGGCAATATGAAGAAAGGGCTCTACACCAGACAGGTGTGAGAGGAAAAAATACCCCCCATCCCAGCTTCTACAAGTCATTCTGTTCTAGATTCTGCCCGATCCTCCTGGAAAGATGGGGATCAACAGGAGAAGACACTGGGAGTGGGAAGGTTGGGTTTCTGGGAGTTTGGAGTTTGAGACTGCTGGGAGTCCGGAGGGTGGGGCTAGTAGATCTCTGTGAGGGGAAGGCACTGGTCAGGTTCGGGGAAAGGAGGAGGAAATCAATCATTGACACTCTGAGTCTGTCCAAATCTCCACACCTCAGGCGAAGGCAGTGGACCCCTTCATAGGGCATGAGCATCACAGGATGGGCGACAAGAAATCTGGAGGGTTGGTTTATTGTATTCTTCTAGGCTTATGTCATATGAGGAGAGAGCTCCACCCCAGAAAGATGGCACCTGCAGTGTGGAGAGGGCTCAGCACAGGGTCCCTGGCAGAAGTGGTGGTTTCCTAGCATCAAGTGCAGTGTGCTTACTATGTGCCGCCAAAAAACAGGTGCTATCAGACAAGGATATTTCTGGGAGTAGAGCAAAGGAGATCAGGAACTAACTTTGTATTTAGAAAAAAAGAAGTCCGACTCTCTGAGTTGCTACCCTCTTCTTTCTTGTACTGAACACTGTCAGTAAAAAGAAGTCTGAAAAAAACCATGGGGTCTGAATTGACAGAAAAAGTGGGACTGGAATAAGAATTGGTCTCATGATTTGACTGAAAATGTATGCCTAGATTTAACAATAACAGGGAAACCTCGGTTCTAGAACTTAATTCATTCCAAAGATGGTTGGAGAAGCCATGTGTTCGAAAACCAAAACCTTTTTTCCCCCATTAGAAATAATGTAAATGGAATTAATTCATTCCAGAACCCAAAATGACTCCCTGTTTTAATCTTTCTTATATACAGCACATGTCTAATGTACTGTTTAATCTATAAACAAACATTTCTTAAATTTATGGAATCAACCCCTAGTCACTCCCAGCACTTGTTCAAGGGGTGTCTTTTAGGAAGTCAGTATGTGGCCTCTTGATTTGACACATATAATAGCTTCTGATATGCTGTCAACTGCTAACTGCTTTTCATTTAGTCAACATTTTTTCTACCTCTTCAATTGCCTGTGATCATTGTTTCTTTCACACCCTTAGCAACATTAGCACTCTTGATGGCTTCTTTAGGTTATGAAATTGTGCTAATTGTCCATTTCACCAGCCACAGAAGCAAAAAGCAAAAAACAAAAGACCAGAAATATTCACAGCACATTTTCCTGAGATGTTAGCAAGGCAAGGATTAGCTGTAAACTGACTTGACTCCTCCAGGCTCTCCCATTTTGTGACCTGATGGATGCTTTTTGTCATGCTGATGATTCAGCAACAAAGGATTGTCAGGTGGAGAATGGAAGCTAAAATGAAAACATTGTTTCTGTGAATAACTTGGTGGAGAACCAAATTGTTCAGAAGTGAGGAGAAGGGAGCTTTTAGAAAACCAGGTAGGTTTGACTATTTTTTCTAATTTAACAGTTATAAGCTTACTTTCCCCCTAAGTGAAATGATGCAATGAAATTAAGTATTATTTTCTGAGGAAACTCCATACTGTTCTTCACAGTGGCTGCACCAGTCTGCATTCCACCAGCAGTGCACGAGGGTTCCTTTTTCTCCAAATCCTCTCCAGCACTTATCATTTGTTGATTTGTTGATAAAAGCTGTTCTGACAGGCGTGAGATGGTACCTCATCTCTCAGATGATTAGTGACTTTGAGCATGTTTTCATATGTCTCTTGGCCTTCTGTATGTTATCTTTTGAAAAGTGGCTATTTAGATCCTTTTGCCCCTTTTTTGATTAGATCATCTTCCTTTTGTTAAATTGTGTTATTTCTCTATAAATGTTGGATATAAAACCCTTATCAGATATAACATTGACAAATATGTTCTCCCATACAGTGGGGTCTCTTATTGTTTCGTTGATGGTTTCTTTTCCTGTGCAGAAGCTTTTTATTTTGATGTAGTTCCATTTGTTTATTTTCTCCTTAGTTTCCATTGCCCTAGGAGCTATATCGGTAAAGATATTGCTACAACATAAACCTGATATTTTGCAGCCGATGGAACTCCCATTTGACTTAGAAATCCCACTCCTAGGACTATATCCCAGAAATCAGAAACACCAATCAGAAGGATATATGTTCACAGCAGCACAATTTACAATAGCTGAGATTTGGAAAAAGTCTAAGTGCCCATCAGCAGATGAGTGGATTAGAAAATGGTGATACATCTACACAATAAAATACTATGCTACTGTAAAAAAGAAGGAACTCACCATTTGCAACAACATGGATGGAGAGCATAAGCTAGGAGAAAAAAGCCAGTTGGAGAAAGATAAATATCACATGATCTCACTTATTTGTGGAATATAATGAACAACATGGGGGTGTGCCTGCGACCAGAATCAAACCTAGGACCCTTTAGTCTGCAGGTCGACGCTCTGTCCACTGAGCCAAATTGGTTAGGGCTGAGGGATAATTCTTAGGGTTCCAGTTTACTCTTGCCAGTGAATGTTGACAATCCTTGTGCCTAACGTCACTGTGATTATTCATATTGACCTTGGGAGATAATAAGTGAAATTGGGAGCTAAGGGTAAGAAAAGTATGGCAGCATCCAAAAGAAGACCCAAGGACTCATACAGCTTGCATTGCTTCACAGCTGGGCCTCATCTGGGCACCTCCAAACACCAAACAAAGAGGAGGAACCTGAAAATCTCTCTTAGCACTTGCTGGGTGGTCTCAAGCAGAGGCTAAATTAGCACTTCCTTGGAGATCCAAGAGCCAGTGTACCCAGTGGTCAGAGTGGGACCATTCAGATTACAACTCTTCAGATCCATAAGAGCCACACTCAGTAGGCAGATTCAGTGAGCACCAAAGCCCTACTGAAGCAAGTCTTGCCCCATAAGGATGTCTCCAGAACAGAAGTTCTCTCATTGTAGACACAGCCACTGATCCTCACAGTCAGTTGGCCTGGAGGTCAATTCCTTCCACTGATACCAACAACAATCAAGGCTTAACTACAAGGCTGTGCACCCAGCCCACAAAGGGGTGCACCAAGAATGTCCACCTCAGGTAACTGGAGAGGCTGAGCCACTGGGCCCTATAGGACACCTAGCACACAAAGCCGCTCTATCAACACAGGGAAGCAGCCAAAATGTGGAGACAATGAAACAGATCACAGATGAAAGAAATGGAGGAAAGCAAATGACTGGATATAGAGTTCAAAATCACGGTTATAAGGTTACTCAAGAATCTTCTAGAAACCTCTGAGGAACTTAGTCAGACCTTAAAGGAACTTAATGAGAATGCCAAAAGAATGGAAAAGGACCAGTCACAGTGTGGGGGTGAGGGAGGGGGGAAACCAGGTGGAGGGGAGCTATAGGGGAGCTATAAAAAGGAACATATGTAATAATCTGAACATTAAAGATTTGTTTTTTTAAAAAGTATAAAAGAAGATAACAAGTAAAGATAATCATTGGCTATGACAATAAAATGAAACACATAAGTTGCCCAAGTAAGATAAAAAAAAATTTGTAAGATTAGGTTAAAGACAAAATTGAACTATATGGTGCTTCTAGAAAACATACTTACAATGCAATAGCACAGAAAGTTTAAAATAAAAGGTTAAATAAATATTTAGTCAACAAATATAACCCAAAAGAAAACACAAGGTGGCATCACCAATTTAAGAAAAACAAGTAACTCCTAATATTTACAGGACTGGCAAGACGACTACAAATAGAAGCCGGCACACCATATGTCTCAGTATTCAAAAGTTAAAAGCCAAACCAAGAAGCTGTTAAATAAAATGCCCTCTTTTCCTTCCTTGACACACAAACCTTCAAAAACAATCTGGAAGTCCAGGGTCAAAAACAGAATTCTCAAACTCCTCCCCATCCATGATGAAAGGAGCAGCAAAGATGGGGCATTGGCCCGGGGCCTGGCCTGCCCCCTGGGCCTCCCATCAGGGTCCAGCACCTGTGGGACCACCAGATTGCTTGTCTCCCTACCACATCAACACCCACCCTTTGCCTCAGGGATGTGTGCCTCCCAGGGGAGGTCGCCTCAGAAAGAGGCTGCCCAGGTTTAATCTGCTTCTTTCACTTAACCATATGCTAGGCAGAGTTTTCTGTAGCTCCCTGTTCTTTTTCTTTCTTTTTTTAAAATACATTTTATTGATTTTTTACAGAGAGGAAGGTAGAGGGATAGAGAGTTAGAAACATCAACAAGAGAGAATCATTGATCAGCTGCCTCCTGCATACCCCCCCACTGGGGATGTGCCTGCAATCAAGGTACATGCCCTTGACCAGAATCGAACCTGGGACCTTTCAGTCCACAGGCTGGCACTCTATCCGCTGAGCCAAACCGGTTTTGGCTGTAGCTCCCTGTTCTTTTACAGGTACTTTCCCACTGCCATCTAACCTCAGGCTGTCCCGCAAAGCGGACAGCAAGAAATGGGTTTAGGATCCCCGCTTGTAGTGCAGACAGTGCAACTTCGTTTTTGGCTGCTTTATATGTTGAGCTTGTACTTCAGATTTTGTTTAAAGTCAAGAAGAGTTCATCACTTTTTTTTTTTTTTTAAGAAGCTTCCACATTTCGATTCTAAGGACTTAACCAGTTTTCTGCTGTTGAGTATTTAAGTTGCTCCCAATGTTTCTTTAGGATAAACACCTTCCTCCTCTTATCTATCTAGCTAATTCCTATTCTTTCCATTCATAGTCTTTCAGATGTTGTCTCCCAAGTCCATGGGAAGTTTGTTTTTAAATCTCTCTCAGCCCAGCCTGCATTTTCTTCCCAGGTTTTCTAACAGAAGCATGCGCATAGCCCTAGGATACAGCCTTCTGTTGTGCTAAAAAACCTCTACACAAATTCTCTGAGTAAGTTTGTGAGCTCCTTTAGGAAAATCACTCCCCGTTCTTACCTCTGCATTGCCACGGAAGAGGACTCACTAATGTTTGTTGGATAAACGGATCCTCTCTGCAACTTCTTGTGCAAGGACCGTGCTGCTAAATCAGCAGGCACCGGATCACGGGATCACCGGGGGAGTGTGTCCAAGTTGAGATCCTGGGCTCTCCCCAGAGATCCTAGTGAGCACCTCAAAGCCGCTGCTGCTGTCAGAGGACACCCGTCCCCGAAGCATTGCAATCACATCCTTCTGGAGAGGATTTTCTGGAAGGACAAAATGTTCT
Organism: Pipistrellus hanaki; assembly: GCF_964339955.1. NCBI lineage: Eukaryota > Metazoa > Chordata > Mammalia > Chiroptera > Vespertilionidae > Pipistrellus > Pipistrellus hanaki. The sequence goes on along the minus strand of NC_140512.1, from coordinate 12,161,702 downwards.
GAATAGTTGACAGAAACATGTGGGTCTACTTGGGGACGTTCCGAAGTTTCACCCTGTAAAATTCATGGGCAGAAAGTTTGGCTCTTACAACTTTATTTTGGTGTGTGAGTTTGTTTAATATGAGCGCCTTGCCCTGCGTTTGGTACCCTGTGGAAAACAGACCAAATCCACTCTGCCTTCCTCGCCCGCCCAGCTCTTGGAACATGTGAGCCTCGTTCTGGTGTGGCGGCTCTTGCGAGACTCTGAGCAGCTGGCCAGGCAGATGCCTTCCTCCCAGGCCTCTCCATCTTCTGTCTCAGCATCACTGCAACACATTCAATATCCTTTTCTTCCTAGTCACTTCCAAAACTGACTATAGATTTATGCTTGCTAGCATGTGTGTTTAGGAGCAGAAGGCTCTCCCTTAATAATGGTCACTAGGAGGACTAGTTGAAAAACACAGATGTATATCATTGCTGTTCTAGACATGGATGGAAGAGTGAATTCTGTGCTTCTGAAAGGTTAAGTCCTAGCCAGCATGCAAGGTAGGAGTGATGTAAGAGGAGAAAATAATTCTGAGGAAGAAGCTAATTATCCCCAGAGCTGGCTTGTAATAAAGGCCTGATTATAGCTGGGAAATGACCTTCTTTTTATTCTCATGCATTTAATGGTGCTATAGAGAAAGAGTCTTGGATACTCTGGCTCTTGTCCAGGACAATATGACTTAATAATAATAGGTGCTCAGCTCTCACCTGGTTGAGTTTGCAGGGTAGGAGGTTAGTTTGCGAATGCCCCTTTATATGTATTTAATACCTTTAATTCCTGATTATTTCACAACATTTTATTTAGTAGTTTAGTTCTCTCTCTCTCTCTCTCTCTCTCTCTCTCTCTCTCTCTCTCTCTCTGTGTGTGTGTGTGTGTGTGTGTGTGTGTGTGTTGGGAGGCAGTGGAGGATAGCAGTAGCAAATGTTACTGTACCGTTTTATTGTTGGGGCAAAAGGAACATCAGAGGCAGTGTACTTTGCTGAAGTCCACACCAATGGCTGCTGCTCTTCTCGGCAGTCTACAGAAGTTTAGATGCCCAGTGGTTGGCCACACTTTTAGATTCTTGTCATTGGTAATGGTTCATTAAAATACAATATGAGTCCAAATACAAAACACACCTGAGACTCCAATGCTCTCTCATCTAATTAGAAGCAGTTCTATCTGGTATAAATGAACAAACAATCCAAAACATCTCAGATGTGAATGTTGACCCATGGGAACAAGACCATCATGCTATCTGCTTTGTTACCTAGTTTAAGTGGTGAGAATTATTTCTCAAAACAGAAACCATTTTGGTTATAAAACTAAACCAGCAACCCTCTTAATTCATGTATCTCCAGAGTTAAAAGCTTAGTGTCAGGGGAGCAAACCATGTTAGAGTTTTGCAGAGACCGTTAGCTTTTTAATTCCCAATAGTTTACCAGAGAATAGCATGGGGGAACATACAAAAGATAAATCTGCCACAAGAGTATAACTTTTAAGTTGGATATTAAAAAAAACCCAGAAACTAAAGAGTCATCTTAAAGTTAGTATTATACTGGGATATTTTTATAAGAATCACAAAAACCAAGCTATAATGCTACAGCTAGACTCACTGATTATGTACTTTAGATAAACACGGAAATATTTAGGACACCCAATCATCTACTGTTTTAGAATTCTAAAGATGATCTGCAGGTTACCTGGGATATAACCAAATTATATCTCTTATACTTTTTAAAAAATATATTTTATTGATTTTTTTACAGAGAGGAAGAGAGAGGGATAGAGAGTTAGAAATATCGATGAGAGAGAATCATCGATCAGCTGCCTCTTGTACACCTCCCCACTGGGGACGTGCCCACAAACAAGGTACATGCCCTTGACCAGAATCGAACCTGGGACCTTTCAGTTCACAGGCCGACGCTCTATCCACTGAGCCAAACCGGTTTCAGCTATCTCTTAGACTTTTTATTTGCTTGCAAAAAGTTTGGAGAGCAGGAACTTCCTTCCTTAGTTTTCAGACAAAATTACTAGAACTATAGCTACAAACTACCATTTGCTAGATTACATTTAAGGACTTATTATTATTACATTTAACACCAAAGTTAACTCAGAGTTGATCATATAAAATCTAAAACTGAAAAACATCTGGAATAAAACATATGATAAAATCTTTGTAGTCTTGGTTTGGGCAAAGGTTTCTTAAATATGATACCAAGAACATGATCCGTAAAAGAAAAAAAAAATGGTAAGATTAAATACTTCTGATCTCTAAAAGGCATTTTCTATTAAGAAAATGAAAAACAAGCCATAGACAGGGATACGTAATCAACGTGAACCACTCTTTAATCGTGAAAGGACCAGAATGGGCCAGAAGACATGGCAAAGTAATTCTGCTTCATGATGATGTACCACCACACACTTCAAAACCAGTTAAAGACACATTAAAAGATCTTGCCTGGGAAGTATTAACCCACCCGCCATATTCACCAGACCTTGCTCCTTCAGATTAGCACTTGTTCTGATCGATGGCACACACACTTTCTGAGCAGCACTTCAAAATGTACCAAGAAGTGGGAAATTGGGTCTCTGGATGGTTTGCCTCAAAATAAGAAAAGTTCTATTGGGATGGTATCTACAAATTCCCTGAAAGGTGGAGGAAATGTATAGCTAGTGATGGACATTACTTTGAATAAAGCACTTCTGATGTTTCTCTTGAGATTATCTTGTTTTCTTTTATTGCAAAATCTGCATTATTAAATGGTACACTTAGTAAAATATTAGCAAAGCACAGATCTCACATAAGCTCATATATTTAGAATCCATAAAGAATCCTCAACACAATAATGAGAAAACATTCAACCTAATTTAAAAAAAAAAATGAGCAGAGGTTTGAATAGACATTTCACTGGAGAAAATCTATGAATGTCAAATTAGTACATGAAAAGATGCTCAACATCATTAGCATTAGAAAAATGCAAAATAAAGCACAATGAGTTAGTAGCATATATCTATTAGAATGGTTAAAGATAATAGCCCCCAAACAAAATAAAAAGCAAACATACTGACCATAATGAATCCATAATGAAGAGGATCGGGGGCAACTGCAACTTTAATGCATGGCTGGTAGGATTCAAAAATCACATACTCTAATATCCCATTTTTATGAAATTCTAGAAAAAGAAAAAACTGTAGGGACAATGAGATTGGTGAGGAGAGAAGTTGACCATAGAAGGCTTTGAGGTAGTTTTTTTAAGCTGATGGACAGCAATTTAACAGTTTCTTCTAAAGTTAAACCTACACTTACCATACAACCCAGCAAACCCATTCCTAGTTTTTTGTTTGTTTGTTTTGTTTTTATCCAAGAGGGAAAAAATGATGGTCACATAAAAACCTGTATAGTAGTCCTTCCGTATGCCCAGTTTCGCTTTCCACAGTTTCTGTTACCTGTGGTCAACTATGGCATGAAAATATTAAATGGAAAATTCCAAAAATAAACAATTTTTAAGTTTTAAATGTTGTGCTATTCTGAACAGAGTGATGAAATCTTGCATCATCCTGCCGGAGATGTGAATCATCTCTTTGTCCACTGCATCCACACTTTGTATGCTACCTGCCTGTTAGTCACTTGGTAGCCTTCTTAGTTATCAGATTGACTATAATGATGATGCAGTTCCTATGTTCAAGTAACTGTTATAAGGGGCCTAATGCTATGTCATAATGCCTGTCATTTTCCTCCCTACATCTCATCACAGAAGTATTGTATAATCTCACACCATCGCAAGAAGAGTGAGCACAGTACAGTAAGATATTTTGAGAGAACACATTCACATAATATTGCAGTATATTGCTATAATTGTTATGTTTTATTATTATTTATTATTGTTAATCTCTTATTGTACCTAACAAACTTTATCATGTATATATATATGGTTTGGTATAATATACAGTTTCATGCATCCACTGGGGTCACTCCCTGTGGATAAGTGGGGACTACTTTATATATACTTATATCAGCTTTATTCATAATAGCCCCAAACTGGAAGTCAACCAAGTATGTTTTTTCTTTATTCTTTTAAAAAATTTTATTATTGAAAGTATTACATATGTCTCCTTTTCCCTTCATTGACCTCTTCCTGCCCACTCCCGCTCCCCAGCATAAGCCTTCATCCCCCTACTGTCTGTGTCCATGGGATATGCTTATATGCATGAATTCAAATCCTTTGGTTGATCCCTTACGCCTCTACTCCCACCCTCTCAATAAAGTATCTTTAAACAGATAAGCGGCCCTAACCTGTTTGGCTCAGTGGATAAAGCATTGGTTGCGGCACATCTCCAATAGGGGGTGTGCAGGAGGCAGCTGATCGATGTTTCTCTCTCATTGATGTTTCTAATTCTCTATCCCTCTCCTTCCTCTCTGAAAAAAAAAAAATATATATATATATATATATATTTAAAAAAACACAGATAAGCAAACAATTGTGTGTCTGTAAAATAAATTGCCTATCTATACAATTGTGTATCTAGTACCCAGCAATAAAAGTGGTCAAACTATACATGTAGCAACACACATGCATGTCAAATACATTCTGATGACTGAAAGAGATCAGATTCAAAAGTCACATACTATATTATTCTATTTTTATGAAATTCTAAAGAAAGGAAAACTATAGGAATAGAAAATGAGATTGGTGGGGTTGGATTGGGGAGAGTAGTTAGGGGGTGATCAGATCAGTAGGCAAAGGTGGTTAGGAGTATCAGCAGGCAGGCAGGCAAGTGGTTAGGAGCCAGTGATCCTGGATTGCAAGAAGGATGTCTGATTGCTGGTTTAGGCCTGAGTGGGATTGGGCCTAAATCGGCAGCTGGACATCCCCCAAGGGGTCCCAGATTGGAGAAGGTGCAGGCCAGGCTGAGGGACACCAACCCCATGCATGAATTTTGTACACCAGGCCTCTAGTAGTATAATATATGTGTAAGTAGAGAATTGCTGAAGGAATGATGACATCTTAGAAAAAAGGATGACTGTCCACCAAAAACTGTTAAAACTAATAAATAAATCCAGTTAAGTTGCAGGATATAAAATCAATATGCAAAAATATGTCGTGTCTCTATTCATGAATAACAAACTAACAGAAATTATTAGAAAACAATCCTATTTACAATTGCATCAAAAAGAAAAAAAACCTAGAAATAAATCTAACCAAGAGCTGAAAGAACTGCACACTAAAAGCTATAAGATATTAATTTAAAAAAATTGAAGAAGATACAAATAAATGGAAATATATTTCATGGTCATGGATTGAAAGAATTAATATTGTTAAAATCTCCATACTACCCAAAACAATATACAGATTCAATGAAATCCCAATAAAAATTCTGTTTTCCGCCCCCCACAGAAATAGAACAAGTAGTCTTAAAATTTTCAAACAACTAATACAAGTGTGAGAAAGATGAACAAAGCTAGAGGCATCACACTTCCTGATTGCAAACTCTATTAAAAAGCTATAGTAGTCAAAACAGTATGGTATTAATATGAAAACACACAGAGATTAATGGCACAGGATAGAAAACTCTGAAATAAGTTCACACATATATGGTCAATTAATTTATGACAAAGGAGCCAAGACACAAAGAGACTGAAAGTAAAGGAGTAGAGAAAGATATTTCATGCAAATGGAAATGAAGGAAAAATGGAGTAGCAATACTTATATAAGACAAAATATAATAGAATTAAAAACAAAGACAATAAGAAGAGACAAAGAAGGTCATTACATAATGATAAAGGGATTAAGCCAAGAAGAGGAAATAACTCTTGTAAACATTTATGTGCTCAAATTAGGAACAACTAACCATATACGCAAATATTGATGAACATAAATGGAGAAATCAACAGTAATACAATTATATTAGGGGACATTAATACTCCATTGACATCAATGGATATATCTTCCAGGCATAAAATCAACAAGAAAACTGTAGCCTTAAATGACACATCAGAACAGATGGATTTAATTGATATTTTCAGAGCCTTACACCGTAAAATTGCAGAATATACATTTTTTTCAATTGCACACAGAACATTTTCCAAGATAGGCCACATGTTAGGCCATAAAACAAGGCTCAATAAATTAAAGAAGTTTGAAATTAAGCATCTTCTCTGACCAAAATGTTATAAAACTAGAAATAAATTACAGGGCAGGGGGGTGGAGGGATAACACTGAAAAATAAAGAAACACATGCAGGCTTAATAACATGTTACTAAGCAATGAGTGGGTAAACAATGATCAAGATAGAAATAAAAGGATCTTTAGAAAATGAAAATGATAATACAACAAGCCAAACTTATGGAACACAGTGAAAGCAGTAGTATTAGGGAAATTCATAGTAATACATGCCTACCTCAAGAAACAAGGAAAATCTCAAATGAACAGATTAACCATTCAAAAGGAATTAGAAAAAAAACAACAAAGAAAGTCCAAAGTGAGTAGAAGGAAGGAAATAATTAAGATAAGAGAAAAAATAAATGAAGTAGAACCTATAAAACAATATAAAATATATATATATAAAAAAAACAGATTTTTTTTTTGGAAATGATTACCAAAATAGATAAATCTCTAACTAGATTTATCAAGAATAAAATAGAGCCCTAACCAGTTTGGCTCAGTGAATAGAGCATTTGCCTGAGGACTGAAGGGTCCCAGGTTTGATTCCAGTCAAGGGCATGTACCTTGTTTGTGGGCATATCCCCAGTAGGGGGTGTGCAGGAGGCAGATGATCAATGTTCCTCTCTCATCGATGTTCCTAACTCTCTATCTCTTTCTCTTCCTCTCTGTAAAAAATCAATAAAATATATATATATATATTTTAAAAAGAATAAAAGAGAGAAGACCCAAATAAATAAAATCAGAAATTAAAGACAAAACAAGCAACTGATGCAACTGAAAAACAAACAATTTTAAGAAAATATTATAATTATATGCCAAGAAAATGAACAATTTGGAAGAAATGGATATATTCTTGGGAATATACCAGCTCATAAGACAGAAGCAAGAGGAATTAGCACATCTGAATAGATCAATTATCTATATATATATATAAGCCAAAAAACCAGAACGACTGGTTGCTATGACACACACTACAGCCGGCCAACAGGCTCAATCAGGGTGAAGCCAGCCAGCCAACCTCCCAGCTGGCCCTGCACTGATTGGCCCTGATTGGGGCAGGCTGGCCAGACACCACTGGTGCATGAATTTGTGCACCAGGCCTCTAGTCTATACTAATAAAAGGGTAATATGCTAATTAGACCAGGTAGACCAGACGTCTTCCGGATGTAATTTCAGATGTCATTCCTGACAAAGCCAGGGCCCGGCCTGGGTGAAGCTGCCTGGTTTCCCATGCGCCTGTGGCCAGCTTAGGGTAAGGGAAGCCCTGGTCCCAGGTGCCAGAGAAAAGCCAGTGCTGGCAGCCCAGGGAAGGAAGGCCTACTCTTACATGAATTTTCATGCAATAGGCCTCTAGTATCCAATAAAATTGAAGCAGTAATAAATAAAAAAATATATAGAAAAGTCTAAATGGTGGTGTAGGTAAACATGATATTTGCCTCCTCCCACAACCACATCAAAATTACAACTAAACCACAGAACAATCATAATTCAGAACCACCTGAAATCTGCCTGAATGGGAGTCCTACAACTAGAGAAATAAAGAAGCCACATTGAGACTGGTAAGAGGGATAGCGGTAAGGAATGGGCTGGTCTACACCTACATGTGCCATTTTTATAATTGGGAGGGATATCTTAGCTGTAGAAGTCCCTGTGAGGAACAAGCGGTCCCAGCCCCACACCGTACCTCAGCCCAGGGTTCCAGTGCTGGGAAGGATAGTACCCAGTAACTTTGGGCTATAAAAATCAGTAGGGATTGAGGCTGAGTGAGGTGGAGGGCTGCTAAGATTCTCAGGCAGTTTCTCTTAAAGGATCCATGCACAGGCTTACTCAGACTCACTCCCCCTGAGCACCAGTGCTGGGGCAGCAGCTTGAAAGGATACTGGGACATATGGGGAGAAACTAAATTATCTGGCATCAGGAGCAAGAACTGGGGACAGCTTTTACCCAGACAAAAGTGTTGGCAGAGGTCAGTGTTCCATGGCTAAGACCTCCTTCACCACAGAGTCCAGAGGCAGGAGCCAAAACTGAGTCTCTATCTGCTTGGTACACACTGTTCACCCCACCCTGGTGATTCCCTGAGACCCTGCCCCACCCAGTTTGCAGCCCCACTCAAGCTGTTTGTAGTGCCTATTCCATATGAATGCCCTGTATTGGCTCAGCTTCAGACTTTCCTAAAATCTCTCAAACAAGCAGCAGCTGGCCTCTGCATGCCCCATACCTATCAATAAGTGGCCGTAGGCCAGGCACTAGCAGCAGTCTGCCAAGGTTCACAGCTTGGTCTCTCCTGTGCATCTTCAAGCCCAACACAAATAGTAGCCATCTACAGATTGCTCTGTAGCTCGTGCTGGGTAGTCTCAGGTAAGGACAGGTAGTAGCTTGACTTTGCACTTCCTAGGAGGCTCCAGAGCCAGTGCAACCCAGAGCCAGTGGACAGCATCAGATCATGCTAGATTGCAACCCTACCACATCCATGAGAGACATATGCCAGGGGTGGGGAAGACAAACAACCCAAATAAAATATGGGTGGAAGACTTGAATAGACACTGGACATACATATGGCCTATGAAAAAAATGTTCATTGTCACTAATCATCAGAGAGGTGCAAATTAAAACTGCAAGGTATGACCTCATAGCTGCCAGGATGACAACCATCAATAAATCAGTAAACAACAGATGCTGGTGAGCATGTGAAGAAAATGGGACCCAAGTACACTGCTGATGGGAATGCAGACTGGTGCAGCCACTGTGGAAAACAGTATGAGTTTCCTCAAAAAATTAAAAATGGAACTGCCATTTGACCCAGCGATCCCACTTCTGTGAATACAACCTACAATCCCAAAATGCCAATCAGTAAGAATGTTTGCAATAGCTGAGATCTGGAAACAGCCCAAGTGCCTATTCAGTAGATGAGTGAATAAGAAAGATGTGGTACATTTACACCATGGAATATTATGCAGTAGTAAAAAGGAAGGATCTCTTACCCTTTGCAGCAGCATGGAGGGACCTGGAGAGTATTATGCTAAATGAAGTCAATCAGAGAAAGACAAGTATCACATTATTTCACTCACAAGTGAAATTGAATGAACAAAATAAACTGATGAACCAAAAAGATCCAGAGAGATAGAAGCATGAGACAGACTGTCCAATCACAGAGGGAAAGGCGGAGGAAGGTGGGTGGGCAGGAAGAGATCAAACAAAGAACTTGTATGCATATATGCATAACCCATGGACACAGATAATAGTGTGGGAAAGGCTTGGGGAGGGGCAAGAGCTGGATGAAGGGGAAAAAGTGGGGAAGTTTAGAAACATCTGTAATACTGTCAACAATAAATGAAAATTAAAAGAAATAAATGGCCCTAGCCAGTTTGGCTCTATGGATAGAGCATCAGCCTGCGGACTAAAGGGTCCCGGATTCAATTCCAGTCAAGGGCATGTACCTTGGTTATGGGCCAACGCAGCTGATCGATGTTTCCCTCTCATCAATGTTTCTGACTCTCCAACTCTCTCCCTTCCTCTCTGTAAAAAAATCAATAAAATATATTTTTAAAAAAGAAATAAATGTATTCTCAAAAGGAAAATAAATAAATTTTTAAAAAGCATTCATATCTAATATCTCAAGGTCACATCACAGAAACTCTCCTGGGTAAAAGAAGGGAAACCAAAAGTTAGAGTTTAAGGCTGAATTAGTATGGGCTCAAATACAGACCAAAATGAAATATTTACTGTGTTCTTTGATGTGAAAAACATTCATTCTTGGCATGTGATGAAATTCTAGCATGGACTTTAAGAAACAAATAATGAAGATCCATGTAAGCAACATAATTATTATCATAATCAATGTCTCACAGATCTTAAGTGGTGTCCTGAAACTTGGGAATATGATCAAGATTTTCTTATCAGCATTACTGAGGCATAATCCATAGGTCATACAATTTATTCATTTAAAGTATACAATTCTGTGGTCTTTAGTATATTCTCAGAGTTGTACAACCATCATTATAATTGATTCTAGAATAGACTTTAGATTTAGATTTTTAGAATCAAGTTTCATCATCCCCAATTGAAACCCCATATGCCTAATTACCTGTCACTCCCCAATTCTCTCAAACCCTACTACTGCTCTGCTTATATAGATTTGCCTATTTTGGACATTTTATACAAATGGAATCGTATAATTTGTGGCCTTCTGTCTTATTTCTTTTCACTTACCATAATATTTTCATGTTTATTCATGTTGTAGCATATATCACTATTTTATTCTTTTTTATTACCAAGTAATATTCCATTGTATGGATATGCCACATTTTCTATCCATCAACGGATAGATATTTGGGTTTTAATCACTTTTTGGTTACTACGAGTATTTGTATACAACTTTTCATGGTGAGGTATGTTTTCATTTCTCTTGGAATGGAATTGCTGGACCATATAGTAAGTCTATGTTTATCATTTTGAGAAATTACTGAACTTTTTCCCATAGTGGCTATTGTGGACTGATGTCTGTATCTCCCCCCAAATTTATAAGTTGAAACCCTAATCCTCAATGTGATTGCATTGGAATGTAATTAGGTTTTGGAAGTTATTAGAGGCTTGATGCTTGAAAGTTGTGCAAGGGGGTTGGCCCTCACAGCCCTTGCTTCATCGGGAATCTGGAAGGTCGTCTGGATGGTTGTTCTGCTGTTCAGTCTCATTAGCATATTAGCTCTTTAGGATGAGAGTAGACACCCAGGATGGGAGAATAGACAGACCTCTCTCTGCCCTGAGGGGATGTATAGTGAGAAGATGTCTGTCTAAAAGCCAGGAAGTGGGTTCTATGAGGAATCAAATCCACCTTGATCTTGGGCTTTTCAGAACTGTGGGAAATAACTTTTGTGTAAGCCACCCAGTCTATAGTGTTTTTTAAAACAGCCTGAACCGACTAATACAGTGGCTGAACTGTTTTACATCCCACCAGCAATGTAAGGGGATCCCAATGTCTTTACCTCTTTGCCAATGCTTGTCATTTTTTCTTCTTTTGGAATTATAGCCTTTCTAGTTGGTGTAAAGTTGTATCTTACTGTGGTTTTCACAAATCCCTGATAACTAATGATATTGAGCGTGTTTTTCCTGTCCTTATTGGTTGTTTGTATATCTTCCTTGAAGAAATATCTATTCAAATAAAATTATAAAATGCAGGAGAAAGCATACTGAATACTGTGAAGGCCACAGAAATGCAGGGTGTTCTGGATGTAAAATGGCATGAGGCCCACAACTTAAGGAAGTAAGTAGTCAAGTAAATGGTAGTTTGGGAAGTTAAAGATACAAGGCAGGAGTCAAAGGATAGGAGAATAGAGAAAGAAATACGTAAGCAGACATAAGTGGTTATGTTATATTTCTTGGGTTTAAAAATGAAATGAAACCATTATGCAATTGTGCATATAATGTGAATCCAATTTTGGGTAAAATTTTTCTATTATGCCTAGGGCAGGTTTCTCAATGTTGACATGATTGACATTTGGGCCAGATGATTCTCTGTTGTGCCAGCTGTCCTGTCTGTGGTAGGATGTCCTCTGGCCTCTACCTATCAGATGCCTGTAGCACCCCTAGTTGGGATATTTTGCCCCTGCTCCCCTCTCAGATGAGAACCATTGGTGTTGCAGTGTTTCCCAAAGTGTGGTACACATACCCCCAGGGGAATGGGAAGAGTTTGGTGGGGTACTCAGCGTTACAAAAATTATAGAAGGGGTACACAAAAGTCAAAAGTTTGGGAAACACTGGTAGAGTAAGGATGGAAGGGGTAATTCCCGCTCAGCAATAATCTATCATTGCTATGACCTACAAAATCCCATTCTTGGCAGGTCTGAGCTGGACAGTGTATCCTGAACGTCTGCATCACCAGTGGTCCTCAGCTTTTTCTGTGGCTTATTGCATGATCTTCCTGGGTGGATATTTGACCATTAGTTTGTCTCATTCAAATCCGTCTGGGTCAATACTTGCTGGTTTCCAAGATACTTTAGCAATTTGGGCCTTACATATCTCTTCCTGAACCTTCTCTCACCATGCACCTTTGCAAAAGCCACAATAAGCTTCCAAGTCTTTCCTAGAGGTCTATCTTCAGATATGATTCTACATTTATGTGCATTGTTCTCGCAGCCAGGAGTTCCTTCCTTCGCTTTCCCGCCCAGAACACTCCTATAAATCCTTTTTAAAGACCTAGCTCATATTTCATTTCCTCTGGGAATCTTTTCCTGACAACATTAGGCAGAATTTGTGACACCTTCCTCTGCATTTCTAAAGCACTTTGTTAATATTTTTATTGCAGAACATTTTGTACTGAATTTTAATGATTTGCTTTAATTACTTGTCTCTTTTACCTATAACAGATTGGATTCCTGGAGGATGGGGACTGCTTCTTACTTTACTTGTCATGCTCTCAGCTCCTGTCACTTTGCCTTGAACATAGGAGGTGCTTAATATTGATAAATGTATAAAGAATGAATTGATGACTTGATGTATAGGGAGCCGCAATGAAGCATCCATAGCACAACTGGATGATCAGTTTGGAGAATTAATTTAGGGATTTTCAGTTCTCCAACAACTGAAGTTCTCTGATTAGGACTATTGAAAAACAAGAAAAGGGGTTATGTTGAGCAGAATCAAATAATCCTAGGGATGAGGTACATAAAAATCTACTTCCTAATTAATTGAGCCTTGCACATAGCTAATTACAATATGCAGAATGCAAGTAAAATCTTGTTTAATCACTAATATCCACTTGATAATCATTCTCCTCTTCCTCCTCCTTCTTCTTATTCTTCTGTTAATCTGCACCAAAAAAATTTTTTTTCATAGACTTCTTTCTTTAAGAGAGAGAGTGGAAGGGAGCAGGAGAAACAGAGAGAAACATCAATGTAAGAGAGATACATAGATTGGTTGCCTCCTGTATGTGCCCCAACCAGGGCCAAAGATTGAGCCTGCAACCGTGCACTTGACCAGAATCAAACCAGAGACCTTTCAGTCCACAGGCCATTGCTCTATCCACTGACCAAAACAAGCCAGAGCTGCTGTTTCTTCTTGATTCAGTCTTGGAAGATTGTATGTTTCTAGGAATGTATCAGTTTTTGTTTTTTTCAGGTTGTTTAATTTGTTGGCATTTGATTGTTTGTAGTATTTTCCTATATTTCTTTGCATTTCTGTGTCAGTTGTTATTTTCTCCTTTTTTTTTTCTTCTGGTTTTATGTATTTGGGTTTTATCACCTTTTTCTTCATGAGTCTCATTAAAGGTTTATCAATTTTATTTCTCTTTTCAAAGAACCAGCATGTGGTCTTATTGATCTTTTCTATTGTGTTTTTAGACTCTATTCTGGTTACTTCCAGTGTAATATTTATTATTTCACCCCTTCATGCTGGCTGACTGTGGGGATTGATGCTGACCACAGTGTACATGCTGCTTTGTAGGGACAGACCCCATGAAGCAGAATTTTTTCTAGCATGTTCTGGTGCTTTCTGCAATCTCTTTTTTTGTGTTGCTCGTGGAGCTAATCAGGTGTGCTCTGATGTGGTCTGAAGGCAGCCATAAGGCTTTTAGGTTCTGTGGTTTCTTAGGAGGGACTTCAGAGCAGGTGAATATCATATTCTGCCTGCAACTGACCCTGGGCTACCTGTTAGCTTCCTCTGCTGGGCCAGGGAGCGCATGGATTGGGCCAGCGGTGGACCATGGCCAGCTACCACCAGTACTGGGCCTGGGGAAGGTCAGCGAAAGGCACAGAATACCCTCTATTCTGCCTTTGCCCGCTGGCTGCTCATTAGGCTTATCCCCTGAAATGGTCTCAGGTGGTGCCCAAGTTGTGTGTGGCAGATTTTCAGTGAATCATCAGGTATGGGGTGAATGGTGTTCATCAGGTTTCCACTCGATGCCAGTACTGGGTCTGAGGACACTAAGCGAAATTCTCAGGGTACACCAAAGCCAGCAACCACCTGTCTGTGGACCTTCACAGTGGGGCATGGTTTTGGATAGTCATCAGGACAGAGCCAGTGGAGTCCATCAGGTTAGCTCAGATAAAGATCTGGCTATCCGGAGGGAAGGCTCTGCACAGGAGCCGTGGTGCTTTGGGGGCGCTCAGGACAACCCTCACCCTAAAGCTAGACAGCTCAGCTTCTCCCTGTGTGTCTCTGGCACCGCCTGAACTTGCCCACAATTCTTCAAAAGTTTTTTCTGTGTTTTTTTTTTTTTTTTTTTTTTGCTTTTTAAGGAGGACTGCATCTTGGGCCCAGGCTGGCTACCACCAGCTGATTTCCCAGCTGTGTGCCAGCTTGGCAGGGCGGGTCCTCGGGGCGTCAGCAGGATAGGGTCAGCCTACCTCCCAGGTTGATACCATATGGAGGAGAGTGCTTGACTCTGGAATCATGACATCTGTGGTCCTGGTGGGAGAGTGACTCAACACAGAGACATTGGCCACTGTCCCTCCCGCCCTCTCCTTGAAGCCACACAACTCAATCTGTCCCTGTATGACCCTGCTCCCTTCGGAGCTGTTCTCCCTCTGCCAGAACCTGGGGTGAGTGAGATTTTGTGCATTGGCCCTTTAAGAGGGCTCCTGGGTTTCTAGCAGTTTCTTGTCTCACCCAGGAAAATGGAATCCCTCCTGAGTTTTACAGCCAAATATCATGTAGGCTTTTCTTTCTCACACCGGTGCTCTGGGCAGGCTGCCCACTCCTTAGGTGGCACCTCTCAGCTGCTAGTTGGTGTGGGGCTAGCCCTTTTAACATCTCCGCCCCTCCTCCAAGTCTCCATGCAGCTTTTTCTGTCTGTATTTAGTAACAAGACTTCTGTCCAGCTCATCTTCAGGTGGTTATTCAGGTTAATTGTTTTGGAATTTAGTTGTAATTTTGATGAGGTCCTGGGAATTGATGGCGCCAACTCTGACATCTTGGATTTTGTGATGCTAAAAATGCTCCTTAGGAAATGGGGCAGTCAATAGATGTTTATTTTACTTTAGAGTCTTGTGGATTTTGTGTGTGTGTGTGTGTGTGTGTGTGTGTGTGTGTGTGTGTGATGAGAATTTCATCAGCTGAAATTTTGATTCTTGTCTGTTGTTTTCCTTATTATTAGCTTGTGTGGATGTTATTTGCTATTTTGAAAGGTCTTATTTTTTCTGGACAAACAAAAAATTGTAGGAATGTATAATTGGGTTGGGTGGTTTTAATTGTTTTTTGGTTTTTTTTGGTGTAAGAACACTCTTCTTTAATATAATAAAGTGCAGTTTTAAGAAATATTGGTTCTCTTTTGTTTGTGGGGGTGGAGAGAGAAGTTGATATACCTTTCATGTTTGTGATTTTTTGGAAGGCTCCTAATTTTCACTGGTTGTATACTTCCCCCCATGACTACCAAGACTGAAAAGTACTATTATCCTCCCTTCCATATTGGCCCTTATGCCTCTATAGCGCTTCCTACGACCTCAACCTCTGGTCCTGCACTTTCTCCTCTTTTAAAAATGAAACCACACCTGCTCTTCTACCTTTTCTAAGTATTTCTCTATTCTGAGTTTAACTCCTAGTAATCACTGTTGCACTTTTCTGTTTTATTAAATACTAGAGGCCCAATGCATGAAATTGTGCCAGGGGCTCGGCTCTTGCAGTTCCAGCTTCGTCCGGAAAGTCATCCAGATGGTAGTTCTGCTGTTCGGTCTAATTAGCATATTAGCTCTTTATTACAGTATATAGGATTTCAGGCTTTCTGTGATGTACTTCAGCATATGCACTGGACTTGCTCTGTTGGTTTTGAGTTTGTTTTCTTACTCACATGGAATTTTATGTTTGTAATGTTCTTTGTTCCAGGCATAACTACGAGTGGGTAAATTTGCTTTCTTTATTGTTCTGTATAGTTTGGAAGGATTTTTTAATAGGTTCACATGTAGGTGTTTGATATTTTCCTATGGAAGTCTTGGAGATCATTCCATTTTCTTACTTCATAGATGTTTTTCAACTGTTTTCTGGATCTTATTGTTTATATTTAGAAGTTAGGTTTAATCAGTGTTTTATTACTGACAGTAGTCATCTGTTACTTTTTTCTGCCTTGACAACTTCAAAAGTCCCTCTTTTTCTTAGTTTTCAGCACTTACACTATGATGGGCTGAGGATTTCATGCTGCTTTTGTTTTGAGGTTTGTGGTGCTTTTTGAATTTATGGCTTGATGGATTTCATAAGTTCTGAAGCATTTTAGTTATTTTTTAAAATATTGATTTTGACCCACTTTCTCTTTTTTTCCTGAACTCTCTATTTTTTTTTATCCTCCCTTTTGTATTTTTCTTCCCTTTGTCTTCTTTCCTGATGTTTCTTTCTTTCTAGATATTTTCTTCTGACCTAGCTTTAATTTATTATTTCTCTCTTCACATGTATTTACTGTGCTATTAATCTCATCTTTTAATTCTTCATTTTAATTATTGTAATTTTCACTTGTAGAATACACATATTTAAATGTCTCTCAGCTCTTTGATGAAATTCTCATAGTTGTCTTTTCTAGGCTAACAAACTTTCATGGTTTACCAGGAATTAGGGGTTTCCTGGGATACAGGATTTTCAATTCTAAAACTAGAAAAGTCTTAGCCAACTCTACTTTCTTTTCTTAAAGGAGCATATTTTAAAATCTAGTTTGTATATGTCCAACATATAGAATCTTTTTCTATCACCTATTTTCTCCCCTGGGTCACTTTTTAAGTGATATCTTGGATTCTTTGCTACTTTTAACTCTGTTAGACAATGTATATTCAAAGTAGTTTGTAAAAATAACTTAAGCCTCCTATGAGAGTACCCTTCTTTACAAGAGAAGTTATATGTTTGTCTCTGTCAGAAATGTGAGGCCACCATCACTTCAGGAAGCCTGAAAGTTCAGGAAAATGGGAAAATCTAAATACAGTAATTCAAAGCTGAGCTAAATCCCCTGCAAGCATCTGACTATCTAAATTTATTATTAATTCGAGGATCAATTCTTTGAGTTCCTAAGCAAACCATTAGGAGTTTTCCAGGGCCATCTCATTATGCTGGATCTTAGATTCTAATCTCTGTTCTGCTAATTCTGTGAGGCTTCTAAAAAAGCTTCTTAGCTTTTAAACCATTCTCTCCTTGTTCAGCAAAGGCCCCCAGGGGAAGATGCTTGCAAAAGCTGGGTTAACCTTCCTGGGTCTTTATCTTCCCTCATATTGCAACATGGTAGTTCTTAACTATCTTATTAGCCATCATTCAAATATATGCTGAACTACTTTTATAATTACTTGCTGATTTTCTGAATGCTTTCCTAATTATTTTTTCCACAAGAAAGTTGCTTCAAATTACTCAACCCTCCACTATTTCTGCAGTATTTAAGAGAAATAGAAACCATATTGATTCATTTGAAATATCTGTAGGTTCCCTTTCCTCTCTTAATGTTATAGGAGCAAAAGAGACAGGTAGATGGCCAACGAGGTGGGAATCATTAAGTCTACATTTCTATAGAAATAAATCACTCACAAATCCATCTGTTCTTTAGGCCTTGTTTTCTGTTGCTAGAAAAATCCCCATTTCTTAGAACCATCGTTTTTTGCATTAGTCAATCCTCAAAGCTGCAAAGAAATACCACAGCCAAAGATAAAGAAGTGAAATCTGATCATTGTTTTTCTTGGACCAATTCAGGCCTGTCCTGCTGTAGGGTCTGGGGCAGTCATGACCAGGTTAGCCCACTCCCTTCACCTCCCAGCTTCAAGTGGGTCACCCTTCTTGTTTATTACCTATCGTCTAGCTTCTAAAAGTTACATTTTTGTAAGTTAAAAGAGGCAGATTGGGACAATCATTCGCTCTGTATAGTACTGGTATCCTGTGTTCAAGGAGGCGATGAGTCAACAGCAATTGAGAGAGCAAAGATTAATCCAGTAATTACATCCGATTGGAGACGCTTTGCTTTTTTGGCCAGAGCTGGAGAAGCAGCGGAGACAGTGGGAGATTAAGATAATGGCAATTCCTTGAGGTGGCCACGGATTTCTGAAATATGCAAGGATGTCTCTCCCTCCTCAAAAGAGTTTTTTTCTGTCATATTCCTGTGCTTCCGTTGTAGAAGTGAACAGAGGTGCATTTCATGTGGCAGAAGATACTTCAAAGGAGTGTGTTTAGCCTGGGAAGAATGTGGCATTTGTTTTTGTAACCTTCTGGGTTCCAGTTATGAGTGAGAGAGAGGGAAAGCACGCATTGTTTTCAGCTTTCCGTAAGAAACCACCACATCTTGTAAGCAGTCAAAGCTTCTCTTGCGGCATCCGCCCACCGAGACGCACGATGATCTTTTCCCCTTACATAGGTCGTTGGGTGTCTTCTGCCTCAATCGATTAGTGAAATTTGAAGAAAAAGGTTGTGTGTGGTGTTTTGTGTTTTTTGTATTTTTTTTTTTCTCTCCTTGTATCAACATCCTTCCCAGATTCCTATTTTTGGGTATTGTTTTAATTAAAATCAAAATTTGATCTGAAGTCCCATTCTTAATGATTTCTGGTTATGTTTTATCTTTGGTTTAGTTTCATTTCCCTTCCTTCCTCTGCTGTTTAAAATTAAGTTTATTTAAATACAAAGAATGCACTGTTTATTCAACCAAATGGTATCTTTATGTGGAAAAAGGAAGAAAAAACAAAACAAAACCCCAGACTCATTTCATTGCTACTCTATACTGTCTCAGCTTAATAACTCAGTGGTTTGTTTCTTTCTTTTGTGTGCATTTTTACTCCCAGCTGTGCTCCATGCATAATACTGCTTTGTGGTGAGACTCTTTTGTGAACTATACTAGTTAAATGTTCATTGAACTAACAATTGCTCATCACTTCCCAACTTCAACAAAATAATATTGCAATGACCTCTTTAAAAAAGAATTTGAACAACTGACTTTCGATCTTTGTAAATTTTGTCGTGTGTGCGTGCTTTTGGGAGCTCTGTTTTTGTTGGGAAAGAGTATGGAAAAAATATTTCCTTTGATTGTATTACCTGACCTGTGATATTTTTTATTTCGCTGCAAAGTCAGCATGTAGACACTTTTAGAATTCTCAGGTGTCCTGGGGCTTTTTGCCCTCTGCTATATTATTTTAAGTCCACTCTAGAAGAAAAAAGGCTATTCTTCCCTTTTTTTCTACTGTTGTAATTAGTAACCTTAATTATTCTGGGAAAACTTTGGGCTAGTAAGGAAGAAGAGAGAGAACAAGAAGTATTTAGTCTAATGGTCTACTCTGCCCAATATTTTGTTTCATAATAATAAAACAAAGGAAACATTTTGTGGGAGGTCATAATGATCTCTTTAGAAAGTTCAACTTCTAAATATTCTGGACATGTTCCAAATAGCCTTAATTTCCTTAATAACACACTACATATCATATGTCATCTTCCTGTGCTTAGATTTACCCATGTTTCTGGCCTCTATCACTTCTTGGGGACAAAGAATTTTATAGATGTATAAGTCATTCTACTTTTAACAAAATAGATTATTCTTTTTAGAGACATTTTAGGTTTACAACAGAATTGAACGGAAGCACAGAGATGTTGCATATGTCCCCTGACCCCATACATACAGAGTTCCCCCCACTACCAACATCCCCCACCAGAGGGGAACATTTGTCACAATGGATGAACCTACATTGACACATCATCATCACCTAAAGTTCATGGTTTACATTAGGGTTCACTGTTGATGTTGTGCATTCTATGGGTTTGGAAAAATGTATAATGACATGCATCCTTTATTATGGTATTGCACAAAGCAGTTTCCCTGCCCTAAATATGCTCTGTACTCCACCTATTTATCCTTCTCTCCCCCCTCCAATCCCTGGTCACCACTGATCAGTAGTAAAAAACTGTCTCTAGCTTTGACTTCTCCAGAATGTTACGATTGGAACCATACAGTATGGTTCTTTTCAGATAGGCTTCTTTTGCTCAGGAACGGGCATTTAAGTTTCTCCATTTCTTTTCCTGGCTTGATAGCTCCTTTCTTTTTTTGTGCGGAATAATATTCCATTGTCTGGTTGTACCACGGTTTACTTATTCATTCAGCTACTAAAGGGCATCGGGGTGACTTTAAGTTTCGGTAATTGTGGATAAGGCTGCTACAAACTTTCCCATGCAGCCTCTTTTGGTAGACATAAGTTTCCCCTTCTTTGAGTGTAAAAGGTGTTTAATTTTTTTTTATGAACGTAGGAACTTGCCAAACTGTCTTCCAAAGTAACTGCACCATTCCTCATTCCCACCAGCAATGTATGAGTCTGAGTGCTCCTGTTACTCCACACTAACGCCGCTGTGTAGTACTTTCATGTACCAGATTTTGACTATTTTAATTTGTGTGTGTGCTATCTCATTGTTATCTTAATTTGCATTTCTCTGATGACCTATCGTATGGAACATCTTTTCATAAGCTTATTTTCCATCAGTATATTTTCTTTGATGAGGTATATGTTAAGGTTTCTAGGTTTTTAATCAACTTATTTGTTTTCTTATATTGCTGAGTTTTAAGGAGTTCTTTGTATACTTTGAGTAACAGTACTTTATCAGCTGTATCTTTTGCAAATATTTTCTACTGGTTTGTGGGTTGTACTTTTATTGCCTTTATAAATATTTTGCTTTAAATTTTCAATCACTGTTGACATTAAGTATTATATCATTTTCAGGTGTGTAGCATAGAGATCAGATATTTACTTATGAGATGATCCCACATGACACCATAAATAGTTATTACAATACTAGAGGCCCAGTGCACAACATTCGTGCACTCATGGGGCATGTGGGGGGGTGTCCCTCAGCCCAGCCTGTGCCCTCTCACAGTCCAGGAGACCTGTGATTGATCACTCCCTACAGAGGGAGGCCCCACCCACTTGCCACAGCCTGCCAGTTGGTGGCCTGAGCCTCCTTCTTTGGGGCGATCATAGAGCCCCTCAACTGATCAATCATCCCACTGGCTGGTGGCCTGGGATTCCCCCTTTGCTCCTTTCCTATTATTAACTAGCTAATTACAATGCTATCAGCATCTTGATCGGGAGTTCCAGCACTCAGATCTATGAGAAATAATTTTTTTAGTTTTTATAAACTACCCACTCTGTGGTATTAGCTCAAACAGATCAAGACAGGATATTTTGAAAATTGGAGATTAATCTAATCCCAGCCCTGGTTCCCCAGACCCATTTTGTACATTCCCCTGATATTTCAAAAGCGTGTATGTGCATGTGTGTACACATTCAGATCATTTTTGTACTGATGACAAAGAAGTCTTGTCAATGAGTGGCGACTTGTTAAAAATAATCCTTTGGCATCTGAGTCTCCCAACTTCTTTAATCACTGGCTGAGAGGAATTCACTCTCTTTTTGCAGTGACTTAGAAACTTTAGGCTTTCTTTTCAGTTGTGACTGATAGAACAGCTTTCACTCTGAAATATTTTTCCATTTCACTTCTGGCTTAGTTCCACATTTTCCTGAATCTCATATATTTTCTTTCTTAGATCCTGGTTTCATTTTCTATAGAACATCCTTAGTAGCACTTCCAGGAAAGATAGATAGGAAAAGCTTGGAATGGTGCTGACCATAGAATTTTAAGTTCAGAATCATATTCCTCAGAAATTAAAGCATTGCTCTATGTCCATCTAACATTTCTAACAAGATTTCTACAATTCTGATTTTCATTTGTAAATAAACACTGACACTTCTCCCCTTTTCGAAAATTTTAGGATTTTTTTTCTTATTTGTTCTTAGTCTAAGATGTATCAGAGTGGGACTTGCTTTTGGTTGAAGACTAGTATTTTTTTTTTTAATCATTGGGAAATCTTCATCTTCTTTCCTCCATACTGTCTTCTTTTTCTAGAAATCCTATTAACAGATGTTAAACTTTTTGGTTTATTCCTAATGTTTCTTTTCTTTTACATCTATTCCTGATATTTTTTTTCTAGTTTCAAGGTACTTTTTTGAATTAATTTTTAGAGCTTCAATTACATGTGGGTATGGTTTAAAAATTCATTTCCATACTCATTCTTTGATGTTCATTTTAAAAAATAAAATCTCCTTTGATATAATAGGATCATTGTCTTCAAAGATATTTAAGGCTATTATTTATATTTTTTGAATGTAACTCCATTCTTTTATTCAGTTGCATATTTCAGAAACCCAAGAGTCAGTCTTTATACTTCTCTCTTATAACTTAGGTTCTCCCCATTCTACTTCTCAGGCATCTCTTTTATCCACTTTTGTGCACCTCCACATCACCACCATAGCAAGTTTAGAGCATTTTAATTGTCTCATAATTAATCTTCCTATATCCACTCATAGCCATTCCAAAGCTATTCTCCAGATTGATTCAGGGTATATTTTCATCATGCAAATCCAGTCATGCCACCTGCAACCTAACCTATAGACACAGATTGTAAAACCTTACATGTAATAACTCGTTTCTGCTTATTCAGACTTTCACTTCTGATAATGACTTAAAAGAAAAAAAATCAGCAAGTAGATGGCAAAACATGTTAATCAGATATGTGTTTCAGTGTCTTTACACAATAGCTATGTGTGGAACACACCACTATTCCAATTTCATGAATAAGTAGGCACATTAAAGTGATTGCATTAAAATGGATTTTTCAGTATTTTAAAAGTACTTAATGGTATTACTGAGTGACTTTGAATATACATTTATATTTCAGTTGAAGAAATAGAAACTCAAATTTTATGTTTTTTTTTCTCCATATTTTTGAAAGGAGAGGAAGCCCTTTTTCAAATGAAATCTTATTAGGGAGCCCAATGTGAAGTGGGAAAATTAGTTGCCTTGGTGAAAGGGTAGTGGGACTGGACTACTGTTAGCTTGATCCCCCTCTCAGTTCTGACCTAGATTCCAAATTATCTAGGGAACACAGTTGAAATCCACTGGCTTAACCTATCAAACATTGTTAAAAAAAAAAAAAAAAGAAAAGAAAAAAGAAAAGAAAAAGAAAAAGAAAGAAAAGAGTGATGCTATGTTTGTTTTTTTTTTTCCATTTGCATTAACATTTTTTTCCTAAAAATATTTATCTTTGGGAATCTTTCATGCACCTATTTTATGTGATCAACACTAGCTCCATTCCTCTTTTTCTCTTCTAGTTCTTTCGTGTTGATTTATATTAATTTTCATTCCTTTCCTGGCTATCTGTACTGTATTCATTTATCCTCTGAGTATCACCTCAGGGGTTCTCCATGAGTTTACAGAAAAATCCATCATTTGAGGTGCACCTTTTCATTTGGTAAGATGAATGGTGCTTTCATCTTACTGTTTACCCTTTTATGACCCTGTAAGTGCTGTTGATTTGCCCATGGAGCACACTGAGATAAGCACATAAACGCCAGTCCTCATGGAGTCTCACTGTAATCTTCCACACAGATGACATTTTTTTTCAAATGTCTGGCTTCCATTCCTCCAACTTTCCCCCATGTTCAAGTACTACTGTCTCCAACAGTGTGCTGGTAAATGTTTAATAACTGTCTCTCATAGAGGGATGGAGTGGGAGCCCTGATTTATAGCATTTGTCTATTTTGGTGGTATATGCACTCTGGCTAATTTCAAACTACCAAAGTTGCTGCTGAACAGTGAAGTGAGGAAGAGATGTGGGGTGGCAGAGCACTAAATACTCTTTCTACCATACAGATACAATGAGTGGAGATAGCTTCAAAGAGTAGGTAATAATAAAATAATTAGGAAGCAAGGAGTTTTGAATATTTATTTATTATTTTAAAATATATTTTTATTTATTTCAGAGAGTAAGGGGAGAGGGAGAGAGAGAGAGAGAGAGAGAGAGAGAGAGAGAGAGAGAGAGAGAGTTAGAAACATCAATGATGAGAGAGAATCATTGATTGAGTGCCTCCTTCATGCTCCACACTGGGGACTGAGCCTGATCTTGGACATGTGCCCTGGCTGGGAATTGAACCCTGATCTCCTGGATCATAGGTCGACGCTCAACCACTTAGCCATACTAGCCGGGCTGAATATTTATTTTTAAATATAATTTATGTAAATGCAAGTTTTTAAATTTAACTTTTAATAATGTCTGTGACAACTGTCTTGAAAGATTCCTGACAATTTACCACTCAGCCCTAGTGCTGTGACATGAGCCAGCTCCAGCACTGTGCTATTTGGCCAGTAACTGCAGGGGTGAAGACATGGGAGATGTCTTCCTGGGTGTGAAAGAACAGTGAAATGTAGAGATGGCAAATGGGCTTAACACACAATTATTAGTAACTTAGAAGGCTGTGTTAACACGAATTATGAAATGTTGTTATGCAAAGCATACTATAGTCTATTAGCAATACTCACTAGGGGCAAAGGAGGAAGGTGTGTTAGATTTTATTCCATACTAGAGGTCTGGTGCATAAAATTCGTGCACTGGTGATGGGAGGAATTGTGGGGTCCCTCAACCTGGCCAGTGCCCTCTCGCAGTCCAGGATCCCACAGGGGATGTCCAACTGACTGCTTAGTCCTGCTGTGCTCACCAGCCTTGAGCCTAGCTTCCTGCTGTGTTCATCAGCAATCCCCCTCTGGGAGCACACTGACCACCAGGGAACAGCTCCTGCATTGAGGGTCTTCCCCCTGGTGGTCAGTGTGCGTCATAGTGACAGGTTTTCCTGTGGTTGGGTTGATTTGCATATTAGCCTTTTATTATATAGGATATTTTAAAATCTCTTTTATAAGCTTATTTTCCTATCTAAACAGTAGAGGAGTAAATGGGAGTAGGAAATATATTTGACTCTCCTTTTACATCTATACACCATATGCCAACGCCCCCCACGGGGTTCTTGTGGCCTTTCCAGATACCAGAGACACTCATCTCTCTTTCAGTGTCTGCTGCTACCTCCAAGACCCCTGCTTTCCACACCTTATCCTGACCTTCTGCCTCGGTGGCCCTGAGGGTGCACTGCAGAATGTCACTTAGGACCTGTCTGGCATCCTGGAGAGCTGGCAGTTGATTTCATAATCTTGTCCGGTTGGTCCTTGATTCTATCCTCTACCTGTGATATCTGCTCCCACTTCATTTGGTGGCTTCTGGGTTCCACAGGTATCAACTTCATGTTTTTTCTCTCTGCTCAGCCTGTGTTAGGCTCCTCATGTCACGGGGAAAAAACATTTTTTATATAACCCAAGGCTCCAAGAATCCTTCCTGACCAGTTGAAACTTTCGTTTCCTGTCCTTGTTTTCAAAATTTTCTCCGTCCTGCCAGCCATGCAGGCGAGATTCAGAACTTATTCACAATTCCAATGAGATATTCTAGCTGAGAATACCAGTTTGTGATCAAGTGCTAGTGCTGTCGTACTGTATGTAATCTATATAGTCTCTCTTTGGGAGGGTTAAGATTTGAGGGCAAAAATAATCCAATTAGTTATTTTTTACGTCATTTCCCAACCCTTAGAAAATATACTTTTTTTTTAATCTCTAGAAATTTAGAAACTAAGGTGACTTTCCAATGCCTTCTGAGAGAAACTTATTGGTGTTTTTTTTACAACTAGAGGCTCAATGTTTCCCCTTTGTTATGCTAACCCTTCCCTTTCAAACAGAACTAGAAGTTGAATATTCGGTACTTGGATAATAAACTACCCTAAGCCCTGAAATGAGGCTGAAATGTGGGGACACTTCTGCCAGGCAAGGTCCTGGGACGTCCAGGAAGATGAATAGCAAACGCAGAGACAAAACATGGTTGCTGGCGCTGCTGCTGCGCCCAGTGAAGGGGAAGAGTTGCACATTGTAGTTTTTAATTTTTAAATTACCTTTGACTTTGCCAGGTGTTTGGTTTGTCACACCGGGCCCTGGAGCCTGGGCCTGTCGCAGTTGGCGTTCACAAGAGTATGAACACTAAGAGCGAGGTTAGAACAGGTGAGCAGCCGCAGAAGCCATAAAAGGAGATCACCAGGAAAATGATACTTGGGAAAAAACAATTCTATAAAAGTATAGAAAGTATCTATGAGTTTGTTAACCATGGCATTTTTTTTTTCTGACTTCAAAGGCTGTGATCATTTCACTGCGTATGTGGCCTTGGGCGGGTCTGCTGGTACAATCCTATTTCAGATTCCAGGACATAGTGATCTTCAGCCAGACTTTGGAAAGACATTAGTCCCCCCAGCTCTGTGTAGATCACAAAATGACTGTTAGCCCTGTCCTGTTCTGTGGTATTCCCCACCAATACTCCTAGACCTTCCCACCAACATTTATAGTTTATTTTATTTTTTAAAAAATTAAGGTTATTGGAGTGAGAGTGGCTAATAACATTATGTAGTTCCAAGTGGACAATTTTATGATATGTCATCTGCATATTGCATTGTGTGCCCACTATCCAAAGTCCAGTCTTCCATCACCATGTATTTGACCCCCTTTACCCTCTGGGAACCACCATACTGTTGTCTGTGCCTACGTGTGTTTGTTTGTTTTTCTTTTGTTCATTTGTTGCTTTCCGTTTTATATCCCACATGAATGAAAAGTTTTTAACTTTTTCTGTCTGACATTTCGCTTTGACATGATATTCTTGCGGTCCATCCATGTTGTCACAGATGGCAGTATTTTATCTTTTCTTATGGTTGAATAGTATTCCATTGTATATATGTGTTACAGAAAACAGAATGCTTGTTACCAGAGGGAAGGGGGGTGGAGGGAGGATGAAGAAGTGAAAGGGGACTAAATATATGGTAACAAAAATAACCATTCTTTGGATGCTGAGCATACAATGGAGTATACAGATGACACATTATAGAATTGTTAAACTACAAATTTATTAAGTGTTAGTAACCAATGTTACCCTGATAAATGTAATTAAAAGAAATAAAGCCATAGAAAGTGAAGTGGTCTTTTGAATGCAAATTTGATGAACATCAAAACATTGGTTTTCTGGAGCCTGAGAAAGATGGATGGTGATTTGAACAGTTACATTTATAAGCTTGCTTTTATCTGAGATCTAAGTTCATAGCCTTTGAATGCTGAGGAGAAAAAGCATGAGATATAAAGTTTCCTGAAGAAAAGGAAAGTGAAGGTAAAGAAGATGGAATGTGACTGCTTTACGAATATGGCCAAACAGGAAATGCCTTGGATGGAGACAGAATGGAAGTCACTTCTGCTTCTTGCCTGCTGTTTACTTGAAACATGCTTTATCTTAAACATATCCTTCTGTGTGCTGCTTTCATCATCCTCATTAGGAGATTATAGAACACTTACTTCTTTAAAAGTTCTTGTCTTTCACTCCCAGGGGATTCATCAAGTGCTGGATTAACGTAGAAGGGCAAATAATATTAGAAAATGATTTTTTCTTTACTGAATCACAGGCAACATTACTTCAAAAACGTTCTTAGGAGAGATTAGGTCTTTTCACAGTGGTAACACTTCATATTTTAGATGAAAATGTGCATTTAATTAAATTTCACATGACAATCATAGTATGTTATTTAAATACCAAATGAGGACTAAAATCACATTTAATTGTGATTGAAAAAAAAATAACAGATATATACTCAGGAAACAGCTGTTAAACATCACCCATATTTCTTTGATCAGCTTTGTTTTCCCCAAGCATTTTGCATTTCCCAGTTGTAAGCAGCCTGGTTTTAAGAACTATTTCATACACACACACACACACACACATACACACACACCATTGATGTATTGGTGTTTTTATTTTATTTAAATGAATGACAATTTTATTACAGTTATCAACAATTCAAAAATGATAACAGCAAAATAAAGCCTGTATTTTCCATGTTTGCATGGGCATCTTTATTATGCTGCATCATATTAAACCCAAGACCACCTAAACTAGATCATGTATGGGTCATGTTGAAAAGGGAAAAGAGGAGAGGTAGGTAAACCACAGATGAATATTACTAGACAAGGAAACTACAACTGCATGGTTCAGTGTATTCTAACGGGTTCTCTGAGGCCAACTGCCTCCACACAACTATGGTTGTATTCTGTCCCATCTATATGGTTGTTTGAAAGCATCTGAGTGTACATACTCACTTTCAAAACTGCCAACTGAATGAAACACTCCGTGAGGAAATGGATTTTGTGTAGTCAACTGCGTCAATGCAACTAATCCAGGTGAACCCTTGGTTCGGGTGTTGCAAACGAGTTAGTTGCTACCATCAGGCTTGTAGGCAAATTTGCAAAGGGGACAAAATTAGACTTTTCAAAACTCCCTCTCTTCTGCTGTTTGGTGCACTTCACTCACTCTGTGACTTCTCAGGATGGCAGTTATGTGGACCTCAGATTCTAAAAGTCCTGATGGCAAACCAACCCCACCCTTGGCTGTAACGTTGTGCCTGAATCTATTCTTCTTTAGAAGCCTGCCATTCAGCAGCCATTTCTCTTTCTGCTTCCAGTCCCCTCCCCACCAAAGCCCTGTTCATTAACATCCAAGCAAGGACAACCTGTTTAAAATAACTCACCCAGACAGACAGACTGGCAGCAGTTAGGAAGGGGAGCCAAGCAAACGGATCTCCCCCTTCCCCTAGCCCTCTGCTTCCTCCTCTTTTCTTCCCTCTGCCTCTGCCTCTCCTTTGTTCTAGAAAAGCAACCTAGGGCTTCTGGGTAAGAATGTGATGTCTGCACAAGTGTCTCCAGTTCCTCTGCTCCAACAGCCCCATTAAAACGGCCGATAGATATAAAAATTCAAACAAAACAAAACAAACGTCACCAAGTGCTGACGCATGGGAAGGCTGAAAAGTGCACACACCAAATCTCCAAGAATGTCTGTTAGACGAGATCAATCGAAAGAAAAGGCGAATTCCTGACTCACCCTCAGCGGCAGAGGGGCAGCTTGCAGACGGAGTAAGTGGCAGGCGCACAGGCAGAAACCTGCTAATAGCCCTTAGGTTAAAGGAGCCAGGGACTACATGAGGTTAAACCATCAGGAGGTCAGGAGCACATCTGGATTCCTTCAGTGTGTTTGAAAAGTGTAAGCCGCTCCCTGGGGGAAGCTGGCGCGGGCTTCCTCCAGCCCGGGAGGCGGCCTGCTAGGGGACCAGGGGTGTGAGGAACTTTTTTTGTTCTCGGTCTTAAATGCATCTCGGCATATTTCTTAAGGACACTTTTTGGAAGGAGAATTATCTTAAGGATGCTTTTCTGGAAGGAGAATTGCCTTGTACAAGGCTATGAGCCTTTCTGCAACTGATCAGAAAATGTCTCTGTATAAAAAGATGGTGTCCGTTTATATGTCCATGAAGCAGCAAACGACTCTGCCCTTTCACCAACCGTCACCCATTTTGGACACTAATAACACATGAGAAATGACAACTCACGGTTATCTAACTTGTAGTTGAGTGTTAATAAAATGGAATCGTGTTCTCTTTTAATGTGCAGGTATTTCTTCTTTTTGAATTGTCTTTGCCCATTTTTCTTTTCCATTCTGGGGCCCACCTATTTCATATTGATTTGTGAAATCCTCACCTACAAGGGAAGACACCACCTTCAGAAAAATAAGTGATGCCAGTTCTTGACTCCCACGTTTAAAGTAGAAAAAAAAAAATCTGGCTTCTAAGGACTGGACAATAGAAATGCACTCACGTAAGCCAACCCAGCACTAAGACTTCCTGTGGTAATTGACTGCCTTGTTCGATGCTCTTTTCTTTGGCCTGTTGGTTTATAGAAGATGCTGTGATTCAATTCTGCTGCTATTATTATTATTATTATTATTATTATTATTATTATTATTTAGTATGGATAACTGGGTCCAGATTCAGATTTTGTGAGCCTCAAATCAGATTTTGTCTGGTAAGTGGAGAGAACAGGACACTGAGTGCCTGAGAAAGAGGAGGATGGATGCTTGCTATATGTTCGTCTCTTTTTTTCTTCCAGCAATATGAACAGAACCTGGGAGACAAAAACTATAATTTTCCCATCTCTTTATCACCCGCCCCACAGCCTCCCAAGAAGCCACAAGATGGGCACTGGCTATATAAAAATTGATAAGCAAGTTTTAAGAGGCCGAGGAGCATGGCCCTAAGTGACAAAGACAAATGAGCAGGGAGCAGAGAGCCCCCGAAAGGAGAGGACTCTCCCGGTAAGAAACCAAAGATAAACATTGCCTGTTTTATAGCTCTGCTTCAGAAGACATACCTTCCAGAGCGGGCAGAGCTCTCTCCCCACTTAAACAAACACATTCTATAGGGCTCACAGGGAGCGTTCCCAGTCACGGGCTGCAGCCCAGCACCACTTGGTTTCCTGTTAACGGCCACGTTCAAAATGGTCATGCGACTCTCCCCTGCAGCCTCTGACTTCAAAATGCCTAATGCCGGCTGAGCAGCAGACTGGGTCCGCCATGTCCACTGAGCTCCCAGTGGCCCTTGGATGTGACTGGCCTTCTTTAGCTAGGCAATTTCATTCTGAGAACAGAAAAGAGTCGCTTGTGTGGAATACCTGCCTGTCTTATGTTTTACTTACTTCTTTACTGATTTTGACAAGTGTTTTATAGATGGAGCTTGCCCAGGGGGAAACTCACATCCCGGGGGCATTGCTCTCATCCCATTTGAAGACCCTAATGAAAAGGGCTGGTTTCAGGGCTGCAGCAGCTTGCAGTGCCGCGCAATTGAATTTCACTCTCTAATGAGTTCCCTTAAATCTGCCATCAGATGACTTTATTGACTTTCAAATCATAATTAAGCAATACTCACTTTCCGTGGTTGTTTTGATTCCCTCTCCCCACTTCCCCCTGATTTTGTAATTGAATGTCTGGACCCAACCTAAGTCATGGATTCTGACAGATAACCAGACACCAGCGGGGACGCTGTGTCTCCTTGTCACTTCTGAAAGAAATATTAACGGGGAGGGGGGTGGGGGGTAGAATGTGGGGGATGACAGGATGGTGAAAAAAACTGCCTAAAGTATTTTCCAGAAGCACTTGATGTCTTAAAAGGTAAATAGGAGGAAAGCGACCCTTCAATGGGTAATTTACACTCCCTGTGACATTTTTATTATTTTTCAATTAGAGGAGGTGATAGAACATTTGGTTACCTTCTAGACCAGTAAATTCTCCAGCTCAGAAAGTCTTGGCTTCATTAGAAGCACATGATGGTTAAAGTTGTAGATAAAGAAGTTTAAATCAGTTGTCACTTTTTTTTTTTTTTTTTTTTGCTTGTTTGAAGACTAAGATAAAATCCTGTGATAAATGAGCAATTAGGCAAAGACCTCATTAGTTTTTCTAAAGGCTACATTCTCTTCAGGGTCCCCCATCATTTAAATTTCATTTTCACACTGTCTGAGTTGAAAAGATATTGCGTATTGTAACATATATGTGTGTATATATATCACATTTTAATCCATATAGGTATGCACATACACACACACACACACACACACACACACACACACACACCACAGCCTGCACACCTTTTGAAAGGAATTCTCAAAGAATTCCCAGAAATAGGGAGCACAATTAAGAGTCAGGGCTTTACAACGAGGGCATACAGATAAGTCAGTTAATTAGTGAGGTGGTCTTTCCTGGGCAGGGGCCAGGAGCCCGTTTTCCTGATGGAAGATCTGTGGCCCAGAGGAAATTAATATCAGTTGGACATGAGGGCTAATTGCACAGATGTCACTTAAAAGCAATTAACATCCTTTTCTCTAGGTTTCTGCTCTCCAGACCTCGTGTTGTGATAATCACATGTCCTTCGTAACCCCTGGCCCACCAGGCAGGGCTGTGTATTCTGTGGCAGTTTAACCTATCTGAGCCTCAGTTGCCTATTCTGGGCAGTGGGAATGGCGCCGTCTTCCTTGCAAGGTTACTGTGAAGGCTAAATAAGGTGCACTTGCTGAAGTCTTCACAGCACGTTGGCTGGATCAGAGTAACATTTTAGGACAGGAATGCCAAAATAAACAGTATGAGGAATGATAATCAGGATTTCATGGTTTCAGATGAGAAACCCACTAGGCTTGGGGCCCCAGAAGTGTGTTGGTCCTAATGGGGAGCTAGCAGGGGTCCTCCCCTTGGCTCCCCTACCGCACCGTGGCATAATTACAGGGGGAAACTCAGAGCAGGAAGCAGCCCCAGGTTCGTGTAGAATATGTTGGGATACAGGGCTGGGGGCCTGGCTGGTGCACATAGACTGACCTGGCCATGCCATTTAGGTTTGGATGATTATAGCTCATTTGGATATATTTCATATCTACTCAATAAAAGCTTCATTCCTAAAAGTCCATGAAAAACAAACAACAACAAAATAAAAACAGGACACATTGACCAAGTGTGGCTCCAAAGTGTATTTAATTAAAAGTTAGATTCCTTGCCCTAACCAGTTTTGCTCAGTGGATAGAACATCGGCCTGTGGAGTGAAGGGTCCCAGGTTTGATTTCAGTCAAGGGCATGTACCTCAGTAGGGAGTGTGCAGAAGACAACTGATCAATGTTTCTCTCTCATCGATGTTTCTAACTCTCGACTCCTCTCCCTTCCTCTCTGTAAAAAAATCAATAAAATATATATTTTAAAAAGTTAGATTCCTAACCAACACTTCAGGGTTTCCATGTTAAAAAATTATACTCTTTGAAGTAACTGTAGTAAGCAAGTATATAAACTAGGAAACAAAAACTTTGTCACTATCCTTCAAACTCAATCTCTAGATTTAACGTACTACTAACAATTTGAGATATTAGTGATCATTACTATCTGGTATGCATCCTTTTAGATCAATGTTGTCCAACAAAACTTTCTTCTGATGGTGGAAATACTCTTATGTCTGCACTATCTCATACATGATAGTTACTAGACATACATGTTGATTCCTTTAAATGTTGTTACAATAGTACAACTGAAGAATTGAATTTTTAATTTTAACTAATTTAGATGTATGTGGAAATAGCTACAAGTGGCTGGTGGCTACCATATTGGACAGCACAATTCTATATCTTTACTTTGAATGGGCAAGCCTATATGTTCAGTAGAGACATAGATTTTTAAAAACCACATTTTATTTATATTGGTCAAAAAGGAATACCTGGAAGATCTTATACCAGGAACGTGGTGGTTTTGCTCATCAGCGTTTGCTTGTTTATAGTTCTGATAGTGGACTTGTCAGTCTGTTCTAGGACCTATAATGGAGTATGCTAAGAGAGATGTGCACTAACAGGTGTGACATTTGAAGTAGGATTCATGGTATTTGAATTGTGATCTCATTTCCCTTTTTTTTCCACTTAAAACTCTAAGTATAAATACATAAAATCAGGTGGGAAAACAAAATTTCCTTACTGTAAGTGCTCTAACATAAGTGATATTTCTTAAGAACATTATAGAAATCTTTTCTCTAGTGCTTATCATAAAAGCATAAAAGGTCTTAATAATCTGGGATATTTAAGTATTAACAATGCCTATAGCAGGGGATGGACTGCATGGTTGTTTCTATGAGCTTGATTCTGAGAAATTCCATATTTTAATAATAATTCTAGCAGGATTTTTTTTTAAAAAAATGATTTTCCTCTTTATGACTGAAATAAAAAGTTGTTAAGCAAATTTTTTTCAAATTTTAACCTACAAAAATACCCCAACCTACAGAATCAGATCTCCACAGGCAATCCTGGTACACAGATAAAGGAATAATGCCATGGGACTTGTCATAGCAAGATGAGCCGAAAGCTCCGATAGGCATATGGAAGCAGTAGCTGTGGTCCCACCATTTAGGGAATGGGTAGGGTGCTTGTGTGAGTAGGGTTAAACCATTTTTAGTCCTGGGATTTGTAGCTCAGTCCTATACTTAACTGGCTCCCCTGTTAGTCACTTTCACTGGTTGCTTTATGATGACTGTTCTAATGAGCCCCGGTGTGGAATTCAATCCCCATGTGGACCTGTGAGCACAGGGAGCCATCCGAAACTAAGATCTGTGGGGAGCAGCTACAGTGTTTGGACAGGTTCAAGCCTTGGACTGACGAGAGGGCACAGTCCTCTCATTGCCACGTGCAAGTCCCAATATGGAGAGCAGAGCCCTCCCAACACAATTATAGCCAACAGCTGTAGTTGTAAGCTTGAACCTATGGTCCAAATACGTGGCCCCAGGTGCCTGAGTGATATAGGCTGCAAGTAAACAAAGCTTGGTCAGGTGCACGTAATTGAGTAGGACCCACAGGTTGAGAATCGCTAGCAGGGTCGCTTAAGACCATTGGAAAATACAGATGTTCACATTACGATTCATAACAGTAGCAAAATTACAGTTTTGAAGTACCAAGGAAAATAATTTTATGGTCAGGGGTTACCACAACATGAGGAACTGTATTAAAGGGTTGAGGCATTAGAAAGGTTGAGAACCACTGCAGGAGAATGTTGTGAACATATTGATCATGCCCTTACTTTGCCTCGTGGCACCTGCTATAAAATAAAGATGCAGCTTGTGGGCGTGGTCGCTGTCTCCCAGAGAAGCAGCATCCAACCGAGACCCAGCCTTCATTCTCTGTCTTTTCTAAGCCTTTCAGCCGCCCCCACTCAGGTTCACCTTTGGCTGTACTGGTGCGACACAGAAATCTGGGGAACAGAATATGACAGAGGTACCTAGTGGAGCATGCACCTACTTCCTACTAAAATCCAACTCTTCATTTGAATACATAAAAGCTGGAAGTGATAACATTGTTTAACCTGAGCTCCCCTTTCCTAAAAAAACAAAACAAAACAAAACAACATAACAAGAAAGCCCTCAACAACAGTGAAAGTTTGAATGAAACATAGAAGACACGGTTTCAATTTTTATTCCAAGTTTGAAATAATCTTAACTTCACCTTTATTTACTGGCAATCTCCAGTCTACAGGAGAGGTTCTGATAATTTGTCTACTGACAAGGGACTAGTTAGGCATCAATCAGGCTGACAGGGGAGGGCAGTTGGGAGAGAAATGACTCAGAGGCCTGTGGGTATTGGGCCTTCCTACCCAAAATGTGGCTCTTGGACCTTCAGCATCATCACTATCTGGAACACTTTTAGGAATGCAGAGTTTCAGGCCCCACCACTAAGTCTGAAATTGCACTTTAACAAGGTCCCAGCTGGTTTGTATACATTTAAATCTGAAGAATATTATTTCAGACTGTCTGAATTTTAGCTTCTAAGGCATTTTGATGGGCATATCCTGTTTGGCGGGCAACGTTCTTGATTAGAGAACGTATCTTGCAATCTTTCTGATCTAAATCAATTTTACTTTCTGTGTACTTACAATGCATCTGATTTTCTCTAAGTTTCCCGCCCAGAATTTGCTGAAATTCTGCCAGTTTTGCTCTGGCAAGCCAGGTAGCTGTATTTGGGACAAAGATTTACTGTAAGATTTACTGTAAGTTTTTTTCCCCTCTATGGCCCTGAAAAATTAAGTGAAAACAGCTGTTCTAAGGTCAAGATGAATTTAGTTGACACTCAAGACAGATCCCTGAAATTGGCACACAACACAGGGCCAAGAGCTACTTGGTTAGAACTGGTATTAAGGAATGCCTCTGCTAAGCTGGCGACAAACAATCACATTCCAGTTGCTGGGTTTTTCAAATGAAGTAGCAAAGCATAGAGAACATGTAGTTGCATAGAAGGCTATGCAATTTTGCATATAGAACAGAATATACTGGGGGCGAAACATTCTGTGGATTAAAATTCTCTTCATTGCTTCAAGGAAAAGAATTCATTGTCTTGGAAGTCTTAGAAATCTTTTTCATTCCAAAATGGTTGTCATTGGGAATTTGATTGATTGCATTCCTCTTACAGTGCCCAGATACCCCAACCTACAGAATCAGATCTCCACAGGCAATCCTGATACCCAGGCATCATAGTTTGTGGTTGTACTGGGAGGTTTTACTGGAGCTCAGTAATACTCTGTGGAAAATGCCAATGGTCATTATGACAAGGAACAAGATCAATACAGGGAGCTGAGGTTTCTAACTTCTTGAGACTCACCATGTGGATCTTCAGCCAAAACTCTGTGCATAAACCTGGCCCAACTTGTGAAAAACAAGGCTGATGTAAAAAAAAAAATAATAATAAATAATAATAATAATAATAATAATAATAAATAAAATGT
Organism: Pipistrellus hanaki; assembly: GCF_964339955.1. Lineage (NCBI taxonomy): Eukaryota > Metazoa > Chordata > Mammalia > Chiroptera > Vespertilionidae > Pipistrellus > Pipistrellus hanaki. The sequence goes on along the minus strand of NC_140512.1, from coordinate 12,125,558 downwards.
TTTCCTAAGTGTAGTTCAGTGGTTGAGCATTGACTATGAACCAGGAGGTCATGGTTCAGTTCCCAGTCAGGGCACATGCCCCAGTTGTGGGCCTGATCCCCAGAGTGAGGCATACAGGAGGCAGCCAATCAATGATTCTTTCTCATCATTAATGTTTCTATCTCTCTCTCCCTCTCTAAAACAAATAAAAAATATTTTTTTAAAATGTTGCTCCAGAGTCAAAATAACCCCTAGATTGAATAGGGCTCAAGAAACATCCTCAGACCAAAAGAGAATTTTAGGCATTGATTACTGGAGAAAATGATAAAGTGAGAAGGTTGATGGAATATATTAGATGCTAAGAGTTTTGAATGCGTCATTCTGCTCAATGTTTGTAATTTCAGATATTTATCAATCACTTACTATTTGCATGGCTTTGTGTTTCAGGAATACTACAAAACTGATAATTCTGTAAGATGTTAACTTGTATTGTACATCAGGTGAAAAGGGTCATTCAGAAACAAATGTCAGAAACAGAGGCAGTATATTAGGATGGGCCTTGTAGCACCACCTGGTGCTTGGCTAAGCTGAGTGAGCTGAGAAACTGACCACATTTTTGCTGCCTGCTTGTCTGTTCAATTTTGGGATTAAATTATGATGGCTAGTTTGGGGATAGTAGTGCATGGAGGTAAGACAGCGCGCGTGTGCATGCGTGTGTGTGTGTGTGTGTGTGTGTGTGTGTGTGTAGGGCTCTAGTCTCCAGTCCCCTTTCTTCCATAATTACTACATTCTGTGATATGGAAAACTGTTATTTTTTCAACCTTATTTAAAGTTCTATGTAAACACAGCCTCAAAACTCCATTTCAACCAGACTGCCTTCTCCAAATATACTTTATGTAGGAATTCTGGATAATGGCTGTTTTGGGCCCGTTTTCTACTCTTAGTTATTTTTCTCCATGGATTTCCTGCCTTTTACACAAGTCCCTGGCTTGTAAAAATCTGAGCTTGAGTCCCATGTAGGCAGCCATAGTCCTTGCTGGGATATCTATGTTGGCTCTTGCTTGAGAGAGCCATCCATGTATCTGCCATTGTCAGTTGTACTGATTTACCCCATGAGACCACTTATTAGACACTCTAGAATCTACTGTTGGCCTGGTCTCTTGCCTTTCTCTTGGCTACTAAACTCTGCCTGCTGGGCTGGACTTTCTTCAAGCATCAGCAACTGGGTCAAGCTGCCTACCACCTGTCTCATCCCAGGAGAGAAGGATTGGTTTTAAGGTCCAAGTCTCTCCCCAGTTTCACTGTCTTCAGGCCCCTTATTGCACTCAATTAATTAAGTCATACCTGGCTGCATTTCAAGATATAACCCAGACAGAGGGAACCGCTGCACTTAGTTTGCTGGAGGATGGTTTTGTAACCAGTCTTGCATTGCATGGACCTTCGTAATGTTCTAGCCACCATTCCAAGAATGTTACTTGACACTTCAAGCGGACTCCTCGTAAATTAATTTATACACATTACTGCCATGACATCCTCTCCCAACCTTGATGATGTAGTAGTCATCAGTATTCTCATCGGGTAGGTAGGAAAAACAATCTCAAGTTTTCCTACCTATAACCATTGCCTAACGTTTATTTTACTGCATTTCAGTTCTCGGATTAATCTTGTCCCTGCAAAGAAGTAGTCCTATGTACTAGTACTAGTGGGGGATACCCATGCAGAGATCTTTTTTCCAACTCTGGGCATACATCATGTAATTAATAACAAACTCTTTGGGTATGCACAGTTCTTTTCATTCCAGAGATTCCCAAAACCCTTTTACAAGCTTAACTTGGGCTAAATATCCCCATTACCTCATCCAGCCCTGAAATGTAGCAACCTCTGGGGGAAATTGTGGCAGCTGCTTAACAATGCACAGACACACTGCACTGCAGCACAAACACAGGAGGCTGCCGGACTCACAGCTCTTTTGTTTTGTATGGCAAGAGATGTAGATTAGGAGAGCAGTCCAGGAGCACTACCACAGTTGTATGAACTCGATCTTCAGAGAATCTTAGAGGAACAAAGCATTTTCACCCAAGGCATACATCCCAGCCAAGCAACCCTTCTGTAGCTAGTAGGTCAAGGAGGGAAAGGATCCAACAAAAAAATGTTGAATGAAGAATAAACTAAATGAGATTGCACATGTAAAGCATGTAAACTAGAAGGGTAGCACTTTGTAAGGTTTCCGGGATGTTGAGAACTTAAAACTCATACAATTGGTATTTGTGTTCTGGGTGCTAGATAGTTTCCATGCTCCACTCCAGATCTGGTCTGTATTTCTCCACTCTGCTGTGTGTATCCCTGAGAGCCTGATCTTTATAAAGTGCTTCACTGGGATCCCCCTTCCCGCTGGTCTCCAGGCTCAGGGAGTGGTTGGAGAGCAGTGATGTTGGGTTATTTATTTCTTCTGTGAAGGTGTTCCCCCACTAGGGGCTGCTGATCCTGACAGATGACTCCCTTTTGCAGCTACAGCTCCCCTTTCTGCATTACGTAACCACGCACACTATTCTTACTCCTCAGGCCTGTAGTCAAAAGGGCTCCCTGATGTTGTTAGTTGCAGGGGCATCAATTTCCCTTCCCCCCCTTAAAACTTCCCTTCCCCCAGTCATCTTTTATAAAGAATCCATTTATTACTCTCCTCAAATACCCTGGTTTGAGTGTGCCATCTGCTGGGACCAGAGAGATTCATTATAAAAACATATGAGAAAGCACAATGAAGAGCCAATATATTAATAGTTAATTTTAATGGGTCAGATACAATTTACATGCTTTACATGTGCAATCTCGTTTAGTTTATTCTTCATTCAACATATACTTGATCCTATCTGCATATCAAGTATAATTCTAGGCTTTTGGACCTACTGCTCAAAGCAGAATATGGCTTTAAACTTTGGAAGCTTAAATTATACGATAGGGCTAAGAAAGTATGAATTCATACTCCAAGTGTCATGGAAAAAATCTGGGTGAGGAGAACAGCAACTAAGGGAATGAAAGGGGTACTATGCTTCCTGGGGTGGTCAAGGAAAGCTTCCATGAGATGGTGGCATGGGGACAGAACTGAAGGAAGTGAACTCTGTGGGAATCTAGAAAAAAGTGAGTGTAATGATGATACACTAGTGGCTCAGTGCATGAAATTCATTCATGGAGGAGGGGGTTCCCTCAGCCCAGCCTGCACCCTGAGGGGTCCCCAATTGGAGTGGGTGCAGGCTGGGCTGAGGGAACCCCCCACTTCATGCACAAATTTTGTGCACAAGGCCTCTAGTATAAGAAATAAAAACCCTAAAGAATAGAGGCCTTATAGACATTTTGTGTGTGTGTGTAGGTGTGTGTGTGTGTGTGTGTGTGTGTGTGTGTGTGTGTTTAAATATATATTTTTAGTGATTTCAGAGAGGAATAAAGAGATAGAAATATTAATGATGAGAATCATTGGTTGGCTGCCTCCTGCAGGCCCCACAATGGGGATCAAAATACAACCTGAGCATGTGCCCTGGCTGGGAATCGAACTGTGACCTCCTCCTTCATATGTTGACGCTCAACCACTAAGCTGGCCAGGCCAGGAATTATATAGGAGGCCATTGTAAAACTTCTAATTGAGAAATTCTTTGTTTACCTTTATCTTTTTATTATTTACCATTACCTCTAATTTTATATTATTTACGACAGAGAATGTTTTCCCAAGTAAGTATTTGGATATAATAAGTGACTTAATATTATTTTCTAAAAATGATTTATGGACACTGTAAACAAAGTGTTCCTTCTTGCTTATAAAGAAAAAAGTTAAGAATGTATCTTTTAAATAACTGTTATTTGTTATATTAATAAAAGTTCTTATAATTTAAAAATATTTATCTATTTGCTTGTAAAAGACTCACAGATGTGTCCATTTCTTTGATTATATTTTGTCATATTTCATTTTGTTTCCAATTTGAATTTATACAGACATAAGATTATATGTCCTATAAATATTTATAATCGCTATATATTTATATGAGTTGTACTTTTAATCATTTAAAATGACCCCAACACCTCATCACTACCTGTAACATGAGTTACTGTTTGGACCTTAGACTTTTATATTGCTGTTTGCATTTGTCTTGTATCTGTGCTTAACTTTTTTTGCAGCTTATTTTATTTACTTGTTTTAGAATACTGATGCTTTTTGATGCTGATGTTGTCCCATTTTTAGCAAGAGAAGCCTCTTCAAATGTCCTTTAAACACAATCTCAAGATGGTCCAGGATTATCTTGTACATTTCCAGCTGCAGGAATCAGATTTGGTGTTGGTGGTTTCTACAAGAATGCCTGGTACCTCTGTATGGGAAACAGTATTTGGAATAAACAACCTAGGCACTTCATAATTCTATGGTTTCTGATAGTTAACATGTTGCTTTGGCTGCACTGCTTAGGCAAGAAATTATGCTTAGCTACTTAAGATTGCCAGTTAAAACACAAATAAGTAGAGAGAAATGGCTTCAGCAAAATGACTGTGAAACAATCTTGACACTTTTGTGGCATTGCTTTAAATGTGTCGGTAAAATGGAAACATTTGATAAAATAAAACAGAAATCAGTAAATAGCCCTATTACAGAATGTAAAGTGACTCTTTTGTTATAAGGTGCACATGCAGGAGAGGACGTGTTTTTTCCTGGGTATTGTTTAGCTGCATGTACTAGTTATGCACAACCACATCGCTGGACCTTGATCACAGCACTGTGTCTTATTTGTCCTTCATTCATTTATCAACCACATACCATGTGCTAAATATTTAATTACCAACTAAATTTAAAGATGCTGGTAAAGGCCTATTTTTAATTTAATTTTAATTTATTTTATTTTTTTAGGGGGGGGGTGAGGGTTGGAAGCAGTTAGCTATTTATGAGAAATATATAATTAGCTCTATCTGTGTTTTTTTTTTTTTAAAGTTCATCCTCTTTTCCAAATTGTGTAAATAAAAGTTGCCTATGTGAAGAAACATTTTCATATATTACTTAAGAAAACAGAAATTAGAAAATGAAGCATAAACTCAGGTCACATTCAGTTGCCACTTCAAACATTAAAATCATGAAAAGACAAATTATTTGAAACAGTAATTACTCCTCGGGAAATCCATCACAAATAAAAAGAACAGTAGGGAAAATACTTTTAATGTGTTATTTTAAAAAATTCTTCCAGCCTTTGTTCTTAAGGAAGCAAACTGCCGTTTCACTTCCCTGAAGCCACTGATAAAACCATGCAAGAACATCAGAGAAAAAAGCGAATCCAAGATAGGTGCCATCCCCAGGGGAACAGAGCCCTTCTCTGTTTTATATTTACATTGGAAATCTGGAGATTTTGCACGCAGACATCTTATTTCATGGCACTGCTTCTCAAATTGAGAGATTAAATCTAGCTCCACATAAAGGTTTTTCAATAAAGTAGGTTGCACTGTCGTCTGTTTATGGAAAATTGATGCATCATCTGATATGCTTTCAATTGCTAACTTTTGTTTCACAAAAGCTGGAAGGAATTTCAGCCAACCATTATCTAATCAAGAAAGTATTTCCTACCTATCTTGTCTTCAACATAACTTGCTGCCAAGTGTAGTTTTGACTATTGTAAATCACTATGCATTTTAACAAGCAAAATGGACTCTCTAGTTTTGTTAGAAAAGTACAAATTATTTAACCTATCCATCATTGACAGTGGAATGCCCTTCAATCTTTGCATGTTGCAGAGTAAGGTTATATGGCATAATTTAATATTGTGTTCATTATACTGTTTTATTTAAGTAGAATTTTTACAAACGGATAGGTACAATAACAATTTCACTAAACCTTCTCATGTTTACACCCAACCCTGGCTACAAAGTAATAAAACTTATAAATATATATCAACCAATGTGAAAATATTCTCTACTGCCCTCACAGTCAGAGAAATTACAAATTAAGATATCATTTATAACCCTCAGATTGGTAAAAATTAATGTGATAATGTCTACTACTGGCAGGGATATGAGAAAAAGAGGATTTTCATCCACTGCAATTGGAAATGTACATTGTTTCAGTACATTTTAAAAGTAATTTGCCAATATTAAAATTAAAACTAGACATAGTTGACTCAGCATTTAACTGCTGGAAATCTAGCCCATAGAACTGTAAGACAATATGAGACAAAGATGTTAATTACAGATCTGTTTATTATGATCTTGGAAATGGTATAAACTAATGAAGAGAAGGATAGAATACCTTTTGGCATATCAGTAAGATATAATATTATGCAGACAATAGAAGAATAAGTCAGACTTTTCTCAGCTTTCTTGGAGGAATTTACAAACATACATTGTTAAATGATTTGGATAGGGGTGGGAATGAGCAGAAATTCTCAAAGCTGGAATGCTCTAGGAAGTTGCAAATGTAAAAAGTAGAGCAAAAGGAGAAGGCCAATCTATTCCATAATGAATTATGTATATATTTATCATGCCATGAAACTGGGAAGGGGATTTGGAGGAAGGGAGAAGACAGCGGGGAAGAGATGATTTCCATTTCAAATATATTTATTAATCTTAACTCAAATCAGAGGTTGGATGGGAAAGTTCAGCTGGAAGTAACGGGGTGAAAGCAGAAGTTGATTGGGTCTAGTCGGCACTTTTATTCCTGTGGGACCAACACTGGACCTGGGTGAGAATCTAATGCTCAAGAGGAAAGCTGTGGAGGTGAGATTCAGGGAAGTCAAGGTGCTCACACTCTGTATGCTATTGACATGCTTCTGAGCTGAGCATGGTCTTCATAACTTTACAGACCTATAGAGCATTGAAGAGGAGAGATCTTTGTAACATAATGGTGCTTTTGTTTTGGAGTCTCAAGGAAAAATCACATATTCTCCCCACCCCCTCTCCTACCTCACTGGGAAGTCTGAGTCATTGGCATAAAAAGGGACATTTAATTCATTTAGCTCCTGGCCTCCCTGATGACTGCCACCAACCACAACTCTTGGGGCTGATATTAAACTGTAGTTAATAACTCACTGAACTACAAACGTAACTAGTAATTAAAATATTTTTGTTTTTCAGGCAAGAGTCCTGATGTCATTGTTGTTGTTTTAACTGTATGTATGCATTTTCTTAAGCTGTAGCAGCAGAATAAAATAAGGAGCTTTGGATCAGTTTAATGGATCAATGTATCCTATCCTCTGTAATGAGGTAAACGCTAAAGAATTGCTATGAAGATAATATTAAATCATTTACCTGAATCGTGTCATAAATGCTAAAGAATATGCACATAGAAGGTGTCGGTATAAGTATTATAAGTTTTAACCTTAAAGAACTATTAGGCCTAGTGAGAGAAAAAGAATCAAAAAATTAGTCTTTTTATTTATTTATTTTTATTTAATTATTTTTAAAATTATTTATTATGGAAAGTATTACATGTCTCCTTTTCACCCCATTGACCTCTCCCTGCATAAGCCCTCACCCCCCTGGTGTCTGTGTCCACTGGTTATGCTTATATGCATGCATACAAGTCCTTCGGTTAATCTCTTTCCACCCTCTTCCACCTTCTCTCTGAGGTTTGACAGTCTGTTTGATGCTTCTCTGTCTCTGGATCTATTTTTGTTCATCACGGTTTATGTTGTTTACTATATTCTACTAATGAGTGAGATCATGTGATGCTTATCTTTCTCAGACTGGCTTGTTTCATTTAGCATAATACTCTCCAGGTCCATGCATGCTGTTGCAAATGGTAAGAGTTATTTCTTTCTTAGAGCAGCATAGTATTCCATTGTGTATATGTACCACAATTATTTAATCCACTTATCTGCTGATGGTCACTTAGGCTGTTTCCAAATCTTAGCTTTTGTAAATCGTGCTGCTGTGAACATAGGGGTATATATTTTCTTTCTTATTGACGTTTTTGATTTTTTAAAAAACCCTACATATTTCTCTATAATTGTATCAATTAATTTAAAATCAAACAAACTTTCATTTTAGATAATTTCTGATTTGCAAGAAAGTTGCAAATAATTCAGAGAGTTTTCATGTATTCCTTAGCAACTTGTATTTTTAAAACACAAGTGTAAATTATTTAATGAACAATCGTTACTGGACTATTTGGGAGGAACAAAGTTGAATCTCAAACAGAAGCCAATAAGACTATCCTCCTATTCACGAGTTTAATTCATTTTCTCCTACTCACTGGGCTGTTCCCTGGAGCAGAATCTGGCCCATAGTGAGGGTGCAATAAGTTCATGCTTGCTTGAAGACATCATTGAGATTATTGGTAGCGCTTTGTAATTCTTCACTGTAGCATGTTTCTTTGGTGACAGAAAAGGTTTCTTGTTTTGGTACATAAAAATTGGCAGACGTGGAAGAGCTGAAACCTCAGAGATGGTGAATAACTATATTATTTAAGGCAACTGCTCTCAAAGTGGTTTACAGACCTCTGTGAACTCCTTTTGGGGCTCTGTGAGGTTAACAATATTTTCAAAATACTCTTTGTAAGATTGCTGGTGATTTTAATTCATTTGGGTTTTAAATATTGCAGCCTGGAATATATCGACTTTTTGGAGATCTGCAAAACTCAGTGAACCGATGTTTTTTAAGTGCTTAATATCACGAATGCAAGATCCAACCCAACAGTAAGGCAGGCCAAATGGAGTTGCTTGGCGGCAGTGACTGCTGTGACCAAGAAGAGGGCAGGACAGACGATGATGGTTGTCACCGCTGCAGCATGTATGCTCCTCAGGTATTTGCCTAAACAAATACACATAAATGTGCAATCTGAGAAACAATTCCTTAATTACCTGAGAAAAGACAGAATGCTCAGTATTCCTGCTTCTTTTTCTCAGTTGGTTGGGATCCTAGGCAGCACACTAGGACCAATTAAGAAAACAAAAAAAAAAAAAAAGGAAGGAGAGACAACAAGAGGTGATGGGGAAGGCCAGGATGTGCATGCCCGCATTTCACTAGCCTGAAAGGCAGCTGGGCAGTGGAGGTGACCTGGGGCTGAGCATTTTAGATCTGCTTGGCAAAACGGAGGCACCACCATACTGACCAAAATACTTGTGTTTCTCTCGACACCACCTTCCAGGGGTGTTGAACCCAGCTTTCTCTCTCTTGTGAAGAATTCCATCACAAATAATCGATGCCTCTTAACAACCAGCAAGGAATATGATCCCAAGGCAAGAACAAGGGTCTGGCATAAGGAAACTGGCCAAGGACTCAAAGAGGCACCATTAGAACCATCAATGGAAAAAAAAATACTTAAAAAATTGCTCAGATGGGAAAATGGTTTACTGCTGGAGAGGCTGTTGGTCTTGGAGCATTGTGCTAATATGACTTGGAATGTTTAATGAGATTGGAACTATTGAAAAGGTGGTTTTAACTTGGCCTCAGGATGTGATGGGTAGAATTCATTCTATCTATATGTATTTATTAGGAAGTTTTTTGTGCTTTTTAAAGAAATGTATTTTTATTTATTTCAGAAAGAAAAGGAGAGGGAGAGAGATCGAAACATCAATGATAAGATAGAGTCACTGATTGGCTATCTCCTGCACCTTCCTATTGGAGGTTGAGTCTGCAATCTGGCCATGTGCCCTTGACCAGAATCGAACCCAGGACTCTTCAGTCCACAGGATGATGCTCTATTCATTGAGCCAAACCAACTAGGGCAGCTTTTTTTTTTTTTTTTAATCCTCACATGATATACATTTTTATTTATTTCAGAGAGAGAAGGAAGAAGGAGAGAGAGAAGCACCTATGTGAGAGAGCATCAATAGGTTGCATCCGCTATGTGCTCTGACTCGGAATTAAACCCCCAACCTGGGTGCATGTGCCCTGACTGGGAATAGAACAGTGACCCTTCAGTGCACAGGATAACGCTCCAACCAACTGAGCCATACCAGCCAGGGCAGAGGTATTGGTTTCATAGCTTTGTCTGACTTAATAATGAGCAGAATTCCTGTTCTCATGAACTCATGATGAGTGACTCTTAGATAACACTTGATGCAACCTTTGCAGCATGAATTGGAGTTGGAATGCTTAAGCCCAAAACATCTTGTTTGATTATTGCATTCTGGTGTGATGGTGGCTTCTCTGATGACACTAGGGGAAGCTCTTCTCATCAGTGCTGCTAAGTACACAGCAGGCATCACAGGAGGCCTCTCCACTGTATTTATGAGCATGTCAGCGAGGAGTTTCTGAACATGGGAGCATTGTTGGGCGTTGGCTTGGACCTCGTCTTTGTATCCTCACTGGGGTCTATGTTTATTCCGCCTACCACTGTGCCTGGTGCCACGCTGTAGTCAGTGGCAATTTATGGTGGATTAGCTCTTTTCAGTATGTTGCTTTCCCTATGATAGGCAGACAGTAATCATGTGTGCAGAAATAATCTCAGTGTATGTAGCTCAAAGATATGATCCCATCAATTACATGCTGGGAATCTACATGACACATTAAATATATTTATGAGAATTGCCAGTATTTTAGCAACTGAAAACAACAGAATTTTTTACTTCTTTGATGCAGCAAATACCTTGTTGTTTAGTAGGGGCAGGTATTCATTAAATATTTGTCCAAGCAACTTTTATTGAAATTTAGAATATAACTAACTATAATTTAGAATATAAATATTTTAGAATATGAATATAAAAATTCAGTAGTTTTTTTCCCCAAATAAGCACAAACATTTCCAATTTTCATATTTGAGTAATGCTAAAATGTTTCAATGAATGTGAAAACTGAGACCTATGTTGTGATAATTTGAGTTTTATATATTTTTATTTAATTTTTGAAACTTGAATTTTAGCGAGAAAGGAGAGGGTGAGAGCAAACATTGATTGGCTGCCTTTTGCGTACCTCCTGTGGGGGATCGAGCCTGTAACTAGGGCAAATGCCCTGACCAGGAATTGAACCGGCCAACCTTCAGCGCAGGGGACAGTGCCCAATCAGCTGAGCAACACTTGCCAGGGCTAAAGTGTTTGATCTATTTTGAAACTTATTTAGTCAAGTGAAACTTAACAAACTTTTGTATCCCTGCTTTTATTTTGGAAAGTAGGATATTAACAAGTACTATCATGGGTGACCTAGAGGTTAAGTAAAGGGACCAGAGAGGAGTAAAGAGTCACCCGTAGTTTTTCTTTTAAATACTTAGAACTTAGGACTTGTGTGATTAGTGATGAGCCATTGGGAAGGCTCTGACTGTTTGGAAACAAATGATCACTATTTACATTCATCTGCTGAACTTATCAAAAGCATTGAACATAAAACAAAGACACAGGTAGTGCATTTTCCTGTTGTTCCTTTTCAGTGCTGTCTGTACAATATGTATGTGTCATGTTTGTTGTTTTATTGTTTGACATTGTTAGAACAGTGCAGAATGTTAATACTCTGTAGAAATCCTGATATGCTGTGTGTGTGTGTTTGTGTGTATGTGTAAGTTTTATTTTTGAAAATTTTAGAACAAAATGTCTTTTAAATATCTCCTCAGGATAAAATATTCAAAGCATGAAAATTTTTGTATTTTCACAAATACAAGCAATATGTTCATAAATGCTGAATTATTTGCATATTTATTGAAATGTTTAATAGAATACATGCTAAGTGAAATAAGTCAATCAGGATAAGCAAAGAACCATATGATTTCACTTGTGTGTAGGTTATAAACCTGAAACTCTTAAAACTCAGACAACATTATAGAGGCTACCAAATGGGGATAAATGGGACCAAATAAATGGTGACAGAAGATGATTTGACCTTGGGCGGTGGGCACATATGCAATATACAGATCATGTACCATAGAAATGTGCACTTGAAACCTAGTATATGATCCTGTTAACTAGGGTCCCCCTGCCAAAAAAATAAAAAATCCTGTGCAATCATTTTTAGTAGACTTTATTCTTTAGAGCAATTTTAGGTGCAGAGGAAAATTGAGTGGAAGGTATAGAGATTTCCCATAGAGTTCCTGCCTCTGAACATGCACAGCCTCCCTCATTTATCATCATCTCCCATCAGAGTGGTACGTGGCTACAGTGGATGAACCCATATGGACACATCGTTACCTAAATGAGGCATAATGATTATAAAATAAGAAACGGAACAGAAGGTTAAAGAAGCAAGTAAACTGCTCAACGTCTTTGGCACCCAATGAAAATCACTGTTACTGTTTAGATGACATTTTTCAGACTTTGGAACATCTCACTCTAATTTTCTCTAGGGAGGGGCATCAAACCTCCTACACAGGCTTTTTGAGGTACTGCTGTGAGCGCCATCCCATCGGAAAACCAGGTATTTGCTGCTTCTTTCTTTCCCTTGCTTCTGTTCCTTTTAGAACTATGTGCCTAACTGCTTCATATGTGTGTGTACACACACACACACACACACACACACACACACACACATATATATATGTATATAGGTGGATATGTATACATGTGTATATATTTATGTGCATATATCTGTACACACACACACACACACACACACACACACACACACACTTATAAGCTTTCTATTTCCCTTCTATTTCCTAGCTTTTTGCTGATGGAGGACTTTGAGCTAAAGACATTTTTCCCTCAGTGCTTATTAATAAATTCCATGATAACCTTGGTGCTTCCCACGTCTTTTGACATGAGAATCCTCTTAAAGCATCAGTGTCTCGACTTCCCTCTGCTCCGAGATGCCTGCCACTCTCCAGCACAGGCAGCACCAGCTCTGAGGCGACAGCCGTGCTGCCCTGGTCCAGGGCCTCAGGTTCCCAGCTTTTGCTCTTGAATCAGCTCATTGTGTGAATCCTATAAAGTAGTTCATACTCCAGTTGTAACAATTTTATTGAACAGTCTAATACTTAGTGGGCTGCAAATACTTATTAAGTGTTGTGTGTGCTTTTTTTCCCTTACCATGGCATCCAGCTATAATCCATGGAAAGCTCATTTGCCTCAAGCAAATTCCATGTAGTCCAGTCCAGTCCAGACCAATAAAAATGTTCAGTTTAGAATCCTTATCTTTAAGAGATAGATATGGAACTATTTACAAACCAAGTGAGATTATGTCTGGGATTTAAATTAAATCTAGGAAGTAAGTGATAGGAAAGGGTATTGAGTGAGGGTATAAATGCAGCAAACCCAGCACCAGCTTAATAATAGAAGCTGGGTGATGGGTACATGGGAAATGTTACATCATCTCTATTTTGAACATATTTGAAAATTTCTTGAATAAAAAAAGTTTAAAATAATCTGCCATTATCACCCTAATTATATATGCACACGACATTACAGTAAATGAAGCATTTATAATAAAGAAAACGATTGCTGAGAGAAAATCTTCAGGATCTTATTCCACCTGACTCACAGTGAGACGAAGGGGTCTGGGGGTCTGACCCAGATAAAAGCAGAGAGTTCACCTTTGGTTTGTCTCAAGCAAGCACCGGCAGGATTCAGCTTCCAGAATCTTCCAGGAGGAGGCCTGGCCTGCTTCTCGGTGGTGATAGGAGGGGCCAGCTCTTGCACAGAGGTAAAGACTGATGTGGAGAGGATGAGTAGGTGAAAGCTTACCGACTCTTCCACCCCTCCATGCTCCACTTCCATGAACAGATTCCTCGTTGAAATGCTGTCTGAGTTAGGAGAACTATAAAATAGCTGGCTTCAAGCCACAAAATTAAGCTCGTAGATTACATAACCTGCTACCTTTCAACACTTCTCTTGGTGAAGCTAAGCAAAACCAAATCCATGGTAATAATCCTCATGTTCGCAGGGGCCCCAGAGGACTTTTCTAACTGCTATTTACATAGGCGTGTTACAGTTCCCAGCGCTCTTTTAGATATAGCATTCATCCCACAGCAACCGTAGAGAAGGTACTCGTTCCTTTCACAGATAGGGGAAACCGAGGCTCGTGGAAATATTGAGTACTTCCTAAACCACTGAAAGACTACAGAATTCTTCCAAACCCAGTACAATACCAGATACTGGTCTTTCTGCTTCTTTCTTGCCCTGAGGACCTACCCAGTTCTCAAGATCCAGGTCTAGAAATCCTTTTCAAGCCCCAGGTCCAATCTACAGACACTGGTAAGTACTTAGAAAAAAGTATTATATTCCAACCATTATTATCTGAGTATGAATTAGCTCATAGTTTCCCCACAGAAAAATAAATAGCAGTCTTGTCTCTGTGCCTTTCCCTTCTCCTCTTTCCTATCCATTCTATAGGAAAACAGACTTAAAAAACAACAACAAACAAACAAACAAAAAAAACAAACAGCTCACCTGAAGGTGGATATATCATTGGTGACTAGTATTTTTCATTCTGTAGGTTGTCTTTTTGTTGTGTTGATTGAGTTTTATTGTTTAAAGGCTTATAGTTAAGTATTTAAGCCATTCTTTTATATAGTGTAAAAACGTGGTGTAATTTTATTTTTTCATGTATCTGTTCAGTTTTCCCAACACATTTACTGAATAAACTGTCTTTACTTCACTGTGTGTTCTTGCCTCCTTTCTCAAATATTAATTGACCACATGGGTATGGGTTTATTTCTGAGCTCTCTATTCTGTTCTAGTATTCTACATGTCTGTTTTTATGCCATAACCATGCTATTCTAATTACTATAGCCTTTATTATAGTTTAATATCAGATAGCATGATGACATAAACTCCTCCATGCCCCCCAAGATTGCTGTGGCTATTTGCGGTTTTTGTGTTTTTGTTTTTTGTGTGTGTGTGTGGTTTCATATAAATTTTTGGGTTATTTGTTTTAGTTTTGTGAAATATACCATTGTTATTTTCATAGGAATTGATTTGAATCTATAGATTGCTTTAGGTAGTTTGGACATTTTAATGATGTTAATAACATGCTTGCATTTATTTGTATCATTTTCCAATTTCTTTCTTCTGTGTCTCATCATTTTCTAAGTACAGGTCTCTGACCTCCTTGGTTAAATATGTTCCTAGGTACTTTATATTTTTGATGTGATTATAATAGGATTGTTTCCTTAGTTTCTCTACCTGATAGTTCATATTCTCCTGCCATTTTTCTCTCCTCCAGACACCGGTACAACAGCCAGGTCTACATGGGTTCCAACCAGCTTCACCCAGGTGCAACCTCACAACACAACCAGCTTCACTATGCCTTGGGATACCTGCCACACCTCTTGCTTTCTGTCCTGGAGCTTCTCAGGCACTATGGTGAGGGATGCTGAGGGGAAGTAGATTAGCACTGAGGCTCTGACAACCAGAAAATGCAGGAATGCCAAGTTGTCAGATAAACTTGGACCAATAAGGGAAGGAAGCTGGTGCTTTCTGCCGCTCATGGCCTGGGCAGACGGTTCTGAGAAGTATGTCATAAAGCTCCACAGAAGGTCCCATGGAATGTTCAACTGTATAACACATCGGTTTTCTTTCCCTTTATGTTCACATTCCCTGCATTCCTGAGATGTCATTGTCAAATAAACTACCTGCACACAAATCCTTATCCTGGGCTCTGCTTTTAGACTAAGACATTTAACTGTAATACATTTGTTTAGAGACAAATTACATTTTACAATACAGTAGTTTCAAGCTTTTCGGTATCAGAATCCCCTTTTACTCTTAAAAATTGATGATATTCAAAGAACTTTTTAATGTGGGTTATACATATTAATATTTGCAACATTGGAAATGAAAACTTGATATTTTTACATTTATTTATAAATTTATTTTAAAATAACATTAATAAATTCATTCCCTATAAATATAAATAACATTTTAATGAAAAAGAAACTACATTTTTCAAAACAAAACATTTTTTAATAAAAATGGCTTTGTGTTACATTTTTTGCAATTCTCTTTAATGTCTGGCTAAAATAAAAGACCTCTGGAGTCTCATAGCTGCTATTGCTTTCAGTCTTTCTAATACATTTAGTTCATGTAATTGATAAACAAAACAAAATAAAACCCAGCCTCATAGAGGATATCTAATTGGAAAAGGGAAGGGTATTAAATAATCTTCTTTTTAAATAACTGTGAATATTTTTCTTTGATCTAACACCAACATTCAAGAAGTGTTAGTTTCTTTATAGTTATTTGTAATGTGGAATCTGCAAATGTTTGTTCTCTGTTACGTTAAAATACACTCGGTCTATCATACCATGTGTTAGTTTATAGAACATGTATTGGTCATTGGACAATGGTAAGTCACTGGTCTTTCAAATACTGACACATTTCATTATACAACATAAAAAACCCACATTTGTTAAAGATCTGTTATACAGATCATTCGAATACTGACACATTTCACTATAGAATATAAAAACTCACATTTGTCAAAAATTAACTGATCACATCAGAAAAGTCTTTAATAGTTGGAAGCTTTCAAGCTCAATGTGACATACACGAATTTTCTAAAGTTTTATTTTTTGTTTGAAAATTTCAGTTTAATCATTTAATCCATTGTTTTTCTTAAAGTGACAGACTCATCTTATTCATTTACAAGAAAATGCTTGACAATTAACCAGGTCTGGGTAACTATAGTTTGTTCTTTCAACTAAAAATGGTGTTTCGTAGAAAAATTGGCTAATACAGCTCACATATGAAACAATCATACAGGTGTTTTCCTTAGAGACAACCTTCGTATTTCTGTGGACAGCTGAGTGTTTTATGCGTACTTCCCATGTCATTACAGAGACCATTAGAAAGACTGATTCTTTAAGGCTGAAATTAATAAGATTATTTCTAAGGCTGTATTGAAAGCATTCTTATGAGTCACTGGCATTTTTTTAGTTTGTGAGTGTGTGAAACTGAAGGGACTCCTGGTTTGTGTCCCAGGGTGGATGCAGAAGTTTTACCTCCATTGCTTGTGCACCATCAGAGGACATGTGAGCACAGTGGAAAGAGCAAGTAACATGACTTTCAAAGGCAAGCACATCCTTCTGTGAGGATTGCCCCTAGTTTATTTATTTTTTTTATTTGAAATTGAATAAAAATGTTTTGAAAGGGGGGAATAGCAGAAAGGAGTCTTGTAACAACGTGAAAACACACTTATCTTTCTGTCAAAGATCAGGCAAAAGTGTGAGTTAAATCAACATAAACTTGAATTCGCTTTTAAAAATAATTCTTCTTGAGATTTTGAAAAAAAATCTCTATTCTTTTAAAATTTTGTTTCCATTTTCTTCCCTTAGTTCTGAAGTTCCTAATAAACTAAATAGCTGGAAATAGTAATTTTCACCACCATCATCATAATTAAACATAATATGATAATGGTTAGTTAAGATTATGAATCACTGTCTTAATGGATGGTGGTTATATTGCTCATTATTATGGCGATTACTATGATTATTATTTTGGGTTTATGGACTATCTAGAAATGACAAGTTCTTTCCCAAGATAATTACTATAAATAAGGACAATGATGCCAATAATAATATAACAACAGATTTATTTATTTATTTATTTTACTTTTGGGGGTACATACAGCTACTTTATAGGTGAGAGTCCTTAAAAATGCTCCTAGCAATCTACAATAGCCAGAATTTGGAAACAGCCTAAGTGTCCGTCAGCAGATGATTGGATCCAAAAACTTTGGTACATCTACACAATGGAATACTATGCTGCCATAAAAAAGAAGGATTTCTCATCATTTGCAGCATCCTGGATGGAATTGGAGAACATCATGCTGAGTGAAATAAGCCAATCAATGAAAGAGAAACACCACATGACCTCACTCATTTGTGGATAATAAAGAACATTATAAACTGGTGAACCATAAGATAGATATAGAGACAGTATATCAACAAGTAGACTGTCAAGTTACAGTGGGGACGGGAGGAAGATCTGGGGGAGATAATAGATCAACCGAAGGACTTGTATACATGCATATAAGTGCAACCAATGGACACAAAACTCTGGGGAGGGAGGGGATGTGTGGGAGGGAGGGAGGGGGTAAAAAAAAAATCAATAAAATATATTAAAAATAAATAAATAAATAAATAAAAATTAAATTAAAAAAAAATAAAATAAAATAAAATAAAATAAAATCACTTAAAAAAAAAAAAAAAAAATGCTCCTAGCATTTCTTGTAATGAAGGCAAGGCATACATGATGATCCTATATACAAAAGTAAAAAGGCAGGAAGTTTTAAAACTATAACATTAATTAATCAAATGTCATTTTTAAGGTGGTAAGTAATATAAGGAGTTAAAAGTTTGGTTTCAAATTTCTTATATTATAGTGGAAAAGGTGAAACCATTAAAAAAAAAAGCTGCAGAAGAGGAACAGTGTGATTGGTGAAGTGGGGTACACCGTGTGGAGTCCAATGATAATATATCAAATGACTCCTAGAAAAAAAAAGCTCTTCCACCCTTCCTCACCTTCACAGAAAATTATGCATTTCCCCAACATCCACTTGGGCTAATACAGACTTTTAAATTATTTCAGAAATGGGCAATAGCAATCTATTTCCTTGACAATTCTGCCCAAGAATGTGAATATATCTTCATATTTCTCAACTTTGGAAATGAAGATTACTATTATTACCATTAGACCTGTAACATAACATGCTGATAAAAATAGATATATTTTATTGAAAATCTCAGTTCTGTTTTTTTCAAGCTCAAAATATTGTTATGTTTAATATTACAGCAAGAATATAAAACTTAATTTGGATTTACACAGAAAATAAACAAACACCAGAAGATGATGAAAATGCCCCAGTACAATATATGAAGAACAAAACTATTAAAATAATTTTATTTTAATAGAATGAGAATTTTAAAAAAATATCAGAACACTATAAATTTTTAATTACTAACCAAATGGTATAAAGAAGTCTCCCACAGAAGAAGAATTGTTTATTCTTATTAGCACATGGCATATGATAGTTTATACTAGCACTGCATTTTATAGTTTACATGGTCTCATTGATAATCTTCTAAGTTAGGTAGGGCAAGGTATTACCCTTCTCAACCTGTTGTTGAAGAATTCCCAGCTTATGAATAAATAAGAACTAAAAGATAGCTGGTTGACTTTTGGTCAACTGGTTCCCTCCAACATAGTAACTGTGCTAGTCAGGGCATATATTATATGTATATGGCTTATTACACACACACATACACACACACACACACACACACACACACACACATGACTTACCATGAGGGATTTATTTGCTCATGTGGTTATGGAGGCTGAGAAGCCTCATGATCTGCCATCCTCAAGCTGGAGGCCCAGGGAAGCTGGTAGAGTCATTCCAGTCCAAGCCTGAAGGCCTGAGAACCAGAGGAGCCAATGGTGTAGATCCCAGTTCAAGTATAAAGGCTAAAAAACCAGGAGCACTGATGTCCAAGGGCAGGAGAAAATGAAGGCCTGCCTCAAGCAGAGAGAGCAAATCCATCCCTCCTCAGTCTTTTTGTTCTTTCCTTTGGTACCCACCCAAACTGCGGAGGGTAATCTTCTTTATTCAGTGTGCTGATTCAAAGGATACTCTTTTTTGGAAGCACCCTCACAGACACACCCAGACATACTGTGTTACCAGCTATCTGGGCATCCCTTAGCCCAGTCAAATTGGCACATAAAATTAACCATCATGACAACTTAGTTCTAGGTCCAAAAGCTGTGTTCACTAAGAGTCGTTGACACATAGTCAGCACCTAGTAAGTACCAGCCACTGTTCTCATTGCTTTACATATAGTAACTCTTTCATGTCTCACAACAACCATGAAAGGCAGGTTGTCATGATCCTGTTTTTGTATATGAGAAAATTCTTGTCTACAGAGTTTAAGTAAGCAAAGTCACATGACTAATAATTGGTGGAGTCAGAATTTAAAGCTGCAGAGCTCCACTGTGCTGCCAATGAATTCTCAATTCCTGGCATGATATCTCGCACATAACAGGCATCCGATAAATAGTTAATGAATAAGTTATCAAGTGATAGGAATCACTTGATGATGGTGTGTTTTTTTTGTTTTTTTTTTGCTGACAGCACAATTTAAGGGCACATGTAGCATACATGTGACTCTATTTCATATTATTCTGTGTGTTTCTTCATTGATGTATCCATTCAGCAACAGATATTTTTCAAATACTTCCCACATTTGGGAACTGTGCTAGGCATGAAAAATACAGAAGTACACAAAAATGATGTGGCTCTTATTTTCATAGATTACATTGTCTAATGGGAGCAGAAAGCACTCATTATTCAACCATGAATTCAGTTACAAATTCTTAAATGTATAATGAAGAAAAAGTTCAAAAATAAAATTGGCCCTATCGTTAGTAATGGAGAAGTGGGCAGTTGAGGAAGGATTTTGGGGGAGGTGAAGTTTTATGTGACACATGTGAATGGATAAATTCACAAGGCCTATAAGGTGGATATACTACAGGTGAAGGGCACGTGAGAAGATTGTAAGCAGGCAGGAAAAAATCTGTACTTTCAGGACAGTTAAAAAGAAAAAGCTACTGTGACAGAAGCTAAGGAACAAGGGGACTCAGTGGCCCATAGAAGAACACAGGGAACCATGAAGAATCCATGATGGAAGAATTGACCCCAGAAAGTCTTATTCAGGAAGTTCTGTAATTCAGTGTGCATTTAAAATTTTTTTTGGTTTTTTACTATTGAATTATAGGGGTGACATTGGTGAAAAAAATCATATAGGATGCAGGTATACAATTCTATAACACATCATCTGTCTATGGTGCATTTTAAAACATCCTTTTTCTTAGCTACAGAGATAGCGAGTAAATCTCCTGACCTCCATTTTTATAAATCTGTAAGCACTTTTCTTAGAGATGCAGTTCTAGCAGTTAAATGTTACTTAAATGTTTTACACATTTTCTTAAACCACAAAGACTATAATATCTCTAGTACAAGAATTTTTTTTCAATTACAGTTTACATTCAATAACAGTTGATATTAGTTTCAGATGTATGGCACAGTGGTTCGACAAGCATAAACTTTACACAGTGTTGCCCCTGATATTTCCACTGCCCACCTGGCACCATACACAGTTATAAAATTTTCTAGGCCATACTTCATATCCCCATGGCTGTTTTGTAACTACCAACATGTACTTCCCAACCCCTTTGTCTCCCAAACCCCTCCTTCTGGCAACCATCGGTCTATTCTCTGTATCTATGATTTTGTTTCTGTTTTGTTTCTTTGTTTATATTGCTCTTTAGATTCCACATCTAGGTGAAATCATATCATACTTGTCTCTGACTGACTTAGTTCAATCAGCATAATGCCTTCAAGGTCCATTCATGATGTCTCAGATGGAAAGATTTCTTTCTTCTTTATGGCCGAGTAACATTTCTTTATGTATTTTATTAAAATCTCACTGCTGACCCATTTATGGTTTAGTTCCATGTTAATGAACCTCCATGTGTTTGAACACTTCATTTAGTTCTTTTTCTGGGGGATTTTTCCTGTTCTTCGTTTGGGCATGTTCCTTTGTCTTCCTATCTTGGCTGCCTCTCTGCATTTCTTTCTGTGTATTAAGTAGACCTGCTGTTTCCCAATCTTGGTATGTCGGCTTCCTGCTGTAGGTGTCCTGTGGGGCTTGATAGCATGGTCTCCTTGATCACCAAGCAAGATGCTCAGGGTTGTCTCTTGTGTGGGTTATGCGAGCCCCCCTGTCGTAGTTGAGTCTTAGTTGCTGATGGCTTGTCTGTTTGTGTATTTAACTCTCAGATTTGTTGACTCTGAGGATTGATCTTGAGCACAGTGTACAAGCTGCTGCTGTGCATGAGCCAACCCTGCAAAGAGGAATTTGCCTTAGCTGAGTCTGGTGCCGGCTGAGATCTCTCTTTGGATATGTTACCTGTGAAGCTAATTGGTTCGTATTCTAATATCGTCTGAAGCCCTCCACTGGGTGTATTGGTTCTGAGGCCTCTTGGGAGGAATTCAGGTACAGGTCAATAACAAACACTGCCTGTGACCAGCCCTGGACTACCCCTTTGGAGCTACAAAGTGATTCAGAGTTAGTGGCTACCTCTGCTGGGCTTGAGAGAGTATGTGTATGTGTGTGTGTGTGTGTGTGTGTGTGTGTGTGTGTGTGTGTGTGTGTGTGGCAAGGGGGTGGCAGGGGTGAGCGCAAGTTGCACATAAAGGTCCATTTCCATCAGGTCAAAGCCTGGGAAGATTAGTAAAAAGTTCACGGCACGCTGAGATCTGCCTTTGCCTGCTGCCCGCCCGTTAGGCTCAGTGACTGAAAGATCCCCTTGCAGTACACAAGTTGGGTGAGGTGAATTTTCAGCGAGTCACCAGGTAAGGGCGAGCAGTATTCACCAGGTTGATACTAAATCACACTCAGCACTAGTATGTGGTCTGAGCAAAAGTCTCAGAGTACACCAAAGCCTGCCGTCACCAGCAGGTGCTTGCATACCTTTGTGGTAGAGTAAGGAGTCATCAGGGTGAGGTGAGCAGGCCCACAAAAACCAAAACTTGGCTGCCTGAAGGCAGGGCTCTGCACAGGAATGGTGGTTTCCTTCAGGCATGCAAGGGAAACGTGGCTCCTGCCCTAAGGGCCCCACAATTCAGTCTTTCCCCGATTCTGCCCAGACCATCTTGAGTGCCTTCCTAGAAAATCTGCACTGTGGCCCAGGCTGGCCATGGCAGCTGACAATTTCACAGGGTATGTATGAGCCTAGCAGGGTGGGGCCACTGGGAATTGGTTGGGTGGGGAGGGGGAGCTAGTGTATCTCTTGTGGGGGAGCATTGGCAGTCAGGTGCAAGGGGGAGGTGGGCGGCAGTGGACCCTGCCCCAGAGCCACACAATTCCTTCTCTAACGTCTCCTCAGTCCACCCAGACCTCTGTACCATGGGCCCAGGCAGCGAACTTCTCTGCAGAGTGTGAGCTCAGCATGGTGGATGACAGGGTGCTGGAAGGAAGGGACTATCGCATCCCCCCAGGCTGATGCAGTATGGAGGGCAGTGGAAACATAGGAAAGATTGCATCTGTTGGCAGCATGGAAGAGGGACTCAGCCCAGGGACCCCGCTGGCTGTCCCTTTAGCTTTCTCCCTGGAGCCACACACCCTGTCTCTCCTGGAATGACTCCAGACCGCTCTGAGTTTCTAGCAGAGGTACTTGGGTTTCTAGCAGACTCTTGTCTTTCCCTTGCAGGATCCACACTGATTTTCACAGCCAGATGTTAAGTGAGCTCCTTTTCCTAGCACTGGGTGCATGAGCTGGGAGGCTGAAACCTCCACTTCTCCATGGGGACCTTTGCAGCTGAGCTATCCCTCCTGATTCCCAGTCACTGCACATAGGTGTATTGTCAGCTTTTTACCTTTCTGCCCTTCCTACCAGAGTTAATGGGGCTTCTGTCAATGCTCGCTTATAAGACTTCTTCTCAGTTTGTCTTCCGTTGGTTATTATGGTTTATTGTTTTATATTTTAATTGTAATTTCAGTTTGTTCCTGGGAGGAGTTGAGTATAATTTCCACCTACTCAGCTGTTATCTTGGATCCAGGACTAAGTTTTATAACTCCCTCTAAGGGTAGAGTTGAAAGCATAAGATAGGTGTTTAATAATTTTTCATAAAGTTTAATCCATTACAATATATTTAAACACACACACATGCACACATACACTCTCATTCACACAAACCAGGGAGATTGAGGTCTGTGGTCACATTGCCAGAAGGTTCTTTCTCGGGCTCACACATAGGTGGTGCAGGCACAGGGCTGGTGGCATTTTATGGTCCAGTCTAAATCTACCCCTATGAAATTCCCACCTTTGTTTTACAGACTCGACTATACTCCACATTGAGATAAGCATCTGAAAAGAATGGAAACACCTGCCCGAGTCTGAAGCTCCCATTCTCACTGACTGTAACTCTAGCCTTGGTGGCAGAGCTTTAAGTAACGAGTCTCCCCCGACAGAGCGCCCGGCGGAAAGGGTGTAAGGCACAATGCGTTTACCTGGGAATCTCTCTTTTGTCAAAAGAGAATTCCTGTTTTGCAATTTTGAAATTGGAAAAGCTATCCTAGCGAAAGACATTTTTAAAAAACCCCCCATGAATGAATCGACTTTATTATTTAGGACAAAGAGGCAAATTACACGTTTAAAGCTCAAGGCAGCAGCTATCACCACATGTCCAGTAAGGAGAACTGATGTTTAGACTGATTTTTAAAAAGGCACATAAAGGACCAATGTTTTGTGAATATCCGATGTCAGTCCTTGGCACACTGCAGTTACTAATGTGGACGAAAGCATTTTAGAAGCATTCTTCACAAAGTTGAAAGTAAAAAAGTTTACCATTGAAGTCCGAATTTACCAGAAAACTCATCTGAAAGGAGTGGTCCTACTCCTAAGCTTTTTGATTAATTGATGTTCTACTACTGTACTGTCATTAGATTCCAGTGTGTCAACACCAAATAGGAAAATCATAATGATGTAGCGTTTATTAAATCCCCTAGAATGGGCAAATGATTGCTTGGAGACAAGCAAAAGAATCCTACACAGACAGAAAAGACAGCCCCTTCAAAATATGCAGGCAAACTGAAGTTTTGTTACCACCACTTTTCTAATTCCTTTGTAAACAAGTCTTCCAATATACACGAGTGTTGCAGATTTTTTATTTAAACCATAGCGTTTACAGAATTATTTGTAAATGTTCTCTAAAATTTGTTGCAATATGATTAGTAATAGACTTAAAATGAATACCGAGGGGAAAAAATAGCTCTGGAGTAGATTTTATAAATGCCAGGCATAAAGCAATTTATTTGTGGTTCTAGATATCAAGAGTTCAGCTGCACACTTTATGCCATGCACCTTTTGGCAAAAGGTACTTCTTTCACAAAAACCTATTTCAGACAGATATTTTTAAGATCAGAAACTTGGGGAATACTATGGGGAAAAATACCAACAAGTAAAGAAATACTCCATAAGGCATGCATTTTCTTCCATGGAAGGAATGCAGTATTGTGCAGTGTTCACACTAGGTGTGACCAGCAGGAAAAACCCATTTTATCTACCATAGGCTCTGGTCACCTGATGGCCACCCAGGTGGCACAGGTTTTTGGCACTAATCTTCAAAAACCATGAAAGGACCCTAACCAGTTTGGCTCAATGGATAGAGCATCGGCCTGTAGACTGAAAGGTCCCAGGTTTGATTCTGGTCAAGGGCATGTACCTTGGATGCAGGCACTTCCCCTGTGGGTAGTGTGCAGAAGGCAGCTGATCTATGTTTCTCTCTCATCAATGTTTCTAACTCTCTATCCCTCTTCCTTCCTCTCTGTAAAAAAATCAATAATATATATATATATATATATATATATATATATATATATATATATATATATATATATATATATATATTATTTTTTTTTAAATCATGAAGGGGGAGTTTGGGGACATAACTCCTTCCTATGCTTTCTGAATTATTCTAACTTATTTAATTTATTTTCTCTTTCTGGGTGGAACTTGGGAAAGAGGAAGATTGGTACATGTGTCTCTGCCTAACCATTTTCTAATTTCTTAAATATTCCAGGGAGGAGAAGTGGCAGGTTTTCCTCTCCTGAGCCAGAATCTCTGGAGTAGAACGTAGAGGTCTGTAGTTTAACAAGCTCTCCATGTGATTCTGATACAACTAATGTTTGAGAACAACTGGCTTTGGTTGGCTCCTCTTTCTTCCTAGGATTTCATGGAAAATAGGTAATTCTTTCCCCATAAAGAGAAATTTATGACCAGAGTCCTCCATGAGTGAGCTATGTTTGAGAAAATGAGGAAACATCTTGAGTAATCTCTATAATTTCAGGAACAGAGCTCAAGTTTTGAATGAGTTCTGTAACAAATCCTATTCTCTATTTCCTCCCCTATTCTTCCCTCATCCCCCGCCCCCACCACCACCACCAAATGTTACCCAGAACCAATGAGTCAGAAAGTGGTAATCTTAGGGGGGGGGAAAAGTTCATTTATTCTTTTCCTAACTATTTAGCCCTTACAGTATATAACAAAATGTACATAGCATCCAATGTAACATGCTTCAAGTCACATTGTTAAAACATGTTTGGTGACAACATGACCAGGTACCATTAAAGTGAACGTTTCTATCCAATGCGGCATTTCTCTGACCTATGAACCCCATTTTGTATCCAACACTGTTTGGATTCAAATCGTTGGAACCATCTCCTCAATACCCACCTGTCAACTTTTATTACTTAATTACAAAGGATTCTGTGGTGTTCTGCCTGCAGTGATTCCTAGTTCATATTCTCTTTGATGGCATGGAAAAATTTACCTTTCTCCTAAATTTTTGGTGGATAGAGTGTAGATTTCAGAAACTCACCTGCTTCTTATACCTGACAAATTCTTTAATATCTTGTTTACCACAGTTTAACCCCCATAATAATCCCCTTTGTCCCAATTCTTGCTACTGATCAGGTGTTGATACCTGGGTCTTATAGGTTAATTATTTCATATCTGGTTGACACAGACCAGTAGCTCTCAAATTTTAATTTGCATTAGAATTACATAGAGGGCTTGCTAAATCATAGGCAGCTGAACCATATCTGATTCAGCATGTGCGGTAAACAAAATAATGCCCCCTAATGATGTCCACATCCTAGTACCTAGAACCTAGAACCTATGGTTAAGTTGCTTAAATAGCAAAAAAAGGATTAAGTTTACAGATAGATTTAAGGTTGCTAATAAGTTGACCTTAAAATAAAGAAATTACTCTGGATTATCCAGGATATTTAAATGTAGAAGAGGGAAGCAGGACAGGCCAGAGTGATGTAATGTGAGAAGAACTGAACCCGCTGTTGCTGTCTCTGAAGATGGAGGGACATGGCTGGGAGCCAAAGGTTGTGGGCGGGTGGTCTCTCAAAGTGCAAAAGAGCAAGAAAACAGATTCTCTCCTGGAGCTTCCAAGAGGAATGCTGGCCTGCGGACACAATGATTTGAGCCCAGTGGGACCCATTTCAGTCTTTTTGGCCTCAAGAACTATAAGATAATAAATCTGTGGTTCCTATAATCCAATAAGTTTGCGATGCTTTGTTACAGCAGCAGTAGAATACTAATGCAGTCAGGCTGGAGAGGGGCCAGTGATGCTGGTGATGCTAGTTGTGGGATCGCACTTTGAGATGCGAATTTAGGCTCTGTCTGTACCTCTTACTATTGAGGCCTTTTCTAGTTGTGGTGGATGGACTGTAAGGTCACTGCATTAATCCGCCTCCTGGTGTCCTCTTATATAACCCCCTTTCATTGGCTGTGGGTGGGACCTGTATCTTGCTTCTAACCAAAAGAATACGGCAAAGCCCTGTGTGGTGTGGCTCAGTTGGTTGAGTGTTGTTCCATGCACCAAAGGGTTACAGGTTCGATTCCTGGTCAGGGCACATACCCAGATTTTGTGTAGGAGGAAACCGATTGATGTTGATTTCAAACATTGATGTTTTTCTCTCTCTCCCTTTTCTTTCCTCTTTCTTCCTCTCTCTTTCTAAAATCAATAAAAGCATATTTTTAAAAAGGGAATATGGCAAACGATGGAATGTTTCTTCTGAGATTTTTGTATAAGACTTTGTATTACTAATGGATTCACTCTTTTTCTCTGTTGCTGTCTTTGAAGAAGCAACTTGATATGTTGTGAGAAGGCCTATGGAGAGGGCCACATGGCAAGGAACTGATAATGACTTCTAGTAGCTGAATATGACCTCTAGTTGCTCACATACGGTGAGAAGTCAGAGCCTTCAGTCTTACAGTTGCAGGTAATTGACATCTGTCAACACCGGAGTGAGCTTGGACATGTCATAGTTTCCAAATGAGCCTGCAGATGAGAACACAGCCCAGCCAACACCTCAATTGCAGAAGGGCTAAACAGAAGACCTAGTTAAGTTGTGCCCAGACTCCTGATTGATATAAACTGTGATAGAATAAATGCATTAAGTTACTCAATTTTTTATCAATGTTACAAAGCATAGAAAATTAGTATAATAATATAGTCCAGAGAATGGAATAGATAGAGCTAATTTCTGGCAAGAGAAAAGTCAATGGATCCCAAAGTGGGGATCCTGTCTGTTGTTTAGTTTGAATCTATAATAATAAAGCTATCATTTATGAAGTATGTTCTCTGTGCTGGGCATTGAAACTGTTCTGAATGTTTTAAAACCACTACCTTACTGAATCTTTGAAGTAGCTATTAGCCCACTGTACATATAAAGAAATTGAGGTCCCAAGAGATTAGCCATCATCCCAATGTCCCAGAGTTAGTCAGTAACAGGGCCAGGATTGAAATATGAATTTGTCTGACTCCAAAACTTCTACCCTAATCATTGGTGCAGAGATACCACCCTGAAGTGGCCATCACACATAGGTGTTTTGAGGGCTTACTAATAACACTGTCTCCCAATAATGACTGTGCCTTTCTCTGTGCATGAGCTGTGGTTGGGAAATAGTAAATGATAACAGTCACACTCCTAATTCTGTGTCCATTCAGCCTGCAATCTTTCATTTGAGTCCTGCTGGCCTCGGAACTTCTGAGATGTACTCTACTATCTCCTAAGGTCTGTCCTGGAAAGGGGCTGAGGTGAAGATATTCCAGTCAGAAGTTTACATGACTAGTATAGGGAAAGAAACAGGACTTGCTTGTATGAAAACATTTAAAATCTGGAAAAGGGAGTGCTTGATTAAACCATTTGTCTACATAAAATATTTCCGTTAATTTGCTCATAATGGATGATTTCTGTACATTCATGAGGACGGGGACAAGACTGATTTTCAGCAGACCCACATGGTTGTAACCACATTCATAACTGTCTCATTTATGAATCTAGGCACACCCATAGAGCTTAATGAAGTAGAAAATTAAGAGCTCAGAGGGTCGTTGAGCTCAATGACTATGTGCAAATACACTTAACACACATCTCAGTAGTGGTGTGGAGGAAGTGTTCTCACCTAATATCCAATTCAAGACAACCAACGAGGCTAACTCAGCGCTTTGTTTGAAGAGACATCTGATATACATCAAGGAAATAAATTAACTGTCAAAAACTTCATTTATTCTACCCAGATTATAAAATGCAGCCTGAGAATTCATCTGAAAGATGGCTGAGGGAGCTCAGAGGGAGTTGTGGTTAATACCCATTGTGGAAGGCCTCCAAGGATGCCAGGGATGAATGGAATTAGGCAGACCTGGCATGACTGGAGCTGGAGGAGGCGAGTGATTTGGAAGCAGCAAACTAGGGCAAGTTATGGCGAGGACCAAATTAGCAGCACAACCAATACAGTTGAGGTAAATTCTTCTATTAAGATTTATTGAGGAAATAAGTCATACTCAACACAACCTTTTCAAAGTTGCCAATACTTTCCCCTCCTTATCCCCTAGACTATTCTTTGGTGGATGGTATCAAAGGAAGTTGTGGAGGGACAAAGGTTCTAAGTTAATGGATTTCTTTTTCAAACATTGGAACTTTATATTGCACTTGTTCAGTGATAAAAAAAAAAAAAAAAACACAGGACAACCAGGTGAGGTGGTTTATTCCATTAGAAAATGGGATGAGCCACATATGATAAAAGGAACCCATAAAGATTGGGTTCCATTAGGAAAAAATATGCTGTTTACATATTTGCAATCTTTTAACAACAACCCTTTCTTCTATCTTCCTCTCATGAATGTCCAATACCTGGGCTCTTTTTCCTTTTCCACCACTGCATGGAGCAGACACCAGGTGAGCAGTAACACCTGACATTTGCCAGTGCTGAGTTGTCATCTTCCCTAATCTCGTAGAGACTCCGTGAAGACATAGTATATCCATTTTGAAGATAAGGAAACAGCAGTTCAGTAGGTTTAAGCAGCTTATCCAAGGTCACCCAATTAGTAATGGTGGAGCCATGGCTTAACTAGCAGAGCTATTAAAAAGAATAACTGAACCACTTGAATGGCTTATCTGGATTAAATTCAAATACCTGTAGAGAAAAATAAACCTAAGGCGAGTAATTAAAAGAATCTTCCAGAAAATATAAGAAAAGCAGAATATATGTAAATATGCATATAGGAGCAAAAATAGAGAGGATGAAAATATTTTCCAAACATTGTATAGAGCCTGGCCAGCGTGGCTCATTTGGTTGTGCACCAGGAGGTGCCTGGTTCGATTCCTGGTCGGGGCATATGCCTGGGTTGTAGGCTCGATCCCCAGAGGTGGGCATATGGGAGGCAGCTGATCAATATTTCTCTCACATCGATGTTTCTCTTTCTTTCTTCCTCTCTCTCTCAAGTCTCTAAAAACATACTAAAAACAAAACACAGCATTGTCTAGAAATAGGGCAAGGGGTTGAAGGAGAAGATGTGAAGGTGAGACCTGAGGAAAGAGATTCAGTTGGGAACCAGAGGGAACGTGGGACCATGGCTCCATGCTTGGTTTTCTTCTTGGTAGCTTTGTCTGGGTCCAGAAGACAGACATTCCACAAACTGTTCTCAAGGTAGTTCTGGTTAGACTAGAAGCAGGAAGCGCCAGAACTCTTGCAAAGAAGGTGATTCTCTTGACATTTCCTGTCCCGAAGATTCAAGGGGCTCAGGCAAAGCTCTAACCCTGAGGAAGCTCGGTGAACTTCTCCAGGTTCACCAGCTCCAGAGAGAGAGCCCCACTGGCTGACAGCAGCTCTCACCAGCAGCAAGGATTTATGTGCCACATTTCAAAAGACATGCATTTTAAGGATTTCTTGCTGTGTGAGAAACCAATGGGGCAAAATGGAGTGGAAGAAAAGTACACCTGATTGTAATTAATGCTGACAGTAATCTCCAGCTTTCATTCTGAAAACAGCCAGATGGGAAAGTTGGAACTGTTAATAATAGAAAACATTGCCATCCACAGTTCCTGGAGTCATAACTCTTTAAAGACTGTTTGGATTCCAGATCTCTACAGACCAGCGAAGCCAGATGCTGCTCAGCCTCTCCACAGCCGTGGGCCGTATGAAAGGAAACAGAGAAGAAAGTTGTGCTCTTAGCCTCTGAGCTTTGATAAGAAATCTATGTGTGGGAGGCCTGGGGCTGGGGAGAGAGAGGGAAGCAAAGACAGGGCAACGAAATGTGGGGCGAGACTATGGCATTGAAAGATCTGAACTAATAGCCTCCTTGCACAGACCTCAGCCAGGGAGGAGCCCATGAGTCGTGGGGGGACCCAGCCCGGATGCGGTTTGAGCCTCGCCTTGGAAAAGGATGTCATTCTCCAAGGGGTCCGTCAGATGTGGCCCAGCAGAGGGCAGGGCAGGGACTGTATCTGAGGTGGGTGAGTGGGAGGGGGCGTTACTGTTTTAGTGGAAAAGAAGGACAGAAGGACACAACTTCTCAGAAAGCTGTCTCTCTCCCAAGAGCACCAGTCATGGGCTCATCTCCCTCCCTCCTGACTGTCCAGAGAGACCTCTGCAGAGCTGGCGGAGCCATGAACCATGCCTGCCTTTGCCCTCAATAGTTGAGTGCGGCAAGGAAATTGTAGAGATCCACAGCCCCTCTTCCACCCTCCCCCTCCACTCACACACACACACACACACACTCACACACTCACACACACACACAGCATATGCCCTTAGGGCCTCAGAAAAAAACTGAGGGATTTCATGGCCAGAGAATTCCTAGGTGGGAGATGAAGCATCGAGGTCCAAGGTGACAGAGCCTTGCTCAGAGCAGGTGGGGAGGGTTGCTGCTGTGAACGCTCTTTGCTCAGTCCCTTTCTTTTGCTTTTCAAGAGCATGGTGGGGGTCAACAGCACCAAGGTCCTGCAGCCTCACGGGTGCTCGTGGAGGGCGGGAGGGGACAGGGGCTGCCATGCAGTCCTTCCAGAAATCCAGCTCTGTCCAGTCAGGCCGGGCTGCCTGAGGGAGTAGGTTCTGGGAGGAAAGAAGAGCCTGCAGATCAGAACCCTTTCACACTTAGAAGGGCCCTGAGGGGCAACCTGTGAGGCCCTGAGAGAGGAGGGCCACATAGGAGAGGATATGAATTCCAGCTCCAGACTGAGCCTCCTGGGCTCCCTCAGAAGCTGCTGCAAGGAGGCTGAGCACTGAGTTTGTGGGCTTCCCCCCCCTCCTCCACCACCGCCAAAGCATGAAAGCACAGAAAGGGGGGTACCCATAGGCGAAATGTGGAGGGAACCCCTTTAAAAGCAAACTCTCAGTGACACTATGGATAGGCTTTAAGAACAGACCCCGAAGCTTTGTATGGACAATGATGTCGGGCTTGAGGCTGCGTGAGGTTCAGAATCTTTGCTGGTCTAGCACAGGTTGGCCTGAGAAGGTAGAAGGACTGAGGGAAAACACAGATAGGGGGAAACATTTCAACAAATACTCCTGGCAACCCAAACCGCACAAGATGGGATTCTATTTCCACGGAATAATTAGGTTAAAAACCCAACATACCTGTATCTCATCCTCAGAAATACATCCCAATAATTTGTCCTGACAGTTGGGTGAATGTGGGAAAACCTGGGGGTGGAAAGCCAGGCATTGGGGTTGGCCTCTGATTGGGTGTGCTTAGAACAGGGATCCAAGGGCTTTAAAAATAAAAAAAAGTAAAGTAACATTTCAACTTGCTCATTTTCAGACACAAGAAAGCTTTTCTCCTCTGAATAAATACATACATGCATGAGAATAGGGTGGATCTGCTCCGATCCCAGACCCCTCCCCGCTGCAGGCTTCCTCCTGGCCTATGGAATGGCCATCAATGTCCCCTGAAGAACGTGACACCTGGGAGGAGCAGTGCAGAAACATAAACTTCATTTTAAAAACTAGGAGGCCGAAGCAGTCTTCCCATGTAAACGTGAGGAAAGATGCCTTAGAGGCCCTGAGTACTCACTCCTTCTGCCCTCCCAGCGTGGGAAAGACCCTCCACGTGGTACTGAGACTCCAGGGAGAACTGGCTAAATGTGCCTCGTGGATTTGTCGATTCTTCTATTACAATTGATTTCCACATGTTACAAACCTGGCCTAGCCCTCGGGTGCACATGAGCCTCAGAGCAGCTCTACTTGAATGAGTGCTCAGAGGACATGCTGTGAAAGCCTGTGGGGCCGTCTGGCCGCCTGGTGCAGTCTCCTGAGCAAGTGTCCACAACACAGGCCCTGGGCCCGCTCAGGGGAATATGATGAAGCAACAGTCCTTTCTCTGCAGAAATAACATGTCACATCTCAGCGGCACCTTCCTTCAGGGGACTTCTGGGTACTTCCCAGGCATTGTTTAATTGTAAACTCTTTTTAAAAATATATATATATTTTATTGATTTTTTTACAGAGAGGAAGGGAGAGGGATAGAGATCTAGAAACATCAATGAGAGAGAAACATCGATCAGCTGCCTCCTGCACACCTACCACTGGGGATGTGCCCGCAACCAAGGACACATGCCATTCACCAGAATCAAACCCAGGACCTTTCAGTCTGCAGGCTGACGTCTATCCACTGAGCCAAACCAGTTTTGGCTAATTGTAAACTCGTTACCACTGATTTACATAAAAGAAAATAAAGAAGAAGAAAAAAAAACATACCTTGTCAATGAACAAGATCAGTCCAGCAGCAGGAGTGGAGTGGCCTCTCGGATCAGGGTCTTGGCTCTGCTCCCCCAGACAAAGCGAGAGACTCTGCCTGGACAACAAGGCTGAGGCTGGGGACACAGTTGGGGTTGACGAAAGCAAACGGTAACGCCCGAGTTGCTAGATGCTCTGGCATATTTCAAGACTGCCTCTCAGGTCAGTGCCACCAGGCTCTAGGTGCTGAGAGTGGGCTGAGGGAAACAGGAGGAGACCTGGGATGATTAAACAAGTTCACTGAGTTCAGAAAAGGTCCCTGCAGAGAGGGGCTGACTGAGGCCAATAAAGCCCTGGCTTTATAAAGGAGCCCATGGGAACAAATAGGAAACTGCAGGCCAGCCCATTGGATGTGAATTGTTGGCCACATTAAACTTCTTTTAAGAGTCAAACAGGAGAGCATTAGGAAGGGTAAGGTTGACTGAGGTGCCTGGGGTGTCTTCAGGAAGGAAGGGGCGTTTGATATCAGGAACTAAGGGAATTCTTTATAGATTTGGCTGATTTGGCAGAAAGAGGGGGCAAGCCCTTTTGCTCGGAAAACCCACCACTAAGAGGCAGGCCGGCAGCGCCCTCAGTACAACTGTGCCAAGCAAGTTGTCATGAGAAATGAGGACACTCTAACAAACAGAAAGGGTTTCAAAGATTCCTCTACCGTGCATACTCTATTAGCCTTTGTCATCAGTCAACTCAGAGACAGCATACACAGCCCTTTCTCAACAGTGCATTTCCCAAAAAAAAGCGTCCTCAGAATCCTGGTTGTGTGTGATGGCCCTTGGAAATTGTTCTACATTAAAATAAAATTGGAAATGCTGCAGAGTGTTTAGATTTCTCTCTTGAGCAATACCTGTTAGCTTATTAAAGCCCTAAGAAGTTCTGTGGGAAACAAGCATTTAAACTGTCTGTATCCCTTTGTTCAGAGAGTTAAGCCAGTTCAGGTGTGGACTCGAAAGGGGGAAGCAGCCACCATTTGCTGAAAGTGCTGGCAGAACTGTCACAGTCTGAATGACCAGCATTTGATTGTTTACTATGTGCTTGGAAACCCTCTTAAAGCACTCTATGTACACAAATCTCAGGGAAGCCTTTCAAGAAGGGCATGATGTCCATGTGAGGGATATATCTCAGAGAAGTCAGGTGAGTTGCCTAGAACTGCACAGCTAGAAACCTGTTGGCGCTCAAATACAAACCCAACCACCTATCATTGGAGCCTTTCCTCTTAACCTTTATACCCAGGGTTTGCAAACTACAGGCCTGGACCAAGTCCAGATCATCGCCTGTTTTGTATTGAGTGTTGATTGAAACACAGATAAACTCACTTGCTCACCTCTGGTCTACAACTGCCTTCCCACTGCAGCCACAGAGCTGAGTCCTTGTGATAGAGACGGTAAAAGCCTAAAGTATTTTATCTGACCTTTTGCAAAAATGGATGCTGCTCCTGCTTTGTGCTATTCTGCCTCTAGCAAGGGCTGATATATGATCAAAGCAGTGTGAGGCTTGGCCCAGTTGAAGATCTCATATTGATTCACCAGAACCTCAAACCACCATGTGTTGTTCTTGTGCCTCTGGGATATGATTCTTCGAATGCAACCCCACAGTTTTCTTCTTCCTTCACAATATTCTGAGGTGAGCATTTTCTTAAAAACAAACAAACAAAACAAAAACAAAAAAACAGTGGCCTTTGTGCACCCACTTTCTTAGGCCTAGTAGTCTTTGCCCTTGCTGAGGACTTGAGCAGTCAGAGGAAGGAGCATGCACCAGCCAGTTCCTGTTGTGGATTGAACTCAGGCTAGCAGAGAGAGACCAAACAAGTGACAGTATTCTCCCTATCCAAGGGGATATGCTTCAAGATCCCCTTTGGATGCCCGATGTATTCACATATATACACTGTTTTTTCCTATACATACCTACATACCTATGATGAAGTTCAATTTATAAACAAAACAGTATAAGATTAACAACTAATAATATAATCGAATAAATATAATAAATACTGTAATAAAAGCTATGTGAATATGGTCCCTCTATCTCAATATATCTTACTGTGCTGTACTCACCTTTCTCCTTGTGATAATGTGATATGGGCAGTGCCGATGTGATGGAATAAAGTGAGGTGAATGACGGACATTGTGATGTAGCATTAAGGCTACAGTGACCTGACTGTATGTTGGAAGGAGGATCATTGAACCATGATAATGTTGATGGTTGGGGATTCTTGACAGTTGAAATTTAAAAAATATTTTCAGACCATGAGTACATAAAACCTCAGAAATCAAAACTATGGGGGGAAAAAAGAAGACTAATTGTGCTTATCTCTTCTAATCCTTAATTTCTTCATTTTGAAAATGGAATCTTCAGTAAAAATTGAAAATGAAGTTATAGATGTATATATAAAGTTCCTCATCTGCACCATTTAAGTTGGTGACTAAATAACCTAAGCTAATAACTGGGACACTAATATTATGACTGTCTACTCAGGCTTTGTATCCACTTCCATGCTGCCTCTGGTCTTCTCTGAATTGATCCAGGCTTGTGCTGATCCTACTGCATTCAGTTCCTTTGACAAGTATATACCAGTATTAGATGTCTGTTATATACATGCTATAGGCTAGATACAGAAAATACAGTGATTTCAAGGGGGAAAAAAGACCACATTCTTGTTTTCAGAGAGTACTTAGACTAGTGACTTCTAGCTTGCTCTCCCTACATCTCCACACCCTTTCCTCTCTCCAATCCAGGTCACCTCCACCCCGACTATAGTTCTGGAACTAACAGACCTATCTCTCATCTACACATGTGACTTAAGACTATGTATAGTAGCTAGTTCTGTCTAGTCTATCTGATGTCTGCTAAAGAAATGTGGGTGAGGATAATAAACAATAGCTAACATTAATGAGCTCTCACCATAGACCAGGTAAGATTCTAAATATTTTGCATGGGCTAATATAATGCCTTTATTTTTTTTTCTTCTCACAGATACCCATGAAATATGTACTATCTTACCGTAAGGAACCAGAAATGTTGGATTTGAGGGATTATGTTACTTCATCTAAGAACCTACATACAGTTAATCTGCCAGGGGAGCCAGGACTTGAAAGCAAGTAGTCAGAGGCCAGTGCCTGTGTCCTTAGCTCTGCCTTACCAGCTCACATTAGCATTTGGCACTCCTTCTCAGACAAAGACCCATTTCCAGCATTCCCCTGCTGTCTTAGAGCACCTGCTGCTTTGGTTAATTCTTCTTTGTTGAGGAATGTTCAATGTGAGTTGATTGCTTTCTCCAGCACTGATTCTTGTCTACTTTGATGGTCAGTAGGCAGAATCAGAGTACCAGTGTCCTAATTTTGCCTGTTATTTTTAATTTTACTATGTAAGCAAGTTGTCTCCACTGCAAAGAAAGACAAAGTGACAAAATTTCTTTTAACATGTTTTCATATTAATATCCCTTCTCTCAGTTCCCATTAAAATCCCTATGAAGGTGAACTTCCCAGGTAAGATGGCAGCTAGTTAAGGGAACTTTATTTGCTTTCCAAAATTTTTATTGACATAATTATGGAAATTGAGTGAGAGATAAAAGCTTCCACAGTAATGGAAATTAGGAATATAGACTAATGATGCGCTAGATGCCAGGAAGAATTTCTACCAACCAAAGCTTGGATGATGCTTAAGGTAGACAAGCTGGATCAAGCAGAAAGACATTGAGAAATTGCATCCTGTCTTACTGAGTTATGTATCTAGAATTCTGGAGCCTTTACCAATTAAATGGTGAAGCAATTGCTTTCTGTCTTGACTAAGTTCATTTCATCCAAACAAACTATTTGATCATCAATTTTCTTTTGAAATTCATTTGTGGAGTATCATTTGGTAATGCAAGAAGGTTGGGTCAGAAATAGTCAGAGGCAAGTATGGGACACTGACAATCATAAATAGAGGAGAAAGGAAAATAATGAGGAGAGCACACGTTAGAAATGGCAGCCTAAGCCTGCACCCAAGCAGGAAATAGAGAATATCAAATTATCTATGAACGAATTGTATCAATATATCCCAGGAGAAGAGAATCAAGCTGGAGAAGCTGATCCTTCCGCAGTTCCAAACGGCTATCCTATATCATTGATTTTTAAACACTGCAAATTTAGATGAAACTCTGCAATGAAACAGCCTTCCAGTTTTGGGTTCTGGAAGGAATATCCTGATGGTGTTCATATGGTTATTGATGAGACCAAGAGACTCCCTACATTTGTAAATATTGGCAGACTTTAGGCATTGAGAACCCTCAGATCATTCAAGATTGAGTTGACAAGAAGAGAAAATCCCTCAAAGACCAAATTTTAAAAAATGTGGCATTAATGTCAAGTTGCAGAAGGAAAATGAAATTCTGAATAAAGATTTTTTTATAGGGAGTTCATCAAGTACCTAGTGATCTGAAAAATATTCTAAGACATGTGGAAACTTCCCAATAAACAAATTAAAATTAAACAGCTAAAAGCAGGCAAGTAGTAATATTATGGAAGCCAAATAAATATTGAGTTAAGTCTAAATAATTGTTGTACTTGATTAGAAGTTTGATTGGAAATGTTAAAAAAAAAATGGGGGAAGTAGGTGGAGAATATAAACAATGCACCTAAAAGTGATAATTGTAAGCATCACCAGAATCATGCTCTATTCCTGGGGAATCAGGGAGGAAAAAAGGACAGCAAAATAATGCTCATTTGTTATATTATTTATTATGTACAAATGGTCACAATCTGCTTCCTTTCTGAGAAAAAAATGTACACTAGAGCATTTTAAAATTTACACTTGAATAAACTCTCACTATAACTAAAAACATAATATATATACATATACATATATATATACATATATATATATCTTGAAAATTACTAGATTGCAAAAAGATTAGAAAACATTTCCCACATAGGAAAAGACTGAAAAACTAAAAGGTAAAAGTCATGAATTATAAAATAGTTAAAGCATAAAACAAGGTAATAGAAGATATACTATACATTACTAGTATAATAAATGTAAACAGATTATGTTAATTATTCACACATGTATAGGAGTATACAGGAGGCATAATAAAATAAAAGAAACAAATACACATAAAATTTAAAATAAAAATAAAGTAGAAGTGGATCACTATTATGAACAACAACAATAACAACAAAACAACCTTTTAGGGGTATGCTTAGAAAATATTCAAGTTTAAAGGGAACTATTTGCTCTATCACTAAAACATAATCCACATTTTTAAAAATCCACTTATTACCCACTTTCCCTAAACTATGACCTATAAAAGGGCATGGAGTATACCTGATTTGTGTGCTACAGAATACCCAACATTTTTTATAGATCCTCATTGTTTATAAGTTGTTGAGTATGAGCCTACACATTCTTCCCTCCAGTGTCTAGATCTGTTTTTTGATATCTACTTGACGGTAGCTCTCCAGCCCTGCAAAGAGTTCTTAGTTTCTGGCCATCATGGAGAGCTCTCTGCACTGGGTGAAATCTCCTCTGGTCCCTCCATTTTACTCTTAGCTCCTTAGGGATCAACAAGCCATGACTGGAAAGTACACTGGACTCTGGGAGCAGGTCGTGCTAATTTTAGATTTTAAAAACTTCCCCTCAGTAATAGAACCTTTTATCATTTAAAAGATGCTAAGCTTCAGAAGGGAGAAGAGTCTGGTTTATTACTTCCAAATTCTCTGAGGATATATCCAAAGTGGAATTGCTAGAGTAATGAGGATGAAAACTCTCTTTAATTATGGCCCAATAAAAATATGAATAATATGATCAGTCACTTATAATTACCTCTTGATCTGATCCTTCTGGGAGAAAGGAGTGAACTATGCTCCCTTTGGAGGTGAATTTACTCTTTTTGGCTCCTTGCTGCAATAGAGTTATCACCTTCCAAATATAATACTTGCATCAAAACAGTTGAACTATAACCAAAAGGCAGGCAATTTACTTATTGATAGGACTGATGCCCTTTGTTTATATTTAGGAGGAGTCAAATATCAGATAGGGCCTACCTTTGTTCTTACTTCCTGTGGCCAGCGTCCCTGGAGCAGAGTTGAGACTTGTTGAGGATTCAGCATCTCTAATAAGTGAGGGCTCACCTATCAGAATAAAATGTCCCGGCAGAATGGCCACACACTTTGCGCTCCTAATGGCCTGGAGCCTGCAACTAAGAGGGCACATGATGCAGATCTTCTTCAGCTCAAACCTATTGGGCCTTGTAGAGGGCAATACGGTGGTGTGAGAATACAGCTCAACACATCTGTGGTCACAGCCAGGCCTGTGTCTCCCTGGAGGCCAGCACAGATGGTCCTGGGAGACCAGTGCTGTGAACTTCAAAGTCTGGATGGAAGACTGAAGGGCATAAGCCATTTGGCCAAAAAAGAACACATATCAGAACAATGCCTTAAAATAGAGCACTGCTGTTTTGTTGGCAATGACTGGTTCACTGTTTCGAGGTTAGTTGGAAATAAACTTGTGGCCATTCCTTACTGTAATCTGTCATTTCCTGATCCAGCCCTGACCCTAGGAGAGAGAGAGTTTTCTACAAAAGTGCTAGCCAGGAATGTCATTACCCTCTCTGCCTCTAATTTTCTGCTAAAGTTTTGGCTTACTTTCTTTACTTGCCAATAGCTGGATATCCTTTATTATCCATGTATCTCAATAGTGCTACCAAGAATAATAAAAAAGTAACAATAATACATTAAAAAATCATATCAATATATTTGATAATGGTGATAGAAAATTCCACTAGTAATAAGTTATCCATAAATATGGTGATTTATTTTAAGAGTCAACATATGCATTTGACACCTAGTCCAATCCAGATCTACATAACAGCACCATTAGCTTTCTCTTTTTGTTGATGCCTTTACAAATGACCAAACTGAAATGAGTTTGGAGTTCTAGCTTACTAACTGTAGCAAGTATTTAATGCTTTGTAGCATGTTTAGCTTTGCTTTGTTTGAAGAATACAGGTATGTATTGGTTTGTACTATGAGGCTGCATTGGTATACTAAAAGCATACTGGGCAACCTCTCATCTCAAGGAATTAGCTGGGGAGGAGCTAAGATTTATACACATTGAAAATAGAGAATGTAGAAAATGTGTAAACAAGTACAAAAAGTGGTATTCAATAAAAATCAAAATATATTCTGTGAGGATTGTGTAATTTTGAAATATTCTGCCCCCTTGTTCCTCTCAAAACATCCCAAGCATAGCAGCATATTTTAGCATTCAAGTTACAATTTTATTGCTTCACATATCCAGAAGTAGGATGAAATATTTCTGTCATAGTGTGTCCTGATTTTTGGTAGTGAAATATGGACTTGATTAAGAACAGAAGAGATCAGTATGAGCTAACATTGTAGGAGTATTTTTATGGAAGAAGTAACACTTAGATTTGGAGAGTGTTAAACCCAGATGAAATTTCAGAAATTATGTAACCCAATCCTTCTTTGTACAAGTGGAGGAGATGGATGTACATGTCCAGCCATAATTCTAAGAAGTAACAGAGTCAATGATGGAAAGCAGAGCTTTTGCTTCTCGATATAGGGTTTCCATTGTGTGCAGAGGTGCCATTCCCAGAATGGTCCATCTTCATTCATTCAAGAGACAGTTACTCTGTGCCTTCTTCTCTCCTAGTAGGATGAGTGTTGGGAACACAAAGTTGTCTTTGTTAATAAATAAGACAAAACATAACAGTTTATGCTAAGGTCCAAATTGGATATATTTGGGAAGTCAGGAAGTGGGAATGAGTAGTGTTTGGAAGTGGAAAGATTTAGTGAGGAGGTTGGGTGATAGAGAAAAAGCATGGATAATGATTGCAGTCAGCATCAGATAGAAAAGAGGAGCCTTACTATGGAGAGCTTGGAGTCTGAAATGAAGAGTTGGAACTGTCAGATTATCTGTGTTCAAATCCTAGGTCTGGTTTTAAGAACTAGTTTGCTTATCGATAAAATGGCAATCTCTCCAAAGGAAGGTCTAATGAGAAACGTTATGATATTGCATGATGACCAACACAAGAAGACTGTAGATATTTGTTATTTATTATTATTATTTACTAGAGACCCAGAGTGCAATTGAAATCGTGCGAGAAGGCACCCCACCTCCCGCTGTTCAAGGAGGCACCCTGCAGGGACCCAGGACCCATATCTGACTCCAAGTGTCCCTCAGCCTCCCTGCCTGTGTCCACTCTCACCAATCCTTTGTTCTGCCTCTCCCTGTCTTGCATCATTCTCTTTCCACATCACTACTCAGCTGTCTCATCCAGATGGGGGGAAGCTAGTCCACACTCTGGCTGCTTATAAAATCTTCAGATCCTTACATTTTATACTTTTCTTCCTAGGCAGTGTCAAAGGAACCGAGTTTTTATAATAATAAATAGTAGCTAATAGTAGCTAAGAGTAGGTAGTAGCTAATAATTTAAGGAAAGAAGGTAGGAAGCATTTGTTTATTTGTTAAATAGTGTCTAATTTTACATGGGTATTTCTTATACATCATACATTAAAATTAATTTAGTCATTTTCCAATATAGTGTAAGTGGAGGATAACAGCAGGTTTGAAAGAACATTGAACTAGTCTTAGGGTCTACGGCCAAACTACCCTGAACATAGTCAATCTCGTCTCCTCTGAAATAGTCCTAGGTCCTCCATTCACTGACTGTTGACCTTGGCCACGCCAGACAGACTTCCACCTCTCAGTTTATCTTGGAGATGAGAAAATACCCTCATTCCAGGACTGTTTGAAGATCAAGTGATTTAATATCAATCAGTTGCCTACC
Organism: Pipistrellus hanaki; assembly: GCF_964339955.1. Lineage (NCBI taxonomy): Eukaryota > Metazoa > Chordata > Mammalia > Chiroptera > Vespertilionidae > Pipistrellus > Pipistrellus hanaki. The sequence goes on along the minus strand of NC_140512.1, from coordinate 12,083,318 downwards.
ACATGAGCCCAGGACCAGGTATCAAACCTGCAACCTGGGTATGTCCCTGACTGGGAATGGAACCCCACCATCTTTTGGTGCATGGGATGATGCTCTAACCAACTTAACTATACTGGCCAGGGCCGGGTGAAAAGAAATTTCAAAGCTGGTGGCTTACAGAGTCACAGGGGTTCGGTGGATGATGGGAAGGAGAGAGAAAAAGGGAAGGGAAGGGTTTTTTGGTGAAGGGGCACTTGTGCCTTTGAGAAGATGAGTTTTGGAGATAGGATGGTGCCAGTGTCTGAGTGGGTCTTAGAGACGACATGTCCAAAAGCAGAAATGGCAGGGTGGACATCAAATACCACTTCTCTGAGATGTTAGGTCCAGCATGACAGGGCATGGCACGAAGGGACAAGGAATGTGGGTACTCCAGCAGAGTGGCTTTGGCATAACATGTAATGGGCACAGAGGACTCACAGGAACCAGCTCCAAGGATAATCAGAATATGCTCACATGTCAGCTCATCAGTACCTGACCAACAAAAAGGGGACAGGTCAGGATAGGAGACAAAGTAGATGGCCAACCCACACCATGATTGAAAGGTTTGTCCAGGGATACCGTGATCCTAGATACCTTTCTAGAAAAAAACTGAGATTTTTGGAATAATGTAAAGTGTGGGGGGTGGGGGAGGGATTGGGGGGACAATGAGAGTAAACAGGGCAAGGCCATGCCTAGTTAAATAATTATCTCTATCCCAAATCTACATGTTGAAACCCCGACCCACCTTCGAATGCAGCCTGTATAGAGATAGCATCTTTAAAGAGGTAATTAAGGTAAAATGGGGTCATTAGAATGGGCCCTACTCCTACCTGAAATTTGGATGCACGGAGACACTAGGGATGTGTGCTCATGTGAGGACACAGAGAGAAGGAAGCCATCTTCAAGCCAAGGGAAGACACTCAGAGGAAACAAAACCTGCCAACACCTTGATCTTGGACTTCCAGCCTCCAGACTATGAGAAAATAAATGTCTGTTGTTTAAGCCCTGCAGCCTGTGGTATTTTGTTATTGATAGCCTGAGCAAATGAATACACCACTTTATCTTTATTTTCAACTAGAGGCTCAAGGAGATTTTTCTTCTCAGAAAGAAAAAATTATTCCAAACAATGTTGAGATGAATATCCTCCCTTTCTCTGAGATACCAAGGGGAGATATTGGCTGCTTTATAGCTCATGACAAACTGCACAGTGAACATACAATTCCAGGTGAATGTATATACATGCCCGGCTCCAGCAAAAAGCATGGACAATGGTGGGCCAGGGAAAACACTTCCTGATTTGAAAATACTGTTGCCTGATTCTAAACCTAACAAGAGCAGGAAATAATTTCATGAAGACATCTAGAAAGACGCACCTCTTACTCCAGAGGACATGCTTTTTATGTTTCATCTTCAAATTTGCTGGTTGTCTACTTTCAAAACTAGTTATAATACATTGGGAAAGGAGCAGGGGGCCTTTTGTCTGACTTCAAGAAATTCAGAAATACCCTTTTCTGGGCTCCAAAGTTTCAAATTGAAAGGGACATGAGATATTCACTTTTGGTTTATATTTTAGAATGTCATAAAGGAATGCAACTTTGAGATTTAAGATTGGAAAGATGATCTTAGAAAGCAGAAGTCAGGAGTATGGAAGAGTGAGACAGGGAAGTGCGGGAAGCCAGCGGAGCGTGTGCTGACAAACTGTTTACTGCTGTGTGCAGCGGGGCTCAGTACCCTCCAGGCCCCTGAGGACCCATGGAAAATACGCCTCAGGATTGTCTCACTGAAGGATGAGAGGTCAGGCATTTGTTCACCACACCCCATCCTCCCTTGCTTAGGGATTCCCCTGACACATCAATTTCCCTGTGGGTTTAGGTTACACTTGCACTAGAAGGATATGGTGGTAATGCTCATGATGAGAGTTGGTGACATACATGGGGCAGACTATCTGAGCTGTGCTGACCTCAGGTGGCAAGGGGCATGGTAAAGAGTATTCTAGGCAAAGCAAAGAACCAATGCAAAGGCCTTGAGGTGAAACATTCAAGGGACACGGGAAGGCCAGTGTGGCTCAATGGAATAAGCAAGGAAGAGAGTAGTAGGAGTTGCTGTCAGAAGGCAATGGTGGAGGCTTTTCTAAGGGAGGACTCCGGCTTTTATTCTAGAGATACTAAGCCTTTGCAGAGTTTGCACAGAGTGTAATCCGGTCTGATTTGTGTTATGTTGAATGTGGTTTGGGGTTAAAGGAGGGATGGAAGTGGAGGCTGTTTCAATAATGCGGGCGAGGGGAAAGTGGCTTAACCTGGGGTGGAAAGAGTAGAGGGGCAACAAGTGATTTACATTATTTGATTCCCTCAACAATCCAGCAAGCTGATTCTTATTTTTGATCCTCAGAGTTCAAATTTTCTGAGAGTTTGAAATCTCTCAGAGTTACTAGATAGTAACCATGAATCCTATCAGTTAGAGGGAATTCATACATGTTTCTGTCCCCAATAAGTGGTAAAACTGGGCTTTAGTCCAGGTCTCAAATATCTGAGCCTCCATTCCCTCTGACCCTTCCCCCAATAATCTCAGAAAAGCTTTTACTTTTCATCTCTTGCATCATTAGCCACTAACCTGGATATACTTACTGACAAGCAAGAGAGGATCGGAAGAGTAAATGAAAATAAGAAAAAGTCCATATGGTTTTTGTAACAGAGAGACCACTTTTCTCATCACATTCCAAGATGCTGAACAAACTGAATGCAAAATTTCAGAAACTATAGAACAGCAAATTATTGAGTTGGGAAGCAATAATTAGAAAGGAAATGAAGAAAATGGACATTGGGGGCCTTAATGTGAAATATGACATTGATAAATCAAAGGAAGCTTTGAATTAGAGATGTGGATATTTCAACTGATTATCCAGGATAACTCATATCCTGCATTAACCTCCTCCGTTTTTTCCCCCTGCCTTTGTGAGGACAAAGAGAGTCTTGGCAAATTGCTAGGCCACAGGATTGTGTTTCCCAAATGTTTATTCAAAGAGGGTGTGGAGGAAGGGGATAAAGCAGTTGAAAAATAATTTGCTTATTAAGCAGGCCTGAGGAATGTTCTCCTTCCCACTGACTCGAGTATATTTATGGGAAAGATAATGGAGAAGCTTATGATGAATTTTGACAGTTCGGCAAAAGTAAACAATCAGCCCAAGCCAAAAAAAGGTTAGATCTCCATACTTGTACTTTCAATGCTTATCCTACTAGTTGAGTATAAACAAAGTGTCACATGACTGTGTGAAGAGTAGAAAATGCTCAGCTGCTTTCTCTTTCCTGATGATTCCTAAGCACATGGTGTTGATTTGGGGGAGTTTATTTTTCTGGTTTGTGTGTGGGGGTTGGGGGGGCGGGAGGAGGGAGGTGATTGTCCCTTGATGGTATTAGGGACAAAAGGCATGTTGGAACATTAGTGTGATCACACGTCTCCAGATTGTTTTGATTCATGTGATGATACAATGAGAATCTAAAGGAGACCTCAGGAACAGAAATTTAAAAAACCTGATTGGGTTATTCCATTTCAGACACTCCACCCTTCCTGGCAAAAAGAGAGTCCCTCCACAGAAAAATGTACTGCCTACTCTTAGCTAAATGTCCCAGTAATCTGGAAACTCTGACATTATGACAGGAATTTGAACTGGAGCCAGGCAACACCTCACAAAACCCATGGGCAGAGTTAGAGGATTGGATTAGTTTTGCATAAGTGTGTTTCTTGGGCATTTTATAAGCCCGTTGGTGTTTATTTTATGGCAGGTGACCTTGTGCAAGAACGCGGAGAATCCCTTCTGGACTTTTTCCAGACCTGTGACTGCCCCCTGTTCTATTATCAGCTATTTCTTTTATGAGTAGCACTGCCCAGAGCCCGGGCTCATGGGAAGCTGGTCTGGTTTTCCTAGCAACCCAGCAACAACCCAGGAGTCTTTGTTTCTGCTTAGCTCCAGGAACCAGGGTCTGATTCTGCAATAAGCATAATCATGAACACATCAGGTCTTCTGGAGCTGACATATTTGCCACCAGTTTGGTGCTGGGACTCTTGCTTACTCATCCTCAAAATTAGCTTTCACTTAGCCTCGGTCAGCCTGCTTACCACGTTTTACACACACCCTTAAAGAGTTCTTTCAATCTTTAAGAAAAGTTGCTCATGGGATACCCCACTCCTGAATTGCCCTTTACTTTCCTCCTTATTATTTAAAATCACAAGTATATGGGTTTCTCTTTAAAAAAAACTTTATATATGTTTAATGTTGAGAATTATGCCACCCATCCTTTTTCCCAGTTTTACCTTGCTTGCTTAAAAATTCATGGCTAAAATGAATGCTTATTCTTAGAACCCTTTTAGTATTTGGGTGATATTATTGCTTTTTTTCTACTTTTTAAAGTTTTAAATATCTAATAATCATATATATATATATATATATATATATATATATATATATATATATAAATTTTTTTTTATTGAACCCGCAGAGACATAAAGCAAAAAGGTTCACATGACATGGCTTGCACTTAAAGAAACAAAGCCAGAAAGAGGTATGACATCTTGAAATGGGGCAGCCTCAGCCATCTGTCAGCACAAGTAAGGAAGGCTACTGCAAGAAAACACATGCTACTTACTGTTCAAGGACAAACGACATCTTCCAACCATATTGCTTGGTGCATCTGCCAATCCAAAGGTTCTCAAAGTTGGTCCCTAGACCAGGAGCACCAGTATCATTAGAGTACTTATTAGAAATGCAATTTCTCAGGTCCCACCCAAGGCCTACTGAATTAAAATGTCTGGGGAGGAGTTAAGCAATCTGAGTTTTATGAAGTCCTCTGGTTGTTTCTGATGCATGCTCAAGTCCGAGAAGCACTTGCTGACCCATACATTACATACCGGTGAAGACCATTCAAGAAAGCTCCCCTCTGATTCTTTGTTAGGCTTGCACTTTTATGTACCGGCCACTGAATATGCATTCTATTCTCCTAGTGCTTTCTTGCTCCGCCTGAGTTCCATAGACTTCTTTTCATTCACTGAGGCGCCATTTCTCTACATTCCTTCTGCTTGGCTACATGAATAAACACAGAACTTAAGTGTCTTTTTGGAAGCAGAACTTGCTTGCTTCCTTCAACTTATATGTTAGTAAGACTTCAAGTGGATTCTTCATCTCTGTGCACACAATCCCCATTAATTCATTTCTTCCTATTTATTTATTTATATTGTTGACAGTATTACAGATGTCCCCCATCCCTCCCCCTCTTTCCCCACTCCACCCAGCCCTTGCTTCACCCCAGGCCTTCTCTACACTATTGTTTGTGTTCATGTATACATATTCTTTGATTAATCTCTTCCCTTTCCCTCCAACACTTCCCTCTGAGATCTCTCAGTTTGTCCCATGTTCCCATGCCTCTGGACGTATTTTGTTCCTTTCTTTATGTTGTAAATTAGATTCCACATATAAGTGAGATCATGTGATATTTTTCTTTCTCTGACTGGCTTATTTCACTTAGCATGATAATCTCCAGGTACACACATGCTGCTGCAAAGAGTAAGCGTTTCTTCTTTCACAGCTGCACAGTATTCCATTGTGTAAATGTCACACAGCTTTTTTTAGACACTCATCTCCTGATAGGCACTTGAACTGTTTCCAAATCTTAGCTATTGTAAATAATTCTGAAATAAATGTAGGGGTGCATATATGCTTTCTGACTGGTGTTTTAGAATTTTTAGGATATATATTCCTAGAAGTTGGATGGTTTTTATTTTTTGATGAAATCGTTTTTATTTTTTGAGGAAATTCCATACTATTTTGCATAGTGGCTGCACCAGTCTGCATTCCCACCAACAGTGTGCTACGGTTCTCTTTTCTCCATATCCATGCTAGCATTTGTCATTTGTTGATTGGTTAACAGTAGCCATTCTGGCAGGTGTGAGTGATACTCATTGTAGTTTTAATTTGTACTTCTTTCATGATTAGTGACATTGAGCATTTTTTTCATATAACTATTGGCTATTTGTATGTCCTCTCTGGAAAAGTGTCTATTAAGGCCCTTTATCCATTAAAAATATTTTTATTGATTTCAGACAGGAAGGGAGAGGGAAACAGACATAGAAATATCAATGATGAGAGAGAATCATTGATTGGCTGCCTCCTGCACATCCGCCACTGGGGATCAAGCCCACAACTGGGCATGTGCCCTAACTAGGGAATTGAACCGTGACCTCCTGGCTCATATTATAGGCAGACACCCAACCTCTGAGCCATGCTAGCCAGGCCCTTTACTCACTTTTAATTGGATTGTTTGTCTTCTTGGTGTTGAGTTATATGAAAACCTACAGCCAATATCATACTTAATGTGAAAAAACCCCAAAAGCATTCCCCTTAAGATGAGGAAAAGGGATGCCTGCTTTCTTAGTCAACCTAATATTGGAAGTCCTAGTCACAGCAATCAGACAAGGAGAATAAATAAAAGGCATCCAAACTGGAAAGAAGAAAGTAAAATTGTCATGATTCACAGATGACATGATATTGACTCCACCAATAAACTACTAGATTTATTAAATGAATTCAGCAAAGTAGCAGGATACAAAATTAACATCTAGAAATTGATGTCATTTTTATACACCAATAATGAACTCTCTGAAAACAAAACAAAACAAAACAAAACAAAACAAAACAAAACACACCTAAGAAAACAATCCCACTTACCATTGCAAGAAAATAAAATAAGATACCTTGGAATAAACCTCACCAAGGAGGTAAACGACCTATACTCAGAAAAATACAGGACATTGAATAAGCCCCACTTGTATGATCTTTTTAATATATTTCTGGATCCCATTTGCTAGTAGTTTGTTGAGAATTTTACCATCTATGCTCATCAGGCAATATTATCCTATAATTTTCTTTTTTTGATGTGTCTGCATCTGGTTTTGCAATTAGGATAATGCTGCCCTTGTAAACAGAGTTTAGAGTCTTCCTTCCTTTTGAATTTTTTTAATAGTTTGAAGAGGATACATGTTACTTTTTTGAATGTTTGGTAAAAGTGGACTGTGAAGCCATCTGGTCCAGGACTTTGTTTGCTGGGAGTGTTTTTTAATTACTGCTATTACTGCTTCGATTTTATTAGTTGTTATCAATCTTCTCAGGTTTTCTGATTCTTCCTGATTGGGTTTTGGAAGATTCTATATTTCTAGGAATTTATCCACTTCACCCAGGTTATCCAGTTTGTTGGCAAATAGTTTTTCATAGTATTTCTTACAATACTTCTCTCCTCCCTTCTCAGTGAATCCACTTAGCCCAAGATCCATTCCCAGAGGATAATCACAAGTTTTATTTTATGAATAAGGAGAAAACAGATGAAGTCAGAGCAGCTATTATACAGGATTATTAGGGGCTTATAAAGTGGTTTACTGTAAATAGAAGAGAGGAGACAATTCAACTTCTTTGAACTAGGAATACAAGCATAATGAGGCAGTTGGCTTATCTTCAATGAGAGTTGAAGTTTTCATAATGCTGAATAGAAGAAGGAATTAAGGTAGACGAAATAAGCCATATATAAACTAAACTGACCAGGGACAGAAGCAGAAGATATGCAGTACAGAAATAGTATAGAGTAAAGGGCATAGAAACCTATTGATATTACAACAGGAAAAAAACAAATAACACCAACAAACAGAATCCCAGAGAAGCTGAGTTGTAGCAATCAATCAATCCAGGAATACTAGTGTCAACATACAGATGCCTGCTGCTGAAGTCTTGAAAGCGTCTCCAGACTCAGAAGTTCTTACAGTGTCTGTGCCACTTGTTCCAATTATAGCTCCTGGTTACCCACCATTACAGTTATCACCCTCCATGAGTTTTGTCTCCCTTATTAGTCCATGTATGTCCTTAGTAAATTACTTGTTTAGTTGAAACATTTACTTGAGTGAGTCTTTAAAACTTACAACCAAAAGAGATAATAATATTTTGTATCTTAGCCGTGGGCTTGGCCACATTCAAATCCTATATAATAAAGAGCTAATATGCTAATTAGACTGAACAGCCAAATGATTGTCCAGACGACATTCTGGACAACCGTCTGGATAACCTTCGGATGAAGCCAAGACTGAGAGGCTACAAAGGCCAAGAACCTTGCACAAATTTGTGCATCGGGCTTCTAGTACTGAATAATATCACAGATTTAGCCTCTGAGCTCTCCTCACCCCTTTCTGATAAACAAAGAAGGATGCTTCTCCTGGCTTCTAGAAAGTAACCTAATAAACTTTTAACTAGAAATCCATGACGAGTTTTTTCACTTTTTGCAAAGAATAATCTCCATTTTGCCATTATTCTGCAAATTGGGCTTCATGGTTTCAAGTTTCTCTGAGTTTTCTCAGCTCTTGTTTTGGCTGGCTCACTTATCATGTTACAATGGCTCAGAGACCTCTTTTTATAGTGTCATATTTCCTCATGCGATAGAGGACCACGAGGAGACCAAGTGCTGTTTTAGGACTGTAAACTTAAAATAAGTATCTTATATATTTCTTATTATAAAAGTTATATATGCTTACTGGAAAAAAATGAAGATAGCAGAGAGTAAAAATAAAAAAAATCACTTATAATTTCAAGAAATAAATCAGTTAAAATTTATGTATGTGTTATCCTCATTTCCTTGTAGATGTTAAGAAATATAATAGTTGAGATCATATGATACATACAGTATCGAAGCCTCATACTTCCCCTCCCATTATAATGTAAACATCTCTCCAAGCTTCAACAAAACTCTTTGTAAACATCAGAACTTCATCACATATTTTATACCTAACGATTCCAGTGTTGAACATTTGTTTATAATATTAGGTTAATATAAATAATTATGTAATGGGAATTTAGTCCATGTCTTCTTGGATGATTGTGTTCAAATGTATTTCTAAATGTGGAATCACTGGGAAAGTTTGTTAGAGCATTTATCAGATCTTTAAAGTCTTTTTTTTTCTTTCAAATTAGAGATGTTTGAGATGAAACTGTGTTTTCTGTGGAATCTATGAACTATCATGAATATTTGGTAGCTGGATAGAGATATCATGGAACCTAGATGTCAGACCTTCTGATGGCTAACCCTGCTTCTCTGCCTACTAACATTGTGGTTTAGAAATGTTACACAGGAGACTTCTGGTCCAGAAAGTGAAGTAGGCAGACATTGTGCTCACCTCCCCCCGTGACCACATCAAAATTGTAACTAAATTATGGAACAACCATCATTAACAACCACCTGAAGACTAGCTGAACAGAAATCCTATAACTAAGGATATAAAGAAAATGACACAATAAGAAAGACAGGAGATGCAGAGAGGCAGAACAGGCAGGTCTCACACCCATAATGTGATGGTTCAAAAATGGGAGGGATATCTTGGCTGCAGATAACCCTCTGAGGATCAAGGATCCCTAGCTCCACACCAGGCTCTCTAGCCCAGGGCTCCAGTACTGGGAAGAGGAGTTCCCAAAACATCTGGGAGTGAAAATCAGTGGAGATTGTGATTGAGGCAGATGGAGGACTTCTGGAGATCAAGCACTTCCTGTATTAAAAAGGATGGTGCACACACTCTTGCTCTGAGCTCCACTGCTGAGGCAGCAGCTCAAAAAGCAGCAGGAATTATGGGGAAGAGCTGAACAGACTAGCCTCAGAGTGAGGGCAGGAGGAGCATGCTCTGGGACAGAAGCACTGGTAAATAGCAGACGCCGTTGTTCCTTTATTGAATCTTCTCCTTACCCAGCTGGAGGCACAGGTGGGTGCCAAACATGAGACTCCATTAACTTAGCTAACACTGTCCACCCTGGTAAGTCCCTGAGAACCAGCCTCACCCAAATCATACACCTGGTCAAAACCTCTTCCGGCAGCTTTTCCACACAAGTGGCCTTCCTCAGTTCACACAGATTATCTAAACCCTCTCAAAGGTCCATAAATCCCAAATAAACATCTTCTATCCTTGGCATGTCTTCCACCCTTGCTAAGTGGCTTCAAGCCTGACACTAGTGGCTGCTGGCCTTGATGTGCAGCCTAGCCTCTCTGAGGTACCTACAAGCTCAGCACAGGCAGCACCAACCACAGATCACTGGGCTCTGACTAGGTGGTCCTGGGCTGGGCACAGGCAGCAGCTGAACTTGGCCTGCAGCAGAGCCCCTTCAAAGAGGCCCCAGAATCAACACACTTGAGTGTCTGGCTTCAGACAACACCAGAGTACCACCCAAGCAACTCCAAAAAATGGCACACATAAAGGGTACACTCAGTAGGCATCAGAGCCCTGCTGAATTGAATCTGGTCCAGTGGAATCAGCACCCTCAGAACGATTCATCTACTTTAGTCATGGCCATCCCTCAAGCCAGTTATTCTGAGGATCACTGACATCCCAACAAAGATGGTGTCTCTAATTCAACCGGAGGGCACACACAATCCGCAAAAGGAACACCCCTGGAGCCTTATCCTTTAAAATGCTTCTGAAATGGCTTTGTGTAACCCCTAAATTAAGAGCTAAGGCAAAAGAAAGCACTTACTAGCTGCCATGGTATCTACAGAAATAATATTTGCAGTGATAGCTGAGTATTTACATGTTAGGTTATATTAACCTAACAAGCCTTGAGTTAAGCATGTAATATGGATTACCTTTAAAAAACAAAAAACAACAACAAAAACCCACAAAACACAGGCACTATCAGAGCAGGTATTGAGGCAGCCCTTCCTTTCACTGGGATTGAACCCTTGCTGACTGTCACAGCCAGCTATTACAGGGACTCCTCTTCCCAGCACTGGTTCTTCTGGCTGGGGAGCTTGGGGAGGGCCTGGGACGGCTTGCTGTTAAGGTGGGGACTTCTGCAGATGAGAAATCCCTCCTAATTTTCAACTGCCACACATTGGTGTGGACCAGTCCTTTTTGCATCCCCGCCCCTCCTATTGGTCTTGATGTGGCATCCTTTTTATATCTCTAGTTATAAGGAGTTCTGTTCAGCTAGTCTTCAGATGGTTCTCCGGGCTGATTGATTTCTAATGTAGTTGCAATTTCTATGTGATCCTTGGAGAAGGTATGCACACATTTACCTACTCTGCCATCATGACCAGAACATCTTCAAACAGGTATGATTAATAATAGCTGAAGCATGAAGTGTTGAACAGCTTTGAGTGTGGAGTCAGTTTCTTATGTGTGCAGATTTCTAGTCTGCCTCCTTCCTGGTATCTTTAGGGAGAAGTCCAAGCCTGCTAGGCCCATGGGGACAGAATCTAGAGACTATAATGTGATAACGAAATGGAATATTTTGTATGAAATCATGGACCCTTTAATGAGAAATAGACACATTTCACACCAGTGAAATTTCACACCAGCGCACTATTGGCATGATGCCATATTATTCTAACACCTATGGAGTTAAAAAGAAATCTGTGACCTTTAAGAATCCAGGCTGGATGGGGGCTCAGAACACAAATATGATCAACTCTTTGGCAGCAATTCCACAGGGTCAGGCCAGCTTTGATAGGTGCCTGAAAGTACCATCAGCAGTTCAAGAGAGGGGACGTACATCTGGTGGTGGCCACCTGAGGCCCAGGAAGGTGAAGCACATGACGGCAAGTCAAGGAAGCACCAGTGCTCTGAAAGCTGAAAGCTGACTAGCGGGCAGTGGCTGCTCCAGTGAGGGCAGGCGGTAGATTCCCTGGAACAGGACAGTACTTAGGGAAGAAGGAAAAGTCTGGGTGTCTGCAGGGCTGCCGTGGGGAGGGAGTGGCTGGGGAGGGAGTGGCCCAGAAGAAGCATCTACACCATTTCTAGGAATGTTCTGCCTCTGGCTATCCAGCCCCTGAGAGTTTTGAGAAAACTCATATCCCCATGTTCTCTGGGAAGCTCTGACCACAGGAAGCAGGGTGCTCTCAGGCCCATGAGGCCCATATAAGGCAAGCCTGCGACAGGGAAGAGACCAAGGAACTTTGGCGTCTCAGAGCATGTTGCCCTGAAACACCCAAATTCCTTAGTCTCCTCCTGCCCTGCCGTGAAAAGGCCCCTCTCTGCAGAGTAAGTGATTTCCAAGCTGCAACGTGTCAGGGGGGCTTGAAGAGGCCTTCACTGTCTGCGTTGGCCAGCTTTCAACACCCCAAATCACATGGGCCATGTGGGGTGCTCTCCCTTGGAAGAGGACAGGATCCAGGGCGGCTGGCTTGGGGAGTGCTGCTCCTGAAATGAATGGAGGCTTTGAGAAGTTCAGGTTCTCTCTTGGCCTCTTCCCTTTTGAAGTCTGATGAATAAATCCACAAGCAGAGACTTTACTTAGGCCTTTAGAAAGACTCTGGGTTTTCCTCGCCCGTCTGTGGACACCGAAATGAACTCTGAAGCTCTCGTTGTCATGATGTGTCTTCGAGCTGGTAGATCCCGGGAGCCAGACTGGCAGCGCTCCCCGTCAGACAACTCTGTCTGGAACCATCATTTAAAACTATCCCCCAGGCCATTGTGTTCAACCTTTACTTAAAGATCATCCCATTTCTGCGCTTCCCTCGGGCTGCGCGTTAGGGCAGGCTTCACAGTATTTACTGTTTACAAGTTTTGAGATGACAGCTATTTAAGGGCAGGAGATTTCAGCTGCCACTTCTTCACAGTTTTGCCACCAACTCATTTGCCAGACAGAACTCCCGGAACTTTGTGAAACAAAGGAAACACGTTCAATATGGCACAGGAGAAGGACTTTAGAAGTTAGAGTCATTTTCCCACTGATTTTTCCTGCGTCCCCTGTCACATTGGAATACGGGGGATGTTATCAGAGGCATCTGTATGGCCCACAGTAAGAATCATTTATTCACTATGCACCTGGGTGGTCGACTCTGTCAGTGTCACTCATAATCTCAGCTGGGTGACTGGGCAGCTGCTCTCTGCTTTCTACCTGTCAGCATCAGCAGGCAACCTTGCTGTGTTGTCAGAGGGAAGGCAGAAGTCCAGCAGAAACTCTCCTGGCATCTGGAGGCCTAGGCTCAGAGTTGTACACCTTCAAGTCCAAAGAATTCTACTGGCCACAGAAAGTCTCAAGGCCAACCATTTTTAAGACCTTGGGAAAGAAATTCTGAAAAAACTTTGAGGTTACAAAACAAAATGGATGGAGAGAAGGAAGGTTGAATTATTCATACTAACAGTACAACCTACCACAATTGTCTGTGTGTCTGTCCCCCTTCCCCAGAATTCTTGAATTTTGTCTTATTCACCATTCTGATGGCCAGTTCCTAGGACAGCAGTTGCATGTAGTCAGTGCTAAGTAAGCAATCTTGTATGGGCTTGAGCACAGCTGAACTCAGAATAAGCTCTGATACTACAATAGCATTTTAAACTTTTTTTTTTTTTTGTACTTAATCCTCACCCAAGGATATCACAAGTCTATCACACTAATATGGTGGTATGGGAAGAGGGAGGGATAACAATAGAACCAATATAGAGATTAAATAGGTTTGTTCATATCATGCATTTAGAATATTGTTTGGTAAGTGACAAGGCCTCAATAAATGTTGACACAATATAGTCTTTATTATATGACATTATATTATTATTTTTACATGTGTGCTTTTTATGTTAGATTTTTGAATTCTTCTATTCATGTGTGTACTCTCAGCTTTATATTGAGCCTGATCTACAGTAGGCAGTGGTTAAATTCTTTGAATGAATAGTTACTTTTATTTCAATTTTTAAATCACTCATGGACAACCTAGAAGAATAACAAATGAAGGATCCATATGACATGATGTTAATGAAGACTACTTCTTTTTAAAAATATATATTTTTATTGATCTTTTACAGGGAGGAAGGGAGAGGGATAGAGAGTTAGAAACATCGATGAGAAACATCAATCAGCTGCCTTCTGCACACTCCCTACTGGGTATGTGTCCATGACGGGAATCTAAGCTGGGACACTTGAGTCCGCAGGCCAATGCTCTATCCACTGAGCCAGACTGGTCAGGGCAAGACTTCTCCTTTTTATGAAATATTTTTCTTGCATTGGAAATCAAAAGGCTATAACATTTTGGGCCGTTTTCAAAGAAAGAAAAGGCATGATGTTATCTACCAACTGAGCTTTTCAACTTCTTTTATAACACTACTTTCTAATAGTATCACAGGGCATGTTAGGTTTGATATCAGGCCAGATAAGAGAAGGTCCACCCAATGATCTGAGGATTTGAAAATGTATTAAGCCTACAAAAAGAAGTTATTTGATTTTCTGCCGAGTCATTCATTGTGTAAAGATAATGAAAGGATATAAAACTTGTTTTACTTTTTTTGTGTGTTCCAGAAAGAAATTCATGTCACTTATGTGTTATACCATGATGAAAGATTTTTATTACACACAGATTTATTTTTATTACACAAAGATTTAATTAATGACCAAGGGTTAAAGTAACATGTTTCTAAGATAATAAAATTAAGATAAAAGTCATAGAGGTGCCCCAAACTTGTGAAATATCATTTCCTGTGTCTCCTTTCTCCACATCCCAAAGATAGACTTGCTTGACACAGGTAACCTTAAGAGGTTGAAATTCATCAGTAATCTCTTCTTTTGTGTGACAAAGATGTTGCAATGTCTGAAATCCCAAAAGTATGGTTTCAGGAAAGGGGATTCACAGTAATTCTTCATTTTTCATTTTCTTTGCATTTTTTTTCATCTGTAGATGCTACTTAGACTTAGCCCTTGTGTGCGAATATCACCCTTAAGCACAGTTGCAAAGAATGTTTACTGGGGTGGCTTTAGAATGATCCTTCTGGGAAGGCTAAGTGTAAGTAGTGTTAGACATTTAAGAAATGAGGATCAGATTCAGGTGAACAGTTTGTGTGCTTACCTGTGCTAAAAGATCAGATAAAAGTGTACCGTTAACTTTGTATTATACAATAATTTCTAGCAGTTCAGATGGTAAATATATGTTCTATACCAATTTAGCAATGAGTTTTCACTAAAGAACTGAAAGTACACATCAATTGTTTTTATCCAATTCATGTGTAAACTCCATTATTCACAAAATCTTTGCATATTATATGTCTATAAATAGCAAACACATAAAGTAAGTGTGATAGAATTCTAAATTTCCTTTGTCTTAAATAAAATTGCTTTTAACCAAAATATTGACCAAAGGTTTATATTAAAATTTTTAGAAAGAACATTCATGAAGAATCTAAATTTGATACTAATTAGATGAACAATTTATCAAGTGCCTACAAGGTGCAGGGAATGTGATAGGCATCAGTAATATAAAAATGAAATCAAAATTCCAGTCTAGGCCCTGGCTTAGTTTTTTACAGCATCATCACAATACACAAAGGTTGTAGGTTCAATTCCTGATCAGGGCACACACAAGAATCAGCCAATGAATGCATAAATAAGTGGAACAGCAAATCAATATCTTTCTCTCTTTCTTCTTTGCTCTCTCTAAAACCAATAAATAAACTTTTTTTTTTAATTTCAGTCTAATAGACAAGCTTTCAAATAGAGTTAGGTAAGGATAGGGTGCCAGGGGGCAGCATTAGAGGGGTACCCAGATTCTAAATATTATAAAAAATATTCTTGGAGGAAATGACATCCACACTGAGATCTGAATGAATTCATAAAGTGACATGTGTGTATTGTAGGCAAGTTCAACTTGTTGCTGGCAGAGAGAACAGAATATGTGAGGGTTTTGTGGCCAGTAGAAGCACAGCACATTCCATTTGTACTGTATTTACTACAACTGAAATATAAAACATTACTGGTATGACTATTACACGGAAGATGCAGGGGAGGAGAATGGCAAAAAGACTTAAGAAGTAAAAATCTAACCAAGTAGAGTAGTAAATGGATTCAAGAGATATAGTTCAGAATCTTATTAAAGATAGGATTCCAAAGGTGAGGGAAAGATTGAATCAAGGATGGCACTAAGTTTTAGTATGAGTAAGGAGGTAGACGATGGTGCCATTTACTTAATAAAAAATAAAATAAAATACAAAACAAGCACAAGAGGAGGCAAGGTTTTCAGAAAAAGGTAACAAAATTGGGTTGGATTTTTTAATTTGAAGTGCCTGGTGGATATCAACTGAAAAGGTCTAGTAGATGACGTATCATTCTGATTTTTTAGTAGCTTCTACTAAAAGGGATTCACATTTGGGATTTATCATCATAGAGACTAGGGTTTTTCATCTTGACACTTCAGACATTTGGAGCCAGATAATTATTTGTCATGGGGGCCATCCTGTGCACTATAAGATGTTTAGCAACATCCCTCCCCCAAGTTATCATAATGAAATAAATGTTTCCAGATGTTGGCAAATGTCCCTTGGGGGACAAAATCACCCCCAGCTGAGAATCACTGATATGGATGGTACCTAATCCATGAGTGCCAGTGAATGTAGAAAGTAAGAGAAGAAGAGGTCTCTGGGCAGAACACTGAAGTACAACACACCATTTAGGGACCAAAAAGAGAGGGGAAAAAATCCATAAAACAGACTTAGATAGAGTAGTCAGAGAAGTGGGGGGAAAAATAACACAGAAGCCAAAGGGGGGGGGGGATGTTTCCATAAGAAAGATGTGATTCCTAGAGAGCAAATGTGGCTAAGATATTAATTAAAATAAACCTAAAACATTGATCTGTTAAGCAACTACAATGTCATTGATAACCTCACTTAAAATAATTTTTGCAGAGATCAAAGGGTAGTAGAGTGAAAAGCAAATAAATTTATATTGCATTGTTGTATTATTTATCTGGCCTGGAAGGACAGACGAAGCAAGAGAATACAGGCCATTCAAAGGTCTTGGGTTGATAGAGACTTCAAGGGACAGTCCAGTGGCAAATGGAAGTTGACGATATTAACAGAAGTGTGAGTGAAGTGAAAGACTTTGGAATATAAACTGGATAGTGAAAGAAATGAATTCAAGAGAAAATTGACATAAGAGAGAACTGAACACAAGAGACAAAAAGAAGAGAGTTTAGATTCAAGGTCTTTATGAGGATAAGGAATAGGCAAAGTAAGAATTATACATCAGTAGATTGGAATTATGCATCAGTAGAATAGTCAATAACCATACTGGGCCTTGTTCCTTTATCTCCCAGTTCAGGGAGTTAACCTAAGATGAATTTTCTGCACATGGTTCCAGGTTGGATTTGGCACCTGAAATAAAAAATGCATTACATCAGTGGAGGAATAACTGCCAGCTCTCACCCTCCTCCTTCTTCCCTGTACTTCTACTTTACAAAGTAGAGATGTATCTGCAAACATTTGCCAGTTTTGAATTGGAACAAGACAGTCAATAATGGGGCTACATCAAGACTGAAAGCAATTCTAGCCAACCCCTTTCCCATCTAGTATTATCCTTACTGCAATAGCATCAACCAGATCATCGGAGAATTATTCTATTGACAGTCAATCATTAATTAATGTATTCAAAAAACATTTATTAAGAGCCCATGTACTCTAAAGATGAATACATTTCAGGTTATAAGCAGAATAGGTGATAATGTGATGTATTGACACAATTAATTAGCTCCTGTTTACTTGTCCTTCCCCCCAAAGAACAGAACTTTAAACCAAAATACCAGTCATTAGAGTTTCTCTAAACAAGGCACATATGAAAAGCAAGAGCAAGAAATGTGATAAAGTTGGCATATTCGAGGTTGTTTCCCAATGATGCCATGTCCACGACTCTAACAGGAGAAGTCAGGATGGGAACAGTTAAGTCTTTCGGGCTCCTTAGACTTCCCCAGCTTAATGTCTGTCTTCTTACTTGGAGGCATTAGAATTTCCAGTACTTTACTGTGCAGAGGCCAGTGCTCATTTTTAAATAAATTTTTGTTACCCTTTTTGGGGGCCTTCATTTGTACTATCCTCCAAATCCTTGACTACATTTTTGTTAAATTGACAATATAAGATCTTGTTTCTTGCAAACATCTCCAAACAAGAGGTTATCTCATGTGAGTGTTTCACCTTCTTTCTGGAAAGAGAAAGCTGAGGCATATTTGACAAATGGTTGCTGGCTGCTCGGTGGAGCTCTGTGAGTCAGGGTAGTGTTGGAGCCTCAAGGGTGAGCATAAAAGAAGGAAGCCAAAAGGACAGGGGCTACCTCCCTTCCCCACTCCCCACCCTCCGCCTCCTCACCACTGCTTCATGGAAGCAAGCTCTTGTTTGTATTTTACCTATTAATATTTGAAATAATTGTGA
Organism: Pipistrellus hanaki; assembly: GCF_964339955.1. NCBI lineage: Eukaryota > Metazoa > Chordata > Mammalia > Chiroptera > Vespertilionidae > Pipistrellus > Pipistrellus hanaki. Next base: position 12,065,117 of record NC_140512.1, on the reverse strand, counting down.
CTAAATATTTACTCTCCTCAAAATGTATGAAAATAACGACAACAACGAAACTGGAGTCCTGAAGCTAAAGGAAAAATATCCTAAAACAGTAGTTATCCAACTTGAGCGGCATCACAATCAATAGAGGGCTTGTTAAAACATGGGCGCACAGCCAATAAATTTTCCAATTTAGTAGGTCTGGAGTGAGGCCCAAGAATTAGCATTTTAACTAGTTCCCAGGTGAGGTCCTGATGATGCTGGTTCTAGGACCATACTTTGAAAAACGTAGCTCCAGAAATATGAAGCTATAAACTGTATTGGTCTTGTGATCTGTGATTTCCACGAGATATGTCTTGTAGTGCCATCTGAGGCCCTTTTAGGCACAGACATTACACTTTACCCCCCTCAACAGTCCTCTCAGTCCTCTCAACCAGATGCTAGAAACTCATTTTCCAAATAAAAGTCATTCATATTTTAAAATTAGATATCACAATGTTCTATGGGAGATGTCACATATAAATTTGGATTTCTAGTTTTTTAAAAAACAGAATAACTGGTACCACTGGGCCTGCATTGCTACCCACCAGCCCTTGACTGGAGGTGAGATAGCTGATAGCTGCTGCCTTCCTCGCCTTAGCTGCTGCCTCAGGCTCCCTAAATTCTCAAGGAATCAGACTTACTTGTCTCAAATCTCATTTTTGGAGTTATACAACTGATAACTTAGGATTTTCTCTCCTTTACTGCTATTGTTGAAAGGAAAGAATGATGAAAGAAAGCCATTTTCTATTGTGTTTGCTATCTATATACAACATAATGTATCATAGTATTTTTAAAATATATTTTATTGATTTTTTTACAGAGAGAAAGGGAAAAGTATAGACAGTTAGGAACATCGATGAGAGAGAAACATTGATCAGCTGCCTCCTGCAACCTCCCTACTGGGTATGTGCCTGCAACCAAGGTACATGCCCTTGATAGGAATCAAACCTGGGACCCTTGAGTCCACAGGCCAACACTCTATCCAGTGAGACAAACCAGTTAGGGCTATCATAGTATTAAACCTGAATATATTTGCAAGAAATTAAGCTTACTATAAATTTACATTAAAAAGTATTATTCTAGATGAAAATAATACACCAAAACTCTTACCTTGTTCCTGATGCAATACTTCACATGGGGGTTTAAAAAAAAATTCCCTGAATTCTATTTATCATCCAAATGGCTAGCTACTTTTTGAGTTCATATAAAAAAAATAAACCTATAGCATGATAGCTGAGAAAACAAACACATTTAAAATTCTTAGACTCTTTAGAGCAGTGGTTCCCAACCTTCCTAATGCCGAGACCCTTTAATACAGTTCCTCATATTGTGGTGACCTCCAACCATAAAATTATTTTGGTTGCTACTTCATAACTGTAATTTTGCTACTGTTATGAATTGTAATGTAAATATCTGTGTTTTCTGATGGTCTTAGGCGACCCCTGACAGTGATTCTCAACCTGTGGGTCGCGACCCCTTTCACAGGGGTCACCTAAGACCATCGGAAAACACAGATATTTACATTACGATTCATAACAGTAGCAAAATTATAGTTATGAAGTAGCAACAAAAATAATTTTATGGTTGGGGGTCACCACAACATGAGGAACTGTATTACAGGGTCACGGCATTAGGAAGGTTGAGAACCACTGCTTTAGAGAATGTATTGCTGCCTTTGACTGTGATATTTCTCTAAATTCTTTGGAACAACATCCTAGTCTCTGGATTTTTTAAACAAGGGATTTGCACTCAACATAATATTTCTAGCCCATGATCCTTGTCAGGGTCAGAGGCTGCCTTTTCCACTGAGGTCCCTTAATATTCACAGTCATTTCACTAATTGAGATTCTTTCCCTAAACTCAAAAACAAAGTCCAGTAGAACTTGTTGTGATGAACACAGGTATACTTCCCCAAACCCCTTTGGTGACTTGGAAAATCTTATCATCCAGATAGGAAAAAAAAAAAAAAATCCCCACCAACTCTGGGACTCGAACAGCTAGTTGGAGGCTTGTGAAGAGCAAGAACCCAATTAGGCAGCTCAGCTGCACAGGCCCTAGGGTAGCCTGGCAGACCCAGAGTGCCTTCGCACACCTCATCCAACTCTGCCTGGCTGAGCTATCTTTAAGCTTTCTGTCAAAATGGCCTGAGTCTGAGCGATTCATTTCCCAACCACAAGGCACCAGCAGAAAGTAAAGTTAATGCAGGCTGCAAGGAGCCACATCATGGAGAGATGACTCTGATATCTAAGCAGGGATTTAGATGGAGCCAAGGCAGGCTTAAAATAACTTTCTCGTAACAAAATAGAAAGGCCAGAAGTAGTACAAAAGCATTTTTATGACCTTATTGTCTTATTTTCAAGAAGAACAAATATGTTCTTTTTTCTCTGCTAAAACTCTTACTAGAGGGGGAAAATGACCCTTACCTCCAGGAATAGTGCTGACAAATCTTTTACAGGTCTAGTTTGAAAATAAACGAAGCCCAGGTGGTGGCTGAGTCTGCAGAGCATTCTGGGGAATTTCAGGATGTCCCTTTTTAGAGGACCCATGAGAGAGATTTAGGCCAGGAGGGGTTTCCTGGTTGGAGGCCAACTGCTTCATGCAGGGACAGGGACCACTTGGAATATTGCAAACTAAGGTGACACAGCTGAAACTAGGGTTTGGGTTCAGAGCTGATCGGATTTCCTAAGTGATTCCTATATGCTATTCCTATATGTGGGTGTTTTTTGTTTGTTTATTTTTAACACTTTATAAGACATTTTAGAAGCAAAACTATATACCGGTAATAATATTTTATTAAAATTTGTTATCCCTATCCATGTTTTAATAACTTAATTCAAATCAAAATCATTTCTCATAAAACCAAGCTTCTGGGCCAAATCAAAAGTGAATAATGTTATAAATATTAGTTATTAATAACATAGGTTTTGAGAGATCCTGACTTTTATGAGTATTGATTTTAATTAGTCATTTAACTGGGAGGAGTGATTAAAAGGGGGGCAATGAGAGACATCTATAATACTAAGAACAATAAAAATATATATTTAATTAGTCACTTAATTTCCATTTATTATGCTTTTCTATGTTCTGTCTTGACTGGATTTATGCAATAATTTCTATGCCTACATTGTCTTTGACTTGGCTTTTTAGTACCTAGCATATGTCAAATAATGCATTAAGTACTCTGATGCAAACAAAAGACAGGAGCTATTAAGAAAAAAAGTTCTTCCACAAGTAGACATTCTGGAAATCACCCCCGAGTCTCCCACAGAGTTAAAATCCAGCCTATTCATTGGCTCTCTGGTCTTGTTCTCTCCCAGGAGCCTGTTCTTCAGGCATTGCTTATTGTGTGATGGCATTGCCATGCAGCCAGCGGGCCAAGCAGAAACTTGAGAATTATTGTAAGCTCCTGCTTTCATCCTTTTGAGATAACAACCAAGTGCAGCCAGTTAAATGACTAACCATATTAGTTACATCTCTGTTCCTACCAATCTTATTTCAGTTTCTTAGCATCAATGAATAATCTAGTTCACTTCAATGGGTTAAATTGTGATCTAAATGTTAGACTTCTCAAATCTTGACTCCCATTTCAGATCCCATTTTTTTAAAATAAATCTTTATTGTTCAGATTATTACAATTGTTCCTCTTTTCCCCCCCAATAGTTCCCCTCCACCTGGTTCCCACTCCACCCTCTGTTCTTATCTCCCCACCACTGTCCTCATTCATAGGTGTACGATTTTTGTCCAGTCTCTTCCCGCACCCTCCACACCCCTTTACCCCCGAGAATTATCAGTCCACTCCATTTCTATGCCCCTGATTCTATTATATTCACCAGTTTATTCTGTTCATCAGATTTTTAATTCACTTGATTTTTTAGATTCAATTATTGATAGATATGTAATTGTTAATAATTTTTATCTTTACCTTTTTCTTCTTCTTCCTCTTCTTAAAGAATACCTTTCAGCATTTCATATAATACTGGTTTGGTGGTGATGAACTCCTTTAGCTTTTTTTTTTTTTTTTTTTTTTTATCTGTGAAGCTCTGAATGATAGCTTGGCTGGGTAATCTTGGTTGTAGGTTCTTGTTATTCATCACTTTGAATATTTCTTGCCACTTCCTTCTAGTTGCATAGTTTCTGTTGAGAAATCAGCTGACAACCGTATGGGTGCTCCCTTGTAGATAACTAACTTCTCTTGCTGCTTTTAAGATTGTCTCTTTGGCCAAGACTGGTTTGGCTCAGTGGTAGAGAGCGTCGATCTGCAGACTGAAGGGCTCTGGGTTCGATTCTGGTCAGGGGCATGTATGTTGGTTGCAGGCACATCCCCAGTGGGGGGTGTGCAGGAGGCAGCTGGTCGATGTTTCTCTCTCATTGACGTTTCTAGCTCTCTATCCTCTCCCTTCCTCTCTGTAAAATATCAATAAAATATATATATATAAAAAAGATTGTCTCTTTGTCTTTTGCTCTTCATAAATCTAGTACCCATCTGACACTATACATAATTATTATAGTATTACTATGTTTTCTATTCTATACTTTATATCCCATGATGATTTTATAGCTACCAATTTGCACTTCTTTTTAAAAGGATTTTTAAATTGATTTTTAGAGAAAGAGGAAGGGAGAGAGAGAGAAACACTAATGTGAGAGAAAAATATTGATCTGCTCTCTTCTGCATGTCCCCTACACCCCTTTCTGGATGAAGCCAGAAACTTGAGTGTGTGTCCTCCTGACTGGGAATCGAACTGGCAACTTTTGATGCATGGAATAATACCCAACCAACTGAACCCAGGACCCGATTTGAATTTCTGAATTCTTTCCCCTTCTTCTATCTCTCTCCCATTTGGCAACCATCAAAATGTTCTCTGTATCTATGAGTTTGTTTTGGTTTTGTTTGTTTGCTTATTTTGTTTTTTAGAGTCCACATATAATTTAAATCATATGGCATTTGTCTTTCTCTGTCATTCATTTTATGACTGAGTTATATTTCATTGTATATATGCATTACTTTTTTTTGGAACACACTCTGTTTTTTTAGAAAACATTGGTACATTTCTTCAGACTTCAAGAAGAGGGAAGAAATGTCAATGGACAAAAGAAGCTTTTATTACAAGAATAATTTTTCTATTTCAAAGATACTTCTTCAAACAAGTAGAATTAGGAACAAGACAACATGAAAAGTAATACAGATTCTCTGCATCAGAATTTCTCTTCATTTCATGAAATTAAAGAAGATAGATACAAATCATAAATTTTAAATTTGAAAAAAAAAACAAAAACTAGAGCTTGCTAGAAATTTTAAAAAAATCACATCCACCTAGAAAAACAAAAATATTTTATTTAAAAAAATAAAAAATCTCTAAGTATAACTGTGCAGAAACTCCACTTTTAAAACATGATCCTTTTTCCTTTCTGTCTGTCCACTGCCTTCCTTAATCATTTTGCCCTTAGGATACCAGATTCTGGTCAGTATCAAACTATCTTAATTACAAAGCCTCATGTTTGTTGACCACAGAAACAGAGTTTCAGCCAAGATAACAATAACATCTTGGCCTCAGTGGTGTTTCAGCCACAGGCCGGTGAAAGCAGAACAACCCTACTGACCTCCTGAAACTAATAGGACAATGCCATGGCTGACATCAGGACCACTGATGAACTACTCTGTACCCTTGCCCCAACTGCTATGGAGAGCTCACCATCCCAACTGCTTTAACCACTATGATTAATGATTTTCCCCGGTTACATAATCCATCTGGTGGAAGCCATTGGGGAGCCAGATCTTTGAACACTAGCTTACCTATGACTGTGGGGTTACCTATGACTGTGGGATTACCTGTGACTGTGGGATTAATGCCATTTCCTAAACGAATAAACCCTCACTTTCTTAGCATGAAAATTCCTGTTTGCATTTAATTGGGCTTTGATGCATGCAGTCAAATGGACACCTTTAAACTGGTAACTAATGTTATAAGAGATGAATTGGAGAACTATATTTGAACTTGCACAATATAACACAAGAAAAGTTTTTTGCAGTAGCTGGAAAATTTGCATAAAAGACAAATTTACAACTTAACAGTAACAACTTTATGTGTATTTTTAAATTACTATTTTTAAAAAGAGCAAATAATTTTATTTTCAATTATTTGTATTAGTTTAATTTTATTTGTTTAGTTTTAACTAAACATCAGGACCACTGATGAACTACTCTGTACCCTTGCCCCAACCGCTCTGGAGAGCTCACCATCCCAACTTTTAAATGTTTTATTAATTTAAATGCTAATGACATTAAAATATATATTCAACCATCATATTTTTTAATTTATTTTTTATTTAAGTATTATTGTATAAAATTTTATATTGGTTATATTAGTTTCAAGTATATAATACAGTGATTCAACATTTTTATACCTTACAAAGTGATCACCCCACTAATTCTAGTAATCATCCGCCACCCTATAAATTTATTATAATATTATTGACTATATTCCCCTTCCACTTTTCACCCATGTTCCCACCCATTCCCTTTTTGGTTTATTTCACTTAGCATAGTACCCTCTAAATGCATCGATGTTGCTGTAATGGCAATTTTTTTTTATTGCACAGATCTACCTCACCTCTTATTTAACCATTCACATATCGATGAACACCTAGGTTGCTTCCATATCTTGGCTATTGTTAATAATGCGTCAGTAAAAATCTGGTCCTGGGCTCTGTTAGGAGTCTTCTTTATGATTGCTTAAAATTACTACTTATCCTTATCCATTCACCTGTTTATGGACATTCAGGTTGCTTCCATATCTTGGCTACTGTAAATGATGCTGCAGTAAACATACAGATACATATGACTTTTTGAATACGTGTTTTGAATTTCTTCAGATAAATTTCCAGAAATGGAATTGCTGTGTCTTTTTTTGCTCTTGTTATAGCCTTTGTTTAAAGTCCATTTTTGTCTTGTATTGCTAGCCCAGCATTCCTTTGGATTTCATTTTCACAAAATATGTTTTTCCATCCCTTTCAGTCTGTGTGTCTTCACATGATCTCACTTAAATGCAGAATCTAATGAACAAAATAAGTTGATAGACAAAATAGGACCAGAGGTATGGGTGCATTGAACAGAATAATAGATTTCAGTGTGTGTGTGTGTTGGGTGGGGAGGGAATAAGAAGAGATTAACTAAAGAATATATATGTGTATATGTATAATCCATGTACACAGAATATATATGTGCATATACATAACCAATGTAGTATGGGGAAGGCCTGAGGGTTTGCGGGGCAAAAGGGAAGAAAATGGGAAACATGTTGACAATACTGTCAACAACAACAACAAAAGACTAACATATAATGATATGCATGTTTGTATTATTTATTCATATAAAAAATAATTAAATTAAGCAAACACAATGGCCCCAAATAAGGTACATGACCCCAAAATTATGGTAAGTCAACATTTGAAAATTATGTGGCCATTAATAATCATGGCTTCCAAAATATAATCGTGTGGGAAAAAAAGCTCATGATATCTCAAGTAAAAAAAATTATGCACACAATTTCAGTTATTTTCTATTTGTACACATACACACACACACACACACACACACACACACACACAAGCACCAAACCATATTTATAAAAATGCTAACACATGAACTGGAAAAAATGTACATAAAAAGTTGATAATAATTCTTAATTGTATTAAGTGGGGAATCTTATTGTAACTCAACTAACTCAGGCAGAGTTCTCCCTGTCTGGACATTAATTAGCTGTGGACTACTCACAGGTAAGTCACACATTTATAGCTGACTAATTAGATACCTGCCTCCATAATTGAAGATATATATGCCTTAAGTGCAAACTCATTCTTTTTTCTAAAACTCACAAATTGTAGTTCTATTTTTCCATAGCTCATGCCTATTTAGAGCTAGTGTGTGTGTGTGTGTGTGTGTGTGTGTGTGTGCGCGCGCGCTTTGATCAACTCTGTATTATTTAAATAAATTCAGTTACTCCTACATTCTCTCATCCACATTAAATTCTATATTTCTGGTGTACGGAGATGCTAGAGGCAACTCAAATTTGTATAAACACTTAACCACAATAATTCTTAATAAACAATCTAATGCTTCAGGATGATTAACATTGGTTTAGTTGGTATTTAGTACAGAACTGTGCACATTATTGATTAATGACTTACCTAGGGTGGTATATAAATATATTCCTACAAACTTGTCCATACATGTGCTGTTAGCGGTGCTTAAAATCATGCTTCCATACAATTTACACAATATAAAGTTGATGCTGGCAAAAAAAAAAAAAAAAAAAGGTACTTTACTCTTAGTTGAAAGAATGTATATTCTTATATAAGAGCCTATGTTACTTGAGGGCACAACATAATTATACTGTTTTTCACTATTTTGTGCTGTCATATTCATAGAAGGAGAACATTGTCACAGCTAGATTATTTTTATATCAACACATATATTGAATCTGTAAAGAAATGGCTTATAGTAGTCGCACATATATATTTTTTTTCCTTTCTAGCAAAATAGATTACAGCTATTGTAGCACTTTTACCTCTTTGCTTTATTAAGACACATGCCCAGTTATTAGTGATCTAAGAAAGGTCCATAAATTTACATAGAGCTCAAAAGAAAGTTATTTTTCAACCTCCTAAAACCAGTACTTTAACCTTTTATGATCATCAAAATTCTCTGTAGAGCTTTTAAAAATAATATTCTGGGGCTAATTTTCAAAGATTACAATTTTCATAGATTTGGCTAGAACCAAGGATTGCTATTCAAAAGAAAAAAATCTTTCAATGGTGATTCTGATATGTCTTAAAAGGTAAAGAAATTCTATTTTGTTATATTAATAACTCCTCAATGATTTTTTAAAAAATATATCAGAAAATTAATTGCTCACAGAACAAAGTTTTCCCAGGTAATTTTTATCAACTCAACCAATATTTATCAGTGTCTATTATGTATATGCCACCTTCCTCTGATATGGTATGCTGAAAACAAAAAACCACTGTGTAGTTTACCTTAATAGTTAAACTCCAAGGTAGGATCTACAAAAGATAGAAAAGGTACTATGAAGATTTAAAGGAGAGAAAGTTCTCAAATCATGAACATCTCATATATTTAAGAGAGACATTGAGGAATAGACAGGAATTTGACAAGCTAAAGTTGCATGGCAGGCCAGGGCCAGACACTGCAGGAGGCGGGAATGGATAACTATGCAGAAAATTGGCTGGAGCTTAAGTAGAAAAAATAAAGCGGGAGAACTTTTGAAGGAAATTAATTCCATAGACAAGAACTCGGTCCAAGGAAATGAAAGAAATTCACTTACTACCATAGAACTTAATAAAAATTCATTTTCAAAGAAAGAGTTCAGAAAAAGTAACAATGGAATTAATTTTAAAAATTGCAGAGTTAAGAAAAATAAAGTAAGGAGCAAAACAAAATTAAAAACATACATTAGACATTATAATAAACAGAACACCATGCCTCACATTTAATTATTAAAATAAATGTTTGGCATATAAGGGTTAGTACAGAGTGAACATATAAAAAATTAAAACATTTAGATGGATGATACCATATTTCATTAAATCAAAGGTACCATCAATTGTAAGATATGCCATTTTAAAAATATATATTTTATTGCTTTTTTACAGAGAGGAAAAGAGAGGGACAGAGAGTTAGAAACATCGATAAGAGAGAATCATCGATCAGCCTCTTCCTGCACTGTGGATGTGCCCACACCCAAGGTACATGCCCTTGACCAAAATCAAACCTGGGACCTTCCAGTCCACAGGTCGACGCTCTACCCACTGAGCCAAACTGGTTTCAGCGATATGTCATTTTTGATGTACCACTCTAAAGGAAAAAAGCAGTGCCGATTACACTATGCTGTCTTATTTCTTAGCATTTTTATATTTACCAAAGAAACTCATTTAATGTTAGATGTAATTTGTTTTATATCAATATGTTGTTCCGATGCATACAAAGAAAGATAAATTATCAAGATATTTAACAAGATAAATTAGTGAAGGTATTTCTAGTTTTTTGCGTTATGTTCAATTGCTCTAAATTACTTTTTAACTCAAAGTTGTTGAAGTCTGTGCTTTTTCAATTTAATATTTCAGTAACACAACATAACACAGCATCATCTAATTGTGAGTGCTATTGCTTGGCAAAAACAAAACAAAACAAAACAAAAAACCCCATTTTTCTCATTTCTCCATTGGTAAATATTTGTTTCCCATATAATCCAACATACAAATAGCAGATGTATCTGAATAAAACATTCAAAGAATGGATTTTAGTTTGTTTCAAGAAGAAAGGGGGGAAAAAGCAACTCAGAGTTTCGCTTTAGCTGACATGGAATAACAGGGATGGGATAATCCCCTCCCCACTGAAATGAAACCATGACCAACTGTATGATACAAACCACAGAGATCCCAGAGAGACTGGTAACATAAGAGATGAGACTCATGATTGACCCGTTTTTCTTCCTGGGGGTATCTAGGCCTCAGTGTAAAGAAGGGGTCCCCAGGCCAAGCCCAGTGGCTTCCCTGACCTGAGGAGACTGGAATGAGTATCTGAGAAGGCCAGGTGCCCAGAATCTACAGGGCACAATGCCAGAGAGGAGAGAGTGGCCTAGAGAGAGCTCTGGAGGCCTCCCTCCACTCTCCATTGGGTGGATCAGCTCCTGCATATGAGAAAGCTACCTGAGAATACATTGTTTCTGTTACCAAGAGCCACATGGGAAAATCTGAGAATTCAAGAGTTATTTGGTAGAGTGCTCAGATGCTTCGGTCATAGGAACAACAGGCTCTAGAGACTAAATGGTACTCTGAGCCAGCTGAACAGAGTTTAGACCCAAGAACTGAAAGTTTTCCAATTTGTTGAATAGTTCCAACTAACTCCTTTGGTGATATGTTCAGCCAAATTTTTGTTCGTTTTTTTTTTTCCAGCTGGAATTATTTGTTTTTATATTATATATTTAAAATTTTTATATTATTATTTATAATATTATATTATAATATTATATTATATTATATTATTGAGTTTTTTAAAATTTATTACATATGTACAGATGGATTCCACATATAAGTGAGATCATGTGATAATTGTTTTTCTCTGACTGGCTTACTTTGCTGGACAGTTTTTTTTATCCACTCACTGATGGGCCCTTGGCCTGTTTCCAGATCTTACTATTATAAATAACATACTATGAACATAGGGGTGCATATATTCTTTCTGATTGGTATTTCATATTTCTTAGGATATATTCTCAGAGGTGGGAATCACTGGTCAAATGGCAGTTCCATTTTTAATTTTTTTAGGAATGCCATACTGTTTTCCACAGTGGATGCATGAGTCTGCGTCCCCACCAGCAGTTCCCTTTCCCCCATATCCTCAACAGCACTAGTTGGCATGTAGATGCTCATAATATTTTCTTATAATCCTCAGTACTTCTGTAGTGTCAGTTGTTACTTCACCTCGTTCATTTCTGATTTTATTTGTTTCCTCTCTGTTTCTTTATCAGTCTTGCTAAAGGTTTATCAATCTTGCTTATCTTTTCAAAGAACCAGCTCTTAGTTTCATTGATCTTTTGTATTTTTTCTTTTTAGTCCCTATGTCATTTATTTCTGCTCTGATCTTTATTATTTCCTTCTACTTTCCCTGGTCTTTGCTTGTTGTTTTCTTCTAAATTCTTTTAGTTATAGGGTTAGTTTATTTGTGCTTTTTCTTGCTTCTTAAGGTAGGTTGGTAAAGCTATGAACTTTTTCAGGAGTATTCTCTGTGTCCCAGGGATTTGGGGTTATTGTGTATTTATTTCCATTTCTCTGCAGGGAGTTTTTTTTTTATATTTCTTTTTTGATATTATTGATAACCAAAACTTTGTTTAAAAGCATGTTATTTAGCTTCCATGTACTTGACAGTTTTTGAGTTCTTTATTGTAGATTTCTAGCTTCATGCTAGAAATGAGAAGATGCTTGATATGGTTTCAATCTTCCTGAACTTGTAGAAACTTAGTTTGTGTCCTAACATGTGGTCTATCTTTGAGAATGTTCCATGAGCATTTGTGAAAAATGCATATTCTGCAGCTCTGGGATGAAATGTTCTATAAATATCAATTAAACCTATCTGATCTAGTGTGTCATTTAAGTTCGCTGTTTCTTTGTTTATTTTTGTCTGGAAGATCTATCCAGTGATGTCAGTGGGGTGATAAAGTCCCTTAGTATGACTGTATAGCTATCTATCTCTTCACTGCAGTCTTCCATGAGCTTTTTAATATATTTAGGTGCTCCTATATTTGGTGCATTTATGTCTACCAGGGTTATATTCTCTTGATGGTAGGATCCCTTTAGTATGATGTAGTAGTTCTTTGCCTCTTATAATGGTCTTTGTTTTGAGGTCTATTTTTTTAGATATAAGTATTGCTGCCTCGCTTTCTTGTTTGTTCCCATTTGCTTGAAAAAATTGTCTCCATCCCTTCACTTTCTTCTTACGTGAATCTTTTGTTCTGAGGTGGGTCTCTTATAGACAGCATACACACACACACACACACACACACACACACACACACACACATATACTGTCTATGGGTCATTTTCTTATCCAGGGCCATATCACTCTTTTAATTTAATTTAATTTAGTTAATGATTGTATGAAGATAGTTGACAGACTTTCTTAAGTAAGAGCCCAGAGGATACAGCTTCTATGATAATTTCTTTAAAAGAAGAAATGAATAACTGCAAATCATTACAAATGTGGAAACTGCTGAAGATTGGTCCAGGGTGCTATTGCAAACCTCAAAGGGAATGATGAACAAGAGATCTAAAAGCTAAGCTCCTGAAAATGGCAGCGTTTCATGAGTTAATGGACAACCCTGAAGCCGCCTGGAGAGCTAGAACATTTTGAAAGCGTTGGAGCCACAAGTAAGCAGTGGCCTTCAAAGATTTTAAACAGTGGAGGCTTTTCTTCACGTTATTACCTGGGATTCCAGCATATAATATAAAGTGAGACTTTATGAGTAAAAGTTTAATTTATAATTTTACATTTTAAGGGCGATTAATAAGAACAATGGGGCAGTTTAGGGAACACTGAATTTTGATACTTAAACACATCTGAGTATGTGTGTTTTTTAATTACAATTTTATTAAAAGTTTTTAAATGTGTTTTTTTTTAAAGTCACTCAAGCACTTGCAGACCCTGAATTCTGAATCCAGCTTCAAAATTACTGCATTAAGTTGGGAGGAGTAGGGCTTAGACTGGAATCAACAGGCATTCAGGGAATTCACTGGTGTTGCTTGATTTAAGCCGGGATCTTTCCAATTCTGAAACCTTGCGCTCTTTCCATTGCATCACCGCTCCCAGGCTTTGCGAATTTGCCCTGAGGAGGTACAGACAGGCTTTTGCACAGTCCTGAGCTCTAATGAACAGACCAGAAAGGGCGCTGGCGGAAGTGGGGAGCAGGGGACCCCAATAACTCTGCCCTCTGCAAGCTGTTCACTTTCCTACGAGGCATGCCAGATCATGATGATGGATCCTGCAGTCCTCCAGGAACTGCAACTAGTGGGGGCACAACTAACTGGGCTTGGGCAGCTTCACAATGATTTAAAAAAAAAGGGGGGGGGGGGAGGGAAGGTATGTGACTTCATCTGATGCTTTTAGGAACCGCAGTATCAAGTGTATTTGCGAGGTTCCTTCCCTTCCATAGGAGCAGAAAGTTCTAAATGGAGTCATTGTGCAGGAGCTTGGAGGCAATCTGAGCCGCGGCCAAACCACAGGAGGATAATAGGCACCTCCACACAGCAGCCAGCGCTGTGCAGAGCTCACACAGGCAGACGCTGTGGGCCTCAGCCTGTCTGAGGAGGCGGGGAGGTGGCGTAGTATAGTATATTACATCCACTGACTTTTACAGCTAACACCAGGCCTCAAGGACAGCTGTGGTCAGGTTCCGTGAAAGAGTTCAGTGAAAAATGGTCAAGTCAAAACAGTGGAGCCTCGCCGTTTGCACTGAAGCAATCTGTTCATCAGTTGATCTTCATTGGGGTTTAATAGTTTCTAGTTTCGTTTTACTTGAGGTGTGAGAGTGAACTTCTCAAACAGGGTTAGGCACCATTCCTTGGACTCAAGAGTCTTAGTCGTGCAGCGCTGATGTTTCTTTTTGAGAAAGACATAGTTTTATCGATAAAAAAAATTATAAATATTTCTCTTAACGTCAGTTGAATTTTATTCACCTTGATACCTCTTGACACGTAGTGGCTAAAACACACACACACACACACACACACACACACACACACACACACACAAAAAAAAAAAAAACAAAAAAAAAACAGTATATAAGGAGTGAAGAATGACCAGCATCTAAGCCAGCCTCCCTGACCACCCAAGATTTTGCATAAAAGGGTATTTGGCATAAATAACCACTCATCCTGATTCACAAAACGGGAGAACTTTATATTCAACGCAGAAAGTTGCATCTCAAAACTGCTGAGTTGGCTTGGTAGTCTGTTTCTAATCTGTCAGAAAACAACATAGATTTAATGTGACTCTGAAGGATGTAAGGAAACCAGGGCTTGCCCTCTGATCCTCCATTTGAAGCTTGTTGAATTATTCGAAGCACATTTGAAATGAATCAAGATGGTTAACATCTGCCTTTCTTTATTAGAAAAATTCTGTCTCTATGTTTCTGGGTAAGATTGTGAATCCCGTTCGTTCATGGATTTGTGTTTCCTGAGCAACTTGAGCGCTGGGCCAGAAAAAGAAGGTACATTCTAAATCTCTCTAGAATTCATCCATGGACATGGAGGGAAAAAAGCAAATAATTAGCTCACACACACAGCCTTTTGCCTTGTCCTATAAGGTAGCGGATTCAGCTACCCTGAAGGACCCTTGAATATTGTCTTGATATTCCTGGTTGATATCACAATGGAATGGCACAGAGGGACTTGGGGGTCCTGGGAGAGAAACACCCCTCCATCCACACTTCCCCAATTATCAGAACACAGAAGAGGCCCGTCAGACAAGTACTTTGCCTTTCAATCTTATTGGTGTGGATGGTCAGTGATTCCGGGGAAATAAAGTAGATCCAGATGAGTTAATTCTTTAAGGGGCTGTGGGCATTAGAAAATAGACCTTTATTAAGAGATGGGGCCTCCTGGAGGGTATGTTTGGGAGGGAGGGAGGCAGGCAAAAAAAATCAATAAAATATATTTTAAAAATAATAAATAAATAAAAATAAATAAAGGTCATTCTCAATAAAAATAAAAAAATAAAAGGAGAGAGATGGGGCCTCCTACTCCACACACATACTTCCATCTCCCCTCTCCTTCATCCCTCATGAATGCACAGTATTCATGGTTTATAATCCTTAGCTTTATTCTGGCTTTTTAGAGTGACCGCATTGCTGTAGCTTATAGCTCACTTAGTGGGTAAGGCATAAAAGGATGGCTCTGTGAATTTTGGAAAATTAGTTCTCGCTAAGAACTAGAAAAATTAAAAGCCTATATTGAGAGTGAGGCCATTTCCACTAAAAGCACTATGCTCTCTCACTTTTAACTTACTCTCCCACTCAAAGGAAACTTATTTGGATTTGAATAAAAATTTATTATGATGTGTCTTTGGACATGATACTTTTAGACTATTTGTCTAGGTCAAAAGTAAGAAAACATTGAGAGAAGAATAATGTTCACAATGTGCTTTCACTTCTGTAAAATTGCTGCCCTCAAGTAACCCTTTGGTGAAGATATGATCAACCCATTTAACCCTAGGAGAAAATTAAAATCTGATATTTGTACTTGCTAAGATATAGAGTCTTCCTGTTTCTCAGTCCTGTGCTCATTTCAGAGCATTAAATCCATGCCACCTAAAAAAACAAACAAACAAAACAAACAAACAAACAAAAAACACTAAAAATCCCCTGAAAACTGTTATTGTCTTATGTTTTATAAGGCTCGATTAAAAAAAAAAAAAAGACATTCTGGTTTTAGTGTATGTCAGGCTAGATACCTAGATCAACCCACTGAAAACAAATTAAAGAGCTGGATAGAATATTTTTAAAATCATGTTAAAACAATCACACAATAGGATACATCATATG
Organism: Pipistrellus hanaki; assembly: GCF_964339955.1. Classification (NCBI taxonomy): domain Eukaryota; kingdom Metazoa; phylum Chordata; class Mammalia; order Chiroptera; family Vespertilionidae; genus Pipistrellus; species Pipistrellus hanaki. The sequence goes on along the minus strand of NC_140512.1, from coordinate 12,048,984 downwards.
AACACAGGGAAACTTCAAAGACAAAGCAGAGACACAAAAGGAAGCAAGAGATAAGAGATAATTTGCCTTCAAAAGTATGCTAGTCTGGCAGCAAACTTCCTAAAATTCATAATGGAAACTAGAAACTGTGAAGTGTAGTTTTTTATAGTATTAGAAAATGAACTAGCAAGGAAGCAAACAAAACTAGAAACTCTTCCATCTAGGAGCCCAAGAAAAATATTTTTTCAAAAATGATATTAATTATTTTTATAGGAACAAACAGAATTGATAGGTTTTGCTGCCCCCAGAACTCACTAAATAAAATTCTAAAGTATGTTTTTAAGATCAAAGGAAAGCAATTTCCAGGTAAAAGTTTGGAATGCCAGGAAAAACAACGAGCAAAGAAAGTAATACAACATTTAATGATAGTTGACTGAAGAAACTCATAAAATTGACCTGAGATAAAGAAATAGATCAGAGACATAGGCTATGCACATATGTTCTTTAGCTAATCCCTTTACCTTCCTTTATCCAGTCCCCCAGTACTCCTTACACTATGACATTTTGAATCTGTTCCATATATCCATGCCTGTGGTTCTATTTTGTTCCTTAGTTTATTTTGTTCATTAAGTTCCACATATTAGTAAGATCATATGGTATTTGTATTTCTCTGACTGGCTTGTTTAGGTTAGCATAATAATCTCCAGGTCCATCCATGCTGTCACCAAGGGGAAAGATTTTCTTCTTTTTCACAGTTGCATAGTATTCCATGTGTAAATGTACCACAGCTTCCTCCCCCCCAACCCCCCACCACCACCCATCTACTAATGGGGACTGGCACTGTTTCCAGATCTTTGCTATTGTAAATAAAGCCTCTATAAACATAGAGGCGCATATATTCTTTCTGATCAGTGTTTCAGATTCTTAGGCTATGTTCCCAGAACTGGGTATGCTAGGTCAAAAGGCAGTTCCATTTTTTATTTTTTAAGGAAAATCCATACTGTTTTCCACAGTAGCTACATCAATCTGCATTCCCACCAGCAGTGCAATAGGGTACTCTTTTTTTTTTTTTCCAACATCCTCTCTAGCACTGGTTGTTTATTGATTTGTTAATAGTAGGATCAGGCCTAAACGGGGCAGTCGGACATCCCTCTCACAATCCAAGACTGCTGGCTCCCAACTGCTCGCCTGCCTGCCTTCCTGATTGCCCCTAACTGCTTCTGCCTACCAGCCTGATCAGTCCTAACCATTCTCCTGAGAGCCTGATTGAGGCCTAACTGCTCCCCTGCCAGCCTGTTTGCCCCTAACTATCCTCCCCTGCAGGCCTGGTCACCCCCAACTGCCCTCCCTTGTAGGCTTGGTCCCTTCCAACTGCCCTCTCCTGCTGGCCATCCTGTGGCAGCTATCTTGCATTCATCTGGGGGCAGCCATCTTGACCACATGGGGGCAGCTATCTTGTGTGTTGGAGTGATGGTCAATTTGCATATTACTCTTTTATTACCATGTTTCCCCAAAAATAAGACATCCTCCGAAAATAAGACCTAGCACATGGAAAGATAAGACATCCCCTGAAAATAAGACCTAGCGCAACTTTGGGAGAAAAAATTAATATAAGACACTGTCTTATTTTCGGGGAAACAAGGTAGATAGGGTAGAAGCCTAGTGCATGACTAGGGGCCAGCTGGTTTGCCCTGAAGTGTGTCCCAGATCAAGGTGGGGGTTCCCTTGGAGCATGGGGTGGCTTGGGCGAGAGACCCGTGGTGGTTTGCAGGCTGGCCACACCCCCCAGTGACATAAGTATAGGCCCTGGTACCTGGGATTTATTTATCTTCTATAATTGAAACTTTGTAGCCAAGCCTCCTGCTTACTCCAAGGCTGCAGCCATTTTTCTTGGGATTTATTTATCTTCTATAATTTTTGTAGCCTTGAGTGAAGGAAGCTTGGCTTCCTCCATCACTGGGGGCAACACAAGCCTCCTGCTCTCTCCAGCTCCATGGTTGCCACCATTTTTGTTAGGATTTATTTATCTTCTATAATTAAACTTTGTAGCCTTGAGTGGAGGCCTGGTCCTGCCAGGGTGTGCAGAAAGCTTGGCTTCCTCTGTTGCCAGGGAAACTCAAGCCTCCTGCTCATTCTGTGGCCACAGCCATCTTGTTTGGGTTAATTTGCATATTTGCTCCTGATTGGTTGGTGGGCATGGCTTGTGGAAATAGTGGAGTGATGGTTAATTTGCATATTACTCTTTTATTATATAGGATGGGTGCTGGATTTTATAAAATCTTTTTCTGCATCCAGTGATATGATCATATGATTTTTTATCTTTCATTTCGTTTATATGATGTATCATATTTATTGACTTGTGGATATTGTACCAGCCTGTATCCCCAGAATAAATCCCACTAAGTCATGGTATATGATCTTTTTAATATATTGCTGGTTTGCTAATATTTTGTTTAGGAGTTTAATAACTATGTTCATCTGAGATATTGATCCATAAGTTTTCTTTATTTGTAATGTCTTTATCTGGTTTTGGAATTAAGATAATTCTGGCCTCATAAGAAGAGTTTGGAAATCTTTCCTCCCTATTGAATGTTTTGAAATGGTTTCAGGAGGATAAGTATTAGTTCATCTTTGAATGTTCGTTAAAATTTACCAGTGAAGCCATCTGGTCTAGGACTTTTGTTTGCTGGGAGTTTTGTTTTTGTTTTTTGTTTTATTACTGCTTCAATTTCATTAGTTATCACTCTATTTAGGTTTTCTGATTCTTCCTAATTCAATTTTGGAATATTGTACGTTTCTAGAAATTTGTCCAATCTCCAGGTTGTCCTATTTGTTGACACATAGTTGTTCATAGATTTTCTTATAATCCTTTGCATTTCTGTGATATTAGTTGTTACTTTGCCTCTTTCATTCACATTTTATTTATATGGGCCCACTCTCTTGTTTCTTGGTGAGTCTGTCTACAGGTTCATCCATCTTATTTATCTTTTCAAAGAACCAACTCTGGTTACATCTTTTTTAAAATTGTTTTTTAGATTACATCATTTGCTTCCACTCTGATCTTTATTATTTCCTTCCATTTGCATGCTCTGAGCTTTTATGTTGTTCTCTTTCTATTTCTTTTAGGTGTATAGACTGTTTATTTGAAATTTTTCTTGCTTCTTGAAATAGCCCTATAATACTATGAACTTCTTTCTCAGAACTAGGTTTCTGTGTTCCACAGCTTTGGGGGGTTGTGGGCTGATTTTTATTTATTTCCAGGTAACTTTTTATTTCATTCTCGGTCTCATTAGTAACCCATTCATTGTTTAATAACATGCTATCAAGCCTCTAGGAGTTGATTTCTAGTTTCATGCCATTGTTATCTGAGAAGATGCTCGGTATGATATCAATCTTTTTTAAAAAAAAATTCTTTAAGCCTTGTTTTTTGTCCTAACATGTGGTGTATCTTTGAGAACATTCCATGTGCTCTTGAAAAGAATGGATATTCAGCTCTTTTGGCATGCAATGTTCTCTAAATAACAGTTAAATCTTTCTAATTTAGTATGTTGTTTAAGGTCGCTGTGTCCTTTCTGTTTTTGTTTTATTTTCTTGTCTGGCAGATCTATCCAGGGATCATAGTGGGATATTAAAATCCCCTACTATGACTGTTTTGCTGCCAATTCCTCCCTTATAATACACCAAGAGTTATTTTTTAAATATATTTAAATGCTCCTATATTGGATGCATATATTTTAATAAAGGTTATGTCCTCTTATTGAATCGATCCTTTTAGTATTATATAGTAACCTTCTTTGCCTCTTTTATAACCTTTGTTCTGAGAGGGACGACTGAGTGAAGTTATCATGACAGCTGGTCTTCCACATCTGCCCCCAATCTCTCCCACCCCAGACTTTCCTGAGGTGACTCTAATCTGTGCCACCCTCCCTCTGTTGAAGCCCTGGGTAAGTGGCTCTGGATGAAAATATTGTGTTCTTGACTTCTTTTGTTCATTTTTTTAAATTTCAAAACAGGTAGCTTTGTCTCTGGCAGGCTCCATCTCTCCTGGCAGATAAATGCCCCACCACCTTTCATGGCTGGATCCTAGGTAGGCTGTTGTTCCTGGCTCTGGTCCAGCCCTTGCTCCTCACAGAGTTACCCCCTGCGGCTGATATATTCCTTCACACCCTCAGCCTGCTGCCTGTGGGAGTGGAACCAGCCCCTCTTGCAACCCTGCCTTTCCTACCAGTCTCAAGGTGGTTTCTCCCCTCCTTGTTTAAAAGTCTCCTCTCCAGCTAGTCTTCATCTGGCAATTCAGGATGAATGTTCCCCAGTTTAGCTTTATTTACAGTTTAGTTCTGGGAGGAGGTGAGAGAAAGACCCATTACTCTTTTCAGACCCCTTAAAGTTGTCAATGCTAATGATCCAAATATTTTAGACATTAAATATTTCCAGAAAGACTGGGATGGAAGTCATTTCTCAAACACTTCAGTCTTTCTACTGTTGCTTCTAAATCCAGACCAAACACAGGTAAAACAGATATGAACACTGTCAAGTAAGTTCAACTAAAGTGTTTATAAGACCAAATTTCAAAGAACAAAAATTAATAAATGCTCACTCAGCTAGATTCCCCCAGGAGACCTGCTCTTGACAAAGTTATGCAGCAGGAAAATTGTCTTAGGGGCATGGCTCTTACCAGTGCTCACCCACCTCACAAACAAGTACACCTGTTGGCTCTTTTGCCCTATCCTTGCCCTTTTGACCTGTAAGCACTATGCTTAATCCAGATTTCTCTGTGTGATGACAAGGAGACTAATATAATAACTCAGTGAAATGTGAAAAATGAAGGATTATTTTATATTTCCTGAGGCTGTCTAGATTTTACAAAGTCAATGGTAAGGGCAAAGTTCAGCCATGATTGTAAACTATTGGAGATTGTAGATGGGCCTTTTAGATTACATTGAGTGGCATTACCATAATTTGCTTGTGGTGAGCAGACTCCAGACACTGTGGCCTGTAGGCTTTGTCTCCTCTAAGCAAGAGAACTTCTGATAGGAGAAAGAAGGCTTCAGCTTTATGCTTGTGGCTGCCAAACCAGAAACTACAATTAAAAGATAAAAGCAAATGTACATGACAGAAATTTTTTTCTGAGCTGCTACCACTGAGAAAAGCAAGAAGTCAACCCAGGAAAAGACATGATAAAAAACACCCAAGCACTGCCTAATCTTCCCAGCTGAGCAGTGCCTGGAAATGCCTAAACCTATAGTTGTGTCTGAGGAAGAAGATTTATTGGTCTCATTGGAAACAGGCTTGGGAATAACTGCCTGAAATGAGACCTGGGCCTGCACCCAGCTGTCTCTGAAGCTGTTTCCCTGAGTATATTTGCCTTCAATGCATTCTTCTCTAAGGGTGTTGTTCATCTTTCCCATCTAAAGGACCAAACTTTTTGATTAGCCTCAAAGAGTCCTGCTTTATGCCTATTATCTTGGAATCCCTTTGATTTTGCATTTGTTCTGATTTTTTCCATCTTCTAACAAGGTAGTAGTAATAGTAGTAGTAATAGAAATAGTAATAGTAATAGTAGTAGTAGAAGAAGTAGTAGTAATTGCATTAAAGTATGTTCAGATATGTTGGATACACTTTTTTATTTCTGGCTTCTGCCATGGTATCTTCTAGAAGTGGGGGAGGTACATGATCAGTAAGCAGCATTTTCACTTTATTGCCTAGTTAGAGCAGAGAGACAGCCAGTGATAACCTGCTCTCTTGCCTTTAATACTCCTTTAAAAGGCGTATAAAAATACTCCATTTTTATACAGGAAGTATTAAAAAAAATGGTCTGGTTGAACAACCAGGGGCTAGAGGCAACTTACTCTTTCCAATTTCTAGTGATATGGTGAGAGAAGAATTTTGGACATCTGGTATACCAATTTGTCATGCTTTGGCCAGCATTGCAGACTGTGAGACATTAACTAGGTCACTAATTAGATCTTAAATTTAGTTCTAGTGCGATGTTACATTACCCTACTAGGAAAACTATAGGACTTCGATGAAATTTGTTTGGCAAGATACAAATAAGTGGAAGCATATACCATGTTCTTGGATTGGAATAATTAACCTTATTAAAATGTCCATACTACCCAAAGAAACCTATAGACTCAACACAATTCTTATTAAAATAACAATGGTATATTTTACAGACCTACAAGAAATATTCTAAAAATTTATATAGAATGAAAAATCACCCTGGATAGCCTCAGCAGTCTTGACGAAGAAGAATAAAATTAGAGGGAACCCAATACTGGATATCAAACTATTCTACAATGCCATTGTAATCACAACAGCCTTGTACTGGCACAAGAACAGGCATATAGACCAATGGAACAGAACAGAGAGCCCAGAAATCAACCCACACCCTCATGGTCAATTAATATTTGACAAAGCAATAAAGAGCATGTATAGTACCAAAAACAGTCCATAAAATAAATGTTGTTAGGAAAATTGGACATGTACATGCAACAAAATAAAACTAGACCACCAGATTACTCCATACACAAGAAAACTTAAATGTTAAGTCACAAAACCATAAAAATCCAAGAAGAAAATACAGGCGATGAAATCTCAGACATCTCTTATAGCAATATTTTTGCCAATACATCTCGTAGGGCAAAAATAAATAAATAGGACTACATCAAATGAAAAAGCTTCTTCACAGCAAAAGAAACCATCAACAAAATGAAAAGGGAACCCCACTGTCTGGGAGAACTTACTCACCAATGATATATCTAAAAATAAGTTAGTTTCCAAAATATATAAAGAACTTTTACAACTTGACATCAGGAAGACAAACAATCCAATTAAAACATGAGCAAAGGACCTAAATAGATACTTTTCCTTAAAGGACATACAAATGGCCAATAGATATATGAAAAAATACTCAACATCAGTAATCATCAGAGAGAAGCAAATTAAAACTATGATGAGTTATCCTCTCACATCCTGCCAGAATGGCTACTATCAATAAATCAACAAACAAATGCTGGCGAGTATGTGGAAAAACTAGAATCCTATTGCACTGTTGGCAGGAACACAGACTGGTACAGTCATAGTGAAAAACAATATGGAGTTTTTTCAAAAAGTAAAAATGGAACTGCCATTTGACCCCTTAGGATATATGCCCAGAAGCCATTTGACTTCTGGGCATATATCCTAAGAGTCCCAAAACACCAATCAGAAATAATATGTGTACCCTGAAGTTTACAGCAGCATCCTGTATAATAAAGAGGTAATATGCAAATTGATCATCACACCCTCACAAGATGGCTGCCTACAACTAGGCCAGCAGGGAGGATAGTGAGAGACAACCAAATAACTGAACAGCATACTGTGTGGGGCAACCAGGCCAGCAGGGGGGTTAGTGAGGGATGACCAAATGACTGAACAGCAGGCTGTATGGGGTGACGAAGCTAGCAAGAGAGTTAGTTAGGGATGACCAAATAACTGAACAAACAGGCTGCATGGAGCAACCAGGCCAGCAACGAGGCCATGAGGGGTGGACCAGGATGGCAGGTGGGGCAGTTGGGGATGACCAGGCCCACAGGAGGAGCAATAAGGGGTGACAGGGCTGGCACACAGAGGCAGTGAAGGGTGATCAGGCCGGCAGGTGGGGACAGTTAGGGGTGACCAGGCAGGCAGGCAGGTGAGCAATTAGGAGCTAGCAGTCCAGAATTGTGAGAGGGATTTCTGACTGTCAGTTTAGTCCCAATCCCTGGGATCAGGCCTCAACTGGCAGTTGGATATCCCTAAGGGATCCTGATTTGGAGAGGGTGCAGGCTGGGCTGAGGAGAGACTCCCCTCCTCCATGCACGAATTTCATGCACTGGGCCTCTAGTTATTTATAATAGCCAAGATCTGGAAACAGCTCAACTGACCACCAATAGATGAATGGATTACAAAGCCATGATAGATTTACACAATGGGATACTAAGCAGATGTAAAAAGAAAGAGCTCAGCTTTTGCAACAGTATTGATGGACCTAGAGCTAAAGGAATTAGTACCATCATAACAGTATTGTAAGAAATGTTATAGGGACATCTTTAAAAAATAACAAGAAAAAAATAAAACATGAATAATGAAATAGTAATAACTACATACTTATCACTAATTATTTTAAATATTAATGTGTTAAATTCTCCAGTCAAAAGACACAGGTGTTTGAATGGATAAGAAAATAATATCTATACATATACTACCCATTTCAAATTGAAAGACACACCCACAGATTGAATGTAAAGAGATGGAAAGATTTTATGTAAACAAAAGCCCCAAAAAAGCCAGGGTACTAATGCTTATGTCAGACAAAATAGACTTTAAATCAAAGGCTATCAAGAAGAGACAAAGAAGAATATCTTATAATGAGGAAAAGACTAATCCAGCAAGAGGATATAACCAGTGACAACATTTATGCACCCAACATAGGAGAACCTAAATATAGGTTGTCTGAAAAAATGTATACACACTTTGAATAGTTATATATTCTATTGGGTTAAATCTGAAAAGAAAGAAACATCAATTGAGCTATCAGCTCTTAAAATGTATACATTTTAAGGGACACTTGTATATAAAACAAATATTGAAAGACATAAAGAAGCTGGGGTTTGGCTCAGTGGATAGAGTGTCAGCTTGCAGAGTGAAAGGTCCCAGGTTCGATTCCGGTCAAGGGCATGTACCTTGGTTGTGGGCACATCCCCAGTAGGGGGTGTGCAGGAGGCAGCTGGTCTATATTTCTCTCTCATCGATGTTTCTAACTCTCTATCCCTCTCTTCCTCTCTGTAAAAAATTAATAAAATATATTTTTTTAAAAGAAAGACATAAGGAAAGAGATTGACAGTAAGATAATAATAGTAAGTTGTTTTAAAATCTAATCGACATCGGTAGATATATCATCCAGATAGATAATCAACAAGGAAACAGCCACCTTAAATAACACAAACAAGGTGGGATTAATTGTTATTTTTAGAACATTTTACTCCAAAGCAGCAGAATATGTTTACATTCTTTTCAAGAGCACATGGAACATTTTTCAGGATAGACCACATGGTAGGGCACAAGACAAGTCTCAATACATTTAAGAAGAGTGTAATCATATCAAGTATAATTGATCACAATGGTATGAAATTCAAAATCAATTCTAAGAAAAAGATTTTAAAAACACTCAAACACATTGAGGCTAAATAATATGCTACTGAACAACAAGATCAAGGGAAAAATCATAAGATAACTTGAGATAAATGAAAATGAAAACACAACAACTCAAAGTGTAATGGATAAAGCCTAAGCATTTCTAAGAGTGAAATTCAGAGCAATATAGGCCTATGTCAAGAAAAAAAGAAAATCTCAAGTAAACAATCTAATCTTATTCCTAAAGGAACTAGAAAAAGAACAAAGAAAGCCCAAACTGAGTAGAAGGAAAAGAGTAATAAAGATCAAAGCAGAAATAAATAAAATAGAGTATTAAAAATAATAATAAAAAGATCAATAAAACCAATAGCTGAATCTTTTAAAATATCAATAAGATTGACAAATCATTAACCAGATTTATCAAGAAGAAAAGACAGAGGGGTACCAGATAAATAAAGTCAGAAATGGAAAAGAAGTGACAACTGACACCACAGAAATACAAAAGATTGTAAGAAAATACTGCATACCAGAAGTAATCCAGATCTATATTGTCAATTAATCAATCACAAAGGAGACAAGACCATACAACAAGGTAAAGGCAGTCTCTTCAATAAATGGGTAGTGAAAACTCGGCAGATGCATGCAAAAGAATGAAATTGGACTACTTTTTTTATACCATACACAGAATAGACTCAAAATAGGTTAAAGAGAAATGTAAGACTCAAAACAATAAAAATCTAGCAGAAAACATAGACAATAAACTCTGGCATCACTCTTAGTAGTATATTTTTGGATATGTCTCCTGAGACGAAGGAAACAAAAGAAAAAAGAAAAATGTGGAACTGCACCAATTAAAGAATTTTTGCACAGTGAAGGAAACCATCAACAAAATATAATAAAAAGACAACCTACTGAATGAGAGAAGATTTTGCTTATAATGCATCCAACCAGGGGTTAATATTCAATTGGTATAAGGAACTCATATAAATGGGTACTAGACCTATCATGCTAATCACTTCATAAGTTATATAAATATCTAATCACTATGTTTTACATCTAAAATTAATATAATAAAGTAAGTATAAGTAATTTAAAAATTAAAAAATAAAATAAAATGAGATTTTTAAAAATCTAGACTATAGTTTGGCAAAACTTTCCTATAAATGGCCACGCAGTAAATATTACAGAATTTTTCAGGTCAAGAAGTAAACTTGAGGATTATGTAGGTACTTTTTATATAATTGGCATGAATCATTAAAATATTTTTTTTAATTCTTAAAAAACAATTTACAAATGTTAAAACAATTCTTAGATGGTAGCCAGTACTAAATTAGATGATAGAACAGATTTGGCCCTTGATCTAGAATGAAGTATTAGTGTGGCTATAAAAAGATGAAGTGTATATAAGTAGAAAACAAGATGCTGACATTAGACCTAAAGAATCAGCCTCACAAACATAGGATGGGGGAGATAAGGGTTCAGAGTAGAATGAGATTATGGCATGGACAACATCTGAGGAATGGATGGAGACTCGAGACAGCGAGCGCCAGGAGGGACGGAGGGCATTTGGTGAGCTGCTCTCTAAAAGAGGTCTCAGCACATTCGTTTAAGGCACAGGGAGTCCCCAGGGGTGTTCTTCCCGGCTCCAAATCTGTCTGGTGAGAAAGAAGACAGCCCGGGAGGCCTGAGGGATGGCTGCCCTCCCCAGGATGGCTGCCCTCCATGGCCCTTTATCCTTTACCATCCTGAGAGCCTGTTTCTCTTCTCAAACAATCAGACTTCTTAAAAGACATGAGAAGTATCTATTTGGTGATTCTGTCTCACCATGGGTGTTCCGTGAATAATTACTAGTGAGTGGATCTCCTAGAAGTTTCCAATCGTTTTTGATGTATGAGACAAAGGAGAACAGCCTCTTAGGGAGTGAGAGGTGGGCTGCCTGAGGGAGGGGCTTTGTGGTGTGAAATGCTCAGGGGTTACTGGACTCGGTGTATAATGTAGCTCCTATACTTCTTAACCTGGCCCTGAGGAACAGATAGCAACCCTCAGGCTTTTATTTCCCTCCTCAGACAGCTTTAGATTCGCGCTTTCAACACCAGGATCAGTGTTACTCAGGCTCTCAAACTGAGCAAATCCCAGATGCCCTCCACGATCACCCACAGTAGCAGGGCAGGAACCTTGGCTGAGCTTTCCACCTTGTGTCATAAACAGCGAGCACCGGAGCCCTCTGAAAACCATTCAGTAAGGGTCACGTAGGACTTTCAAACTGACTTAGTAAAGCTTCCCGTGGTCTCAGAGCGTCTGGAGATTGGGATCAGGAGCAGACACTGGGTATCTTTCATGGAAGCTAATTTCCAGAGCTCACAGTCAGTGCCCTGCACTTTGATAAGCATTTAGAAGGGGTCCTATTACTACTGGGAATTAACAGCCAGCTGGCTGGCCTGGATTCTGCTCCAAGGAGGAGGGGTCAGCAGAAGGTCACCCTAGTGAATTGCTGAGACCAGGGAGGCTGCCATAGGAGCCCAGCACCCCGCAGTTGTCACACTCGGGAGCACCTGCTGTGCTGAGAACAGGTTCCCTCAGCGGGGCCAGGTCTCATTTCGAGGTAAACAAACAGGTGATTTCCAGGGAGAAAGAGACTTGCAGCCCGCCTTCCCAGGAAGGTTAGAGCCGGAGGCCTGGAGACTGCGAGCTACAGATCAAGCCTCCTAGGATCTCACCCATGGAAATGTAGACGGATCTTCTTTTCTGCACATCAAGTCTAACCCTGTTCAAACAGACACTAAAAGCTCGCTGTTTCAATGAGAAGTTTTCTTAAGAGAAAGCCCCACCTGTTTCTTCTTCTCCCACTCACTCAGAAGTTCAGTCATTTCCCTGAGAATATCATCAGGAAGGCAGAGACTCAGCTGCTGCTAGCTCGCTCAGCCACCAGGGCAGGCTGTCACTGGGCAGGCCAGGGCAGCAGGAGGCCGGGTGTGGTCTCTTTGCCCCGGCACTGTGAGTTTCTGCTAGGAGTTCCAGTTTCAGGCTTTCTGAAGGGATTTCGGAAGCCTGAAGGAGAGCTGGACACTGCATAGAAACCAGTGAGATGTGGCAAAGAGCACACTGCACTCTTATTCCTACTCATTTCATGTGGCCTTTAGTCAGTCTGCTAACTCTGCTCTCCACCACCCCCCCCTCCCTAATTGGTAGGAAAAGTAAAGGGGACTCAACCAGGCAATGTTCTTTACCCTCCTGAGGGTACAAGGGGCACATGTGAGAAACAAGATAGTGGATGTTTAAGAAACAGGGGTCTCTCGTGTGCTCCAGTCTCAACTTCTGAGTTACTAACTGCCCTCAGGGCAGGACTGGACCTTGGTGGTTCTCTGCCTCCCAAATCACAAGGAACAAAGCCTGCCTGATCGGTGGGATGAGCCTGCTGCTATAAGCTGACAAATGCTCCAGACTTCCACTGGCTCGGAAACTCATATCTGCTTTGATCACACCCTGATTAAAACCCTTCAGAGTCAAGTATAAAGTTCCTAAAGTGGTATCAAAGGCCCTCTGGTCCTTTTCTACCTCTGTGGCATCTACCGATGTTCTGTCCTCCCAGCCTCTCCAACTGCTCCTCACCACCAATTTGGCTCCGGGTTCCACTCTTCCTTGGGTCCTGTCTACACTGCCTCCCCTCCACTCACAACACACAGACAAACACATATATCACCTGGGTAGCACCTCCTTGTCCTCTACAAATCAGCATTGATATAACTGTTGTTAGGAAGCTTTCCCTGATGATCCCCCAACCCCAAAGTGTGCTAGATATTCTCCTAAGTTCTTTCTAAAACCTCCCCCATTCTCATGGAGAACTCTCATTCCAGATTCTGGCCACTCCTAATCTTCCTCCTTGGGTACAGTAGACTAGGTCTTTCTGTGTGGTCCATCATGAACTGCAGAAGAAGTGCTGGTGGATGACATTGCTTGCATAAAGAGGATGCAATGGCCTGTCCTACTGGACATGGAGCATAGCAAACCCATGTAGCAAATTTGGGACATCCCCAAATAGGGAAATAACAGATTCTGTTTGGGGGAGAAACGTGAGTGGAAATACTTGCATAAGTTACGTGGGAGGTAGAGAGGAGAGAGGAACTGATATGTGAAAGTTCTCTTCAAATACTTGATGCCTGTCATTAAAAGGCAAATAAGACCCTCTGAGAGCTGTAGGTGTGCTTTGTTGGGAGGGGCTGGTCCATGAACTCCCTGAATTTTAAGCAAACTTCATATGTGTGTACATGTTTATTCCTGGAGAGGAAGTCCACAGCTTTATTTTGTTTCTCAAGGAGTTCCCCAAAATATTAAAAACCAGCATAGGAAGGATTAAAGCCAACATATTGCTAAAACTATTGATGTCTATTAACAAGCATAACTGAAGATAGGTTACATGTGGGATCAAGTAAGAAGTGAATATGTTCAGTAGGAGGAGGGGCAAAAGAAAGGAAAGAGTGAAAAGAAAAACCCCATAATGGCTATGGCAAGAGTTTATAAAAATACTGTTGAGGTAAGGTTTCCAGATGAGGCTTTCTCATGTACATATTGCTTACAGCCTAACCACTTCTGTAGTTTGGACTTGTGGTTTCATTCAGCTGGTTTTAGAGGTGAGGTTTTCTAGCATCTGATATGTGTTTTTTTTTCTCTCGAATGTCTCCAGCTGTCCATGGTTGCTGGACGGTATTGGAGAGAAATCAGCCTCAGAAATAACCACTGGAACAGTATTCATTCAGGGTACTCTCCGTGTAATCATCCAGAACTTTCAACACTTCTTCTAGGACCCCAAGAGGCAGCCAGCGCAGGTGTGTGATAATCCAGCAGTAGGCATGAGAGGCTTTAGCTTTCCCTGGTGGGACAGAGGGAATCCGTGTAGACAGGGTGAGGATCTCACTTTCACTCTCCCAAGCTCCAAGAGCAGCCCTGCTTCCAGGAGCATGACAGAGTTGAGTATTAATTACTTGCTGAATTTCATGCCAAATAAAACCACATGTGTATTTCAGCTGTGGTTTGGAAACAATTCCACCCTGGATATGATCAGTGAAAATTGTAGGAGATTACATCACCTGGATGCTGGTTTATGCATGTTCAAATTTCATGTCGACATGGAAGAGAAGGTGCTTCTGTGTGCTTCTCCTGGATTACTTCATGGAGAGGCAGCAAGCCCGCTGAGGCAGGGTGAGCGGTGAGGCTTAACCTTGGCCTGCACACCAGGGAGGGCTGTGTCTGCCATCTTGGGTGCCTGGGGTTGACCCTGCAGGCAACCGGGATCCCATGAAAGGTTTGCTTTAAAAAATTGAGGGTCCTATGTCTATTAGCCTGGTGGTATCATAGAGTAAAGAGAATGTAAGAAGAGAAGCAAGGAGAAAAGTTAGGGATTAAGGGCCTGGGAACAAAAGACAAATGTAAGAAGTGTTTTTGAAAAATAGAACAAAAAGTGTGTATGTGAATTAGATGATTCATTGGACATTGGACAATGAGGGGAGGGGAGAATCTATCCTGTAGATAGCTGTTTCTCTTGCTGCTCTTAAGATTCTCTGTCTTTAACCTTTGACATGTTAACTATAATGTATCCTGGTGTGGGCTTCTTTTAAAAATATATATATATTTTGTTGATTTTTTACAGAGAGGAAGAGAGAGGGATAGAGAGTTAGAAACATCAATGAGAGAGAATCATCGATCAGCTGCCTCTTGCACACCCCCTACTGGGGATGTGCCCACAACCAAGGTACATGCCCTTGACTGGAATTGAACCTGGAACCTTTCAGTCTGTAGGCTGATGCTCTACCCACTGAGCCAAACCGGTTTCGGCATGGTGTGGGCTACTTTAGGTTCATCTTGTTTGGGACTCTGTACTTCCTAAACTTGTATGTCTACTTCCTTTTACAAGGCAGGGTAGTTTTCACTCACCTATTTCTTCAAATGATTTTTTGGTTTCTTACTCTGTCTCTTCTCCTTCTACTACCCTATGATGTGAATGTTGATATGTTTGATTTTTTCCCAGAGGTCACTTAAACTATCCTTATATTTTTTATTCTTTTTACTCTTCTGTTCTGATTTGGTATTTTCTGCTGCCCTGTCTTCCAAATCACATTCTGGCCATCTTTGCCATGACATTTCCTTTTGAGTACTGGAACTATATTTTCAAATATGTACATCTCTTTTTAATCTCATTTCTCCTTGAACATGACAATAGACATTGGTACTGAGGTCAGGACAAAAGCATTATTTTTTAAAAGTAAGATATTCTATTGGAATTAAGTGATTCTATTTTGGCTTATTTTTTTTTATTCTATCCATTTTAGTCTTAAGATCTTTCCCTTTAACCTTTATCAAAGACATCATTGTCAGTGATAGAAACCCAACTTAGCTGAAACAGACAAAAAAGAAAGTACTAGTAAAAGGAAGTATAACACAGAAACAAATGACCAAAGGAACCATAACGTTAAAGATTGAAACTGGTAGTTAATGTAACCAGATCTCTTTCTCTCTCCATCCCTTCCATCTTCACTTGTCCATCTGACTTCATTTTCTTTTACTTTTGACAAACACAAGCAGCTCCACACCATACACCCAAATGATTCTTACCTAATTGGAGACCTTGAGCAAAACTCTAATTGGCTGAACCTGAGACACATTCCAGATGCTCCAGGGGTCTTCAAACTTTTTAAAGTGGGGGCCAGATCACGGTCCCTCAGAGAGCTGGAGGGCCGGACTATATGAACTACTAATTCCTACTGTAACACCTCGGCTGTGCTCACTGCCCAAAAAACCTGGCGGGCCGCATGTGGCCCGCGGGCCGTAGTTTGAAGACCCCTGTCTAGACCAATCAGTATGTCCACAGAGACAGGAGTAAAGTAACGGGCAAAGCCCAGGCTCATTTACAGCACCATTCCTCCCCTCCACCACCAGTCCATCCTCACTACGAGTGGTGAAAGGCCAGGCTAATGAGAATGATTGCAAAGCAATTCCCATTCTCTACACAGAGATGATGGAAGTAAACTAGACAAGGAGGGGGGTGGGAGGGGAGCTACATTCCCTTGTCATTTGTTATCCACACACATCATACCACAGACCACACATAGGCCTCTGAGAACTAACACTGCCTTGCTTTTATTTTTATTTTTTTAAAATATATTTTATTGATTTTTTACAGAGAGGAAGGGAGAGAGATAGAGAACCAGAAACATCGATGAGAGAGAAACATCGACCAGCTGCCTCTTGCACACCCCCTACCAGGGATGTGCCTGCAACCAATGTACATGCCCTTGACGGGAATCAAACCTGGAACCTTTCAGTCCGCAGACCGACGCTCTACCGCTGAGCAAAACCGGTTTCGGAACACTGCCTTGCTTTTAATTTTTGTTTGTTTGTTTTTTAACAGTTTTTGCCTTAAAAAGAACAAACAAACAAAACAAAAAACACCCTAAAATATGCTAACCAATAACAAAGTAAAATATAGTCTGTGCTAGGATTGAGACATGAATAGAGTGCTCTAAAGGTTTAGACGTAAGAGATATCCTGTGAGGCACTGGATTACTACTCGAAGGATGTATAGAATTACATGCACAGCCATGGGGGAGAGGAGGGCAGGAGCTGGGGCAGGCGTTTGGAAGACGAAAGGTTCTGAGGAAATTCTCAGGGGAAATCTGTATTAGAAAGGGTGTCAGGATGATGTGCAGAGGGGAAGAGTTTCAGTGAGTGCTTTTGGCAACAAGGGTAGCGAGCTTTGGCCGAGGCCTGTGAAGACCAGAGCATCAGGATACATAAATTCTGGTGTGTCTGTGTGAGAAACAGTCTCATTTCCTTATCATCTCTCATTGTATATTCCTTTTCCCTCATTAAATTCCAAGCTCCTTGGATCCCTTGGGAAAGAAGCTCCTTTATAGAAAGGCAGCTTTGTGCTGATGTGTTTCTAAGTCTCCATAAATCATAGGAGGCCTTCCATAAATCACGCAGAGCTGCCTCGGTGTTGCAGCTGCACTCTGCAGATACTTCAGGGTAATGCTTCTATTTGTCCCGGGCAAAACTAGCAAGACTTTGGCAGTCTCAGGCTCACTTCTGTTTTTAGATGGCACCTTTCTCCTGTCTCAGATTCATTTGCCTAAGGCCTCCGACTGTCTTCACCCTCCCCCCACTTTCCTACCCACTGCACCTATGGAAACAGGAAAGAATCTGTTATCAGTCACCCATACTTGATGATGAATTGATTAATGGCAGCCTAACTGCAATCCCGTCATACAAGGATAGCTTGGATTTTCAACCTTTCTTTTGCATTTTACAAGACCAGTGCTCTAACCCCCTGAGCTTAGGGCCCGTTGCACTTTTGCATCTTAATCCTTTTATCTTCCAATGTGGATGGAAAGTTATTTTCTATGCAAAAAGAAAGTCCAGACTTTAACTAGTTTGCAGGGATATTTTAGAGTAGGGGTGTCGAACTCAATCAGAGAAGGGGCCAAAATCTAAAATCCAGCCTAAATCGCGGGCCGAATGGTTCACTGAACAGTCATAAACTGACAATGTCATAAACTGACAGCGGAGTGCAGTGATGACAGCGCGGTGCGGGCCACATTGCAAGGCCTGGCGGGCTGGATTTGGCCCTCGGGCCTTGTGTTTGACACATGTGTTTTAGAGGGTGGTGATAAAGGAAGATTAAAAAAAAAAAAGGAGGAGGAATAGACCAGAAATAAGAAGAGAAAAAAGGTACAAGCTACAAAGCAGATGAAAATATAGAAGAGGTAAAAGATGCATGCAAATTGGCACCAAGTTTGTCTAATACATAAGATGTTCATTAAATATTTGTTGAATAGTTCTTGTGGGATGCAGAGATGGATAGATGCCAAATTCAGAAAAATAGATTTCAAATTTTTTTTCTTTTCCAAACTAGACAGCAACTTTTTGGGAATTGGGAAATGTGACGGTTTTTTCAACCCATGACACCCTATTCAGTAAATAAGTTGAGACGTAATAAATATATGCCAATTAAGGTTATTATGTTATATATGAGGAAGTGTTTTCCGAATATGATCCAACTTTCAAGTTTGTAAATAAAATAATTTTTAAGGTCCCAAACTTTAATTTTTTTTTTTACTTCTAGACACCTGGTTCAATCAATAACTGTGCCCCTTTGGCCCACTGAACCTCATTTTTATCTTTGTTAAGCAACTAGCTAGAGAAAATCAACAAATTTGAACCTGTTCTCCATGGAACCCTAGAGGTTTTTAAAAGTGCCCCCAAAGAAAAAGAAAATGGTCGGGACAGAAAAACCTCCAGTACTACACTGCATCAACTACCACTCCCCAACCCCCACCCCAAATTGTCTGCAGCAGCTCAATGTCAAGGAAAGCAAACCTCACTTTACTTTTGTAATAGTTTAAAGTACATTTTTAAAAATATTTTTTATTGATTTCAGAGAGGAAAGGGGAGAGAGAGAGAGAGAGAGAGAGAGAGAGAGAGAGAGAGAGAGAGAGAAAGACGTCAATGATGAGAGAGAATCATTCATTGGCTGCCTCCTGCACATCCCCACTGGGAATCAAGCTCGCAACCGGGGCATGAGCTCTTGACCAGAATGGAACTAGGGACCCTTCAGTCCGCAGGCCAATGCTCTATCCCCTGAGCTAAACCAGCTAGGGCTTGAAGTACATTTTTATTTGGGGAAAAGAAAAGGTTTAAGATCACCGGTACTTAATCTCAAACTCAAAATCTCCTTAACTATTTTATGTATTATTTTTAGGATATTTCTACTAGAGTATTATGTAATTATAGTGGCTTCTCAACTTTTTATTATTAATATCTTTAAAATTAGGAATTCAAAATATAATTTCAAAATATTTGTCAGATGCTTTCACATACTAGATGTAAGACTGCAAATAGATTCAGACATAATCTTTGAATTACTCACTTTAAATTTTAAGTGATTTTCAAAATAGTTGAAAAATCCTCAAGCTATGTCAAAACATTCATTGAATGGCAGCTATTAACATTAATTTCTGAAAATGTCTCTCTTTTTCTAACCAGAAAGCTGAATCATATTTTGTGGGTTTCTGGAGGGGAAGAAGTTTCCAGTTAGTGATTTCTCTCTTTAGTTGCAATAGAAAAATATAAAATCTCATATTAATGAAGAAGAGAATATAAGTAAATTATTAATTGTGTGATAATTTGTGAATTATCTAGCTTATGAAAATATGAGAATCTAAGCAGAACATAATGTCCAACCTCTAGCTTGATGGTAACTATACTCAAAATAGTTAATATGTTTGACCTAAACTGATAACCTGTTGATAAATAAATGAGTAGGAAAGAGATGGGACAACTTACATTACAGGAATTACAAGTGATCTTAGAATTCATTGACACCTCCATGACAAGAATGAGTAATTGGAGGCCAAGCTCCAAGTAATTAATGTAGATGTGCAATCAATTATATGCGTGGTTATGTTTAATGTAGTTCATCAAATATTTCCGGCACAAAGAAAGATTGTACTTCCTGATTTCCTTGTGGTGGAATGGCATCATGTGACTAATTCTGGCCAATATCTGACATGTGAGTTAATTCTGAGATAAGCATTTAAATGCTAACGCAAGACTTCCAGGAGCTTTCTTGCCACATGGCCTGACTCTCAGCAACTGGGCCCTAATGGGATGACTATGAGGGAAGTGTAGTTATATAGCATAAATGACAAACAGATCATTGTGGGTTAGCTATTGAGATGCAAGGGTTTATCACTGCAGCAGCATCTGATAAAATATGTGAAAGATAAGTATATTTCAAGCAGGTTGTAAGTAGTCTTCCTCTCCCAAACAAACTGGAAAATTTGCATAAGCCCAGACCGTGGGTGGGGGCTTGAGAGATAATGTAGCCCACTCCTTCTGAAAAAGCATGAAACTGCATTTGTTCTTCAGATTCCCACAAGATATTTAAATATTCTCTAGGAGAATAAAATAACCTATTTTAATTGAATGCATATGCTTTTTTTCCCCCTCCCATCTTGAAGTTTTTTTTTATTACATTTGTTATATTATTTTGGAAACATGACAGAATGAGATTTTTAAAAAATTCAGTATAATATTTTTTATTTGAACAGTACTCTAAAACTTTTCCTCCAAACCTTATTTTTCCAATTCATTTTTATCCTTTACTTTACAAGAAATGCTATAAAAAAGGAAAAATATCCAGAGTATCTGAAGACACCTGTAACCAGTGTCTTCAAATATATTGATGATATATTACACACTCCTTTCTCTAGGCAATTTTGGTGGGTCTTAATATGTTTTATTTCAAGAGCTGAACGAATGGCCGATGGAAGTGGAACAAGTCCTCTTCTGAGAGTGGCAGTGGGAAGTTCTTTCCCGTGAAATGAGTCACACAATCCACATGGCTGCCCAGTCCAATGGTTCCTGTTAGCCAGAGTTCCAGAACTTATTCCCCTAACTCTTGTTTTTACAGCAATATTAATTCCATTCCTATGAACTGAGGTTTGGACAAGGTCCTTCGTGATTTTAAAAAACATATTAATAGTGATTCATGATGGGCCCCAAAATAAGAAATAAAAACACACACAAAATTTCTGCATGATTCCACTCAGATTAGATCATAAATTCATCAATGTTTTAGACTTTGTTCTTCTTTTTCATCATTGAGTCTTACCACAAAACAAACAAGTGAGATGTTTTCCTATCTATGCTCCAATTAACCAGTTAGTTAACTGTTTTATTGGTATAACAAAATATGATTTAAATAATTTATTTTGGTGATATGCTTTTTTATCATAAAATTCACTTCCCCCGCCTCCACAAATGTCAAGCACCATTTGTATTTTATAGTCTCACTCAAAAAGCAAAGTGTTTAATACTTATGGCTACTTAAGTAACTTCAGTAATTATTCAATTTACCTCTTTAAGATATAATATTTAAAATCTCAGTGCTGAAATGCAATTTTATTTTCAATTTGAGACATATTTTCCACAGTTAACTTGGAATTTTGTAAATTTACTTTCTTACAATTGAGCCTCACAAGGCGCTGGAAATGTAGGATGATGATGAAGACAGTGGCCCGATATAGTGCACTTGTATTCATTTCCTGGTAAATTGTGATCACTTGGTAAAATCAACATCTTTTCTTTGGGCAATGCTGGTAACATTCCTATATCACATGGGCTTTCACGGAAGAAACTGCTTCAAGTGGTTACTCTTGTACACTGGTAGCCAGGACAAGGAATTAGTTTAGGATACCTAAAGTCCCAGGAATCCCCAGAAAAGGTGTTATCCAACAGCCTCAAGTGGGAGAGAGCGGGCTGTCCCTTCCCTGGTTCCTGTCTTCTCCTATAAATGAGTTTAGATGAGAGACCCTGGTTGCATTTTGATAAAACCAATTTATTAAAGCAATTAAAACAAGCAAATGTATTAAAGATCCAAAGCAAGCAAATCTATTTCATGCAGCTCTGAGCACATCATTCAGCTCATTGAGGAGCAAGTTGGGTGTGGTATTAAGCATTATATACATTCCTGTTTATACATTTCAAAATTCTTCTGCTGAATATCTTAGTACAGATTAATTCTCAAGGTCCCTTTTTACTTTGGTGTGTCCTCAGAATTTATGAGACAATTTTATCTTGCCATGTCTTGAGACTGCTGGCTTCTCTGTTTGGGGTATAAAAAAATAAAATGGCCCTTTTTTCTTTTCTTCTCTAAAATGGCTGATTTTCTCGCTCTTCTCCCCTCCTTTCCTGAGTTCTTTAGTTGGAGAATCATTAACCATTTGCTTTCAAGCTTCCTTGGGAAAGATAAGGGCTTAGAGTTTACAAGCTGGCTGCAAATGGCCCACACTGGCCTTATTTTAACTTCATTGTCTCAGTTTGCCTATTCGTCTTGCCTTGGAATTTTCCTAGCGTTTCACTTACCTGTGACACGAGAACAGATGCTCTACCTGAATTCAGGTGGTTACATTGAAAACAGATGCTTTGGTGAGTTAACTGTTTGCTTACTTCTTTTTCTTAAATATGCTTTTTAAAATGCAGTTGGGGAGCTGAATAGAAAGAGTGAAAAAAGAGAACCCAACAAATGAGGAGATGACCCTCTACTGACAGGAAAACCTTTTTGGAAAAATGAGAAGACAGGAGTGACCCCAAGTGAAACAGTGGAGATTTCTTGGCATCCCTGCTTCCAGAAGGAGCCTGGACTCTGACCTGGAGCCACAAGTTACAGAGTAAAACAAGAATGAAGCTTGAGACTAAGGCCACTCATTCTCTGCAGGTGGCCCCAAGGGCAGCTCCTTTGCCAACATCAGATTGCTGAGGTCAAGGAAGAGACATGAGGACCCACCAGCTTCCAGGTTGAGTCAATGTACTGTAGCTCAACTCTTATCCACACTTTTATGTTGTGCAGTTTCAGTTGTCTGTGGTTAATGTTGGCCCAAAAATATTTAATAGAAAATTCTAGAAATAAACAATTCATAAATATTAAATTGGGTGTCATTTAGAGCAGTGTTTCCCAACCTTCTCTCATGATGAGAATCACCTGGTGGAGTTGTTAAAACACAGATTCCCTGAATCCCAACTAAGAAGTGCTAAACTAGGATTTTTGGGAACATATAGGTAAAATTGCATACCTAACTTAGTGCTCTATATATAACATCTGTGTTAGAGCACTAGTTAAGTATACAATTTTACCTATATGTTCCCAAAAATCCTAGTTTAGCACTTCTTAGTTGGGATTCAGGAATCTGTGTTTTAACAACTCCACCAGGTGATTCTCATCATGAGAGAAGGTTGGGAAACACTGATTTAGAGTACCTCCTTTTATCTCCTCACTTACTATGTATTCACATATATATCTGTGGGGCCTTGTCTAAGAATACACCAGATGTTCAAGGCCACTCTAAGCATGGGCCTAATTGGGATACTCAAGGCCAAGATACTTTTATGCAGGTGCAAGGTCACCACAAGGCTAACACCGCACAGACGCACCTTTCTGTAGCCAAATACTGATGTTATTGCTTGGCAAAAAGCCTTCTTTGTTTTGATCTTGTCTGAGCATGTATGGAAGCTGTCACTAACCAGCTTCTTTATGGCTTTTTGTGTGGAATAAAGCATGTTCCATTTGCCTGCTTGCATACCCGTGTTCTTCCAATTCCCTTCACCCAGGAGGGTTAAGTCCTTAGCTGAGAAGCTTGCATCTGACAATATCCCATGATGTATATGTAAAATATATATATGTAGCTAAACCGGTTTGGCTCAGTGGATAGAGCGGACTGAAAGGTCCCAGGTTCGATTCCGGTCAAGGGCATATACATTGGTTGCAGGCATATCCCCAGTAGGGGGTGTGCAGAAGGCAGCTGGTCGATGTTTCTCTCTCATTGACATTTTTAGCTCTCTATCCCTTCCCTTCCTCTCTGTGGAAAATCAATAAAATATATTAATATATATATGTAATGTCTAATTAAAATTTTAATATAATCTCATGTTGAGTTCCAGCCATGTAATTTAAATAGTCCATATGGAAATATTCAACTAAACAACCTGGGGAAATTCCTAAAATGAAAGCATGGAAGAGATTCAGTCTTATTCCTTGTCATCTGTTTAGTGAACTTTGCAGAACAGACTTCAAGCATCCCAGCAGAATCTGTTTTAGATGTGGTGGCCAAGATCACAGAGGGAGTGGTTTTAGGCATTAATCTAAAATACACACGTTGTTTTTCTCAGCATCAAACATGACTTTATTATTATCATCTATTATCCTCTTCCTTCCTTTGCATCCCTCAGGCATAATAGTCCTGTGCAGCTCAGTGGAAAATGTATCTGTGTGAGCCAGCACAGTGGAACCACCCCTCAGGGGATGGGGCCACTGGAAGATCAGGCCACCTCTGCCTTCTTGGAAAGGGAAGGTGCCTATGGCCAGACCCTCTGTCTTGTAGAAGAGGAGAGTGAACTGTGAAATAATGGCTTTCCTCAGGGAATGTTTTCCCCCAAGAGGGATGTTTTTCTTTCTTTAAAGTTTCTAGTCTTCCTACTTGGGTCTCATTACTGCCAAGTTGCACACAGACATGTGCTTGAATGCAGCCTTTTTGCCACATCTTGATTTCCTCTGGTTAGGGTTCCGTGCTGGGCCTGGTGGTCAGACAGTGTTGCATGTGGGAACATTGCCTAATAAATCTTAGTGATCATGAGTTCCTTATATAAATGGGGTTTCTCTTCATACTAGTACGTATATCTTTCTGCCTGGTGCAAAAGGCATTGAAGGCTGATTTTGTATGAGTGTGCAATTTTATACATTTTTAAAGAACCCAGGTCTTAATAAATCAGACCTCTGGAGTCCTTGGAGTGTTTTGTTTTGTGTGTTGTGTTTTTTTGTGTTTTTTTTTTTTTTTTTTTTTTTTAGTATTCTCTTTGGTTTTGAATTTGCTTGGTGGTGTTGGCTGCAGACTTGTAATTTCTGCTAGAGTTGAATTTTCCACACAGAGCAATTTTATAGCTCTCCAGTGTTCATGGAGACCAGAATAGGCATCTTTTGCCAATTTGACCAACTTCACTGACAGACTCAGAATCTTAAGTGTGGGCCAAATAGTGGACATAATTTATTTCTTACAAGCACTCATTAATTTGTCCAGGATCTGATGCTAGCCTCATATGAATAACTACCCAGCCTTTTTATCAGGTTGTCTTGGAATAGGCAAGACCTAGCCCACAGGGAACACAATGTTATCCCTTATTTCCCAGCATATAGTCTCAGAGTCAATAAAATATTTTGGGAGAGATGCAATGTCCACACAATCCTGAATAGCTTTTTTATTGATTATGTAGAAGTTAAAAGAATGTTTACTTTCAGAGTTGAAGCAGAATTATGACTCATCAGACCAATATATTTGTTTTATGAAGAAAAAGCTTATTCAGATACTCTGTTGCATGGGAAGGCTACATGATTCCAGAGAGGCTCCTTCATTCTCTTTTCTTTTAAAAAAATTTTTTCTATTACAGCTGACGTTCAGTATTATTCTATATTAGTTTCAGGTGTGCAATACAGTGATTAGACAATTATGTAATTTATGAAGTAATCCCCCCAGGTAATTCTAGTACCCACCTGGCACCGTACATAACTATTATGATATAACTAGAGGTTCAGTGCATGAAACTCGTGCACAGGGGAGGAGTCTCCTCAGCCCAGCTTGTACCCTCTCCAACCCGGGACCCCTTGTGGGATGTCGGACTGCCAGTTTAGGCCTGGGGGAGGGGACACCACCAGCCTGGTCGCCTCTAACTGCCCCTCCTTGTTGGCCTGGTCACCTCTTACTGCTCCCCCCTGCCAGCCTGGTCACCCCTCATGCCCCCCCCCCACCTGCCAGTTTGTTCAGTCATTTGGTCACCCTTCACTAACCCCCCTGCCAACCTGGTCACCCCACACAACCTGCTGTTCAGTTGTTTGGTCATCCTCATTAAACCCCCTGCCAGCCTGGTCATAGGCAGCCATCTTGTGAGGGTGTGATGGTTAATTTGCATATTACCTCTTTATTATATAGGATTGACTATATTCCTTATGTTGTACTTACATCCCCATGACAACTTTGTAACTGCCAATTTTTACTTCTTAATTATTCACCTTTTTTTTTTTTTTTTACCAGTTCCCTATTCCTCCACCCCAATTTGGCAACCATCAGCCTCCTTTCTGTTCCTATGAGTCTGTTTCAATTTTGTTTGCTTGTTTATTTTGTTTATTATATCCCACACATAAGTGAAATCATGTGGTATTTATTTTCCTCTGCCTGACTTATTTCATTTGGCATAATACCCTCTAAGTCCACCCATGTTATTGCAAATGGTAAGAATTCATTCTTTTTATGGCTGAGTAATATTCCATTGTGTATATATACGACTACTTCTTTATCCAATCATTGGTGGGCACTCAGGATGTTTCTGTACCTTGGCTATCCTATATAATAAGAGCCTGATATGTTAAGTGTCCAGTTGTCTGGTTGGCCTTTCAACCAATCAAAGCGTAATATACGCTAAGCTGCTCAACTGCTCACTGTGATGTATACTGACCACCAGGGAGCAGATGCTCTGACTGGTAGGTTAGCTTGATGCTGGGATCTGACCTATTGAAACCGAGTGAGATGGGCCAGACCTGCCCAGGAGCCCTCCCATTGTCCCTCCCTGACTAGCCAAGCGCCCGCATCCCTCCCTGGCCCCAATCGTGCATGGGTGGAGTCTCTCAGCCTGGCCTGTGCCCTCTTTCAATCTGGGACCTCTCATGGGATGTCGGAGAGCTGGTTTTGGCCCAATCTCACAGGCCAGGCCAACGGACCTGGTGCATGAATTTCTGCACTGGGCCCCTCTAGTTGTAAATAATGCTTCAATAAACATAAAAGTATATACACTGCTGAAACTGGTTTGGCTCAGTGGATAGAGTGTCGGCCTGTGGACTGAAGGGTCCCAGGTTCGATTCCGGTCAAGGGCATGAACGTTGGTTGTGGGCACATCCTGGTGGGAGGTGTGCAGAAGGCAGCTGATTGATGACCCTCTCTCATCGATGTTTCTAACTCTCTATCCCTCTCCCTTTCTCTCTGTAAAAGATCAATAAAAATATTAAAAAAAAAAAAAAAAAAAAAAAGCCTCTCCTCTTAAAAAAAAAAAAGAAAAAGTATATAAACTGAGTGGCTAGATTATTATGATCTCTGAGTGCATAATAATCTAGCCACTTAGGATATATATTCGAGGCCCAGTGCATGAATTCATGCATGGGTGTTGTCCAGCCAGCCTGGCCAGGGGGAGGGGACATGGGCAGTTGGCTGGCCTGCCTGCTGGTTGAACTCTTGGTAGAGGGGACAATTTGCATATTAGCCTTTTATTATATAGGATACACACTGAGTGGCCAGATTATTATGCGTTCAGAGATCAAATAATCTGGCCACTCGATTATGTCTCTTCAAATTGATGTTTTGGTAATACCTCTGTTCATGAGAGATATGAACTTTATAACTTTATTATAATAAAGCCTATAACTTTATTATTTTTTGTAATGTCTCTATCTTGTTTTAGAATCAGGATAATGCTAGCTTTATAAAATGATCTTGAGAGATTTCTCTCCTCCTGAATTTTTTAAAATAGTTTGAGTAAGTACTGCAGAGACGCAATTTCGGGCAAATGTGTGGGTGGCAATGCAAGTGATTATATGAATTAAGAATATCCAAAATTAATGACATTAAATCACTGAGCAAGAAAGTCACTTCCTTATCAATGTTCTTTGACTGAGGCTGTCTCCGTCTGTTGCTGAGTGATTAACTCCAATACTCTTTAATACCAACTACTACCTTTCCATTTTAATAAAGGAAACAGAGATCTCCGGCTAATTGCTTTCATAAGTCAGAGTATCTAGTGATAATTTTGAACATGATTTCTTTTGTGTGTCTTATTTATTTTCATGGTTTTCTCCTATTTATACTAGTTTCCTACTTGTTGTAAAAGTGTAAAATTCCCTTTAAAATGAATTTACTTATGTTTTAAAGTGACACTTTTTACCTATCCTATTGGTATAAACTCAGAAATCTAACAGTACCAAGTACTGAAGTGGGTGTGGATTCATAAGATACGTGTATAAGATTGATGACAGAATAAATTGTTATGACTCCTTTGGAAAACAGTTTGGCACTATTTCCTTTAGTTGAACATTTGCCTGCCCTAATGAACCACCATTCCACCCATATGTCCATATCGAAAATGCATTTTTTTTTTTTAATTTTAACAGCAAAAGATGTGCATAGCAACCCTCTCAACAAAGGCAAAGTCATGCAAAACTTAAATGGGGACTCGGGGTGGGTTCTCTGAGAGTTAAATCGTTCTCTACAGGAGACTGAACAAGACAGAAGCTTTGGAGTCTAAAATAAGCCTGTGCTGAGAGGGAGCCCAAGCTGGGGCGGGGGGGGGGGGGGATAAAAAAGCAGTTAAAAGATGAAATAGTTTCAAGACTGTTTATTTGTAGTAGACGTCCCATTTGGAAAGGAGAGCCAGTATAGGTCTTCAAGCTGTTGAATAACAAAACAACAATAACAAAAACAGCGCCTTGGAGAAGATTAAATGAGGCAGGTGCTAGGTGTTGTATGGGGCTGACTTGGAAAATGTGAAGCCAGCTCAGGAATTAGGGTTGTAGTTTGGGCCCTGAGGCCTGAGCATTGCCTCACAGGTGAGAACCTATCTCTTCGTGACCCCTTCCTTCTGAGTGAATGCCCTGTCTCTGTATGGGGCTCTGTGCTGCTGTGTTCAATTTCAGCTGGTTTTATTCCCCAATGAAATCACTGTTTTTAGTTGTCTAGGGAAGTAATTATTGTTTAAAACCAACCCTTTCAACAGGCACTGGTCCAGAAACTAAAGACTACACAGGATGTGGTAGGAATCAAAAAGAAACCAATATTAGGGGGTTACTTTCAAAATTCCACTTTTTTCCCACTTGGAACA
Source organism: Pipistrellus hanaki (assembly GCF_964339955.1). NCBI lineage: Eukaryota > Metazoa > Chordata > Mammalia > Chiroptera > Vespertilionidae > Pipistrellus > Pipistrellus hanaki. Next base: position 12,020,388 of record NC_140512.1, on the reverse strand, counting down.
TACTTAAGCAACATGCGTTTTGAGATTTCTGACTGAAATATTCCAAGGATGTCACACAATTCCTCTTGAAATGTCACTAAGATAACAACTTCAGGCATTCCTTAAGATTCTGTAACTAGGGAATCCCTGAAAAATACAGTATATCCTTTCCAGTGTCCAAAACTCGGAGCCCCCGCTGGCTTACATCTTCTGGAAGTCCTGGTGTGCATTTATTACCACACCCTTAACATTCCCCTCTTTTAGATCATAACCAAACTGCAAAACAAATCCTTCTGGCAGATGGAAGGAGACAAATAAGCCAAAGCGGCTATGAGCTGGCCGGCTGGAAGGCTGATATGTATCCATGAAAGCTCAACAGGACATGCACTTCCCAGTGAAGACAGGAGAGGGAGAAATGGATGGTTATAGCGAGAGAAAGCTGAGCCTAATGCTAGTAAAAATTTTGGTCAGTTCCTGAGTTATTGTGCTAGTACAGTGTGATGAAAGAAAGAAAGAAAAAGAAGGAAGGAAGGAAGGAAGGAAGGAAGGAAGGAAGGAAGGAAGGAAGGAAGGAAGGAAGGAAGAAAGAAAGAAAGAAAGAAAGAAAGAAAGAAAGAAAGAAAGAAAGAAAGAAAGAAAGAAAGAAAGAAAGAAAGAAAGAAAGAAAGAGGGAAAGAGGCAGGGAGAGAGGGAGGGAGGGAGGGAGGGAGGGGAGAGGGGAGAGGAGGGGTGGGGAGCGGAGGGGAAGGGAGGGAGGGAGGGAGGAAGGAAGGAAGGAAGGAAGGAAGGAAGGAAGGAAGGAAGGAAGGAAGGAAGGAAGAGAAATGGTTAAGTGTTATCAAGGGTTGAACTTTCATGCAAAAAACTCACCATTCCAGGTTCTCTATGCTACTGAGGCAGCTACTGGCTAAGTTCAGTAGCTGACCTCATCATCTTAAGCTAGAGGATCTGGGAGATGGTTTTCCAGAAGTAACTAAGGATGGAAAAGAAGAAAAAGAACCATATCAATTTCCCTCTGACAAAAATATTTATTCTACATTAAATTTTAAAAACTATGTTTTAATTTTATTATTGACATTGTTACAGATGTACCCCTCCCCCCTCTTTAAAATCACAATGAGATATCACCTCACACCTGCCAGAATAGCTACCATCAACAAATCAAAAAACAGCAAGTGTGTGGAGGATGTGGAGAAAAGGGAATCCTAGTGCACTGCTGGTGGGAATGCAGACTAGTGCAGCCACTGTGGAAAACACTAGGGAGTTTCCTCACAAATTTTAAAACTGGCTCCAGCAGGTTTGGCTCAGTGGCTAGAGCATCGGCCTGCGGACTGAAAAGTCCCAGGTTTGATTCTGGTCCAGGGCACATGTCTGGGTTGTGGAGCGTGCCAGGAGGCAGCCGATCAATGATTCCCTCTCATCATTGACGTTTCTCTCTCTCCTTCTCTCTCTTCCTCTCTGAAATCAATAAAAATACATTTAAAAACATTTTTTTTATAATGGAACTGCCATTTGACCCAATGATTCTACTTCTGGGAATATTGGCCTTATCGGCCTTATCTTTAATGCCTACTTTTTCTGCTTGGATCCCGGTCTCAAGACTTCAAATGATTACATTATACGGTCAACCTGTCCTCTGATGGACTTTGAGTGAGTAACTTGTCTTGGTCTTCCGGGTTCCCTCATAGACACAGGGCCTTGTCCCTGAACTCCAGCAGTGGCTGACGCAGGTAACCCATGGAAGTCCTTCCCGGGTGATGTCTGCTTCCTAATTGAGGAGAAGATTCCACTATTTCTTTTCCTCGCACTATGTGAGCGTGTTACAATCTTGACCTCAAATTTACCATCTGCCATTCCTGAAACTTTGCCTGAGACAGATGTGTGTTTGGACGCTATTCCTGACTCAGGGCCCTGTACCTAGGGTCAGACTCCCCAGGCACATGGTTTCTACACCCTTATTCAATTGAAAGGTCAGAAGTTTAGCAGGCTCCTGGCTGCCTGTACTTTCCTGCCTAACCCATGCCATCTCACTGGATTTGTAAGGTCTAATGTCTGAGTGATAGATGTCACAGAACCAGAAGCACTAGTTCTGCAACTATATATCTTGAGTAAGCCGGTGTCTTCGGAGAATACCTTGTTTTATGCTTTATTATGTATCATACATAGCAAATCGCATGGCACCTAGGACGTGATTCGCAAACATTTATTGAAGGAAAGAGAGATGGGGAGGAGAAAGGGAGAAAATGTCATGCTCCCTTTTTACTTGGAGCAAATGAGTGATTATATGCAAAGTATTTTCAGTTTTTTGAAAATTCACTGCTTACATCTCAAGATACTTTATTGTTACCATCAATAGAATAATCAGCTGTGTCCATGGAACTCTAATGCATGTTTGTGATGTCATGCTTCTCCTCTAGACTAGTGGGTTTTACCTATTAAGAGATTTATAAACTTAAAAGAAAAAAGAAAATTCAACAAATCCAATAAGAAGGCAGCTCAGCACAGATGGGAAAATAATCACTTGGGAGTGAAAAGAGACAGGTGTTTCTGTGACACGCTAACCCACTGAGGTCACGGGAGAAATGCGCCGGGCTAGCGCAGGAAGAATTCCAAAAGCCATCTTGCTTGTTAATCATCCCAGCAGCCCTGGGGTGAGAAATAAAAGTGCGTTTCCTTTACACAGAGGCTGGGGGTGGGGTGGGGACGATCCGTGGTCTGGGGTCTCCCTGCAGCCATAGGATTGGCTTCTAGGGCTTTCTTGGGGGAAGGGGAGAGGGGAGAGAATGGCAAGGCTTTCCCTTGGCCTGACCCTCAGGAGCCTTCAGTCATTTCTCTACATGCCAGAAAGGAGTTGGGGGCATCCAAAGAGAACTGAGCTAGTAAGAGGGTATTTGTTCCACATAGGTTTCTGAGTTTTGTGGTTCTTCTTTTGTCAAATTATGTTGATATTTCCTTAAATGGCTAATTTTCCCCCTCTGTCTTTTCAAGTGAATAATTTTTTTACATTCTCAGAACAAATTGAGTTTCCTTTTACCATTTTTTTCTGCCCTAATTTAACCTGGAGATGCAAGGTTGGCACAATATTCACAAATTAATGATTGTGATATGAGACAAAAAATCACAAGGATCATATAAATAGATGCAGAAACGAATTTGATAAAAAAAAAAAAAAAAAAAAAAAACAGCATTCATTTGTCACAAAAACTCAGCAAACAGGGACTAGAGGAATTATACTTCAACATAATAAAGACCATATATGACAAACTTTCAGCCAACATCATACTCAATGGGCAAAAATTAAAAGCATTTCCCTACGATCAGGAATCAGACACAGATGTCCACTTTCACTACTCTTACTCAACACAGTACTGGAAGTCCTAGCCTCAGTGATGAAACAAGAAAATATTAAAGGCATTCAGATTAGAATGGAGGAATTAAAAATGTCATTATTCGCAGATGACATAATATTGTACATAGAAAACTCTAAAGACTCCACACACACACACACACACACACACACACACACACAAAAAGAGTAGTTCTAATAAATGAATTCTCCAAAGTAGCAGGATACAAATATTTATGTGAAAACATCTCATTGTTAAAAAGGCAAGCAGAATATAAAGGTAGTGGATCAACCTCCTATGAAGCTAGTATGAAGGTAATGGAAACACACACAAACATGTAAAATAAGACATTAAAAACATGAAATGAGAGGGCGAAGTAAAAATATAGAACTGAAGCAAAAGGCAGAAAAGGCTGGTTGTAAATCAAGGCTGGCCAAGATGATTGTGGTTCCTCCTCCTGTTGGCTGGAGACAAACCAAATATGTCACTTAGAAGAGACTGGCTCAGAGTCCTCGCCAGCTGCTTCGTGGGGTGTTCTCTCACTGCTTTTCTTACTCCCTCAGAGCAGACACCGATGCTCACACAAATCCCAAAGCTATCGTGAATGTTGGTTTTACTGGCAGTTTGCATTGGATTATGTCGAATAGAGGAGTCAATGTTAAGGCCAAACTGAAAGGGTGTTCTAGTATTGCTTAGAAGCTTTTAAGGACATTTCTCCTGGAAAAGAAACAATTTAGGAGAAATAACATAGCGTTTACACATATCTTAAGGACCACCAGAAGGAGGTGGGATTAGGCTTATTTAGTGTAGCTAATTGTTGTTAGTGAAGCGGCATTATTATTCGTGTGGTTCCAGCATGCAGAATTTTGTTAGGCTTGATTTACAACCATCTGTTTTGTCCTCTTAGTGAAAATAGTGGCCAGATCATAATAATATGCCAAGGTAAGGAGTCACTTTGTCAAGATGATCCCTTTTGCCCTTTCATATGTTTATTTTGCCATTTGTAAAAATAATACTTTTTTTAAATAATTTAATCATTGTAATCATTAACTAGAAACTTAGTTTTTCTCTTTATTCATAATTTTAAAGCTCACTGCAATATTAATTATTATTTGTGCTCAGATTTAACAGAATTTGCCACAAAAATATGACTCACAATTCTAAAGGAAAATGAGTAATACTTGAGAAATTCCATGTTAATACAGTTTAAGAACTCTTGTGTTCAAGTATATAAAGGACACATGCCCACAAATCTCCCCACCTTTATATTCACATTTTGAGACTTATTTTCTTTGATTTGCCATATCAGAATCTCTCTTTCTGGATTAATTCATACATGGAAACAATCAATAGTTTCTACTTTTTTTTTCAATAACTATTGAAATGTTTTCTGATTAAATATTAAGTTTGAGAGGGATTCATACTGTGCAGAAAAAAATGTGATGAGTTGTGAATCCACCTTTCTTAGATACATTCTTAATTTAAACTGCCAGGTGCCAATGACCAAGAGATGAGAAACCCAACAATGATGCCCAGATGGTCACGCCACTATGAGCTCTTTGTTTCTCCTGGGGTTGGGTTTGAAAAATGGGTAGACTTTTAGCTGGTTGAAAATGTTTGCACACCATAGAAGAGAGAGAATTTCAAAAGCTTCCTATCCTTCTTCTTGTTTGTGGACCTCTGCTAAAGTTCAGGCATACATATTCTAGTTACTTCTAGGAAAGCCACCTTCCCTGCAACAGAGGAACAAATCCACCCAACATTTAGAGCAGCAGATGGCTTTCAGGAAAAATACCAATCATCTACCTGCTGTTGCTGGGGGCTAATTCCAGCAGGTCATAAATGCGAGAAGTTCATCAAAAGGCTGGTGAACCTTGAGGCTTCAGTGGGGTGAACCATATTGCCTGCTACTGGAATAGCCCTGTGGTTGGAAAACTTGTGAACCACATGAGACTCTTTGGCCCCTTGAGTGTGGCTCTTCCACAAAATACCATGGCCTGGGTGAGTCTATTTTAAATAAGTGGAGTTAGAAGAAGTTTAAGTTTAAAAAATTTGGCTCTCAAAAGAAATTTCCATCATTGTACTATTGATATTTGGCTCTGTTGACTAATGAGTTTGCTGACCACTGGGATAGCCGAAAGCATTTCCCCAAACCTGAAGATACATATGATTGCCTGCTGCCAGAATTATCCCCCAACCTGATAATTCTACTGTTTACCAAAACCTTACCTTTGATATGTATATCTTCTTTGCTATAGGGCAAAATGTGGGAATAAAAAGCCCTGGGTGCAGAGATTCAGAGAACTTGGCTACTGAAGCTAGGTCTCCTCTGGCTCCCCAAAATGCCTTCCAAATTTATATTTCATGTCTAGTCTCTTTATTAATTTACTCACAGCCCTTCTCCTGATTCCTGAGCCCTTCTAGATGCTGTAGCAAGGAAATGACATAACGTTGGACATATTTGAAGATGACTCAGGATGCTGACTTCCTTGTGGTTGTCAGCATGCAGCTTTCTCAGGCCCCTCTGATTGCTGGGTAGACAGAGCAGCAGGCAATAGAGTTTTGCTGTCTGTTCCTTGGGGGACAGCAGGGATCTGACTCTAACCCAACACTTGAGTGCTTCTGGGCAAGGATCTGGCCTCACTTTCTTGGTAGCCACAAAGTTTAATCCACCTTCTCCCTGTAACAGGAACTTGTGAATGTTTGTTGAAATAAATTTAAATTCAAGGTAATAGATGAAGATGGTAATTGTCTTTCAGGACCTCAGGACCTAGTAGGTGGGTTTATGTAGTACTAGTCCATTTTTAGAGTATTGCTGGAAAAGTCTAACTAATGATAGACTTCCTACATGAAGTTGTTTTGCCTAGATTCATGGAATCTCAGATTTAAAAAAGCTCTTAAACATTGCCTAGTCATACAGATTCTCTGAATGCAGTTCTGGATGTTATTTTCCGGGCAGTATGGTTCTTAACTCTTCTAAAACACACGCGTTCCATCTCTATCTCACAAGGAGAGATCCACTTTTGTCAAATAAGATTATACTCAAATGTCCAAGTCAGTTCTGGTTCATGAATGAGAATACTTCTCTTTACTAATAAGTAAAAAAGGAAAAAAAACATAGGGGGGTAATAAAACTGTTAAAGTATCATATGGTAGGTAACCTTTAGTTACATTATTTTTAAAAGTAGAAGATACTTGAATTAACTCTTTTTAAATTAAATTATTCAAGGGATGCTAAATACGTGTGTTAAATTTTGTGTACATACACATATAATTCTAAGTCAATAAGCAACCGTATTGACTATGTGCCATGTTTCCTTATGCTCTAGAGAAAAACTACTAGGGACATCTAGGGAGGGGGCATGCTCATGAATATGTAGTGGTAAAGCCAGTTAAAGAAGAAAGATACATAAAGAGAGAATGACCAAAAAAAATATATCAGGTAAGAAAGAATAAAGAGGGGAAATGAAAAACAAAGACAAAAAGAGGAAGCAGAGGTTCAGAGAAGAGACAAAGAAGCTGTTGGTATTGGGTCGGCAGCTAAGTAATTGCGGATTTTTTAAAGAAAATCAAAGACAATTTTTTCATGGAACTAAATAACTTTATTCTTTAATGTATTGCCCATTTTGATCAATGACCTTTTGCCATCTTTCAGGCAGCATCATAATCCCACGTTCAAAAAACTTCTGTTTTTTATTAGCAAAAAACTGAATCAGGTACGATTTGACATCATCATCATTATTGAAATTTTTACCATTCAAGGAGTTTTGTAAAGATCGAAACAAAAAGTAATCAGATGGTGCAAGGTCAGGACTATATGGTGGATGTGGCAAAACATCCCAACCAAGCTCCATTAATTTTTGCCGAGTGACCAAATATGTGTGTGGCCTTGCATTGTCATGATGGAATACAACACCTTTTCGATTTGTCAATTCGGGCCGCTTTTCTTCAACTGCATTGTTTAATTTCGTTAGTTGTTCAATGTAGACATCAGAATTGATCGTTCGGTTGGGTGGTAAGAGTTCAAAGTAGACAATTCCTTTGTAATCCCACCAAACTGATAACAAAACCTTCTTTTGATGAATATCAGCTTTTGATGTTGTTTGAGTTGGTTCACCTGGCCTGCTCCACGATCTTTTCCGCTTGATATTGTTGTAAACAACCCATTTTTCATCGCCAGTTATCAGTCGTTTTAAAAATGAATCATTTTCATTATGTTTCTTTAGCAAATCGCAGCTGCTAATGCGTTGCGTTAACTGTGATTCTTTCAGTTCGTGAGGAACCCATGTATCGAGTTTTTGAACATAGCCAAGTTGTTTTAAGTGATTTTCAATGCATGTATGTGATACATGAAGCTTCTCTGCAATCTCACGTGTTGTACTGTGACAGTCCGAATTGATTATTGCTTTGATTAGGGCGTCATCAACTTCAACTGGACGACCAGAGCGTCTTTCATCTTTGAGTGAAAAATCACCAGAACGAAATTTGGCAAACCAATTTTGACACTGCCGTTCTTTTAAGGCTTCGTCACCATAAACAGCACATAACTTTTTATGAGCTTGTGATGCGTTTTTCCCTTGCGGAAATAAAAAAGCAAAATATGACGAAAATGTTCCTTTTGATTTTCCATTTTTCAACGAACGCCAAACAAAAACTACAAAACTGATCAAAAAACTTTTTTTACTGATTAACAGCTGAATAGCCAACTATCAAATACAAAATGTGTTTTACATTTGTACTACGTCTGCAAACCTAAAAATTCAACTGAAGCCATATATGTGTGAAACCCGCAATTACTTAGTTGCCGACCCAATAGAAGTAGAAAGAAAAAACTCAGGAAGAACAGGAGCAAATGGAGATGAGGGGCAAAGTAGGAAGAAATGACAAGAGGAAAGCTTAATTTCTTTTAACTCAAAGTCAAATTTTCTTTTAACTCTGGCCACTGTTGCTCAGTTGGTTGGGCATTGTCTAATGCACCAAACAGCTGCTGGTTTAATTCCTAGTCACAAGGAGTCAAACATGACTGGGTTATGAGCTCAGTCCTCAGAAGGAGGTATGCAGCTGATCGATTTTCTGCTCTCATGTTGATGTTTCTCTCTCTCTCTCTCTCTCTCTCTATCTATCTATCTATCTATCTTTCTCTCTCTCTCTTTCTATAAAAACAAAATATTTTTTAAACAAATAAAATATTTTTATAGAATAACTATATATATAGTACACATGTAAATATACATTTATAATACATATTATATATAATATACATTATGTACTTCAAACACCTGTGTACACAGTACCCAGCTAGAAAAATAAAAATAAAAATATTGAAAATTTTTTGAAACTACCTGTATTCCTCTCTGTCTCTAAGTTCATTCTGCTTCACACTCACAGAGGAGAGCATTATCTGTGTCTTGATGTTCCACATATGCCTATATATTATTCCAAATGTTGTTTTATGTTTGTGCATTTATGAAAAATATTATGTAGAATTCCATGAAAATTTTCTTTTAACTCAAAGTTAATTTCTGTTTGTTACTCATCAGTCTGCAGGATAATAATCTCTTCTACTAAAATAGCTGGGAATTGTGGAAATATAGTGATTTAATTTGGAGGCAATGAAACAAAGCACACACACAAACACACACACACAAACACACATGTTTTCTACCAGCAACAATTCAAAATACCATGACAGCAGGAATTACACTTCTTTCTTGGGCTTCATTATATTTCCTGTGCCTAGTGCAATTGCCTGGCATGTAATTGGTCCTCAATGAATATCTCTCAGATGAACAGATGTGGTTTGCCAATGCTGCTGTTCCCCTCTGATGGTGTAGTTTGAGTGCTGAAATCAGTCCTTAATTTCAACATGTTAATAGCAGGATCATTTTCAGTTGAGGAAATCTGTAATGCATTTTGTGGATGTAACCAGACAAACAAGGCAACTATTAGAATTCTCTAAACTCTTGTAAATATACTCAGGCAAGGCTTTAACCCATTACCCTGGAGTTGAAGAAAAAAGAAGAAACTATTGGGCAAGAGGTTAAATTATTATTTAAATGATTCTATTTCCTTGAAATACAAGGTCAATTAAATTATTCCTACTCATAAAGAAGTCTAGATCAAAACGCATGAATTAAACCCCATTTTCACAGTTCTTTCCCTCCAGACCCCATTCAGAAGCTCAGAGACATCAATGACTGATGATGTTTTTATGACAAGCTCTAATCTTGGCATAATGAGGCCCCTCCATTTGAAGGCCCTTTCATTTGCCATATAACAGCTCTGTTGTCAGCAGCATTCAATGACATCACAGTCATAAAACTCAGCCACAGTGAAAAGACTGTTTTGGTGTGGAAGTGGAAATTCTGCTGCAGCCAGCACCGTGTCATCCTGTGTCCTTTGTTCGAGACCAGTGCTCATACTGGGCTGGCTGTACCCAGTATGGGCTCTGCCTAATGTGCAGGCTGCTCACTTTTCATTGCTGCTTCCAGCTAAGAAACATGATTTCGCTCTGACATTTTGTTTCTAGCATTTTCTTGTACTCTGGCTGTTAGGATCAGTAACTCAATTGGCCACCTCCATGAGGTTCTTAGACGATTGTCTTAGGAAAGCGAACATGAAATTTCACCATCAGAAACGTGTCTCCATTTATGGAAGGCATTTCTAGCTTCATTAGCCTCTTCCTACAATCTGAATACTCTTTTACTGGTAGCTGACTGTATCCCCACACCACAGGACCCTGGGCGAGTTTACTGGGTTATCTGAGCACAGAGCTTCATCCTTCAAGGCTAGGGGTTGGGGGGGGGGGGGTGGTGGAGGAGCCTCAGCAGGAGCAGCAAAGGATGGGTATGCACAAACTGAGCTAGCCACCCTCTGCCCTGGACCAAGAAAGAAAAACTGTTCATGCACCCTCCATTTGTCTCAAATGTTATTAAAAATCATGAAGAGTAGAATTAAGCCTTGACTGGTTTGGCTCAGTGGATAGAGCATTGGCCTGCGGACCGAAGGGTCCCAGGTTCGATTCTGATCAAGCGCATGTACCTTGGTTGTGGGTATATCCCCAGTAAGGAAGTGTGGAGGAGGCAGCTGATCGATGTTTCTCTCTCATCAATGTTTTTAATTCTCTATCCCTCTTCATTCCTCTCTGTAAAAATCAATAAAATATATATATTTTTAAAAGAGTAGAATTAAATGTAACATAACTGAGCCATTGTAGAGATATAATATTGGAATAAGCATCTGCAGAGAAAAAAAACACACAATCTTAAGCACATTGCTCTGATGAAGAACCAAGGATCCCAGTTAACCTGCTCTCTGCATCAGACTGGCTGTGATTTCAGAAGCTGTGGGTTCTCTGGAGACTTCATCTTGGCCAGCGCTGGTCCCTGGGCTTAAAAATGAGGCAATGTCTCCCTCCCTTGATGTTATTTTTCAGTGCCTCCTCTTCCCCTTTTCCCTCACTGAGATCAGGTTTGAAGATGCCCAGCTGCATTGGGAATGGCCATGAGGGCTGTTCTCTAATTTGCTCCTCTCTTATGAAGCAAGAAGCTTCTTAGCACATATCATCAGAGCTCATCACTCAGCACTAAAATTATTGTGTTAAACATGTGTTCTCTATGATTAATCCTTTGCTCATGAGCAAAGAGAGTCAACAGTTCAATACCACACCACAGAGACTTTTGTTTCTTAAGGAAAGTTATCTAACTCATTTATCTTTACCAGCAAGGGGGAGAATTAATCATCTGATTTGGGCAAGTTCAAGGACCTATCATTGAGCTGTGGTTTTTAGCAGTGGAGCTAATGGGCAGTTTGTGTAGCTGAGCATCAACCTATGAACCAGGAGGTCAGTTAGGTACTCAGGTTGCGGGCTCCATCCCCAGTGTGGGGTGTGCAGAAGGCAGCCAATCAATGATTCTCTCTCATCATGGATGTTTCGAGCTCTCTCTCTCTCTCTCCCTTCCTCTCTGAAATCAATAATATATATATTTAAAAAAAAAAAAAAAGCAAAAGGCTTTACTGCCATTTTTCTGAAAGGCTGCCCCTGCTTCACCCAAAACAGGCTTAGGACCAGAGGCACAAGCGGGCTCCACCCGAAGGCCACGTCAGGTTTCCACTTGGGGATACCTCATCTCAAATATGACAGGGATAGAAAGGAAGCATTCACAGACTTGACCCTCACAGGATTGGTCTGTTTATTGCACCTCAGGCCAGTGAGTAAACATAATTAGGAGATGGTATAACAGGCAATATTCCATCAGAGAAACAGGAACCCCATCAGCAAGGACATCGTATAATTTGTCAGTTCAATCTAGACCCTCCATCTGGAACACTTTGAGAACAAAAAGAAACATTATTAATAATTACATGAGGACAAAAGTTGTGCATGGGGCCATCCCAGGTAAATCAGGTGTCTGAGCGCCCCTAACAAGAAATTTCAAGCAGGGAGATCTTTCATACAGGGAACCAAGGCTGCACTTCAACCAGAGAAGCTGGAGGAGCAAAAGTCAGGGACAGGGCTGCTGCGACTGGCCCAGAAGCTGTAGCAAATCAGTCATTGTTGGGCGACAGACCATCAGTGGTCTCAGCTGCCAAAGTGGGTGGTTTTTGCAATCTTGCCCCTGCTCTGCAACTACCTGCGACTGCTCGTGCTCCAGAAGGAGGACTTCTCACTTGCCTTCCATATATTATGCGAGAGCCAGTAGCTGGCAGACTACACCAGACCTTGAAAAAGAAAAAGAAAAAAAAAACAAAACTGTGGGAGAGCCTGGCATGGGTGTCAGGCCAACATCAAATGAGTCAGCATTGATGCATAAATGCTAAATTGCTAAATAGATTTACATAAACAAGGGCAAAGCAGTCCATCTGGAAGGGCAGAGGAGGACACAGGAGGAGAGAGAACTTGGAGCTATTGCAGGCTAGCCTTGTGGTTCTGAGGAAGGAAAAATAAACGGGAAGAGGGAGAAGAGAGATTAGTGCAGCTGACCCACTATAAAGCACTTGAGAGAGATAGAGGTGTGAAGAATTTTGGGACCCTGTGGGTGTGATGAAGTAATTTGATACTTTGTTGTGTCTTCTAGAAGTTTTAGCAAAGGCTTACCTTATTTTTCAAGGGTATTTGCATCTGTGTTTTTGTTTGTTTGTTTGTTTTTGTTTGTTTGTTTTTTAATGAGATGCAATGCTCACATCTTTTCCCGGTTCACATTGTTTAAAGGAAACGACATATGGTTTATGTACTATAGTTTGGGGGCCATATTCCCCGCTAAGGAACCAAGTGTCTCCTTGTCCCACTCTCTAGTCCTTTTCCTGCATGTGTATTTTTCTCTCAGGAACAGAGGGATAGGCATCTTTTGTATGGGGCACAATTGGAGTAATACTGGTATACATGCGTGTGCCAAGAATGACCTTGAATTCTTCCAAGACTATTACTCCAGTTGGGAAGAAGACCCCACAGGGAATCGAGAAAACATTTTGATAAACAAATGAAAAGCTAGAGTTTAGAAAGTTCCAGGAGAGAAAAGGATAGTGATATTTATAACTAATTAATAATTAAATAATGTGTTTAATGTTTGTAAGGCTGTAATCTTGGTGAGCAATGACCGGCATATCTTTTCTTCACTTTTGTGTTCCTGTTGCTGAGCATGTTGAGACCGTCATAACATGTGTTTTTATAGTTATTTGTTAAACACGGTGGTTGATAAATGTGAACTTCCTAATAGTGGATAATCAACAGGTGAGTATCAGAGCAGTGAGAGGCGCACACCAATATTTGGCACTATTGGTAATGCTCTGTTGCTTAAGTTTGGTTGCTTATTCGATTAACTAAATTGTTAAACAATTAAAACCTTGTTACAATCAAGAAAGTTTTCAAACTCCTTACCACAACCTGCAGAGATTTATCTTGGTCTTTTTTTTTTTTTTTTTTTAACCTCCATGGTTTCCTTTGCTGCCATTTAACATTTATTTATCATTTTCCAAACACATTGGTCTTATTTTATTTCCTCAATGCTCCAAAAATTCCCCACTTTAGTGCTTTCTCTGATATTCCTTCTGCCCAGAAACCTTAGCGATAAAGATTGAAGATGTGTCCTTGGCAAGTATAAAAAGGCCCCTCAAAATAAGGTCAAACTCAGATAGTGAAGACACTGCCTCTCAGTGCTTAGCCATCGTGCTCCATTCAGTTTAACGAGCTTGAGAGCCATGAGTCATGGGTGTTTGGACAAGTGCAAATTGGAGCCAAGTAGCAGGGGGAGTCTCATGTCATGTTTCCTAGGAGATTCCTGCAAGACTGAGAATTGCAGGGTTTCATACCAAACAGCAATCCTAATAGACCGAGTCCATTACTTTGTCCCTTTGGATAATTGTTTGCTGCTTTTGCTAAAAAGCTCAGGATGCAAGCTGTGCTCCAAAGTCCTGGGGATTGCCAACCTCCTGCCAATGAGCTGTGCTGCACAAAAGCCTTGGCCGTGGCTGGGGCCGGGACCTTTCTGAAGAAGCATTACAGTAATTGGGGTGGAAAAGTTAAAAATTAAAAAAAAAAACTTTTGAATAATGTTACCTCTAAACATACCTAACTATGTAACGATGAACAGGTAAAAATGGGGAATTTATGAAATCAATTAACCATGTAAGTGCCAACCCATTCTAAATAGTTTACATGTTACTCATGTACTTATCACAAGAAAAATTTAAGGTAGATTTTGGCTGCATTTTTTTTTTTTCATGTGATGACTTAATCAGAGATGAAGTCACTTTTTTGAAATCAGGAAGCCGGAGCTGTAGAATTTGAATGCAAGTCTGCCTGACTCCAAATCTGATGCTTTGTGCTCTCTGTCAAGCGGCTTCTTATCATATTTCTAGGTCTTTGGTCTACTCATCCATAAAAAGTGTGGCGGGGGAAAGGATTGATATCATCTGTCTCTCAGAACTTTAGTCCTAACAAAGGCACTGCTAGTATCAAGTCTGCATTCATCAACCTTTTCCATATGGTAATAAAGGCTCCTGAAAACATTCGCATTGTCTTGAGCTTGTGTATTTGCTTTCAGATCTTTAGAAAAATTGTTCTTCAAAGCAATATGAAAAATAATGATTTCTTCAAAGGCTGGAGTAAAATCCATCACATTTTGGTAGCTTTTCTTTAATTTATAAGGTCCCATTCTTGGTACAGACAGATGCCATACAGACAAATACTCATTGGAACAAGCAATAGAAGATGCAGAGGTCAGATGTATTAGTTTTCTACTACTACTACCGCAAACTTAGGGGCTTAAAGCAACACACATTTATTACCTCACAATCTCTGTGGGTGAGGGTTTCAGATACAATTTAGCTGAATCTTCTGCTTAGGATCTCACAGGGCAACTATCAAGGGGTTACCTGGACAGCATTCTCATCCAGAGGCCTTCCTGGGGAAGAATCAATAACAATCCAAACAAATGAATCATCAAGTGTGTGTGCAAAATAAAAACAATTCGGATGTGCCAGAAAATTCTTTCATGCACCCATTCTTTAAAAGCTACTAAAGATGTATTGTACCTTAGGACCCCTAACCAGTTTGGCTCAGTGGATAGAGCATCAGCCTGTGGACTGAAGGGTCCCAGGTTTGATTCCAGTCAAGGGCACTTACCTTGGTTGTGGGAACATCCCCAGTAGGAGGTGTGTTGGAGGCAGTTGATCAATATTTCTCTCACATCGATGTTTCTAGCTTTCTATCACTCTCCCTTCCTCTCTGTAAAAAAATAAAAAATCAATAAAATATATTTAAAAAAAAAAAAAAAAAAAAAAAAAAGATGTACCTTTGGAGGAGAGCAAAGGTTCAACCCAACAGAGGAGAACGTGAAGTTCAGGAAACCATGGACTCAACACAAAAATCAGGTTTCGGCGCAAGAGTTGTGCTGCAGACTGTGCTGCAGGAACATATCTGAAAATCTGCTCAAGTTCCCCAAAAGGACAACTGAATGCAGTGGAGACAGTTAGCCATAAATGTCTAGCACTGGTACACACGGCGTTTCTAGTGCCAGAACCTTCCCTGGCAAAAGTGATACCACTGAAAAGGACCAGACACTGTTTAAAACCTTCAAAACGTTAAGCTGGGAAATAAAACACAGAAATTTGGCCTTCTGTCTATAACCAGGGATCACTTGTTGATTCTAGTGAAAAGATCCAATACTGTTCTCAGTAGTTATGTGGTATTTGGATAAATTAACTGGTTTTATAACTTCTTCTAATTTTGGAAAATGAGGCATATTTAGTTTTTAAAGAGAAAGTAAAAGAGATGCTCCCTATAATTTATAGCAAAGAAATTGTTATATAAATATTAGTTCCTAAAGTAATGAACAGAGTTAAAGGGTCACGTTTAAACAATTATGTAGCTATTTGGGTTGAAGGAGGAGGAGATATTGGGTAGTTGAACATAATGCATACATTTTAGGAGGAAATGAAGAGATATATATTCAGGTAATAAATAAAACCCAACATTTTATGAAGCAAATATCTTAGATGGAGGCAACCAAAAATAAAATTTATATAACATAATTGCTTGTATAAGAATATGACTTAATACCACTGAACTATGCACTTAAAAATGGATAACTTTTATGCTATGTGTATTTTGCCACAAATAAGTTTTTTTTTAAGAGAGAAAGAACTGTTTGACTTTGAGTTAGAAATAAGTGGAGTTTGGTACTGTTGTGTATTATTTATAATCACTATAATATTTAGGGTTTTTAGCCATGTGCATATAATATTTTGACAGAAAAACAAATAAGTTTTATATCAAATAAAATAACTTTAGCTGCAAGAAACAGATCTTTTTCAACTGAAAATGGTATAAAAATTAAAGAATTTATGATCTTGCATAAAAGGAAGTCTGAGGACAGAGCAGGTTGAGGCTCAGGGTAGCAGTCCATCGACACCCTGCACTCAGTGGCTCTCCATTTATCCTCTTTGCTGCTTGTGCCCCTCAGTTTCAAATTCACCCTTCTTTCTTGGGCTTGGGGAAACTGGGTCTGGGCTCTCTCTTCTTTGTGCAATGTCAAGTTTCCTCAGTAGAGGGCACTTGAGGACATGCAGGAAGAAATGGCTCTTCCTGGTTCTGGTAAGCAATGTTCTGCTGGCTCCTACAGCACAGAGTGACTGGCAGCACCCCAGGCATCCTGCAGTAAGCACCCCGACTCCAGAGGGCAGAATCCCAGTGAATTCTGCTTGGGCCCCAACTAGCTTCCCAATGGGTCTCATCAGTGCCCCTACAAGCAGATGCAGTATCTCAGAGGGATAGTGTGCCAGCTTTTCTTCCCCTTATCAACATCTGGGCCAGATCCAACAGTCCCTATCAGGTACTGAGAATGGCATACAAAAGCTGTTAGTTTGTTTTACTTAACTCCTCCTGCTGATGCTTCTAGTCAAATAGGTTGACCTAAGGTTGCATTTCTCGTGGGGTGCACGTACAGTTTCTATAGAAATCCTGGGCAGACTTCAGCATCATCCGGTGCCATGATGTAGGAGCTCTAGTCTCCTTCAGCTCTCTTATTCTCTCCTCTTGACCATCTCCAGGCTCCTGTTTCCAGAAGACCCCTCACAAAGCCTCTTACAGTGGCATGGGGACCAGTCAAGATGGTTTTCTTCATAGAGTCACCTTTAAGAAATCTGAAGGTTGGCTGTATTCTGCAATGCCTGGGTTTCTGGAGAAACACGAGTGTCTAACATTATAGCTAAATTTTCTCCTCAGTCTGCAATTAATGGCTGTTCAGTCCATTCTCCTATCTTTAGGAATCTCCAGGAGAACTGGATAATTTACTCTCCACATTTACAAACACCATAGACTCTTGGGACACATAAAATTACCCCAAGGACTCTCTCATCAAATTCCCTTCTGATGGGGTAGCAGCTCCAGGGAAGGCCTGCAGACACCATCACTTGGAAAAGATCTTGCCGTGAAGGAAAATGCCAGCTTCCCCTTTTCAGGCATCATCAGTTTTCACACATGGCTTTCTGAAAGCCTCTCTCATCAGTCCTGAGAAAGGAAAAATACTTGGCACTCTTCATTCAGACAACAGTCAATAATGAAACTATTGATACTTGCCCACTATATCACCCTTCTCTCAAATTTCTAGTTTTCTCTTTTGGGACAGAGACTTGTAAGACCACTTTGGTTACTTCTTAATAATCCCTGGAGGTGACATGGGTACTTGATGAACTGGGGATACATATCAAACCTTATTCTCAGTGCAGGGCCTTTGACAGAAGTATTGGGTGGCAGGAAAAGTCCAATCAATGTCTTATTGTATTATTCTTGTATGTGTCCTTGTGTATATACCCCAGTTCATTTGAAAAGTTGTGTGCAGCTGTGGAAATGCATAAAATACAACATAACACAGGTAAGGTCAAGAAAAGACTCACCTGATACTATGAAGATACTACAGATAAACTTAAAAATTTATTAACAGAAGAGTAACATGAAAACAATGTTTTAGAAAGATTAAGCTGAGGTTGGTATGAAGGATGAATGACAGTGTGAAAAATCTGGAGACTAGACCTGTTACATAAGTCTGGGCATATGGTAGGTGGAGGTGGTGGGAGAAGGATGTCTGGGACAAGTTGGAGGACTGATTAAGTACGGGAAATGTTTACAGGATGTAGAATGGTTTTGCTCTCCTGCTGAACTAAAGTACAATGTGTCCAAGAAGATACACTTGCAGGCTGCTCCTCTTTGCTAGTGGTGGGCTTCAAGTCCAAAATGGTTCTCCATGGACTCAGTAGAAGACTCAGTAGAATTTTGCACATTGAGTCATTAGATGATAACAGGTGAAGTTGGGTGTTTGCTAAGTGCACTTTAAGATGAGAGAGAGGGGAAAAAAAAATGAATCAGTGTTAACTGGGTTATCTCAGCCCTGCCCAAAGGCACTGCTTGCCTCATAACCAGCACTATGTTAGATTTTGGAAAATAGTACAGCAGTGTCAGCTTCTGGGGGTAAATCTTCTGTTCAGTCTCTCAAAGCAGAAGAAACACCTGGATACTCCTGCCTGGAAAGATGCTCCCTCTTTCTCAAATCCTGAGTCACCCTGGACCACCTTCAAATGTGGATTCAGAAGCAGTTGAAGAATATTCAAGTGGAGTGGAGTAGTGACACCAGGCTGACATTTCCAGGGAATCTAAGCAGGGCTTTCCAATTGCCCTCCATCACACTCTAGAGAGTTCTCTGTGGTTCCCAGCCTGACTCCCTTTAAGAGGTACCAGGCAAGTCCTCTGGAACTTTTCTCAGCTACTCTCTACAGCTGTGGAGACAGCTCCTTGGGTGAACTCCAGCCTGCTGAATCACTCATTTCCTGTTCTTGATCTCAGAAATTTCTGTTTGATGTTACTTTCTCAAAAATCTTATAATTTTTGGTGAAAAAAAATATTTATATGGTCCAAATTTATGGGCTCAAGTATTAAAACCAGTTCTGGGTGCTGAGAAAAACTCGAGGATGATTCTCCCATGATATGAGGATGTTGGATGTTATAGGCAGAATTCCCAGTTCTGTTTATACAGTTAAGTTGAAAACATCACTTAACTGGTCAGCAACAAGTCAGAAGAGGCTGCCATTTATAAAAACATCAGATGAATTACCAGAACAATCCAAGAATCAGTTGTGTGGGTGTTTCCTAGTCTTCCATCCTATGAAAATATTCTTCTATTTAAAATTGAAATATAAATTAGTTTATTCCCTATCCCTCATGTAGCTGACTCCCAGTACTTCTCAGGAATCTCAGGGACTTTCCATTTCTTATAATTATTCCATCTTCTAATATCTTTCTTCTGTTCAATCACCTGCTTCCTTTCTCCAGTCTGCATTAAACCAAATGTGGAAACATGGATTTTTCCCCCATAGTTTTTCCAAGGCATTAACCCACACAAGATGGTAGTTATAAGGAGTTAGAAGTAAAGAACAGACCCTGGAGAAGTACAGCAGATGACTGGAAACTGCCTATTAGTGCATCTGAGAGTCTCCTATTCCGTGAAGTCTCCTGGCCATTTCTCCCAAGGAAAACATCTCCCTAGCTGACCTTTACCTCTGACCTCTTTCCACACAATTGGCCTTTTCTTACTCTTCATTCGTCCCTAAGCCCTCATGCTGCTTCCTCATAAGCTCCCATGAAAAATTGGAATTCTCTTGTTTTATTGGGCAAGTAAACTTAATTTTCTTTATCTCACTTCTCTTCTCCCAGGCCAGTGCTTAAGGTCGATTTGTCTTCCAAAAATTCAGCACCCATCAATTATGCTGCCTGCCAGCCAAACTTTGTTTTCAAACTCCCATCCACTGCATTTGTTTTTAAATCGTTAAATTAAAAAACAACAACAACAACAACAACATGTAAACACTGTATCTAGTCTCATTAGAAATCAGAAGGACTCCATTTCAACATTTATTATTCCCATAGTTATTCTAAAACATGCATCCACTTGACTTGGGAAAAATAGTCTTTATGCTCAACAATGTTTAGACTGAATTTTTTCTGGCTCCCTGTGGAGCATAATGCCTGGGAATAAGAAGCCCTTGCTGGTGAACAGGCATAAAGACAATGCTCCTCTTAAGCCAGCAAAAGAACATCTCCCAATGAAAACCAGCTCCTCTCTCTTCCTTGCAGTAGCGAGGAGACCCTGAGAGTGTCCTGGCCCTCCCAATGTGTATGTGAGAAAGACACACACAAAGCAACATAGCATGTACAGAGTTAAAATGTGAGCAACACACAAAAAAAAGAGAAAAAAGTGATCTCAAGTTCTGTGGAGTTCACTAACATAAGAGCCTTAAATGCATATGAACGGCCCACCAGTTTTTATCTAGGACTCTTCCCTAAAAGAGTAAGCCCAAAAGATCCATGCACGGGTGCCAGTCTGTGGCAACGTTTTAACTGGTTTAAGACAAAATAAGATAAAATAATAATATTGTCTTTTCATAAAGCTTATATTAATCAAAAACCCATTCTCCCTCCAAATATTTCAGTAGCCCCGTTACTGTCTTCCTCGAATCCCTAAGCGTCTGCCTATGACTTGGGATTGCTCAGCCTTCTTAACTACTGCTCCCTCTGTTTTCTAGGAGACCTTCTTTACTGCTGATGAGTTTCATTTCAATCACTGTCTGTTTCATCTCAAACACCAGTCAAGTAGAAGCAATATATAAAGTCAAATTGTTTTTTTTTAAACTAAAATTTATTGTGTCCTCGTGTTGTTGGTGGGAAACAGGCTCTTCGATGGGATCAGTAGGAAAACAGTTTCAAGGATCCACACCTGGGAGACTGTGATGTGTCATGGTTTATTTGTGATGCAATATTAAAAGAGTTCTCCTCCTAGCTTTCCAACATCCCCATCTCTCTATTCTTCCACAGAAAAAGCCCATCCGTGTCTTCAGCAGGGTCCAGATAAAGGCCAATGCCCAGAGTTTCTGCTGCTTCATAGACCTTGGGAGCCTATGCAATCTATTGTGGGCCCCAGGTGGCTACTAGACCTGCATGATCGTATATATATTCTCCAGCTGGGAGAGAACAGGAACGAATGGGTGAGTATGGTTGGAGCAGGAGGGAGAGCTTTGTTATCCTGGAGTTTTGAGCAGGAGCTTTTTCAGACTAGCTAATTAACTTGCCAAGTTTTCATTCATTGGCTTGCACTGGGGCCCACCCCTTAGTCAATGATCTTTCTCCCAGGTGAGACTGGCAGGCCTTTAGGGCCAAGCACCTCCCTCCGCACCATTTTTTACTATTGTGGTGTTTGCCTCATTCTTTTTTCTCTCCCTTCTCCCAGTGATCTTTGGGGAATGGGCTGTTGCTTCCCTGGGGGCCTGTGAAGCTGTAACATCCTGGTGAAGCAAACAGGCTTCTGCTTCCCAGTCAAATACATTCAACAATGTCCTACTCACTTGTTCTCTTCCTTTCAATAACTAGCTAATGACAGTGACAGTGGTGTCACTTTTACTAATTGTTGAAGTTAATAGTATCTAGACCTGAAGGATTTCTTATAAACATTTAACTTTTTTTTTTTTTTTCATCGAAGGGAAATCTCCTTTACACTTTACATATGGTGATGTGCCTTCTGTTGTAGACTGGTTAGACACAATATATTTATACCAATGAATCTGGGAATAAGATCAGAATGGAGCTGAACCAACCAGTCACACAACTGGAAGGTTTTTCTGTGTACCTCTCCCTGTCACGCAGACTCCAGCTGTGTTGGCCATAACAGACTCCAGAATGACGGGGTCCCTCTTTCTTGGGTTCTGAGAGAATGCTACTTGGAGAGGAACATCCAAAATTATCCTTTAGGTAACATGAGTGGGAGAAAAGTAAGATGCCTTTTGCTTTATCTTTGTCCTAAATTATTTGAAGAAAAAAAATCTGGAGGAGATATCAAAGAAACCCTAATTTCAACATTAGGAATGTTTTTAACAAAATACAACTCAATAGGGAACAACAAACTGTTCTGGAGGCATAATTTCTCCCAAGAAGGTCTTCTTGTACCTTGCCATTAGAGAAAAAGTTCAGAACAAATCTGGGTAATTATAATTAGATGCTGAATTCAGGCCAGTCATTCTTGATTTAAAGGAGAACCATGTAGAGTTCCTGTGTATTCAACACGGTGACCAGATGACTTGGCTGATTGCATCTCAACAGGGAAATGTTCCATTTTTTTCATTTTCATTATAAATGTAGCTCTGTTCATTCAGTTCTGTTCTAGAAATTGAATGATATACATAATTCTTAGCAATGCTGCTTTAATTTATCTGCACAAACTTCATAAAAAAGTTGTTTCATTACATAAGCTGGAGTCATACTTATGTCTGATGTGTTGCACATAGCAAGCAGCATGATTTATGTCCTGATGTGCAGTCTGCCATAATCAGGCATTTCAATCCTATGTCAATTATTTACATGTATTCAGAATCTTGCTGGGGTTTTTTTGTTTGATTTTGGGTTTTGTTTTGTTTTGTTTTGTTTTTTTGTTGTTTTTTTGGTGTGTGTGTGTGTGTGTGTGTGTGTGTGTGTGTGTGTGTGTGTGTTTTGCCAATAAATACTAGGCTTTCTTCAAGAACTCTATGTAAATGTCAAGATATTCTTTTCCTCAGAGAGATGCCATACCCAGATGTATTCTGTTCCCCCAAGGTTAAAGCAATGAGTGAGATGTCCTTTGTTTTTGTTTTTTGTTTTTTGTTTTTTTCTCCACTGCTTACTCCCAGAAAATAATTCATTTGCACCCACACAGTGACAGCTCTTGGCATGAACAAAGGTGTCCCAAGAAAAGCCAGTAGGCATTCATGTGATTGCTCATAATTATATCATTGTGTACTTAGCATGTTTGTAGGCTTTTAGGTTTAAACACTCACCTGGCCCAAAATAAGACAAAGTTAAACAAAAAAATTATAAAGTCATTCTTATTAAACTTTACAGTATGTCTTTAAATGTCAATGGAGTCCGGCAAGTGAAGAAATCCACCATCAGAGATTACCAAGAAAAGTAACATGGGTATCTGCTTTTCTAGCAGGTTTCTTTTTTCTTCCTTAGCTCTGAAGTAATTTGTTTATAGTACTCATCCTTAATCATGTAAGTAATCAGAGGTGTTTTTTTTTTTTTTAGTTGTTGGTTTGCTTGTGTTGCTTTGGGGTTATATTATAATTGTTATTGTTCCTTATTGCCATCTAGATAGCAGATGCTCCTGATGCTCACATTTACTTCCACACAAACCCAGGGGTGACGGGGCTGCCAGTCGGTAGGAGCAGGAAGGTTGCGGCTAACAATGTATGGACGTTATTCACATACAAATAATATCTCCATAAAGTTAAATTTTTTCTCTCTCTTGCTTTATCTCTTCATTTTAAGTTTTTCTTAAGAAAATTGCTTTTGAGATCAAGTAATGATTCTACTGTTATAAACATCTTACATCTCTAACTCTCAGAGCAAATTGCCCCATTTTGCCTCCGATATTTTTAAGTAGAGAAGACATTACCCCATTTCATAGACAGAGGAAGGAGACAATCCGTGCTGATAGGTCCATGAGGCAGAGGCAACCTGGAACATGGTTCAGTCTAGCTGCCTCACATCTTCTGCTCTCCCCTAAGAGATTGGCCTTTGCTATGACTCACACTGGCGGGGCATGAAAAATAAGAAGAAATAGCTAAGAATCTCAAGGAGGGTTATTTTACAAGGTTAAAAACCTTATCATTTAATAATGTGACAAACAACATAACAAATGAAGACAATACTTGAACACATACTACACACACAAAATACTCAAATGACTAATAAGAGCATGATGAGATTCTCAACGTCAGTAGCCACAGTGAAAGACAACTTAACAGCCCCTAGAATGGCCAAGTAAAAAAGACAAACAGTAACACGTGTTGGAGAAAATATGGAGCAACTAGAACTCTCATATATCGCTGGTCAGAATGTAAATTGCTCTTCAAGCAATAGAAAGGTATTTGACAGCTTTGTACAAAGTTAAACATACAGTTTCCACACAACCAGCAATTCTATGCCTAGTTATTTACCCACAAAATAATGAAAACATTAGTCTATATCTAGTAGTGAAAAACTGGAAACAATCTAATACCCATCAACATATAATATAAACAGATAAACTGTGACCTCTCCATGCAACAGAGTACTACTGGAAATAATACACACTGAGATGTATCTGAAAAACATGCTGAGTGAAAGAAGAGTACATGCTAGATGATTTCATTTATAAGGAATGACTAAATAATCCATAGTGACCGATAACAGATCAGTAGTTGTCTGGATTGAAGAGTTCGGGAAGACTGACTTGGAAGGTACACAAGGGGATTTTGGGGCTAATGGAAAACTCTATATCTGGATTGCGATGGCGGTTATATGTGACTATAACTTTACCAAAATTTATTGAAAAGTACACATAAAAACGTGTTCTGTTCTGTTTTGATTTTTTAAAAACCAGCTGCTTGATAACTACCCTCCCACATACCCCCATCAGTCTCCTTAGGGAATGTTGGGGACTTCCTGCAACCAGCTAGGGCTGGCAAGAGAGCTTGCACACCCACAGCTCTGCTGGCAACTAAGCAGTAGAAAGAAGCCAGCTTCATCACCCAGTCTCTTGAAGGAGTGGCCAGAGGGAAATTGTGTCGTGTGGAGACTGGATGGTGCTAGTCTCAACTCCATGTTCAACTCTACGTTTCCAACACCAGAAGCATGTGGGGAGCTGTGCCAACGCTGAGGCCCAGACTCCACTGAGACTCAGCCGGGTGTGGGTGAACTTGCATGATTTTATTCCCAGTTTTCAGTCTCCACTTCCCTTCGGGGTGGTCCACTCTCCCTCCCACAGGCCTGGTTTCCCAGCTGCAGTCACATCTGCAGAGGAATCTCATCTCATCAGGAACTGCCATCCCCACTCCAGACACAGAAGGAACTCCGACCTGTCCCACCATCGCTCCCAACCCTCTTGTGAGCAGCGGGAGGGGCTGCTCATCCACTCTCAGCATTTGTATGGCACCACATCCCAAGCTCAGGAAAGAATTTGCCTCTGAAGTCGGGGATATAACTAGGCAGATGCCTCTGGACCCTCCCAGGAACCTGTGTGCCAACACCCAGTAGCTGGGACTAAAATTGGTAACTCCAGACTGTTTCTTCATTGTGTTTGCCTCCCTGGGCCCTCCCCTTGACCATATGGTGTGATCAACCTCTAGGGGTCAAATTTCTCTCGAAGCTACTCAAACATTCAGACTTTTCATGCCAAAGTGAAATCTCTGAAGCGCTAGGAAGTTGTTTGTTTACCTTTCAGCAGCCTGGGGGTGGGGGTGGTGACAGAGCTACTGGAAATATGCTTCAGACTCAAAGGAAGACACCTGAGTGCAGGAGTGCCCAGAGCCTTTCCCCTGCCCTCCCTCTACTCCACCCCCATTTCCTGGTGTCACTTTTCAGTACATCTGGAGGAAATGAGCTTTGTCATGTTCCTGCCCTCAATCGCAGCCTGCTCCTCCCATCCCTCTCAGCTCCTGGGTCTGAGGACCTCCTTCTTCCAATTCTTTACTCCTCACTAAGCTCAATACCAGAGCACTGAATTGGAAATTTGGGGAGTAGCTGAGAATAACTATAGCTCCTGTTAAGAACGAACTCTAAATTCAGTTCTATGCATCACTCTGTGGAAAACTCTTGAGCCATTCAGCACCATATGATGTTTTCTATTGGCCTGCCCTTCAAATCTCCCAGTTTCTTTTTTCTTTTTTTTTTTTAATCCTCACCTAAAGATATGCCTATTTGGTGTTTAGAGAAAGAGAGGGAGAGAGAAAGAGAGAGAGAGAAAAAACATCAATATGAGAGAAGCATTGATAATTTGCCTTCTGTAAGTGCCCCAACCTGCTATCAAACCCAAAATCTAGGTATGTGCCCTGACTAGGAATGGAACATGCAACCTTTTAGGTCTGGAACAATGCTCCAACCAACTGAGCCACCTGTCCAGGGCTGTTTCTCCCTTCTTCAAGAGTCTTCTCTTCCTACTGCAGCTGCCAAATTCCTGTGATTCTTGTCCTGTTAAGCTATGTTCAGTGGCCTTATTGTTTATTACCTTAAGGTATTTTCCACACTAAAAGGTAATTTTGCCTTCTTTCTAAGTAGATATGTTCAAAGTACTACCAGATTTTAAAACAATTCTTCCCCCCACCCTACCCTTCATATGTGTGTATGTGCATACGTGTATGTGTCTGCATGTGTGTGTGTCTGTGTGTGTGTGTGTGTGTGTATCTTAGCCATGCAAATATTTTTTCCTTCATGCTTGTTTATGGGCAAGAGGGAAAATAATTCTAAATGTATTAGTCCCTCCTCTTAACTATTTTTAAGGTTTACTCAATCTTTCAGTAACAACAACAACAAAAAATCTGGTTACTGTGTGCACAAATAATTTTAACACTGACACAGAACTTTGTCATTTGCTGTCATTATGAGACTTTTCCCTAAATATTTATTACTACTTACACTGGTTCCTGAGAAAAATAATTTCTAGTCATGGTTTTCTTTTCCATTTTTTTTTCAATCAGGAACTTAAAGATCTTCTGTGAATATTTGAAGGCAACTCAAAATGAGGTTCTTAGAGACACTGAACATGCAATGGCTTTTTCGAGCTTCCCTCCAGCACCGTGCCCAGCGGAGAGATTAACCCACCCTCCACTGATGAAGTCAGCATGTCTCAGAGCCTCTACTGATTGTGAATTAGAGGCTGTTCACTTACTCTTCACTGCTGGGAAAGCAGCCACAGTAGCTCCAAGTCTTTGTTCCCCCCAGAAGCCAATTAACCCTATGGGTGGAAAATACATTTTCTGACCCAGCTGCAGTTTTTTATTTCCTAGTCTCCCCTTCAACACCAGACTGAGGAAGCATGGAGGCTTGCCATCGGCGTGGAAAATATGACTCAAACTCGACACTTGCTCATTCCAGATGGCAACATGTTACCTGAATGTAACGCACACTGTAACAGGAAACCTGGTTTTCATTACAAGAGGAGTCTGTGTGTAGCTAGAAAGAATATGACCAAAAAGGAATCAGTCAGTAATCCTAGAGGCTCAAGAACCAAATGATCCCAGAGAAGAAATAAGAATCAGAGAGAGGACTAAGCCCTGGCAATAATGTGTGAGAGCTCTTCGGTGGTGATGAAATCTCAGAACATTTATTATCTTCCTGATGTCAGCGCTTCTCCCTCAGTGCCTGGGTGCTTGGCCCGGTATCCTCATGGCAAACACCTGGAAAGCAGGTGAGCTTTGTCCTCAGCGCTCCCTTAGTTCACATTTTAATCTCTCTCCTTTTCCCCAGCCTCCCTCCTTAAGAAGGTATGTGCCCCCACAGCCTCCCGCAAGGGGTCTTGTGTCCTGTCCCTGGGGAGTGGTGAGCACTCAGATATCTGAGAGATGCTGGAAGGAGTGATTCTTCTTCCTTGCTTGATACACAAGACAGCTACCCTCTCCCGCGCTTGCCCAGGTCAACTCTGAGAAGAACAGACCTTCACAGAATACTCAGTAATGACGAAGCTTACCATGTTATCGTGATGAAGGATAATCACGGAGATGATGCTGTCACTCCAAAAAGGAAACTTTCATCATGACAGCCAGAGTCGGGTATCACAAAGTCTTCACACACACACAAAAAAAAGTATCAAAATCATTCCTATTTATTCTTAGTGGATAGCCCTGCTCTATTCTGTAACACTCTCTTTCCCAAGACTTTAAATATTAGTGAAAAACAAAGTATTTGAAAAATATTTGAAAGGGAAACAACATGACAACAGTCCACTGGGAGACCGAGCTTCTGTCTTTAATTAGGGATGTGGATGGCTGTGTTTTATGTTAGGCTGCATCCTGACGTCCTCTGGGCCAAGCATCCTGTGCTAATTCCAAGTGGTTTGGAGTCCGTTTGCCTCTTCCTCACCCACACAGCTCCCTGGAGCAATTGAAACTCAGAAATGGGCCTCCACACTTTCTCACATTTCCACAGCAATTGGCTGGGCTGGGCTGTGCAGAAGGGTGGCCCGGGAGGCATTCAAAGGCTCAGAGCTGACCTGGCACCACACCCCAGCCTGGGCACGCAAGCTCCTCACCTGTTCCCGAAGAACCTTGGCTAACTGCCTTTAATTGGCCTCCGAGCTTTGAAGATGCTCTTCTCTTCCTAGAACACTCTTTCCTAGGCTCCTCACAAGACTAATCCTTGAGTTTCCAGTTGGTCTTCAGAACTGGGTCCTCATGATGACCTACCATAGTGCCTGATCAATTCCTCTTTATGGCACCCATTTATAACAGTTTGCTCTGGACCTGTGTCTGCCACAACACCATGGCCATGAGGCTCTGGCTCAGTACTGGGCTTTGGTAAGACAACTGGCAAGCACCTGTTGAAATAATGACAGAACTCACCCAACCACAACACCTAGAGCTGAAAATGGCTATGTCCTGCCAGGCTTTATGTGAGGTAGAATCATTGATTTAAACTTAAAGAGGAAAAATCATAACTGAGAGAGGTGATCAAAGAAGAAGGAACAATATGAAATACTGGCACAAACATAGACTCTAAAGCCAGATCATTCTTTTCAATACACAGTCCTACATCTTACCAGGCCTAGGACACTAGAAAAAAATATGTAACTTCCCTATGTACATTTCCTTTATTTTTAAAATGGGAATAAAACCTCTCTGGCTAGATAGCTCAGTTGGTTAGAGCATTGATCTGATAGACCAACATTGCATGTTCAATCTCCAGTTTGGGCACATACAAGAAGCAACCAATGAATCCATAAATAAGTGGAACAACCAATCAATGTTTCTCTCTCTCTCTCTAAAAATCAATAAATGAACATTTTTAAATGGGGATAACACTACTAACATACTAATAGGGCTATTGTGAAAATTGTGTGACATAATTAAGAAATATTATGTTGCTAATATCATTCAAAAACATGGTAGCCACCTTAATCGAGGTCAGTGCTCTAACATTGTACCCAGATCTCAATTCTCATTACAGAGGACCATAAATCTGACTTCTCTGATAAATCACAGACTGGGAACAGGACCAATTCCTGGGAGCTGCTGATCTATAAGTGACATGTGGTGCTAAGCTATTTAGAAAAGGTTTTATCACACTTTACACATATATTTTTTCCTCAATTCAAATCTGGTAAATTTTGCCAAAACACTATTGGCCCTGGATAATACAAAGAAAGAAAACAAGGCAGTAATGATTAAATTCAAACCAGAACTGAAATCACCGGTTTGCCTTGCTGGCCCCTTTGTGGTGGAAACACCTGTGACAAATTGTAGATCCAGGGCAGCAAAATAATAAGAACAGAAGAATCAGCCTTCCTACCAGGGCCCAATCTTAATTCTGTATCATGATAGTCTCTGGGATCATTAGAAACCCCAGTGCTCTGCCTCTGTCAGCTGGATTAAGAAGAAAGTTCTAGGGCAGAAAAAGTTTTCTTGAACCTAAGTAGTCATTGGCTCTTGGCACTGAAGCTGGAAACAGAAGTTGGCTGTAAGTCAAGTCTATAAAAGGAGTTGTGTGGAATACGTGTGGCTGAGCAGCTGCTGACATTGCAGTTCTACATAAAATCTCTAGGTCAGTTTCAGACACAACGAGGAGATCTCTTTGTAACATTCATTGGCAAGTTCAATAAGATTTCCTTGGGGAATGAGAAGATGTCAGGAAGAAACAACTAAATGTTCCAAGCCTTCAAGTCCTCCTGTCCTTCATTCCATAGTTCATTAAAAGGGAGGGATGTGATGTGAGAGGGCACACACAGAGAAGCAGGCCAGACAGATCCCAAGCAAGCTTAGCGAAGGGAAGAGGATTGAAAGTTTGTGAAGGAAACATTGGAGTTGAGTACAATGGAGAGTGCCAAGGTAAGGAGCCCATAGATTATGTAGAATAAATATTTGTTATGTAAAAAAAAAAAACTAAAGGAAGCATACTTATTTTTCTAGGTAACCTATCTTAGTCAGTCTGAAGAGGTAGAAGGATAATGAATCTGAGAAATGTCTTTCAATCAACTGCTTCAACCTCTCCCATCATGCATTTTACCAAAGCTGCTGTGTTAGCATTGCTCTCCTTTCTGCCTCCCTGTCTGGAGGAGTTTGTGAGTAGTAAAAATGACTAAAGGGCATGCAGTGGAGGGGAGGGAGATGAGGAAGAGAAGGAACTAAGGCCTTAGATAATCTTTAAATTGTATAATCGGGTTCCAAAAACTTGACTTCATCTGTGTTAAGGAGTTTTACAAAAATAAATCTTATTGTCAAAGAATGTTAGAGCTGGAAGACACCTTTAAAAAGATCCTTAGAACCCTGCCCATTTAAGAGAGTATATAAGGCCATGTTTATCCCAGAATAAAAAGCTGATAAGAATGTTTTGAAAATTAATTTCAGTTGGATAATAATTCATACAGCTGACAAGAAACTTAATATGTTTGCAATAAGTGATGACGAAGTATTAGAATCAAGAACGAATAAATAATTCTTTGAAGAAACTCTCAAAAGTGATCCAGGAACAGGCTAGATAATGTTCAGACTTGTTCTTCATCACTAGAAGAGAATTAACCTCTATTGAAAGCCCACTGTGTGTTATGTGTTTTCACATGCTTCGTCTTCTTTAATCTTTATGTAAGCACTTCAGACGATATACCAGGGGTATCTGACCAGACTGTAGGGAATAAGATGGGGTTAGGGAAGACTTCCTGGAATAAGCAGGCCCTGTGTTGACTTGAAACAGGAATAGTGGTTGGCCATGTGCCAACAAGAAGAGACCCAGACATCAGTGTGAACAGATAAATAAAAACAAGGAGTATGGCCAGGTAAAGGGCAAGCAAGGGCCTCAGGCAAATTAAGAAGCAGCCTGGTAGATTGCAAAAGATTGTGTAAGCCATACAAAAATGTTAAACCTTTATCTTAAAGGGTATGGAGAAGCACTGAACTATTTAAAGAGGAGGGATGAGAAGTGAAATTGTAGTTTTTGTCTCTAGAAAAATGATTCTGGTCTAGTTTGAAGGACTGCAAGACTAGAGGCGAGGAGACTAGAGAACAGGTTTCCAGGAGATAAATTATTTTATTTTTAAGTAAAGAATTACTCTTTTCAATCTATGCAGAATGTTTCTTAAGTGTAGGTGGTAGCTTAGCCTTGTGATAAAATGGTTAAAGAAGTGAAATGTTAAATACACAGTGTACAGAAGAAATCAGAAAGAGAAAGACCATAGAGTTTGAGGAGGTAAAGGAATTCAGAAACAAGCTCCTCAAACTCTATAAACTTCAGAGAAATAGGATTAAGTTGGGTCTAATAGAAACCTCATTGCTTCAAACCATAACTGCTAACAGAGGAGTCACAGGATGGCAAGACACAAGGAAAGAACCACAAGACATATCTTGGAAACATCAATATTGTTGTTTTACCCTGGCCAATTGTTATCTAAAAGACTATTAAACAAGTATTGTAGTTATCTGAACAAATGGGAGCCTTTCTTTAGTAGTTTGCAAATTGACTAGGAAAATGGAGGCAGATTTAATTCTTCAGGACTTGTGTTGAGCAATCCATAAATTCAACTGATTAGGTAATGCACTATGTATTTAACCAACATACTTTCTGGTACACACTAAAAAATTGGGTCTTAGAGTCGGTAAATGATCAGCCTGAGGTCATATATCTATTGAGGGATGGGGCTGGGATTTAAAACCACACCAGCCTCATTTCAAATCCTGTTCTCTTACCACTACAGTATCTTCATTAAATAAAAACTCCTGTGAAAATGTATATTCTCTAGATAATTATTATGAAAGTACTTATAAGAAGACTCCACGAACAGTTGTTTTAAACATTGAAGGATCAGGTTCATTTTAATTGTTTTATTAGACAGTTATAAACATGCTTCTGATCCACAATAACAATGAAAATTATGCTGTGTATTCTGTCACCTTACACTACTACTGAGGACTTTTAGCCATTTAGTGAAGCGGCACGGTCTTCTCTTCCTATTTGGCAGAAACTTATATAAGGGACAGATATCACATAACACTTCGCAAGTATTTTCTCCCTTCCTTTGAAGAGCAATGCCCTATCCTTGGTCCAGCTTAAATACACAGGCTTCCTCAGAGTCTTGTTTGTTTGTTTATTCAGTGGCTGTTTCTTTCCACGCAAATGGAAGCAGATCAGGCCTTTCTCATAGTCCCTCTGGAGATAGGTGGCCATTTTCAAATTGTAAGGCTCCCCATGGCTCTGGGGTGTAGGTTAACATACATCTACAGGCATAATAAAGGTAGCCAATGACTACATGTGTTTGTTTTTCAACTAAATATAACCCACAAATAGATCCAGTTTTGAGAACATAATCAATAGTTATAGACCATTGATCTTGGGAGTACATGTAATTTCCAAGATGTAGCAAGCATCATTTTTCTGTTTGGTTCAAACTGACTCAAAAAAGAAAGTTTTCTTTATTGAATTTATTGGCTCACAAAACCAATAAATGTTTCATGTGTACAGCTCAACAAAACATCATCTCCACACGGCGTCATGTACCCATCGCCCCAAGCAAAGACTCTTTGCATCCCAATTTCCTCCCCCTTCGCCCACCTCCACCTCCACCTACCACCCACCGCCCTTTTCCTCTGGGCATTACCACACTGTTGGCTCTCTATATGATGTTTTTGGCTTAATCTCTTCACCTTCTTTTACCCAGCTCCCCAACCTCCCTCCCTTATGATAGCTATGTCTATGTATCCATGCTTCTGTTTCTGTTTTGTTCCTCTTAAATTGAAGAATTGTTATGGTCACTGGAATGTGTCTATAGCAGTTAAGTCAATTTCTTTGACAGACATTTATCTATATGTTTAGTTTTTTTTTAATTTAATTTTATTGTTGACAGTATTATAAACGTCCTCTAATCCACCTCCCCCCCCATTTTGCCCCTTTCTCCCAGCCCATTTTGAAGTTTTCTTTCAAAGATAGTCTCTCTACTATTAGTCACAACTCATGCATTGCTCTACTTTGAATGTATGGTAGAATGGAGGGCCAAAATTTGATTACTTAAATCAAGCCAAGTGACTATTTATAATCACATCAGCTATTGGAATAAGTTGAGTTTTACATATATTCTTCTCCTGTGTGTTGTTCACTAATGGGGGCAAAGAATCATCCTAAATATTGGGGGGGGGGGGCAGTTTCACTAGGCAACTACCAAACTCTAAAGTATTATATTGCAGTTGGCCTATACAGAGTGTAGATTTTGATGGAAAAGCTCTGCTTTAAGTCTTCGGTCCTAATCCATAGAAAAGTCAAACTTAAGCCAAAAAAGAAAAATTGGATGATTGCCACATATCTCTGTAATTATGGGTTGGATATGAAATAATTTAAAATGCAGTAAAACTCAGTAAATTAGCACATAGGTTAGTGAGAATGCACATGTTTTGCCAAAAGGCTGCACACAGATGGAAAACCTATTTCTAGACACCAATTTGTTGGGTTTTAAAAGTCCCCTGTTTACTTCATTCATTGTGAAACGTACTTTTATTTCGAGTTTTTCTGTCAAAACAGTTGGTAACAAGTCAGTCTAAAGCCCAGGAAAAAGGCTTAAAAATGCTTCTTTGATACCCACATTTATATCAGCAACCAGTGATGTGGTAAAAGTGGATAAAACAGTAAAATATAGACCTGCCAAGTGATTGCAAAAATTAGGAAACTGTTTTTGAGAGAAAGAAGTGGGTGATGTATGGATGTTCCAAGCTTTCATGTGTTGGATGTTCCCCAACAGTTACATAGCTCTGTTGTCAGCAGCCACATGGTGTTAAAGGGAGAGATTTCAGTCTCTTGAAGCATTCTGGGTATTATTTTTATGTACAAATATGTACTTCAGTGTCAGAAGTTCTGGGCAGAGAAAAAAAAATACATGTGGGAGGGAAATAAAAACAGATTGTCTGGGTCCTGCGTAGATGACATTGTTACCTTTTCAAGAGTGACCTCAATCAGTCCTGAAGTCGACATAACGATCTGAAACTATTTTATTCCAAGGAAGAAACTCTGAATTGCGAATTTTCAGCCTCCTGGATTTTCCTGGAGTTTCACACCCGTGAAATTCAATGATTGTCGTGATAAATTGCATCTGGCACCACCTTTGTCAGAGGTCACCCTCAGCACCTGTAAGAGCTAGTGAGGCAAGGTGGAGGCTAAGCTGGAGGCTCAAGCAGGAAGGGAACTCGAACAAAGAGTACAGAATGGCTCAAACTTTAAAAGCTTTGTCTGATTTTTACTGTTTTGTGGTTTCCAGATTTTCTGTGATAGCTTTCTCTCTTTCATCCATAGATATTTAACTTTTAGATGGATTTCATTCATTAGTCTGCATTTTTAACTTTGCCAACGTTTCAGCGTGGTGAGGTTCTTTCTTTTAAGCTTTAATTGTAAATATTATATTCTAAAGAATTTATTCTGAGTCAGAAGAGAGATGAATAAAACCACATTTATGATTCGAAGCTTCAGGGACATTTAAGTAAATAAACATAATTATTGCATTGAACACAATGAAACACCATCTGGCAAAAATCAATTCTTGTAATTTGCCTCGAGCCAAATCAGTAAAGTGGGAGAGAGACTCCTTCTGGTCAGGAGAAGTGTCAAGTTGTAGGTTCAAGTTCAGGGTGGGAGCACTGCAATATTTTAAAACTATGTTTTTATTGATTTTAGAGAGAAAAGAAGGAGAAGGAGATACAGAAACATCAGTGAGAGATCAGCTGCCTCCGCAACACGGGCATATGCCCTGGCTGGGAATTGAACTGGCAACTTCTTTGGTGCATGGGATGGCACTGAACCAACTGAGCCACCCCACCCAGGCAAGGAGCATTGTGTTTTTAAATTTCCCTCTTGGAATCTGTAAATAGCAAACCTATATTTTCCTCCTGCTCTCTCACACAGACAGCCACTTTCCAGTTTAGAGATGATCCTGTGGTATTCTTCTGGTTAAAGGAAGTTAGTTGTTAGAAGCAGCAACGACTTATATATTGTGGAAACCTAGAAGTCTCAAGATCTGCTACAGTTAGGAAGCTGGAGACCCAAGAGAGCCAATGGTATAGTTCCAGTCTGAGTCCAAGGGCCCAGTAACCAAGATAACCAATAGTGTGAACACTGGTGTGAGTCAGAGTCTGAAGACATAGTCAGAAGTCGCAGCTAGAACAGTCAGGCAGAGAGAGAGATGTCTTTCCTACCCAGCCCTTTTGTTCTATCAGACAGTATATAGATTGGACGAGGCCCACTCACATTGGAAAGGGCAATCTGCTTTATTCAGCCCAGCAATTCAAATGTTAATCTCCAGAAAACCCTCACAGACACACCCAGAATAACGTTTAACCAAATATTTGAGCAACCTAAATCCCAATCAAGTTGATACATTTTTATGTGATTCTGGGGAAAATTGCTTAACCTGTGGATCCTCAAGTACTTACAATTGTAAAAATGGAGCTAGTTCTTTATTGGGCTATTAGATTCAGATTATAGGCAAAGTCTTTGGCATCGTGCCTGTCCATTAAGAAGGGCTTGGTAATGAATCACCTGGTACCAATCATATCCACACAGTTATGATACCTGGGCATCTTTGCAAATGTTAAACCCCACAGCACAAGTGCTTTACACACATTATCTCATTTAATCTTCAGTGAGCCCTACTCTGCCCAGGGTCACAAAGACAGCAGTCTGTAGAGCGAATATTTGAACCAGACGTTCTGACCCCAGAGTGAACTCTTAGCTCTTATGCTGTACTGCTTTCCTCAACCTATAGGTCATGCAAATTATATGAAAGTTAATTAGCCTACCATTATTACTTATTTTAATCACTAGCATTGCAATAGCATTATTCTCTATTATTTTTATTATAATTACAAAATATTTCAGCTATGTTATGAGTTAAACAGGTTTTTTATAAGGTGGCTTAAAAACCAAATTGCTATCTATAATACTCTTGCTGAAAATATAGTCTGAATTTTAAACAACCAACCTAAAAAAAAAAAAAGAGTTTTGAATGGTAACATGCTTCCACATTAGGGAATGTCTGCTGAAATTAATAATATTCTGTAATGTTATTTGTCATTGTGTAACTAAAGCAGTGTTGTTGGTGTTGTTTTTAAGTTTCTCTATTGAGTAAGTTATTACATATGTATCCTTACCCATTTTTTAAAATCTGTTTGAAGACAGTTATATGGAAAGCATGCCAGGTTCTCTTAGTTACCCATATTATTAGAAAATCTAGTTCTTTATATATTTTGTAAATTCACCCTTTATCAGATGTAACACTGACAAATATGTTCTTCCATACAGTGGGTTCCTTTTTCATTTTGAAGATGGTCTATTTTCCTGTGATGGACAGATTGGTGGTGGGAAGGCCTGTAGGAAACTTGATTGGTGCCAAGAGTTGGCCTGAGTGGTAGAGTTGGCAGGAAATGGGATTCTGGATGGGTACTTACTCTGAATAACACCTATGCTGGACAAGACAGAGATTACTTGTCATTCTTTTGAGCAATTTGTAATTTTCTAAGAACTGGGTCATTGATTGAATAATTATGGTTCTCAGAAGTACTATATTTGTCCTCATCTGATAAAGGAACAAATTTATTTATGAGAAGGCTATATTCACTTCTCATTGCTGTATAACAAATTGTCACAATCTTAGTGGCTTAAGTCAACACAAATTTATTCTCTTACAGTTCTGGAGACCAGATGTTCATAATGAGTTGTATGTGGCTAAAATCCAGACTTGGGCAGGATTGGTTCCTTCTGGAAGCCCTAGTGGAGAATCTGTTTGATTGCTTCTTCCAGCTGTTGGTGGCTGCTGACATTCCTTGACTTATAGCTTAATCAGTCCACTTTCTACTTCTGTCTTCGCAATGCCTTCTACTCTTCTATAGTCTAATCTCTCTCTGCTTCTGTTTTATGAGGGCACTTGTCATTAGATTGGGTCCTTCCAGATAATCTAGGATAACCTCTTCACTCAAGAGCCTTAACGTAATCACATCTGCAAAGTTCTTATTGCCATATAAGGCAAAATTCACTGGTAGTAGAGATTAGAATCTAGATTTTTTGGGGGACCATTATTAAGCAAGAATACTACAGAGATGAAAGATGAACTTCTGTAGATTACATATTCAGTGACTGAGGGCTTTCTCAGTGTTGTTCCTCTGTTGTTTATATATGGATGGACCTATTGATGGACTCCACATGGCATTAGGAAAAGGACCAATGAGTTCAGAAGTAGACAAATTTGTATAATATTTTTTAAATCAGAAAAAAATTGTGGGGTGGATGGTCGTGGTTGTAATCAAGGAGCTAGATTGTCTGTGTACTCAAATTACAATAATGAGCAAAGAACTAAAAATCAATGCTGAATCATGACCAGTGTTGGTGGACAGACTGAGATCATCTTGGTTATGGAAGAAGTAAGTTCTCAAAAGAGTGCATTGTGATATTTTAGGACATAAGTAGATGCATAAATTTTGTGAGACTCCAGGGGTCATTGTTGACTTATTACTGAGTATTCATTCATTCATTTATTCAATAATATTTATTGAATACCTACTGTGTCCCAGGCCTTGAGATAGATTAATCTGCATACAGATTAATATCTCTCCTTCCTGTGATGATGGGGGATCAGAACTGGAATGTGTCATGTGTAATGTAGGGCTAGCAGAGTTCCACAGACAATTTTTAGGAACTTTGAATGTGGACAAAATTGAGACACAGCCACAGTCCTTGGATAGTTTTTTTTATCTCCTAGGAGATTAGAGCTTTCTGTTCTGGAAAGCCAGCTCTCCATGCTCTCTTCCCTGGATGGATCTCAACTGTAAACAGTTGTCTACTGCTCTCACTGAACTATTACCATCAGCTGTTACACTGTCTGAGGGAAGTGAAAGCTTCCCAGTCCAGAGGGTTACTTGGGATTTTGAATTTCCCTTTGGTATTCTGACTCATGTTAAGAATTACCTGCTCAGAAGCTTGGGGTGTCGGGCCATTGATAATGTCAAAGTTGAACCATCTGAAGGACATGGCCAATGCCAGAGTAACTAAACTTCAGATATTAATCAGATTATGTGGTAAGGTGGTTCCCTTAAGCCAGTGTTTTCCAAACTTCTCTCATGATGAGAATCACCTGGTGGAGTTGTTAAAATAAGTTGTTAACTAAGTATACAATTTTACCTATATGTTCCAAAAAATTCTAGTTTAGCACTTCTTAGTTGGGATTTAGGAATCTGTATTTTGACAACTCCACCAGGTAATTCTCATCATGAGAGAAGTTTGGAAAACACTGCCTTAAGCCAACAAAGGGGTCCAGCTCCACAAATTCAATGTTCTGTCTTCTAATAAAACTGGGGGTTCTTTCCTCAACAGCCTCAGTCAGGGAAGGATCTGTACTGGGGGATAAAAATGAATAGTCTGCCAAAACCGGTTTGGCTCAGTGGATAGAGCGTCGATCTGAGGACTGAAAGGTTCCAGGTTCGATTCTGGTCAAGGGCATGTACATTGGTTGCGGGCACATTCCCAGTAGGGGGTGTGCAAGTGGCAGCTGATTGATGATTCTCTCTCATCTATGTTTCTAGCTCTCTATCCCTCTCCCTTCCTCTCTGTAAAAAATCAATAAAATATTTTTTTAAATGGATAGTCTTCCATATATGACTGCACAAACTATGCTCCATATAGCTCTAGAGGGCACCTTTTGCATTGCAGTATATATATGAAAAGCACCTCCCACAGATATACACTGCACAGCCATACAGTCCTGAGAAAAGAGGCTCCAAACACATTTCCAGGTTGAAACTCAAGAATGTGAGGAACAATATGTCAGAGTGCTTAGCTCTGGAACTTCATCATTATATATTTCTCCACTGAGGCTCTTATAAACCCAGCCAGGGCCTGGGACTTAGCCCACAGATGCTATGCAATGTATTATAGTGTGGTCCTAGAGGTGGAATTCTACTAGTGGCAAGGTAATAACTGAGTGTGGTGGGTGTAATATCCATTTCCCAACTGGGTACCTCTAGGGACTCAGGAGTGTTTTGGTGGTGGAGTGTCTACAGTCCCTTTGGAAATGAAGAGGCATCCAATTTCTAGAGGTTGATAGGGATCCTCATGTTAGGAGAATGAGTATAGGTAAGAGGTGAATATTAAGACAAGATCCAAAAAGTCAAAGTGAATTCAAATGCATCACCAAATAGAGGTATCAAAGCTGGGTCCATGAGGTCAAGAATCTGAAGGCCAAAGAGATAAGCATGAGAGGTATGAGTGTGCTGAGACAAGCCCTAGGTCCTTAAACTGGAAAACTATTTGAAAAGAGTCATCTTGACCACCAGCTCCATTTTGCAGATGAGGAAACTAGGGCTGAAATGCCAAGAGACTTAATAAGCAATGACAGGATCAGACAATTTATCAAATTCCTGTAGATCACTCCTTTCTTTTGTATTTTTAAGTAGTCAGCAGAATCATATGCTTCTTGGAGAAACAGGCTTTCAGCCCTAAAACCAGCATCTTTAGAGAAAGCAGATTGTGTCTGTCAAGTCCCTGGACTCTTCTCCAATGATACTATGTGATCTTTCATATCTCTCGCTCACTGGCTGACAGGCTGTCCAAGCCTCTGGTGAAAATCTGATTAATCTGAAGATATTTTAGCCTACATCCCAAATAGTTTTTTCCCTTGAGATTTTTATCGCTCTTATGTAAGTTTGAAATTTTGCTAAGCTTGCAGAGTTCTTTACTTCCCCAACAGTAGGCAGGCAACTGAAGGACAGGCATCCATTTCACTGTAGACCTTCATGCACCAGCTCAAGCCTTACACAAGGTTTGTGGTCTAGGGTCACTGATGAGAAATTGACAGACAGCAAGTGGTGCAAAGTATGCTCCTATGTTAAATGAGAGACAAAAGAAAATGCAGACTCAGTGTTTTCTAAGTAGCATGGGCACATTTTACGTTCCTGAATTTCATGGCTTTATTGATATAAAATCTAAGATGAGTCACAACTCCCCTGAAGCTGTGATGAGAACACTCATGAGAACAAACTGATTTTTATTTGCACACACATTCCTGAGCTGAAGAAATTATCTGAGTACTTTGACAACAAAGTTTTTTGCAAATTGGTTGTTGGCAGTAACTTTAAGGAGGTAATTCTCTCTCTTTTTTTGCTGCTTTCTTTCAACATCTTAGATCCTGGGATTTGAGAATTTCTGGTCCCTAATTAACCTAGAGGATCTCTGGGTTTATACCTCTCAATATAGCTCCTTGACTGGTTGAAATGTGGGAGAGATGGAAAGACGTTTTTTAGTGGCTGAGAAAGCCTCTCTCACATCAGTGTTTCTCTCTGTCTCTCCTTCTGCCTTCCACTTTCTCTAAAAATCAATGGAAAAAATGTCATCAGGTGAGAATTAACAACAACAAAAAGAAGGGACATGTGACAAACCACCATGATTAACTAGCATAAAAGTAAAAATGTTACTGGCAATATGATGAGACTTCAGTTCTTGTCTTCTTGAAGGAAAAATTTCAATCAAGAGACAAAATGTAGCACAGTAGGTAAGAATTTATTGGCCAAAGCAAAAATATACTTAGGACAGAGAAACAAGGAAGGGCATAGAAGAAGCTGTGAGAGAGCCTACGCTGAGTTGCTTTGTCTCACTGAGAAGTCAGAGAAAAGGGTCCTTGGAGATAGGTTCATGGGGTTAGTCTGGGATGAGCTGCCGCTGCCCATTGCTCCCCTGGTTGCAAATCTCATGGGGTCCCTTAGGGGGAAGAAGGAGGGAAGGAATGGTGTGGGCGCGCTTCCCTGGGGAGAGCACATGCTGGGTCCTTCATCCTGAGCATATTTATGTGGAAATGTTAGGGAGGTCTCAGGGGAGGGTCTCAAGAGATTATTCATCAGTTTTCCAGGTGTGCTCTTCCAGGATCGTGGTCTTCATTGATTGGTCCCACTGATTGGTCGGTGCTAGGGCATGGGGTCATTAGTCATGAGCTGGTCCTGAGGCAGCTATGGCATCACTTGTCTGATTTTACTGCTTTTTCTGGACCTGGAGCTGAAATACAACTGAGTCCTGGATGTTATCTAATAGGCCGCCTGGCCAGTGATATGCTGTGGGAGGATAGGTTACTCCAGGAGTGAGTTTCTTGTTTTCCCAGTTTTGCCCCTTGCTAGGTATCTGGGCTTTTTGCCCTAGTGAGTTTCTGTACCTGGCTCATTGTCCTTGCTCTGCTCACGTCTGTCTAACTGTTATAATAGAAACAATATTGAAAACGCTATTAGTGATATCTAATGTTTACTGTGATTTCACTATGTACTGGCACTACGCTAAATATTTTACATAAATTATCTCAGAACTAGTCTCAGAACAACCCCACAGGGCAGATGACTTCTACATTTTTTTAATAGCATGACTTTGACCTTACGCAGGTGTTCTAGCCAGCGTGTGACAGAGCTGACCCTCGCATTCTGGTTTTTCAGAACCTGAAGCACTTGCTCTCCACCTTGACACCCCTGTTACCTCCATCTATCAGACAAGGATTAGGAAGGAATGTGTTCAGCTTCACTCTTTTAATACATGATATTTCTTAAGTTCTCAGGCGCTAACTTATAGTCAGTTTTCTCATGTTCTGGGGTCAGTTTCTGGCTATGAGATGGGAAGAAGATGGGTACCACATCACTAACTATTAGGAACATAGCCTGATGTGTCTTAAAGGCTGAAGAGAGATGCAAAAGTGCCCCAGGGCCAAACAGGCCCACACTCGGTGCGCTGATGGCTTGACCATTTGAATTCTATTTGCATTCCCTCTGTCCTCCTACACAGGAACAGGCCTTTTCAAATGGGCTTAGCTCTCCAAGTCCACTCAAAATGTCACGAAATTAAATGAATGGTTTCTTAGACACCATGGGGAGTAGAAACTCAATAGCAAAACACTAATGGTTTCTTTTGCAGAAAGCCCCTTTGAGGATAAAAGAATTCATCTCCGAGTCAGACCCCTTCCTGGCTGGTGTGTCTGTCTGTCAGATGACAAGCCATGGGGAGTCCATCGCACCCTTGCCCCCCTCCATCTGTGATCCCGGAGAACAAGAGAGGAGCTGGCCAGAGGAAAGCAAATCCTGATCCTGTGATTTCAATTACAGGGAGGCAAAAAATTATTTGATATTTGAGCTTGCTAAAGGCTCCCATTCCTTCTGCTCCAAAGATCTTTCCTGCTAAACTGAACAAAAGAGCAGAAAGAAGTTTCCAGGCATTTTGAGGGGAGGGGGTATTGGAGAGAAAGCAAGCACAGCAGGCAGAGAGTTGATGACAATGCAGACAAAGGAAAGAACTTCTTAAGATTCTTTCTAAGAAGTGGAATTCACACTGTGCCGCTTCCTTTATTTGGCTATCTCTCACCTTCTCCCTTGCTCTTTCTCTCTCTCACACCAAGAATCAGATTTGGATTTTTGAATTTACAGTGATAGCACAGATTTGGTTGGTACCTTCAGCCTCCGGCCTTATCTGAGCAGTGCCAGCTCAAGCATGGAAGCCCTGGCTAGGCCAGCTCACTCCCTGGCAAGTGTCCATGTTGGTTTTTCTGGAAACAAAACCCTGACTGGGCTTTTGGGAATTTGCTCTCTTTTACACCTAAGGGAAGAGACAAGGCCTCTGTTCCTTGCAGCTCCTGCTGGGACAGACCACTCACCAGGCGAGGCGGAGTGTTATGCTGACTATTGCATCCCCCAGACCAATACACAAACCTGCCTTGACTTCTAGATGATGGTGTGCAAGTTAACTAAGCTCTCTGAGTGACAGTTTCCTCATCTGGTACGTGAGGAAAATCAACATTACCTAATAGGGCTGTGAGAGTCTGAAACACATGCACCTTATTTGGCTCAGAGTAGATGCTTAGTACTTTGTATCTCTAGAAATCAGTTCT
The DNA here is from genome assembly GCF_964339955.1 of Pipistrellus hanaki. Lineage (NCBI taxonomy): Eukaryota > Metazoa > Chordata > Mammalia > Chiroptera > Vespertilionidae > Pipistrellus > Pipistrellus hanaki. The sequence goes on along the minus strand of NC_140512.1, from coordinate 11,977,652 downwards.
CCTTCCTGTAAAGAAATAATATCATAAATATAGACTTTTGGGAGTTTAAAATCCCGTTTTCTACAAGCTCAAATTGCAGCATCCAATAAGGATGAAATAAATGTGCCTACTCTGTACTCTGATGCTGATTCAGCAGTGTCATCATTTTCTCTAACTGCATTTTCATCCCTTAGCATATTCAATAAACATATTATATATCACTGTACAGTGATCATGAAGAATAACCTCCGGTTATATGGCAGCTGAGAAAAATCATCTCATTTTCATATTTCTGCTGTCCCACATAATTTTCACAAACATGTTGCAGTGCAGAGCTGTGTAGCTATCATAATAAACTCTACATAACTGGAAATGATAATGCTTTAATATAGGGACACCTAAGGGGAACTTAGTCAATGTGAAAATTAAGGCATGTTTGTTCTAAAAAATATGTCACCTATTATAAATTTGGTCTCTTCATGTAGACCAGTGGTTGGCAAACTCTTTAGTCAACAGAGCCAAATATCAATAGTACAACGATTGAAATTTCTTTTGAGAGCCAAAGTTTTTAAACTTAAACTTCTCCTAACGCCACTTCTTCAAAATAGACTCTTCCAGGCCGTGGTATTTTGTGGAAAAGCCACACTCAAAGGGACCAAAGAGCCGTATGTGGCTCGCAAGCTGCAGTTTGCTGACCACTGATCTAGACTATACACTTGCCAAAGGCAAGAACCCTTTCTAACATCTGGGCAATTTCTTCAGCATATGCCACTTTGCTTGGCAAACAGTGGTTGCCTAATTAATATTTGTTACTGGGATGGCTGATTAATTTTAAAACAATAACAATCCTTTGGAGGCTACAGAGGCTGGAGCAAAAGGGGCATGGTTCTCCGCACTTCTTTGTGTGAGAGTCCTGCCAAAGAGTCCTCTTACACAAAGGAGACACATTGGGAGCTGGGTCTGAAAACCATGCAAAACTCTTGCAAGTACATACTCAGCTCCCTACAGTACTTTTGCACCAATGTGCATGAGCTCCTCACGTCAAGACTCTGCTAAACAAAGCTCAGACCCCAAGCAGCACATATAGGCTGATGAACAGAGAAACCCAGGGTAGTTAGTGGGGTCTGTCTCAGATGTTCCCAGGAACATCAAGGAAGCTCCAAAATTTAGGAAGCTGTGATGAGAAGAGAACAGAGCAGAATTGTGGTATCAGGAATATGAGTTTGGTTGTAGGATATCTCCCCCGTGGAGTATTAAAGGAGCAATCTGACCTAACATAACAACCTCTGACTTTCATGAGCTGGTTCACACAGCAAACTCCTGACAGGACTGTCTATGCATGAAGGCAGAGGTAGATCCATTTTTCAGTACCTAACCTTCCCAGGCTACTGGGTCTGAGGGTACCTGAAGAAAGGCCAGTGCTGCCCAGTGCTCTCTAGACTGCAATCAGAGAAGATGGGGAGGAAGTAACAGCACAGATGACCTACAGAGGCTGTCAGGCTCCCTCCCAAACTTGTCCTCCATATCCCATCAGTGCACACCAGCCTGACTTCCCACTGCCAGCATCTGCTTGTTCACACCAAAGTGCCTCCTCTGGCTGCCAAAGACCAGTTTGCAAACTTTGGAAGTAGCCTGGAACGGTCATAGGTTTAACCTCCCCCTGCCCAGCAACCCTTCACCAATGACTAAGAGGAGGTGATGTAGAAATGTCTTATCTCTTGTCCTCTGGTGGGGCAACTGAATCACATGATCTACATTGGCCTCCAGAGTTACCTGGTGGTATTAAGGACCATGCTTCTTGGGGCCATCTCCTAAATAAATGACTTGCACTCAAATCCTTGATTCAACTTCTGCTTCTGTAGCTCAACACAGAGTATACCTTCCCCATTGACAAGTGCCACATAGCCACAGGAACAGGTGAATATTCTGCTTGTCTGTTCCAGAGCCTTCAGAACGCTCATGTAAAAACAAAACAGAAAACATCAGAATGCTTAGAGCCAGCTGGTCATGGTTAATGCAAACAAGAAGCTCCCAGCCTTCTTCCCCTGTCCCATGGGCAGCAGGCATGGAAACACACCCTGTTCAAGATGCCAGACCATGGATGTCCTGCAAGAGTCATTGGAGTCTCACAAGCTCATTCCTACACTGTTTCTAGTTCTTTCCCAAGTGATGGAGTCTCATGGAACTATCTCACTGACAAGGATGCACAGGTAAAAACAAGAACAGCTGCAAGGAAGACCTTGTGTCTTCCTTGTGCTGACTCCTAATTGGCACAGAGCACAGTGATATGCCCACATTCATACCACATAGCTGGGGAAGGGCAGCAAAGTGCCAATCTGGCTGAACAGAAGGAATGAGCATATCGCCATCATGGAGCAGCGGGCTCATGAATCTTAAGTATATAAGCTTGGGTGACCGAGTATCTGGCTGGCTTTCTGGTTTTCCAGAAACTATCACTAGCCTGGCACTGAGAGCTGTTTGGTGGTGCGGAGATAAGAGAGGCCTTCAGAGTTAGAGAAGGCAGAGGCTGCACCAGGCACTCAGCCTTGAAGGAGTCTCCAGATCACTCAAAGGAAGAGAGTTTCAAAGAGCAGGCCAGTCAGTTGATGTCCTCTGGAGATCTTTTATCATTTGTTCTATCCCATCAGCTCTTATAACCAATGAATATTCCTTTTTGAACTCTGATGGGTTCTGGAAACCTACCTATCTTCTGATGAGATTTAAACCGGAATGAGTCTGTAAAATCACACTGACAAGCTCACTTCATTTCTTTAAGTCTACGTGAAAGAGAAGTTCTGTATTACCTCAAAGATATAGTCCTTGGGTTGGTTCAACATATGATGATAGGTCAGTGCCCATTCTGAGAAATGTGTCAGAAGCCCCTTCTTCCTCATTCATTTCATCATTTTAGAACACAAATTAGAAGAGTTGGAGGCTATGCCTGATTCTTCTTTCTATTTCTCAAACTGTGCTAGGTCATGTTTTTTGGAGAATGTTGGGGGGGATTTTGGAGAATGTGTGATTCAAGCTTTTCTCCTGTGACAGCCATTTTGTTCTTTGACTGCTTCTGAGATGAAGGGAGTGAGCCATTCTGACAAACTGCATTATGAACATCCACAGTCAGACGAGTCTGGTAAATCTGAGGAGCTCTGGGGCTTAGAGTCCCATTTTATATTTATTTTTGCTTAAACTCTAGAAAGTAAATAAATTACTGCATTAGTTTAAAAAAAAAAACTTGATTCCTAAAGTAGTAATAAATTACGTAATTCTGGAGTAGGCATGGTGATATCCCTATTGCCTAACTGGCTAAAGAAGAAGGCAAATTTCCTTCTCATATTATTTTAGTGCAAAATGTTCCAAATGGGTCTACAACTTTTTGCAAAGCTTAGAGTAACATTCTGCATTTTTCATCCATAAACATTTTGAAAGCAATCACCCATTTTCCAACAACTTAAGGCAGACTAACTGGACCTGCCAATTCTGCTCACAAGTGCAATTTAAAACCACCCTTTCCTGGATCTAGGTTATGCATAATTCTACCTTCTATGCAAAGTGCAGAAGTTAAAATGTGTTTTCTGTGGACACAGCTGTGCATAGTCTTGCAAACACTTTGGAGACAACACAATCATTAACGGTATGCCTCAAATACTCCACTGTAATTTTCCTTTAAAATTTCTGGTTACCTACCCCCTCTCTGTGAAAGATATAGAGGTTACTGTTTAAAATGGTATTACTATTCATTTTTACATTCAAAGAGTGATTCCATTGATCATGGCTTCTCTAGACTCCTCAATTTCAATTCCTATAACAAAGCAAAGCAAATCTCCAAAGAAACTGTAACAGCTTTAAAATAAGTTTTGCTAGAAAACTAACTGAAAGCCATCTTCTGATAGTAAAAATTACTCAAGGAACAAAAGCTATAAGCCTAATTTTATATTTAAAAATAAGCTGAGAAAACATAGGCAGAAAGTGACATTATCATGTTTTGAAAACCAGGAAAGATATACTGGGGATGTGATGGTCTAAGAGTACAAAGTCTTAGATAAATCAGTTCTGGAGATCTACGGCATGATGTGTCTGGTTAACAATACTGTATTGTATACTTAAAATATTCCAGGGGGATAGATCTTTGGGAGATTATGGATATGTCTGATAGTTTCATTGGTATATGCTTATCCCAAACTCAACAAGTTGCATACATTAAACATGCACAGCTTTTTATATGTTAACCTCAATAAGTGGGTTAAAAAAAAAAAAAGTAGTTAGAGCATTCTACTTAGACATTGCCCCTTTGCTTGTAGTGTGATTTTTATCCTTCAAAGTTGATCAATAAAAGGCATTAAAATATGAACTCACCCAGCCATTGTGGCTCGGTGGTTGAACACTGACCTATGAACCAAGACCTCAGGGTTAGATTCCCGGTCAGGGCACATGTCCGGGTTGCAGGCTTGATTCCCAGTAGGGGGCATGCAGAAGGCAGCTGATCATTGATTCTCTCTGATCATTGATGTTTCTATCTCCCTCTCCCTTCCTCTCTGAAATCAATAAAAAGATTTCTTTTTAAAAAAAGATGAACTCAAAGAAAAATATTCCCCTACAAACTAGAATAGAGCTGTCAGCTACCATTTCCTGTAAGCCCATCACAAGTGATCTTCTGGAGATAAAGAAGAGAGCCAGGATGAGACCCGCCTGCTTTAGAAGAGAGAAAGACCAGCCTTCTCCCTACCATAGTCTCATGAGGGAGGAAGTAGAGAATCTGTCCAAAGAGGAAGGAACCTGGTCCAAAAGATCCATCAAGCATGGCTTTCAAATGGGGCTTTTGGAAGTCTGTATACTTAATATATGACTGGAAGTTTTCCATAAAAGCTGTTGCCTTAATTTTATTTTCATGTCATCTGTCCTCTAAAATAACTTCATGTAAACATATTCTTAATTTCCTTACTAAATTCTCTAACTATTTTCACTCTTTTTCAGTCCATACATTTCTGCTTATATGTGCAAAATCTATTGGCACAAAGTAATTAAGTTATATCCTTTAAAAGCCAATGCAGTTGTTATTAGACTGTGTTTTGCTGAGCCCAGGATCATATAGGGTCCACCTCTAGGTGTGAGAAACGTAATAATGCATTTTCCCTAGTCTGGTTCTACTTTCAATCTTACAATTCCTACTCTAGAAAATCTATTCTTATGCTATAGTGGCCCCATTGTGACCCAGCTTGTCCTTAACCAGGGTCTGAGGCCCTCTTCCTTGATAGTGTCTGACCAATTAATAGTTTAACCCAAGATCTTAATAAATAAAGCAACATTACTTGAGAATACATTTTGACTATTCCAGATGGATCTAATGGCATCTTGAAAAAGATTACAAAAATTAGGTTTTCTACTTTACATGCAGTAAAGAAGCTTACATTGTTGAAAGCAAAGAAACAAAAACGGATGCATTGTGTTAATTGACCAAAAGTGATCAGAGGCAATATGTCTCTCTTCTAAGATCTCTTAGTACTTGATACAGCATGCATGTGCTGACCACTTTATAATAAATATAATGATGTAATTAATTTCCTTCCTTGCCTCATCAAAATATTCATATCAAAATACTGACCTAAGGGTTAAAAAAAAAAAGGAAAAACAAAACTAATCTATTAATATGCCAACTCTAAAAAATGACTTTGATGTGCCACTCCCTACTGAAGTTTTCGATTTTAAAAAATCCAAAACATGCAAATATATGCATAAGCTTCTACTTAAAGTGTGGTTGAAAGACCAACAATATCTATAACACCTGGGAACTTGTTAGCAATACAAATTCTCAGTTCCCACCTGAGACTTCCTAAAGCAAAATCTCTGAGTAGGGGGGCTAAAAATTTGAGAGTTTTAGTGAGCTATCCATGCATCAATTTGAAAAGCAGTGTCCTACATGGGTGACAGTTAATGCCCATTAGTAGGTTGATGGGATTTGTACATATGAGACATAACTCACATAGTCATCACTCAAAATTATAACTTGACATTGAGCAGACTGTGAAAGTCCTTATTCTCTCTTTGTTACTCCCTCTCTACTCCCTGCTGGCCCCCAGAAGAGCATATCACAATGGCTTTGTTTCACCAGATTTGATTATTTCAGAAGTTACCATTGTGCTGAAGCAGTACAGTGCCCTGAGAATAGGTGACATGTAGTTAAGTTTTTCATAAAAATTCATTGTATGAATTAAAATCTATCTCAATAAACAGAAATGGCAGGTTTATTAACCAGTAAAAACATTTTGGAAAAAGTAAATCCAGGCCATGTTGATTCTAAGAATTCTTATAAGTTGTCATTGTTTCAGAGGCTATTGGACTTTGAACTTAAAAATATGAATAGGAAAAATTTTTCAAAATTAATCTATATATATCTCCCCAAAAAATTATGTTGCATATGTATTACCAAAAACATCTCTAGTTTTCTTTCCCAATACAATCATTTGTTTAGTTTGCCTTAGAACTCAAATTAGAATTTTACTAGTATAGACACTGTCCTTGGTCCAGATTCCCTGTTTCCTGATAGTTCTACGTACCCTGCTCCAGCTGCTATGTGCTTTGATGCGAACAGCTTACATCTGTGACCTTCTGAGGGAAACTGTCTTTAAACCAGCAGATCTGCTCCCTTTGTATCTGGAAGTTCCTGGGCACTCACAGTCCCAGTGACTGACTGAGGAAGAAATGTGAAGTCCTCCAGAGCTGGGCTGTCTCAGGAGTGCAATTTAAGGAATTCCCCTGTGGAAGAACACTGAGGATGGGGCTGAAATTGCACCCTTCCAACTCCTGTCCTGTTTCACCATTTCCTTAGTCTGCCCTGGGAACACATTCTTGATAAATTGACTATGTTGGCATCCTCAACTTAAGGTTGAATTCTGGGAAACCCAACCAAAGATACTACTAGCTAGAGATATGAAAGAAGAAAATAATTCAAATGTGCACCAACATCAGATATGCCTTTGTCATTCTGACTTTTCTTTTCACACTGTAGGTATTTTTCTAAATATACAAAATTGTTAATATTTTATGATATCACTGCTGGTATGTCCCTTCAGCTGTTATGCATCCATGAGAGGAGAAATGCTCTCAGAATCGCTGACCTATTTATTTTGGACAATCAACTAGAAATTTGAAATACCTGTACTATAGATATTTTTATTGCATCAGTATAGTTTAAAATGTCTTCAGTTTATAATGAATTTTAATGAATATTTGGGACGATTGGTAAATAAACACTTTAATGTTTTTTCATATTTAGAATGTTTTCTTCAAATTACTCAAAAACATAAATATATGCTATCAAAAGGAAGGTCTATAATTAATCTTAACACTAATAAAAAATATGCTAATTAAAAATTTTTAAATGACATTTCTACTTAAAATAATTGATAACTGTGCATAATCTTTATATATATGAACAATCAGAAATTAATTTGAAATAGAAAAAATTTTCATCCTCTTGTATTTCTATATCACTGTTAGAATCAGAAATATTTTTTCTTCTTTATCAAAAACCAAAATTATTAGGCCCAATAAAACAACTGAATCACTGTACAGACATTCTTTAAGCCATTTTGGAAAAAGTAAATCCAGGCCACGTTGATTCTAAGAATTCTTATAAGTTGTCATTGTTTCAGAAGCTCCTCATGAGTAGGTCATTAAATCCTACTAGGACTAAAAGGGGGAAAATATCATATATGGAGACCTTATGGATATCCTATTTAAGTAATTGAATCTTCACACATCTTTGAGAGGGAGCTCTTACCAGTCCCATTTTATTTTATTTTTAATATACTTTATTGATTTTTTTTTTAGAGAGAGGAAGGGAGAAAGCTAGTTAGAAACATTGATGAGAGAACATCAATCAGCTGTCTCCTGCACACCCCCCACTGTGGATGTGCCCAAAACCAAGGTACATGCCCTTGACTGGAATCAAACCCGGGACCCTTCATTCCGCAGGCTGACACTCTATCCACTGAGCCAAACTGGTTTCGGCTTCCCAGGCTCATTTTAATTAATATATGAGAAGAGGTCCAAGACATGGCCATCATGTGGTCAGCATAGTGCCATAGGTGCAATCCAAATCCTGACATAATTTATAATGCAGGCCATTCTCTCAGATACACAGAACTATTTTATCCTAATTTGAGAGATGAGGAAAAGGAGCCTCAAAGAGTCCAAGGTTGCATAGCCAGGAAGTGACAGAGCTAGACTAGAACTCAGACTACCTGTAGAGTCACAGTATTAACCATGTCATCCTGCTTAGTCACATTTAGGATTCAAAATGGTTAACAGAAAAACAATTTAACATTTCAGAGTCAATGTAAAGCAATAGATGAATCCTTTATAATCTCCCCATCTCTTCAACTAGGAGTGGTTTAGAGAAATTATAGGACTAAGAACAGGAAATCTGAGTCCATGTCCTTTAACTGCCAGCCAGCATCAAATTATTGGTCAAAAAATTTGTCTGAGCACCATTTAATCTGAAAATGTTGGCCATGTTCTATAAAATTCCTTCCAGTTCAGACACACTGATTTCTGTGAGTTTTCAGGACACTCACCCTGGTGATGTCTATGATTTTTTAAAAAATTTTTCATAAAAGAAATCTATGCAAAAGCAGAAGGAAGCTACAAATATGCACTTTTCCCCAACCCAAATTTTAAATGTCACCACACGATCTACTTATAATAAGTCATAGGAAACAAAAAATAATTATTAATGGAAAAATGTAATTATAATAACCATTGCCTTCAATTGACTTGGGATGCTAACCAGGGAAAACCAAGAACTGACTAAACCAGAACTTAACCACAGAGATGTTGGAAAATTAATACGATATGCCAAACAGCAAACCTTCTTGACCTTAGGAATTATTTTTGGCCTTGGGAAAACGTGTGAGTCAACACAAAATTTCCTGGGAATCTTTGAGATGGATTTGAAAATATTCTGACAGATTCTGAGTTTGCAAAATATTGTGGTTCAAAACAAAAGTTCAACCCTAAGAAACTGGAACTTCTTTTTGATACAGCATGATAGGAGTAAAGGGGAAACACATGGGTATGAAGGAGAACCGGGTGCTACCTTTCACAGTCATTGGCTTTGCTTTCAGTCTGTTTGTTGGTAAACAACCAGATTCCATCTGTGTCATTCATAAACATGTCCTCATAGTCCTGTTTATCAGTTGTCTTCAGCCTTCATCAATATTGGACATAGAACATAACACCATTTCTCCTTTGACCCTGCTAATCACAGCTCTACTTATTAAAGGAGAATACACTACAGGAATTGGGGGTGTTGCTAGTCTGGACAGTTGACCACTTAGTGTGTGTCCTCTAAAGATCTGAGAAGGTGCTTTGCATTCAGGGTCAAATCTTTTTGTTGTATTTTTGCCTTTGTAGGAAGAAAGGTTCGCACAAGGTTGAACAAATGCTATGAAACGGATATGCTGTATACCTGGTTGGTTTGTTTCTAACTTCGATGGCAATCTAGTTAATATGGACAGATATACACAATACTGTAAGTACATTCAGTTGTAACAATTTTAAAGTAATGAACTTATCTTTCATGTCCCACGTTTTCACATTTCTAGGGAGTCTTAGGATTTCCCCCCTACATTTCTATTACATATTAAAATTGGCACTCTGATCAGAGTGGCTCAGTTGGTTGGAATATTGTCCCATGCACTAACTGATCACAGGTTCAATTCCAGCACATACTCATATCTCGGGTTCGATCCCTAGTTGGGTGGGGCATGTATGGGAGGCAACCCATCAATGTTTCCCTCTCACATCAATGTTTCTCTCTCTCTCTCTCCCCCTCCCCCCCCCCCCCCGCCTCTCTTTCTCTCTTCCTCTCCTTCCCTCTCTCTCTGAAATCAGTAAAAATATATCCTTGGGTGAGGATTTAAAATAATAAATAAAATAAAAGTGGATAGGCACTTATTTTAAATCAGATTTAAATATTTAATATCTATTTAAAATAACAAAAGAAGAAAAACATTTACAATTAATTGTTGTAACATAATACAACAATTAATTGTAAATGTTTAAAATTTAAAACTGCCCTATGCCAAAACTGGTTTGGCTCAGTGGATAGAGCATCAGTCTGCGGACTGAAAGGTGCCGGGTTCGATTCCCGTCAAGGGCATGTACATTGGTTGTGGGCACATTCCCAGTAGGGGGTGTGCAGGAGGCAGCTGGTGGATGTTTCTCTCTCATCGATGTTTCTAGCTCTCTATCCCTCTCCCTTCCTCTCAGTAAAAAATCAATAAAATAAAATAAAATAAAATAAAATAAAATAAAATAAAATAAAATAAAAAACTGCCCTAACTGGTTTAGCTCAGTGGATAGAGCATCAGCCTGTGGACTGAAAGGTACCAGTTCTATTCCAGTCAAGGGCATGTACCTTGGTTGAGGGCACGTCCCCAGTAGGAGGTATGCAGGAGGCAGCTGACAGATGTTTCTCTCTCATGGATGTTTCTAACTCTCTATCCCTCACCTTTCCTCTCTATAAAAAGTCAATAAAATATTTTTTAAAACATTTATAGTTTTTGCATTCATTTTAACCTTTCAAAATAATAAATTCTAATTATAAAGTGAAAATAATAAACTTAGTGTAAGCATATCCTTATGAATGAAAAGCACTTGATAACTTAGCCTCATATAGCAGGAAACTGAGACTCGAGAAACTAAGTCATTTGCTCAGGGCTATTCAATTAAGATTTAGAGAATTCCAATTCTGGCCACATTCCCACCTCATCTTTACAATAGAGTAGGGTCTGCTAGCTGCATCAGCCCCACACAACATGAGGAAATGGGCAAAATATTTCCATGAACAAATTCTGGGTTCTATAATTTTTCTCTTTGACTCATGTAAGTTTCCAAATGCTGTCATGCTAATTTTTTCTTTTTGTTGTTGTTGTTAATCCTCACCTGAGGATATTTTTTCCATTGCTTCCCAGAGAGAGTGGAAAGGAGAGAGTGGAAGAGAGAGAGAGAGAAATATCAATGTAGAAAGACATGTTGACTGGTTTCCTCCCACATGAGCCCCACCCAAGGATGGAGAGCAAACCCACAACCCAGGCATATGCTCTTGACCAGGAATCAAACCCACAACCTTTTTGGTACATGGGTCAATGCTCTAACCATTAAGCCATGCCAGCCAGGGCTGTCACCTTAATTTTTTTAGTAAAACCTATGCTCAAGGAGGATTTAAAATCAGTTAACATTAGTGTGTAGCCTAATGTTTTCTCTAACATGAGAATTTTACACTAACGGAGTTCTAGGAATAACATCTTTAGGGAGCTTTGCACTGACAGGCTGTGCCTGGCTGTTGAGGTTTTCGGGAAAGGAGTTGTGAGGTGGGAAAGATGGAGAAGACGATTCTATAACACCAGCTCTGTGTTGGGCAATCAAGTCTTTCATGATTAAACTGGGTTTTCATTTTCTTTTTTTAAGACTTCCTTTATTCATGCTATCCTCAGTATTTCTTACAATTCAACATTTTTCTTTGAAGAGTTTTGTTGTGAAATGGAAAATTGAGCTTTCTTCCAAAACATGGTTTCTCAAAACTTGTTCTCTTAGAAACCCAGTGGTTTGTGTGGTTTACATTTTCATCACTGTCTGCAGCATATTTTCCAAAGGAGAGAGCCACACATGCCCGCGGTTGCCCTGCTGGCTTGGCAGCCTGTGAAAGCATTTTTTTTTTCTTTTTGGTTACTTTGTTCATCTAACACTTAGTTAACCTCAAAGACACGCTGTAATTACTCACAGGACTCTTCATATGGATTATTTTTTAAGTTAGGATGATGGTTTTAAAAAAATGACAGATCTTTTCTTTTTTGTTATTGAAATATTCTTGACGAGGCTCCTTATGTTAACAGACAGGGGGCCCAGCCCTGAGTGGGTCTGCCAAAACCGGGCGGTAGCGTGTGGGTTCTTGACGGTACAGGAAACATTTCACAACGTAAGTCTAGGTGACGTCCAGGGTGCATTTATTAAAGAGGGGACAGTGAAACAAGGAGGGGCTTAGCATAGAAGAAGCAACAGCAAAGACCTAGGTGGGGCTGCTTTCGTTCTGTAAAAATGTTGTAGGAAAGAACTGAGCTGAGATGGCACTGCTTTAGCTCCCTGGAAAGTCAGAAGAAAGGGGACCTTGGAGACAGGTTCAGGGGTTTAGCCTGGGACAAGCTACCACTTCCCATTGCCCACCTGGTTGTAAGTCTCATGGGAACCCTTGGAGTTCAGGAGATGCATGCCTGTCGGGGGAGAAGAGGGAGAAGGAAAAGGCTCAGGCCTGCTCCAGGGAGAGGGAGCATGGACAGGGTCCTTTGTTTGAGGGTTTTTATCTCTCTCTTGTAGGCAGGAATCTTAGGGACGTTCTCCCAGGAGGGTTTCAGCAGAATCATGATTAGTTTTCCAGGTGTGCCCTTGCAGGGTCGTGGTCTCTACTGATTGGTCAGTGTCAGGGCAGGGGGCCATTTGTCATTGCAGCTAGTCCTGGCATCAGCACTGGCTTTTGCTGCTTTTCTGGGCCTGGAGTTGAAATACAATGGAGGCCTAGATGTTATCTCTAAGGAAGTCACCTTCTGTATCTGGCTGTAAATTGCTCGGCCAGTTTGTTCAGCTATCAGTTTCCCCATTCTACTCGCCAAGGAATTGTCCTAGCTTCTTAGCATCCTGCTATAATGTAGGGGCACCAATCCCAGGGGCACCTTGTTGTTTTTGTGGGGGTTTTTTTTGTTTTTTTGTGGTTTTTTTGAGATTCTGAAAAAAACCACTCAGGGCACCAGGGAAGGACATAGCCTTTACTACTTACATAAGGAAAAGACCCAATGGCAGTGAGTTCAGTGAGTTTCCACACTCGGCCAGGGTAGGAGAGGCTTATCCAGCAGCAAGGGGGGAAGGGAGGAGCCATGCTGGGAACATGCGTGCAGGCCAACGACAGAGAGTCTGGTGAGGCTTGAGAGCTTCAAGACACCAGGTATGAGCTGCTCTGCTCCTTGTGGCCACTGGCAGAGTGAATACTGTTCAACTGGCCGAGAGCGGGAATTGGGCTATATCCTTGCTTGACCCCACACTCCACTCCAATATCACCCTTCCACCTCACAGTCTACGCGGTATCTTCCAGCAGTGGGCCTGTGTGACTAGGGTGTTGACACATTGCATCCAAATCCCACAAAGGCAGTATAAGATACAAGCACAGAGTAATAGCAAGAGGAGGATACCCACAACCCCTAAAAGGAGCCAAGAGAGTTTCACCAGGAGATGAGGGGGTCAGTGCCGAAAGCAAAGAAGGTGTTGATTTCTGCTCCCAAGGTCTGTACCGCTAACTTGGCATTGGGTCCTGAGTCAGGTATGTAGGTGCAGCACTCGGACCGATGAGGGCACAGATTCCTCCTTGCACTGTATCAGCATATCCAGAGCCATCCAGTTCTGTAACACTACCTTTTGCATCTGTGCAGGTTCTTAATTCAGCAAGGTGGTGGCTTGGTCAGTGTGGTTCAAGGCCTGAGCCATATGATCCGCTAAAGACTGGATCTCATGTTGTGTCCATATGTTTGTTCCCTGTGGGGAGAAGATGACAAAGGGATAGAACCACCAGGGAGTCTGGCATACATGGGTCCTATGCTATGTAGGCATCCAGTTGCTGGGGACAGCCAGCAGAGTGGTCACAACCCAGCTAGGACTGTAAGGGTATCCCCAAGTGAAGCATCCTGTCCAATTATTGGTCAGGCATATATCCCACAGACCCAGAGGGTCCCCCAAAGGACAGGGAACAAGCCTGCCTCTCTAATGTCATTCTATTTTTCCCAGAGATACTAGTCAGTGAGGATGGATGTGTTCCGGCATTGTTCCTTAGATGGAGTCTATTTTTCCCAGTTGTAAATAAGGACTTGAACAACAATGATGTCAGACTCCACCCACAACACTTGCTTGCACAAAACCCAGTGGACCAGCCACAGAGAGCCTAGAAACAGTAACAAACTCCTGGAATTTCTTCCGCCGAGAATCCAGCCCTCAGCTGATGCCCCTAAGGGAAGATGATGTCAATTGCTGGGCCACTGATTTATTAATCTGTGAGAAAAGAGCAGGCTTTTCCTGTGACACAGGGACTTCTGAGGAAAATTCAAACCTAAACGAGATTAGGCTTCTTTCACAAACTAATCAGTAAATACCATCACTTAAGGTTAATGGATTCATTCATAGGCACAGAATGTAGGCATATCCAAATATACTTTACTTCAGTCCACTGTGCTTGAGTTCATTTTACTGCTCGGTCCAGAATTCACAAATGAAGCCCAGTGGGGCTTATCATGGAAGATTAACACATACTAGGATTTAACCTCATTGAATTCAAATGTTCTATAATAAGACTAGTTGGCTCAAAGTCCCAAGTGAAAAAGATATTCAGGTATCCCAGCAAAAAAGAAAACTAGCAAACTTATAAATTACAGTTCTGCAGACACCCTAACATTTGTGCTGAACCTACGACCTTGCTTAGAGTTATTAGCATATAAATATGCAAACTGAACCTGGCTCTCATTATGAGCATGTTTTGAAATTTAAACTTATAAAGATTTAGCTACATTTCTATTTTCTCATTATCACTAACGGCCTTATCCAAGGAAGGTCATTTATTGCAAAATAAGTTATTATCTGCTGCAATAGAATCATCAAGATAATCCAATATACCAACTTAATTATTAATTATTAATTATTGTCTTCCTTTTCACAGATATTTGGTCCTAGTTGCATTTACCCAATGAATAGAAAGGATGGTCTATCCCAGAACTCACACTGCTCCTGGATTAGCAGTGATTTTGGTAGCCAAAGGCAAATTAGCGAAAACTAATTTAAACTCTAAATCCTAGAAGAAGAAAAAACACAATTTAGAGGTGATTAAACCATAAGTGAAGGAAAGACGCTAGGGATTTGTAAAATCAAATGCAATACTATATGAATATGAGAACATGTTTACTTTTGAGGAGATAATTCATAATTCTCAAAGGACTCTAGGAATTTCAGAAAATCTATGAAATCAATATTTTTAAAGTCCTTAAGAAAGAACTTGGAGATAAGGCAAAAGCTTTCAAATACAAAACATGCATTTGAAGGCACCTGTGGCATGTTGGAGTTATGCCATAGTCATGGTGACCTAAGAAGAAGTAATGTGAGATGGAAACTGGAATGTACGCTTCCTTCCTCCCCCAAGGAAAGACATGTTAGTCTCAAGTTAGAGGCCCAAGATACATTCCCAACATGAAATTGGAAGTAGGTGGTTTTTTAAAAGTGAAGAGATGAACTGAGCAATCTCTAGAAACTGGGAGTTCACAAGTAGAATGAGGGAATCTGTGAGAGCATCAGGTCCAGAGTAGGTGAGAGAATTGTTTTGTGTTCAGAACTAGAATGAAACTGTTCATCAAAATACATGTAAGCATTCATCCAAGGGTAGAATGGATTCATGGTCTAGGTTAATATAGGACCAAGAAAATAAAATATTTTGTTTCCAGAAATGAACAACACTTTGAACTTACCTAGGGATAGAGCTAGAGAAAAATAACAGGAAATTCCACATTAGGATTTGAAGCTAGAGAAAGAATCGGTTACTTTGATGATGAGGGATGAAACATCAAAGTAGTCATAGAGATGGCTATGCTTAAACGGAGATTGAGTTAGTAGGTCCAGGGCTGACCCCAATCCCACCATCCTCACTTACCCTGGCCTGAGTTTCTACACATAGTTGATGTGTCTGATGAGTGTCTTTTCCTAGAGTAATGGAGAAAGGTCTGCACATAGGCGCCAGAGAGACAGGTAAAGAGAGTAAGATAATCTAAGGTGATATATCTGTCCTTACTTTGGACTATTTTGAAAACCTTGAAAAGGTGAATATCAGCCACTTGAGAAGTTTTGTGAATTTCTGAGCATAAGTGGGGCATTTTCTTCCCCACCACTTCACTTTCCCATACAACATCCACAGCCCTGAAGATTGTGGGGAAACAGTAGCAAGAGTACATGCCAACAGAGAGTGGGAAAGCCAGTGGGACCATGGAGGACATATTCTCACTGAGACATGGTAAACCTTGCTGTTACTACATACTGCCCTCCAATAATTTGAAGACAGAAAATCCCACAAAGCCATCTGGGGTTTTTAGAGAAACACAAACTCATTTATTTCTGAGCCCGGTGACACTTTCTCTGAAACTCCAAAAATAATAATAATAATAACTGGTGAAGATTTTGAGGAGAGACCTTGCACCATGAAGAAGGAGCTAACAATTTAGAAAATGCAAGCATCTGTGTTCAAAATGAACTCTTAGATACCTCGTGGACAGGAGACCCAGACTGAGTTCTATCTGTACTTTCTCCCCATTTGTTTGTTCTTTTCTGCTGTTCCTTTCCTTCTATTCCAACTACCCTCCTGCAACATGCTCTCCCATTAGCCGGGTTCTGTGTATTTCTATGACCTATCGCTCTCAGCACAACAGGACCAGCCTGGCCATAGCCAAACTCCTGTGGCTCATTTTGCTTTGACAGCTGAGAGCCACATTATCTGCTCTCCTGCCCTCTTACACCATATTTCCTGGATCCTACCCCAATTTTCCAGCTATTTCTCTGGAAAACCCTTAACTATAGGTAGTCCGTGAGATTATTTGCAGCCTTTTAATTAGATTTCATGGCAAAACTCTGCTTATGTAAGATGTCATGTCTCGGTAGAAGAATGTCCTACTTGGTAAAGACTTGAGAAGGTCCTGCAGTCATTCACTATCATTATATTTTTTTCTAAATTATTTTATTGCACTTAATTTTATAAATGTTATTTCAGCTGTGAGAGTCAGAAATAATTTGATATATATGAAATTTCTTCCTTCTTTGTCCAGCTGCTGCCTAGACTTAAGCTAGTCATTTGTGCTTATGATGTCATGATTTGTTGCCAGGGTAACAAATATACAGTCACATATGCCTCATTATCATTTCATTAGGGTGATGACATATTTATAGCATTCAGGAACAGCATATCACCCTTTTAAATAATGTGCTCTTATGTAGCTCACAAATATCCTTCAGCCTAACTGTACAGTTTTTCCCTGCGGTTTACATCATTTCCTATATACTACACACTGTTAGCTTGTTTCTTGCAGAGGGAAAAAAAAGGCGTTTTTAAAAGAAGTAAGGCAGAGGCTGTTCTGACTGCAGAGTAGCCACTTTGTCTCACTGCTTCACTAATAAACTCTCTTTCACTTTAAACTCTAAAAAAACAAAAAAGTAAGACAATACAAATGTGTTAAAAACAACTGGATCCGAGATTCCAAGATGGCTGCGGAGTAGGTGGAAGCTGTACCCACCTGCTCCCCCTCCCGAACCAGGCAGCCTGGGAGACTCAGACGGAACCCCCCAAGGAAGAGCTCTCCTATGGTTACAGCACCAGCCTGGGGAGCTCGCAATCCAGCTCCAACTGCTGGTGCGGCCACTCTGCCATTCTCACATCTGCTGGCTGCACCTCTCAGTGATTTTAAGGGGCCCTCGTTTTTCTGGGGAGGCTCTTGGCAGAGATCCAGAAAGTGACTAAGCCGAGTGACTTGGAAAAGAGGACTGGTCTCCCTCACCTTGGGTGCACAGCTGGCGCCCCTCCCCCTACCCGTTGAGCCACTTTCCTGCTGAGTTTGGTGGCACAGGGCATCTGCACAGAACTGGGGCATTCGGCCACATCCTGCCGGGTTCTGTGGCACAGCTGGGACTTTTGACTCTGTGCTGCTGAGTTCAGCTGGGACTTCTGGCCCTGTCCTGCTGAGACCAGCCATGTGGAGAAATCAGCATGCTATACAGAGCTGGGATCTTCAGCCCCAGGCTTCTTGGTTCATCAGCATGGGGGGACTAGGGGACTGTGCAGAACTGGGATTTTTGGGCAGTGTCTCCCAGAAAGGTTTCTGTTTGGGAGCCTGGAAAAAGAGCGCTGGGCTATGTGGCTATGTTGCAAGGAGGCAAATCCAATCTCCCCGTTGATCCTCCAGGAAAGGGGTCACATGTCAGCCCCCTTTCTACATACAGTCTTGTGGGCACCACCCCAACAAGAGACTGTTCGGATCAGCTTTGCAAAGTCCCAGATACCCATACTGTGTGCAGTTCTTTGGGCAGAATAGAGAGCGGCTCAAAGAAGAGGCATTCCGAGTGTCAGATTCTTGGAGGCTCTTGCCTGAGACTGGGACAAAGTGCTTAGCCTAGTCCTACAGGCTGGGCTAGCATTATTCAAACAGGAGATTCTTTGGATCTACCTCCCTGAGCTTGCAGTGCTGAGTTTCCTCCTGTAGAGTGTACAGTGAGCTGTGCCCAAACTGAACCTGCAGCAAGCCCTCCGAGGTGGAAAGAGAGCTAAAGACACTGGCAGAGACTGAGTGGGTTGACTTTGACGTAGGAGCCATTTTCCACTCATTGAGTACCTGACTGTGTGATCCCTAAGTAACCCTATCCTCTTGACTCTGGTTTCCCTCACTCATCCTTTTCTTTCTGTTCAAACACCCCAGTATGCTCCCACCATAGGTCCCTTGCACTGGCTGTTCCTTCCGTGTGAAATGCCTTTCCCTTGGGTATCTTCATGACAAAATTCCCCCCTTTCCTTCAAAGATGTTCAACTCACACCCTCTCAATGAGGGTTGCCCTGGAACATTCTACCCCCACACTCCTGCACTCCCCATTCTCATTTCTCCACTTTATTTTTTATGGTGCTTATCCTCTTTCAACATCCCACATAACTTACATATTTATTTTATTATCTGGCCCAGCATATTCACTGAGATATAAGCTTCATGAGATCAAGGAATTAAGTGTGTCTAGTTTATAAGTCCCTAGAACAGTGCCTGGCACAAAGCAAGTGCTCCATCAATGTCGTCATATATATAAGTGAATGAATCCTGATACTCTATGGGCCTAATCATGCGTCCCAGACTGCTTTTCAATATTTTTTTACTAGCAGATGTAGAACAGGTAAATACATACTCCCTGATTTCCAAGTTAGGTGTGCTAATTAGATGTTTGCTATGACTTTCACTACAATTCATCAATCATCTATGATTATCATATTGTTAAACTTATTTTTTTAGGTTTCTGTCAATGTTCTTAGTTCTGTTTTCAACTCTGCCAGGATTGTGTATTTAAATGTCCAAGGCAAAGATTATGGCTTTCAGCATGATTAGTACATGTGTTGGTGATGTCTTCAAATAAACATTTAAGACATTTCTCTTGACTTTTATATCTATGCTCTATATATAGACCTGAACTAACCAAGAAAGAGGGGTGAGCTCAGGAAACTGAAGCATTCTCCCACCCAACCAAGTCCTGCTGTAAACCAGGCCTGGATAACAGCTCTAGCCACACTGGGCTGCCATAACCTCATCAACGAGCCTCCCTTTATCTGGAAGAAAGTCTGAGAAAGAGACCAGAGGGTTTCAAGACCATTTGTTTCTCCTTTCCCAAGAGGCTAAGTCACTGGTATCTGGACACAAGCTGAGCATTACAGTCATCATTTTAAATAAAGGGCCCCTTTGATCTGGTTTAAAAATACAAACAAATGAGCCTTTGCCCAATCTAAATTTGACATGTGTCTTTTTATTCTGTAAGTAACCATATTTTAACATAATGTGTCTGATCCCACAACTGCAAAGTGTGAAGTGAGGTCAGTTTTTGTTATAAGAACACAATTTGCATTTATTAAGCAATATTTTCCAACAATAGTTCTTGTTGCTGAGATTCGATGTTCTTTCGTCGGTGTGAAGTATGAATTATTTCTTTTCTTTTTTTTACCCATCCCAACAATTCTCAGCAATAAAGGGAAATCTATTTAAAAGATCTCATTTTCCACAAAGAGACAAAAAAATTGTTTTCAAAGAAATCAAAACCAAAGTTATTCAGATCAGTTCAATCAGCATCTTCAGAACAGCTCAACTATTGAGAGTGGAATGATTGGTTAAAAGGCTTCTATGGACTCCAGAGGTTCGCACTGTCTGGATATCATCAGGTATGTGAAGCCCTAGGCCCAGAGAAGAAAAAGGCTCTGCAAGATGCAGGAAAACATTTAATTGCAACCCTTTTAATGAAGAAATACAAGCCAGTAAACCTACTTTCTTGTAGCCTATGGATTTCTAAGCCACAGGGCCCAAGAGAGGCTGCAACCTTGGGCCCCAGCTCCCCAGAGCACTAAGGTCATTTCTGAACTTACAGGGTGAAACATATTTAAAGCCCTTCCCCAAAGGGAGTTACAAAAGTTGGAGGTTGTTTCACTGTCAGGGTCAATTAATATAAGAAAGAGTGCAGGAGATACGGTCCTTGCCCAGGGGACTTCCGAGGAAAAACAGAATTGACCTACTTTTAAAGGGAATACATTCCAGAACACAGTCCTTATGATCCCCTCCCTACCCATATCCGTCCTCTGTTCTTCCAGCGGAGAAGAGAACTTTCTGCAAATCACTTCCACTAATAAGAATTGTCACCCCCAGTACAAGAAACTACCAGGATCTCTGACACACTTAACCCATGTCATTAACTCTAACCACTGCATTCCAATGCAATTATGCAGGAGGCATTGACTAACAAGGCATTGACTAGCTCCCTTTTTTTTTTCTATTTTAATATTCACTTTAAAAGATCTATTTGACTTTTACCCTGTCCAGGTTGCTCAGTTGGTTGGAGTGTCTTCCTGTGAACCAAAAAGGTTGCAGATGGAACTTCTGGTCAGGGCACATACCTAGGTTGCAAGTTCAGTCCTGGGTTGGGGTGCATATGGAGGCAACTAATCAATGGTTTTCTCTCTCTCTTTCTCTCTCTCTTTCTCTCTCTCTTTCTCTCTCTCTTTCTCTCTCTTCTCTTCTCTTCTCTCTTTCTCTCTCTCTCTCTCTCTCTCTCTCTCTCTCTCTCTCTCTCTCTCTCTCTCCCCTCTCTTCTCTCTCTCTCTCTCTCCCCAAATTCAATAAAAAACATACCCTCAAGTGAGGATTATAAAAATGTTTCTGACTTCCTAGAGTTATTAATTAAAAATAATCACTAACATAACTTAGATGGAGGGTGCTTCAAATTTTTATTAATATCAGATTTTGTGAAAGCCAGAGAAACGCCTTCCCATAAATTCTATAAACATACACCATGAAAATCAAGGAAGTAGGGAAACAAGACTTATATGTATCACCACTTACAGTCAACTCACAAGTATAGAAAGTATTTTAAGTAACACAAGAAATAGCCATGAGTCAGAGAAATAAGCCAGAATGGTATTGGCCTGCCACAAGGTTAGTCATGCAGGTGGTTTTATGAAGAATTCAATGTCTCGATTCTATACACCTTTTTGGAATAAAGAGCTCATCTGAATTGCTTCAGTGCGTGCCACTTTCTTTTATATTCTAACCAGATAGCATGTGACAATATTTCCTAAACAGCGAAAACCTACATAAATAAAAGGTATGTGCAAAAAGTTTGCCTTCCCAGTTTTTTCAGTAGTCACCAAAATTTGAAGACAGTGAGAGGACTTCTTCTTGCAGAGTAGGTAATTTACTATGTTTTTCTGGAAATGTTCATCGTGTTTCTGTTAAATCATAGAGACCCAATATCAGCTTTGTCTTTCTGAGGATTTACACACACACACACACACACACACAAAAAAAAAAAAAAAAAAAAAAAAATAGACAGCGATCATCATTGATCCTTACTCTCACGGACAGAACTAACACAGCAGTTGGCCAGAATCTAATGTAATAACAAGTTTTAAATATATGCTTCACTTCATCTTTTTAGTACTAGATGCTCAGTACAAGGGTCAGACTTCTACAAAGGAGACAGAGTAATCTTTTGCACTGTTGGAGGCATCAAGCTCGCCTCTGGAATCCAGCTCCTCTCCTTCCACTCATTACTGAAGGCCCAGGCTAGGGCACATGGAACCCCCTTACCTGTGGGGGCCACTAACCAGCTGTGTTCTGGGACCTGTCACTTTTAGTTTTCTGGATGCCATTTTCTTCCTTTCTGAGATAAGGAGATGGAGCCAGAACAGATGATCTGTGGGTTCTCCAGACAACTGTGTGCACATGTGATTAATTAGTTCTTAATAAGGACATAGACAAAATGAACTGAATCTATAGTCAATCAAGTCATCTTGGAGCTTCTGTGAATACATTTGTCCAAGTGCTTCTTGTGTAAAAAAGTAAGGATATTCTTATTGACCTTCATGATCGAAGCTGATCATCTGGAAACATGAAATTCACGAATTTCTAGGTAATCACCTAGAAACTATTCTTGTTTTTAGAAATGTAGCGCAAATCCTAAATCATCATTAGAAATGTATCCATGAGGCTTAAGAAGGTATCCCATCATGAGGTAAAGATATCACCGTGAGAAATCGTCATTTATCCCACATAGAACAAATAAGTTTATCAGCTCATTTTCTAAGAGAAGCTTCGGCGAGAAAAAATAAAAAGCAAGAGAGAACCTCCTGAGTAAGAGAACGTCTGCAGGGAGTGCTTGGAGCGTTAGCTGGACCAACTTGGCCCCTGCACACTACAGCCTGAGGTTGGTTTGAATCACAGGGAAAATCACAAGCTTTATTTGTTTCTCTTTTCTAAACTAAATTATCGTCCTGTCAGTTAGTCAATAGAGCAGGAACATGAACGTACAGCTTCAGGTTCAAACACAGTTGGGTTGACCCCAAGGTATGGCTTGACTGAGATTCTTAGCAAAATAATTTCTTACCTAATTAGCTGGCACACATGAACTTTAAAGCTTTAATTAGAGCTTGACCCCTGCCAGAAGGAAATTTGAGAAATTTGGTCCAAACATGGAAAATCTGATTTCACTGGCTAGAGTTTGGACACCTGCAAGGAATAGAAGGAAAGAGAGAAATTTATTTAAGTCAAATGAGAAGTCTGTGTGCCCTGCTTCCATTACATCATTCATTAAGAGGGCTGTGCTGCGGACTTCAAAAGTCACCTTTACAGTGTGATGGAATGGAAGAAGTGATCAGACAGAGAATTAACGGGCGCACATGTGCTTGGCCATAGCTTTAAGTGTTGATGGACTGCTTACAAGACATCAAGGTACAAGCGAATGATTGTAGCCACATGGCTAAGCCATAGAATCACTGAGGTGATTAGCAGAGCTGCTGCCTTGTATCCAGGACTTTTTGGAATGGAAGAATTCTGAACTATTCATGAGTAAGGATTATAGGCAGGACAGTAAACTACATACTGTAGGCACTAGAGTTCAGATATTTGGCCAAAAAATTTTCCTCTAATTCTGCCAGTTTCTAACTGTATGACCTTGGGCAAGTTAGCTTATCTAGTGCCAATTTCATATAATTATCCTGAAGCTCCATTGAGGCCATGGATAAAAACATTTTTTTTCTTTGTTTGTTTTGCTAAGTACATGATTTTTTTTCTAAAAATCATGTATGCTTGTTACATAATTGTTAATCAATATAGAAAACTTTAAAAATAAAACAATGAATCACCCCAATTTCTATCTTACAAAAATAACCTGTGTTGAAATTTGGTGAACATCCTATGCCTATATGAACAGCTTAATTTTTTATTGAGTAACAGGTTATTGACTACTAAATTAGTTGCCCAAAGAAAAACAGGATACATTTGCTTTAATCTAAATTGCCTGGCTCTATTGAGTGGCTCCCAAAAGTATTAATGAATCATTATCTTATATTAAGGGAAGTATATAGAGCAAAATTCAGCACAATGTCCAGTATTATAGTTTCCTAATAAGTGCCCCCCACCAATCCTGGGGGTCCACAGAAGCACTTTTGTAAATATTTGATCCAAATTTTACTTTTTACAATTTTTTCAATTATTTTCTTAGAACTGTCATTTTAAAAATTCAAATTGGAGAGTTTGGTTACAATGTATGTAAATTAACTCAGTTTTCCTAAGACATTGAGAAAATTTGGGTTCACAAAAAGTAGCAATAGAAATTGTACTACTTTTCAATTAATCATTTTCAATCGAGGGTGTTCTTTACAGTATTAGCTTCTGCCATCCCTGTCTAATACTGTAAAGAACACCCCTAGATTGAAGATGACAGTCTATTGCTACTTTTTGTGAACCCAAATTTTCTCCATATTTTAGAACCCCTCCCAAAATATGAATATTAAAGTACTTTATGACTGCAAATTGAAATAATATCTAAGTGTTAACTTTTTGTTTATTGTTATCCTTGGTCAATGTAATAATATGGAAAGATTTTCACTGTCCTAAAATAATTTTATGCTAATCAAAAAAGTTGTGAGCATCCTTTCAATAATAAAAGGATAGATATTATAAATGGAGAAATGTATAAAGTAGTCTGTGTATTCAAAAGAATTATACTTATGTTTGTATCCATGTGATATTGCCTAGGTTTGTACATTAAAAACTAGCTGTAGATCTCCCATACCACATGCACTTCTCCTGCATTACTTTTGCATTAATCATTTCCTGTTTTATTTAGTGTGAATGATTACTTCCTGTTTTACTTAGTTTTACTGTATATTGACGTATCCTAAGCAATATTTGTTTAGGTTTGCCTGATTTGAATATTATGTACAAAAAGTATACTGTATGCAATAATTTGTGGCTTGCTTTTTTGCACAGTATTATATTTCTAAGATTCATGTATGTTTAAGTGGATAGTTGTAGTAACATTCATTTTGGGTGTTGTATATATATTGTTTTATTATAAGAAAATGCTACAGTTGATTTATGTGTTCTGTTGATTATGGTTATTTGGGGTTTTAATTCTTGACTAATACAAGTCATGCTTTCATGAACATTTTGAGCATTGTCTGGTGTATGTGTGCAAGAATGTTTCTTGGAGGTGTACTTCAGGGTAGAATTGCTGGGTAGTTTACAAACGTAAACATTCTATTTTTCTAGCTAGTATAATCTCTTTTCCAATATTACCAATAATAGACCAATATTCACTCCTACTTGCAATGGATAAGAGTTTTCATTGCTTCTTAGCCTCACCGTTAATGGTACTGTCAATCTTTTAAACTTATTAGAGCCAGTGTGTATATAATAGTCTTCTCTTTGTGGTTTTACTTTGTATTTGTCTAATTAGTAATGATGTTGAGTTTCTTGCCACATATTTATTATCATATATTTCCTTTTTTGTTAAAAGTTTGTTTAATCTTTTGCCCATTTTTCTATTGGGTTATATATATTCATTATTTATGAATTTACAAATATAGGTACATGATCGGTTGACTGAAAGATGGATAGAGATAAACATCTAGATACATGTAAATATATATTCTAGATAACAGTTTGTCAGGTATTAAGCTACTATCTCTTATTTTCAAATGTATCTTTCTATACTTTGCTCTGTGATTCTAGAGCTATGTATTCGTTAGCTACTGCCATCTAACAAATTAAAATTTAGCAATTTTAAACAACACACATCTATTATCTGCCAATTTCTGTGAACCAAGAATTCAGACATATCTTAGCTGTACAAATGCAAGCCACAGAATCAGTTTTAAATTACCTAGTAGCCAAATTTAAAAGAAAAAGTTAAAAGAAACAGGTAAAATGAATTATAATGTTTATTCAATATACCTAAAATATTATTATTGTAATTGATAATATTACTATTGATAATAATAATTGATAATTCTCAGGTAGGGAACTGTTTTTACATTATTTCTATTTTTTAAAAAAAGATGTTTCTCATTTTTTATGTATTTTTTAAATTGATTTCAGAGAGGAAGGGAAAGGGAGAGTGAGAAACATCAATGATGAGAAACATCACTGATCAGCTGACTCCTGCATGTCCCCTACTGGGGATCAAGCCCGCAACACAGGCATGTACCCTTGACCAAAATTGAACCTGGGACCTTTCATCTGCAGGCCGATGCTCTATCCACTGAGCCAAACCAGCTAGGGTACATTCTTTTTCTTATAGAAAGCCTTTAAAAGCCTGCTGCATTTGACATTTACAGCACATTTCAGTTTAGACTAGCCACATTTCAAACACTCATAACCACGTGTGGCTTTTGGCTGCTACAATGGGCAGTACAGCTCTAAACAATAGAGAACCATGGAAGATTCCTGAGCAAGGAACTAAAATAATCAGAGAAGTGCTTTGGATATTTTAATTCAGTAGGAAAACATTTTTTAATATGTTTTTATTGATTTCAGAGTAGGAAGGGAAAGGGGGAGAGAGAGAGAAACATCAATGATGAGAGAGAATCATTGATGCACCTGAAACTCGGGCATGTGTCCTTGACCAAAATTGAAACTGGGACCTTTCAGTCTGCAGGCCGACACGCTATCCACAGAGCCAAACTAGCTAGGGTAGGAAAACATGCATTAAGTACATTAAAAATAACAACATTAAAAAAATTACAATTTATTGAGTGCAAATTGTGCTTGCTGATCAACAAAAACCTTTGGCATTATTTTTTAATAAAGAAAAAAATAGATGTCCTGCACTAACAATGTCTTCATTAATTATTTAAACATTAGTTGAATTTTGTAAATATAGTGAGAGGCTTACATGAAACTGAATTTTCCAAAGTGTTTCCCTACCAAATCTAAAGATAAAAAGTTGCATTTTGAACTTATGTTTTCTGAATATTTTAGGATTCATCTATCCTCCTACTAATCTTTTTCCTTAGAGTCCTTAGTATGGTTATTACAGACATTCTTACTAAAATGATAAAAATACAGGAAATGTCACTTTAATAATTGTGGGTTTCAACCTTTCAAAGTTATAAAATTTAAATGAGAATTATTTACAAGTGTAGTTCACTAGCCCTTAGGAACTCATTTGGTTCACCTGTATTTATGGATGTAGTCTGTTTTCCATATTATTTTATAAATGTTAATCTAGTTATTAAAATAGAAAACACATTTTTTTTAAAGATAGAAAACACATATTGGTAATGTGTGGTGTGGGGGCGGAGGCATGCTCTTTCCATAATGGGCAATGCCAATGTGACTCATCTCATTTAATCTTGGGAAATCACTCACAGGACTCTGCATCTTATCTCTTAATATTTGCTATTTATTGTTCCCCTACAAAAGGAATAAAGTGAAGAAATAAAATGGAATCACAATAGTCAAGGTCTTAAATTATTAAAATCAAGTAGGCTAAGGCATGAGGAAATGATTCTGTTCTTATTGTAACTAGCCTGAGAACTTAAACTTTTGAACTTTTCTAGTCCTGCATCAATGTCTGGATATAAATCAAACTTCCATATAACCCTCTGATTACTCCCTGAAGGACTAAGGACAGAACGTTCATGTATCCAGACAACTCTGGAGAGCAATCCGGAGGCTAAGATTGCAGGACTAATTCTCTCAAGAATGTACTTTTTACTACAAGAGCTCATCTTTTCTTTCTTCTTCGGAATACTCTGGGTTTTGCCTATATGTGTCTCTGGTTTGCAAACCTTAAGACCCTTGAATAAATCTTCATCATTTCCTAGCGGCCCAATGCACAGATTTGTGGGGATCAGCTGAAACCAGCAGTCCAATATCCCCCGAGGGGTCCCAGATTGCATGAGTGTGCAGGCCAGGCCGAGGGACCGCACCAGTGCACGAATACGTGCATCGGGCCTCTAGTATGCATATAAGATCTTTGGTTAATCTCTTTCCACCCTTCCCTCTCCCCCCTTCTCTCTGAGATTCATCAGTCTGTTCCATGTTTCCATGCCTGTGTGTAGAGCATCTGCCCCTGGTGGTCATTGTGCATCATAACTACCAGTCAGATGGTCAGACAGTCAGTCGGATAGTCACTTAGGAATATATATATATATATTAGAGGATCCATGCATGAAACTCATGCATGGGAGGGTTCCTCAGCCCGGCCTATACCCCCTCACAATCCAGGACCCATCAGGTAGGGTCCCTAGACCTGGCCAGTAATCAGGGCCTATCAGGGCTTTCCTTCCCCCAGCTGCCAGAAGCTGGCCCCACCTCTGCCGCTGCCACTGCTTGCCATCTGTGCAGCGCTACCTCCCACCTCCTCTACCACCGGTCACCTCCCTCTACAGGTGACAGGAATGGGGTGCGATTGCTTGGCTGGCCTGGGCCTTCCTCTGCGGGGTGATCGCTGGCCGGCCCCACACACCCACCAGAGCATTGCTGGCCAGTGGTCTGGGCCTCTCTCTGTGGCGAGCATGGGTCAATGGCAGGGCATCTGACCATTCGGATCGCACCCGCCTTGGCTGGCCTACCACAGGTGTGTGTCATAGTGTGGTTGTCCGGAAGGTCATCCAGATGTTAGTTATGCTGTTTGATCGTTCAGTCAATTTTCATATTACGCTCTTATTATTATAGATAGATTTCTAGCAAAATCTCTAGACTCTCTGAATTCATTTCTTTCTGGAATCAAGACAAAGGCAAACAATCTCCAAACGTCTGTAAATATTAATACAGCCACCATCATATTTTTAGTCTGTTTGTCTGTTTGACTAAAAATTTTGTAAATGTTTGGCATAAAGTCACCTGGGATTATAATGTGATAATGGAATCTGGGTTCTAAACACATCCCTAATACAGGCTTTGCTGAATAACTGGACTTGGCTATGATTTCTGGCAGTATAGAGAAGGTGAAGAGAAAAGGGAATTGAAAATAATTTTTAAATTGTAGAATGTTCCATATATATATAATGTTAGTTAATGTGGATCTCTATTTTTTTATTGTTGATAGTATTACAGATGCCTCCCATTTTCTCCCCTCTTGCCCTCCACCACTCAGCGCCAGCCCCACTGGAGGCCTTCACCTCTCTATCTCTGTGTCTATGGACTATGCATATATGAATATAAATTCTTAGGCTAATCTCATCCTGTCCCCCTCCATCCTCCTCCCCTTCCTTTATCAGTCTGTTTCATGCATCCATGGCTCTGGACCAATGTTGTTGGTCAGTTTATTTTGTTCATCAGTTTATTTATTAGATTCCAAATATAAGTGAGATCATATGATAGTTGCCTTTTTCTGACTAGCTTATTTCACTTAACATAAAATCTCAAGCCCATCCATGCAGTCTCAAAGGGTAAGAGCCTTCTTTTTACAGCCACTACTATTCCATTGTGTAAATGTACCACAGCTTTTTTTATACAATCATCTACTAATGGGCACGTGGGCTGTTTCCAGATCCTATCTATTATATATAATGCTTCTATAAACATAGGGGTGCATATATTCTTTCTGATTGTTGTTTCTGGATTCTTAGTATATATTCCTAAAAGTGGAATTGCTGGGTCAAATGGCAGTTTCATTTTTTATTTTTTTAGGAAAATTTTTTAAAATTTAAATTCTTTATTGTTTAAAGTATTACGTATGTCTCCTTTTTCCTCCATTGACCTCTCCAAAACCCTGGGGGGTTTGGAGAGGTCAATGGAGGAAAAAGGAGACATATGTAATATGTCTGTGTCCATTGGTTATGCTTATAAGCATGCATACAAGTCTGGTTGATCTCTTAACCCCCTTCCCACCCTCCCCTGCTTTCCCTCTGAGGTTTGACAATCTGTTCGATGCTTCTATGTCTCTGGATCTATTTTTGTTCATCAGTTTATGTTGTTCATTATATTCTACAAGTGAGTAAGATCATGTGATATTTGTCTTTCTCCAAATGGCTTATTTGCTTAACATAATGTTCTCCAGGTCATCCATGCTATTGTGAATAGTAAGAGTTCTTTCTTTTTTATAGCAGTGTGGTATTCCATTGTGTAGATGTACCACAATTATTTATCCACTCATCTGGTGATGGGCACTTAGGCTGTTTCCAAATCTTAGCTATTATAAATTGTGCTGCTATGAACTTGAGGAAATATTTTTAAATACATTACAATCTGGCTGGAAGATAAGTCCTATCTACATGGAGAGTAAGTAATACTAAAGAGAGAGTCCCATTTGGGAGGGGCATTATTGATAAGAGCTTGAATTAATGATTATTTGAGAGGAAAAGAGAAATCAAGCAAAAGAGAGCTCACCTTGATGCCAACTCAGCAACTAACAAGATGCTAACAGAGAGTGTGGCTGCAAATATGGCATTTCTCTATTTGGCCATTGAATACCTAGCTGTGCCATTCTTCAAGAAAGAAACATGAAGCAGAAGTGAATTTGGAGTCTAGGAGAGGAGGAATTGTGGCCACAGTCAATTGGATATGTGTGTCTAGAACTCAGGAGTCATATTTGGAATATATATATATATATATATATATATATATATATATATATATATATTCATATATATATTCTTCAGAATCAATAGGTAATTGAAGGCGTAAATGTGGATTAATACTCCTGGGTAGTGTATGTAGGAAAAGAGGGAAATGGAGGAAGGACAGGACCTGGGAAACCAGCATTTAAAGGAAGGGAAGGGAAAGACTATCTTGCAAAGGATTCTGAGATTTTTGCCTCTTCCCTTGCCCCTGCCCACATATGAGTTCATTTGCATTTGTGCTGGAGAGTTGCTAGTGAGCTGACAGCTTCCCACCTTTCTGCTTCACTGCTGAAGATTTTTCTCTGGTGCCAGAGGAACTCACTCAGAAAGCACAGTGGCATCCCACAGTGCTGAAAATTTGACAAATTCAAGTAGAAAAATAATCCAACGTTCCACCTTCGGTAGATAAAGTTGGAGGTGTGTTTCACAGAAGTCACTGGAGACAAAGGAGCCCACCATACCACCTGACAGGTAACCATTTATTGGCTTGTTTTCCTGTCCCTATTTTATTTTACCCACTTCATTGTTTGCACTTCCTAGGATCACTTTTTAAATAAATTACTTGAATTATCTGACCCCTCCTCTAAAAAGTTTTACCTGCCTCAGGATCTTGGAGAGAAAATCTAAACTAATACAGAAAGGAAGACTAATTGGGAAGACCCAGTAGTCTGGTTTCTTGAGAGAACATGAATAAAGTTTCATGAAGAAATTGACCAAGAGTGCAAAATAGTGCAGATAAGGCCTGAAAATTTCTCTACATTTAGCAGGTAAAGGATAATTGACAAGGGCAAAGTTGTGGGAGAAGTAGGTACCTTTATGTACTGTTATGTGATTGTGGTTTGAAAAAGAAGAGGCAGTAAAGAGAGCAAAATTGGTAGTAGCTAGAAAGAAACATGGATCAAGGATAATCGTTTGTTAATTTATTTCACATGATTGTGAACTGAGTGTGCTGAACATGAAAAGGTCGATAGAAATAGTGCCAGTCAAAGAATGTGGGCAATTAATAGAGTAGAAAAGGAAGAAGTGAACGTATGGAATCCAAAGTGGAAGTCATCCATCTTCGCCCTACCTTGTCCACAAAAATCAGACCCAATGATAAACGTACAATGAGAAACTCTATGGTGGGTAAGATATAGAGAAAGATTTTAACTTGACTTCTATTTTCTCTGTAAAGTAGGAGACCAGTCATCAGTCAATATCTACAGCAGAGATGATCAGGAATGGAATTTTGAAGACAGTGGTGAGGGATGAAATGCAATTGTGGGAGCTCGGAGCTGCAGAATGTATAGATGCACAGAAGGATGACTAGGAATTACTGAGAGCCTTGAAGGACTGAAAAAATGTGATGGGGTGGTAGCCTCAATTCCCAATGTTATTTCAGAAGCTCAAAGACATAAGCTTAGAATCCCAAAATTTTTGTTTTCTCAAAAGAACACAGAAATATATTGTTGTATTAATCCGAGTTTTCCAGAGAAACAGAACCAATAGTGTGTGTGTGTGTGTGTGTGTGTGTGTGTGTGTGTGTGTCAAGAGAAAGAGAGGAGCAAGAAAGGGTTTTATTTTAAGAAATTAGTTCACATGACTGTGTGGTTTGACAAGTGCAAATTTTGCAGGAAACACCATCTTCTCCTTTGACATTTTACTATACAAAATATGGGAAGGTGAGCCCTCTTTAAAAATCAACAGAGGAAGCAATGTCCTGCAGAAAGCCAGATTGCAATGAGGATAAGGTTGGCATTTTATGAAGAGTCAAAAGACAGCAAGGGAATTTGTTTCTATTAGAACAGTGGTGGCAGAGGGTACCAGAGAGATTGAAGGGAAGGAGTGAGAGGAAGTGTGGGGGAAGGTCTGGAGCACAATGTGTGTTACATGACACTAAGTCATCTCCAACTCCTGGTGACCCTATGAATGAGCATTTTCCACAATGTCCTGTCCTCTACAGCCCTGCTCAGCTCCTACAGACTCATGCCTTGGCCTCTTTTATAGATTCAATCCATCTCTTATCTGGTCTTCCTCTGTTCATGCTGGCTTCAATTCTGGAGCATTAAGAGAAGCTAAATGGCCAATGGATATTTGGGAGCAAAAGCCAAGTAATATGGGATTTGGGGTCTATAGGATAAACTGGAGTTGCAGTTCCAATTGGAATTTTGGATTAAGACAAGTCAGTGTCCTTATAAGGCCTCATATATTTTTATTAAACAACTAGAGGCCCAGTGCATGGATTCATGCACCAGTAGGGTCCCTTAGTCTGGCCTGCACCCTCTCACAATCTGGAAGACCTTGAGGAATGTCAGATAGCGAGTTTTGGCCTGATCCCCACAGGCCTGATCCAGACAGGAGGGAGCCAAATCCTGTGCATTGAGCATCTATCCCTGGTGGTCAGTACACATCATAGCAACCGGTCGACTGGTCATTCGGTCGTTCTGTCGTTCGGTCACTTAGGCTTTTATATATACAGATGGCTATCGCAGGCTGACTTTTACCCTTGGTTCCCATAGAATAAACTCTTTGATCCTTGGAGGAAACCCTATCCCAGATGTGCAAGTGAAGATAATGGTTAGTCCCCAGGACCTTGTGGAGAGGGTCTCATAAGCTGGACCTTGGAGAAAAGATGAGAAGAATAGAATTTTAGGAGGATGTGCACAAGCTTGAAGGAGAGACAGAGAAAAACAAATTTTCTAGACCATGGCAAACAGATGCTGAATAGTCGGTAAGAGACCATGCTGTGTTTTTCCCTCAGGAAGACCTCATTTATTTCTAGGATCACTGATGTTGCTCATCATGGACGGAGTGATTTCCTTAGAACTGGCTGTGCACAAAATTGTTCAGGCTATATTCTGGGAAAGAGAGAATATAAGAGCGACCCCCTTACTTTGCTTGTTTCATTCACAAAGAATAATGGGCATTGAGAGGCTGAATGTGACTCTCAGGAATCCTGCTGCCTGGGACATGGCCACATCCAGAAGTAATGCCAAATGGCTTTACCAAATGCCTTGGCTGGTTTCTCAAAGCACGAGAATGGTGTGAGCTAATCTGAACCTGGCTGAAGGGAATGATGTGGAAAAGAATTTTGGAAAGGTGTCTCTTTTCATCTGCCCTAGAGACATTGATGCCAATGTAATCAATTGTTGTGGGGAGGGGGAATGGGAGATAAATCCATTGGGAATTATTATTATGTATACTCATTCGACCAAAATTACAGTGGAAAATATTCACATTCTTTCACTATGTATTATAAAATATTCAAATAAAATCATTTTTAAATATTATAATAAATTTATTTTAATTCCTCAAATCATTTCTTTTTCCATGAGAGAAAATATAAGGCACTGAATTTTACTTTGTTACATACTTTCCTTCAACTGTGTTTGTTTGGGCCTCAGGAAAACTTGTTTAGAAGTTTTCCTGTACTGTGAAAACTGTGTTATAGACACCTATTCAATATGCCTAGGTTAGTCAGAAATGTGTCTTTGTGTGTGTGTGTGTGTGTGTGTGTGCATGCACACTTTAACAATTAGAGAAAATACATTTGAACAATGTTCACCATACTTCTAATGATAAAATTATTTCTGGGGACCTAAGTCAGATAAATAATGAGGTAGAAATGGCATGCTGCATTTGTGGCATCTGGATGGATTCCAGCTCTTAACAGGGGCTGATTATGCTGGCAACAGTGATTTATGTATCTTCCAAGGTTTGTTCAATCAGAGCATATGTAGGAAAGTAAAGTAATAAATAAAGCATGTGTGAGTAAATGGGAGTAAAATTAAGTGAAAATTTGACACAACCATCATGTAATTATTTTCTTAAAATTTCCTTTTGGAAAAAGTAAAACTCATTATTCACCAATGATGTGATACTATGAATAGAAAACCCTAAAGACTCCACTACAAACTATTAGAATGAACAAATAAATTCAGTAAAGTTGCAGGATTCAGAATCAATATTCAGGAATCTGTTGTATTTCTATACACAAATATCAACTTGTAAGAAGGAGAAATTAAGAAAACAATCCCATTTAAAATTGCATCAGAAACAATAAAATAAAAAGGAATAAATTTAAATAGGAATAAGTTCAACCAAAAAGGTGAAAAATCTGTCCTCTGGAAACTACAAAAAGTTGAAGAAGCCCTGGCCAGGTCACTCAGTTGGTTAGAGCAGTGGTTGGCAAACTCTCTAGTTGATAGAGCCAAATATCAACAGCATAACGATTGAAATTTCTTTTGAGAGCCAAATTTTTTAAGCTTAAACTTCTTCTAAAGCCACTTCTTCAAAATAGACTTGCCCTGGCCATGGTATTTTGTGGAAGAGCCACACTCAAGGGGCCAAAGAGCCACATGTGGCTCACAAGCCACAGTTTGCCAACCGTGGGATTAGAGCATTGTTCCATACACCAAAAGGTTCCAGTCCCTGTCCTGTCAGGGCACATACCTAGGTTGCAGGTTTGATTTCTGTTAGGAGCATAAGGGAGGCAACCAATGAATGTTTCTCTCTCACATTAATCTCTCTCTCTCTCTCTCTCTCTCTCTCTCTCTCTCTCCCCCCACCCCTTCTCTCTTCCCCTCTCTCTAGAATCAATAAAAATGTATACTCAGGAAAGGATTTAAAATTTTTTGAAGAAAAATTGAAGAAGATACAAGTAAGTAGAAGAATATATCTTACTCTTGTATTAGAAGGATTAATATTATTAAAATGTTCTTACTACCTGAAACAATATACAGATTCAATGAAATCTCTATTAAAATAGCAATGGAAATATTCTCAGTATTAGAACAACTAATTCTAAAATTCGTATGGAGAACTACAAGAGATCCTGATTAACTAGAGATATCATAAGAAAGAACAAAATAGAAGGTATCACACTACCTGATATCAAAATATTACAAAGCAACAATAATTAAAACGGTATAATGCTGGCATAAAAACAGACATATAGACAATGGAATATAATAGAGTCCAGGAATTTATTCTAGCTTACATGGTCAATCCTATCTAATAAAAGAGTAATATGCAAATTGACCATCTCTCCAACACACAAGATGGCCACCCCATGTGGACACAAGATGGCTTCCACAAGATGGCTGGCAGGGGAGGGCAGTTGGGGGCAATCAGGCCTGCAGGGAAGGGCAGTTAGGGGTGACCCAGGCCTGCAGGGGAGGGTAATTGGGGGGGTGGGACCAAGCCTACAAGGGAGGGCAATTAAGGGTGATCAGGCCTGCAGGAGAGGGCAGTTGGGGGAGGGGGGGAGACCAGTCCTATAGGGGAGGGCAGTTGGGGGGACCAGGCCAGCAGGTGAGGGCAGTTAGGAGTGACCCAAGCCTGCAGGGGAGGACAGTTGAGGGTGACCAGGCCTGAAGGGGAGGACAGTTAGAGGCAATCAGGCCAGCAGGGGAGCAATTAGGTGTCAATCAGGCTGGCAAGGCAGTGGTTAGGGGGTGATCAGGCTAGCAGGCAGAAGTAATTAGGAGCAATCAGGCAGGCAGGTGAGCAGATGGGAGCCAGCAGTCCTGGATTGTGAGAGGGATGTCCAACTGCCCATTTAAGCCAAATCCCATTGGAATCAGGCCTAAACAGGCAGTCAGGTGAGATTGGGCCTAAATGGGCAGTAAGACATCCCTCAAGGGGTCCCAGATTGAGAGGGTACAGGGAAACACACACACCCCATGTATGAATTTTGTGCACCAAGCCTCAAGTTAATCTATAACAGAGAAGGCAAAAATATACAATGGATTAAAGACAGTCTCTTCAGTAAGTGGTATTGGGAAAGCTGGACATATATATACAAAAAAAAAAAAAAAAAAAGGAAATTGGACCACCTTCTTACACCAAACACAAAAATAAACTCAAAATGGAGTAAAGATTTAAATGTAAGACATGAATTCATAACACTCCTAAAAAGAAACATAAACAGTAAATACTTTGACTTTGCTTTTAACAATATTTTTTAATATGCCTCCTCAGACAAGGGGAAAAAAAAAATAGGAGAAAGACAATATCAAACTAAAAAAATTTTGCATAGCAAAAAAAAAAAAAAATCAACAAAATGAAAACAACCCTACTGATGGGAGAATATATTTGTAAATGGTACATCCAATAAGTAATTAATATAAAAAATATCTAAGGTCCTAGCTGGTTTGGCTCAGTAGATAGAGTGTCAGCCTATAGACTGAAGGGTCCCAGATATTTGACAAGAAAGCAAGATTATACATGGGGTAAAGACAGTTTATTTAATCAATAATGTTGTGAAAATTGAATAGGTACATACAAAAAAATGAAACTACACACTTTACACCATATAAAAGAAATAAAATGTAAGACTCAAAACAATAAAAATCCTAGAAGAAAACATAGGCAGTAAAATCCCGGACATATTTAGTAGGGTTTACTAGAATCAATAACTATTATAACACTTGTTTGTAATATTTTTTTATAATTTTTTGTATTGATATTTCTCTGGTGCTAGTTGTTTTGTTACTTCTCTTTTTTCATTTCTAAATCTGATTATTTGGGGCCTCTCTTCTTTATGAGTCTGATTAAAGTCTTATCAATCTTATTTATCATTTCAAAGAACCAGCTCTTGGTTTGGTTAACATACTTTATGGTTGTTTTTTATTACTTTATTTTGTTTATTTCTGCTCAGATCTTTATTATTTCCTTTCTTCTACTCACTTTGGGCTTTGTTCTTCTTTTTCTTTTTTTTTCTTCCTTTTTTTAGTTTCTTTAGGTGTAAGATTATATTGTTTATTTTAGATTTTTCTTGCTTCTTGAGCAAGAAAAGGCCTGTGTTGCTATGAATTTCCATTTTAGGACTGCTCCTGCTGTGTTATTTTGGATTGCTATGTTCTCATTTTCATTTGTCTCAAAGTATTTTTTCCTCCTTAATCTCATTGTTAGCCCATTCATTGTTTAGTAACATTTTATTTAGCCTTCATGTGTTTGTGTTTTTCAGGTGTTTTTTTTTCCTTGTAATTGATTTCTAGTTTCATACCATTGTGATTAGATAAGTACTTGATATGATTTCAATCTTAAATTAACTGAGACTTGTTTTGTATCCTAACATGTGCTACATTCTATAAAATAATCCATATGCATTTGAAGAAGATGTATATTCTGCTGCTTTATCATCAATTTATCTGAAAATATAAATTAATCTGGTCTTTTGTGTCATTTTTAAGGTCTATGTTTCCCTGTATTCTGCTTGGAAGTGTTCTTTCATCTTGGATTTTTTTTTTAATTGTTTGAAGAAGATAGGTGTTAGTTCTTCTTTGAATGTTTGATAAAACTCCATTTGGTCCAGGGCTTTTGTTTGCCAGTAATTTTTTTTTATTATTAGTGCTTCAATTTCATCAGTTGTTATTGAACTATTCAGATTTTCTAGTTCATTCTGGTTCAGTTTTGGAAGAGTATATTTTTCTTGAAATTTGTCCATTTTGTCCACATTGTTAATTTTGTTGGCATATATTTGTTCATAGTATTTTCTTATAATTATTTGTATTTCTGTGGTGTCAGTTGTTACTTCACCTCTTTCATTTCTTTTTTTCCCATTGATTTCTTAACTTTATTAGTAAAGAAATGAAACCTGAAATGATTTTCCTATTAGAATGATAATCATTTAAAAATTAAAATAATTAGCATTGGTAGAGTTTTAAAAAAAAAAACAAAACAGCATTTTCAGATATGGCTGGTGGAAATAAACTGATAAAACCTTCTAATTGGCAATTTGGCAGAATATTCAAAAGGCTTTTAAAAAATTGCTCTTGTAAAAAAATTCCCTAATTACTATTGTTTTTTAAATAATTCTTTATTGTTGCCCTTCTTTCATTTCTAATTTTATTTATTTTGGCCCACCCTCTATGTTTCTTTATGAGTCTGGCTAACAGTTCATCAATTTTGTTTATCTTTTTAAAGAACCAACTCTTGGTTCCATTGATCTTTTGTATTGTTTTTATAGTCTCTATGTCATTTACTACCACTCTGACTTTTATTATTTCCTTCCTTCTACTTACTCTGGGCATTTCTTGTTGCTCTCTTTCTAATTCTTTAAGTCATGTGGTTAGATAGTTAATTAACATGTTTTCTTAGGGTTTCTTTTTTTTTTTTTTTTTTTTTTCTTTAGGGGGGTAGACTTGTAGTGCTATGAACTTCCCTATCAGGACTGCTTTTGCTGTGTCTCATAGATTTTGCACGTGTTCATCATTTTTTCCCAGGAAGTTTTTAACCTCTTCCTTGATATCATTGGTAACTCATTCATTGTTTAATAATATGCTATCTTCCATGTGTTTGAATTTTTTTAGTGTTTTTATTGTAGTTGACTTCTAACTTCATGCCATTGTGTTCCCAGAAGATGTTTGATGTGATTTCAATCCTCTTGAACTTGTATAGAATTGTTTTGTGTCCTAACATGTGGTCTATCTTTGAGACTCTCCAGTGTGCACTTGAAAAGAATGCATATGTTCTGTAAATGTCAATTAAATCCATCTGATCCAGTGTGCTATTTAAGGTCTCTGTTTCCTTGTTGCTTTTTGTCTGAAAGATCTATACAATGAAGTCAGTGAATTGTTAAAGTCACCTAATATGACTGAATTGCTGTTGCTCTCACCCATAAAGTCCTCCAAGAGCTTTGTTATATATTTGGATGTTCCTACATTGGGTGCATATATGTTTTAAGGGTTATGCCCTCTTGTAATATCAATCCCTTTAGTATTATTTAGTGGCCTTCTTCGTCTCTTATTATGACCTTTGCATTGAAGTCTATTTTGTCAGATATAAATATGGCTACCCTTACTTTTCTTTTGCATTTCCATTTGCCTGTACATTGTTTCTCTGGTGTTCCTCAGACAAAATATTTCCAGTCAGCTACACTTCTCTTGGTTTTCCAAGCCGACCAGGCAGTACTTACCTGTAAGTTCAGTCCACGCCTGGGAGAAGGGCCCTCAGCCTCTTGTTAGAACACAGCAACCTCAGGTCCCCCAGTGGTGTCCACTTTGCCACTCTGACTCAGCACAGGGCTGGAAGTCCTTACCACAGCAATCAGATAGAAAGAAAAAATACAATGCATGCAAATTGAAAAGAAAGAAGTAAAACTGTCTTTCTATGTAGGTGACATGAAATTGTATCTGAAATGTCCGGATTTTTCAGGAATAGTCTCATTAATTGCACAGCCCATTGAATGCAGTGTTCTTATTTGGAGGTTATTATGTTCATACCCCTTCTTCGCCATTAGAATGTAAACTCATTGAGGGGCCATATTGTTAACTCTGAGTTCATGCTGCATCCCCAGAATGATTTCTGGCATACAAAAGGCACTCACTCCCTACTTTTGATAAAATAGATAAACCTATATATATAAAAGCCTAAGCGACCCAACAACCAAATGCCTGGTCAACCGGTTGCTATGATGCACACTGATCTCCAGGGGGCAGACACTTAATGCAGAAGCTGCCCCCTGGGGGTCAACGTGCTCCCACAGCAGCTGCTCAGCTGACCTATGGGCGCCATATGCCAGGCTCACGGCTGGCAAGCGCAGCTGTGGAGGCACAAGCCTCTCCCACCTCCGAGGCAGCGTTATGAAGCGGGATGAGGAAGAGGGGAGCGGTGCAGTGCCCGGCCCAGGCTCAGGCTCCTCCCCAGCTGCCTGCCACTTGGCACCCTACTACATCGCTCAGGGGATGTCGGGCTGCCACTTTTGGCCTGATCCTCACAGGCCAGGATTTCGAAAGGGACCCCCACCGGTGCATGAATCCAGTTGCCATCCCTTCTCCACAGCTCCTGTTTGGAAGGTCTGGAACCCATAATAAATGCTCTGGCCTCGAAACAAAATACATCATACTCACAGGTCACTGCCCTAAACTAATTCTGTGGCCCAACTTAACCTCAAGGGGCCAGGACACCCAAAATTCCCATGGGCTTGCAAGGCAGAGAGCTGTGAATATTTGGTGAATTACATGCAATGGCACCACTGAAAATAAACAGGCATTGAAGTATAGTATGGAGATGCAGGATACCACACGCATGGAAAGGGAATGAGGAAAACATATAAGAAAACCGGATGCATTCATCCCAGCATTCTTTGTAAGCTGTGCAAAGACAATGCCTGTCTTGAGGCTACCTTCCTACTATGCAGCACAGTAACTGATACTCAGGAAGAACTCAAAAATTATTTGTTGAATGAATGAGTACATCAAACAACTGACTGCTGTAGGTAGAGTGGAAACAGAGTCAGTTTGGCCACAGCTTCTCCTATTTGAAATGGTGTTGTTTCATGGAAGGATGCAGGGTTCATGTGTAAGCCACATCAGAGAGCTCGTTTTTCTTTCCCTTGGAGTCAAAAAACTGTGTGGCTCATCAGAGTTACACAGACAAGAACTGCAGAAATCCAATATACCGGACAACAATAGGCTGCAATCCCAAGTCCTGGGATTGCAGCCAAGTGACACCCACCCTCCCACCCTGGAGCTGTTCTGCCTCCTCAGATGGAGTCTTCTGGGAGTCCCCTCCTCCAGCCTCTTTCCAGCTTTGAGATGCTGGGATCCTCTGATCCTGGTTTTGGCTTTAGCTCCGACTTGAATTATACGTTGCTGAAGTCATTGCTTATTCTACCACATGGTTGTAGCAGCCCCTTTTTATAAATGAAGGAACAAAGAACAAGAAAGTTCATTGAGGGTCCAATATCACACGTGGTTTTAGGACAAGGGTAGGGGAGTGAAGCAGGATACAGAAAGTTAACCTGAAGTCAACACCCTGGGATGCTGTAGGCATTCTCCCTCTGTGGCAAACTACCACGTGGAAGATGCTTATGAGAAACATCACACATATGCCTCGAATACGGAATTACACACACTGTTTGATTCACAAAGCCAGGCTGGAGTTTCAGATTCAGCTAAGCTGTCTGAAAATCCCATGTGAAGTTTTAAAAAGAGAGAGAATGTGAAGCCATGTTGCACATGTGGAGGCAGTTCCAATCTGGATGGAAAGCTCCCTCTGCTGGCCCCACGCTCCTTCTTCTCAGCCTTCGTGGGCACACTGCACTCCACGGCAGGGCCAACTGCATGGGATCATGAGGACGGCAAGTATGTGCTGGGTTAGCAACTCACGAAGTGATGGGTGGTGGTTCAGGGGGAGAAATTCCAAAGAAAAAGGGACAAGTGGCCTTTGGCCGGAAAGAAAATGCTACTGAAGTAGTCTGAGCTGCTTCTTAATAAAATATAAAAATAAAAAGTTACAATATGGCATTTTCACAGACTTAACACTCAAATTATCTTTTCCCTCCTAGAACTCAATCCAACTGAAGTGCTTTGAGCACATATAATGTTCTCAGATGGTTTCCTTAGG
Source organism: Pipistrellus hanaki (assembly GCF_964339955.1). Classification (NCBI taxonomy): domain Eukaryota; kingdom Metazoa; phylum Chordata; class Mammalia; order Chiroptera; family Vespertilionidae; genus Pipistrellus; species Pipistrellus hanaki. The sequence continues at coordinate 11,936,134 of NC_140512.1, read as the reverse complement.
AACTTATGATAAATAGAAACCAAAACGAATGTTTGTTTCAGGAGTCTGTCAGCCTCACAGACAGTGTTTATACGAAAAGAATTCTCTCTCCATGGTGGATACAGTGATCCCGGCTCAGAGCTCCCACAACAGGACAAAGGATTTGGGAGGAAAACAATCTGTTCTGTGGTTGAACAGGAGGCTTCCATCACCTGACTGCTATTTCAGCGGAGTCCAAACAAGCTACACACATTCATCCCCACACACACACACAGCCACATGTAATACACCCTATATACACACAGTCACATGTAACACACACCATACACACACAGCCACATGTAACACACTATACACACACAGCCACATGTAACACATTATACACATGCAGCCACGTGTAACACACACCATACATGCACACACTGCCATATATAACGCACACTATACACATACATCCATATGTCACACACACTCCACGTACATATCACCATCCACACACAATCACAGCCACATGTAACACACACACATAAACTACATGCATACACTATGCACACACACAGCCACATATAACACACACACAAAGTCAAGCACCTTTTTATTTTCTAAAATTTTAAAGTCAGCATACTCAAATTAAAAGTTAGGATTTGGCCCAGCCAGTGTGGCTCAGTTGTTGAGTGTTGACCTATGAACTAGGAGGTCATGGTTCAAGTCCCCATCAGGGCACATGCCCAGATTGTGGGCTCAGTCCCTGGTGGGAGACATCCAATCAATGTTTCTCTCTCTTCATTGATGTTTCCCTCTCCCTTCCTCTCTAGAATCAAGAAAAGTATATCTTTTTTAAAGTTAGGATTTGATTGGTAATTACTCCATAGCTCACCCTTGTCTGAGGACTTTTAAGTATGCCTTCTGAAAGATGTGTTACATCTGAAAAACTCATTTCTTAAGAGGTCACTCTAACCCCAGAAATCGTTTGCAGAAGGAGTGGGGTGCCAGAAATCACTCGGACCAGTGAGGCCAGTTTTATAAGTAGGCAGAGAAGGTGAATAACGACTTGGATATAACTTCTAGGGTTCTGACAAGTGTCTTCAGCACTCTACTGCCTGTCCTATTCCTTCCTAAATGCCTGAAATACGGAATTTAAATTCAACTTTTTTGGCCTAAAGCCATGTATCTCTCTTAAGTGTTTGTATATTTTAAATTGTGGTGTTATTTGTACCTAGCACAGTGAATGTCAAAGTTTGGGCCTCTAAGAATCAGCTCAAGAGTTTGTTTTACAGAAGAACTTGGTCCAAGTCTTCACTGAGGCTGAGAAACCTCCGTTTCATAAGTGCCCTGGATAAGTCAGTAACAGGTGATTTGTGGACCATACTCCAAAACAATGACTTAGAACAAGACACTAAACAGGAGATGGTCTCTTAAGATCCAGAGAGACAAGGGAGGGAGCAAGGGAAGGATTCATTCTGAGATATTGGACATTTAATTTTCTTGTTTGTCCTGGAAAAGTTGAAGATACTCCTTTGGCGACTCCTTGCACACCATCACCACCTGTTTCCCACTGGCTGTGAAGAGAAGTTTGGAATTAGACTTCCAAAGAACGTATTTGCTGAACTTCTGCTCTGAGCTACACACTTGGTGATTAATTGTGCAAAATCCTTATCGATCGCTATTTATCCAAATTCAAGAGCAAAAAAGCAAAAACAAAAAGAAGGAGAAAAAGTATTATAATTAGCTCTCACCTTTCTTCAGGAACAGGCAAATGTACCATCAACTTTTCTTTTAGAGATGCTGCAAAACCTCCGGCTCGGGATGGGTGAAGGTCTCTGCTTTGGTCTCTCAAAAATAGAGGCAAAAACTACTGAAGGACTAATTCCAGGGAACTGAGGGCCCCAACCCTGTTCACATCATATTCCAAAGTAGAGTTTGAAAACGAGTTTTTAGAAATTCCCAGGCATTCAAGTTGCCTTGAACCACCAAACTGGCTACTCCTCAGGGTGACTGATGCCCATATCCCAGCATCAGAACTAAGCCCAGGTTATGGAGAAATGTGTCTCTCTTCATGCTTCCCATTCAGCTATCCTTCTCATTTATATTCTGCTGACACACGTGAAATCATTTTACTTGTGACTACCCCCCTAGATTCAAAATTCTTACAAAGGAAATGGTCATTGAAAATAAAAATCTGATCAACTTAAATAAATGAGTAAATAAAAAAGTAAATAAGTAAAATAGAAGTTAGGAGGTGGGGTGTCAGGGGGAGATTTATGGAAAGGAGAGCCTTGACTTTCCTAACCAGAGCCTCAGATCACTTATGGTCTTACTAAACAAGGATGTGTTTGCTTGTTTGTTTGCTTGTTTTTACTAATGATTAGCAGAGTCTCTTTCTTATTGCCATAGTACTGAGCGCTGTGCTATATGCCAGACACTGTACTAAGTTCCTGATCACTGAATTCTGCCATCTCACAGATAGAAACTAAGGTTCGGCTTCTCCTCCAAGGTTAAGTAGCTGTGCTTTGAGGAAAAGTCTATGCTACCTAAATGTCCTAAATGTCTTAAATGGGGGCTGTTCAAATAGCCAAGAGGGGAGTCATTAAAAGTTTTCCACTGCTTTTACCTCCAAAAAGGGACAATTCCTGAATAGTAAACCAGGTTTTAAATTCAAGAACAATATTCCACCAAGACCGGTTTGGCTCAATGGATAGAGCGTCGGCTTGGGGACTAAAGGGTCCCGGGTTCGATTCTGGTCAGGGGCATGTACCTTGGTTGCGGGCGTGTCCCCAGTGGGGGGTGTGCAAGAGGCAGCTGATCGATGACTCTCTCTCATCGATGTTTCTAACTCTCTATCTCTCTCCCTTCCTCTCTGTACAAAATCAATAAAGTATATTTAAAAATAAAAAAAGAACAATATTCCATGAGTTTCAGGACATCCTTGTAAGGTCACTTTTAATCCCCTTCCTTAAAGATGAAGAGTCTGAAGCCCGTTTAGGGAAAAGACATGAAGCAGCATCACTCCTCTGATGCACCACCTTTGCCCACCCCTTATAGAGGCTGAACCAAGATCCTGCCCTGATTTTAGAGAAGAAACCAAGATGCACATGCAAAAAAGACATAAATATTCACACTTGCAATGAGGAAATAGGTACATATTTGTATATATGTGTATATACCCTATATAATTAAAAGCTAATATGCAAAATAGACCGAATGATGGAACAATTGAACAACCGGTCACTATGATGTGCACTGACCACCAGGGGCCTTATGCAGAACATAGCAGGTATTGGCTGTGGCAGAATGGTGGAGCAGGTGAGCGGGGGTGCCAGACCAAGGTGAGACGCCAATCGTTGTCATCAGGGGGAGACTTTGGTGGTTACTGAAAGTTCTTGGCTTCCATGCACCATGGTCCCACTCAGCGCTCACACCTGCTGCCAGCACCATCTCCACTCATACCCACTGCCGGTGCCCATCCCAGGTCCTGATCACTCGGTGCCATCAGCAGGTGCGAATGGCTATAGAACCTGATTGCCCCTGAGGGCTTCTCCACCTCCCGCTGCTCCTGAGGAACGATAGGGGCAGCACCCGCTGCTGGTGCTGGTCCCAATCGCTCTTCACCATCAGCGGGTGTGAGTGGGGCCAGCACTCTCAATGCATAGGAGTGGCAGTGGTAGCAGCAGGAGCAGGGCTGCAGGCAGACAAGGGACCGGGTTCTGCAATGAGAGGGGCTTGTGAGAGACCCATCCTTGTGCCTACCACAGCCTCACAGCCCACAATTCATTTCAAGGTGCATGAATTTGTGCACTGGGCCCCTAGTATGTACTAGTATATAAAATTCTGTAATTACATTAATTTTTTTTATAATTGAAGAATATTCATATGTCAGTATTTTATTATATGTGGTTAGTTTTTCCATTGAATACATTTGCTCATTTTTGCTATCTAAAACCAGTTCTATCGGTAGGAGTGTCTAGAATCTATAAAAATAGGTTTGTATCAATTATAATAAAATAATTATTACATCTTAAGCCAAAGAGATAAATTCTTATTCCGAATTTTTTTATGAGCAATATATTGATTAAGCCCTGTCTCCAAGATTAAAGTTTGGAAGTCAAAAGGCTTCCTTTGATAAGTTAATTAGCAGATATTCTGAGAAGCATTTATAGCCAGCACTAAAGAGTCTCTTATGAAATACATTGACTTCATAATTGCTATTAAGAGTTGCTTCACTAAATGCCTAGTCCCTGACTTTGTTAGTTATGAGAATTAGCAATTTTTTAAAATTGCTTTCTTTCTTGCTCCACTCAAACGTTTCTTCTGTTTGTTTCTTAAGCCATGCACAGTCTAGAACAATGATTCCCAATCGGGGGCATTTCCTCATCCCCCACGGGACAGTTGTCAATATCTGGAGACATTTTTTATGGTCAGGAACTAGTTTAGCTGGTCAAGGGGATAGCAGACAACTGGAATGTTACTGCCATCTAGTGAATAGAGGCCAGGGTGCACTTAAATATCCTACAATGCAGACTCTTGACAACCAAGAATTATCCAGTCCAAAACGTCAATAGTGCCGAAGTAGAGAAACCACAGAGACGTATAGTGTGCTCAATATCTGCACATTACGTGGCTCTTTAGCTCTGCGAGTTGCTTATATTTACCCCACCCAGTGAAGAGAGAACAAGTATGAAAAAAGTGGCACTTGGAGAAGAGCATGAGAGCATTGTAAGGAGCAGAAAATCTTCCTGGGCTGGTCAGTGGTATCTGTTTGCTTGAGTATTTCTAATTTTTGAATGTTTTTCTCTGGATAACCAATATTCACAGGTTTTATAAATGTTTAAACTGTTTTGATCATAATCAAAATATATTCAGTGATAAATTTATATTAACATTTATATATCAATATTTTATTAATGCTGATATTTCTCTTACATCTTTTATTATTCATGTGTACTTTTTATATATTCATATGTTGTAGAATAAACTGGATCTTCTCTCCACAGTTTCGGAGTTTAGAGTTAGATGCAGATTATCTGCCTAGCCATTTATCTATATCTACTCATCCATCCATGTATCTAGATTATCTACTAGTTATTTTTCCATCTACCTACTTATCTGTTTAATCTATACTATTTCTCCTTTTATCACATTATTAGCCACTAGGATCATTGACTAGATTCATTAAATACTGAGCACTTGCAAAATTGTGATACTCTAACTCTAACTCTTTTTCTATATACTAGCTGGAATACTTTTATAAAGAGAATTTACCCCTCATCAACTACATTGATAGCTTGGGTTTAGGTCATATAGAAAAGACAGAACATATGCAGTCTGAGTATTGCTTGTCAATTTAATTCTTTCTTCGGCTACAAAGATAACTCATTACCAACAAGCCATTTCCACAAAGGAATCTTGTAATGTCCACATAATTCCTACATGATATTAAGCTGACACTAATTTTTCGTGACAAGGGCCACCTCATATGACCAGAATTGGTGGTCCTGTTGGAAGAGGATCTATCCATTTGGTCAAAATTGGTCCTGGTCATGAGCAGGCTCCATTTATGCTATTAGACTGTGCATAAAGGCTTAAAGCACCCCCATGTGGCCTGTGTGGGTAAAAACAAGCCATGCTGTGTTTTTTTGTTGTTGTTGCCCATGCAATAAAGCCACTGGGTGCCCTTATCCCTCCTTCCAAAAATGGCAGCTGTAGCTGGAGAGCTTGTAAGAGTGTTCACTTTACCAGGCCTGATACACTTTTAAATGTTAGTTCTGATCTCCCATCCTAATAGTAATAAAAACAGAATTTATTCTTTGGAGGAGAACAATCAAAATCTTCAATAACATTATTTCTAAAAGATTTAGATATTTTATTTGTATGTGCTTATTGTCTTCTATGGTTGCTTTTGCAAATGTCTTAGATGATTTTCACTAAACTCTCTAGCATCTAAAAAAAAAAGATCTGTTTTATAATAAGTGATTAATAAGTCTAAATGAAGAGAAAGTAATCATTAAAAATAAAATGCAAAGAATCTATCTCTGAGAGCACACTCCATCCGTAAATGAATGCAGCAGCAGAGAGAGCACAGGACTGGGAATTAGAAGGGAAAGGACCTCCAGACTCAGTCCTCACAGCTTCTCTACGGGCAGATGTTTCGGTCTTCCTGATCCAGAAAGGATGTAACTCACCCCGGGACACACAGCAGAGCTGGCCTTCAAGCCAAGGCTTGCCTCACCTCAAGTGCATTCTTCCCCCAATACTAGACTGTCTAGGAAGTTTTTCCCCACAAGGCCTTGGGCAGGTCATGACCACCTTCACTCTCTCTTTTTCTTCTTGCAAAATTAGAACACTGAGCTGCATGATCATTCTGTTCAAAAGCTAAACCTTTGTCATTTGTCTAATGTTTGTAGTGTCCAGAAAGCTGAAATGTGCTAGAGTCTAAGCTTAAGAAAAGTTGGTTCAGTGGCCACTTTCACAGTTTTGCAACAAATGTCAAGCCAAAACTTGAACTTCCACACCTGCCAAAAGGTGAATATGGGAGTGGTTAGGAGGTGATCAGGCTGGCAGGCAGAAGCTATTAGGGGCAATCAGGAAGGCAGGCAGGCGAGCAGTTGGGGGCCAGCAGTCCTGCATTGTAAGAGGAATGTCCAGACAGAATATGACTGTTTCATTGCTGAAATATTAAGGTGCTTTTAACAGAGTGCTACCCCAGATTTCTCTATAGGGTACATGACATGTGCTATAATGCCTTTTCCTAAAGTCTAAAATATTCTGAAATCTAAAATACATCTGACTGCAAAGATTAGGGTTATGGGGTTGTGGCCCTATTCCAGAGAAGGAATACGCATATTAATACATAATTTCTTGTCAGCCATCGTCTATTCTTGACTAATCCTGGGTCTTTCCACTCCTTTAGAAGGATCTGGGACCCCATCTATGGAAATATCCGCCTGAAGTTGTGCCTTGAGGAGTCTCTGCGGCCCAACCAGCTCACACCTGTCAGTGACACTTGTTTTATCAGTCTTCTGCTGAGTCTCCAGAGGAAAGGTAGCCTACTAGAACTTCCCCCACATTTTCCCAGAGCTGGTCAACTTTTCTCAGCAGAAAGCTCTTTCTACAAAGCAAACGGAGCCACTCATATCCCCTTCCCTCTAGCCTTGTCCGACCCACAGAGCAATAGTGTCACGTGGGCCAAAGAGCGCCGCGCTGAGTCAGTGGGCCTGCTCAGTGCTGCCTCTCCATTCTTAGAGAAGGTATATCCTGCAAGCTTCAATTTTCACCTCTGTAATAATGCTCCTTATCATCAGTACTCAGGACTGGTACATAGGCACACCCAGCTTCTGATCTGAGAATTATCCTGTGAAAACAATACAGATCTGCTCAAATGTGCCATCTGCTTTTTTAAAGGGTACAACACCCCCCAAGCAGCAGCAGCAGCAGCAGCAGCAGCAGAAGCCAGGCTAAGAAAAGAAATAAATGGCCAGGGAAGGAAGCAGACTTTATCTTAAGAAATGCTGTGGGAACTAATTATACATATTTTAGCTGGCAAAGATCCAGGTTCTTATCAATTCATAGAAGGCAGGGATAGAAAACTACCTTTTTCCTGCTACTACATAAATGCTCAGCCCTTCATACTATCTGGCACATGACGCTCAAAAGTGTGTATTGAATGAATCAATTAGTATGTAAATTCTGTCTTGAACACATCCAAGGCCATTATAGTCCCATCTTTTTCTTTCACACAAATTTTTGTTTTCCTCGTATCTGATCCTGGCCACTGTTTCTTAAAAATTGCCATTGAGTCTCTAATGTCACTTTTCAGAGTACATCTGCCTCTCTAGTTTCATCTTTTATAAACTGTCCACATGAGCCTGAACTTTGAAAGGCCCCAATACTCACTTCTGTACCTTTCCAATCCCATTCATTCCTTTTACACATTTTGTGAAATATCACACTACGAACCTTCAAATGTCATTTCCTCACTTCCTGACTCCTTACTGTTCCCATAGTATTTTAAACGTAATTCTTTTAGATTCTAATACAATTATATTTCAGTTGTTCATTTCCATTTCAGACTAAGAATTCCTTACAGCAAAGAAGCTATTTTTAATATCAAATTATTATAATGTTCAGTACTTATAGTAGTAAGTACTTAATAGTACTTTAATAGGTTCTCCAAAAAGCCTAAGTCCAATTTCCAACACTAGACAATTTTAGTTAAATATATGTGAGTTATTTAGTTAAATGCAATGTGAGTTAAATATACCTCTCTACCCTAAATTGGAACTCCAATCACAGCCATTTCCCCTAGGAAATATGTTCTGAGTAATAGAATCTCTCCAAAGAGAAACACCTCATACACTCAATTTTGCATTTCATTTCAGAATGTTCATGGACCACAATAATCCCCAACAAACATTACAGCTGGAAATTGAGTTTCCCTCCTCACAAAATAGGAATTGGTACAGCAGGAAGAAGTCAGGCTGTGAGGATACAAAATCATTAATATTGGCTCCTATACTTAGCTTAAGGCTCAATTTAAAAATGTAAATACATATCTACTTTGCTGGTTTGTTTGCTTTGTTACAAAATAAAGCATCTAACACAATATGGACATAAAAATATCTTTTTAATTACAACATGTCATTCAACAGGCATGGAGTTTCCCTGCCACTATTTCACAAAAATGAGACAATGCAGTTATCACTTGACACTTGAAAAACAAACAGGAAGAGTTTGTAATTCAAATATCTGCAACATGGGGACAGTTTGTACTTAAAAGTAAAATCTAATTTTTTTTTTTTTAGTTAATCCTCACCCAAGGATATTTCATCCATCGATTTTTAGAGTGGAAGAAACGGGGAGAGACAGAGAGAAAAATCAATGTGAGACACATTAATTGGTTGCCTCCCACATGAGAATTGAGCCTGCAACCAAAGTACATGCCCTTGACCAGAATCAAACCCAAGACCCTTCAGTTCATGGGTCACTGCTCTATTCACTGAGCCAAACCAGCTGGGCTAACATCTCAATTCTTTTTAAATGTTTTATATAATTCTTTTTTCAATTTGTTCAAATTAACTAATATTTTACCTGGGTTGTTGTCTATCTTTCTTTGCAAAAATATGTGTATCAATAGACCCATGGGACTTGAGAGATATTTATTTTAAAAAAGAAAAACAGGAAAAACAAAGACAAGATTTCCTTTATTCCATATTAATGTATTCTTTGTAAACATACCCACAGATTGCATCTGACACACAGCAATCAGTAAGTTTCTTTTCTTTAATGGCTATAACTTTAGAACCTGAAATTAATTATACACTAGTATCTCCCAGCCTGAACCTACTATAAATTGATAAATCAATATAATAAAAAACAAACTTCAGTTTCCTCAAGATGTTTAATTCAAGATGAAGTGTAGCCATATTCCATGAAGCATGACTACCAGTAGGGAGGTTTGTAGCCCTGCTGAATCAAACAAATAAAAGCACTGTGATATAGCTAAAAGCCTTGCATAGATGTTTCTCTTCTTAATCACTATAAATAAGGTTGTCTCTTGTGCTTTCTCTACTTTAGGAAGTTATATACTTTATAGATGAGAAACAAATCAACTCTACTGTTTTGAATTCTAAGTTATTCTTTTTACTAAAGACCTTTTGTTTTTCCAATTAAGATGGGAAGAACCCCGTTGTTGGTATAAATAATTTCTGTGACAATATTTAAAGGATATCACAATATTCAGTGTCAGTTCTGCAATCTCTTGGTAAGGGAGTGGCTAGAGGTTCTTTGCTCTCAGTAAGTGCTCTGGGCTGATGGATAAACACACTAAATTTAACACCCTGGTTGTTGGCAGCTCTGACAAAACCACTATTGGCAGTCATTGTGATGGCTTTTAGGGTGTCTCCTGTCCCAAAAATCGTTAATGAACGGCTATTGATCTTTGAACTGGCCACTAGTCGCAAGGCACGTTCAGAAGGCTGGTCTGGCACCACAGTAATTCGCTTAATTAGCAGAGTGGCCCTCTCTCTCTCCCCAGGTCCTCCTAAGGCATCTAGAATAGATTGAAAATCCTTGACAGCAGATTCACAGGCAAACAGTTCCTTGTCCTTCATAAATGCCTCCAGCTGCGGTAGAACCTGCTCTTTCCTCTCTTGCTCTGCTTGTTCTGTTAGTACTTTTTCTTTAAAGATAAAGTGGCAACCTCCATAGCTGAGGGCAGATACGTATGTGATCAAAGTAGTAATGTCCAGATTTACTCTTTTGCACACATCAACCTTAATCTCTGTTGGAAACGCAACACTTGCCAGTATATTTTCCCGGTCTACTCTGGTCACCTTGAAACGTTCGGAGCCCTCTTCATCTGATTCGCTCTCACTCAGTGGGAGCTCTTCGGGGTGATCTAACAGAGAGTTAACCGCCACTATGTCACCTCTCACAGATATGCCCATTTCTTTCAGCTTCTCTGCCATGGGGCTGGAGACACCGTTGTAAAATGCAAAGATGATGTGAGGGTTGCTATACTGCACTGGCTGCTGGTGGCTGGCCTGAAGGAAGTCTTCAGCTTGCTCAATGATGCTTTTGTCACCATACTGTCCCCGGCCCAGCCAAATATTATGCAAAGCTTCAGCCTTTCGGCCAATGGCTTTCACCCAAGTATGACCACCATTTGCAACAACGTCCACCACAAGGGTCTGCTTTTCTCCCAACGTATCTGTGTAACCAAACACATGGAGAACGCTAACAACTTCCTCCAGGTTTTCTGCGGATTCCACTATGGCTCTCAGGTGTGTTAAATTAGTGCTCTGTAAATGGGATTCCTTAATAGCTACTTTCCCAGCTTCTACTTTCTGTAAAAATTTCAATTCAGCCTTCAATTTGCTGCACAGCTTGGCACCACCTTCAACACCGCCTTTTCTTGATCTAGAAAGTGATTCTGCTCTCTTGATCAGTTCCTTGGCTATGGCAATTCGTTCACAAAGCATGGAGTGCGCAGACATGCTGACAGCATTATCCCTTTCCTACGGAAAGAAAAGAAACAAGGCAAATTGAAAGTCTTCACAAATTATGGGGATTAATTCTTCACTGAGGATTATAAAACTTCAATCTAGCAACAAAGCTTATGGAGGCTGAGGCTAGGGACCTGAGCTTCTGCATGTCTGATTTTGGGGTGACTCCCTTCTGACAGCTAAGGAAGGAATAAGAGCTATACTTCCGAACTCTTCCTTAGGTGTGCTGGATTCTTAAAAAGTTCACTTTCATTTCTCCAGCTTGAAGTTATGGCGTCCACAGCATGTCCCAGGTCAGGATTAAATGCAGGAGTTCAGCCATCTGCTATGTAAGACATTCCCTATCAGCAGCCTTACTCTGGTTGTAGATAAATTTTAATAAAAAGCTCAAAAGTCAAGGCAAACTGATTCAAGTAAAAATACCCACACAGATGTTGGCAAATTATCCAAAGCAAGACTCTCTCCCCTAAAACGCCCACACTGAGGCTCTCTAACCTCTTCCTCCTCCGTGAGTGGAATTACCCAGCGGGCACACAGACACGCGCCCAGGAACCAAAGAACCAAGGCCGCCTCGTTCCCGCATTTAACGCCAACCAGCAGACTTCCAAAGACCGGAGGAGCCCACTAACTTGGCTCCCTCCCCCACTCCAGACATCCACTCAACTCCATGGGGACGGGGCACAGCCGGCGGCGACGGGGCACCGGCGCGGAGGTCGGGACGGTTCCGGTGCCCGCCGCCGCGGTGAGGCCTGCGGGCCGGCTTAGGTGCCAACGGCGCTGCGGCCGGGCCGGGCGTGGGGCGCGGCGGGCGGGCGGGCGGGCGGGCGGAGGCCGCGCCGGCCACCCTCCCCGCCGGCCGCCGAGTCCAGCCCCCTCCGGGCCTGGAAAGGGAGCCCGGCCTCCTGCTCCCGCCCCTCCCGCTCCTCACCCGCAGCGCCTCGAACCCCGCGCAGCGGGCATGCGCGCGCGCCCGGCCGGGACCCCCGGGAACTTCACGCGAGTCGGACCGCCAGCGCTCCGCCCGCGTCCCGCCGCCTCCGCCGCCTCCGCCGCCTCCGCCGCCTCCGCCGCCTCCCGCGTCGCGCCGCGCAGCCCGCGCCGGTGACGCAGCGCAGGGATTCCCAGGAGGCAGCGCGGCCTCCCGAGCGGGGCTGAGGTGGGCGCGGCCATGTTTGTTGATGGCACCTGGCTCCGGAGAGGTGAGGAGGCAGAGGCACAGCCACCGGAAGCCGGGAAAGGGGCAGTGGCCAGCTCCCAGGGATCGGACCACACGCCAAGGCTTCGTCCCGGGGCCCCAGGCAGGCTGACCTCGAACCCCAGCCTCTGATCGCTGGTTGGCCCTTGCCCGGGTGGGAGTGGGTGCATTTTAGTGAAGAAGCTCTCCCGGTTCTCTCACCCTAGCCACGTACCCCGGTGCTATCATATTCAAACCCCTAACAGGTGCCAGGCAGTGGTTGTCTTAGAAGGAAACTTGGCAGAGGTTACACCTGTGGGAAGTGCTGGCGCTGGGATTTCCACTGCACCAACCGGGGCTCTCCATGGAAAGCGGAGTACAGAGATGAGTGCCCTCAAGAGAACAAAAGATCAAGTCACTTCTAGGAGACTGGAAAATTCATATTAGTCTAGAAATAAGTAAATAGAAGAGTGCGCAAAGTCACTCAGAAAGGTTAGGGCTTTATTAAAAAAGAATAATTTTGAAAGTTAAGTGGACTTCCAAGTTAAAAATATTTTGTATACCTTCTGTTAAATGTAAGAAACATTCAAACCTGTGAATAATTTTTGTGCGTTTATTTGAGCCAAACTGTCCACAATTGCTGGGGGGGGGGGGGGGGGGGGGGGAGGGGGATCTCAATGCATTGAGATAATGCTCCAGAGAATGGCAGTTTTGCACCTTATTTTATGCATTACAATGAAAAGACCAGTGGGTTACATGAAATTCATTGGTGATTGATTAGGGAGGCAAGAGAAAGCAAATGGGGAGGGGAACCTCTGGGACTGGATGAAAAGTAAAATGATAGACACACATATATATTTTACAGAGATGGGTATGGGATAGGTGACAGCCAACAATTAACATGATAGTAACGGTCTCTGCCCCAGTGCAGGGGCATTGGATGTGCACGGAGGGGTCTGGAGAAAGGGGAGTTACCCTGACAATCCAAAGGAATGTTACCATAGATGCAAAAGACGACAGGCTTCGTTAAGGTAAAAACTGACTTTTGTCAGGGAAGATTCTAGCCTAATACATGATTACCTGCCATAAACTGCTTTTGGTTAAAGTTTTTAATTTCAAACCATTCTTAGGTTACTTTAGGTCTCTGGGTTTGACACTTCTCCAAAAAGGGCACACAGGTGGACAATAGACACATTAAAACATCATTAATCACCAGAGACGCAAATTAAAACTACACGGAGGTATCACCTCACACCTACCAGAATGATTTCCATCAATAAATCAACAAACACTGCTGGTGGGAAAGCAGACTGTGGAAAACAGTATGAAGTTTCCTCTTAAAATTAAAATGGAACTGCTATTTAACCCAGAAATCCCACTTCTGGGAATATATCCTAAGTATCCCAAAACACCAATCAAAAAGAATATATGCATCCCTATGTTCATAACAGTGCTATTTACAACAGCCAAGATCTGAAAACAGCCCAAGTGCCCATCAGTTCAGGAGTGATAAAAAATGTGTGGTACATTTACAAAAAGCCATGGTACATTCACATCATGGAATACTATGCCGCTGTAAAAAAAATAAAGGGGGGCAGGGGATATGTTACCCTTTAAGACCACATGGATGGACCTAGAGATTATTATGCTAAGCAAAATAAGCCAGCCAGAGAAAGACAAGTATCACATGATCTCAAACATGTGTCATCTAATGACCATAATAAACTGATGAAGAAATAGGTCCAGAGACATGGCTATGTGGAACAGACTGACAGATCACAGGGGAGGTGGTTGCTGGGGACAAGAAGAGATTAACCAAAGAACATATGCATACATGCATAGCCCATGGACACGGACAATATTGTAGTGAAGGCCAGAACTAGGTGGAGGGGGTAAAGGCGGTTAAAATGTGGGATATCTGTAATAGTCAACAACAACAACAACAAAACAATTAATCTACAGGCTGGAAATGACTAGAATTTGGGACACTTAAGAGATGCATGGAATGGATTGCTAAACCAAAGAATTTGGACATAAAAAAAGGATTTATTTTAAGGTAAATGAAAAGAACAAACTGAGAACAAGGGCGAAGTGTTCCAGGCAGCTGCAATTGAACTGGGCTTCATATTTAATGTGGCTGTAGGCAGAGATTAGACTCCTAACATAAATCCATTTCAGCTAATTTTTCCTCTTTATTCTGTAAACATCCAATAAGAAACTGCATGTGATTTCTTTTTGTCCGAAATATAAATGCCTTTACTTTTCCCTTCTTTGATTTGTAGAATTTTAGCATCCCTCTGTTTTTTTAATTTGATATTAGAGAGCAAATTGAAAGGCAGTACTTAGCCAAATCATTATCCTTGCCAGGCCTTTCACTTGCATTAAAACATACTTTCAGAAAACCCTCTGAGATAACTTGTGCCCTCACGTAGGCAGTAAGTGGGAGAGGGGAGACCTGAATAAAAGCCATTCCTTTTATCACTATCTTCTCTTTCCAGTGTGTTGGATTCACAATATATCAAGAACCCATAAGATCAGATGAGGCCATCAAGACAAACATCTATAATAATAAAAGTGTAATATGCTAATTAGATTTGGCATCCTTCTGTACGAATCTGGGGCTGTGAGGGAAGCCCAGGCCCTGGTGCCGAAGGGAAGCTGGTGCCAGCAGCCGGGGAAGGAAGGCCTACTCTTGCATGAATTTTGTGCATTGAGCCGCTAGTCTTGAAATAAAAAGTTGGCATGTACCATAATAAGCTTCTGCCACTTAGAATGAGAAAGGGGTGTTGTAACTGGGAATCCTGACAAAAATTCTCGAAGACTCCCTAAAGTTGGCTAAATTTTAATCAAAACCTTTTTAGCTACATTTGATCATGGAAATGCTAGTATCTGTTGGTAAAAATAACACTCAGAAACCCTCCCTATGTTCTGTAAGCCAGACTAATTATGTGATTTCTCTTATCCTAAGATCTCTTTAAAAAGACAAAGAAGTCCAAGTGGTGTGGTTCAGTGGTTGAGTGCCCACCCATGAATCAAAAGGTCACAAGTTCCATTCCCAGTCAGGGCACATACCCAGGCTGCAGGTTTAATCCCCAATGGGGCATGTGCAGAAGGCAGCCGATAGATGTTACTCTCTCATCAATGTTTCTCTCTGTCCCTCTCTTAAAAAAAGTCAATAAAAAATATTTTTTAAAAACATCAAGCAGCCCCGCTGATGTGGCTCAGTGGTTCAGTATCAACCCATGAACCAGGCACAATTCAGTCCCATAACCCAGCTGTGGGCTCAACCCCCACAGGGCTGTGCAGGAGTCAGGGGAATCAATAATTCTCTCTCATCACTGTTTATATCTCTCTCCTCCCTCTCCCTAAAATCAATAAGAACATTTTTTTAAGAAGACAAAATTATACTATGCCTTTGCATAGAATGAAAACAGAGTTCAGATACTCTGAATCACCTGCTTGATTGTCTGGACATTAATTTGCAGTAAAGATTCTGAATACTCTGAGATTACATAAATGAGGGAGTCTTAAACCATAATTTTTACGCTTAAGTATTAGTATTTTATTTCCAGCTGTATGTTCACCCTTAAATTTAAAAAGTCTGTTCTAGACTCTAAGGAGGTCTTTCACAATACACTTATCTACTTGTGATGGAGAAACCAACAAGAACCAGCACGTCCTTGTTCACTTACATAATCTATATCCCACTCTTCTAAGCTCCAGTGCTATTTCACAGAACCAAACCTAGTGGTGCCTAAGAAACATCTGCACTTCCTACCTTGTCTCAGGAATACATGAACGTGGGTAGATTTTCTCAGCTCTAAAAACAGTGTTTACCAAAATTGGCATTTTGCTTTACTGAAGCATAAACAATATCTGGTAGTAAAGAAAGAGGATAAATTTGACTTAACCAAAATTGCTTGAAGACTAAAGAATGACTTCACCATTCTGTTTTGCAACAGTTTCCAGAAATCAACCGAGATAAAAAGCAGAAAATAACTATTTTAAAATTTTACGAACTCCTAAAAATCTGAAAGTTGGATTTAACAGTTTATTATGAGTTATAAGTATCATTTTAAAAACACTGATCCATTAAATCATGTAGAAATGAGTATGCAAAAAGTTTGCAAAACAAAACATACTTTAAACATGTTTAAGTATAGAGATTATCTGCAATTCCAGATTTTCAGTCACTTCATTATGCTATGGCAGCCAAGTAATCCTTAACTTCAGTTGGAGTGAGCCTCCTAAATCCAGCTTCATTGCAGATTCCAACTTCTATGTTATCTTCTGTCATCTGCCCTTCAAAGCTTTCCTGTTGATGAGGCAGGAAAAAAGGTCAATTTTCAAAACAGTTAATTATAAAATCATTATAAACCCAATTGTTAGATATTGAACTAACCTTTAGGGTTAATATGGCTGTATGAATGGCATCTTCAAGTTCTAGATCTTCATTATATCTAAAGAGTTTTTCGAGAAAAAGAAAATTATGGCACTATTTATATTATAATAATTATTTAAACACAATGATAGCAGCAGCCTAAGACTTTTTAAAATTTTAAAGACTCTTAAAAATACTAAGTTACAAATTAATCCTTTAGTCACCTCATTGAGATAGCTGTCCACAAATAAGAAACTGACAATAATTTAAGGTGCATTCCCAATATCATTAATATAATCCCAATATGAGTTTATTTTAGGAAACTTCTTTAATTATAAGTAGTTCAATATAATCAGAATGTGGTGGCAATTATAATTTTTAAAAATAAAACAGAAAATACAGACTTTTGCTAAAATTTCTTGTTCTTTTAAGTTGTAACTCGATGTGAAATGTTTTGAAGACTCATTAATAAAATGAGTAAAAATACCAGGTCTAATCTTAGTAAAGTTTATCTGTTAGTTAAAGTCAATAACAAATTTTTCACATTAAAAATGTAAGACATTTCTTGGTAGACTACAATAATTTGAGTCTAGAATACAGCTGGAAATAAGTGAAAGCAATTCATTGTTATTATTAGGGCAGCAACAGCAGATTTTTACATAGTGCTCCATTTTTTATCAAGCATGTATATCATATACTTACTCTACCATCAATACTAGGTATTTGGCTTCACAATTTATTACTATAATTGTCATAATATAAAATGTTACCATTTAAATCACTTAAAAAGTTTTCTCCAGATCCAATTGTCCTTGTATTTTGATAGAAAGAGAAGTTAAGAAATTAAAAATATTACTAATTATATTGAAGAACAGGGAGCCAGAGTGGAGTTCTTAGTTTTATCTGTAAGTAGGCTTGAATACAGAATACTACAACAGATTTTGGACTCAGGATATAGATTGTTTAAAGAGAGCTGAAAACCATAAAGTAAGACTGCTAACAAATCCAGTTATGGTAAGCCTACCTTTTCTCAAGAAAAGTTTTTCCATTCACATAGTTCTTTCCCATCGCTGTGGCTTTCCAGGCAAAGTAAGCTCCCTAATAAGGAAAGGAAGAAGAAAACCCATTATTTTAAATAACCTAATTATGACTTTTTTTTTTTTTTTAAGCTCTATAATTTATCTCTAACTTCTCAAGTTACAAAGTAAGTTATTCTTTCAAAAAAAGTTAACAGAGATATAAAAGGCAAGAAAAAGACTTTTGGAAGTTATGGGGAAGTTCATTATCTTGACTGTGGTGATGGTTTACTCAGGTGTTTACCTATATCAAAACTCATCAAGTTGCACCCTTTAAAAAGTATGCAATTTATTGTCCACAATTTATGTAAAAAAAAGCCAGTTAAAGGAAACTGCGGGTAACATAAAGCAAACAATTAAGAGTGATATTTTAGCTTACTAGGATTGAAGGGCTCTATAAAACTGTCCTATGTATCTGAAAAATGGTGCTCAATTCATCATTATTGGTAAATAAATTAAAACAGCAGCAATATGGCATGACTTCTTTCATGTGTTGAAAAAATATACATGCACGCGCGTGCTTGTGCGCGCACACACACACACACACACACTCAAATACTACACATATTTTAAAAGAAACAACTGCCTTTTAGATACAAGGCTGAAAAAGAGCAAAAGATAACATCTAGATTCTTGTGATGGTGGCTTCTGCTACACACTGGAAAGGAAAGTAAGGGCTTGTTATCTAGCTTCAGAAACTCAAAGAGATGTAATGATAAAGTTTTCAAAATACTTAATTTTTCTGATTGAAATAAAATACTTTCTTTGCCTTTTTAGATTACAAAGTTAGATCATAAAATTTGAATTAAGCGAACTTGCGTCTAATGAAACATTAAATATGAAAGATCAGTTCCTAATGATTTTTTCTTCCAGTTCTCATAGTAAATGAGACAGATGCAGAGTAGCAACATCCTTAATGAATACTTTTAACTCAGAGACCAATCCTCTGCTTTAGAGTAGACAAGTCACCCATTTTGCAAAACAAAAGACAGTTATATCAACGTTTCCACAGGATTAGTCACACTCAAGTCAGCACCCAGATTAAACAGATGGCAAGGAGTACAACACTGGCCTCTAGACCAGTGGTCGGCAAGCCTCGGCTCGCGAGCCACATGCGGCTCTTTGGCCCCTGTGTGGCTCTTCCACAAAATACCACGTGCAGGCGTGCACATACAGTGCGATTGAAACTTCATGGCCCATGCGCAAAAGTTGGTTTTCAGCTCTCAAAAGAAATTTCAATCGTTGTGCTGTTGATATTTGGCTCTGCTGACTAATGAGTTTGTCTAGACCCATATATTTCACAATATTTCTCAAAGTAACAGAATTCCAGAGACTTAAAAAGATCTGATTAATATTTCAACAAATCATTCAATTATGTGATGTGAATGAACAAGACAAAAGAACACAGAACAAAATTAAGGTAGCTTCATCATCGAAAGGCTGAATTACTGACACTTCAAAGAGACAAATAAATATGAACTATTTCATACTTTCTAAAGTCCAAATGAAAATGACAAAATATTATTAATTTCAAATGTTTTGTTATTGTTTTTACTAGCTTTTAAAGGATTCCTCAAATACATCTGATACTTACTGATGGATCTGACTGAAATAAATATGGTCTCCCCTCATTCCAACCACAAATTAGTAAAGAAACTCCAAATGGACGAACACCACTGAAGAAAGGAAAATGAAAATTACTTGTTAAAGTCAACCTAAGTAAGAATTTATTAATTCTCAAGTCAAGTAAATTATCAGATAAACCAAATTAGACTCATAAGTTCCTTAAAAAATACTTAATATCTCTTTCTGAACAAATCAAATCAAAACATAATAATTCTCTTTGTGGTACGAAGGAATAGCAGTTAAATCATTTTCATTAAATGGAGTGAAACAAACACTGGGTTGAATAAGGGTGGAGTAACATTAAGTGTCCTAACAAAATGACAACCTTTAGCAATGCAGTTTTTTCACTGGCTTCACACATCAGCAACTAGCTAGCTCTACACTACCTCATCCACTTTCACAAACTCAAAAGAATTAAAATGAATATGGATGTGTCAAAGAGTTATTGCTTTCATGGTGTGCTTATGATCATTTCTGATTGGGATGATAAACTTGGAAGCACTACAGTTGTTTGCCTATAGTAGTAAAAAGTGTTTTAGTAACTGGCAAAAGAAATTTATTTAGAAGCTACTTTCTGCTGCTTTCCTCTATAGCAAAAAAAAAATTCAGACTTTTTTCCGTAAGAAAATATTCTAGTTCCAGTTGAGAAATTACTCATCGTGGTGATTTTCTCTACTCATCAAACAAATACAGGAATAGTAAGTCCTCTTTTTTTTTTAATGTATCTACTCTTCTAAAATGATTTCTTTTTCTAAGACAACACATTTCAAGTAATAAAGTCAACTTACCCTGATTGGGTATATTCTTGCATCACAGAAGCTACTCTCTGTACCAGCTGAGCTGTGGGAATGGGTTCTTGGTAAACAAGATAATATTGCTGAGCTAGTTTTCGAGCTCTGTGCACAAGCACTCTAACAAAAAAGGAAGAAATAAAGTTTAATTACAATGAAGCCATTCTAAAGACTCATTCTCTTTCTAACAACATATAACTACAGCACAAGTTAATAACTATCTGCTCAAAGCCAGTCTTGCTACTACATGATTCCAGTTAATTTATAAGAAAACATCACAGCATCACAGAGATGAGCCACAGGAAATAAATAAGGACAAGGCAAAAACAGACTAGCAGTACCAATCAGCTTAATAACAACAGATTTAGTGTATACTAGCACAATGAGAGCTTTGTCTCCCTCCATGGTTTCCAGATTGTACTCCCCTCCCAAGGGCAGTCACCCTGTTGCTTCATACCTCAATCCAGCACACACACATACACCTGCACATGTGACCAAAATTTCAAGCATTTTTTTTCTCTCTGCCTCAAACTTCCTCATAAGACTACACTTCAAAAAGTCTCTTTCAAAAACTAAAATATAGCAAATAACTACTTGTTGCTTTAAAAATGTAAAAGTAATCTGAAGAATATAATGTATAGTAAAGTATATAGCAAAACAAATAGGATGTACCTTTACTTGCTTATGTGCTACTGATCTGAATGAAGCATGCACATTATCACCCTGTACAATAAGAACTCAGTTTATTCCGTCAGTAGCACACTGAGGCATCCCTTCTATAAACCATTAACAGTATCCACTATAGTGAAGCATGATCACATTCCAGAGACACTGTTGCTTTTAAACTTATTAAAGGGAAATTCTGGCTCTACCTATTTTGTTCCACACAAAATCAAGAATAAAGTTATATTCCTTTTATTGTTAAATGACAGAGGGCTGTAAATCTCTTTCAACTTGTTGGTCCCTAATGTAACAGGATTACTCTCTCGCCTTCTGTGAAATACAAAGGAGTGAACAGATGATCATCTAAATCCTGAATGGCTGTCAGCAGCCTTTGAGAATTATGTCCCTTTACTAAAAGCAAATAAATAAAATAAGGTCAATTCTGGATGGTGATATTTTCTTCTGCAGCCTCAAGACTTTTTAAAATATAGTTTATTATACCTATCATAACTTCTATTGCTTTTTTAAAATGCATTCAAAAACAGCAAAACCCTTGAAGTCCAGCCCTTGGATGATAGAAAAGGGACTGTGATCAGAAAGAAGAAACTACTAAACAGGTAAGAGAAGTAGTACTGTATCTATCTCCTCTTTTACAACCAACTTGCTTGCACTGAGTATCCTCCTTAATGTAATCCTTTATGCTGCTATTACTATACAAAACAAAAAAGGAAGTGGGAAGATTAAAAGATAAATATTCCTTGATTTTTTTTTTCTCCTCAAATACGGATTATGAGCAAGTCATGAGATGGTGAGAAAATTAATAAATAGTATAGCATACCTGTAGTCTGGGCCCATGCCACTATACACCAAGCCTATGTGTTTGGTAATTGGCTCCACTTTGTGTACACTTCGCTCATCATACAGAATGGATTTCTGTTTCTTCTCTGTTGCTAATACCACACCGTTTGAAGCTTTAAAAAAAAACACAACATTTCACTAAATGTTTAATCATTTAAAGACTTCTTCAAGAGCTTTCGAATAATAGCTACATTTTACCAATGTTCTTTTACTTTCAAAACTTTTTCTTCTGGATTTCTATATTAAAACACATGTGTACCAGTAGTTTTATTGCTAGCTTTACCCAGTGGCCAGGTAAGTTTCTATTGAATGAATACAAAAACGTTTTACATAAATGTTAAAGGCACACTTTAAAATTAAATACCCATTGCATTTTGAAGCTATTTATTACATGTTCTTATAAGCTAATATCTTTTTAAAGTATGAGACTTTGTAAAACACTGTGTAATATAAAGCAAGAATTCTCATGATCCATCTGCAATGTGTTAAAATCACCTAAGGAGCAACAGTAAATCAATTTTTCCCTCAGTGGTCATCTACATGCATGAAAAAATCCCTACAGCTAACAGAATTACACAACTTCCTTAGAAGTATCCCAGGACATCTAAGAGTCCACATGTTTTAAAATAATGGAATTTTGCCTACCTGCCCTACTTTTCTTATAATCTGAAATTTAAAAATCAATGACAAAGACTTTTTTTAAAGGGTATCTTTAGATAATAACTTTTTCTAAATTACAGGAAGGATAAAAACTGTCCGAGAATAGTGATATATAATTAATGGAAAAATAAAATAACACTCAGTTATTTGAATGGGAACGACTATAGATTATCACAACTAATTAGATAAAGGTGCTATATTTATTTTGAAAAAAAATTTAATCATCTTGTTAGGCTTACTATATTCTTGAACCTTCAGATACTGTACATTAGAACTGTAAAAATTATGCTGCCACAAAAAAAGAACATGAATGTGTCTGTTAAATACCAAACAGGAGCTTTTTATTCACAAATTATGAATTAATTCCATAAGAACATCGGGATAAGTATTAGCAGGCATCTGAAATGAATGAAGTATTTAATTACCTTTAATTCCCACTGAAGGGGCTCCTCCAGCTACAGCAGCCAAAGCATATTCAATCTGAACAAGTTTACCAGATGGGCTGAAAAAGAAACAAGGGTGTTTATTAAATTCACACATTCTCAAATATTTATTATAGAAACATCTCCAAATCCATTAATCAAAAATCAATAAATTGCTAAACTTAGAAATCCTATATAATAAAGAGCTAATATGCTAATTAGACAGAACAGCAGAGTGGCCATCCAGACAACCTTCCAGTCGAAGCAGGGGCTGTGAGGGCCAGGGGCTGAGCCCCTTGCACAAATTTCATGCATGGGGTGTCTATCATAAAGTTGTGTGGAAACTGAAGTTTACTAGGCAATTTGAACATATTCATAGTTAAGTGCTAATCTGTTTCCTTAGGTTATTTTCTTCTTGTTTGCTACTTAAGTATCATTCCTGTAGCCTTTCACCAGTTACCTCAACCTTGTGATTTGGGGCAAGTTATTAAATCTCTCTGTACCTCAGTTTCCTAATCTGGAAAATGGAGATAAACAGTACTGTAGTACCCTGTTTCCCTGAAAATAAGACAGTGTCTTTTAATTTTTTCTCCCAAAGTTGCGCTAGGTCTTATTTTCAGGGGATGTCTTATTTTCAGGGAAACACGGTAGTTACCTATTTCAAAGGTTGTGAAGATGAGTTAATGCCTTTTGTTCCCAGCACAAAATTAATAATAAGTAAACACCAAAATAGTAATGTTATTAAGGACGTGAATGTGCCTGTTAAATACCAAACAGGAGCTATATATATTTTAGAAAGTAGAATGGCATAAGACTTAAGACCTAGATAACAGTCACAACAAAGAACTCCCTATATAATATAATATGCACGTTTACCGTATTATCATTGCATCTTTCTCTATGAAAACTCACTCATCTGTGAGCTCCCTGACCAATCTCTGTATTCAATCATGCCTCTACCCCATTCCAAAGCACCAACATCTCCATCTGGGCTAAGTGAATAGCCCTTCTAACTATTTTCCTCTTCCATCCTTACCTCCATCCCCCACACGGAATGCCCTGTGTACCATGTCACACCCCACTCAAGTTCTACAGTAACTTCTGGGTTCACATAAAATAAAAACTCCTTACTCTAGCCCTACAGGACTGGACTTGACCCACGCTAACTCCTTCCTCACTATTTGCCTTACATCAATTCCTTGAAGAGATGAAGCTCTTTTCCAACTTTAGGACTTGCATACATGCCGTTCTCTGTCTGCAACTCTCTCTAACCCCTAAATCTTCAAACAGCTGGCTCCTTTTCATCTTCCAATCTCAAAAACCACCCTCAAGCATTGGCCTTTCCTGACTCTGATTACCAAATCTTAAGTTATGTTCCTTCTAGACCCACGAGTCTCAGAGGGAAGGGGGGAGCGGAAAGAAGCCAACCAAAGAACCTGTTTGCATAGATGCATAACCCATGGAGGTGGAGGCCCAACTGCATGTGATGCACAAGCATGCCTAGGTGATGTTAGAAAGCTTAGCGCTTTCATTTTTAGTTCCTGAGCTTCAAATACATTGGGCATCGAAGAAACCGAAAGTGGAAGATTTTGAAAGACACCAGTACGAAAGGGAGGCTAAAACTCACACCAAATGTTAAATTGAGGCTTTCTGAGATGTGACCAACATTCTGAGCTCCAGAAGCTCCGGAGTCAGGCCTACCTGGGTCAGGAAGAAAAATCCTGAGTTCTGAATGGGACACCCAGACACAGCTCAGCCAAAGCTGCCTTCTTCTCTAGCATCCAAAGCGAAAGCAAATCCCCGGCTGAGGCCTGTACCTTCCCCTTCCCACCACCTCAGGGTCGCCCGGGTCTCCCGATCTGCGCTCCCCTGGCCTCCCGGGACCGCTGCTCCTCGGGCCGTGGGCGGGCCCGACAAATGACTTTGCAAAGTCCTCCTTCCACCCCTCTCCCCTACTGGGCCCTCCGAAAGCACCGAGCCGAAGACCGTGTCGGGGGAAAAAAAATAAAATAAAAACCCGGTGGGCAAAGATCCTGCAACCTCAGCCACGCAGATGATCTCCATACCTGAAAGTAGTCAACGAAAAGCTGTACCCGCGCTCCGCCATCTTTACCCGGAGAGGCAAAGCACGCTCTTGCGCCTGCGCACTACGTCCGGCTTCCTCTCAAGTCCCTCCGGGCAAGCCTTCCTGTCTCTTCTCTGATTGGAGGAACGTCAGAGCCGCTCCCGAGGCATGCTGGCCGTTGTAGTTCCAGAAGCCGGGCTGGCCGACTCTGCGTCTTGTGCGCATGCTCCTAACAGGGGCGGGCCTCGGCAGCCTCGTTGGAGGCTCTGGTGTCTGCGGCCATGCTGGTGCTGGTGGTTCCGCCGTGGCCTGCAGCCCGGGAACTTCTCCGGAACTGCTGGCAGCGACTGCAGTGGACACTCCAGCAGAGCCGGCCAGGCTTTCCCAGGCCTTCGTGGGGTACGTAAAGGAGGTGGAAGAGGGAACCCCAGGCGGCGCGGCGGATACCGTTCATACGCCGCCCTTCCTTCTCCCGCGTTTCCAGCCGCGACAGGGGACGTGTTCAGTGACACTTCCTTAGGGACGAGAGGCCGTTGTTTGTTTTTCTGCTTCCTCTTCGCAAAAGAAAAAGCCCTCCGAGTGTGGTGGTTCCATAGTGTAATGGTTAGCACTCTGGACTCTGAAAAAGCCCTCCGACACATTCTTACATACGTTACTGAAGCATCAAGGGCCGCCACTGTCGGGGTCCTGGGATCTGTCCTGTCCTGCCCTCCCACACCTTAGAGCAGTTTGTCCTTGTGGTGTTGTCTAAATCCCGATCCCCGTGTTTCCCCCCGGAAACTAATTTGTATTGGAAGTGTCTTAGATGTTAAAATGGTATATTTACATTCTGATTCATTTCTGAGGTCTACCAAACGTGGTGATACACAGGCTGTCTGGAGTGAGAGCCCACTCACCATATGCCAAAGCCTGCCGGTGCTCCCCGGGGTTATTCCCAGAACAGTCCCATCCGACCTCACCTTTCCGCGGAGGAATCAGGCTGAGAAAGGTCCCAGCCTTACACACGCCTTCCAGAGCCTGTGCTGGTAACCCCTGGCCTGTGCTTACAGATACGTTTAGGTAAAAAGGAATACCAGTTTTTAAGTGTTGCACAGCTTTGTATACATTTTTATTTTTATTTTTAAAATGTAAAAATAATTTTTTTTAATTTATTGATTTTAGAGAGAGGAAGGCTGAGAGGGAATCAAACTCTCAACCTTGGCTATTGGCACCGTGCTCTAACTAACTGGGTTACCCAGCCAGAGCCTGTATATTCTTAAGAGTACCTAAAATCAAAAGGAATGTTTCAAGTCTGAGAAATAGCAAGGAGCGGGTAAAGGAATCTGTTTGATTTTATAAACAATCTAGAAAAAAGTGAAAAACGTTGATGGTTACAGAAACTAATATGCAAAGAGTGGTGAGCTAGTGCTTTTTCTTAGCAAACAGACAGGAATCAAGATAAAATATTATGAACTAAGTGACTTAAATAGGGCCTGCGAGCTTATATGACGAAGGAACTAACTCAGTTTGAATATAATTAAAAAGCCAGTAGGCAGTTTTCTCACTAGGTCAGAAGTGGCCTTTGGGACTCTCAAGCTTAGATTTACTTATAAAATAAGTAGGTGTACTGTCCACCAACAGGATATGGACAAACTCTTGCTAGAATTTCACTGATTTCATTTCAGCAGGTGTCTCTTAAGAAAAAAATTATACTTGTACTCCTTAAAATGGCTTTATGTATGAGTTTTGGTATAATTGAATAGCTAAGGTTTTCTGTTTAATGTCTATTGAATGTAATATTCTAAATTACAAATATGTCTGTTTTCATATCACTCTTGATTGTTAAGGAGAATTATATTTGAAAATAGTCACTTAGAAACTAAAAACTGATTCTGAATCTTCATATTTTATTTTGTAGAACCAGCATTAGCAGTCCAAAGTCCGGCTATATTTACAGAATCAGCAAATGATACTAATGGAAGTAAGGAGGTTCCCAGCCTTTTGGATAGTATCTTTTGGATGGCAGCACCCAAAAAGAGACGCAGTATTGAAGTTAACCGGTGTAGGAGAAGAAACCCTAACAAGCTCATTAAAGTTAAGGTAATATGTTCATTTTTGTAGGTGTACTTTTTCTCATGACTATCACTAATATCTTCCTTGTATATTCATATAACTTGGGGTAAATTATTCTCAGATCTTGTATGTCCACTTCTGGCTTAAATAAAGTGCAATAGCCAAAACCAGTTTGGCTCAGTGGATAGAGTGTCAGCCTGCCGACTGAAAGGTCCCAGGTTCAATTCCAGTCAAGGGCATGTACCTTGGTTGCGGGCACATCCCCAGTAAATTAAAACATCAATTTATTGCTGCACCCATCCATGCATTCATTGGTTGATTCTAGTACGTATCAAGACCAGGGATCGAACCAACAATTTTGGCATATTGGCACCTTGCTCTAACCAACTGAGCTACCCAGCCAGGATTCTTTGTGGTTTTAATTTGTATTACTCTTATCACTAAAGTTGAGATCTTTTTATATATCTATTGGCCATTTGTATGTCTTACTGATGGGTACTTGAGCTGTTTCTAGATCACACTGTAGGAACGGATCTTCAATGTAACCCTAGGTGCATGTATTCTTTCTGATTGAACATATTAGGTGCATGTATTCTTTCTGATTGGTGTTTCGGGATTCTTCAGATATATTCTAAGAAGTAGTATCACTAGTTCAAAAGGCAATTCCATTTTTTAATTTTTCCATAGTGACTGGGCCAGTCTACATTCCCACCAGCAGTGCACTAGGGTTCTCTTTTCTCCACATACTTGCCAGCACTTGTCATTTGTTGATTTGTTGAGTTGAGAGTTTCTTATATATCGCCTTATTATGTTGAGATACTTTCCTTCTATTTTGAGTCTTAATATAAATTGATGTTGTACTCTGTCAAATGCTTTTTCTGCACCTATTGATAGGATCATATGATTGTTATCCTTTATTTTGTTAATGTGATTTATTAGATGGATCAATTTGCACTCTACTTGATAGTGATGTATTATTTTTTTTAATGTATTGTGTTTTTTACTTGTATTTTGTCTGGGATATTTGTATCTATATTTATTAAAGACATTGGCCTATAATTTTCTTTTTTGTATTGTCCTTGCCATGTTGGTTGGTTGGTTGGTTGTTGTTTTTTTCTGTCTGATTTTGATATCAGGCTCATGTTGGCCTCATATAATGTCTCTTCAATATTTGGAAGAGTTTAAGGAGGATAGCTATTAAATCTTCTGTGACCGTTTGGTTCACTAATAAAGCCATCTGGTCCTGGACTTTTACTTTGGGGGAGGTTTTTTATGACTGTTTCAATTTCATTACTGTTGATCAGTCTATTTATATTTTTTAATTCGTCATGATTCAGGCAAGGAAGGTTATATATTTCTAAGACCTTGTCCATTTCTTCTAGGTAATCAAATTTGGTAGTATATAGTGTTTCATAGTATCCTGTATGGTCCTTTGTATTTCTCTGGTTTCCAGTTTAACATCTCTTTCATTTCTGATTTTGTTTGAGTCTTTTCTCTTTTTTCCTTATTGTGTAAAGCCGGACGTTTGCCAGTCTTATTAAACTTTACTTCCATTCTTCTACTGACTTTGGGTTTCTTCTGTTATTATTTCTCTAGTTCTTTAAGGTGAAATATTAGGTTTTTATTTGATATTTTTCTTGTTTCTTGAGGACATCCTGTAGTGCTATAAACTTTCCTCTTATTACCACTTTTGCCATATCCCCCAAAATTTGATATGTTGTATTGTCATTCTCATTTGTCTCTGTATCTTTTTGTTGTTGTTAATCCTCATCCAAGGATACTGTTTCCATTGATTTTTTTTTTTTAAGAGAGGATGAAAAGATATTAGAGAGGGAAAGAGGGAAAAAAGAGAGAGAAACATTGGTGTGAGAGAAACACGTGGATTGGTTGTCTCTTGTATGCACTTCACCAAGGCCAGGAAACAAACCTGCAGCCCTTTGGTGAGAAACCTCAATAGGTCACCTCCCTCATGCACCTTGACTGGGGATAGAACCCACAATTTGGATATATGCCCTGACCGTGAATCAAACTCGCCACCTTTTGGTGTACAGGACAAAGCTCTAACCAACTGAGTCCTAGTCGCCAGGGCTGAAATCTTTTTGTTGCTGTTGTTTTATATTTGAGACTTCACTGTTCAGTAGGTTGATAAGTAGAGATCTTTCTTTTGTTTCCAGTAGATGTTGCTGAAGCACAACTCACGGTTGCATAGCTGCCTCCCCTCACCCTCCCAGAGCTTACAGCAGCCCCAGCAGATGCCATAGCAGTAGCATGGATGTGTCAATGGCAGCACACACTCTCTGCAACACCGCAGACTGGAAGGGCAGAAGTATTTCTCCCTGAGTGTCGGGCACACACTGCAGCTCAACCCAGGGACGGGCTTCTGGGATCTCTGTGGGGTGGTGGTGTCTTTGCTACGGAAGATGACCTGCATTCCCTGGGGAGGTGGGCATCCCTTAGTCTCATCTCAGCACCCCCCCTGTGGGGATTGTGGTAGGCGATGGGTCTCTGGGTCTGTGAGATCCCAACACTGCCTCCTGCAGCTAGAGGCTGCTGGCAGTGCTGCCTTTCTGAGGGGTCCCAGCTGCCTCCACGAGGCCCCACTGCAGTGGGTGGGATGGGGTGGCAGGGGAAAGGTCTGTTCTTGAGTTTGTGGCCTTGCTCTCCTTCCAGTAATGGTGGCTGCCTGACCTCAGCTGCCATATCTCTGCTCTGTCATCAGGGTAAGCTGCAGTATGCTCCTGTGCTTAGAGTTGGATGTGTGCCCCTCCAGGCCTCGGGGCTGCGGAGAGAGTGCACTGTAACCCTACACCTCCCCTGCTTCCTGTCTGCAGCTGCCCCTGAGTTTTGGGAGGGTGAGGGAAAGCCGCTCTGCATCTGTGGCTTTGTCTTCTGCCTGGTAATGGCAGCTACCAGACCACAGCTGCCACACTTTTGTATTCCATCTCTGCCCTTCACCGGGTTTTGCTGCAGTGTTTACTGGTCACTCAGGAGGAATGCTGATTCTAACTCTGCTCCTTAGGGCTGCAGTATGCACTGGAACCCAACACTTTTCCTACTACTGAGGGACCAGAATGAGCTCTGGGCTGCTGCTTTGATGCCCATGTCTGGCCGTCCTCCTTCCCTCCTCCCCTTTTCCCTGAGATCCACCCACCCTCAGATGTTTCAATGCATGGATCTCAGCTGTGTTTATGTTTTGAGCAGAGAATCCTCTGTTGCATTATAGCTGTCAAACTTGTAACTTCAAGGGGAGGGCCCTCGAGGGCCTCATGCTACCATCCTGCTGATGTCATTCCTATTTTTCTTTATATTTCAAACCTACTTTTAAACACATCAAAAAGACTTCTTTAAAGGTTGTCATTTTCTCATTAAAGTTGGATAGACATGTGTAAAAACTCATTAAAATACCCTCAATTTATAACAAGACAGAAGTTTTACATTAAGGAGTAACCAATGTTCTTATGTTAAAAAGAAAATTATACCATCTACCAACTATACTTCACAAAGGGATTTGAGTTAAATCAAATAAATCAGGGGAAGCCAGCTTGTAATGTGTTTATCGTTTTGTTTTTCTGAAGATAAATTAAAAGGAAACATTTTTTTTTATTATATGCTTAACATTTGAAGATGTGGGACGGAATAATCGAGTACTGTTTTAAATAATATGACTGCTGTGTAGATTCAAAGTCAGTGGACCTGAGTTGTAGTCCCAGCTTTTCTACTAACTCTAGCTCAATGTTGTTTATATCCCCAGTTTTTCTATTAAAGTGAGATTGAACTAGATGGTAGGTGACCTCTCATGCAGAAAACTTCAGTAACTTTTTATTCATTATTTTGCCTCTTATTAAAATACATTTTTGTTGTTGTTTTTTTTTTTCTTATAGCACAACATAGTCGTTTGTCCTGAATGTGGTCACCTGAAACAGAAGCATGTCCTTTGCGGCTATTGCTATGAGAATGTGCGCAAGGAGACTAAAGAAATCAGAAAAGAGATGGGGAAACTAGAAGGGGGCCCTTTTAAGGCTCCTACCGTAGAGACCCTGGTGTTGTACAGGGGAGAGACACCGTCTGAACAAGATCAGGGCAAGAGGATCATTGAACGAGAAAAGAAGCGACCATCCTGGTTCACCCAGAATTGACACCAGAGATGGTTAAAAAGGGTAACAATGTAAAACATTGCTCCTGGAAAAGAGGAAGTTTTTTTATTTTTAATGTTTTGTGTCTTTTAAAATCATCAAGATAGCTTAAAACATTCTTCATAAGAAGTTTTGTGTGGGTAATTTGAAAACAATATCAGAAATAAAATCTGAAAATGTTTGTGCAGAGGCTCTGGATTTATAGGTCTGTTTCTATTATAAGATTTTAAGTAAACATTAAATTTTCAGGACAAAACAATAAAATAATTTACAATTCATACCAAGAGTTATGTGTTTGGCTCTGATTTTCTTCGTTTGCCAGTGTTTTTTCTTACATGAGTATGCTTACACAAATATTTTTGTTTGAGTAATACCTGGAAGTAGGTTGTTATTTTAATTCTGGGTATTGTTTTTTAAGATGGTAATTCTAGCAATGAGAAAAGGTTTGTTCTGTTTGGGGGTTTTTGTTTTGTTTTTGAAAACTAAAATTGCCTTTGGTGGTATTTATACAGGATGCATTATGTTAATTTACTTGGGAAAAATAGTTCTTGACATTTTACATCAAATCAAAATAACATTTAGAATTCATTAAACAGCTCATAAGATTTGTAATTATTGTTTTGGGAGAAAGACTTTTAAAAGGAGTGAATTCAATAGTACACAGAATGTGTGCTAAGGATGTTGCCTTCACATTTTCCTTTTAGTATGTCCTTTTAGTTTATTTTACATTTTTATTATTTTTATCTCTTTGTAACCATGACCTTTTTAACTTAAAGCAAATCATTTAATATTTCTTTCTCCTCTGTATTTACCTTGAGCCCAAGGTTTGCTATTTTTTTCCTAAGTAGGATAACTTATTAAAATACACAGAGATAAGTAGGGATTATGGTTAAATGGAAAATCAGTAGACATGATAAAACCCAGGAATATATTGAATAAGTATTAGAATTAGGCAGCAAATTCAACACTCGAACTTCCTTTTCCTTGCAAAGACTTTACATGGGTAAGTCTCTACAAGTTAAGACATGATCCAGAAATACACCACTATCTTGGTACTAAGGCCTGATGGACATTTCTCCCAGGCAACTTTATAATGAGAATTCTGTGAAGGGGTAATCCATGTTATTTCTAGAAGTAAAATGACCAGTTTCATGAGATACAGTAATACCAATAATACATCAAAATGCAGTTCAGTTAGTTTTAGATCCTTAAAACTAACATATTGGAATCCCAGTAAATAAGTCTTTTAAGGCTTGGCTTGATATGGGCATAAAATTAAGTTTCTAGAGGAATCTAAATATTCTTATTAAGGTACTTCTCTGCAGATAATTATTTCTTAGTGTCTGACAAACCTTAAAAATGCTGTGTCACACTTAAGGTAAGTAGACCAGTTAATAATGCGGATTTTTTTTTCAATAGATGGAGTTACACATATGTTATTATATATGTGATTTGATATGTATGCTATTTTGTTGTATTGACAGCAAACTTCAAAACTTCATATGTCAAATTTTCTGAAGGTGTTAAATCAGGTATTTTTATGCTTAAAAATGACGAATTTCATACCAAAAAAAAGCATTTGCTGGAAGTTTTCATTATTTTGAAGAAAAAGTTATCGTATACTTTGAAAAGTTTATGCTCCATCTCAAGATACTTGTGAATGCTGGTTTAAACACTTTAAAAGTGATGGTTTTGATATTAAAGACAACGTCCAGGTCTACCGAACAAGTTTAAAGACCCAACAATTATAAGCATTATTGGAAGAAGATGTGTGTCAGACTCAAAAACAACTTGCCGAAAGATTAAACATTGCTCAGCAAACAATTTCCAATCATTTATAAGCAATGGGAAAGATTTTTAAAGAAGGAAAATGGGTGTCACATCAACTGAACAAAAGACAAATGTAAAGTAGAATATTAGTTCATCCTTCTTTCTTTAATCATCCCTAAGAAGGTTTAACAATAATTGGCCTTTATTTCTCATGGGGTAGTAAAATAATTTCATTGTTATTTTAGAGGACAAATTACTAAGTAAATGGAATGATCAAATTTTAGAACTAGAAGGGGCATTTGAGCTCAGCTGGGAGAATTTGTTCATTCAACAGAGGAGGAAACCCAGACTAAAAAAAGGAAACTTGCTCATATTCTGACAATGACTTATCTGGAAGGTGGTTGGCTACCCTGCTAATGAGGCTTAGGTTGAAGCAAAGAATGTTTAGGTTGAGAGCAATGAGTCATGCATTCTCGTGGCTCTTTGAGATAGCCACCCAGGCATTCTTACCCCTCTACCTGAAATGGGAGGAGAGAAGTAGCATGGCTTCCATCTGGGGCGCAGACATCTGGTCAATGTCAAGATTTTCTGATTTCATTCTTGCTAACCTTCCTTAACCCTGTCCATAGCTAATCAAAGTAGTTTCTAATATTTACCATGGACTTACTGTATCCTATTTGTGATACACCAAATGTATCTAGCCCACAGTAAAGATACTGTTTTCATTAATTTTCTGTTTTACTTTCATACTACCCTTGGACAGCAGAGGCTAGCAATGAGCACTCAAAATCACAGAAGGGACATGCACAATCAGAAGGTTGGACGTGTATATCTGTTGAAAGGGCACAAGACAAAAAGCCTATCCTAACGATACCCCAAACCAGTATGTGTTTCACTTTCCAACATTTACACCTCTATATTTTGTTAAAAAGTAAAATCAGAAATCTTGTTAATTCCTTCAACAGATGTCCATTCAGCTTGTAGCTTTAAAAAACAGCTAAAAGTGGAAAGACATGTGGAAAGGGATATGATTTTTTTTTGGTCAGTTGTGGATGAGTAAAGAAAAAGTGGCCCCCAACTCTCCCTCTCCGTGAAGGAGATGCTGCACACAGTGCACAGGGAAGGAATTAAGCTTCTCATTGTGCCCTTATTAGAAAGTGAACAGGTGCCAAGCTATGCACACATTAGCAGAATACAATTAGCACAAGCTGCTGACTCAATTTGTAGTGCTGAGCACAGCAGTATAAAAACAGGACCATTGTAATCGTGCTAGAGTCAAAGAGAACTGTGAAGCAGTATTTGCTACATTTTTTAAAAATTTTTTTGCAAATTTGAATCTAATACATAACACTACCATTCAACACCAAGAAAACACATTTTAAGATTTCATTTATCTTTTTCTTACTATATTTTATTGATTTTTTACAGAGAGGAAGGGAGAGAGATAGAGAGCTAGAAACTTCGATGAGAGAGAAACATGGACCAGCTGCCTCTTGCACACTCCCTATCGGGGATGTGCCCGCAACCAATGTACATGCCTTTGACCGTAATCGAACCTGGGACCTTTCAGTC
This sequence comes from Pipistrellus hanaki, assembly GCF_964339955.1. Classification (NCBI taxonomy): domain Eukaryota; kingdom Metazoa; phylum Chordata; class Mammalia; order Chiroptera; family Vespertilionidae; genus Pipistrellus; species Pipistrellus hanaki. The sequence continues at coordinate 11,901,912 of NC_140512.1, read as the reverse complement.
CACAGACCAACGCTCTACCGCTGACCATTACTATCAACAATCAAGGTATGTGACTGCCTCACGTGAGGCTCCCTCAGGAGAGACACTGGAAAAATGGATAAAAGAGTCTGATTGTTGCTGCCAGTAGTACCTTAAATTGTGTTCATTGCTTTCCAAAAGCAGGAGAAAGAAAGGAACAATTTGGGAACAAAGGGATTTAAAAGTGAAGTCCAAACAGGGAAGGGCACCTTTGAGAGCGGTGACTCTCAAGATTCTTTTTATCTCCAGGGTTGGCCTGAGTCCTATTATTTTAACATTTTGTTAAGATTCTCTGACAGTCAAAGAAGGAAAAATTATATTTTTTCTCAGAAATAAATTAGGGGAAGCAACACTAAACATTAAAATTGAGAATTTTTCTGAACTCATAGGAATTAATGAGAACTTTTCAAATTTCCTAAAAGTCATCTTTGAGTCTGTTTAAGGGGAAAGAGACATTAACATGAATGAAAGGAAAATAAATTTGGTGCCTTTATATAGTGACCCGCAAGTCATTTTAAAAGGAAACATTTTACTCTCTCCTTGATCACACACTGTCCACCACCACCTACTGTTTTTCTTGTTCTCTAACATTCTAAAACCTTCTTCCTGGTTTCCCTGAAATGCAAATGCTATTTATAGCTTTCAGGGATAAAAAGAAACTTGGAAGCATGTGAGATTTCAGTGACCAATGGAACAATTCAGGAGAATTACTCATGTGCCCTGCTTAGTCAATGCCTCTCAACCAACATTGGAGGGTCAATAACTGCTTCTCAAAATTCTTGACACTTACTTAGCTCTTGACCTAAACTAATCCTGCTATCATGCAAGAAGGATATATGGGGCCTTGGATTAGTGATCTAACTGACTCCACATTAAGTCAGCCTAATAGCTGGCCTTATGATAGCACTATTACCCATGGAATAGACATCTGCTCATTTTACCAGCCAAACATTTATCTCCCACTCAGAAATGGGTATTTTCCCAGACTTCAACCTTAAATCAAGAGCCAAGCTAGCCCTAACTGGTTTAGCTCAGTAGATAGAGTGTCAGCCTGCAGACTGAAAGGTCCCAGGTTCGATTCCAGTCAAGGTTATCTACCTTGGTTGCAGGCATATCCCCACTGAGGAGTGTGCAGGAGACAGCTGATTGATGTTTCTCTCTCATCGTATTTCTAGCTTTCTATCCTTCTCTCTTCCTCTCTGTAAAAAAAAAAAAAACAATAAAATATATATTTTTTTAAAAAGAGCATGCTAGTGATTATAACTGTTCTGGGAAAATCAGTGTCAGAGAAGGACTGAAATATTTCATTAAACAATTTACTGGAAAATACCCACTTCATGTCTTAGAATTTATTGAAAGCACATTTTATCTACCCTACTCATTCCCCACTTCCAAAATTCCGTACACATTACCAGAGCTTTATTTGAATTCCTTAGTTTAGCCCTATAAAAATCTTTGTTGGTGAGACTGTATTTCCTATGCCTAGCAAGAATAAAATTTAAGTTAACCAATAGTTCTTCCTAGTGGCCTGGTGAGACCTTTAGAATTCCAGTGAGAGCCCCTCAAATTTCCTTGGGAGGACTTCTCCACAGCTTTGCCCAAGTGTTTTCAAGTGTGGCTAATTTTGCTTTCATTTTTAAGTGTGCGTATGTTACCCAAGCCTAGGTAACTATCCCATACCTCTTGACATATGAACTAGTTTTTGGCATGTGAAACACGACAGTCAATCCGAACCAATGAGTGTCAACCTCAGAATTGTTCCAGAACTATTGGTACATAAGCATCTTTCTTTCCTTTGAGGTTGTTAAGTTGGTAAACTGCAAATCTGGAGCTTCTGGAGGCCATTTTGAAACTGTATAGAAGAGGCTGCATGAAACAGTGGGGGGGAAAAAGTGATTCCTGGACATTATTTGTGAGCATAAAGTTAGCATTGCTCAACTCTATCTGGACTTTTAGTTATGTGAAATCATTAGATCCCTTTCTCATTTGCCTTGTGGGCAAAGTCTTGTTTTGTACTTTATTCGGGTAACTGGGACCCTTTCTTCCTCCCCACTCCCCTAATCTATGTTCCCTATAATATTATTTCTAAATATTTGCTTTTCCCCTGAAGTAGGATTATGTATCATTACCTTGTGCTAAGAGATATCTGTCCTACATCCGAGGAAAGGAGGATATGTGATCTAGACTTGGCCCAGATGTGCTTTGGCCAATGGGTTGCCAATATGGATGACAATAGCTTTATTTAACCAGAAGCTTTACGTTACATGGGTTGGTTCAGGCCCTCTTGCATTCATCCCTCTGCCATGAGAATAGCATGTTTTCTATAGAAATTTCTTCGACTTGGGTGCCAGAACAGAGCAAAGCCTGGAGGAGTGCATCCATGCCAGCAGACCTGGCACAGATCTACAGCCCTCATGTAACTTAAGCAAAAATATACTTTTGTTGTTGTTTTTAGCCACTCAGATGTCTTGGGGTTGTTTGTCATTATTGTAAAAGTTAATACTTCTTAGTTCATCTTGTCTAAGATTACTTTAATTCAATAATTCTGTTCTTAAACTTTCCATTGGCAAGCATCGTGTTACTTGCTGCCTGTCTGAGTCTCATAACTCCAAGAGGGAAAACTGACCAGACATTCTGGGGCAGCAGGAACCAGGGCTGCAAGTCCTCCCTGAGACAGCATGACCCCAAAGACTCCAGTCCCAATTACAGGAGCTGGAGGAGAGGCAGAAAGCAATAAAACTCAAGTATTTAGATCCTTGTGTGAAACAAGGAACCAAGAGTTTAAAATAGAGAACTTAAAATCACTAAACGCAGAAGAATCAAAACTGGCAGATCAGGTGAAGTTGTAGGATAGGGAAATGTGAATAAACTGGGAATAATTTGCTAAATCCACAGTAAAGGTCCTTGATAGAGCAGACATTACCATTATCCCATATTCTCACATCTTTCCTGCCCCCTGTGCTGGGGATGACCCCGTGGACTGTTTTGATGTATTTCAGGCTATTATTGAGATGGTAGAAGATTTAGTAACAGTTTTCCAGCCTATATCATTTCCATTATCACACTGACTTTTCCCTTTCTTCTGCTCCTCACTTCCTCCCACCCATATTGCCTTGGAAACCAAAATAGTTTCTCTCCTCACTTTTGTGGATAGTAATTCAGCTCTCCCTTAACTCCTACTCCCAAATTTTCCTACACAAATCTTTCAGCCCATCAGGAAATGGCTGCTGTTCTATTCAAGTTTCCTTTGTTATCAGCTATATAGATTATAAATAATAAAATTTGTTTTTCTTACCTCTCTGATTCTATAACTCATCGCTATCTCCTGAGAGTCCCAGAGATGTAGCCTCTAAGTGCATACTGCAACGCCTTTTACACATACACGTGAATAGTCTTCTAAATTCAAGGTTTATTTACCCCAAGGCAAAAACTCTTCTCAAGTTCTGTCATATTTTATCACTTTCTGTAGTTTTGGTACACAGTTCCCTATTTTTCTCATTATTCCCAGCAAAGGTGGCTCCTATATATTTAGATAAACTCTTCAATCTCTCTTTTTTTAAAAATATATTTTATTGGTTTTTTACAGAGAGGAAGAGAGAGGGATAGAGAGTTAGAAACATCAATGAGAGAGAATCATCGATCAGCTGCCTCTTGCACACCCCCTACTGGGGATGTGCCCACAACCAAGGTACATGCCCTTGACCGAATCGAACCCGGGACCTTTCAGTCTGCAGGCTGATGCTCTATCCACTGAGCCAAACCGGTTTTGGCACTTTTCAATCTCTTTATCTCAGTTTCCCTCATTTGAAAATGGGAACAACAATGTCTTTTTTATAACTTTATTACAGAAATAAGTGTTCAAAATTTTAATTTTATTATGATTATCAATACTGAACTCAAGGATCTCCTAATTGCCAGAAAGTATAAAGTAAAGTAGCTTACTATTACTGAATGGCAGCTGTATTCTGGTTAGGGGCTATTTTGAAAACCCCACTGAAAAATTAAAATAGCACTCCCTACAGAGTGCCCCCTCTTATTCCATATTTTTCTTAGATTATATTTTTTTAGCTACAGTCTAGCAAAATAAGTTGGATCCTATGTTTTCTACGCACACACACACAAAAAAAAATTCAAACACATGGACCCTAAATAGCAAGTTATTAAACAATGAATGGATTACTAATGAGATCAAGGAAAACATTAAAAATTACCTGGAAATAAATTAAAATGAGCACACACCACCCAATATCTGTGGGACACAGTGAAAGCAGTCCTGAGAGGGAAGTTCATAGCTTTATAGGCCTGGCAAGAAGCAAGAAAAGTCTCTAGTAAACAATCTAACCATATACTTAAAAGAATTAGAAAAAGAACAGCAGGAAAAGCCTAGAGTAAGTAGATGGAAGGAAATACTAAATATCAGAACAGAAATAAATGACATAGAAATGAAAAAATAAATAAATAAAATAATGCAAAAGATCAATGAAACCAAAATCTGGTTCTTTGAAAGGATAAATAAGATTGAGGAATGTCTAACCAGACTTATCAAGAAACAGAGAGCCCATCTGGTGTAGCTCAGTGGTTGAGCATTGACCTATGAAGCAGGAGGTCATGTTGGAATCCCCATCAGAGCACATGCCCCGATTGCTGGCTTAATCCCCTGTAGGGGACATGCAGGAGGCAGCCGATCAATGATTCTCTCTCATCATTGATATTTCCATATCTCTCTCCCTCTCCCCTCCTCTCTGAAATCAATAAAAACATTTTAAAAAGGAGAGAAAAGACCCAAATAAACATCTGAAATAGATGTAACAAGAGACATCACAGAAATACTATTGATTATTACAATTATATGCCAACAAAATAGGCAAACTGGTTGAAATGGACAAGTTCCTAGTAACATATAATCTTGCAAAACAAAATCAGGAAAAAGCAAAACACCTGAATAGACCAATAACAACCAATTAAATTGAGTAAGATTCGAAATACTTCCAGCTAATGAAAATCCTGAAATGGATGGTTTCACAGGTTAACTTTACCAAATATTTAAAGATGAAGTAACACCTATCCTTCTCAGACTATTCCAAAAAATTCAAGAGGGGGAAAGACTTCCAAGCTCTTACAAAAATAACATAATCCTAATACCAAAACCAGATAAAGACACAACAAAGACAGGAAATTATAGGCCAATATACCTGTTTAATATATTGTAGTTGTTAAGATCTTCTACAAAATATTTAGTAATTCAGATCCAGAAATACATTTAAAAAATCATACACCATGATCAAGTGGGATTTATTCTGGGATACAAGGTTGGTACACTATCCACAAATCAATAAATGTGATACATCACATAAACAAAATGAAAGGTGAAAATCACATGATCACATCAATAGATGCATAAAAAGCATTTGATAAAATCCAGCACCCATTTATGGTAAAAACTCTCAGCAAAGTGGGAATAGAGGAATCATACCTCACCATAATAACAGCCATATATGAAAAACAGCCAACATCATGTCCAATGGGCAAAAACTAAATGCATTACCCGTAAATCAGGAACAAGACAGGGATGTCTGCTTTTAGCACTCTTTTTTTTTTTTTTTTTAAGGTTGCATTTATTTCAGAGAGGAAGGAAGAGGGAGAGAGGGATAAAGAAAATCAACGATGATAGAGAATCATTGGTCAGCTGCTTCCTGAACGCCCTCTATTGGGAATCCAGTCCACAACACAATATGCTCTGATGGGGAATCCAACAATGACCTCCTGGTTCATAGGTCTGTGTTCAACCGCTGAACCACACTGGCCAGGCTCAGCACTCTTTATTCAACATAGTATTAGAAGTTCTAATCATAGTGATCAGACCATAAGAAAAAATAAAAGGCACCTAAATTGGAAAAGAGGAATTAAAACTGTCGTTATTTGCAGATGTCATTATATTGTATGGAGAAAACACTAAAGACTCCACCAAAACCTACTAGACCTAATAAATGAATTTGGAAAAGTTGCAGGATATAAAATCAACATCCTGAAATCTCACATAAAGATTATGCATACAATAAAGATATAAAGAGATTAAAAATGAAAAGTAGTCAAAATAGAATAGGAGAGTGAATGCATTGAGGTAACATTTGCAATTGTATAGGCAAATAGAAATTGAGACTTAAAAATACCAGCAAAGCAAAAAAGTTATAATGAATTATCTTATATTGATGTTAATTATCCTCAAAGAAGTTTTACAAGTCAAATGTGTATAATAGCCTTAATCAAAATGTTAACATGTGTTAAGTACAAATAAATTGTGTCTAATGTCTTTTTAAGGTGGCTTAAACATATTTCAATTAGATTGCAGAGTAATTTAATGCACATATGGTTAGAGTAATATGATGGAAAAGTTTAATTAATTGACATATATCAAACATTAAAAAAAAATCTAACAGGTGTGTTTTATTTAACCAGCCATGAAACACTAATAAAAAATGAACTACATACAAGGTTAGAAATAAACTTCCATGCATTATAATATACTAGAGGCCCAGTGTATAAGAATAAAAAATAAACACATGAGAAGATGCTCCCCCTAATTAGTCATTAGGAAAATACAAATTAAAACCACAATAAGACACTGCTATACACTTGAATATACTATATACTTCTCTGCCTATCTTCCGACCTTGCCTCATTAATCTTGAATGCTCTCCCTTCACTTCCTTCATCTGCCAACTTCTACTGATCCTTTAAGACTCAACTTGGGCACCATCAATTCCAAAAAAAGTCTGCCCTTGGACTCCCACCCTCACTCCCCCAACCTGGGTCTGAATTAATGGCCTTTGTAAAATATGATCATGGGTCCTCTAATTTCATCTATCACCTCATCCATCAAATATACAGTGCTAAGTTGTTTAATTAGAGGTTGTAGTATTCTTAGCTCTGATCTCCATGAATTAATAGATTCTGTCTTCTTTAAGCTTATAGCCCCAGAAATTAGCACACTAAAAATTGTTGAATGAGTGAATAAATTCATATAGAAAAATCCTATGCTCTTTCATGTAGCTCACCCTCTGCTTTAGTTATACTCAACCCTTCAAAGTTAAAATCATTTCCCCCTCATTAGAGGAAGTCCTGGTTTCTCTAGGTAACTTACTTAGCTGCTCAAAGTTAGACACCCTGGCCTGAGTTACTATCCTAAGTTTTAGGGCCTTGGGTGGCCTCAAATGATAATTTTGTGTCACTGGCTGCAATTGATCTGCTGAGAGAGACTATGGGACTTGGTACCATGAGCACAGCTATACCAGCGTGGTCCTTAACTAGAAGACATTCACTTCTGACACTACATGAAGGTCTCACCAAAGATGTAATCCCTGGTCAGTCCAAGTCAGAGCTTTCTCAGCATTGTAGGTGCCACTTGCAAATGGTGCTCTGTTTGTCTGTCTTTGTCTGCATGTGACCTTGAAATGAGCAGGCATGCCAGTCCTTCCCTGTATCCAACTAGATCCTGAATGAAAAGAGTGGAAACAAAGAGTGCATTAGCATCATAATAACACCTAATATTTATCTATGCTTCTCAAAATGGCGTCGTCATCTTATGCCATCCTGTAAGACTAGAGGCCCGATGCACAGAATTCATGCAAGAGCAGGCCTTCCTTCCCCTGGCTGCCAGCACTGGCTTCCCTCTGGCACCAGGACCCAGGCTTCCTTTGCAGCCCCAGCTTCATCTGGAAGGTCATCCGGAAGGAAGTCCGGTCTAATTAGCATATTATACTTTTATTTTTATAGACTAGAGGCCTGGTGCACAGATTCGTGTACCTGCGAGGTCCCTTGGTGTGGCCTGTGGCAATCGGGCTGAAATCAGCAGTCCAACGCTGCCTGCTGCTCCTGCCTGCCACTCCTGTTCATCCGGTCCCTGCTGTGCCTGCCATGGGCTTGCACCTAGCCAGTCCCAATCAGCTGTGAGCCCTGCATCTGGCACCCGTGGGTCAGCTGAGCAGTGCTTCTGCTTGGGAGCGCACTGACCACCAGGGGGCCACTCTGCATTGAGCATCTTCCCCCTGGTAGTCAGTGCGGGCCATAGTGACCAGTGGTTCAGTCATTGGGTCATTTAGGCTTTTATATATACAGATTAGTATTATTGGAAGCATTGGGATAGTGAATTATTATTGTATTTATAAATGTTTGGAGTATATTGGGAGCTTGATAAATATGATTTATACATGGGTGGCTTTAAAATTCATGGCAAATCTTTTCATTTCTCCACCAAATACACCTCATTTTAAGTTAGGGCAGCTGACGTCTGTTCCCTTTAGATTTGAGGTCTCCTATTAGCAATGAGACCTTAAGGAAATTATACAACCCTATGTAGCCTGGGTTTTCTTCTCTGTAAAATATGATGATTTTTTATTTCTGCAGAGGAACTACGTGAATGTGAGGAATAAATAAGTCAGTAAGGGCGGAGCTACCTACACATCTTCCAAGCTTTCCACTGGTTGTGGTTGTGAGAGAGAAATCAATGCCAAGAGGCTGTTCAGTGAAATAAGTTCCTCGGAGGAGCAGCCATCTTACAGTGTTTGGGAGAGGCACCAGGAGATGTGGTTTTGGGAGGTCTGTGCTCTGGTCTTAGGTAAGGAGTCTGGAGTCAGGGCCAACCCTATTTATTCTAGAGGAGTACTGCATTTACAGTATAGGAAAAATGACCACTCGGGGTGTGAATAATGACTTACGTAGGGAGTGCTGGGCAGGAGAGTGGCAAGACATAAATAAGCATTGTGAAGAATGCAAGTAGGTCATAGAACCTCAGACTACAGAATGTGCTCAAAACCACTGCATCTTACATGAACACATACAGGCCAAGTATAGACCAAGTGCACTTAGATTTACACATATGGAGTAGCTAGCAACCGACAGTGACCAACATTTCAGCTCTGTTGGCATCTCGATTGGCTGTTCAAAGAGGGTGTAGTCTCTGCTTCCAGTTCTAGCATTCTGATACTACCTGCCGTTTAATATAAAACCCGGGTTGAAATCCAGGCTTGCCTAAATGTAGATTTTTCCGGGAAGATTTTCATCCTTTGCGTTCGTAATGATGATGTTCTTTTTGTGTGTTTGTGGTGCAAATACCAAACAATTTCTGGACACGTGTCTGTGAATGTGCGTAACTGTGTGTTATTTAAGTGGGCGACGTGGGCACAAGAACACCTGTTATAGGGCACCCACTGAGGTGTGTACCACATCCTTTCTCCACGCACTGGTTGTACTCACACAGAAGGGCCAATGGGCTCTGAGCTGGTGCTGGATGTGCCCAGTGTCCGTTCTGGGTGTTGGAAGGATGGGGCCCTGGGTGACAAGAATAGATACACACACTTTGAATAATTATAAAGGCAGCGTTTATTAAAGTGCATTTTATTTTCAAAATGGAGCTATCAGCTGTAAAGTGTGCATACATTTTTTTTGGGGGGGGACACCATATATATATTTACAAAAGGGGGGGGAGAGGGGAGGAAGGGGGGGAGAGGGGAGGAAGGGGGGGAGGGCGGTGGTGCTGGCGCTGAGGCCCTAGGGCGGGGCAGCGCTCGGTAGAGCCAGCGCTGCTAGTGGCTGCTGCTGGAATCCGGTGCCCACAGAGAAGCGGGCGCGGCGGGCGGGGCGCGGCGGGAGGATGAATCGATGAGGCGCGCTGCGTTACAGTGCACCAGGCGCCGCGGGAGCCGGACACGGTGCGTCTCTGGCCCCTCCGGCCCTCCCCCGCCGCGCTCCCCCGCCCAGCCCGGGCCCTTCCGCGGAGCGGTGGCCGCCGCCGGTGACAGAGGGTGGGCGCCCGGTGCGTCCCGCAGGTCCCCGCGGCCCGGCGAGCCCTGCAGGGCACATGTGCCCCCCTGGCCCTCCTCTGCGCGCTGACGGGAGCATGATCTGTGCCCGGGCCGGGGCTGCCAAGGTAAGCGGGCGCTGCTCGGGGACTCTGCTTGCCGCCCCTTCCTCTGCTTCGCCGCTGCTGGCGAGGCCCCGGCGGCGCCCTCCTTCCCCAGAACCCGGGGTCCACCCTCCTCCCCACCTCCTCGCTTCTCCTGGGAGGTTCGATTGTCAGCCGGGCCCGGCAGGCATGGGCGGGCGTGGACGCGAGCTGAGTGCCAGCGGCACACCCGGCCCTCCCGGGAGGTGAGGCTCCAAGAGAAACAAAGAAACCCCCCAGCGGGCTCGCCGCGTCTCCCCCGCCCCGGCCCGGCCCTCCCCGGGAGAAAGAGGTGCCGGTGAGGGGGCGGAGAGACCTACGTAATCCCCTTCCCAGCCCACACCCACCCCGACCAAAGCGCTGGGTACCGGCTTCCCCCCGGGGCTCCCTTAGGTAATTATGTCCCTCGCGATGCTCAGAAATAACGGAGCCCAGGAATAACGGAGCCCGGGGATAACGGAATCCGGGGATAACGGAGCCCGGGGATAACGGAGCGAGCGCCCGCAGCCCCGTACGGACTCCAGGATGCTCGCCCGGGGGCTCGCGGCAGGCCCGGCCCTGCTCCTCTGGGTGGTGGCGGGCGCGGGATGCGCGGGATGGGTGCTCCCCCGGCACCTCCCCGGCTCCCGGACCCTGCTCCCCGAGTCTTCACCGGAGCAGCCGGTCCTGTCACCTGCGGTGTTGCGATCTGCACACGGGCAGAGAGAAGCCGCTGGGGGGCAGGTGCCTGGTCCGTCCATGTGTAGCTGAAGGTGCGCTTCTTTTTTTATCCCTGCATCCCAGTCTGTGACAATGCAGCCAGATTTGGGGCCTCAGACAATGTGGTCCCCCCAATGCCTGCATCGGGTGCCTCTCGATCGCCTTGGATGCGCCAGCCACTTGGCCTCTTTGCGGAGCGCGGGTGCGGGGGGTGCCGGTCAGGCCGTGGTGCACCCAGAGGCTGGACAGACACCCTAACTTCCTCGCCGAATCTCGGCGCGAGGCGGGCGCTGGCAGGGACTCAGGCTGCGGAGATGTGGTTCCAGGCACAGCCTGCCTCGGTCTGCATTGGGCAGACACCAGCTCGGCTGGGGCGATTCTCCTGGTTGCGGAGGATATTATTCAATATTTGACATTGCTGTCGTTTTTGTTGTTTTTTTCTTGTGCTTACTTTTCTCGGGATCTGCAGTGGTGCAATTCTCCCCTTGTTTTTATTTTATTTTTTTTCCTCTTTGAAAAGCTAACAAGGCTGTCTCCAGCAGAAATGGATATAGGAAGATCAGCCTGGTTCCAAGACTAAGGGAGGTGTCTTTTCTCTTTTTCCTAGTGTTTAAGTGCGATGTAGGAGGGCAGCTATGCTAATGACTTGAAACCCACGGGAAAAGGCCAGCCGTGAAAGACCCGAGAAGTGTCATTGTCCGAGACCGCACAAAGCAGGCAGCCATCGCTGCGTTTCTTTCTCACCAGTGGACTCTCCCGGCTTTGGCTATTAACAGCCATTCGTTCTAGCTCACGGATTCATTTTGGAAATGCGTGCTGTTCACTAAGAAGGGATTAGCGTCCACATGCCTACCTTGGTATGACGTGTGTGTCTGGTTGGTAGAGAAAGAGTGTGCGGTAGAATCCCCCAGTGCCCCTTCCTTCTCTCTGCTGCCTCCTCTGGAATGTGGCACTGAAGAAATGCAGCACGCGTTCCATTCCTAGACCTGCAGGACTTCCGAGCGCTTAATGTGATAAAGCATGTTCTGACTAATTCTGGAATCCCAGTCTAGTGCAGTTGGCAGCTTTGTGAAATGACAGTTCTGTTTTTGTCTGGGGTAGTTATTCCACTGAGGCAAATGACTTAGATTTGTTCGGATTGTGTGCGTTATTGGCTGGCTGGAGGGATCCCATTCCGAGCCAGAGCAGTCTGCAAATGCATCAGCTCAGAGGGACTGCAGCTGCTGTGATCTGCTTGCCTGGCGACATTTGATCCCTTTGAAAGGTGGGTGTTTTAAAAGATGACTTCAGGTTTTACTTTCTCTGACGTTTGCATCGGATCGAACTGTTAATCTAGGAAAGGCTGACAGACCAGACTCGGTCTCAGAAAGACAAGCCTCCTCAGCCCCTTCCTTATCGGTAAAGTGAGGAAGTCAGGCTAGCTTTGGTTCCTCCCAGTCCCAGCACTGTGTGATGAGGGTAGAAGAGTAAGGGAAGTTACCCAGTTTAGCAAAGCAAAAGGGTATAGCCCAGACTGTGTAAGCAAAGCAGGGGTTGATTCCTGGGTTCATGGCTTGTTTTTATACCTGCAGGGTCTTGTTGTTTTTTAACCACCAGTGGTCTGCATTTTTTTCTCATAAACTAAAATTAGGCAACAACTAAAACGGGTCGTTTTTTAAAATCCACGATAGCAAAAATATTTTGTGCAGTTGAAGGAAAGAGAAGAATGTTGAATTCATAGGATAATAGGTTTTCTCTTTATTTGTGGATTAGTTTATTCCAGCCCTGTCATTCGTGGATAATCGAGACTGTAGCTTATTTCCAGTGATTTTTGTTTTGAACAAATCGGCAATAGCATAAGCTACTTTCCCTGATAGAATTTGGTGTTGCTCATAAAACTTGTTAGCACTGTTTGGCTTGTTATAAAATCAAGTGAGGCAACAATTATTCTAAATAGGCAAGCAAAGTGTTTTCATATGCTTATCTGAAAACTAAACTAATTTGTACAGTTTAGGGATAGTTGAGATATTTGATCATTGTTATATGCTTATGGACACAATTTTGCACAGTAGTGTGCTACTTTTTTAAAAAGTTACAATCAAAATAACTTCCTGAAATAATAGTATCTGTCAGCATAATGAATTGCTCCCCCTCCTATTTTCCCATAAGCCTTTTGTCCATGCCACTAAGGCAGCACTTACCATATTGCAATTACATTAGTTGTGAATGGCCCACAGCGTGATTGTCTTACAAATAGTGTATCTTGAGGACAAGGACATTGTTAAATGTATCTCTCATCTCTTCAGCACCTTGAACTTTGCCCAGTCCATGGTATGCTCTTAGGGTTGTTGACTGAGTGGATTTCAGGTCATAAAAATATCATCTACTTGTTTAAGCAGAAAATAAGTGGGGATTCTTCCCTTTGTGAATCAGATGAGCAAATCTCTCTCTCTGAGGAGAACCAGCAAGCTGGGACTCAAATCCAGCTTTCCCACTCTACTGCTTCTGAGAGAGGCTACACCACAGCCGCAGTAGAAAATGAGGTAGACAGCAAGTTCAAATGCTTCAGGTTTGGGTCTTTTGTTTTTTACGTGGGTGACTTATATTGTCCATTCTGACAAAATGAGTCTGACACTGCTTTCTTCTGTCTTGCTGTAACCTTTGAAGGAAACTCGTTCTGTCCAAGCCCCCTGTCTCTTAAGTGGCGCTTAAACGGAAAGCGTGGGAGCCCTCCTGCCCCCTCCTCTCCAAGTGCTTCTGAAACCACCCAGCAGTTCTGTTGATTCGGCCAGCATTCCTGGCCAGCTCACCCAACAGAGTTGCCCAACCGGCAAATTTCTGTGCTAACAGGTGTTACTTATTGATTAAGCAACCCCTGCTTCTCTCCCATCACCTTCTTCCTTTCCATCTTACAAAACAGAACAGGTGACCGTTAGGAAACCAGGAAAAGCAGTGCTCATTTGCCCTTTCTGTAACGCAGCCCTGGGCATGTTTGATGGCCTCTTAGAGAAAACAGCGCGAGAGGTTTGGTGTGGCTTTTTTTCACGTCACTTTTCCTCTCTCGGGTTTAATTTCTTCTTCTTTAAAAGTAGGGAGTTGAACCAGATAATCTCAAAGGTCACCAACACCATGATTCTGTGATTATTTTTGTTAGTTTATTCAATTGAGCTAATTAGGGGGCAAAAAAATATCAGTGATAATTTAACTTGACTATATACATGTATACATAGTAGAACTACTTAAGGCTTTCCGTGTCAGCCCCTAAGTTATCTAATAATCACTTTGGGTTCTCTGTTAATGCTATTCTCTACAAATGTAGTAATTTTTTCTTTATTTGTAAAACTAGATTTACTGTATTGAAGGAAAAGGTATGTGGCATTTCCTGTTCCAAGAAGTATACAGTCCTCAACTCCTATATAAAATGTTTAGAACTTTAGGGTTTGATGGTCAAGGTTCCAATACCTGTAGTAAAGCAGTTTTATTTTCACCATGTGTGTGTTTCATGACTGAATAACTTGCAGCCAAAAGTGTTCCCTGAGATTCATCCCACCATGTCTCTTTCCATTTATTGCTGCTTCCTCATTTGGCTTTTCCCTCCCTCCCTCATTAGCTCCAAGGAGCTCCTGTCACATTTCACACAATTTATGCCACTAGTACCATTGCCCACCTCCCCCACCTTCACCGTGTCCTTCCAAATGCAGGAGTCGGAGCCTCATAGTCTTCCTACTTGTCTCAACCTTTTCTACGCCCTTCATGAGAAGTGCTTCTCAAGTTTGAATATGAGGATTAGAGGCAGACTAGTTCATCTGTTTATAGACATGTCTTTCTCATGGAATACATGAAGTTATCAGAGCAATTATCAGATCAATTTTGTTAGAATGGACATATAAGTCATTCAAATAAAAAACAAGGTATTTGTGTCTTAAAGTCTCTTTCAATACTCTAGGAAACAAAGAAACATATACCATAGATGGTTTATATATATATATCAAACTATGTTTGGATGTATGGGTATTGGTATGCTGTTGTTATCTTCTGTGACACGGTCACTGTAGGGAAATAAGTGGTAGGTGCAGGATGTTACTGTTTATTGGGCCACTGGAAAAAATATCTGGATTTCCATAGCAACAAGTGATGTGTGCTGTTCACATTATTAATTAGTAACCCTCACTTTATCGTCTCAAAGCTTGATGCACACAAAGGATGAAAAATAAGGACATAGTGTATAGACAGGCTCTTCTCATACTACCAGGCATTTGTTGCATTGCAGTATTTTGGGAAGAACTCAGTGGATGGAACTTAGAGCTGGTTTTGGAGTTGGGGGAGGTGGGAAGAGCTGGAAAGAGAAGCCATCTGTGCCCATGAAGGAGATGCTGTCATGTAGACTTAATTTGGGGTCCCTTTTATATTTTTAGTGGAGCAGATTTTCCTTTTCACACTTTCTAGATCTATTTGTATTGCACAGATGTCAGGGAAATATTGTGTGTGTGAAAGAGGAAAAAAAAAAAAAAGACCAAAATTCACATTCATGGCCAGGGATTGTAATTTAAGCATGTTGCCCTTAAATTGACACCCACTTAACTTGCACAAATGTGCCTTGCTTTTGCTTTCAGGGTATAAAGCACAGCAAATCTCAGTCATTATTGAAATTCAGGGATTCAGGTTAAAAAGGTGAGGGGGAAAAAGGGGAAGACTAGAATTACGCACTGTAGATCTTGCTAATGGAACCCATCAGTCAGTCATCATTTCCCTTCCTATAGTAAGTACACTGACCAGGTGAAAAAACTACAGGATTCATCAATAGACTTTTTTTTTTTTAAATCATTCAAAGGGCTTGTCTTTTTCTTCACGATTAGTCATAATTCCTTTTACTATTGAAACTTAAAACTACCTAATTAACAAGTTTCCCCCCTCTTTTTTGAGCACAAGTTATTTTTGTGAAAATAATTCTTTTAAAAAGTTGAGAAAAAAATAATTTAGAGGGTTGTCCTTGCCATATCCCCCTCCATCTCCTCAGTGTCGCCTCTGTTCATGATCAGGCACAGGACCCATGCGTAAAGGGGGTGACAGGAGGGACACTGTTGGTACACAAACGCACTGTAATATATTACACCTTATAGACCCCCTGACCCTACACCCCCACAGCACTGATGTTTTGTTTCCTCGAAAAGTTGTTTACACTGGCTTTCTCCACTCTCCATCTCAGCCTGTAAAGACACATTTTATCAGGTAATGTTTGATTTAGACAAACAATACATTTAACGTAAATGCAAATTATGAGGGAAAGGGGAGAGATGCTTGCCATGCAGCCTGAGACCCAAAAAGCATCAATTGATTTTTAAGTTCTCTTTGTGCTCCTGCCTCATTTCTCCTTCTGGCTCTCTGAGAGCACCCTGCTTAGGTTCCCGTCCCTACCCGTTCCTTCCACTGTATCCTGGAAGGCCACCAGTGGCCTCTTCCTGGTCACATACAAGGTCAGTCTCTATCCCCAGCAGCACTTCGAATTGTGCACCACTTCCTCTTTCTCAAGCTCCTGGCTTCTAGGACCCCCGATTCTCCTGGTCTTCATGCCGCCTCCCTGGATCCCCTTCCTCAGGCTCTGCTGATGGCGCCTGCATGTTTATCCCTGCTAACCTCTACTGAATTTTGATCTCTACAGGATGGAATTCTGCAGGGCTTGGCTTTCAGATCTCTTCTCCTCTTATCTACATCCCTGCCTTTGGTCTAATGCTGCCTTCATGCTGATGATCCCGAGTTGATTTCACCAATCTTGACTCATTCCCAGAACACCAGGCTTAAATATGCCACTGCCAGCACCTTCCCTTGAATGCCATGTCATCTTAAGTTTATATGTGGAAACCCTTTCTCCCCCAGTTTTTACTCCCCAAACCAGTTGCTCAGGCCAAATGCTTTTGTGTCCCCCGATTTCTCTCTCACCCAAATATAACTTTCAGAAAATTGCTCTCCCCTCCTCTCGCCCCCTCCAACCAGCACGACCACAGATAAATAAGTCACCATGATTTTGCACTTGATTTTTAGCCAGTGTCTTGTATTTCTTGCCCATCTGCAGTCTATTCTCTATACAACAGACCCAAAGATCATTAATTCCTTCAACAAATATTGACTAAGTATCTGCTATGTGTCAGGTATATTTTAGGTGTTGGCATGTAGCATAAATACAATGTACAGCGGTCACAATACCTATTATGTCTTTTCCCACAATCCTTCAGTGTTTCCAGAATGAAATCCAAACTCCTCATTTCGTGGTAAGGTTCTGCATAACCAGGCCTCTGGCTCCTGCCTCCTCATTCTCCTTTCCCTGCTCACCGGCTCCCAGTCCTCAATCTCCTTCCTCTTCCTAGAAGATGCCAAGCACACTCTCATCTCACATGCTGTTCCCTTGATCTGGGGGATGTCTCCTAGCTACAGGCAAGCTTGCTCCCTTGGCTAATGAGATATCACACCTTCATAAAGGCTTTCCCTGATACCCCATTTACACTGTGCTCTCTTCCGTTTGCCTAATTTCTTTTGTCTTCACACCACTTAGCACCACCTGATTTGTTATATATATATATATATATATATATATATATATATATATATATATATATATGTTCCTGTTTCTGTGTCTGTTTCCTGTCTCCCCTTCTAACTTATAAACACACTAGAGCAGGGACCTGTTTATTTGCTCAGTGCCTGGGACATAATAGACACACTCTTTGAGAGATCCAATTCCTTTAGAATCTGCTGGGTTAGAGTGTGGATGGTGTTTTTAGATCTCTGGATCCTCTAAGAATACTCTTTTTCTTTTCCATAAATTATTTTCCCTACTTCTCGTGGTGGTGGTTGGGAGTCTTTAGTTAGTACCGATTCTGTTATTCTGCTTGGGCATTTCGTTAGTGCCAATTCTGTTATTTTATCCTGGCTGCGTTCTTCCGCACTTAACGTGGAAGTTTGTCCTGGCTTCCTTTTCGGCACCCAGCAAGTAGCATTTGGTCACTCAGTTATTAGTGTTTGCCACGATGCAGTAACCGATTGAACTAAAGCCAACCCGCGGTCACTCAATTATTGTTAAATTGAATCACTTACTTATTGTTGCCAGAACGCGATAAAATTGTTGTCTGCCCTCCCGTCACTACCTCCTCTGGGCCACATTGACTTTGTCATCTTGAATGTGAGCATGTCATCCCTGAGTTCAAAACCCTTGGAAGCTGCCACAGTCTACACAATGAAGAACCAACTGCCCAGGCTGGCCTGGCAGGCCTGCGAGGCTGTAGACAGACACATCCCCAGAATGCTCCAGCAACCTCTGCTACAGTCAAGTGAATCTTTTTTTTTCTTCCAAACATGCTCTGTGTGCTTGCTTACAATTGTGTATTTTTTCCTTATTCTGTATCCTACTCTCAGACCCCTACCCATCTGTAAATGTCTTCATTTTAAAGATCTAGCTTAAATCTCACCTCCAAGCAGAAGCCATCACTCAGTTTCCCAATAAAAAGATATGATTCTTCCCCTCACTGAGGGTAAGGTATAGGTATCATATTTTCTGTGATAGGTATCATTGCATGTCCTTACTAACTTTTCTGTCTTCCAACCCCCCTTTATATGATAAGCTGGCTCCCCAAGGTTAAGGGCTGTGTCACACTTATCTTAGTATCCTGAAGACCGTTGTCCCATTATCTGCCACTGCGGATACTTCTCTGAATCTTAAGTGAATAAGTGACCCAAGGAAAAACCCAAGAGTCTAGAAGGTCTGCATTTTATTGCTTCTAGATTGGCTTTATGAACAATGTATGCCTCCATGAAATGCATGTCATAGGGATGGGTAGGAAGTTGGGAGAGGCAAGCGCCACCAAGAACAAAATTTCTACGTGCTTTGTTAGAGGATTCTACTGAGTGCTGAGAACAGTGCTCAGTAACAGAATTCAGTAACTATTTAAAGATAGAAGGGAGTTTATAGTTGAATGATATCTTAAATTTCTAATATCCTTGTTATATATTCTTAGTGAGAAAACTTCTCATGAAGGGGACTGGAGAGGCTTTCTTTCCTGAAAATACACAGTTAGACATGGAGCCTGTTTTTGCCCTGCTTTCCTGCCCTGCCATGAATAATGCGAATATATAGAAACTAGAGGCCCAATGCATGAAAATTTGTGCAAGAGTAGGCCTTCCTTCCCCCGACTGCCAGCACCAGCTTCCAGCCAGCATTTGGGACTGGGGCTGCTTTGCTCAGGCCCTGGCTTTGCCCGGAAGGAAGTTTGGTCTAATTAGCATATTACCCTTTTATTATTATAGATATACATTTATATCTATACATATATGATATATAAATACACATGTATATACATATTTTTTAAATTTTGTTTACTATTTTCAAATAATTTTCAATTGCTTATTAATTCAGAAGACTTTTCTTGAGCTTTTATTATGTGACAAGTATTTATGTTTGTTTGCATGTGGGAGTTTTTCATCTAGACAAAATCTACTTATAGTTTAATATGAAAATGTGCAAAAGTTACAGCAGAATTAAATACCTGCTGTGGAGAAACATCTAATTTGAGAAGACAAATTGAAAAAAGCTCTTTGGGAATGATTATTTCATTTTTCATATTATTAATGGAGCATCTATTACATACCAGACACTGGGTTATTATGGTGAATGGAAATATAGCCACATTCCTTGTCTTAGAGGGAGGTCCTCAAATTTATAATATTGCTTTCTGGGAAGCTACTCATAGTTTAGTCATTAAATAGAATATTACCCTTGTGAGGGACTTAGAAACCATCCTGATATTTTTCTATTAAATTTATTTTATTAAAATCTAATGCTTTCATCATAGATCTTAGACACCTTGAAAGCTTGCAGCTGTAGGAACAAGCTCCCTTTGAAGCTTTGTCACACATTTCCTTTTTTTTTTTTTTTTTTAAATATTTTTAAATTGACTTCAGAGAAGATGGATGAGGGAGATGGAAGCATCAATGATGAGAGAGTCATTGATCAACTGCCTCCTGTACACCCCCTACTGGGGATATAGTCCACAACCTGGCACATGCCTTGATCAGGAATTGAGCCAGTGACCTCCCGGTTCATAAGACGATGCTCAACTAATAATCCACACTGGCTGGTCAAGGAGCACTTTCTTAATCTAAATATTATACATGGATTTCTGTGAACAGTTGTATCAAGGGGCATTCTGTAGCTCAGGCTTGCCATCTGCTCAGGGCATACAAGCTCCTAGGACCAGGTGAAGTGAATGGCCTGCCTTGATGCACATAGTTAGCAGGTGGACCAGGCCTGGGATGGAGACCACACTGGACACTGAGCCCCAGGATGCTCTCCTGTGGAATAAGCCTTCAAATGGGATGGGCTGTGGGTGGGGAAAGGAGCCATAAAGACAGAAGACCAGACTCTTCCCTATAGGGATCTGCATCCTACTCTGGATTAAAAGGCATTTATGATGCTAACTTAGGATATTCTTAGTTTCTTGGAGAAAACAAATGAATCATTTCAGCTATATAGAGAAATTTGAGGGGTTATGGCAAAAAAAAAAAAAAAAAAAAAAAAGTAAACCCAAGTTGTATCTGTAAGTGTGGGAGTAATAAGGGAGGGTAGGAATTGGGTAAAAGAAGTGTCAGATCTAAGATAGGAAAATGTCATTCCATGGTCCACTCCCTTTTTCAAGTGTTCACTTGTTTCCACTGAACAATGTAACTGAAGCACTACTTTTATCAAAACATTGAACTTGGTGGTATAATTTTTTTCTTAATTTTTAGAACTCTGGCCTTTGAAATTTCACTTTAGAGACAAGAGTGAATGGCTTTGTGTTTACATTTAGCACATCTTGGTATGCATTTGCAAATGGCTTTTGAAAGATACAGATATTTTATTTTTCAAATCTGTTTTTTTTTTTCAAGTTGACATTAGCCGATGACTTCAGGCATTTCCCAGGCAATGAGCTCTGTGAGAGCTGAGAATTAGTTGTCATTTATAGATGTATAGAATGCTGGCTGGGGAAGGGACCTAAGCTACGTCTTACTTAACCCCCTCATTTCCACGTGGTGGAACAGCCATCTTCCAGGGTCTTGCCTTACATTTGATGTGGGAAGCTGTCTCTCAACTACTGACTTGGCCTAAAGCTTTGCAGCACTCTTTGCTAGCTCATGGTAGGG
Source organism: Pipistrellus hanaki (assembly GCF_964339955.1). Taxonomy (NCBI): domain Eukaryota; kingdom Metazoa; phylum Chordata; class Mammalia; order Chiroptera; family Vespertilionidae; genus Pipistrellus; species Pipistrellus hanaki. The sequence continues at coordinate 11,881,106 of NC_140512.1, read as the reverse complement.
CAGGACAGGAAACGTGGATGTGTTCTGGATCCAGGCAGATGTGGGTTTCAGGGTTGGGGATGGGGAGGTGGGGACTTGTGACCAGGAGCTCCTGTTGGTCTTTAGACAATTGTTGACATGTGGGAACATGAACCAATGTTGCTAGCTAGCCCTCCTAATTTTTTTTTTCTAAGAATATCAAAATACTGGATGTTTAAACATTTTATGATTTTAAGGTGTTTTTTACTCGTTCAATTTAATGATTTCACAATACTTGGGGGGCCAAACCAGGTATAACTGTAGCTTCCAATTTTCAACTTCTGCTCTAGAAAAACTATGCTTTGCGTATTTCTAGGCTGGAAACAAAGGACCATGATCATGGCTTCAAATAACTAAAATGTGAAAGGTGGCAGAGGGACTTGTTCCAAGCCTAGAATGAGAACTAGTGGGCAGAGGGTTTTGACACAATATTAAGTGTTTTCTGTTCCTCAGAATGATTCAAGAGGAGTAAAGCTTATAACTAAGCTCTTTGTCGGGGTGCTGAATGAGGCCTGGGGTACTGACATTTTCTATGACTCTTGGGTAATAAGCTCCAAGTTTGCTCTCCAACTTAGCTGTTCAGTGGTCCCGAGAGCCTCCCACTGCTTCACTATTCCATGGGAAATAAGCCAAAGCTTTCAGGACAAAATTCAGTGATTTTTGTATATATAGTTTGTTCTCACTCTTTTTTAAAAAAAAACAAAAACCTGTTTTTATTGATTTTTAGAGAAAGAGGAAGGGAAACGGAGAGACTAATATCAATGATGAGAATCGGCTGCCTCCTGCATGCCTGCCACTGGGAATTGAACCTGAAATCCAGGCACGTGCCCTGATGGGGAATACAACCGTTACCTCATTGAAAGGAAAAGGCATATTGAATCCATCCCTTGGAAGCCATCCAAGAATGAGGCCTTTGAGCATGAATGACTTGTGACTCCAGGCATGGTGTCAACACCTTAATAAATTCTTACTTTTTTTGGCTGCAAACTCCAGTTCTGTCTTATCGGGCTTTGATGCACACAGGCAAATGGACTCCTTCAGTCTGGTACCAGTTTTCCCGGAGCTGGCGGACCATCTGCTCTTCTCTCCAAAACCATCCTGCCTTCAGCTGGCTCCATGGCTGCTGCACTGGAAGGAAAAGCCACCCTGTAAGAGTGCTTCTCCCTGCACTCACCAGTGAATCTTCCCACTTTTTGCTAGTGAAGAGTGGGCCAGGCACAGCTGGCACGGCTCAGTGGTTGAGCATCGACCTATGAACCAGGAGGTCATGGTTCGATTCCAGTTGGGACACATGATGTTGTGGGCTCCATCCCCAGTGTGGGGCATGCAGGAGGCAGCCAATCAATGATTCTCTCTCATCATTGAGGTTTCTATCTCTTTCTCCCTTTCACTTCCTCTCTGGAAAAAAAGAAGAAGAAGAAGAAGGAGAAGGAGAAGGAGGAGGAGGAGGAGGAGGAGGAGGAGGAGGAGGAGGAGGAGGAGGAGGAGGGGGGGGGAGGAGGAGGAGAAGAAGAAGAAGAAGAAGAAGAAGAAGAAGAAGAAGAAGAAGAAGAAGAAGAAGAAGAAGGAGAAGAAGGAGAAGAAGAAGAAGAAAAAAGAAGAATGGAATTGCCACTCCACTTCAGCTCCTTTAGTGCACTCAGCTGGGAGGTACAGGGAGAGCTGCTAAGGAGATGTGTGGTCACCTCAGGAGTTACTCCCTCTCCTCCCTAAAATCCATATGTAAAACCTTAATCAATAAAGAAAAATGTTAAAAAACTATCATTTGGCTATTAAAAGTGGTTGCTCCTGGGCAAGCCTAGATTTGGTTGACAGTTTAATGTTTTATAACTCAATAAAGATGCTTCTAATTTTAAATAAATTTTACCAACTTTCTAATCAAAGGACAACTTATTCATTTAAATATTGTAGACCTCACATCCCTTTGTAATTAGGTACACATGCTTCTCAACCTATGACAGTTTCATTTTGATATACCCATTAAAATTGAAAATATCCTAACTTGAAAAGTATTTAATACATATAACCTGCCAAACATCTTAGCTTAGCCTAACCTATCTTAAATGTGCTTAGAACACTTAGCCCACAGTTGGGAAAATCATCTAAACAAAGCATATTTTTAATAATAAAAAGTTGAATATCCTATAATTTTTGTAATCATAATTTGCTGGCTTCATGTTGGGCAATTATGTTGCATTTTATCTCAATATTAATTGCCCTACTCATCTTCTTCTCACCAGAAGCAGAATACAGGGATGTTTTATAGACATGATGGGATGCGGGAACACAAAACACAATATCCAAAACAATGCAGATACCATGAACACTATAGGATTGTAGGTACAGTTTGGTTACCCTCAAGATCTGGTAGCTTACTTGGGGTTGTGGCTTGCTGTCAAGTATCAACCACATATCATTAGCCCAGGAAAAGATCAAAATTTGAAGTATGGTTTCTACTGAATGTGTATTACTTTCACACCATTGTAAATTTGAAAAATTGTAAACTGAACCATCGTAAATAAGGACTATCTGTATTAGTAACTTTTCCTTATCTAGCCCCGCTAATCCACAATGTAGATAGAGGAGCATATGAAGAGCTTCAGTCATTAGAAGTGTTCAAAGACACTCTGAAGGTTGGTTTATTTATCTTTGATTACCTGAGAAGGCATGGTCCCATAGCTACATGGTCCCATAGCAGTGTGACCTGTATTATTTCTTAAAGGAAACTCCTGTTCTTCCATTCATCAAGCCCTTGGTTTACCATCCATGGAAACCCTGTAGTCCCTAACTAACTTCAATCCAGTCCCCTGCCCAGTTTAGAAGCAGAAAGGCCTTTTCATCACTGAGTGAAAAAAATCTGTCAAAATAATATAACATTGTTTAAACGTTTTGGTTTTTTAAATAATATTTTCTCTGTATATAGATATCTATATAATCAAAAAAATTAGAAAAAAAATCCTTAATGTTATTTCTATCATTCTGAACATTTATATATGAATCTAGAAGTGATAGCTTTAATAAACTGCCCAAGCATCTTTGCAATAGTTCTGTAAATGTATTCATCTGGTGGTCTAGAGTGGGATTTTACCCATGGAAGGTACCATGTTTTTAAAGAGAGACGCTTTTGAAGAAGATAAATAGAGGGTGTACAATGGACCAGCCTTCTTTGGGCACAATGGGTCCACTTGTTTAGAGATGAGGAATGCAAGTGGGGCATATCAACAGTCAGTGATAGGGGGCACTGGCGAAGTCTGAACCCAGGCAGTGCTCTTTGAGTGCTTCTGCTGCATGGCAGAATAGCTTACATAACTGAAAACATGTGGACATGGGACAATGAAAACAGAGAACATGGGTGACTCATAGAGATCATCAAATTGGGGCATAAAAACTGGGTTATTTGGCAGTTTCAGGGCCTTATTGCTTCTAAGGACTATTTTAAGGCCGCTTTATGTGCTAGCACAATTATGTACCTCTTCAGGAACTTGCCTCTGGCCAGCAGAGGGTAATGGAAATTTTGTACTTTAAAAATATTTTTTTGTGAAAGACCATTCAAACTGCCTATCATCTAAGGAAGCCTTCATTAAGCTTTCAAAGGCAGAGCTAAAGGATAATAGGTAGCACCCAGGCAAACATTTTAATGTGCCTGTTATGATTTTTGTAATGGTAATACAAATTCAATCATGCAAGAATGTGTTATATTGGTGTGTCATTTTTTTTTTTTTTACAACACTCCAGGCTGAGATCTTTCATAAGAGTAAATAATTGAGCTTTATGCTATTTCTGCCTGTTGAAATAGCTACATAGAGTGCAGTTTGCTCTTTGCTTAAAGAAACATGGTTTCATTTGACTTTTAGGGCACATCCCATTGCAATAGAAGCACAATATAGGTTTGGTTTGTTTGTTTGTTTTTTTTTTGGGGGGGGGCGGTATTGGGGGCCGGTGTTATTGTGATTGAGCTAAAATTAAACTGTAGAAGTTCTGAAACTTGTGGACACAAATAGCAGTGTGGTGATTATCAGAGATAAGGGGTGAGAGGTAAAGGGTGAAGGGGGTCTAATATATAATGACAGATTATCTGACTTTGGGAGGTGGGCACAGAGTGCAATATACAGTCTCATAACATAGAAATCCATACCTAAAACCTATATGACCCTATTAACCTAGTGGTTCTCAACCTTTCTAATGCCACAACCTTTTAATACAGTTCCTCATGTTGTGGTGACCTCCAACCATAAAATTATTTTCGTTGTTATGACCCACAAGTTGAGAACCGCTAGCAGGGTCACCTAAGACCATCGAAAAACATAGATATTTACATTATGATTCATAACAGTAGCAAAATTACATTTATGAAGTAGCAACGAAAATAGTTTTATGGTTGGGGGTCACCACAACATGAGGAACTGTATTAAAGGGTCATAGCATTAGAAAGGTTCATAATCACTCTATTAACCAATGTCACCTCAATAAATTTAATAAAAACATTTTTAAAGCATTGGTATTAATTCTAAAAAATAAAATAAAATATACAGATGCTGTCTGAAATATAGTTTTATTAACCAATGTTGCCCAAATTCTATCTAATAAAAGGATAATATGCAAATTGACCATCACTACAACACACAAGATGGCCGCCCCTATGTGGTCAAAGATAGTCACCCCCATGTGGACACAAGATGGCCACCACAAGATGGCCAGCAGGGGAGGACAGTTGGGAGGGACCAGGCATGTAAGGGAGGGCAGTTGGGCAATCAGGCTTGCTGGAGAGGGCAGCTGGGGGAGACCAGACCTGCAGGGTAGGGCAGTTAGGGGCAACCAGGGTGGCAACGGAGGACAGTTAGGGATGACTGGGCCAGCAGGGGAGGGCAGTTAGGGGTGACCAGGCCGGCAAGGGAGGGCAGTTAGGGGCAATTGAACCAGCAGGAGAGCAGTTAGGTGTGAATCGGGCAGGCAGGGGAGTGGTTAGGGTGTGATTAGGTTGGCAGGCAGAAGCAGTTAGGGGCAATCAGGCAGTCAGGCAGGCCAACAGTTGGGAGCCAGCAGTCCTGGATTGTGAGAGGGATGTCCTACTGCCCATTTAGGATGTCCTACTGCCTAAACAGGCAGTCGGGCATCCCTCGAGGGGTCCCAGATTAGAGACGGTGCAGGCTGGGCTGAGGGACACCCCCCTCATGCACAAATTTCATGCACCGTGCCTCTAGTAAATTCAATAAAAATGAAATTAAAAAGCAGAGATTTAAAACTCAGTTTTACATTCTTTATGACTTGGAAGTCCAGAATTTGTGGACACCTACCCATAGACCTTTTTGTATGAAGGGTAAGCAAAGAGTTTTTCAAGAGACAGCGAATTTCTTTAATTTAAAATCAGATTATGGTTTTTTTGTTATTGTTGTTAGAAAATGAATGGTGACCTTCCACTTCCAGATTTCAGGGTTCTTTCCCCACTGATGGCCCTTGTGATGCTGTTATCAGTATGTGAATATCAGGAGAGTATGGATTGAGAAGGGACCACAGTAGTCTTGCCAAAATGGTGTTTTTTGGTTAATTGTATGTGTTTAGTTTTCAGTCTTACCTACTTGACAGCAAGCATTGTTTGGCTAAACTCTATATCTTTATAACTAGCACTGTACTAGATGCATACTAAGTACTTACTATATCTTAGAACCAATTTGCATTTAGTGATATGGGCAATATGTAAAGGTTATCTCCAAAAGGCACATCAATCATATTCATAACAAATGTTCCCCATTATTGAAGACCTACTTTATATCATGTGGCAGTTTGTGTTCTCCTGGAAATGAACTCTGAGATGGAAGTTGGCTGTTTGAGATGTTTTGTAGGGAATGCCTCTGGAGCTGAAATGCTTGTTAGGGTTGTTCTCTATGCAACCAAAATGGCTGGGCCTCTATATCTCTGTTTTTGGCATGTGTCATCATCGGAAGGCCATGGCTTTGGATGAGGCAGCTCTCTGACACCGAGGCTGACCTGAAGGGGATGAAGGCATGTGCCAATAGCACTCCCAACAGCTGGGCCACATCTGCTCCCAACACTGCTTACTACTATTAATAATTGATTTCAGACAGGTGTTTTACTTTTTTGGTCACTATTGCAAAAGAAATTATTTCTTTTTCTGAAGTTTCATTGTTAATATATATGAAAGCAGTGGATTTTGTGCATTGATTTTGTGACCTGCAACTTTACTATATTTGTTTGTTGTTCCTAAAAGTCTTTTGGTGGAGTCATTAGGGTTTTCTGTATACAGAATCATGTCATTTGCATTCCCAATTTGGATGCCTTTTATTTATTTCTCTTGCCTGATTGCTCTAGCTAGGATTTCTAGAACGATATTGAATAGGAATGATGAGAGTGGGCATCCTTGTCTTGTTCCTGATTTTAGAGGAAAGTCTTTTGGATTTTCACCATTGAGTATGATATCGGCTGAGGCTTTGTCACATATGGCCTTTCTTATGTTGAGGTATTTTCCTTCTATATCTATTTTATTGAATATTACTGTAATAAATGTTTTTTCTGCATCTATTGATAAGATCATATAATTTTTATCCTGCAATACTTGCCTCTTGGAGTCATCAGTGTTGAGTGGCACATTAATGAGAGTTCTCTCTTCTAGCTTCCAAACTCCGTTTTAAATAAGGTTTCTGTTTATTAATTTTTATGGATTCCTTGGAAATTTCTTGGGAAAAGGTCCTGAAGGGAGAACGCACATGTAGGGATCAGTGCTGGAAAACAAAGTTAGACGGGTAGCAGAGGCTGCATTTTAAAGGGCCTTGTTAATACTTAGGGAATTTACGTTATTTACTCAAAGAGGAGGAGAAAATATTAAGTTACAGACCATTCAGGCCTGGAAGCTGGGTTGATGAGCAAGAGCAGGTTAGGAAGAGTTTATTAAGCAGATGAAAATCACTCGGCTGATTCTGGTGCCAGTGGGAATAGAGCAAATACACAAGTCCCAGGAAAATCAGGTAATGTGTTCAGCTGACAATAGGGTTGGAGCAGCTCGTGTGTAGTACAAGTGTTTTTGTTTGTTTTTGGAACACAGTGAAGAAAGAAAAATATTGGAAAGGTTAGGCAACTAGTGGGAACATTAATTAAATTAGCATCTTTTAACTTAGAGAAAGTGAGACCATTATGTCTTGTTATTACCTGCTCATAAAAAGCTGACAGTTGACATACTATGGTGGGCTAGATGGACAAGTGTAAGAATGAAAAACCCATGTATTTTGTATTTGATTCTTTTTTTTTCCTCAAATTTTAATTTTAAAAGAAAATAAGTATGTGAATTTATTAAAAAATAATGTCTGGCTTTCTTGATATGGAATGAAGATTATGTCTCTAAAATAGCGAGTTCCAAAACTAGTCTGGGTGATGGGAAATGTATTTTCACTAAGTGTTTAGCTGCTCAAAATCACTAGTTAAACAGACACAAACACACACACACACACACACACACACACACACACATTTAAGTTCTGATCTGTTATTTTCATAAAAATTCAGTTTTCAAGACATATCTTTTTAATCACATAAGTCTGGTATTTCTTTAGGTCTTGCTCAGAGATTGAGTAAACATTTGAAAGTTTAGACATCATGTTTTTAGCAAACCCCCTGAGTGCTGGCCATGCTCCATAGATAGGATGCTTATAAACTCCATGCAAACCACCTAGTGGGAAATTACAGTCTCACAAAAAACAATTCAATGCAATAGTTTATGAGAGGAAGAAGGAGGGAGTTTCAGCTCATAGCCTAGAAAAAGTTACAACCATGAAATTTTGAAGAATTTTCTGTGAATGATAAACGATCAGGCTTAAAATTATTCAATACAGAATCCTCTCAAGGGTTGGGCATTCTTATCTTTTCAGCATGCTGTCCCCCTGCATAACAGGAAATCCTTTTCCATATGATGGCACTTGTAGATAACAAAAGTAAAATGCTTTTTGGGTATTTCATGTGAGTTTTTGAAATTAATGTTACTTGTGTTTATGAGCTTTAACTTCTGATGAATGAATATTTAAGCAGATTCAAGATTTTTACAGACACACATAAAAAAAACATGTCCTTTATATTAAAATCAGTCAAAATACTCTATAATTCTTAGTATTTTCACCATTCCGCTTTAGAGACGTCTGGGATTTTTTTTTTTCACCCATTCTTTCACATATGCCTGTCTCTGACATCAAACACATACATACCAACAGGATCAAATTATATGTATGTACTAATTAAACTATTGTTATATGCACTCTAACATAATATATTATTTAATTTTCAATGCACTTTTATAAACATACTTATGTTTGAGTTAAATAAGACATGAGAGGCTTAGGGCTCAGCCCTTCCTACCTTCTTCCACTGCCCCAGAACTCAGAATCCTCTTAATTGGCACAGATCCCTATAGGGAACCAATGTGACAATTAGAAGTCTGCCCTCATTATAAGAGTCTCAAGGGAATACCTGGCGTCGGGACATACTCTTATTTTCTCACATTTGTTATAAGCAGTCTTTGGATGCGGCATGAAGAGGCTCTGTAGACAGCAATGTGTGCAGTGACATGGATGCTTCTTAAACTCGGGATGAATTGGATGAGCCGTTGGACACAAACAACTAGACTCACTTCTACCTGGGCTATTTCCTAGGCCCTTGCCCCATTTCAAACCGTGTCTGTAAGCTCCTATTGTTCTGGGCTCTTCATCTCAGGTTCTGGAGAAGGATAAACTCTAAAGACCTCCCATACCTACCACTAAAGGTGCCCTGATTCTCTGTTATATATATTCCAGTTTCATGTAAAATTTAACCTGACACTAGGATTCTCTGAGGGGAAAAATAAACAAATACAGCAAACTCCAGGTTTCATATGTAAATGGCTATCCTAAGAACGCTCCTGCCATACCTTGGCAGTTACTCATTGGAAGTGAGGGGACTCCACCAAAAAGGGGGTTTATATTTGTCTTCTAGGTCGATGGCCTGTGCAATGAGGCTTCTGATATCCTCTTGTACCTGAAGGGATTGGTTAATATCAATATAATATCAACATTCCTCCTGGAGGAATAGGCAGGTTTCCCCTAGGACTGTTGTGAAAAAGATCCAAGGCCCTTCTGTGTTGGAGGACCACAGCTGTGAGGGAACACATGTGCTGTAGTTTAGTTATAGTGTTGGCAATGTCTTTAAACATTGGGGAGGTTTCTTTAGCTGATTGACCTAGACTCTAGGCCCTAGAGAGTCATATGCTGTGCTACCTATTGAGGTTCCAGAGAGCCCAGCGCTAAAGCTTAAGAATACATGCAGGGCAATGAATAGGGCTGCCTTTCTGTGGGTTGCCTTATTAACAGTGTGAGGGAGCTGCATGGGGTAGATCCATTTGCAATGAAGATATATGGTCAGCCATATCCCAAGGGGCGTCATCCTGTCATTGAGGTGGCAAGGGGATAAACACTTTCCTTGCCACATGTATAACGTAGCCCTGAGTCCCATGGAAGTACAGCCCAGTACTCTGTCTGGAGGAAAGTGGCGTTTGGGTTTTGTCTGTCACTTTTGACGGCTTAGTTCAGAATCTCCGAGATAGCCTCAGCCAAAGAATTGTGCTGCTATATCACCTGAAGGGACCAGAATTAGGGGCAGATTTAATCCTTGGGATGCTTTCCCGGGCATCTGTAATCAGGAGAGGGTTGAATCTTCCCTAAATATTAAAGTGAGAGGATTTGTGTATGAGAGCCTCACATGGGATTTTAGTGAGGTTGAATGCCTCGGGGCGGGGGGGGGGGGGGGGGGGGTAATGGGGCCCTTCAAGGCGATTTATGCAGAACTCAGATGTTTGAGACACAGTTGTCTTGGGGAAGGACAAGACAGCTAATGGATAGAAACAGAAGTAGTTTTTGCCGGACCAGCACCAAAGCGGTTGACAGTGTCAGTGAAGCCAGCCTGTGTGCGGAGTAAGCTTGAGCAGTGCTGTGAGATACATATGGTTGTTCTTCTTGAGACTCCCCCCCACACTCCCTTATTTGTACCATTTCCTAAACATGAGGCTGAGTAGTTTCTGATAAAGCACTGAATGCATAAAGGGAATTTGAGGGTTTTAGAAGATCTGACTGTAAAAATGGGCCCATGGATCAGAGGCCTATTTGTTGTGGTTGATAGTTAGAAAGATGATTCTGGTATAGCCGTCAAACCTAATTATTTATCGCAGCTGTGACAGCCAATGGGCTTGAGTTTGAAACGCATTATGGGTATGCGTGTGTAGCAATGCTGGAGTGGTGGCCATTCATAAAGTGTGGTCAGGATGACGGAAGCCTTTTGTTTGGCGTTTAAGAATAGCCAACCGTCAGGTGTGCGTATAGCCTGAGCAGTAGTAATATTGGCAATTGTACGGGAGTTATGTGTTTGGGTGTTATTTATTGGGACATAATAGAAAAGGAAAGGGAGGGTAAGAAAGAAATTGTAAAGTTTTATTTTATGTGTGGTCATAGGAAATGTTAAAACAAACCTAAAATGGGATGCCTGGCATGCTGAGTTAAATAATAAATAAGCAAATGAGGAGAAAAGTTATATAGGAAATTAGTTCTCCAAGGAAAAGCAATTCTAGGCACATTTTCCATGGGGAACGGGGGATTTTGAGACAGACATAAAATGAATAAGAGGTCAATCCAAAGGAGAATTTATAAATAATAGTAAAATTTACAAATAATAGTAGAATTTGAGACTTGAACTTATCTGGGTGTTGCTTTTCATATTTAATTTTATAATTATTACTTATCCTTTGAGGATTTTTCTTGGAAGGTAATCCTCTTCTTGAAAAGTAGTTTTAAATATTCAAGTAGCTCTGTTGTCCAGGTTTTAAAGGACAGTGGTATCGTTTGTCCCTTGTCTGAGCTGGAGTATGGCTTTACCTGTGTTGGACATATCCAACTGGCAACGCCTGGTACCTTGATGGCTGTTGAAGTAGAAAGCACAGCAGTACATGGCCCTTTCCAAATGGGGGCTCACTGGGATGCTGCAGACCCATCCCTCCAAGTTTTAATTAGGACTGATGTTCCTGCTTCATAGGAGTGTGGTGGTGGAAGGAGGTTCCTTCCATCTAAGCTCTTGTGTGGCCTTCTGAAAACTGGCCAGGGAATTTACAAAGTGTTCTATTTTGTGAGATTCCTCATCTAGAGTGATACATGAATAGAGGAAAGGTCTTCCATATCAAGTTTCAAAAGAACTTAATTTTAATAATGTGGCCAGACTCAGAATTCTTATTAGGGCAATGCATAGTAGTCAAGCTAGTTTTGATGAGTTTCCTGAGAGCTTTGCTATTGTTCCTTTTAGATTCTGATTGGCCCTTTCTATTTTTCCAGAAGACTGTGGCCTCGGGGCTGAAAATATGCCATTTTATGCCTAGAGCTTTGCTGACCTCCTGGGTTATGTGGGAGGCCAATAATGGACCATTGTCGCTTTGTAAGGAATATGGCAATCCAAGCCTTGATTTGTTTCCCTAAGTAGCACTTTCACAACCTCCTGGGACTCTGTGTTAGAGTAGGAAAAGCCTCTCTCTACCCATCCAGTGAAGGTGTCTATGATTTTCAGTAAATATTCATTCCCTAGGCGGGAGGATGCACATTCGGGTAAAATCTATTTGCCAATCCTCTCCCGGATATGTGCCCTGTCTTTGGACCGGTTCCAGAAGAGGTGGGGGCTGTCCAGACAGCCCCGCTGTGGGTTGTTTATGTGGCAAAAGTGGCCTCCCTGACAGAACAGCTGGATGGTTTTATTTAGTCCATTTTCTGTAAACATTTGTGAGCATGTCTGAATTAATTTATCCCTTCCAAAGTGGCATGTATCATGTAATCCCTTAAGGGCTTTCCATTGAATAATTTTGGGAAGATGTATAAGTGGTACCGTTTTCCTTTAACTTTGTTACAGCCTTTCTGCTTGGCTCAATTTATTTCATCTTGAGTATATCGGGGTTGATAGTCTTTTTATGATAATTGTTGGCATTAAGGCCCCTGTTGAGGGCTTATTTTCCTTGTCTGGGGCTATATTCTTTGCAATCTGGCCTGCTAATCTGTTGCCCTATCAGTGTTTCCTTTCTGGTGTGCTTTGCAATGGACCACTGCTGTTTCTTTAGAGAGATTTACAGCCTCGAGTGGTTTTAAAATTTGTGTTCCATATTTTATGGGGCTATTTTTAGCTCTTAAGAACCCTCTTTCTTTCCAGACAGCAGCGTGAGCATGTCAGACCAAAAAGGCTTATTTAAAATCAGTGTATATGTTTAAAATCTTGTTCCTGCCCAAATCCAGAGTCTTGGTTAGTGCAATCAGTTCTGCCAATTGGGCTGAGGTTCCAGGTGTTGCAGCTTTAGCTTCTATAGTTTGGTGAAGAGAAACAATTTCATATTTTCCATAGCAGGTTCCATCCCTCATATAGCTACTATCCGAGAACCATATGTTATCAGGATTTAAATGAGGTTCATTCTTAAGATCTTCTCAGGTGGCACATGTTGTTCTATTATTTCACAGCAACCAGGGGACATTTCCAGATCTGGGTTGTCATTAAGGTAGCTGGATCTAATGTAGAATAGGGTCTAATTTTTATTTGTGGGTTTTTTTTAAATAGTATTAGCTGATATTTCAATAAGCAGTTGTTAGCCAATGAGGTCCCTTGAGATTTAGGTCAAAGTTAATCTGATATGAGGTATATAGTATAATTTCCTGGCCTAGAATTATTTTTAGGGCTTCTATTAATACAGCTGCCTTAAACAATGCAGCCATCTTGCCACTGAGTCCAACTGCTTAGATAGGTATCCTACAGATCTCTTGGTTGGATCTAAAGCTTGTGTAAGGACTCCTATTGCTAACTCCTCCCTTTCTGTGATATTGAGATGAAAAGGTTTTTCAACATTAGGTATGCCCAGGGCAGGTGCCTGCAGTAAGGCTTCCTTTGGCTTTATAAAGGCCATTTTCTGTTCTTTTTTCCAGATCATGCTATCTCCCCATAATAGGACATTATATAGGGGACTAGAGGCCCAGTGCACGAAATTTGTGCTTGGGGTGGGAGGGTGGTACCTTCCCTCTGCCAGAGCCCAGAGTGAGTGGCTGCTGACTAAATCTTGTGTTTTTGCCCTTTAAGTAGTTGCCTATATTTCTAGTGGATTCCATCTCTCCCTGGGGGACAGAAACTCCACTGTTTTTCTCAGATATTATGTGATCTCTTCTTCCTAGCTCTGGTGCTCTGGGATGGGGAGCCTGGCTTGAGGTTTAGCCCCTGCATTTCTCAGGGGAAAATCCCTACAGGTGAGATATCTCTCAGAATGGCAGCCACTGCCCAGGGGAGCAAGGCCAGCACTTTTTGCTTCTCTGCCTTTTTTACGAGTCTCAATGTGGCATTTTCTGTGAATCCTTGGTTATAAGACTTCCCTTCAGGTGGTTATTTAGGATGATTGTTTTATAATTTAGTTGTAATTTCATTTGGTCCTGGGAGGAAGTGAGTGTAGCTTCCACCGACTGCACTGTCATCTTAGATCCCCTCAAGCTGGATCCTGTTGAACACTAGTCATTTTTTAATAGTCTCCACTACTGCTTCCGCTCTCTTTCTTCATTGCCAGCATCATGTTTAACAGTTAAACAGCTAAAAAACTGTGAGAAAACAATTTACACCAGGATTCTCAGTGCTAAGTTTTGGACATCTGATGAGAGCTTGAAGCTGTCACAGAAATTGGGAGCTATCAATATTTGAGGTCTATCAGTAATTGAGGTCATGGGCAGGAATACAGGTCCCTCGTGTGAGCATATGAAGATCTGAGGGCCTCCAGCAAATGGAGCAGAGCTGGGCCTCCTGGGGTGCTGCTGGAGGCCAGTGGTCATGACAGGGAAAGGGGCCTTAAGGAGGGACCACCAGGCTTCCTCACCACTGAGAAGCCAGGCAGCACCCAGCATGGCGATGGCACAGAGCAGAATCTGAGTATATGGAGGTCCAATTCTCTCTCTCCCTCTCTCTCTCTCTCTCTCTCTCTCTCTCTCTCTCTCTCTCTCTCCCACCCCATTCAAATTTGCTCACACCAGGGATGGGACCCTAATCTATGTACTCAGAGTGCAAGCTTGTGATTGATTCATTTCTCACATGAACTCATTTGTCAACAAAACTTCAGGTTTCACTGGGGTTTTGAAAAATCTTACATCATATATTATTTTATTCTGGAATAAGACCATATTGACAACTGTTATAGCAACTTTAACTTCAGAAGTGATAAAATCAGAATAAAGATTCATAAACTAAAGTGATTCTTGGATTAAGAGGACCCTGATAAAATACCTTCCACAATTTTCTTGTGCCTGGCATCTTTTTGTTCAAGGTCTACATTTTGACAAGGTTTCTGTGTCCTAAAAGGCTGTGACCAATGATTGCCATTTGGTGTCATACTCTGCTAGACTCTACATGTAAGGGGATTGTGCTCTGTCTTTAGTCTTATACATCTGAGTACATTTCTAAGTGAGAAAGACATCAAGATGAGTCATCGATATTTTCAGCAGTTTAACTATAGACCCGGTTTCATTGTGGTTGAAGAGGTCTTTTGAGTGGAGCATATCTGAGGATTTTTTTAGTTTTCTCAAACACAGAACTTTCCCTGGTTTCCTGAAAAGAAAAGAAAAATGTAGGCTCATGATTCTTACTCCTTAAAGTTAAATTTTACAATCCGAATCGTATTATTCATGCCCAGCCAGACTGGCTCAGTTGGTATACCAAAGGATTGCCAGTTTGATTCCTGATCAAGGCACATACCTGGTTTATGGGTTCAATCCCTGGTTGGGGCATGTATGCAAGGCAACTAATTGATGTTTCTCTTCTCTCTCTATCTATCTCTCTCTCTCTTTCTCCCCCCTTTCTCTCTCTAAGCATGTCCTCAGGTGAGGATTTAAAAAAATTATTCATGAATGGCACAAAATATGTTGCTTGCTACATTTTGTCCACTTATTAAAGTAGGTATCATCCTCATGTAATTTTTCTTCTTACATGTTGGTTTCCCAGGACAGGTGTCTTGGTGGGGTGTGGGGGCACCAAGTTCTTCATGTGGGTAATGTCACTGATTCTGTTTACTTGGGACACACACTGAGTTAACCTCATTGGATTTTCCCCAGGAATTGATGCGCATACACGTGGTGGGTCATTATGCTGCTGCACCTGTGTAGTGTGAAGGTCAGTGTGTTTTTCTGATTATAAGAACCCATCCATGTCATTCCATTATAAAAACCACTCCACTCATAATGGAATGTGCCTCAGTCCACAGCTTAGGGTGGTTACCCAGCCCAGAGATTCTTTCAAGTGCAGTCCTGACATTTGAGATCCATCACCTTCATCAACCCCAAACTCAACTGTGCTCCATTTTAAGATAAGTTTCTTTGCATGACAACTGCTCTTGTGTGATGTGAATGTACAGTTGTGAAAAGTGTATTTATACCTGGAAAAAACGCCCACTCTGATGGTCCTCCCCAAATGCCAGCCGGGAGCTTTGCTGGCCTATGGTTAATTACCTTACAGTAAATATGGACACACAGAAATACACCTGGGGACAAGAGCAGCGATCTCTCCTGCCGGGCCCCAGGGGAGGTTGCCAGTTCAATAGGAGGGCCTCTTGCAGGTGGTGGCTCTCTCAGAAGGGGCTTTCCCAGCTTCTCTCAGACATCCCTCCAAGTCCACTCCTTCCCATATTTCACAAGTTCTATAACTTCTAAAGATTGCCCCACAAATCATGATTTGTATTGGATGTTTTGCATGTTCCTTTTTAACTCACCACAAGCTGAAGTCATGGGTATGACCATTGTTCCTACCTTACCTCTGAGGGAACTGAGCCATGGAGGGCTAAGTCACTGCTCCCAAGTGTCTGGTGTGTAAGGAGTAGGGGTTGGAGTGAGGCAAGCTGTCTGAGCTGGAATCCCCATCCACAGGGACCTTGTATTGCCCTGGGAAGATGCATTCAGCCAATCCTTACATGAGGCTTTTGTTTAAAAAATAAATAAAGTTTACACCTGCATAGCACTTTGCAGATTTACTGAGCACACCCCCATGTGTACCCAGTAATGCCTGAGATAACTCTGCAGTGAGGACAAGGGAGCCCGGAGACGTTCAGTGAGGGTCTTGGCATCCACCAGCTCACAGAAGGGTATGAGCAATCTTCAAGCTCAGGTCTTCTCTTATACCACAGGCCACTGCTTCCAACCCGTCCAGATGAGCGCTTTCTTAATTGACAAGTTTACAGTAACTTAGAGAATGAGCACTTTATGTGTTTTATTCAAGAAGCATTAAATTAGTACTTAGTCATTAGCTGCCAAATTACCAAGAACAATCACGGTTCAGTAATTTTAAATGCCCCTTTTCTTACTTTGTTGTGCTGTCAGCAGAGTCTTGCTTCCTCTTCGTTGTCCTCTCCATTTGGTGAAAGCTTGATTATTGCTAAGAAGACATTTCCCCCAACACACAGCACCCTCATCTGTTTACATTCTCCTGGGACTCCTGAATTTTCTCTTTGACTTTAACAATACAGTGAGAAGTATTTCCTTTGATGGGTGCATTGGGACATTCCAGGAGAATGCCCCTCCTCTCCTCTTTCTAGGACTGGTATCCTTAGAAAGTCCCATGTCCTAGAGAATCACAGTTCATGTGGGCTTCAGATACAACCCCGCCCATTGCTAAGCCATTGCATTTCTGGATATTCTCCCTCTGTTGGCAGCAGCAAGAATGGCACCAGGTGTTAGACCCCTGGGGTCAGACTGGACCTCAGTTCAGCAACTTTGGGGCCTGAGGTCTAGCTAGGAAAGAATTCAGAGCCAAGACTCAAACTATTAGGGAATATTTATTTAAAAGGCACAGAGGTAGAAGAAATGAGGTCAAGAAACAAGTTATAGATCCAAGGGAAGGGTCTTTGAAGCTTAGGAGAAAAGGTAAAGTTCACCTGCCTGGTGGGAAGAAGAGGAGAAGGGAAACTGTGGGTGTTCTACCCTCTCACAGACCCTGGGAGGGAGAGCATTGGGTCCTTTAAGGGCATTTAATGGTAGAACTTTTTGGAGAGGTTCTAGGGGAGAATCTCAACAGAATATTCAGCAGCTTTCCAGTGTGTCCTCTCAGAGTCATGGTCTCCTCGATTAATTGGTCTACAACAGGACAGAGGGTCATTCTTCAATGAAGCTGGACCTGAGGTCAGCCATGGGACTATTTGTTTTTGCTGCTTTTCAGAGCCTGGAGCTGACACACAACGGAGGCCTAGATGTTATCTCTGGGAAGAAAGACCAGGGGATCTAAAGCACATGACCATCGATATACTAGGGAGGAAAGATGCTTTTGTTTTCCCAGTTTTGCCCATTGCTAAGCACCCTGGTGACCTGTTCCTGGCCTGTGGTCCTTGCTCTGATCTTATCTAACTGCCAACTATTCCTGAAAATTTATGTGAGTGATCTCTGCCTGATAAATGGGACAGAGAGGACTGAGATCACAACCAATGTTCCCGAAGGATGTAGTTTGAAAAATAGGAGCATAACCACAATTTCTTGTGTTATCGGAGAGTGTGAGTGGGGTTCTTGGGTACCACTGGAATAAGCAACACCCACCTGAGCTGCTTTTAATTAGAAAGTTTTCATGTCAGATCATTCTATGTGGTCACCAGGCCTCTGAGTTTGTAAGGGTGCCATGCAAGTCTCCCCTGAGCTTGTCAGGTTTAGTGTGTGGCCCCTTTTTGTCCACAGTGTCTGTGACTAAGAGAACTGAAGAGAAATCTATACTCTAAAAAAGATCTGCTACAAAGAGGAGTATCTTGTTGCTCAAAGGTGGGTTTCCTGAAGCCTGCCAAAGATTGTGTTTTGGAAAAATAAACAAACATTAGAACTTCTGTGTTAACAATGATTAGCATTTCTGTGTCTGTCACATTTAGGTTCTGGTTGTACTAGAGGAAAGTAACACCTGTGATTATAAAAAAAAAAAAAAAAAAAAAAAAAAAAAAGGAGGAAGTAGAATTCTGCCAGGATTTGCAGCCCAACAGAGTTTCTTCCACTACAATTGGCCCCCAGGAGCAAACGTGCCTGTTCAGACACAGCTGTGCTAGGTAGGAGCAGACCAGGCCCCCTAACTCAAGACACCCTAACCATGACCACACCTTAAAGGGCATCTGAGCAGCTCATCTGTATGTCTAGCTGACAGTGGTCAGCAAACTCATTAGTCAACAGAGCCAAATATCAACAGGACAACGATTGCAATTTCTTTTGAGAGCCAATTTTTTAAACTTAAACTTCTTCTAATGCCTCTTCTTCAAAATAGACTCGCCCAGGCCGTAGTATTTTGTGGAAGAGTCACACTCAAGGGGCCAAAGAGCCACCTGTAGCTCACGAGCCGCAGTTTGCCGACTACTGGCATTCTCCAAAGAAATTTAGCAACTCTTCTTCTGGGTCTTTCAGAATTTGATCAAAAGCTTCTGGGATAGGCAGGCAGAAGTAAGATGTGGTCTTTTGCCAGAATTGACTACCTTTTGTGGCTGGAGGGAAGGGAAGGGAAGAAATTGGGACAAAAGCATGGCTTTAGGTTGTTGTCTTTCAGAGCATGTGTTAGGTGGCAGGGCTTGGAAGAGTAGGGCATTAAAAGTTGAGGGATCTTTGAAACTTCTCATGTGGAAAGAGAGGCCTGAGAGACTGTGTGTCATTCGAGATCAGCCAGAAAGAAACAGCAGGCCTCAAGGGGACCCACTCAGCTCCTGTCTGCTCACGACTGCACACCTCCCTGCTGATACAGAGTGTGCCTGGTCAGTTCCTTCTCCTTGAGCCCAAGCCCTATCTAATAAAGGAAATCTATGGTTTTGTAATTTTGGTGTTCTTGCTTAAGTCTTCCAAACTAAAAGCGGTAACACAATAATTGTTGTGCGCGTCACCCTGACGCAGCAGCCCCGAGGACCAGCGACTGAGGGTCTGCTCTTCCTATTGACCATGCCCAGCAGGACCAGCGCCACAAGCACCTTCGCTTCGAACGTCTTTCTGCTGCGTTCTTTAGAAGGTGTCTTGTTTGAATACATAATCTGTCCTGTTCTTTCCAAGTAAGTGCTTTTATGAAAGGTCTGGACTGTCTTTTAAACTGTTGTGGTTTTTTTTCTCACTTAAAGAGAAATGTGTTTCTAGTCCCTTTGCAGACTCAACTCTAGAAAGGAACACAGGTACAGGAAGGATGCTTTGTGTGCAATACAAAGATTGGTTTAAAATAGGGCACGCACATCGCATAGGTATTTTCTTCAGGCAGCAGGTGGTAAAAGTTGTATGTGGTATAGCTGCCCAATTGCATCTCTGTACACTTACACTAGTAATCCATTCCTTTTTTATTGCACTTATGTATAAAAAAGTATACTATAATTCCAGAGGGGGAAGCACAATGTTCAGGTTAATCAATATAATAAATTAAAAATGAGTACCCTAACTCTATATTATTTAAGAATCAGAGCATCTGAAACCTCAGTAGGTGTGCCTAATGTGATCCAGGTTGCTTATTAATTTACTTCTAAGCAAAAGAGTTTGAAATAAAACCAATTGAGAAGTCAAGTACTGTTTCAGGTGCCACATTACCTTATTTTGAGAGCTCTAGGCTCCATTGCATACAGATTTAATCAACAAATATATATTATTTAATGTATGTTACTCACTTATAAATACTTATGAGGTGGCTACACTGGGTCAGATGCTGTGCTGGGTGCAGGGGGGAAATGGTGAGCAAAGCCAGACCCCAATTTCCAGGCTTTCAATCTAGTGAAGAAGAAAAGTCACTCAAGCTGTAGCCGATATGAGTATTCTGAAGGAAAAGAATGCAGCTTCTAGCACACATAAAGAGGGTCCTTGAGGAAGGGATGCTTATTTGGGAACTGAATTATGAATTATAGTTAATTAAGAGAGGAAAATTTCTCTTCCTTATTATAAAAATTGATGCCATCTGCTTTCAAGAATCTGACCTTGTTATTTCATATGAACAGGTATAAAAATAAAACAAGTTAACACGTAGCTTTTCTAATGCACTTTTTAAATTTTAAAGTGTACTTCTCATTACCTTGCAAATCATTTCCTATTATTAAGTAGGTACATTTTTACTCTTTTCTATGGGAAATTTCTTTTCAAGTTATTGTACCTTCTAGGTCCATGGTAGACCATCATAAATATTTTGAGAGTATTTAAGGAAAGGGATAATGACTGGCTATTTGCTTTATCATACTACCCAAAACAATAAATGTGGAGAGTTAGTATGTTGGTCATAAAGCTATGTGTGTGGCTTAAGAGGTCTACTGAGCACCGTAAAAAGGAAAAATTAGTTTGAACCAAATTAGAATGCAATAGAGTAAAATATGAGCACCAACATCCTTTCTCCTGATTAATAATATCCCAGTGAAATACTGGAATAATTAACAAGTGATACATTAGGCTAATGTGTACCAAGGGAGTGATTAAATAAAAGCTACTGCTCTAAAAGCAGCATTTCCTACAACAGAGCCTTCCCTTTTTTATCTTCCTTCTTTGCATATGGCTTTCCTCTCTCCCCCCAGGAAAAGGAAAGCAACATATATAGATAATGTATTGCAAATTTGGTTCCATTTCTGCTACTTAATGCTTAATTTCAACCTGAGAGTTAAACATTTTAATATAATGGATATATGAATCAGGAAACAAAAATTAAGTCCTAGCTAGCTTGGCTCATTGGATAGAGTGTTGGCCTGTGGACTGAAGAGTCCTGGGTTCAATTCCAGTCAAGGGCATGTACCTTGGTTGCAGGTTCCCCAGCCCTTGTTGGGTACAGGGAGGCAACCAATCAATGTATCTCTCTCACATGGATGTTTCTCTCTCTCTCTCCCTCTCCCTTCTACTCTGTCTAAAAATCAATGGGAACATATTCTTGTGTGAGGGATTAACCAAAAAATTAATAATTTATGTAACAGTGATTATTAATAGAAAGGTATTTGCTGACTGTTTTTATTTATTTTTTAATTAAATCTTTATTGTTGAAAGTATTGCATATGTCCCTCCCCCCCCCCTTGCTATTGACCCTTTCAGCTCCCCCCTTCCCTGCCCCAGGCTTTTACAACCCTATTGTCCGTGCCCATGGGTTATGCATATATGCATACAAGTTTTTTGGTTGATTTCTTCCCATCTACCCACCCATCTCTGCCTTCCCTCTGAGATTCCACAGCCTGTTTCATGCTCTGGATCTATTTAATTCATCAGTTTATTTTGTTCATTAGGGCCCCATATGAGTAAGATCATATGATACTTGTCTTTCTCTGACTGCTTATTTTGCTTAGCATACTACTCTCCAGGTCCCTCTTGCTGACTGTTTTTATTATTTATTCATTCTGTTAGCTTTAACTGATTACTGTAGGAAAAATGGTGGTTTCTCCTTAAAAACACACACACACACACACACACACACACAAATAAATTTTTACAGAAATAGATCTGATAGCTTTGCTGCAGGATCTCTCAAAGTGTTTAATATGTGACAAGGGGATTTAGAAATACAGCATTTATACAGAAGTTTTTAATGTATCATCTATTAACTCATGATTTCTTGTGTGCTGTGGGAATTGTTCATCTAAGCAATTGAGAAGAATTCTCTTTCAGGGGAAGGATGATAATACTAGCAGGGCAGGGTATGGCCCTAAGCAAGAGGAAAAGGGTTCAGGCCTAACTCTGATAGAGTGATAGTGACAAACTTCTCATTGCAGGATGTGGAAAACCAAGACAAAGCACAATCATATAAGCCAACCAAACTTGCTAGGGATTTAAAACATTTATTTATTTTATTTTTTAATATGCTTTCTTTTGATTTCAGAGAGAAAAAGGAAGAGGGAGAGATAGAAACATCAGTAATAAGAGAGAATCATAGATTTCTGCCTCCAGCTTACCCCCCAGTGGAGACAAGTGTATGCAACCCAGGCATGTACCCTGACTGGGAATCAAACTGTGACCTCCTGGTTCATAGGTTGACACTCAACCACTGAGTCACACCAGCTGGGCTCATGGATCTTTTGTATTGTTGTGTTTTGTGTGTTTTTGTGAGGGTTTTTGTTTTGTCTCTATGTCATTTATTTCCACTCTGATCTCTCCTATTTCTGTCATTCTATTTATGCAGGGCTTTTTTTTTTTTTTTTTTTATTGTTGTCCTAATTATTTTAGTGGCAGGGTTTGATCATTTATTTGAGATTTTTCTTACTTTTTGAGGCAGGCCTGTAATACTATGAACTTACCTCTCTGAAATGCTTTTGTTGTGCCCTTAGATTTTGGTTTGTTGGGTCTTCATTTTCATTAGTTTCCAGAAATTTTTTTATTTCTTTCTTGATATCATTGTAGTCCATTCATTGTTTGATAACATGCTATTTAGCCTCCTGCTAAATTTCTAATATTTTGCTGTTTATGTGATGTTTGAAAGTTTTTGAGTGTTTTTAGTGTAGTTAATTTCTAGTTTTATGCCATTGTGCTGTAAGAAAATGCTTGATATGATTTTAATCCTCTTGAACTGGTAGAGATTTATTTTGTATCCTAATTGGACCTCCTAAGGACCATTCTGCACATACGCAGGCCTTCTACTACCAGGAAGGTTGGCGGAAACTGAGAGAAGGAGGCTCTGGCCCATTGGAAATGCACAGCCCCTGATGAGCTCACAGCCTTCTCTATATGGACCCAGAGCCACAGCGTTTGTCCGTAGAAAAAATTCTCTTGTGTTTCAAACCTTCCTAGGGGGCTGCTCACTCGCAGCGCCTTCCTCCCAGACTATCCTCCATTTCCTGTGAAGACAGTGACCTTGTGGCCGGGATCTTCTGCCCCTGCTGATTGTCTGCTTGTCCCCACAGAATCTGTACCAGAACAGGTTTTTAGGCCTGGCCGCCATGGCATCTCCATCTAGAAACAACCAGAACAGGCGCCGCTGCAAGGAGCCCCTTCGCCACAGCTACAACCCCAGCCAGTTCCACAGCATGGCCCTCAGGACCGGCCCCCACGGCACCGTCACCATCCCCCGCTCCACCAGCGACACTGACCTGGTCACCTCTGACAGCCGCTCCACGCTCATGGTCAGCAGCTCCTACTACTCCATAGGGCACTCCCAGGACCTAGTGATCCACTGGGACATAAAGGAGGAAGTGGACGCTGGAGACTGGATAGGCATGTATCTCATCGGTGAGTAGAATAGCAATTGGCCAGGCTGGCTAACAGTGTGCGGCAGACGTAACATCTTAGGAATGTGGGTTTGGGCATTCAACAAGCATATGGTTCATATTTCACTCCTCTGCAGGCTTTCATATTTCCATAAACTCTATAATTTAATTAACACTCGCAACTCACAATCAAATGTGTTACGCACCAAATTCTAACCCACTGAAGACCACACCCTAGCTCCGTTTGCCATCCCTATTCCATAGAAGAAGATCATGAAATGGCAGGGTAAAGAGTGGTTGAACACAAATGTTGTTACTACTTGCACATCTCCGTGGAGCTAATTTCACTTTTGTTTTCAACGGAATCAGAAGCCTCTTTTTCCCTGCACCTTCAATATTCTTTCTGCTTTGTAATACTGCTTTCCCTGTAGACAGTAAACACGAACACCAGAAGCTAGAAGAGCAGAAGGATGGCTGAAAGGAAAATGGCTGCAGGGGTTTGCAGTGCTAGAGAACATGAACCCCACAAACTGTACATTATGGAAATAACATTGCATGAAAAATATGTTTCATCTAGCTTACATGATAGAATCAGGTGTGGTGAAGATTGACGCATTTACACTACACAGTGAAAGGGGCCACTAGAGTCAGCAAGTTCAACAGAGGGCAGGCCTTCTGCACTCAGTCTCTGCAATGAAGCGTTTACACATTCAGACACACAGATGTAAAATCACCAAATATCAGAGAAACTAATGATTGTTCTGAATATTTTATAACCTAGGCTGTTTTTATGATAAAACATAGGGATTCTTATCTGTCCAGGTGTCAGAGAACTATTCTTTTGTTCTCTTAAAGGTTTTGCAACCAGTTTGCTTAGTGTAGTTACAATGCACACAATATTATAATGATTCAGAAACATAATTTTTGATATTTTTACATAAAATAGTGGTTACTAACTAAACTGAACTTCCAAACAGGTGACATTTAAATTTGCTTTAAAAATAGTTCCTGATTAAAAGTGTTCTGATAATATTGATCTAGAACAAATATTGTAAAATAATAGCCAGTAAAGCATATTTTGTGTAGTCCATTTTGTTTTAAATTTTATTAGTTATTTACACTTAAAAATGCAGAGATTTCCCATTAAAATTAAAATTTTAGCCTTCCTTCACAAAAGTCCTCAAATAGGCAGCCTGAGTCTGTAGCTCCACGTGGCTTTAGTCAGCTAGAGTTAAGCATTAGCTTCCCCATTGAGATTGTCCTGCAACCATCTGTATTGCCGTAGTCCCCCTTCCACCCATCCCTATTTGAATTATGAATCTTACTTGTTTAGAATTTTAGACAATTAGGTTTTTAGTCTGAATTTAGTTTTAAATCAACTCTTTATAGCTGTACCTTCCTGTCATGAAATTCCATGAATGAATTAGATCTGGCATTAAAGTGACATTTTTACTGAGACAAAAGTAAACACAGCTCATCATCCTAATTTGACAGTTTGTTCTTTTTCCCAGTAGCTGTACATAGCTAACTATGAAGTTATTTTTTTGTTAAAATTATTTTTAATGTTGACATTATTGCAGTCCCCTTCCTTACCCCTTTGCCCAGCTCTGGATCCAGAGCCCATAATCACACAGTCCCACAGGACACATACTACATATGACACACTATCAAGACTGAGAGTCAGAGCAGATCTACCTACTCCATAGAAACAAACACAAAAAGGCAGCCAAAATGAAGAGACAAAAAAACAAAACAAAACAAAACATGCCTCAAGTGAAAGAACAAGAGAAAAAGAGCTAAATAAAATTAAAGCAAGCAATTTATCAGATAGAGGTTGTTTTTTTTAAAGAGTATAAGATCACTCAAGGAAATTAGATGTAACTACAACAGCATGAAAAGGACATAGGAGCCATAAAAAAGAACCAGTCAGAAATGAAGAATATAATATCTGAAATGAAGAATACACCAGAAGGAACAAAAAGTTTGTTGGATAAAGCAGAAGATCAAATCAGCAATTTGGAATACAGGTAGCAGAAAACACTGAATCAGAGCAGTAAAAAGGAAAAAAAAAAAATTTAATGAGGATAATTTAAAGAACTGTTGGGATAGCATTTACATAACAACATCATAGAGATACCAGAGGAGAAGAGAGAGAGCGTGCAAGGGATCAAGACCTACTTGAAGAAATAATGACTGAAAACTTTCCTAACTTGGTGAGGGAAAATTGCACACTAGCCCAGGAAGCACAGAGTTCTAAACAAATTGAATGGAAAGAGTCTTACACCAAGACATATCATAATTAAATTGCCAAAGGTTAAAGACAGAGAGTCTTAAAAGCAGCAATACAAGCAGCAATACAAAAGCAATTAGTTACCTATACAGGAGATCCCATAAAACTACCAGCTCATTTCTTAACAGAAACATTTAGACAAGAGGGTTGGCATGAAATATTTGAAGTGTTTAAAAAGCAAGGGCCTACAACTAAATCTACTCTCCCCAGCAAGGCTATCACTTAAAATTTAAAAATTTAAAAAGAAATAAGAAGCTTCCCAGACAAGAAAAAGCTAAAGGAGATTATTACCACAAAACCAGTATTACAGTGGTTTGGAGCTCCACAGAATAGGGCAAGAGGGAGTCCAGAAGATAGGGCTATTAATTTCCCCCAGGCTGATGCTTATGTGGAGTGGAGTACACCACCCAAAAAAATATGGCATCTATGATGTGGGAGTAAGACAAAATGTTAAAAGATTTCATTAATGAAGAAGAAGAAGGATGAGGACAAGAAGGCAGAAGGGAAGAAGAAGAAGAAGAAGAAGAAGAAGAAGAAGAAGAAGAAGAAGAAGAAGAAGGAGGAGGAGGAGGAGGAGGAGGAGGAGGAGGAGGAGGAGGAGGAGGAGGAGGAGGAGGAGGAGGAGGAGAAAAAAGTTATAAAGAAGAAAATGGCAATAAATAAATACTTATCAATAATAATTTTAATGTAATTGACTTATATGTGCCAATCAAAAAATATCAAGATCAATAAATAAATAAAAATGTACCTTGAAACAAATGAAAATTAGAACCACCCTAAAACTATGAGTCACAGCAAAAGCAGTCCTAAGAGGAAAATTTATAGCATTATGGTCCTACTTCAAGAAACAAATTAAGAAAAAAAACTTCAAGTAAACAATCTATCTGTACACTAAAGGAACTGGAAAAAGAGAAACAACAAAGGCCAAAGTGAGTAGAAGGGGGAAATAATAAAAAACCAGCATGATGAAGGCCTGGAGTCTAGGGGGGAAGACTGAATATGATGTTGGCTGTGGTTTTTATTTATGGTCTTTATTACATTGAGGTATGATCTCTTTATTTCCGCCTTGTTGACATTTTTTTTTATCAAAAATGGCTACTGGATTTAGTTGAATGCTTTTTCTGCATCTATTGATATGATCATATGATTTTTATCTTTCATTTTGTTTATGTGATATATCACATTAATCGATTTGCAAATATTAAACCACCTTTGCATCCCTGGGATAAATCCAACTTGATCTTGGTGAATAAAATTTCTAACATATTGCTGGATCCTATTTGCTTATATTTTGTTGAAGATCTTGCCATGTATTTTCAAGGGATATTGGCATGTAATTTTCTCTTTTTTTGTAGTCTCTTTATCTGGTTTTGGAATTAGAATAATGCTGGCCTCATAAAAAGAGCTTGGAAGTCTTCCCTCCTCTTGAGTTTTTTTGGATAGCTTGTGGAGGATTGGTGTTAGTTCTTCTTTGAGTATTTGGTAAAACTTCCCTATGAAGCCATCCAGTCCACAATTTATGTCTGCCAGAAGTTTTTTTATTACTGCTTCAATTTTATTAGTTGTTATTGGTCTATTTGGGTTCTCTTTTTTTTTAATATATATTTTATTGATTTTTTTTACAGAGAGGGATAGAGAGTTAGAAGCATTAATCAGCTGCCTCCTGCACACACCCCACTGGGAATGTGCCTGCATCCAAGGTACATGCCCCTGACCGGAATCGAACCCAGGATCCTTGAGTCCGCAGGCCGACACTATCCACTGAGCCAAACAAAAGTTAGGGCTATTCGGGTTTTCTGATTCTTCCTGATTGGGTTTTGGAAGAGTGTATGCTCCTAGGAATTTGTCCATTTTGCCCAGGTTGTCCAATTTGTTGTTTGTAATATTTTCTTACAATCCTTTGTATTTCTGTGGTATCAGTTGTTACTTCACCTCTTTTGTTTCTGATGTTATTTATTTGTGTTCTCTTTCTTTGTCTATTGATAAATCTGTGGAGAGGTTCATCATTCCTGTTTATCTTTTCAAAGAACCAGCTCTTGGTTTCATTGATCTTTTGTATTGTTGTTGGTTTTTTTAATCTCTATGTCATTTATTTCTTCTCTGATATTTATTATAACCTTCTTTCTACATACTCTGGGATTTTTCTCTTGCTCTTGTAATTCTTTTAGTTATAGGGTTAGATAGTTTATTAGAGATTTTTCTTGTTTCTTGAGGTAGGCCCGTAATGCTATGAACTTCCCTCTCAGGACTGCTTTTGCTGTAATCATAGATTTAGAGTTGTTTTGTGTTCATTTTTATTTGTTCCCAGAAAGTTTTTCATTTCTTCCTTGTTCTTATTGGTAACCCATTCATTGTTTACTAATGTGCTATTTAGCCTCCAAGTGTTTGAAAGATTTTGAGTGTTTTTAGTGTAGATGATTTCTAGTTTCATGCCATTATGAGCTAAAAAGATGTCTGATATGATTTTAATTTTCTTGAACATGTAGAGACTAATTTTGTATCCTAACATGTCTATTTTTGAGAATGTTCCATGTGTACTTGAAAATATTGTATATTATGCATCTTTTGGGTGAAATGTTCTATAAATATCAATTCAATCCATTTGATGTACTGTGTCATTTAGAGTCAATGTTTTCTTATTGGTTTTTCATCTGGAAGATGTATCCAGTGATGTCTATTGAGTGTTAATGTCCCCAACTATGACTGTATTGCTGTCAGTCTCTCTCATAAAGTCCTCCAAGAGCTTTTTTATATATTTAAGTGCTCCTATATTGGGTACTTATATTTTTAAGCGTTATATACTCTTGTTATATCAATCCCTTTAGTATTATATAGTGGCCTTCTTTGTCTCTTGTTATGGCCTTTGCATTGAAGTCTATTTTGTCAGATCTAAGTATTGCTACCCTTGCTTTTTTTTTTTTTCATTTCCATTTGCATGAAAAATT
Organism: Pipistrellus hanaki; assembly: GCF_964339955.1. Lineage (NCBI taxonomy): Eukaryota > Metazoa > Chordata > Mammalia > Chiroptera > Vespertilionidae > Pipistrellus > Pipistrellus hanaki. Next base: position 11,852,707 of record NC_140512.1, on the reverse strand, counting down.
TTTTCCATCCCTTTACTTTTATCAGGTGTGAGTCTTGTTCTGAAGTGGCTCTATTGTAAACAACATATATTGGGTCATGTTTTCTTATCTATTCAGCTACCATATTCTTTTGATTGGAGCATTCAATCCATTTACATTTAAGGTTATTATTGTTAGGTACTTATTTATTGCCATGGTGCTCCAGGCTGGGGAGCCAGGCATAGGGTTGAAACACCACATTCGTAAGGGAGGACCTTTGCAGCTGAGATATTTTTCCAAGTTCTCAGCCACCACAAGTGGGTGCAGGTCCAGGCCTTTTAATGTCCCATCCTTCCTAACAGTTTTGAGGTGGCTCCTGCAAACCCTTGGTTATAGACTTACGTTCAGCTAATCTTCAGTTAGTTATTCAGGTTAATTATTCTATAATTTAGTTATATTTCCAATTAAGACCTGATAGGAGATGAGTGAAACTTTCACATACTCTACTGCCATCTTTTTCCCACCTAGGAGGAAGATTTCCACACTGAGATTTAATGTATGTAATAGTTTTCAAAAGTAAAATAAACTACCATAAAAGCAATTATAGTTTTGTTTTTGTAGTTGTACAAGAACCAGCTAGATGATAATCTACCAAGAGTATTGTGAAATGAGAAGAGATGTCTACATTAAAAAGGGGTTTGTCCAGAGGTTACCTCTGGATACTGATTCTGTGATTCCCTGTGAGTTCTCTGATTTTATGATTCCAGATGCTTTTTTCTCCATTGTTCTGGAGATGGCATTAATATTTTTGCTCTTTTATTCCCATATATATGCTATTGGCTGATTTGTTTCTCTACTCTCTTTCTTTCTTGGGAATATAGATGAGGTATTGTCGGAAAACTTTCTGGACTATAAGAACCGTGGAGTCAATGGTTCTCATCGTGGCCAGATCATCTGGAAGATTGATGCCAGCTCTTACTTTGTGGAACGTAAGTACTTTTCCCATTTTTGTTGTCCAGGATGAAGCAGAATTCAACTGCTTTGTTCTTTGCAGTGTTGTATTGCCTGCACTTAGAAAGATGTCATGTGAAAGGGAGACATAGATTTGATGAGATGCTTAAAAATAGTGAGTAATGTACAACTGGTGGGTAACACCCATACAAAATGGTACATGACCAGGAATCTAAAGTTACCTGTTATCATTTGATTGTGGTTCAAGATATACTACATCCTCTAGCATGCTATGCTTCCATTTATTTATATTTACTCTTATTTTCATTCATTCACTCAATGGACATTTTGTGAGACCTCTTATATTCTAAAGACTAAAGATTTGATGATAAAAGGCCTGTGTCTGCCCTCCAGAAACTTATGTTATCTCTGCTTCTAGAAAGGACACAATCCCTCCCTGATTTTTTGCATTTGCACATGCAGAAAGAGGTAGCCTGTCAAGAGATTTGATACTATCAGATGTAGAGAGGACATGATTTTATATGATGTGGTTGCTGGCCCTAGATTTTGAGTTAGACATAATGAAATTCCCAGTAAGAGATTTCCTTTTATTAATATTTACCTCCCTGACTCTAGTTTTTCTCCTCTCTAATTCCTCTTGTACACTGGTACCAGATAAAATGCCTTTAACCCAATTCTACTACCATCTGCCCAAAAGCCTCCTGGCTCTGCTTTCCTAGCGCATCAGCTGAAACTTCTCTGCCTAGCTGCAAACCCAGAGAAAACGCACCCTCCTCCCTCAACCCTACTTCTATATGTTTTAATAATAGGGTCTCCCCCTATTCCACAGATAGCATCGTTGATTATAAAGAAGGTGGGTGGGTTTGATTTGGGAACAAAGATGGGCCTCAGCTAGTGGTACCCAATAGGGATTCCCAAATGCCAGTAAGAACAAGAAAGGAATCTGAGGGTGAGTGGGAAGAGAGATCATCTAGTGTGAAGGATTAAGGATGGTGACAAATTCCTTGACATTCTTCTCATTAAGAGGTGGAGTCCATGTTCCCTCCTTGGGTCTGGGTAAGCTCTGTGACCCTGTGTTCATTTCATGCTGAAGTGATGCTGTTCCAGCTTCTAGGTCGAGCCCTTTACAGATTGGTAGCTTCTACTTCATACCTATTTGGACACACACTCTTAGAGTCCCTAGCCAGCTGTGCTGTAAGAAGCCCAAAATGGCCACAGGAGAGGCCATAGGAGAGGCTGCATGGAAAGAGCCCAGCTGCCCACAACCAGGGGACAGCAGAGGTCCAGCCCAGATGCTATCCATCACAACAGTATGGGAGGCTGCAAGGGAGAGCTGCCAAGTTGAGCTCAGTTACTTCAAATAATCCTGAGGGATAATAATATAGTTCTAGGGTAAGCTGTTCAGTTTTTGGTCTGATTGTTTATGCAGCAAGAGTTACATAACATCAGGGAAACCAAAAGAGCAGGACTGTGGCAGTCAGGGAGGAGAAACTATAAAAGGGGACATCATCCGCATGACCTACTGAGTGCCAACAGAGGTATCATGGAAGACACAGTCTAGCAGGTCTCCTCAGAGTGTTGTCACATGGGGATTATGGCGATGTTTGTAAAAATATGAGTCGACAAGCTGCTAAGAAAGACTGCAAGGTGAGCAGTTTCCTCCAGCTTGCTCAGAATGATCCTGATTTTGGCTCCGATCCTGGTGTTAGTAAATCTGCATTGACAGGGAAGAGGCAACATGTACAAAGCACTCCTCCAGGCTGTGAGAGCGGCTCTGAGGTGGCGGCTTGAGAGACTGAATCAAGATGAGCTTGAACATGTGGACAGACTGCACGAAAGACGCCATCAGATTGGGGTTCTCATTAATTCAGCATTTGCTTGTGTTCAACTTCTTAGCAACACTCTTACAACCTTTTATTTTATGCTGACAAGAGCACCATGAGATGGGTGACATCACCATCGTGTTTGAGGGGAAACTTAGTCTCTGAGAGACGTGACAGCTTGTGTAGTAGGTAATGGAGCTGGATTTATTTTGGAGCTTGTTTGCTTGTGCTCATCAACCTGAGGGAAGAGCCTTCGGGGATGTTGACGCGATGGGACATAGAGGGACATTTGATGATTTGAGGCCCACAAGAATACAGAGAATAGTTTATGACCCCATCCTTTCCAAGAAGCCCTCTACAGACTGGATGATTGGAAGTGTGAGTGGAGCAGGATAGGGATGGAGAGATGGGAGGAAGACATGTGTGCTGACCACTCTGCAGGACCCCTTTTCTTAACAAGAGGGAAACAGTACTTTCAGGCATTACATTTAAGTTTTTAACCCATTTTAGTTTATTTTTGTCTATGGTGTAAGGGAGTGGTTCCATTTCATTTTCTTTGCATGTATCTGTTCAATTTTCCCAACACCACTTGTTAGTGATTGTTATTACTCCAGTGTATATTCTTACCTCCTTTGTCATAGATTCGTTTACCAGATAAGGAAGGGTTTGCTTCTGGGCTTTCTGTTCTGTTCCATTGATCTGTGTGTCTGGATTTTGTTGTTGTTGCTGCTGCTGCTGCTATTTTTCTCCTGGTACCATACTGTTTTGATTATTATAGCTTTGTAGTACAGTTTGTGATCAGGAATCATGATACCTCCAACTTTGTTCTTCTTTTTCAAGATTGCTTTGGCTATTTGGGGTTTTTTGTGGTTTCATACAAATTTTAGTATTATTTGTTCTAGTTCTGAAAAGTTTGACATTGGTATTTTGATAGAAATTGCACTGAACCTGTTCATTGCTTTAAGTAGTATGGTCATTTGAATAATATTAATACTTCCTATCTGTGAGCACAGTATATCCTACCATTTAACTGTGTCTTTTTAAATTTCTTTCTTCAGTCTCTTACAGGTAGAGTTTTGGTTAAGTTTACGCCTAGTTATTTTATCCTTTTTTATGCATTTGTGAATGGGATTTTTTCATTTCTCCTGATTTTTCATTATTAGTGCATGACAAGTTTCTGTATATTAATTTTGTTTTCTGCTACTTTACTGAATTCGTGAATTAATTCTATTAACTTTTGTTGGATCCTTTACAGTTCTTCATATAAAGTATCATGTTACCTGTGAATAGGTACAATTTAGTTCTTCCTTTCCTGTTTAGATGCCTGTATTTCTTTTTCTTATCTGATTGCTGTGACTAAGACTTCCAGTGCTATGTTGAATAACAATGGTGAAAGTATGTATCCTTGTCTTATTCCTGATCTTTGAGGAAAAACTTTCAGCTTTTTATTATTGAGTATGATGTTAACTTGTCATATATAGCCTTTATCAAGTTGTGATATGATCCTTCTATACCCACTTTGTTGATAGTCTTTTTATTATAAATGGATGTTGAGTTTTGTCAAGTTCTTTTTCTACATCTATTGATTTTTTTCATACTTGGTTTTGTTTGATGTGATGGATCATATTGTTTTACAGATGCTGAACCCATAAAACTCCTAGAAGAAAACATAGGAAGTAAACCATCTGACATCAGTCTGAGTAATGTCTTTTTGGGCAGATGAGGGCAGAGAGAGGCCAAATTTTGCAGGAGACTATGTGGGTCAGATGAGAGAAACTGACCTAACTAAGATGGAGCTGTGTCTAGACTTACAGCCAAGTGGGTGAGGCCATGTCTGAAGGGCATGGCAAGCTAATTACCACAATATCCAATTATACAACAGATGGGCACGAAGGTGGCTGGGGTCATCCCAGGAGGGCAGTCTGTGCTTGTCTCTGGGGATCTGTGCATGGGTTACAAGATCTGACTCCGGGGTTGTCATTTGTGCAAGTCTTCATCCTGAGTAGAGAGTTAGTAGTTCCCAAGTTTTACAGTGTCTGCAGACTCTCTTCCTAAACAGCTACAGCTACTTCTTGTAAGTGGTGCTCCCGGACTGGTAACACATCAGCCCTGTTAAATAAGCTTACAGGAATGTCTGGTGACTGTATATCAGGAATGATACCTTGCCCAAACTATTATCCCTATGGTCTGTGCATGATCAAGGTCATAACCACTCATCCACACTTCTGAAGAGCCAGGAGTTTGAGCTCTGCCCTGGTTTATCTTGATAGCACATTACATCTCAAGCTCCAATATCATGAAACCTCTTCCTAGGGTCCTCTCTCCAAGGCTTTCATAGAAAGCAGAGGATTTTCACCAGGGCCCTTCCCTTCCCCTCTCCAGAAAAAAAAAAAGATATCAAAAAATAATGGAGTCATAACATAATCAGGCAGTCATCTTCATCATCATCATCATCTTCTCCTTCTTCTTCATCACTAACATTTACTGAGCATTTAACTAAACTCTAAGCATTTTTATTTTATCATCCAAAATCTTATGAGGTGCGTATTATGGTTGGTCCATTTACACATAAAGAACAGGGTGTGCAAAGAGGTGGACTTGCTCGTTGTCTCACAGATTTCCAGTAATGGAACTGAAGTTCAAACCCAGGCAGCATGATTCCCCAAGGCCATATCATTGCTACTTATATTCTAGAAATTTGAAAGAGGAAAAAAAAAAAAACATGATGCAGAGAGCTTATCATTGATGTGTGCCACCATTTAGAAAATATGCCTCCCATCTATGTGTTTATATAATTTCTCAAAGTCTTCCTCCAAATTTCTAAGCTTTTAGTCACTGAATTATATGACAGGAAATTACATAAGAAACAGACTGGTGGTAGGCATCAAACTACCTAAAAACCTTAGAACTAAGGCTTTCAAAGAAATAACCTCTTAGAATAGCCTCTAAAAGAGGAATCTAAGTAACAGATTCTACTTGGGTAAAAAATGCTAAGGCCAAAGCAATTTTCTATGGCACATTTTTAGAAAGAAGTCAGATCTGTCTGTAAGTTGACTATCATTGTCAACTGGAACCTGCCTGGCTTATGGGAGTGTCCACCAAAGTCATTGGCACATATTCACCACCAACAGGAATCTACAATTGGAGGTGCCCTGAAGAAGAAAAATTTATTCAACGCAAACAGCTCAATCGTGACACAGCATAGCTGTGAATACAGCATGGCTGGCAGCTCAGTTATGATATAGCATGGCTGTGAAAACAGCACTGCTGTTCAGAAGCCCTGAGGTGAGAGCGTCCTGAAGCCAGGCTTCTCTCCAACAGGACAGCAGTGCTCTGCTCCTCGTTGACTTTCTGTGCTCCACTTCCTGCCCCTCTGCTCTGCCCTGCACTGGTCTGCTCCACTGTGCTCCAGGGAGACATCTTTGGTGTTTCAGCCGAGGAAGCACAGTCTTCAGTCTTTGGTGGGAAGGGAAAGTGTCCACTCAAGCAAGAGGGGAGCTGACATATAAACAGAAGTCCTCCTCCCTGGTCCCTGATTGTTTCCTCCTCGTGCAAGTAAGGACTCTGATTTCTCACAGTTCCATTGCTCCAAAAGGCACTGCTCTGATTGGTCAGTGAATAAGCTGATGGGGATAGAGCTGTGCAGCTCTGACTGGCTGGGAAAAGCCTCGGCCCTATTGGTTGAAATAGTATTCCAGGAAGTGCCTTATAGGGGCTGGATGGCAGGAACACAGTTCAGAAAGGCTGTTCAGTACAGGAGGCGGGCAGCTTAGTGCAGGCTTCTCCCTGAACTGCAGTTTGTGTGAGAGGCTCTGTATAAAAGTCACTGCTAGCCTCTGTGTTCTAAATGTGAGGCCCGTAAGCCACCGGGAGCCCTTCCGAGTAGGTATCTGCTTTCTCAGCGTCCTGGGGAAGAACTAGGTTGCAGTTCCTGATGGTGTCCTCTCTGGCCCTGGCTACTTCTTCCTGGGTTATACCTTACTTCTCAATCCCATTTTATTTTTGTCTTTCAGGTGAAACTAAGATTTGCTTCAAATACTACCATGGAGTGAGTGGAGCCCTGAGAGCTACCACCCCAAGTGTCACCGTCAAAAATTCAGCAGCTCCTGTAAGTCTCATCTCTTCCTCTTTGGTCAGAACTAACTCTGGGCTTCTTCACTTTTCCATTTGCTGGAGAGAGAGTGTGTGTGTGTGTGACAGAGACACTGATAGATTATTAATAGTTAGATAGACAGACATGCATCTCAAAATTTTTGCAAATTTGAATGTAAAAGGGCATTGTTTACTTAAGTGCTTACAAAGAGGCTCTACTATTACAATAATGTTTGAATTTCCATTTCTCTGAAAAGTACACCTCGTTCCACTCTATTACTGGGAAAAGACATTAGACTGCTAGAAGCCTGTTTTAATCAATAACAGTCTAATAAAGTCACAGTGCTGCTGCCTTCATAGGGTGTAGAGAAATAACTTAATAAGACATGTTTGTTTTGGAATATATCTATGACAATGCTTGTCTCCCGTTTGTCTTCTTACAGATTTTTAAAAGCATTGGCTCTTATGAAACTGTCCAGGAGCAAGGAAGTCGGAGGCTGATTAGCTTTTCTCTCTCAGGTATGTTTTGCTTACTGAAGGCCTTGTGGAAAGAACAAAAATGTCAACCATTAGGAGATCCGCTTTATTTTGACTCTTACTTAAAAGTTACTCAACCTCTCTGTGCCTCAGTTTCTCCATCTGTAAAACAAAAATTAAAAATATCAGCTTCATTTCCCCTGGCCTCATGAGGATATGGAGGATTCAATAAATAATAGATGCATAAGCACTTTGAGATGATGAGAAGAGAAACTGCTAATTCTACTTTCCCTCCGTTGCCAAGTAGCAGTAATTGAGAGTTTTTCTAAAGTGGAAGTAAGGGAAATCCTGGGGAGAGAAGCAGCTGGCAGACCCTTTGTCTAAATAAAATCTTAATTAAGTCCAATTAAGCTGCTCAAAAAAGTACATTCATGGAAAAAACAGTGTAAGCCATGTAAAGGCTTTAATTTAGTTAATAGTATTTAGTTAAGAGTAATTTAGTTAAGAGTTAATTTTAGTATTTAGTTAAGCGTTAATTTTTTCATTTCAATGATGTACCATAGCACTGTAATATGTTAACAATGGGTAAAGGACATTGTACTATTTTTGCAACTTTCTGTAAATATAAAATAATCTCAACATGAAAAGTATAAAGAAAAAAATGAGTTGCTCTGGCTAAAATTCTCTACAAAGTTCAGAGCTCCACACACTCACTTCATCTTAAGTGGTTTTTGGGGAATTGCAATGGCATGAAGCTCTAGGATTCTGGTGAGTACAGTTTGAGAAACTGTTGCTTTAGCTTGTTGACAACCCAACAACTGCTACACGCCATAACTGTCAGAGATCTGAGATCATTTTCATGCACTGTCCTTGAGAGATGGACAGTCAACTGGAGCTATTCATGTTTAAGTGAGCACCAGTAATGGAAATGTGTGTCTAATGATTTATTGATAGGCGGTTATAGAAAAGTTACAGGATACAAGGTTAATATACAAAAAGTCAATCACCTTTCAATTCACCAGCAATAAACAAGTAGAATTTGAAATTAAAAATACAGTACCATTTACATTAGCCCTGAGCATGGGGCTTAATGGAATGGTGGGGCCAAGAGTGATGAGTGCTGCAGTTAGGGCCCCTGGACTGTTAGTGGTCTCCCCCTCAGTCCTCCACCACAGTCAAGGCTTCTCACCTGGACACCCAGCTACCATCTCCTTCTCAGAGAGGCAGTTGGTTGGCAGGACATTATTAAGAGAGATGGAGAAAAACACAAATAAGTGAAAGGATATTTTGTGTTCATGAATTAGAAGTATCAACATAGTTAAAATGGCCATAGTATCCAAAGCAATATACAGTTTTAATGCAATCCCCATCAAAATCCCAGTATGGAAAACAGTATGGAGATTCCTCAAAAAATTAAAAATAGAGTTACCATATGACCCAGTGAGCCTTCTTCTGGGTATGTACCTGAAAAATTTGAAACATTTATTCATAAATATATGTGCTCCCCTATGTTTATTGAAGCATTATTCACAGTGACAAAGACATGGAAACCATATTGTCCCTCAATAGATAATTAAATAAAGAAGTGGTACATACAAACAATGGAATATTAAAAGAAAAGCTGAAATATTATCAATTATGACAAAATGGATGGATCTTGAGAATATCATGCTAAGCAAAATGTTAGGCACAAAAAGTTAAGAATCATATGATTTCACTCTTATGTGTGATATAAAAGTTAAAGCAACAAATGAACAAACAAGGCTGTTGGGTTAGTGAAGGTTAGAAGGGGTCAGATGCATGGTGACTGAAGGTGATTTGACTTTGGGAGGTGGCTACACAATGCAATATAGAGATGATGCCTTATAGAATTACACACTTGAAATCTGTAAAATTTTATTATCCACTGTCACCCCAATAAACTTAATTTTAAAAAAGACAAGAAACAGAAATGTTTTTAAAGGTTATTCAGGAAGAAAGAAAATAAAGGTCATAAACTCAGAGATCACACAAAAAACAACAACACCTATTTATACTTCAGAAATTAACCTATGTCAATATTGGTATTTTTATTGAAAAGTAATATAATATGTTGGTTAAATGCACAGACTTGGGAATCAAAGAGACAGATTCCAATTTGATTTCTGATATTGACCAGCTCTGACAACTTCATCAAGTCACTTAATTTATAAGCCTCCATTTTCTCTTCCTCAAATTAGTAGTATCATATCTGCCTTATAGGGTTTATAGTTTAGAATTAAATCAGATAATGTATTTGAAGGTCATAGTATACATAGATCCCAGAATTTAGTAACTAGCTAATAAAAAGGACCTGGTAGAGGTGATGGTAGTAGCACTACTATTTTATGATGAATAAATCTACATCTATCACCACCCCAGATTTGATGATCCACTAGAACTCAGCATATAATCATACTCATGGCTACTCAGCAGCGCCTGGGGTGATGGCTGGAGAGAATCAGACGTGAGCTTCTGTGAGTCCTCTCCTAGTGGAGTCACAGAGAATGTACTTATTTCCTCCAGCAATAAATCGTGGCGTATGAAATGGTCTTTGCTAGGTGAGCTCATTACAGACTCACTGCCAAGGAACAGTTCAGTTTTCAAAGCCTCACCTTTCCTGACAGCACAGTTATTCAAAACTCTGCTCACTTGTGTACACTCACCTCCACAGAGGCCATGCTTTCTTTTTTCATTCTTCCACTGTCCATCTTCTTTGCTCCTTTAACCCTCCTATTTCTCTTTATTTCTTCCAATTCTCTCTTATTATTGAAGACGATATTGAAGAACATATTTATTATTTGACTAAAATGCTTGCTTTATTTATGTCTCCACTTTCCAGAATTTTTACCTGGATTTCCTCCTTCAGGGTCAACCCAAGTTTTCTGAGGTGACCCTCAGGTGCTCACCCAACCCCATTATCTTAGCCTGCCTGAAAAACACGTCAGTCCAGTCCAGTAAGGCCCAGTGGTCCTCTTAAAAAGCATAATGACTATAATGCCAGTTATGTTTATTATAAGCATTTCTCACCAATGCCATTAAATGTTTCACATAGTGGCTTCTTTAGACACATCAGTCCACATTTGAAATGAGGTGGAAACAGTCTAAAGAGTGAAATAATTTTTAAAGTTGTAGATAGACCTTTCTTCTTAGGAAAGGCCCGATATGAACTTCACTGAAACACAATGTCGTTTATTTTCTAGATTTCCAGGCCATGGGGTTGAAGAAAGGGATGTTTTTCAACCCAGATCCTTACTTGAAGATTTCCATTCAGCCTGGGAAGCACAGCATCTTCCCTGCCCTCCCTCACCACGGGCAGGAGAGGAGATCTAAAATCATAGGCAACACTGTGAACCCCATCTGGCTGACCGAGGTGAGTGCCGTGGGCCCTGAAAAGAAGCCTAAGGGACCCAGTGGAGTGACTGAGCATGAAGTAGCTCATGTGTGATTACCTCCTTTCTTGGAGCCCCTAAACTCTGCTGCTACATTTGGGGCCCTCTCGGTCTTAAAAGGGAGTCATGTTCTCTATGGGTTGCAACTTTCAGGGCTCTTGATAGAGTCCCTCAAGGAGGTACCTACCCTCAGTAGCCATATCGTAGTCACTTAATTTGGTTCTAAACCTGTACCTGAAAGCATGACAGCCTTTTCCTCTGCCTTTGTGTGGGAGAAGGAAGAGAAACATTTTGATCTGAGAATTCTCACACTCTTTTCATACGTATGGTCTTTAAATCAATAGGCCTTGAGTAAGGCCTAAAATACATATTGCTTGATTTAAATAGACAGGAAGCTTACTTGTTCCTTCCATCTTCCTGGTTTACGCATTGGCGGGCAATTTGCTGGCACACTGAATAGTTTGTTTTGTCTAATGAAGGCCCTTTTACATTAAACTGTGGCCACACTCATGTCCTAAACGTGTCTCCTCCGCAATTCGGGAGCTAGAATGTTTCTCAACAAAGCCACGTGTCAGGCTCAGCCTCACAGGGACTAAGTCCTATCCTTGAGAGCTAGCAGAAAGTTGCCTAGTTCACTAGGTTTAGCATGAGGGTATAACCTGCAAAGTGTGTGGGTTGGGGAGCAGGGAAGTTTAGGACATGAGTGTGGCCACAGTTTAATGTAAAAGTGCAGCTTTGCAGAACACACAGGTTGGTTCAGATCTCAGATTGGCCACGTGAGTTACACTGGTTATATAAGGGGAAAATCAATTATCCTCAATCGGAGCCTCAGGTTATCTTCATTGGGCTCCTACTGTACTACTCCTACTGAAGACATTTGCTTTGGACAAGATTCCTTCCTTAATTCTTCAAAGTAGACCATCTCTAATGTAGAGTCCTCAAACATCCTTAATAAGATATTTGGGGGCAAATACTTTTTCATTGTCTCTTAAATTATACCCTATTTCCTAGGCTTAATTAACCCTGACGCAGAAGAGCAGTATAAGAGCTTTTAAGTGTACGTAAGGGAAATGGAGCTATACTTTAAGCTTCCTACTGTTTTGGTTATCAATAGATTCTAAAGCACAGATAGTACCATTAGCATGAAATAATGAGTTTTATGTTATTTGTCCCTTCAGCCCTGGCTATTCTCACCAATTATTTGTGGACTACTCACTGAATTCCTAGGGATAATGCAATATGCCACAGGAATTTATAGTACATAAAATCAAGAGGCTTCTTTCTGAGGGGGGTGACTAATTGTGAGGGGTTGAGGGATTGAATGATAAAGAAAAAATAAGGGGGGGGGGAGAATCATGAACAAGGATAACAGTAGTAATTGCCAGGGAAAAGGGAGTGTGGAATGGAGGAGAGATGGACGAAGGTACAGAGGGGATAAGTGGTAATAGATGGAAACTTGACTTTGGGTGGTAAACAGACAATAGAGTGTACAGATGATGTATTGTAGAATTGTGCACCTGAAACTTCTATAATTTAGTCTTTCCAGTCTTTTGCTATTGTTAATAATGCCCCATTGAACCCCCTCCATGAAAATATCTATTTTGCATGCTTGGGCAAGTTAATACAGAAGGAAAATTCCTAGAAGTAGAATTCTACTTTGAATGGAATTTGCAGTTTAAATGCCAGTAAATATTGCCAATTCCCTTCCCAAAGATTGAATCATTTGCATTCCCATCAATACAGCGTGGGAGTGCTTGTCTTTTCCCACTCTCAAGAACATAAGGTATGATCAATCTTTTAAAAAATCTCTGCCATCTTAATCATGAAAAAAAGATACTGAGTTATTTATTAAAAGTACATTCCCTTTATTATATGTGATTTTGTGTGTTTTTCTTACTTTAAGAATTTTGATACCTTTAGTCAAGTATGGTGATGCCTGATAGCATTCTTTCTTTTTAAGGTAACTTGACTTCACTAATTGAATCTCAGAGAATTACCTTATTTTTAAGCACCTCATCATTGCTATTACTCATTTACTGATAAACAGGGCGTGGAGCATTCTAAGACCTTGATCTATATATATCGGGTGTCCCCCAAAAAATGTATACACACACTTTGAACAATTATAAGGCATTATATAACAAAATACATTTCATTTTTAAAATTGAGCTATCAACTGTGTATACATTGGGGAGGGGGGGGGCACCCTGCATAGATACTGCCACTGGGATGTTTTACCAATGACTTCATTATCCAAGGCAGATGGGCTGAGAATTGGCCAGCCTTCACAACTCTCAGTTAGCTGATACGACACATTATTCCATTGCAGCAATTCAGCTTTGTGTCATTGCCCACGGACGTGCTGGAAATTGAGGTGAAGGACAAGTTTGCCAAGAGCCGCCCCATCATCAAGCGCTTCTTGGGAAAGCTTTCCATGCCGGTTCAGAGACTCCTGGAAAGACACGCCATCGGGTACTCATGTGGTTGAAATCCTTATCCAATATTCCAAAGTGGAAGTCAGCAAACGACAGCCCATGGCCAAATCTGGCCCAACACCTGTTTTTGTGCAGCCATGAGCTTGTTACATTTTTAATGGTTGGGGAAAAGCGAAGGAAAAGTAATAGTTTGTGATACATTACAATGATGTGAAATTCATTTCTGTTTCTATTAATGAAAGTTTTATTTGAACACAGCTTATTAGTTCACTTATTGTCTCGGGCTGCTATCATGTTACAACGGTAGAGTTGAGTATTTGGGACTGAGACCTCATTTCCTACAAAGCCGAAAATATTTACTAACAAGCACTTTACAGAAAATTTGCCATCTTGTGTTCTAAAGAGAAGAAAAAAAAAGATATGAATTTCCTTTGCTTGGTTTTTCTGTGCATGTTGACATGCTCCAAGTACATCCTTAAAATGGACAGTGCCCGCAGCAGGTGCAGGTCTTGCAGTAAATACACAATGTCTAAGAGTGGATACTAAAGACCCTGTGGAGTGCTTCAGAAAGGGAACTGCTGCTTTAGAATATTTTATAAGGGTTTCCTTGAGGTTTTTCATTGTTGTTGATCAGATGCACATCCCCATCTCTACCTTAGGACCAGCTTCTAAGTCCTGGAGGAGGTTACCACCTCCTCATAGCAGGGCCACCGGGGCATGCCTGTCTCACCTGCGGGTATGGTCTTTGGGAGAAGAGGTATTGGTCAGCTCAGTGATGATGCTTATTTCCTCCCAGGGATAGGGTGGTCAGCTACACACTCGGCCGCAGGCTCCCAACAGATCATGTGAGTGGACAGCTGCAATTCCGATTTGAGATCACTTCCTCCATCCACCCAGGTATTTTCAGCATGAACTTCATGTCTTGTCTTAGCCCAGCGGTTCTCAGCCTGTGGGTTGCGACTCCTTTGGGGGTCGAACGACCCTTTTACAGGAGTCGCCTAAGACCATTGGAAAACACAGATATTTACATTATGATTCAAAACAGTAGCAAAATTACATTATGAAGTAGCAACAAAATAATTGTATGGTTGGGGGTCATCACAACTTGAGGAACTGTATTCAAGGGTCGCAGCATTAGCCGAAACCGGTTTGGCTCAGTGGATAGAGCATCGGCCTGCGGACTAAAAGGTCCCAGGTTTGATTCTGGTCAAGGGCATGTACCTTGGTTGCGGGCACATCCCCAGTGGGGGGTGTGCAGGAGGCAGCTGGTCAATGCTTCTCTCTCATCGATATTTCTAGCTCTCTATCTCTATCCCTTCCTCTCTGTAAAAAATCAATAAAATATATATATATATATATTTTTTTTTAAAGGGGGGTGGGAGGCGGGGTCGCAGCATTAAAAAGGTTGAGAATCGCTGTCCTAGCCTAATGTCATGTGATTAGACATGGAGTGGAGATTAACAATAGTACCAGAGTATGTCTGGAGCCATGTCTGGCAGAGTACACCAACCCCAACATGCTCTCTTGTGGAAGGAATGACGTTCTCCTCTTGTCCGCAGATGATGAAGAGATGTCCCTGGGTACCGAGGCCGAGCCGGCGGGCACTCAGGACAGCCCCATGAACAGCCTGGCGGCCAGCCACCTGGGGGACCCTCTGCAGGAGGCACCGGAGCCCCCGGGAAGCTCCGAGTCCGAGAAGCCCGGGGAGGGCAGCGCCCTGGCCACGGAAGGGAACGCCAGCCTGGGCCTCGCCAAGCCCGTGGAGGAAGCGGCAGGTACCACTGAGGCAGGAGACGACCTGGACACAGTCTCTGTGGCACCCGATGGGGCTGGGGAGCTTCTGGACCTGGGGCGAGAGGACACGGAGCCCACCCTGAGCGCGGAAGAGGTGGCCGAGGGGCTGGCCCCGGGCGGGGAGGCGCCCCCACCGGAGTTGCTGGAGGACGGTGATGCCCAGACCAGCACTGGGGATCCCGCGGCAGAGGAGGCGGCCCAGGAGAGCGGGGCTGGGGGGCAGGAGGAAAAGGCACCGGTGCAGGAGGAGGCGGAAGGCGGGGATGAGAGCCTGCCTGCCCTGGCCGCCCCGGAGGACAGGCTGCAGCTGGAGGACAGGCTGCAGCTGCGGGGCAGCCCCTCGGGGAAGAGGAAGAGCAGGCCCTGCTCCTTGCCGGTGTCCGAGCTGGAGAACGTGATCGCGTCGGCCTGCAGCGACCCGGAGACCCCGCGGACACACTACATACGCATCCACACGCTGCTGCACAGCATGCCGCTGGCCCGGGCCGGCAGCCCCGGCGGGGAGGAGGAGGAGGAGGGCGCCGAGGAGGAGCCCACGCTCAAGGACACGGCGGAGAAGGACCGGCTGAGTGACGGGGACACGATAGCTGCCGAGCCGCCTGCTCCGGAAGAGGGTGTGGAGGACCCTGGGGGGGCTGCCCCCGGCACGATGGCCCCCCGCGTGGCCCCCAGCTCGGCCCCGGATGGCGACACGCTGCCCAGCACGGGCAGCGAGAGCGACTGCAGCCCCAGGCAAGGCGGGGACCACAGCTTCGAGGGCTGCGACGCGTCCTGCTGCAGCCCCTCCTGCTACAGCTCCTCCTGCTACAGCTCCTCCTGCTACAGCTCCTCCTGCTACAGCTCCTGCTACCACAACGGCAACCGCTTCACCAGCCACACCCGCTTCTCCTCGCTGGACAGCGCCAAGATCTCCGAGAGCACCGTCTTCTCCTCGCAGGAGGAGGAGGAGGAGGAGAACAGCGCCTTCGAGTCGCTGCCGGACTCGGCGCAGAGCCCGGAGCTGGACCTGGAGTCCGTGAACGCGGCCGGGCCGTGGCCCGACCAGCCAGCCGCCCCCGCCGGGAGCGGGAGCGAGAGGGTGGCAAGAGCCGTGAATGGTGTGGAACCCCCCATGGCAGGGCCGAGCAATCGGAGAGAAGGTTAGACCTCACACCTGATCAGAGTGAGAGAGAGAGACTAGGACTCACGAGGGGGACCCAGGTCTAACCAACATGGTTTAGAGAGAAGAGGGAGAGAGGATCAGTCCCCAGTGGGATTGCTGCCAGGGTGTGTGCCTGTCCTGTAAGTGTGTGTCTTTGTGACTACAAAGAGCTTACACCCCACCACCTCTCAGATATACACTGAGGGTTACCAGTGCACACGTGTGAGTGTGCACGTGTACATGGGATTCTCTGTTTCACTTATCACTGTGGGCAGTGTATATGCTCCCCTTCCTGACCTGACAGCACCCAGAGCATCCACGCCAGTATCAGGTGACATAAGCAGAAAAGGTGGGACTATGTGGAAATATCTGCTGACTTCCCAAAGTTTATTAAAGCTTAGCAATAAATGTAAGTGGAGGGACATTGATTTTTACCTCTCTTTTAGAGTTTAACTAGCCTGTGTACAGATAGATATGAATAGTCTGCATAGCTTTCATAATTTAACGTTATTTCTAGTGCTCAGTTCTCTTTACTGTTGTTGCTTTTCTCCTTTTTAGTGTTTCTGTGTTTTGTTTTTTCTTTTTCTTCTTTTATTGACTTATTTAGGCTAGTTAGGCTGATTGGAAGAGGAGGATAATATGAATGCTTTGCTTTGTTTCAAATAAGATTCTAATTCAAAAGATGCCACCTCTAGTTTTAAAATGTGTTCTGTATTTTAGCCACTGAAGGTCCTTCTTAGTCATGCTTTAGAATCATACATGACATTAATTTGCATTCCAGGCAAGTGACAGTGACAGAGGGGGAAATAATTCGAAGGTCAAAGGACAAGATGAAATAGCTTGGTTGTTTTCAAAGAGAAGCATGCAGGTGCTGCTATTTTGCTCTAATGCTGTTTAAGTTAGGCTCCAAATCAAATGTGGTGGTGTGGTCTCTAAACTGTAAACTCCTGAAAGACCAGAATTGTATCTTCTTGATGTTTGCATTCTCAGCACCTAAAGAAATGCATCCGTGAACCTACAAATGTTTACAGGAACTAACGTGAGCACACAAAAATCATTTTAACAATGCCCAATGCTGCATTTCAGAGAAAGAAGGAGTGAGGAAAAGGGGTGTGTGTGATAAGAAAAAGTGCAACAACAAAAAAATGGAAAAGGAAGAGAAACCCAGGGAGGAAACCTGTAGTGGGACACCATGTGGAGGGAACCCGTGGCAGTGAACATGGGATGGTCAGTTTCTTTCTTTAGCAAAGATGACACGAATATTTTCTTTGTTCTGGGCCCAATGCTATATGCTGGGTGTGGGAAAATAGAACAAAGTCACATAGCATATGGAAATACTCAATAATTAAACACAATTAAAAATAATTACCATATGAAGAGATTTGGGGACACACACATAGAAGAGTGTAACTAGGAGCTGGCAGGAATTTTTTGGACTCGAGGTCAGCAAGCTTTTTCCATAAAGGGCCAGATAGTAAATATTTTAGGCTTTGTGACTCAAGAGGCAACATCTAGTAACTATTCACACCCAACAGCTATTTTTTTCTAACACTTTTACATTTGAAAATGTAATAATGCTTAACTCAGAAACATACAAAAATGAATTTGGATTTGTTATTTGTCAACCACTGAAGCCTCTAGGGTATATTTTGACCACCTTGTTGGAAGACAGTCCACACCAGTTCATTGAAAATTAGCTCAGTCTACACTGTCCATTCCCTTATCTATCAGGGGAAAACTGCCCAGAAAGGTACTTCAGGGCTATAGCAGAAATCTTTGCAGTGCAACTTCTAAAGAAATGTCTACATTCCTGAATTCTGTAGGCTGTAAACTCGGAAAAGGTTAAGAAGCACCTGAGCACTTCCCTATGGTGATAACCAGGGGCCATAGGAAGATTCCTGAGAGGGACTGTTGATCTCATGAAAGCTGCACATGTGTTAGCATGTGACTTCCTTGCAGCCAGTCTTCCTGCCATCAGTAGTGAGTCCTGAGCTAAGGGTGTCAGCGTTGTGGATCTGTCCCTCGCTGGCATTTGCTCTAAGAAAGCAGGGCTTCGATACAACCCACTTAATATATGCATGTGGGCCCTGTTCTCCCAGTAGAATCACTATCGCCCCTTGCCCAGGTAGGTGAGTCTACAGCAGCTTATGGAGGATGTGGTCTTTATCTACTTTTTGTTTCTTTTCTCTCTATAAAATCCTCCTTTTTAAACCTCAACATAAAATGGTTTTTAAAAACTTTCTTAGGATCAAATTCTAAGAGCACTGTAATGTGATTATGATCTCAAGCCCTGGAGATTGGGTTTATTATATCCAGTCCCGCCACTTCTTAGCCATGATACCGTAGCCAAGTTACGTCACTGCTCCATGCTTATTAGTAAAATGGGTGTAAGTGTAGAATCTACCTCAAAGTGTTATGGGAAGGACTAAATGAGGATACGTGTAAAGCCCTCAGCCTCCCCTCCAGGGAGGCGTCTTCAGGGCAAATAAGCAGTGAGACTAACTTTTCAAGTGGAATATATTTCCCTCTTGAAAGTTCTAGAAGTTCTGAACTCTTGCTTTGTGTTTGAGGCAAGGGTGATTGTGTGGCACTTCAGCCTCTTGCTGAACAAAATCCTTTGCTTCTCCTGTGCGTTCCATCCTTTCAGCTGGCTGAGTGATGTCAGTCCTGTGACTGCATTTGCTTGGGGTTCACAAGCAGGTGGGGTCAGCTCCATTAACCCCTGCAAGCAACAATATTCCGTTAGCTTGGAGGAGTAATTAATCTGATCGGTTGAATTAATTACAGGAGGTAAGTTTGTGTTGTTGTTTTTTTTCAAGCAACTAAATTATTAATAAAAGCACAGAAGCTGATGACATAACAACTATACCATCATTTTTGGTTTCTGACGTGAAGCATATATAAAAACAGACATGCGTGTGGGATCCACTAAAAAACAGAGCACATCTTTGAAACAGGAACCAGTTCACAAGGATCTGTGCACTGATATGAGGGGCGCACACCTTCCCTGGCTTTTCTTAAAGTCTCAGAGACCCCCAAGGATTTGAGTAACAGAGTTTACACAAGAAGTTGTGTAATATATTTAAACTTAGAAGAACCCTTTGTTCCTAAATACGTCTCTTTTTTTGTTTTTCTGTTAGCTGTAGGAATTACACTGCTAAATTAAAGCCATCTAACTTCCTAATTAATTTATTTTACTTTTTATCAGTTCTATGGATCTAGAGTTAGGAGAAATAATCATCCTGTCCATGTATGGGCATTCTGGAAAATATTTGAAACTTGAAATGCCACAAAGGTCTTAACTGCTGTTTTTACCAGTCTCTCTCCTTTTTGACCTAAGGGATAAGGGAACACTTAATATTTGCATCAGCCATGAAGGACAGAAGAAGGAAAAGGTCTGGCCTTTGTCCTCTGGCCAATAGGGGCTATTGCGATAAAGCCAGGATCACGTGAGGTAGGAAGAAGAGGAGACACCAGTCTGAATGGAAGCTGTCTCTTGGCCTGCCGGCCTGTTGCTCTCCAAAGACCAAGAGCAATTACTTTTGCAATTGCTGGTGCTGTAGGCCTCCCATCCCCATGGCCACTCTACACACAGTGTAACCCAGAACCTGAGAACATCATGAAGCAGGAGCACCATTTTAGATCATTGTTCAGTTCATGATAAGCCTGACTGACGGTGTTATTAGATATGCCTGTAATAGTTGGGGCATGCATTCTGTGAATATGTTTACCTCTAAAATTTGTCCATGTTCGTCTCTCTTCTTCCTCCTATCTCACTTCTGTGTTTCAAGTTTTCTTGTCTCAGTCTTCCTACCTCGTATCTACTATCTTTGTCTCTTGTCCTTTTCTCTTTCCAGAACACTCTGGCTTTTCTGACTCTTCCTCAAAATAGCATGCAACAATCACGAAATCCCATGGCTCCTTGCTCCTCCACCCCCCAACCCCAACCGCTAGTTTCTATACTAAAGGAATTCACCTTCTTGACCAACCGGTTCCTTAACCCCATCTTGGAAAGACACCATCTAAGAGTTTCATTCCGAAAACAAAATCTGAAAAACAGCCTCTTGGCAGCCCTCTGATGAATATTCAAACAAGAGCGATACTTTTGCACTGGCCCACTGTGTTTTCATGGGACCTCAGAAATGCCGCACTTCCTCAAACAGGCCTATTTCTTTGGGCTCAAGTCAGGCTCTGCTAGTTTTCTTTCTGATGCCATCCTCCCATCAAGACAATTCAGGTGGTTACAGAATCAGACCTTGATCCTACATATATGATCTGTGTGGTATAGATCATAGTCATGAAGTGTTTGGCTATGTTCTTTGGAGGTTAAAAAAAAATAATTACCTCTGTTCCTTCATTGATGAATGACTGTGGTTGTAGTAAACTGACACAAAAATAGATTGCCCATTCTTTGGGATTTTTTTCTATAGCAGTTTGTTTACGGTCCTGCTTTTTTTTTAACACGTTGCCATAGCAATGAGTGAACCTGAATGTCTTGACTATCTTGTCCATAGGTGAATATCCTATACTCCATAATTCCCAGCCAGTAAACCAGCTTCCTTCCTTGAGGCCTGAGCATCATCACTACCCAACAATCGATGAGCCTCTTCCACCAAGTAAGCTTTATTTTTTAAACTCTATGCCTTAACTCTTCCCGCCAAACCTAAACAGGTCAGTATGAACTTGTGTGTAAACATCCAAACTCTCCCTCAACTCCACTATGGCACCTACTATAAAAATTGTTTGGGGTTTTTAACGAATGGTTTCAGGATGTGATTTAGAAAAGATAACCTAGTGCTCCTCAACTTCTGAAATGGAGAGCATTTCTTAATAAGTACTTGCCAACTGTACATAGTCCTTAAGTCCCAAATTTTACTATTTCATGTTTTAAAATTTGCAGTTCAAGATTGAATAGTCCTACTGTTCACCATTAGACCTGTTATGTAGCAAGCATCTCCATATAATAAAACATTTCAACCCATCAGGACCCATGAGCTTGCATTTTTCTTGCTACAGATTGCATTGATAGGTGACAGCCTCCGATTTCTTCTGTACTTCTTAGGGTTGTTCAGAAAAACATTGTCTTTTTTAGGAATAGCATTCAATATCATTTTCTCCTGGTATCTAACAAGTAATAATTATCCAACTAGTCATTTGAACTTGGGAAAACCATTTACTCTCTCAGAGACTCAGTTTTCTTATTTGTAAACTAAAGCTTTAATTTCCTCACTAAATGCCAGATTTGGACTAGGTAGTCTCTAGATGTCATTCTATCCTTAACCTTATGGTAATCCATTATAATGAATTTACAAGAAAGAACTGACACCCACTTAACATCACATATGTTCTGTAATATCTGTTTTGGTTTAGGCTTGCTTTTCAAGCAAAGATAACCTTTAAGACTTGATAAGTTCTGTAGATCTTTCCAGGATGCTAAGAATCAGTGTTTCCTTACATTCTGGTGCTTGTGCTTACATAAAGTGGTAACAGTTTTGAAAAGGAAAAATGCCTATCCTTTAACTCATCTATTCTTGCTAATGTGATACATTTTTCATTTACACCATTTTTCTCTGAGTCAGTTATAATTTATCAGTTAGAAAACAGTGAGTACCTTTAATATGTAGACATTTAAAAGAAAGCCATTTTTAAGGGTGGGCCAAGCCAAACATTATATTCTTTAACTATTGACATCTGATTGATTGATTGATTGATTGATTGATTTATTTGACTTATGGGTATTCCATAAATGAATAGTAACATTTCAGTGACATTATAGATACTTCCCAGCTGACACTTATCTGATAAATATTTATAGCATGTTTTCTTCAGGGAAGGAACACTTACCCCACAACAAATAATCTATCAATGCATGTTCGCATGAATTGACTTCCAACCCATGCAAGAATAATTACTAGTTATAGTAGATATTACTTTTAAAAATTGAATATATAAGTCTAATTCAAATAATTGCATCAGCAGGTTTAAATAATGGAAATAAAATTTCCAGATAGGTTTTGATTTTCTATTCGTGTGATACTTAAAAATATTTTAAAAGTTTATAGTGAAGCCTAATAACTGAATTTACTTAGATAGTCTCAAAGAGTACATGGATGATTTCACTTGAACAAATATTCATGGAGTCCTTACTCTGTGTGAGATATCAAATAGACAAAGGTCGCTGCCCTCATGGAGTTTACAGTCTAGTCTGACAGAGACAGATAATAAAATAATTTTTTTAAAGAGGAAATAATATAACATGTTTGAAGATGACACATGCTACCAAAAAACAAAAAACAAAAGCAGAGCAGGGTAAGGACATCTGGAGTTGTTGGGGGTGGCTGGTTTGCCATTTTAAATAGGGTGGTCAGGTAAGCTTCATTGAGGAGGCAATCTTTGATGCTAAACTTAGAGGAGGTAAAAGAGTAATAATCCATGCAAGTATTGAGGAGGGTGAGCTTTCTGGAAGAAAAAAAAATGACTGCCTGCCTAGTAGGTTTGAGGAACAGCAAGGAGACCAGTGTGTCTGGAGTAGGTGATGACATCAAGGAGATACTGGAACCCAGCCCAAATAGGGCCTGGTAGACCTCTTAAGGACTTTGGCTTTTACTCTGGATGAAAGGAGGACATTGTAGGGTTTTGAACAGAGAAGAGGTGTTGTCTGACATAGGTATTAAAGGTTTTCTGTGGTTACTGTGTTGGCATTAAATGTGAGAAGGAAAGATGGAAGTGTGAGACCCAACAAAAGTGTACTGCAGTGGCCTTGGTAAGAAATAATGGCGGCTTGGGCCAGTGGGGAGCCATGGAGGTGATGAGGAGTGGTCAGATTCTGGACATGTATTTTGTGGGTAGATTTGCTGACAGATTGGAGGTGATGTGTAAGAGAAAGATAGAAGTCAAGAAGGTCTTCAAGAATTTTTACCTGGAAGGATGGAGTTGCTTTCACTTAGATGGGAAGGGAAGGCTGCAGACAGAGCAGGTTTGGCTGGGAAAACTCTGAAGCTTGGTTTTGATAGTGTTATATTTGAGATGTCATCCAGGTAGTGATACAAGTAGATGATGGGATGTATGACTGAAATTCAAGAGAAAAATCAAGACTACAAACGTGGTATGAAATTGTTAAAGAAAAAAAAAAGGACAATTTTACTTTTGCTAGTATAGTAACTAAAAATTATACTTTATTAGGCTCTTGTTGTTCTTAGATTGCATGGAAAATATATAATTTAGTATATGATAGGTACTTCAGCTACAAATGAATTGATGAAAATAAGTCATTCTAACTTGCCCCAGCATCAGTAAGGTATCGTTTTTAGGAATTGTTTAGGCATCACATTGCCAAATCCAGCAGGTCATGCTGAGGCCTGAAGTTCCATTTGGAAATTTTCTCTTCATACAATATGGTTTATAAAATATATGAAAGTTAATTCTTAACAAAGCAACCCATAAAGTATGCTTATAAGCTCTAATTCTACTTTACTCTTCTTCTGAATATTTATAAAAGTGTATAATTAGCTCTATGTATTCCATATATTGACAGAAAGGCCTATCTGTCTGGCTTTTATCTTTTTATATTAGTGATTTGGAAATATTGAACCTTGCAGAGAGAAATTATTGCTGCACCATTCTCTAGGTGTGTGTTTTTTCCTTAGAGAATTTAGGAAACTAGAAAGAATCCTTTCTTTACCTTGAGTGCCTGGAGGGCAAGAGTATGTTACTCAGGGAATTGCCCTCAGGACCTGGCATGGTTTCTAGTTCATAGTGAATGCTCAGAGGAGTTTGTTCAACTGAGTTGAATAGCACAATACTCTTTTAAGGTTAGTACTTATTTTTGTTGTTGGATTCAAGAAAAAGGAAGTGTCTGATTGCTACTAGTTTAGGAATCACAGACATTAAAAAATTTTGGTTCAAGATTAATTAATTATCTAGTAGTTACATATACACACAATTTTATCAACAAGCTCACTTTACTAGTACTAACAGTTGATAGCTGGGTTGTCTAGAATTTAATTTTAATCAAAACCTTCTAGGCTTTGTTTATGCCATCTGACTACATTTTTCCTTTGTTTTGTTTTCCAAGTTAAATTTGGTGTTTTCTAGTATTTTAATTTTCTTCAGACATTTTAGCAATTCCTCAGTTAAATGTCAGGCATAAGCAAAATATTCTCAAACAAATATGCCATGCACCTATAAAATCATAAATATATTGAGTTGTTTTTTTTAAAAAAAAATTGAGAGTTGCTATGTCATTATCTGAATGATAATTTTTCAATAGAATTGTTAGTATCTGATGTACTCCCAGAAGCTATGGCTTTTCTCACCTAAAAGGCTGAATGGTTTCCCTCCATTTGCAATTATTTTTGCTTTTTCTTCAGTCTAATTTTTCAGCATGATTTTATCATGAAGCTAGTATTTCCACCACATTTTTACATGTGGACTCTAAAAGCTTTGCACAGTTTGGTATAGCAGATGTTGCTTTTCCATGTTCAGCTCAGATATGTATATCTTACTGCCAGCTCTTCCAGCTTTGAGGACTTTTTCATCTACCCCCTCCCCACCCAGCCCCTGCATCTATTACGTAGCATATAACTATGACTCCACCCTTGATTTGGCTATTGTTTCGAGAAGCAAAGGAACTCATATTTACCTTGGGCTCCCTCTACTGTTTGGGATGCTTATTTACCAACCAAGAAGTATTTAAAAGATTGATGTTTGTTAATAGTTGTTATCAATTTTGGTCAAGAACTATGTGGCAGCCACAGTGGGTTTAATATACACTGTCAATTTACAACTTATCAAAAGGATGGTTTGAAATCCTAGATATCAAATCTCTCTCAAGAAAAATGACAATCAACTAAAATTGCCAAGTATTAGATGGAGATCATCTAAAGTTGCACGTACAGTGTTTCATAGCTATAGTTAAAACTGGTTTTAACTACAGTCTTCTGTCATTTGAGTAGCCAACAAGACTGACAGGATGAAAAGATTTAAAGAAAGGAATAAAATAAACATTAGACATTCTCTTTAGAAATTATTAAAATTTAACATAGGTCATATTTGAGGTACTATAGTTACTGTTTACAATGGCCCAGCAGAGAATATGAACCCAGTAGGCCCTTTTCTGGAATGTCAATGCCATTCCAATGCCTCAGACGTTGTGTGGATAGGGGTCTGTGGATAGGGTTGGCTTCAGCTAGTAACCAACGGTGAGTTCTAACCGTAAAATACCTGGAGGTGGCATCTGTTTCACGTGGATCAATAGTTTGTCCTTGGTTTTTCATTTTGCCTTTCTATTACATGCTAGACTGGGAAGCTCGCATTGACAGCCATGGGCGGGTCTTCTATGTGGACCACGTGAACCGCACGACCACCTGGCAGCGTCCCACTGCAGCCGCCACCCCGGATGGGATGCGGAGATCAGGGTCCATCCAGCAGATGGAGCAACTCAACAAGCGGTTGGTGATCAACACGCCCAGAGCCCCTATGAGCCAGAGTGAAAGGAGAATGGCAGCTAAAGAAAACCCCGTGGCCCTCTTCTGCTCAGATTGCATGGGGAGGCTAGAGATTAATTTTACATCTTAAGAAACTCATGCATAGGAGGTATTTAGGAAGCCAGATTTAGAATTTGGTGGCAAGAGATGAGCTAAACCTGAGAGTCATTTAAAGGTGGGGAATCCTCTGAACTTCTTGATGGCCCAAGTTTGAAAATAGGTGTGCTTAATCAAGAGGCTCACGGAGTCCCACGCCCCCATCGTAGGTATTCACCGAGGGTGTCAGTTTTCCATGAACTCTGTAGAATTTGTATGCCAGATTATGCTTGCAGGCACATTTTCTGCAGCTCAAGTTGGAGAACTAATTCCATTCAAACTGCTGCCAGTAGCAACCAACCAGGTGCTCTCTGCCTCCCTTCAGCTGGTCTCCTAGCCCTGCCTGAGGTCCATCGCCGAGCTATTCAGAATTCTCCAAGGGTGGACTCTCTGGGACATGTTATTTTCTCTATAGTTTCTCCCTAACAAGTTCATACTCTGATTTCAAAATATACTTTACGTGTTTCCTCATCTGTGTTCACATACCTCTTACACATCTAGGAAAGCTTTTTCACATCACTAGAGTCATGGTTTATATAGAGTTCCGTCTAGACTATGTGGGTTTAGAGTGTGATATCATATTCTAGTTTTCTATTTGACCTGGAGGTCCAGGACAGAGCCTGGGCAGATTGGAAGAGTTAGTCAATATTTAATACAAGATACCTGGCAAAGTGGCTAACTGGCTGGCCAACTGACTAAATCCCCAATTTGGAAAGAAAAATAAAGTGTTCCTTCAAATAATCAGAAAACATTTGTCTGCCAAAATATTTTATTTTTTGCCAGCATGATTTTATTTCCACATACCTGCTGGTCATATCAGTTTCTTGTCAAGTAAAAGTAAGTGGGTAGAACTACTCTTCTAGTTTGTTATTACAATAATATAGAGGTAATTTGATATTTTAATTGTAACATTTTAAGTTACTTCCCATGGCTTTATTTTAGACTTAGCCAGGGTATAGGCTATTTTTTTTTTATAACTCATTATTTATGTTGGTGGGTTTTTTTCTTAGAAGTCACCATACTTGAAACTTATCATATCACACAAAACAAATAGAAGTGAAACCATCCAGAGACACTTGTCTTACTAATTGTTTTGGCTCTCTTGTGGGAATGTTAAGCATTTTTTCCCCAGACATCCAAGACAACATTTTCCAGATTTCCCCAGTAATCTGATTCGTAGCACCAGCCCCAACCAATAAACAAAAGTTAACTCTTGTCTTTCCATTTTCTGATGCAAAGGTATCAAAATATTCAGCGAACCATTGCCACAGAGAGGCCAGAAGAAGATTCTAGTAGCCAAAATTGTGAGCAAGTCCCAGCAGGAGGCGGCGGAGGAGGTGGTGAGAGTGACTCAGACACTGAATCTTCCCAGTTGAGCTTAGGTATGGGAGGAGGGGTCCCTGACTCTGGGATGGCGTCCCGTGGCTGTGTGACAGAGTGTGTGAGCCCCTAGGAGCATGGCGCTGTGCCCTCGGGGAAAGAAAGCAATGGGATGGATGGAGGTCAGGACAGAGGAGAAAGAGGCAAGGAGCAAACCGAAGTTTCCCACAGGGAACTAAGGAAGAAACGGGTTCACATAAAGAGAGTGCCAGCACTATGGCTTGGGGACATGAGGCAGATGAAGCCTGGGGACTCAGAGCTGGGTTTGCTATGTACTTGTGCATCAAGGCAATTTTTTCAGTGTCTTAATCATTTCTAGTTAGGTGAATTTACTTCTTGTAGTCTGTGGATTTTCTACTTATAAATAAAACATGCAATCAAAATGCATGCTCTACTTCAAAAGAACCACACTATAAATGGGAATAATTAGTTGTTTGCTTTAGGAATAAAATATGGTTCCCCTTGAGGGAGAAACCTGGGAATAAAGACATTTTCTAGATGTGGTTATGCATATCACCCAAGAGCCTTTTTTTTTTTACCAAATATCGTAGGGTAGGTGGCCATCAGAGGTCTGCTTGTCATTTCTTGGAACTCAGATGAGGATATTCAAAAGGCATAAGAGACTGGCTTTCACTTTTTAAACATGTGATGACATAAGAGGATCACCGTGACATACAAATAATCCACTTTTTAAATTTGAGTTGTGATACAAATTTTATTTGCAAAAATAAGGCTCACGAGATCAACCAAAGGACTTGTATGCATGCATATAAGCCTAACCAATGGATACCTTCACCTGGGGTGTGAGAGCATGAGTGGGGAGGTGGCGGGGGGGAGAGGTAATGGGGAAATAATGGCACATATGTAATACCTTATTCAATAAAGAAAAAACGTCAAAAAAAAAAAAAAAACAAGGCTCAGAAAATAGTCTGAGCAAACAAGCATGTGTTTTCAGTCCTCCCAGCTCTTGGCTCTGTACAACCATGCAAAAGAGTGGACACTTCCATGCAGTCTTTTGAATGCACATAACACAGTTCTACCAACGATTTTAATTGCCTTCACTTTATTCATTTTACCAGATATACTAACTTAACTGGCTAGTTTAGGATTTTCTAGTGTTAATTTCTTGGTTCAGCCTTCTGAGAGAGATTTGGTAAAGTCATTGAGGAATTAGAAACATGAGAAAAGAAGGAGCAAAGAAGTTTATTTCTGGGTTTGGTATCACATATGTTGGCATTTGTTATGTAACAACCCACCCCAAAGCTTAGTAGCTTAAATTCACATTATTTTCCAATGGTCCTGCAGATGGGCAATTTGAGCAGAGCTCAGCCAGGGGGTTCCTCAGGTGCCACTGGGCTCCCCAATCTGTCCTTGGTCCGCTGTCCCATCAGCCATGATCTGTCTGCCCTGCGAGGGCCTCGTCTGGGGCCGCTTGTTCCTGCTCCCCATGGCTTCTCCTCTTTGTTCTCACGATGGTGGCAGAGTGCAGAGTGGGAGTTAGGGACACAGAGGCCTCTTGAAACCTTGGCCCCAAGCCTCTGGTAAATTGTGTTCGTTAAAGCCAGACACACGGCCAGCTCGATTCAACACGGGGAGAAGCTGCAAAGTCTCATGGGAGGGGGGAAATGGTAGTCCTCTCTGCAAACAATCTATCCTACCTAGGACTAGCAATTTGCAAAGAAAATGTTAAAAAGTAATTAATTGGCATAAAAGGGATGATATTCAAGGACTTGAGCCTAACTGAAGTTATTCAGAAACACTCCTAGAAATCACGGTTCTTCACTGACATACACAAGGTGATATGACTCCCGGTCAGATCACTGACTCCTAGTCAGTTTACTGTGAAAAGCAATAGTCCCCTCCGCTGTGCGAGTAAAGGTGTGAGTGCTGCTGGTGTGCAGAGGAGAGTGCTGTGCTTGAAGTGACTTTCTTTCAATGCGCTCCGTGCTTTCGCTTCACCTTTTCCAGATCTGAGGAGAGAAGGGCCCCTTTCTCCGGTGAACTCACAAAAAATCACCTTGCTGCTGCAGTCGCCCGCGGTCAAGTTTATCACCAATCCTGAATTCTTCACCGTACTGCATGCCAATTATGTGAGTGCTCTAACAATGCAGAGTGAGCCTGGCCTGGCTTCCATCAAAACCAAAAGCACAACTTTGCCAAGTTGTTTGATACCTGAAAGGGGGTAGAATTTTAACCCCGGCGAGAAAAAAGAAAACGGCTCAGTCCACTCTTTTCACTCCGTGCGTTTTCCGAAAAGGGAAAGAGCTGGACTGGGACCTGCTGCTTACTCTTCGAATTTTTGTCGGCGTCAGTGTGTTAGCGCTTTGGTAGGAGTGTGGGAGAAAGGCTGGGGGACTAAGACTCGAAAATGATTCACCATCCTAGTGAGAGATGACGAAGGCCTGCTAAGTCAGGGCTGGCCTCATGGAAAGGAATGACTCGGTTCAGGAGCCATTTCTGTGTAGAATCAATCCCAGTGCCTTGACCACTGTGATTGCGGGGGGCGGGGGGGGGGGGAGGGGGTTTGAGGACTCAGGGAAGTCTGAGTCCTTTTTGCTTTGAGCACCTGAGTGAGGTGGTGACTCCATTGGGCAGGTCCGGTAGTTGAATGAGATGACAGTTTGTGTCATGGAAGGAGGAGATCGATTTTAGCAGGTTACATGTGAGAAGCCGCTGGGACACTCAGCTGCCCTGTGTGCGGGCCTGAGTGCTGAAGGGGGATAAGGATGCCAGATCCTGGGCACCAGGGGACTGGGCCAGCGGGAGCTATCCTGTGCCTGCTGGCTCCAGCTTTCCTTTTATCACATGCACACAGCATTCCCGTGAGCCATAAAATCCTCATTTGCACAATTAGAATTCTTGATTTTTTTTGTTTTTCTCATCCCCTTCCCCTCACATACAAACATTTCTACAGAGGAATCAAAAGAGGTATGGACCCTGAAGTCCTGCCTTAAATGCCAGGAAGCTTAAATTAATGCTCTTTGTTGTAGACAGCTAAAGGAGCACAGGCAGTCTTGTGCAGTCAGAGAGGATCCATGGAGGAGAGAGAGAAGAGAGACTCAAAGAGGTCAAGAGAGATTCAAAAAAGCAGAGTTGCTGAGAGAGGAAGGAAGGAGGAGGGAGGTGAGCCTTTGAGATGCACAGGGAGGTTGACTGTGTCCAAGGCTGAGGAGCAGCAGGGAGAGAAGGGATCGCAAACAGGTCCACGTGTGTTTACAGCTGCTCACTTAATTTCTTCGCGAGATTTTGCTTCTGAGGTTGCCTCCTCGAGGCTCACCATGCATAGCTGTTTAGAAATCACATGATAGCACATGAAGGTTCTCAAACTGTGCTTGATCTGTGTTGTTTTTTTTCTTTCTGATCCTCCACTCCCTACCCCAACTGGCTCCGACCCCGTCTCAGAATGCTTACCGCATCTTCACCAGTAGCACCTGCTTAAAGCACATGATTCTGAAGGTCCGGCGGGATGCACGCAACTTTGAACGCTACCAGCATAACCGGGACTTGGTGAATTTCATCAACATGTTTGCAGACACGCGTCTGGAATTGCCTCGGGGCTGGGAGATCAAAACGGACCAGCAGGGAAAGGTGAGTGGGACTGTGTGGCCCTTCCACCAAAGGGGCTCTTACCGTGAAAGGGAGGACACTGACAGTGAGGAGGGAGGTGGATGAGGAGAGAAGAGCCTATGCACCTGGGATGTGCCATTGGCCAGCAGGAGGCAGGGAGGAGGAGCTGTCCTGAGCATTGGACGGTGTTTAGCAGCATCCCCGGGTTCTGTCCACGGAGCACCCCCACCAAGTTTTGACCTTACTCTATGCCCCCCCGGTGGGCAAAATCACCCCCATTTGAGAACTGTCTCTATCTCTTTAAATTTAGGTTTGGACCTTGAAACCAGATTACTGTTTTGCCTCCCTAGACAGCTAACTCTCAGAGAATGAAATTATTAGCTTAACGGCAGTGACGTGATTAGATTACTCACTGTGATTTCCCTAGTAGGCTGTCAGTTCTCCTTAAGACAGCCTGGCAAACAGCAGTGGGCCACATTGAGTTTGTGGCGTGTTAACTGGCTTGCATTGTGCCTTTGTGTGACCTTAACCAAAACTGGTCCTTCCCAGCAATGCGTTAGAAGCCTAGCTGAGTTTGCTAAAGTGAGGATGTTTTTTCTTCATCATCATCATTCATCTCAATTTATTTATAAGACAGGCCAACATTTACTAAAGAAACGTCCCCGTGTAATCTTTTGTGAACTTTGGTGGAGAGAGCCTCTCCCTCTTTTAGGGTCAAAGGAATCAGAAGCTTCACCAGGAGACATGTCTCTCAATAGCAAACTGAATTACTCCATTTTTTCCCCTTTGTGATTGTGAGCCAGCGTTGACGTGCCGGAGTGGTACTGTCATAAAAACAGTACCACCGGGATCTATAAACCCTTTCCGACAAACCGATTAGCATGCCTCAGCACCTCAGTTCTCTAGATTGTGTGAGGAAAGACTGCAAGTCCATGAGTATAAGGAAGCTCTATGACCAGCGCCTCTGTAGTCAGGGATGAATGAGGATTGAGGGATTTTTCGTGCAGCAGAAAAGCCACCACAGCCACAATCTGCTCCCCAAGTTCTCACTTACTAGATGTGGCCTCCTCTGGGAGAATGACAGCGATGTATATACTGTGAGGACTTGCTGGGATGTGGTGGGGTGGGAAATAAAGCCTGAGCCAGAACAGAAAGTAGAGGATCAGTGCCAGGGTGCACCTGCCAAGCTCAGTGGTCCACGGTGGCGGCCATGATTGCAGTTATTGTTTAGCCAAGATGCCAGGAGACACCACGATGAGTCAGTGAACAGAAAGGCAGTGTTTATTATTCAAGAGCACACACTCATGCAAGCCATTTGCCTATCCTTGGATTTTAAGAATGAAGCGCTCCTATCGGGAAACAAACAGCAGGGGCCCAGTGGAATGCAGTCAGCCCTGGTTATCCATGGCATACACTGCCTCCTACTCATCGCTGAAGCAGAAAGCACAGCAGCTGAGACATGCACCTAGAGACTGTCTTTATTCCATTGCAAAGGCCTCTTTTATCATATATTAATTGACTGTATAAGTGTGGGTTTATTTCTGGGCTCTTTATTCTGTTCCATTGGTCTACATGTCTGTTTTTATGACAGCACCATGCTTTTTTTTATTTCTATAATCTTGAAATATAGCTTAATATCAGGTAGCCTCCAACTTTGTTCTTCTTTCTCAGGATTGCTGTGGCTATTTGTGGTTTTCTTTTGTTATACATAAGTTTTGGGGTTATTTGTTTTAGTTCTGTGAAATACAGAGTACTAAAAGTAATCATTATGCATCCATTGGTATTTTTCAGAGTACTGAAAGTAATCATTATGCATCCATCAATCTGAATACTACATTTATTAAAATTCTATGTTAAAAGGAAATTTGATAACTTAAGGAAATGCTTATAAATTAATAGGCAAAAAGATTTACAACAAAATTATTGTTAATATGGGAAAATATGTATATATGTGCATATGTGTATATTTGCATAGGAAAATAAAAAAAATTGGAAAACAATACCAAAACAGCTCACCCAGTGTTGCTCAGTGGTTAGGCATTGACCCATGAACCAGAAGCTCATGGTTCAATTCCCAGTCAGGGCACATGCCTGGGTTGTGGGCTCAGTCCCCAGTGGGGGATGTACAGGAAGCAGCTAATGAATGATTCTCTCTCATCATTAATGTTTCTATCTCTTCCTCTCCCTTCCTCTCTGAAATCAATAAAAATATATATTTTATTGTGTTAGTTGGGATGACATAAGTTATTTTCTTTTTACTATTTCATCCTTTCAATTTTTTTTATCAGTGGGACTCTACTAATTCTATATTAAAAAGCATTTTTTAAAAAGTAAAGTCCTATAAAAGTTATTAATCACTCTTTATCCATCAAAGGCTCTATGTAACCTATTTTGCATATGAAATAAAGTGTTGTTGTTACTACTGTGTAACTTCACAGTGTGAAGTGTTCATGGGTGCTATTGCTTCATTCAACTACTGAGCAAACAGATGCACTGTGCCCGGTTTTCCATCTAATTTTGAGTAAATAAAAAAAAAGAGAGACAAAAATAAGCATGATGCCTTGGCCCCGTAGCATTCCCTTCCATAGTTCACTTCACTCTGGCTCCTTCTCAGCTCTTTCCCCTGGTCTGTCTGCAGTCTTTTTTCGTGGACCACAACAGCCGAGCGACCACTTTCATCGACCCCCGAATCCCTCTTCAGAACGGCCGTCTTCCTAACCATCTGATGCATCGCCAGCACCTGCAGAGGCTCCGCAGTTACAGCGCTGGAGAGGTAACGCCGTCCCCGCCCTCCGCTCCCAGGCCCACACTCTGCCTCTGTCTGTGGAGCCAGAACCGTTTGTAAGCGGCCACGATCTGGGAGACATGAACCAGGCACAAGGAGTGCCCTGTTCTCATCCCAGCACGTGCTGTACTGGTTTATATCTCTTTCATTCCCTGTGCTTACCTGCTACTGAGCCAGGAAAGGCTGCCCCCTCTCCTAAGCTCACAATCATCGCCTTTCTGAAATACTGTCTCTATATCCCATATTCTTTCCTGTCCTCTTTTCTCAAGCCAAAACTCAAAATACAGTCCTTTTCTACTTTCATACAGTTTCTGAGAATATGATGAGAAAATCCATTTTTATGTCCGAACGTCTTTTTATAACATCAAGAGGTGAGGGCACTGAGAACAATTTCCCATCAAACAGCTTTTAAAGTTGAATTTTAGAGTGAGGCAAAAAATGAGAAAACGGACAGAAAAAAAGGAATATCTGTGTGGCCCCCTTTAGAGAATCACTCCAGGGAGAACCACAGTGTGCATACACCTCAGAAGAAACTGGAGAAATAACTATCTACCCAAAAGCTTTCGGAAAGCAAACATAAGTCTTAAACGAAGAGCTGGTGTTGGTGTGTCATCGCTTGCTTTAATGAAAGCCTGGTGTGCAAAACAAGATCGTTACATTTCCGAGGAGTCATCTGTGTACTCGGAGAGACGCAGCTATTTCCAATCTTAGGTATCATCGTTTCAGGACACTACTGAAAACACACACATAAAAGGTGTGTGTGACCATGCAGAGAGGAAGTATTACATATCTCCAAGTGTTATGTGGGTGTCGAGTCCCCCCAAACACCAGACACTCAGCAGGAAACAAGCTCACAGACTGTAGAAAGCAGTGCCCCAACTTCCCAGCTCAACACATAGCCCCCCTGTCTGGTGGCAGTTTTACAGTACTTCCAAAAGTGCTAGGCATGAGATGATAGTGTACAAATTCAAAATTCTGTATCAACTTGAAATAGGTCATTTCAACTTATTTAAAATGCCCAAGCTCTTTAATATTATAAGGCAATTTCAGTATTATTGTAAGGTAATTTCATATAATAAAAAGAAACTGAGTATTGGAGACATTTCATTGCCAATAAAATGTATTTCAATGTAATAAGGGCTATCTATGACAAACCCACAGCCAACATCATACTCAATGAGCAAGAAGTAATCGTTTTATTTTGGAATTAGGCCTCCGATGTCTGTAGAAACAGAGGAGCCTCTTTGTTGGCCCGGCCAGGACACAGCCTCGTAGCTGCTATTCGAAACCAGCATCAACATGAGTCATTGCCACTGGGTATGTATCATGCTTTTAGAGCCCCTGGGTATTCAGTAATTAACCTTGCTTTTCTTATTGTGAATCCTTTACTACAGTATTGAGGATTCTGTTGAGTTATTTTTCCTTCTCTTTTATGGCATAGTTTCCCCTCCCTTCATGTTTGTACCCGTTTTCCCCTCCCCTTTCCTTCTTTTCCCTTTCTCCTTCCTCCTCGCTTTGTCCTCTCTCATCCCTCACCTCTTTCTTCCCTAATATCTTCCAGACTCACATTTCCCTTGTTCTTTACTGTACTCAGTGATTTGTTAGCTAAGTCCAAGGGAGCATAATTTAATGAGGTCATGAATTTGTTGCTGTTAGATGCAGTTTTTAAGTTAAACCTCTCGTCCCTTGTGTGTATGGGGATAAGTCGACACAGTCTTGATTTCTAAACTCAACTGCCTCTTTTCAAAGCACATGCCGCTTGTATTAGGGGGTGGAGGTGGGAGGGGAAGGTGAGAGAGTCTAAATGGATTTGGATAGTTCCATTATCACTCCCAGAAATCAATTCATGGCCACAGGTCATAAGTATCAAGTGCTCGGAAAAATATTTATTTGAACTCATAAAGAATCTTGTGCTAAAATAACTCTGGCAAAATGACCAAGAGAATTTATTAAAAAGACAATAAGACTTTGCTTGTAGGAGAACTACTTTATATTTTATCTGTTCACACAGTAATGAGTTAACACATGGTTAAGTTTCTGGAATATTAAGATGATTAACTTAGATTGAGTTCACTTTTGGTGTGATTGTTTAAAAATAGTAATGCTGTTACGTCATGGACATCTGCCGGGTCTTCAGCAAGGCTCGGGCTCTGCTCTTTCCGGGCCTCTAAAAGCAGGTGGGGTTCTCCTCTCCCCCTGATCCGGCCCTGAGCCCTCCCACCAGGGGGCGCGCATTTAGGACTGTGGCAGGCATGAGCCAGAGGTGCCAGGGGTTTTCTAGCTGCATGTGCTGCTTGCGTTTCCTGGGACCTAAGAGGCTGGCAGCTGTGAACTGCCCGATTTCGTGCTCATAAAAAGAAAATGAATGGGCGGTGGCAGTGACGTTGTCAGCTTGCTGACAGTGACTGGGAGAGTGCCCGAGTTGAATCCTGGTTTCAGAGAAGTGAGGTGTGGTGGTGGTGGTAGTGGTGGTGGGGCGGGGTGTTCATCTTACAACTGACTGAAGAGAGCCATCGCCTTAAATGTGGTTTAGTTTTCAAATTCACTTGGAAATATCATTTTATTGGTTATTCTATCTAATTAAAGAGTAATATTCAAAAAAATTAAAAAAATAATGCTGTTATATCATTGGAAACACCCTCAAGAGCTTACATTTTTTGATGCATTGCTACCTGCCCCTTAAACTTCTCAATTAATTCTCATATCAAGCAGCCATCTTCCAATCACTAGAGAAATCATCTGTGGTCTGCAGACTGAAGCACAACTCTGCCTTTTTGTCTGTTTCAGCATATAATGACAAGATTGTGGCATTTCTTCGCCAGCCAAACATTTTTGAAATGCTGCAAGAGCGTCAGCCAAGTTTGGCAAGAAACCACACACTCAGGTAGGGGCCAGTCCACCACCCGTATAACTCTAGATCTCCTCAGCTAGTTTTCAAGATGGGAAAACACCTCTCTGGAGAGACAGAGCAGAAGGCTTTGATGTTTTTTATCCATGCATTTAAGCTATAATTTGAATACTCAAAATGAAGGAGCCAGAGGGTTCTAATGTTCTCGGAAGTGTAGCAATCAGCAATAGTCCTATTGTCAGGTTACATAGGATTCAGGATGTTGCTAAAACGATGATTTCCATTGATTTGGAAGGAAGCACTGAAAGGGAGCAAAATACTTTTAACTTAAAAGTATTTATGTAAAGCACCATATACATTTTTGAAATAAAATTATTTAATAGTAAATCATATATAAAATGGACCTTCTTCAAAAAAAGCAAACAAAAAAGTATCATATATGTTCCAATTCTCCTAAAAGTATCATATCTGTTCTGTTGTTTATTGGGGACCTATTTGAATAAGTGTCTCTGGAAATCTAAATCACTTCATTTGGAAGGAATAGTCACAAAAAGTGATAAAAAGAAAAAATATCTCCTGACGCTAAATCCCACTTTCTCACCAGGAGAGTTAAACGCCTCTATTTCAGTTTACTGTCCAGAATTTCAGAAGCTGGCAATGCATGGATATTAAGAGCGTTCCCTTGTAATCTTAATTCTACCTCACATACGGACTAACAATTGTTAGTGATAATAACCAGCGAACTTTAAATACCAAGAATATTAGTATACATGACACTAATGAGGACATCCCTGTTCAGCCCACAGTGGAAGAGAGAGAAAAAGGGATCAGAAAAGGATTCAGTCCTTGGCTGCTGAGTTCGTGTGTAACTCTTCTTTTCCACATTATTCTAGGGAGAAAATCCATTACATTCGGACGGAGGGTAATAATGGACTTGAAAAGCTGTCCTGTGATGCAGATCTAGTTATTTTGCTGAGGTAAGAGGCTAAGCCTGGAGCGATTCTGGAAAAGCATCTGGAAAAGCTGGCCTGGGCAGTTCTTCACTTCAGCCCGGCTGACACACACCATTTGCTCTAGAGGTTTCTCGTGACCGTGCCTGAGAAGGGCCCCCATCCGGTGGTGCATGCCATCCATTGCCTTCTTTTCATTGACGGTTCAGGTAGCAAGAGCTGAATATAGTACTTGATAGAGACTTTGATGTAGTATTAATTAGGGTTTAAAATAACAGAGAGAAAAAATAACACTGAGAATGTGCTGGGATGTGCCTATCTCTTAAATACTATGTAGTGTGCAAATGTGAGTGTTTTTGTTGCTTTGTGAGGACTGTAACAGCCGTTACCCTAATTCATGAGGACTCTCTCATGGACAGAGAATAAACTCTTTTTTTTTTTTTTCATACTTTGCAGTCTCTTTGAAGAAGAGATTATGTCCTACATCCCCCTGCAAGCTGCCTTCCACCCCGGGTACAGCTTCTCTCCCCGCTGCTCACCCTGCTCCTCACCTCAGAACTCCCCAGGTAAGTGGGAAGCTGGCCGTGTACCCCCTGTAAGTGGCCACCTGTGTTTCTACCAGGTGGTGGTGAAAGAAGGACAACTGTGTGCTTGCCTATCTCTCTGCCACCTGTTTTTGTTTTTGTTTTAAATATATTATATTGATTTTTTTTTTTTACAGAGAGAGAGAGAGAGAGATAGAGAGTTAGAAACATCGATGAGGGAGAATCATTGATCAGCTGCCTCTTGCACAAGGTACATGCTCTTGATTGGAATCGAACCTGTGACCTCTCAGTCCACAGACTGATGCTCTATCTCCACTGAGCGAAACCAGCTTCAGCTGCCACCTGTTTTTGTAATGCCCCAAGACTTGAATTCATTTTACTTTCCAAATAGTTTGATTTTGATTTTTTTTTTTTGCAAAACCAGTATTTCATGATGTGAATAAATTATATGAAATTTAAATTTAAATACCTATAAATAGAATGTTAGTGGAACCCAATCATACTTGTTTAAGTATTTTTAATGGCAACTGTCATACTACAACAGCAGGTGTGAGCAGTAATGACAGAGACCATATGGCCCCAAAACCATATACTATTTACTGTCTTTCTGCCAGACCCCTGCTCTAAACTTCTATTACATTCCAAATGCATTCTATAAGAACTTAAAAGAGGCCCAGCTAGTGTGGCTCAGTGGCTGAGCATCACAGTCCGATTCCTGGTCAGGATATATATACCTGGGTTGCAGGCTCAGTCCCAATGTGGTGAAAGAGATAGCCGATCAATGATTTTCTCTCACAATTGATGTTTCTATCTCTCTCTTCCTCTCCTTTCCTCTCTGAAATCAATTAAAATATATGTTTTTTAATTTAAAAGGGAAGAGCCCTTTATGAAACCTTCATCCTTATGACTCATAATGTTAATAGATGCCAATATTGGCAACTTTTCTCATGTTGTAAAGATGTTAACTAGGATATATGGTTAGTAGGGACCACCATACGTCCCCAGAAAGATGCCAAAGAGTTTTCTTACATGGTATGAAATGGTTCCCCTGAAGTTTTCTTTATATGTTAGAATGAATTTACTCCTGATACAAAGAAATCTTTGTCAATATTTTTTATTCCCAATGAGGAAATGTATATTAAACTATTTATGGAAAAAGGAAGATACTATTTTCTATGTTCGTCAAAACAATTAACTTAAGTAAAAACCATACCCCCAAATATGACCAGATATTGGAGACTTTCCCTCCATTTGTTAGTTAGCATTATCACATTGTTGCAGGTCTTGGGGTAACCCAATTTTTATATAACTTTAAAAGTAAAGGAAGTTCGTTTGAAAAATCTGGTAACTTTTTATCTCACAACCTCAAGAGTCAGGGTCCAGGTTTGGCTTCTGAAGTGGATGAAAAAATTCAGAAGAGAAACAGAATTTAGCAAAATGCTCTGTCCCTCAAAAAGGGTGTGTCGGCACCTGTCAGAATGGCCAACATCAACAAATCAGCAAATTACAAGTGTTGGCGAGGTTGTGGAGAAAAAGGAACCCTCGTGCACTGCTGGTGGGAATGCAGACTGGTGCAACCACTGTGGAGAACAGTGTGGAGTTTCCTCAAAAAACTGAAAATGGAACTCCCATTTGACCCAGTAATCCCACTCCTAGGAATATATCCCAAGAAACTAGAAACACCAATCAGAAAGGATATATGCACCCCTATGTTCATAGCAGCACAATCTACAATAGCTAGAATCTGGAAACAGCCTAGGTGCCCGTCAGCAGATGATTGGATCAAAAAACTGTGGTACATCTACACTATGGAATACTATGCTGCCATAAAAAAGAAGGAATTCTCATCATTTGCAGCAACCTGGATAGAACTAGAGAACATCATGCTGAGTGAAATAAGCCAGTCAATGAAAGAGAAATACCACATGCCTCACTCATTTATGGATATTAAAAAAATATTATAAACTGACAAACCAAAAGATAGATCTAAAGACAGTAAAGCAACAAGTAGACTGTAAAATTACAGCGGGGAGATCTGGGGGAGATAAGAGATCAACCGAAGGACTTGTATACATGCATATAAGTACAACCAATGGACACAAAACTCTGGGGAGGGGGGGTATGTATGGGGGGGGGGGCAATGTTAAAATATGTACACAGATAATAATTTAATTTTTTAAAAAAAGCAAAAAAAAAAAGGGTGTGTCGGTATCACGCAATACTGCTATAGGTCGCTAAAACTAGAATGTTTTTTAGTTTGACTCCTCCAAGTCATGTTACTTGAAACTGTCTCTTAGAGGTGTTTTTATTGTAAAACTCAGTTTTTAAGTCAGTACTTCTCTGTTGTTACTTTCTCCAAACAAGTGTACCAATGACATTGTTAAAGAAATGCTTAATGCACGCTACCTGTGACTAACAATGTGATTGAGGTGCCATGACCTGGGGAAAGGTGGAGCAGGAGCTTTGTCTGAACCAGAACAATTGTATCCAATGTGCACAGAGTGACTTACTTTTGGTGAGCAGAGCCTTCCATTTGGAGAAGCTAGTGGTCTAGATTAGTGGTGGGCAAAATCATTAGTCAACAGAGCCAAATATCAACAGTACAACGACTGAAATTTCTTTTGAGAGCCTAATTTTTTAAACTTAAGCTTCTTCTAATCCCATTTCTTTAAAACAGACTCACCCAGGCTATATTATTTTGTGTAAGAGCTACACTCAAGGGGCCAAAGAGCCGCATGTGGCTCGAGAGCCGCAGTTTGCCAACCACTGTTCTAGATGATGATCTGCTATTTTGTTGTAAAGATTGTCCCAGCCTTGTAACCTGTCTACACTTTGGTCCAAACTTTGGCAATAGAGTATGATTTTAACATCACTATATGTGAGAGATATGTTGGAACTGGAAAAAGAAGAGGCAGTAAAGAGTGATTTGCTAAATGAGATATATTTGTATAACTTTTATAAAAAGACTCAACTTTCCTGATAGAAATATTACTGATGCCATGAGTCCAAGCACTCACCAGTTCATTTTGTCAGAGGTCTTAATTATTTACCCTCTTGGCTTAGACGATAGGGTCATAGATTATATAATCCAAATATAGTGATATTAAGTTTCACAATTCCCATTTTCTAGACTTTTATGAAATTAACCTGGATGCAACAGAGATTCAGAATCATAGATTTTTATGCCAGTGTTTTTGCAAAATTCATAGAAGTGACCATGGGGATATTGGTAGTACCAGCAATATTGAAAGATATTTGTCTTTCTCTGACTGGCTTATTTCACTTAGCATATTAATCTCCAGGTACCTTCATGCTATCTCAAAAGGTAATAGATCCTTCAATTTTAGCATCAATATCAATATCAATATACTTAGAGAAATAAAACGTATGCATATATTACAGCTGCCTCGTTAGAGTTACAATCACTTCTTATAATATAGTGACTTACCAAAAAAGTTTAATCTAGTTTTGTTTTTGTTGTTTTAGATTATTTAAGTGCAATTAAGCCAAGAAATATGCTCCCCGAAGAATTTGTAAGAGAAATATAACTTGAAATGTAGTGGAAGTCAAATATTTCTTGTCAGCAGAATTTTTTCTGTATTGTATTATTTCTACTATTGTAAAAGTAATTGAAGGAGTAATGGAAATGAAGGGAAACTTCTTGGAGAAAAAAATATGAAGACATGAATATGCCTCTGGTCGGCCCTTTCTCTACCGCTGCTCTATGTGTTTGTTCTTTGATAAATAGTGTTGACCTTCAGCTCATGTGCTTCTCTCTGCAGGTTTACAGAGAGCCAGTGCAAGAGCCCCTTCACCCTACCGGAGAGACTTTGAGGCCAAGCTCCGTAATTTCTACCGAAAACTGGAAGCCAAAGGATTTGGTCAGGGTCCAGGGAAAATTAAGTAAGTGCTCCAGTACTTGACACTGAATTCAGAGTAGCTTTTTTTTTTTTTATCTTTTGTCCCTTTATACCTCTGTAATATTATTTTGGAAATTGGATACTATGGTGTGGTAAAGTTATTTTCATAGTAAAGAGAAAGAAAAAAGTTATCAAGTTAAGAAGAAAGAAGAACGGAAGTTAAGAAATTGAAGAGGAGACAGAAAGGGAAGGAAAAAGAGGAGGGCCAGAAAGAAAGAACAGTAGATTTCAGACAAAGGCATGCTCAATGGTAGACC
The DNA here is from genome assembly GCF_964339955.1 of Pipistrellus hanaki. Taxonomy (NCBI): domain Eukaryota; kingdom Metazoa; phylum Chordata; class Mammalia; order Chiroptera; family Vespertilionidae; genus Pipistrellus; species Pipistrellus hanaki. The sequence goes on along the minus strand of NC_140512.1, from coordinate 11,810,772 downwards.
TTTTCAGAAAACAATGAATCTTGATCTAAATAAAAAAAATCATATATTCCTTCACTTTTACTTGGGACACATCATTTAACTCATTAGTCAAATTCATGGGCTCTTTGTAACTTTGTAATAGGAGGTTAAGTAAAAAATTGTGGATTTTTCTCCTTCTGAGTTTTGTGTTTTTGTTTTGCTTTGAAAAGCCAAATCCAAACTCAGGAATCCAATTAAAAAGATTTTTTTTAATTGATCAAAAGAAACACCAAAAGTAGTCCAATAGGATGGAATGTATCTATAATAATAAAAGCATAATATGCTAATTAGATCGAACAGCCGAACAGCCTTCCGGATGTCATTCCGGATGAAGCTGCAACAGCAGAGGCAGTTGGGGTTATCTTGCAGGCAAGCAGAGGCAGTTAGAGGTGAGCAGGCAGGCAGGCAAGCAGTTAGGGGTGATCAGGCAGGCAGACAAGTGGTTAGGGATGATCAGGTAGGCAGGCAAATGGTTAGAGGTGATCAGGAAGGCAGGCAGAGTGGTTAGGGGCGATTAGGCAGGCGAGTAGTTAGGAGCCAGTAATCCCGGATTGCGAGAGGATGCAGGGCAGGCTGAGGGACCTTCCCCTCCGTGCACTAATATTGTGCACCGGGCCTCTAGTCTAATTATAGAAGCATACACATTGTCCTTGTGCTGACAATGGTTTAAAAAGAGTGTTTTTTAAAAATCCATCTCTCAACTGATGGAATCTGCACATTCATGGAGAGTCTAGGTAATGAGACCTGGGAAGTCATGACTCACCTAGAATACTGTCTAATGGCAGAGCTTCAAGCCACTACTCACCACCCACGTGGCTTTTACTCCTTCCTAGGCTCATCATTCGCCGGGACCACTTGTTGGAAGGAACCTTCAATCAGGTGATGGCCTATTCCCGGAAAGAGCTCCAGCGAAACAAACTCTACGTCACCTTTGTTGGAGAAGAGGGGTGAGGCACCAGTCGTTTTATGCAGACACCTCAATGTGGTGGACCAAGCCCTTGGATCTTGGGTGATTTTTCTAAAAAAAAAGAAGCAGGTTGGCTCTAAGCCTTTGCCTCAAAATGATTCTAATTGTGGCCTTCTAGGAGGTCTTTCTCTATGTATTGCCAAGCTTGAGATTTCATGTTCTTTAAAAGCCTATGATTATTGACAGGCATAAGAGTCTGTGTTATATGATCAAAGTATAAACTAAGAATACAGCCCTAAACTACCGGATCTTCACTTTTGAGTATCTAATAAAAAAAACCTCTTCCTGCTGAAGCCGGTTTGGCTCAGTGGTAGAGCGTCGGTCTGCAGACTGAGAGGTCCCAGGTTCGATTCCGGTCAAGGGCATGTACCTTGGTTGCAAGCGCATCCCCAGTGGGGGGGAGGGGGAGGTGCAGGAGGCAGCTAGTCGATGTTTCTCTCCCATTGACATTTCTAGCTCTCTATCTCTCTCCCTTTCTCTCTGTTAAAAATCAATAAAATATATTTAAAAAAAAAAAAAAAAAAACTTCCTCCTAAAGTGCACATATACCACTATATACCAAATTTGTTACATGATTTGAGTGGCTTCATGGAAAATCATCTCAATCATAGAGGGCAACCCACCTAAAAGGGCATATCAGAATGAACTTGGAAACTTCTTAATTCACACATATGCACATATGTGCACATACACACACTGTCAGGAAATTCTCTTGTGCCTCCCACAAACAATGTCTTTGTTTTTAATGGGCCAACTGTGTGTTTTATTCAATAGTTGTTATATAATTTTAAAAAACAAAGAAGAGGAAAGGTTAAGGAGCATTGCCGTAAGAGTTCACTTATGGAAATCTGAGTGAGAACTTCCCCAAACCAATGACCACATCCTCATTTTTCTATAGCAAATTAATACTTCCATTGGCTTCCACTCCAAAGAGCCAAGGCTGCTCTTGACCTTCCCCAATACTGACTCTGAAAGAGCACACTAGCACCCAGATAGAGGTGAGTCCCCTGCGTCCTGTTCATAATAGATTCCTGGGCCTCTGCTTCCTTCACAGCCTGGATTACAGTGGTCCTTCTCGAGAGTTCTTCTTCCTTTTGTCTCAGGAGCTCTTCAACCCTTACTACGGACTCTTTGAATATTCTGCAAATGATACTTACACGGTGCAAATCAGTCCCATGTCTGCATTTGTGGAAAACCATCTAGAATGGTAAGATCTAGAATTTTTGCTTTCTTATGTTTGAAAGTTTTAGTCTTTCTTAGTCAGAGGGCAACAGTTTTTAGAGCAGTGGGCCAGAGAGAATGATGGGTGATGAGCATGAATAGCAAAGCATCAGAATACAAAATAAATACTAAAGACACTGCAAATTTATTGACCTCTTCAAATTTATGTAAGAAACAGTAATTGCCTTCTGAGATGACACTAAGGTAGGTACACATAGGTCCTAAATGCTGATAATTCTACTAAAATTAGGAGTCCCCAGTGGAGGCTCCTTGGAAATATATATGGGTTTGAGATTCTTTTACATTTGTACACTTAAGGACCAATAGCTTTAGCATTGTGGACATCAGCTTCTCTGTCTTACTGTAAAATAAGACTGTTAGGTCACATGATCTCTAAGTGTCTTTCTGACTCAAAAAATCTAGTTATCTCTGGTTTTCTCCTATTGAGGCATCTATTACCACTTACTGCTATGTGTAAGAAGATAAGTATTATCAATTCTGTACAGTTCTGTAGGCGAGATACTTCAAGTATTAGAAGCCTCCAGAAATCTGCATGGGGAGTGAAGCATGCATGCACTTTCCTGCTGTGTCTCCACAGCACCTGATTTGAAAATTACCCCTGCTCTCACTGCAGGAGTTTCAGGACTTCATAAGAAAATGATTCCTGGAAATTGCTAGTGTGATTGTTGTGACATTGATTACTTATGATATGTTGCAATGGCTGCTGGTGATGGGAGTTTCTGGGCCTACTGGACGTACCTGGGCCTACTGGACTTACAGGCCAAATTCCGGTATTTTGGTTTTGTAGCATCAGATAACCCACTTCTGCCAAGGTGTATAGCTATTGCCATGCCATCTCTCTTCAAATAGTCTCGGCTCTGTAGTTCTTGAGCTCAGGCAGGAAGGAGTCTACATCAAGCATTTGACACAAGTGATAAAACAAGAGTTGGCCTTCTCCTGTCATTTCTTTTTCTATCACTCTCAATAAAGCGATGAAGAAACCTATGAGACAGAAACACAAAGACAGGCAAAGCATACAATGGAGTAAAGATAGTAACTTGAATAAGTGGTGTTTGGAAAATTACACAGGTACCTGGGAGAAAAAAATGCTTCTATACCAACTTATACCACACACAGGAATAAACTTAAAATGGATGAAAGACTTCAATGTAAGTTGTGAAACAATAAAAATAGGCTGTAAAATCTCAGACATCTCAGGTAGCAGGATTTCCACTTATACACCTCTTAGGGCAAGAGAAACAAAGGGGAAAATAAGTGGGACTACCTCAAACCAAAATGTTTCTGCACAACAAAGAAAACCACCCACAAAATGAAAAGGGAAAACGTATTCACAGCTGGAGGCTCCACTATTGCCTACCAGAGTGGGATTCGGTATAATTCTTCCCACTGACTTTGAGCTCAACTGCCATCTGTATTGGACGCACATAACCTTCAGGTGGTTTCTCTAGGATGTTTTAATAGTAAGGATGGATGGTCTAGTCAGTGTTTCCCAAAGTGCGGTACGCGTACCCCCAGGGGTACGGGAAGAGTTTGGTGGGGGCACGCGTTGCACCGGAGTTTGGTGGGGATATGCACTGCACTGTGCTTAGCTGTGCCTAATTCTACGTTCTCATGAGGACAAGGGGTACTCAGCGTTACGAAAATTATAGAAGGGGTACACATATGTCAAAAGTTTGGGAAACACTGGTCTAGAAAACTGTCCATGGCCTTGTGTTTAGGTCTTCCTCAAGGTCAGTTTGGGCTGTTTACCCATAATTCCCCTTCACCAGTGCTTCTCTTCTCTTGGCTTCTTATACTCTCAGGTCTGAAAAGAAGATCCTGGCAAAATTACTCTGGTAATTCTGGTAACTGGGGGAGAGAAGAGCACATCGGTATTGTTTATGGTAAAGAATAAGGAGGCGCCTCCCATGTGTCATCAATTGATTCCTTAAGTAGCCTAAGATGAGTGCTCTAAAGAAACACATCAAATAAAGGCACAAATTAACATGTTTAACTGTGTAAATTTCTACTGCCCTTAAATCCCCACCTTGTGTGCGTTCCAGGTTCAGGTTTAGTGGTCGGATCCTAGGCCTGGCTCTGATTCATCAGTACCTGCTGGACGCCTTCTTCACAAGGCCCTTCTATAAGGCACTCCTGAGACTGTAAGTGTATTGCAAACCGGAGTAGGCCTGGCCCCCCCCTACAGGACAAGTGCTGGCCTCCCTAGTTAGTCCCTCTAGCCCATGGTTCTAAACCCCTGGTCTCTACAGCAGCTGTGCACCAAAGACCATCGGAAAACACAGATATTTAAATTACGATTCATAACACAAGCAAAACTACAGTTATTGAGTAGCAATCAAAATAATTTTATGGTTGGGGGTTACCAAACATGAGGGACTGTATTAAAGGGTCTCGGCATTAGAAAGGTTGATAACCACTGCTAGCCCTCTTGTCCCTATTTTGCCTAACAATTCCTATTAAGTTTATGGTAGTTTATTTTTCTGAGTTCTTAGATATCACATAAACCTTTTAATGCAATAAAAAGGCATTTGGAGATGTTCTGAAAGCATAGTAGAAGCCTATTATAACATTATATAGTGGATATGAATTAGTTTTCATAGATAATTATAGTTTGCATAAGTAATGACAAACATTTCATTAAATTACTAAGTTGTATTGATCTCTCTAAAACTTATGTTTTTAAATATTACTTTTCTCCAATTGCCGTGGAGAGTTCGTGAGTCAATAATTATTTCATGTTTATTTTTGTGGATATCATAATATTTTGTTTTTAAAAGAGTAAAAGATACATAAATATATTCAAAAGTGTCACATTGTTAGAACAAATCTGTGTTGTTTTAGACAGGAGTGGCATAAAGACATTTTAAAATGCAGTCGTGACAATCATTTGTTTTACCTTTCTCCCTTTGAATGGACCCAGGCCCTGCGATTTAAGTGACCTGGAATATTTGGATGAGGAATTCCACCAGAGCTTGCAATGGATGAAGGACAACAACATCACAGATATCCTAGACCTCACTTTCACTGTTAATGAAGAGGTTTTTGGTCAGGTTTGTAAGATGTGGGGCTTGGAAAAGGGATTTTGTTTTTTATTGTGAAAAAATTGACATAAAATTTACCATGTTAACAACTTTCAAGTGTAAAGTTCAATATTGGTAAGAGTATTGACGTTGTTGTGAAACTACCCCCAGAACTTACTCTTTAAAAAAAAAAAAAAAAAACTTTATTGTTCAAACTATGACAAATGTCCTCTTTCCTCCCCCTCCCCCACCGTTGACCCATTCTACCCCACTCCCTCCCCCCTCCTCAGGCCTTCCCCACACTAATGTTTGCCCACGGGCTATGCATATATGCATATAAGTTCTTTGTTTAACCTCTTCCCAATCTCCCCTCCCCTTCTGAAATATATCATCTTGCAAACCTGATATCATACCCATTAAACAATTCCCCATTTCTCCTTTCCTGCACTTTATAAGCAAAATTCTGCATTCTCTTTTTATGAATTTGGCTATACTAGCATCTAGATATTTAGTCCTCCAAAATTTGTATTTGAAAACTATTTAAATAAAGCTTCCCATTTGTTTTCCATCAGCATTTATGTAACACTGAATCTTCTGGGTTACAGTTTTATCAGGCTAACTATAGCCTGAGCAGATTTCACAATTAACATTTTCAGAATATCATTTACAAGAGACCCAGACAGCCCATAACATGTGGTAATTTGTAATAAGATTGTTTTGAGAATTAACTGAGGATACTTTATAAGTAACTTGCATGAATATGGACAATGTGCTAAGTCTATGGGTGAGAGTTACCCACTGAACCTTGCAATCCACATGCCAATCAAGAATCTTGAATAGGTCCGAGAAAATGGCAATGTTCTGTTTTATTTTATTTGTATAAACACACCTCTGAAGAATACTCGTTTACATTTTTAAAGAAAAATTATTCTTCCTACCACTATGAAAAGCACATTTAAATGTATTCAAAAATATATTATTTGCTTTCCTGTCCTGCCATGTACTAGATGAATGTGTAAAATACGCTGTGTCTTGGGCAATAATTACTTTTAGCCCATCCTTTACATTGGCTCTACAGTGGAGGGCAAATTTGTAAAATAAATGCAACTTCTTAGAAAATTGTGTTAAGGCAACTGGGTAGCAATAATAACATTTTTTAAGTTAGAATTCTAACTTAAATCATTACACTAAAATAAACTCCAGAGGGCGCCAGCCAAGTAGGCAGCATGGATAAACATAGTACTCGCCTCCTCCCACAACCACATCAGAATTACAACTACACTACAGAACAGCTATCATTCAGAACTGCCTGGCATGGAGCTGAATGGAAGTCTTGATTGCTATTGGCCCATTTGTGTGTGGAGTCGACCCTCAGGCTTGCTGACTGAGATCAACCCCATCCACACGGTGTAGGAGTTGCTGGGCAGGTGCTGGCCACACAAAGCAGAATGTGCCTCAGCGTGTGTGTGGCAAGATCTCCCTTTGAATACGCCACTTGTGAAGCTCATTGGGTCCTGCTTTGATGTTGTCTAAAGGTGGCCACTGGGAGTGTTGGTTCTGGAGCTTCTCTGGAGGGAGTCTGATTCCCGCTAATGTCAGATGCTGCTTGTCACTAGACTTAAGGCAATTTCTTTGGTGCAATTTCTTTGATATGGCTTTTTCTTGGTAATCCTTGGTTGTAAGACTTCTGTTCAGCTAATCTTCAGTTGGTTATTCAGGTTAATTTTTTCTATTTTTTTGTTATAAATCCAGTTTGGTCCTGGGAGGTGGTGAGTGTAATACCCACCTAGTCTGCCGCCGCCTTGGATCTCCTGCCCTTAACTTTTCGGGATGATTCAAACTTGTCCTAACAAACAGGCATCACCATACTAAGTGGCAATGTCACTCTCTGTTTCTTTTCTCAAGGTCAAGCTGTCAATCTTCTGTCACTATTTTACCTGTCTCTGAAAGCTGTCTGCCCACCCTATGCTATTTTGCTTCCAATGATTTTTAGAGAGAGTGGGAGGAAGGAGGAGAAACAGAGAGAAACACATCGATTGGTTGCCTCCTGCACAACTTAGGTGTGTGCCCTTGACCGGAATCAAACCCAGGACCCTTAAATCCCCAGACCAACTTTCTATCCACTAAGCCAAACCAGCTAGGGACAGAATCTTTTTTAGTAACTTCCAGGAAAAGAAAAGAAGTAAGGAAGTATTGACACTGAACTGATGTGAAGAGGACTTTTTATATCTAGTTCATCCACCCAAAATGTGTTTGTCTTACTGTGAGCTTAGGTAATACACATCACAATCTTTCTGTTTTCCTACAAGGTAACAGAAAGGGAGTTAAAATCTGGAGGAGCCAACACCCAGGTGACGGAAAAGAACAAGAAAGAGTACATCGAGAGGATGGTGAAGTGGCGGGTGGAGCGTGGTGTGGTGCAGCAGACAGAGGCACTGGTGCGGGGCTTCTATGAGGTAAGGCCCAGGCCTGACTGAAGAAGGCAGGGTTTGGGCCAAGGCTTTCATCACTGGACACAGCGTGTGAGGCTAAAGGGAGAAGAACCAAGGCAGGCAAAGGGCTCAGCTCTACTCACCAGAGTGCCAGGTAGATAAATGAGAGACCAGAGTTCCCGGGAAATTCTTCTTGCAGATAAAAAAAAAAAAAAAAAAAAAAAAAAAAAAAAAAAAAAAAAAAAAACCTCTCACAAAATCGGTGTTGGTGTGTCCCTGGTGTGCCCGGTGCATGTTGCATTTCCTTCCATTCAATGAAATTAAGATAAAAGAAGTGAAGTCATTGGCAGGCAATGTCCATTCTTAGTAGATTTTTATTTTGTGTCAGTGTCACTTTGTGTCATATAATGAATGCCAACACTGTAAATTTTGGGGACCATGACAGCTGCTTGCCTTTCTGTGCACCAAAAATTGGCATCCACAAGCTTTTCCAGTTTATAAACAAGAGGCTCTAAATGTTTTTTAGGGGCTTGGGTCTTCTTTCCCTGCCACAGTGAAGTACAGCATGGGTCACTGGCTCATGCACCACTGATTTGGTTAAAGATAATACCCACTATACATGTTCAGTCGTGCCTGATACATCTGACAAGGAGACAGAAAGCCAGAGTTCAGAACCCTAACAAGGCAGGTGCTCCCAGATCTTTGAATAAAGGGGAATTGAAGTGAGGGGAAAAAGGAAAGAAAAATATAATGCTTTTAATGCTCTTTCCTAGGAAATAAGTTATAGTTTGATGTGGAAGAGAAGATACCTTTTAGGTAAAGTGGTAATACTAATAGCTATTGAGTCACTTCAAAGTGATTTAGACCTTTCTGCCTTTAAAATGCAAGTTTTCTTGAAAATTTAAAAGTGACTAGGAAAGTCAAGTCAGGTTTGTTAATAACATCATTGGGGTGGGGCAGTATCAGAGGTGGTGAAAAGCATTGGACTTTTTTAAAATATATATATTTTTTATTGATTTCAGAGAGAAAGGGAGAGGGAGATAGAGATAGAAATGTCAGTGAGGAGACAGAATCATTGATCAGCTGCCTCCTGCATGCCCCACACTGGGGACTGAGCCTACAAACCTTGATCTCTTGATTCATAGGTCAACGCTCAACCACTGAGCCATGTCAGCCAGGTGGGCCAACATGGGGCCTGTTTTGATTCTGAGCTTATGAGTGGTTTGTATTTCAAAATGTGTAAGTCACAATAATAGCACATTGAGAGAGAGAGAAAAAAAAGGTGTAAATGATGATCTGTTTCCCGGCTTGAACCACAGAAATAATAATAATGAATAGAACTTTCAATGTGGGTGGACCTGTATGCTGAAGCCTCATCTGTATTTCAGGTCATAGACTCTAGGCTTGTCTCCGTGTTCGATGCCAGGGAACTGGAGCTGGTGATAGCTGGCACAGCAGAAATCGACCTAAATGACTGGCGGAATAACACCGAGTACCGGGGAGGTGAGCTGGCAGGGCTTGCGATGCTATAGCTAACACAGACACAAGTCATCGGTTTTTTAAAGAATTTTGAGGTGAAATTGACATAATAAATTCACCATTTTAAAGTAAGCAATCCAATGGCATTTAGTATGTTCACAGGGTTGCTCAACCATCACTTTTAGCTGGTTCCCAAACATTTCCATCATCCCAAAAGGAAACTTGTACTCATTAAGCAGTTGCTCCCCATTCTTCACCAACCCTGGCAACCATCAATGTGCATTCTATTGGGTCGGCAACTAAGTAATTGCGGATTTTTAAAAGAAAATCAAAGACAATTTTTTCATGGAACTAAATAACTTTATTCTGTAATGTATTGCCCATTTTGATCAATGACCTTTTGCCATCTTTCAGGCAGCATCATAATCCCACGTTGAAAAAACTTCTGGTTTTTATTAGCAAAAAACTGAATCAGGTACGATTTGACATCATCATCATTATTGAAATTTTTACCATTCAAGGAGTTTTGTAAAGATCGAAACAAAAAGTAATCAGATGGTGCAAGGTCAGGACTATATGGTGGATGTGGCAAAACATCCCAACCAAGCTCCATTAATTTTTGCCGAGTGACCAAAGATGTGTGTGGCCTTGCATTGTCATGATGGAATACAACACCTTTTCGATTTGTCAATTCGGGCCGCTTTTCTTCAACTGCATTGTTTAATTTCGTTAGTTGTTCAATGTAGACATCAGAATTGATCGTTCGGTTGGGTGGTAAGAGTTCAAAGTAGACAATTCCTTTGTAATCCCACCAAACTGATAACAAAACCTTCTTTTGATGAATATCAGCTTTTGATGTTGTTTGAGTTGGTTCAAACCTGCTCCACGATCTTTTCTGCTTGATATTGTTGTAAACAACCCATTTTTCATTGCCAGTTATCAGTCGTTTTAAAAATGGATCATTTTCATTACGTTTCTTTAGCAAATCGCAGCTGCTAATGCGTTGCGTTAACTGTGATTCTTTCAGTTCGTGAGGAACCCATGTATCGAGTTTTTGAACATAGCCAAGTTGTTTTAAGTGATTTTCAATGCATGTATGTGATACATGAAGCTTCTCTGCAATCTCACGTGTTATACTGTGACAGTCCGAATTGATTATTGCTTTGATTAGGGCGTCATCAACTTCAACTGGACGACCAGAGCGTTTTTCATCTTTGAGTGAAAAATCACCAGAACGAAATTTGGCAAACCAATTTTGACACTGCCGTTCTTTTAAGGCTTCGTCACCATAAACAGCACATAACTTTTTATGAGCTTGCGATGCGTTTTTCCCTTTGCAGAAATAAAAAAGCAAAATATGACGAAAATGTTCCTTTTGATTTTCCATTTTTCAACGAACGCCAAACGAAAATTACAAAACAGATCAAAAAACTTTTTTTTACTGATTAACAGCTGAATAGCCAACTATCAAATAACAAAATGTGTTTTACATTTGTACTACGTCTGCAAACCTAAAAATTCAACTGAAGCCATATATGTGTGAAACCCGCAATTACTTAGCTGCCGACCCAATATATCTACGATTTTACCTATTATGAATATTTTACATACATAGTCATTTTTGTAAATAGGTCTTTTGTGGTTAAAGATATATATATATATATATATATATATATATATATATATATATATAGCCAGATTATTATGCTCTCTGAACACATAATAATCTGGCCAGTGTATATCCTATATAATAAAAGGCTAATATGCAAATTGTCCCCTCCACCAGGAGTTCGACCAGCAGGCAGGCTGGCCAACTGCCCATGTGCCCTCCCCCTGGCCAGGCTGGCCGGCCCCCACCCATGCACAAATTCATGCACCGGATACACACACACACACACACACACACACACACACTGAATGGCCAGATTATTATGCGTTCAGAGATCATAATAATCTGACCATTCAGAGTGTGCATATATATAGCGTCTCAGGCTACCTTATCTCCCTAATATACTCAGCCATGAGAAGCCTTTGTGGAAACTCTAGGCCATAGATATATATATATGTCATCACTTTTTTAAGATTACAAAAACTTTTTTTAAATATATTTTATTGATTTTTTTACAGAGAGGGAGAGGAATAGAGAGAGTTACCGTAGAAACATTGATGAGAGAGAATCATTGATCAGCTGCCTCTTGCACACCCCCTACTAGGGACATGCCCAAAACCAAGGTACATGCCCTTGACCGGAATCGAACTTGGGACCTTTCAGTCCGCAGGCCAATGCTCTATCCACTAAGCCAAACCGGTTTCAGCAAGACTACAAAAACTTGCTCTTACTTTAATGCATGTGTACTCATTACCGTTCTTCTATATGCCTTCCTCCAGCTTCCCACCTGAACCTTCCTTCAGCTGACAGTAACCCCGGTGGTCATCTCTGGCCTAACTCAGGGTAGATTCACCAGGGGATGCCATCCTCCATGAGCCAGCTCCTGAGCTGGTTTGCCTGTTGGCAGGGAATTGTGTCCCAATTCCTATAGAATTAGCACTATCTTCACCTTAGTCCTTGTTTGCAATATCTGTTCTGTGGTCTCTCCGAAACCAATTTCTAATCCCTCCTAACTATTCACCTTCACACTGCCAAACTAGTCTTCCTGGAACATTGTTTTCATCATGCTACTTCCTACCCACAAAACAAGCTCATTATTTATAGGAGAGTTCGTTGACAGAGAAACCCCAATCACTATAAGAGGGAGAGGGAGAGGGAGAGGGAGAGGGAGAGGGAGAGGGAGAGGGAGAGGGAGAGGGAGAGGGAGAGGGAGAGGGAGAGGGAGAGGGAGAGGGAGAGGGAGAGGGAGAGGGAGAGGGAGAGGGAGAGGGAGAGGGAGAGGGAGAGGGAGAGGGAGAGGGAGAGGGAGAGGGAGAGGGAGAGGGAGAGGGAGAGGGAGAGGGAGAGGGAGAGGGAGAGGGAGAGGGAGAGGGAGAGGGAGAGGGAGAGGGAGAGGGAGAGGGAGAGGGAGAGGGAGAGGGAGAGGGAGAGGGAGAGGGAGAGGGAGAGGGAGAGGGAGAGGGAGAGGGAGAGGGAGAGGGAGAGGGAGAGGGAGAGGGAGAGGGAGAGGGAGAGGGAGAGGGAGAGGGAGAGGGAGAGGGAGAGGGAGAGGGAGAGGGAGAGGGAGAGGGAGAGGGAGAGGGAGAGGGAGAGGGAGAGGGAGAGGGAGAGGGAGAGACCTGCCATCTCAGGCTACCTTATCTCCCTAATACACTCAGCCATGAGAAGCCTTTGTGGAAACTCTAGGCCCTTCTTATTCTGGTAGGAAAACCACTGACCCAAGATATCAAGTCAAAATGTCTCTGGCTGTTAAGGACCTCTAACTCTCCCAGCAAGTTTCCTTCCAGTCCTCGCCAGATCCCTGTCTATGCTAGTCAGCTTGCTCTGTCCTCCATATTTCTTCCTCATCCTTGTTATTCTTTATTTCCCTCACCAGAAATGTTCTCCTCCTCCCCTCTACTCATACAAAGACTTCGCATATTTAACTCACACCTTACTTCTTCTTTATGAAGGTTTTCCTGCCTCTACCCCATTCTACATTGATTTCTCCCACCTTTGAATGTCTCTTGCATTTAAAGTCAGCAGCAAATTAATTACCTTAAGTAATTGATCCAAGCTTTGTCTCTCACCTGTACTGCGAGAGGGGCTCAATACTTCTTCCATTAGCCCAACTCATCTCAGCCCACGGTTGGCCTGAGCACAGCTGCTCCAAGGGTAGGTATCAATGGCTGCTGGAGAGCCCAGCATCTTCCATTCACCAAGCTTGCCCTTTACCTCCAGGCTTTCTTAAGTCCTAGACTCTTCTGTGATATGTAGTTACCAAGATCTGACATCAGAAAAACAGAAAATAAAATAAAAGATTGTATTGCCCTAACTGGTTTGGCTCAGTGGATAGAGCGTCGGCCTGCGAACTGAAGAGTCCCAGGTTCAATTCCGGACAAAGGCATGAACCTTGGTTGCAGGACACATCCCCAATAGGTGGTGTGCAGGAGGCAGCTGATCAATGTTTCTCTCATCAATGTTTCTAGCTCTCTATCCCTCTTCCTTCTTCTCTGTAAAAAAATCAATTTTTTTTTAAAAAAAGATTGTATTATAGAGGGTTTTTCTCTTAAGGATCTTAATGATCTCTACTAAGTCTAGTCATTCCTTATCTACATTTCTATGAGGCAGGAAATGACTGATGGATTCCCAAACATCTCTAAGAACATCATAATCATTTGTATAAAATAGATACTTTCTAAATCTGCTTTTGTTTTTAAAATTGACCAAGTTACACAAGTTGTTGTAGACTTACCTACAGGCCAATACTACAGAAATCAGCAGATCGAAAGCAGCTGTTCTGTTCTTACCACACGTGATGTGGATTTCATCTCTTTATTCCCTCCCTCCTTCCTTTTTTTTTTTTTTTTCTACTTGCTCTCGTTCTCGCTCCACTCAGGTTACCATGATGGGCATCTTGTGATCCGCTGGTTCTGGGCTGCGGTGGAGCACTTCAATAATGAGCAGAGGTTAAGATTACTTCAGTTCGTCACAGGAACATCAAGTGTGCCCTATGAAGGCTTTGCAGCCCTCCGAGGAAGCAATGGGCTTCGGCGTTTTTGCATAGAGAAATGGGGGAAAATTACATCTCTACCCAGGTATGAGGCTTTTTTTAATTTAATAAATCTTGATTGTTCAGATTATTACAATTGTTCCTCTTTTTTCCCCCTCCACCAGTTCCCACCCCACCTTCTACCCTTACCTCCCTCACTGTCCTCATTCATAGGTGTATGATTTTTGTCCAGTCTCTTCCCACACCCTCCACACCCCTTTTCCCCCCGAGAATTGTCAGTCCACTCCCTTTCTATGCCCCTGATTCTATTATATTTACCAGTTTATTCTGCTCATCAGATTTTTTATTCAGTTGATTTTTAGATTCACTTGTTGATAGATATGTATTCGTTGTTCATAATTTTTATCTTTACCTTTTTCTTCTTCCTCTTCTTAAAGAATACCTTCCAGCATTTCATATAATGCTGGTTTGGTGGTGATGAATTCCTTTAGCTTTTTCTGATGCGTGAAGCTCTTTGTCTAACCTTCAATTCCAAGCCATCTGTGGGCATCCCTAAATCTGTGTGGTTTACTAAGACCCAGGAGTCAGAGGTGGGCAAGGAGGCTTGGGAATATGACCCTCCAATACTAATTATATGTCTGCCTCCTTCACTAACCACATTCATTTTCACACCTTAATTGCAAAATAAAGTTGATACCATTGGTTTGCTAGTGTAATTTTAGTTCAGTGTGGTTTGCTAACAATTGCAAACTACCTGTTTCTAGTTAGTCCACTTCCTCAACTGGTCTATTCAAGTCTAGTTCGCGATGTTTTATGGTGGTTCTGCTAACTTCTGATTCACTGCTTCTGACTGATCATAGATATATCCAAACCGGATATATCATTGGAGAAAAAAACACCTTCACCAATCTTTTCTCCCCCATTCAGGGCACACACATGCTTCAACAGATTGGATCTTCCACCTTATCCCTCATACTCCATGCTGTACGAAAAGCTGTTAACAGCAGTAGAAGAAACTAGCACTTTTGGACTTGAATAAAGAAATGGAAACTCACCTTACATTTTCCTGGACAGTGACACCACCCTTTCTGGAAGAATCCATTTTCCTTTCCATTTCCCTTTCCCTGAATCAAATCTTCTTTGATGTTGGAACTTCATGATTTTTATTTTCAAACCAAATCAGAATGGACAAAAGCTGTGCATGAAGAACTGCCTTCTTCTAAGATATAACCTCCAGGCTTATCTCCTCTATTTTCAATGAACTGCTAGCCTGTATGCAATATTAAAAAACCGCTGTCTCAAGATCTGTGCATATCTCCACATACCTCCATTACTAACAATGAAATAGGAATGCTAGTTATGCTACACTTGACCAAATAGTAATAAATGTTTACTTCCGTTTATATAATTTAAGGGGAAATTGTAAGCATTAAGCATTCCAAGCTTTTATATGCCCATGTCTTCTGAGCAGAGCCACCTTTTTTTTTTTTAATATCTAATTTCTAACGACCAACTCTAAAACTAGGAGTTGATCAACTCTTTCTTTCCCTCCGCTCTACTTTTCCCTGTGCATATAACCATTTAAAAGCAGCAGTAGAAAACCCAACATTTTTTTTATTACATTCAACTCATAATTTATATGTGGCATCAGTCCCATCAGCTGGAACTGGCCTAAACATATGGTGCAAATTCCAACAAATAATAACAGCAAGATAAACACCTTCTACTGATGCAACACAATGCATCCCAATGGCTGTGGGGGTTGTGGCTCAACTTCAGCTTAGAGAAATCTACGAGGGACACCCCCTTCGTGAGCATTCACCACACAAGAAGCACAAACTCGTGCACATGTCCAAGAAGGAGATCTCATTATACAGTTACTATAAATGGCAAGGCTTCTGCCCCCGTTGTGTTATATACAGTGTGATGAAGCAAACAGGAAAAAGAGAAGGGGAACATAGTAGGTTGGTTTGAATACCTGAGTGCTGTACTGTTTTTATTCTGTTTCGCTACAGTTCTCCCACATAAATGGGGGGGAAATGCATAGATAATCTCATGACTTCTATTAAAGCCAAGTAATTACTTGTAAGGCAAACAAATTTTTATTTTAACTTGAATATTGATTTTTCATGCTGTTTTCTTAATTATGTTATTCAAATTTCTTCACATCTGATTGTCCCCAGGGACCACACTAAAAAAGAAGCTGCAGATAGCGATGGTGCTTGTTAGGGGTCAAGGGCAGTATAGCGCTTTTTCATTCATAGCAATCTCCCAGAGCAGAGCCCTCACACCTCAAAGGCATGTTGATTTGTGTCAAAATAGACACTAGTTTCTTTTAGCATTCAGTAAGGAGATAACACAGAAAACTTTGTGTTTGCAGAAAAACAACTGCAAGCTCCAAAGACATTCTAATCTCTCAAATACATTTGACACAAACCCAAGCATAACAGTCCTTTGCTATTTTTCTAACCTTGTTATCCATGTTGTCTGAAATAATGTCATACATAAAAAGTGTTTTTCTTCACTGGGAAAAGAAGAGCGAAAAGGGCCCCACTGTTGAAATGTCGCATTTTTGTTTATTAATACAGGAAATGAAGAAAAGCTGGTGAGGGACATAAGACAAAGTTCATTTCGTATGAAGCCATGCCTTGTTCTCATTAGATTAGTCTGTGTCTGGACGTGCATTGTGTTCCTTGCACTCCAATATGAAGCATTCTTTTCGTAGGAATTATTTGCAATACCCAGCACCCCTTGCTACAGTGTACTTTCTGTGAATCAGGGAATATACATGTTATAGAAATTTAGCTTTCAGTTGTCATCTAGAAAGAATATTTCCCAAGATAGAATTGAATGTGTAAGTTACATCATATGGAATTTGGGAACCTATAAAATTCAGTATACATTTCAATATCTGAAAAATTGTCGATTCCAGTGGAGCTATTATGTATTTATGAAATCAGAACATGAGAATTATGCTGACCATTTCACAATTCTAATGCTTTAATACATAATAGGATAAAACTACTGCTGCAGTTCTCTTTGAATATATTGCTATATGTCCTTTATTTTGTGTAAGCCAATGAGCTTGACCTTCTAATATAGGAGGCATGTATTATTTTTAGAACTTGGTGTTACATGTATGTTAATATTCATTAATTCAAGCAATTTAAGGGGCAAGACAGATCTATTTGTTACCACTTGTATTTTTTTTTCATTTAAAGTATGAGTTTTCTCTATAACATATTATAAAATTAATCCCTTATAAACAGCATTTCTCTTTAAAAAAAGATCTTCTAGAGATAATTTTAGTAAAGCATATTACCCTTAATTGAGGGATAAACAAGAATAATTAAAAAAAAGAGAAAAACATGTTACAATTGGAAAACTGCTTTTGAAATGCTATAGTATTATTAATTTCATGGATATCACATTTTATTCTGTCATATGAAGACAATAATCTTAAAAATAGAAAATTGACTCTGTAGGATCAGAAATATTCTAAATATCCTGAGTTCTTTGTAACTTCCTGCATATATAAGTTGACAAAAAATTTTAACCATCACTATTGTAGCACAATTTTTTGAATGGCAATGCAAATTTAAGAAAGATATATATTTTTGGCAGGCTTTAAATATGACAAAAATCTAAATGTGTTGTTTTTTAACCTATGTCCCTATGTCCTTTAACAGTAAGTGTATTTTTGTGCAAGTCAATGAACTCGACTTTCCAGGACATTTAAATATTACATTTTATGACATTGTCAGTCCATGTGTCAAACCGTGTGTCCAAATTTTGGGTTCAGAAAATTTCTCAATTGCCACAAATGTTTTCAAAGTCAAAATGAAACACTTTAAAATGAAACTAGTTAGACTTTCACATAACAAATGTGGTGCTTTATTATTATTATTATTATTATTATTATTATTATTATTATTTTAGTGCTCACTAAAATTATTGCTTTCATTCTATAACATAAAAATCTAGGTTTTCAGCCCTCATAAGGTCAAAAGAGAAAGTGTTCTTTTTCTATTAGTGACATAGAGTTCCTTTGTTCCAATAGAAAAAAAAATAGATGCCAACAGGTAGAATATAGAGTAAATGTCAGTCCATCAACCTACTTCCTGAAGCTTCTGAATTATCTAAGGAAATATCTATAACAATTTTGCTAAAAGTCTTTGTTCTAGTCAATAGCAGGAGAAGTCCACATTATTGGGCTGATTTTGCTTTCATTGACAAGAGAAATGTCACATGATACTCAGGCCAAGCTTTCTCTTCCATCATATCACCTTCAAGGAATGTCAATAAACTCACTTTGGTATGGCATTGTCTGTGTTCCTTATTGCAAGTGGAAGTCTAGGTAATGCATAACAATTTGTATTATGCCTATTCTCTTGTTGGAGATAACCAACAGAACAACACAGAAGTCTATCAGCTGCGATTATAAACAATTCATGGAAATATTATTTATCAAGAAAACATAATATGTGCTCACAAATTCTTGAATAAAGGAACAGGTTTCATAACAAATTCCTTCTGCATGCCTATCAGAACTGCACATAAACCACACGGGCTTCATTTTATGAGTTTCCTTTATGTTGAGCCAAGCATACATGGGCTTTTTGAATTTATACCTGTTGAGATGTTTTTACAAAGTCTTCATGACACAGACTCTTTTGTTTTTCTTTTTCTTTTTAAAATATATTTTATTTGTCTTTTACAGAGAGGAAGGGAGAGGGATAGAGAGCTAGAAACATCGATAAGAGGAACATTGATCAGTCGCCTCCTGCACACCCCCGACTGGGGATGTGGCCAAAACCAATGTATGTGCCCTTGACCAGAATCAAACCCGGGACCCTTCAGTCTGCAGGCCGACGCTCTATCCACTGAGCCAAACCAGTTTCAGAAGGACACAGACTCTTGGACAAGGGTTAGCAGTAGGCAAAATGTTGTGTCCAATGTCATATATAATAACTTACAGTATCACAATGATAGTATCTCTTTCCAAGCGTTGAAAAGAAAAACTATGTGGCTTTTATGGTGGTCAAAAGCTGATTTAGTATGGTGGGAGGGAAAACATGTTATTAGGAAAAAATAATATGGGTACGATTGAGAAAAGGAAAAACCTACACTACTGGATTTAGTTTAGACTCATTATAACTGAAAATAGCTCTTCTTTTGCCCTGGCCAGATGGCTCAGCTGGTTGGAGACTCATCCCATACACCAGAAAGTTGTGGGTTCAATTCCTAGTTCCAGCACATACCTAGGTTATGGGTTTGATCCCCAGTTGGAACGCATATGAGAGGCAACTGATCAATGTTTTTCTCTCAAATAGGTGTTTCTTTTTCTCTCTCTCTCTCCATCCCCTCCTCTCTCTCTCTCTCTCTCTGTCTCTCTCTCCCTCAAAATCAATAAAAATATATCCTTGGATGATGATTTAAAAAAGGAAAGAACTCTTCTCTTGGAGTACAAACTGGGTGGCTCAAAGAAGGCTAGAAGAACAAGATCAAGGTGATGGTACACTCAGTTCCTTCCAAGGCCCTTGAGAGATAATTTGTTCTATTCCTCTCTCCTACCTTCTAATCTTTGGAATTCCTTTACTTTTTTTTCCCCACCACCATTATCCCCTGTATGCTCTCTTCCACTTACACCCACCACTCTCACCCCCACAATCACCTCATTGTTGTCCATGAGTTCTTTTTTTTTCCTCAATCCTCCACTCCCACAGTGCACCAGAGCTGTCTGTCTGCTCTCTACCTGTGAGTCTGTTTCCATTTTGCTTGGTAGTTCAGTTTGTTCATTAAATTCCACATTTGAGTGAAATCATATAATACTTATCTTTCTCTAAGTGGCTTATTTCACTTAGCATAATGTTCTGTAGGTTCAACCCATGCTGTTGCAAAGATAAGATTTTTACCACAGCGTAGCATTCCACTGTGTAAATGTACCACAGCTTTTTTATTCACTCATCTATTGATGAACTCTTGGGCTGCTTCCAAATCTTGGCTATTGTAAATAATGCTGCAGTGAACATAAGGGTACATACAATCTTTTGAATTAGTGTTTTGGGTCTCTTTGTTTTTTGTGTTTTTTGGGGGTTTGGTTTTTTGTTTGTTTGTTTGTTTTGTGTGGGGTTTTTTTGCAGTTTCTTGACTTTATTAACCTGGAGCTCTGCCATACCAGCCCCAGGGGCTGGTGCCCAGGCACAGTGAGCAGAATTGAGGTCAGAGAGATTCAGCCCCTGGCAGCCTGGCACAGCTGGGCCAAGGGGTTAGAAGGTACAAAAGTCCAAATGCTGGCACTTCAGGTGTGGCTGGCATCCAGCCTGGCCCAGAGGGGAACACGACCTGCTGCAGTGGGTATACAGGGTGCCATGGTCCTCTCCTGGCAGAGGGTCTGCCATGTGGCAGTGCAGGCAACATTCCTTCCAAAGCAGTGGCTAGGAGCAGTTAGTGATTCTGGCCAGGAACTGCTGTGCCCACCACTCATCCAGGTCGATGGGCACGAAGTTTTGCAGTCTGGGGTTGGGGGTCCTCTCGACAGGTCTCTTTGGATAAATTCCCAGAAGTGGAAAAGTTGGGTCATAAGGCAGTTCCATTTTTAATTTTTTGAGGTAATTTCATACTGCCAAGTTGAGACATCTCCTGTCTCTAGGAGGAGCCAGGCTCTTCCTCAAGTCAGAAAAATGGAAATCAGGAGGACATAAGTTCATAATTTCATTCATCTTTATTATTTCACTCAACGGAGTATAATTACATACACGGTTTCCATAATTTGTCATAATAAGAGTTATGCAGGATACAAAATTATTAATGTTGACAGTTCATGCTCTTAAATGGGTCAGTCTTAAAGGTAAACTGATACTTAAAAAAGCGAAAGAAAAAAGCAAGTGATATAAATCCTGTTCCCAAAGTATCTCTAAAGTGGTTAATATTGAAAACATTATACAGCTACTGAAATAGGATTCAGCTACTGAAAGAGGATTCTATAGTTCTTCCCTCATAGAGCGCCTCCATCAGGCAGCTCTCAATTTTAACTGCTCACCTGTGAGTAGAACATCACCATCTTGGAACCCAGTGGCAACCTGAAGTGCGGAGACTGCATGAGAATGAAGCTGGACCGCGGACACAGCACCTGCCTCAGACAGCCTGCCCCCGGACATGAGACACCATAAGCCCCTAATGTGTTTATACCATAATTATGTGAGTTCTCTGGCTATAACCTAATTCCTAACCCTCGAGATACAGAATGGAGAAAAGTGCAAAAAAAAAGTTTTCAATAACCTTTTCTAGAGGAAATCTAGAATTATACTTAGAATTCCAAAATTTTGCAAAGTTGTCTAATCTTGGCAATTTTAGTGATTTTTTGTTCTAGTCTCTTTCACTGTGATGATTTAACAGTACAGTCATTTGAAACGTCACAGTCTTGTTCATTTCCTCGGGGACCAGAAAGAAGGGGGGACTGGGTCACTTTGCATTCAGACTAGAAATGGAGAGGGCACAATGGAACAGCCACCACTCCAGAAAAGGACAGCTCAGGCCGGCAGGTGTGGCAGGCATGGGCAGCCCACAGGCGTCCAGACCACGTCTCTGCCATGCCCAGGACTTCCCAGACGTGGCCTTGCTTTCATGTATCCGGGTGCCCTGATTCTTGTGTAACTGTGCATTCTGGCCACAGGCTGGCCTTCGCCGTGGTCCTCACTCCAATCTACCTGCGAAAGTAAGGTAATTCCTGTGACTTGATTCTGACCCTTTTTCACTACATTATTTTTTCTTGCTTCTTTACAATCTACTACCTACCCCAACTTGAAAATTTATTTACCTCAAAGAGCCGAAGCATCACAAGATGAGAGGCCTTGATTTCTCAAGCCCTTAAAAGTCATGAACCCGCCGAAACCGGTTTGGCTCAGTGGACAGAGCGTCGGCCTGCGGACTGAGGGGTCCCAGGTTCGATTCTGGTCAAGGGCATGTGCCTCGGTTACGGGAACATCCCCGGTAGGGGGTGTGCAGGAGGCAGCCGATCGATGTCTCTCATCGATGTTTCTAACTCTATCTCTTAATCTTCCTCTCTGTAAAAAATCAATTTTATATATATATATATATATATATATATATATATATATATATATATATATATATATATATATAATTTTTTTTAAAGTCATGAACCCGCTGAAACCAGTTTGGCTCAGTGGATAGAGCATCGGCCTGTGCACGGAAAGGTCCCAGGTTCGATTCCGGTCAAGGGCATGTACCTTGGTTGCAGGCACATCTCCAGTAGGGGACGTGCAGGAGGCAGCTGGTCGATGTTTCTCTCTCATCGGTGTTTCTAACTCTCTATCTCACTCAATTCCTGTCTGTGATAAATCAATAAAATATATATTATAAAAAAGTAAAAAATAAAAGTCATGAACCTGCTCCCCATCCACCAATCTTCCCATACGCCCCAACTTGAGTGCAGCTCTAACTTAAAGAGATCCCAGGCACTTCAGACCTTTGGACGCCAATTTTTAAATTTTGTGATTGGGATTCTGCAATATTTGCTTTCCTGGGCATCTTCGGTTATTTTGCTGACGTTCTCCCCTTCCACAGACCCTTTGTTACGTATCAGCTCATTGGCCATTTTCAAAAGGCCTGTTACCTGGTCTTCCATAGCTTGGCCGGTTTCTTTGTTATTAAAAGCACAAACTCGCCCCTTACACTTTTTAATGGTCTCCTTAAGAAATGTGTCGTCTGTGTTTTTGCAGTAATCTTTAATGTCCTCGCCCCCCAAGTCTTCCTTCCGGGTGAAAAGCACAATCATGCGTTCCATAACATTACTTCCGAACTTGGACTTCAGTGCGCTCACCACGTCTCTGTCCTGGGCCGTGATCCGTCCGAGCTGGAGCACCAGGACTAGAACCCTGTTACTTACATAGCTTCCGACCTCCTGTAAGTGGGTTAGCAGGTCAGGAGTGTCCACCACCTCCACCTCCTGCCACGCCACTGTCCTCTTGCCCTCCTGGAACACCTTGGTGACCGGCTGGGGACTGAGCTTAGAGGTGAAGATGTTACCCCCGAGGATGGAGTTCCCGGTGGCACTCTTCCCAGTTCCGCTCCGCCCCACGAGGACAATGCGCAGGGGCTCTGTCGGAGGAAAGCAGGAGAGAGTCATGACCCTGGGCTGACCTGGGTGCGCCTTTCAAAGCGATGCCACACATTGCAGCCTGAGACTCTCAGGGAGCATCAGGGCTGCTTTCCCAGAACAACTCCAGCCCTGAGCACGGAATGGCTTCCTCCAGGCACACAGTGAACTCCGAAGCAGGTCTTGGACCACAGTCCCTGCCCCGCACTCACCCACTGACATGCTACTGTCCTATCTCTCACTCTGCTCCTTTGTCCGGTAACTTCTCTGGCTCCCTGGCACCTGTGAGTGCTTTGTTACTCTTCGCCTACTCACCTGGGTCCAGTCTACTCATCTCATCTCTGTCTTCAGTTCCTGCTGTGACTCTGTCTTCCCAATGGCGACTAATGCTAACCGAAACAAAACCTCCTGGGTATATTTGAAAAATTATTCCATAGAATTAGTTTTTGGGAGAAAGCAACTACATGTACCATCTGTGGATTACCAGATGGAGCACTTCTCATTACAACGACCTACAATTTAACTGTCTTTCATTGATGTCCAAAGGCATCTCGTGATGCCTGGCCTGTGTTTTTCAGTGGTTAGAGCACTGGCCTGCACAACAAAGGGTCTCAGGTTCGATTTCCAGTCAAAGGCATGTACCTAGGTTGCAGGTCACATCCATGCCCCAGGTGGGGTACATGTGGGAGGCAATCAATCAGTGTGTCTCTCTCACATTGATGTTTCTCTCCTCCTTCCACACCTCCCACTCTCTCTAAAAATTAATGGAAAATATCCTTGGGTGAGGAGTAACAACAACAAAAAAAAGGGGGAGGGACCTTATGGTTATGATAATGAGTGCCCACTAAAACTGTTAGGTGGTCTCAGTGAGGGAGAATAAATTTCCCAACAGATAGAATTACAGGAGTAATGCGATGTATATCACTGGAGGTTTCTTTATGACTTTGCACTTGTACCGTGATCTCTCTCTTCCGTTCAGGTAGCTTCACACTTTTCCCCAATCATGACCTTTTCCCCAAATTACAAATATCCACCTCAAAACAAGGAGAAAGGAAAGCCCACCCCTTGCTCTCCCTACCAGGGGAACTTACTGAATTGCTTATTCCAAAGCCACAATCTTGTGCTTAAAAGATGAATAAAGTCTCCCGACAACCCCATATCTGTCATGTGTTTCCATCCTGCTTCCATACCCTCAAAGGCTGTGGTTCTCAAGGGCCTCTGTGAACTCCCAATCCCACTTTATCTCAAGGTGTGACTCCTCTATATAGACCCATCAAGACCACTCCCTGATGTTCCCTCACATGTGGCATGCGTAGTCCTACCTCTTTGATTCATATTGCTAGTGTACTCTCTCCAGAATGTCTTCCACGTTTCTGCTTAGCCATCCAAACTCAACCCATTCTCCAAAGCCCATTTCAAATTGGGATCCCTCCACACAGCCTCTCCTGACATTCCCACATGTCTTTACTTCTTTTTTATATATATATACTAGTAGTCCTGTGCACGAATCCATGTGAGAGTAGCTTGCTGCCGCTTCTCTCAGCTGGCCACTCGTAGCTCTCCACCCTCCTGCTATTGGTCATTATGTGTCATGGTGTAGTGACCTTTTGCATATTGCATCTTTATTATATAGGATTTTTTTATTATTGAATAAATAATACTGAAATACTGAAAGGGAGAGGGAAAAAGAGATTGAAGCATCAATGATGAGAGAGAATCATTGATCAGCTGCCTTCTGCATGTGACCTACCAGGAATCAAACACACAAACCAGGCCTGTGTCCTTGACAAGAATTGAACCCAGGATCCTTCAGTCCTCACACCTACACTCTATCCACTGAGCCAAACCAGCAAGGACTGTACACCGTGATAACTCTCTCTCACTTCTTTAGGAAGCTCCCCAACACCTGGCCCCCCAATGAGGAACAAAAACGGCTCAATGAACAGATATGCTCCTTTAGATCTGATGTTCTTCCCAGGTGAGCACATTTGAAGCACAAGAGAATGGGATGAGTCATGCTGGGATGGAAGGATCTCAGCTCAGGTCAATAGAATGCATAGCACTGAGTGGATGGGAACTTCTGTTTCAGCAGTAGATAGTGCTGTGTGGCTAGGCTAATAAATAAATCTCATCTGTAGTCATGTGGGGCCCTTACATCATGAGCATTCATGCTCCAGGTTATTGTTCCATCAAAATGGCCCCCCTGTCCAATAGAGAGAAGAGTAAAGAAGCAAGAGAGTAAACAAAGTCAATAAAGGGTGTGAGAGAGTCTGGCTGGTGGGGCTCAGTGGTTGAGCATCAACCCATGAACCAGGAGGTCACAGTTCTATTCATGATCAAGACACATGCCTGGATTGAAGGCTCAATCCCCAGTAAGGGGCATGCAGGAGGCAGTCAATTGATGACTCTCTCTCATCGTTGATGTTTCTCTCTCTCTCTCCCTTTCCCTTTCCATTCCTCTCTCTGAAATTTAAAAAAAAAAAAAAAAAAAAAAAAAAAAAGGAACTTTTTTTTTTAAAGGAAGGGAGAGTATGTGTATGTGTTCAGTTTAAGAGTAAGAAAAAGTAAACCAATGGTCAAGAGCTATTTCATCACCAACCCTGAGTGCGGAGCCCTGGGCAACAGAGGTTGGAAACTGTATCAAAAACAAGAGACTGGAAAAGGTCAACTCCCTCCTTCAAGGCCCTCACCATCCAGTTGGAGAGATGAGGCCTGGCTCATGAAAGCATTAAAGACCAGGCCAGCACAGTATGCAAGGAAAGACAACTAAGTTTAGTTAAATAGAAGAAAGGAGAAAGAGAAGAGTTAGTCAGTAGAATGGACCTGTCCTTTTTATCTTCTCTATGCCCTTCAGAAAATAAAAAAGTTCCTCTATAGCCTATATCTGCTTTTTTTTAAAGCATATGTAAAATGTTTTCTTACCTTCCTTTTTGAAGGTGCAAGCCTTGTCTCCATTCTTTTGCACCATTTTCACAATTTTTTGCAGGAGCCCATCTACCTGGCTTTGTTCCTCTTTTCCTGTCACTCTGGAGTTGAAGATGCTGATTTGGCTTTCAGAACTCTCAACAAGCTTACTGTGCAGGACTTTATTGTGGATTAAAAATATATCTACGTTCTGGTCCTCTAGATCTTCTTTCCTTGTGAGGAGCACAATCGTATACTTAGCTAATTCGTCTTCAAAACTTTTTTGGATGGTCTTCAGATCCACTTCAGTTAAGGAGGTCAATGGGGTCACCAGCAGGAAGGCATGGGGGCCCTCAGGGGCATGTTTCCAAAGGTCTAATTTAAAGTCATTTAAAGATAATAAGTCTGGACTATCAATGATCAAAATTTTCCTCCCTCTCCAGATTCTGCTCTCAGACTTAAACTTCTTGGTTACTGATTCGTCACTGAATTCGGTCTGAAAGACTCGCTTCCCCAGAAGGATGTTCCCGACTGTGCTTTTTCCAACACCATGCTTCCCCACAAGCAGGACCGTTAGTTCTGGCATCACAGGGGTCGGCTCAGATCCTGTGGCCAGCAGCTGCTCCCCTAGAGGACAAGAGGACACATTCCAAGTCTCTTCTTATACTTGGACACAAACACAGGGACAAGTTTTATCACTTCTCTTCCTTGTCAGTTTTTATAGAAAATGGCATCAGTGCTCTGACCTACAGAACTCTAGTCCGGACCAGAAGCTACCCATCAAAGTAAGAGCCCCGAAAGGGGCCATGAACAAATGAAGAGATATGTCAAGAGCTTGAGGTTGCCCAGGAACGTGAAAAATGTTAAAGTTGGCTCTCACTGGCCTTGGTCCTTACCATTCCTCTCATTTTGCCACCAAAGGAAAGTACTGGGGCATGAAGTCCATGGGCTAAGGCAGGACCAAGGAGAATCTGAGTTTAAAATAACTGTGAGTGGCTCTGGCCAGAGTGGCTCAGTTGGTTGGGTGGCATCCCATGCACCAGAGGTTGCTCATTCAATTTCAGGTCAAGCGCACATGCCCAGATTGCAAGCTCAATCCCCAGTAGGGGGCATACTGGAGGCAGCCAATGGATGCATTTCTCTCACATTGATGTTGCTCTCTCTCCCCCTTCCTCGCCCTCTAAAAATAAATAAACTGTTCTTAATAATAATAATGATGATAATTATAATAAAAAAATAACTCTGCCCTAACCGTTTGGCTCAATGGATAGAGCATTGGCCTGTGCACTCAAGGGTCCCAGGTTTAATTCTGGTCAAGGGCATCTACCTTGGTTGCAGGCACCTCTCCAGAAGGGAGTGTGCAGGAGGCAGTTTATCAATGTTTCTCTCTCATCCATGTTTCTAATTATCCCTCCCTCTTCCTCTCTGTAAAAAAAAAAAATCAATAAAATATATTAATAATAATAACAAAATAACTTTGAGTGGTATATTCATAAAATTGAATACAGCTCAGCAATTAAAAAAGAAAATAAACGAATGGACTGCTGATATGCAACATGACTAGCTCTCCAAAACATGCTAATTTACAAAAGCCAAACACAAAATTACATGCAATATGAGTACATTATATAGAGGTCAAGAACAGACAAGGTTAACTAATGTTGGTAAAAGTCCCTAAGAGAGGCAATGAGAACTTCTAAGGAGCTGGAAATGTGCCATATCTTTATCTAATTGGTGGTCTCATATGTGTAGATGTGTAAAAGTCATTGAGTTGTATTGACTCTATGTAAATTATACCTCAATAAATTGCTGTAAAAACCTGAGCTACAAAACTCTGTCTCCACACATGCCCTGTTCCCACCACTTCTCCTTGTGGCCTGCAGCTGCTCCCCTAGAGGACAAGAGGACACATTCCAAGTCTCTTCTTATAGTTGGACACAAAGACAGGGACAAGTTTTATCGCTTCTCTTCCTTGTCAGTTTTTATAGAAAAGGTCAACACCACACCTACGTGCTGAGCAAATGGCAGAGTCAGCAACTCCAGGGATAGTCACTGGGGCTCTGCTATCCAGGGTGCCATCCAGGTAGACTGTCACTCCATGTCTGCATGACAAATCTGGGAGGGGAGTAAATGTGGCATTTAAGGAAAGCAGCTGAAATACAGAGACTACAGGACCTTGGAAAGTTGACTTCGGAATATTACTACTTTCCCCAAGAGCACCTCTCACTAGCCTACATCCTACAAAAAGTCCGTTCTTGCCTGCCTGTGTGGCTCAGTTGGTTGAGCATCGTCCATGCACCAAGAGGTCACTGGTTTGATTCCCACTCAGGGCACATGCCTAGGTATCAGTTTCAATCCTCAGTAGGGGGCATGTATATACTAAGAGGATTGAATGATTAATATATATTACATGTAATTTTTCAGCACATGTCAACTACAATTATTATGATTATTAAAATTTTCATTTTAAATATTATTTGGGGAAATTTCGGGGGGACAGAGAGCTCATTTATTGTATTTACTACTGAATATTCAGTTCTTTTTTCCATCCTTTCTTTATGTGCGTTTGTGTGTGTTCTGTGTGTGTGTAGTGTGTGTGTGTGTGTGTGTGTGTGTGTGTGTGTTGGGATTTTTGTTGTGCATATTCAGTTCTTTCAAAGAGCTGGCCCAGAAAAAAACTGGAAAGTATATCCATGAAGAGATGGTTGAATTAGTTATATATGCCCGTCCTACAGACCAAATTGCATCTACTACACAGAATTCGGTAGCTCTGGATGTGCTGGTATGTACAGAGTGTAGTATACATCACTAATGGCAATCAGTACAAGCATACTGAGCTGCATCACTGCATTCTGCAAGTTACTGTTATCTATGGAGGAGGGACTTCTGATTTCCTAGGAGGAGTCAAAAATTGAGTGATGCTAGATCTAGGGCCAGGAAGGAGAGGCCAACTGGGTACAGCAGTCAAGCCCAGCATTGTAATACACCAGGCACAGGACCTTGGCTGGTGCTACACCTTCTCAAAGGGTTCAGAGTTCCCTAAAAACAGGTTGTACTCATTAACATGAGCTAGGTCTCCAGGGCACACTTTTGCTCTGACTTATCACTTAATGCATAGCACACTCAAAGGAATGTCTATAGGAGCTTCACATTCTTGCAAGGAATCACCTTACCATGTGGAAAGTCCTCCTCCTGAGAGGTAGCTTCTTTCACACAGACCTAAAAAATAAAGAGGAGAAATGATGTACACAGACCTAAACTTTCTTCTTTTCACAAAGTAAACAAATGGAGGCACAAGTGTATAATTCAGAATAACTGGATGATTAGGATGTGGTCAAATCAAGGCCATGGTCGTGGTCCTTCCTGGTCATTATAGACTTGTCCATAATGACAGTCAGTCTTGAGATCCTACGGCCGCTGCTGCCTCAACAGGTTTCCCAGACGCAAGATGGTTCTCGCTCTCAAAGCAGAAAGCCATCTGCAAGGCATTGTTCCGGAAGCTCTAACTTCATTTCTCCACAGTTCCTAACAGTTATTCTTCCCAAAAGCTCCCAAGGTTTCTGCTATTCCTGGAGAAAATCCAGAGGCTTAAGGAGAACTTCTGGGCTCCCTCAAGAAAGAAATCAGCTCAGTAATGTCAGTGATGAGACAAGGCAGAGTGAGGACATTGGGATTATAAAAAAAAAAAAGTTGACCAGGAATGCAAGGATGGTACAATATCCGCAAATCAATAAACGTGATACATCACATAAACAAATTGAAAGATAAAAATCATATAGTCATATCAATTGACGCAGAAAAAGCATTTGACAAAATCCAACACCCTTTCCTGTTAAAAACTCTTAAAAAAGTGGGAGTACAAGGATCATACCTCAACATAATAAAAGCTATATATGATAAACCCACAGCCAACATTATACTCAATGGGCAAAAACTAAAACCATTCCCTCTAAGAACAGGAACAAGACAGGGATGCCCACTCTCGCCACTCCTGTTTGACATAGTTCTGGAAGTACTAGCCATTGCAATTAGACAAGAGGAGGAAATAAAAGGCATCCAAATTGGAAAAGAAGAAGTAAAGTTATCCTTATTTGCAGATGACATGATATTGTACATAAAAAACCCAAAAGACTCCATTAAAAAACTAATTGACTTAATAAATGAATTTGGCAACGTAGCAGGATATAAAATTAATGCCAAGAAATCCATGGCATTTCTATACACCAATAGTGAAACTACAGAAACAGAGGCTAAAAAAGCAATTCCATTCACCATCGCACCAAAAAAATTAAGATACCTAGGAATAAATTTAACTAAAGAAATAAAGGACCTATTTGCGGAAAACTACACGACACTGAAAAAAGAGATAGAGGAAGATGTAAGGAGATGGAAGAACATACCATGTTCATGGATTGGTAGGATCAACATCATCAAAATGTCCATACTTCCTAAAGCAATCTATAGGTTCAATGCACTCCCCATTAAAATACCAACGACATATTTCACTGACCTAGAAAGAACTCTCCAAAAGTTCATTTGGAACAATAAAAGACCCCGAATAGCCACAGCGATTCTGAGAAAGAAGAGTAAAGTAGGAGGGATCTCAATACCAGACTTCAAACTATACTACAAAGCCACTGTTCTCAAAACAGCCTGGTACTGGCACAAGAACAGACAAATAGATCAATGGAATAGAATTGAGAACCCAGATATCAACCCAAATCACTATGCTCAATTAATATTTGACAAAGGAGGCACGAATATACAATGGAGTCAAGACAGTCTCTTCAATAAATGGTGTTGGGAAAATTGGAAAGACACATGCAAAAGAATGAAACTAGATCACCAACTTACACCATTCACAAGGATAAACTCAAAATGGATACAGGACTTAAACATCAGACGGGAAACCATAAAAATACTAGAAGCATCCACAGGTAGCAAAATCTCAGACGTATGCCAAAATAACTTCTTCACTGATACTGCCCCTAGGGCAATGGAAGCTAAAGAGAAAATAAACAAATGGGACTACTTCAAAATAAAAAGCTTTTTTACAGCAAAAGAAACCATCAATAAAACAACAAGAAAGCCCACGGTGTGGGAGATCATATTTGCAAATATTACCACTGATAAAGGTTTAATCTCCAACATTTACAGACAGCTTATACAACTAAATAAAAGGAAGATGAATGATCCAATTAAAAAATGGGCAATGGACCTAAACAGAATATTTTCAAAAGAAGACAGAAGGAAGGCCAAAAGGCACATGAAAACATGCTCAAAGTCACTAAGTATCCGAGAGGTGCAAATCAAAACAACAATGCGGTACCATCTCACACCTGTCAGAATGGCCAACATCAACAAATCAACAAACGACAAGTGTTGGCGAGGTTGCGGAGAAAAAGGAACTCTCGTGCACTGCTGGTGGGAATGCAGACTGGTGCAACCACTGTGGAGAACAGTGTGGAGTTTCCTCAAAAAACTGAAAATGGAACTCCCATTTGACCCAGTAATCCCACTTCTAGGAATATATCCCAAGAAACTAGAAACACCAATCAGAAAGGATATATGCACCCCTATGTTCATAGCAGCACAATCTACAATAGCCAGAATTTGGAAACAGCCTAGGTGCCCGTCAGCAGATGATTGGATCCAAAAACTATGGTACATCTACACAATGGAATACTATGCTGCCATAAAGAAGAAGGAATTCTCATCATTTGCAGCAACCTGGATGGAATTGGAGAGCATCATGCTGAGTGAAATAAGCCAATCAACGAAAGAGAAACACCACATGACCTCACACATCGGTGGATGATAAAGATCTTTATAAACTGATGAACCAAGAGACAGATATAGAGAAAGTAAAGCAACAGGCAGACTGTCAAATTACAGTGGGGAGGGTAGGGATATCAGGGGGAGATAATAGATCAACCGAAGGACTTGTATAAATGCATATAAGTACAACCAATGGACATAAAACTATGGGGAGGGAGGGGATGTGTGGGAGGGAGGGAGGGGGGCAATAAAAAAAAAAATCAAGAAAATATGTAAAAAATAAATAAATAAATAAATAAATAAATTAAAAAAATAAAAAAATAAAAAAAAAAAAAAAAAGTTGAAAACACCTTAGCCAGTGTGCTCAGTGGTTAAAGTATTGGCCCATGCACGGAAGGGTCAAGGTTCAATTCCCAGTCAAGGACACATACCTGGGTTGCAGGTTCGCAATCCCTAGTCCAATTGGGGTGTGTGCAGGAGGCAGTGAATCGCTGTCTCTCTCACATCGGTGTTCTCTTTCTCTCTCTTCCCCACCCCGCCCTTCCTCTCTCTAAAAATCAATGAAGAAAGCATTCTCAGGTGAGGATTAACAACAATAAAAAAAAAGAAGGTAAAAACAATGGCATACAATCTTTATGAATCTGCTATCCCTAGAAATTTCCTGTACTTTATTTCAACCTTGTCTATGTTAAGTTTCCATGCTAGCCAAGTTTCCTGCTTTCTCACCTGACCTTACCCAAAACCCTTGATGCCATCAATCATCTCTCCCTGGGGTCCTCTCATTCCTCTCTGGTTATCAGACTTTTTCCACTTTCCACAGCCCAGCTGAAATTATTTCATGTTTGTTTGTTTTAATCCAAAGGTATGATCTACAACTTAATAATTTTTTCCATCTTCAATCCACCAAAAAAATAAGTTGCTAACTTGTATATCCTTCTATGTTGTCCTAACTTTCCAGTGTTTCCCAAACTTTTGACATATGTGTATCCCTTCTATAATTTTCGTAACGCTGAGTACCCCTGTACTCATAAGAACATAGAATTAGGCACAGCTAAGCACGGTGCAGTGCATATCCCCACCAAACTCCGGTGCAATGTGTACCCCCACCAAACTCTTCCCGTACCCCTGGAGGTACGCATACTACACTTTGGGAAACACTGCATTTATACAAATACATGCAAGCATATATGAACACATTGAGAGACTTGTTAGGCTCTTTTGTTCTGCAATCAGCTTAATAATTAACATGTCTGCACATCTACACAAGTAGATGCAATTAGCTCCATATGCAACCATTTAAACTAATGCAATTTTTCCTTTATTGGTAGACCTACAGGCTATTTCTGGTTTTACTATTCCATAATATTCAGTGATAAAGGTCCTTGTCCATACACCTTTACATATTTTTATGTCTTAGTGCTAGAGTCCTAAAAGTGGAAATCTTCACTCCATCTCTGGATTATTAAATCCTTTTTAAAAAAATTTTTTTTTTATTTTAGGAAGAGGGATAGAGAGATAGAAACATCGATGACAAAGAAACATCGATTGGCTGCCTCCTGCACACCCCCTATTAGGGATTAAGCCCATAACTCAAGCAAATGCCCTGATGGGGAATCGAACCAGTGACCTCCTGGTTCATGTGTAGACATTCAACCACAGAGCAACACCAGCTGGGCTGGATTATTAAATCCTTAATGTCTCCATAATTTATTTGGACCTCATACACTTCTATAATAATTATAACAATCAGAATAATAGCAGCTTATAATTATTGAACATTTATCCAGTTTCAAGTATTTGCAAATTATTTTGTAAGCATTTCATTTACTCCTCACAACAGTCCCTGAAATACATATAATTCAGAACTCTTGAGTCTCAGGGTCCTCATCTGTAGAATATCTGTGCATAGAGTTGCTCTGAAGACTAAACCGGTTCATGTATGTGTCTGGAATTTAGTAGTTGCTCAGTAAATGCTGGCTTCTCTCACATGGCCATCAGCTCGAAAAAGATCCTCTCAAACCCAACAGCCCCCATGCTGAATTTTTGTTTGCTTTACCTTCTTCAGCACCTATCTTGCCTAATAATAGACCAATATGTAAATAGACCATACCTTCGTTATGCCCATAGTCAATCAGAATGAGTATGCAAATTAACCCCCAAAAAAAGAGAAGGCAGTTAATTTGCATACATAAGCACCCAACGCCTGTGTCCCAGGAACATCCTGGCACCCAGGTCACTGTGAGTTAAGGCCTCCTGGGCCAAGAGCAGCCTGGGCAGGGCCTGAGCCAGGGGGCTCTTGGACAGGACCAAACCTGCAATCAGAACGAGGGGGCAGGAATGGAGTCTGTTATTGCAGGAAGCTGGGTGTCCACTCCTGCCCAGGAGCAGAGCCTGCGGTCACAGGGAGCTGGGGGTCCCCTGCCCAAGGGGAAGAGCCTGCGATCACAGGGAGCCTGGGGTCCCTTGCTCAAGGCTCAAAGCCTAAGCTAGAGAGTGGAGCAGGGGTAGGCGGGGTGGAGCCTGCGATCAGAGGGAACTGGAGGGCCCCTGCCCAGACCTAAAGCTTTGGCCAGAGGCTTTAGGCCTGGGCAGGGCCCAGCCCACAATTGGTGTGAACTATAGAGGAAACACCTTTTCTGACTGCACATTGTCTAAGCTTCCTGTGTGTCACTAGAAATATTCTTAGTAACTTGGGTAATAAGAATCTAAAAAAGTGATCTAGGGTTTTTCCACCACACTCTGAAGGAAAAAAATGAAGGTCTGCTGCTGGAGGGCTAAGAAATGTCATATCCTGCCCAAGCCGGTTTGACTCAGTGGATAATGCCTCAGCCTGCCGACAGCAGGGTCTGGGTTCGATTCTGATCAAGGGCATGTACTTAGGTTGCAGGCTTCTCCCTGGCAGGGGCCCAGTTCAGGGATCATGCAGGAGGCAACCAATCAAAGTGTCCCTCTCACTTTGATGTTGTTCTCTGTCTTTCCCTTTCTCTTCCACATTCTCTAAGAGTCAATGGAAACATATCCTCAGGTGAGGATTAAAATATATATATAAAGAAATGCATATCCTATGAAAGACACATCTTGAAAATGCCTAAAGAAAGTTGTCATTTTTTCTTGGTGAAGGGACTGGAGTCCGTGTTGATGAAAACACCATGGTGGCTGCAGTGGCTGGCAGTGGCTGCAGCAGCGGGGTGAAGTGGCTGGTGCCTTCCCCTGTTCAGCCCGGTTACCTCCCACAAAGGGAGGCCAGCCATCAGTAGGACATCCCCTGAGGGCTCCCAGTATGTGAGAGGGGGCAGGTTGGGCTGTTGGACACCACACACACACACACACACACAGTGCACGAATTTCACGCACCAGGCCCCTAGTATTTATAGAATTCTCTATACCAACATAAGCTTAGTTATACTGAGTCAATGATTACTTTGTTTCTTATGCATAAGTCACTCCAGTTGTAGCGTAAGCTCCTCAGTGGCAAAAGCTTGCATTCCTTACTTCTGAATATATTCTTCATTCAAGTTTTGTGTTGTTTTTTTTTTAAGTAAATAAAATGTCACTCTGGCTGTTGTGTGGGGATATAAAATGGGTGGGGATATAAGGCCCAAGAATGAACAAGGGAAAGTTGTTAGGAGATTATTTGTAAAATACTCCAGGCAAGAGAAGAGGCTGTCTTGTACCCGATGGTGGTTGCAGATGTGGAGAGAAGCAGGTGGGTGCCAGGCATGACCACGGACTTGAGAATTTCTTGGGCAGCAGATGCCAGCTGTGGTATAAAAGCCAACTCCTGGGTTTGGGTTTGAAGAGAGTAGTAGGCAGCACAACCATTTACCAAGTTGAGAAGAAAACAGAAATCATACAGATTTTAGGGGAGAAACTGAGTGTTTGGACATGTTCAGTCTGGGGTCCTTTATGAGAGTGCAGAGGAGATGTCAAGTAGCAATTGGATAAAAGGGGCAGAACTCAGAGAAGGTCTGGGTGAGGGCTGCTAATTTTGAAACTGTTGGAAATAGATGGAGCTCAAAGCTGTAAAATGTGGGATCACCCAAGGGAGAGTGTAGAGAATTGGGGACAGGCTAGAACCAAGCCCTGTAGATGCCGACTTTTAGAGTTCGTTCGAGGAGGACTCAGCAATCCCCCGAGTGGCCAGAAAGGATGGGATGAGGTGGGTGGGGAGAGAAAGAAGAAGATGGTTTTATTGAAGCCAAGGGGGTCTAATGAGTCATTGGTGTCCAAAACTATGAAAAGTAAAGTCAGGCACGGACTTAACTGTATCCATGAATTCACCAATAAAGTCCAAAGTTTAATACCAAAGTAACCTGCCTTCTGGTGCCTCATCTTTCCAGATTATGAATAGACTAGTGGCCCCTTGCAGGAAGATTTCTGCAATAGAGCTTCCTGCTGCAGTCTCCGACCCGCCTGCTTTCCTCCCTTTTCCCAAGGCCCCACCTGCTTGCCTTCCTTCTCCCCTGCTCTGCTTGCTTGCTTCTGCAGCACTTGGCTTCTTTCTAAGCCTTCTGCAGTCTTCGCTCTGTCCTGGATATGCAAATTAACCGCCATCTTGGTTTTGTTAATTTGCATATTTGCCCTGATTGGTTGGTGGGCGTGGCTTGTGGACATAGGGAAGGAACTGTCAATTTGAGTGTTTCTCTTTTATTACGTAGCATATCTCCTTAAACAAGGCCTAGGAACCTTTTCACATGTCTCTGCCCATCTTCATTCCACTCTCTCTAACAACCCAGAGATCCTTGGAGACCGGAATGAGAATTCTCACCTGGGATCCATTGCCTTCATTGTTGAAATTCACGGGATCGGGTTCTCCATTCTTATCCACCAAACGCTTGACCATGGGGAGGAGCTCTCTCACCTGGCTGTCCCGCTCAGCCTCACTTGCCTTGTTGTTGAAAGCGCAGTAGCGTCTTCCACAGTTTTCAACCAACTTTCCAAGCGATGTGTCTAATTGAAGGTAATCTTCCATGGAGCCATCATCCAACTCATCCTTCCGAGTGAAGATGATAATGATGTACCTCCAGACTCCCTCTCCAAACACCTGCTGGATGCCCTCGATTGTCTCTCTGTCGTCCTCGTTATAGTGGCCGATGGGGATCACCAGAAGCAGGACATGCAGGCTGGAGGCAAAAAGCTCCAAGCAGTGTTCAATGGCTCCTTGCTTGTCGTTGACACAAGCTGTTGAGGAGGAAAGGTTGGGGGTGTCGATGACCACAACCTCCTCCCCTCTCACGGTCCCACTCTCTCTCTGGCACGTTTCAGTCACCGGCTTCCCACTGAATCTGGACAGGAACACCTCTTTGCCCAGAATGGTGTTTCCCGTGGCACTTTTTCCTGCCCCATGCTTCCCCAAGAGGAGAAGCCTCAGGGGCCCCCGGGAGCAGCCCTGCGCCACAGCATCCTCCTGGCACCGGCTCCCGCTGGTCCTGTTGGAACAAAGAGCAACACATCAAGGTCCAACTCACATGCAGAGTAAACAGAGGAACAGCAAGAAAATGTGTTCTTGCCGAAACCGGTTTGGCTCAGTGGTAAAGCGTTGGTCTGCGGCCTGAAGGGTCCCAGGTTCGATTCCGGTCAAGGGCATGTACCTGGGTTGCGGGCACATTCCCAGTAGGGGGTGTGCAAGAGGCGGCTGGTCGATGTTTCTCTCTCATCGACGTTTCTAACTCTCTATCCCTCTCTCTTCCTCTCTGTAAAAATTCAATAAAATATATTTTTTTAAAAAGAAAAGAAAATGTGTTCTTTCCTTTTTTTAAGATTTTTATTGATTTTTATAGAGAGAGGAAAGGAGAGGGAGGGAGAGAGAGAGAGAAACACTGATGTAAAAGGGAAACATCAATCAGCTGCCTCCTTCACCCCTCCCCCCCCCCCCTATTTGGTTATCGAGTTTGCAACCCCGGCATGTGCCCTGACTCGGTATTGAAACAGCAACCTTTTGGTGCATGGGACGATGCCCAACCCACTGAGCAACACCAGCCATAGCAGTGTCTTCTCTTTGACTCAAATGTTCACCCTGAGCATTTAGGCTACCGTAGTGCTAGACTCAGATTAGACTGGAACAAGGAATCGTGTTTACCGTGATCTTCTCTGCATGCTTGTTTGTGAAATAAATCCATGTTGATAAAAATGTCAAACACTGTAGATGGGCTAAACTGACAAGCCCCTTCTTTACACACATTACCCACTTACATGCTGGGAGAAACCGGGCACTCTCTGTGACAGAGAATAATGCCTGCTCCTCCCCACACCCCCATTGCTGATGTACTAATCCCAGAACCTGTAACTTCGTTACCTTCAGTGGTAAAAGGTGCTTTGCCAATGTAATTGGGTCTTCAGGAGGAGATGTTAGGGGCAGAAATAGAATATTGGGAATTAGCTATACTTATAAGAAACGTTAACCATGCTCTGTTACTCGAGATTGCTGTGTTCTTATTAGAGAAAGCACATTCTAACCTCGATGAGAGTTGTACACCCTGGGACATGGGAGCTAAGATCAGAATGCAGTCCACCCTCCTTTTCAGAGAACTGCCTACATTTAACAACCATGTTGCTGAGACAATCTGCTCCTGGAGGCACCCACCCTCTGCCCACAGACCCTGCAACCTGTAACCACTATATGTTGCCTTGTTTCTCATGTCTGTAATTCCTACTTTCCTATGTGATCTTTGTCCTTCTACCCAATATAAGCATCTGGCTTATCGGGAGGAGTAGAGCAGATTTTTGTGGATGACCTGCTGCTCTCCCATAGTGCCGGCATTATTGGAGTAACTGCTCATATATGATTCAACCCTGTCTCTGCTTAATTGGCAGCCTGGACCCATTGGTTGTCCAGTTATAGAGAGAGAATCTTGGATCATCCAGGTGGGCCTCGTGTAAGCACATTATAAGTGGTGCTTATAAGAAGAGACAGGAAAACCGAAACCAGTTTGGCTCAGTGGTAGAGCGTCGGTCTGCGGACTGAAAGGTCCCGGGTTCGATTCCGGTTAAGGGCATGTACCTGGGTTGCAGCCACATCCCCAGTAGGGGGTGTGCAAGAGGCAGCTGATCGATGATTCTCATCGATGTTTCTAACTCTCTATTCCTCTCTCTTCCTCTCTGTAAAAAAATCAATAAAATATATTTTTTTAAAAAGAAGAGACAGGAGAGTCAGAGTGAGAAAAAGATGTGCAAACAGAGCTGGGGAGGATCAGAGAGTGAGATCTGAAAATGCTACCCTGCTGGCTTTGATGACAGAGGCCAACTCTACAAGCTGGGAAAGGCCAGGAAACAGATTCTCCCATAGAGGCCCCAGAAGGATCACAGTCCTGCTCAGTGCCTTGATGTTAAGACGTGCAACCCCCAGAACTCTGAAATAATAAATTTGTGGGGGGCTTTAGTCACAATGTGTTATAGCAGCAACAAGACACTAGTACACTCAGTCTCCCAGCCAACCTTCCAAATAGGGGTGTCCATGTGACCCAGATCGAGTTGGTGACAGTTGAGGGAACATTTGCTTGGGCCTTCTGAAAATGCCATGTTCTTTATTACTACTACTATTATTAATTATTATTATTTTGGATTTGAGAGAAAGAAACATTGATTTGTTGTTCCACTTATTTATGTATTTATTGGTTGCTTCTTGTATGTATCCTGACAGGAGATCAAACCCACAACCTTGGTGTGCAGAGACTATGCTCTAACCAACAGAGCAACCCAGCCAGGGCTGAAAACGCTATTGTTTTCTTGATGACATGGGCATTCTCCAGCAGAGGGCTCCTATTATCACTCTCCCCCTTCTTTCGGCATGGAACTTAAATGTGATGTCTGGAACTGCAGCTGCCATCCTGGGGCAACGAGGTACAATACAAATAAGAAAACAAAAGTCAACATGCACCATTCAAGCCAAAGGACAGAGGAGCAGAAAGATAAAGGGTCCCTGATGACGTCCCTAAGCTGCCGGATCTCCCTCAAACCACCTCTTTGTTAAATAAACACTTTATACTCTTACAATTTAAGCTGTTGCTACTCCAAGTATGATTCCCAGATTGCAAACAACTGGATTCGCATAAGAAATACAAACTTTTGGGCCCCACCCCAGACCTGCTAAATCAGAATCTGTAGTTCAACAATTTCCAGGTGGTTTCCATGAAATGCAAGCCTGAGAAGCACCTTTAGTTGAAAATGAGCATTCTTAACGGAGTCGGAATCTGCAGGAAGAGCC
Organism: Pipistrellus hanaki; assembly: GCF_964339955.1. NCBI lineage: Eukaryota > Metazoa > Chordata > Mammalia > Chiroptera > Vespertilionidae > Pipistrellus > Pipistrellus hanaki. Next base: position 11,771,007 of record NC_140512.1, on the reverse strand, counting down.
AAGTTTCGCAGCATCAGGTACCAGGTGCCCATATGTCCAGGTTCTCTGCTATGTCCATTGAACTCTCAGTCTATTCCTGAGCCACAATGTCTTCATTACTAAAACCAATATGACTTAATCAGTGTAACTTTCAAACAGGCCTCAGTGACCTGATGGAGCAATCCCAACACCTTGCTGTGGCTCAGAATTATCTCACTGTTTCTTGGCTTTTTAAATCTTCAGAGGGCTTTTAAAATCAGTAGTCATTTTCTTTGGGAATTCCTATTGGAGTTTTTGAATGCCATTGGTTCAATTTGTAACTTAGTTCAAAAAGAACTGACATCTTCAGAGTGTTGTTCCCTTCATTCTTCTTGTTGATCGGTTTTAAATATGCTCTAATATCAAATCAACTATGATTTCTTTTTGGTCCATAATTAAGAGAAGTGATTATTAAATTTAAAAATATATTGGGAGAGTAGCTATCTTTTTTTTATTTATTTCTAATGCTAGCAGACTGTGTTCAGAGAACATCTGCATAAAATATTTGTCATTGGCTGAGATTTACTTTTTGGCCCAATAAAATTTTTGTAAATGTTTTGTGTGGACTGGAAAAGAGCAAGTAGCGTGTAACTGTGGGTGCTTTTCACAGTCAGGGACCCCGCCTGCATCTGCCACCTCAGCTCCAGGTCCCCAAAATGCCCAGCATGTCCTTCCCTGCACCCCTCTCCTCTGGTCCTCCTGGGAGATTCCTTCCCATTCTTCACCACTCCACTTTGTGGGGAGCAGCTACAGTGTCTGGATAGGTCCAAGCCTTGGACAGATGAGAGGGCACAGTCCTCTCATTGCCACGGGCAAGGCCCAGCTTGAAGGGCAGGGCCTTCCAGCACAATGACAGCCAACAGCTATCGTTGTAAACTTGAACACGTGGCCCCTCATGCCTGAGTAATGTGGGATTGATAGAGTTCAGGAGCATGTAGTTGAGTAGGGCTGAAACCCATGAGAATGTTGTAAACATCTTGATCACGCCTTGTGGCATCTGCTATAAAATAAAGATATGCTTGTGGGCGTGGTCACTATCTCTCAGAGAAGCAGAATCCCACAGAGACCCAGCTTTCATTCTCTTGTCTTGTTTAAGCCTTTCAGCTGCCCCCACTCAGGTTCACCCTTGGCCTTTCCTCATTTTTCCAGATTAAACTGGTCATCCGCTCTTTTCTGGACTTCGGCAATAACATTACCTCTGGTCTCTCAGCTTCCAACCTTCTCCCAGAGTCTAAAACAGCAGTTCTCAACCTGTGGGTCGCGACCCCTTTGGGGCTCGAACAACCCTTTCCCGGGGGTCGCCTAAGACATCCTGCATATCAGATATTTACATGACGATGCATAACAGTAGCAAAACTACAGTTAGGAAGAAGCAACAAAAATAATTTTATGGTTGGGGGTCACCACAACATGAGGAGCTGTATTAAAGGGTCGCGGCATTAGGAAGGTTGAGAACCACTGGCCTAAAGCAAGACAGATATCCCTTATCAGTCCAAAGTCCACCAACTGCTTCCCACCCGCACAAAGTAATAGGCGAAGGCTTTATAGTGGTCCAAGACCCCACCCAATTCCAGCCCTGGCTGCCTCCCTGACCTCAGCCCCGACCCTCTCCACCTGGCTTTGTCACATCAACCTTCCTGCTGGTCCCAAACATGGGATTTCGAGGGTTTTTGCTGGCTGCTCATCTGAGCAAGTCCCCGGACTTGTGTAAGGCAGGTTCACTTCCAATAGGTCTCTCCTGCATCGTCCCTGTGGCACGGAAGGCCTCCAGTCACCCTATATCTAAGACTTCCCCCTCCCCTTTTCCCTGACCCTCCCTACCTCTCCCCCCAGCCCCTGCTCTCCCAGTCTCTGGCACCCTGCTCTATTTTTCGGCCCAGCACCCACTGCTACCATCTTTCACACTGTGTGTTTACTTACTTATCGCTTTCCTTTTTATCTCCCCACCACTAAAAGGCAAGTTCCACCAGAATGGAGACTTACCCTCATCTGTTCACACCGGTATCTACAAACAACATAGAGAAGGCCTTTGATAAATACTTGCTTATGGCCATGAAGATGGTTTTTGCCTTGAAGAACAAAGAAATGCAGCTGAAGAAAGTGAAGAAGGAGAAAAGCCCTTGTTATTTAACAGTTCATACCTTTTAAGAGAACCGTGTCTTGTAAAGTATATGATTGTCAAACCACTATGCTGTACACCTGAAACCAATACAGAATAATATTGAACAGCCTGGCTGGGGTGGCTCAGTTCATTGAAGATCGTCCTGTGCACCGAAAGGTTGCCAGGTCAACTCTGTCAGAGCCCATGCCCAGGTTTTGGGTTCAATCTCTGAGTAGAGCACGTACAGAAGGCAATCAATAGATGTTTCTATCTCTCTCCCTTCCTCTCTCTAAGCATGTTCTCCGTTAAGGATTTAAAAATATGTAAAATAACAAAACAACAAGAAAGCCCACTGCATTGGAGGACATATTTGCCAATGCTATTTCAGGTAAGAGTTTGATCTCGAAAAGTTACAGAGAGCTCATACAACTTAACAAAAGGAAGATAAACAATTCAATCAAAAAATGGGCAAAGGACCTAGACACTTTTCAAAAGAGGGCACACAGAAGGCCACGAGACATATGAAAACATGCTCAGCAGAAACTGGTTTGGCTCAGTAGATAGAGCGTCAGCCTGGGGACTGAAGGGTCCCAGGTTCGATTCTGGTCAAGGGCATGTACCTTGGTTGCGGGCACATCCCCAGTAGGGGGTGTGCAAGAGGCAACTGATTGATGATTTCTGACTCTTTATCACTCTCTCTTCCTCTCTGTGAAAAATCAATAAAATATATATTTTAAAAAAAGAGAGAGAAAAGAAAACATGCTCAAAGTCACTAATCATCTGAGAGATGCAAATCAAAACAACAATATACCATCTCAGGCCTGTCAGAATGGCTATCATCAACAAATCAATAAGCAAGTGCTGGCGAGGATGCTAAGAAAAAGGAACCCTCATGCACTGCTGGTAGGAATGCAGTCTGGTGCAGCCACTGTGGAGGACAGTATGGAGTTTCCTCAAAAAACTAAAAATGAGCCGAAACCGGTTTGGCTCAGTGGATAGAGCGTCGGCTTGGGGACTGAAGGGTCCCGGGTTCGATTCCAGTCAAGAGCATGTACCTTGGTTGCGGGCATATCCCCAGTAGGGGGTGTGCAAGAGGCAACTGATCGATTACTCTCATCGATGTTTCTAACTCTCTATCTCTCTCCCTTCCTCTCTGTACAAAATCAATAAAATATATTAAAAAAAACAACAACAAAAAAAAAAAAAACTAAAAATGAAACTTCTATTTGACCCAGTGATCCCACTTCTAGGAATATATCCCAAGAAACTAGAAACAGGAATCAGAAAGGATGTATGCTCCCCTATGTTCATAGCAGCACAATTTACCGTAGCTAAGATTTGGAAACAGCCAACGTGCCTATCAGCAGGTGAGTGGATTAGAAAACTGTGGTACATCTACACAATGGAATACTACGCTGATTTTCTACTGTTGGAATTTCCTGCCCAAAGGATGTGGGTGTATCTCAGAACCTCAATAAAAGCGATGGCAAAAGGCTACAGCAGTGGGTAGTCCTCCCCCTAGGGGTGTACTCCCGCCTGCCCCCTGCCCCCATTTTCCCAAATTAACTCTTTTCCAGACTCTTTTCATTTGTGTGCGTCCTTCTCCAGAACACGGAACCCTGAAGAAGAACCCTGAACCACGCGGGACGTGGAAAGGGACCCCACAAATGGCGTTAAATGAGTGACCATGAGTGGCATGTGAAGAAAGAAAAACGGTTTTTACAAGTACAGGGGGAGCCTCTGCCCCACCCCACGCCCCGGGCTGGGGAGACCAGGCCTGACTAAGGAGGAACCCTCCCAGAGACCCTGAGATCGCACCCTCCCGTGGCTCTGCCCGCTCTGGGCTGAGTCCTGGTGGTGCAGGCCCCTCCCTAACCACATACCTTGTTCCTGTGCCCGGGCCGGCCTCAGCCTCGGCCTCAGAGCCTCCACAGCGGGCCTGCTCCATGGCGTGGCAGGTGCAGCAGCTGCTCGTTCCTCTCAGGCAAACAGAATCCTACAGAGGCTGGTGTGAGAAAACAGGAAAGCAGGGCGGGGCCAGCTCTGCAAGGTCTTTCTGGTAAATATCCTTTCCCAGCAGAGAGAGGTTTCTAGAAGTGGGTTGTGGCTTTCGGTTTCGCAGCCTCAGCAGCACAGAAGTTCACAGAAGTTCACTGTGAGGTTACAGTCAGGGTCAGGCACACGGGACAGGGGCAGGCAGGTGAGGGGGGTGCAGGCCCAGGAGGAGCTGCAGAGGGCCCCTAGAGAGGCCTCATCAGGCTTGGGACGAAGCAGGCGCTGTGGGCAGCTTCCTGCCACTGAGGTCGGAAACAGGAGACTGTTAGTGGCTTCGATGAAGACACTGTTCCCACCACCAGCCCCCCAACCTCTGTCCACCCTGAAGCAGCCTGTCCGGCGCCCGGTAACAATCCCTCACCCCTCTTCAGGGAAGGCGTCCCTGAATCCCTGGCCGGGGCAGCTCAGGCCTCAGACGAATGCTGCTTCCCAGGTGAAGCATTCCCTCCCAGGCCCCACCGTCCATGCTTTGTGCGAGGCCATGGTGTCCCAATGCTTCCTGGGACAGAAAGAATTTGTACGTGGAGCAAGACTTTTTCAAGTTTTATGTCACTGTGGGGGGGGGGGGGGGGGAAAGTAGCCAACACATTAAATGGACTGTGTCAGCCATTTTTAGGTGCACAGTTCAGCCATGTGAGGCACGCTCACGTGGTTGTGCAAAAAGCAGGGAGCCTGTTCTTGCAACACTGGAATGCCTTGCGACTCCCCTTCCCTCCCCCAGCCCCGCAACCTCCTTCCTCTTTCCCTTCCTGTGATTCTGGCGGCCTTAGAGGCTTCACCCTGGAGGAACCAGGCAGTGTTTGTCCATTCGAGACTGGCTTTTTTGCTTCGTGTCACGTCCTTGGGGTTCATCCAGGAGAGCAGACTTGTCATTTCGTGAACTTGAGCTCACCAAAGCTTGCACTGCCAGCAGTGGCAGCAGCAGAGGGCTGCACCTCCTGGGAGTAAATCTTCTGATCTTGTAATGAATCGAGTTGATGCCTGAGGGTGGAGCCTTCCAGGACCTAAATAGGCTGCATGTTGAAATCACTCCAGACTTTTTGTATCTAATGTCCCTGGAGAGGCAAGTGCTCCAGCTCCACAGAATCTGCCAGGCCAAGGAGCAGCCGCTCAGAGGGCAGGTCCAAAGCCACATGGCTGACAGGAATGGACAGTTGGGTGATCCCTGCAGGCCACAGCCCCCACCAGTGCACGAATCCTGTGCACTGGGCCTCCAGTCCTAGCGTATAAAGAGGGAATATGCTAATTGATCATCATGCCCTCACAAAAATGGCAGCATCCACAGTCAATAAGGAGGGAATATGCCAATTGATTGTCACACCCTCAAAGATGGTGGCGCCCTCAGCCACAAGATGGCAGCACCCAGTCCTCTCAGCTCTGCCGGAGGGTGGCATGCAGGTCCGGCCGCTCTGTATGCCTGCCTCTAGAGTCCCCCAGTCCCTTCAGCCCCCTAGCCACCCAGGGCTAGGCCAAGGCACAGGTAATCAGGGCCGTCCCCAGGGAGCCACCTTCTCCTGGGGAGGCCTTGTGAGGAAGCTGAAGGGAAGCTGTCTCTGCCAGCCAGGGCTTGGGGCTAGGGGCTACCTCTTGATGGGACCATTCCCCACCCCACTGACCTCCCTTAGTAAGAAGGACTGGGTCCTGGAAGGCTCCACCTTCGGGCATCAACTCGATTCATTATAAGATCAGACCATGCCTGTAAATATTTCTCTTTTTTCCGTGTCCAGGAGGTGGTGGTGGATTTTCCAACTCTTGCTCCACGCCTTCTCTCTCGTCCTGTGGGCGGCTCAGCCAGCATCACCCAGTTCCCAGCTTCTTCCCTTGTAGAATGTTTTAGGTTTCTATGAAAAAACTTTTATTCCTGGCATTTTGGCTAATTCTCTTTGGAACGTTACTCTGTGTTTCTTTTTATTTCCTCTAGAAACTCAGGAAAAAAAGAAAGGAAAAAAAAACATTGCATTTTTTTTTTTGCCTCCCATTTTTTCTTGTCCCCTATAATTGCCATCAATTTTCATTCTGTCTCTAAAGGGACAGTTTACTTTCACACGTCTGCTTTTTTTACTCACTTCCATAGGGCACTCCAAAAAGCCTCGTTGTTCTATTGACTCACTCAACAAATATTTACTGGCGATTTACATGGTTCCTGCTGGTACATTCTAATATAAAGGTGACAGGCAGGCCTCAGGGCACCAGAGAAACAGCCCTCTACACACTTGACGACAGTTCTCCAAGTGTGCACTAGAGGGCGCCACTCTCCCATTAGCATTTGTTACAAAAAGTCTGGAGTAAATGCAGCCTATTTAGGTTCTTTCTTTTATTTTATTTATTTATTATTATTATTATATTTCTTTTATTTTATTTATTATTATTATTTTAATTTCTTTATTGATTATGGTGTCACACAATTGTCTTCATCCCCCCATTCCCATCCCAAACCCCTCCCCATGTATGCCCACCCCCTGTTGTCCAGGACCACTGGTTAGGCTTATATGCAAGCACACAAATCCTTTGGTTGATCTCTCCCCTTTGCCCCCACCCTCCCCTACCTTCCCTCCGAGGTTTGACAGTCTGATCGCTGCTTCTCTGTCTCCAGGTCTGTTTCTGTTCATCATTATGTTGCTCATTATTTCCCCTAGATGCATTAGGTCATGTGATACAAGGAATTCCCTTATAAGGACAGGAACTGAGACAAGCCATAATGGTTATGCTGAGCGGCAAATGAATCAGTCTGTAGTGAGTTCCTTTCTGGGCCAACAGAGGTGTGAAAGGGGAGGGCATGTGAATTCACTCCTGGGGGCATTTTATTGGGCTGCCCCTGGGGCAATAATGGCCATAGGGGGCCTCAGGTCCCATCCCTACTAGGGCAGTGGGACTCCCTCTCCCCCCCCCCCCCCCCCCCCGCCCTCTGTCCCAGGCTTTTCAAGACTGCCTAAAGGGTCATCCAGGCTGGATATTTCTGCAGCCACTGATGCCACAAGGGGCTGACCGAGTGGAATAAATGTTCTGTTGGCATCAGCTGGTGTGAGGAGTGGTCCTTGGAGGCTCAGCTGGGAGCAGGGCGGTGACCTCCAGCTACCTCCATCATTTCTCCAGTCATGTTCAAGGAAACACGGTGTGTGTCCAAGGACTGTAGGAAGCATAACTCAAAAGGAGTAGCAATGAATTCGCGGAGCCGCCCCATCTACTGCGGACCACGGCTGCTGCTTGGAGCTGGGGGATGGGGATGGGAGCCCCTGGAAGCAGCCCCAGGTGCTCGCACAGCCCACAGTGAGGCCGGACCTGCCGAGCTCCTTCAGGTGGTTCCCGTGGGTCCTGAGAGGTGGCCGCCGAGAGCGCTGGAGTCAGAGACCCTGCCTCTAGGGAGCCTGGCCCGCGCAGGGTCTCCGAGGACCGCGTGCGCAGAGCATCTTGCACATGGAAGAGATGGTGACTGGAGTCTTCCTTTGGAGGGTCTGTGAGCTGCCGGCCCCCGCAGGCTCTCAGCGAAGTGCATGGAGCGCCTTGTGGCGCCCCTCCCCAGTGGCACCGAGGCCCTGTCGTCTGGAGACAAGACACAGAACGGGGCCAAGGCTGGGGTCTAGTCTGGCAGCGTGGGCTTGACCAAGGCCCTTAGCGTTTGACCCCCGTTTTTTGATCCTGAGGTAAGCGGCGAAGACGGGCTGTGCTCTGCGGTTTCTCTCACGTGTGGATTTCTGCAGACCCGACTACCTGGGTGGTCTCTCTCGGGAGGTGACCAGCAGGGATGGGCCGTGTCCAAGGCCTCGTGAGATATCAGCCAGCCCCTGGTGCCACAGGGTCCCCCTGGATGGCACCCCCTCCTCTGCTCCCCACGCTGGTCCTGTCACCAGCCTTCCTCCTTCGGACAGCTGCGAGCACCCCTGCTCCGGAGCAGAGGCTCGGGGCCCAGAGCCGGATATTTTCCCTGGAAGCCGGAGCGTGCAGTTTCCAGTCGCAGAGGCAGAGCCGCGTGGAGCAGACCTTCCTTGTTTCTGGAAGGTCATCGCACCCTGGCTGCCAAACCCGGTACAACAGACACCCGGCAGCATTCTGCATATTCTCTAACGAGGGCGCTGGTCGGCAAACTGCGGCTCACGAGCCACCTGCGACTCTTTGGCCCCTGGAGGTTTTAGCAAAGGCCAGCTTCGGAGTACCCAAATGAAGTTAATAACAATGTGCCTACCTATGTAGTTTAAGTTTAAAAAACTTGGCTCTCAAAAGAAATGTCAATCGTTGTACTGTTGATATTTGGCTCTGTTGACTAACAAGTTTGCAGACCCCTTAACCAGGGGATCCGGATGCATTTCACACGCAGATGCTTCAGACCAGCACGCTAGCTGTTGTGAAGAATGATAACCATTTATAACGGTCCCCGCTGCGCAGCCGCCGCCGCTGCAGCCGCACAGCAGCCGCGGGAGGCGGGGAGGTCCGACGCCCCAATAACTGGCTGCGGACAAAGGGGGGGCTGCGAGCCCTGCGCCCGCCGCGGGAGGGGAGCTAGGCTGGTGCTGCTTCTGGGCAGATCACCCCAAGCCCCCGGGCCCTCCTGCCCCAGATATTTCCATTTCAGGATTCCTGATTCCCCCCCACCTCCCCCCCCCCCCACTCTCCCCAATTTAGCAGTTAGCGCCTCCTCCCAAGGCAAGGCTACCCTAGCCAGGCCCACAAACCCGCCCAGAAGCTGGGAAAAGGGACTGGGGAGCAAATGTTTCCCTTTTGCAGGAGAGAGAAGGGGGGTGGGGGTGAATGCAGCCCTTGGTGGAGGGGGGGGGGGAGCTGGGTGGGAGACAGCAGAGGGAGGCGCAGTGGACAGCTCTGCCAGAGCCTGCCCTCCTGCGTGTCCGGGTTATGTCCGGGAGGACTGGAAGAAGGAATTACACCCCTGTGGTCCCGGCCTCCTCAGAAGTGAACCCAAAGAAAACTCATAAAACCGGGGAAGCAGCTGGTGTGGACAGGGCTGGGCTGAAAGCCAGTTGGCTGCTGCCGTTTCATAATGATACACCTTACTTATACATGACTCGTCTCTTTACAGAGAGGGCCCTTCCCATGTATTACCCGGCGGGAGCCTTCTAATAACCATGCGCCGTCCAGGTTACGCAGGTGTTATTACCCCGTTTTATAGCTGAGAACATGAAATCAGACTGAAGCTCAGAGCAGCTTCCCGCTGCTGGGGCCCCCTGCTCTGAGGGGTGCAGGCTGTGGGAAGGCAGGCCCGCCGCCCAGAAACAGAAACCTGGTGTGGTGACTGGGATCAGAAGTCACAGTGCCATCCAGGGTGAGACAATGCCTCCGAATTTGCATGTCATGGATAAAGAAACTGAGCCAGCCCTAGCTGGTTTGGCTCAGTGGATAGAGCTTTGGCCTGCAAACTCAAGGGTCCCAGGTTCGATTCCGGTCAAGGGCATGTACCTAGTTTGTGGGCACATACCCAGTGGGAGGTGTGTAGGAGGCAGCTGATCGATGTGTCTCTCTCATCGATGTTTCTAACTCTCTATCCCTCTCCCTTCCTCTCTGTGAAAAAAACCAATAAAATATTTTTTTTTAAATAAAAAAGAAGCCAAAACCGGTTTGGCTCAGTGGATAGAGCATCGGTCTGTGGACTGAAAGGTCCCAAGTTCGATTCCGATCAAGGGCATGTACCTTGGTTGCGGACACATCCCCAGTCGGGGGTGTGCAAGAGGCAGCTGATGGGTGATTCTCCCTCATCGATGTTTCTGACTCTCTATCCCTCTCTCTTCCTCTCTGTAAAAAAAAAAATCAATAAAATATATTTTTAAAAAAATAAAAAAGAAACTGAGCCAGGAAGGGGTAGTGACTTCTTAAAGCTGAAAGTTCTAGAGGGACATGGACCAGCCTTGTTCTCCGTGGCCCCTCTGTAGCTGCCAGGTGCGGGAGCCGTTGGCATTCTGCAAGGCCAGGCAGTTGGGATTCCGAAAGGCAGGACTCTTCACAGCAGACAGGGACGTGGCTGACCAGGTGGCATTCTCCCAGCTCACGAGGTCCCCCCTGTGCCTCTGAGAGCCCCGAGAACTGAAGGATTCCAGATGGGGTCCACCCAGCAGTAAAATCAACCCCTACTCCCAGCTTGCTCCGAGGACTGTCTGCCCCAAAAGGTTTACCCGGGGCATTCTCACCTCTCGGGACCGCATCCATGCTGCTCAGAGGCACCTGCCTGGGGCAGATGGGACTTTGTGGGTTAGACATGCCAAGGAGATTGGTATTTCAAATAGAGGCAACAGGGAGAGAATTCTGGGAAACCTCAAGAAATGAATCCAGCAAGGTGGACGGCACCCAGGGCTAAGGGCAGAATTCCCATGGCACTGATGACAAGATCCCTAACCACTGGTGACACCCCACACCCACCCTCTGCCTGGGTGCTGGAGCTCCGAACATAGGACAGCCACACCTCCCAGCTCCAGCTTTTTTACCACTAGCTGTCATGTCTCTTGCAGGCGACAGAGGACATGGGGAGCGTTAAAAATGGCCAGGTTTTCAAAAGCAAAATCAATAATATACCTGAGGATGTAGCCCATACTTTTAGCAGCATTTTCTAGGAAAGCTGTGCCAAAATGGGAAAGGAGCATGGCCTGGGGGGAGAGGGGAGCAGGCTGACAGGACCCCCTGAAACTCATCCCGTCTCGGTGGGAATGCCGAAGGCCAAGGGGTCCAGGAGGCTTCCCGACTCTGCTCGGCCACTGCCCGATGTCCACTCTGTTTCTGTGATGTCAAACACATGCACCTCCTCCCACATCTCCCCTCCGCCATTCTCTGGTGAACACACTAGTAGAATGGCAGTGTGCAAGCATCCTACGGCAGTCATGCTTCTTCCTACGGGGAGGGCCAGTGGCTGCCGTAGCAATCACCGCCCCTCTGCGAGGCTCGTGTGACAGCTGGACTCTGGTCCTTAACAAAGGCCAGGGCTGCTCACAGGGTCCCAGAGAGCAGGTGGCCTCTGGTCCCCTGGTCTTGTGGGTATTGGTGCTCTGCACTGTACCCCCCACCCTACCCTCAGGAGCACACCAAATGGACAGCCATCACCGCTGCTCTCACAGATATCAGCCTGCCATCCTCCAGCTCCTGTTCTGCCTGCATCCCCAGGGCTTAGCTCCGCAGGACAACCGTCTCCCGTGACCAGCTCCTCCAAGTTCCCCCGAATTGGATGGTGATCACTAACATCAGGTTGAGATTCAGCACACTTGTTTTCCCATCAGGTTGTGAACTTCAAAGGGCACAGGCTGTGTGTTCAGCATCTTTGGAACACAAGTGCCCAGCATACAATAGGTCCTCAATCCAATGTATTGAATGAATGAATGAATGAATGAATGTTTACAAGCAACACCTGAGAGCTTTGGTGGCCAGCCAGGGCCCTAATGCAGTGTAAAGAGGAGCAGCAGGCAGAACTGCCCCAGTCACAGCTTTGGGCTAGGAAACCTGCAGAGATCCAGCTGCAAGTGTGGGGCTCTGGTTGCGAGGTCACTTCTGCTCCAAAGTTCTCTCTCCTCTAAGCTAAAACCCAAGACATGACCTATGACATCAATTCAGCCACGCCCTTCCATTTGCAGCGGGTCTGCTTACCTCTGGGGATGGTTCACTCCTTATGGGGACTGAGCTCTGTTTGGGAAAACCCTCCCCGCCGTACAGCTCCCACTTCTGTAAATGCTTTCCAGGTAGTGATAATGACAGTGTCCCCACAATAATGCCCACAGCTACCACTTACGGAGTGCCTGCTGTGTGCTGGGACCATACATAATGCTGTAAGTAGGTTACTTGCCCAAGTCTCACAGCTTAAATGGCAAATCCAGAATTTAGTCCCAGAACTACCTGACACAATCCACTATTCCCGATGACAAAAGCTAGCTCTTTCTTGATTTGGGTGGGGAAGGGGAAGGGAGAGAACATTTATACTTCTCAAAAGGAGCATAATTCCTAGAGCTATACTATCTAGTAACCACAGGTGGCTATTTGAATTTAAATTAATTTAAATCAAATAAAACTTAAAATTCACTTCCTCAGATAGCCACATTTTTAGATTTTCTTTTTTATTGATTTGTAAAAGAAAGAGGTGGGGGGAAATGTTATTTGTTGTTTCACTTCGTTGTGCATTCACTGGTTGATTCTTGTCTGTGCCCCGACCAGAGATAGAACCTGAAACCTTGGTGTATCGGGAAATGCTCTAATCAATGGACCTACCCAACCAGGGCCTCGATAGCCACATGTTAAGTGATCAAGCACCACTGGCTGAGGCTATGGCATGAGGCAGCAAACAGAGAACATTTTCGTCATCACAGAGAGTTCCTCGGGGCTAGCTGGCCTAGCACCTCTCCCCCTCGATCTGAGTAACCGAGGAGAAACCTTCCTGACTTACCCCCGAGGACAAGCTACGGACACCCTGCATTTCCCTCTCTTCTGTGCTGTGATCTGTCAGGACAGTGATACGGGAAAACATACTGGTTTCAGCCCCAATACTCTTTCTCTTAACAAAGGGTCTAGGATATTTCTTTTCCAAACCCAACTACTTAAAAAAGAAAAAGTCTCAGTAGCATTTCTAACTCACACTAGGCACTCACTGCCAAGTCCCTACTCTCTCCCAGGTCAGTGCCGCTGCCCTCAGCCGCCTTGGCCTCCAAGTCCTCTCTCCCAGGGGAAGTTCCCTGAGGCTGGGCAGCGGGGAACCAACTCCTGGCAAGGAGGTTGACCACCTTACGGCTGACTTGAAGTTCACGGTGCTTGCCAGAGCACAGCCACTTCCCAAGGACCTAAGTCAAATTTTTAGCTCCCAGCCTGCTCCTGAGGATGGAATGTAAGGAGGATGCAGGCGGTTCCAGGACCCCAGCTCCACCTCGCTCATGTGGCCTGCTGGAAGCTTGGCCACGGGTCCCCACCACAGACTTGCACTTACCTGGCCGTGAACAGGATATGTTCTTTAAGGTGTTTAATGTCTTTACACATGGTGGTTTTCCGTTCCCTTCAGCAACCCTTTGACCTCCGCGTGCTCTTGAGCATTTTGAATTATAAACCACTAGGATAGGCCTGACCTTCTTGTCTTTGATTTCATGGTGTGGCTCTTGCTCAATGTTCTCTGACCTCGTGTTATTATTTTAAAATGAAAGGCAATGGAAATTGAAGTTGACAATGTCAGGCCTCCCTTAGCAAAGCCTGTGGTTGTGACTGTGGAAGAGGGTTAGGTTAACTGGAGGCCCTGGGACCTGCTGCCAATTTGCAACATGACCTGCTGGACAAGTCCCACAATCCCCATCCCCTTTTTCTACATCATAGCCTGCCTCAGTCACTGCCTGGTGGTGAGACCAAACGAGATGAACAAGAAGAGAGCCAGGGCTGGGACAACTTGTTCAAGAGCTGACCATATAGATTGTTCCAAACTGTGTGTGCGTGAAAGCGATATTCTGTGAAGGTCAATGGGCTCCTCAGGGGAGGCTGTGATTGCTATTGACTGAATCATGTCTCTCCTCCTCTACCCAACCCCCCCCCAAAAAAATTCACATTTTAAAGCCCTGACCCCCAATGTGATGGCATTTGGAGACAGGGCCTTTGGGAGACAGGGATGGATGAGGTATAAGTGAGATCAGTGTCTCTATGAGATTCGTGTCTCTCTAAGAAGAGGGAGAGACCAGAGCAGTGTTTTAGGCCCGTTCTCCCTCCCAGGACCACCCACCACCATATGAGGACACAGAGAAAAGGTCATCTGCAAGGCAGGAAGCTCTCACCAGGGACCAAACCTGCCAGCACCTTGATCTTGAACTTCCCAGCCTCCAGACGGCATTGGGTAAGCCCCCAGTGGTATATTACCATGGCAGCCCAAGCTGGCCGATACAGTGGCTTATTCATCACAGCATCCCTCGAGTCTGGTACAGTGCCTGTCACACAGGAGGCTTGGTCAGTGGGTTAACATGTGCCATCCCGGCCTGGTCAACAGGCCACGCACGTTTGATGGGCTTGGCGCTATCCCCGCTGTGACCCAAAGCACCCATTTGTGAGAGGCTCCGTCACCTGGGGTCAGCGAGCAGGCGCCCTCATGATTTTGCTTGGAGGAGAAAAGCTGCGGTTAGGCCTCATTAACCCCATGTCCTACCAATCCAAGTGTTTGATCACTGAACACAGGCCACTTGTGGGAGAGAACAAGCGGTGACACAGAAATTCCCCTCCTGTCTCTGCAGTATGTGTCTGCCCTGCCCCTCAGGCACCTGGCCCCACGGGCGCCAGTGTTTCTGCAGGTCCGTCCCTGCAGACAGTGGCTCTCTGATACAGGCATGGTACTCTAGGATGCCTTCCTGGAGCAGGTGTGCTCACTTGAGTTGGTCTCGGATTTGATAAGTGGCAAAGAGGAAGAAGCAAATGACTCTTCCCCATGGGTAAGGTAGGTTTGGGGTTGTTGTTTTATTTTGTATTTTATTGATTTCAGAATGAAAGGGAGAGATAGAAACATCAATGATGAGAATTGTGGACTGGCTGTCTCCTGCACACTCCCTACTGGGGATTGAGCCCGCACACCAGGCATGTTTCCTGCCCAACACATGTGAACTACTGCTTCATAGGTCCATGCTCAATCACTGAGCCACACTGGCCAGGCTAAAGTGGGGGGAGGAGCCAGGCAGGCATTACAGAGAGAAAGGGGGGCACTTAGGGCTGGTGTGAGTCAGAGAGGGGGCCTAGGAAGACTGTTCTGATTTGGCTTTTGCCTGGGTCCTGAGAGTTGATTGAAGGATGGGCACACGGCATGGTTTATGATCAAAGACCTGGACCGCAAGTCAGAGCCCTGGCTGAACACTAACCGATACCAAATGTGTTCCCCAGGTAAACGGAGTCATCACCTCCACCGGTCTTTCCGTGATGTTACAATTGGAACTCCTGCCAGATGAAAGGGATTAAACAAAACCTGGAAAGAGGAGTAACCGGAAGCCAGGGTGAACACAGCCAGCTCTGGAAAAGGAAACACATCTCTGAGCTCTGAGAACCCCACAAGCCCTGGGAGGCAGGTACACATAGTTCATCCTCATACAGAATTAGCTAGGTCCCCCCTTTTTCCTCCCACCTATCCAACCCTAGCACCCCATCACCCCCTCCTGTGGGAAAATACAGTGCAAGCTACAGCTGGGCTGAAGCTCTGGGTTCTGCTTTGGAAAAGCATGAGGAGTGACTTTGGGGGGCTACAGGTTGAGGGGAATGTGTGGAAAGAGATAAATTGCATTGGAAGAGGGGAAAGGAGAATTGGGTGCGGGCAGTTGCTCTGCTCCTGGCCAAAGCTCCTCATCCTGGTCCTGGGGCAAATGGTCCCCGAGAGCACACAGAGACCTGGAGACCATGGATCCAGAGATGGAGATCAGGAAGGGAAGCTGAAGAAAGACAATGAGACCATGTGAGATGGTCAGTCCTTCATTTTTCTCTTCTGTGACACTGCCATGATGAGGAGCCATTGGGCATGCCCCAGGCCCAGAGTAGGAGCAGCAGGCTTTGCTCTTCCCTGCCCCAGGCCCTTCCCAAGCCACCAAGGGACCACGCCCCTTGGGCCCAGCCCCTGACTGTCTCACACATCCCCGTCCTAGGGACAGGCGGGCCATAACAGCACCCTATGCAGTGGGACACTCACTCACGGTCAGGACCATAGAACCATTCACTCCTTCCAAAACTCTGTACTGAATGGCCACTAAGTGCTAGGCATTGCCTTTGCACTGGGAATGTGCTTGCCCGTGCCCCGCCGACGTGTGGCAGGCGGCACTACAGCTGGCCAGCCCAGACCTGGGCCATTGCACACCAGGGAGCTTCTCCCTCAGCCCCCAACCGGCCCCCGCCTGGCGCCTGAGGGCTAGGGGGTTCGGGTCCCACCTCTGGGTAAGTTTACGGGGGTTGGCCCTCCACCTGTCCGGGACACATCCCAGCTCCAGGGTGAGGAATGCCTGATCCCACCTCCTCTCTCAGCCTACGGAGACCCTTTGGGATACTCCTGGAATTCTGTTCTCGGGCCTTCAGTCTTGTGATCGGGTCTTACCCGCTGGGGTTCTAAAAGCCACCACTCTGGCCATCCCCCACAGGCACCCCGCAAACATCCCCCTGCGGGTCCCCTTCGGTCCCGGTGCACTAAAGCGCTTCCGCCTTGGCGCTGGGGGCGGGCGGCGGGGCCTGCAGGTGCGTGCGCTGGTGCTTGAGCAGGTGCTGCTTCTGGCTGAAGCTGCGCCCGCAGGCCGCGCACCGGTAGGGCCGCTCGCCCGTGTGGTTGCGCCGGTGCCGCGTGAGGTTGGGCTTCTGGCTGAAGCGGCGGCCGCACTCGGGGCACGGGTAGGGCCGCTCGCCCGTGTGGATGCGCCGGTGGACGGTGAGCGCCGACCACCACGCGAAGCTCTTGCCGCACTCGCTGCAGATGAACTGGCGCTGCTCGCCGGGCCCGAGCAGCTCCTCCCGCGCGCTGCTGCACCACCGCACGTCGGCGGGTCGCCGGGCTGATGGGGGGCTGTGCGGTGGCGCCGCCGACCGGCCCGGGGGGCCTTGGGCCTGAGACCCGGGGCCCAGCGACTTGGCGGCGGTGGCGTGCGCGCACCGGTGGGCCCGCAGCGCCGCGCGGCCGGGGCAGCTCTGGCCGCAGGCCGGGCAGCGCGCCGCGGGGGCGCCGGGCAGGTGCCTGCGCTGGTGCTTGAGCAGGTGCTGCTTCTGGCGGAAGCGGCGGCCGCAGTGCGCGCAGGGGTGCGGGCGCTCGCCCGTGTGGTTGCGCAGGTGCCGCGTGAGGTTGGGCTTCTGGCTGAAGCGGCGGCCGCACTCGGGGCACGGGTAGGGCCGCTCGCCCGTGTGGGTGCGCCGGTGGATGTTCAGCGACGACCACCATGCGAAGCTCTTGCCGCACTCGCTGCAGATGAACGGGCGCTGCTCGCCGGGCCCCGAGGCTGCGGCGGCGGCGGCAGGCTGGGCCCCCGCTTGGCGCCGCCAGCCCTGGAAGAGCCCCAGCCAGGCCCACTCGGGGCGCCCCCGCGGCGGCCCGGGACGCAGGCGGCAGCCCCCGCGGGCGGCGGAGTCCCGGAGCAGCTCGCACAGCCCGGCGGCGCGGGCGCCCTGGCGGCCCCGCACGTGCGCGCGCTGGTGGGTGCGGAGGCCCAGCTGGTGGCGGAAGCAGCGCTGGCACTCGGGGCAGGAGTAGGAGGCGGGCCGGGAATGGGTCTTCTGGTGCTTGAGCAGGTGCTGCTTCTGGCTGAAGCGCCTGGCGCACTCGGGGCAGCGGAAGGGCCGCTCGCCCGTGTGCCGCTGCTGGTGGCGCGCCAGGTTGGGCTTCTGGCTGAAGCTCTTGCCGCAGCTGCCGCACAGGTAAGGCTTCTCGCCCGTGTGAGTGCGCTGGTGGATCTTCAGGGACGACCACCAGCTGAACCTCTTCCCGCAGTCCAGGCACACGAAGTGGCCCGCGCTGGCAGGAAGAACGGGGCTCAGGGGGCCGGGGGCTGCCCCCGGAACCTGGCCTGCCAGCCCAGCATCCTGCTCAGTGGGAGGGGTCCACCTGGGACCCCCAGTCTCCTCCTGTCCCCCCAAGGATCGGGGTTTCCCCAGAGCCTGGCATGGTGGGAGCCCCAGGGGCTGCTGGAAAATGTTTTCCTTATCCTTGGAAAGCGCGGCCGGCGCCAGGGTCTGCAGCAGCCACTCTGGCTTCTCTGGCTTGATCTTCATCACCAGCCGGTCTCCTGCCAGAGGCAAAGGGACAGAGGACGGGGAGAGTCAGTCACTGCTCTGAGCTGAGGGAGACTTGGCTGGAGGACAGAGCATAGCAGAAAATAAGACAAGGCCGAAGAATGCACAAGGAAGAGATTTGAAAGGGGAGAAGGGGGAAGGGGGACAGGAGAAGGGAGACAGGAGGGGAAGGAAGGGCAGTAGGGCAGGGGCAGGTTGGGGTTTGGAGCAAGACAAAGGGGAAAGATGCAAAGTAAGAAAGCTGGTCCTGGTCTGGTTTGTTCAGTGGTTAGAGCGTCAGCCTGTGCACCAGGGAGTCAAGTGTTCGATTCCAAATAAGGTACTTGGGTTGCAGGTTCAATCCCCACCCCAGCAACCAATCAATGTGGCTCTCTCATATTGATGTCTCACTTCTCTCCCTCTCTTCCCTCCCTTCCACTCTCAAACTCAATGGAAAAAAATGTCCTCAGGTGAGGATTAACAACAACAAAGAAAGGAGGGAAGTTAAGTGAAGCTGCTGTGCCAGGACACACGAGCTGTCCCCCTGCTCTGCCCGAGACCCAGGAGACGCAGGGACAGTTAAAGACACCCATCCAGTGAGATCTTCCCTGGAGAGCAAGCAGAACATGGCCAAGTTCAAACATCTTCTTTTCCAAAGGCTCATGGGCTAGGTGTTTGCTAAGCGAGTCTGTGTCCAGTCCCTCAGTGGCCCATGTTCCTGCCGAGCTCTCTGCAGGGTCGCAGCCATGGTGTGTGGGCACCTCACCTGCTGGGTCCTTGGCCATTTGGCAACATCACTTTTCTTTAACAAAAGCAAGATCAAGAAAGTCAAGCAGGAAGGTCTCAGCACCAGAACAGGTGAGCCTTGTCTTTGTACTAAACCTAGGCCCCTCTACTCCCGAGTCCCACACACAGGGCTGCTCAAGTCCACAGGGGCACGTGGTTCCTCCGGCTCACGGACGTCAGCCCAATGGGAAAGGTCTGCTTCAGACACTGCATACAGACTATACGTTTCCATTATATGACGTTCAGAAGCCGGCAGGACTAATGAGTGAGTGAGAAGCCAGGATAAAGAATCCCTGTTTGGAAGGGGGCAGGAGGGACTTCTCATTCTGGCACTGGTCTCTTTCTTGATCTGGGTGCTGGTCACAGGGGAGTGTTCGTATCATAAGAATTTATAGAGCTCCTGAACTAGGCACTTTTCAATGTGTTACAATTCAATAGAAAGTTTACATTCGATTAAAAGTAGGTAAAATGAAACAGTTGTGAACAAAGAAGAGAGAGAAGCTCTAAACAGGTTCCAATATCTAAAAGACAATAAATCCAGAGGAAGTAGGAGGGAGGAATTAACAAAGAAAATAGCACATGTGTGTGCATGCCAGTGTGTGTTGTGTGTGTGTGTGTGTGTGTGTGTGTGTTCCCTTGCCTGGCAAGTTTTGAACTGCCTTCTGTCATTTTCTTAGTTCTTATAATCTGTCTTTGTCCCATTCTTTGAAGACCTTCAACATCCTGCAATTCCACACCCTCTAAGTGAGCCCCAGGGGCTGTGTGAGGGCAGCTTTGGAGGGACAGGAAGACGGAAGACGTGCCAGGGAAGGAAGCCATGGTTGGCTCGCACCTTCCCATCTTCTGTCTTACCTGTGCTGGCACCTGCCGGGCTGCTCTCCATCCCGGGGGACCCACGGTGCCCTGACTCGGTCTGTGCGTGAGAGGGGAGCGAAGGAAACAGAGTTGGCCGCTGGGACAAGGACAAAAAGCTTTCCCAGTCCTCGTGCCAGCCACCTCACAGAATGCATTCCTTCTCTTTCAAGAGCTTTTCTGTCCATGACCTTGGCTGAAATGTGCAGCATTTTTTAAATTGCACACATACCTGCTAGGCAGGTAAAACAAGCACGATTCCCACTTTATGAAGAGGAACCTGAGGTCAGAGAGGGCCGCTGATGTGCCCCAAGTCACACAGGTGCTGAGTGATGGAGCAGGGCAAGATCCCAGGCCTTCCAGCTCCCAGACTAATGCCTCGGGTCCGGGCTCAAAACAACTGCAGGGCAGGGTGTGAAGGTCGCTGCAGGGGAGAAATTCAAACGTGGTAGTGGCCTGAGAGGTCTTGCAGACACCCAGGAAGGCAGAATTGTGCCTGTGAAACCACGGCCCTCCTCTCTCTAAGTCCCCGTCTGTGTCCCAGCACAAACCCTCCCAAGGAGCACTCCATGCAAGAACGACAGTCCACGGGGCTGCATGTCCACCAATCCACGGCCATCTGGCTGGTTAATGTTCCAGTCGTTAGAACATTTCCTGATGGTCCCTCATGCCTGGAACATGCTGGGGTACAGGTCATGCTGCTCAGAAGCCTCGGGCTTTGCACTGGCTGCCCCCCTGCATGGGGTGTTCTGTCTCAGATCTTGGCATGGCCCCCTTCACCTCTTTTAGGGCTCACCTCCTCATTGCGGCCTTCCCAGGCACTCTGGGTAAAGTCACAGCCTGACTCCGCCTAGTATTCCTCCGTTACACTTTGCCACCTGACATGCTATTTACTTCACGTATTTCCCTTCATCTGGAGGACAGGAACGCTTCGTGCCCACTGAGGAAGGCCCGGGATGGAGGCCCACACAGAGCACACCTGACAGCAGTGTGTGGCACTCCGAGGTGGACTGGGGGCAGCCTGCAGTTCACTCTCTCCATCATGGACTGCCTCTGCTACGGACAGAATTCTTGTTTCACACGCCTGCTTCCCATAGACCCCACCCTCCCAAAGAGCACCACGGAGGACACGACACAAAAGACCCCTTAGCCTAATCAAATCAGTCCTACTTGACTGATTCTGTCTTCCAAGAGGTATTAAGGCCTAAAAATCGCCTCGGGCCCTAGCTGGTTTGGCTCAGTGGATAGAGCATCAGCCTGGGGACTGAAGGGTCTCAGGTTCCATTCCAGTCAAGGGCACATGCCCGGGTTGCAGGATCGGTCCCCAGTAGGGGGCGTGCAGGAGGTAGCCGTTCAATGATTCTCTATCATCATTGATGTTTCTATCTCTCCCTCTCCCTTCCTTTCTGAAAACAATAAAAATTTTATCAATAAAAATAAATATATTTTTTAAATCACCTCGGGTGACAGAAAAACTTCAATTCTTAGTGAACAATTCACAGTGAGTTAATTACCTCATCCTGGGTGCCCCTGGGCTCATTAGGGCTTGTGGTCGGAGTAAGACAGAAGTGGACACGAAAGGAAGTGGAAGAAATAAGAATGAGAGGGCAGGAGTAGGAGGAGCACAGAGGACAGGAATAGGGGGTAGGCAGGCCATGTCTTGAAGGCGCACCTCCACCTGTGTGCTCAGGTGGGACATCTGGAAAAATGAGCAGGTATCCTGCAGACAAACCCTGAGAGAGCCAAACCCAGGAATGTCCCTCCCCATGGCCACTTCTTTCCAGTTCACATGTACACCAGCCCCACCCCACACTGTGCCTTTTCCATCCTTCTCTCTTATTCTGCCACCCAACAGTCTCACGCCACCTGACGCATCAGTTAACCATCCAGCAGGCTGCCTAGCGAAACGCTCCAGCCAGAGAACAGGAGGCCATGGGCCAGCCCGCCACGCCCAACAGTGCCCACGGAGTCTATGAAGGCCGCTTGGCCCTGACCCCACCCTCCAATGACCTTTCCCTGGCGGCCCAACAAGCTCTGTGGAGAGCAGGTCTCAGGGCCGGGCCCTGATCACCATCCCCTTCCCAGCCCCTGGCTCCAGGCCCAGCCCTCCCTACGTGGGGTCGGGCTGCAGCTGGGATGTGAGTCCCCTCAGCTGGGGCAGCTGCCATGACAACTGCCAGACCACACAAAGCGGGGATTGTGGCCTGTGGCAGGTGGTGAGGTCTGGGCCAGGGGAAGGTAACAAAGGAGCTTTGGTCTCAGCAGAAACTTGGGGGCGGGAAGGGGCAGGCAGCAGCTGGGTGAGGAGAAAGGCCACAGTGCAGGGACATGTCCAGGTCTCCCACATCCTCCCAAGCTCAGGCCCCTGGAGCTTTTCCACCAGCCAAGCACATCTCTCTTCCCCTCAGGGGGAAGGAGTGGGTAGCGCCTCATTTGTCCTTTGTCACCAATGGACCAGGGACTGGCCACATGCCCTGCACCAGGAGCTGAGGCTTTCGGAGATGGCCCAGCTCCCAGGTCCTGCTCAGTCATGAGCCCCGACCCAGGGCTGCACCCATGCCCTCACTGTCTGCCATGCTCACTTATACCAACAATCCTGCCCCCACGAGAAACTGCAGGCAAGGGGTCATCCTTCCCCAGAACCCCACCACATCGAGCTGGCCTTCCTCTGCCCCTTGGTCCATGCTTCCCTACTTTCTCTTAATCACCTCTCTCCCAGCCATCCGCTGGTTTAACTCCACCTGGCCCTCCTCCTTGCCTCGCCCACTCTAACCAGCTGCCTTCCCTCTGCCACGTGCTCTAGACTGGCTGGCCCACTCTCTGCTGGCTGATTCCTCAGTGGGTGAGGTAGGGGGCGGGAGGGGGCGGCTGAGAGCTTGGAATAGAGTTTGCTTCTTTAAAAAAAAATCTATGTGTGTGTGTGTGTGTGTGTGTGTGTTTATTGGTTTCAGAGGGAGGAAGGGAAAGGGAGACAGAAACATTGATGAGAGAGAAACTTCGATCACTTCCCCTATTGGGGATCAAGCCTGCGGCCTGTGTCCTGAAAATGAACTGGAGACCTCCTGGTGCATGGGATGACACTCAACCCCACACCAGCCGGACTGGGGTTCGCTTCTGATTAGCCATGTGACCCAAGACCAACTGCTTTTCTTCTCTGGGCCAGTTTCCCCCTCCGCAGATGCAAGCAATGCTTGTTCCTAATGAATACAATTGTTCTAGCAAATGGAAGGAACAGCTGAAAAGACTGAAAAATGCTCACAAGGTGCGAGATGACTTCTTTTTAGGTCATTGCAGTTGCCACACCTGCCCCCACACACACACCCCACTTTGTCAGGACTGTATCACAGGGTTTCCCCGGGAGGAAGAACCCGTTCTAGTGACCACCGTTTGCACCCGCCAGCCTTCCTTGGGAACCATATCCAGGGACAGCCTGGCAGCCGGTTCCCCATGCCTCTCCACTTCCTGGAGGTCCCTGATGTGACCCCAGATCCAAACCTGTGGCACCTCCTTGCAGGACTTCTTCCTCTACCTGACTTACATGCACATCTCTGCTTGGACTGTCCCACCCCCTCCTGCATGCCCCCACACCTGCCCCACGCCCGTGGCATCCCCACACGCATCCCAGTGTCCTTTTAAAGAGCAGCACTCATGTTCCTCCACCCCAAGACCAGGACTTAGGAGCCTGCCTGGGCCTGGGACCCCCATCACCTGATCTGAAGACCAGGGACAAAACCAACCGCTCACAACACTGAACAAGTGTCATTTTCATCTATATATTCTTTTCTAGTGCGCTGCGTTTTGAAGGAGCTTGGGAAACGTAGGAAGTGTTTCCCTCTTGTAAGATGAGGAAAGTGAGGCCAAGTTGACATTCTCTGACTCAAAGAGAATTAGACATGAGGTCTCCTCCTGCACACCCTGACCGCGCATTTCCCTCCAGGCCCCAGGATTCCTCAAGTGACCTCTCTCCAGGGCAGATGCACGGGACAGACCACCTCCATCATGCTCTGCACTTGACCCCAGACCGCCCTTGCTTCCCCAGAGATGGCAGTGGGTCCTCATCAGGCCTTTCCAAGATGCACCACCTTCGCTAGGACGCAGCACAAATGCCCACAACACACAGGCACTGAGTAGTACGTACTGGTGCTATTTTTAAGACCTTCGGACCTCCTACTGCCACTGCCTTGGTTCAGGCCTCACCACTTCTCTCCTGGACACTGTACCTGTGTTATAGCTTATCTTGCCCCTCCAATCCACCTACCACCCAGAACTCAAAGCTCTATTACAATCTGGACATGTTTCTACTTTGCTCAAAATACTTCGATGGGTCCTCAACACCTTCAGGTTCCGTTAAAAAATTCTTGGCAAGTCCATTTAAAACTGGCCTCTGCTCACCTCTCCTCACTGCCTGAGGCTCAGCCTGCCCCACTGTCCCACTCTGCAGCCCCCTGACCTTGCCATGTCATCGTAGCATGCCTGTGACCAGCCCTGGAATACTTTTGCCCAACTCTTCCCTGCCCAGTCCAATCAATCAGGGATCACTGTGACCAGGAAGCGTTTTTGACTTGCAGGCTCAGGTAGGGGCCCTTCTCTGTCTGACCTGTGCATCCACTCCACCCAGCACCATTCACATGGTGTGATAATATTTTGTCTGTCTCCACAAGACTGCACACATCTGAATACAGGACTGTTTCTCTTCCCTCGGAACCCACCACAAGGTCCCACACGCTGACAAACCACTGACAACAATTTTAATAAAGGGAACATTTAAATAGAAGAAACCTAAGTCCAAAACAGATTACAGAATTATAGAACCTTAGAGCTGAAAGAATAACACTCTCTAATCTTTTCATTTTACAGATAAAACAGGGACAAAACAAAACAAAAAAACCAAAAAAAACAAAAAACCAGCCTAAGCCTAGATGTTTTTCTGGCCTCTGTCATTCTCCCCCCATCCTTACCCCCACCCCTACCCCCACCCCCACCTCCACCTCTGGGGCTTTGACCACACCCAACCCAGGCTCTGGCTGACCAATACCCAACTCCAGGCTCCATCCTGTCCAAAGGGCCATAAGGGGCATCATCTCCATGTCCTCCCCCTTTACAGGAGAAGAAGCCCAGCCCTTCCCACTCCCCACCCCACCCCACCCCCGAGACCTGAGCTGCTGTGCCCATTTTCCTGGAATGGAGGTTTCAGGGAGACCCCTCCACACACTTCCATTTCTGTAGTGCTTCCCTCTCATTGTTCTCACCCCAGCCCCAGTTCCCACTCCTTCGATGGTTCATGGGGCACCCCAGTGTCACTGCGGCGAGCGCGGGGCTCCTCCCTGCAGAGCCCCGTCTTTCTGGGACAGCCCCGCGCTCACCGCCCGGTTCCTCCCGCTGTCACCCGCCCCTCCGGCTCTCGGCCCGACCGGCAGCCCCTCCCACGCACGCCCCGCGCCCGTCCCCCCGGGAGGTGTGGATCGGGCAGAGTTCGAGGCCGGAGCGCGGGGGCTCAGGGGACCCCGAGGCCGCCCCCAGTCCCAGGCGGGTGGAGGCAGCGCGGGAGGAGCGCCCGGGCGCCGGCCCTAAGCGCGCGGTCTCCCTCCGCACGCCCCTTCCGCCCGGACGCGGGCCTCGGAGGGCGGGCCGGGAATAAATACCTTTGACTTTGAGGCTAAGGTTAACGGGAACCGCCACCCGGGGCGACTCGGGCGCTGGGCTCCCGGCCCCGCCACACACGGCGGGGGGACGGGCGCGCGCTCCTGATTGGCTGGCGCGCCTGGCATCCCCAGGGCCGCCCCGCCGCCTGATTGGCTGCGCCTCTCAGATGACCGCCGCGGCCCTATCGGAGGCGCCCGCGGGGCGGCCCTTTTGTTCTCCGGAGCCAATGGCCGGGGCCGGCGGGCCGACCTCGCCCCCCTGGGCACCTGAGGCGCTGGGAACCCGCTGGCCCCGGGCACCGGACCCGCGCCCCGGGCTTCGAGGGAGGCCCGGCGGGGACGAGGCCTGGTTCTGACGGGCACCCGTTCCCTGTTCCCCCGGGGCTCCCCCGCCCGGCCCCGCAGACCACGCTGTGAAACCCACCCAGGCCCTCCGTGGCTCTGGGCGCCAGGCCCGGGGGAAGAAGCAGGAGCCTCACGGGGATGCTCACACCCGAGTGTGCATGTGACGTGGTGGTGGTGCGGGCACCACAGCGCACCCGGTGTTAGATGTGGGCGTCTCCTGTGACGGGAGAGAAATCGCCCTCCGCACCCGCCTCCGCGCAGCGCATGACCAGCGGTCCCGGGTCCTCAGACACCCTTCAGCCCAACCCCTGACCTTCAGCGGAGGAGACAGCGACCTGGGCCTGCGGCGGTTTCGTCCCTAAATCGAGTGTCACCGCTGCTTTAGAGGCAGGGTCCAGATGGCCACGGAGGGTCTTCTGTCCGTGGAAACCTTCAAGAAGCATTTCCTCTCCTACCCACTGACTGGCAGTGCTCCTTTGTGTCAGAATTCCTCATACTGCCACCTCACAGGGAGCCAGCAACGTCCGCTCCACGGGCAGGATGCTCTCAGGAGCTGCTTAGAAACCGCCTTAGGGATGTGAGGTTGATACAGACAGAAGCTGGGCTCTCTGAGACTGCCCACAACCCTTACTGCTCAGCCGGCAGACTGTTCTAATGAATGCCAGCAGCTGCCAACGAAGCATCTGCCAGGGGCCAAGCTGCTGGTTAGCCTCTGGTGACCAGAATTCTAGCAAAGTTTGACGACAAACTTTGTGTGCATTTTTTTTTTTTTTTTTTTTTTTTTTTTTTTTACAAAAGATACATTGTCTCTGGATTTTGACTTATCTGTAAAAGAGTTGCATACATACCTTACTGGATTTTTGCCGGGCCCTAATTGGTTCTATCATCAATAGAAACTTTCATAAAATAACCTTAGACAGAAGCCAGCCATCACTAAGCCACCAACTCTTTAGAGTCTCATTCATCTCTTTATTTTCTAGAATACCTAGCAAAGGCTAGGATGCGTGTTCTAGGCCCATAGCTGCCACTGCATTCAAGTGGGAAAGTCACGGTCACTCCTGTGAGAGACTTCCTCCAGATTGACATTTCATGACCGAGGTTACCTAGAGAGTAGAAAGAATGAAGCATAGCTGGGGTCCTATTTCCGTAAAGTAAAAATGGGGGGCTATATGTTCATATCTGCAAATGCATAGAAAAATACTCTGGGAGGACACTACCCTCCAATTCCCTACATGGAGTAAAGATATGGAGGACAGAAGGGAGGGAATGAAAGACTTCCACATGAAAAAAGAAATATCTAAGTCTATCTGCATTGCTTACTTTTGACAAGTTAACTGAATACTTCTGTAAGCGTAGAAGAAAACAGGAACAGCCCAGGGCTCTTCAGAACAGAAGGGCAGCTCCTGTCAGCAGAGCGCTGACCATCCAACCCAGGCGGTTCCTCTTTCAGGCCTGCTGGCAGCATGTGCCGTGCTGAGCAAGGGCTTGGGACCCACTGGGTCCCCTGCAGGACTCTAGGGGCAAGTTCGCTCTATCCTGCCTTACCAGCCCCCTCGAGGCTACTTCTGTGGCGTTCCCTGACCCCTGGCCCTCTTCTCACCACTTCTACCCAAAAGCAGCGGGCAGCAGAGAGGTAGAGAACTTTTGGTGCTCACCTTCCCCACACACCAGGCCTTTTCTTTAAAGGTAAGTTTTTAAAAAGTCAGAACCCATGGTCAGATCCCCTGTCCCTCATCCTTTTCTCTGACACCTCCACCCCCCCCCCCCCAATAACCCTAGATGCCTAAGGACCTGTCTCCTGCTCCCTAACGATTATCCCATCTACCTACTTTCCTGATACTCCCCCCACCCACCCACGCCCCCTCCATAAAGCACTGCTCCCTTCCCCTGAAGCCCTCAGCTCTCTTAGACACATTTAGGTGAGGCTTTCTTGACACAATGCCCCCAGGTTCTGAAAGCTAATCTGCCACCATCAACTACACAGGCTTCTAAGTGGCCCCATAACCCTATAAACCAATATGAAGCGTTGAAGTTCTCTGGGGAAGGGGAGCTCAAGCAGGGACAGAGGGGCCCACGTCGGGGCACTTGGCCTGCTACCAAACTCTTCCCCTCCACACAGCAACCCCTCCTCCTTCCAACACCACAACTGCAGGGAGAAAGGAACACTTCTCAGCCACCAGTGCTAAAACCAAATCTTTATTCTCTAATTTGAAAAGGAGGGTGGTAGTTCCGTTTAGTTCCAGAGAATAGAACAAGGCCCGATAGGTAGAGATTATAAGAAAGCAGATTTCATTCATTATAAGGAATAACTTCTAACAATTAGAACTTTCCTACAATAGAACCAGGGCCTCAGGAGGCGGGGACTCCCTGTCACCTAAGTGTTCAAGCGGAGGCTAGGCATCTAGACACTAGAAATGCTGAAAAGAAAACGCACCCCTATCTCCCCCCGAAATCAGCTGGGCAATCCTACAACATGTGGGGTCCCGGAAGGTGTGAAAGATGACTGGGGTGTTGACAAAACCCTGGACACAGGACTGCTGACAGCCAGGGGGTGCTCTAAGCACGGGGAGGGCGGTGGATAGAGAGTCGGATGGGGCCTGGCTGGTGTGGCTCAGTGAATGAGTGTTGACCTATGAACCAGAAGGTCGTGGTTAGATTCCAGGTCAGGACACATGCCCAGGTTGCAGGCTCCATCCCCAGTAGGGGGTATGCAGGAATCAGCCAATCCATGATTCTCTCTCATCACTGATGCTTCTCTCTCTCTCTCCATTCCTCTCTGAAATCAATTTAAAAAAACATATTTTTTTATTTTTATTTTTAAATCAAATGGGGTGACATGTGCAGAACCCAGAACTGACCTTTAGGGAGGAAGGGGAAGCCAGACTAACAGCAGATGGGTCTCTCCCAGATGAGATGGGTACCAATGCACGGGCAGGTGGGAGGGCAGCAGAGGGACAGGTCAGAGCAGCTTGGCTTCACCTCCCAGGGCTGCCCAACAAGGCCAACAGGTTCCCCAGCTACATCCAGCTCGTCCGCTTTGCTTCCCAAGTGCTCTTTACTAAGGACTACCACACCTACTTCCAAAAACAAGCTGAAGCTCAAAATCAAAGGCAGGGACATTAAGGCGTTACCACCAGAGAAGGGCCATCCTGCCCACCAGCAGCCCCTCCAGCGGAGGACAGACACTACGGGGTGGGCACAGGTGCTATTGCTACTTTTCCAGGGTGCAGGACAGCGAGGAGGGAACCGTGGCAAACGCCCGCGGGAGGCCGGGTCCCTGTGCCCGGCATGGCTCCCTGGCCTAAGGTGTGGGGCTAACCTCGCTCTGCAACGGGGCCTGCCCCTCCAGCCCGCGCTACACCCACAGCAGCACGGGCCCCGCGGCCCCACTGCGTCACTCCCTCGTGCGCGCCGCCCTGCCCTCAGACGTCATGCTTCTTCTGGTGGGTCAGGAGCTTCTCCTCGTCGTCGAAGGTCTGACCACAGATGGCACAGCAGAAGGCGCCGTCCCGGATGTGGCTCTTGCGGTGGGTGATGAGGTTGGACTTCTGGCTGAAGCTCCTGTCGCAGTCGGGGCAGGCGTAGGGGCGCTCGCCGGTGTGGATGCGCCGGTGGGACACCAGGTTGGACTTCTGGCTGAAGGCTTTGCCGCAGTCGGGGCACACGTAGGGCTTCTCGCCCGTGTGGATGCGCCGGTGCGCGGCCAGGTAGGGCTTGTGGCGGAAAGCCTTGCCGCAGTCCGGGCACACGAAGGGCCGCTCGGGCGCGTGGTCGCGCCGGTGGGCGGCCAGGTGGCTCCCCTGGGAGAAGCGGCGCCCGCACTCCTCGCAGGCGAAGGGCCGCTCCCCGGAGTGGACCCGCGAGTGGGCCACCAGGTGGGTCTTCTTGCCGAAGTCCTTCCCGCACTCGGGGCAGACGAAGGGCCGCTCCCCCGTGTGCTGCCGCTGGTGGGCCCGCAGGAACCGCTCCAGCCGGAAGCTCCTGCCGCAGTCCTCGCAGCTGTAGAGAGACGGGGGCCCCTCCGCCTGGTCCCGGGGGCCCTCTCCGGGGGCCTCCGGCAGGGGCTCGGGGGCAGGCTCCCGGACGGGCGCCGGGGCAGGTCTCAGGGGAGCCTCCGGGGCGGGCTCTGCTGAGGATTCCGGGGGCGCGGCTGGAAGCCGGGGGCCCGCGGTGCTGGCGGCGCCCTGGGCGGACCCCTCGGACCGCCGGTGGATCTTGCTGTGCGACAGGAGGTTGGGTTTGTGGCGGAAGCGGCGCCCGCACTCGGTGCACGGGTAGGGCTTCTCGCCGGTGTGGATGCGCCGGTGTGAGGTCAGGTAGGGCTTGTTGGTGAAGCGCTTCCCACACTCGGGGCACTGGTGGGGCCGCTCGCCCGTGTGCACGCGGCGGTGGGCAATCAGGTTGGGTTTGTGCCGGAAGCGCTTGCCACAGCAGGCGCACTGGAAGGGGCGGTCCACCGCGTCCCCCCCGGGCCGGGGGGCGGTCACTGCCGGGCGGCCCCTGGGCCGAGGCCCAAGAGCCTTGGCTGCTGCCTCCTCCAGGGCCTCGGCTACGTGTACCCGTTTGTGAGCGACGAGCTGGTCCCACTGGGCGAAGCTCCTGCCACAATTGCCGCATATGAAGGGCCGGGCCTCGGGGGTGGGGCGATGGCGCCGCCGCAGATGCACTCGAAGCTGCTTTCGTCGCCAGAAGCGTCTCTCACACTCGGGGCAGGCGTTGGGCCGCTTGGCAGCCGAGTGGGCCCGCAGGTGCAGTACCAGGGCCACCCAGCCTCGGAAGCTCCGCTTGCAGAGGTGGCAGGAGAAGCCCAGGTCTGGAGTGGCGGCCGCATGGACCTGGCAGTGCAGTGCCAAGAAGGGGGCGTGTCGGTAGCGACGGCCACATTCCGGGCAGGCCAGGGGCAGCCGGGCCTGGCAGTGTCGGGCATGCAGCCACAGGGCCACCCAGCCGGGGAAGTGCCTGCGACAGTGGGCACAGCGGTGGACCCGACCTGGAGCCTGGCTGCCTGGCTGGGCCACCGAGGCACCTTGTAACCTCAGCCCGTGGGGCTCCTTCTCCAGGGTCTGGGACGGCTCCGGGGAGGGCCCCAAAAGGAGCTGGGGCTGGGCCGAGCCCATGGCCAGGGGGCCCCGGCAGCGTCGCTCCAGCATCGGTCCTTCCTCTGCTGTGGGCGGAAAGGCACAGTCACACGAGAGGTCCACTCGCCCTGCCCCCACTCCTCCCCGCCACCCCAGCAGAGGGAGCTCCCCGCTCTGGACCCCTAGAGCCCTGGAATCTAGGCTACTCTTCTATAGGAGTTCAACCGTGGGCTTCCAGACACAGTTCAAGTGTATTTGTCATGAGTCTTTATTGACCCTGACACTTCTTAGAATCCCCCATGGCCGCCATGAGCCTGGCGTGGAGTAAACACTCCATACTGGCTGCACAGGCACTCCTGCCTCTCCAGAAAGCATATCGCCGCCCTCGGCGGTGCTTCGTGCTTTTCCCAAAAGCGACCCTGCTGCCCTCTCCCGGCCCTCCTACTTCCTGTTGCCACAACAGCTTCCCAGCAACTCCGTGAGGCTGGATGAGCAAACATTAGGCTCTCTGTTGGATAGCAACCCCGAGGCATAAAAGGTGATAAGACTGGCCTGAGAGGGCACAGTAAACCAACAACAGAACCAGGGTGAGGGGACAGGTCTAAACTCCCAGGCCAGCGTTCTTTCCTCTTAAACCCCGGGTTTGTAATGCTCTCACAGAAACTGCTAGAACCTTTCATTCCTATTATCTTCCCCCTGATATTAATCACAGCACAAGAAAGGCTTTTTCCGCCTCCCTAGCTCAGTCTCTCAGGGGAGAAGCCAGGAGAGGGGGAGAGGGAGTGAGAACAGCGCTGCTGGGAACAGAGGGGAGCTGGATGCTACTCTCAGCAAGAGGCCAGGCCACCGCCTGTCCAGACTGTGCCCACAGTCTGCCCACCTGCCCCCCGCCACCCACATGCACGATTAGAACTTTGCAGGAAGGAAAGCTCTCCCAAACCCAAGGAACACTCACAACCTGCTCCCCTCAGGGACCTCGGGCCCTGGCACTGCTGCCTCCGTGGGTGGGAGGGATTATTGGGGCAAGAGCAGGGGAGGAGAAAAGAGATTGTGTCTAGTTCTGTCCCAACCCCGGCGAGAGCTGCCCCATTTTCAGTAACTCCAAAATGCCAGGGAGCCCAGATTCCTGCAGGACAGCCTCCCTTCCCTGCTCTAAAGCTCCTGACACATCCTCCTATAATAAATTCCCCGGAGTCCGCACTCCTCAGAGGATCACAGACATGACTCATTCCCAGCGGCAGGGAGGGCTCCAGGATATGGGCCTGGGATCCTTCCCCACAGGCACCCTTCCTCCCAGGGATGGGGGGCCTGAGCACCGGGGCTGTGCAGTGGACTGGAACCCAGTAAAGAAGGCCGGACTCTACCCTGGAGACTGTGGGGCTGGAGATGAGTCTTTTCCCAGCTCCTGGCGGGGGTGCTCCTGGGGATGCTTCTGCGGCTGAGGCGCCTGCTTCGGCCCGCACTCCCGTAGCCCCCGGATGTCAGAGAAAACTGCAGGAGCAAGGACACCCCTACCCCCATGGCAGAGCTCAGGCCTCTGGCTGCAGAGAGGCCAGCCTTACCTGTGGGGAGGGGAGAGAAAACAAGCATGAGGCTCTGCGCTCCGCTCCGCCCCGCCAGGGCGGTCATCTTTGTGTCCTCGCCAGCCACAGCCCCCTCCCCCACCCAAGTCCCCGTCCCCCCCCCACACACACACACACACACACACACCAGGCCGGCATAGTGACCTTAACGGCTACGACATTAGGAAATAAATGTGTCCCCCGCACCAAGGAAGCACACAGCCGCGTTTGGGGGTCACGTCCTCCACGGGTAAGGTCACAGCACCAGTTCTCCGCGCCGACTGACGGCCTCTCTGGCCGGACTCCCCGCAGCAACTCTGGGATCCCCGCTGCTCCCCTCCCCCACGCCCTCCTCCCAACGGGAATTCCAGGCCCGTCTCCCAGGGGCCGCGCTGGCGAGCCGGTGGCCGCGGCCGGTCAGCAGCCCCTCGGGGCGCGTCCTGGGGGGCAGAGGGCCGTGGGCACCCTACACCCACCTGCACCCACCCGCGCTGGGGATCCTTGCATGTCCCCGTCCCCCAGCTCCGCACTCCCCGGGCGGGCCCTCTGGATCCCCGCGCAGAGAGCACCTCGGGGCGCAGGTGCGCAGGCCCCCCCCCTGCACCCCCCTGCACCCCCCGCTTCGGTCGGCCGGTGCCCCCCGCACGGCGCGCGCACGGTCACGCGCCCGGCAGGCTGGGCCGCCCCCGCCGCGGCCCGCGCGGAGCCCGCGCCCGGCCCGGGACGAACCTCTCCCGCCGGGAGGGCGGCGGCGCGCTGCGCGTCCATGAGGCCCGATCGCCGGCGCCGGCCGCCGCGCTCGCTCCCCCCGCCCGCCGCGGCGACAGCAGCTGGTCCGGGTTCACCGCCGCCAGGCCGTGCTCAGCCCCCCTCCACCCCCGCCGGTTCCCAGCGCCACGTGACTACAGAGGCTGCCGAGGGTCAGTCTCGGGCTCCGGCCGGCGGCCGCGGCGGAGGGAGGAGGGAGGAGGAGCGGGTCCGGACGGGCAGCGCTGCCCGCGGAGCGGGGCCATCGCCGCCCCCAGCGCGCCCCCTCGCGGCCCGGCTGGGGAGGCCGCCCAGGGCCCGGCTCCGTTGCCGTGGCGACCGCAGCCCGGCGATCCCGGAGCGGGCCCGGCGCAAGTTCCCTCCGACCCTTTGTCCCCACGGAGGGCGCGCGGCCCGGGGCGCCCGCGCGGCCGGACCTGTCCTTCAGCCGGACCCGTGGGCTTCCTGCAGCGCCAGGCCCCCGGGCCTTTCCAGAGGGCACCCCTCTCCGCCTCCCCCGCCACGCCCTTCACTCTCCGCCGCCTTGACCTTGGCCTGGGCTGCGGCACCTCCCAGGGGTCTGAGCCGCGCTGACAGCCCCCCAAGAGTCTGTTCCGAAGCGGAGACAGAAAGCGCCTGGTGGCGCGAACTCTGAAAGAGGGATGCCCTCTTCTCCAGCGATGGGCACAGAGCGGAGTGGCGTCGCCCGTGGCCGCGGGGCCGGGGCCGCTCGCGCTCCGGGCCATTCCGCTTGGAAACGCGCGGCGGCAGGTCGGCGAGCGCTGAGGCAGGTGCGAGCCTGCGCCGCCGTGACTCACCCGCTAGCAGGTGGCCTTGGCTTTCCAAACAACACGCTTCCTGAGTTTCCCAGGCTCCTCCAGTCTCACGCTTTCCAACAAAGGCCTTTTTTTAAAAAAAATTGTACCAGTAGCTTAAACACTTTAAAAGTCTATTCCATAAATAGGAAACAAAATGTATAAAAATCTCTCATACTAGAGTGAATTACATTTACTATTTTGGTATGTGTCCACCTCCAATGCTTTTCTGTGCTTATCTATGCATACGGGACATACTAGTAATTGGGATAATGCTTTTGGAAAGATGTATTCTGCCCTTTATACATAACCCTGCTATGAATTCCCGCCCCCCCCCCCCATTCTATAACGTGATTCTTAATGTCAGCATAAATGGACAAATAAGTTGTTCAGATTTTTCTGTCTTTCTGTGTCATTATATAAATTTGTCTTTCATGTCTCCAGGCTCTGTGAAGATGTCCAAGTATTATTTAGAAGCAGCTCTGTGTCTGCAAGAGGGAGAACTCCATCCACCTATTGGGAACAGACGGTTTCAGGCCCCGTTCATACATCCAACAAATATTTATTCAGTGTGCACCATCTGCCATGGCGCCAGGTGCTGGCCTGATCGTGAGCCAGGCAGAAGGGTCCGCGCTGTTTTTCCACAATGCCCTATAACCCTGGATTAGCGGAGGCCACGTCTCTTGGGTTAGTACTTAAAGTGAAATAAAACCATATGCTCGTTGACAATTTCTGAATGGATGGCTGTTGAGAAGTAGAGGAGACTAGGGAACAGAGAGAAGAGAGGAAAACTTTATTCTAACGGAACTTACTTTATTGTCAATTCCTGCCGCAGACAGCATCCTGAAGGCAGATTGGGAAACTCACTGAGCTTCTTCCGTATGTTTTTCAGGCAGTGTGGGAAGGAGGAAGGAAGCACAGGTGACCACGTTCACCTTGGTGGAGGCCGCATCTGCTGGGAGGGCCTCCATTCCTAGAGCCCTCTCAGCAAGGGGACCTGGAGAGGCGGCCACCCAGGCTCACCCTGAGCAAGGCCCTGACTGCCCAAGGCCAGCATCTCAGGTGAGAGCAGTCTCGCTGGATCATGTGGAAACTCTTCAGGAACAGATCAGTGTGCTTCTGCTGCTGCCGTTCTAAGAATATCCTTAGAGGCACAATACACACAGTGCCTGGCAAGGATGGACCTCATAAAAGCAGCCCTCGACTGGGATCAAATGTCAGCCTAACTCTGCAGCACCGGGCACTGTCTGCCGCAGATCTAATAGTTCCAGGAGTCTGTTTTTTCTGAAAGAAAAAGAACTTAATTGGTCCAAAGGAAACCAAGTAGGGATCTCAGATTTCCTATGGCAGCACCAGGGTTGGGAGGCCCTGCTCACCACTTTTCACCTCTCCCCACATCCACTGCCCCCACCTGGCCCCTGCACAGCTGCCCGGGCTCCGTCTCCCAGACCAGATTAACCCTTTTAAGCATAGATCAGGTGACTTACGTCCCATTTTTAAAACATCACAAACCACAGCCACAGCCTCTCAGGCTCTATCGGGTCTGACCATGCCTACCGCTGTAGCTCCGTGCCCTCGGGGTCCCGGTGGGCACTGTCCCAGCCTCAACAACTTATGCCTCCACTAGGGCCTTTGGAGTTGCTGTTCTGTCTGCCTAGGACACTCTTCCACCAGAACATTATAGGGTCAATCTTTCACTCTATTCAGGCGGGAGTCCAAATATCCTCTGTTCTCAAACCATGTCCCTCCCACCTGTGTACTCATCTACTCATTCCCGTGGCCACTGTGACAAATTTCCCCAAACGTGGTCACTTAAGACGACACACATTGATTCCCTGGCAGTTCCAGAACTCAGACATCCGAAGTCCATTTCACTGGGCCTGAAGCAAGGTGTCGGCAGGGCCTCTGTTCCTCTGGGGGCTCTCACAGAGGAGACTGTTTTCTAGCCTCGAGAATCGCATTCCGTGGATGCCTTGGCACCCTTCTCCCTCTTCAGAGAATTGTCTCTGCTGTGGTCAGATCTCCCGCTGCCTCCCTCTTATCAGGACCCTTACGTCCAGGACCTGCCCAGATCATCCAGGACAGTTGTAAGGGCAAGTTAAAACTAAGAAAGACGCAGAAACCAGTTTGGCTCAGTGGATAGAGAGTTGGCCTGCGGACTGAGAGGTCCCAGGTTTTATTCCAGTCAAGGGCATGTACCTTGGTTGCGGGCACATCCCCAGCAGGGGGTGTGCAAGAGGCAGCTGATGGATGTTTCTAACTATATCTCTCCCTTCATCTCTGTATAAAATCAATAAAATATATTTTTTTTAAAAACAAAAACAGAAAGACAAGTTTGCATTCCTGGTGCAAAAAGGGGAGAGACTTTCCCCACAGCCACCACCCTTCCCTTAGAATACTTGTCATTGTGAATTTTCCTCTGTCTCTTTGAGATGTATGTATACACAAGCCTCGTGTCAGCTTTACAACCCAGGAGTGTCTCTCTCTGGGACCTGGAAGCCATCTCTTTGAAATGTAAATATCAAGGGAGACAGGGCTTGTCTCCCAGGCCCCATGGGAGGCTGGGACCCTAACCTGGGTGGACACCTGCCTGCAAGCTGCAATACTACCTCCTGCCTTAAAGATATGAGAAGTGTGTTCTTCCTCTGGATAAAGGCAGTCAACAAACACCCCCATTCCCAGGTGAATCTAGGATGAACTCTGTAACAAAAGGTCAGGTCCTCTCCCTGGAGGACTGGTGACGGTGTGCCTGGAGAACATGTGTGTAACAGATTGTACCTGCTGGGCTGTGTAACAGGTGAGATTTCTTCCTGTCTTTGCAATCTCCTGGTGGACTTCCTGTGATGTCCATCTCATTCTGGTGTGATGATTATTCAATAATAAAACTGTGGGTTTTGGGGGGTTTTTTCTCTTCTATGTTTGTGGGGAACTTTCTTGGTTGGGTAGGCAATTTTGGGTTTTAATTCTCTTTTCCCAGCATAATCTCCCCATCCCAAAATTCTTAGTGAAATACATCTGCAATCCCTGTTGCCATATAACATTCACAGGTTCTAAGGATTAGAACACAGACAAGCCCACCACCCACTCCTGCCCCGTCATCTTCAAGCCCCCTCCTACTTGGTCTTATGGTTCTTAGCAGTTATCACCTACTTGAAATTATTTAGGCATTTATTCGTTTAGATGTCTTTTGTCTAGTTGACTACCACAACCTAAGTCACACAAAGGCAGGGGTCGTCCTGTCTTTTTAACCACCATCTAGCCAGGCCCTGGAAAGGTGTCAGCCCGTGGTGGGTCCCCAGTGTTTGTGGACCAAATGAGTGAGGAGGAAAGAGCTTGACCCCGTGGTTAAGTGAATTTGGTGAGACCACACGAAGCTGCCTAAGAAGCAGCCTGAGCCCAAGTGTCCACCTCATACTCTCTCCTTTGGCTACTGCTGCTTGAGCCGGTGTTGGGAGCCCCGCAGAACTGCTAGTTCATATCAGTGTGTGAACGAGGTGAAGAGCAAGAAACAAAAGAAAAATTTTTTTTTCATTTTTTTATTAAGGGATTATATGTGTGCATATCTTACCATTGCCCCCCCCTCACTCCCATGCATGCCCCCACCCCCCAGAGTTTTGCGTCCATTGGTTATGCTTATATACATGCACACAAGTCTTTCGGATGATCTCTTATCTCCCCCACCTCTCCCTAATCTTCCCGCTGTAATTTGACATTCTGTTTGATGCCTTACTGTCTCTGTATCTTCAAAAGAAAAAAAAAAAATTTTTAATATATATTTTATTGATTTTTTACAGAGAGGAAGGGAGAGGGAGAAGGATAGAGAGTTAGAAACATCCATGAGAAAGAAACATCCATCAGCTGCCTCCTGCACACCCCCTACTGGGGATGTGCCCACAACCAAGGTACATGCCCTTGACCTGAATCGAACCTGGGACCTTTCAGTCTGCAGGCCGACGCTCTATCCACTGAGCCAAACAGGTTTTGGCTCAAAAGGAAATCTGAGTCTATAACTCTCCCATTTGAAGGACTCATTGTTGGAGGCAGTGCCTTAAACATATTCTTTCACCTGGAACCCTATTCCAGAATCACTGGAAGGCAGGATCCTTTAGGGAACCCGTGGCTCCTCCCTGGCAATGGCGTTTACCACCCGTGGTGGTTTGGTCTTAGGAGCAGACATGGCGAGAAAAGGCTGGAACAAATCCTCCTGGTGTCTCAGTCAGGAAAGAAAGTGCTTGACTTTACCTAGAAATCTACATTTATACCCTTTTAAGGTTAAGTCCCATCTATTATTACAATGCTATGTCTTGTTCAACTCCAGACTGGGATCAAATTATATCTTTTCAACTTAATTAAAAAGATGAATTTAGAAGCCAGTGTGTAACTAACTGTTCATGGTTTAAAATCTACTAAACAGCCAAGACCAGTTTGGCTCAATGGATAGAGCGTCGGCTTGGGGACTGAAGGGACCCGGGTTCGATTCCGGTCAAGGGCATGTACCTTGGTTGTGGGCATATCCCCAGTAGGGGGTGTGCAAGAGGCAGCTGATCGATGACTCTCTCTCATCGATGTTTCTAGCTCTCTATCTCTCTCCCTTCCTCTCTGTACAAAATCAATTTTTAAAAAATTTTTTAATTAAAAAATTTTTTAAAAAGTTTTATAAAATCTACTAAACACCAAGCTTGATTTGGAAACACAAGGAAATTCTAGACAGAATTTCTGCCGTCCTCATAGTTTAGCAGAAGCAGGTATATTTTCAAGTGTCTTGTTTCCTGTGAGTGGCGTGGGCTGTTGTTGCGAAGCCATCTGTCCGCGTTCACCACCAACAAAAATGCTGTCTCTAACCTTGGCTCGTTCCTACCCAGACTCCTCTCCAGTAAAACCGCTTGATGCCTTGGAGGAATCAGAGTGTGAACCTGGCCTTTGCTCAGTGCCTTCTAACAGGTTTAAGACCAAACCTGGGTCACAGTTAAATTTGTTTGCCTTCAGAGTTGGCCAGAGAAGTCTCAATATTCCCAGGACTGGTTAACTTCCAATGTATTACAAATGAGTTTTCTCTTCACAGTATTTATGGTTGATTTTGTGGATGTCATTCTAAATTCCAACAATATAGCATGTTGACTACATAATAACAGTCTATAGCAGTACTACATCCAATAAATAATATACTAAGTAAAATTAAAATTTTTTGAAGCTTGAAAAATGTTTCATTTCCTAAGCATCTAAACTGCCCTCACTGCCAAAACCGGTTTGACTCAGTGGATAGAGTGTTGGCCTTCGGACTGAAAGGTCCTGGGTTCAATTCCGGTCAAGGGCATGTATCTTGGTTGTGGGCACATCCCCAGTAGGGGGTGTGCAAGAGGCAGCTGATGGATGTTTCTTTCTCATTGATATTTCTAACTCTCTATCCCTCTCTCTTCCTCTCTGTAAAAAATCAATAAAATATATTAAAAAAAACAAAAAAACAAAAAAAAACCACCTGCCCTCAGTGCCTTCTTCCACTGGCAGAGGTGCCGCTCATTATCCAAGCCTTTGCTGGTTCCCAGCTCTCACAAGCATGCATTTAGGTGTAAAACCGCTGCAACAAGTTGGCATGACTTACCAGTCAGATGCAGTAAAGAGAAGTTCTTAGGGTTAAGCCAGAAGTCAAAAAATGTTCACAGGTGACCACAAGTATGTAAGAAAAATAATTCCACAGCCTCGGAGAATTCCTAAGTTTCAAGGACCTAGCTCCTGCTCACTGTTTCCCTCTAGTGGTAAGTCTTTGAGTGAGATTTGAGGAGCTCGTGGGTCTGCGAGACTTTCAGCTTAGTTATTTGCCTCCTGGTCACTTTGATTTGGGAAAATATTTTTCACTCATGAAAGTGACTTCTTAAATGTATTTAA
Organism: Pipistrellus hanaki; assembly: GCF_964339955.1. Classification (NCBI taxonomy): domain Eukaryota; kingdom Metazoa; phylum Chordata; class Mammalia; order Chiroptera; family Vespertilionidae; genus Pipistrellus; species Pipistrellus hanaki. The sequence goes on along the minus strand of NC_140512.1, from coordinate 11,731,467 downwards.
TAAATTGAAAGTGCCTTTGGTTAGTTTGCGGAATTTTCTTGAAAGAGCACAAATCCTAAAATGTAAATATTACGTTATGTAATTGTTAAGGTGCATCTGTTACCAGGCGGAGTCTGGGCCTGGAGTGGGTCTGCCTCGGGCCCACTGTCAGTGTGTGGGTTCTTGACTTCGTGTAGACGAGATTTCCCAGCACGAGTCCAGGTGATGTAGAGAGTATGTTTATAAAGCTGGGGACAGTGAAACAAAGGAAGGGCTTAAGATAGAAAAAGCGATGGGAGAGAGCCTAGGCTGGGCTGCTTTGGCTCTCTAAGAAATAAAAGCCACAGTTAAAGAAATGAGCTCACTGGGAAGTCAGAGAAAAAGGGGGCCTTAAAGACAGGTTCGGGGGGTAAGCCCAGACAAGTTGCCACTGCCCACTGCTCCCCTAGTTGCAAGTATCCTGGGATCCCTGAGAGTTTAAGAGAAAAACAGCAGAGATACAAGGTGTGGGTGTGCTTTAGTGAGCGCAAACAGTGAGTCCTTTGTCTTGAGGCTTTTTATATTTTTTGGCTGGATGGAATTCCAATGGGAGTCTCAGGGGAGGATCTTAACAGAATATTTATTAGCGTTTCAGGTGTGTCCTTTAAAAAGTTAATTAATTGCCGAAACTGGTCTGGCTCAGCGGTAGAGCATCGGTCTGCAGACTGAAAGGTCCCAGGTTCGATTCCGGTCAAGGGCATGTACCTTGGTTGCGGGCACATCCCCAGTAGGGGGTGTGCAAGAGGCAGCTGATCGATGTTTCTCTCTCATCGACATCTCTAGCTCTCTATCTCTCTCCCTTTCTCTCTGTAAAAAATCAATAAAATATATTTATTTAATAAATAAATAAATAAAAAGTTAACCAATCAAAATGTGTGTATAGAGCCCTGGCCAGGGTGGCTCTGTGGGTTGGAACATCATCCTGCACTCCAAAAGGGGGCCAGTTCAATTCCCGATCCATGTTCTCTCCCCCTTCCTCTCTCTAAAATTAACTTCTTTAAAAAAAAAAAAAATGGGCATATATTGCTGAAACCGGTTTGGCTCAGTGGATAGAGCGTCGGCCTGCAGACTAAAAGGTCCCAGGCTCGATTCCAGTCAAGGGCATGTACCTTGGTTGCAGGCACATCCCCAGTACGGGGTGTGCAAGAGGCAGATGATCGATGATGCTCTTTCATCGATGTTTCTAATTCTCTATCCCTCTCTCTTCCTCTCTGTAAAAAATTAATAATATATATATATTTATTTTTTTAATGGGAAAATAGAGGGATCAGGGGTTAATTTTTGTTAGTTTAATTTTAAAGAATGTCATCAATTGAAGAAGGATCAGGACCTAGGACCTGATGTCCCAGGATGGTCTGGAATGGGAAAACCATTTGTTCCTAAGTGTCCTTGGTTAGGGAATAGAAAACCTTGTGATTCCTTAGCTGACTGTAAATTGCTCAAATACCATAGTTTGGCCTTATTTAATTATTTTGGGGGTATCACGTTATTATTTAATTATTTTGTCTCGGTTTTCCTTATTCCACTTCTCTATGACCTTCCCTAGCTTCTTACTATCCTGCCTCACACCTATTGAAATCCAAATTTCAGTTTCTGCCACATTAAAAGGTCAAAAATGGCATCCTGATCTTGTTACCTTTTTTTAAGGTAAATAATAGGATTTAAACATTTATTCTCAATAAGGCAAATATTAGTCATCTTAACCATGTTCGTTTTGCTCACAAAGCACCTGATCAGTGTGTCACACAGACAAAAACTTGGCTTTTCATAGCACCAGGTCTTCAGAGAGGATCTCCTCTGTGTGTGTATACATCTGTCAGGGCTGCCAGTACAAAGGACCACACACTGAGTGGCTTCAGCTACAGAAATGTAGCTGATACGCAAAGTGTCCCCTTGGGAGTTCAACCGAACGGCAGTTTGACCACTTACTATGACATGTGCTGACCACCAGGGGGCAGTGCGAAATGAAGGAAGGCCCCAGATGGCAGCCGCTAGGAATCCTACCTGTGCATGAATTTTGTGCACCAGGCCTCTAGTATGTGTGTGTATATGTGTGTGTTTGAGTGTGTGTGTGTGTGTGTGTGTATGCTTTAGAGCAGTGTTTTCCAAACTTCTCTCATGATGAGAATCACCTGGTGGAGTTGTTAAAATACAGATTCCTGAATCCCAACTAAGTTTACCATTTTACCTATATGTTCCCAAAAATTCTAGTTTAGCACTTCTTAGTTGGGATTCGGGAATCTGTATTTTAACAGCTCCACCAGGTGATTCTCATCATGAGAGAAGTTTGGGAAACACTGCTTTAGAGCATTGGTGGTGCGGGGTGGGGGGTGCGGGGGGGGGGAGATTGAATGATTTCTGATTCCTCAGGGCCTCATCTGGTTTGAGGATGTCTGTATTTCTGGGGAGAATGTCCTGAAATGAGTGTCACTCAAAGGGGCCTAAGAAAAGGGCAGCCCTCCCTGGAGGCAGGGTGGGGGGCAGAGCAGTCCCATACCCTGAGGAGAAGAGGGAGGAGAATCCTCCGTGCCAAGACCTAGAGCTTGGGCTCCTGGGCCTCACCTCACTCCTTCCCAGGCTCCCTGGACACCCTGCTCCCCGCCCCGCCCCGCCTGGGTGAGCGCCGGTCAGGATCACGGACAAAGGGCAGCGGAAGGGTGGGAGGGAAGGAGAGGCCCTGGCGGGGGTACTGCCCCGGAGGCCAGTCCTAACGGGGTGGGCGGAGCTGGGGACTGGAGAAAGCCCCGTAGTGGGAGGGGGAGGAGATGGAGGGAGGGAGGGAGGGAGGGCGAGAGGCGGGCCAAGGGTTCTGGGAAAAGGCTGACAGCTCCGGAGTCACCGCGGCGGCAAGTTAGAACAGACTCCGCCGAGCACCAAAAAGGAGGTGAGGAGGGAGAGCGGGCTGGGGCAGCTGATGAAGGAGGGTGCGAGACAGGGGTGGAGAGGAGAGGGGCAGGAAGAGGGAATCCTCCAAGGGCCAAGCTTGTCAACTTGTCCGGAGCCCTTGCTTTGAGGAACAGCTGAGGCTGAGGGCGGGGTGATGTGGGAGGCTCAGAAAAAAGACCAGGGAGGGTCAGTCTGAAGAAAGCCAAGGGGGGCCAGGCCAGACCCCCTTCTCGGCTTAGGGGCGGGGCCCATGGCCACCGCCAGCCCCAGTGCAGGGAGGGGTGAGCATCCTCCTGGGTCCCACCCTGGTTTTGGCTCTCCAAGTGTTTACATCCTTCCAGAAATGTTCGGCCTCCTTTCTGAGCCCTCTTCCCCTGCAGTTATATATGCGGAGTCTGGGACCTGGGAGCCAGTAGACCCAGGGTGGGGAGAGAAAGCTGAGGGGCTCTAGGGGCACCTAGGGCAGTGGGAACAGAGAACTGGCAGGAACCGGGGGGGGGGGGGGGGGGGGGAGCAACAGGAGTATTTTCCTGGCTGTTGGCCTAGGACAAAAGCCTACTCAGCATCTACCCAGGACAGGGCCAAACCCAGGCTGAGCTGGATCCAAGGAACAGTGGCAGGCAGGGCAGGGGAATACCAGGGTAATCCAGGCAAAGGGCCACATCCTGTCCTGTCCCTCTACCTTTGCCCTCTGCGAGGCATGCCCCCCTCCCTGACCCCCCATGCAGGGCCAGGGGGTGGTGGCTCTCTGGCTGGTATGAGGAGCTGAGAGCATGCCCTTTGCAGGACCAGGTGACTGAGGCGAAGCCATGTGGCAGCTGCTGATGCTGCTGGCCCTGTGGCTGGGCACAGTGGGCTTGGGCAGGGCCGAGCTCACAACAGCCCAGCAGCAGGGCCTGCAGGTGGCCCTGGAGGACTTCCATAAGCACCCGCGTGTGCAGTGGGCCTTCCAGAAGACCAGTGTGGACACTGCCATGGACAAGGTTAGCAGCACGGCCCCTGGGAGGAAGGGGGTTAGGGCCTCACCCCAAGAGACCCAGGTGCTAAAATGCTTGGGTTCTGTAAGCACCCAGCTCCCTGGAGAAAGGCCAGCCACCAGCTGGGTGGGTCGTGCTGTTTCACTGTGGGGAGAAGGGACGGGTCACATTCCAGGAATTGCTCTGCTTGCTCAACTGGCTGCTGGCCTTCCTCTGTCTGTCTGTCTGTCTGTCGGCAGCCCTCCCCGGCGGGGACCTTTGTGAGGCTGGAATTTACGCTCCAGCAGACAGGCTGCGGGAAGAAGGACTGGAAGAGAACTGAGTGCAAGGTCAAGCCCAATGGGGTGAGTGGAGATGTGCACACGTGTGTGCACACGTGTGTGACAGGGCACTTGCTCGGGTGCAGGTGTATGTAGTTGGGTTTAGTTGGAGGTCCAGCTAGAAGCCTGAGGTTGGTGACCCCTCTGTGGAGCCTGTGGCTATGACACTGGGGTGGCCTGGGCCTGAGGAAGCAGGAGGGGGAGGTAGACTGGCATGGAGGGCGATTTCATCCGAGTTCCTCTCCCCAGCTTCAGATCACTGGCAGAAGCCCAGGGTGTGGGTTGGTCTGGCCCCAGAGCTGGGGAATTCCGTCTTCTGTGAATCTTCAAGCTGAGACGGCCCAGCTGAGTCTGATCCATGACAGGGCTTGACTGTAATCAACCATCTTGGGGGCAAAACCTGCTATTGGGGAATCCCTGGGCTGGGAATGCAAGCATCCTGCTTCTAGACTCAGCTCTGCCAAGCACCAACCCTGTGGCTTTGCAACTCTGAACTGAAGGCCTCAGCTCCACCATCTGGTAAAGGAGGGGGCAGGTTATACCAGGCATCTGTGCCAGAATCCTTGTCTTCAAATAAAACCTTACAAGAAAATCCAAATAAATATAATAGATGGCAGCAGAGTGGGTCTGGCAAGAGTCACTTGGGGAGGATTCCTGCCTACATCCGCCAAAGTCCCGTAGTTTTGAAAATTGCAGGATGGTTAGACTTCTGACATTTGCAACCCAAGGGTGGACTGCGCCTGAAACCAGCTGGTCTGCGGGACTCTTGCCCCTTTGCTCTGGGGCCTGCGGGGGAAAGGACCCCATTGCAGGCAGCCCCCGGCCTCCACCCTCATGAGGCCACAGGCCGTCCCTCACCCCTTTCTTCTCCTTGCCCCTCTCCCCAGAGGAAGCGGAAATGCCTGGCCTGCATCAAGCTGAGCCCTGAGTTTAAAGTCCTGGAGCGGATGGTCCACTGCCCCACAGAGATGCAGTCTCGACAGGTAAGAGTGGGCAGAGGAAGAAGCAGAGAGGTTGGGGTGGCTGGGCCTGTGGGGGAGGTTGAGAGGCAGAAGTCTGGATGGAGTCAGGACAGGGAGTGGAGGGGTGGAGCGGGGTGAGGAAGGATGAGAAGGATGAAGAGGAGCGAGGACGAGAAGAGAAGAAAGGTGAGGAACGTCAAGGAGAATGGGGAAGGGGGGGAGGAAGATGAGGGGGTATGCCTTAGGTGGACTGGACAGAGGCAGACAGCCCTGCTGGTCACTGCTCCTGGGCCTGAGCTATGCTGGCCCTGGCAGGGACCCACGGAGCAACAGGAGGCCCAGTGCAGCAGGATCGAGCAGGGGCGCGAAGGAAGATACTACTTCCCGGGACAATTTGCCTTTCTCCAACATCCCGGCTCCGGCTGAGGCCCTGACTGGTAGGCAGCCAGGAGGGTGGGAGGACAGTGGAGCAGGGACACCCTGGGTGGGGGCTGGGTGGAAGAGAGGGCTGGCGCTGGTGCTGGGCTGCAGGAGGAAGGAAGGAAGGAACTCCTTAAGCTGGGACCAGCACCAAAACAGCCTTCCTCAAACCCAGATGTTGTTTTGCTTTCCTGTAGAATCCAGTCTTGTCTTCTGGACAGCTGTGGAATGTAACAAGTGAGTCAGCACTCCCCTGTGCCCAGGGAAAAACATCTGATGAACCCCAAATCAATAAAAATGTCCTCACAGCTGTGTTCTCTCCTCCACTTGCTTTGTGCACTCTTCTCTCCTCCGCTGAGTGGTAGGGGTGGTGAGTGAGGAGAGGCAGAACACCCAGAATGGGGGAGGGGCTTGTGTGTGCTCCTCCTTCCCACAGGAGCCCAGAGGCGGCAGGGATCATCTTCCAGGAACTCATGCCCAAGTGAAATGACAGGCATTGATGCAACAGAATTAAAACAAATATTTAATAGGGTTTAGAATGGGCAGTGGAGGCTGCCTGGAGACACAGGACTGGTGGGGCAGGGCAGAGGGTCATGTGGGTAGGCAAATCTGGGAAGGGGTAAATGCCAGCTTCCATGCTCTGTGCTCTGCTCATACCTATTTCCAGGACCAGTGCAATGGGGGGCACTCCATCCCTTCCTTTGCCACCTTTAACCTTTAAAGCAACAGCTTTCTTCCACCAGTGTAAGGCTGAGCAGCCAGGAGTGGCAACCAGGGGCCGGCAGCCTCCTCCCCAGGCGTATGGCAGAGGTGGCAAGACAGCCACGAGATGCCAGCTGCTAACGGAGGGTCCTCCCACCTGCTTGAAGCACTGGGGAAGTACTTCCCCGAAGAACATGGAGATTTTCTTGAGGTAGGAGTGGGAAGGGGGGGTCTGCTCTTAGGAACAGGGATAAATAAATAGCCCAGTTTGCAGGGACAGTAACCAGCGTGATGAAACAATGAAGACAAGAGCAGAGGCAGGAGGGGAGATGTGGGCAGCTAACTCACACTGTGCCAACCCCATGGCCTTGTGCCACGCTGTCCAGGGCCATGGGGCACACTTAGAAGACAAAGGATGAGGTGGTACCCGCAGGACTGAGTGCCTGCTCGGCCCGGGCCAGGCAGTCACCGGCCTGGCGGTCCAGGTCTCTGCACTCCTGCACGGTGTCCTGGAACTGCCGGCAGGCCTCCTCCAGGATGGAACTGCTCCGGGGTGGCCAGGACTCCCAGTACCCTGGCTCCACCCAGGGCTGGGCCTCCGTGATGCAGGGGCCTGGGCTGGAGCTGGGCTGCAAGGAGCAGTCCAGGTCCCGACACAGCTGGTAAAACTCACTGCCACGCCCGCTCACACGCTCACTATCTATGACCTTCAGGCCTGGCAGCAGCTCTCGGACCACCGCCCAGTAGGAGGGACTGGCACAGAGAGGGTTGCTGAGCCGGGCCAAAGGGTCCCGGAGCCGCAGGTACTCCAGGCCCCGGAGCCCCGCCAGACACTGCAGCTGGCTCGGGGTGGCCAGCAGGTTGCCTGCAACATTGAGACTCTGCAGGTTCTCGCAGGCGGCCAGTGGCTCCAGGCCTGTCAGCCGATTGTTGGCAACATTGAGGACTGCCAGCTGGCGCAAGGAGGCCAGGGGGCCCAGGTGGGTGAGCGCGTTGCCAGAAAGGTCCAGCCACTCGAGAGCCAGGCACTCGCCCAGACAGCCGAGGTCCACCAGCCCCAAGCCCCGTAGCTTCAGCAGCAGGATGGACTCCAGGGCAAACTCGCCTGAGCAAGACTTGAGCATCTGGGAGGTGATGCGCACCCCTTCGGCCTCTCCTGGCTTCTCACCCTGAGGCTCCATCAGTCCAAGTCAGTCCAGGGGGTCTAGGCCTTGACAATCTGGGGGTCAGCTGGCTGTTCACTAAGGAAAGATAGTTAAACATTAAGCAGAACTCTCCTAAACACCCCTGTGACCCTGGAGCAGGTGACAGCATCAAGTGCCACCCACCCTCTGCTACCAGAGCCAGAAACCCCGGTGACCCAACAAGACCAAGACGCCGGAGTACCACCGGCCCCCTGAGGGAGGTGGGCCGGGTCCAGACCTTACTAAGAAGACCCGACTCAGCTGGTGAGCCATGCTGGCCGGCTTGCAGGCCCAGTGTTACCAATTCTCCCCATTTTCCACATCTGCACCGAATAGCAAAATCTCATAATGTTATTTTTCCCATAACCACTCATGACCTCTCGTTATTAGTTTTGAGATGATTCTTTTTACCCATTTAAGTATATTTTTTTTAATAGATAATGGTCACCACCATCACCAGTCTCCTTTGTTCCCTCCCCGGGAGAGCCTTGCATTTGTGAACATAGACAGGAGCACCGGGGCCTGGCTTTATTCACTCAAAAATGTTCCTGATGTCAGAGTGCAGAATCTTGGAGGGAAGGAGGGGGAGGGCAGGTGGGTGGGAGGTAATCAACCAAGGACCTTGTATGCCTATGTGCATGACCCATGGACACAAGGGGCGGTGAGGACTTGGGGGTGTAGAAGGCAGACTGGAGGGACTCAATAGGGGGGGAAGAAGAGGGACCTATATAATACTTTCAACAATAAAGAATTAAAAGAAAAATAATTTTTAAAATGTTCCTGTTGCACCTTTTTAAAATGTAAATTCAAAATGGTTTCTAGATTATGATGGCCAATTTGTAACCTTTGGTCCTTCAGAGGACCAGCCTTCAGTCCCAGACACAAAACTAAGGTAGGAGGAAGAAAGGGATGGTAAGCCTGGGATGAGAGGCAACCCTGCCAGACCTCCACTTTCCCTCCTCCACTCCCCGCCACTGCTCTCCAAATACACTCACCACCCGCCCAAACTAGTTTTTTACTCTGGTGTCCACAGAACAGCATCCATCACTGTTCCAGCTGCAAACATGACGTCATTTCCAAAGAAAGCAAGGGGGCTGGAGAGGTGGGGACCATCCTGGAGGGAGGGGCAGGGTGGCACCAAAGTTGGCTCCAGAAAGGCAGGGCAGGGGCGTTTCAGGTCCTCAGTGGCCGAGGGACAGCAGCAGCCCAGGTGCCGGTGCAGAACAAGCATGAGGGAGGAGGCCGTGGGGAGGGTCCTGCCGCCCACAGAGGGGTCAAGGTTCCAGCAGAGAAAACAAGAAGGGAACTCTGCTCCAAATGGCAGTCTCCCAACTCTGCAGACTTTGGTCAGGCCCAGGCTATGCAAAGTGATGCCTGCAAAGAACTATGGAACCATTCACTCCTGCTGACAAAACCTGGGCCTCCGCAGAGTGTTGGCAGTCCCAAGTCTGCATTTCCATCATCAAGGCCACTTTATATTTCCCCCTCTCCAAGGAAACCAGGCTCAGAGCTCCTTCCATACCTCTGCCAGGTAGCTGGGAAGGCTACTAACAGCGCTTACCCTCCCAGTCCCCTGAGAAGGGGGTCCCTGCACCTCTATCTAGCTTTCCTCTGGTCTGCAACTCCCCAGCAAGTTCTCGTTTTGACCTCATTTCTTTCCAAAAGTGACTGGAGGCATCTACTAAGAAGTCAGATTCACCCTACACAACGTGTAGAGGATCTGCTGGGTTTTGTCAGCAGGCAGCGGGGTAGTCCCTTGTGCCTCTGATTAAAACTGCTCTGGCCCAGAGCCTGCCATAAACGCACTAGTGAGACAGGACCTCACTGAGGGCAGTGGAGCGATGCAGAGGGACGAGGGTCTAGAACAGTAAAAAAACATGCATGGGTCTGGTCAGGTGACTGGATGCAGGGACTTCCTTCTCAAACACTCGGGACACAGAAGATGCAACAGGCTAGGGGGCAAGACCTTGTTTGAGGTGAGCATGTGGCACTGAGACATTTGATGCTCAAGCTGAAGGCATGACCTACACAGGTGCCTGGTGAGAGCGTGTGGCACAGCAGGCCAGGCTTTTGGGACACAGACCTCTTCCATTATCTGTAGGCCTCTGCAGGAATTTCCATATCCTCCCCGATTCTCCCCAGACACACATTAAAGGTGAAAGTGGTCACTATTCATGTGGTATAGACTGGAAAGGTCAAGGGCAGAAGTCAGAACATCAACCTTTATGAGGCTGAATGAGGATATGGCTGAGCAGCCAGAGGGAGAAATCGTAACTTTCAAGGTGAGGATGACCAACACTGTTCAGACACCACACTGGCCTCGGGGGGCATTCTCAGACAGCGGTGAGCCACAGCAGCCTGTGATGGTGAGGGCACCAGGGATGGCAGGGTTGCCTCTGCAGGTGACAAGCCCACTGAAGAGGCTCCTGTGAGACTCGGCCCAGGGAGGATTGTGGGCAATGCCATACTGAGAGGCTCCTTCCAGCGGGAAGAGGCTCAGAAGGAGTAAGAGGCAATGGCCTCATGCCCATCATGCAAGAACTCAGTCACCGCCAGCCACATCACATGGCTGAATCCCCCTGGAGGTGGACACTGTGGAGGGGCTAAATAACGGTAGAATGAGATGCAAGACACTATCCTAGTCCCAGAAAAAAATCCTCGAGGATGTCAGAATCGGAGGGGGCTTACCTCAGTTCTTATTTTATGATTGAAGAAACAGAAACCCAGAGTGGTAATGTGATGGTCAGAGGAGAGCGGGAGACTAGAGCGCGCACTGGGCCTCCAGAAGCCATCTGCAGGCTTCCTCACTACTGGGAGCACAGAACCAGATACTGCAACGAGGCCTGCAAGTGCCCTGCCCTCACTGATGATGGTAGCGAAAAGGAAAGATGCTTGTTAGGGACTGGGTAAACGTACACAGCAGGGTGAATGATGGACACGGGCCGCTGTGCTGTACACTCTGGCCTCCCCTGGCGTGTTTTGGGCACCGGGCAGGAGAGGCCCAGGCCGGCCTAGGAGGGGGGCAAGCTGCCTCCGCCCCTCGCCCCGCCTCAGCGTCCACTTCGTTGAGGGGGGACCACAACGTCCTAACCCCGGCTTACCTAGGGCCAGGGGCTCGGGACTTGGCCAGCCGCCCTCAAAGACCAGGCTGGTGAAGCTGGGAGGCCCGGCGCAGCTCCAGCGGCCAGTAGCGAGGAGCCGCCCCCCTCGCCCACCACCCGGGCAGCCGCAGAAGCCACCGGAAGGGCCCGGCAGAGCCTAAGGACACTTAGCTTCCGGGACGCGCAAAGGGCTACTTCCGGGAGCGATGGCCGGCTCCCTCCCCCGCCCGCGGTGGGTAGTTTTCCCTGCTGACGGCCAGCACGTAGTGCGCAGGCGCAGGCGACCCCGCGGCCGGAAGCGAAGAGGGTGCACCGCCTCCTCGCCGGAAGTCACGCCCTGCTCTCACGGTTACCCAGATTCCTCCCAACTCGTTCAGCTCCGCTAGTTATTGTTGTGGCCCTGAAGGACGCAGTCAGAGCGTTCCTGGCTGATGGAGACCGAGTCTTCCTCCTCACTAACCGACCCCCACGGCTCCTTCCGCTCGGGCTCTGCGCGGGAGGCTGCCCGAGTGCGGACCTGGCTCTGCGCACGCGCAGGCAGAAGTGGCCCACACGTGGGGTTTCTTCCGAGCCTGAGGGCTCAGCCAGCCTCTCAGCCAACCCACCCAGAGTGTCTGGGGACAAGTTCCCGCTGAGCGGTGACGCCCTAGAGGCTGGAAGCTCGTCCGGCACCTCCCCACTAGGAACCATCTAGCGGCCGTTTTGGCTGGGCAGAGAGTGCTGCTCTCTCCCACGTCGGTCCCACCTGGGCACAGAAGTGCCCAACTCACTGATGAACAAAAACAGATCCAGAGAAAGAGAAGCAGCGATCAGACTCTCAAACCTCAGAGGGAAAATAGGGGAAGGTGGGGGTAGGGGAAGAGATCAACCAAAGGACTTGTATGCATGCATATGTGCCTAGCCAGTGGCCATGGTCAACAAGGGGGTGGGGGCATATTTAGGGAGGGGTTTGGGATGGGAATGGGGGGATAAGGACAATTATGTGAGACCATAATCAATCAAATACATTAATTAATTTTAAAAAATTAGTGTCCAGCTCTTGTCTCGCAGCCACGCAAAACTTCTTTCCACCTGCAGAGTCAGACAACTTCAGGGGCTGCGGCTAGGGCACTGTGGGTCTCAGGGCAGTCTTGGGGGTGGGGGTAGGTTTGTTCTGTCTCCCTGCAGCTCTCCTCTGATCTCAGGCAAATCGACTCCATGTCCAATTCTTCAGCTTGAGCTCAAACTAGGACCCCTGCAACAAAAGTATTCATCCTGACACTTTATCAAAGCTATCTTAAATCTTATTTGATTCTGTCCAATGCCTCAGAGATGGAGGTATTGATTTCTCTGTTATACAGATAAGGACACAAGTTTAGTCACACAGCATGTTAAAGTAGGAGATGGCAGGAGCCACAAATATTTTAAAGTTGTATTGATACGTATATAATAGTCTCAGAGCTGGTCTCTGCAGTGTTAATCCAGAGGCACTCTAGAACCAGGGGTGATTTAATTGCAAGACTAGGAGACACTGGGGGAGAAGAAACATATAAAAGATACAACAATTCAGTAAGGTATCTGGATTTAATATTAATATATAGAAATCAAAATCTTCCATATGTGCAAACAACCATTTAGAAATAGAAAGGAAGATTACATTTTACTAGCAATAAAAAAATTAAACTATGGGAAAAGCTTAATAAGAAATGTACAATATCAACATAAAAAAAACACCACAAGAAAGTTTAGACATCATTAATGCTACACACACACACACACACACCAAAAATAATAATAATAATAATAATAATAATAAATAAACCTGAACAAATAAAAAAGCATATCAGCCCTAACTGGTTTGGCTTAGTGGATAGAGAGTAGGCCTGAGGGCTGACGGGTCCCCAGTCCCAATTTGGTCAAGGGTACGTGCTCGGATTGCATGTTGAAGCTTAGAAAGATTAAGTAACTTTCACTCAACTATAATCAGTAGAGCTAGGTGGGCCCAATTCTCAGTTCTGCACTCTCAACCTTAAAGATGAGCTGAGCTGCTCAAATAGCCTGAGCTCCGGAGGCTGGGCACAAAGACTGAAGAGACATGCTATATACGTTTGCCGAATCAGTTCCTGTGAACCAGGAGCACGGCTGTTGCAGCTGGTATCACAACCGATCAAGGTTGCAGCCTCTGCAGTGATCCATCCGGTCTGGCACCCCGGCTGCGGAGACACAGAATGGGCAGGTAAAGAAAACCACCATCCCCATGTCTCCCGGGTCTTTGTCAGTAGGGAGGAAAAGCTGTGCTGCCATCATGGCCCTTAATTCCACCCTGAGAAATGCCACTGCCTGATTCCAAAACTCTGATCCCTGGAACTGTGCCAGCCTGGTAACCATCAGGAGCACTTATTAAAAGTCTGGGAGTCTTGCTCCATGCCTGGAGATTCTGTTGTAATGTATCTGGTCCAGTATACTATGGGTTTGTTTTGTTCTGAGTGATCCTTATGCAGATTTGTTAATACGCAGTGTGGTCACATCAGTTTTCCTCACTCTTCTGATGGTGGTGATCAAGTGACTTTGTTCTTGGAAACTCCAAAATTGTAAACAAAGGTCACTTCCAGGCGATTGAGGAGCAACCATAACCACCCCCATGGATTTCACACACACATCCTCACATTCCCATAGTTATGAATGAATGATTCTATTTCTGTTCAAAGCAACTACAGTTCCAGGCGCCTTGCTCTAGGGGCTTCCTCAGGGCTGTGATGCTGTGGCATGCAGTCATCTGCATGTACCTCCCCTCCCCATTGAGAATCGGGACTGCTGGGTGTCCCTAGGACCAGTTGGAACTTGTCAGATCTACCAGGATGTTGAGGTAGGAAAGGCCAGACAGGATGGTTGGGGAGCCTGGCATCAGAGTATCAAGTAGTAAGGCACCTTAGCTCTTTGCCCTTTGTTTTCCCCAAGCAGTGGCTGGCACCTGGTAGGTACCAGTTGTGGTTATGAAATATGCTTGAAGGAAATTTCACCCAGGCTGTGGAATCATCCTGAGAACTGTCCCTGCTCCCTGCTAACAGGTTACTAAAGCCCCAGAACCTGTAAAATCATGCTCCTCTGGGTGGCCAGGTATATACTGGTCTCTGGATGCTTCCCTCCTGCTTTCGGGTGCTGCCCCCTGCTGGCCATCTGTGTGTCTTACCTCACAGCCTGTCTTCTCCAGAGTCCAGCATCCAGAGCAGGCTGGATCCATCCTGGCTTCCTCCTCTCCCACTGCCAACACGCTGGTCATCTCAGCTACTAAGTAGACCTTCAGTTTGCCCACTCGTCCTTACCACTGCTCACCTGGGCCCCTATCACCAGGCCCCTGTCCATTATGCACCTTGTAGAGATTATCCCAGAAATCAAATTGGGTCATAACCCGCCCTGGCTTTCTCTGTGGCCTTTGCATTGCCCTTTGGGTCCCTCCAAGCTCCTCAGCCATGGTCAGGCCCTCACGGTCCAGTCCCTCCTCTATGCACCTCCCCACCCTAAATTTGCTGGCTCTTAGCTGTCTTGAAGTGCTAGTTCCTTCTGCTTGCTGTTGTCTTGCCCTATGCAGGACATTCTCACCCAGGACAGGTGCAAAGCAGGCAGATTTGGTCCCTAAGATATTTTGAAATGAGCAGGCTACACTCCAGAAAGGTTGAGAACCTGCTTTATTGAGCAGCCCGAGAACTGTTCCCTCAGCATTCAGAGGCACAGATGAGTGGTGGTCAAAGTTCCACTTGAGCAAGTCTTCCACATTTTCCTCCTGCCAGGCCTGGTTCTGGCAGAATCCAGACCGGCTGCGCTTTCCTTCAGGTCTCAGGAAAATGTAGCTCCGTGTCCACATCTCAGAGCTGCAGCTCCAAGCCACTTCGAGCCCTCTTTCCTTACCCCCACCTTACCCCCAACCTTACCCCCACCCTCTGAGGACATGGAAATCAGGTGGGCAGGGAAAGGGTGGCCAGCAAACTTGGCCTCAGCCAGGACTCTGCCACCAAACAGTGATTTCTCATCCATCACTCTTGAGTCACTAGATACAGATCGGATTTTCTGTACAACCCACACACAATACCCCCACTCCAGGAGAGCCACAGGGGTCAGGGCAGGAAGGGAGTCTGAAAGGGGCCTGTAGGATGTCAAGGGGAGGCCCAGCCTGAGCTCTGAGCAGCAGGCCATGCCCAGATCAAGAAATCCAGGTGAGACCTCACCCTCTACCGCAGGTCCAAAAACAATGCCCACTATTGGGAGGAAGGCCAATCAAATAAATAGTCAATAAATACATGAAATTGGCTTCTTCCTCCAGGGAGGTCGTGTGGCAGAGAGGAGACCCTGATTGGCTCTGAGGCTGAGGGCAAATGTCTGAGATCTCGGCCTCAGCTCTCCTGAGAGTGAGGGCATGGGTGGGTGTCCCAGGATCTCACTGGTCTGTTGCCTGCTCAGCCATTCAGGGCCGATGCCCTTCCCTCCCTCACCATCCCAGCCTGACCTCCGAAGCCCACAGCGCTGCCCAAACTTTGCCTACACCTGTCTCTCTTCCCCCTCCACAGCTCGGGTGACCTAGAGGCTGCTGTGAGGGGCTCTGAAGTCTGCCCTCACTGCATCCGAATGAGTGGAGTCCAAACAGGGGGCAGGAGCTGCCTCGTTTCTGAGCCTCTGGGGAGGGAGGGGCGCTTATGCACAGTGTGGGATCTGTGCATAAGTGCCCCTCCCTCCCCAGAGGCTCAGGTACAGGGGGAGAACGGAACAAGATATTCTGCGGAGGTACAACTTTCTGAGCGGGCCACTTAAGTGACTTTACAACTATAAAGAATGCTAAACATATAAGTTTCAATCTGGACCCAAACTACTCTGGTGTTTTGGGTGTCAATGATTTTTCCATTACTTCAACCCAGAGGGATCACGACACAGCTGTGGGGGTGGAACAAAGGGGCCTTCGGGGAGAGTTGAGCCAAGGTCATCCAGAGAGCCGGGGTACCTGAAAAGCACATCACATGAAAGGGTCACCCCCTCTCTACCACCCCTCCCTGCCTCTGCCCCAGTCACTCAGCTTATCCCAACTTCCTCTGGCCAGTTATTGCCTCAATGCTCCTGGGCCCCAGGCCTTCCTCTCTCGGGACAGGTTCTGTATCCCCGGCCATGCCCCCTGGGCCCTCTGAGGAAGCACCTGGAGGACTGTGGTTTGCCATCCATCTGGTGCCCAGTGCAGTGCCAGGCAGGCAGAGAGTAGGTGCTCACCACTTTTTTTTTTCTTTTGTCTGATAAATTAACATCTGAATCCAAACGTAAACTCTTAAAACGGTCCTGCCTGTTCTCGTCCCTCCACGCCCGGTGCCCCCTAACCACTGCCCGAGCCCCAGTACCTGGGCTGACGCAGCAGCGGTCACTCCCACAGGAAGCGCACATACCAGATGGTCTCGTTCTTCAGCTGTGGCCCAAACAGCGGGTTCAGCTGGGCCAGGATGGCGATGAGCCAGCTGCCGGGGACAGCACATGGAGGGTGAGCTGGGGCACAGCAGGAGCCTCCCAGGAACGTCTCCTACGAGGCTTGTGGTCACATGACCCACCCAATCACCAGCTGCAGGGTCTGTGAGGGGCCCACAGAGCCACCCACACTCCAGCCGGCAGTGGGGCTGGGTCTGGGGTTCGTGGATTTTGGTTTAGATTCGGTTTGACTTGTAGATTTATTAGGTCTCTGAGTTGAGGCTGGACTCTGGGATGAGGGAAGAGGTAAGACAGCCTCCTGGGCACTTCAGGAGAGATTGCCAGATGTGCCCCAATCCATCCCTGGTGTGGGCCACTCCAGTCTGCACCTGGGGGCAGGACAGGGCTGTTCTGATGGGAGGCATGTCAGAATCACCCCCTTTTAAGAACAACATGAGGAAGTGATGACCAGAATGCCCCACTCCCAAACCTGCTGGGGATGGGACAGGGCCTGTCCCCTCAGGCCAGTGAGCTTTCTGGCAACCACAGGTGGCACAGATGGGGCCAAGGGTGTCAGGCCCCATCATCATGACGTCGTTTGCCCCAAAGACCCTGGAGGTGCAGCACTTCGCATGCCTCCAATGCTGGTACCAATGGGGCTCGGTCTGGTTTTGCAGGAAGGATCCAGCTCTTTCACCTCTGAATCCCCACGGCAACCAGTCACCTGCCTTTCAGAAATGGGTGCCTGCTTATCATTGGCATTACCTCAAATTTATGTTTTGTAAATAGAATTTCTAAGCATGTCATTTGCTTAAGTTGCCCCACCTTTCCGCCCATGTGCACCTGATCTGCAGCCCAGGTTACCTTCCCCTATGCTGATTTGGTGTTTGCAATTACCCACACCCTGTCTATGTTCTGTCGCCCACGTGCCCAGGCACTATCCTCTGTCCTGGTCTCTGAGCCTTCAAACCTCAGCGCCCACAGGCCCTCCCTAGGAGAGACGAGGACATCTGTCCGGCCCTAAAAGACCAAGAAACAGCACAGAGAGACAAGACCGGTTTGGCTCAATGGATAGAGTGTCGGCTTGGGGACTGAAGGGTCCCGGGTTCGATTCCGGTCAAGGGCATGTACCTTGGTTGCGGGCATATCCCCAGTAGGGGGTGTGCAAGAAGCAGCTGATCCCCAGAAGGGGGTGTGCAAGAAGCAGCTGATCGATGACTCTCTCTCATCGATGTTTCTAACTCTCTATCTCTCTCCCTTCCTCTCTGTACAAAATCAATAAAATATATTTTTTTAAAAAATAAATAAATAAATAAATAAATAAATAAATAAATAAATAAAAAGAAACAGCACAGAGAAAGGGACTTAGAGATGCCCTGTCCAGGGAGAATTCTGGAAAACCATATGCCTCATGTATTTAAACCTCTGAAAGTCAGCATTATTTTTTAACAACTTTTTTGTTGTTGTTGTTGTTAATAGGAAGTAGAAATATTAAAAATTATATAAAGTGAAATTAGAGTTGACTAATAACTAGCTCATTAGACAAAACAGGTTTTAACTATGTAACAGGCACCAGATCTGAAATCAATCATGCACATTTTTAAAAATGTGGGTATTAACCTTTGCATTTGAAAAATTTGGCAGTCCTGAGAAATATCCTAGTTACTTTCAAAAAAACCAGCTACTTTTTAAAGAATCAGCATTTAATCATGCTACCTGTCCTACCCTGAACACCCAACCACACCAGTCTTAACCCCAAAAATAGTGTATGAGACTCGGGAAGGTGGGAAGCCACAGAGGCCTCACATGGTCTTGACTGACAATGAAACAGGCCTCCCTAACACCAGACCGTGGACTTACTCCTCACTCTGGCAGCCAGGATGATTTAAACATGAAGCAAAGAAACACTAAAGGATTGGAGATGGATGGAGGGGTGGGGGAGGGGCTATCATGAATAGCGGTTTTAGAAAGAAACCATGTAGGCGAAGAGGACCTGAAAATTGATTCCCTTGAATTGCCCAGGTTCTCACATCCCTCAGAATGCTCTTCTGTGTTCTCAGGGCCCCCTTTCCAAGTTTGGAGACTGCATCTGGTGGATTATAAATTCGGATTCCAGAGTGCAGACCTTGAGCACTGGGATTTAGTGGGTCTCGGTGAAGCCCTCAGAGCTGTATTTCACAGTTTCTCCAGGTGATTCTCATGCCAAGTTGGGCGTGAAAAGCACTGAGCTGGCCCAACTCACTCATTTCACACATGAGAAAGCCGCAGCCTGTGGACATTACAAAGCTTGTCCAGGTGATACATTTAGACCCAGAACCGGAGTTCATGACGTCCAGCCTATTGCTCTCCTTGCCATTCCAAACCACCTCCTTTCCTGTGTGTTACAGATCCAGCCTTTCCCTACAGGGACAGAGGGGAGGGGAAGGGAAAGGAAGGGGAGGAGAAAGGCACTGGCTGATTTTGAGCTGGGGAGAGAGGTACTTACAAGAGGTAACAGCAGACAGCAGTGGCTACCAGCATGGTGATGATCACTCTGCAATGGAAGAGGATGTCAGGTCAGGGCCAAGGATGGATCCACTGTCCTCAGATGGCCTGCCAGGGCCAGAGAAGGAGCTCCTGGTGTCAGCCCCTTTCCCATTGGTCCTCTCATGTCACCTGAACACCAACCAGAGGCTGAGTTCTTCTCAGATGGAAAATGAAAATGCTAAGAGTCGCCTCATGGGGAGGCTGATCTTGGCCATATCCAAGTCTCCTTATGATTCCTTCCCTTCCTCTCCTTTCTCTGTCACCCAATATGTCTCCGTCTTAATGCAACCATGTTGGGACTGGACACTCAAGGAGCTCATTTGCAGTAGCCCACGGTGGAGGAGTCTCTGCAATTCAAAATTCATTGGGCAAGCGGAAGGAACACTGAAGACTAGAAGACAGGACAAGAAGCAAGGAAACTGTGCACCGCTGAGGCAGACTGAGTGGCTCTGAGAGCACAGGGGTGGCCACCTTGTGTCCACTCAGACCACTGGAGACAGAAGCTTATAATGCAGCGGGGGAGACTCCTGTCAGAAGGAAGATCTCACCGAGGTTAGCAGGAGAGGTGCGATGCTAAGAAGCTGTGGGTCCTCAGCCCTGCAGATCTTGGAAAACAGAGGCAGCATCCATGTGTCCAAAACTCCAGCCAGAGCTAAACTGAATCCAAACCAGACCCTATGACCTCTGACCCAAAGCACTTGAAGTCTGCACCAGAGAAATTAGCACCTGATCCATTCTTTTAACATTACCAAGCACAGTCCTGTGCTGTGAATGGGGTCTACGGTGGCCAAGCAGCCCATCTGGAGCATGAAGGAACGTGTAATCAGGGGGAGACAGTGCCTTATAACTGACAACAACATGAAGCAGAAACTGGTGAATGGTGTAACAGGCACTGAAATCTGCTCTGGGACCTCCACAGGCCAATGATACCGACCAAAACATTCAATACATAATACAGGGATGCATCGTTAGGGGTTTTATAAGCGTTATTTTCTGTGATCCTCACAGCAACTTTAAAAGGCAGCCATGGCCCTGGCCAGGTGGCTTCAGTGTTGAAGTGTCCTCCCATACACCTCCAGGCTGCTGGTTGGATTCCCCTCAGGGCACATATCTAAGATGCGGGTTCAGTCCCCACATAGGGGCGATAGGGGAGGCAATCAATCCATATTTCCCACATCATATCCCTCTCTCTCTCTCTCTCTCTCTCTCTCTCTCTCTCTCTCTCCATAGGAGCGGTAGGGGAGGCAATCAATCCATGTTTCTCACATTCTCCTCTCTCTCTTTCTCTCTCTCTCTCTCTCTCTCTCTCTCTCTCTCTCTCTCTCTCTCTCTCTCTCTCTCTCGCGTGTGTGTGTGTGTGTGTGTGTGTGTGTGTGTATGGAAATATGTCCTCGGGTAAGGATTAAAAAAAAAAAAGGCCGTCATCTGTCATCATCATCCCCATTTTTCCTATGAAGAAAGGGAGGCTTGAGCGGTAACATTCGCTCAAGGTCACAGCCGGTGCTAGCCACAGCGTGAGTGGCCAAAGGGGGTGACCCTCCAGCACCTCCCGCG
Organism: Pipistrellus hanaki; assembly: GCF_964339955.1. NCBI lineage: Eukaryota > Metazoa > Chordata > Mammalia > Chiroptera > Vespertilionidae > Pipistrellus > Pipistrellus hanaki. The sequence goes on along the minus strand of NC_140512.1, from coordinate 11,711,402 downwards.
ACAGCCGGCTCTCCGCCTTCCTAACGACGACCCTCTCTGCCCCTCCCCCGGCTGCACCGGGGCCAAGCGCAGGCCCAGGAGGAGGAGCGGGATCCGGGGTCCTCGGGCCGCAGCTCGCGCACTCGCCCCGGGAGGGGTCCGCAGGGAGGCCGGGCCCGCGCGTCCCTTACCCGCGGTTGGGTCCTTTGGGCACGAACCAGGGCCCGGCGATGCCGATGAGGCCCCAGAACGTGGTGAAGATGATGACCGGGAGGGCGAAGGAGTGAGCCGTCATGGCGGGGCGCGGGACGCCCGGATCGGGGTGCTGGGTCGGCTGCAGATGCTCCCGGGTCCGGGCGGCTTAGTGGGCGTCCAAGCATGCGCACCAGGACCGGCCGCCCGCGGGAGCGCACGGGCAGGCCGAGCTGCGCAGGCGCGCGCGCATCCTTCGGGAGAGGGGCTGGGGAGATGGATGGGCTAAGGGCGGGCTTTCCCGGCAGCCAGATCTTAGCTTTGATCAGCGTCTCCAGTTCCTAGTTCTGGCTAAAATAATTTATAGGGCAGAGGCCTGCGTCTAAATGTTTTATTCAGAGCAAAACAGTGAGAATCAATCGTGATTTTATAAACCTCATTTGCACATATTTGGAAAGAGGACATTCCTGGGCGGTCATCCTCTTCCCCTCCGCCCCCAACCCCGAGTCCTTGGCTGACAGACACCTGGATGAGGGAACTGGCCAATCTTCACACTGTCCTGCTAAACACTGAGCACGCCTGGGCTTGGGAGAGAAGCAATAGTCTGGTACGTCTTATGCTCTCTGATGTATCCCGCGGGCAGGGAGCGGGGCGGGGCAAGGCTGAGGTAGGAGGGAAGAGAGAAAGGCCCTCTAAAGTGGGGGTTGTAGTTACCCCCAACCTGGTCTATGTGGCTATCACCTACCTGTCAGTTATAATGCTGGCTGTTCTGGTCAGTCATATGGCGGTGGGTGGGTAGGTGGGGTAGGTACATGGAGTTGCCATGAAGATTACCCGTAGGTGAGGAGGCTGGCAGCTTGTCCAGGACCCAGGGCAAAGGCAGAGCACTTGCTCCTTCTATTCCCAATGCCCTTCAGCTTGGTTGCCTGTGAGGCAAAAATAGAAAGCCTCTCCAATGCAGGGATAGCTGGGTCCTGGGGTCTGAGACGCAGCAGTTCTCTGGAAGTGAAGTGAGCTGGCCAGGCACCAGGTCTCCAGTAACGGCCTAAAGGCGCTCACCACGTTCCAGCCCTGGGACCCGCATTTCTGAGGGCTCCCGCTTTTTCACGGGCTGGCACTGGAAGCTCGCTCAGAGCACAGAGTGGCAAGGCAGGGCGTGTCCCTAGCGGGCCTCCATGTCAGCATCTAGACCTGCATCGGGAAGTAAGTGCATAGAACCCCCAGGCAGGACTAAATCTCCCTCTGGGGATCCTCAGAGGCTGGAAGACAGACGCCACGGGGAAAGTCCTTGCAGGAAAGTCACCTCAATTTGGAATTGTATGGATAAGGTGGGAACTACAACCCCCACTGTCGAGGGCCTTTCTCTCTTCCATCCTACCAATTCACCCCACTGGGGCAGGAAAAGGGCAGGGCAGGGGACAGGCCTCCTGACAAGCCTTCTGGAAGCCTGCGGCTGTGACGTCAGAAGGGGCTGACCCCCAGAGTCCCAGAAGGAGCCTGGACACTGAGGTCCCAGGAGCAGGGGCATTTCCCTGGTGCAGCAATCTTGTGGGAACCCACCCCTGGTATTCCCCCAGGCGGAGGGGGAGCTGAGGAGGCCCGAGGGCTTCAATTCCCAGTTGCATGGGGCAGGCCTGCAGGAAGCAGGGCTGGCTCCGAGCCGGACAGGAGGGCAGCTGCCCCCAGGCAGGGGAGGCTGCAGCAACTCCAGGCGCTGGAAGGTGACACCCAGCCCACAGCTGAGGCTGCAAGGGCTCCAGCCAAGGGGGCTCACTTTGGGGTGGAGCCTCAGGTGTGCCCCCCAGCCAGACACACCTGAGCCGTCAATGGCACATGCCCGGGAGGCAGCCAATCAATGATTCTCTCTCATCGTTGATGTTTCTCTCTCTCTCTCTCTCTCTCTCTCTCTCTCTCTCTCTCTCTCTCCCTCCCTCCCTCCTTCTTTCCCTCTTCCTCTCCCTTTCCTAAAAATATTTTTTTTTTAGAAATTAGCCTGCTATGTTTGTTCAAACATTTAATTAACTCACCTCTAATGCCTGGCAGTGCCAGACTAAATGACTTAGCGGGCCCTGTACGGCCACAGCCCCACCCTGCATAGTCACTTCTCCCTCAGCAGCCCTTCACAGGGCCCTGGTCTGGGTAAGATTTGCCTACCCCCTACCCCGGGAGGGGCGGCCACCTGGGCTGCCACGGGAGGAGGAGCTCCGCCCATCCCGCCCACTGCGCTCTCCGAAGGGCACGGAGCCCACGCGCAGCGCCAGCGGCCGTCCTGGCACACGCGGTGGGCACAAGGGGTGAGAGAGCGCCCCCTGGATCATCCCAGGGGAGGGTTATGCTGAGCTGGAGACGACCTCCGGCCCGCAGTCTCCGGATGTGGCCCCTTCGCTCTCTTCTGCTGGGCAGCCAGCCCAGATCCCAACCCTCACTCACTTGTAGATGGACAGAGGCCTGCATGTCCACTCCGGGACAGGGCCAGCCGCCAGCCCAGGCGCCGGTAATGACAGAGGCTGGTGCAAGGCACCAGGTCCTCCTGACATGGGGTCACTTCCTCCTCCACCGGAACGGTCTCCGCGGGCTCACACCGTGGCCTGCCCAAGGATGGGGCAGGAGAGAGCCGCTGCCACTGCTCCTTGTCACCAAGAAGCCCTGTCCTCCGATCCCATTCCTGAAAGAGCCAACCCCCAGGGAAGGCAGTGAACTGAGGAGGAGGCTGAGGGTGGGAGGAGGTCCGGCTGCTCCAGAGGGTCCCAGTCCTGGGGCAGGAGGAAAAGGACCTTAGTGGGAGGGTCCCTGGGGTGAGCGGCTTACCCATTAGTAAGTGCCCATGCCATCCCACAGAGGAGGGCTGGGAGCAGCATGGTGCCTCCACAGGTCAACTTTGGGGGGCTCCGAGGCTTGGGCTGATGGGAGGCAGTGTGCAGCAGGTGAGCAGAGGGGCCAGGACCCCCCACCCCGCACCTCCCCCCTCTGTGCTTCCAGGGCAGTGGACTACAGCCCAGCCTCAGTGTGGCCAGCCAGCTTCAGAGCACTGGCGCTGGGAGGCTTTATCTCATCTCCATCCCCCAGGCACCAGCTGCTTGGAACCGGATTGGACCTGCCTGCACATCTCACAATCCCCTCAGAGGCTCCCTCTCCCTGGAAACAGTCCCCTTCCTGCCTCTGTCGTGTGTGTGGTGTGTGTGTGTGGTGTGTGTGTGGTGTGTGTGTGTGTGTGTGTGTGTGTGTGTGTGTGTGTAATGGGGGGAGAAGGGGAATGCGAGCCTCTGATATTTCCACACTTTCGGGCCCTACCACAAATCAGATGAATTCTGACAAGCCACCCTCCTTCTCTAGGCCTTGATTTCCTCACCAGTAAGCACTCCAGGGGCCTCCCAGGGATATTCAGGTGGGACTCAGGGGCTGCATGAATGGTATGAGATTGTGTGTGTGTGTGTGTGTGTGTGTGTGTGTGAGTGTGTGTGTGTGTGTGTGTGTGTGTGTGTGTGTGTGTGTTTCTGAGGACATAACTTTTATTAGATTCCCAGGGGGGCCATGGCCCCACAAAATGTTTACAGGACAAAATGATGGATATGCCCTAAAATTCTGACTTCATGATTGTCTCCTGTTCCCTTTCCTGCCTCCTCCAGCGCCTCTCTCACCAGGAACTGTGGGAGTGAGGCTCAGTAGGCAGGTGGAGCCATTTCCAGGGAGGTTGGATGCTGTGGGGACAGAAGAACAACCTGTGCCCTCCCCTCTGTGGTCCCACTTCTTTTTAAAAAAATATATATTTTATTGATTTTTTTTACAGAGAGGAAGAGAGAGGGATAGAGAGCTAGAAACATTGATGAGAATCATCGATCAGCTGCCTCTTGCACACCCGGGTGTGTTGGCAACCAAGGTACACGCCCTTGACCGGAATCGAACCTGGGACCTTTCAGTCTGTAGGCCAATGCTCTATCCACTGAGTCGAACCGATTTTGGCTGTGGTCCCACTTCTCACTGGGGGTGATTCTGTATGCCTGCTTGGATCCACTTTAGTTTCCTTCTGAGTCTCCTAGGGTTCCTGAGATCCGGAACCAGGAAGCCCGGACCAGGGAATGAGAGCAAGCCTCAGGGAGGAGTGCCTGGGGTGGGAAGTAGGGGAGGAGATTGGCAGGAGACAGAGGGGCCAGGGGGCAAGGCAGCCGGATGGAATAATCCCAGCCTCCGTCTGGCTGGGAGGGGGCAGCAGCAGGTGTTCCAGGGGATCCTGGTGCATCCTGGTTACCAGCTCTGAGGACACCCAGGCTGGCATGTGGCCTCCACCCTCTAAACCTGATGCCCCTCATGCATCCCACATAGTCTCCACCACCCCCACTCCCCCACCCCCCGCTGCCCCCGACCTGGGGAACCAGAGCCTCACTAGGCATTTCTTCTGAGCCCACGGCTGGTCCTGGGACCAACAGAGGGTACTTCCCCAAAGGAGTCCTCGGAAAGGACACTCTCCCAGTCACACACACACACACACACACACACACGGACACACACACACACACACGGACACACACACACGGACACACACACACACACACACACGGACACACACACACACACACACACGGACACTCTCTCCCGCACACCTCACACTTCCACCGCAGGCCTCGCAGGGAGACACACAGCCCCACCCCCAGCACACAGCGACACGTTCTGCTCCGCGGTCACGGCCAGGAGAAGCCCGTCCAGGAGGCAGAAAAGATTTTCACAGACGATTCCTAGGAACACCCTGCCCCTCTTCCAGGTACCACCTGTTCCACCCAGTGTATCTCCCTCCCGCCCTAAAAGTCAGCAGATACTGATGGCACCCCGCCGTGTGCCCCTCTGGATGCGGTATGCCAGGCCTCCCTGCTCTGCCCTCCCAGGGCCATCCACCCGGCCCCAGCTCTGGATTCAACCACTGCAGATGCGGCAGCACTTGGACTGGGAGCAACTGGAGTCTTCGGCGCCCTTTCTCCTAACGGGGGCAGGCGGGAGGAAGCTGGGACGGGGCGATCCGAGGAAGAGATTGGGGAGGGGGGCCTGGAATAAGCAGCCCACCAGTCAGCTCAGACAGGACATGGGCGCTCACAGGTGCCCGGTGATAAGGCGGGAGAGAAACATCTGAGCCCGGACAGGGACGGGGAGAAGCCGGACTGGAGGGCTGAGAGCCACAGGCCTGGGAGAGTTTAGGGAGCTGTGGGAGAGCCCCCGTCCCCGGCCAGGGACCGCCCTCCCCAGCCCCTCACCTGGGCCCGCCCTCGGTCCCCGCCCCTGGGTCCCTCCCTCCAGCCCCGCCTTCTTTCCAGGGACCGGACTCAGAGCCCCCACCCGATTCCTACTGGGGGACCTAATCTTAGCAGACACTGGGGGGGGGGGGGGGGGGGCGGCCTGGCTACCCCGGCCTCGCCCCGCGGCCCACAGGGACCAGCTTCAGACCTAGGACGCAGGGTGCGGGTCGGGGTTGAACCCGATGGGGTCGGGGCCGAGAGCGGGGAGGGGAGGGGCCCGCACCGACCCAGAGCAGAGGCTGGATCCCGCCACGGAGCCGTGGGGTAGACCCCCCCCCCGCCCCCGCGGGCACTCGCAACTCAACGAAAGCAGCGCGAACCCTGACCCCCCTCCCCGTCCCCCCGACTCCTCACCCGCCCCAACCCCCGCCCCAGCTCCACCTTTCCCCTGGCTCCGCCCCGGCGCCCGCGGCACCCTCCCCGGCAGCCCGAGCGCCCGTCCTCCCCTCCTCTCCCTCCTCCCTCTCCCCTCCCCTTCCCTCCCCTCCTCCCTTCCCCTCCTCACTCCTCCCTCCCCTTCCCCTCCTCCTTCCCCTCCCCCTCTCCCCTTCCCCGCTCCGAAGCTCCCCATTCCCAGCACCCACTCCAGCCCAGTCCCTCCACCTTCACCTGCCGCCGCCGCTGCCCCCAGACCTCACCGGGACACCCCGCCCGCCTCCCGCCGGGGTCCCCCGCCCCCGCCCCGCAGCGCCCTCGCCTCCTTCCCCGCCGGCGGCGCCTCCCCCCCCCCCCCCGTCTTTTCCTCTCCCCTCCCCTCCCCGCCAAGTTTCGGGGCTGTCAGTCTGTCAGTCCGTCCGTCCGCACCGGAGCTGCGGGCAGCGGACGCCATTGGGAGCAGAGCCGTCCGGGACCGGAGGCCAGGACGCCGGGGTCCCGGCAGCAGCGGGGGCCCGGCCTGCGGGCCGCCAGGTACCAGCCCCGGAGGCGCTCCAAATCCCCCCTCCCCGCGCCCCGCAGGTGACAGCCCGGTGGGGGCGCGGAGGGGTGGGGAGGGAATGGAAGGGCAGGGAGGGGGCTGCGGGAGGACTTGTCCGGGAGTCCGGTGGTCCTGGGAAGGGACGGACCCTGAGAGAAGGCTGGGGCCAGGAGAGGGGCGGGGCGGGCGGGGGGGCGGGACTCAGGTGGGCAGGGGTGCAGGGCTCCGAGGGGAGGGCGTGGGGAGGATCCTCAGAGGGAGAGGGAGGGAGGGAGGGGCGGGGGAGGAAAGCCCGGCTCCGGGATCGGGTTGGGGGGGGGGGGGCAGGAGGGAGCTGACAGGTGAGCCGGGGACTGGGGAGAAGTGGGGACGCGGAGGGAGGTGGGGTGCTGAGGCTCGGGGAGCGAGGGAAGCAGGGAGGCGGGACGGGAGGCAAACTTGGGGGGGCGGGTGGAGAAGTCCTCGGGGTGCAGGCGTGGGGAAGGGAGGCCTCTGAAGGGAGGGGAGGGGAAGGGAGCGGAGGGGAGCCGGAGGTGGGCAGGGCAGGGCGCGCAGAGGGTCCGGAGTGAGTGGCGGGGGACGGGGCTGGGGGCGGGGGACACGGGGTGACTTGGGGGCTGGGCTGGGAGGGGGAGGGGGGAGGGGAAGAGGGAGTCTGGGGAGGGAGGGGAAGCGAGAGCTGCTGGGGAGGCGGAGGGGGAGGGGAGCCAGGGGCCTCGGAAAGGAAGGAGAGCCGCGGGAGGGAGGGGAGGAGGGGAGGGAGAGGAGCGGGGCTGGGGAGAGGGGGAGGGGGCTGGGGAGACAGGGGGAGGGAGGGACCTGAGGTGAAGAGAGGGAAGGAGAAGGGAGACAGAGTGGGGGAGGAGAGGGGGGAGGAGGGGAGGCGGAGAGCGGCGGGGAAGGGCAGTGTGGGGAGGAAGGAAAGGGGAGGGGAGAGGAAGGGAGAGGGTGTGCACCGGGGAGGGGGATGGAGCGGGGAGAGCCAGAGGGGAGGGAACGGCGGCGGGGAAGGGAGGGGGAGGGGAGGGGAGGGGAGGGGAGCGCTGCGGAGCGGAGTGGAGGGTCGAGGGATGGAGGAGGGGCGGGGAGGGTGGGCCCGCAGGCTGTGTGCAGGGGGAGGAGCCGGAGGGGCGCGGCAGGGGGTGGAGCTGGGGAGCCAGCCAGATTCAGTGGGGAGAGAGGGTGGAAGGCAGAGGGAACCGGAGAAGGGAGGGGAGAGGGAAGGGTGCCAGAAAGATTTGGGGGGAGGGCAGTCTGCTGGGAGGGGAGGGGCGGGGCTGGGGGCACTAGGGCGAGGTGGCCCTGGGGGGGGAGGGGCAATGGTTTGAGGTAGGGTTTTGGGAGAGGAAGCAAGAGCCATTTCCTGCCTTCACCGGGGACCCTCCTGGAGGGCCTCCCCCCCCCCCAACTGTCCGATGTGACACTCACCTCCGCCCCTCCGCTGGCACCCATTCCACCAGCTCCCGCGGTGACAGCTGGAGGGCTAGGGGGTGTGTTCTTGCTCCCCAGTCTGGTCTCCCACCATCCCCCCTCCACTCTCTACCCAGAGAATCCACTTGTCTCTGACACCCTCCTCCCGGGGCTGGATCGCTGAGGGGCTGAGGCTGGCCTTGAGAGACCCCCCAGGTGATGGGGTGCTGTGACTTCTGGAACTGGCCAGAGCCTGCAGCCATGGCTTCAAGATCTCCTTGGGCCCCCTGTAAAGATCTCTCTCCTGTCTGAAACCCACCTCCCCTCCTCCCCTCACCTGTACCTGGCTGGGGACATCACATGTGCAGCTCCTGGGACAGCTGATGGGCAGAGGTTGGGCAGAGCCAGGGCCCGGGTAGAAGCTGCCATGAGAAGGATGTGAGCGAGGATGTGTTTTCTCCTCAGGGTGTGTGGCCCGAGCCCCAGAAGAAGCCACCTGGGGCTGCCATGAGAGAGACCTTGGAGGCCCTCAGCTCCCTGGGTGAGCCGGCAGAACCTGGGAGGGACCGGGGGTGGGGGTGGGGGTTCAGAAGCCTGTGGGGCTTGTTGCTTCTCTACAATGAAGAAAGGAGACCCATCCTCAGAGACTGCAACCCCAAGACTCCCGAGGCCCCTGGAACTTTAGGGCAGTGTCCTTCTGGGTTTCTTCAGGGTGTCTGTGAATCCCTGCCTACGCCGGAGGTTGTGCTAGACTGTACGTGCACATGTGTGCTCACAGAGCATCAGGATGTTAAATCCACTGTATCCTTCCCTCTACTGTGCTTTACTCAACACCAAGGGGCTCAGGCTGACACCTGGCCAGACTGCTGGGAGCCCGGCTGCCCCTTGCCCATGCTGACTAGGGACCCTCCCTCTGGAGCAGGTTGGGGAAGGTCCCTCGGGTGGGCTGGGGAAAGTGGGGGGGGGAAGAGCCTGCCTTCGGTCGCCTCTCTCTACTGGATGCTTACTTGGACCCATCCTTCTACCTGTGACAGGATTCTCTGTGGGACAGCCAGAGATGGCCCCCCAAAGCGAGCCTGGGGAAGGGACCCAGAATGCCCAGGAGCAGATGGGCCCTCCCAGGGAAGACAGAGCGCTGGGCTCCTCTACATGTTCTGGTAAGTGAGTGGGGACCCAGGATGGTGGCCCAGGGGGGGGGGGGGATCATCCTTCATCTTCCTTCATCACATACGTATTGAGCACCTGCTTAATGCCAAGTGCCATTCTAGACATTTGGCATACCTCAGTGACCAAAGAGACAAAGACCCCTACCTTCCTTCCAGGAGCCTAATCCTAGTGAGGGCAGGGAGTCCCACCAACGTAAAAACAAGTACACTTATAACCCTGTTAGGAGAGGATGTGTGCTAGGAGGGGATAAAGCAGAGTGGGGAGAACTGAGACTGCTATAGGTGGGTGGAGCAGAAAAAGCCTAAATAGGGTGGTGAGAATGGGCCTCCTTGGGAAGCTAAAATTTGAGCAAGATTTGAAACAGGGAAGTGGCTAAACAGGTACCAAGAGAAGACACCTAAGAAAGGGTGTGTGTGCCCGGCTTTAAATATATATATATATATATATATATATATATATATATATATATATATATATATATATATTATTGATTTTTCACAGAGGAAGGAGAGGAATAGAGAGTCAGAAATATAAATGAGAGAGAAACATCAATCAGCTGCCTCCTGCACACCCCCACTGGGGATGTGCGCACAACCAAGGTACATGCCCTTGACCTGAATCGAACCCGGGACCTTTCAATCCGTAGGCCGAAGTTCTATCCACGGAGCCAAACCGGTTTCGGCAATGCCTGGCTTTTTTGACATCACTATCATCTCCAATGATTTGCCATGGAACAGGGTCCACCTGGTGGCAGGGAGGTCCCAGCTCTCCTCTGAGGAACCTCAGGGAGCCTTAATTAAGCTGAAGGGCAGGGCCTGTCCTTGCACACACACATATGTTCCAGAAACTCCTCACAGTTGTGGCTTTAGCCGCCACACAGCGCCTAAGCAGCTGCCCCGCTTGAAGGAGCCTGAGGCTGCTCCGGCTGCTGTGAACTCAGCTCCTGCAGGTGTGGGACAGGCTGGGTGCAGTCCCGCCTATAGGGCTGGGCCTGGGGTTTCACACTCCCCTGCTTCCTCGCATCCGGGGGCCCTCTGTTCAGCTGTGATGTCTGCAGTGGCTTGAGTGGCTTGTTCTCTGCCAGGGCACGAGGCCCCCAGCCTGGAGGAAGAAGCCCACCCTGGACAGGCTGAGGCTCCCTGCAGAGGGAGCCGGACACACACTCCACGGGAGGCTGAGCCTGTGGGCTCCTGCCCAGGTGAGTCTCCCATGTGCAGGGGACCAGGTGGAGGGCACAGGGGCCCTGCAAACTCAGAGCTGCTATCTGATGTGGCAGCCACACCAGGCTCTTCCAACACAAGATGAATCAGGCCCTGGCACTGCTCATAGGGCTTCCGCACCCAGAGGGAATTCTGCATCCATGGACAACAGGGATCAGAGAGGCCGATCCAAGAGAAACACACCATCATGTCAATGTATTCTGAAGTCCTGACTTCCCCCATCTCTGCCCCAGTCTAAGTACAGACTTGTAGAGGACCTGAATTATAATTTCCATGAAAACACATGGAGCATTGATCAACTTTTTTATTGTTTCTGCCCAGACATGCTCCCTCCCCCACATCTCCACTGATCTCAGTGGTACCCAAATGCTCCAAATCTGCTGTGTTTGACTCATCTTCCCCATACCCAGGGCGATGGGACAGTTGATTCTCTCTCTACAATCCTGCTTCCACTAGCACCAACCTTACCATCATTTGCGCAAGTGAGTCATTTATTCCACAAGGATTGATTCCATGTCTACCAGGTCTAGGCTGTTAGGTAAAGTGGAAAGAGGCGAGCTCTAAAGCGATGCAGACCTGTTTGAATCCTTGTTCCACATCCCCTAGCTGAGTAATCTTGGGTTGGCTCTCTCCCCTCCAGGAGCCTCAGTTTGTTCATCTGTAAGCAGGGTGATTTCATGTTTGTTGTGAAGGCTTGTGATCATGCATACATAGTACATCTATACTTGGCATTCAATAAATGGTGGCCATCCTCATTTTTATTACTCAGATAAAGACACATTTTTATTAGATACACAGGAAATAGAACACAAGGTGTCTGCCCTCCAGAAGCTTAAACCTAGTTGACATTAATATGAACTAGAATAAAGAATGAACATAATAGCCGAAACCGGTTTGGCTCAGTGGATCGAGCATCAGCCTGCGGACTGAAAGGTCCCGGGTTCGATTTCGGTCAAGGGCATGTACGTTGGTTGCGGGTACATCCCCAGTAGGAGGTGTGCAAGAGGCAGCTGATCGGTGATTCTCTCTCATCGATGTTTCTAATTCTCTATCCCTCTCTCTTCCTCTCTGTAAAAAATCAATAAAATATATTTTTTTAAAAAGAATGAACAGGCTTGTCACAATGAGCATTAACAGTAAGTGCTACAAGCATTTATATGGGATCCTCACGCAGTGGGTTTGTTGGAGATTTTGATTTGTGCTGCATTTTGAGAAAGGTGTAGCCTTCAGCTCCGATGAGGGCGGGTAGAGGATGGGAAAACATTCTAGACTGTGAAAAGACTTCAAGGCGAGAAAGTTAACGTGTGACTAGAGTTAGAGCAGACCAGCCTGGCTAAAGTAAAGGGCTTATGCCTGGGAGAAGAAAGTTGCACCTCAGATGCAGCTAGAACTTACTTTATCCCATTAATAGGGAGCTACTGCTGGTTCTTGAGGAGAAGAGTGGCACAATAAAAAAGAAAGCAATATCACAACAGGAAAAGCAGTTGTTTGGAATGGATGGGTTGATAAAAGAGACGGGGAATGAATGTAATTGTGACAGTCCATGTGTAATGTAATCAAGGCTCAGGCTATTACAGACTTTTAGAGCAAGACAGGAACTCGGATCATCTGGTTCAGTGGTTCTCAAACAAGAATCACTTTGGGAGCTTGAAAGAGAACAGATTCATGTGCTCTGCTCCCATCGATGCATTCTGTAAACGTTCCCCAAGAGATTACGATGTGGCACCAGGTTTAGGAACTATGAACTAGTCCAACCCTTCCACCCAAGCAAACGAACAAACTTAGCTCAAAGAGGTAAGTTAACCAGGGTTCATTGCTGGTTAATGGCAGAGGAGAACACAAGGGGACACTGGGTCTTGGGCCTTCAGCTCCTTCCTCTCCACTGGGCCATTCCATTTCCCAAAAGGGGCCAAGCTCCAGGAAAACCCACCTCAAATCTGCTCCCCAAGAGACCCTCCTGCCTCTCCAGACGTTAGCGCCATCCAGTGGTTCCCTGTACACACAAACCTCTTTCTAAACTGAGACTTCCCTCCTGGCTGTAGAAGCAAGAGTGAAGAGTGTTGCAGGGAAGGGGGCTTCAGAGACAGCAGGAAAGAATACGAAGTCCACTGAGGAAAGTCCGAGAGTAGGGGAAGCTCAAAGGTGAGAGTCAGGGTCTCAAGGTTCCGAGCCCAGCATTGGGGAGAAGGAAGCTGCAGTTATCACAGCAGAGTAAGCAGGTAGGTCTGGAAAGAGGAGCTGTTTGGAGCTACAGCCAATTTTCAGGACTCAGGAGGGGAGCTGCTCAACTGAAGCTGAGCGACGGTGGTTCCAGAAAGGAGCCTGCCAAACAGGAAGATCTGGGGCCGCCGCCATGGGCATAGGAACCCAGAGTGACTCCTGAGGTCTGAACCTTGAACAGCATTCATGTTCAGAGGCAGAGAAAGTGCTCTTATCAGCGCTTTTATGGACATGGGCAAGCCTGGGAGAAAGCCCCCTGTCAGGTGTGGGGGGGAGGGGCGTTTACCAGGCATCCTGTCTGCAGAGAGGAGAAGCTATTCGGATTGGCCGTTCCCCGTGGACAGAACAGAAGACAGAATGCGGGTCTCCAGGAAGGGGTGGTCTCCTGGCAGGGGAACGTTGCATAAATACACGTGGGGCTTAACAGACTTGTCTTGATGTGACTTTTCAGGAGAGGCGTGGATGACTCGGAAGGTGAAGGTGGAGGAGGAGGACCAGGAGGCAGAGGCCAAAGTCGAATGGCCCCAGCATCTGTCCTTACTGCCCGGCGGCCCTTTTCCTGCACCTGACCTGGGGCCTCTGGCCACCGCCGCCTACAAGCTGGAGCCGGGCATCCCGGGAGCCCTGGGCGGGCTCTCGCTGCTGGCCGGGTGGACTCCAGCCTCGGAGAAACCCTACGGCTGCACCGAGTGCGAGCGAAGGTTCAGGGACCTGCTGACCCTGGGGCTGCACCAGAGGCTGCACCGCGGCGAGGGCCCGGCCGCCTGCCCGGACTGCGGCCGCAGCTTCACGCAGCGCGCGCACCTGCTGCTGCACCAGCGCAGCCACCGCGGCGAGCGGCCCTTCCCGTGCCCCGAGTGCGGCAAGCGCTTCGGCAAGAAGGCGCACCTCACCCGCCACCTGCGCACGCACACGGGCGAGCGGCCCTACCCGTGCGCCGAGTGCGGCAAGCGCTTCAGCCAGAAGATCCACCTGGGCTCGCACCAGAAGACGCACACGGGCGAGCGGCCCTTCCCCTGCGCCGAGTGCGGGAAGCGCTTCCGCAAGAAGACGCACCTGGTCCGCCATCAGCGCATCCACACGGGCGAGCGGCCCTACCGGTGCGCGCGCTGCGCCCGCGGCTTCACGCACAAGCAGCACCTGGCGCGGCACCAGAGGGTGCACGAGGCGGCCCGCCGCGCCCCGCTGGCTCCCGCCGAGGTGCCCGCCTCTCCGGGTTCTCCTCCCGCCCAGACCCTGGCCCCGTCCCCGCCGGGACCCGAGCCTTTCGTCTGCGCCGATTGCGGTCTGAGCTTCGGCTGGAAGAAGAACCTCGCCGCGCACCAGCGTCTGCACGCCGGCGAGGGGCGCCCCTGTGGCTGTGGCGAGGGCGCGCCGGGCGGTGCCGCGGAACCCCTGGCTTGCGCTGCGGAACCCCCGGCCTGCGGGCATTGCTGCGCCCAGGCGCCCCAGGGCGATCCCGCCGCCGGCGGCGAGCGGTCCCTTTCCTGCTCGGACTGTGGACGGGGCTTCGCCCATGGGCAGCACCTGGCGCGGCATCGGAGGGTGCACACGGGCGAGCGCCCCTTCCCCTGCGCGCAGTGCGGCCGCCGCTTCGGCTCGCGGCCCAACCTGGTGGCCCATTGCAGGGCCCACAGCGGCGCCCGGCCCTTCGCCTGCGCGCAGTGCGGCCGCCGCTTCAGCCGCAAGTCCCACCTGGGCCGCCACCAGGCGGTGCACACGGGCAGTCGGCCCCACGCGTGCACCGTCTGCGCCCGCAGCTTCAGCTCCAAGACCAACCTGGCCCGCCACCAGGCCATCCACACGGGCGCTCGCCCCTTCGCCTGCGCGCAGTGCGGCAAGAGCTTCAGCCGCAAGACGCACCTGGTGCGGCACCAGCGCGTCCACGGCGGCGAGGCGGCCCGCCTGGCCTCCGATGCCGACCTCCCGGCCCCGGCCTGGCCCACGCCCACCGAGATGGCAGCGCCCCCACTCTTCTTCTGAGCCTCTTCTTGTCTAGGCCCTTCCGTGGCCTTCTCTTGCTTCCTGGTTGGAGAGACCCAAGTCCAGTCGGGTGAGCACTGTGGCAGGATGGCCTAGGCCCCTGCGGGCGTTTTTCTTCCCTCCCCATCTTGCTGGTGAGGCGGCTGGAAAGGAGAACCGGCTTTCACATTCTGTGACAAAGACAGTGCTGAGCGAACCCTTGCTGGGAATAATTACTGCCTGAGTCCCCAGAAGGCCCCACCGAGGGAACCCCAGGAAAACTGGAGTTTCCTGCACCACGCCTGGCCGAGGCGGGAACCTCTACAGGGGGAGAGAGAATGGTCATCTGAGTACTTGCAGTGTCATTAAAACTTAAATCTGAAGTTTCTAGGGCTTTTAAATGAGCTGGGGGAGGGAACCCCTGACTAATCCGCACACACAAGACCTTCCTTCACTTACCCTAGGTGGGCTCCACGTATCCAGCTCCTGTTAATCGCTCTACCAAATCAAAATATAACACAGCTAATTTCCAAACCACTCCCCTGCTTCTACCGGAGCTCAGAAGTTTGACGAGGAAGAAACAGCATAGATTTCCCACGCCAGGTGCTGGGGGCTGGGACATGGGGAATACACAGAGAAGGGGCAGGAGCCCTTTGGCCGGGCTGTTCCTATGGAGACACGTAACCCTGGCCTCTGGAGCTCTGGAACTTCTGCTCTGTCTGCAGCTCTCCCAAGGGGCTCTCAGAAAGGCAGTCCCACCTTTCCACCCTGCCTGGCTCCATGAGGAAGGACCTTAATGGTATATGAAATTTCTTTTCCATCATACTTTTTAAAAATACATATTTTATTGATTTTTTACAGAGAGAAAGAGAGGAATAGAATCAGAAACATTGATGAGAGAGAATCATTGATCAGCTGCTCTTGCACGCCCCCCACTGGGGATGTGCCCGCAACCAAGGTACATGCCCTTGACCGGAATCGAACCTGGGACCTTTTAGTCTGTAGGCCGATGCTCTATCCACTGAGCCAAACTGGTTTTAGCTTTCCCATCATACTTTTAAGTTCTGTCTTTATCCAGATGTCTCTGTAGCCGTGCCTCCCCAGCCAGGCAGCTCGGAGAGCCGGCTGACTGTCAGTAAAGGGAAGGGGTGGGGTGATGGGAACAAGATGAACCTGCAGTGAGGAGTCTTGGGTTTGACCCCTCCTGTGCCTCTTGTAGACTCGGAGCAGCACATTCATTGTCCTGGGCCTCTGCTTTCTCATTGCAATAAGATTACTGATGTTGATGAGGGGCAAAGGATAAGGAAAGGGGGGAGAGGGGGTGAATGCATCGAGTTTTAAGTTTCCTGGCCACGTGTAGGAGCAGGTGGTCACAGTAAATATGACAGCGTGGCTACAAATAGGGGCCACTGCGTTGCCACAGCAGCATTTTACATACTTGGATATTTCACATAAAAATCTAGACTTCCAGCTTCTCTCATGAGAAGTCAGAAGATCTGGCAGCTCATGACCGGGGCTGACCAGAAATTGGCCTCATTCAACCAAGGGACACTGACCCCCACCGGGAGGGGGCTTCCACCCCTCACCGCCACTCCCTCCCCTGAGGTCCCCACCTCCCTGTCGTCCCTCTCCCTGTCCCATTCATTACAGTGAACTTCCGGTACCTGATGAAGGTGCATGGGCCCACCTGGGGCTCCAGGCACAGCAATGACACTCTGTGTGTCAATTTGGAATTAAATAAAAACATGTGATGCTGCCAGGTGTGGGTCGATGCAGAAGCTCTTTGTGGTAAGTAGAGAGAAAGGTTGAAGGGAAACAGTAGGAAAGGCCCATTGTTTGTTCTACAGTTTTGCCAACAAGAATGGTTCGCAACACATTAGAATCCCCTGGAAATGTAAAAATATACCAATAGACGTGCACTTTTCTGTATATTTGTTATAGTTCAACAAAGAGTTTATATATGTCTAGATAGGTATAGATATAAAGATGGATGGATGGGTGAATGGATGGATATAGACGGATGGCAGACGCCAATGCTCTCCACTCCAATTGGATTAGAATCTGCATAAATGGGGCCCGAACCTCATTTTCAAAACTTGCCCCAAGTGATCCCAATGTGCACCCAGGGATGAGGACCACGGCTCTAGGGGCTGGTCCATCCTGAAAGTCCAGGTTCAGGTTACCACCCAGCCAGAAACATTTAAAATGGAAAGGATGGAGTGTCTGAGGACATGCTGGGCAGACCCAGATGCTCGAGAATAAGAAAGAACAGTTTTCTAACTTCCTTCCTGTAGTGATGTCTGGGCAGCCTATTAACTTAACCCAAGAGAAACAGGCACAGCGCTGAGCCCCAGAGGTCAATGCACACAGTTTCAATGAGACTCCAAGGGTTCTATGAACACTTGGGAAATCTCAGTACATTTATTCAAACAGCCTCACTCACTCTTTGGTGTCTCAAACCCAAATAAATGCACCATTCATTCAGATACTCCGTTCATACTTCTTGGAAGCCCCTCTGTGCCTGACCCAGTGTTTGGTGCACAGATACAATATGTATCTGTGCACCAAATACATATTGGTGCCCTTACTCAGAGCTTACAAGTGATTGTTGCAGGTAAGTACATTTAAAAATAATTTTTTTTCTGCCTCAGACTGCACACCCTACTCTGAGGATGCAGCTGTCAGTGTCCTCTTGCTCTGCGTGTTTAAGGGTCTCACTTTGCTCTGAAGCCAACTGCCCCATCCCAAGTGCAGTTCAACCCCCTACAGGCTGTGTGACATGGAGCAAGCTTACCATCCTGTGCTTCACTTTCCTCATTTGTAAAATAAGAATTATAATAGTATTAACATTTACCTTAACTGTTATGAGAAATAAGGAAAGAAACTATTAAAAAGTGTTCAATAGTTTTCTCTATATAAATATTTTGATTTATTCCTAGATTATTGAATATTTTTACCATAAATGACAGTTTTACACTTTTATTTTAAAATTTCTTATTTTGATAGATTACAGATTCCTTTCAGCTGTCTTATGTGTATGGTCATACCAGTTGTAGTGATTTCTTTCCTCCTTCTTTTGGATTTTCATGCCTTTAAGTTCTTTACACATTGAGGCCAGCAGAGGGAAATGGAATGTATAAAAACAAACAAAACCAACCCACAGCATTGTCGACACAACAGAAGGCAGAAACAAAGGGGGAAATCTCCAGAACAAGTGAGACAAACATGAGAAAATAATGGCATATTCAAATGTTAGAAATTTTATTACAGGTAAATGGATCCAGGGCTCCAATGAAGGAACAAGGAACTTGTCAAGTTGGATTAAAAAATAAAATCCGGCTATAGGCTGTTTACAGAAGCCACATCTAAAACACAAAGACATACACAGTTGAATCAAGTCTAATCTGCCACTGAACCAAGCTCCTTATGGAGGCAGCAATGACATGGAGCATCACAGGCAGAAGACGGTGGCACCCTCCCACCCTCACTGCAGCTTCTCTTCCATGGCCCCCCTCTGGGCTAGCCTGGAGCCCCTGGGGGTCCCACTCTGATTCCGACAGGTTGAAATAGGACCTTCCCTTTCCTGCCTTACAGTGGACTCATGCTGGCAAATGGCTGATGGAACAAGGATGGAGGGAAGTTCAAACCCAGGTCAGCCAGGAGCCATCCTCCAGGCTACTTGCCAGGATGGTGACAGGCCAAGCAAGAGCCTTCTGTGCCCCCCACCTCCAGACCTCTGGAATTCCTGAGTTAAAAAAGGCCCCCCAGTTTCTCCCACCAAAGTGACATTTCCCCATAAAGTAGGTGGAAAGTGTTGAACACACTCCCAAATCCTGAACTGCACACAGATTTTTCACCAACGTAGATTCTAGGCTTTCGGTGAACTGAAAGATTCTGGGAAGGCAGTGGACCTGTGGGACAAATGTAACTGCAGATGATGAAGCATCTTACCATTCACTTTATTGCTTATTTTCCACACATACAAAAATATTTGAACTTCCCGTAGGTTCTGATTGGACATGGACCACCTAGACTGGTCTGGGGACAAGTATTCTTCTCAGCCAAGCTCACTTGTCCCAGACTGATACAAATCAGTCAACCACGCCCTGGTGTGGACCACCCAGCCCCTTTCTGTAGGCACCAAGGGCCTTTCCCTTAGCAATTAACTTTGTAATTTTAGAATCTAACTTAGACCAAGAAGTGGCCTTCTCTCCAAATGAAATCTCTGTGTATTTAGTAGGAAAGGGAGAGCCACTGAGTGCGGGAAGGACAGCCACTTGGAGCGCCCCGGGCACATGTGCTGTGCACAGGTGCATATGCCACCACCTGCCTGTGAGCTGTGGCAGTTATGATGGCAAAGACGGGAGGGAGCAACATCTGAATGAACCTGAGCCAAGGGCAGAGGCTGAGGAATGCATCCCAAGCAATAGCCCCCCACCCCCACCCCGAGCAAACATACCCTGGAGTCTGGGGCAGTCAAGCCAAGAGAGATGCCTAGCTCTTCACAGCCCAGAGATGGGGAAAGTTTGGTTTGAAAGATGTGCAGGGGCTGACTGGCCCCTAGGAGAGGCAGCCAGGGGCAGGGCATCCTCAGGGCGGAGCTGATGAAGGTGGTTAGAGGCCTCCCACCTCGGGTCCCTATGTTCTCCACCGTCCCAGAGTTCCTCCTCAAGGCCTCTCTGGACTCCCGCCAATAAGCTGTTTGGGTCCTTGGGCCAGTTTCGGGGCCCAGTGGGAGCAGCTGCTGCAGCTGGTGGCTCTGCGTCTGCACTGGTGGCAGGAGAGGCCATCTGTGGGGGGAAGGCAGCAGGCACTGAAGGGGCGGGGGGAGTCTGGGGGCCCCCAATGTGTCCAAGCCGGGGGTGCACAGTGAGCACAGCACGGCTGCATGCTGAGGATGGTGGGTGCTGGGAAGGGCTGGAGCTGGTTCCAGAAGGTTCTGCCTGGGGGGCGCCTGGAGGCAGCTGAGGCACCAGGTGGAGCGTCCCAAGGGAGAGGCCTGAGGCCTCGCCAGCCCTGCAGCCTTCCATCTGACCACGAAGGATCTTTGGCTTTGGCCTGGCAGGGCCCTTCTGTCTCCAGTAGAGCAGGCGTCGGCGAGCAGGGCCATGAGCCCAGTGAGGTCTCCGGGGGAGGGCCCACCGCCAGGAAGCCTGGCCCTTTGCTCCAGGGCCCCTAGGGCACCTTCCTAGCCGATCCACTTGGGTCCTCATGGTGGCCACTTCCTGAGACAGGCCTGCCAGGGCCGAGGCGAGCTGATCCAGCTTCTCCGAGAGGGTGGCGCTGAGGCTGCAGAGCTCCTGCTGCAGAGAACTCCCACAGGGACACGGCGGCCGTGGGGAGGCAGGTGGCACAGCAGGCGGGTCGGGGGCCAGGGGAGGCGGTGCAGGCAGGCCTCGGGTAAGTGGCCTCCCCTCGGTCCCGGCTGAAAGCAGAGCAGGAATGCAGAGTGAGAGTTCTCAGGCTATCAGGACCTCTCTCTCCTGCTAGCCATCCCCTAGACCAGTGTATGCAGCATCCTGCCCCACTACGGCCTGGCTTTAGATGGGAAGGAAGTGACGCAGGCTTGAGAACATCGATGACAATGTTCGTAACATCAGCAGGGGCCACATCCCCAGGCTGATTCCCAAATCATGAACGGGACAAACCACAGGTTGGGTCTCCAGGGTAACTAAGATTTCTTAGGACACAGGGCTTTGTAGGAAAAGGATCAACAGGCTCTTGTGCCATCTTTGGGACCAAATGGCCCTTTGGGCATGGCATTTCAAATACTAAAATGAAATAACCATGCCCTACGGAGTCAGAGGCAAAGGCCTGGAGGAGCCTCAGCAGACAGCAGAAGGCCAAGGCCACAGGCAGCATCTGGAAGAGGGCCCAGGAGAGTCAATCCAACCTGGGACCTGGTGCTTCCAGTGGGATGACCAAGGACCCGCGTCAGTCAGTACCCAGTGCGAATGGTCATAAGCAAACCACCAGGGGTCCCCCAATCCCAACTGCTGTCTTTCATATTCACAAGTTACAGATTCAGAAGGTCTGAAGCTCTCTTAGAACTGGTCTCCACCTCAGGCAAACCTCACAAGAAAGCCCTGTTACCTGCTGTTCCCCAGCCCCCTGAGCCCTATCCTGACTCCTTCCTCTTATCAGCACCTCCAGGGCTTCAATCAGAGGAAAGAGTGAAGCTGGAGTGGCTGTAGGACCCATCGCCCCAGCAATGGAACCACCATGGGCCACACTTCCGGTCTGGTGTGAGGCTCTCCGTGCAAATCCTAGAATCAGGAAACGCAGCCCATGTCTTAACATGGTAAGGGAGGCCCTTCCTCTGGGCCAGGGGTGATCTGGAACCACATCTGCTCTCTCTCAGGATGCCCATGGCCAGATCACACAGTGTGACTAGGCCCGTTTCCTCATCTATTCTCTGAAGTCCACTCAGACTCCGAACTTTGACTCTGGGTGTATCCATTCTTGATTTCTGTTTTGCCTCTGAAAGGTATCTATGCTTTTATGAAAACGCCAGTTATTTCTATAAGGAAATACTAAAATGAAATAAGCAACCTGAAGTGAGTTCAAGGTGAGACTCTTCCTACCTGTGACCCAAACCATCACGGAATAGTGTTAAGAAAACTTCCCCCCCTGTGATCCTGCAGGAAGGAGCTGAGCAGCAGGAAGGGGCTGGGTGGCTGTACAGATGCTAACCCATGCCCACCCCTCTGCCCGGGGTTCCTGACAACTTGAGGAGATGGGGAGGCCACCATTTCACCTGCAACACTTGGTCCTCTGTGTCCAGGCACCAGGCCCCTGGATTCTTCACTAACCCTGAGCTTCCAGGTCAGGGGCTGAGGGGGTGACCCAGGAGTCTGGCAGGGCCCCGGCCCAGGCCTTTTCTCTGGCCGAGGGGCAGGGCAGGTACTCCCAGCTGCCCCTGCAGAAAGAGCACAAAACACTTGGGGTGTGCACATGTATCATTTTGACAGGACCATTCTAACATGGGAATATTTGGACATGACTTAAAAAAATCAAGCTTTCAACTCTCAAATATTGATGAAATGAGATGCAAGATGGACACAGTTGGCCCACAGGGAGCCTAACTCTGGTGTAATGGCTTGCTGGGGCCTGTGTGACTGGGGCTGGGAACCACACTGCCTGGGGTCCTCTGCTGCTTGGGCATGACACCTCTGGCTCCACCAGGGGGTGGGGGCTGGGGAGAGCAGGTGAAATGACATGATCTGCAGGTCCCACCACCAGTGAAACTCCACCAGGGACATGCTGGGGGCACCCCGTGGGCCGTAGGAGACTATGGTCCATGCCCAGCCCACTGTGTTCTTTCCCACCAACCCTACCGGGCAGTGAGGAATGTGGGGACAGCCTGAGCTGAGAAAGGCCAAAGACTTCCTGGGGCCACTCAGCGTTCTCCTCCCCTCCCGCCCCCGTGCCTTCCCCAACCAATCACCCACCCGTACCTCCTTGGGTGCTGCCCAGGGGGCTAGGCCGGCCCAGGGTCTCCAGGCACACTTCTGTCCGGGGAACCTGAGGCCTGCCTCCCGTCTTCTCCTCCGCGTTTCCTGCTGGTCAAACACGAGTTCGGGCTTGGACTGAGAAGCGTGGTGGCCTGGGGTAGCAGGCAGTGTTTCCAGCTTTCCTGGCAGGACAACCTCAAAATTCTCCCAGGTGGAATCTCACTTTTGACACTTTTATGTTTATTGCCAAATTTTAAAAATGCTTATTATTTACATGTAGTGTAAGACCCTGACGTTAAGCTTTGGATGGCGGAGGCGTCCATTGCAGAAGACATCCATCTTACATAAACATACCGTGAGGGGTGTGACAGCTCCTAGCCAACAACCAGGTGAGCAGCCAGGCTGCCCCACCCCCAGGAAGGTCCCTCTTTCCGAAAGCCCCGAGTGACCTAGACAACTGACCATCTGAGAGACCCTGCTTCTCCCTTCTTGTGTCCTGATTCCCACTCTCAGGTTTCAAATTAGCCAATGAAGAGTGAACCCACCAAACCCTAGACGCCCACCATGACAGTGACCAAGACAGAGCACCAGGCCCTCGTGCTCTTTCCTCTCTCCTGTGACCTGTGAGTGATAAGTCCTGCTCCTTAAAGTTCTCGGATGGTTTTGCTGAAGTGTGTCCTGTGATCGTAAGAAGCCAGAACACTAGCCCACGTGGAGGAATGACCTTGGGGCTTGTACTGAGAAATAAGGCTGGGTGAGCGCCTCAGGCATTCCTAGTGAGAATATCACTATCCACAGGCTGGGCCCACACAACAGCGTGTGTGTGTGTGTGTGTGTGTGTGTGTGTGTGTCTGTTCACACATTAAGTGTATACAATGCATACATATTATATATATAAAACACTAGAGGCCCGGTGCACAAATTTGTGCACGGGGGTGGGGAGGAGGGACCGCAAGAGGCTGGCCACAGGCTCCAAGGAGGGCGCCAGCCCTCGACCCCCCTGGGAAAGGGGCTGCATCTGCTGCCACCCACCCCAGTTCCTCGTCCCAGCCCGGGGTGGGTCGGGAAAGGAGACAATCGTCACCAGATGCTGACACCGACGCTGCCCCACGACCATGCGGTTCCCTGCCTTCCATTTCCCCCTCCTCCTTCCCTGCTGCCACCACTGTGGGCAATTGGCCCCTGGGGAAGGGAGAGTGAGACTGACTTTCAATAGACTGCAGAGGGAGCTGCTCTGCTACTATGAAACCCCAACCCAGAAGCAGGTTGTTGGAATGGTTTAGCACCAGAGAAGGGGGAGGAGAAAGACCCCAGGGCAATTGGCCTCTGCAGGAGGTTAGCTGCAGGAGGTTAGCTGTGTCACACCCCTCACGGTATGTTTATGTTAGCTCCTGGAACCCTGAGTGCCTCAATAGCCCCACCTCTCTCTCCCATACAGCTCAGCTTTACAGGAAACTCAAGCGTGACAAAAATAGAGAATTTTCTGGCAGGAGTCAGACAAAGTGACAGATGGGACTCAGACAACCCAGCCTCTGGACGGAGATCCTCCTGGGGACATGGCCCACTCAGGAGACCCCAGGCTCACCTGTCCTGAGACCAAAGTGGTCCCTGGGCTCTGTTCTCCTTGGGCCTTCACCAGGGCTTGGGGTCGGAGGGCCAGGACTCTTGTTGCTGGGAAGAGGGTCCTTCTCTGCATCACAAAGCTGGTATCAAGGTGGGGGTCCCAGCCTGGAGCATAGCTTCCTGGCTCCCTCTCCCCCACAAGCTTACCCTGCAGGAGAGGCTGCCAAAGCTCAGGCTCCATCTTTGGGTCTTCCCCTTCTGAGCTGCTGAGGCTGGAGCTGGAGTTGGAGCCAGTGACGGTGCCGGGGCCGGGACCGGGGCTGGGACTAGGGCTGAGGCCGGGGCCAGGGCGGGCCAAGCATGTGAAGCGCAGTGGCCTCCCAGGCAAGATCCCCTTCAGAGAGTTCTCCAGGCAGTGAAGAGGGGAGGGCGTGGTGGCTGCCCCTGGGCAAATGACAGAAGAACCTTCTGTCCATCAGCTTGACAGGTAGGAGGACCCCCTGCCTGAATGAACAGGCACACAGCCCCAGACAAGCTCCAGTGGACCTGAACATCCTCTCTGCCATGACGGTGGACAGGAGTGAAACCAAAGCCTGGCTAGGCCCCCAACCCCTGTGGAAATCCAGCTGGGGAACTTTCTGGAAGACGCAAGTCACCGAAGCCACTAGTAGTCGGTTCCAGCCAGGCCCCGGGTCCTCCTGCTCCACTCCCTCAGGACCAGCGTCCAACAGCAGAGACTCAGTCAAGCCCACAGGAGGCCCCCCAAACCAGCTCTTGCCTGATGGGAGTGTTAGACACACCATATTTATTCCAACAAGTCACGACTACCAGCGCTTCGGCAGAACAGAATTCTGCTGCCAGTTAAACTAAGTGGCCACAGCAGCAGCGGGAGCCCCTGCACTCACCCACGTGCTCAGCTGGCAGCCTGGGGAATGAATCGGTGTCTGACAGGGAAGGAACAGAGGAACAGAAGAGGGAAGGGAAATCTATTTCCTCATCAAAGACTTTGTTTGGAGCAAAAACATCCCAGCAAGTGCTGAGGGCAGACGTCAGCTCACCGTCCTGGAGCCACCTCCATGGTCCTGGCCTGGCGGCCAAGTGGTCTTTAAGCCCTTGCTGGCAGCAGGCAGGGACATGGCTAGGGGTGAGTGCCTGTGGGCTGGCTGGCTGCAGGCTCCTGGTGGGCACGTCCCCCCTGAGGTGGACTGGTTCACACGCCTCTCTCCTCAGTCCTGTTTTGATGAGAGGCCCAGCGGCCTGTCTGCCCCAGGGCTCTGTGTTGGCACCAAGGAAAGGAAGTTAGTGGACAGAAAACGGTCATCGCTGTGTTCTCAGGCACACGTGCTCCAGGTGTGGAACCCTCACCAGCCCTGCTGATGTCCCAGGGCGCCTACATCCTCTGGGATCTCTTCAGACCCAGCTCACGGACTCCTGCCAACCCACAGCCCAGTGACTATGCTGGACACCAAGCACACGGGGCCGGAACAGCCGCAATCGAAAGACACTCCTCCACGGCCAAGGCCGGCTCAGGCCTGAACTCGGCAGCAGAGGGCCCTGCCCCGGCTGCACCTGCCATGCAGAGGCAGGCAGTGCTCTCTGGCTTTCTGGCCTCACATTAGCCTCTGCCCAGGTCATTTCCAGAGAGTCTTTTCCTTTTTAAAAAAAATATTTTTATTGACTTCAGAGAGGAAGGAAGAGTGGGAGGAGAGAGAGAAACATCAGTGATAAGAGAGAATCATTGAAAGGCTGCCTCTTGCATGCTTCCTACTGGGGATCAAGCTTGCAATCTAGGCATGTGCCCTTGACCGAGATCAAACCCAGGACCCTTCACTCCGCAGGCTGATGCTTTATCCACTGAGCCAAACTGGCTAGTGCCAGCGTGTCTTTTCATCTCAGGGGTGGATGTGGCCCTTTTCCTACACCTAGGCCCCCTGACAACCATGCTTTACCTTCCTTGTCTGCCATCCAGTTCTTGGGCTCCACTCTCTGTGGTTCTCTGTCCCCCGCCGAGGACCAGGACCAGGTAGGCTGTGACCTGGGCACAGGTATCTCTCTGAGACAATTCTCCAGGCCCTGGAGGGGGGCGCTACGGACTGGAATTCCTGTGAAAACCCAACATCTGTAGTTGTCAGACAGTCAGAGCTCAGTCTCTGCAAACCCCAGGGACCTTGCCTGCACCCTGAATCCAGGGCAGCTGAGCCCAGGGGAGGGGGCACAGAGCACTGGACCTGTCATGCAGTGCAGGGTACCTGCCCTGAGACCTGGCCCCAAACCTGTGTCAATCCAGGCTCTGGGCGGCCCTGCTCAGGGAGGACCTTCTTGGAAGTCAGGTCAGTGGGCTGTGGTAAGGGCACCCCAGTCTGCTGCCAGCATGGGCATAGGGGCCTGACTAGGATATGGTGGACACCACAGTGGGCTGGGACACCTCCTACCCTTTCCTGGGGTTGATCCCAAGCCTTAGCCCAGCCAGCTCACCTTTTCCAGGCCTACGCCCCTGGCTGCCCTCAGAGATCTGGAAATCCAGGTCCCCGTCGGTACTGCTGGATGAGGAGAAGCTGGTGGGGGTGCTGTGGGGACCTGGGGCGAGGGCAGGACCATCTCTGACGAAGCCCTGCAGGCCCAGAGCCGGGAGAGGCCCCGCAGTCAGTCCTGCAGGAAACAGCACAGCTGGCATCAGGGGAAAGCCACTCGGAAGAGGTCCCGGGGCCTGAGCTGTGGGAAGACGCCCAGGAGCCCTGTCCCAAGGATCTTCAGCTGGGTGGTCTCTCTCTGGGCAGGGAGCTCACAGCACTGATTAGAATACCACGGCATGTTAACCCACATGACCTCAGCCACTGGTCTCCTGGGGCTGGAGTAAGAAAGAGCTCTCAGAGAAGGCAGTGGGCGGGATCAGTGTAACTGACTTCCAGCCAATTCAGGAGCTGTTTGGGGCCAGGCATGAAAGGGGGTGGGGTGGGTGGGAGGGGAGAAGGGCTTGCACTTTACAAGACCCAGAGAGGAGGACATAACAGTGTCCTCAGCAGCCCCCACCCCCAGCCCCCACCGCCATCCCCAGGGCATAGCCAAGTCTACCTTGACTGTGTGATCCTCGGGGGTTCAGCTCAGGCCTCTGAGACCCGGGGTCTCCCGGATGGGGGCTCTGGAACCAAGAGGTGGCCGGCGGCGGCGGCTGGGGAGGTAACGACCCACTCAGGGGAATGCCCTTCAGACAGGCCTCCAGGGCTTCCAGAGGTGAGCTCGAGGCACTGCTGGCTGGGACAGGGGAGATGGCCCTATCACCAACTCTGGCAGGGCCCCTGGCCTGGCCCCAGGCTGGCTGCCCCGCCCACTTCTGCTGGGTGAGAAGTCCAGCACAGGGTATGGGAGCCTGCCAGGCAGGACACCCTCCGGTGGGGGATTTAGATCTGCTCTGTTCACACAGGGAATGACAGACTGTCCCCCAGGCTCTGGGGCAGGGGGTAAACCCACATGTATGAGTAGCCAGCTCCCTGACAGTCAGGCAATCTCTGCAAGTGAAGGTCCTTAAAAGGAAGGGCTCCTGGGCAAGGCTGGATTAAGGAGGGAGTGGGTGAGAGAGGGCATTGATTGCTTGAGGACAGTGGGCTCTTCCCCTGTGGACGGGCATAACTTTATTGGGGGCTGAGAACACCATCAGGACTCAAGCAAAGGACCCAGGCCTCACCTTGCGCTGTGGGGCCCCATCTGAGTATCTGGTCCCCACTGGTGTCTCTATCACCCCCGGGACTGCTGGTGGCAGACGGTCTGTGGGTCCGCTTGCGGAGCCGACAGGATGCAGGCACTGGGGGGCTCTGGGCCCAGCCATCCTCCATCTTCTCCATCTTCACAGAGAGCACATGGCCAGCGCCGGCACCAGAGCAGGAAGGCAGAGTCTGGAGGGGTTTGGGCCCTGCGAGAAGCCCTCCATGAGGCCTCGTGAGTTAGGACAGGACTTCCAAGGCCCCTGGCCTCAGCAGTCTCCCCACTGAGATCGTCACACTCAGTCACCAGCAGATGGACCAACTCACACTTCCTGTCCTGCCACCAGCCGCCCCTAACCCCGCTGCCCCCAAGAGGGGCACCTCCAGAGGTTTCCACAGAGGAGCCAGGTCAGTTCTCCTCAGAAAGCACCTAGCAGAGCCTGTCCTCCCAGGCTAGCACACCTGTGTCAATTAGACTTTCTCAACGTCCGGAGAAGCCGCTGAGCACAGGAGAGCTGAGAGCGTGGGAATACTATCCCAGCCTGCAAGGACATGATAAGAACCCCACCTCCAAATTATGCCCCAAATGTCTGCTGGGCTGAGCTCTGCCTCTGTTCTCAGTCTCCCTCCCCTGCACCATCCCTTCCTTCCTTCTGGAATTCCTGGCTCCTACTCTAAGAGCCGACCTGGACTGATGAAGCACCTCCTGCATGACCAGCTCCATTTATGGTGACAATCCCCAGCATCTGGGCATTCCGATCAACACACAGAAGCATGGCCCGAGTGTCTTCCTACGGAGGGTCACCCACGGCCCTGCCTAGAGCAGAGGAAGGAATGGATGATGCCCAAGGCCCTCCCAGCCCAGCCGGTGCCTTTACCTCCAGAATTCCTCTTCCAGGACCCCGGATCCCCCTGCAGCTGTGGTTCCCCGGCTCCCGGAGGGCTGGGGTGCGTGTCCTGGGCCACTGGGATCTCCTTCAGACACTTCAGCAGCCCCTGGAGGGGACAATCCCCAGAAGCAGGCTCTGTTTTCACTACAGGAAAAAGCAACATATTTCCACTCTCAGCCCAGTGTCCTCAGTCTTTGTGGAAACAATAGGTAGACAACCCAGGTAAGCAGGCAAAAGAGTTCAGAGCCAGAAATCTGGAGGTATGGGTCATCTGTAACTCATTCGGTCTTGCACAGGCCACTGTCGTCTTAGTGGCAGGTTTTAAATATCTGTCTCAATAAACTATATTTTAAAAAAATAATAATAAAATAAAATACCTGTCTCCATTCCTCCCAGAACTGGACAGAGAAGGGAAGGAAAGATAAAGGCAGAGCACATGGTGTGACTCTGAACACAAATGGAGGAGTGGGCTGATGGGTCACTGCTTGTAGACAGTCTCTGGGCCCTGAACAGGACTTACATTGAGGAGGCCAAGCCTTTTACACACACACACACACACACACACACACACACATGCACGCACACACACACACACACATGCACGCACATTACTGTACCTAAGCCTCACACAGCCCTCTTAGGTGGAAACAATGACCCTCTTTTTCAGATGGGGAAACTGAGGCTCAAGGCTTCAGGAGTCTTCAGTCTGCACAGTTAACATGTCAGGCTCCAGGACAGGCGTTCCTGGCCCCGCCGTGCTGCCCTGATCCACCAATTCCACGGTAAGTGTCCAACTCACTCAGCACCTTCTCCTCTGACATCCACAAGTGGGCGAGTAAAGAACACAAAAGAATCCAGGGTCTGCTTTGAGTTGTCTTCTACTGGCTGACCACATGCTATTCTGAGAAAGCCACCTGGCTCCAGAAACATGAGCCTGATGACATCGAGCAGCCAAGTCGAGAATGATCCTTCGGGAAGACACGCCATTTAAAGGGAAATAGCTCTAGAAAGCCAATTCGAGTGTTAGGGGCTTCGGAAACCTTGGCCTGAGACAGGTCCATAGGACTCACCTCCCCAGGGAGGGCTCCCAGGTCCCAGCTCCGCCCGGGTTAGTGGTGACGTGCCCAGGCCCGGGGCAGGAGGCGGTAAGCCCGGGGATGCCTCAGGGTGCTGGGGCCCGGGCACAAGGATTTCCTTCAGGCAGTTGATGAGGCCTTGCAAGGGGCTGCTCCCGGGAGAGGTTCCTGTGGGGCCTGAAAGATTGGCCAAGGTCAGTGCAGCCTGGATGGTGGCGGCTGTGAGATGGCAGGGCATCTGAGATCTCCCGCCTGTGGGAATGGGATGGCCCCTGCTCTGTCGGGCTGTCTAGAGGCTGAGAGGGGAGATAACACGCCTCCGTTTCCCTATCCCTCAGCTCCAGGATAGAGCCCCCTCTCAGGAAAGCCAGCCTCTCACCTGCTCCTGAGGTCCCTCTCTGCTGTTTGCTGTGGCTCTTCCTTCTGCTGGGGCTACAGGCCAGAGGACTGCACTTCCCACCTGGGGCTCCAGGGCCTTCCTTCTCCGTAGGCCCCTGGGTGTCTGCAGTTTCTGTAGCAAGAGAAGAAGGGGACTGCCCAGATCAGGTACCCACGGAGGAAGAGGCCTCTCCGGCCCCCAAACTCCCAGGGAGCAACCTGAACTAGTCGTAGAGCCAGCTCCCGCAAGGCTTGTCCCCCAGGTCCTGCCTGGGGAAGACCTCAGTTTCCTCCTGGTGTGACTGTAAATACCAAGACTGTTCCCTCCAAATGCCTGGGACTCTCCCAGACTCTGACTTTGGGCCAGCAGGTCACATCAGCAATCTCGACATACAGGCCTTCATTCTGCACTCATGCTTGTCAACTGTGGAGACTTGGAACCCCAGAGCAAATCTACCAGGTGACACATGAATCCACGGGCCCCAGTAGAAGAAAACTCAAAATAATAATAAAATTAATTTTATTCCATATGAATTTAAAATATTTTTAATAAAAACAGATATTCAGACAAAAGCAAAATTTGCAAGAATTTTAAAAAAATAAAGTGAGATCCCCCAGAGAAATTCTGATGATTACCCTTACTCTCCTCTGCTCTTAGGGTTGCCTTGATGAGAAGGCCTGAGAATCAGGTCAGGTGTGCAGCTATGTTAGGCTTGTATGTCAGCAAATGCCCCCACTTATGTGCATGAGCAGCGTGAGCACACAGTACCCTGGCACTGAGCATCACGCCTCCTCTTTGGTTCACAGACAGAGGCCAAGCAGGGAGCTTGTCCCCATTTAGCAACAAGGAAAACCAAGTCTTAGGGAAATGAACAGGGCATGGGGTCCAGTTCTACTGAATCCAGAGTTGGAACCTGCCCCCACTGGGTCACACTCACTGATGGGGAGGGGGCTGCCCTGCCTCCTGGCTCCCGGTGAGCTGCTGGACGATGAGCTGCTGCTGGGCCGGTGGACGGGCGTGTCTGGAAGGCAGGTGGGCAGGCCTTGGAGAGGGCAAGTGGCCACCGTCACAGGTGCTGTCGGGAGGAGGGAGAGGACACTGGAAGCTGAGATTTAAGCCCAGCAGGGAAAGTGCTCCATTCCGGCTCTTCCTTGCCGTGTTCCACTAACAGGACATCAGAAAGCTCTGCCTTGTCACTCCAGAGCCCTAAAAGGTCAACTCACAGCCACAGTCTTGTTCTGATTAGATCCCTCCCACTCCCACTTTCTATTTCAGTTGCCATCAACAGAGCGGACGCAAAGAAACCCTAAAGGCTCCCGCTGATGGGGACAGACCCCCTCAGTGGTGAGGCCTGAGCTGAGAAGGGCCAGTAAGGAGAGACTGGTGAGGTGGGAAGAGCACAGCTGGGAGGGGACCTTTGTCCCCACTGGCCATTCAAACAAGCTACGGCTTAGCCTTCCTCACCTTAGAACAGGGACTGGCCTCCCCTGCCACGCAGGGCACAATGTGACGTGGCCACAGGGATGTGGATGAAGCCATGTAGAAACCACTGTGAGAAAAGTCAGAAGCTGATGTTTCATCAACTATCATGTCTCTGAGGCAGGCAGGCACGCTGCCAGGGCACTCATGAAATGGGAAGACTCCATCTAGGGCCTGGCAGCAGCTGGGCAGGCACACAGCACACACATGGCACTGCTCACAGCTTAAACTTCACCTTGTGGAGTGCAAAGGCTGCCCCGCTGTCCGACTCACCTTCAGGGTTCGCCTGTTCCCCATCCAGGCCGGCTCTCCCGTTCTCAGGGCCGATTTCCCCAAACAGGAACCCCGGAATCTCCTTCACCAGCTGCACCAGGGCGCTGAGGTGCAGGCTGTGCTGGGGTGCTCCTCCTGCCGGAGAGGCCACAGTGAGTCCCCACCCCCTCCGTCAGCTCGGCGCTCACACCTCTGTACGCGTTTCACGTGGTCCCACAACCACATCAGGAGCGGCAGAGGAGGGACCGATGGCTATGACATAAGAGGACCGGGGCTCAGGCTGGTGACCTGCCCATGCCCCAGCCAGGACTGGGAGCGGGGACCCCAGTAACTGGCCTCTTCTATATGCTGTCTTCATTACCTGTTACTCTTCCGAGGGGAATGCCAGGCCTGCATCCCCATCCCCTCTCACCATGGGAGCCCTCTGCCTTTCCTGGCACCCCCCTAAACCTCCCGGCCGTGCCCAGGCTGGGTCTCCGGATGCCAGCCCCGTGGCAGCACCTTCAGGAACTTGAGGTGGGCTCTGCGTGGGTGGTGGCAGGAAGGGGGCCCACAGAAGTGATGCACTCCAAGGGTGACCCCAGGTTTTTTCTGAGCAGATCACTCAATGGGCAAGTGTTCCAAGCGCCCAGCCCAGAGGGACGAGGGGTGAAAGAGCAAGGTGGGGAGGAGAGGACTGATGTCACAGTGTCTCATGAGCTAAGGACCACATGGTGGGAGGGCCCAAGCTGCCCAGGGGGACCAGGATACCCAAAGGGAGCAGGCCTTCATCTACCAAGATTGCTCACCTAGGGCACCTCCCTCAGGAGGCTCCTGCTCCTCACCAGCTTTGCTCCGGCTCATGGCTCCTCCAGGCTCCGCGGGAGACAGGAAGGCAGAGAGGGGGAGCAGGTCAGCTGTCCCTGAAAAAGAAGAGGGACAGTACCTCTGGAGTGGAAGCTTGCCTTGTCCCCCTAAGCCCAAGCATGCAGGCGGCCCCGATGCCCGTACATCCATGTATCTGTTTACCCATGTGTTCATGTGACCACCCAAACCCCAAGAACCAAAGAGTGTTAGGACCTCCAACATAGCAACTCAAACCACCTTGCTCAGCGTTTCGCCAGCCTTTTAGCACCCCCACCAAAGCATACCCAGGACCCTAGTGTGGTCCACGGAAGCAACAATGGCGTAAAATATCAGTGAGGCCCCCAGCGCAGCTGAGGCTCTCAGAACACCACCTCAAACGGTGTTCCTTTTGTAAAGGAAGATTAAGGCCTCGGCCTGGGGTGTTGGATCTAGCCCCCTTCCACCTTCAGCTCAGGCTCTTGCTACACCTCCCCAGAAAGGCCCCGGACACAGCCAGCTCCTCACCCAGGGAGGCCAGCGCCTGGTAGTTCTCCTGCATCACATCCCGGTAGAGCGCCCTCTGCCTCTCCCCGAGCAGCTGCCACTCCTCCTCAGAGAACCGCACGGCCAGGTCCTGGAAGGCGATGGACACCTGTGGGCACAACCTCGGGGGAGTTGGCTGGTTCCATCCCATCCACGTCAGGCACACACAAAGGAGTGGGGCGCATCCAGTATGTGGTGGGCATCTGACACACGGGAGCAGGCGAAGGAGCAACAGCAATCAGATGGGAGTCGACTGTGTCCCCAAAATGCTCTGCTGTGAATGTGGCCTTATTTGGAAAAAGGGTCATTACGGATGTAACTAGTTAAAATAAGTTAGGACCTTAACCCAGTATGACCGGCGTCCTTATAAGAAGAGATACACAAGAGAGGCAGAGACTGGATTGATGCAACCACAAGCCAAGGAACGCCCGGGGCCACCAGAAGCTGGGCAACTGAATCCTCAAAAAGCAAAACGGTGGATAAGGGGAAATTATATATATTAATGCGGACCAGTAGTTTTATTG
This sequence comes from Pipistrellus hanaki, assembly GCF_964339955.1. NCBI lineage: Eukaryota > Metazoa > Chordata > Mammalia > Chiroptera > Vespertilionidae > Pipistrellus > Pipistrellus hanaki. The sequence continues at coordinate 11,678,350 of NC_140512.1, read as the reverse complement.
TTAGTTTTACCCAGTGGCCAAATAAGTTTCTACTGAACAAGTACAAAAAAAAAAAAAATGTTTTACATAAATGTTAAAGGCACTCTTTAAAATTAAATACCCATTGCATGTTGAAGTCATTTATTACATGTTCTTACAAGCTAATATCTTTTCAAAGTATGATACTTTGTAAAACACAGTGTAATACGAAGTGAGAATTCTCGGGATCCATCTGCAATGTGTTAAGGAACTGGCCTAGTTGATTTATCTATCTGTCCTCTGTGAGTTTGGTTCGTAAAAGTCAGTTCCCCTGAGAACCATAACCTAGGGGTGTAATGATCAACATCAGGCTCTGCCCCCGCAAAACAGGTTCCACCCAGACACGCCGTCCAGTGGCCAGTGAGAAGAATCAAGTCAGGACGGCCTTGGATGCTCATTTCTTCTCCATCTTCTGGTAGCTCAACACAGAGCTGGCTCGGCAAGTCCGAGTTAGATCCAGGAAGAGCACGCCGATAGCGTGGACATACTGAGCTATGGAGGGTCCTCCTTTCCAACAAGGCCACTCCCTGGTCCAGGGATATTAGCTGACCTGAGCTCCTCTCTGGGTAACACATGCCATGCTGTGAGCAGCGGCCAGCCTAGACACCTCCTATCTGGGATTGCAGGCATTTACGACTGCCCCGACACACCCATCTCCCAGCCACCCAGCCAGCCTCTGCGCTCCACCTGCCTCTCTCCTCTGCCCTCTCTAACTTTAACACCCACACCCTAAAGGCGCCCTGCTGGCTGCTAAGTGACATATGTCACACCGAGGCTCTGTTCTCCAGGGGCTCACAGATCAGCGGAGGCATGGTCCTGACATGTTTCGGAGCATTTCAGACCTCCTGTTTGATACAAAACAGCCCTATGCCGGTGACACACTTATCCTGGGAGGGGCAGAGGTTCCAAAGTGAGGAGGAGTGAAGCAGCATGCAGAGTGGACAGACAGCTTCAGGGCCACGTCTAGGGCTCAGGCCTCTGGACTGAAATCTTGGTGTCCCTTCCCTGTGCATGACTGTGACTGCATCCTATATAATAAAAGCGTAGCATGCAAATTGTCTCCTCAGACTGGGAGGTGGTCGGGGAGTTCGACCAGGAGGTGGGGCTGGCCGGGGAAAGGGAGGGAGGCCCCCGGCAGCAGCACAGGCGGCAGTGGTGGTGGCAGCAGGCAGCTGGGGGAAGGGAGGGAGGTCCTGGCCAGCGGCAGCCCCTAGGGACCTTACCAGTGCATGAATTTCGTGCACTGGACCTCTAGTCCAATAATAATAATAATTAGATCAGTAAACCTTAAGAAACTAGGCATCTAGCATCCAATTTATAAAATTGTTATTACCCAGTAAAGTCTGTAGGGAGAGACATGGGGGTACCTGTATCAGACAGTCCCATTCCCAGTAACCTTGAAACAGATTTGTTCAAGTTGGTGATGGGGAAAGGGTACGAGTCCTGACTACAACAAATGCTCCTGGAGCCACTGCTGAATAGCATGACCCGGCTGGAGAAGGGAACGGGGCACAAGGCCAAGCGTTAGTTCTGCCGGAGAGCTCGTACAAGCCAGCGGGCAGCATCTGTTTAGTAAACCAGGTGGAAAATACTCTGTGTCCTCAGCTTCTCTCATCAGAAGCTCTTACAACATAACAACTGACAAAACAAAAGGGCTCTGAGGTTCAAAGGATGTGCTTCACTGTTCCTTTAATCAGGGCTGATTTCCCAATGCATCCTAGATCTACTAAATCGTGATTTAGTGCTTCCAGGATTCAGAAATCAACATTTTAAAACATCCCAGGGGATTGTGACATGCAATCCAGTCACAGGCTGGAGACTGGATGGAACCTGCCTGATCTAACTCTGAATATGAAACTATGCTGGTAAACAGGCCCCCCGGCCCCTCCCTTCTCCCCAGGCACCAGCTGTCCAAAGTAGCATGTCTGTGTACTAGAGATCACAGACAACTGCTGTGGACTTTTTGAATAGTTCATGCCAATTTCCACCCAAAACTGGGTGGCTCATCAACTTCTACCTCAGTGCCTTCACATTCCCAAAAGCTGGTCCTATTGCTGGCCTGATCTGGCAGTTAAGTTCTGGACATAGACAGGGTAGACCATGGGGGTTAGGGCTTGACCAGGCTGCTGGCATTCCAATCCCTGCTTTGCTTCATACTAGCTATGGCACCTCGCCAAATTCATCTGTAAGACTGGGATCATAACAACCTACGTTGTAGGGATGCTGCGAAGACTAAATAGATTGATACAGGAAAAGTGCCCAGAACAAATGTTGGAACATTTAAGTGCTATGAGTAGTGTTACCTCAGCCAAATCTGCCTGCATAACACCCACCTGCAGGTCACAACCTGCCATCTCCAGCTGCACAGAATGAACGGACACTTCCATACACTCCAATTGCCTGTTTATCTCCTGGATAATATACCCAGCTCTTCTAGACACCTGGAAGACATGGTTCCCAGGCCTTTCACCACCCAGCCTCAAAACAAACTCTTCTATGACTAAGTTCTTACGAAATAAAAATGAAACTGACTGTGGCCAGGGTAGGCAGTCCCATCAGTGGCTTCCCCCTGCCCAAAAAAGCAGAGGTGAGGAGTATGTGTATGTGAGGGAGTGAGCAAGTGTGAGTGTGAAGCTCTGGCCAGTTTGGCTAGGTGGACAGAGCTTGGCCTGAGGATGAAGGGTCCCGGGTTCAAATCCCATCAAGGGTACATGCCTGGGTCACGAGCTTGATCTCCACTAGGGAGCGAGTGAGAGGTGGCTGGTCCGTGATTCTCTCTCATCAATGTTTCTACCTCTCTTCCTTCCTCTCTGAAATCGATAAAAATATATTTAAAAAAAGAATGAGTGTGAAAATGTGCAGGCCACAAATACCTTCAAGAGACCAAAACCCACGTCTGGCTTACAACCTGGGTCCACCACCCTCCTCGGATCCTATGTCATCCCCTTTGTGGCTCTCAGACCACCACCCTCCCTCAGCCAATGGGAGAAAAGCTTTCTCGGGTGATCAAGGATTGCTGTAACTAAGCAGCCTACTAGCTCTCTGCTGCCATGCTGGTCCTCCTGAAACACTCCTTTCATGGTGTGACAAGCCCAGCCTGAAAACCGCGGGGTTAATACCCATCAGACTCATCCATCTTTCGCTGTCCTTCTTAGCCTGACCCATTTTCCCAGCATGCCTCAGGCTTGGGCTCCCAGATCAGACCCTGCACCCTGTAGGCTGGCCTCACAGGCCCCTGGCCTTTGGGGATTGGCACTGGTCAGGAAGACGGGAGGCCCACCCTGTTCCTCTCCATCTGATTGTGCCCTCTTCCTCCCCAAGGCCATCTCTATGAAGCTACACAATGTAAGCACACACACATCCCACAACAGCAGGTCTGAAAGATCAGTGGTCCAACCCCTCATTTTATAGAAGAGGGAACTATGGAATGAGGAGGCCCTAGAATGGGGCCAGTGGGCATATCTGAGTAAGAGTGCCGATTGACTGCCAGAACTGACAAGAGAGGCTGTCCCTGCTCCCACGCCTCCAACAGGCGGCTGGTCCGTCCTACCAAAGAGCTGGTGAGGCATGAATGACACCAAGGTCCTGGCACAGTGACTGCTCCAGACCCAATGCCCAACCCACCCCAACAATGGAGTTTACAGTTGCCTGAGACTGGTCCAAGCTCAGGAGCCATCCCAGTTACAGAACTGGCTCCAGCCGAACCCGGTTTGGCTCAGCGGGAGAGCATCGGTCTGCGGACTGAAAGGTCCCAGATTCGATTCCGGTCAAGGGCATGTATGTTGGTTGCGGGCGCATCCCCGGTAGGCGGTGTGCAAGAGGCAGCTGGTCGATGATTCTCTCTCATCGACGTTTCTAGCTCTCTATCTCTCTCCCTTACTCGCTGTAAAAAATCAATAAAATATATTAAAAAAAAAAAAAAAAAAAAGAGAACTGGCTCCAAAAGACGCCTAAGAAAGAGTGGAGACTCCCCACCGGCATCACTCTTTCCAGGCACCTGCACACACTCCTCCGAGCAGTACCCAGGCTCTGCCAGGCGCCACACACCTTACCTAGAGGATAAACCTGGGAGTGGTGGGCATGGACCTAGCTCCATGTCTCCCCCGCCCCACCCCAAGGCAGATGGGGGCTGGGAGAGGTGTGTGTCCAACACCCTACCAAGAATATAAGTATCAGATTTATTAATTCCCCCGAGGCCTTCGTGCCTACCGCTCCCAGCCTAACATCATTAATGAAAACTAGCCAAGCCGAGGGAGAGCGATGGTTAACCCAAAGGGCCGACTTGGCGACAGGGGAAAGAAGCCCTTGTAGAGTGTACCGAAGGCGGGGCGGGGGGGGGGGGGGGAAGCGGGGGGGGGGATCTAGGTGCTGGGTGGATCTGGGTGCTGGGTGGACCTGGGTGCAGGGTGGACCTGGGTGCTGGGTGGATCTGGGTGCTGGGTGGACCTAGGGGGTGGCCGGAGGAGGGACACAGCGCCAGCAACCCTGCGCGCCGGCCCCGCGCGGCCCGTACAGCCCGATCCCAAAGTTGGGGGGTCCCAGGCTCTCCCCCGCCCCGCGGGCCGCGCCCTGCCCCGCCAGCCGACCCGCTCAGGCGTCCGTCCGCCCGCCCGCCCTCCCCCGGGGTCCCCGCGCGCCTCACCTGGTGCGCCATCCCGGCCGCAGCCCCGCTCCAGCTTCCGGCCGCGGCCGGGCGCCCGCTCCCCCGCCCGCAGGTGGCGACGCGACTCCCGGCGACGACGACAGGGGCGGCCGAGGAGCGGGTCGGCGCGGGAGAAGGCGGGGCCGGGCGGGCGGACCCGAAGGAGGGGCGGGGAGGGCGCGCCCGGCGGCCCGAGCCCCGCGGCCCTGGCCGGGTGGTCCCGCTTCCGCCCCGAGACCCCGGCCTCGGCGGCCTGCGGGGCGCAGGCGCGAACTACACTTCCCAGAGGGCGCCGCGGCCCGGGGCCTGGCTGAACCCCTCACTGCCGCACCCCGACCCCCGAAGCCGCCAGGAGGGGCTGGGCGCTGGGACCCGTCGGGTGGCCCGTTTATGGGGGGCTCGCCCGCGGGTACGCATCCGTCCGTCCGTCCATCCATTCTTGCATCCAACACTTACTGAGCGCATCCTCTGTGCCAGGTGAGGACGCTCGGAGGAAAGGTGACCCGCCTCTCCCAGCGGGCCCACCTCTTAACCCGACCTTGGCCGAGGCCCCCCCGGGGTGGCGTTGAAGGTGGGGGGCGGTTTCAGGAGAGGGAGGCGGGTCCTTCAGGGGTGGACAGGGGCTGCGGGCCGAGGCGCAGGATGGGTCGTAGCGGGGCGGTGGTGGCTGCCAGACCTTGGCTCATCATCACCCGTCGCCCCGCTCCCTCGCTCAGCACAGCGCTGACCGCGTGACATTATTTCTTGGGTGACTATTTTCTGGAGAGGACCGAGTGAGGGACATGGATTGGAGACAGTGGTGTGCTTGAGCTGGCTTGCACCGGAGAGTCACTTGGGAGCATTATCTTCCCAACTCCTGAATAGTGACTTTATGGTTTTGTAGCTTAACATTGTCCATGGTGGGATTATTTACACCGTGAAATTGGGAAAGATGAAACATCAGCAATGCCCGTCCCCCAAGAGCTGGTTGTTAAACATTGACCAGCACACCACTGATTTGGGGCAATGAAAACATGTAGAAATGGGGATAAACTAGCAATTTTCACAAACAGTTATTTAAACAACAACAGCTTCATTTTAACCTTGGGGAGGGGGGTAATAGAAAAAGTGAACCTGCCTTAGCTGGTTGCTCAGTGGTTAGAGCATCAGTCAAGGGCACGTACTCGGTTGCAAACTCCTCCCCAGTCTGGTCCCCGGTCCGCATCGATATTTCTCTCTGTCTTACCCTCTTTCTTCCATGCTTTCTTTTAAAAATCAATGGAAGAATATCCTCGGGTGAGGATTAAGAAGAAAAAGTGAGCCTAAACTAGCCTATGAAGAACAAGACCTGTGATAAATGAAATAAAAAGTCCATCATTCTTGGACTGTGGTGTTCAGTGACAGGGTTTTAAGTTGCCCCTGACTTTTTTTTTCCCAGATTTGAGAAAGCTCAGTATCCTGAGGTTGGATTAGAGAAAGATGTTAAATCTTTAACATAAGCTCTAGTAAGCAAAAGTGAGAGCTAGTAGGGGGTGTCTGAATTTGAACCAGGACCTCTTGGTCTGCCGTCAAATACTCTACCCTTGAGCTACAGACATACACCTAAGTAATACGTTCCACCTCTGTAGTCATGCCCAATAGTCCTGTACATTTTTGCCACCAGAGTTCACTCGGGTTGGGCCTCCTGAAAGCTGCCAAGCCTGCCTCACTGCAATTTATCTTCCGGATACAAAGCAAGCATCAGGTTCCCCTTGCTGCAGCCGCCTGCCTGCCTGCGCTTTCTGGAAAAGCTCTGACAGTTACAGCTGGAAGGGGCCTGTCCTCAGATTTCCTGTCCTCAGGAATCTTATTGGGAACTTGTCAACCATGATCTGGAACAAGCTCCTGATGTAGGGTCAGGAAACCCACTTTGAGAAACACCTGTCATGGGTCTACATCTGCTTCCTTTTTCGCCACCTGCTGGAAGACTCCAGTACTGCAATACCCAAGGAGGGGATAGGCTGAGAATTCCAGCACCAGTCTCAGGACTAGCCAGAGCTGGTGGGGAGAGCCCCAGGATTGAAACCAAGGACCACAGTCAACTGCTCATACTCTGAACTCCGCTGTCGGCAAGTGGTCCTTAATTTCATGGTGCATCAGAACCCTCACATTCATCTGGAGGGCTGACTAAAACAAAGATGACAGTCCTGCCCTGAAAGTTTCTGATGAACAAGTTTTCAGGTAATGCTGATGCTGCTGGTCCTGGGCCATATTCTGAGAGCTGCTGCTCTAGACCTTCACAGCCCTGGGACCAGACACTTCACACTGGCAGCCCCACCGAAGGTGCCTGTTCACCAATGTCCCTTCTGCATGCCCCAGCTCCACCAAAGGCCAGTGCCTGCCTGGGGGTGGTTTCTTGGTCCTCAGTTAGTCCTCTTTCTATTTTAACCATTTAGGAAGCCAAAGCTCAAGAAACCTTTTGCCTGCTCCCCAATATTGAAAAATTTGTTCAAGTAAATCAAGGGGATGCATGGACCTTTTCCATGTAGAGCACCCCAATGTAAATTGAAAAGCCCAGTTTGGCCAAGACCGGTTTGGCTCAATGGATAGAGCATCGATTGACTGAAAGGTCCCGGGTTTGATTCCGGTCAAGGGCATGTACCTTGGTTGCGGGCATATCCCCAGTAGGGGGTGTGCAAGAGGCAGCTGATCGATGTCTATCTCTCATCGATGTTTCTAACTCTCTATCTCTCTTCCTTCCTCTCTGTACAAAATCAATAAAATATATATATTTTAAAAAAGTAAAAAAAAAAAAAAAAAAAGCCCAGTTTGTCTCAGAAAACTCCAGCGTGGAGGGTTTATTGTTATTCCAATGTTACAGGGAGGGAAACAGAAGGCTAGAGGGCATCTTTGTCCCCACAAAGGAGAGTATCCAGGTTGGAACAGGTATTCCTTCAGAGGTGCATTTGAATATCCTTGGTTTTTGGAGGTTTCTCAGAGCTTCTACTCAACTTCCCTTTCTTAATTAAGGTCTGCTGGGCACTGTGGGGCACTGAGCAGAAGCTGAGATTCAGTGCAGTCTGAGATAAGTGGGCACAGGCTCATGAGACAGACATCTTTGAGCACTTACCACGAGCTAGAAGCTGCACTGTGTTGTGAGGATACAGGGTGAGTAATACCAGCTCTGCCCTGAAGCATCTTACAGCCTCGTGGGCAGACAAACCAGTAGAAAACTAACTTCTGTCTGATGTGTTGGGGGGCCTGTTGGAGCACAAAGGAAAGGTGAGGGAGGGTGAGCTGAGGCTGAAGGGGAAGCACTCCGGAGGAGGGATGAGTATGAGAGGGAACAGGGATGGGGGAGAGCAGAGCTTGGCCAGGTGTTAGGAGTGTTGACCAAGACATCTATATACGGGACACAGGGCCTGGTCTAGGGGGATTGATCAGATATGAGAGTCAGGGTGGGCTGAGTTCACTCTCCGGTGTCTGGCTTTGATATTTGGAGAGCTGATAGTACCACTCACTGACACAAAGGAGGAGGAGGAGAGGCTGGGAGGATGGGGCAGAGCTGAGGGAGGAGGGAAGGAAGGCAGAATCTGGGAACTCAGGATCTCAAACCTGGTGCTGCCCCACAGGAGCTAGAGTGAAAACATGTCTATGAGAAAAGGGAGGAGTTCTCGGGGGGGGATGGAAAGGTGGACTCATGGCCAGAGAGGGATCTCCAGTCAGTCTGTGATGGGTCTGCCAGTTTCATCAGCCAACCAGGAATGAGTAGAACTTACTGTACACTATGGAATGTTTGGGTTACACAGGTGAAGTAAGGTAAGGAGGACTTCTTACTATGCAAGGGGGTGTAGCTCAGGGGTAGAGCATTTGACTGCAGATCAACAGGTCCCCGGTTCAAATCCGGGTGCCCCCTATGGCAACTTGCTTTATTGCCAAGTACAGATAAATGGCCTTGATACTACATTCTACTAAATAGCAATGTCTTTAGTGGGTGCAGAGCCACTCCTTTGCTCTGGGCTCCCTATGTATCAGTCTGGGCCAATCAGGCGATAGAAACCACATTTTAACAGAGGAAGTTTAATATAAATAATCATTGTACTATAAAAGGAGAGTAATTACAAAGGTTCAAAGAAAACTCTAAAGGTACCTCTGAAGTGAGGGCCCCAAGCAAACACACTTAGGAGGTTGACCCTTCCCCAAAGCTAGGATTCAGACCTCATTGGGGAAGGTGTGGTTCCAACTCACATGTTGGTTGACCCACCCAGACCTGTTCACAGTTGCCAGGCAAAAGGAAGCAGCCTTCAGGGACACAGGTGAGCCACTCAGAAGTGTGAGGACTGGAGTGTGCAGTGTCCACACCTGGAAGGCATGGGAACCAGGTCTCTGCAGAGCCGAGCCCAGGCTGACACATGGGAGATGGGGTGGGGAGCATGGAGGTGGTCAGCACTCCAATGGGGCTGCAAGGCCACAAAGGGGCTTCCTTCTCCAGGTGTGTGCCTGGGCTTCCCATTCAACCTGCAAGCCCACAGGCATGAGAATAAATGCTTACAGAACTGTGATGTGTCCTCACACACCTGCACGGCGGACCACGCCCACAGCAGGAGCCAGGGAGGATGGCAAGAACCTGCAGCTAGAACTGGGAGAGAAGCCCCCTCTTTTGTGCAACATCCCTCCGGCGCCCTCTACTGACAACTGTTAGCATTGTGCTCTCTTAAAGGAAAAAGACTGAATCAGTCTGTTATCCCAGAGCCAAAAGGGTGAGCTTAAGAGAGTTTAGAGTCAATACATTGAAACTGGCACGCCGTGTGACTTGTTTTGGCCAATAGGATGTTAGCAGATGTGATGCAAGCAGGGGCTTGAGATCCACTTGCAGAGTTGGGTTTGCTCTGCATACTTCCACCATTACTATGGGATGTGCTTATCCTGTAAGCTGATGTCCTTCAGCCGGGGCCTCAGCCTGGAACATGGCTCAACCAAGCCCAGCTCCCCAAGAGGAACCAAGGCCAGTTAGACCTGCAGCTTGTAGCCAACCCACCCAGGCAAGCCCAACCTAGATCAGCTGATTCCATTCAACCTGCAAGCCCATGGGCATGAGAATAAATGCTTATCGTTGTGTCATCAGTTTTGGGGGTGGCTTATTATGCAATGTTATTGTGAGTAAGACTAACAGATACTGAAATTGATATGTAGAAGGGGCTCCTGAAGTGACAAAAACACTAAAATACACGTAATGGCTTCATGAAGAAGCAGTGGGTGGCAAGGAAGCTGTTAGTGAGCAGGGAAAATAGCAAGGACAGGAAAAACAGCCTCATGATAACCTAGCAGGCAGCAAAGATATTGTAGATTGGGGATAAGCTATTTCAAGGCAAAATGTTGAATGAATGAGCTATTTATCACGGGCTGTTTTCGATAAGGTGCTACAAAAAAAAAAATCTGAGTTCAGAAGAGAACTTAGTGGTTTGTAATTAGAATTTAGAGGCAGTATACATAGCTCAGAAATGGAGTAGTTGGAAAAATGAAACCATTCTCTTCAAAACAAAGGTAAGGCCATTGCTATATCATTTTAGGAAAAAGGCAAAATCCAGAGCCTTCCAGTAAGACATAGACTAAGACCAAATCAAGCTTTAATGCTCTCATAGCTTTAATGCATCTTATTAAGAGCACCAAAAGCATTAAGGTGGTGCCAAGTATATCCTCTCAGTTGGACAAAGGTGTTCCTAGAAAGATAAGGGTGTGGTCTTATAGAACTGTGATGTGTCTAAGTAATTATGCATGAGCTGGAGGGAGAGCGTATGTCAAAAAGAACTGTGGTCATGGCTTTTAATATATGGAGTAAAATAAATATGAAAGCCACACATTTCTTGAGAAAGCTTTATTGACAAAGCATCAACAGCTCGGGCCAAAAGATACTGAGACTGGGAAGCAAAAAGAACCCTGGCCAGGTGGGAAACAAGTTGAGAAGACTGCTCAGTCAACAAAGAGGACGTATTTTCCAATAATCTCTTCAGAAATCACGAAGGAAGGTGGTGGGAAAATAAGACCTCTGAGAGGATGGAGCCAAGAATCACGCGGAACAATGGACTGGGAGCCAAGGCCTCAGCGAGGAACATTCCCTACTCCTAGAATGCTGTTGTGTACCACTGACTTTTGGTGTTTTTTTTTTGTTATTTGTTTGTTTGTTTGTTTGTTTTTATGTAATGTGCTTGTGAAAGGCTATTGAATACTGAAGTTGGCATCTAGAAGGAGGCTCGGGCTGTACCAAAAGGTAAAGAAGGCATGGCAGTTTCATTTGCATACCCAATTTCTATAATTAAATGTGTTCCCCCTTTTGTCCAGTGTAAATGTTGATTGCAATAAGACTGCTGCTGCACCCTCTTTCCTTGTTTTGAGGTTCCCCTATGGGGTAAGCCTTGGCGATGGCTCTGCTGGCAGCCGCAGAAGCCAAAATGAAAGGTTATTTTCTCCCACTCTCACACTGGCACTTCTGTCCAAACAGGTGCCCCCGACTCAGACTGCACTCACTCAGTGAAATGGTACTAATCAGGAAAGTAAATAGAAAGGAGCTATCTGTGGACAGGGGTGGAGTATTTGACTGCATCTCCAGTAGTTCCTGATTCAAGTGTCACCTGTTGGCACTCCCTTTTGTTCTGACCACATGTTGACTCTGTCCTGTGTCTATGCCACAGTGACCATAAATCTCTCTCATTGTCACTTCACCACTTTTCCATGTTGCATACTTCCTTCTGGCATACAGAAGGACTCTGCAAGCGCAGAATAAGGGGGAAGAAGAGGAGAAGTCAAGAGGGTCCCAGTGTGTTTCGCTCTTGAAAATAAACATAGATTCTAGTTGTGACTTTGTCATCAATCAGGTACATTTTGTTTGGGGATTATTTTAATTCCTTTCCCCTCCTCCTCCTCCTCCTCCTCCTCCTCCTCCTCCTCCTCCTCCTCCTCCTTTTTCAGATCTATACAAGTAAGGGCACAAATTAAACCAATAGCTCCAAAACTGTACGTGATTCAGAACTGGCTATTCTGTCAGGCACTGCAGCAGACGCCATCTCTGATGCTGGGAAGCACATTGATTCCAGACAGACAGCCTATTACGAGGTGACAGTGAGCATCACACACTGCTGTGTGCACATGGTGAGTTTGCACACGCAGCCCCTTCTCAGGGTTCAACCTCCCCTCGAGGTGGTGGGAGGCCTGTTAGTAGGCTGGAGCCCCAAATGTGGTTCTTTTACTATATAAATCTTGTCAAACTCCCAAGATAAAACTGAGCTTGCAGAGTATATGATGACATAATATTAGCAAGAACACATCTCAAAGTGGTGACAGCCAGGGTGTGGCTTTATAGGTTTAGAGTACTTATTAGGCTTAAGCAAGCAGGTGGGGGTATAGCTCAGTGGTAGAGCATTTGACTGCAGATCAAGAGGTCCCCGGTTCAAATCCGGGTGCCCCCTGACCATCTTTTACCCACTGAACACAATGTTCTCTTTTCAGCTTTTCCCACCACGCTGATTCAGCCTGCAAGGAGAAAAGAAGGCCAGTTCTTTATCAGAAAGCCTCCCCTGACAAACCCAGTTTCTCCCTAGATAAATTCAGTTTATCCAAGGTTGAGTCAGTTCTGCTAGTTTTGTGATGAACATATTATTCTTTTTTCTTTGCCCAGCATCTGAACCCTCTGAACTCCAATTCAGGAATTTACAATTGTCTCAGTCTTTGTGGAAGATGAGTCCTGTCTCTGGCTGAAGAAAACTAAAATGCCAGGTAATTCCTCTCCTCTCCCCATCTCTCTTGGTAATCTGGCTTTATTGGACCTGAAGAAAATGAAAATCTACGTAGCTTGAAGGATGCTAATCCAGGAGCCCATATCATACAGTAGAAAAACTTGAGTGAATTTCTGCCTAAAGTTCTCTAGGGATCTGTTGAGTTCCCATGAAATCCTAGAAGTGGTTACAGAGCTGGATGGCTGATCTAAGCAGTTTAAAGGGAGCAACTAATTAATAGCTCAAGTGTCACTCTATATGGGCAGGGAACCCAGGACTTTCTATGACTGGACTGAGATAATCTCTTATCTCCTGTCACAGAATACCTGATATAGCTGAAATTAAAAGTAAAGGTTGATCTGCCAAACTAATGTCAGTGGAGCCTACAGCTTTCAGCAGTCTCCTTGCTGAAATAGGTTGTGATTAAGAAAGAGTGGGACTTCACAAATTGTAATGTGGATTTATGAGAGCATTTGGGAAACTCAAATTATCCCTACACCAAAACTCAAAATAACTTACACCAGCCTCTTCTCCCTGTCTGAAAGCTGAATGGCTCAGATTGAGGGGTTTCCATTGCAAGACATCAGTTGCCCCACTCCTCGTTGTCTCTCCATCTAGAGCACATGTGTCAAACACAAGGCCCGCGGGCCAAATCCAGCCCGCCAGGCCTTGCAATGTGGCCCGCACCGCGCTGTCATCACTGCACTCTGCTGTCAGTTTATGACATTGTCAGTTTATGACTGTTCAGTAAATCATTCGGCCCATGATTTAGGCTGGATTTTAGATTTTGGCCCCTTCTCTGATTGAGTTCGACACCCCTAATCTAGAGCAACAGAAAGATCTCAGCTGACCCTGGGTACCAGTTGCTGAGAGGTGAAGACTCACACACCAAAATAATTTTAAAATGGCTAATTTATATCAAGGAAATCTTGAACACATGTTTATGTGGGTTTTTGAAGTATTTTATGAAGTAGAAAGAGTATAATTTTAAGTCTGAATTTATTTTTATGAGTGTACCCAATTAACATTCTAATTAAAATACCACATCTACAGCAACTGGGATAAACCTGTTTGCTCAGTTGTGGACTTGACCCAGGATTCACAGCTGGCCAATTCTAAATGCATTTTACATAACAATACCAAGAAATTGTTAACACTATGTGGTAGAGAAAACCCACAGCCCTAGCTGGAGAGGATTTATCAAGTGTGACTTGCCTCAACAATGACTCCCTTCACTAAGGTTTCAGAAAATGCATGAGTTTGTGGAGCTTCTACCTCTTTGAAAAGCATTTTAGTAGTTGTTTTCCATAGACAGGGATGCTAGCCCAAGCCATCCTATCTAATAAAAGAGTAATGTGCAAATTAACCATCACTCAGCTACACCCACAAGCTATGCCCATAAGCCCATCAGGGGCAGGTACGCAAATTAATCCAACCAAGATGGCTATAGCCACAGAGAGCAGGAGGGAGGCTTGGGTTTCCCTGGCGATGGAGGAAGCCAAGCTTTCCGCACACCCTGGCTGGCCCAGGTCTCTGCTTAAGGCTACAAAGTTTCAATTATAGAAGATAAAATCCAACAGAAATGGCTGCCGCCCCTAAGCAAGCAGAAGGTGAACATGCCTTTTAAGGGGAGGAAAGAGAAGGGACCGGGCTTAGGGTACTCAGTACACGCTGATTGGTGGTTTCATGTAAGGCACATGATTAGGGACCTAGGGACTTAGGAATTGGGGGCTTAGTGTATTTGGCAGGTGCTGATTGGCAGGTTAGAATGTGCCTTCTTTCATCAGAACAAAACAATCACGGTTAACAAAGCATGTTAATATTTCTTTTTTTTCCTTTTTTAAAAAATATATTTTATTGATTTTTTTTACAGAGAGCAGGAGAGAAGGATAGAGAGCTAGAAACGTCAATGAGAGAAAAACATTGACCAGCTGCCTCCTGCACACCCCCCACCGGGGATGTGCCCGAAACCAATGTACATGCCCTTGACCGGAATCAAACCTGGGACCCTTCAGTCCGCACACTGATGCTTTACCACTGAGCCAAACCGGTTTCGGCAATATTTTTTATCATTATACCTGATCCCAATATTTTTGCCCTAACACAACCTTTAGAAATACGTTATTTACTGAAGCTTGAGTATCTTTGAAAACCATTTCAGTCCTGTCTATGTCTTTGTAGACTGGAAATGTTGAAAGATACTGTCATGGATATGTGCTTTCTAATTTGAATTGAAGAAAGAAGGTTCTTAGGAAGAGGCTAAAGGTTTCCCTCGATCCCCTCATGCTAGGCTGGAAGTGACTGCAGATCCAGAGTGTTGATTCCAGGTGTCTGTCCCTATGGAGTTCTTAGCAGCTTACATAGAATGCACTGCAGATTATTGTTCCATTTTTACACATCACTTTGCAATGACCAACCATGTACAAATATCTTTGCACATCCATATAAATAAAGCAAATACAGCCCTAGCTGGTTTGCTCAGTGGATAGAATCTTGGCTCTCAGACTGAAGAGTCCCGGGTTCCATTCTAGTCAAGGGCACATACCTCAGGCTAGATCCCCAGCCAGGTGTGTGTGTGGGAGGCAACCAATCGAAGTCTCTCTCCACATCGATGTTTTTCTCTGTGTGTCTCTCCCCCTCCCTTCCACTCTCCCTAAAAATCAATGGAAATATTCTCCAGTGAGGATTAACAACAAAAAGGCAAATACACATTAAAGTGCACTGGAACCTCGTTTCTCGAACTTAATTTATTCCAGAAGGCTGTTTGAAAATTGGATCATTTTTCCTAGTAGAAATAATGTAAATTGAATTAATTTGTTCCAGCCCCCCAAATGATTCCCGGTTTCAACCTTTCTTATATACAGTACTCATCTACTGTACTGTTTAATCTATAAACAAATACTTTTCTTAAATTTATGGAACCATCCCCTTTCACGGCCTCCAAAATGCTATCTTAGGCTAACTGCGTTTCCTGTATCCATTCAACAACAGCTTTTCTACTCATTCAATTGCCTGTGATTGCTGTTTTGCGAGCACTTGCACACCCTTAGCAACATTAGCATTTTTAATGGCATCTTTATGTTTTAAAATTGTTCTAATCATCATCAACAAAACATTCTCTCTTTTGTTTGTAGCCTACAAGATGCTTTTTGTCACGCTGAGGGTGAAATATCAGCACGAAAGGGTTGTTAGGTCAAACACTGAAGTTTTGGCCAATAATCAAGAAATTTTCCTCTGTGAACAACTTGATCGAGAACTGAATTGTTCGAGATGGAAGACGTTCAAGAAACAAGGTTTGATCTATAATACTTTCAACAATAAAAATAAATTTTTAAAAATTCGAGTCTTGTTAACAAAAGAAATCAGCTTTAATGAAAGGGAAACTGAAGCACATCCCTGAAGATAAAAGAAGTTTTGTTTTACTCAGGCACTATGCCAGATGCTGATAAAAGAACTCAGAGGATACAGAATATTTACAACCCCTGGGGGTAGACAAATATTTATTTGCAGATTTGTCAGGCATGTACCTCCAGGAAGACTAGACTTGCCTGTGCTCTGTCTTAAACAGCTATTTCTCTGCTGTGCTTTCCTGATATTCTTTATAAAAAATGTAAGACTTTCTTGCTGTCCAATAGTTTTATTATAAGAACCTGTTTTTAGCCTATCTATCTATCTATAAATGCCAAATATGCAAATTGTCCCCTCAGGAGTTTGACCGGGAGACTGGAAGTTTGATCGCTCACTATGATGTGCACTGACCACCAGGGGGCAGTGCGAAATGGAGAAAGGCCCCAGGCAGCAGCTGGAAGGCCCCAATCAGCCCCAATCTAGGGAACCTACCTGTGCACGAATTTTGTGCACTAGGCTTCTAGTCCAAAATATAAACCTGTGTGTGTGTGTTTTGCTTTTGGGTTTTTTTTTAATATATATATATTTCTTTATTGATTTCAGAGAGGAAGGGGGAAGGAGGGACAGAAACATCAACCATGAGAAAGAATCATTGATCGGCTGCCTCCTGCACACCCCCTACTGGGGATGTTTTTTCTATAAACTTGAAGGATCGTGCAATGTACCTTAGGTGGTTGTGAGAGAGGTCATAAAAGATTAGTATAAGGGATGTTATGAACTGTACTTTTTTTTTTCTCTTTGAACTGTACTTCTGAATTATTGTACATGCTCTCTCTCTGAACCCACAGCTGATTCTGAGGTTGTCTAACACATACCCAGCTGTTTGTTCCCCACACCATAAAAAGCTGACAATTTCTTCAGTTTTGAGATGGTTGATAAAATTCACTTACTCCTTCTGCAGAAGTTTGCTTACAAAGCTCGAATAAGACATAACGTTGTCTTCAATAGTTACACAGCTTAAAGTTACACAGGTTGCTATTTTATCTTCTGCAAATTCTCTCAGCCCCACAAGGGCTTTCTCCCTGAGCTACAGATCCTGGCAGTTTGGCTGGGAAACGGACCATTTCCTGTCTGTCCCAGGGAGAATGCCTGGACTGAGAAGGGGAAAATTAAGAAAACTTGGACATGTTGAAATGGCAACTGTTTGTGGAAGATGCTGTTAAGGTCAAGTTACAAATGATGCGCACATAGGATGAGTGAGAAGAGATCCAGAACACAGGATGCTGGGCAGACAGAGTGGGAGGAGGTAACATGGGTCTGAGAAGGCTTCCAGGAAGCTCTAACACTGATTCTCAACCTAGCTGTGGACCAGGAGCCCTGGGGAGCATTTACCATCCCTGGGCTCCAGCCCAGACATTCAGATTTAATTGGTCTGGGTGAGGGCCTGGGAAATGGCACTTTTATGAACTCTCTGGTGATTCTAATTTATATTTGGAGTTCAGAACCACCATCACATTAAAACTTCACCATTTGCTGGTTTCTTTACATTGATGTTTTGTAAGGAAGATGAAATTGAAATACAGAATTATTTCAAAGATCAAAATTAGGAATAAATAGGGGGCACCCAGATTTGAACTGGGGACCTCTTGATCTGCAGTCAAATGCTCTACCCCTGAGCTATACCCCCTTCTGCTGTAGTATGACTTAATTAATACCTTTATTCTCTGTAGCCACACCCAGATTACCTCTAAACTTATGAGTTGCCACTGTAGGATGAACCTCTCTTGGAAGCTTCCAGACCTGCTTCAGTGAAAACTCATCAACCTGCTGAACAGCGGGAGACAGGTTCTCTCCTCAAAGGCCTACAGCCTGTATCCTGGGCTACAGTCCCTGGTGTGAGCAGCAATCTGGGGAAGCATTGACATTGGCTGTTAGAATGGCCTTCAAGTCAAACGCCTGTGCCATCATGGTGGGTACCTGAGAAACAGAAACTCCACCTGGAGGTGTCTGTCCCAACCCATTTAATGAGGCTGACATTCCATTCTGGGTACTTTACTGAACTACACTTCCACTTCTTCAGTTACTATAGATAGATGATCCACTCCAAGAGATACAAAGTATGTGGTTGAACAGATTTAGGAATCCCTAAAAGTGCTAACAGTCATGTGTTAATATAATTATTTGATTTACTAATACTTTTGTTTATGGTCTAAAAATCTATGTTAAGCCCGGCTGGTGTGGCTCAGTGATTGAGGGTTGACCTATGAACCAGGAGACCACGGTTT
The DNA here is from genome assembly GCF_964339955.1 of Pipistrellus hanaki. Lineage (NCBI taxonomy): Eukaryota > Metazoa > Chordata > Mammalia > Chiroptera > Vespertilionidae > Pipistrellus > Pipistrellus hanaki. The sequence goes on along the minus strand of NC_140512.1, from coordinate 11,660,330 downwards.
GATTCCTGGTTGGGGCACATGACCAGGTTGCAAGCTCCATCCCAAGTAAGGGGAGTGCAGGAAGGAGCTGATCAATGATTCTCTCTCATCATTGATGTTTCTATCTCTCTCTCCCTCTCCCTTCCTCTCTGAAATCAATAAATATACATTTTTAAAAATCTATGTTAATAAGTGACATTGGACTATTGTTTTCTCTTTCTTTACTGTCTTCGTTATTTTTTTATATCAAATTTAACTAATCTCATGAGTTGGGAAAGGTACCACTTGTTTTTTATTCTCCAGAAGTGTTCACATAAGGTAAGATAAAAATAATAATTTATATTATTTCTTAAGTGTTTTGTATAACATATGTTGAAATGATCTGTGCCTGTAATAGTGTTTCTTTTTAATGGTAAAATTTTTCATTATGAATTCAATTTCTTCAGTTGTTAAAGGATAATTCATTATTTTGATTTCTTCTTGTATCAATCTTGATAAGTCAGAGGATGGGACAAATACTAATAGTGTAAGTGTAAAGTCAATTTATTAGAGAGAAATTATAAGCAATACATTAGGATGTCTATAATTACCCAAATTTTCTCTATCCTAAGAAATCATGTTCTTGGGATGGAGACAATTGGATAAGCCCTCCTAAGTATTCCAGAATACATTCTTCTTCTGTACCACAGCATGTATTTACAGAGAAGTTTGGAGGAACTACCTAACAGTGGAAGCTTTTTGGTAAAGGAAATGGCCTCACTAGAAGACAGGAGAGTATGGAGCTTTGTCATTAATTGCATAGGAAATTGGCATACTAGGACCAGTATCAGCTATAATATTGTATTTTCCCCTTGAACCAGTTTAGTCCTGCATGGTGGGGGGTCCTGAGGAAGAGAGAGACTCATCTAAAATTACATAGTCTCAGGCTTTGGAGGAACCAGAAGCTTTCAACATCTAGTGAGCCCATCTGTATGACTAGGCTGTAGCTCTCCTGAAGTTCCCAGCCTCCTTCAAGACTTTACCTCCAAGTTGTGCTTGTCTAGGAATGAAGGTTGGAAGGTGAGCTGTGAAAGAAGCTGGAAAGACTATTCAAAAATTACACATGAGGGGGCACCTGGATTTGAACCAGGGACCTCTTGATCTGCAGTCAAATGCTCTACCCCTGAGCTATACCCCCTTGGACACTAGTATAGCCTAATTGATGCCTTTCCTCTGTGTGGTAACACTGCTCTGCACAATTAAGTTACCGCTCCCTTCCAGGACTGACTTTATAGAGACTGTCAGATGAGCTCATAATAGGACACCTTCCCTCAGTCCTGCAGCTTCTAAGCCTCAGTTCCTGGGTGGGGTCATCAGAGAGGAAAGAAAATAATGAGAGAAGTGGAATAACTGAAGAAACTCCAAAACATTTCCCATTGCTTTTTGTTTGTTTGTTTTAGTCCAAGAGCAGCCCAACCATCTCCAAAACTATTCACCTCTCTGGTCTCCCAGTCCTTCACCTTTCTTCCTTCAGGGAAGATAGAAATGGGCTCTAATGGAGACAAGTGTCACGGAGCTCCACTACTTGGGTTTTGGAGGAACAGCACCACAGAATCTAGGTTTCCCTCGTTGGCATAGCTAAGCCGGCCTTTTGGCCATGGAGGCGGAAGCGAGTGTACGAGTGAGTCCTGGTGTGGAGAAACCAGCTCCCAAGAGGGAAAGGTCAACCCTACTGCAAGAAGAACCTGGAAGCCATGATTTGTCTCCATAGGTCTGACCACCACTCCACTGTCCAAGCTGTTTCGGTGGGAAGGTGAGATAATAATTTAGGTTGCCCATTTACTGTTTGTTTCTACAAATCTTCTCTATCTATAGCTCTCTTCTGCTGCCCTGGAAAAGCCCAGCAAAATTCTTCAGGAGAGTCCCGGCCTTCTCTTTGAGGCCCAAAAGAGTTGGATAAATGAGATATGTAAAGAGGGGGAAACACCAGATGTCAGAAAGCAGTTGTGCAAGGGCTAATTTCAGGAAGGATCTAATTGGAAGAATTCTAATTTCGGGAAGAATCATAATTGACAAAGCTGAAAGGAAACGGAATATGAGCAACAGCTATGAATAAGAAAACCAATGGAGTAGGGGGCACCCGGATTTGAACCGGGGACCTCTTGATCTGCAGTCAAATGCTCTACCCCTGAGCTATACCCCCTTACCTGTCATGTACCTGTAATTAAATACATTTTCACCTGTGTTGCAACACCCACATCTACGCACTGAAATTTCTATTAATTCTTGGAAAAACCATAAAAATTTTTTTAAACCATAAAAACATTTTAGTAGGTATCTTTTGATTGATTTACAATAATAATAATAATAATAATAATAATAGTATTTGCCTACCCTTTTTGCTCCAATGTGAACCACACTAGCCAGGCAAAACAACTTTTAACCTATTTTTTCATCAGATCGTCAAAAATACACTTTTTGTATGCTGCAGAATTTTAGTAATTAATTTATGTGTGCCATGAAATGAAAAAAGTTGAAAATTGCTGTAATAGATCATTGGATTATATCACTGGTAAACTTCTTGAGTGTGCTGTGGTTATGCAGGGGAATACATTTGTTCTTAGAAAATACTTGTTGAAACTTCTCCTTCCCTTGCAATCCATGCTTGCTGCCACCTACCCCTGGTTCCCTGTCCCAGCCTGGGGCCTGGCCCCTATTGGGCAATTGGGACCTGCTGGCCTGGAGGAAGGGAAGGGGGGAGAGTGGGACCCAGGAGGTTAGCCACCAGCCTCCCTGGGAAAGGGGCCACATCCACTGCCACCCACCCCCAGTTCCCCATCCCAGCCCGGGCACCTGGCACTGATCAGGCAATTGAGGCCTGCCAGCCAGGGGGAGGGACCGGGTTGGCTGGCAGGTCCCATTGGTGATTGGGGCCTGCAGGCTGGAGACAGCTCCTGGGTTGAGTGTGTGCCCCCTGGTGGTCAGTGCACATCATAGTGACCAGTTATTCCAGTCATTCTGATCCTTCTGTCGTAATGGTCACTTAGGCTTTTATATATATAGATGAGATGAGTTAGGACACTATTCCGTGTGTTAACATTTTTCTCTAAATGCCAACTGAATGGTACCAATATTAAAAGTTAAGAGCATGGCCAAGGCAGAGTTGGCTGCAGCTTGATTGGGGTGGAAAGGCTTGGTGGGAGTTAGGGCATGAGCTGGTCCAGGAGAGACAGGCAGGGTGGGAGGGGGAGCTCCAGGTGCATAAGAGGAGGGGAAGGATACAAGGAAAGGCATGGGAGTGGAAATTCTCATGCCTGACACAGACTGGGCAAAAAATTGGAAATTGGTCATTTCTACCCCAAAATGGCCTGGCATAAAGCAAAAGTTGAATTTAAAAAAAAAAAAAATTACATCCTTGAAAACTAGCTCTTCTTTCTGATCACTTTAGTTCTATCACAAGTGACACTCCCTCCCTTCAGACTCCATACTTTTGCATTATCCTGGAATATTTTTCACGTAAACAACAAGTGCAGTTGGTTACCACTTCTCATTTCATAGTCTTGACAGCGCCCTCAGAACCGCCTGTCCCTTTCTGTTCCTACTCCAGCTACATTTAGTCAGACCTTTTCTCACCTCATGATGAGACTGCTGGAGTAATCTTCTGATTAACCTCTTACCCCTCCCGCACATGGCCTTCCCTGCCCCTGTCAGCGCCATGAGCGGCAATCCCTGGGAGCTGAGGGCAAAGGAAAACAGCCAGGCCAGTATCAATGCGGGAAACACACACACTGGAGAGGCTGCACTTTCATACACAACGCACGCATCCGGGTGAGCCGTTTGCCTTGGTCCACCCAGGCGGATGAAGAAAAAACAAGGGCCTGTTAAGATCTCGCTGCTGACCCCGAGCCCCACTGAAGTCTGGAGCACGTGGTGCAGGTTCCTCTGCAGGAAGGAGCCACGCGGAAAGGAAATGCAACCTGTGACCACAGGGGAGCCCCCTCAAAGGCTCCTTCCACCCCCCACTCAGGTTCGCTTTAGGTTTTTCCTATTTATTTTTTTTCTCTCCTTGTTTAAAAATACTATTATTATTACAAACTACTATAAAGAATTACCATTATTACAAAACTTTTACATTTGAAAAAGTTAGAAAATGTGAAAAAAAAATAGCCTGAGGTCTCACTGTTATGAAATAGACTCCTTAGACTACATGCTTCCAAACTGGTCATTTTATACACATATACTCATTTAAAAAATAAAATAAAAACGGGACCATTCTGGACTGGCGTCTCTTGTTTTATTATTTCTTCTTGGACCGATGTCTCTTAAAATAACAGGAACATCTTCCCATACCAAGTTCTTTACCAACATACTTTTAAGTGATGATATTGTGTCCCACTGGTTATTCTATTAAAAACATTTTTAGGGGGGGGGCAATGTTAAAATATGTACACAGATAATAATTTAATAAAAAATAATAATAATAATTTTTTAAAAATTATAGGCAATAAACACGGTGGAGAGTTCTGAGTGGCTGCCGGACCGGGGTTTACTGAACTTCCTATTGTTGAATTCTTTCCATTTCAACCCAAAGGTAGACCTGAGCTGCAGCTGCCAAATAAGCCTCCACGGGTAAGAAGCCCGGGGCGCCTGGCAGGACCTGAGGCGGCAGGTGCGACGCAGCGGGTCCCCCGGGGGGCGGGGGGCCGGGGCCGGGGGTGGCCCCGCAGCCCCTGGAGCGGGCGCTTCTCTCCGTCGCCGGGTCTCTAGGGACGCGGGGACCGAAGCCCGACGCGCCCAGGAGACGCGGCGGCGGCAGGTGGGCGCGCGGTCCCGGGTGAGTCGGCGCGCGCACGGCCGTTTCCGGGGGGCGGGGCGGGGGCGGGGGCGGGGCTGCGGGGGTCCGCGGGGCGGGGCGCGGAGGGGCGGGGCGGGCGGGCGCCTGCCGTTCGGCGCTCGGGCTGCAGGGGGCGCTGTGCGGCCGCGCTGCCTCCAGGAAGCCTCACGGGCCTGCGCCGGCTCCCAGGATGCAGTGTGGGCCGGCCGGGCGCTGAGGGCGGCGGCGCGGCTGCGGGCGGAGCGGCGCGGGCCGGCAGCGAGGAGCGCGCGCCGCGGACGGGCACGGCGGGCCGGGCGGGCGGGCGGCGCCTGCAGAGAGGCCGGGGCCGGCCTGCGGCGGGCCGCGCGGCGGCGGCGGCGGCGGCGGCGGCGGCGACGACTTCCTCCGGGCCGGGCCGGACAGCGCAGGGCCATGGCCGAGGCGGCCGCGGCTCCGGTAAGGGCGGCCCGCGCGCGCGGACTCGGGGCCGGGCCCAGCACTCGGCGCCGCAGGCCCTTGGGGAGGGGCTGCGGGGCCCGGGCCGGGCCGCCGGGCCTGGGGCTGCGGCGAGCGGGGCGCGGGGTCCTCCGGGGCCTACGGCACCCGCCGGCCGGGCCCCCCATTCCGGGATGAGCCCGAGCGGGGTGGGACCGGCCGTCCCCGCCCCGGAGGCCGCCCCGCGCCTGCTCCGGAGCCCTCCGCGGCTTCCTGCCCCGGCCCCACCCGCGGACCCCTTCATCGGGGCGCCCCCCCACACACACCCTCCCCTCCCCTCCTCTCCTTTCTCTGCCCCCCGCTCTGCCCCGCGCTCCCTGCCCCCGGAGCTCCCCCCAGCGGCCTGGTGGCACCTGGGAGGTGTCCGAGGCGGCTTGGATTCCGCATTCGCCCCGTGCCGAGTGCCCGGCTCGCTGCGGTCCGGGCGGAAGACAGCTGCCCCCGTGGGTAGGAACAGGCTCCGCAGCAGCCCTGTTAGGCATGGTTTTGTCCTCACAGCAAGCCTGGAGGGTAGGTAGGTACGCGCTCTCTGTGTCGTACAAAAGGTAAACCTGAGGCCTAGAGAAGTTAACTTGCCCAGAACCACACCGCTAGGAAGTGTGTAAAAGACAAGGTCGCCCTGTGTTGAGGAACACGCTGCTCTGGGGACAGCAGGCAGGGACACAGGCAGTCACAGGGCAAAACAGGTGAGCGTGTCCTGCATGGAGTAGAACATGCCTGGGAGCGGGGAGAAGGACAGGGCACGGGCTGCCCTTGCAGTCCGCACCCCTCCCGGCCCGAGCCTCTGTGATTTGAGCTGGGCTCTCAGGGAAGGCTAGGATTTCAGGTGGGGAGGACGGCTCCCGGCCCAGAGAGGGAGAAGGCAGTGCTAGCATGTTCCAGGGACGGAAAGGTGTCCTTGCACCTGCAAAAAGATGGCTTTGGTCGGGAAACTGCAGGAGAGAAGGCTGAGGGAGAGTTGGAAGGGGTTCCGATGCCTGGACTTCCACCACGTGGGTGAGGAGCTGTTGGAGAATCTGGGGCTCTCTTACCAGCTCCTCTCAAGCACAGAGGTTTCGGCTTCCCTGGCAGGAGTCCGGGGACAGCCCCGGATTGTCCAGCCACCATTTAATGAGGGGCTGGGTTTGAGCAGCAATAGTGGCCGGCTCCCACCAGGTAGTGTGAAAGCCTTGCACAGGGCCTGGTTAAAGTGGTAAGAACACAGGGGGCCTCGTTGTTTACAAAGGAGGCCTTTACTCATGCAAAGGTTGTCATGATGGCGGCAGGTGCACTAGGAGGCTGAGTGAGTAGGACTTCAGTGGATGGGGAGCTTCTGGAGCAAACGCTTGGAGCTGGGATCATGATGGGGACAGGTGGGAGGTTGGGGCGAGGGGAGAGGTGCTGGGGGGGGGGGGGGGTTAGGTGCTAGTCCAGTGCAGTCCCTGCAGCCTCTGGAAGGCAGGAGTGCCACACACATCCAGCTTATTGCCTGTCGAGTTCCTCCTCCTCTGAGACCCAGCCAGAGCTCTTTCTTTTTTAGGTCAGAGGTCAGAGGTCATCTGATCCAGCCTCCCTGCAAACAGCCAGGTTCTCAGGCTTCTGCTCAAACTCTCCTGTCACTGTTTTTTGAAGTGTCCACCCCTGTTCTAGTGCTCAGTGACTTTCCCTACGTGAATCCACACTGGTTCCTCGTAGTCACTTCTTTAGTTTGCAAATAGTCACTTACCATTTGTTTAGGAGTCATTTCCAGAATGTTGTAAGGTACTGTGGGTCCTCTGGCCGCAGGCACACCAGGAAGAGGCATGGATAGTGAGGACACCCCCACACACACACTCTGACATGTGGGTGAGTCAGGTGGTCCAGCCCCCACTTAAAGCAAAATCTGCCCTTTCCTCAGTGTCCCCAACTGTCAGTCCAAGCCACTGTGTGAACTTCCCAAGACAGGAAAGGCAGCTGCAGCGGGAGCTCCATGTCTGTGGGATGTAGCTGCACATGCCAAAGTCAAGCCTAATGGCATTGTCTTACCTTCCCCTCCAGTTTGTAAGGTGTGCCACAGCCTGGAGCAGCTACGAGAATGTCTGAGACACACATAGAAAAGTCTGTCTAACACCATAATTCTCCTCTTGGCGGGAGAAGTAGGAATAGCGACAGAAAGAGTCAGTCTCTCAAGGGGCCGACTCGTGTTATAGCAAAAAGCCTTGGCTGGTGGAGATTTGCAATAATGGTGATTTTTAATTTGGGGGGGGTGGTAACTGGGAGGGAACCAAATCAGATTGTCCTGTGAGGCGAGGAATTAACCATTTTATTTTTATGTTTATTAAAAAGAGACACAAGCTGCTTTAAAAAAAAAAAAAAAAAAAAGCAGTTGAGCAGCACTCCTGTTTGTGCTGTTTCAGTGAACCGCCTGGGTTGTGTTTTTGCTAGGTCATCATCAGTAGAGGTTCTTGTGTGAAGAGGATGGGAAGTGCTGGCTGGCCTCTAGTAAACCTGCAGTTTACCATTTCTCCACTGAAACACCCAGCAGTGCTCAGTCATCGTTTGCTTAGCAGAATTGCACTGGGCGCCTGCTGCAAGCCATGCACCATGCTGTTAAAAGGGCCTGTGCAGCCGTCAGAGGTCATGCGGGAGGGTGCAGGGATAACCATAGGGCAGAGAGTGCCACCATCGGGGTCTGCATAGCATGCTGCAGAGGCCTGGCGGGACGGCAGCCACCCAGACTTGGGTGATGTGTAAGACTCCCAGAGCAGGCGATCATTAGACTGAACCCTGGCATGTGGCCCAGGGCATCCCCACTTTTCACATGTGGGTTCCCACCCCTATTCCAGCTCCCCCACACCTAAGATAGCTGGGCTCACAGAACACGACTGGTGGAATGATCAATGCTGGTCTCTCTTTGTTTCTGGAAGATTTCTCCCTGGACAATGGCAGCTACCATTCAGGCAATGGAGAGGAAGATCGAATCGCAGGCTGCCCGCTTGCTCTCCCTAGAAGGTCGAACAGGAATGGCCGAGAAGAAGTTGGCTGACTGTGAGAAGACGACCTTGGAGTTCGGGAACCAGCTGGAGGGCAAGTGGGCTGTGCTGGGGACCCTGCTGCAGGAGTACGGGCTGCTGCAGAGGCGGCTGGAGAACATGGAGAACCTGCTGAGGAACAGGAACTTCTGGGTCCTGCGGCTGCCCCCGGGCAGCAAGGGGGAGGCCCCCAAGGTAACTGGGCACCTGGGGTGGGACAGCCCGAGGGGCTGTGCCTATAAATGTGGGCGGGCGGGCATGACATCTGTGTTTCCAGATGTCCATGACTTTTGATGACATGGCTATCTGTTTCTCCGAGCAGCTGGATGAATGGCAGAAGGAACTGTACAAGCACGTGATGAGGGGCAACTACGAGACACTGGTCTCCCTGGGTAAGGCCTGATAGTCATTTCTCTGTTCAGTATTATTTGGGGGAGTCCTCAGATCTCTCTTTTCATGCTGGTGGGTTTTATCGCAAGGATATATAAATTACTGGACACTTAGACCATGCAAAGAGTTCTCTCTCTTCATCCTATAGATGAGTCCTGGGTGACCGAGGTGTAAGGTCCCTTCCACCTGGTGAAAGTCACAGGATACCAGGCCGAGGTGGGGAGGCCCCTTCGCTAACCAGGGGTGGAGCATGGCTGTTTCCATTCCTCTGCTGAGGCTTAGAGAAGGTACCTACGACTGAGCTCCAGGGTCTCATCCACCCACATTTGAGAAAGGCTTTCTCGTTTAGCTCTCTCTTACTGAGAGATTGGCCTTGCCTGTGACCCTCCTCTGGTTCAGTGGAGAATGTGAGCAGACTGTGCTTCTTGCAGCCAGTACTGTCTTCATGCTCGAGACTTTGAGAGTCTGGGCTGCTGCCGCTCTCCTCATGTGCCCAGAAGGTCTGGGCTCTTTCTTCCTGGGTTCATTTCTTCTCGGGATGTTTCTGTGACCCCAGATCTGGAGGCAGTGAGCATCCTTAGTGCGGATGGAGCAGGTGAAGGTGTGATGTTATATTTCAGTTTGCAGAAATGTATCACTTCTTAATGTAGAGACGGTACCAGAGTTTCTTCACCTGGGCACTGTGGCATTTGGGGCCAGATGATTCCGTGTGGTTGGGGCAGCAGCATCCTGACCTCCACTCACAAGGTGCACCTCTCCTCCAGCCCTCAGTCCTCACAACCAAAAATGTCTCCCTAGGAATAGAATTGCTTGTGGTTGAGAACACTGCTCTGTGTCAATCAGGAAATTTAGTTTCTTGGCCATTCTGGGTTTCCCAGGCTGCCTGTCCCCAGCTCTGAATGTAACCACGTGGCAAAGCTAACCTTTATGTTTTCCTCAGACTACGCCATCTCCAAACCCGAGGTCCTCTCCCAGGCCGAGCAAGGGAAGGAGCCATGTGGCTGGCGCCGTGCAGCCCCCAAGGTTCCAGATGTGCCTGTGGACCCGAGTCCAGGTGAGGAGCTGGGCGGGGTCAGGGAGACACCGGGCGAGCTGATGGGAACAGGAGTAAAGGGCCAGAGAGGGCATGGCCTTCTAAGTTTTGTTTTGTAGTTGATTTATGACCCACACCCTATTCATCTAACACTCGGGAATACATCCGAGTGTGGAACGGACAGCAAACCCAGACTTTTAGGAAAGAAACCGAACCAGTGGCACTGAATTAGTAAAAGTGAAGGAAGGAAGGACATTGATAGGGAAGGTAGGCGTCTATTAAAGACAACACTTAGTTTCATGAAGAGTCAGCCTCTCCTCCATCCAAGAACCACGTCTCATTGAAATTCATTAGTTGTCACAGAACATTAACCCATTAGCCACATATTAGCCACACGTTTGCGATGATTTAGAACCACAGATTGATTTAAGGAAAATCTGAATACCAGGTATCGCTGTCTCAGATTTTCCTGGAGCCAGTCAGCACGTTTGGAAGTTAAGGAAAGGACGGTGGATGTGTGAGTCACGCCACTGACTGAAGTAAAGCCTGGCGGCTGTGGGGTAATGACCGAATGTCCCGTGACCAGGGAGACCCGCCTCTCCTTGTCTGTCCCCGGTGCCTGGGCTTCCCTCTCTTCCATTCATTCACCTGGGTTCCTGAAGAGGGACTGTGTGTAATTGGTGGTGACTGAGATGTGTCTTCTGTGTTTGCTGTTTCATCGCAAACACACTTTCACTTTTCCAAAGGCAGATGGTGTACAGACTAGCTACATTGTCAGTGGTCAGAGCATTCCCCTGCTTAGGTGCCTAGGACAGCCTGAAAGCTAGAGGACAAAATGACAGAAAGAGGGTTATGACACAGGATCTTGTAGTTTCTTAGTCTGGGTGCGAAGTTCACAGTGGGTTTGTGTTAGTACATTTGTAACATGAATGGTTTCTATACCATCGTTAATAAGAGTGACAGGGGACCTGGGAATATGGTGGCTGCTGGTAAGACCCCCACATGCCCTGGCCTCTATTTTATGCCTTGAGCATGTCATCGAGAGTTGTGTATGGCCTTAATCCCCACCCGCCCCTGTCCAAGACCAGAGCCACTCACTCATCCCCTCTGGGCTTGGCACAGCCCCTGCCAGGCCTCCTCTCCAACTTCTCTCCAGCTCTAACTCTGCTGTACTTTGTGGAACTCGGTCCTCCGCAAGAACTCCAACCCTGAGGCTCTTCCTGAGTGTCCTGCCTCACCGTCCTTCCTCAGATGAGACCTGGGTGCCTGGGGACACGGTGTCCTCTGCAGCTTCCCTTTCCCACATCCCTTCACCCCCGGCTTGGCAGGGGCTGCTCTGTACCAGGCTCCCCCCCCCATGCCCGCCCCCTTGAATTACATGCTTCCCGTCTCTCCACCACCTGCAGACCTCCCTCCCTCATCTCCTCCTGCCATCATTCTTGGCGATGGCATTCTCACAATGGTGGTCCTTTGAGCACCTGGCCTCTCTGTTCCTTAGTCCCCCACCCTGCACCCCATGGTCATTTCCCTGACTGTGTACCTCTCCCATCGCCTCGATCTCAGCGCACCCTCCCTGTCCAGCTCCCGAGAGCTTCTGGGCCTGCTGCCTTTTCACTGTCCACCCGGCGGCATTTCCGTCTTCACCCAGCCTGGGTTCTGGGCCCATCATCATCATTCCCTTGCATACATCCTCAGCTCCCTCACCCCTCTTTTGTTCCTTGTATTCATCTGGCAAAACCATAATCCTGGTTTAACCTGTGTGCATTCTGCACCAGCTCCCTAGCAGCCTAGGAGCTGGAGAAAGCCCCACGTGCTCGCCATTTCTCACCCAGGATTCAGAGCGCAGTCGGCGTGTCTCCTCAGTCCATTCAGTAGTCCAGAGGTTGACCGGCTGTGACCCATGAAGGCCAAATCACCACCTTCTAAACTATTCTGTTTAGAATAGTTTTTCTATGAAAATACGTTATATAATTAAAAACAAAGCAAGCCGAAACCGGTTTGGCTCAGTGGTAGAGCGTCGGTCTGCGGACTGAAAGGTCCCAGGTTCGATTCCGGTCAAGGGCATGTACCTTGGTTGCGGGCACATCCCCAGTAGGGGGTGTGCAAGAGGCAGCTGGTCGATGTTTCTCTCTCATCGATGTTTCTAGCTCTCTATCCCTCTCTCCTCTTCTCTGTAAAAAATCAATAAAATATATTTTTTAAAAAACAAAAACAAAGCAAAACACTGTTACAGTTCTTACTACCCCACCTGCCCATCTGCCTGCATCTGTGCCCAGTTCTCTATTGGCTCCTGTGACTGACAGACTGTCAACCCTGTGGACAGAGACCCTCCTCCACTGGGCACTCATTCCCATCCAGGCCACCTTCTCAAGGACTGCGGCCCAGCACTTCTTTTTTTCTTTTTTTTTTAATTTATTGATTTTTTAATAGAGAGGAATGGAGAGAGAGAGTCAGAAACATTGATGAGAGAGAAACATCGATCAGCTGCCTCCTGCAAAATATAACATCCCCCTCTCTGCCCCATTGGGTATTCCACCAGAGGTCCCACCAGGGACATATATGGTTGGAGAGTTTGGGAGCAAGGGTTGGGCCGTTGGCCATCCCAGGGGACAGGCGGTCTCTGCTTGCTCTGCTGGGGACAGCCTCCCTGACCAAGTGGTCTAGCAGGTGGCTTCCTGATTCCAGGGTCAGTATAAGAACCCCTCTCACCCACAGATAAAAGCTGCATCCTCAATTATCAGTGATAAAAATAGTTTACCCTCACCTGCCTTCCTCTTTGGTTTTACCTCTCTGTTAAAATTCATGACAGAGTGGGGGGGATAGAAGAGGGAAAAGGGGAGATAAATGGTGATTGAAGGAGACTTGATTTGGGGTGGTGAACCTACAATACTATATACACATGATGTGTTATACAATTGTACAATTGTAACCTATATAGTTTTATCAACCAATGTCATCCCAATAAATTCAATTAAAAAAATGATCCATAACAGAAAGAAAAATGGTCATTGATGGGCTCCCTTAAAACTCTAGTAGTGTACAAAAATTCATTTTTTTCGTTTATTGATATTTCTGTCTAGGAACCTTGATTTCAGAGAGGAAGAGAGAGGGATAGAAAGATAGAAACATCAGTGATGAGAGAGGATCATTGATGGTTGCCTCCTGCACACCCCCCAAATGGGGATTAAGCCTACAACCTGGGCATGTACCCTGACCAGGAATCAAACTGTGACCTCCTGGTTCATAGGTCAACGCTCAACCACTGAGCCACGTGGGCCAGGTTCCTTGGTACCTTTTAAGATTTTGTCTTTACTGTTATTCCATTTTACAGAACATTGTCAAGATTAATATCTTTTTTAATATATTTTATTGATTTTTTTACAGAGAGGAAGAGAGAGGGATAGTCAGAAACATCGATGAGAGAGAATCATCGACCAGCTGCCTCTTGTACACCCCCTACTGGGGATGTGCCCGCAACCAAGGCACATGCCTTCCTACCAGGCTCTCATGCTGTGTGACCCCTGAGAGGTTTATTTCCTTGCCCGACTATGTGCCCACCTCAGGACCAGGGGGCCCTGAAGCTGTGCTCACACACTCTGTCTTTCTTAGGCTCGGGAGCCCCGGTTCCTGCCCCTGACCTCTTAATGCAGATCAAGCAAGAGAGCGAGCTCCAGCTCCAGGAGCAGCAGGCTCTGGGGGTAGAAGCGTGGGCAGCCGGGCAGCCCGATATCGGGGAGGAGCCATGGGGCCTCAGCCAGCTGGATTCTGGAGCAGGAGACGTCTCTACGGATGCTGCTTCTGGTGAGTGGCTCAGACCGGGAGCAGATGCAGGAATGAGAGGCAGAGCCCAGGGCAGGCCTTGGGGTAAGGAGTTCCTGGAAGCCACAGTATGGGAACTATGGGCTCTCAAACATCTGGCCTGGCTAGCTTAGACGTTTCCTCACTTTATGACAGGACCTGCACTAACGGACGCCTTGGGCACCTCGGGGTTTGGTGAAGCTCTTGCCCTGGTATTTCTCTGCCTCATTTCATCAGCTGCACTTTTCTTGCCCCCAGCATTGGGCATTTAAGGCACCCGCTGCCTCATATTAAGGAGGGGCTATAAGAAATAAGTCGATGACCTGTGAGCCTCCCGGTGCCTCCAAGAGGGGAGCAAAAGAAACCTGGGTTCAGGAGCAGTGGGACAGTTGTGCTCATGCAGCATGCCTGGGGTGGGGCCTCAGGGTGTTATTCCTATCCTGTGGGATTTTCCTGCTGCTTCTGTTCTCTAACCCATAGGCTCTGATCTCTTCGTTGCAGGCGTCCACTCCAACTTCTCAACCACTATCCCACCTACTTCCTGGCAGGCAGATCTCCCTCCCCACCACCCTTCCTCTGCATGCTCAGACGGGACCCTGAAGCTCAACACGGCGGCCTCCACAGAAGGTACAGGTGGCAGAGAGAGGGTGGGAAAGACTTACCTCTGCCCTGCAGGTGCCTAAGCCCCGCCTCTTTCTCACTGATGAACTGCCCTGCCCTTTCAGCCAGCAGGTACTTAGGTATCTCTGATGTTAGGACTCAGCGGTCTGTCTTTTATCTCTGTCCAGATTCTTAGGCTTGGACAGCCTGCCTTGAGCATGTCCATATTTCCAGCCGTTCTTTTCTCATGTTAACCAGTCAGTGCTCATAAGTCGATCCCTGGAGAGGATGCACCTCCTGCCCAGGCTCGGAACCTGGCCTCCACTTCCTTTCTGGCAAAGAAAAAACAAACCAAGCCAGAAGCACTTCTTAGATATCGGCACTACCAAAGACAAGTGTCCACAGGCCAGAATTGGGAAGAAAACTTCTAAATTTATGTGTTATTTTTCTATTTATTTCTATTTTGTAGGCCTGTTATCTGTTGCTTTATATTTTAGCACTCCAAAATCCCTGATTCAAAATTCAGGAAATGAAATTCAAATACATTTACATCAAATCACATTTTTACTGTTTTACTAATATTTTAATATATTTTACTTATTTTTTACAGATAGGAAAGGATAGGAATAGAGAGCTAGAAACATCGATGAGAGAGAAACATCGACCAGCCGCCTCCTGCACATCCCCCATTGGGGATGTGCCCGCAACCAATGTACATGCCCTTGACTGGAATAGAACCTGGGACCCTTCAGTCCGCAGACTGACGCTCTATCCACAGAGCCAAAATTCGGCTAATATTTTTATTATTAGCTAGCTGGCCACATTTATTGGATGCTTGCTGCATGCCAAATCGCATGCACGGTGTCTTCAGACATGTTATCTGGTAACCCTCATACAGCCCTATGACTAGAGTGTTCACAGATGTGCTGCTGGTTAAGAAATTATCCTGCAGTCCTGGCTAGGTGGCTCAGTTGGTTGGAGCATCATCTGGTTCATCATCAATATTTTTTAAAAAGGTTTTGGGTTCGATTTCCAGTAAGGGTACATACCTAGGTTGTGGATTTGATCCTTAGTCAGGTATGGAGGGCAATGGATCGATGTTTCTTTCACACATTGATGTTTCTCTCTCTCGAAATCAATACAAACATATCCTTAGGTGAGGATATTTAAAAAATCGTCCTGCAGCCCACAGCTGGTCTGTGGGAAGCCGCAGAGCTGCCTCAGACGATCCCCAACCTGGTGCCTTTGCCCCTCCGGTACATTGCCACCGGCAGTCAGAGTCCCTTCCTCAAGATAAATTCTTGATTAGCCTTAACAGCTAAAGTAGAAATGGAATCCCGTAAGCAGATTGTGGTTTTACTTGCAATGAAAGTACTAGTACAGGGATGTCTTCATATTGGGTTTGAAGTAGCCTCATGTCCACCTGGGGGCGCTCTGCTGAGCTGGATCCTGTGGCTTGTATGATGGTAGAGGCAAGGAGCTGCTGAATCTCCAGATGAAAGGATCAGATAATGGCTGTAAGCCCAGGAGGGGTCAAATGATATCTGGTCTTTCTGTCTTTCTCAGCAGATGTAAAAATTGTGATAAAAACTGAAGTTCAGGAAGAGGAGGTGGTGGCCACACCAGTGCACCCTACTGACCTAGAGGCCCACGGGACCCTATTTGGACCAGGCCAAGCCACAAGGTTTTTCCCTAGTCCTGTCCAGGAAGGTGCCTGGGAGAGCCAGGGCAGCTCCTTCCCCAGCCAGGACCCCGTGCTGGGGCTCAGAGAGCCCACCCGGCCTGAGCGGGACCTGGGAGACCCCAGCCCCGCCGTGGCCCAGGACGAGGCCCCCCCCGGGGACTGGCTCCTTGGGGGAGTCCGATGGGGCTGGAATTTCAGGTGCAAACCTCCTGTGGGTCTGAACCCGAGGACTGGGCCCGAGGGGCTGCCCTATTCCTCCCCCGACAACGGAGAGGCTGTGCTGGACCCAGGCCAGGCCCCGAGACCCTTCAGTGACCCCTGCAAATACCCTGGCCGGACCAAAGGCTTTGGCCACAAGCCTGGCCTGAAGAAGCACCCGGCCGCGGCGCCCGGGGGCCGGCCCTTCACCTGCGCCACGTGCGGGAAGAGCTTCCAGCTGCAGGTGAGCCTGAGCGCGCACCAGCGCAGCTGCGGGCAGCTGCCCGACGGGGCGGCCGGGGCGGCAGGGCCTGCGCGGGATGGAAGCGGCCTGCGGTGCGGGGAGTGTGGGCGCTGCTTCACGCGGCCGGCTCACCTGATCCGGCACCGCATGCTGCACACGGGCGAGCGGCCCTTCCCCTGCACGGAGTGCGAGAAGCGCTTCACCGAGCGCTCCAAGCTCATCGACCACTACCGAACCCACACGGGCGTGCGGCCCTTCACCTGCACCGTCTGCGGCAAGAGCTTCATCCGCAAGGACCACCTCCGCAAGCACCAGCGCAACCACACGGCCGCGGGGGCCAAGGGCCCGGCCCGGGGCCAGCCGCTGCCTCCCCTCCCAGCCGCTCCCCCGGACCCCTTTAAGAGCCCTGCCTCCAAAGGACCCTTAGCCTCCACAGACCTTGTGACCGACTGGACTTGTGGCCTGAGTGTCCTGGGACCCACCGAGGGCGGGGACCTGTGAGGCACCCCAGGATGGCCAGAGTTGACTCAGCCTTCTGACCCTTGAGGGCCATGAGTGTAAAAAGTCCCGTTCCCAGATGTCCTCGGGGTGGCGGCCAACGCAGAGGCGGGAGTGGAGACTGGGAGACCAAATCCCCAGGTTGCTGAACTGAATGATCACTGGAAGAAGAGAAACTGTCAAATACAGCTTCCACCTCTAAACAAAGTAGAACTCTGAAACAGCACCATAGAATTTTAAGTAATTTAATTACAAAACTTTTTTAATTCTTGAAGAAGCTGAAAAATAGACGTAGTACCAGTTTAAACTTTCTAGTATACTTTTGGTTTCCGGAGCGTGTTTATGTGGGCTGTGCCCTTACCAAGTCTGACGTGAAGGTCGGCCGGCCTGGGGACACAGGAGGGACTGGGACCAGACCTCCCTTGGCCCCACTCACTCTTAGGGATGAGATGGTCTTAGCACGAAGTCTGGGGAATTGAGACCCTGCTCTGCCCAGGGCTGGGCTGGGCTGGGCCTGGGGCTCCAAGCCTCCTGGGACCTGAGACCAACTGGGTGCTGTGGAACTCCAGCCTCATCTCAGCGGGAAGGACTCGTCCCAGAGCAGCCAGCTGGCCTCTTTACCTAAAAAGGCCCCCCAACAGTGCTGGTCCTTCTGTGTTTCCATTAGGGGCCACTGGCCATCCCTATCAGACTCCTGGGCTGCCAACCCCACCTGGAGCTTTTTCCACTCTAGCAAAATGCTTCTGTGTCCTTTGTGTAGTGTTTTTTCATTGTCAAAATTCTTTCACATATCTCATTTGATTGTTACTGTGACTTTGTGAAACACCCAAGGCAAGTCTTTTTGTTAGAGATGAGAAATAATTAACTCAAAGGGGATATAGCTCAGCCTTGCACCATGGCGCTGAGCTAATGGCGGGGGGCAGCAGTTGGGAAAAGCCTCAGGTTAGACATGGCTTATCTTCCCAGTTCAGTTTGGGGAAAGAAAACTGTTTTTGCCCTCTCTGAAGATTTGTCCCACATGTGCACGAGCAAAACCGTCAGGCCTCAGACTAAGCCCGGCCCCCCTGGTGTGGGCACTCCCAGCAAGGTCCGAGAGGCTGCGTGTGGTTGATGTTCCTCTGCTGACATCCTAACGGTGGGATTGGACATGGGCCCAGGTTTCTTAATTCCACCACAGCGCTGTCCCCAGTAATCATTCCTGTTTTTTTGAAGCCGCCTCTGGATCCCTTATCTCCCGACAGAGGAGAGACCAGGGCTGCTATCACTCAGCTCCCCCATGTGTACTTTTGTTAGACAATAGACTAGTTTAAAAAATTGTTTCTCTGTACTGTATATTTTGTACCTGTTTACACCTCTAATTGACATAACTGATATTTTGAAAAACACATGAAGAGGAAATGCCCTGTTAAAATAAAACCTAACCAGCACTGAGGTGGTTTTGTGGGTTTCATTCTGAGATCTGCATCTCTGGTGCTAATGCCTCTGAACATGGCCCCCAGGCTGTGTGGTCAGCTCCCCAGGCACTTGGTCACCTTGAACCCAGGGAAGTGACAGTGCCTAAGCTATGAATGGAAGATTCTGGAGACTTGGAGGGGAAATCAAAGCACATCCTGTCACTTTGCTTCGGAAGATGATCACGGTTTATGTAATTTAGTCTTATGTAATTTGATACGATGCACATGAGGACAGGAAGGTCAGGAGAAATAGTGCAGAACATCAAAACTGATGCCGGATGTTTTCTCTTTGCATCTTCTGGCTCAGCCAGGGCGAGGAAAAGAAGGGCAATGCCTGTAGTTGTGTCAGAGTCAAGTTCCCCCCGATGGCCTTAGACCCAAGCTAACATCCATGTTCCCACCAACTAGAGGTAACAGTTGTTCTCTCACGTTTTCATCTCTTCCACCAGCCCCCTTCCCTGTCCTCACGCCCTCTCTCCCTCCTGCCCCTGTTCTCTCCATGCAGGCCCCCAACCACTGAGTGGTTCACTAGATGGATGACTTGGAAACCTTTGGCTCAGCTGCATTCTTCAAGACAATATGGGAGGAGAGGGTCTAGACGAGAGAGGGTGCTGAGTTGAGTTTCAGACATCCAAAAGGGGGTTCCCAATCAGTAGTTAGGGAGACCACCAGTGGCAGCAACCCAACACTTTCCAAATTCCTGGGAACTCTCACTCTGAACCCATTGCTCTGAAGCATCCTGTGTAGGCCATGGCACAGTAACCCCTTCCTATGTTAGTCTCCTGTTGATGCTGTGACAAATTGTCACAGACTTTGTAGCTAGAGCCAACACAAACTCACCCAACAGTTCTGGAGTTCAGAGGCCAAAATGAGGCTCGTGGAGCTAACATCAAGATGTCAGCTGGGCTGGTTCCTCTGGAGAGTCCAGGGGAGAATCCTTACAACGTTGAACTTGCAGAGCTGCTTGCATTTTAGCACAGGCAGGAATTTTTTTTTTTATATAAATATATTTTATTGATTTTTTACAGGAAGGGAGATGGAGAGTTAGAAACATCGATGAGAGAGAGTCATCGATCAGCTGCCTCCTGCACACCCCCTACTGGGGATATGCCCGCAACCAAGGTACATGCTCTTGACCGGAACCGAACCTGGGACCCTTCAGTTCGCAGACCGACACCCTATCTACTGAGCCAAACCGGTTTCGGCCGGCAGGACAATTTCATCTCGCCCTCGGGTGAACTGAATTGCCTGCCCTTCCCTGAGCGCCACCACGCTGCTCCATGTGCTGCACGTTGTTCCTGCTGCATACAGTGTCTCCCTTTCCCTCACCCCAGCCATCTGGTGTATTTCTTACCCTCAGGCCTTGGCTTAGTGTCCCCCCGCTGTGCCCAATCTCTGCAGGTAGGACTGATGCCTCCCATTTTTCTCTATGGACCCTTGCTCAGACTCCTGTTAGCTTGTTAGACTCTCCCTGACTTTGTATATAACATGTTCCTGGAAATGTGCATAAAGGTGTAGGTATAAAATGAGACAATAGACTCAGACCGCAGGAAGGCTTTATTCCCTGACAGCTATAAAAAGAAGTTCCTGATCTGGTATAATTGTCAAACTCCTTTAAACCCTGAGTATTGTACAATCTATACATGATTCCTTAAAGATATTAAAAGCACAATTTACAAGTAGACAATAAGTATATGCAATTTCTGTCTTTAAGAAAATTTGGTCAAAAGTAAAAAAATGCCATTCCCTTCCCCTTATGCTCCCTCCCCTTGACACGTGTCCCCTAACCTCTAAAGACAGTGGTCACCAACCTTCCGGACCTCACAGACCATCAGTGGTCTGGGGACCACAGGTTGGTAACCACTGATCTAAGGGATCCTACAAGACTTGCAACCAGGGGAGCAATGGGCAGCAGCACCTCATCCCAGGCTAATCCTCTAAATTTGTCTCCAATGCCCCTTTTCCTCTTTTCTCTGACTTCCCCGTGAGCTAAGGCAGCCCAGCGTAGGCTCTCCTGTTGCTTCTTCTATGCCCTTCCTTGTTTTCGTTGTGGTCAATAAATTCCTGCTTTTCTACAAAAAAAGTTTTAAAAAATGCACATATCATGGACTGTATACCCTGAACACACTCCTGATATAAACATCTGGAAGTTCCAAATGGGATATAACTAACATAATATTAAATACAGAGCTGAAATGTAAAGTAACACAGGAAAATCCTGTGCCAGAAATGACAAAACTAAACACGCACTGTAAACATTCGAGGAGATGCTGTACCTGCCTGGTGTGGGGTGAGGAGTTGGAACTGACACCTCCAAATAAAGTTCCCTGAAGGCTTTGTCTTCAGAAAATACACAGTTTAGCAAAAATGCATCCCAATACCAAAAGATGTATCCTCAGGAAGTAGATGATGAGACAAAAGTACAAGAGGTTTACTGGGGGAATAATGACTATGAAAGGTAAAAGGGGGAAACAGGGTTTTGCATGCAAAGTCTCAGGACAGGATATAGATCCAACATCTGTGCAAGAAAAGGAAAGGAAGCAGGTTCAGGCAGCAGGAACAGAACATGAGCATCTCTGACAGAGTTTTAACCAACCGAACACAGGGTTCTAGAGCAAATATTGCCTGGTAGGGGTGTCTTGTGCTGGACAGAAATGATCAGGCCCTATGAACACCCACTTAGAACTGTGGTTTTACCTCAAAAGCCAAGGCATTTCTCTGGTTGGGATGGCTCAGCAGCCAATCAATGTTTCTCACATCAATGATATTTCTCTCCTTCTCTCTAAAAAATCAATGAAAACATTTTTTTTAAAAGCCAAAGCATTTCCTGAAGGAAAATAATAACTGGAACAGTCAGTTGAATCACTCCTACAGCTGAATGTAAGTTCTTGAGCAGGGATCTGAGAGGCATAACTCCATAGCTGGGCTCTGGGTGATGGTAGTAGATGGGGCAGTATCTTTCTTGAAAATCCTAAAACCACAACTATTGCCTCATGGAGTTTGGAATTCAAATTTACATCCCACAGGGCTGATAAATTGATGTTAAGAACTGGATTTGGGCCAATGATAGCACTTGAGGTTTCTGCCTGAAGGGAACTCAGAAACAGGAGGAACTACCCCTCAATTCAGACCACAAACCTGGCCCAATATAAGCTCACAATTAAATGTTAAACCCACAAGGAAACAGTCCACCATTAGTAAGAACACAACAAACAACAGGTTCAAAATCCAGGAAGTTGAGTCTGGCCTGCATGGCTCAGTGGTTGAGCATCAACATATGAATCAGGTCACAATTTAATTCCAAGGTTGCTGGCTCCACGCCAGTGGGGGCATGAAGGAGGCAGCTGATGGATGATTCGCTCTCATCATTGCTGTTTCTGTCTCCCTCTCCCTTCTTCTCCGAAATCAATAAAAATATATGTTTTTTTAACAAAACACAAGAAGTTGAACTTATATCAATATAATCCAAAATAGAACATAAACATGATTAGTTTCATAAGGTATAAAACTAACAGGGCAGAAAGTGGAAGAAGCATGGAAAGGCATTGAAAATGCAACTCACCAAACCTTAAGAAAAATACAGTTACTACTATAAAGAAATATTAAAGAGAACAGAATTTCTAAAAATAAAACATATAGTCACTGAAATTTTAAAAAACTCAATGAGTTGGATAAACAACAGACCTAGACACAGCTGAAAATAATTAGTCAAATGAAAGATAGATGAGGAAAGAACACAGAATGAAAGACACAGAGAGAAAAATGATGAATGGAAACATAAGAGCACAGACTACACACATCTACCATACATCTCATCAGATTTTTCTCATCTACACTGCTGGTGGAAATGAAAAATGGCAGCCACTTTAGAATTCTGGCAGTTCCTCTAATGATTAAATATAGAGTGCCCATATAATCCAGCAATCCTATATAATAAAAGCCTATACATATATACAATGGAATACTACGCTGCTATAAAAAAGAACTCTTACCATTTGCAACAGCATGGGTGTAACTGGAGAGCATTATGCTAAGCAAAATAAGCCAGTCAGAGAAAGATAAATATCACATGATCTTACTCATATGTGGGACATAATGATCAACATAATTTGATGAACAAAAATAGATCCAGAGACAAATGGCAGGGGAGGTGGGGGAGTTAGAGAGCAACCAAAGGACTGGTATGTATGCATATTAACATCACCCATGGACACAGATACTGGGGTGGTGGAGGCTTGTCTAGAGTGGGAATGGCTGGTGGGGGGGTCAGTTGGGGAAAAGGAGACATATATAAAACAATTGGGGAAAAGGAGACATAGACAAAAAAAAAAACAACTGATCACATTTACACAGAAAAATCCCATCTAATAAAAGAGTAATATGCAAATTGACCATCACTCCAAGACACAATATGGCCGCCCCATGTGGTCAAAGATGGCTGCCCCCATGTGGACACAATATGGCCACCACAAGATAGCTGGCAGGAGAGGGTAGTTGCAGGCAGTTGGGGGTGACCAGTCGAGCAGAGAAGGGCAGTTGGGGAAGACCAGGCCAGCAGGGGAGGGCAGCTGTGGGGGAATCAGGTCTTCAGAGGAGCAGTTGTGAGTGATTAGGCCAACAGGAAGGCAGTTAGGGATGACTGGGCCAGCAGAGGAGGGCAGTTGGCGGGAGAGGGGGGGGGGAAGGGAGTGTCAGGCCTGCAGGGGAGGGCAGTTGGGGGAGACCAGGCTTGCAGGGGAGGGCAGTTAGGGGCAATCAAGCCAACCAGGGAGCAGTTAGGTGTCGATCAGGCTCGCAGGCAGAAGCGGTTGGGGGGCAATCAGGCAGAGGCAGGCAAGTGTTGGGAGCCAGCAGTCCTAGATTGTGAGAGGGATGTCTAATTGCTTGTTTAGGCCTGATCCCACTGGTGGGATGAAAAGATATTAACCCAGATGGGCAGCCCAGTTGGCTGGAGTGTTGTCCTGTGGTTCAATTCTAGTCAGGGCACTTGCCTGGATTGCCAGTTTGATTCCCCATCAGGGCACATGCAGGAGGCAGCTGATGGATGTTTTTCTCTCACATCGATGTTTCTCTCTTTCTCTCTCACTTCTTCTCTCTAAAAAAATAAATAATAATAAATGAAAACATGTCCTGCCAAAACCGGTTTGGCTCAGTGGATAGAGCGTCGGCCTGAAGACTGAAAGGTCCCCGGTTCGATTCCGGTCAAGGGCATGTACCTTGGTTGCGGTCATATCCCCAGTAGGGGGTGTGCAAGAGGCAGCTGATCGATGATCCTCTCTCATCGATGTTTCTAACTCTCTATCCCTCTCTCTTCCTCTCTGTAAAATATCAATAAAATATATTAAAAAAAAAAAGAAAAGAAAAGAAAAGAAAAGAAAACATGTCCTCAGGTAAGGAGTAAAAGAAAAACTTTTTAAAAAGGTAAAAGCTATTAGATTGACAGACAATAGACTTCAAAGTGGTGAGGGAAAATAAGTCAACCTCAATTTTATACCCTAATAAATTATCATATACAAGCAAAACCAAATTTTCAAAAAACAAAAATTGAGAATGTACCATTCACTGAAAAACTACTGAGGACTATCCTTTGGGAAGAAGAAAGAATGTAAGGAGACTAGTTAGCAAAAAAATTTAGTGAACACGAATAAATCTTTAACATGTGTTGATTTTAAAAGACAATAAAAACAAATTTGGGTGGACACAACAAAATGGAACTAAAATACTAGACAATAATAACGTAGGAAGGATGGAGCATAATGTTAATGAAAGCATCTTATGGACCTTGTGATTTCAAGGGATGGGCAGATAGATCAATTCCATTTAAACTTTGTAGCTCAAATACATTTAAAATGTTCATCATAGCGCCCAGCGGTGTGGTTCAGTTGCTGAGCATCAACCTATGAAACAGAAGGTCACAGTTCAGTTCCAGGCTGAGGCACATGCTTGGGCTGCAGGCTCAAATCCCAGGGTGGGGCATGAAGGAGGCAGCCATTCAATGGCTCTCTTCTCATCAGTGATGTTTCTATTTCTTCTTCTCCCTTCCTCTCTAAAATCAATAAAAATATATTTTAAAAATAAAAATAAAATATATTTAAAAATAAACAAAATGTTCATCATAGCTGCTAAAGAAACAGAAGCAGCAAAACTCACAGCAGAGGGAGAAAACTTGATTAATAAACAAAACTTGATTAATCTAAAAGAAGTAGGAAAACACGGGAAGAAGCAAAGAAAAGAAGCAAGATAAAATAGAAAAAATCCAAATATATTTACATTCACCATAAATGGGAAGAAAATAAGCTCTCCAGTAAAAAACAATGGTCAGATTATAAAACTGACAAATCCAGCTTTGAGTTTTAGTGAGAAACATTAGGCTATGATGATGGTTGCACAATTTTGAACACTCTAAAACCACTGAATTGTACACTTTAAATGGATGGCTTATGCTACTTGAATTATATTTAGTGAAGATGTAATTTAATAAAAGCCTTAAAAATGTTCTAGATTAAAGACATGTGAAGAAGTGAAACTGTACAGGTTGTATAATAAAATGTTGAGGACTATCCTTAAGGCATTGGGGGAGGGAAGAAAACAAACACTAAGAGACAGAAAATTTTAAAGCCCTAAAGAGTACTGGATTTGATTGTATTTAAATATAAATTTTGGTGCAAAACCTATTATGAAAAATCTTGAGCTAGTTGGGAGCAGATTTTTGGTCATGTATATAATTATGCAGGTTATAACACTAAGAAACATCAAATATAAGCTAACACCAGCACAAGGGTGGAGGATAACCTGTTATAAGGTTAATCACAACAGATGAAGTGGGAGAATTTGTGTGAAGTAGGCTGTTAAAAATTAAAGATGTATATTGTAAAACTTAGGGCAATCATTAAAAATTAGATATAATAAGTGAATGGCAAAAAAAAAAGAAGAATTATTTTAAAAATAATTTAAGCCCTGGCCAGTGTGGCTTATATTTGGTTAGGTGTCGTCCCATGCACAGAAAGGTTGTTAGGTATATTTTCAATCAGGGCACATGCCCATAATTCGGGCTTAATCCCTGGTCAGAGGTGTGCAGGAGGCAGCTGATGGATGTTTCAATCTCACATAGATGTTTCTCTCTCTCTCTCTCTCTCCCTCCCTCTCCCTTCCTTTCTTTCTAAAATCAATTTAAAAAATATTTTAAAAAGTAAATAAATTCAAAATGGAACTCCCATTTGACCCAGTGATCCCACTTCTAGGAATATATCCCAAGAAACTAGAAACATCAATCAGAAAGGATATATGCACCCCCTGTGTTCATAGCAGCACAATTTACAATAGCTAAGATTTGGAAACAGCCTAAGTGCCATCAGCAGATGAGTGGAATAAAAAAAAAAACTGTAGCATATCTACTCAATGGAATACTATGTTGCAGTAAAAAAGAAGGAAACTCTTACCATTTGCCACAGCATGGATGGACCTGGAGAGCGTTATGCTGAGGGAATAAGCCAGTCAGAGAAATATAAATATCACATGATCTCACTCATTTTGAAACATAATGAACAACATACACTGATGAACGAACATAGATCCAGAGACATAGAAGCATCAAACAGAATGCCTAACCTCAGAGGGAAGGCAGGAGGTTGGGGGGGCGGGGTAAGAGATAAACCAAAGGACTTGTATGCATGCATACTGGTATGAGCATAACTCATGAACAGACAGCAGGGAGTGAGAACATGTGCTGGAGGGTGGGAACAGCCAGTAAGAGGTCAATGGGGCAAAAAGGAGACATATGCAATACTTTAAACTATAAAGAATTTAAATTTTAAAAAAAGTCGTTAGATTTTTTTATTGAAATTGGGCTGAATTTACCATCAATTTAAGAAAAATACACATCTTAATAAATTGAGTCTCCCAATTTATAATGATAGTACTTATTTATCCTATTTGTATAGTTTTATTTATCTTTTAATTTTTAATTTTTAAAATAAATTTTTTAAAATATATTTTATTGATTCTTTACAGAGAGGAAGAGAGAGGGATAGAGAGTTAAAAACATCAATGAAAGAGAATCATCGACCAGCTGCCTCCTGCACAACCTCTACTGGGGATGTGCCCGCAACCAAGGTACATGCCCTTGACCAGAATCAAACCCGAGACCTTTCAGTCTGCAGGCCGATGCTCTGCTCACTTAGCCAAATCAGTTTTGGCTATTTATTTTTTTTAAAATATATTTTATTGATTTTTTTTACAGAGAGGAAGAAAGAGAGATAGAGAGTTAGAAACATCGATGAGAGAGAAACATCAATCAGCTGCCTCCTACACACCCCCTACTGGGGATGTGCCTGCAACCAAGGTACATTCCCTTGACCAGAATCGAACCTGGGACCCTTCAGTCTGCAAGCCAACGCTCTGTCCACTGAGCCAAACCGGTTTCAGCTGTATAGTTTTATATTCTTTTTTTTATTTTTATTTTTTTATTGATTTTTCACAGAGATGAAGAGAGACGGATAGAAAGTTAGAAACATCGATGAGAGAGAATCATCGATCAGCTGCCTCTTGCACACCCCCTATTGGGGATATGCCCACAACCAAGGTACATGCCCTTGCCCGGAATCGAACCCGGGACCTTTCAGTCCGCAGGCCGACCTCTATCCACTGAGCCAAACCGGTCCCAGCTAGTTTTATATTCTTGTAATGTTTTCGGTTTTCAATACAAA
Organism: Pipistrellus hanaki; assembly: GCF_964339955.1. Lineage (NCBI taxonomy): Eukaryota > Metazoa > Chordata > Mammalia > Chiroptera > Vespertilionidae > Pipistrellus > Pipistrellus hanaki. Next base: position 11,633,467 of record NC_140512.1, on the reverse strand, counting down.
GACCTTTGCACATATTTTTGTTATATTAATATCTAGTTATTTAATATTTTGGTGATGCTATTATAAGTAATGATTTAACATTTTACTTGTTAATTTTTCATTGCCAGCGTATAATGTATATTGACTTTGTATCCTGAAGCTAAGATAGATCCACTTTTTAGTTCTTTTTTTTATTTATTTTATTTTATTGATTTTGTACAGAGAGGAAGGGAGAGAGATAGAGAGTCAGAAATATCGATGAGAGAGTGTCATCGATCAGCTGCCTCTTGCACACCCCCCACCAGGGATATGCCCGCAACCAAGGTACATGTCCTTGACTGGAATCGAACCCAGTCAAGGGTCCCCAAGCCGACACTCTATCCATTGAGCCAAACCGGTCTCGGCCACTTTTTAGTTCTAATAAAATTTGTGTAGATTAAAAAAACAAAAACAAAAACAAAAAAAACCCTAAATAAAGTCATTTAAGAGCAGACAAAAAAGGGGAGAGAAATTATCTGGAACACATGGAAAACTACTACTAATATGGTAGAGTTAATGCAATCACATCAGAAATCATATTAAGGATTTGATGATAAGATTAATATCCAAAATTTTTATAATTTTATTTTTTAATATATTTTATTGATTTTTTTTTTTACAGAGAGGAAGAGAGAGGGATAGAGAGTTAGAAACATCAATGAGAGAGAAACATCCATCAGCTGCCTCCTGCACACTCCCCACTGGGAATGTGCCCGCAACCAAGGGACATGCCCTTGACCGGAATCGAACCTGTGACCTTTCAGTCCGCAGGCCGACGCTCTATCCACTGAGCCAAACCGGTTTCAGCAATATCCAAAATTTATTTTAAAACAAAACAAAAAAACACCTTTAGCCCAGACAATGTGGCTCAGCGGTTGAGCGTCAACCTATGAACCAGGAGGTGACGGTTTGATTCCTGGTCAAGGCATATGCCCAGGTTTTGGGCTCAATCCCCAACCTTGACTGTGCAGAAGGCAGCCAATCAATGATTCTCTGTCATCACTGATGTTTGTATCTCTTCCTCTTTGAAATCAATAAAAAATAAAAATACCTATAAATCGCCCTGGCCCATGTGGTTAAGTGGTTAGAGCATCAGCTTGCACACCAAAGGATCTTGGATTCATTTCCCAGTCAAGGTCAGGTTGCAGGTTTGGTCCCCGGCTCCAGTTGGGGAACGTGTGGAAAACAACCAATCGAGGTGTCTCTCTCACATCAACATTTCTCTCTCACACAAACCCCCATTTCTCCCACTCTCTCTAAAAAATCAATGCAAAAATATCCTCAAGTGAGGATTAACAAAAACAAAACAAAAAAACACCTATGCCTGGACCGGTTTGGCTCAGTGGATAGAGCGTCGGCCTGCGGACTGATGGGTCCCGGGTTCGATTCCGGTCAGGGGCATGTGCCTTGGTTGCGGGCACATCTCCAGTAGGGGCTGTGTGGGAGGCAGCTGGTCGATGTTTCTCTCTCATCGACATTTCTAACTCTCTGTCCCTCTCAATTCCTCTCTGTGTAAAATCAATAAAATATATTTTTAAAAAAACACACACACACCTATAAACCTATAAGAAAGACTTCACAACAGAAATATTGACAAAGGATATGAAGAAGAAATTCAGGGGAAGAAACCGAATGCCTACCTCTGAAAAGATCTTCAGCTCTCTTAATGATCAGGGAAATACTAATACAGATACCGAGGAAAGTCACGGGCTGCCATTTCACAATCATAGTGCTGGCAAGGCTCCTGGGGCTGTAATCAGAGTGTTGGCAAAGATGTGACACCAGGACCCCACCCAGGGCTGGCGGGACTGTCACCTGCAGGAGCTTTCTGGGGCGCTGTGTGTGAACCTCGGGAAGGTGGAGGTGCTCCTGTCACCCAGGGTGCTGGGCGGTGTCCCTCCCAGATCAACCACCCCCCGGTGCACAGACACACGCAGGCAGACGTTCCCAGCAGCAGGTCTGTGCTCATTCCCCCCAGGGGCATGGAAAGTAAACTGGAGTTGACTTACTCAATGGAATACTATATAGCGGTTAACAGGAACTAACCGGATATGCTTGTTTGAACACAATGTGTCTCCAAAACATGACAAAGTAAGGGGGGGGGGGAGCAAATTGCAACAAGATGTAGACTGAGTTTCTTCATTCACACAAACTGTAAAACACCAACATTCATGGAATGCGCTGTTTATTGACAGAGGGTAGGGGATGCAGCCAGACAAGTGCTAAGTCTGATCTCTGGGAAGGGAAGGGAAAGGGCTGGATGGCACTGGCCGCCTCTCTACCCGTAAGTGTCCATGTTTAAAGAGAGATCTGAGCCCGTAGCACACAGAGTCCTGCTCCCGTTGCCTGTTCTGCAGGCTCCGCACACCTGACCTCCCCGGGGTCCCCCTTAGGCGGACACATACTACCCCCTCCCCTTAAGTTAGCTCCAGCTGCATTCTCATCACTGTCACCACAAGGCCTGCCCATGCTTTTTCTTTTCTTTTTTTTCTTCATTTCAACTCCAGTGCTTGCTCCCTTGGAGGTAGATATTCCAAAAATATGTGGGTGACCCTGTCCAGGTAAAGGAGCCGCCATCTCCAAGCTGTCCCATGGTTTGGGGGGGGTCACTGCTCATGCACCCAGGGGGACCTAGACTGCAGCTCCTGGCAAACAAGTCCCTGCCCACTCGGCCTCAGTTTCCTCCCACAGGACGGCTCCGGCCCCTGCTGGCCCCATCACTCTGTGATTCTCGGAATGCTGTCCTTTTCAGGTCGCAAACAACACCGGGGCATTTCGCCGAAGCACCCCCAACCCCTTGGCTGCCCCTGGAGCCCACGGCCCGCTGCCCCGGAGCCCCCCTGGAACCCGGGCTGCACCGAGCTGGTCACATGCACCGGGGCTGCCTCTGGTGTGACGGGTTTCTCAGATCCCTTTGTGAACGCAGGTTTGAAAGGGTTCTGGGTTTGAGAGGAGCGGGGGATCCGGCGCGGGGAAGGCTGTCGGAGCCAATCAAGCCGCCTCCAGACCCCACCACGTCGTCGCCCGGGCTGCGCGCTGCTCTCTCCTCCTCTGCGTCCCCGCCGCCCGGTGTCGCCGGGCAGGGTGCGGGCCGGCGGACCCCAGGTGAGCGGCCCGCGGGGGGGAGGCCCGGGCTGTGCACGACGGGCCGGCCCGGCCCGGGGGCTCAGGGCGTGTCCGCCGCCGCCCGGCTGGCTCGCTCGACACTGTTCGCTCCTACCGGCTGTAGATGGAGCTGTCTGGGTTCCGGCAGCCTCCGACGAGCCTCGGAGTGTTTCTCTTTAAACGGCCTGAGAGGGACATGCCTCCCAGGATGCAGTTTGTATCAACATGGCAGCTGCGGTGCAGCTCCCCTGCTGAAGCGGCGCCGGGACGGCAGCGCAGCTCGCAGCCGGGGCCGGGGCCGCAGCCGGGGTCGCCGCCGCGGCCGCTCGGGGGCCGGTGCTGAGGGCCGGGCCCAGCTCGAGGCCGGACGCCGCCCGCCGGGCCGCCCGCCCCGCCGCGCGCCCCGCTCCGACGCCGCCGCCGCCGCCGGGCTCGGCCGCTCCGTCCCCGCCCGCCCGCCCGCCCTGAGGAGCAGGCCGGGCCCGACGGCCGCGCGAGCCCGGGCGGGGGAGGGAGGCCGGGCGGGCGGGCGGGCGGCGCCCGAGGCGAGGCCGGGCCGGCCTGCGTGGGGCCGCGCGGCGGCGGCGGCGGCGGCGGCGGCGGCGGCGGCGGGCCGGACCGCGCAGGGCCATGGCCGAGGCGGTGAGGGCGGCCCGCGCGCGCGCGGACACGCGGACCCGGGCCCCCGGGGACGGCCTGCGCGCCCCGGGCTCGGCGGCCCGGCCGGGGGGCTCGGTAAGGGCCGGGGACGCGGCGACGTTGCGGGGGGCGGGGGGCAGGGCGGGCGCGCGCCCCTGCGCGGGGCGGGGGGGGCTGCGGGACGGCGCGGGGCCGAGGCGCCGGCCGCCGTCCGGGAGGCTGCGGGCCGCGCCGGGCCGGGCACGCACACGCGCGGGCCGCCGGGGGGCGCGGGGCGGCGCGCTTCGCTCCCTGCGGGGCCGGCGCCGCGTCCGTCGGGGTGGCCGCCGCCGCCGCGCGCTTTCCGCAGAGCTCGGCCCGGCGCCTCGCGCGGCGCGGACGCGGCTCTCCCCACTTCGCGGAGCCGAGGCACTGAGGCGCGGGCACCGGCGGCGACCGGCCCTCCCCGCCCCAAGGTCACGTAGCGGGTCCCCGCGGCCCGGCGCCCGCGCCCCCAGAAACGCCCGCCTTCCGGGCCGCGGGCCTGGACGGGGTGGGGGCGGCCCTGGCGGCGGGCGGCCTCCCCGGGGGCCGGGCCTGGGCCCCGCGCCGGGCGGACGCGGCCCGTCGGGGTGGGGGAGGGCGGCGGCGGGCCGGGGGGCTGCCAGCGCCGGCGGAGCGGCTCGGTCACGGGCGGTCGGGGCGGGGGAGGGGGAGGGGGAGGAGGAGGAGGAGGAGGAGAAGGTGTTGGGACCCTCGGGCTCGGCGTCTGGGCCTCCAGCCCCTGAGTATGGGGGGCCCCAGGGCGAAGTTGGGGTGTCTAGACGGATGGGGTCTGGGGAGCGAGCCCCTAAGGGTTTGGGGGGCTGGTGTGACTCTTGCGGTGGCCAGTCACACACACATACACAATGTGTCTGAAAACCTCCCCGTTAGACCTGCTCTTGGAGGTGCAGCAGCGGTTCTGGGGGGGATTGCTGCATTGGGTGTCTGTGCCTCTGAGCCTCCGTTTCCCCGTTGTGCACAGGAAGGGGTCAAGACAGATGGCTTTCTAAAGAGCCTCTCGGTTCTTAAATAATAATAAAAGTGTTTGTAAAATAACATACATGAAGATTTTAAAATGTCTTCTAGGTGTAGGTCTGCAGGGCCCTATATAATTCTGGGTGAATCCCACTGGGTCATACTGGAAACCGGCACAGCTTTCTTTATAAACCAGACATGGATGGCTATGTGTTTTTCTGCTAACATGGCATGAATCCTAAAGACCCCATTCACTTAGGAGACGTGGGGTAGGGAGGGACGGTGAAATCCTATGCAATACAGTTCAGAAGAATTCTGTCTCCCCTGCAGTTGGAGAATACAGCTTATTAGTCTCAGAGATAATATTTACATCCCTCTCTTGGGCCACCTCTCTCTGCTGAAGGTAATACAAAGCCATTATGGAAAGATAGCAAGGGGCTTTATTTTGGGGGCGGGAGGGGGGGAGGGGACATGCTCCTGTGGCCCCCTCATCCCACCATAGTCTTCCAAATCCGGAAATGGAGAGAGACAGTAATAATAGAAAGCAAAGAAATGGTATTTTCCTTTGAACTCTGATGAGACTAGTTGGTAAAGATGTCTTACTCTGCTGGATTTATTTACTGTACTGGGCTCGTTTTCATTGTTTTGGTTAAACCCCTGAATTACTCAGGGAGACTAACTTGGCCCCCAGGGGATTTTCCCTCCTTTCCTACTACTTGTAGGCAAATGCCCTAATCCCCTCTGAGGATGGGGCCATAATGTGTCTATTGTGTTGCATTATGCTAGTCACTTTCCCTGTGCCTGAGGTTCCCATCCCAGAGGGCCTTCCAGTCTGGCCCTCACCTGTGAAGAGGGAAGAGTTGTGAGGCGGCTTAGTTGTTGACAGCCTTCAGCTTTAAGGGTCTGCGAACCCCTTGGAAATGTTTGCAGGATTTTGTGTGTGTGCCCATATGCATTTTTTTGAGGGGGAGAATCCCCAACTTTCATTAGGTTTTCAAAGGGATCCTTGACCCCAGCTTTGAATGGAAATGTCTTTTCCAAAAGGGCCATCCACCTCCCCATCATAGAACCTCCCACAGATCTTTGTTTCATCTCCAAGCTTCTGAATTGCAGTGGTAAAAAGGACTCAGAGCACCAACCAGCTGCCTCGGTTGGTTGATAAGACCTGGAGGTGACCTGCAGTGCGAACTAAGACCTGGGCCCAGGAGCCAGATCATGTTTTGTGACCTTGGGCAATTACTTAGGCTCTTCTGCCTCAGGGTTTTCATGTGCAAAGCGTGGATAACAATTCTAGCAGTCCCTGTTTCATAGGGTTTAGTAAGTGATTACATAAGTGAGATAACCCTTAAAAATGTTTAACACAATTCATGGAACATAAATGTAGAGTAATTGTCAGGCATCTCCTGACTAGCTGTCACGTCTGTCTGGTTAGCTGTAGAGCTTTGTATCATACTACCTCCGAATTCTCTTGTCCTAATAAAGTCTTAAGCCTTTCATCCTTAAAAATGTAATAGTGTCTTAGTTAAGTGATTCATAAGTGAATGAATGAACAGAGAAAAGAAAGATGGTAATAGAAGTATAAATAGGTTTAGATGACCTTTGATAAAAGACTGAAGGAACTTTATTTACCTTAATAATTTTTTTCATAACTCAACAGTTTATACTATTCGTTCATTCAGCAGCCATTTATTAAGTACATACTCTATGTCAGACTGGACACAGGGATATGTTAATTTTCAAACAAAGAAAATGGGGATTTCAGTTACTTTAAAGATCCTCAGTATTTGGTGCATAGGAATGGGCCTTCGGTAGATTCATTGAAGGAAGCGGATGAGGACATGGGCAAACATTATAGGAGAGATTCTGCTCAGTTTCAGTAAAGCCTTTGGTTGTCTGGATAGATAAATGGGGGACTCATCATGCAGATGTTGGCTTCACATCCCTGATGACAAAAGAATTCTCTCAACATGGACGTGTCAAGGTGGGGAACAGGAAGGGTAATACTAATTGAAATCCCAAAAGGAATCGGTCTGCATTTGGGTTCTCCTCCCTTCCAATCTTGACATGCATAACAAAACTGGCAGACTTCAGCTCTGCTTCTAGCCCTGGCAGGCCTCTTCCTCATTCCCCACCTCACAAACCATAGGGAGGAACCCAGACCACGGAGAGACCTCTGCCCAAGGGACCTCCCTAGGAGCCGTTGACATGCCATACCTCTGCCTGTGTCCTTGCTTAGAGCAGAAGTCGGCTTGGAATGTCCACAAGGCCATTCAGCCTTCAACGGGCTGTGTCCATATTATCATGTCAGAGCCAGGCCACACCATAAAACTCTGAGGAATTTTATTGATAAGTCAACAATTCAGCTTTTATCAAATAGTCGGTAGAACTTAAGGTCATGTGTGTTGGACAAAGTGGGGAAAAGAACATGGGTACCATGACTGCTGACAATTCGAGGAGAAGCAGGGGGCCAGATGACTTACCCGTGAGGTAGGTTAGTTAGCAGCACTGGTCCCCACCTGAGATCACCCCCCACCTTGCTGGGAGTCTGGGCATAGGGACAATGCCTGGCATTGACAAGATTCTGCTCTGTCGTTTTTCCAGGGTTTTATTTCATTAAAGAATGCTCAACTCAGTGAGGTGGCAGGGTGTGTCACATTCTATGGATGAGGACACTGAGAACAGGGGTAAAAAACACTATACCAGAGTGACATTGGCAGCAGTATGTGTGCACAGGCCTGAGTACCCTTTCTCCTCTCCAACTATACAACTCCTAAGATGGTTCCCATGAAAAGTATACTGTGAAGAAGGAACTGGCTCTATGAGGAGAAGAAGGTGGCATAACCTTCTTCTATCTGTTGTTAACGGTTTTGTAATTGATGTCTGAATGAGTGCTAGGTTTTCGGGAAGATTCATATCCACAGAACACATTGCTATCAGCGCCCTATTAATGTGTGTATCTTTGGTATTTATTTTGCTAACTGTAGCCTGGCCTTGACTCCTGCTCTTTCCTTGAACAGGTCCAACAGCTGGACATGGAGACCCAACGCTCATCACCTCTGTCATTCCCCAGTGTCCTGCCAGAAGAAACGCCGCGGCAGGCCCCTGCTAAACTCCCCCGAGAAGCCCTGTTCCAGTCCCGGGTTCTTCCCCCCAAAGAAATGCCGTCTTTGACTCCTGCTGTTCCCCGGCAAGGCTCCTTACCTCCCAAGCAAGAGACCTCCAGACGCATGCCGCACATCCTCAAGAAGGCACCCTCACTCGTGTACCCTGCAGCCTCCGAGCAAGAGACGCAAGGCCCCTTGACCTCCCAGGAAGAGACCCGGTACCCACCCCCATGTGTTGCTGAACAAGAAATCTCACTGCTTTCTCACTCCACCCACCACCAAGAAGCCTCACTCCACTCCCCTGAAGTTCCTGAGAAAGACCCCCTCCCCCTCTCCCCCACTGTTCCCGAGGCCGACATGGACCCCTTGCTCCAGAGCCCAGTTTCCCAAAAGGAAACCCCTTTCCACATCTCTTCTGCAGCCCAGAAGGACACGCCACTCCCGACGGCGGAGATCACCCGCTTGGCCATGTGGGCTGCGGTCCAGGCTGTGGAGAGGAAACTAGAGGCCCAGGCCATGCGGCTGCTGACGCTGGAGGGGCGGACAGGGACAAACGAGAAGAAGATAGCTGACTGCGAGAAGACGGCCGTGGAGTTTGCAAACCACTTGGAGAGCAAATGGGTTGTGCTGGGGACCCTGCTGCAGGAGTACGGGCTGCTGCAGAGGCGGCTGGAGAACATGGAGAACCTGCTGAAAAACAGAAATTTCTGGATCCTGCGGCTGCCCCCGGGCAACAATGGAGAAGTTCCCAAGGTAACCTTGTCCCAACTGGGGCTCCCAAGGAGTGATCTGGATTAGCATATGTTTTAGGAACGGAGTTAAATATGAAAGATGATGTTTGAGAAGGAAAAAAATATCATGATACCTGGTTGGTTGTCAGCATCGTTTTACACACCACCCTTAAATGACTTCTCCTGTTGATAAAAGCATAGGTGAATAGATCAGAGGAGGGTCCTAGTGATCAGGAAATGTTGGTTTAGAAGGGTGTTCAGTTTAGAAGGGTGATGTGTGAGAGGATGAGCACGCAGAGCAAAGGCCCAGTGATAGAGATGTAGTCAGTCGGTCCTCGTGAGTGTGAATTAGCCATTCACCACTAGGGAGGGTGAAATAGTATGGGGCTTGGTTAGGCTCAATGTTTTTTGTTTTGTTTTGATTTGTTTTGTTTTTTTTCTCTCCATCCTCATGTGAGGTTATGTTTTTGCTGATTTTTAGAGAGAGGAACATTGATTGGTTGCCTCCCATACTTGCCCCAACCCAGGAATCAAATCTTCAACCTAGGCATGTGTCCAGACCAGGAATCACACCTCAGCCCTGGGCACCAACCAGCTGAGCCACACACAGTAAGGCAGAACTCAACATTTTTATCAGTTGGCTTATAAACCATGTTAATGCCAATAATAATATGATTTCTAGAGGGAGCCTAAAAACACTAGAGAACATTAGGTTTTTGCTTTGTTTTTTATATATTTTTATTGATTTCAGAGAGGAAGACAGGGGAGGGAGGGAAGGAAGGAAGGAAGAGAGCAAGAGAGAGAGAGAGAGAAACATTGATGATGAGAGAAACATTGATGGGCTGCCTTCTGCAAGCCCCCTACTAGGGATTGAGCCCGCAACCCGGGTATACGCCCTTGACCAGAATCGAACCTGGGACCCTTCAGTCCACAGGCCAACGCTCCATCCACTGAGCCAAACCAGCTAGGGCAAACATTAGGTTTTAATATTATTTTCCAGAAGATGCTGTAAGAACTTGAATGTGGACCAGATTTAAAATATATATATATATATTGTGTATATATATATAGTATATTTTATTGATTTTTTAGCAGAGGAAGGGAGAAAGTTAGAAACATCAATGAAAGAGAAACATCGCATCAGCTACCTCCTACTCACTCCCCACTGGGGATGTTCCCGCAACAGAGGTACATGCCCTTGACCGGAACCTGGGACCCCTGAGTCCACAGGCTGACGCTCCATCCACTGAGCAAACTGGTTAGGGCTGGACCAGCTTTCTTTACAGTCTTTTGTGCTGCTGCCACTTTCCCCAGCCTTTAGGAAAGAACTTGGACTATATTCTCTATGCCAGCACTTGTCCAATTTTATTATGCATGTGAAACACCTGTGTTGCAGAATCTGATTAGTGAGCTTACAGTGGGGACTGAGAGCCTGCATTTCTAGCAAGTTCTCTAGCTTTTGCTACTGGTCTGCACACCAGGCTTTACAGCAGTGAGGGCTATCCTGTTGAGAAGAAAAGAACCAGACAAGACAAGGTCCTTACTCTGGTATCAGAGCAGTGGCCCAAGCCTGGCCAGACCCCTTGGTGACATCCCAGGGCCGAGCCTTTGGACCTTTCCCACTCTGGTCCTAAGAAGAGGTGCTTGAACCAGGCCAGGGGGTTGCAGCCATTTGCTTCCTTGGGCTTTGGCAGTCGAGGACCTGTGACAACCCTCCAGCGGGTCCCAGCTGAGCTTGTCCTGTGGTTTCAGGTTCCTGTCACGTTTGATGATGTCGCCGTCCATTTCTCGGAGCAGGAGTGGGGAAACCTGTCCGAGTGGCAGAAGGAGCTCTACAAGAATGTGATGAGGGGCAACTACGAGTCTCTGGTTTCCATGGGTAAGGAGCGGGCTTCACTCACAGGGGCTGCCTTAGCACGAGCTTGAGGTCCATTTGGAACCGCTGGGATTTCTGAACTCCAAGGGAAACAATGTTGGAGAGCACAAGAGATTAGAGATTTAGAAACATCGATGAGAGAGAAACATCCATCAGCTGCCTCCTGCACACCCCCCACTGGGGATGTGCCTGCAACCAAGGTACATGCCCTAGACCGTAATCGAACCCGGGACCTTTCATTCCGAAGGCCAACGCTCTGTCCACTGAGCCAAACAGGATTCAGCTTCTCTTCTTAATTTGCTTTTTCTTTTCTTTTTAAAAGTGCATACATAATTGTGAAAAATCAGCAATTTATATTTACATAATAAAGAGCATCCCCCATCCTCCCACCAGTACCACTTCGAACCCACTGGCCTGCGTGGTTTCCCATATTTTCTGTGCGCATGCAAACATAACACATGATGCTTGCACTCATGCACGTGCAGTTTGTGGTATGCACCAATGGGATCCTTCACTCATTTCACCTAACGGCAGGTCTTAGGCAGCTTTTCATGTCAACACGCATAGGCCTGCTTGGGAAGATGAACACTGGGCACTTAATGGGCAGCCTCTGGATTCTGTCTCCTCCCTGTGAGTGTTGCCATAAAACATCTCTGTGCACTTAGAAGTATTTCAGTGGCACAGATTCCTAGAAGTGGGTTGGGAGTAAAGAGGGTGCACATTTACAATAATCTCTCTGTCACTGCTATAGTGCCCTCCAGAGGCCCTGTATGTTTATGCAGTGGTGTGTGAAAATGCCTTTTCTCCACACCCTGGCCCAGCTGATGTTCTATTTTAAATATTTGTCTTTTCTGATGGGTGAAAAAGGACACCTCATTATCTTAATCTATATTTCTTAGATGATTAGTGAACTTGTTTATCATTTCAAGTGTTTACTGGCCATTTGCATTCTTCTATGAATTACCTATTCTTATCTTTGCTTTTTTATTTTTCACTAATTATAGAGACTGTTTATATGCAATTATGGATATTAGCCATTTGACTTACAAATGGCAAATGTGTGTGTATAATGATATTTCCTCCATGTTTCTTCATCTTTTAATTTTATTTCCAAGTAACTTTAAGCTTTTTTAATGTAAGGAAATCTATCAGTATTTTATGTTACGGCTTCTAGAATTTCTCAGGATAATTTTGTACTTTATAAAAACTTAAATACCTTGTGCCTTTGTCATGAAAAACCTGAACAACAGGTGTGACAATGACAAAAGAGCCAGTTTGTGTTGGTGGCAGGTGGAGCCCTACTGCCGGACCCCGCATGGGAAGACATGGTACATGGCTAGCACACACGTCCATGTGCACATGCACACACACAGTGGGTCCCAAGAAAAGGGCTAGAAACTTGGGTCATTTCTTCTCCAACATTGTTAGCTGCAAATTAGGGGAGCTGCTATGGGGTCACACTCACACAGGTGACACATTTGCAGCATCCAGTGCAACCTCAGCCATATTATATCTTCTTCCCTTCCTCCTTCCCAGACTATGCAATTTCCAAACCAGACCTCATGTCACAGATGGAGCGTGGAGAGAGGCCAACCATGCAGGAGCAAGAAGACTCAGAAGAAGGCGAACCACCTGCAGACCCCAGTGCTGGTGAGTGGCTCTCAGGCAGCCCAGAGATCTGCCTTCTAGATCTTTCAGAGTTACAATCCAGAGTAAGCCCTGGTCAGATACGTTAGCCAGCTATGTGCAGGAAGGAGGTCCGTCTGCAGGTGCTGGCGTCTCCTTGATCACCAGGCTGATACATAGGTCTGCTGTTGGGTTCCTTGTCTCAGGGAATTTTGTCATAACCTAATGTTACCTCAGTCTACAGGAAACAAAACAAGAACTGCAAGAAAGATGGTCACTTTTCAGGGTGCTCATACATGCTAGAGCTCCCTGGAGAAGGGCCACGTCCTGACTCTGTATCTGTTCAGTGGACTAGGGACAGATGTGGCTTTACCAGAAACATCCTCCAATGTGCAGGGCCATGTCTATACAAGGCATTAGATGGAGGCCGCAGAGAGGACTGGCCATGTGGCTCAAGTGTCCGGCTGCCTTTGCTTAATCCGGCTTGTCTGCTGTCAGCAGCGTGAGTTTAGTTACTTGGCCTTTTTGGAGGCCTCATTTCTTCATCTGTTAAATAGGACCGGTACTCATATTTAGGGTCTGTGTGGTGACGTGTGTAGTGATGGCCCAGTAAACACCAGCTGTTGTCATTCTGTGGGGTGGTGTTCCTTCCACACCGGGCCTTCAGTAGCTTGTGCACTTACCTGTAGTTCACTTTGGGAGCTTCTAGTTTGGAATTACCTTTGGACTTGCATGACTTACCTTGAAGGTCTTCAGTGGAAGCAGGTCCTTGTCCTTCATGGCCAACCGTCATAGGTGATCGTGGAAGGTAATCTCTTGGGGACCGACGGTCAGGTTTTATTTTGAGGAAATGTCATTGATTCTAGGACCTATAAACTGGCTCCAAAGATGAAACATGAAGGGATGTCATCCTCCATGGACTAAGAGCAAAGGTAACATGGAAATAACAGAACCCTGTGGAAAATTAAGTGCTGGCATATTTCAGAGAAATCAGTGTCATTATTCTCTCAAGATTTGCCTGGAGGTTTGAATTAAAGGGAGTGGCTGATCCTGAATTAATCCAGCAGACTACAAAGATGAGTTTAAAAGTATAGATGAGAATGGGGGGTTGGGGCAAAGTGTGGCATGTGACAGAGTGATCTTTTACTTGGAGGAAAGTAAGAATATATATAAAATATTTGGTCACATCCAAAAACCAGGGCTGCATGGAAATAGATTCAGAGTAGAAGAAAAAGTCTTTTAAGGCCAAGAATGGGAGTATGGGAAAGGTGATTGGTGGTTAAAACCCTAAAATCCAGCCTGATGTTCCAGTGCAGTCTTGTGGTCCAGGTGCTGCTCTTCCAGCATCCAGTTGCAACGGCTGGAATGAGAATATCGCTCCCCTTCCTCTGTCCACTTGTCATACCCTTTTCACAGGTGGACCTCCTACAGACTGGGGCCAGAATTGAAAAGCAAAGAACCCCAACCTGCTGCGCTCTGGCGGTTTGTTCTGGCACATGCACATCCACGGCTGGAGCTTCTGTGGGAAGTTGCGGCCTCCCAGAGGCTGCCTTGTATGGCTGGAATGTGCCATTTGTCCCACTAACCATCTCTAGCCACTTGGAGTCTGGACCGGGAGGGAGGAGAGTAGAGGATATGGGAACCATGCTCCAGGGTTAGCCTTGATCTCACACCTCTGTGTGAAGCCAGAGGCCCTGGCCTCTGGATAGCAGAGTTGTTCTGAGAATCTGCAGTTACCAGAGCCCAAACACGCCCATAACCTGTCCGTTAGCATGTCTTCTCCCTTACAAGGGAGCTGCAAATCCAGCCCTGGGCGAGACCCAGCGGTATGATACCAAGGAGGAAAAGTCTAGAAAATTGAGAATGTTCATAGTTCCATAGTTGTTTGCTTAAGGTGGAGATTGCTAAAGCCTATTGGAAATTTTGATGGGAAGTTAATGTTGTAGAATTGGAAAATGTCAATAACGTGAAGTCAGTGATGTAAGCAAAAGGAAAAAATATTGGATGCAATCATAACAAAATCATATTTCTCGGTGCTTTGCAGAATTTTCTGAAGTGAGCATGTATTCTTATTCAGTAAAAAATTAAAAAAACAAGACAATGCATGAAGAATGACGGATTTAACAGTGGCAGATTGAACATTTGTTTATCCCATCCTCCCCAAATCCTATTAAAACAAGAATGAAGGGACTTTCAAACAAATGGACAAGGAGACAACAGCAAGTAGATTTTGGAAGCCTGAAAGCAAATGGCTAGATGATGACTGATTTAGAAAGCTGCATCCAAAATTGGTACTGGGTAAGCTGAGCAAAACCTTGATTTGCACTCCACCCCATCACAATCAGGACTCAGGAATTAGTACCAGAGGCTTCAGGTATCTTTGGAGATGGGGTAAAGGTAAGGCTAAAATAGGATTTTTGAAACCGCTGGAGGTGATCATTAATGCAAGAAGTTCATCAAAAGGTTGATGAACTTCTTGCAATTATGACCTGTTAGAATTAGCCTCCAGCATGAAACAGCTTTTATTTCTGTTTTTATGTTTTATATTTTTATTGATTTCAGAGAGGAAGGGAGAGGGAGAGAGACAGAAACATCAGTGATGAGAGAGAATCATTGATCAGCTGCCTCCTGCACATGTGCCCTGACTGAGAATTAAACCATGACTTCCTGGTTCATAGGTCAACACTTGCTGGCTAGGCAATGTGAAACAGCTTTTAAAGAGGCCTCTAAGGCACTACCCCTTTATTACTTCCCCCAAATTCTGTTCTCTGCCTCTCCCAACCCTGATAGAGAACCAAAAGCAATTCTTTGAGAGGATCAATAAGAGGATCTGGACATGAGCACTAGGCACAATTTCCCATGTTGAAAATAAGGGAATAAGTAAGAGTTGACTTCCAGATGTTGAGATCACCATCCTTCTCTAACTTCTCCCCCAAAATAACGCTCCTTCCAGTATCCTCAGGTTGGGATATTGGAAGAGTTTTATAGAGAGACTTTTGGGTCCATCCAAGAAATTTCCCATTGAAATGACCCAAAGAAATCATCCTACTAGGAGGTGAATGCTACCTGCATGTACTGAACTTTCAGTTCCCTTCTGAGTGTTCCACTTTAATAGAAATGGAAAGCCAAGCCGGGACTGGTTTGGCTCAGTGGATAGAGCGTCAGCTTGGGGACTGAAAGGTCCCGGGTTCGATTCCGGTCAAGGGCATGTACCTTGGTTGCGGGCATATCCCCAGTAGGGGGTGTGCAAGAGGCAGCTGATCAATGAGTCTCTCTCATTGATGTTTCTAACTCTCTCTCCCTTCCTCTCTGTACAAAATCAATAAAATATATATTTATTTTTTTTTAAAAAAAGAAATTAAAAAAAAAGAAATGGAAAGCCAAGAACCATAAGACACTTAAGAAAAGCCTCTCATATACAGAGGCTAAAGGGGAAAAAGCCAGAAAAAATAAATTTTGAGACAACAGAGACTATGCAGAGTGGGGGGAAATGATTGTTTAAGTATATACAAATATATATAATCCTAAGAGAGTCAAAGTGAATGCATCTATGACACAAAAGTAGAATGCTTATTTAAAAAAAAAAAAAAAGAATAGGAAGGAGCTATTCAGAATTAAAAATATAATAGCCCTAGTCGGTTTGGCTCAGTGAATAGAGCATCGGCCTGTGGAGTGAAGGGTCCAGGCTTTGATTCTGGTCAAAGGCATGTACCTCAGTTGCAAGCTTGAGGGACCACGTGCAGGAGGCAACCAATCAATGAGTCTTTCTCACATCAATGTTTCTCTCCTCCCTTCCATTCTCTCTAAAAATTAATGGAAAAATATCCTTAGGTAAGGATCAGTAACAACAAATATGTGTATGTGTACTGAATAAGAGTATACACACACACAAATCAAAAGCTCAGTAACAGTGTTGGTATATAACGTTGAGTGCACATCTCGGAAAATAAAGCAAAAAGGCAAAAAAAGAAAATAGGGAAAGAATAAGAAAATGAAAGGATGAAAGTCCAATTTCCAGACATTGGGAATACCAGAAAAAAGAATAGCAGAACCAGAAAGAAGGGAATTAGCAACAAAATAGATTAACAAAAATTTTCAGCTATAACTGAAACTGTGTCAACTATAATTGAAAAATGAAAATAATAAAAAATAAATTTTACACAAAAAAAGAAAGAAAAATTCCCAGCATTGAAAGACATGGTTTCCCAAATTGAAAAAGTGCTCACCAACTGTCCAGAACAATGAATGGAAATAGACCCACACCTTAGATACTGCAGCAAGAAATCTCTCAGTGCTGAAAACGGTTTGGCTCAGTGGATAGAGCGTCGGCCTGCTGACCAAAAGGTCCCAGGTTCGATTCCGATCAAGGGCATGTACCTTGGTTGCGGCCACATCTCCAGTAGGGGGTGTGCAAGAGGCAGCTGATCAATGATCCTCTCTCATTGATGTTTCTAACTCTATCCCTCTCTGTAAAAAATGAATAAAATATATTTTAAAAATAAATAAATTTCTTTAAATTTTAAAAGTGGAAAATATCATCAGCCATTCTAGAATGTGATATCTAGTTAGACTGTTCTAATTTATTATGAGAGTGAAATTGAGACATTTTGAGGTGTTCACAGTCTCTTATGCCTCCATTCTCAAAATGGGGCAGTAAACCAGAAAGGCTTAGGAGCTTCCATATAAGAGATGAAGGGAATCCTGGGTGCTGTGGAAACCCTAAAAGGCAGCTGTGCACCTGGAAGCACCAGGCCAGACGGAGCACATCAGGAGGTTTCAGAAATTTTTTCTTCAAGTAGCTAAATTGAGAAATTACCCGCCCCCCCCCCCTTTTCTTTTTTCTTTTTTTTTTGCGTTGTTTGAGAAGAGAGTTACTGAGCAGGTTTGGGGGGAGAGTTTGTGATAATAGTAAGCCAAAAAAAAAAAATTTTTTTATTAGCTCCAGGGAAAAGCAAAAAGGATATTGAACAACAGTGCTTATCGTAGACTGTGTTGATCCAATCAGAATTATAAGCTAAACTGGAAAGATCAGGAACTTGGAAGAATATGGCTGGATGGGGAAGAGACAGTCCTTACCTACAGCTCTTGGAAGTCAATCTAAAATCCTCAATAAAATTCTAGAAAATCAGATCCAGCATTACATAAGAAAGGTTATATACACCATGACCAAGTGGAATTTATTCCAGGGATGCAAGGCTGATACAATATCAGCAAATCAATAAACATGATACATCACATAAGTCAATTGAGAGACAAAAATCACATAATATCAGTTGATTCATAAAAGGCATTTGACAAAATCCAACACTCTTTGCTGATAAAATTGAAAATTCAAGGAGTAGCAACATAAGTATATTACTTAGCATTATAAAAGTATGTGACAAAGCATCAGCTGGAAGAATTGAAAATGATTGTCTCTGGGGAGCTGGTAATGAGTTGGGATGGAGGAAAGCTTTATTTGTTTGTTTGTTTGTTTTAATCCTTACTTGAGGATATGTTTTTATTTATTATTTTAGAGAGAAAGTGGGTGGGGGGAGAGAGGAAGAGAGACATCAATTGGATTCCTCCCATAGGCACCCTAACTGACGCTGAAACCTAGGTATATGCCCTGACTGGGACTCAAACCCATGCCTTTCTGTGTATGATACCACACTCCAACCACCTGAACCACACTGGTAAGAGCGAGGAGAGCTTTCTAAGAACAAGTTTTGAAGAACTGTTCAATCTTCTGACCTGTATACATGTATAACTATAAAAAAAGATTTAAAAAGCTAATATACCAAAAATTTTTTAATCTAACAGGAAGTGCAGCCATGAGAAGGTTGGAGAGCCAGTGTGAACTGTCATTTCTTTGCTTAGAGCTGGTAGAGGAGGTGAAACAAAGTTTCATCAAAAAGAAAAAAAAATAACAGTGCTCACTTGGGCAGCACATATACTAAAATTGGAATGATAGAGATGATTAGCATTTTTCTTGCTCAAGGATGAAATGAAAATTCATGAAGCATTCCATATTTTAAAAAAAACAACACACTAGAAAAGAAAATTTAGAGAGTGAAAGTCCCACAGTTCTCCTACAAGTCAACAGTTTATTCAATTCAATTTATGTACAAACTAGAGGCCCGGTGCATGAAATTCGTACATGGCTGGGGGGGCGGGGCATCCCACAGCTCAGCCTGCACCCTCTCCAATCCGGAACCTCTTGGGGGATGTCCGACTGCCTCTCGCAATCTGGGACCACTGGTTCCTAACCGCTCGGCTGACTGCCTGCCTGATTGCCCCTCACTGCTCCCCTACTACCTGATCTCCCCTAATTGCTCCCCTGCTGGACTGATCACCCCTAACCACATCTGCCTCACCCTGCACCCAGGACCCAGGATTCCCTGCTCTGGCCAGTTGCAGGCACCCAGGACCTGGGCTAGCTTCGCTCGGGACAGCTGCAGCCACAGGGGACTGTGGGCAGGTGGCTACGCCCAGGCTGCAGCCACAGCTGCTGGCTCCCAGCACCTCGGGGCAGGCGGCTTGTCCCTCCCTCTCCCATGCCACAGCCTGGCTGGTCCCCATTCCTCTCACAAGCTCACTTGTGCCTAGCTGGTTCCCATTCCTCTCTCGTGAGCTCATTTGTGCCTGGCTGGTCCCTATTCCTCTCTCCCCAGTGTTGAGTGTCTGAGTCATGATGGCATGAGGGTGTGATGACCATTTGCATATTAGTTCTTTATTATATAGGATAGTAACACACACACACACACACACACACACACACACACACGAACACATGTACACACAGCCTTAATTTTATAAGTGATACATAATTACATACCTATTGTAAAAAAATATCCAAACGGGCATAGAAGTATATTATTGTTTCACAGTTCGTTTGTTTCGATACTATATCTTTGACATCTTTACATGTCAGAACATATAAATCTATCTTTTTTTTTAATTACCAGACTAGAGCATTCTGTGCATTGCTTTCATAAATTATTTAAATAAACTTCCATCCTTGTACACTTAGAGTGTTTACAAGTTTCAGTGCTTTATTAAATGTCCTTTATAAATATACTAGAGGATCGATGCACAAAATTCATGCAAGGGCCTTGGCCATGACCCCTGCCTGCCACAGCAGTGGCTTTGTCTGGAAGGAAGGATGTCTGAAAGGACATTGGTCTAATTAGCATATTATGCTTTTATTATTATAGATTTTGTGCACTTGTCTGAAACTTATTTAGAAATGTATTTTTGGGGTAAAAGGCTATACCTATTTAAAAATTTAATAGATATTAGCAAATGCCCTTCAAAGCAATTATTCTAATTTATAGATCTTCATCTATGCATGAAATTACCTGTTTCCCTACATCCTTGGCAATAGTAGGTATTATTTATCCTTTTATTATTTGCTAAAGTGATGAGTATGAAGGACAGTATTTTGATGTTTTCATTCCAATTCCATAAAAGTGAAGTTGAGTGTATTTTTAGACCTTTATTAACCATTAGTATGTCTTACTTTATGAATTGCCTTTTGCTCATTGTTCTTTTGAACTATTGATTTTTTTATTATTGATTTGTAAAAGCTTCTTAAATATTAAAGAGAATAGCTCTACTCTTTTTTAAAATAAGTTTTTATTGATTTTATTTTTTTAATTTAATAAATCTTTATTGTTCAGATTATTACAATTGTTTTTCCTTTTTTCCCCCTCATAGCTCCCCTCCACCCGGTCCCCACCCCACCCTCAGCACTTACCTCCCCCCCACTGTCCTCATCCATAGATGTACCATTTTTGTCTGGTCTTTTCCCATACCCCCCACTCAGACACCCCTTTCCCCCTGAGAATTATAAATCCCCTCCCATTTTATACCCCTGATTCTATTATATTCACCAGTTTATTCTGTTCCTCAGATTTTCAATTCACTTGACTTTTAGATTCACTTGTTGATAGATATGTATTTGTTGTTCATAGTTTTTATCTTTTACTTTTTTTCTTCTTTTTCCTCTTTTTAAAGAACACCTTTTAGCATTTCATATAATACTGGTTTGGTGGTGATGAACTTTAACTTCTTCTGATCTGTGAAGCTCTTTATCTGCCCTTCAATTCTGAATGATAACTTTGCTGGATAGAGTAATTGTGGTTGTAGCTTCTTGCTATTCATCACTTTGAATATTTCTTACCACTCCTGTCTGGCCTGCATAGTTTCTGTTGAGAAATCAGCTGATAATCGTATGGGTGCTCCCTTGTAGGTAACTAACTGTTTTTCTCTTGCTGCTTGTAAGATTCTCTCTTTGTCTTTTGCTCTTGGCATTTTTTCTTTTTTATATATATTTTATTGATTTTTTACAGAGAGGAAGGAAGAGGGATAGAGAGCTAGAAACTTCAATGAAAGAGAAACATCGACCAGCTGCCTCCTGCACACCCCCCACCGGGGATGTGCCTGCAACCAATGTACATGCCCTTGACCGAAATCGAACCCGGGACCCTTCAATCCCCAGACTGATGCTCTACCACTGAGCTAAACCGGCTTCGGCTGCTCTTGGCATTTTAATTATGATGTGTCTTGGTGTGGTCCTCTTTGGATTCCTTTTGTTTGGGTTTCTGTGTGCTTCCTGGACTTGTAAGTCTATTTCTTTCACCAGGTGGGGGAAGTTTCCAGTCATTATTTCTTCAAGTAGGTTTTCAGTGTCTTGCTCTCTCTCTTCTTCTGGCACCCCCATAATTCTGATGTTGGTAGGCTTGAAGTTGTCCCAGAGGCTTCTTACACTGTCTTCAACTTTCTGGATTCTCTTCTCTTCTTGCTTCTCCAGAAGAGTGTTCTTTGCCTCTTTGTATTCCATATCTTTGACTTGATTCTTGCGTTCCTCTAGTCAGCTGTTGGGTCTCTGTATAATATATATATATATATATATATATATATATATATATATATATATATATATATATAAAATTAAATAATTATCTGTGTACATATTTTAACATTGCCCCCACCTCCCATACATACCCTCCCTCCCCAGAGTTTTGTGTCCATTGGTTGTACTTATATACATGTATACAAGTCCTTCGGTTGATCTCTTATCTCCCCCAGAACTCCCTACCCTCCCGGCTGGGCTGTAATTTAACAGTCTGCTTGTTGCTTTACTGTCTTTATATCTGTCTTTTGGTTCATCAGTTTATAATGTTCTTTAATATCCATAAATGAGTGAGGTCATGTGGTATTTCTCTTTCATTGAAGAGGCTTATTTCACTCAGCATGATGTTCTCTAGTTCTATCCAGGTTGCTGAAAATGATGAGAATTCCTTCTTTTTTTATGGCAGCATAGTATTCCATTGTGTAGATGTACCATGGTTTTTTGATCCAATCATCTGCTGACGGGCACCTAAGCTGTTTCCAAATTCTAGCTATTGTAGCTTGTGCTGCTATGAACATAGGGGTGCATATATCCTTTCTTATTGGTGTTTCTAGTTTCTTGGGACATATTCCTAGGAGTGGGATTACTGGGTCAAATGGGAGTTCCATTTTCAGTTTTTTGAGGAAACTCCATACTGTCCTCCACAGTGGTTGCACCAGTCTGCATTCCCACCAGCAGTGCACGAGGGTTCCTTTTTCTCCGCAACCTCACCAACACTTGTCGTTTGTTGATTTGTTGATGTTGGCTATTCTGACAGGTGTGAGATGGTACCGCATTGTTGTTTTGATTTGCATCTCTGTATAATATTTTTTTATTTCAGTCAGTGTATGTTTAATTTCTAGTTGGTCCTTTTCCATATCCTCGAGGGTCTCTTTTATATCCTTGAGGGTCTCGCTAAATTTATCGGCCTTTTCTAGAAAATTCTTGAAAAACCTTATAACCGTGGTTTTGAACTCTATATCCAGTCTTTTGTTCTCCTCCACTTCTTTTGTTTGAGATCTGTTTCCTTGACTCCTCATTTTTGCTGCTTCCCTGAGTTGGTAGGGTAGCCTTTTGTGCTGGGTGTCCTATATGGTTCAATGGGTCAGCCTCCCAGTTACCTGATGTGGACACTCTTTGTGCCCCCCTTTGTGGACTGTGTGTACAGCCTTGTTGTAGGTAAATCTTAATTGTTGTTGGTGTCACTGGGAGGAATTGACCTCAGGCCAATTTGCTGTGGGGACCTGCTGTGTCTATAATGGAAGAATTGCTGTGCTGGAGACATGTTTATGGGGCAGGACTTGTACCAGTAGGGCTTTGGTGCTCACTGAATCTGCCTCTTGAATGTGTCCCTTATGAGAGTAGTTGAAATCTGGTGTCATCTCACACCGACCACTAGTTACACTAGTTTCTGGACCTCCAATGGGGTGCAGGTCAGCTACTGTCTGAGGCCACCCAGCAGGAGTTACAGCAAGAACTACAGTTTTCTCCTCTTTGCTTGGGATTTGACGATTTTGGAGCAGTCTGACTGGAGCTGCAGTTTATTTCGTTAAGTTGCCACAGGGCAAGCCATTATTATGCAAAAGCAGCTGTGTGGAGCCTGGGCAGGTTTGTAGAATGTGTGGGATGGGGCCTCAGAGACTTGGAAACGCAGAAAGGCAGAGATAGCTGATGGCAGTTTCCAAGGCCCCATGTCCCGTGCTCCAGCGCAGTAAACAATAACTGCTGTGCGCACCTCTGCAAAAAAGTCACCCTCACTTTCGGACACGATGGCCGACAGACCAGCTTCTCCCCGTAGGCGTCTGGGTCCCCCGTGTGACCCCAGAAACTGGATTTCAAAGTGATCGGGAGCTTGTTTCCCTTCAGGTTGGAAAAAAAGCCGCGCGCCCAGTCACCCGCCACCAGCCCGATTCACAGGCCTCTGTCCCTCAGCTTTTCAGCCCTTGTGCTCCTTCCTCTTCTAGGTGTAAGACTTCCCTTCAGCCAACTTTCCCAAGGTTCTGGGTGATAGATGTTTTGTCTTTTAGTTGTAATTTTGAAATTGTTGTGTGAGGCGGCAGATTAGTTGTTCACCTTGGCCACCATCTTGGTTTCTCCTATTTTTATTGATTTTAGAGAGAGGAAGGGAGGGGGAGAGAGAAACATAAATCAGTTGCCTCCTACACAAGCCCGTATTGGGGATTGAGCAACCTGGGCATGTGCCATGATCTGGAATGGAACCAGCAATCTCTCAGTGGGCAGCTCTTCTCTGTTTTAGGTATTTTAACATGCCCCCAAGTTTATACCTTAACTTTGTATAGTATTTGTGTGTAGTATAGCTGTCTTACATTTTTATGTGTTTAAATGTATCTATTTTAAGTTTCTATGTATTAAGAGTTACCAGTAATTTTCTTTATGTATCAAATGTAGAAATACTTACTTAGCCCATTTTACTTAGCAAACATTATGATCACAGGTCTTGCACCTATGTGCTTGTCAAATTCTATAAAGATATTTGAAACATGGAATAAAATATATTTTATTCCAGAAAACAAAAATAAAATTGCAAATTATAAATTACTGTTTGATTAAATGTTTACAACTTAAACCATATACTAGATTCATTATTAAATTTAGTGTTCACAAACATTTAATGCATTTGAAAACAATTTATCCATCTCATGAAAGTTTTTATGAAGAAATGTGATTACAGAGAAATCATAAATTAAATATTTCCTATAGCCAAACAATATCAAGGCAAAATTACAAAAATGATTTCCAAAAAATTATAGTTAATATGGATTGGGTACATCAAATATGTTTGGATGACTGATTAGACAGCTTCCAGAACGGATAATGAGGCCCCTGATGTCTAGGAATATCCGGTTCCTCAGCTCAAAGTCAAAAAAAAAAAAAAAAAAAAAAAGGAAGGAAGGAAGGAAGAAAAAAAGGAGGGGAAGAGAGAAAGGGCTGTGCTTTTTTTCTAATAGTAGGTTTTATTATTTATGTTTAAATTTTGGATTCATTAATTTTGATATGAAATATATGAAGCTTTTTTCCCTTCTAGGAAGCTAGTTGTCTCTAATCCATTTGTTTGTTGATTTATTTATTAATTAATATATTTGTATTGATTTCAGAGAAAAGGAGGAGAGAGAGAATCATCAATGATGAGGGAGAATCATTGATTGGCTGCCTCCTGCATACCCCAACAGGAAATCAAGCCCACAACCCAAGCATATGCTCTGACTGAGAATCAACTATGACCTCCTGGTTCATAGATCAATGCTCAGCCACTGAGCAACACCAGCCGGGCTTTAAAACTTTTTGAAAAGTTAGCTTTGGATAAATGTATTCCCACAATGTATGTGTCTTCAGTTCATTTTTTCAATAGGAGAACAAATTACTACTTAGAATTTGCAATTTAGTTGTCAGTACTCTTTCAAAAGTTGTTTGGGTGGGAGTCCTTTTGGGGAAGAAACAATACTACCTAACAAATGGGAGGGGGTGCAAATGTGTGAATACATGTTTAGAGAGGAAAAGAAGAAAAGATCACACTGAGGAATGGAAGAGTTTAGTTCAGAGAAGAGCACAGCTGTGCTCTGAAAGCACGGTGAGAGGTTTGGTAGAGGAGGAAACGTTGGAGCAGGGTCTTGAGGTAGGGGCAGGTGTTGGAAGGCAGTGCTCTTCAAGCTGGGATGCCCATGCCCTGATGGTACAAGGTCCAAAAGAGACATAACAGATGGCATTGAAGGTTCAATTTCTGGGCCTTTAGTCCATCTGTTCTCATTTGTAAAACCCATCACAGGCAACCCCTGAAATGTTGGTCCTTGTCTACTGTATTCCCCGCAATTAAAAAACACACACAGGTACCTTCCACCCATCTCTGCCTTATTATGGAGCATTTCACTTAAGTATGAAAAGCCCTCTGGGTCACAAAACAAAGAAACAATCCTAAATGTTGGGGTACATGACCAGAAGTTCATGCTTTGGGGCCTAGGTGGCAAATACTCTTGCAAGTGAGATCATTTCCAATACTTTGCTTTTAACAAAATTGAGAGAAAAACTAATTAAGTTGTCAGCTAATAGGTCATTAAAAACAATCTTTGATATATTCACCAGGTGCTTTCATAGAATTACAATTCAGAAATTTAGAGAAGAGAGTGATGATTCCCTAACAAAGCTCCTGCCAGCCCCTCTATGTATCTATCTAAATGAACTTTCCCAGAGCTTTTATATATAGAAATGAAAAGCAGAAATAGCTTGGATTCTGAACTCAGTCTCATTCAAAAAATGAGAATATTCATTCTCAGATAAATTAACTAGTTGGAGAAAAAAATGCCTATCCATCCTTGTAAGATATTTTTCCAACCATTTTTTTTATTGTTTTTTATCTTGAATAATTGTTTATCTTCCTACAGTTGTAATAAGTAAAGGTAACTTAAGCCAAGAGGAAAAAAATGAACACTTAGAGCCCTGTGGTTATTAGAAATAAAAGAAAAATTAATCTTTCAATTTACATACACATTTTTGTGGCAGAGTGGTAGATGAGGTGATCAGTAAAAGGCTTCTAAGCATGAAAATGTTTTCTATTAGGATAAAATTCTGTGGGCAAAGTGGGAATGGAAATAGAAGTTCAAGGTGGAAAGGAATGATATAAAAAAAATTTCAACTATCAAAGAAGAACTTGTTGGTGTGTTTTTTAAGTGAAGAATGGTCGGTTTTAAATTGCTGGGATTCTTAGATTCCATTGGTGACATTAAAGGGTGATGGAAGAGTTTATTTTAAAATGTCAATATTTACAATACTCCAGAAATGACATCTTTTGCAGTTACTGAAGCATCTCATATGTTTATTCAGAAAGATGCAGAGGATATATAGCTTTAAAAACATTTAGGGAGAAGGCTAGCAGCAAAAACATTTTAAGGAGTTTGCCAGGAAGATCTTTTTCTAATGTTGGGGTCATGCTGGATTTACTGCAGAGAGGGGGATTGAGGACAGAGAAGGAAGGGTCACAGCTCATGCAGCACACGCAGTTCCAGGGGAAACATGGGCAGAACTAAGGAATCTAGCAGAGGACTTAGGAGAGAGGAGAGACACTGCTTTATCTGAGATTTGGGGGGATAGGGGGAGCAAGGGGGGGTTTGAGATGGTGACCTTGAGCTAGATCAGGAAGAAGCCCAAGAGGTGAGTTTGGATAGAGATTAGGACACTGATGTCTTTGGAAACTCAGTTCTGGAGGAAAGAAGCCACAGTCTATCTTGAAGGCTGGGGAATGGCATGCCACCTGAGAATGTTAGAGCTGCTTTATATTCTGTCTACTCCCAAATGGGCTTAGTTGGTCAATCAGAGGGGAATTAAAGGATTTCCAAACATCAGAAGGAACCCAGTTTGAGGTATGGTCACTAGCATACTTGGTTGTCCGCTTTCTCAGTGATGTGGTCCACTTGACCTGGGAGTGATGAGAGCATTTGGCAGAAGAATAAAGAGGAGACTTCGGGGAGGCATAGACTGTTAGCCTTGGCCACTGGTTTTCTGGCTTCTTGCTTTCTTTCTTCCTCCTCTCTTCTCCTCTCCTCCCCTCCCCTCCCCTCCCATTCTCTCCCCTCCCATGGCAAAAGACTGGGAAGAAAAAGTGAATGTTCTTCAGTAAGGGACTAGTTGAAGACATTACAGTATCATTCATGATAGTGTGTGTGCAATATTCAAAAGGAATGCATTAGCCTACCTGTAGAGAAAGGTACTAGGTTAGTTGCAGGGTTGCCTGGGAAGGTCATAACTATGAAATGGGAAATGAGGGGAAGAGGAAAGCAAGTTAAAAGGGAAAAAAAATACTGTATGAAAGGACAAAAAAAGTATGCCATAATCCTCTTTATGTAAAATGATGCCTATGTAGGTAATGACATTTGAAATTAGCCTTCAGACTTACAGGCAAGCTTAAAAAAAAAAAAAAAAAAAAAAAAAAGTCAGGGCAATATGTCCAGAAAATTCTATGTCTAATCAATGCCAACTTAGTATTATATTTCTTCAGAAAATATAAGAGTTTTTGAAATGTAAACTCTAGGGCGGGTAGAATGAATGTGTTCTGGGTTCTTCTGTCCTCCTTCCCCACCACTCTGCCTTCTCTCAGCCCATGACGGCATCGTGATTAAGATTGAGGTGCAGACCAACGACGAGGGCTCCGAGAGCTTGGAGACGCCGGAGCCCTTGATGGGACAGGTGGAAGAGCATGGCTTCCAGGACTCGGAGCTGGGTGACCCCTGTGGAGAGCAGCCAGATCTGGACATGCAGGAGCAGGAAAACATGTTGGAGGAGTCCACAGAAGGCTCCGGCGAGTTCAGCGAGCTCAAGCAGATGCTGGTGCAGCAGAGAAATTGCACAGGTCAGTCGGGGCGGGGACACTGATGGTTTGACAGGTTGACAGAAACCAAGCACAACATCAGGTACATGCTTCCTGCCTCAGGGTTTATGAGCATCTGTCTCTGGGCGAGGGAAGAGGTGTTAAAGCCAAATACTAGGTCAGGCAGGATCCCTCCCTCTACAGGCAGGAGAAGGTCAAATGAATTGCCCGAGATAGTGGCAAAGCTGAAACTTCCCTGTGCTGACATGTCCTTGATTGTTTTATGTCACACTACATCTCTCACCTAACTTGAAAATTTCAACCCTTGGAAAGCACCTTTTTATTTTGTTTTGTTAATCCTCACCTCAAAATCTTTTTTTTCACTGATTTTTAGAGAGAGTGTAAGGAAGGGGAAGAGAAAGAAATAATTATGTGAGAGAGACACATCAATTGGCTGCCTTCTGCACATGCCCAGGACCCTTCAGTCCAAGGACTGACGCTCTAAAAACGGAACCAAACTGGCTAAGGTCAGAGCACATTACACACACACACACACACACACACACACACACACACTAGAGGTTTGGTGCATGGATTCATGCACTGGTGGGGTCCCCCAGCCTGGCCTGCACCCTCTCACAATCTGGGACCCCTCAGGGGATGTCAGACTGCTGATTTCGGCCCGATCCCCGCAGGAGGCCTGGCTGTGGGGATCAGGCCAACACTGGCAGTCGGACATCCCTTGAGGGATGTAGTAGTGCGTGAAGCGGCAAGCAGCTGGGGAGGAGCTGCCCCACTCATCCTGGCCCCGCTGCACATGCTGCTGCCAGCGGCGCTGCCAAAGGCGGGAGAGGCTTGCGCTGCCGCAGCTGCGCTTGTCAGGCGTGAGCCTGGCGTCTGGCACCCTTCCGTCAGCTGAGCAGCGCTCCCACTGTGGGAGCACACTGACCACCAAGGGGCAGCTCCTACATTGAGTGTCTGTCCCCTGGTGGTCAGTGCATATCCTAGCGACTGGTTGACTGGTCATTTGGTCACTTAGGTTTTATATATATATATAGACTAGAGGCCCAGTGCACAGGGTTCCCTCAGCTCAGCCTGTACCCTCTTGCAGTCGGGGAGCCCTGGGGGATGTCCACCTATGAAATTCATGCACTTGGTGCGGTGGGGGGGTCCCTCAGCCCAGTTTGCACCCTCTCACAATCCAGGAGCCCTGGGGGTATGTCCAACTGCCGCGGAGGCAAGAGAGGCTCCCACCACCACTGCTGTGTTCACTAGCTGTGAGCTCGGCATCTGGCTCTGAGGCAGACTCCAGGGAGCAGCTCCTGCATTGAGCATCTGCCCCCTGGTGGTCAGTGCATGTCATAGCGACTGGTTGGTCTGCCATTTGTTTGTTCAATTTGCATATTAGCCTTTTATTATATAGGATATTTTACTTCAGAGAGGAAGGGAGAGAGAGAATCATCAATGATGAGAATCATTGATTGGCTGCCTCCTGCATGCCCCCTAGAGGAGGTCAAGCCCGCAACCTGGGCATGTACCCTAAATGGGAATGGAACTGAGAACTGCTGGTTCATAGGTAGACACTCAACCACTCAGCGACACTGGCTGGGCAAGAGCATGTGTTTTAAAACAACTGACTGTGCTTTTTGTAGTAGAATCTAGGCATCATTTTTGTTTAATTATAAAATTCACCATTCTGCAAACTTGTGAGTCCAAGGAGAACAGTAGAGAAGTGGGCTTGCACAGCCTCATCCAGGACATTTTTGTGGTCATTTTCTGATGCTGAACCAACCATCCATGCATTCCTAAGAAGAAGCCCTACCTGATCGTGATGGTGTCTTTCTTAAACACATTACTAGACCTAGTTAGCTATTTAGACAGGAGCTTTATAACTACATTTATAAATAAAATGAACCTGAAGTTTTCTTGAATCATCCTCATCTGAATTGGAAACATTGTAGTAGACTTAACAAATGATCTGGAAAGCTTTTGCTCTTTTCTCTATATTCTGAAAGTAATGTATAAGATAGGAACTAAGTACATTCCTTGAATTTTTGGTAGAACTCACTTGGGTTTGGGTAATTTGATTATGTGTGAAAGTCAACCATCATAGCAGTTTACATATTCTTTATATTTAGAAATATGTCCACATCCATTTTCTATTTACTTATTTTCCAATTTTGATTTATTGAGTTAGAGAAAGAGAGAGAGAAACATTGATTTGTTGTTCCTTTATTCATGCCATTGGTTGCTTCTTATATGTACTCTGACTGGAGATCAAACCCATAACCTTGGCATATTGGATGACACTAACAAACTGAGCTACCTGGCCAGGGCTTTTTAGTTAGGTTTTTTAAAGTATTATGTTGATTTTTAAAAGTTCTTTTATTTTATCTGTAGATGATTCCTCTGCAGTTTGCCTTTTTGCACCTAATAAAATGTGGACATCCTTAGTTAAAAAAAATGTGGATTTAGTTCCTTATTTTTATTTTTTAAACATTTTTTATTATCCTCACCCAAAGGTATATGTGTATATATGTGTATATATATACTTTTAATTGTAGAGAGAGGGAGAGGGAGGGGGAAGGAGAGAAAAAGAGAGCAACATCAATGTGAAAGAGAAAAATTGATTGGTTGCCTTACATACAATTGGAGATCAAACCTGCTACCCAGGTATGTGTCCTGACCAGGAATCGAATCTGCAACCTTTTGGTGTATAAGAAAATACTCCAACCAACTGAGCCACACCAGCCAGGGCTAGCTCCTTATCCTATGCTGGAGGCCTGGTGCACAAAATTCATGCACTTGGGGGGGAATCCCTCAGCTTGGCCTGCAGCCTCTCACAGTGCAGAAGCCATTGGGGGATGTCCAACTGCTGGCTTAGTGCTGCTGTGGAGGTGGGAGAGGCTCCTGCCACTGCACTTGCCAGCCGTGAGCCTGGCTTCTGGCTGAGCAGCTCTCCCCATAAAAGGCTAATATGTAAATTGGTTGATCCATGAAAAGAATGGTTGCTATGACACACACTGACCACCAGGGGGCAGACGTTCAGCGCAGGAGCTGACCCCCTGGTGGTCAGTACCCTCCCACAGGGGAAGTATTGAGCTAAGGACCCCTCTGGGGATGTCTGACTTCTGGCTTAGGCCCACTCCCTGCAGCCCGCAGTCAGATATCCCCTAGGGCAGTGTTTCCCAACCTTCTCTCATGATGAGAATCACCTGGTGGAGTTGTTAAAACACAGATTCCTGAATCCCAACTAAGAAGTGCTAAACTAGGATTTTTGAGAACATATAGGTAAAATTGCATACCTAACTTAGTGCTCTGTATATAACATCTGTCTTAGAGCACTAGTTAAGTATACAATTTTACCTATATGTTCCCAAAAATCCTAGTTTAGCACTTCTTAGTTGGGATTCAGGAATCTGTGTTTTAACAACTCCACCAGGTGATTCTCATCATGAGAGAAGGTTGGGAAACACTGCCCTAGGGGTCCTTAGCACTGCTGCCGGAAGTGGGCCTAAGCTGGAAGTCAGACATCTTCCGAGGGGTCCTGGACTGCGAGAGAGCACGGGCTGGACTAAGGGACACCCCCACACACACATACACCAGTGCATGAATGCCGTGCACCAGGCCTCTAGTTTTTAAATAACTGCGTGCTATTTCAGAAGTCCTTTTAAATATACCATGTTATCTTTCACAAAAGAATAGTGAAAGACACAAAGCAAATTGTGAGTAGATGCTAAATTAGACCTTCACAATAGAAATTCCAGATTGTCCTTTGAAAGTCCCCACTAATTCTATAATAGTAGAACCTTAGAAAATTACTAAATGGTCCTTTTGGGATTTTGAGCCATGAATTTTAGGGCCAGATGTTCCATTCTTATTTCATTAAGAAAAAACAACTCTGATGCTAAATCATTGAGATTCCCTTCCTCTCTGAAATAAAACATATAAATATAAAATGTGTTGGAGAGTCTGAATCCTCTAAGGCCTATACTTCCTTCTCTTTCACAAACAACCCTGGATAAACACCAGGGCAACTAGTTACCAACCTGGAAAACTGCTTCCTCCTTCCCTGTCTTTCAAGCATTGTGTTCCTAGGACCTTCTAGGTCACTTCCTGTCAAGAATTCTGACAGTACTGAGGCAGTGTTGTCTTATGGAGCTCAGCACACCTGTGTTCTGATTATTACACTGCATTTTTTTGGCTTCAGAGTTGCAGTCAAAAGTGCTATGGCTTAGCAGTCACTAATACGCTGTTTCCCCGAAAATAAGACAGTGTCTTATATTAATTTTTGCTCCCAAAGATGCGCTAGGTCTTATTTTCAGGGGATGTCTTATTTTTCCATGAAGAAGAATACGATACACATTTATTGTTAAATGAAAATAAAGGAAATTTATTACCTATATATGGTACGGTAGTACTGTAGTTGTCAACACAAACCAGACAAACTGTGAATCCTACAGTATCAAGAATTTACTCATTTATTCAATGACAATCATGTCATCATCTTTTGGAACATCATCATAACAATCCAATTCCTGAATTTCCTGGTGAATTTCTTGTGACTCCATTTCTTTCAGAATCAGTGAACCAAATCTTTCATGTTTAGCCTAGGGGGCCTTATTTTTTTTGGGGGGGATGCCTTATATTTCACTCAGAAGGAAACCTGTAAGTAGGTCTTATTTTCGGAGGATGTCTTATTTTCGGGGAAACACGGTAACATAAGACCTTGCCAGTCAGACACTGGCAGCTTCAATTTCTCTGTTCAGTTGAGGGGATTGAGTAGGTGGCTCCCAAACTGCAAGCTCTGGAGGGTCTGACTTTCTGTACTTTACTTGGGACACAGCTTGATATCTACAGTCTTGGTTGCCCCATGTCTGTGAAATGAGGATAAGGTGTTGTGAATACGGAAAGAGAATAGGTACGAAGTGCTTTGAAAAGGTTTTCTGTTTGCTTTTAAGAACTCCATAAATGCAGACTGTTACTGCATCTTCCATCTCACAGGTCGGATTAGAAAAGTGAATGACTTTCTCGGGCCACACAAAATCGGTCGGTGTGATTGAAAATGGAATCCCTCATTAACCATGTTCAGGGAGTACCAAAT
The DNA here is from genome assembly GCF_964339955.1 of Pipistrellus hanaki. Taxonomy (NCBI): domain Eukaryota; kingdom Metazoa; phylum Chordata; class Mammalia; order Chiroptera; family Vespertilionidae; genus Pipistrellus; species Pipistrellus hanaki. The sequence continues at coordinate 11,601,077 of NC_140512.1, read as the reverse complement.
AACTACAAGGCACTGGAGTGGGAGAATGTAAGTCCACGAGAATGTAAGTCCTTTTCTCTAGGACTTACATTCTCGTGGGCCACCGGAACACAGCCTTATTTAGGTCCTAAAGGACCAGACCGGTGGGAGCGGGGGACATCCGTTAGTGCGAGTGTTTGTGGCACTCACCCCAGGGCTTGTGGGAAAGGCAGAGGAAACCCCTTACCCCAGCTTTAGGGTTGGTAGAGCCTGGCTGTGCAGGAGAGATGCTGCAGGGGAAGGCCAAGTTCTCAGTCCTGGGGAGGTGCACCAACACATGCCGAGGGCTGCAGGTTGGAATGATCAGGGAAGATTTTAGAAGAGAGGACTGGAGCTGGGTGTTAATTAGTGGGCATGATTTTGAGACATGGGTGGGGAGGGGCAGGGATGAGTTAAGGCACCTGAGGAGCAATCTCCAGTTGAGTCAGAAAAGATGTAGCCAGTGTGGCTGAGCTGAGTTCAGGTAAAGGAGATCCGGTGACAACTTGATGAGTCAAGACCCTTCAGATACAGGGGGAAGAAACCTAATCCTTAAGTAGCTTAAATGGAAAATTCGTTTATGGGCTTGAATAACTGGTAGGTTCACATGTATGCCAACCTCAGCACCTGGATCTGGGGGCCCCCTCAACAGGAATCACATACTGGTGTTCTTTCCTGCTGATGATTAGAAATGTGGGAAATGGGCACCAGCAACTCGATCTTCCCTGCTGCCCTTATGTAAAGCCCCAAGAGAAGTTCTGGGCTCATTCCTGAACCAAATGGGTATTTTGGCTAATTATCCAACCCTGTGGCTGTGGGGAGCACAGGTGGCGGGCATTGAAAAGCCTTGTCCCAAAGGAAGGAATTAGGGTGACAATATTTGTGCCATGCTTGTTGGTGAGGATGGAGTGCTGCTTACCTAGATTCATGTTACCAGCGCTAGTTAGCAGCTAATGTCTTCTTGCTGTCTCTCCCTCCCTGTGTCTGGAGCAGAGGGGATCGTGATCAAAACCGAGGAACAGGAGGAGGAAGAGGAGGAGGAGGAGGAGGACGAGCTGCCTCAGCACTTGCAGGACCTCGGGGAGCTGTCCGGGAGATACAGCGCCAGCATGTACCAGACCCCGCTGCCAGGGGAGCTGTCCCCAGAGCGGGAGGAGAGCCCCCCGCCCCTGCCGCGGAACCCGGTGAAGAGGCTGGCGCCCGTGCCCCACGGCGAGCGGCACGTGAGCGACAGGCACGTGAGCGACAATCGGAGCTCAGGCCAGCAGCAGCGGAACCGGCGCGGAGAGCGGCCCTTCACCTGCATGGAGTGCGGCAAGAGCTTCCGGCTGAAGATCAACCTCATCATCCACCAGCGCAACCACATCAAGGAGGGGCCCTACCAGTGCTCCGAGTGCGACAGCAGCTTCCGGCACAAGCAGCAGCTCACGCTGCACCAGCGCATCCATCGCGTCCGTGGAGGCTACGCGTCGCCCGAGCGTGGGCCGGGCTTCGCTTCCAAGCACACGCTCAAGCCACGCCCCAAGTCGCCCGGCGGCGGCCCCAAGCCCTACAAGTGCCCCGAGTGCGACAGCAGCTTCAGCCACAAGTCCAGCCTGACCAAGCACCAGATCACGCACACGGGCGAGCGGCCCTACACGTGCCCGGAGTGCAAGAAGAGCTTCCGCCTGCACATCAGCCTGGTCATCCACCAGCGGGTGCACGCGGGCAAAAACGAGGTCTCCTTCATCTGCAGCCTGTGCGGCAAGAGCTTCAGCCGCCCGTCTCACCTGCTGCGCCACCAGCGGACTCACACGGGCGAGCGGCCCTTCAAGTGCCCCGAGTGCGAGAAGAGCTTCAGCGAGAAGTCCAAGCTCACCAACCACTGTCGCGTGCACTCCCGGGAGCGCCCGCACTCCTGTCCCGAGTGCGGCAAGAGCTTCATCCGCAAGCACCACCTGCTGGAGCACCGGCGCATCCACACGGGCGAGCGGCCCTACCACTGCGCAGAGTGTGGCAAGCGCTTCACGCAGAAGCACCACCTGTTGGAGCACCAGCGCGCCCACACGGGCGAGCGGCCCTATCCCTGCACGCACTGCGCCAAGTGCTTCCGCTACAAGCAGTCGCTCAAGTACCACCTGCGGACCCACACAGGCGAATGAGCCCCGCCCGGCCTGCCTGCCCAGAAGCCTGAACTCAGCGGGCAGGGCACCCCCGGAAGTCCCCAGCCCCTTTGCTGTTGAGCCCCCCTCTCCTTTCATCCCTCCTCCCAAGGACACAAGAGTCCTGAGACCAGGTTGCTTGCTGCCGTGTTTACCCGGGGCTCCAGGGGTGGGGAGAGCTTGGACCTGGGGGAACCCCTTCGGGCTGTTAATTTCCTTGACAATAAAATGGATGAAACCAATCAGCACGGGGGGAGTGATTTGGCCGCCTGCCACTGGGAGGGGCGGTGCAGGGGCACTTAGCTGGGGATAGAACTTTATAATTCCCTTTTGGATACTGTGGTTCTATTTGATAATAATAGAGTAATTTTTAAAAGATGAGTGTTTCCTGTTTGCCGTTTTTTGTTTGGTTTTGAAGGGGAGGGTTTGAGAAGGTGGCCAAGGGACATCATATGCCTATTGTCAGTTCTCTTGAGTCCCTTTTTTGTGCTAATCCCCTCTGTTGGATGGTGAAGGGGACGCAGATCCCAGCGATTATGAAATTGAAGAGAGGGCTAAGGAGCTTGAAACAGTGACTGGGCCTGTGGAAGTGTAGAAGCTCCTGGAGTCCTGATGTTAGCGGACAAGTGGGAGTTCAGGGGGAGGCAGGAAGAGTGACAGCGCTAGGAAAGATGGTCCTAGAGCTAAAGCTGGTGCTTCTCTCAGGACCAAGCAGCCTGCTGAGCCTGAAATATGGCTGGAGGGTGGTGTGGCTGGTGGCAGGGAGGCATAGGGAAAGGGTGCCAGTCGTGGGGGAAACTATAAAAGAAGACACCATTTTGAACAGGTTTTTTTTGTTTGTTGCCCCAAAACTACTCTCTCTAGATTGGTTACATGCATGAATGCACCCAGGTTTCATTAAGTATCCATTACCAATTGCCATCCGGCGAGGCCTAGAGAAAATGCATGTTCCATTGCACGCAGAGCAAATGACTCGTTCTGCTCCTGGGTTTGGCAGTGACCCAGAGAGAATTCAGGTAACATGGGCCGGTTCACAGAGGCTAGCAGAGTGCCCCACTCCTCCTCCGTGAGAACTGGGGAGGCCAGACTTCGCTGAAGGCAGGAAGACTGACCTGAGACAAGAAGTAGGCAGACTAAGTCCTGAGTCTGGGAGTGGGGGGGGGGGGGGGGCGGGCCAAGACTCAGGGGAAGCGGAGGGAGGAGATGCTACACTATTGTCTGAAAGGACCATAGCTGCCTCTCTCCTCTCGTTGTAAAGAGGCATCAACTGAAGCACGGAAAGGGGAAGTGATGCCCAAAAGCTGATACTTGGGAGGATATGACTTCTCTGTTTACACTGCACATTTGTAAAAGGATGGTAGGACATCAGGGCAGGCAGCCAGAGGAGGGGAGAGGCTGGGTTGGCACAAAGAGCTGGAGAAGTGGCCAGTCTCAACTCGGGTCTCCGGAACCAGCTGGAGAGGAATCACATCCAGAAGCAGGGACTTACATGCAGGAAACAGTGCCAAGCACACAGTGCTCTGCTGCCTACAGGAGCTGGAGAGGTCAGAAAAGCTTCTCTGTGGAGGTGGAGCTGTGGGCGGGGAGGATTCCATAGATGAGGAAAATGAGGAAGGCTTTGGATGGGGGTATTCCAAAGTATGGGGAGTGGGCTCCAATTGATGAGAGAACAGTGATTGATTTGGGTGAGAACTTGTGGAGAGAAAACGGTCAACAAGGTTGGCTTGGAGTAGACCTGGGGTGCAGAGGGGTCTCAGACTTCAAGACTGGAGTTTGAATTGACCTTTTATGAGAAATCATTGAAGACTGCTGAGCAGGAGAGAACATTGATGCAACTAGATGGCAAGAGACTGAACCTGGAGAAGGAATGCTATCATAGTCAGACATGGGAGACCCAGCTGTATTCAACGGATGGGTCATGACGATGTTGAAGGATGGCTGAGAAAATGGCTCTTTTGAACACCAGCGTATTTGAACCCTTGAAGAGGTGTTAGCAGAGATTGTTTTGGAAATATTTAGTGGAGGGCCACTGCTGCTCCAAATATTGACTAGTCCTGTAATTTGAGGACCAAGGAGTGCTGGAAATGTTCTGACTCGAGTGAAAGACCATGATGTTTTGGGATTCAGTATAGTCAAAGTCCGGTACTTCTTATGTGGAACTGGGCTGTTGGGGGATCTCTGTGTCCCTATCTCCCTGTCCGGGGCTTTACCCCTTCTTCATGCCTCTTCCTTCTAAGCATCCAGCACCCTGTACTCCAGTCGTCCCTCTCCTCATCCTGACACCTTGACACCACCACGATTCTCACTTTCCACCTGGCATACGTTCCATAGTGGTCCGAGGCCGACATCTACAGAGACGGCCACTAAAGTGTGGACAGCCTCTGGGGTCAAGCAGATGTAGATTTCAATTTAGTTGTATAAACTTGCACACATTAACAGAATGCCAACTTCCACATCTGTTCAGGTTTAACAAAGTTTAACAAAGGGGATAACAAAGTTTCATTGTGCTGAGACTTAAATAACTAAAGCAAAGGCATTGGCACCTACTAAAGTTTTACCCTACTAAAGTTTTGATAGAAGTTGGCTAGAAGCTAAAATTTTATTATGAACTTCTAGCTAATAATGCCAGCTTAATTTAATAAAAACAAGTTCACGTAGGTGGTGGGCTGGCGGTGTATTTTAAAAGAATGAATCTCTGGAAAGGAAATTTCCCCAGCAGGCAGAAGCGGAAAATTATTTTCATGTGAGAAAGCTCAAATCAAACCACACAGGCAACTACACGGGGTCATGATGTCATAGATGGGGGGAGGTGGGGAGTCCATTCACCTTGCAGCCACACGCCAGAGTTTGCAGTGGGTAATACCCTCCTTACTGGGTATCTGGTACTCTTTCATAGAACTTCCCAAGAGTGCCCTTCATTTAATTATCGATAGAAAGACAGACTTTCAAATTCCTAAATTGCCACTTGCCACTGGCCCCATGGGGTTCTGTACCAGAAAGAATAATTTTCACTTATTGAACACATCTTACTTTAGAAGACTTTGCCTTCTAAACAATGCATCATTTGCTGTATGCATCATTTTACTTGTTTTATAGGCGAGGAGCTTGAGGTTCAGAGAGATTAAATAGGCCCAAGTCACACAGCAATCAAATGGTAGAGCCAGGATTTGAACCTGTGTCTTTTTTTTATTCCGAAGTCCATGTTCTTGGCCACAAAGTTTTTTTCCCTGGGACCTGAATGATTATTGAAAAAAGGAAAGCCAGCGCCTCTTTAAAATTATTCTATTTTATTCTTAGATAAAATGCAGGAAAACAACGTATCAAGCAGAACATGCTCTGTGCCATCATATGTTTGTCAAAATTATGAATGTAGTAAGAAAATAAAACTTTTAGAGGCAAAAATGGCCTTGGTGTCCAGCCTTTGGTTTTCCAACTGGAGAAGTTGAGACCCACGAGGAGCAGGTGGCCTGTGCTGGTGTGGTCACTCATGGGGGTCAGCAGATGCTGCAGGGCCAGGGCCTGGCCCCTTAGGGACGCTCATTGTCACACAGCCCCCATTTTTATTCATAGATGTGTGCAAAGCATTGTGCTGACCTTCATGGAGAAACACAAGAGGATCGGGAAGCCATCCACTGCCATGACCACACTTAGGATCTGGTGGAGATTCTGTGCCTAATTCTCCATTGTTTCCCAAAGTGTGGTACTCGCACCCCCAGGGGTACAGGAAGAGTTTGGTGGGGGTACGCGTTGCACCGGAGTTTGGTGGGACTATGCACTGCACTGTGCTTAGCTGTGCCTAATTCTACGTTCTCATGAGTACAAGGGGTAATCAGCGTTACGAAAATTATAGAAGGGGTACACATATGTCAAAAGTTGTGGGAGTCTGGAGAGCTGAGACCATCATGGGAACTGTAGGCGGCTGTCTTTGCAGAAAGAGCCACACCTCTGTCATTTCTCTGTCCCTCCTGTCAGGGTAGCTGTATCTGGCCAGGTGTCTGTGGGGACCTTTCCGGAGGCAATGTGGTCGTGGCTCTTCAGATTAAGGAATCAAGGCCAGAGGCCTCTGGGCTCTACTGTTGCCAGGGCAACGGTGAGTCAGGCCAAGGCCTCTCCTCCGGCTTTCTGGAAAGTGTTTTGGTGCCAAGGCCTCTTGCTGCCTCCCAGGCACAGTGGGAATCTCTAGAGTTAAGTTTAAAGATCGATTCTGCATTTGCCAGTTTTAGTTAGCTTCCTTGACATATTTTTGTTAAAACATAACAGAATCTAACCTTTTTATTTCTGTTTTCTACAAAGGGTAACTCCAGCCTGAAAGAAATTTTTTTTAAAAGGAAGGAAGGGAGAGAGGGAAGGGGGGTTGGGGGGAAGAAAAGAAGGAAGAAGAAAAAGAGAGGAAGGGAGGAAGGGGGGGGGAGGAAAAGAAAGAAGAGAGAGGAAAGAAAATTAAACCAAGTAGTACTGATCGTGAGTGGCATCACATTAAAACTTTCAGGAAGCACCCCTACCCTTGAGTTTATTTGGGATAATAATCATCGTCACTGGTTCTTACCGTGTTCCAGGCTCTGTGCTGAGTAAGTGCTGTGAAATCATATCCGTACCCCCTTTCACAGATGAAGTTCAGAGAGAATAAGCATTTAGCCCGAGGCCACTTGGCCAATATTTAAGTTTAAGTATGTGCTGTTAAGTGCTCTTATAGCCTGCCTCCCAATTTCTTCAACATGGATCTTTAATAAAAAGGCAAGACAGTACTATTTCTGTCTGATTTGCAGCTCTGCCTGACCTGTGTAAGTACCAAACCTGGCTGAAAGCAGATAGCTCACTGGCTGGCCAGTCCAGCAACACTGGGACTGGGACCCAGCTCACCTAACTAGGATAGAATGGATGTGGCTGGACGCCAAGCTAGCCCCCATTTTTAAACTGATCTCCCCTCTTTCGGAGGAACTTTGGGAAGAGGCTATCTATTAAGGCAAAGGCTCCCTTTTTGTGTTTGTCTCCAATGTTGGGACTTAAGACGCCATTTGTTTAACCCTCAGAGAAGGAGTTGTATAAGGAAAATGTACCCATATCCTAATAAAATAGCACTCACACCCTGAGTCTCATCTTTAGGGCTTACACTACCTCTTGGGGTTCTCACCATTCCTTCCCCTACTATTACATGAATGAAATGCACTGCTTCTCTTTATAAAATGATGGCCAAGTTCTCAAACTAACTCAAACTGCAAGACATAAGTACCACAACTGTCTTAACTAGGGCAGTGGTCGGAAAACTCATTAACAACAGAACCAAATATCAACAGGACAACGATTGAAATTTCTTTTGAGAGCCAAATTTTTTAAATTTAAACTTCTAACGCCACTTCAAAATAGTCTCTCCCAGGCCGTGGTAGAAGAGCCACACTCCAGGGCAAGTGGCTCTCGAGTCGCAGTTTGCCGACCACAGGCCTAGGGAATTAGAAGGTTACATTTTTTTAAAAATATATTTTATTGATTTTCGTACAGAGAGGAAGGCAGAGAGATAGAGAGCTAGAAACGTCGATGAGAGAGAAACATAGACCAGCTGCCTCTTGCACACCCCCTACCGGGGATGTGCCCGCAACCAATGTACATGCCCTTGGCCGGAATCGAACCCGGGACATTTCAGTCCGCAGACCAATGCTCTACCGCTGAGCCAAACCGGTTTCGGCAGAAGGTTACATTTTAATGACAAAATGTACCAGTGAAAATTACCATCATAAGTAATGTTATTTAAATAATGAATTTCAGGATATCAAACTGTTTCCTTCTAGGATCAGTATAGTCAAATAACTATACAGCCTTTTAAAGGACCATATTCAATCAGTTCTTTATTTTCAGGATACACAAATACTAACGTTATGCCCTCCAAGGATTGAAATGGGTTGGATTTTAGCTAAATTCAATCAAGGAAATTAAACAGGTTATGAAATGTGACATTTACCATCTTTCTGCTACTGAAAGTTTCATCCAAGAACCACAAGATTCCATGATCAAATTTTCTGCATGTGAATTATTTATGCAAATTCTAAGTTCTAAGATAAAAAAAAAAATGTATGTCTTTATTATCTTCATTGCATGGATGGTCATATTGAATGTCACATTAATTTTGTCCAAAAGTAAAAGCCGTAAGTTAGTTGGTATAGTTACCCACTGAGCAGTTTAATAACAAATGTCCCACTAAAATTATTATTATTCCTTCCCCATTTTAACCCAGTGGTTTCCTTTGTTTATCTTGAAGTATTGACACCTTACCAAGCCAAAGGTTGTGATACATTTTTAAATAAATCTAGAAAAAATTAAATCTCAAACATTTCAGAGTATCACTAAAAAAGCAAGTCAATATCCAGACCCAATCACACCAACTTCCAGTATATTTGAAGTAGACATAGTGAGAAGAAATGGACATGTTTTTCTTACCCAAATCTCTGCCACTTCTTCAATCTTGGAATAGCATAAACTGCATACAAACTTGCTTGGGTGTTCATTTTACCAAAAAGATTAAGTCAGGCAGGTAATAATCACATAACAAAATTAATTTAACCCCCCTCCCAATGAAAGTGCCATTGTTAGGTTTTTGGGTTTTTTTTCTCACTTTAAAGGGATTTCTGAGTTCCAAACAATAAAAACTTATCTTAGAATTGAATGATCCCCTTATTTCTCCAGGAGAAGGTATCAGTTCTCATCCATAAATGTAACAGAAGAAATTATTTTGTTTCCCACCCAATAAGAGGACTTTTAACCATCTCCACACCTTTGAAATTAAGTGGATTACTTAGAGTAAGTCTTAGAGTTCATCCCCTCCCTATAGAAACTAAATTTCTCATAGTATATTTTTCAGATTTAGGACACAAAATCTTTATCAGGTTTTTAATGATTAGCCAAACTTTCTGGGCTTTATGTGTGTTTTCAAGCTGTTGTTTTTAGCCTCAGAATCCCCTGCTTAACTAGAACCATTTTCAGAAGCTACATATGTAAAATAATTGGAGGCAGAGGAGCTGGAATTGGGGTGGGTGGTAGCCAAACCCATCTGCTTGGCCCTCTCTGGGGCCTGGAGGTTGCTCGGAGGGGTCTCAGAGGAGGAAGTTGTTCAAACCCCTGCCCCTCCTCCCTTGCTTTAACTTTTCCCAGTCTCAAGCCAAACTCCACATGTTTAATTTATCCAGTGACACATGCAGTGCTTACTTAATTCTTTGCTAGCACACAGGATTTCTTAAGCTTATTTCTTCCTTTAAGGATATACCTGCATTTCTCCTCTCTATAACCTCCACTTGACTGAGCAGATGGTCTCAGCAGACAGTGCGGAGTCCCTATACCCTCATCCAGGAATCTAGCGAGCTGACACCTACCAAGAATCCCTGGAAGGCAGGGGAATGGCAGCACAGATGTCCAGAAAAGCCCTGTCAGAAGCTACAAGGATCCCCAAAGTTATTTTTGCAGCAAACGCCTACACTGTGAAGGCAAGGGAAGATTCAGACACAAGTTACAGCCCCGCAGGGCCCTGCGGGCTCCTGTTTCCCTGCTTGCTCCTGGGTCTGGCCCTGCAAAGTTCCCCGTAAATGTTAAATGAATGGGCACAACAGCCACAGATAACAGTGCAGGAAAAAAAAACACAGGTTAAAATCCTAAATCTTTGTCCTGTTGGGATGCAGATAACTTTCTTCATTAAAGGTAATCCAAAACCTTTAAAAGATATAATAAGCATGTCTTGTATTATTTCCTCTGCCATTAGGTAGAGCCCCCAATCACTACCAAATCCTCTTACCACAGTCGCAAGGTGCCTGCGGCCATGACAGAAGTCCTCTGGACAGCTGGGCCTTTGAAGGAAGGTCACCCAGCCCCCTGAAAAGGAGCCAGGGGCAGGGAGATGGAGCCGTTGGCATCTCCCTGGCATCCAGGCGCCCCCCCACCCCCACCCTTCCTCTGCTGGCTGTGAGCTGTCACGTAGTCACGGGTCCGTTTGCACAGGCGCTCTCTCTCGGTAAAGTCGCCTCGCTCTGCTGTGAGCTCCCGCTCCCTGCAGCAGCGGCTATACGTACACAAAGGGCACAGCATGAGGCGTCAGGACCCCCCAGGAAGCGGCCGCTCCCAATCCCAGGCTCCCAATCCCTTGAAGACGGCCCTGGAGCCCCGCAGAGCCGGGTCCCCACTGGGACAGCCCCGCCCTGTCCTCAGACTCCCTCGTCGGCCTCCTGGCTCCCTCTCTTTCCTGTCTGAGACCCCGTGCACCCCGCCTTCTGGGCCCGCGTGAGCACCTGTGACCTGAGGACGTGCAGTGTCTCACCCCAGGGGCGCTGGAGGCGATGCGACGGGACGACGGGGGCTGGGGTTCCTAAAAACCACTACGTATTTTTAATAGATTTATATTTTAATATAAATGTATGTGTAGTATGTAAATTTGATTCCTAATGACTTGAATTATTTGAATTCCTCGTCCCGAGCCTCCGTTCGCCAACCGGCAGACCCTGCGGAGCGCGCCCTGGCCGGGCAACGGGCACCGCCTGCTCCGGCCTCGCCGGGGGCGCCCTCGCCACGTGGGGCCGCCGGCCGTGCTGCCCCCTGGCGGCCGGAGCCGGAGGCCGAGGCCGGCGCCGCACCTGGCCGCCGCGGCCGCTCTAGGAACGCCGGCCTCTCGGTGGTGGCGCGGGGCCGCCGTCGGGCTCCTGGGAAGGGCCGTCCCGTGGCCCTTCCTGCGGGTGACCCCGGAGCCGGGCCGCTGCACCCGGAGACCCGCTAGTCGCCCCTGTTTTCTGGTTTCCTCCCGCGCCGGCCCGCTGGGGCCCGGGATCGGTGCGGCTGCGGGCAGGAGGTGTGCACACAAAGGGCAGGGCTCCGGGCCCCTCAGGGAGCGACGGAGCCAGGGAGCCCCACCCCGAGGGCGCCAAGCCGCTGCGGAGGACCGGGGTGCAGAGGCAATGCCGGGGGCGCGGGGACAAAGAAGGGAGGATGGCCCCAGAATTTACCCTAGTGTCTGGGCTTATAAAATTCTTTCTCTGTCCATTAAGCTAGTGGCAGATGCATTTCCAACATGGGCAGGTGGATGCATCTTGAGAGGCGCTCTGGTGATGGGCTGCATCTTTTCTGGTCCTTGAAACATTTTCAAATATGTCTAGTTATGTCCAAGAGGTGGACTTGCACTGTGCAAGAAGAGTATAAACACTTCTTTTTAAAAATATATATTTTATTGATTTTTTACAGAGAGGAAGGGAGAGAGCTAGAGAGCTAGAAACGTCGATGAGAGAGAAACATCGACCAGCTGCCTCTTGCACACCCCCTAATGGGGATGTGCCCGAAACCAACGTACATGCCCTTGACCGGAATCGAACCTGGGACCTTTCAGTCCGCAGATTGACGCTCTACCACTGAGCCAAACCGGTTTTGGCTAAACACTTTTTTAAAAAGGGTTTGTATGCATATATGCCAAACCCACTCCAGAAGGCCCACCAGTTTACACTTGTTCTTTAGTGGGTACCTGCAGGCAGAGGTGATAATTGGGAAGGCGGTGCCTTGAGGGAGAGGGAGGACACAGAATCACCTGGTTCTTTGTGAGGGCTGACCATGGCATTGATACGGCGGCCTGGGCCAATATTGTGAGGCCTGACTCAATGCTTTGGGAGCATTGGGTCAAAGGAAACCTTTGAAAATGCACATTTGCTCATAGTGTTCTGTGGTGTGGTGTGGGTTTTTTTGTTTTGTTTTGTTGTTTTTTAAATATATTTTATTGATTTTGTACAGAGAGGAAGGGAGAGAGATAGTAAGAAACATCGATGAGAGAGAGTCATCGATCAGCTGCCTCTTGCACACCCCCTACTGGGGATATGCCCGCAACCAAGGTACATGCCCTTGACCGGAATCAAACCCGGGACCCTTCAGTCCCCAAGCCGACGCTCTATCCATTGAGCCAAACCGATCCTGACTGTTTTGTTTTGGTTTTTTTTGTTAATCCTCACTGGTTGGTTGGCTGCCTCCTCCTTGACCAGGAAATGAACCCGTTACCCTTCTGTGCATAGACAGGTGCTCTAACCACCGAGAACATCAGCCAGGGCCCTAAGAATAGTGGTTCCCATTGTTCTTGGGGTAAAATCCAGAATCTCCTGAGGGCCCACCAGGGCATGGGCTGTATGAATTGGGGCAAAGGGAAGGAAATGGGAGACATCTTAATAGCATCAACAATAAAATAAAAAATCCACAAAAGTCACCTATAATCGCTCTCTCTATTTTTTAGTCCTTGCCTTTATGCCATTGAGAAAACCATGCACATGTAATGGCATCAGAGAGGAAATGCAATGCCGGCAGGCCCGTGGAAGGGACAGCTAAGCATGCAGGCTGTGATTATCTTTTCATTAAATCTGCATATATACTGTGGTGACCTCCCCATTCCAGATTTCAGGTGTCCTGTCCTTGGGGCTGTTTTCAGTCCTGGGTTTCAGTAGATGGTCTAATATTTAATAGGATGAGTCCTCCAACACTGCTCTGTGATTTTCAGTTTTCTTAGATTCTGACATCTATTTTGTTTTGGGGAGTAAATGATCCACATTTTGTTTACTAGGCCTGTCTTCCATTTATATCGCAGGTAAGGAATAAGTTTTAAAAAGACAACATTTGAAGTAGAAAAAGGACTAAGAAGGTCTGGGTGGTTAAGAGAGGAGGGAGCTCTAACTGGTTTGGCTCAGTGGATAGAACATTAGCCTGCAGACTGAAGGGTCCCAGGTTCGATTCCGGTCAAGGTCATGTACCTTGGTTGTGGGCATATCCCCCAGTGGGGGGTGTGCAGGAGGCAGCTGGTCGATGTTTCTAGCTCTCTATTTCTTTGTAAAAAAAAAAAATCAATAAAATATATTTTTAAAAAAGAGAGGAGGGAGGCTGGGGAGGTGGGCAGTGAGACATCAGAGAATAGTGGGAAGAGGAAAGACAGGTGGTGAATAAAAGAGGAGAAAGAGAGCAAAAGAAGGATGGATGAAGAAACGATGATAGATGGAGGGCAACTGACAAGTGAACAAGGTGGGCCAGGCCCTCAGCCCCAGAGCTTGGTGTGGGAAGAGAGTTTTCCCCTCTCAGTAATAAGAGGGCACCTAGACCCCTGCTATCTCTCACTGTGAGCAAAAGATTGTGACTAACTTATGGATGGATTCACCAAACTTGGGAAAGAAAGTGGGTTGGACTTCAGAGCAGAAAAGCCAGTTTGGAATGACAACGGATATGAAGCTAATGATACAGGGGCTATGATGGTTTATATGGTCTGGGTGTGGCTATATGAGTATAAAGGTGTGAAGGAAGGAAAAGCACATACCTGGGGGTATAGCTCAGGGGTAGAGCATTTGACTGCAGATCAAGAGGTCCCCGGTTCAAATCCGGGTGCCCCCTTTGGATGTCCTTTTTTCCAGGATTCCAGGCTCCCAGCAGCCTTTCCTGGTCTCTGTAGATCCATCATCCCCACTAGAATGAAGTTAGGACCCACCCTCTCCTCTTGACTCTGTGCCCCTTTGTTAAAAGATGTCTTCACACCAAAACCGATTTGGCTTGGTGGATAGAGCGTCAGCCTGCAGATTGAAAGGTCCCAGGTTCGATTCCGGTCAAGGGCATGTACCATGGTTGCGGGCACATTCCTAGTAGGGGGTGTGCAGGAGGCAGCTGATCTATGTTTCTAACTCTATGTTTCTCTCATCGATGTTTCTAACTCTCTGTTCCTCTCCCTTCCTCTCAGGAAAAATACAAGATAGGTGTTTTCATCAGTAGTCCTCTTCTGATTGAGTACTATCTCAGTCACCACCACCATCACCATCCATCACCGTCCTTATCATGGATGATGTTGACACAGAAATTTGGAGCACCTTTGTCCCAAATCACAAAGTGACAGAATCAAGAGTTAAGTGACTACCATGAGTCATTTAACTAGTAGTTTGTGACTACTTCACAAAAGAGGAAACCAAGGCAGCTATAAGATAAACTAGAAGCCCGATGCATGAAATTCGTGCAAGAGTAGGCCTTCCTTCCACTGGCTACCAACACTGGCTTCCCTCCCGCCACCAGCAGGCACCCAGGACCCGGGCTTCCCTTCCAGCCCCAGCTTCATCCAGAAGGTTGTCTGGTCTAATTAACAAATTACGTTTTCATTATTATAGATGACTCTTGGGATGTAATGTATAGCACTGTGTATTTGAAAGTTGTTGAAAGAGTAGATCATCCAAGTTCTCATCACAAGTGAAAAAATCATAACTGCCGTGTTTCCCCGAAAATAAGACATCCTCCAAAAATAAGATGTAGCACATGGAAAGATAAGACATCCCCTGAAAATAAGACCTAGCGCAACTTTGGGAGAAAAAAATTAATATAAGACACTGTCTTATTTTCGGGGAAACAGGGTATGTATGGTGAAGGTTGTTAACTAGACTTATATGTATTAAATTTTTACTTTATATGTATTAAATTTTTCCAGTTATATTGTGATATAGCTGACATAAAGTTGTAGTTTAGGTGTACACATACTACCTTAATATGTGTACATATTGCAAAAGGATCACCACAATAATAACAGAGTCTTATTTTTTCTCTGTATGCTATTTTGTACTCAATTCTGTGCCGTGTGAAAACATTACTCATATGAAAACTAATGAATTCACACATTTAGAAAATCTCAGTTCAAGGGCTCTGACTTCCAGAAGTCTCTTAGGTCCTCTCAAAGCTCTGGCTTAGATCCCCTCTGCTTTTCTGGGCAACCCCATTATAAGAGGGGTAGGAGTTTGCAGAGAGCTAGGGGAATGGGACTGCTGATGGTCACAGGGCGGGAGAAGGGTTGGTCCTGAGACTGCAAAGCCCTGAACACTCATCCTCCAAGGGCATATGAGTTGCAGCAGGATGAAGTGATAGTCATTTAGTTCTTGATTCATCACTTACTCTGTGATTTGGGGCAAGTTGCTTCAAGTCATACATATGAAGGTGTTAGAACAGTTTCTCAAACACATTATAAATGCTCAATAAACATTATAATAGGTGTCTTGGGTGTGGCTATCCAGTAGAAAAGTCCTGAGGAGGCCTGTCCATTCTAGCAGGGGGTATAGCTCAGGGGTAGAGCATTTGACTGCAGATCAAGAGGTCCCTGGTTCAAATCCAGGTGCCCCCTATGTTATTTGATTTTTACTCCAATGAAAGTATAGCTCCTTGTTATTCCACAGGCCCAGCCTCATGGAATCTAAATTTCCAACACTTGTATTAGAGACTTAAGTGTCTCTTGTGACATTCTTCATGCATTTCATTTTTACCTCCTCAGCCATACTCATTTGCTGGAGAGGTAGAGGAAGTTTGTCCTAGACTTTGTCTGTTTCTCTGGTGCCTAATTATTATTATTTTTAAATATATTTTATTGATTTTTTTTTTTTTTTTTTTTTTTTACAGAGAGAAAGATAGTTAGAAACATCGATGAGAAAGAATCATCGATCAGCTGTCTCTTGCATACCCCCACTGGGGATGTGCCTACAACCATGGTACATGCTCTTGACCAGAATCGAACCCGGGACCCTTCAGTCGCAGGCTGACGCTCTATCCACTGAGCCAAACCGGTTTCGGCTTCCTCTGTTTTATATACCAAGCCAGGTACAGGCTGTGCTGCCTCAAATGGAACTGGGCAGTTCTAAATATTATTTGTTGCTAACTGTTAAAATACTGCATAGTGTTTTGCAGATCCAGCAATAAAACAAGATGAGTTGATAGGAACTCAACCACATGGAAGTAGCCAACCACAAAGAAAAGAACAGAACAAAAAGAAATCAACATTAATTAACTAAATGCCTCCAGAAAGCAGAGCATTGGACATGAATCCTGGGTCTCCTTTACTTGATCAAAGTATGTAAAACTGCCTTGTGGCAGCCATATCTGGTTCTTAATTGGAGCACCCCCAGTAGTGAACCCTTTGAGTTCAGTTAACAGCACTTCCAAGCTGATGCCTACAAGGGATGGTACCTTTTTGGAAAAGAATGATAATTATGGTGTGAGGAACGCATGCACAGTTGAACAGGACTAGCAGCTTGCTGCTGAGTCAGAACCAACAACCTGTGTGTGAATGGAAGTGTAAAGAACATTAGTATTGGTTGCACAGTGTTGTTAATAAGAGGGGGTATAGCTCAGGGGTAGAGCATTTGACTGCAGATCAAGAGGTCCCCAGTTCAAATCTGGGTGCCCCCTTTTTTAAGAGTCTCTTTTCCTGTTTGATCTAAATGGACAAAACCAGTTTTATGCAGGCCATACTGTAGTCTGCTTCTAGGCGAAGACGGGTGAGAGCCTACGAAACAGCACATTTGTGGCCATCCCTTCTTATTCGGAATCCAGGGAGGTACTAAGCACAGCCTTGAAGACCAAGGGCAAGTCTAAATATATCCTCAATGCCTTCTTTGGGGGTCTGTTTCCTGGAACCCCAATGATACTGAGTTAAGTATCCAGGGTCCAGTCCAGACACAAAAACTGAGCCAGTTATGGGTGATAAAAGTGAAGGAATTAAGGAGACACACACATATACAAACCACCCATAGACACAGACAATAGTATGATGATTCCTGGAGGGATAGGGAGGTAGGAGAGGGTAAAGGGGGAATAAATGGTCATGGAAGGAGACTTGACTTGAGGTGGTGAACACACGATTCAATATATTAATGATGTATTATAAAATTATACACCTGAAACCTATATGACTTTATAGCCAATATCACCCAATAGATTCAATTTGAAGAAACCGAACCAGCTATTTTAACAGAATTTAATATAAATAATTGTTAACCAGTATATCAATTTCCGGTAGCTTCTGTAATAAAGTACCATAATGTGGGTGATATAAACGACAAACTTATTGTCTCACAGTCCTGGATGCCAGAGCCTGAAATCTGGGTACCAGACAGGCCATGCCCTCTCTGAAGGCTCTAGTGGAGGATCCCTCCTGGCCTCTTCCCAGCTTTCGGTGTTTGTTGGCAATCCTCAGCCTTCCTTGGCTTGTAGCTGCTGCATCATTTCAGTTGCTACCTCTGTCTTCACCTGGCTGTCTTCAGCCTGCGTGTCTCTTCTCTTCTTGTGACACCAGTCACATTGGATTATGGGCTCACCCACACCATGGGAATCTCATCTTAAATAATTCCATCTTTGGGGACACATTACAAATGAGGATACATTCCTGCACAAGGGGGCTGCAGGGATGCTACAAATTCAGCATGTCTTTTGGGGGACACAATTTAATACACAATAACCAGGAATTCAAAGTAAAGGGGCAGGAAGGGAAGACTGAGTATCATGGAGGTACTTTCTGTAGAAGCAGCCACCACTACAGGGCCGGGACAAACACAAGAGGACAAACTTGGTAAGTCTTACCAGCTTGGGGACTACCTCTGGGGATCAGGAACTCAGATCTCTAAGGTGATGCTACTGTCCATGAAGAGTCATGACGAAGCTGGGCCCCTAAACACCACACTGCACGTGGCAATCACTGTTGCTACTGGATGGATGGTGGCTGCCTTGTGACACTGACAGGAACCCAAAGCAAGTGCTTCTTCCTGCTCCAACCTTCCATCTCGTTTTGCAGCTCTGTTGGCAGGACCAGCCAGGAAGCCACCTGGCGAAGGACAGCCTGGGTTACAGAGGCTCCAACCCAGCATCCCAGAGCAGAGCACAGAAAGGTGGACATGGAGCCTGGGGACTGTCATTTGTTCATCTCCCCCGGCAGTTAAAGGGCTGACTGTATGGAGATTCGGGCCCAGAGTGGGGTGAGCATTGGGCAGAGAGCTCTGATCTGTAGCCAGTCAAGTGTGTCTCTCTTTGAGTTGCTCCATGAGGCATTTTGAGTCTGTTTTCAGATGCTCTGCACAAAGACTACCTTGTAGATGTGAGTGTGGATCCTTCCAGTTGTCAGGGAGGGCTCCCCATATTACTGCTCTCCTCTAGGGACTGAAGGTGGACAGGTTGTGGAGCTATGGGAGGAGGGAACCTATTGCTTCTTTTAAGTGGAAAGGTGAGTTAGCATAAAGCAGGTCTGGCAACTCAGCCAAGCTATGTGGACGGAGTGTCTGGACAGACGCTCTGGGTGTGGCCACACAGGGAAAGGGTGTTTATTGGGCCTCACTGGTATGGCAGGGGGTATAGCTCAGGGGTAGAGCATTTGACTGCAGATCAAGAGGTCCCCAGTTCAAATCTGGGTGCCCCCTAGCATTTTAGTCTCAATGGTCATAAAGGAGTTCCAGTTTCCTCTCCTCTTTCTGAATCTGATCTCTAGTCTTCCTGCAAAGAGTGAAGAAACTGAGGAGGCCCTTCCTGCCCAGAGCAGGGCAGCTCTGCTCAGATGTGTTTATCCCACTGCTCTGATCTTCCCACTGTCCCCTCACCTGGCCCCTGCTCTCTAATATGAACTTGATCTCCTGGCTGAGGTTGAGGATTCTGACCTTTGCAAGTAGCCAGAGAGAAGCTGAGATCACTTACAAAAGAACAATAGTTGGACTCCCTGTTGACTTCTCAATAGTTACAAAGAAAGCCAAAAGATAGTGCAATAGCACATTACATATGTTGAGAGAAACAACTGTTAACTCTGAATTCTATTCCCAGCTAAACTGCTCTACATTCGAAGATCAGAGAGTTTATATTAACAGACCCTCACTAAAGAAAACATTAAATATATACTTTGGAGAAAAGAAAAATGATCCCAAATGGGAGGTCTGAAATATAAGAAGGAAAGCTAAATAAGTTACGTAAGTAAATCTAAAAATCATTGACCAGCCCAAATCGGTTTTGCTCAGTGGATAGAGTGTCGGACTGTGGACTGAAAGGTCCCGGGTTCGATTCTGGTCAAGGGCATGTACCTTGGTTTCGGGCACATCTGCAGATTGAAGCTCTATCCACTGAGCCAAACCAGCTAGGGCATGAGTACAATCTTAAATCTACTTCTGGAAACATGTATGTTCTTGAAACTGCACAAAACTTCAGTTTGTGAAATGGCTTCATTGAAATGCCATCACCATCCAAAAAAATTTTGAAGATTAAGAATTAAAAAGGAGTAGTCTTTTTACCCTAATAAGTTCCTATTAGAGGAAGGTCCATTTAATAAATTGATAGCAATGTTACCATATTATATTGGCAGAACTACACTTGCTGGCTAAAGAAGCTCAGTTGAAAATACCTTTTTCAGTAACGTCCCTGTTTAATGGAGGTATCCAGCAGTTGACAGGGCTGTGAAATTACTGTTCTTACGTGAAGGTCAACTTTAAAATTTTTAAATCATTTTTAATAGTAAAGTTATAAAAATTAATTTCCTTCCCAAGAAAATTCAGGGTTTTTTCCTTTCCCCCCCCCCTAGAAGTTCATTCTGTCATGGTGATAGTTTGATTCATAGAACTGCAATTTTTAGTTGCCAAATATTCCATTTGACCAAAATGCATATTCAGGTGTATTCGACTTACATGCTGCTGCACGTGTAGCTATTTTCTAAAAATAGCTCAGGATACAGGTGCCCCAACAGGACGGTTCTCATACTTTAGTGACTTATGCACTTTGCTATGACAGTGGTGACTTGATTCGGTTGTTAAAATACAGGTTTAGGTGGCCTCTGATTCGTGCTCATGATCATGTGTGAAATGAGGGCTTCACTGGAAACTCCTGGTCACGTGGTTGTCAACCGGAAACACACGACCTCCACGGGGAACACGTGCTTCCTTCCAGGTGGTCACCTCGGACCTAGCAAACCCTAACCTCAATGATCCGGAAGGACAGCTGTGCACTAGCTTTTGACCCTAACGCGGGCCACGTGGGATGTGAACCACTTCATCTTGGCTGCCACATGTGCAATTTAGGCACGTCCTCCTGCTCGCAGCCGTGCGTCCCTGTGCCACCCATTCCAGCCAGCAGCCTCCCTGGCACCGGGCTCCCGCGCTGCGCCCTTGTCCGCCTTTTTGGAATCGGGCTGCCTCCCGCCTCCCTGCAGGCGGTGCCTGCTTATTGGACCTTCAGCAAGAAAACACTCCCCTGACGAGCTCTGGTTTGCGGCTGCGCCCCACGCTGCAAGCTGCGGAGACTCCCGAGTGTGAGAAAACGCCACACGTGGTTCCCAGAGCAACCACCTCGCTGGAGCCCAGACGGTCCGGCCACGGGGCGAGTGTCCGCCGGGCCGGCAGGGGGCGCGCTGCGCGGCGGGTGGGAAGGCGGGCGGCGCGTCTGGGCCGCGGCCGTGCCCGGCGTGCGCTCGGTGCCCGCAGAGCGCCAGCTGAGGGGCCGCTGGGGGCCGAGCGCAGCCGAGCTTCCCCGTCACCCGAGCCCCTCAGGCCGGCGGCCCTGCCCCTGCCGCGTCCCCGCGCCCCCAGCAGCCGGGCCCGACGGCCGCGCGAGCCTGGGCGCGGAAGGCAGGTCGAGCGGTTGCCGTCTGTGAGGGTCCGCGAGGCGGCGGCGGCGACCGGAACGACTGCGGCCCGGGCCTGGCCGGACGGCGCAGAGCCATGGCCGAGGCGGCCCCAGCTCCGGTAAGGGCGGCTCGGGCCCTGGCGCCGGCTCCGGGGGCATGGAGGAGGGCGGGAACCGGGGCCTGTCAGGGCGCAGCCCGAGCGGCGGAGCCTGGGGGTCGGGTCTGGGCGGGCTCGCCTCCCCCGGCTTCCGGAGGCCGCCCGCGGCGGGAGGCCCGCGGCTCCCAGCCCAGCGGAGGTTTGTTTCCTCGGTGTCAGCCCGGCCGCCGGCCGGACGCAGGGCGCTGGGCTCCCTGTGGCGTTGCCATGGGCCATTCGACAGCTCCGGGCGCGTGCATCCTCACAAAGTCTCCCTCGGTGCAGCCCCCTGGCCTCGCACAGCCACAGATGCGGGGGACAGGGAGCCCCCGGGCCCAGCACGCGGCAGGGCCCCTCTCCGAGCGCCCCCGGCGGGCTCACCTTCGTGTTCATTCTCGGGGTGTTGACCGCGCGGCCCGGGGCGCCAAGCTCTCCGCCTGCTGCTAGGGCTGCAGGCTACCCACTGAGCACCCAGCACCCAGGGAGAAGGAGCAGGGACTAGACAAGCTACTCGGGGCCGAAAAATACGCCTGGGATTTGCGAACTAAGGTTTTGGTCCCCACCCCCGAGGAGAGCAGTCTCAGTGGGTCAGGAACCAGGCTGGGCTATTGAGGAGTGACTGGGAAATGAGAAAAGCAGAGGAAAAAGAGGGGGCAGGAACACTGAGGTGGGGAATAGGGCACAGGGGAATGCCATCTCTGCTTTTTGGATCTTCTTTTCCTTTTCCAAATGTTTAAAAACATATGGTAGAGGTGAGCACGTGTGTGCCAGCCCTGGCCAATAGAAATACAGCGGAAGCCACGTGTGTCACTTGGTATTTTCTAGTAGTCACATTTACAAAGTAAAGACAAATAAATGAAGTTAATGACCTATTTTATTTAACCCAGTGCATACGAAATGTTTCAAAATGTGGTCAAAAGTAAGGAATTGATCGAGTTTTGCACCCCCACCCCCCCCAATACTAAGTCTTTAAAATCTGTGTGTGTATTTTATTATATACTCACAGCACATAGTAAACAAAATAAGCACATTTCAAGTGCCCAGAAGCCATTGGTGGCTACCATATTGAACAATGCAAGTCTATCTTATGGAGAAGAAATGTTGGGGGCGGGGGAGGGGGTAGAACGTACCCAAAAAAGTGGAAGGAGTTGGCATTCAGAGCATGAAATGGAGAGATTAGTTTTAAATATGATGAACCTTTTTCCTGTGGGAAGGAAAAAAGAAAGCATGGGTTAAGTTATTAATGAGTCTGAGGTGCATATGGGTGTGAAGAAAAAGGAAAATGTTCAGAGAGTTTTTACCTAATTTTTTTTCCATGTCCTCTGAGCGTGAGGGGCTGGCCCTGCTGCAGCAGCAGTACCTGGGAGCTTGTGAAAATGCAGATTCTCAAGCTTCCTCCCAGACCTCCCAAATCAAAGCCTGCATTTCCATGAACTCTCCAGATGATTCTTATGCACATTAGTTTGAGGATCGCGGTAGTAAAAGTGTGAGGAGAGCCAAAACCGGTTTGGCTCAATGGATAAAGCTTCAGCCTGCAGACTGAAGGGTCCTGGGTTTGATTCTGGTCAAGGGCATGTATCTTGGTTGCGGGCTCATCCCCAGTACGGGGCGTGCAAGAGGTAGCTGATCAATGACTCTCTCATTGATATTTTTAACTATCTTCCTTCCTCTCTGTAAAAAAATCAATAAAATGTTTTTTGCTTTTTTTAAAGTGTAAGGAGAGGGCATGGGGGTTGTAGTGGCCACACATGGAATGAAAAAAGCAGTATGGGGTTGCCACGCAGTGTTGAGTCCGTGCTGAGCTTAGGGACTGTTGATGTGTGGTGACGCCAGTTTACCTGGTTCGGTGACTTACCAGCCTGCTTGCAGAAACAGAATGAGAACTCTCAGGACTGATTCCAGCGTGGAGGTTAGCCCAGCAGGTGAGGCAGAAAGACAGGGTTGAAAGTGTCTGAAGTGATCAGCTGAGGAGGAAAGCAAAGCTTGGAACAGTCTGATAAACCAGCAGCAAATGGACTGGTCAGGGTTTAGTGGGAATGCAGAGCAGGTGAAATGAAAATAAGATAGGGCATGAGCTGAAGAAGTGGGAGGTTGTGGCCATAGAGCCGGTTACCATGGCATCAGAAGTCTTTGTAGAAGTCATGCTCATCCAACCTCCTATTGTAGGAATTTTTTTTTTTTAATATACTGTTTCAATGTACATTCAGTGATGGGATAACCTGTTACTTTCTTAGAAGATCTAGTTCAAAAATTACTTATACAGACCAAAGTTTGCCTGCCTAAAAATTCCATGTTGTTCTAGTTCTTTCTGCCTTGTGGAGTAATACAGTATTAACATTAAACAATTCTGTTTTATAACTCTCTAGACTCAACTTTCAAAGCTTGTTCAGCTATTACTGAATAGTATGGTTGTGAGTTTTTTGTTTTTTTAAACAACTATGTTTTTATTAATTTCAGATAGAGAGAGAGAGAGACAGAAACATCAATAATGAGAGGGAACCTTGGATCAAAGCCACCCACACCCCGCCCCACCTTCCCCCACACTGGGATCCAGCCGGAAACCCAGGCATATCCCCTGACCAGAATCGAACCACAACCTCCTGGTTCAACCACTGAGCCACACCTGCCAGATACATGGTTGTGGTTTGTAAGAAGGGTGATGGACAGGGCCAGAGCCCAAGTCAGTAAGCACACTGAACTGGGTGAGACCTGGAAAGTTCCTGGGGCATGTAGGACTTCATGTGGGCCTTTCCCACTAACAGAGAATGCAGCAGCAACCTTGAGCCTGAGAACAATTGGCTAAAGTTCCTTACATCTAGGGAATACGCCAGGCTGATTCTTGATCTAGTTTCACGCACTGTCTTGACCTAATCCATCCCTGACCCATCAAAGCAGTTCTCTTGACTTTTGATGCTGATGAGCTCCATGACGATGAGGGGTATGCAGGCAGTACTCAAACTATGTTTAGATGACCCTCAGATAGCCAGTGAAGCAGTTCTTATCTCGATTAAGTTTGGATTAGGGCCTCTTCTAACACTCAGTGCCTTGTCTCATCTCTCCACTGCACACAGACTTCTGAATGGGATTCCGAATGCCTTACGTCCCTACAGCCCCTTCCCCTCCCCACACCCCCGGGAGCAAACGAGGCCCACCTGCAGACTGCAGCCATCTCCCTGTGGACAGTGGTGGCCGCTGTGCAGGCTATAGAGAGAAAGGTGGAGGTGCACAGCCGGCGGCTCCTGCATCTAGAAGGACGGACAGGGACAACAGAGAAGAAGATGGCCAGCTGTGAAAAGACAGTGGCTGATCTCGGGAACCAGCTGGATGGCAAGTGGGCCGTGCTGGGGACCCTGCTGCAGGAGTACGGGCTGCTGCAGAGGCGGCTGGAGAACTTGGAGAACCTGCTGAGGAACAGGAACTTCTGGATCCTGCGGCTGCCCCCGGGTGTTAAAGGAGATATCCCAAAGGTAGTGCTTCACGTCTAGATGGAGGGTTCAGTCCTTAGGAAGGGATAGTCTTGGGAACCTTGACCTTGTTTTGTGTTTATCTATTTGGGAAGTATTTCACGCTCAATTTAGCAGATCATTTGAAGTGTCAAGCTTCAGATTGGAAAACTTTCCAATACAAAATTGGAAATCTGACAGGTGGATTTTTCCCCTCTTTTGCTTTCTTTTATTCATTACACCCAAGTCACTTTTTCTTTGTTTACCTGTCTGCCACAACCTTGGTTAAATATCATTAAACCAGCCTATTTTAATTTATTGGCAATTCTGGTGAAAAAGTTAGAGGGAGGACAAGGGAAGGGACGTAGAGTAAATGGTTAATGTAAGGGTTTCTGGTGATTTGTAGGTCTAAGGTTGATGTAGACTCTGTCCTTCAGCTCCTTTACAGAAGTGTTCTGCTGTGCTGGAGCCCAGCCTTTCTGAACGGAATAGCCTTTAAAACAAAAGAAAATAAACATTATTTTTAAGCTATGGAAGACAGCCTTGAGGCAGCTTGTTCCCAACCATGCCTGTTTGTTTATTCATTCATTCAACAAATATTTCCTGAACACTTAACTCTTTTGCTTGACATCTGCTCCCTTAAGGCATAGCAATGAACAATTCCTATAAACTCCTCTGGAGTTTAAATTTTAGCAAAGAAAGAAAGTTAATATAAACAAACAAGAAAATGATTATATTTAAGTGCTTTGACAAAAATGAAGGCGCTATCCGACGGTTTATTTTAGATTGGCTGTCAGAGACAGTCTCATAAAGGAGCTAAAATTTAGGCTGAGACTCATTAACAGGAAGGACTCAACTGTGAGAAGTTCTGAAGAAGAGCTTTCTGGCAAAAAGAATACCTAGGGGGAGTAAGAAGGCCAGTTAGCAGGTGTGCAGCAAGTAATCGGAAGCGTGACTAGAAGAGCGAGTAGAGCAGTGTTTTTCAACATAGGCATCGCTTATATGGTTTTAAATTTTAGATGGACATCTCACCTTGAGATTCAGATTTAATAGATCCAGATGGGACCTAAGCATGAATAATTCTTAGAGCTCCATCACTGATTCTAATATGTATTAGATTTGTGAACCATAGGTTTAGGGCATTGGAGACCAAGGTAAGGAATTTGGATTTTACCTTAATACTCTAGGGCAGGGGTCCTCAAACTTTTTAAAGTGGGGGCCAGATCACGGTCCCTCAGAGAGCTGGAGGGCCGGACTATATGAACTACTAATTCCTACTGTAACACCTCGGCTGCTCTCACTGCCCAAAAAACCTGGCGGGCAGGATCAGACTCCTCTGCGGTCCGCATGTGGCCCGCGGGCCGTAGTTTGAAGACCCCTGCCTAGGGAATAAATTGGATGGTTTTAAACAGAGGAGAACATCTGGTATACATTTTGAAAGAATCGCTTTGGCTGCTCTGTGGAGAATGGATCATGGCGGTAAGAACAGAAATGGAGAAAAAAGGCAGCTGTAATATTTGGGGGGATGAGAGTAGCTTGGATGAAGGTAGCAGTAATGGAGCTGGAGACAAGTGGACAGATTGAGGATGTTTTGATGATAGGGCTTAATGGTGAGAATTAGAGAATGAGGAGTTAAGAATAAAAATTTACTGTTCTAAGTGTTTCCATCATTTTCATAAGAACCCTTACATGTCCAGATCACGTTGTTACTAGGTATAAATAATGGAGTTGTATTTAGCCCAGAGTATATGCTCATAGAGACCTTAGGTTCACTGACACTTAGGCTTGGAGAACTGGATGGATGATGTTGACATTTCCTGAGATGGGACTACCTTGGGGTAGGAAGGAGTTAGGAGTTCTCCTTTGGCAGGTTTGGGATACCTGTGACACATTCAGGAGAGGCGTTAAGTGGTCTCTGAAGCTCAAAGGTAAGAAATACTTGGGAATTATTGATGTACAGATTGCAGTATAAATCACGAGCCTGGAGTGGTTACCGCAGGAGAGAAAGTAGAGAAGCAAGAGAACAAAACTCCAGGGGTGGGCGGAGTGGCCATGAAGTAGGAAAGGGAACAAAACGGAAGTCTGTGGAGTCCCAAGGATGAGGAAAAAAAGCGTTTCTAGGAGAGAATTGCCATCTGAGTTGAGTATGTTGCTGAAAGGTCTAGAAAGATGAGGATATGATTTGGCAACATGGGCTGGTGACCTTGATAAGAGTTGTCTCAGTGTGGTGATGGAGATAGAAGACTGAATGGAATAGGTTGAAGAGTGAACGGCAAAGGGAGAAATGGAAAAAATGACGGTAACTGACTCTTTCAAAGAAGAGGTACTTTGGAGGATCTCAGAGTCAGTGTCTGATGGAGAGCCTTTCCCACAGTGTGTTTTATTTTTTTGTGTGTGTTTGTTGTTTTTTTGGTTAATCTTCAGCCAAGGATATTTTTCCATTGATTTTTAGCAAGAGTGGAAAAGAGAAGGAAAGTCAGAAATATTGATGTGAGAGAAACACACCGATCGGTTGCCTCCTGCACAAGCCCTGACCAGGGCCTGGGCCAGGGAGGAACCTGCAACCAAGGTATGTGCCCCTGACTGGAATCGAACCCAGGACCCTTTGGTCCACAGGCCGATGCTCTATCACTGAGCCAAACCGGCGAGGGCCCCACAGTGTGTTTTATTTTTATTTGAAGACCCTCCAAAAGTTCTTTTGGATAGTTTAAACTTAGCATTTGCCATAAGAATAGCAGAAAGGGTAAGTTAAAGTTACTTATTGTCTTCCCTGGGTAATGGGTAACATTTAAACCGTCCATCTTAAATTCTAAATTCTATAATAATAAAAGGGTAATATGCTAATTAGACTGGGCGTCATTTCAGACATCCTTCCTGACAAAGCTGGGGCCAGAGAGAAGTCAGCCGGGGTCCATGTGCCTGTGGGCAGCCTGAGGGAAACATCCCGGGACCTGGTGCCGGAGGGAAGCTGGTGCCAGCAGCCGGGGGAAGGAAGGCCTACTTTTGTACGAATTTCTGTGCATCAGGCCTCTAGTCATATATTAAATAATGTTATTTCTCTTAAAGATTTATTAATGAAATTATATATATTGCAGATTTGCTAGATTGGTATATGGGAAGTAAAATTTTATGTCCTTGCTTAGTTGAAAATGTTTTTATTCTGCCCTTTTGAATTCCAAGTTCAAAATAATTGTCCCTCGGAAAACTTGTTAATTTTTAAAATTGTGGTTAACCATACATAAAAGTTACCATTTTAACCACGTTTAAGTGTACAGTTCAGTGGCATTAAGTACATTTACATTGTTGCGCAACTGCCACCATTCATCTCCAGAACTTCCCAAACTAAAAAACAACTATATTCCTGTTAAACACTATCTCCCCTTTTCCCCATTCCCTGCCCCCCACCATTCTACTTTATTCTTCTGTGAATTTAATGACTCATACAAATGAATCATACGGTATGTGTCCTTTTGTGACTGGATTATTTCACTAACCTAGTCTCTCCTGGTTCATCCATGTTATAGCATATCAGAATTTCCTTCCTTCTTACGGCTGAATAATACTCAGTTTTCCTCGGGATTTTAAAGGCATTGGTCCTTTGTCTCACAACATCAAATGCAATCGATGAAAAGTTTACTACCCAGTTAATTTTCATTTGTTTGTAAGGTATCTGTGTGTGTTTTTTCTCTCTAGAAGCTTTTATCTTCTATTCATACTGGTTTTTCTAAAGTTTATTGAGGATATGTCTGCATGTAGGTTTTGTTAAATTTGTAATAGGCAGTTGTCGTGGCCTTTCAATCAGAACGTTCAATCTGGGACGTTTTCTTCTATGAACCTATATTTATAATATTTCATCCCCTACCCATTTTTTCTATTTTCATCGCAGAACTAATTTGACAGGTGATGGATTATTGTATTTGTACTTTAACTTTTCCTTCATGTGTTTCTTTTTGAACATTTTTATTGATTTTTAGAGAAAGGGGAAGGCTTTTTATATATGTATTTTAGAGGCCCAAGGCATGAAATTCATGCAGAGTAGGTCTTCCTTCCCCCGCTGCCAGCACCAGCTTCCCTCGAAGCCTCAGCTTCACCGGAAGGACGTCAGGTCTAACTAGCACACACGCTTTTATTATTTTATATTTTTTTTCTCCCTTTATCCTTTTCACTTTTTTAGAGTTCTGTGACCTCCCTTCTAGCCTTTCTAATTTTTATTTGAACAATTATGTATTTTTCAAGAATATTTATTTTTCTGGTCCTTTTTAGCCAAAACCAGTTTGGCTCAGTGGTAGAGCATCGGTCTGCGGACTGAAAGGTCCCAGGTTCGATTCCGGTCAAGGGCATGTACGTTGGTTGCGGGCACATCCCCGGTGGGAGGTGTGCAGGAGGCAGCTGGTCGGTGTTTCTCTGTCATCGACGGTTCTAGCTCTCTCCCTTCCTCTCTGTAAAAAATCAATAAAAATATATTTTTTTAAAAAACAGCCTGAATTTTTTAAATGGATGCAATATGTGTTTGAATTTCTCTGGGACTGTGTGTTAGAGTTTGTTTGATTTTCAGTTTACTGGGGTTTTTTCCCCTTCTAGAATGGTTTGCGGTATTTACTCATCTTGGTGCTATTGGTTTTTATATTGTGTAATCCTCGATTACATATTCATATTTATAAGTCGAGGATTCCATTGATTAATAGGTTAATTATAGGAAGCTGGCATGTCTTCTCAGCCACTGCATAAATCTGTTGAGTCAAAGGATCTTCCCTTTGCAGGACGGTTAGGTCTGTAGGTGCTCCATATCGATGGGCTTCACTCTAAGGCTCTGTGGCAGGGAGTAAATGGGCAGTGCAGGGACCACCCAGCGGCCAGGCGGAAGATGGTACCAGTTGTCAGCCCATAGGAATCCCATGCTGTCTCCAGGCAGGTGAGGAAATTTCTTTACAGGGGAGGTGTGTGGTTTCAGTTTTGTGGTAAAGGCTGCTGCTACCCCACTCTGCCAAGGCTGATGAGGATGACAATGGGGGGCCCACTATTCTAAAGATAGACCTTCAAACTGCAGTTTATCATCACTTGGATTCCTACTCAATGCCAGCTTTCAGCTTGGAATTCTCTGGGTTCCTCATCTGCAGTCCTTTCCCATCTGCAGGGAGGTCCGCTTCCTCATGCACCTTAGACCCCAGCAGGAGCCCGTCCTCCAGGTCTCAGTAAGAAACTCATCAAGAATTCTGATCTAGCCGAAACAGGTTTGGCGCAATGGATAGAGCGTCGGCCTGCAGACTGAAGGGTCCCAGGTTCGATTCCGGTGAAGGGCATGTACCTTGGTTGCGGGCACATCCCCAGTAGGGGTTGTGCAAGAGGCAACTGATCGGTGTTTCTCTCTCATCGATGTTTCTAACTCTCTCGCTTCCTCTCTGTAAAAAAAAAATCAATAAAATATATTTAAAAAAAAAAAAAAAAGAATTCTGATCTAGCCGAAACCGGCGTGGCTCAGTGGATAGAGCATCGGCCTGCTGACTGAAAGGTCCCAGGTTCGATTCTGTCAAGGGCATGTACCTTGGTTTCGGGCATAGCCCCAGTGGTGGGTGTGCAGGATGCAGCTGGTCAACGTTTCTCTCTCATTGATGTTTCTGTCTCTCTATCCTCAATTCCTCTTTGTGTAAAATCAATAATATATTTTTTAAAAGAAAAAGAATTCTGATCTATAATGGGGGAATAAGGACACATGTAATACCTTAATTAATAAAGAAATTTAAAAAAATAAAAAAGAATTCTGATCTAGTGATGGCCTTTCCTTCTCATTCTTGGTGCTGTTTGTAGATAAAGTCCCTCGTGATCTTACATACTGTCATTTCAGTGGAACTCTGAGAAGGAAGGGAAGTACATGTGTGCTTAGTTCAAAACCTTGAACCAGAAGCCCATCCTGATCCTTTATTTTTGTCATTATTTTATCATCTGTATTTTTATTATAAGCTATTACAAATCTTTTGTGTAGTGAAGTTAGATTAAAATAAACTATTGAGTATCTACATTTGCCCTAAGACCAATTTTAGGTGCTGAGCAAGATGTAAAAATGAGCCCAGCGGGGATGGCTCAGTGGTTGAGCATCAACCTATGAATTAGGAGGTCGCAGTTTAATTACCAGTCAGGGCACATGCCTGGTAATTGTGGGCTTGATCCCCATTGTGGGGCATGTAGCAGGCAGCTGATCAATGACACATTCTTCTCATTGATGTTTCTCTCCCTTTCCCTTCCCATCTGAAATCAATAAAAAATATATTTTTTAAAAATGATGTAAAAATGAGCAATTTGTGGCTTTAGCCTATTTATAATCTACATGTCCTCTAAGACTAGTTAGAGTCCTATTGCTTCTAGACTCACCACAGCCCAGTATAGCTATTCCCAAAATTTCTTGTTCATGTCATTAATTTGAATACAGTTAAGCACTCCTTTTGAGCAGAAAGCTTATTTTTATAATTCTGGGGCTTTGAATAGGCTTAGTACTTAGTGAGTATTCAGAATATGTTATGTTGTGTGAATTAATACTGTTTCTCATTTTTACCTATCTCTGAGTGACTGTAACCTTGAAGCTTATATCGCCTTTCTCCTTGAAAACATTGTAAACTCTTGGAGGTTGGATCTGTGTCTTAATTTTTTTCCCTGTAACCTTTCAGCAGCTCACATAGTTGTTTTTTTTTTTAATAACTAGAAGGCACTTAGAATAGGTTTATTGAATGAATTGCAGTGGGAGGGACTAACCCCAGTGTCATTGTAATTGCAGGTGCCTGTGACATTTGATGATATTTCCATCTACTTTTCCACTCCAGAGTGGGAAAAGTTAGAAGAATGGCAAAAGGAACTTTACAGGAATATCATGAAGGGCAACTACGAGTCTCTCATCTCTATGGGTGAGGCTGAGTTGGCACCTTGTGAGTAGGTGATAGCAGCCCCAGGAGGTCTCAGAACAGTCCCTTTCCTCCAGTGGTCCTCATTTTCATGCTGTCCTTACACACTTCAGATTCTGCTTCCAAGCCACAGATATCCAGTTCACCCTTGCTAAATAGGAAATATAATTTCTCCTTGTGCCAGACATAGGCAGTGAATGAAGCTCAGAGCTATGCAGTGGTTTCCGTGGGTAACCTTCACTTTGGGAGAGCCTTGATTCCTCCCCTTGAGACACGCTATCACTCTTACTCAATGAAAATAGCAAGTAGGCTGTGCCAAAATAGCCTGTGTGCTTTTCCCACACGTTACCTCTCCTCTTAATATTTTCCTAATGGATATAGTTGGAGGTGAATGGATGGGGAGAAGAGATCTATAATTTAAAAGAAATCTGCTTGGCCTGGGGACCCCAAAGCCTTCAGCTCTCCTTGGCCAGTTTCTCAATGGTTAGCACGAGTTCGATCCCCGGCTCTGGTCTGGGAGGCAACCAATTGATGTGTTTCTCTCACATCGATGTTTTTCCCCGCCTCCATCCCCCCAACCCCTCCCACCCCCACCCCCCCACTCTTTCCACTCTCTTAAAAAAAGAAATCAATGGAAAAAATAATCTTTAATCTGGGTTAAAAATTAAAAGAAAGAAAGCTTCAGTTCTACCTTGATGGTAATTAGTTGTCATTCTGACTTATCTCTTTCTTATACCCCCTTTCCCTTCTTATTCCTAGATTATGCCATGAATCAGCCTGATGTCTTATCTCAGATTCAGCCAGAAGGAGGACATAATACGGAGGATCATGCGGGGCCAGAGGAAAGTGCGATTCCCACCGACCCCAGTGAAGGTAAGTGAGAGGAAAGATTCGCCACTCCGTGTCTCCCTGTAAACCTGTCACCTCGATTTTACTTGGTCAGAGATGATGGCTTAGGACTTGAGAGACCACCTTGTCCCATGTTTTCACCCATCAATACACACATATGAGGACTGCTAATTGCATCCCATGATGAAGGTTGTGAACCCTAGTTATGTCCTCAGATGGCAGAGCAAGCAGTGGTGCTCGTTTGGAAGGAAAGTGGCTTCCTGGGAATGTAACCTGGTCATTGAGAAGTGCTGGAGGGGCGGGGATCTTCAGGGTCCCTCAGAGATGGACTCAACCAAATGTTGCCCAGTGTGGGAACCAGCTATCGTTGAGTAACCATCCCTAATGTGTTTTTTGTTAAGCTGCTCGATTTTGTGTGGGAAAGACTGCTAGCCATTGTCCACCTCTGCTAGTAGAAAAATCTCACGCCATTTTTGTTCTTTGCTAGATAGAAAGCTCACAGAAACTTCATCTGCTAGATGTCTCTACTAGATGAATGTCTCTTACAACTTTACCCCTGTCTCATATACTGTTATTTTATTCTAATATTTTATTACAAAAAATTTCAAGCAATTAGAAAGGTAATTTTACATTGAACTCCTAGGTACCTGTCACCTAGATTTTACCTAGTGGTAAAAAAAGCCCCTCAAGTCTGTCTATACATTTTATAGTTTATCACATATATACCATCTCTACACCCCTCTATTCATCATCAATTCATCAATTCTATTTTCATTATATTTCAAAATCAGTAGACACCAACACCTGTCCCTCTTTGTAGTTTAGCATGAATATCATTAATCTAGAGTTCAGTTTTGTTTGTTTTGGGGGTTTTTTGAGTAAATTTTAAATATAATGAAATGCTCAAATCTTAAGTAAACATTCTTTCTGTGGTAAGGATATACCTGCCACACATTATTTTATTTTTAAGAATGTGTGAGTTGCCGAAACCGGTTTGGCTCAGTGGATAGAGCATCGGTCTGCGGACTGAAGGGTCCCAGGTTCAATTCCGGTCAAGGGCATGTACATTGGTTGCGGGCACATTCCGGTAGGGGTGTGCAGGAGGCAGCTGATCGATGTTTCTCTCTTATCGATGTTTCTAACTCTCTATCTCTCTCCCTTCCTCTCTATAAAAAAAATCAATAAAATATATTTAAGAAAGAAAAGAAACATCGATGAGAAAGAATCATCGATCAGCTGTCTCTTGCATACCCCCTACTGGGGATGTGCCCGCAACCAAGGTACATGCCCTTGACCGGAATTGAACCCGGGACCTTTCAGTCCGCAGGCTGACGCTCTATCCATTGAACCAAACCGGTTTCAGCTGTGTATCCATTTCATGAAATGTCTTTTTCTATCCCTTTACTTTCAGTTTGTGTCTTTCCATCTGATGTGAGCTGGGGAAACTTTGATCATTTTTGTTTTAGGTGTATCACCATTATCCCATGTTTATACCTTCACTCTGGTCCAGCAAGACCATCTTTTCATAAACAAAATCAGTGATTAAGGCACATCCCAATATAATCCTTTTATTTTAGTTTATCCTATTTGAGAAAAGAAGCATCCTGGAAATGATAAAACTTAGAGGTTTTGAATTATTACACAAATACTTACCACCTATTACAGCCCCACACCTGTTTCATAGAAAGTTTCAAAATATTAGTTTTTGCATGTATCAAATATTTTTTGTCTACTTAAGCCTTAAGCCTTAAGGAGTCAGATATTAGTACCAGTTTTAACTCAGTTTAAACCGTTGTATACATCTCAGAACCTCAAGGTTCCAGCTCCTTTCAGACAGCAAGGCCCTTATCTGTTTAAAACATGCACACAACACAAAATCAGATTTCCTCATAGTTAAAATAATAGTCAACCAGTTTAGACATTACAGTCTTATATTTTTTGTGATCAGACTTTATTATTGACTACCTCTCAAACTTTAAAAACTCAGCATTTATCACCTTCCTCTTACCTGATCAGTATTCAGTTTTTCTGGATTCTCTTGCTTTCTCCAGAGCCTGTTGTTGGCATAAACTAATGTTTTCACGTTCATTTTGTGTCTTTAAGTGTCCACTGTTGGGATTCCTGAGGCCTATGAGGAATGTGCTTTGAGTGCCACTGTGGTGACTTGGCCAGCAATTGCCATACTGTCACCACATAGGTATCTGTATCAGGCCTGTATCTTAGTATCCACGTTCTCCTGATCTTTTATTTATAAAAGGTCCTCAGGTTATATACTCCCACCACACTATAGTTGATAAAACCATAATCTATGCACTGTAGGGTTAAGACCTAATTATTTAATCCAGTATATATTAACTTACTTATACTGATCTAAGTTAAGTGACCAGAGAAACTTTAAGTATCATTATTCAAAAAGAATAGCTACTGTGTTTCCCCGAAAATAAGACATCCTCCGAAAATAAGACCTACTTACAGGTTTCCTTCTGAGTAAAATATAAGGCATCCCCCCCAAAAATAAGGCCCCCCCCCCCAGGCTAAACATGAGAGATTTGGTCCACTGATTCTGAAAGAAATGGAGTCACAAGAAATTCACCAGGAAATTCAGGAATTGGATTGTTATGATGATGTTCCAGAAGATGATGACATTGAAAAAATGAGTAAATTCTTGATATTGTGGGATTCAGTTTGTCTGGTTTGTGTTGACAACTACCGTACTACCATACCGTATACATGTAATAAATTTCCTTTATTTTCTTTTAACAATAAATGTGTACCGTATTCTTCTTCATGGAAAATAAGACATCCCCTGAAAATAAGACCTAGAGCATCTTTGGGAGCAAAAATTAATATATAAGACACTGTCTTATTTTTGGGAAAACAGTAGTTTCTGGGATTTCCCAAGTTCAATGAAGAAATATGTGGCCAATGAGCTGTACTAACAACTTACACTTCTAGAGAACTGGCTTAGTTTTTTTCAGTTCTGCATAGCTTTTATGGTTGGCCATTGACTAATGTACCCAGAGGTTGGAGAGAATCCAAATGCCCATCAATAGGAAATGCTTGAATAAACAGTGGTTCAGCTGCATAGAACATCTATGAGAAGGAATGAGAAAGATCTCTAAGCTGCTGTGGACATGTCCAGAATATACTGTCAAGTAAAAAAAAAAAATCAAGGTACAGCACAGCTTGTTTAGTATGCCACACAAAGGGGGGAAATATCAAGATATATACATAGTTGCTTATATTTTCACAAAGAAACAATAGAAGATGAGAATAAAAACCAGTCAGAACAGCTATCTATTCAGGGAGAGAGAGAGACTAGAGTGGAAACTAAACCTCTCTAAATATACTGTTTTATTGTTGTTGTTTTTAATCCTCAATGTTTTATTGATTTGAGAGAAGGAAACATCAGAGAACGAAAATGTCAATGTGAGAGAGAAACATCGATCGGTTGCCTCCCATATGCACCCCAACCAGGGAATGAACCTGCAACCTAGGTATATGCCCCGACTGGGAATTAAACCATTGCTCCAACCAACTGAGCCACCTGGCCAGGGCTACAGTTTTGATTTTGTAAATATTTTACTTAAATTTTTAAAGATCGTGTTAATGTCATTAGGAACCAAAATTTTCAGTGTGAGAGAGAAAAAATAAGTATTAAATCAAAGGATTTAAATTAAATCTTACAATCTTAAATATAATATAAACTCATGACACTTTCCTTTTTCTATAAACTTAGTGACCCTTTCATTGAAAAGACCTAGAAGCTGTGACCTATTAGCAGTTAGCATCCTTATCATTCAGATTGTGGTCTCTAAATTCCATTGATTGTGTGCTTTGAATGTCCAGAGTGAACCTGGGATAGTTTGTCATATCAGAAATGGAAAAAAACTCACAGATGTTTGTTGATGGGAAATGACAGAGAACAGATTTGAGGGGGCTCCTACTCACCAAAGGAGGGACCATTTGAGCATTAAAAGGAATAATGACTACTGTGGATTGGAGCTTATCAAATATGTAACATTCTGTGAGTTTGTAATAATAAAAACAAATTCAGAGCCACTTGATTCACTTTGAGGTTTCTAGAGCACTAACTTATTACTCAAAATTGATGCAGAGAAGCAATTAAGTATTTTAAAAGGCTTTTTATTGATTTTTCTAGAGAGAGAAACGTCACTGTGAGAGCAAAACATCAACATTGATTGTCTGTCTCCTGTATACCCCCTACCAGGGATTGAGCCCACAACTCGGGCATCTGCCCTGACTGAGAATCAAATTGGCAACCTTTTGGTGCACAGGAGGACACCCAACCAACTGAGCCACACTGGTCAGGGCAGCAATTAAACATTCTAAAAGTCTCGTATCATTGATGAATAGAAAGTTCATCCTATGGATGTCTGTTAAAAGATCCTTTTCCTTATACCTAGCCTTTCCCCTCCTGCTTTTTTCTTTATATGTGTGTATATAAAACCTGAAAGAAAAAAGTTAAGGTCAGAGCATGTTTAATACATTTCAATCTTGTAGCTCAAAGTGGGATGTTGGAAAGGCAAACTGCCACATGTGCTAAAACCTGTTTCCAATCTCTGTATAACCTGACTGTCTTTGAGGCCTTAGTCTTGTTCAAGCTCTTATTACTGCTTGGGGTGTACCTTAGATTTCAGTGGTCTCTGATTCAAAGGCATTGGGAAAACCAGTGAGTTCTCAGTTTCTAAGGATAAAGCCATAACCTGTCTTTAAGGGTTTTCTTCTTTTTTTTTCTTTTTCTTTTTTTAATATATTTTATTGATTTTTTACAGAGGGGAAGAGAGAGGAATAGAGAGCTAGAAACATCGATGAGAGAGAATCATTGATCAGCTGCCTCCTGCACACCCCCTACTGGGGATGTGCCTCCAACCAATGTACTACATGCCCTTGACCAGAATCAAACCCGGGATCTTTCAGTCCGCAGATGGACGCTCTATCCACTGAGTCAAACCGGTTCCAGCCCTATGAGGCTTTTCTGAGAATAAAGAGAGCATGAATTTACTCTCTGGACCTTGTCAACTTGCCAGCTTGGTCTTTTAGGCCAAGAAAGGTTATATAGGCCTCGGCTGGAATAGCAAGCATAGCTGTTTCTTGCTGACCAGATGAGGTATATAAGCTTCTGGAGGCTATTCTTTTTTTCTTTTTTCTTTTTTTTCTGAAAAAACCTCCAAGTTCTGAGGGACTTATACACACTATTTTCCCTCACCCCAGCATTCAGGAAATAAAGACCTATGCAATTGAATAGGCAAAGGTGATATGATGTCTTAGAGAGAGCCTAGAGTTGGGAACCTGAAAAATATGTTTCTGAGGAGTCAAGTCTGTATTTAAACTTACCTAACTTTGTAGTTCTGGAAATATATTTGTTTTTTAATTAACATTTAAGGAAAATATTGTTGGTCAATCTTGTTTCTTTGCTTTTTTCCCCCTGCCATATTTTAAAATCATTGAACATATGGTACTTACCATGAATATTTATTATCTACTAGTGGCCCAGTGCACGAAATTTGTGCATGCGGCCGGGGAGGGGAGGGTCCCTCAGCCTGGTCTGCTCCCTCTCTAATCTGGGATCCCATTCACAATCCAGAATCACTGGCTCATAAGCATTCACCTGCCTGCCTGATGCCCCTAACTGCTCCCCTGCTGGCCTGATGCCCCTAACTGCTCTCCCCTCCTGGCCTGATGCCCCTAACTGCCTAACTGCTCTCCCCTGCTGGCCTGATCGCCCTAACTGCTCTCCCCTCCTTGTCTGATCCCCCTAATTGCCTATCTGCTCTCCCCACCTGGCCTGATCCCCCTAACTGCCTATCTGCTCTCCCTTCCTGGCCTAAACCCCGTAACTGCCTATGTGCCTTCAGACCTTGGTGCAGGAGTGCTGAGAGCTCTCTGCTGAGGCCCCGCCCCTGACCTGATGCCCTGCTCTGGGCCAGGGGCCTGTGTATGCTTCCACGAGGGATGGGAGGGGAGGAAAAGGGGGGCCTCAGCAGCCTCATGTCCTGGTGGCACAAGTCCCCACCCCCATCCCCGCCCACCAGCTCCTGTGCGCACACAGCCTGGTCAGCCTGGTCATGACTGTGACACCATTAGGACCAATTAGCATATTACTTCTTTATTATATATTGTAGATTTAACTTCTGTGGGCCCTCTCTACTTAAATGGAAAGAATATTCCTTATTTCATAAAAAAGCTATGAAACAAAAAATGGAAATATTTTAAAAGTAATTATGCTAATGAAATGGAAGGTACTATTGATTTTAGATTCTTTTTTTTGGAAAATATATTTTTATTGATTTCAGAGAGGAAGGGAGAGAGAGGGAAACATCAGTGATGAGAGAGAATCATTGATTGGCTGCCTTCTGCATGCCCCCTATTGGGGATTGAGCCTGCAACCCAGGCATGAGCTCTTGACTGAAGTAAAACCCTTCAGTCTGCAGGCCGGTGCTCTATCCACTGTACCATACTGACTTGGGTGATTTTAAATTATTTATGGGAGTCATCTCCAAAAAAAAATTTAATGAAATGGGCCCACTGGAAATAGTGAATCAAGCTGGGTACATCATGTAAAAATAAATAAATTTGGCTTCATTTTGAACTAGTTCTCTAGGTGTTGTAAGCATTTTTAAAAGGCTGATTCCATATTGTTGTTATAGTTAAATTTGGGCACCATGTGTAGTATTTAACAAACCAACATGATTATTTTCATTTTCTGATTCAAGTCCCTGAAGGCCATTCTCTTTTCCCCCTACAAACAGAGCCTGTCATTTCAACATCAGATATTCTGTCTTGGATTAAACAAGAGGAAGAGCCCCAGGTTGGGCCCCCACAGGAGACCAAGCAGAGTGACATATACAAGGGCCCCTATGCTGGTGAGTAATGAATCGAAGAGACCTTCACGCCCAAGTCCAGCTGTGCCAGGACTGACTGAAAACACAGCTTTGAAATGGGATGTGGAGGCAAGGAAGTGAGAGAAGAATGGGAAAAGGGGAAAATGACATACTCCAGTAAGTGAGAAATGAAACAAATCAAATTAAGATACATTTAAAGTGAGAAAACACACTCTTTTTAAAAATAATATTGATTTCAGAGAGGAAAGGAGAGGTAGAGAGTGATAGAAGCATCAGTGATAGGAAACATCATTGATTGGCTGCCTTCTGCACACACTATTCTGAGGATCGAGCCCACTTCCCCGGGCCCTGACCAGGAATCAAACTGTGATCTCCTGTTTCATAGGTCGAAGCTCAACCACTGAGCGACGCTGGCCGGGCAAGAAAACACACTCTTAAGTGTAAAGACAAATTAGAATTGTCAGGGGAAGAAAAATAAGTGCATACAGATAGACCGAAAATATGAGGATGGGGAAAGACAGAAGAACATTTAAAGATCATGGAGAAAGGATAGAACAAAAAGGGGAAAGGGGAGCAGGACAAGCAGTGGGGACAAAAATGTTATTGGGGAAGCACAAATGGGACTATCAATAAAGAGCTGGACCTCAGGAGAAATGATGAAGGGAAACAGCAAATTATCTTCCTTCTGAGGTAGGTAGCACCATCTTTATTTTGCTATCTGAATTATAGAAGAGAATCTCAAGATGAGATGGTACTTGATTGTTTACATAACTTAATGCAATCTGATTTTTAATAGCCTCTATGCCCTATGTTCTTTTAGAATCTAGGAAATAAGACAGGTTCTGTTCTTCAAGATATTTATAATGGGGGCACACATCAATACTAGGCCTGCCTGTTGTTAAGTGTCAGGGGTGAGTGGGACTTATATTCAAGAAATGAGAAGTTTGGAGAATATGCATCAGTTTTGGTTTACATTTTTAGATAAGGCCTAAAGAAGGATGAAGCCAGAGCTGGGCCTTGGTTGATTGGTGTGAAGTGCTGGGTATAATTCGGAAGAGGGTGGATACATTCTACAAAAGGAAAGACAGAGTAAGTGGAGATGTGAAGCAGAAATGTGTACTTCATTCTCAGGGTCAGTAAAGAGAGAGCTAGCAACCAGGAAGGCTTTATCTGGCAGAATACAGAGGAATGGGAGTAGATTAATACATGAGTTTAGGCCTGTCACAATAGGCAGCAAACTCAAAGTTTGTGAGCAGAGGAGGAACATAATGAAAGTAATGGTGGGAAGATTGATGTCAAGGTTGTTCCTCTTCAAACGGGGAGAATTGAAGATGTTCAGTAGTAAATTCTCTGGTGATTTGCCACAGGGACCATGGATGATTTGATGATTATCTCAGACCTACACTGAGCTTCTTATTGGAGCCAACTGAGAGCTGAGAGCAGTCTGTGAGAGCTGGGGAGGAACGCTCAGCTTCTGTGAGGATGTGATGGGTGTGACTCTGAGTCCTTTCTTTCAGATGAGCAGCTTGTCATCAAAGCCGAAGGCCTCGCCAGAGCCTCCTTGTGCCCCAAGGTTCCTGTCCCCTTCTCTTCTCCACCAGCAGCAGCAGCAAAGGATACTTTTTCAGATGTTGCTTTCAAAGGCCAGCAACCTCCATCCATGGCACCTTTTGTACATCCGGCCACTGACCTGGCAGAAGCCTCCGAGGGACAAGTGACGTTCACTCAGTTGGGTAGCTACCCCCTGCCGCCCCCTGCTGGAGAGCAGATGTTCTCATGCCACCACTGTGGCAAGAGTCTCAGCCAAGACATGTTGCTGACCCACCAGTGTAGCCACACTGGTGAGCACCCCTTGTCCTGTGCCCAGTGTCCCAAGCACTTTTCTCAGCAAGCTGAGCTCGGCAGCAACCCCCAGGCCCATGCCAGTGAGACGCCCCCCACCTGCCCACACTGCGCCAGGACTTTCACTCACCCGTCAAGACTCACCTACCACCTACGGGTCCACAGCAGCACTGAGCGCCCTTTCCCCTGTCCGGATTGCCCCAAGCGCTTTGCAGACCAGGCCCGCCTCACCAACCACCGGCGAGCTCATGCCAGTGAGAGGCCCTTCCGCTGCACGCAGTGTGGCCGGAGCTTCAGCCTGAAAATCAGCCTCCTGCTCCACCAGCGCGGGCATGCGCAGGAGCGGCCTTTCTCCTGCCCCCAGTGTGGCATTGACTTCAATGGCCACTCAGCCCTGATCCGACACCAGATGATCCACACAGGCGAGCGTCCTTACCCGTGCACAGACTGCAGTAAGAGCTTTATGCGCAAGGAGCACCTGCTGAACCACCGGCGGCTGCACACCGGAGAGCGGCCCTTCAGCTGCACGCAATGCGGCAAGACCTTCATCCGCAAGCACCACCTCATGAAGCACCAGCGCATCCACACAGGCGAGCGGCCCTACCCCTGTGCCTACTGCGGCAGGAGCTTCCGCTACAAACAGACGCTTAAGGACCACTTACGGTCAGGCCACAACGGAGGCTGTGGGGGTGAGAGTGACCCATCTGGACAGCCGCCTGACCCACCGGGTCCTCTCCTAACGGGGCTGGAAACCTCTGGCCTTGGCGTTAACACGGAAGGTCTAGAGGCCCATCAGTGGTATGGGGAAGGTAGTGGAGGGGGAGTTTTGTGAATCTCCCTCCCGGTTATCCATGCTCACCCAGGACAAGAGAAAGGGACTTGAGCTCCTCCACTCTGGAAGTAATCACTATTGATTGACACATTGATGCATTTGGGGTCCTGTACACTTGACTAGAGACATGCTTGAGTTTGGGAACTTCACAGCATTACCAGTATACCACTTTTTTTTTTAGCATATTTTTTTTTATTTCAGAGAGGAAGGAAGAGAGAGAGAACTTCAATGATGAGAGAGAATCATTCATTGGCTGCCTCCT
Source organism: Pipistrellus hanaki (assembly GCF_964339955.1). Lineage (NCBI taxonomy): Eukaryota > Metazoa > Chordata > Mammalia > Chiroptera > Vespertilionidae > Pipistrellus > Pipistrellus hanaki. The sequence goes on along the minus strand of NC_140512.1, from coordinate 11,559,452 downwards.
GCATGTCTCTCACTGGGGATGGAGCCCACAACCCAGGCATGTGCCCTGATCAGGAAATAAACCGTGAGCTCCTGGTTCATAGGTCAGTACTCAACCATTGAGCCATCCTGGCCAGGCCAATAATAGCACATTTTGAAACACAGAAAGAGTCCAGCATCCCCATCTTTTCAAAAAAAAATGAGACCTAAGCAGAAGTTGCAAAGAGAGAGGAAAACATGATTTGGCCTTTGGTAATTCATCACAGGGTAATAGACAAAGAGTGATTGCAGCTCTGGGTAGAGACAGGTACATGGGAAGAACCTCCAAAGCTTGAAGTTCATCTGAAGCAAAGCCTTAGACCCATGATGATAAGACAGTTGTTAGAAGAAAGTGCTCGAGCCTCAGTCCATACTCCTGCTCCTTCCAATACTAGCTAAAGTCCACTCGTGTGCTAATGGACTGCCTCTTCCCAAACGATAGCTCAATATGGCCTTTCTAGACTAATTCTTTTAAAGTACATTTTGTTAAATATTGGGTGAGCAAGAAATCTGACTTTAAAAGCTTCTTAAGGAGAACAGTGCTTAACTTTCACCAGCTTGATTTGCAGCATTAAGCCTCTCACTGGCATTTAAACTGCTGGAAACCTCTGCCGAGGTGCTGGTTTAAAATGTTTGGAACCGTGTTCTCAGCCCCAGCTATAAAAGCCAGAAATCGCAGAGAAATGACAGAACAGCCTAACATTTATGCCTGAACCACGTTTCTTAGAGGTACTTACTTCCAGTTCTTGTTATTTATAAGCCAATAAGATGGCTTTTCGATTTCTAGTGTCTGATATTCTTGACAGTCCTCAGCAGAAAAAAAAAAAAAAATCACTTTCCAGAAGGATTACGGAGTTTCAGAAAAGCTGGGTGCACTGGCACTCCCAGCTTTCATCTCAGTAGTGAGGTGCTGGTGTGATAATGCAATTTTCTTGAGCCATTAGAAAATATTCACCCATCTGGCCATTCCCGAGTTGGCAGTGGACGGACTGAGGGACTTCATAGATCACTGAGAGCGGAGCACCAGAGGCAAACAGGGATAGCCTCTTCCTGCTAGTTCTGCTTTCAGGGACCTTGGCTACCATGTGTCCTTTGGTCAGGGTCATTCATTCCCCTGGGAGTCTCTGAGCCTGTGCTGCTCCTAAGTGGCTTTGCAATTGGGTGCAAGTCCCTTTCTTTTCCTTTACTGATCTCATATTTTCATCTGCGAAGGGAGGCTGGTGAAAGAGAAAAAGCTTTTAAGAAAAAACATTTTTTATATCTTGTGATACATTGCTGCTTTTGCCAAAATCCTATCTCTATCTCTGGCTTCTATCCAGGCAAAGCCAAATAAGAAGCAAAATCAAAGCAGAGACATTCCTGCTGAAACTTGATTGAAATCAGTTTGATCTGTTATGCTACTCCTGCTTGGAGCCTGAGGTGGAAGGCAGAGAATACAGAAACCCTAAGTCTTAAGTAGAAAAGCTGATTATATCCACACGCTTTTGTTTCCCCTGACCTTCCTGAGATGCCTGGAAACAAGGTCTATAAGTAATTAGGACACTTTGTTGATGAAGTAGTAAGGGAAGGACCCATTTTTTCCTTATCACCTAGCACCGCCTTTAGCCTGCCTGGTTGTGCATAACCACACCAGGGAAAAGCGTCATTACCCCAGCCAGCTTTGCCTCTGGGAAGGCTCTGTCTGAACATGCTGCTCTTCAGGATAATCACAGTGATAGCATCTACTCCGAGAGTCACAGTACCAGGAATTGAGGGAGACCTCTAAGAAATGTTTGTGAGGCCATAAGAGTGTGAAGGTGATGAAGAAACCCAGGACTATGGAACAAACCAAGACAGATGAGGACAGAATGCTGGCATATTGGGAGCTTTCTAACTAGGACCTAGCCTCATACTGTGAGGGACTTGGGGGGGTTCTGGGAATTCTAGTTTCACAGGTGACCCACCAGGAACTTGAGTGTGAGATCCAGCTCTGGTTTTCACCCTGATCTTGAAAAGGGAGAAGAATTAATAGTACTACCTTTAGGTGGTATGTTCCCTTTTCTGAACAGCATTCAACCATAGTATGCTGGAGAAGGAATTCTTGGTATGATGTTGGACTAGGTAATATGGAAAATTCTTCTTACTCAGTGATTTACTGAGGACATGGAGCTTACTAACAAAAAGACCTGTGGTTTAAAATGCCACAGATAGATCCCACAGTCCCTTCTTCAAGGAACTGTAGTCAGCAGGATCCCAATCTATGGGAAGAAATAAACACAGTTCAGATATCAATGAAGCAGAGTGAAAGGGGTGGGCAGGACCATGCCAGAAAGACAGAGGTAGGGGTTTTCCTAATCTTTGGCCCTGGTACACACTAGATGTTCAACTATGGTGCATTCTGGTCTCTCCCTCCACCTGGTAGAATTCCAGGCCATCTCCAAATTGGAGAGTTTGCCTGAAATTCAAGAATGGGTAAGTAAAATGGATCAGTGGAAAAGATTTCAGTGTATGGAGAAGCTTGGTCCAGCCAGGGCTCCCGAGCGAAACCAGGCAGTAACTCAGCAGTTAAAGAAGTACCTGTGGATTGGGTGTCATGAGCAGATTTGATACCAAAGAGGAAAAGCCAGAAACATGCTCATTAGGCTGCCCTCTGGACTAAGAAATCTGTATTATCTCATAAATGGGCACCATCTCGCTGGAGTGCATCCAGGTGTTGACTGTAACCAGATTTACTGTGCTTACAAGGTTTTTCATTGTCACCATAAGGTGAACCTATGGTTCAGCCACAGATGTGAAAATAAATGGAAGTTTATCTAGAAAGTGAAAGCTGATGATTGATTGCTCCTTTCTGCTGGATATTTGATGTTGGCAACACCATAGCTGGGCTGTGGCGAGAGCAGTGCTTTATATAACTTCCCTCATCAGGAACAGCCTGCGGAGTTCCTACTGAATGGCTGAGGGGCTGCTCTTTGGAGCATTTTAAAAAATATATATTTTATTGATCTTTTACAGAGAGGAAGGGAGAGGGATAGAGAGCTAGAAACATCGATGAGAGAGAAACATTGACCAGCTGCCTCCTGCACACCCCCTATTGGGGATGTGCCTGCAACCAATGTCCATGCCCTCGACCAGAATCAAACCCAGGACCCTTCAGTCCGCAGGCCGATGCTCCATCCACTGAGCCAAACCAGTTTGGGCTCTTTGGAGCATTTTTGAGAGATTGAGTCTCCCTGCCCATCTCAACCAGGACCAGACCCTGTGCCTACTGGGGAATAACGAGCTCACTGTGTCTGTCTGCAGAGGCCTTGGTATAAAGGACCCACATTCCTTTATCTGTTCATTCTAAATGGTATGGAGAATCCAAATTTCTTTTTTTCTCTAATGATGCCCCTGACCAGAATCGAACCCTCAACTTTTCAGTTCACGGGCCAAAATTCTAACCACGAGAAAACTGGCTAAGGCCGAACCCAAGTTTCTGCTCGGATTTCTTTTGAGGAAGGGCAGGAAAGCACCCCATCCCTTCCTCCATGTTGTAGCTGCCCCTCAACAGCTATTGCCCAAAGGCTGCTCGGTAACAGAAAATAAAAGCGTCTTCTCACAAGGCTCTCCTAGACCAGAGGGTCTGTTTTCTTCAAATACATGTTTTGTCTGTGTGCTTGGTGGATATCTTTGATCCTGTTCCCTTCACTCTACAAAGCAAACAGCATTGTACAACGGAGGACATTCTTTGTCTAGGGAAGTGTCAAGCTCTTACAAGCAAAAGGTAGTCAAGTTAGGCTGAGGATGGGAGGGAACGGGAGAGGGCAGTGTACAAGGCCTTAGTTTTAGGCCACATTACCTGGGTTAGTACAGCTTCATGGTTTAGGCAGTGGATCTCAACCTTTCTAGTGCCGCGACCCTTTAATACAGTTCCTCATGTGGTGACCCCAAACAAAATTATTTTGGGCTCTACAGCAGCGGTTCTCTGTAGAGGAAAAAAAACGCTAGCAGGGTCGCCTAAGATTATCAGAAAACACAGATATTTACGATTCATAACAGTAGCAAAATTACAGTTATGAAGTAGCAATGAAAATAATTTTATGGTTGGGGGTCACCACAACATGAGGAACTGTATTAAAGGGTCGCAGCATTAGAAAGGTTGAGAACCACTGGTTTAGAGCATGGACTCAGACCTAGACTCAAGTCCTGGTATCAGCAAAAGTAACATACTGTACATGCATTATTTAACCATCATGGGCCTAGTTTCCTTATCTGTAAAATAGGGAGAATCATACCTCTGTCTGTGAGGTGTTACGTTAGGGGATAGCTGTGAAAGTGCTGAGCACTGAGCCTGACAGTAGAAGGTGTCAGAATGGCAGCCATCAAGAGGTGTGAAGGCCCATCCAGAGAGGGCCATAAAGCCAGCTGAGCCTGGAGCAGTATCAAGAACCGAGGCTGCTCTACAGAATCACAGGATTTTTAAAAAATATATATGTTTTTGATTATTTTACAGAAAGAGAGAGGGATAGAGAGTTAGAAACATCAATGAGAGAGAAACATTGATCAGCTGCCTCCTGCACACCTCCCACTGGGGATGTGCCTGCAACCAAGGTACACGCCCTTGACTGGAACCAAACCTGGGATCTTTCAGTCCGCAGGCGGACACTCTATCCACTGAGCCAAACCGGTTTCAACTAAGTACATGATTCTTTTTTCTTTTTTTCTTTTTTAATATATTTTATTGGTTTTTTATAGAGAGGAAGAGAGAGACAGAGAGTTAGAAACATCCATGAGGGAGAAACATCGATCAGCTGCCTCTTGCACACCCCCCACTGGGGATGTGCCCGCAACCAAGGTACATGCCCCTGACCGGAATCGAACCTGGAACCTTTCAGTCCGCAGGCCGACACTCTATCCACTGAGCAAAACCGGTCTCGGCTAAGTACATGATTCTTAATATCTCAGCTTTTTGCTTCCATGCAGCCTGTTCTGTTACTCCATCTTTTGAGTACTTCTGGCTCCCACAAGTTCCTGTGTGCCACAACAGCGTGTGCCTCTGGTTCCCGTGGTTTTTCTTAGTTCTGGCCCTGTCCTTTCTACATCAGGCCACAGAAGCTTACAGCCAACCCTTGGATTGGCTGCCCGTCAGTTACGTGTCATCTTGGTTCAGTCAGCTGTTGTCAGGAGGGATGGTCTTGTGGTCCCTGCACCAGGATCTGTGACTGGGGAATGGGCAGACAGGGGCACATTATGGCATTTCCCGTACTACCAGAGGAGGAGAGCATCAGCTTCACCTGCATGAGGGTCCCTGTAAAGACTGGAGCTTATTATTGTCTCTCACAAAGGACCTGACAGATGATATTTAAATAACTTGCAAAAGGAGTAATTTGTCACTTTGTAGGGTTCTGTTCCTGCTCCAATTTTTTTAAAGTGTGTAACTTTGACCATTATATATTTAACAACGGTTGTTCTAGGTGTCTATAAACACACACACACACACACACACACACACAATGACTTTTTCAACTTGGACAAATTGCCTCTTCAAAACAAAAAATTATTTCAGTCCTAAGACCATCCATCCACTAAATGCAGAAAGATACAGCCTAGTCAAGGAAGCTGAAAAGCAGTGTGCTGCAATTTTCTGAAAATTGCCAGGTTACATCCTACCTAATAAAAGAGTAATATGCAAATTAACCATCACTCCGCTACACCCACAACCCACGCCCACCAGCCAATCAGAGCGAGTATACAAATAAACCCTAACCAAGATGACTACAGCCACAGAGCAGGAGGGAGGCTTGGGTTTTCCAGGCAATGGAGGAAGCCAAGCTTTCCACCTGCCCTTGCTGCCTAGGCCTCCACTCAAGGATACAACGTTTCAATTATAGAAGGTAAATTCAAATAGAAATGGCTGCTGGCCATGGAGCTAGCAGGAGGCTTGGCTTCGCTCCAGGCTACAAAGTTTCAATTATAGAAGGTAAATAAATTCCAGATACCAGGGCCTCTGCTTTGGTCGCCAGGGGGCGTGGCTGGTCTGTAAACCACAGGCCCCTGGCTCAGGCCACCCCATACCCCAAGGGGACCCCCCACCCTGATCTGGGACACCCTTCAGGACAAACCAGCCAACCCCCACCCACGCACCAAGCCTCTATCCTATCTATTGTAATAAAAGAGTAGATAAACCATCACTCCAACACACAATAACTGCCCCCATGTGGACACAAGATGGCCAGCAGGGAAGGGCAATTGGGAGGCACCAGGCCTTCAAGGGATGGCAGTTGAGAGGGACCAGACCTGCAAGGAAGGCAGTTGGAGGCATTCAACCCTGCAGGGGAGGGCAATTAGGGGTGACCAGGCCAGCAGAGGAGGGAAGTTGGGGGCAAACAGGCTGGCAGGGAAGCAGTTAGACATCAATCAGGCTGGCATGGAAGTGGTTAGGGTGTGATCAGGCTGGCAGGCAGAAGCCGTTAGGGGTAATCAGGAAAGCAGGCAGGCGAGCAGTTGGGAGCCAGCAGTCCTGCATTGTGAGAGGGATATCCGACTGCCCATTTAGGCCCGATCCCACCGGATTGGAGAGGGTGCAAGCTGGGCTGAGGGACACCCCCACACACACACCGGGCCTCTAGTTTTAAATAAAAGAGTTGGCAAAGCCTCAATGGGCAACATGGCTTTGTTTCTGTTTATTAGCAAAGCCAGTATTTGCTGTGAAATCTTGAAACCAGTCTAAAAATTCTGTTAACCAAGAAGGGAGGCCATGTGCTAGGGATGCAGCTGCTCCATGAATAATTGGATAGCGGAAAGATCACCTGAGCAGGGGTTAAAAACGGGATTCTCATTTTAAGATTCTCACTTTCCTGATATGGAGCAAGCCACTTAATTTGTGGAGATCTCATTTTCTTAATTCTAATGTGCACATTGAACAAGATGGTAATGTAAGGTCACGTCGACCTCTAAAATCATAGACTTCAAGATTTCACTTCGTGGTCCTTTCCTTGTCTGGTTTCTCTCCAGCTTCTGCCTTACTAAGTGATTGCTTCCACCCAATAGAATAAGCACCTTGACGAGTTAAGCATCATTACCGAATAGTTTCATTCTACTATGTAGTATCCGTATTATAATTATTCCAAAGCCACACATACTGACAAAATGTTAGCAAAACTATAAACTTTTGTTTTAAATACACAGTATGCAGTTGGTTGCATTTTTTAAGGATAGGAAAACACACCAAATTAGCAATGGTTTTTCTAGAGTGCTGGGGTTATTCAATGGTTATTTTCCCCTGTAAATTCTATGTAATGTAAAATATCTTGTGTATAGCATTAAGAGAGGAAGGAAGAGGGAGAGATAGAAATATCAATGATAAGCCAGAACCGGTTTGGCTCAATGGATAGAGCGTCGGCTTGGGGACTGAAGGGTCCTGGGTTCGATTCCGGTCAAGGGCATGTACCTTGGTTGCGGGCATATCCCCGGTGGGGGGTGTGCAAGAGGCAGCTGATCGATGACTGTCTCATCAATGTTTCTAATTCTCTATCTCTCTCCCTTCCTCTCTGTACAAAATCAATAAAATATTTTTAAAGAAAAAAAAAAGAAATATCAATGATAAGAGAGAATCATTGATTGGCTCCCTACTGGGGATTGAACCCGCAACCAGGACATGTGCCCTTGACTGAATTGAACCCGGGACCCTTCAGTCCACAGGCTGATGCTCTACCCACTGAGCCAAACCAGCTAGGGAGTGTATAACATTCTTAATGCTTTTATAGGGACATGGATTATTTTCATGAGAATGGTCCTGGAAATGAAGTCAGGAGGCCAGAGTTTTAATCTTGCTTTCATTTGTCACGTGTAGTGTGAAAGTATTGCATACTTTACTAACTTTACGTCGGTGGTGTGAGGCTCAAATGAGGGACGGTCTTAAAAAATGCTTTAAAACATATTAAAGGCCTGAGCCGAAACCGGTTTGGCTCAGTGGTAGAGCGTCGGTCTGCGGATTGAAAGGTCCCAGGTTCGATTCCGGTCAAGGGCATGTACATTGGTTGCGGGCACATCCCCAGTAGGGGGTGGGCAAGAGGCAGCTGGTCGATGTTTCTCTCTCATCGAAGTTTCTAGCTCTCTATCTCTCTCCCTTCCTCTCTGTAAAAAATCAATAAAATATATTTTTTTAAAAAACAAAAAACATATTAAAGGCCTGAGAAGAAAGTGTTGCCATAGTAGGTACAGAAGAATTACTTGCTGACCAGGTAAACAGTCTCTGGGATGCTGGTGCTCCTCATTCAGGATTGGACCGTGGTTGTTTCTTTACTTCCAATTTGCTTGCCTGTGCTGGCTGGTGGGCAGAAGCTGCCTGAGATTGCCATTTGGGAAGCAGTGGGGGAAGGGACGTACATGTGGGTAGAGATTGAAAACCAAGTGGGATGCAGAAAATACCAGGTAGACCTATATACTGCAATGTGTTGCCTTTTACCAGCAACTTATGCAAGCTCACCAGTTTTATGTACATGAGGAATTATAACAAGTCGGTAAGGCAGAGATTGGGTTAAACAAGCAGGATTCAAAATCAGGGATGTACCTAAAGTTATGCACATCAAGCCAGTTCTTGGCTTTGAATTTACAGTTATTAAAAATTATACAGGAAAAACAGTATCTGCAAGCTAACCTCATGAGGAAGCAGGATAAAAAACAGTGCACAAGAATAATGAAATCATATTTTATTTTGAATCAGTAAGTGATCATTTAGAATGACCCTCAGGGAGATCTTGTGGGGCTGAGTCAAGGACCTGAGGAATAGCAGGAAAACTGTTAATGCTGGTTCTTGGCTGAACATTATAATAACCTGGGGAGCTTAAAAAACTATGTATGCCAGCCAAAACTGGTTTGGGTCAGTGGATAAAGTGTTGGCCTGCGGACTGAAGGGTCCCAGGTTCAATTCCGGTTAAAGGCATGTACCTTGGTTGCGGGTACATCCCTAGTGGCTGGGGATGTGCAGGAGGCAGCTGATCAATGTCTCTCGCTCATTAATGTTTCTTACTCTCTATCCTTCTCCCTTCCTCTCTGTAAAAAATCAATAAGATATATATTTTTAAAAAACAACTATGTATGCCAGGGCCCACCCAGGCATGATTTCATTTGTCTGAGATGAGGCATGGATTTTTTTATTTTTTTTTTAAGTTCTCCCAAGTGACTCTAATGTGCCTGTGAGTTTAGAAGATCGTGGAAACAGAAAGTGAATTATTAGACTGGAAATGACCAGTTAGCCTGCTTTACTGGAGCAGGAGCTGTGCACTGGAGATTAATAAAGGGTCTTTGGATGCACAGTGGGGAAGTCATCATTTGATTCTAGAGGCAGGGCTCAGCAGGAAATAAGGCAATGGGAATGGTTGTTGAGAAAGTTCTGGCAGATCTCAGTAGTTAGGTCAGCAGCTCTCGAGGCTGAGGGAGAAGCATCATCTTTGTACTAAGTTCACAAAGCATTCACCCTGAATCCTAGACGGGTGACTAGCAGAGGAAGTACTTGATATATTTGTCCATCTGAATATGGGGTTCTAAGGACATGTCTCCCTTGGTCCAATAATGCCCTTTGTTTCACTAAGTGCAGTAGAACAAAAGGGTTCTACCAGTCTGGGGCAGTTCTGTGGCAGGTCTGTCTCCATACAGGCAATACTAAATCCTTGGAGATCGCTATCTTTTCAAGATTGGGACTAGGCATCTAAGAAGACAAAGTAGACACTATTTTGAGGACTTACCTTTTGGTGGTGACTACCTTTGTTGAGTACATACTGTGTGCTAAGCCCTGTTCTCATCTCATTTGATTCTACAGTTGGTGAGTTGGCATTCTTTTTTTTCATATATTTTTATATCAAGAGACAAAGTGAAGCTCAGAAGTTAAATAACTTGTTAACAGCCAAAGCTAGTGATTGGTGATTTTGGAATTTAAACTCAGGTGTATCTAACCACAAAGCCCAACCTTGGCCTAAGCAGTACCTGGCACATAGTAAGTGCTCAGCAAATATTTGTGGAAGGAATTAACGAATGCTCCCTCTTCCCCCTGTCTTCTCCATTCGCCTACCCTGGCCTCTCCTTGGTTCCTCTTCTGCCTTGGCCTGAGGTTTCAAAGTAACTTTGGCCGAAACAGGTTGGTTCAGTGGATAGAGCGGCGGCCTGTAGACTGAAGGGTCCCAGGTTCGATTCCGGTCAGGGGCATGTACCTTGGTTGCAGTCGCATCCCCAGTGGGGATGTGCAGGAGGCAGCTGATTGATGATTCTCTCTTACCTATGTTTCTGGCTATCTGTCCCTCTCTCTTCCTCTCTGTAAAAAAATCAATAAAATATATTATTTTTTTAAAAAAGAATAACTTTTTTTTTTTTTTTTTTTTTTTTTAAGTAACTTTGATCTGCATTGAAAGGTTTGGAAGAGGCTGCTATTAAAATACAGTGCCCCTTTTCTGGGAGGAAGAGTTCAGCCCTCCTCTGACACATCAGCCTGATCACTTCTCCATCATCCATCCATACCAATGCGAGGGCCTGGAATTGGCCCAGGTAAATTTGTGCTGGGAAGAGGAGAGTGGGGGAGATGAAGCCTGCCAAGGAGAGAGGGAAGGGAGAAAGGCCAAAGAGTCTGGAGACACAATTATTGTTGCAAAATGTTCAAAAGGGATGCCCCATCCATCTGCAGAATCTAGCAGACATCAGTGCCCTGCCTTGTTTGGGACTTTAGGGCAGGCCATCCCGGACAGAAGGGCCCTGATGAGCACACCCGCCCATGGGCCACTGTGGGGAGCGGCCTGGTCCGTGCAGCGGGCGGGCGGGAGCTCGGCGGCCATTGGCTGGCGCGGGCGGGCGGGCGGGAGCTCGGCGGCCATTGGCTGGCGCGGGCGGGCGGGGCGGGGCGCGCCGCCGGGGGGACTGTTTGCTCCTTCGGGCTGTAGATGGAGCTGTCCGGCCCCGGCGAGGGGGAAGGCGCCCGGAGAACGTTCTTCTTCTCCCTGGCCGGCCCGAGCGAGCGGGGAACAGCACTCCCAGGATGCAGTTTGTGTCCACACGGCCGCAGCCGCAGCAGCTGGGCATCCAGGGCCTGGGGCTGGACGGCGGGAGCTGGAGCTGGGCGCAGGCCCTGCCCGCGGAGGAGGTCTGCCACCAGGACCCGGCGCTGCGCGGGGAAATGGCCGAGGGGATGCCGCCCATGCAGGTGGGTGCAGCCCCAGCCCGGCGCCATGGCCGCGCCGCCGGGCCGTGGGGGCGGGGCTGCGAGCTCCGGGGATTGGGGGGGGGGTCCCCCGGGCGCGGAAGCGGGGGGGCCCCCGGCGGGTCGGGCACGGGCGGGCTCCGGCGGCGGGCGGGCCTCGAGGCAGGCCCGGCCCCGATCCCGGCACCCCGGCCGGCCCAGGCCGCGCCGCAGAGCCGCAGGCCCCCAGGCCGCGTGCCGCCGCCGCCGTGAGCCCGGGCCCGGCGCCCGGAGTTGGCTCCGCGCGGCCGGAGGGCCCGGAGCGCGTGGTCGCGGGGACCCGGCGGGGCCGTGGCCGCGGCTCCACCCGGCCCGGCTCCCCCTGTGGGGCCGGAGGGTTCGCTGATCTCACCCAGGCCGCCTCCGCAGGGTCACACGGCAGCCACTTGGATGAAAAGCTGCATTAAACCCATGACGGTCTTTCCCCAAATGCAACAAGGAATTCCCTTTCCCCCGCACCCTGGTGCCGGGGCCGCTGGGAGGTGACTTTGCCTTCTCTCCTGCGGTTGGCAAACTTGGCTGCATATTCCGATCACCGGAGCAAGGGGACCCCTGCCGCCCAGGCCTCATCCCAAACCAGCTCCATCGGTGTGTGGGGTGGAGAGTAGGCTCCCGTCATTCCCGAAAGCCCCGCGGGGACCTCGGCGTGCAGGCCCCGCTGGGAGCCCCGCTCCGGGAGGGACTGTGTGTGTGCACAGGCCGCGGTGCTCCGAGAGGCCTGCGTGGAGCGCGGGAGCAGGCCGCGGGCAGACCCCAGCGCCCCTCTGCCGATGGCCTGGTGCTCCCAGCGGGTTCTGACCCGTCAGCAGCCGGGTGCTGTGTTTGATCATTCTCCCGTGTTAGGTCTCCAGACCTCAGAAAAGTTAGCTGGGCCCGGTGACTTCCCAAACTTCCACGTTAGCCCTTGCTGCCTTCTGTGGGCCAGGCAGGAGAGAAGCCTAAAGGAGCCTGTGGGCAGAGCTTTGATGGAAATACCACCGCCTCTTCCTGAGCAGGGTCTGGGGCCCGGAGTCCTGGTCCTCTTGCTCCCGGGTCAGTGATTTCCTGGAAGCCATGGGATGTTCCTCTCTGGCTGTCACAGCTGCTCCAAGTTAGAGAGGGCAGTTGGCATGCCTGTCCCAGGCCTGCCCAGGTCACCTCTAAGCAACAGGTCTCCACTTGGCCCAGCCTGGGGCCTCTGCAGCAGCAGCAGCAGCAGCAGCAGCGGCGAAGAGAACAGAAAATGACACCTCTTCCTGTCCCTGGTGGCGAGGAGAGGCCGTCATTAGACCCCCTGTGGTCCAGGAACTGCTGGGTGCTGGTACAGGGTGCGGCCAGTTCCCGGGTCACCTGTGAATGGTCACCCACCTAACTTGGTCATAGGATTCAGCTCTCAACCTGCACCCATGGGGTACCCCTCCCCAGGAGCCACAGGGTCCCCCTCCCCAGGGGGCAGGGCGGGGCCGAGAGGTCTTCTCTTCCTCTCAGGGATGCCTCCTCCTCCCCTCCTCAGGGAGTGACACTTTTTTTGGCAAACCTATTCTCATTTTGGAAGGAATCTGAATCAGTAGTTATATATGGAAAAAGGGCTGCTCGTCTGCTCTCTCGCTTGGGCTGTGACTCTGGTGCGACTCTGCTGGGAAGGTATCAGCCCCCCTGACCTGACCTGTGGTCGCACACAGAGTCGCTCGCTCCGGGTGGCGGTGAAACCAGGTGCTGTAGAATGACCAGCTGCCTGTCTTTCAAGCAGAGATCTTCACGAGTGGCCCTGACCTGCTTAGAGTTGCCTGGGAAGGTTAGAGTCAGATGGCTTACATGAAAATTCTCACCTTGAAACGGAACACATGAGGCCACGCTAAAGAGTGCATCACGCCCGGCTGGTGTGGCTCAGTGGTTGAGTGATAGCCTATGAACCAGGAGGTCACGGGTGGATTCCTGGTCAGGGCACATGCCCGGGTTGCTGGTTTGATCCCCAATGGGGAGCGTGCAGGAGGCAGCCTACAAATAATTCTTTCTCATCACTGAGGTTTCCGTCTCTCTCTCCCTCTCCCTTTCTCTCGGAAATAAATAAAAATATATGAAAAGAAGGAAGAAAAAAAAAAGAATTCTTCATTAAGTCTGGCGCTTGAGGAAAGTAGCTGTTCTATTCAAAGAAAACCATGTGTGACATTTTAGGCCAAAGGTCAAAATGGGTGAACCAGTGACCAGACTGACTGGTTGGGAATGGGAAGGCCGGGTGGGTGGCTGCTGGCGCTATTGCTGGGGACGTTCATGGGCACCATAGCCCGCGAGGCAGCATGAGAGTCGGTGGCATTGGATTCATTGGGCTCTTGGGCCACTCTCCCCCCAAACACAGGGCCCCACTTTCTCCCTCTTGTCACTTTCCCCCTCTGCACCCAGGCTCAAGAATGGGACATGGATGCCCGGCGGCCTATGCCTTTCCAGTTCCCGCCCTTCCCAGACAGAGCGCCCGTCTTCCCTGACCGCGTGATGAGAGAGCCCCAGCTGCCCACAGCCGAGATCTCCCTCTGGACCGTGGTGGCCGCCATTCAAGCCGTGGAGAGGAAGGTGGACGCCCAGGCCAGCCAGCTGCTCAATCTGGAGGGACGGACGGGGACGGCCGAGAAGAAGCTGGCCGACTGCGAGAAGACGGCCGTGGAGTTCGGGAACCACATGGAGAGCAAGTGGGCCGTGCTGGGGACCCTGCTGCAGGAGTACGGGCTGCTGCAGAGGCGGCTGGAGAACATGGAGAACCTGCTGAGGAACAGGAACTTCTGGGTCCTGCGGCTGCCCCCGGGCAGCAAGGGGGAGGTCCCCAAGGTATGTGGTGGGACGTTCTCCCTCCAGGAGTTAGTCTCCTCCCGGACCCCACGGAGCCTGCACGTTTCTGTCCCTGACCGTTCCCCTTCCTGAGAGGTCTGGGTGTCTGCAAATCCCTGAAGCGTTCACGCTCGGGTTTTCCATGTGGCACCAAGCGGCCGTTTGTCATGGGTTATCTTTGTGTGTGCTTTTTGTCTGAATGGGGCTGGAGTCAGGCCCAAACCATGCTGACCGGAATTCCTTGAAAGTCATAGCCACTCCCCTCCCGTGTCCCCTCTCATAGTTCCTATTCCACTCGCAGGGCCTTCGTGCTCTGGTTCCTACTCCATTCGTGTCCTCCTGGCTCATCAGCACCTCACTGTCAGTCCATGACCTTGTTTCTAGCCCACCGAAAAAACCGAGTCACTCCCAGGTGACGTCCACGTGCAGCCAGGGCGTTCGTCCATCCGTCTGCCTTGCGTGCTCTGCCTGTGCTGTTCCCAGGGGCTCCCTGTCCTCTGTCACTCCCTCCAGGAAGTTACTCCAGCATGTCCCCCTTTTCTTCTGCATCATCAGCTCTTCCCTGTCTGTGGGACTGACCAGCTGTGCAATTGAAAACCCGCCTAACCCCTGCGTTTCCCTCCAGTTGGTGCCTTGGTTCTCTGCTCTGCTACAGAGCAGAATGCCTTCGACTGGTCTGTATGTCTCCAATTCTTGCTTCTCACTTTCCTTCCCTCCCTTTTTTACCTTTTTATTGTAGAAAATTAAGACATATACCCAAGCAGATAGAAGAGAATAATGAAATCTCACAAACCCATCATCCAGTTTTAGTAATAATTAGCTCTTGGCCAATCCTGTTTCATTTAAATCCCTACCCGTAGCCTTCTTCCATTTTATTTTTATTTACTTTTTAAAATATATTTTATTGATTTTTTTATAGAGAGGAAGAGAGAGGGATAGAGAGTTAGAAACATCGATGAGAGAGAATCATCGATCAGCTGCCTCCTGCACACCCCCTACTGGGGATGTGCTCCCAACCAAGGTACATGCCCTTGACTGGAATTGAACCTGGGACCCTTCAGTCCGCAGGCCGATGCTCTATCCACTGAGCCAAACCGGTTTCGGCTACCATTTTGTTTTGAAGCAGATCTCAGACATTAATTATTGTGTTTATAAATATTTTTATATGTATCTCTAAAAGGTAAAGACTCTTTTTTAAAAATTAATAATCCTAATATTTTTATCACCACAGCAAATGCTTCAACCTCCTCAAATATCCGATTGGTGTTCAAATTTCCAGTTATTCAAAAAATGTTGTAATCTCCTTCACATCACCCATTTGTTTGTTGGTCTATCCATTGTGATTGCTTTGTCTCCTAAGTCTTTTTTGAATCTGTAGGTTCCTCTTTCATCTCCTTCACTTTTCCTTGCAATTTCTCTGTGGAAGGGCCATCCATCCTGTCGAGTTTCTCGCTGTCTGGATGCCGCTGCCGCAGCCTCCGTGGTCTCATTTAGTGTGTTCCTCCATTCTCCGTGTTCCAGACACTGGTCGTTGGATCGTGCTCCCCGGCACCCACCCCATCAGGCACTGCTACCCCTCTCCGTCCTCCTGGTCTGGCCAGAGCTCTAACCCCCTTCGTGGTATTAAAGCCAGTGGCGGGTCCTCAGCCTTCATCCTCCTGGCCCTGTCGCCGCCTCTCCTGGAGGTGACCTGCCCCTCCCCGAGGCCACCTCTCTGGGTCCGTTTCCTACCTCACTAGCGGCTCCAGAGACCCATTTCACCTTCTTTCCTGACTTCTTGAGTTGAGTGGGCAGGGCTCTGTCTGACCTCCAGCTCATTTTTCTACACTCCCTCTCTCACGATTTCCTCCAGTGTCAGGGTTTTAAACGCAATCCGTGTGCTGTCAGCTCCCAACGCCATCATTTCTTCCTGCTCTTTGTCTTGTCCGCACTTCCTCCAATGCCAGATTGACATTCAGCACCGCCCTGGGGGTGTCAGTAAATACCTTGGGTTTAACACGACCCACCTGAGCGGACGCTCTGCCTGACACCCGTTCTGCCCAAAGTTGTCCTCATCTCTGGTGAAGACAACTGCATCCTTCCACTTACTCAAGACAGAGCGTTGGGGTCACACTCCTTCCTATTCCTCACAACAACTTCCAATATTTAGTAAATACCATCTGATTTTTCTTCAAAATAATATCCATAGTCTGACCGTTCCTGCAACCTCCACCACTCCCACCACCCTCACCTCTCGTCTGGGTTTTGTCATGGCCTCCTGCCTGCTCTCCTTAACTCTGTCCTTGTCCCCCACCCCATATGGTGTATCCTCAGCAGAACAGCCGGAGGGATCCTTTTCAAATATCAGGCAGTCATATTACCCCTCTGCTTAGGATTCTCCCGGTTTGATTCGGCCTTAAGCCCCCGGTTTGCCAATGGCTGTCTCTCTCTGACTACCTTTCTGACCTTATCTCCACTCCACCCCTCTGCCCACTCCTTCCTGGCATAGTGGCCTTTTACCATTCTGCCCTCACGCTGTCCCATCCACCCCCCTCAGGGGCTTCCCTCCACTGAAAAGTTCCTTCCCTGCCGAAACCGGTGTGGCTCAGTGGATAGAGCGTCGGTCTGCGGACTGAGGGGTCCCAGGTTCAATTCCAGTCAGGAGCATGTACCTTGGTTGCGGGCACATCCCCTGTGGGGCGTGTGCAGGAGACAGCTGGTAGATGTTTCTCTCTCACCGATGTTTCTAGCTCTCTATCCCTCTCCCTTCCTCTCTGTAAAAAATAAATAAAATATATATATATATATTTTTTTTTTTTTTTAAAGAAAAGTTCCTTCCCTCCCTGTCACTTCCACCAAGCTCTGCTCAGTCGTCACCTGATCAGTGTGCCTTCTGCGGCACCAGGGAGCCACGTCTCTCCAACCCCAGCGCACTCTTGTCTCTGTCCCTGCTCGCATGCTCTCCCAGCTCTTATGCCATCAGGCATCTTCAGTATTGACTTCTGCTGTTATCTTCTTGGTTGGTTCTCTCTGACCACAGTGTCCAGTCTGCTTGCTTCCCTGTCGTGACTCTGTGCCTATACTAGTGCCTGGATTCCAGTCGGTCGGGATGCAAAAAATTCTTACCGTGTGACTCCCGCCGGAGAGCCACCCTCCCATGAAGGGGCCGGGTCTCCCAGGTCTGTCTCCGCAGCGGTCACACCCAGTGGTTTCGCCAGAGGCGTTGTTAGACACAGGGTAACGGAGCCCTCAGAGGACCTCGCTGGAATACCAGTGGGCACCTGGTTCCTCCCTACGCAGTCCCTGCCACCGCAGTCCACGGAATTGGTTTTCAGAATGGCTTTTTTTTTTTTTTTTTAATTTATTGATTTTTTTACAGAGAGGAAGAGAGAGGGATAGAGAATTAGAAACATCGATGAGAGAGAATCATTGATCAGCTGCCTCTTGCACACCCCCTACTGGGGATGTGCCCGCAACCAAGGTACATGCCCTTGACCGTAATTGAACCCGGGACCTTTCAGTCCATAGGCCAACTCTTTATCCATTGAGCCAAACCGGTTTCAGCCAGAATGGCTTTTACAGTGCCTGTGCAGCACCATGAGCATCTCTCACTGAGCCAAACCGGTTTCGGCCAGAATGGCTTTTACAGTGCCTGTGCAGCACCATGAGCATCTCTCACAGTGCTCTATGGTTGACCTCGGTGCTCTGCCCCTACGTGGCCTTGTTGTGTGTTCTGTGCGATGGATAAGTATCAGGACTCCAGAGTTGACATGTGCCATCACGGAATGATAGAATGGTTATGGGATCTCCAGTCAGAGGACTAGGATTTGGATCTTGGCTTCATACGTATTGGTTCCCTTACCTTTGGTCAAGTCGGTATTTTGCTATTGCTGAGCATCCTCGACCCTTCCTTTGAAAGAAGTGAAGTTTAAATGGATAATCATCTAGGAAATCTCCCGCCGGTCTCTCTGAGCTTGTGCTCTCCTCTGGAAAACGAAGGTGATCATATGCTTTGTGCATGGGTTGTGAGGATGTGTTGGTTTTGCTGATGGGACAGCACTGTGTGTTAGTAATCTATTGCGGTGCAAAAAGTTGCCCCCAAGTTTAGCAGCCTAAAAAAACCTTGCCCTTTTTGTGGGTTACGAATCCAGGAGCAGCTTAGCTGAGTGGTTCTGGCCCAGAGTCTCATGGAGCCATTGACTGGTGCTCCACCATGTGCAGGCCTGACTGAGCGGGAGGGCCTGCCTCCGATATCACTCCCTCACTCGGCTGTGGGCGGGAAGCCGGGTTCCTCCCCACGTGGGCTTCCCCACGGAGCTGCCTGGGCATCCTCCTGGCATGGCAGTGACTTCACCCCGAGCGAGCGAGTCAAGAGAGAGACTAGGATGGAAGCTGCCGTGTCTCTCATGACCTAGTCTCAGAAATCACACGCCATCACTTTTTCATTTGTTGTTTTAGAAGACAGTCACTAAATCCTGCCCACACTCAAGGGACTATCAAAGAATTTATGGACATATCTGAAACCCCCACAACCATAAAGCTCTGTGAGAATATAAGTTCTTGTTCCTCGCAACTATTGTAATTCATTGTGGACTCTTGGCTGTGCTGGATGCATCCTCTTTGTCAGATTCAAGGAAGGCTGTCAGCTCACAGATCCTTTATGCCTCTTGGATTCTGTTGTGCCTGTTCATTGGTTTGCAGATAATTTGTGGGTAGTTTTTTTCTGTCCAGCTAGAATGTAGGCTCAGGCCATGTCTCAGACTTCCGTTGTGTCCTGACATAGCGAAGTTTTCAAAAGTGACGTCCATTTCCAGCGGTGAGAATATGATTCTAGGATGGTGACCGTCCACAGAAAAGATGAAGTGAGGCAGAGGAGTTGTGATGTCCAAAAAATAATGAACTTGGTTTTGGATACGGTTAGTTTGAGGTATTTAAAAAGTGATTAAATGGAGCCACTCAGAAGATCGTCGAAATGTGAACTATGAAGGGAGCAACGAAAATTGAAGGGTGTCCTCTGCAAAGAGGTAACGGTTGAGGTTGTGAAAAGAATGAAATTGCCGAGGGAAGAGTGAAGAAACAGGGAAGGGCAAGGGCAGGCTCTTGGGTCCTGTGGGAGGAAAAGGAAGCCGGGAAGAAGACATGAGCCACAAGGACAGGAGGCAGCGTCGTTGTGGAAACCAAGCAGGAGAAAAATTCCACCGAGGTGGTGTGACCTTTCAAAGGTGCAGGCTAACAGCAGGAGACCACAGATGACCTTCCGGGGTGTGGCTCCGGAGAGGGGTTAGTAGAGATACTAAGAGGTTCCAGAATGTGTGAATTGTGAGGAAGAAAGCACAGTGGGTGTCTTGGATGTTTGAAGTGGAAGGAGAAGGTAGAGTCGGTTGAGGTAACAGCGTTGAGTGGGGTTCTCCTTGGGTCGGATGGCCCTGAGGGAAAGCCAGTGGAGGGAGACTGAATGGCCATTTGGGGTGCGTGTCCCAGGCAGGAGGTAGAGGAGAAATGAAGGGCGCATAGGGAGGGGTTTGGCTTGGCAAGAAAGGGAGCTTGCCAACAGCTCCCCGAGATCAAGGCTAGCCTGGGGGACGTGGGAGAGAGTTTGAAAGAAGCCTCTCGGGGGCACGGTGACTGAGGCTTCCAGAGCAGCCTGAGGCGAGTGATGTGAACGTGCGGGCGGGCGGCGCCTGCGGAATGTGGGGATTTTTATCCAGCGGCAGGGAAGCAAAATGAAGAAAGTGGGCTGGATGGGCTATTCCCGTCCTCCGCAAACTGCGGCTCGCGAGCCACATGCTGCTCTTTGGCCCCTGGAGTGTGGCTCTTCCACAAAATACCACAACCTGGGTGAGTCTATTTTGAAGAAGTGGCGTTAGAAGAAGTTTAAATTGAAAAAATGTGGCTCTCAAAAGAAATTTCAATGGTTGTGCTGTTGATATTTTGCTCTGCTGACTAATGAGTTTGCCGACCACTGGGCTGTTCCAAGTTGGGGCCTCACCCAGGTCTATTGAGGGCCCAAGGAGTCTGTTTCTCAAGACGGCTGGTGAGCTGTGCTCAGCACACAGGTGTGTGCGTCGTGCCCGTGCAGGAGGCCCTGAGGGCTGTGAGCCCTGGTGCACGGGCTGGCATTCCTAACTTATGGGAGGACATTGCCCACCTACCACACTGTGCACCGGTGAGCAGACACCCAGGGGGCTGACTCTCCTGTGCACACAGGTGCCACGTGGGCCCGCTGCGGCTGTGTGTGCAGGCAGGAGACTGGTGGACCAGGCTCAGAGCCTGGGGGAGATCTGAGGGGCTGGATTTCAGAGTGAGGGTGCAAGGCTGGTCCATGAGGGATGTGAAAGTGGTGGGAGGTAAGGCCCTGCGGTCAGCGAGGGGAAGTTCTGTTATTAAAATCATGGAAGTGAAACCATTTTGAACGATTCCGTCCCAGGTGAGGCCATGCTGGTGAGTGACGGGCAAGTGTCCTTGTCAAACTAAAATAACAGCTTAAAGAACAGATGAGCCTGCCTGGGATTCCGAGGGACTGACAGTAGTCGGTGGGTGACTCAGGCTACAGTGGAATTTCCTGGTATTGGCAACCACGATTCAGCACATTCAGCAAATGTCTTGACTTCAAACTTTGTGCTTCTAGATGCGTGGGACATAGCTGTGAACTCGCATGCCTTTAGCTATTACATGGGCAGTGACCAAAAATGTCACCGCGTGCCCAGAGGTGACCCGACCAGAAATACAGGTTTTCTAACAGGGTTTTACTGTGTTTGGCTCACCGATACCCGCTCAGAACTGACCACACCCCTGTCTCCCTGAGCGCCAGAAGCAGCGCAATGACTCCAGCTCTGCCTTCATGTACCCAGGAACCTAAAAGAGAAATTGCAGAGGATATAGTAAATGCTTAAAAAAAAAAAAAAAAAAAAAAAAAAGGAAGGCAGTGCTGGCCATCATTATTCTGGAAGCACAGGGTCAGGAACAGAATGGACTGACCACACTGAAGCGGAGTGGGCTGGGTTAGGGGACGGGGAGCCCTGGAGAGCAAAGGCCGGGCTCCAGGGCCCGGGGCCCCGAGGTCTGAGAAGGGGAGGGAGGGGGGGTGCCGGACTGAAACTCTCGTTGGCCCAGGTTCCGGTGACTTTTGTCGACATCGCCGTGTACTTCTCTGAGGACGAGTGGAAGAACTTGGACGGATGGCAGAAGGAGCTTTACAACAACCTCGTGAAGGAGAACTACAAAACCCTCATGTCCCTGGGTGAGCACCCCCACACACACACACCTGCCTGGCCGCGGTCCCAGGGCGTGGCGTGGCGTGCTTTCAGCCCACGTTCACACTCCCGGGCCGTACGATATAAGACGCGATTTGCTTATAATGCACAGGAGATGGAATGGTTCCTAATAGGATGAGAAGGAAAAATCCAGGGACAGGGCTTATCCTAGAATCGAATGCCACCACTATTTTGGAATACGGTCGGAAGCGCCACATCCCAGAAGCCTCGATAAGCCACAGCGGCCTGCTGTGGGCTTTCCAAGACCGACTGTGTCCACACCAGAAATTGGGGTATCTATGGACACGTGTTCAGGTTCCTTGAGCCAATGTGACTCACGAGCCACATGCGGCTCTTTGGACCCTTGAGTGTGGCTCTTCCACAAAATACCACGGCCTGGGCGAGTCTATTTTGAAGAAGTGGCGTTAGAAGAAGTTTAAGTTTAAAAAATTGGCTCAAAAAAAATTTCAACCGTTGTGCTGTTGATATTTGGCTCTGTGGACTAATGAGTTTACCCACCACTGGCCTAGGAGATTGATTGCCTGACGAGCTCACATAACAACCTCCACCGAGGGGCACCCAGCGGGGGGGAGGGGAGAGGGCTGCCAGCGCCCTGGGTCATGACCCCTTGCTCAGCCTCACTCAGTCCCTCCTTCCTTCCACCTCACTGCAGACGCAGAGGGCCCTGGGCCCAAGCCGGAGGCCCCGTCCCAGGCAGAGCCCCGGGAAGAGCCTTGCGTGTGGGAGCAGCGGAACCCGGAAGAGAGAGAAATCCTGATGGATCCTGACACAGGTGATGGCCGCCAAAAAAACACAGGTCCAGGACGGGAGAAAAGCCCTGCCCCCCTCACGTCCCCCCTCACCTTCCCACCTCAGTTCAATAGGAGCTTCTTTTTTTTTTTTTTTTTTTTTTTTTAAATATATTTTATTGATTTTTTACAGAGAGGAAGGGAGAGAGATAGAGAGCCAGAAACATTGATGATGAGAGAGAAACATCGACCAGCTGCCTCCCGCACACCCCCCATCGGGGATGTGCCCACAACCAATGTACATGCCCCTGGCCGGAATCGAACCTGGGACCCTTCAGTCCGCAGACCGACGCTCCACCGCTGAGCCAAACCGGTTTCGGCAGGAGCTTCTTTTTTTAAAATTGATTTTTAGAGAGAGAGAGGGAGAGAGAGAGAAACATCAATGAGAGAGAAGCACATCAATTGGCTGCCTCCTGCACACCCCCTACTAGGGATTGAGCCCACAACCCAGGCACGTGCCCCGACCAGGAATGAACTGGTGATCTCTGGATGTATAGGTCCACGCTCAGCCACCGAGCCAAACCAGCCGAGCAACAGGGGCTTCTTTTGAGTTGTTTGTGGGGCCACTTCTGCCACCGTTGAAATTTGGTGGCCACTTACAGGAAGAGAGCTCAGGCCTGAAAGCCCACCAGGGTGCTGGGTTAGAGCCGTGCAGCTCTGGACGCCCAGGCGAGCAGGCGGGAGAGAAGGGGACCAGACAGGCTGGGGCATGCAGGCCTGACGGTGACCTGCAGGGAGCGGCCTGAGACCTGGGAGCAGCCCCACGGGAGGGCGGGAAGGGGTGTGCATGGACATGCAGGGTTTTTTAAAATATATTTTATTGATTTTTCAGAGAGGAAGGGAGAGAGATAGAGAGCTAGAAACATGCATGAGAGAGAAACAGTGACCAGCTGCCTCCTGCACACTCCCTGTTGAGGTTGTGCCCACAACCAAGGTACATGCCCTTGACCGGAATCGAACCCGGGCCCTTCCAGTCCGCAGGCCGATGCTCTATACACTGAGCCAAACCGGTTTCAGCTGGACATGCAGTTTTGCCGGGGGCCTGCTGCTTCTCGCTCATGTGTCATCTCCAGTATCGTCGTCCATTCTCACACAGAGCCCCGCGTCACAGGCAGACTTGCTACCCCTCAAGGCTTTTTCCTCATCCAGAGGGAAATTCGGCTCCTGCAGCATCACCCCGGGCGGCCTTCACCTGGGCTGGAGGGTGCTGGGCTTCCGCCCCTGTGCCCTCCAGGCCTCCCTCGGGGCTTCGCTCTCCTAAGTGGTGCTGGACCAGGTGGAACTTGTGCTCAAGGCGTTCTTTGCCTTATCATATAACTGTCACCTGTCTGTGCCTTTGTTTGGCATTTTTGCTGTAAGCATCTTTGCTGCAAGCATTTTTGCCACGTTTGTTTTGCCACACAATTGGCTTGAGGCAACTTCACCACAAAAGATCAAATAACCGGCTGGCATTTTGGTTTATGTTTGGCAGACTTCACGTATTTAAGATGATTGTCAGTTGGTCTCATTTCTGCATTGACAAGGTTCCCACAGTGTTTGTGTTATTAAATCTTTTTTTAAATTATTTTTTATTTGGGAGAGAGGAAGAGAAAGAAACATTGATTTGCATTTCACTTATTTACGCATTCATTGATTGGTTCTTGTACGTGCCCTGACTGGGGATTGAACCCGCAACCTTGGTGCGTCAGGGTGATGCGCTAGCCAACTGAACTACCTTAGGCCAGGGCCTCTTCATTTATTTTTTCTATTTATTTATTTATTTTTTTGCCTTCTTTTGGGTTAACTGATCAATTTTTATTATTTATGTACATTTTAAAATTTTCAGCATTTACCAGAGTTTTTCCTTATTTTTAAAGCATTTATTTTTAATTATAGTTAACATACAATATTATATTAGTTTCAGGTGTACACCTCAGTAATTAGACATTATGTAACTGATCATGCCAATAAATCTCATACACATCTGATACCATACATAATTAATAGAATTTTATTTTATTTTTTTGTTTTTTAAAATATATTTTATTGATTTTTTTACAGAGAGGAAGGGAGAAAGATAGAGAGCTAGAAACATCGATGTGAGAGAAACATCGACCGGCTGCCTCCTGCACACCCCCCACTGGGGATGTGCCCACAACCAAGGTACATGCCTCTGACCGGAATCGAACCTGGGACCCCTCAGTCCACAGGCTGACGCTCCATCCTCTGAGCCAAACAGGTTTCGGTATTATTTTTATTTTTTAAATCCTCACCCGAGGACAATTTTCCATTGCTTTTTAGAGAGAGTGGGACAGAGGGAAGGAGGCGGGGGCAGGGCATGTGTGTGGAGGGTGGAAAAAGATAGGTCTACATCGATCAGTTGCCTCAAGCCCACACAAGCCCCAACCAGGATAGGGATCAAACCTGCAATCCAGGAATGTGCCTTTGGCCCGGAATCAAACCTGTAATCCTTAGGTGTGCAGGCCGATGCTCTAACTGCTGAGCAACACTGGCCAGGGCTAGAATATTATTGACTGTGTTCTCTATGTTGTATTTTACATCCCACAGCTGTTTTATATCTACTACCTTATATGCCTTTTTTTTTTTTTTTTAATTTTTAAAATAATTTTTTACAGAGGAAAGGAAAGGTATAGAGAGTTAGAAACATCAATGAGAGAGAAACATCGATCAGCTGCCTCCTGCACAGCCCCTACTGGGAATGTGCCGGCAACTAAGGTATATGCCCTTGACTGGAATTGAACCCGGAACCCTTCAGTCCACAGGCCAATGCTCTATCCACTGAGCCAAACCAGCCAGGGCCTATCTTGTACATCTTAATCCCCCTTCACCTTTTCAGCCATCCTCCCAACCCATTCTCCCTTCTGGCAACTATCAAAATCTTCTCTGTATCTATGAGTCTGTTTCTGTTCTGTTTGTTTGTTTATTTTGGGGATTTTTGTTTGTATAGATTTTCATGTTTCATTACATCCTTTTCATGTCTCCTATTTTTTTCCTATTTTTATCTATTTTGGCTGAAATTGCCTTATGGCCTGTTAGTTGTGCAGTGAAAATGCTTGTGGCAAAGATGCTTAGGCTGAAATACCTAGAACCTGCAACCGTCTGAGGTGGGCAGCTGAGGCAGCCTTTCAGTGACAGCACTGAGTTACGGCCCCTCCGTGTGCCCAGAGGGCTGGGGACGCTGTGCCCATTGTACGGGTGGGATGGGCAGGCAGAGCCAGAGAAGACAAGTGACTCATCTGCTGGGCTGGGGCAGAGTTCAGACCAGGACCACGTGTTCCGATTGCTCCTTTAATCTCTTGACTGCTGTCTGAGCTGTCTCCTGCCAGGGCTGGTACATCGCACCATAGAACAGCGTAGGAGGAAGATGCCTTCTTGTCACGTGTCAGGGTCTTGTCACTGTCTGTTAGGCTGTGCAGCCTATGGGGGTTGGGCTGCATCTCTTTGCCTAGTCTAACTTCTTGCTAATTCTGTGCCTGTGTGAGTGGGTGCGTGGGGGTATGAGTGTGTGTGTCTGGCTACCTCTTCCTCCAATGAACTCCTTCACGAAGGTCAGACTAGTCCTGTTTAGCACCCAGCCTGGCGTGGGGCTGTGTCTGGAACTCTCTCCTGGCCTTTCACACCACTTTTTGCCGTTTGGCCTATCCCCTGGATGCCTCTGCTCCCAGGACTTCTGCCTGCAGGATCCCGAGACCCCCTGTGCTCGTCCCTGGCAAGGGCTGTCAGCCCTGCTCCTGACCCCAAGGGCACATCCAGATGACAGTCATTCCCAAAGAGACACTAAACGATATGGTTTTATGTCGCAGGACCGGAGCCCCTGGTGCCCGCACAAGACTCGTCTCAGGTGAAGCGTGAGGAAGCCCTGTGCGCCCGCGGTCCGCGGGGCCTGGAGGAGAGAGCTATCCCCACGGAGTCCATCACCGGTGAGTGAGCCCCGCGGCGCCCACGCCAGGGCGGGAGAGGAAGGTCCGGCAGGGTCCGCAGGTCCCGGCCTTGTCGGCCACGTGTGCCAGCCGCGGGGCCTGAGCTGGAAGTGGAAGGGCTGTGCACCCAGGATGGAGGGGAGACAGGGTTTCCCCTTGGGGCACAGACGTGGCACTCAGCAGGATGATTTGCCAGCACATCTGGGCTTGGTTTGGTTTTCTCTGCTCTTTGTAATATGGTCAGTTTTTAGCTATTCCTTTTGACAAGGAAGGTTAGGGCAGCCCTTTACGAGGCTCCTTGGGTGGGGGGATGTGTCGGCCTATAAGACCTGCTCCTGACCAGGAAGAGTGTTCACTGTTTTATACAAATGTTCATGAGCTGGGGCCTCCAGGCACCAGCTCGGTTGCATCCTGTGGGGTAGTCTGGGGAGTTCCTCTTAGATGGCATTGCAGCTGGACTCTGTGTGAGAGCACCAATGTGTGTTGAAGTTCTCCAGAGAACCAATAGGGGTGTGTGATGTGTGGATGGTGTGTGTGTGTGTGTGTGTGTGTGTGTAGAGAAAGAGAGCAGATTGATTGACTGACTGATTGATCGATTGATTGATTTGAAGGCAGTGGCTTCTGTGACTGTTGAGTCTAGCACATCCGGAATCTGCAGGGTAGGCTGTCAGGCTGGAGACCTGGCCTGCGGGCAGAAGTCCCTCTTCCCCGGGGGAGGCCTTCAACTGATTGGATGAGGCCCACCCACATAATGGAGGATGATATGCTTTACTCCAAGTCTGCTGAGTTCAGTGTTAACCTCATCTTTAAAAAGTACCTTCACAGCAACCTCTAGAATAATGTTTGGCCCAATATATGAATATTGTCTGCTACCTCTCTGTTCCCAGAAGGCCCTGGGAGCGGAGAAGTAAGAAACATTCAGGGGTTAGGCCAAGCAACAGAACGTGGTGTGAAAGGCCAGGAGACATAAAATCAGACATCAGCCAATACGGTAGCTCTCCTAACCCGCAGGCTGGCGCTCACAAACCTCATCCCCTAAGTAAGTGATGGCAGAGCCTGAGTGGAGGAAAGCCCTGTCATCCAGTCCCCAAAGAGATCTTTCCGAGATGAGAGGGCAGGAAGGGTTAATGAGGCGTGATGGCCTCGAAAAAGAAAGGAGATGTAGAATACATCCTACAAATACCCCACTGAGGAGAAAGGCTTCAGAGAAGGTACGATTTTCCGGGACAATCCCCACATGAGGACTGGCTGCTTCCAAGGTGGTGCTCAGTCCTCAGTACCCGAGCATGAATCTCCTCCAAGGAGTTAAGTTCCCAAGCACAGAAGGACTTTCTCTCTTTTTATATATATATATATATTTTTTTTCTTCTTCTTTTAATTGATTCTTTACAGAGAGGTATAGAGAGGGAGAGAGAGTTAGAAACATCGATGAGAGAGAATCATCGATCAGCCGCCTCCTGCACACCCCCTACTGGGGATGTGCCCACAACCATGGTACATGCCCTTGACCGGAATCGAACCTGGGACCCTTCAGTCCGCAGGCCGACGCTCTATCCACTGAGCCAAACCGGTGTCGGCAGAAGGACTTTCTCTTGAAGTCACTGTTATATCATTCCCCAATAGCATCCACTTATTTGCAGCAAAAGCTCCAGTGTTTGAGGCCAAGCTGACTGAAACCTCTAATTAATTAGCATAGGTTAGCTAATAGTTTCCCAATTTGTAGGGAAAAGACACAACTGCATGTAGTAAGAGATTTACTCAAAGCAAAGATTTGTGGGCATTTTTATGTCCCCTGACACCTTTGCTGGTCTGTTCCCCCGTGCAGACTCGCCAGCCTCTGCCCAGGACCTCCTGTCCCGAATCAAGCAGGAGGAGAACCCGTGCGTGTGGGATCAGCAGGACTTGGCAGAGAGAGATATTCCAACGGACCCCAATTCAGGTGAGCACGGTGCCCTGGAATATTGGGAGGATAAGGCTGCTGGTTTTTCAATTATTATTATTGATTTGAGAGAGAGAGAGAGAGAGTGAGAGTGAGATAAAAACGTCAATGATAAGACAGAATCATCATTCAGCTGCCTCCTCCATGCCCCCTAGTGGGGATCAAGCCACAACTCAGTGCCCTGACCCAGGAATCGAGCTGTGATCTCCTGGTTCATAGGTCATTGCTCAACTGAGCCACTCCAGCTGGGCTGCAACTTTGTACGGATTTTAGAAAGTGGAAAGGGTTTTTCTAAAGGAGTCATTGACCATTTGCTATGTCAGTGTAACTAATATTAAAATTACTTCCTCAGCACTGATTTTTAAACAATAAATATAACGAAAAAGGCTTTTTAAAGTTGTGTATACGTCTATAAATGTATATATATATATATTTTTTAATATATTTTATTGAATTTCACAAAGAGGAGGAAGGGAGAGAGATAGAGAGCTAGAAACGTCGATGAGAGAGAAACATCGACCAGCTGCCTCTTGCACACCCCCTACCGGGGATGTGGCCGCAACCAATGTACATGCCCTTGACCGGAATCGAACCTGGGACCTTTCAGTCCGCAGACCGACGCTCTACCACTGAGCCAAACCGGCTTCGGCGTCTATAAATGTATATTTACACTTTCTGGAATTTTTCTTGAGTGAATACTAGTTAGATGTCTCCCAGGAAAACTTCTGGGGAGGGTCTAGGCATAAAGGAAAACATAAAATAATAATTGGGATGCCCTACTGCCTTGGACCTCTGTGTGTGAGTGTGGGTGTATGTGTGTGTGTTGACATAAGCTTGCAGATCTGGAGAACTCCAGTGTCATCTCATTTGTTAAACATGACCCCGGAGTTTGATCCCACCCCCGCATTCCAGGAAGAGAAGATGAACTCTACAACTTTACCCTGGGGGGGTGAGAGGCTCCGGGCAGAGGGAAAGCCAGGCCTTCCTGACAGAGTGCAGTTCTTACACGACAGCCTTTGCTCACTGCTCCCACCGTTGCTAATCTCTGAGCCCCACCTCTCATTCCTCGGTCCTATGGGCCTTCAAGTACCAGGCTGCCCTCTGGCTTGTTCTGGACCTACAGGCCGTTCTGGGGCTCAGTGGCCATGATCAGGAGACCTGGGTTCTAATCCTGGCTGTGCCGCCACACAGGCTTGGGGACAAGCCTCCTCTGCCCTGACCCTGGGAAGTGTAGTGAGCACAGTGATGTCCGTGTACGAAGGCCTGAGGCGGGAGGACCGCCAGTAAATGAAGCTGATGCCAGAACCGCCACGTGCCCCGAGAGCTGAGCTGCAGCCTTTGCAGGTGGTGTTTTTTTTTTTTGGTTTTTTTTTTTTAAATGTATTTTATTGATTTTTTACAGAGAGAAAGGGAGAGGGATAGAGAGCCAGAAACATCAATGAGAGAGAATCATTGATCAGCTGCCTCCTGCACACTCCCCACCGGAGATGTGCCCGCAACCAAGGTACATGCCCTTGACCAAAATCGAACCCGGGACCCTTCAGTCCACAGGCCGACGCTCTATCCACTGAGCCAAACTGGTTTCGGCTGCACGTGATGGTTTTTGAACTTTTGATGGGACGCTCAGCAGAAATGAACGGATGTTAAGACTGCCTTCTTTCCACGAACAGAGTCTCTGATCTCAGCACATGACATTTTGTCATGGATCAAGCAGGAGGAGCAGCCGTACCCGTGGGGCCCTCGAGACTCGATGGAAGGAGAGCTGGGATTGGACTCTGGCCCCAGTAAGTGTGTGCGGTGCCCCGGGGCCCCGGGTGCTTGTCCAGAGGGATGGCTGCTCCCTCAGCTTACCCCCGATAAGGCGATGCTCTGTTGGGGCGGGCGGCTTCCGTCGGTCAGTACCAGAGGCAGGCCCCTTTCCTTTTGCAGGCTGGGAGGCTTGTTCGTGTCCTGGGGCTGTCTTAAAGGCTTTGAAAAACGGAACTGTGTTGTCTCACAGCTCAGGAGGCCAGGAGTCTGAGATCAGGGGGTGGGCAGGGCCGCCCCCTCTCTGAAAGCTCCAGGCAATCCTCCCTTGCCTTTCTCGGCTTCTTGGCAACCTTTGGTGTTGCTGGGCTTGTAAGCGTGTCGCCCCAGTCCTCTGTCCTCACGTGTCTGTGTGTTCACCAGGCTGTCATCTCATAAGGACACGGTCCTATTGGGCCAGGGCACCCTGCGCCAGTGGGACCGCATCCTAACGAATTCCACTTGCAAGGACCCTGTTTCCAAATCAGGTTGCATTCTGAGGACCTGGGCATTCAGGTTTTTATAGTTTTGGTGTGGGAGATGGGAGGGAGGTGTCATTTAGCCCATAACATTGGGAAAGGGGAGTGGGCTGGGACAGAGCTGACAGGAGTTGAAGGCGCCCCGAGCTGGCCCCCCAGCGTCACAGGTGAAGATCCTGAAGCTCGAGCAGAGAGAGGGGATTTCCCCTCCAACAGGTTTCTGACCAAACGTCTCCTCAGTTTGGGTCTCCTGGGCATTTTTTGAAGCTCCACTTATTACCTAGTGACCTTAGGCATATGTCCTTGGGGATTTAACACTCTTAGCATCAGGGTAGCGTTCCTTGCCAGACCCAGTGCCGTCACCCTCTTCTGGTTGACCGGAGTGTTAATTCATATTCCTGACACCCTCTAAGAGCTTAAAATCCAGCTACGAGCTGAGGACACAAGTCATTCCTGACCTGAAAGGCCATTTCAAACCCAGGTCAGTCCATCCCACTCTCCGAGACAAACGTAATTCCGTGTGGAGGCCCTTCTGACACATGAGGGACCTTCTCCAGCCCTCTTCAGCTGCCTGAGGCCGGGCGCAGCAGTGGGGTTCCAATCGCAGGCAGGACAGAGGAGAGGGCGAGGGGGTCTCACCGTGAGTGTCCACAGCGCTGACCACAGAGCTAAGCGGGGCCAGGAAGGGAGAACAAAGGAGACAAAAGCAGCCGGGTGCTCACACCGCGTTTGCGAATCATCAGAGCAGCACTGGGGCTGTTTGGGGCTGGGTTTCTAGGGAAACGGTCCCTGAGATGGTGGTTTGAGTGTGGTGGTTTCCTTGGGATCTTCTGGAAAAGAGGATCCTCCCGGGAAAGAATGAGGGAGGGGGCTGGGGTAGAAGGAGCAGCGAGGCCGCAGCCAGGATCGCAGGCATTGTCCTGGACAGTCCGACTGGGGCCTGAGCATTGCCTCTGGCCTGGCCGCTGTCCTGTGGAGAGGGCTCTTTGTTCTCTGCTGGTCAGTCGCGATTGGCTTAGAGGGGGCAGGCTGGGCCCAGTCTGTTTAGGGATGACATAGAAGGAGAACAGGCTTCAGTCAGATACTGACGAGCATGGGGTGGGAGTGTGGCAGATGTGGCCTGGAAAGTCACCTCTGGGGAGCAGATGGGTCCTGGGCAAAGGAGAGAAAGGGATGCCCTGGAGAGGTGGGGGACAGAGGGCAAGCTTCCCCTCCTTTATTCTTCTTCCACGGACCGCCCCTAAGTGGGGGAGGGGTGCTTCCGGGGAAAGGACTGCCCGCTGGGGGCTGGGGAGGTGATGGGAGGTAGTCTGCAGAGGGAGTAGTTCCTACGGCGGAATCCTGGCCAAAGGTCCTGCTCGGATGCTCAGCCTGGACTTTGGCCTCACTGGTCCTGGAAACTGGGAGCTTGTCCTTGAGACATGGGGGTGCAACCAAAAGGCATCCCGGCAGGAGCAGGAACAGCTTCCTGGGGAGGCGGCTGGGCATCCGCTTCCACACTGGGGCACGGGGCCCGTCACACATGGCCAAGCCTCAGGACGGAACTCACGCCAGCCCAGCTGAGCAGCTGCTGTACAAGGCAAAGGCGGCTTGTCTGGTAGAAAGATGACTCACCTGGAGGGTGGGTATGGTCCCAGCTCCCCGAAGCCCATTCCTGTTGGCCTCTAGACAAGCTTTTCAACTTGAATAAGTTTTGGCAAATTCCCTCCAGTTGAGAGGTTTTCAGATAAATTAGCCTTGAACATCAGAACACAATTTCCTGTCCTCCCTGCAGGCTGCCTCCTCTCCAGCAGGTGTCTTGGGGCAGGTCAGAGGGGCAGGGAGCCCAAGAGACATATGGAAAGTGGCCATTTGCCTTGTTCAGGCCCCTCATTTTCCTAGAGAAGCCCGGGCCCAGATTGCCTGTGCCTCCCATGAAGCCGTGGGCAGATGAGCTGAGCACCCGGGCCCCTTGCAGGGACAGTGCAGTGGTCGGAGCGCTGTCAGGGCGTCATTTCTCTGTGTCTCTTCCTCCCCAGGTGACAACCTGCTGCTGGTGAAGAACCCGGCCCCAGCCCAGCCGCCCCAGCCCGCTCCGCCGAGCCTGCCCCCGCCTCCGGTGGCCGAGAACGCGGGCGGCGCCCTGGGCCGGAGCGCCACCGCCGCCGGGCTGCTGGACGACGGCTTCCCCGCGCTGGCCGGGGAGCGGGGCGCGGCGGGCGGGGCGCAGGCCGGCGGGGGCGGGGGCGCGGGCGGGGGGCCCGGGGGCGGCGGGGGCTGCGGCAGCTGCTGCCCGGGGGGCGGGCTCCGGCGGGGGCTCCTGCAGGGCGCGCGCAACAAGCCCTACTCGTGCCCCGAGTGCGGCAAGAGCTTCGGGGTGCGCAAGAGCCTCATCATCCACCACCGCAGCCACACCAAGGAGCGGCCCTACGGGTGCGCCGAGTGCGAGAAGAGCTTCAACTGCCACTCGGGCCTCATCCGCCACCAGATGACGCACCGCGGCGAGCGGCCCTACAAGTGCTCCGAGTGCGACAAGACCTACAGCCGCAAGGAGCACCTGCAGAACCACCAGCGGCTGCACACGGGCGAGCGGCCCTTCCAGTGCGCGCTGTGCGGCAAGAGCTTCATCCGCAAGCAGAACCTGCTCAAGCACCAGCGCATCCACACGGGCGAGCGGCCCTACACGTGCGGCGAGTGCGGCAAGAGCTTCCGCTACAAGGAGTCGCTCAAGGACCACCTGCGGGTGCACAGCGGGGGCCCCGGCCTGGGCGCCCCGCGGCCCCTGCAGGCGCCGCCCGACCGGGACTAGGGCTGGGCCGGGGGAGGGAAGGCCGGCGGCTGCGGCGGCGGGCGCGGGGGTGCGGAGGGCCTGGGGGCGGCCTGACCACCCTCCATCCTGCCGATCCTGCCGCGGCTCCCGTGCGCCTTCCCTCCCTCCGCCTGCCGCCCGCTGGAAATCGGGAACAGGAATTGCACTCTAAACAGGGTCCCCCAGCGTTGGACAGGGGTCCCCCTGGACCTGTCCGGCCTGAATGAACGGCCCAGCTCATCTCAGAGGTGGCTCAAGGGGCCGGCTGCGCGGCTTCCCCGCAGGCAAGGTGCGGGAGGGGCAGCGAGGAGGCCGGAGGCTGCCCGCCCGCCCCTCAGACACCCGGAGTGCCCACTTGGCCACTGGGGTCTCAGATTGTGATCATGGGAAGCAGCCAGGGGGTCTCGGAAGCCCGAGACCGGGAGATCGGGTCCCAAGGCTGAGATGCTGCAAGAGGAAGCCAAGGCGTGGCCAAGCCGAGGGATGTGCCAGCTAAGGGATACCACCACCTCCACGACGACAACACTGCCTCGCGTTTGAATAGCGCTTTCTACTTTTTTAAACGTGTTTTCTATCCGTTACCTATTCTTGCCCTTAGCCTATCCCTCTGTGGCAGGTGGGGGTAGGGTTTGCCTGACTCGGTAACCAAGGAGAGGCGCAGGCCAGGTGGTTTAGCCCAGATGACAGGAGAAGGACGGCAGAGCTGGGACCAGGCTCCTGACCCAGCGCAGTGTCCCCACCGCACACACTGCCTACCTCCCACGTCTGAGACAGACCTCTCTGGCCCTGCCTCTCCCGGTCTCTCTCCCTGGCCCCCGACCCACCAAACATGATCAGAAGCCACTGGGGACAGTTCATGGGGTTACGGGGAGTGGGGTACAGATCGCCTCAGGTTATGCTTCTGAAAGGCGCTTCCTCTGTGGGCACTTTTGGGGCCCAGGCCCCGTCCCCCGGCCCATCCCTCCCACCTCTAGTCCCTCAACCTGGTGCAACCCATCTTGTTACTACACCGTAGTGACCCGGCCCTCCGGAGGCAGCTGGTGCCCTGGGTCCGAGCTCACCCTGACGATCTATTCCAGTTTCCCCAGAGCCACAGGGTGAGAGCAAGGCTCATGCTGCAGGGGCCGCCATCGAGGAAGCGCATCTCTTCCCAGGAGGGCCGGGCAGTGGGTGCTAGAGGCCGAGAGCCTCCGTCTCTCTCCTGCCCTGAGCCTCCCAACCGGTGCTATCTGTTACTGACCATGCTCACGGACATGGACGTGGACACAGACCTCTGCTCCAGACCCTGCAGGCGCCTCAGGAGGCGCCCAAAGGACTCCCTTGTGTTGGTGCAATGCTCCGTGGTCCCGCGGGGCCACCGTCTCCATTTCTGCGTCTTGCATGGCCAGGCACTGGGGTGGGGTGGCATGCCCCAGTTACCCTCATTTGTGTTGAGAATGACTTTTCCTGCTCCGCCCGTCCGCCCCACTTCTCTCCCGTCCGGGAGCACGGTGGGCAGCCTGCACCTGGCACCACGTTTGTGAGCGCTCTGCTTCCTCCCTCACCTGCACCGCTTGGCTTTCCTCAGACCCCTGTTTGCCATGCAAAGGGAATTCCCGAAATTAAATAAAAGGTGTCCAGATCGCAGCCTGCATGTTCACAAGGCCGAGCGAGGGTTCTGCATTGTGGCTTCAGACAGGAAAGCCTCCATACGACTGGAGCCCAACTACCTGGAGTTTTTCTCTGTTCATTTTGAAGGAGGCAAATCTTAAAACCAGCTGAGAAATTAGGCAGACAAGTCCAGTGGAGTTTTGTTAGTGCAGAAGGGACCCTTTAAAACATTGTTTTTGTGGGGAGGGAGCAGTCTCTGCTTTTCAAAGGCATTTGCAGGAAAGCAAGCTTTTCATCATCTAAATAATTGGAAATTAAGACTTTTTCTTTCTTTCTTTTTTTTTTTTTTTGGCTGTTAAGAGTATAAAGATAGGGAGAGATCCCTATTGAGACATGGATTTGAAGTATTTGAGCACATAGTTCAAGTGTATATTTTGCCCTCAATGAGCTGATTCCCAAAAAGGTTTAGAGACTAAATTAGAGGGCAGAAAGTTAGCACCTGGTTCCTTCACCCTAGCCTGGTAGATCCCAGGGCACCGAGAGGCCTCAGCTAGGAGGCACCCCAGCCTCCGACCCTGGCCCCAGGGGAGTCCAATAGTGAGCCCTGCCCCCAACGATCCAAGGTGATGACACTCAAGATGGACTTCTCCCAGGCAGCAAGGATCCCAAGAGGGGACCCTGCAGTCCATTTTCTGAAGCCTCTGTTTTGGGTGGATTTTTATTTCCCATCTGATAGTGTGTTAATTAAAATTAACTTTTAATTTAAAAAAATGTGCACAGTAAAGTTTCAAATGGTTAAAAAAGACAATCCTCACTCGAGCATATATTTTTATTGCTTTTTAGAGAGCGGAAGGGAGAGAGAAACATCCATCTTTTTCCTGCCTGATCCCCTGTTGAAAAGCATCCACTGCTAAGAGCTTTTTTTTTTTTTTTTTTTTTTTTTTTTTAATATATTTTTATTGATTTCAGAGAAGGGAGAGAGATAGAAACATGAAAGATGAGAGAATCATTGATTGGCTGCCTCCTGCATGCCCCACGCTAGAATGACAACCTGGGCATGAGCCCTGGCCAGGAATGGAACTGTGACCTCCTGGTTCATAGGTAAATGTTCAACCACACCAGCTGGGCAAGAGCTTTTTAAAAAAAATCCTCACTCAAGGATGTTTTCACTTATTATTATTATTATTATTATTATTATTTTAGGGAGAGAGAGATGAGAAACATCAATTAGTTGCCTCCTGTATCCATGCTGACCAGGGATCGAACCCACAACCTTCTGATGTATGGGTTAACGCTCCAAACAACTGAGCCACTTACTTGGCCAGGCTACTAAGAGCTTATATGTTCTTCCAGAACTGGAGAAGTCCTCACAGGGAGTGAGGTGACAGGCCCAGAGGAACGGAGAAGTGCTAAGCTGACAGAATTATCAGATGTCTGCAGCACACGCACACCGCAGGGGGGTGCAGCCTGAGCCACGCGTGTTCTGCTAGGATTCTCATTGACCTCAGGCCCAGTGCGGCATGCTCCCCAGCATTGTTTTTGTTTGTTTTTGAGAAAATGTACACAAAGGATATGGTCCCTGCCACCTGGAGACTAGGATAGTAAGGGAACAGAATAGAAAGGGTCTCTACTAAATGGAATAAAGCTATGGCCTGTAAACTTTCTTGAATAAAAAAATGTTTGGGCATATATATGCTAATACATATACTATAATTCACACTTGCAATAGAAAAAAAGTCAAGGTAAATACTTTAAAGCATTTTAAACTATATTATTTGTGATTCAAAGACTACTTCTGTCACTAAAAATGGGGGTGTGAGTGAGATATC
This sequence comes from Pipistrellus hanaki, assembly GCF_964339955.1. Lineage (NCBI taxonomy): Eukaryota > Metazoa > Chordata > Mammalia > Chiroptera > Vespertilionidae > Pipistrellus > Pipistrellus hanaki. Next base: position 11,523,083 of record NC_140512.1, on the reverse strand, counting down.
TAAGGTCACATTCAGCTCTGGGTGTGTGGTGTTTTTTTTATTACTATTGATTGATTTCTAGAGAGAAACATCAATTTGTTGTTCCACTTACTTATGCATTCATTGTATGTACCCTCATCGGGAATCAAACCCACAACATTGGGAGAGCAGGAGAACATTCTAACCACTGAACTGCTCGGCCAAGGCCTCTGGATGTTCAATCATTCATTCTACAGATGACAGGATATGAGTGTATTGATTTCTCTTATAACAGTACCATCAATGGGAATAATTATGAACCTAACTTTAAAGTTTATTTGGCAGTTACTCTTTGAGCCTGCCCGCACTCATTCTCCTGAGAGTGTGCTTTCACTTTAATAAATCTTGCCGTTGCTCTTGAATTCCTAAAAAAAAAAAAGTTTATTCAAAGGCATGTGTCAAGATCTGGGTGTCATTGGGAGAGGACAAATGGGTGGCTTCTCAGACAAGGAGAATTTATCTTGGTGAATTCTAGCACCTTGCCAAAACAAAGACAAACCAAAGTGAGAAGCTGCCTGTTACTGAGTGCTTGCTCTATAGCAGGCCTCCAGCTACATAAGCATTTTACTTATACAATGTCGTTTACTTTAACCCCATTAACAACCCTTGGATGCGGTTTTCATAACCTCAGGGAGAAGACACTGAGGCAGAGTGAGCATGAGCCACACCCCTTGGTGAGTGAAGGAGCCAGGACACAAATAATAGCAATCATGAGTGCATCTTGAACTCTTACTATGACGGGTTGCACTGTAAGCATTTGACTTGAACTAACTCATTTAGTCTGCACAACAACTCATAAGATGCGTGCTATTATTTCCCACTAATAATGAGGAATTGGAGGTGCCAAGAAGTTAACGACTTGCTCAAAGTCCACATGTACTAAGTGGGGGTCCTGGTCTCACTCCTTGGCCCCATTTTCTAACTCCCTGTGCTGCCATCTCCGAAAGCCCATGACTCTGCAAAATAGTGCCTGGTGCTTCCTCCCTTGCACACTGGAAATCTGATCTAAATATTCTTCCAGAGTTCCAGGCTCAGAGTCAGGGATGCTGAATCATGCTGACTCTCAGGAGACTGACTGATGGATAAGCCAGAGTATCAGTTTAATAACTTCCAAGGGTGGGCTGGATAGTTGCATCAGCCTGACCTGCCTGTTGTCTCCCAATAGCTATCAACACAGGGACCTGCATCAGCATAAGGTTGCCTGCTGGACACAAAAACGGAATGGAGTGTGAGTTCTATACCTGGATCACTTAGTGACCTCAGTATTCTATGTCCTGATATGACTATCTCCACAATCTCCATACATTATTTTCTGTATCTGCAGTAAGTTTTTGTTGGCCAGAGAGAGTAGCTCAAACCCTGGATATATCTCAATGGCTGACTAGTTTCCTCCACATGGCCCTTTAAATAGATCAATAATTCAATCAATCTCCTGTCAAAGTGGTTGCCCTGGACATCATACATTTTCTTTATATATATATATATATATATATATATATATATATATATATATATATATATATTTATTGATTCTTTACAGAGGAAGGGAGAGGGATAGAGAGCCAGAAACATCCATCAGCCGCCTCAGGCACACCCCCCACAGGGCATGGGTCTGCAACCAAGGCACATGCCCCTGACCGGAATCAAACCCGGGACCCCTGAGTCCACAGGCCGACGCTCTATCCACTGAGCCAAACCGATTAGGGCACATCATGCTTTTTCTTAGAGGTGACTTTTCCTAGCCTTGCTCTCTGATTTGCTATTCAATCACCCAAAAATATTTATGAGCACTTCTCTGAGCAAATAGAAGTACGGAAGAGGGAGAGACATTTTCATGAATTACCATATAAACAAATGAAAAAATGAGGTGATTTTGGATTGTGATAAATGCTATAAACGGTTTTTGGAGGAGAATAACTAGACTGGGAATTGGGATGGAGGAAGATATAGGGAATGTCTCTCTGAAGAGGTGAAGTCTGACCTGAGCCCAGCAAACCAAGAAGGACTCAGTCATGTGAACACAGAGTTTAGTTCTCAGGGGAGGCATTTCATGTCTGTCATTGGAAGTGGAAGTTCATTGCAAGTCTCTGCAGAGACAATGTGGCACAAATTAGGCACGTATGGTTGCCAAACTCCACATGCATCATTTCACATGTAGCATGTGCACTGGATTACATATTTGACATCAGGGCTATCTTGGGGTTTCCAAGGCATGTGATTACTATCATGAATAGGCTACGGTGGGTTGGCCTTGGCATCTGACCCCACATTGTTGAGATAAGTGTGCTTCTAGCTGCTGAAAAGCAAAATTTTGGAATACAGCCGCTTGCCATTTGGGACCATAGCCCTTTCCCCCAACTAGATGACATGTTCTTCTCTCAGAAAAAAAAAGTATGAGTTTTATACATTTTGGAATATCGCAAAGCACCTAGCAGAGTTCTGGGCACGTCAAATAAGGAAAAACAAAAACACTAAGTCCTTTGGGTTTGCCTTCCATTTGGAACCTGCCCTTGACGCGGAGGCGGCGCTGCTCTTCGCCCTCCGGCCGCACGGGGGCGCCATGGGAATCCCTCGCGCCGAGGACGGGCGGCTGGAGCCGGTCTTGGCCTTGTGTCAACACGGCGCCGGCGGCGGCGGCTGCGAGGAGGGGCCGGGGCGCCCCGCAGACCCGCGCGCAGTCCGAGGGCGAGCAGGCGCGGCCCCGCCGCGGACAGGCGCCCGGCAGCCATGGCGGAGTCGGCGTCGGCTCGGGTAAGAGTCCCCTCGGCCGGGGGCGCGTTCGCGGAGACGGAGCTGCGGGGCGGGCGGGGTGAGGGGAGGGGGTCCCCGGCTGCCGCCGCTCCGGGAGCGCCCACCTGCCCCCGCGCCCCCCGGGCGCTGCCCCTGCCCGGTCCCCTCCGCGGCGGCCGGAGCGGAGCCGGAGCGCCGCGCTCCGCGGGGAAACTTCTCCGCGGCCAGTCCCGCGTCCCCGGGTGTGTGACGGCCCCGCAGCGCTCCCGAGAGCCCGCGCCCGCAGAGGGGTCGCGGCGGAAACTCCGGGTCCGCTCGGCCCCCCGGAGCCCGCCGGCCGCCCCGGGACCCGGCGCCCCCCGCTCCCCGCTCCCGCTCCCCGGCGGCCGGCGGGCTCGCTCCCGGCCATTGTGCCCCGCGGCCCCTCCGGCGCCTTGTCCCGCCGCGGACTTCGGTCCGGGGCTGCGGCCGCAGGTGGGAGTCGCGCTGGGCTTCCTCTCCCCCGGGACAGGTGTCAGCTCGCCGCGGAGCTGCGGGGTTTGTCTGGGAAGCTGTGGGGTCCCCCCCACCACCACCCCCGGACCCCCAGGCTCCCGCAGGACCCCCGGCTCGGGGAGAGGGAAATCCTGGGCTTGGAGGCAAGACCCTGGTTCCCAGCCGTCACTCGCTCCCACCCCGGGCCTCTGCTTTCTGGGTGAATCGTGTCGGACTAGTTGCTGGATAGTCTCGTCTCTCAGGCTCCCGGCAGCTCTGACATTCGCGTGGTATTCGAAAGTAGTGGCTCCTTTGATAATGCAAGAGGATGGTGTGCTGTGGAAAGGGCAGGTGGAATGCAATAGTTTTTATTTTATTTTATTTTTGATGTAGAGAGAAAGAGCAAGAGGAACATCGATTTGTTGTTCCACTTATTTATGCATTCATTGGCTGCTGCTGGTGTGCGCCCTGATGGGCGATCGAACCGGCAACCTTGGCATATCCGGACGACACCCGGCCAGGGCTGGAATTTAATTTTTTTTTATTATTGATTTTTAGATAGAGAGAGGAGGGGGGAGAGAGGAGGAAAGAGAGAAACATCGATTTGTTGTTCCACTTACTTAAGCGTTCATTGGTTGGTTCTTTTTTTTTTTTATAACCCATTGATTTTTTTTTTTTTTTACTCATTGATTTTTTTTTTTTTAATCCTCACCCGAGGATATGTTTTTATTGATTTTAGAGAGGAAGGGAGAGAGGGGGCGGGAGAAAGAGAAACATCGATCGCTGCCTCCCATCTGCGCCCCAAGCATTTCGTGGTCTAGAAACACTTTCAGAATCATATGAGATCTCGTGAGAATTGAGGGCTAGCAAGATGCACTGTATTTGATTCTTTTTTATTTTTTCCATCCTCACCCGAGGATATGTTTTTATTAATTTTTCAGAGAGAGGGGGAGGGAGAGAGAGGAACAGCGGTGGTCAGGGCCTTTTGATTCTTGCAGGAAGGGGGTGAGGACGTAGAGGGGAGGGACTGGCAGGCTCGGAGAACACTGTTTGCTCTCAGGGAAGCTAAAGTTGAACTGTGAAGACAAGACAATGTTTACAGCATTTGCCTCATCTGACTCCTTTAACGAAGGTGAAAGAGGCAGAGACCGGGCTTTCCTGCAGACCAGATGAGCGGTAAAGCAGGGCAGGAGCACAAGTGCACTGACTTGTCAGCGCACAACGACTTGCATGTCATTAGCAGGGCTTGCTAAGAGGAAGCCTTCAAGATCCTCCAAAATTCAAAACTGCGCTCCAAGTGACTTATGGCTCTGTCCTTTAGCAGAATGTATTTAAATTGTCCTCCAGCATTATTCCTGTTCTCAGGCATTTTCTCTTCAGATGAGGATTCTGTGTACCTCTCATTTTGATAGTGTGGCCAAGTAGATACCGTGATGAGAACAACTAAAAGTGCTGGCGGGGGGTAGGGAGGGTGGGGGGGGCGACACATATATTTGAAATGTATGTTAGTAAAGAATACTTGGGGCCCAAAACCCAGGTGAAAGAGGGAGCTCTTAAGAGGTAAGGAGAGCCGAAACTGGTTTGTCTCAGTGGATAGAGCATCAATCAGCCTGCGGACTGAAAGGTCCCGGGTTCGATTCCGGTCAAGGGCATGTACCTTGGTTTGTGGGCACATCCTCAGTAGGGGGTGTGCAAGAGGCAGCTGATGGATGTTTCTAACTCGCTATCTCTCTCCCTTCATCTCTGTATAAAATCAACAAAATATATTAAAAAAAAAAAAAAAAAAGGTGAGTTCTGAAACCAACTTGGAGGGCTTTTGCTGAACATTCATCTGTGGTGTTTATGACCTCAAGGGGCCTGGAAAATAAAGGATGAAACTCAATGCCTAAGAGTCCTGGGACGCCTCCTACCAGAATCCCATAAAGCGGAGACTCCAAAGGGCAATATTCAGGGTGAACTGAAAGCTCTGACCCCCAGGTGATGGCAGAGAAAGTTATGTATGTCAAACCTTGGTGCCGAGAGATGAGTGTAAGATGTCTCTTGAAAATTGATGACTCTCAAATGGTTTTTAAATATATATATATATATTTTATTGATTTTTTACAGAGAAGAAGGGAGAGAGACAGAGAGCCAGAAACGTCAATGAGAGAGAAACATCGACCAGCCGCCTCCTGCACACCCCCTACGGGGGACGTGCCCGCAACCAACGTACATGCCCCTGACCGGAATCGAACCTGGGACCCCTCAGTCCGCAGACCGACGCTCTACCACTGAGCCAAACCGGCTTCAGCTCACATGGTTTTATTGCCTGAATTTATATGACCTGGATGGTCCTAGAAACTGCAAGCAGAGAATTTAATTTAAAGTAGAACCTCCAGCTGTCTTGACAAAAATAAACATGAATCATCCTAGCTGGTTTTGCTCAGTGGATAGAATAGGGGTGTCAAACTCAATCAGAGAAGGGTCCAAAATCTAAAATCCAGCCTAAATCGCGGGCTGAATGGTTTACTGAACAGTCATAAACTGACAATGTCATAAACTGACAGCGGAGTGCAGTGATGACAGCGCGGTGCGGGCCACATTGCAAGGCCTGGCGGGCTGGATTTGGCCCGCGGGCCTTGTGTTTGACACATGTGGGATAGAGCATTGATCTCCATACTGAAGGATCCCAAATTCAATTCTGTTCAAGGGCACATGCCCAGGTTGTGGGCTCGGTCCCCTGTAGGGGATATGCAGGAGGCAGCCCATCAACGATTCTCTCTCATCATGTTTTTATCTCTCCTCCCTTCCTCTCTAAAATCAATAAAAATATATTTAAAAAGAAAAAAAGGAGGGGGAATAACAGAATAAGGAAAAATTCATCTAAAAGAAGGCAAGAATGAAGATGAAAGATGGGATAAATCACACAGAAAAGGTACAAAGTATATATACATCAATAATTAGAATAAATGTAAATTGACTGAATGATCTAGTTAAAAGACAAAGATGGGCAAGAGGAGGGGAATTCAGCTATATGGTTTATATAATAAAATATAGGATAAAGCCGAAACCAGTTTGGCTCAGTGGATAGAGCGTCGGCTTGTGGACTGAAAGGTCCCAGGTTCGATTCCGGTCAAGGGCATGTACCTTGGTTGCGGACACATCCCCAGTGGGGGGTGTGCAAGAGGCAGCGGATCAATGTTTCTCTCTCATCCTTGTTTCTAACTCTCTATCCCTCTCTCTTCCTCTCTGTAAAAAATCAATAAAACATATTAAAAATATATATATAGGATAAAGCTGTGGAAATGACTGGATATGAAAGGATAGGAAATCATATACCAGGTTAATAGTAATCAAAAGAAAATTGGCCCTCGTTGGTGTGGATCAATGGTTAGAGCATTGATCCTCATTCCTAAGAGTTGCAGGCTTGATTCTGGTCAAGGGCACGTACTGGGTTGCAAGTTTCCCTCCCCAATTGGAACGAGTGCAGGAGGCAACCAATTGCTGTGGCTTTCTCACACTGATGTTTCTCTCCTCTCTTCCCCTTCCTCCTCCCTTTTCAGTTTCTAAAATCAATGGAAAGAATATCCTCCTGTGAGAATTGACAAAAAAAAAAAAAGAGAGAGAGGGAGGGAGGAAATGGGCTTATCTATATTAATATTGCTGGAGATGGAGGACTAATACTGTTTTTATAATGGTAAAAGACTTAATTTACTAGCTTGATATGACACTTGTAGTGTTATATGCAGCTAATTATGTAGCCTCAAGTATATATAAAACAAAGTTGATAGAACAAGGGAAAATTCACTCCATAGTAGAAGATTCTGATATCGCCCTAGTATTTTATCTAGCAGGAAACAATGAGGGAGGGTGTGGTTTCTCCCACGAACACTCTGAGGTGATGGGAATATTCTGTCTGCACTGCTCAGTGCAGTAGCTGCAAGGTACATGTGACTGTCGAGCACTTGTAATGTAGCTCGTATGACTGAGGAACGTGCATTTTTAATTTAATTTCAATTCATTTAACTTCCAACAGCCACATGTTTCTAGTGTCTATTATAATAGACAGGATATGATTAATTTTTCCCATATATCTACCCCATATACATAATTTTGATGTATAGAGAAATTGGTGGGGGGGAAAAGAAAAGAGAAAACGGATAAAACCCTATTAGTGCCCCGGCCCGTGTGGCTCAGTTGATTGAGCGGTGTCCCATGCACCGGGAAGATACAGGCTCGATTGCCAGTCAAGGGCACATGCTTGGGTTGCGGGCTGGATCCCCAGTGGAGGCTGTGCAGGAGGCAGCCGATTGATGTTGCACTCTCACATTGATTTTCTCTCTCCCTCTCCCTTCCTCTCTTGCTAAAAATCAATAAAGTATTTTTTTAAAAAGGAGTGGTGGTAGAGGGATTGAACAAGAAGAAAAAAAGAGCTTATAGACACAGACAAGGAAGTGGTGATTGTGCAGGGCGGCAGGGTGGAGGTGGAAGAGGGCAGAGAGGGATAAATGGTGAAGGAAAAGATAATAAAAGAAAAACAAAGCCCTGTTAGTAATGGGAGTGTGTTCTGGCGCTGGCCTCGGTGAGGCTGGGCCTGAGGTAGGGCTGTCAGGCAGAGAGTCACCACGCGCCCTCTCCCTGTCCGGCTTCCTCAGATGGCCGCAGCGCCTGCTATTTGCTCCAGGTGACACGAGCTCCCTGCCAAACCCTCATTTAACTGCAGATTCACGAGCAAGATAGATGTGGTTGTCTTACGCCTCTACATTTTGGGATTTGAGGATTGGAACAGGTTCTTTGGCAAATATGCTCAAATATTTTTTATTTTTAAAAATATATTTTATTGATTTTTTTACAGAGAGGAAGGGAGAGGGATAGAGAGTTAGAAAGATCGATGAGAAAGATCAATCAGCTGCCTCCTGCACCTCCTGCTCCCCGACTGGAGATGTGCCCGCAACCAAGGTACATGCCCTTGACCGGAATCAAACCTGGGACCCTTGAGTCCACAGGCTGACGCTCTATCCACTGAGCCAAACCAGATAGAGCTATGCTTAAATATTGAAAGACATAAAAAAAATACCTTTAAAAAGGGGTATATAGCCCTAACCGGTTTTGCTCAGTGGATAGAACATCGGCCTGTGGACTGAAGGGTCCCGGGTTCGATTCCTGTCGGGGGCATGTACCTTGGTTGTGAGCATATCCCCAGTGAGGGGTGTGCAGGAGACAGCTGATAGATGTTTTTCTCTCGTCGATGTTTCTAACTCTCTATCCCTCTCTCTTCCTCTCTGTAAAAAATAAATGAAATAGCCGAAACCGGTTTGGCTCAGTGGATGGAACGTTGGCCTGCGGACTGAAGGGTCCCAGGTTCGATTCTGGTCGGGGGCATGTACCTTGGTTGGGCCTATCCCCGGTGGGGGGTGTGCAGGAGGCAGCTGGTCGATGTTTCTCTCTCGTCGATGTTTCTAGCTCTCTATCCCTCTCCCTTCCTCTCTGTAAAAAATCAATAAAATATATATTTAAAAATAATAATAAAATAAAATATATTTTTAAAAAAGGAGTGTATAATATGTGCATGGATTAAACATTTCATTTTAAAGATGTTACTTTTCAAATTTACCTATGGATTTGAGACAGCTCCAAACAAAATCTCTAAATATATTTTTTGTGAAATTTTTCAAATTTGTAGAATATCAACAGGCCTAAAATAGTCAATATACCCCTGTAAGACAAGGAAGTAGGACTTTCCTTACCAGATATCAATAATTACAAAAAAAAAGCTATGGCCATTAAGATGGCAATATTGATAAAGTGATAGAAAAATTGACCCATAGATTAGAATAGAGAAGCCAGAAACAAACTGATATGTAAGAAAACTTGACTTATGACAGAGATAGCATTTCAGATCAGTGGGTAAATGATGGATTTTTCATTATGTAGTGTTAGGTCTGTTGATTTCCCATATGAAAATTGAGTCTTGCACCGTACACAAATATCAGAACTAGTTGAGGTAAATACTTAAATGGGAAAATCAAAACTATAAAGTAATCGAAACCAGTTTGGCTCAGTGGTAGAGCGTCGGTCTGAGGACTGAAAGGTCCCAGGTTCGATTCTGGTCAGGGGCATGTACATTGGTTGTGGGCACATCCCGGTAGGGGGTGTGTAAGAGGCAGCTGGTTGATGTTTCTCTCTCATCGATGTTTCTAGCTCTCCATCTCTCTCCCTTCCTCTCTGTAAAAAATCAATAAAAATATATTTATAAATAAATAAATAAAATTTAAAAAAAGATAGCAGTATGGTGACAAAATCTATATAATTAAAAAACAAAAAGCTATAAAGTATTTAGAAGACTGTATTGTGGGTTCTAGATTTCTTTTTTTTAACAACTGGCACAAAAGTTCAAACCATAAAAGTATTAATATTGATAACATTAAGCTCCATTAAAGTTAAGGACTTTTGATCAAATAATACTGAAGAGAGTAAAAAAAAAAAGTCCAAATAAAGACAAGATATTTGCAACAGATATAACTGATAAAGATTAGTGTCCAGAATTTATAGTGAAATCCTAGGGGGCAGGAAGAAAAAGCCAGAGGACCCAGAATTAAGTGGGTAAGAAAGACTTCAGCAGGTTGTTCACTAACGGGGCCATTGAATGGCCTGTGAACATATTTCTTCTCAGCGTCTTGGTCTCGGTGTCTTCACTGTGGTCAGAGAAGCAGCCTTGGACAGAGTGTGCCACGTGAGAGGAGATGAGTCTTGCGGGCTTAGGGCTGAAATGTGAACCTGCAGGAGGACAGCGGGGCTGAGAGAACCCCCAAGTACTGGTCTTAGGCATGTTGGGCTTCAGCCACAGGGATTTTCCTCTGGCCAAGGACAGACCGTGAAAGTGAGAAGTATAAGAAGAATGTCGGGGGACTTAGATAGTTTCACTGACTGGTTATGAAGAGTTTATTCACTTTACCAGCTGCTAGGACACACAGATGAATGAGTTAAGTCTTGTAAGCGCTGCTAAGGAACCTTTAGGAGTTGCTGAAAGGTTTCAGCAAAGGGAACATGATCAGTTATGAAGTCTGGCAGGAATGTGAAGTCAGGAGTAGATGTAAATACTATGTTCACAGCAAAACATCACAAATAGCCCAAAACATCTGAGAGAAACTGGTTTAAAAAAATGAATCCTCCCTCCTTTCTACTTTTCCATACTTTTTATTATATGTGTATAATTTGCAGTTTCAAAATACAAGAGAACATACTTTTTATTTATTTTTTATTTTTTCATTATTATTTTTTAATATATTTTATTGATTTTTTACAGAGAGGAAGAGAGAGATAGAGAGCTAGAAACCTTGATGAGAGAGAAACATCGATGAAAGAGAAACACCGACCAGCTGCCTTCCGCACACCCCCCAACCAGGATGTGCCCGCAACCAATGTACATGCCCCCGACCGGAATCGAACCCGGGACCCCTCAGTCCGCAGACGGACGCTCCATCACTGAACCAAACCGGTTTTGGCGAGAACATACTTTTTAAATTAAAAAGTGGCAGCCAGGTACTGGCTGTAAGTGCTGCTGGGCTCCTGGTGTTGGGAGGTGGCTGACTGACCACCCGGTCTGGCTCTCCAGCACAGGAGGAAGCGCCGCGCCACCCCTTTGGCTTCTCCCTCGCCGCCCCCACCAGAGACGGAGGCCGAGGAGCTCTCACTCCAGTCCGTGATGGCCGCCCTGCAGGCCGTGGAGAAGAAGATGGAGTCCCAGGCCGCCCAGCTGCAGAGCCTGGAGAAGCGCATGGAGTCGGCCGAGAAGAAGCTGGCCGACTTCGAGAAGACGGCCGTGGAGTTCGGGAACCAGCTGGAGGGCAAGTGGGCCGTGCTGGGGACCCTGCTGCAGGAGTACGGGCTGCTGCAGAGGCGGCTGGAGAACATGGAGAACCTGCTGAGGAACAGGAACTTCTGGGTCCTGCGGCTGCCCCCGGGCAGCACGGGGGAGGCCCCCAAGGTAGGCCTTTTATTTGAGATTCTAAATGGGTGGCTTTTCCCTAATGGCTGAGACAGGGCGCACTCATCGTATAACATTTGCGATTTCAGGTGCCCAGGTCACTCGAGAACGATGGAGTCTGCTTCTCGGAGCAGGAGTGGGAGAACCTGGAGGACTGGCAGAAGGAGCTGTACAGAAACGTGATGATGAGCAACTATGAGACGCTGGTCTCCCTGAGTAAGCAGCGCGTGCCGCCCCAGACATCCCACAGTTCCTGGTCTGTGCTGAGTTGAGAAATGGGAGTCTCTGAGTCCTCAGTTTACCGAGATATTGGGAAAGGTCATGGTGTCATGCCTTTCTTCTTTGTGGTCACATAGTCCGATCTTGATAATATTTATTAATAGATAAGAGGTCATGATACTCATTATTTACAATATAACATAGCTAGGGTTCCTCATGCCTTTTTTTTTTTTTTTTTCCAGAGAGGAAAGGAGAGGGAGGGAGAGAGACAGGAACATCAACGATGAAAGATGATTACTGCACACCCCCACCAGGGACCTAGCCCGTACCCTGGGAATCGAACTGTGATCTCCTGGTTCACAGGTCGACGCTCAACCACTGAGCCATGCTGGCCAGGCCTCATGCTATTTCTACTGCTTAAGACTATTTGATAAAGAATCCTTTGCTACCTGGGATGAGACAGGCAGTGTAGGCTAACCAAACATTGTCCTTGGCACTTGTCTGGAACCAGAGCCAGTTGTGGTCTTGGTGTTTATTTTGTGTTGATTAGAAGTACTGCTTAATAGATATAGATCTTGATCTTAACATGCAGAGTGTTAACTATTACATTATAAATGCATTTTGTTTGGTAGACAAAATGTTTTACAACCTAAAAGGTTCATGGAGGATTGTCAAGAAGGCCACTGGGACTGGAGCAGAGGGGAAGGGGCAGGAGAGGTTACTGTGAGCTCACCGGGTCATGTGCTGCTTGTGGCCGATGCCTTACCTGTCACAGTGCCTGCCACTCCTTGCCGTGTATTAGCACAGAGGAAAGTAAATGCCCGGAAGGAAGCCTACTTGCAGCCACGGATGTGTGAGGACGCGGTGGTCTGGGCGGAATGAGTGATGGGCCCCTGCGCCTGCCTGCCGAGCCACAGGGGACTGATGAAGGGCTCCGAGGGGGCAGTTAGCCGAATACATCATTCCGATGGGCCATGATTTTCTAATTGTCCCAGACTACGAGGGGAAAGGGACAGGAACAGTCCTTTGAAGTTTTAATATTGACTCATTGACATTGGTCACCTTGTTCATCAGCAAACGACTAGTGTGCAATGAGAACTTACTCTCCGGGCTCACATTGTGCCATTTCCTACCCAGAGGTCCTTGGCCAGCCTGAAGGAGAAGCGGAGTTGGGTACAGAGATGCTGGGAGACTTGGAGGAGGAAAGCCTTGGTGGTGTTCACCCAGGTGAGTGGCTCTAGAATATTCCATTCCTCTCCCCATCCCCTGCAGTCTATGGTGAGCTTTCCCACTGTCAAACACTGATCATCAATAGCCTCGGGTGGCATTTACTTATTCTAGATTCTTCTATGATTATCATTAGCTCACCTATTACGTGTGTCTGAACTCCTTACCACTATTTGGAATCCTTGAGATTCGTGACCATATCAGACTTCTTCGTGTCCTACAGAGGAGAGTACATAATAGGCTTCAGTCAAAACCCACAGGGCATTGAGGACAGGGTTATTCACAGCATCAGGAGCGAAGCTGACTGGGTGAGAGCCAGGAAAAGCCAGGTAATTTGGGGAGAAAGTACAGGAAGAACAGCTGGATACATGAACTTTTAAACTATAGGTTTAGTTGTGTGTGTATGTTTTTGTTTTTTTGTAATCTTATTTTTATTACTTTAACACTTTCCTAAGTAAGTATAGTTTTTCAGTATGTTTAGCCATTTCTCAGAGATTGAATATAATTTGTGGACAAACTTAGAAAAACTAGCATTTATAACATTGTTCTATAAGAAGAACATATTCAGATTATTAACCCACATGTCTCTACCCGAGTATAGGTTCCACTTTCCGGGTTCTGGAACCCCGTCAGTCTCTAATGCCCTTGACCCTTTGATGTGAGCCCTTCTGGGATTCACACATGTTTAGCTCCAAAGAAACCCAAGATGGCTAGAACGTGACCCTTTTTGTTGGTTTTCTGCGTTTTGGCAGCAGACGGGGTTGTGATTAAGCAGGAGGTGGAGTACCCGCCAGAACGCTCTGAGGACCTTCCGGGAGAGCTCTCGGGCCCCGCGGAGGAGCCGGCCTTCCTGGGCCCGGAGCAGACTGAGCTCTGGAGCACGCAGGCTGGCGCTGTCCTCTTGGAACCAGGGGCCGGGGACGCCCACCCAGAGGAGCCCGCCGAGGGCAGCAGGGACCCCGGCAGTGACAGAAGTGTGGACTGCCCCCCGAAGCAGAAATCCAGTAGGCCAGTGCCGCTGGCTCCGGAGTGTAACCCGGCCCTGAAGCTGAACAGGGAAGATTTTGGCCCCTACGACTGTCCTGAGTGCGAGCTCAGCTTCCGCTGTGAGCAGCAGCTGGCCTACCTGCGGGCCCACCCATCGTGGGAGTCTTCCACCACCTCGGAGTCCGAGGAGGGTCTTAGGTCCAGGCCGCTGCTGAAGGCCTCGTCCAAGAAGGGGAAGCACCAGTGTGACGTGTGCATGAGGAGCTTCAGCAGCAAGGTGAACCTGGCCAACCACCAGCGCTGCCACTTGCAGGAGGGGCCCAGCGGTGGCCAGCGTGTCCAGGAGAGGTTCTCGCCCAACAGCCTGGTGGCCCTGCCCGGCCACATCCCCTGGAGGAAAAGCCGGAGTTGCCTCATCTGTGGTTACTGTGGCAAGAGCTTCAGCCACCCGTCAGATCTGGTGCGGCACCAGCGCATCCACACGGGCGAGCGGCCCTACACCTGCCCCGAGTGTGAGCGGAGCTTCGTGCAGAAGCAGCACCTCCTGCAGCACCAGAAGATCCACCAGCGGGAGCGCGGCACGCTGGCCTCGGAGCCAGGCAGGCCCAACGGCCTGCTCTAAGGGTGCCAGCCCCCCGCCTGTCCGGGGGAGCTGAGGGGGCTGGCATTGGTCCCCCGAAGAGACACTGTGCAGAGTCAGGGACTGACTTCTTCCTTGGGGGTGTCATTTAGGTTTGGCTGACTTTGGCAGAGCAGCAGGCCGAGCCCACGCCCTCAGAACTGTGCGGAGGAGGGGCGGGGCCAGGCCTGTCCCTGCTGTCTGCCCTGCTGCTGTGTGTGCCGCGTCTCGGGTTTTCCCATCCGTGCTGACACTGTGCCCTGGGGCTGGTGTGAGGGTCCGCCCCAGCGTTCCAGGTCTTCCCACGGGTGGGGTCGGGCCAAAGGAAGGAGCAGGTGTGCAGAAGAGCTCTGGAAGCACAGCCCTCTGCTTCCTCTTCGGCTGTAGTCTCCTTGTTACTAACAAGGAGCAGTAATTTAAATGAACTGCTCACCTTGCTCTGAAGAACCTTTTTGGGAATTAGATATTAGCTGGTTTGAAGAAAATACAGCCTGACACTTGTTTTTCAAACTTCCCAAGCTGTGGAAGTTGTTCCTAACCTGGGGACTGCTGCCAGCTGGGAGGGAACAGTTTGGGGCCTTCTTTAGCCAGCCCACACGGAGGCCTGGCAGAGCGCGACTCCCTCTCGGACGGGGCTCGCTGAATCGGAAGGACCAAGAGGGAGAGAGCAGTGGGAGTGGACCCCAGAGCCCCCCATTGGGAACGAGGAGTCTGGGAAAGGAGCTGAGAGGCGCCTGGGTTTCTCACCGCAGCTCACTTCCTCTTCCCCCGGCGTCCTTGCTGCGTCCTGCAGCCTCACAGGGTAGACGGCTCCTTCGTTACTTAAGGTGGTTCAGCTTGTATCAGCTTGTATTTGAGTTTGTTCCTGTTAGACCAGTTGTTCCTCGAGGTTGTCCAGATGACACACTTTCCCACTTAGTGCTGTCCCAGAGACGACGGAGAAGAAGCACGCGGGTGCTTGTCTCCCCGGAGTGCCGAATGCCTGCCGCCCTGCTGTTTGGGAGTGGGCTCCTGGGTCCCGTGTGAGTGTCCCCTCTGGTGACTTGGCAGTTGCTTAGAATAAAACTTGCTACTGGCAACAAAAAAAAATGTGCTCACGTTGGGTGTTTTTCTCCAGCTGTTTGTCAAGAAGACCCTCCTAGGAGCAAGGTGGAGGAGACGCCTGACCTGGAGCAGCGGCAGAGGGTGACTTAAACCTAGATTTGCGGATGAGAAGAGGGCGTGTGTGGGGCCCTGTTGGTGGACTCGGGGCTGGAGACAGTCTGCGTGTCAGTTGTTGGGAAGCAGTAGGTGGAGGAGGCAGGTGCACCAGGGAGTACTGGGTAGCAGTTGGAAGTCCTGGCTTCAATATACATGTAGTCCTATGGGTTGATCTTAAACATACACTGCTAAGTGGAAAATCTGAGATATATAACAATACCATCTATGTGAATTAAACATGCATGTACACAAAACAGGACGGAGTACATAGAAATAAAAAAAGGCACCTCCGTGCGCTGGCCAGTGGGCTCCGTGGTTAGAGCGTCAGCCGGCACAGTGGACAGGAGAGATGGACAAGACTGACAAGGTACAGTCAACAGCACCTGATGCTTTTTGAAGGCAGGAACCTTGTCTTAATCGTATCCAGACTCCCCAGCTCTGAGAACAGGGACTTTGCACAAAGGTGCTCAACACACGTTTACTGCATGAACAGATGCTTAAGGGGAATTCACAGAATGGGGAGCTCAGCATTGTCTGAACAGGGTCGGCTTTGAGGAGGAAGGGCTTGGTAACATTTTTGGTCTTCCTCTACAATAATTTCCCTCGGGAGTTTTACATACCTGGGTGGGGCCATTTTAAAAACTGATACTTTTACCAAGTAAGGTGCAGCCCTGGAATTTGGGGCCTATTAGGAGTATTGCTTTGAAACAACAAGGGATCAAATCAATATATGGCAGTATTCATTGTGAAATTCTTTATTGAAGTAATGCAACGTAACAGGCCATTTGCAGGTGAGTGCTGAAGGCATTAAGAGGATCTCTAGTATGGACCCTAAGAGGAAAGATCCAGTTGATGTGAACCCCGAGAAGGAATTGATCTGCTGAGATGGGCTCCCCGTGGTCAACCAAGGGCCCAAATTTTTAAAATAAGAGCCTGGCGGCCATTTGCCTTCGGGCTCCTCACAAATGCTGTGTACCAGGGAGAAACTCAGACTGAACTCGCAGTGTCCCCCACTATTCCCTGCTGATTCCCTTCAACCTCTGAAGGGAAACCCTGGTATCATCTGCCAGTGGACTGAGGCCTGCCCTGTCCTATCAGAACTGCACAGTTTGACACCTCACATAAGAGGGACCTAATTGAAAACCTGAGTGGGAACTTTCACTGTGAAAATAGTCTTCATGCTGGCTTGGCTAGATAGAGCATTGGCCGGCGGACTAACGGGTCCTGGGTTCAATTCCCATCAAGGGCACATGCCTGGGTTGCAGGCTCGATCCCCAGTAGGCATGCAGGAGGCAGCCAATCAATGATTCATTCTCATCATTTATGTTTCTCTCTCTCCCTCTCCCTTCCTCTCTGAAATGAAAGAAAACAACAACACAAAAACTGCCTTAATTACCCTGTTCCGGTGCCTCAGGTTGGAGCATCATCCCATACACCAAAAGGTTATGGGTTTCATTCCCGGTCAGGGCACATACTTGGGTTGCAGATTTGATCTCCGATCAGGGTGTGTATGAGAGGCAACTCATCAATGCTTCTCTCAAATCAATTTAAAAATATATATATATATATATATATATATATATATATATATATATCTCCATCCTCGGGTGAAGATTAAAAACAAAAATTGGCCGAAACCGGTTTGGCTTAGTGGTAGAGCGTCGGTCTGTGGACTGAAAGGTCCCAGGTTCGATTCCGGTCAAGGGCATCGTACCTTGGTTGCAGGCACGTCCCCAGTAGGGGATGTGCAAGAAGCAGCTGGTCGATGTTTCTCATCGACATTTCTAGCTCTTTACCCCTCCTCCTCTCTGTAGAAAATCAATAAAATATAAAAAAAAAATTTTTTAAATTGATTCTTTGTCTTGGGTGAGTTTGGGTGATTACCCAAAGAGTTTGGGTGATTACCTTAGTCTGTGTCTCTAGGCTGAAGCTCCTTTTTGCTTAACTATTTTTTATTCTTTACTAGAGACCCAATGCATGAAATTCATGCAAGGGGCTCAGCCCTCGCAGCCCCAGCTTCATCAGGAAGGATGTTGGAAGGACATCCAGAAGGTCATTAGGCTGTCCAGTCTAATTAGCATATTATGCTTTCATTATTATAGATTATAGGTTAAAATTATTTTTTATTTACACTGGGAGCTCATCAGGGATTTGTCAGACCAATATAGTAAGAATTACAAAATATTGGTAAGTTGTGATCTTAGTAAATAAGAATTGATGCCCAGTGTAAACAGATGAGTTTGTGAGCTTGTTGGAAAAATATAAAATGAGTGGGAAAAGCCCTAACCGGTTTGGCTCAGTGGATAGAGCGTCAGTCTGCAGACTCAAGGGTCCCAGGTTTGATTCTGGTCAAGGGCATGTACCTTGGTTGCAGGCACATCCCCAGGAGGAGGTGTGCAGGAGGCAGCTGATCGATGTTTCTATCTCTTTTCCTTCCTCTCTGTAAAAAAAAAAAATCAATAAAACAAATAAATAAAATGAGTGGAAAATGCAGAAAAGGTAGAAAATAAAAATTATACTGCATACAGCATATTTCACTTTCTTTTCAGTGATTAACTCTGGTTTTCCACAGTAAGGCTCTTTATAAATGAGGAAACGGGTCCTATTTTGAGTGGTTTATTCAAAATGCCTCAGGGTCTGAATTAGTGGTGGATTTTCTCTTGCTGCAAGCCCAGCCTGGAGCCAGAGCTGTGAAGATCCAAGATGGTGGCTGACATGCAAGGTAAGACTGGGCATTGTCAACCTAAGAAATGTTTAAACCTGTAGAGAATGTTTTTATGAGTGTATTTGAGCCAAACTGACAATTGCCGGAAAGCAAAATCTTAACAGTGAGAAAATGCTCCAGAGAAGGACCGTTTTGCACCTTATTTTATACATTACAATCAAAGGAGGAGGCATAAGGGGTTACATGAAATCCATGTAACGACATGCTAGATGAGGGAGGTGGGAGAAAGCAAAGTGGGGAAATCTCTGGGATTGGGTAAAAAGTAAAATAAATAGACACTTCCTTTACATTTGTGGTTATAGGATAGTTAGCAGTTAACACCATAACAAATCACAAGGGCTTTTGTGATCTTTGCTCTGGTGCAGAGAAGGGGTCCAGAAAAAAAGGAAATTGCCCTGACATTTCTCATTTCTTCTTTTTTTTTTTTTTAATCCTCGCCCAAAGATATGTTTCTTATTGATTTTTTAGAGAGGGAGGAAGGGAGAAAGAGAAATCGATCGGCTGCTTCCCGTAAGGAGGGTTTGTGGTCTCCGCTCTGGTGCAGTGCGGGCCTAGAAAAAAATTACCCTGGCCTTTCTTTTCCTTTCCTTTTGAATCCTCACTCAAGGATATATGTGTGTTTGCTCATCTTTTTATATTTTAGAGGAAGAGGAAGGTGGAGAGAGGGAAAGAGATCGGTTGCCTCCCATACTTGCCCCAACTGAGAATCAATTCCACAACCGAAGTATGTGTCCTGACTGGAAATTGCACACGAAACGTTTTTTGGTGCATGGGATGATGCTCCAACCAAATGAACCGCCTAGCCAGGGCACCTGGCATTTCAGAGATGCATGATAAGAATGGACAGGCTCAGTTAAGGTAAAGATTGAACTTTCGTCAGGGTAGCTTTTGTTAGAAGGGTTTTTTAAAAAATATATCTTATTGATTTTTTACAGAGAGGAAGAGAGAGGGATAGAGAACTAGAAACATCGATGAGAGAGAGAATCATCAATCAGCTGCCTCTTGCACTACCCTTACTGAGGATGTGCCCGCAACCAAGATACGTGCCCTTGACCGGAATCGAACCCAGGACCCTTCAGTCCGCAGGCCGAGCCTCTATCTACTGAGCCAAACCGGTCTTGGCTTGTTATAAAGTTTTAATTTCAGACCATCCTGTGTGGTTACTTTAGGTCTCAGTTTGTAAGGCACACGGAGCAGGCCTTTGCTGAGCTTGTCAGGTTTAGTATGTGGCCTCTTTTTGGTCCACAGCGTGGCACAGAGGGCTTCAGGGTACAGCGTGGCACAGAGGACTTCAGGGCACGGCCTGGCACAGAGGGCTTCACAGAGGACCTCAGGGTACAGCGTGGCACAGAGGGCTTCCACAGCTCTGCTCGGGAGCTAGGTCCCAGGGCGGGAAGAGGGGACTGAGGATTCCCAAAGCTGTTTGGAGAAGAGAGGGAAGGCTGTTTGTGTTTGTTTGTTTTTTAATGAATTAAATTTTTTCCTGAGGTCTTTCTGTTTGGTCTGGAAAACTAAGAGATTTAGCCGGACTGGCGTTGGTTCAGTGGTTGAGCGCTGACCTATGAACCAGTAAGTCTGGGTTGCAGGCTCCATCCCCAGTAAGGGGCCTGTAGGAGGCAGCCTGACAGTGATTCTCTCTCTTCATTGATGTTTCTATCTAGCCCTCTCCCTTCCTCTCTGAAATCAATCAATCACTCAATGATAGATAGATAGATTTTAAGAGTTAAAACCTTCACCATCCCCTACCTTTTTTTCCTGGGCATGAAGTACTATACTCAAACTAATAGTCACGTTGGGTCCATTAGAGATGTTAAAACGGAGACTACATACACTTGAGATTCCCCATCGGAGGTTGGGGCGAGCGGAAACTCCCCCAAGTTTTGAAAAGTCATGCATTTCCCCTGTCTGGCCCGATTCCTGGGTGGCACGCTGGGGTTCCTAACACCCCCTCCCCTCCCATCCTGCAGAGGGTGCGGGGCCGGCCTGGGCCCCCGCAAGCCACGTCTGCGCGCGGCCCGCCCCCGCCCGCCGGCGTCCACGCCCGCGGCCCAGGCGAGGCGGGCGGCCCCGCGGCCGCCGGACACCGGGCTGCGGGCCGCGAGCGTGCGGTCCTTCGGGCTGCAGGGGGCGCTGTGCGCGCCCACGGGCGCGGCCGCGAGCGCAGCTCTTGTTTAAAGGGCCGGCGGGGCACGTGGCCCGGACGCAGCAGCTCGCGGCCGCCGGGCTGAGGCTCCGAGGCTGGGCGGCTCCTCCGCCTCCGCCGCCGCCAGCGCGCCGGGCCCGCAGGCCGCCGAGGGGAGCCGCGAGCGAGGGACGCAGCCATGGCCGAGGCGGCGCCCGAGCGGGTAAGCGCGGCCGCGGACGGCGCCCGGCGGGCCGGGCCGAGCGGCGGGCGGCCCAGAGGCCGGGCGGGCGGCGGGCGGCCCGGAGGCGGGATCGGCCCGCCTTCCAGGTGACGGGCCTCGCGCCTGAAGAGGGTGGCGGCCCGTCCACGGTGTCCCTGGAGGCCGCGGCCCGGGGCGGCGTGGCGGGGCAGGGGCTCCGGCCCCGGGGGGCTTTGACGTCCGAGTCTGAGGCTCAGGGAAGGGACCGGCCCAGGGTCACACGCAGGCGAATCACATCCCCGTTAAGGCACCTAGTATCCTGCCCAAACCGGTTTGGCTCAGTGGATTGAGCGTCGGCCTACGGGTCCCGGGTTCGATTCCGGTCAAGGGCATGTACCTTGGTTGCGGGCACATCCCCAGTAGGGGGCGTGCAGGAGGCAGCTGATCGATGTTTCTAGCTCTCTATCCCTCTCTCTTCCTCTCTGTAAAAAAAAATCAAAATATATTTTAAAAAAAAAATATATATATATAGGGCACCCAGTATCTACTTTTACCTAAGGCAAAGGTGCTAAACGCTGTTTACAGGAGAGATTGGAGGTGGATTTCATTTTATTTTTAAAGATTACTTTATCACGCCCAAACCGGTTTGGTTCAGTGGATAGAGCGTCGGCCTGCGGACTGAAAGGTCCCGGGTTCGATTTGGTCAGGGGCATGTACCTTGGTTGCGGGCACATCCCGGTAGGGGGCGTGCAAGAGGCAGCTGGTCTATGTTTCTCTCTCACGGTGTTTCTTTTCTTTTTTATTTATTTAAAAATATATATATATACAGAGAGGAGGAGAGAGGGATAGAGAGCTAGAAACGTCGATGAAAGAGAACATCGACTAGCTGCCTCTTGCACACCCCCTACCGGGGATGTGCCCGCAACCAATGTACATGCCCTTGACCTGAATCGAACCTGGGACCCTTCAGTCCGCAGACCGACGCTCTATCCACTGAGCCAAACCGGTTTCGGCTCTCATCGGTGTTTCTGACTCTCTATCCCTCTCCCTTCCTCTCTGTAAAAACTCAATAAAATGGCCGAGGCCGGTTTGGCTCAGTGGATAGAGCGTCGGCCTCCGGACTGAAGTGTCCCGGGTTCGGTTCCGGTCCAGGGGCATGTACCTTGGTTGTGGGCACATCCCCAGTGTGGGGTGTGCAGGAGGCAGCTGATCGATGTTTCTCTCTCATTGGTGTTTCTGACTCTCTGTTCCTCTCTCTTCCTCTCTGTAAAAAAACCCAATAAAATACATTTTTTTTAAATCAATAAAATATATTTTAGGAAAAGATTACTTTATCATGTTTTAGAATGTTGGCTGATGATGTTCTCTATGTACAAATCAGAGAAAGCAATCCTTTGGTCGTTTGGACACAGTAGAAAAGCCATGGTAAAGAGCTCTATAAAAGGTACCTACTGTCATCACCACATGCCAGTGAGGTTTTCTGAACCTTGATTTTTCTGTATGCTTCTCAAGGAGGAGCTGTCTCTCCCGCCCCTTCCTGGAGATCTCCCTGAGAGCCAGGGCGAAACAGGAGGTGGCAGGTCTGAGGTTTGCTGGGGAGCGCTCCAGATGGCCTTTCTGTAACTGTTCAGGCGACATCTTCAGCTCCCACCCAGCCCAGGACCCCTCCCTCAGCACTCCTTCTGACCGTTCCTGTCCACCTGCTTCTTCCCCTCTGCCCACTTGCATCACCTGAGCTTCCTAGAAAAGCTCCCAAATAGGACTGATTTGCCCTCAACTTTGTTAGCCTTTGGGTATCACTCTTGTATTTCTTTCTTAAAAAGTATATTTTATTGATTTTTTACAGAGGGGAAGGGAGAGGGATAGAGAGCTAGGAACATCGATGAGAGAGGAACATCGATCAGCTGCCTCTGGGGATGTGCCTGCAACCAAGGTACATGCCCTTGACCGGAATCAAACCAGTGACCTTTCAGTCCGCAGGCCAACGCTCCATCCACTGAGCCAAATCGGTTCCGGCTCACTCTTGTATTTCTGTACAGAATTTTTCTCCTGGAGAAGGAAGAAAGAGCCAGGTAGTTTTTCTGCATCCCCGTTAATGATAACATGTTGCCGGAAACCAATCATTGTCACTAATAGAGAGTTGTGGACAGGGAATGCGGAAGGCTGGTCAACCTTCATTGCTCTGAAAGGTCGGAGCTAATCACTCATGTTTAGTTTGAGAGACATTGGTAGCTAAAGCAGCCTCCGCCTGTTAGTCTTATGTAAATTCTTCCTGATTGGCTATTATTGGAATTTCCCGCCTGAAGGGTATGAGTGTATCTCATAACCTTAATAAAAGGGATGGCAAAGCCAGAGCGGAGAGGGGAGGTGTGGTCCTCCCCCTAGAGGTGGGCTCCCACCTGGCCCCCAATGTTCCTAAATTAATACTGTTCCAGTCTCTCTCATTTGTGCGCGGCCCTCTCCAGAACCCGAACCCTGAACCATGCGGGACGTGAAAGGGGTTCCCACAACATGTGTTCTGTAATTGTTACTGGATGAGTGTGTTGTTGAATAGTTTAGTCGTTCATTTATTCAATAGGTGTTACTTGAGCTCCTGCTCTGAGTGAGGCATTTTTAGAAGCTGGGGATACAACAGTGAGTTAGCACCTGCCCTCATGGAGCTTATGTCCTTGTGGGGAAACCGTAACCCAGGCAGACACACAGGGTTGTCCTAGGTTATTAGTGCTATGAAGGAGGGGACTAACAGGGCGCTCTTTTATTTATTTTATTTTTATTTATTATTTTAAAAAAATATATATTTTATTGATTTTTTACAGAGAGGAAAGGAGAGAGATAGAGAGCTAGAAACGTCGATGAGAGAGAAACATCAACCAGCCGCCTTCTGCACACCCCCTATTGGGGATGTGCCCACAACCAATGTACATGCCCCTGACCGGAATCGAACCTGGGACCTTTCAGTCCGCCGACGCTCCATCCACTGAGCCAAGCCGGTTGTGGCAGGGCGCTCTTTTAGATGAGTGGGTCTGGGAAGGTCCTAGTGAGGCGATGTCTCAGCTGGAAGTTTGTATGAGCGGAAGCCAGGAGGAGAGCTCACGCAGAGGTGGAGGCGGCCAAGGAGGCCAGGGCGGCTGGAGAGCAGGAGGAGACAGGTCAGGGAGGTAGGCTGCAGTCTGCTAAGAAGTTTAGGTTTTGCACCAGCCGGTTTGGCTCAGTGGATAGGGCATTGTTTGTGGACTGAAGGATCCTGGGCTCTATTCCGATCAAAGACACATGCCTAGGTTGAAGTTGAGGGCTCAATCCCTAGTAGGGGGCGTGTAGGAGGCAGTCAGTCAATGATTATCATTATTGATGTTTCTATCTCTCTCTCCCTCTCCCTTCTCTGAAATCAATAAAAATATACATATTTTAAAAAATTTAGATTTTATTCTAGGTATACCGGGGAGCTGAGGAGAGTACTGGGGGGGTGGGAAGAAGGGGGGAAATGAATTGGGCGGAATTGCAGTGGCTCAGGCGACAGGCGAGGGGGTTTGGACTAGGTGATGGCAGTGTAGGAGGAGAAGGGGATGGATCTGAGATGATTTCAGAAGTCAAAGAGTAAGATTGATAGTGATTTGACTGAGACGGATGAGTGACATGGAGGGGCGATGTTTTGTCATTCCAGCAAGGCTTTTAGCAAGATGCACTGGGACTGAGGCCATTGTGCATGCTTCGGCGGGGGGGCTTGTCATCAGGCGCCCACGTGAGCTGAGGCACTGCAGAAGCTCTTTTCCACGGCGCTCGAGGACCTGGGATGAAAGGTGGACCAGACAGCTCTGTGCACCATTCATACTGCCTTCCTGAGCCAGAGCCGCCATATCCTCAACGTTCCCCTCATGGTCATCTTAGCCGAATCAACACAGGCTCACATTTATTGAGAAGCACAGGCTAGACATTGTGCCGAGTGCTTTTTACCAAATTGTGTCATTAATTCTCACAATCATGTCACGTAGGTACTGTTATTAGCTCCATTTCCTAGATATGAAGGGACACTGAACGGTGTTTAAGAAACCTTGCTCTCCGTCAGCCAGGTGGAGTCGCCAGTGGCACCCAGGCTGGCTGAGTGCAGAGCTCACATTCTCTGTGCCTCATTCTCACCTGCCCCTTCATTTTCAGAGGAAGAGAGCCAGACCCAGGTGGGGAGTCACCTGTCTGAGACCACAGGTACTTCTTCCTCTGGCCATGTTTTTCCTCCTGTTTCTCACTTGCTGATACCTCGGTGCAGACAGTGTCTCCTGTCCTGGCCTTGTAACTGATGTTCTCACCCCCCGCCCCTGACACGGCCGCCTGACCGGCCTCCAGGGCCCCACATGGGGCTTTACCGAGGCAGGTGCCATTCTGAGGTTTCTTTTCTTTTCTTTTTTAATATATTTTATTGATTTTGTACAGAGAGGAAGGGAGAGAGATAGAGAGTTGGAAACATCGATGAGAGTCATCGATCAGCTGCCTCTTGCACACCCCCTACTGGTACATGCCCTTGACTGGAATTGAACCTGGGACCCTTCAATCCCTAAGCCGACGCTCTATCCATTGAGCCAAACCGGTCCCGGCCTGAGGTTTCTTTTTGAGGTGGGCATTTTGGCTGTATGGTTCTGATAACATTTCTCCTTTCTCTTGTTGTGTGCAGGCGTCAGAGAGGGACAGGCAAACAGGGGATGAGAGACCTTCGACAACTTCTCCATCATCCCTGCAGGCTGCGGAGAAGAACTCCTACCTCTACTCCACGGAGATCACCCTGTGGACAGTGGTGGCCGCTATCCAGGCCTTGGAGAAGAAAGTGGACTCCTGCCTGGCCCGCTTGCTGACCCTGGAGGGGCGGACGGGGACGGCCGAGAAGAAGCTGGCGGACTTCGAGAAGACGACCTTGGAGTTCGGGAACCAGCTGGAGGGCAAGTGGGCTGCGCTGGGGACCCTGCTGCAGGAGTACGGGCTGCTGCAGAAGCGGCAGGAGAACACGGAGAACCTGCTGAGGAACAGGAACTTCTGGATCCTGCGGCTGCCCCCGGGCAGCAAGGGGGAGGCCCCCCAGGTAACCTGGGCACCTGGGGAGGGACAGCCCGAGGGGCTGCACCTGTAAGTGTGGGTGGGCATTCATGACAACTGTGGTTCCAGGTGCCCGTGACCTTTGACGATGTGGCCGTGTATTTTTCCGAGCTGGAGTGGGGCAAGCTGGATCCTTGGCAGAAGAATCTGTACAAGCACGTGATGAGGGGCAACTACGAGATGCTGGTCTCCCTGGGTAAGGCCGAGCCATAGAATCCGGGCCTCTGTCTGTGTCTTTGCTTTGGCTTCTGTCCCTTTGGTGTCTCTGCATCTGTGTAGGGAACCGGGTGACTGGTGTCCTGACCCAGCTCTCTCTCTCTCTCTCTCCAGATTACGCCATCTCCAAACCAGACATCCTCACTCGGATAGAGAGGGGCGAGGAGCCTTGTCCTGAAGGCCTGTGGGGCCAGGAGGAGGGGGAGGAGAGACAGGCAGCTTGCCCAGGCAGGCCGGACGCTGGTGAGTGGGAGCAAGATGGTGAGGGCACACTGAACCTTGTGCCTGCTCTCCTGGGCTTCCCAGGCATGCTGTGAGGCCAGGAAGGGAACACAGGCACATAACCCAAGGCGGGGCATGCTCTGTGCCAGGCCGGCCAGTTGGGTAGGTACAGGGATTTTGCCTTAAGAGCCATAGGGTTTCTGCCTCTGTGCAAGAGGAGAGCGGACCTCACCTTACCTGACAGTTACGGGGACTAAAAGTGGTGGCAGGCTTTGCAAAGCCGAGCGTTTTACGGTAAATAGGAACCTGCTACGAGCAGTGCTCCTAGTAGCAGCAGCATCATTGCCACCACCTCCCAGTTCCCAGCTGTGTAACCTGCAGCTGTAAGGCCTGAGCTGTACCGGCCTCCCTCTGTGGAAACGGACCCTCTCACAGGAGCCTGCGGCCGGTTTCCTCCCCACAGCTGGTGTGCACAGAACAGAGGTTCCAAAGTTGACTGCATATCAGAAGCTTCTGGGAACTTTTTAAAAATAAAATTAAAAAAAGTAAGGGAAAGTAGAGAAAGTACAGTGACCGCCCAGATGATCATCCCCCAGATTCACCAGTGATGAAGAGTTTGCCACATTTGCTGTATCCATCTCTTTCTCCCCAAAACAGCCAAAATACCTCTGTCTCTGGCTTCTTTCACATAGCATGTTTTCAAGGCTCATCCATGTTGTACTGAGTATCGATGGTTTCTTTTTTTTCTTATTGTGGTCAAATACACATAACATAAAATTGACCATCTTAACTGCTTTTATGTATGCAATTCAGAGACATTAAATAATTCATAGTGTTTGCAACTATCACCACCATCCATCTCCAGAACTCTTTTCATCCTTTTTCATCTCATGGCACATACAAACTAATTACTAAAATTTTGTGGCATATCAAAAAGTATGTTTTTTGCTGGCCTGACCAAAAAATAGGTATAATTTTAATTCATTCACACCGACAGCTATTGTGTTGGTAGTTGTCATTTTTTTTTTTTTTTTAAATCATCACCCGAGGATAGTTTTTCCATTGATTTTTTAGGAAGAGTGGAACGGAGAGGGAGACACAGAGAGAAACACCAGTGTGAGAGAGATACATCTATTGGTTGCCTCCCATATGTCCCTTACCAAGGCCAGGAGCCTGCAACTGAGGTACGTGCCCTTGACCGGAATCAAATCCAGGATCCTTCAGTCCACAAGCCAACTCTCTATCCACTGAGCCAAACCAGCTAGGGCAAGTTTTCATTTTTTATTTGACAATCTAAGGAAAAAGCTCAGTGCCCCTGATTAAATTGTCAGGTGTTGCATGTTTTAAAAGTTTTTGTGGCCGAAACCGGTTTGGCTCAGTGGAAGAGCATTGGCCTGTGGACTGAAAGGTCCCAGGTTTGATTCCAGTCAAGGGCATGTACCTTGGTTGCGGGTACATCCCCAGTAGGGGGTGTGCAGGAGGCAGCTGATCAGTCATTCTCTCTCATTGATGTTTCTAATTCTCTATCCCTCTCTCTTCCTCTGTGTAAAAAATCAATAAAAATATATTAAGTAAAATGAAAAAAAAAAAAGTTCTTGTGGCACACCACTGAAAAACGTTCTGCATCATTAAATAATAACCACTCATTCTGCCCCTTCCCCAGTCCCTGGCACTCACAGTTCTATGATTTTGATTACTCTTAGCACCTCATGTAAATTCTTATACAGCATTTGTCTACTTATGACTGGCTTATTTTATTTAGCATAATGTCCTCCGTGTTCATCCATGTTATAGCCTGTGCTAGAATTTCTTCCTTTTTACTTTTTTTACATTTTATTAATCCTCACCTGAGGATGTTTTTCCATTGATTTTTAGAGATATTGGAAGGGAGGGGGAGAGGTGGAGAGAGAGAAAAACATTGAGGTGAGAGAGACACACCGATTGGTTGCCTCTTACACTCACCCCAACCAGGGCTGCGAGTCAGGTCTGGGGATTGAGCTTGCAACCTAGGTACACGCCCTTGACTGAAATCAAACTCAGAACCCTTCAGTCCTTAGGCCCACATTGAGCCAAACTGGCTAGGGCCATTTCTTCCTTTTTAAGGTAGAATAATATTCTATTGCATGGATAAACCACATTTTGTTTATCTCTTAATCTATTGATGTGCACTTAGGTTACTTCCCCGTTTTAGCTCTTGTGAATAATGCTGCTACGTTCATGGATGTACAAATATGTCTCCGGTACTCTGCCTTCAGTTCTTTTAGGTATAAACTGAGAAGTGGAATTGCTGGATGATGTGGTAGTTCTATTTTTAATTTTTTTTGAGGAGCCATCATACAGTTTTCCACAATGGCTATACTGTTATTTTCTGTTGTTTTTTTAATAGTAGACATCATAATGAGTGTGAAGTAGTATCTCATTATAGTTTGATTTGCATTTCCCTGATAGTGATGTTGAGAAACTTTTCGTGTCCTTATTGACCATTCTCATTGACTTATTGAAATACTTCCTTTGGAGAAACGTCTATTCAAGTCCTTTGCCATTTCTGAGTCAGATTGTTTCTTTGTTGTTGTTTTAGGAATTCTCTATATACTCTGTATATTAATCTCTTACATGATAGTTGATTTATAAATATTTTCTTCCATTCTGTGAATTGCTTAATTATGTTGATAGTGTCTTTTGATGCACAAATTTAAAATTTTTCACAAAGTCCAGTTTGTCTATTGTTTCTTCTTCTTCTTCTTCTTCTTCTTCTTCTTCTTCTTCTTCTTCTTCTTTTTTTTTTTTAATGTATTCTATGTCCTTTTTAATGGTTACTATTTCTTTAAGTCCTCACTGAGATTATCCATTCTTCTTCGAAGGTCCTTGAGCATCCTTATAACCATTGTTTTAAACTCTGTATCTGATATTTTGGTTGCTTCCATTTCATTTAATTATTTTTCTGGGCATTTCTCTTGTTCTTTCATTTGGGGCATTTTTCTGTCTCCCCATTTTGCCTGTGTATTAGATAGATCTGCTATGACTCCCAAACTTGCTATAATGGCTTTATGATGAAAGTGTCTTGTTGCTGTCTAGTGTTTAGTGTTTAGTGTCTAGTGTTTCTTTTGTGGCCTGTGTCTTTAGTGTCATATCCAAGAAATCGTTACCAAATCCAGTGTCATGAAACTTTTGTCCTGTTTTCTTCTAAGAGTTTCATGTTTTAGGTTTTGCATTTAGGCTTTGATCCATTTCAGTTTTTATACATGGTGTTATGATAAGGGTCCAACTTCATTCTTTTGCATGTGGATATTTAGTTTTCCCAGCCACATTTTTCAAAGATTGCTCTTTCCCCATTAAATAGTCTTGGCACCCTTCTCAAACATCATTTGACCAGATATGTGAGGGTTTATTTCTTTGTTCTCTATTCTATTTATTCTGTTCATGCCAGTACCACAATATTTTGATTACTGCAGCTTTGCAGTAAGTCTTGAAATCAGGAAGTTATTCAATTTTGTTCTTCTTTTTCAAGATTATTTTGGATATTTGGGCTCCCTTGAGATTCCATATGAATTTTAGGATGGATTTTTCTATTTCTGGAAAAAAAAAAAAAAAATTGCCATTGGGATTTTAATAAGAATTACATTAAATCTGTAGATTACTGAGGGTGATATTGACATCTTCATAAGTCTTTCAATCCATGAACATGGGATGTTTCCACTTATTTATGTATTTACAGTAATACCCCTTAATCCACTGTTTTGTTTTTCATGGTTTTAGTTACCTGCAGTCAACTGCGACCTGAAAATATTAAATAGAAAATTTCAGAAGTAAACAATTCATAAGTTTTAAATTATGTGCCATTCTGAGTAGCGTGATGAAATCTCGCGCTGTCCTGCTGCATCCTGCCCAGGATGGAAATCATCCCTTTGTCCAGCGTATCCACACTGTATATATTTCCCACCCGTAAGTCACTTAGTAGCCGTCTTGGTTATCAGATCGACCGTCAAGGTATCACAGCACTGTGTTGAAATAACCCTTATTTTTACTTAATAGTGGCCCCAAAGCCATTGACATAACTTATATTATAGTATATTGTTATAATTATTCTATTTTATTATAGTTATTGTTGTTAATCTCTTACTATGCCTAATTTATATATTAAACTTTATCATAGATATGCGTATATAGAAAAAAATATAGACTATAGAGAGTTCAGTACTACCTGTGGTTTCAGGAATCCACTAGGATATATCCCACATGGATGGGGTTTTGTAGTTTTGTAGTTTTGTAGTTTTGTAGTTTTTATTGTACAAGTCTCTCACTTCCTTTGTTAAGTTATTCTTAAGGTATTTTTAATATGATTATAAATGAACTTGTTTTTATAATTTCCTTTTCAAATTGTTGTTGTACATTATTAGTGTATAGAAATGCAACTGATCTTTTATGTTTTGTTTTATTATCCTGCTAACTTGCAACATTTATTAATTAGTTTTAACAATTTTTGTGCGGAATTTTTAAGGATATATATATATATATATATTCATATCTATGAACAAATAATTTTTTTCCTTTCCAATTTAGATGCCTTTTATTTCTTTTTCTTGCTCTGGCTAGAACTTCCATCACTTTGTTGAATAGAAGTGGTGAAAGTGGACATCCTTGCCTTATTCCTAATCTTAGAAGAAAAGCTTTTCTTTTTCACCATTAGATATGATGTGCACTACGGGTTTTTAATATATGGCTTTTGTTGTGTTGAGGTAGTTTCCATCCGTGTTTGTCAGGCAAAGGTATTTGATTTTGTCAGATGCTCTTCCTGCATCAATTGAGATCATCTCGGGGCTTTCCCCCCTTCATTCTGTTAACATGGTGGAATCCATTGATCTAGTTTCATATGTTGAACCATCTTTGCATTCCGGGAACAAACTCCATTTGGTCGTGATGTTTAATCCTCTTAATATGCTGCTTGGTTTTGTTTTGCTCTTTTTTTTGTTAAGGATTTTTGCATCAATGTTCATAAGAGGTATGGGTATGTAGTTTTCTTGAAGTGTCTGTCTGGCTTTGGTAACAGTGTGGCTTTAATGGTACTCTCATCAGTGTGGTTACATATCCTTTTATTTGTTTATAGGTCATTTAATTTCTTATTCTGTGAAATATTTGTTCATCTTTTTTGCCTTAGGAAGCTTTTAAAAAATATAAACTTCCTAGGCCCACCCAGATCTACTGATGAGAATCTTGGGGGTGCTCCCTAGGGGATCCTTATATACCAGCCTGGAAGAGGACTTGGGGTTGGGAACCATGGCTGTAGTGTTCTGAGCCAGGAGTCCTGAAAAAGCCAGGTCTGTGGTCCTGTGGTGTTACCTGCCTGTACTATCAATAAGTTATGTGCTACCCTGTCTCCTTCTCTCACATATGGAAGCGTTTGGACCTCAACCGCTGGTTGGCGACTGCTGGCCTAGAATGTAGTCACTAGAGGATCAGTGAAGTCCACTTAATTATCATATCCTGTGTTTGACCTGATATGTCCCAGGTCCCAGTGGCTGCATCTAGCCAGTTCCCAGAGGCTCTGGCTCCCTGTTTGGACTCTGTGTTGTTCTCGGTGTCACTGACTAGCGTATCCCACTCTCCCTCCAGTTCCAGAGCACATTCCCAGCCCAGTCAGGTCTGACCAGGAGGGTCCAAGTGAAAGGCAGAGCCCCGAGCACCAGAGAGACTCAGGAGCAAGAGTGACTCCACCGGGAACAAGCATGGGTGAGTGAGGGCTGTCAGGTGGCAGTGTGACCGGCATCCCAGCGACAGTGCCAGCCAGCGGCACTGAGAAGAGGGTGGGGGAATGGCTGGGACCACCCGAGCTGAGTGGGACAGGCGTCCTAGAAAAGGTGCCCCTGAGATGAGCCACAGAAGAGGTCAGTTTTGCTGGGAACGGCATTTCAGCAGGAGAAAAGAGTCTGAGCAAAGGTGTGCGTTCCTCAGGTGTGCTGGGGGCCGGACACACTGGTCTGTCTGGAGTGAGGGGAAAGGCACAAGAGGGCAGGTGACAAGCTGCTTACAGGGGGCTCATGGAGGGAGGTGTGTGTCACACACCTCGCATGGGGCCAGCCTGTGTGCTCGTCAGCACCTATCGTCTTTCTGAAGGCCTGTGAGGAGCTCTGTGGCCTTAGTCACCCTCTCCAGTGTGCCCTGCCTGCTTCTAGAGGAAACTCCTGCCACCCTTCCCCAAAAATGAAGTATAATTCAGAGGGCATTAGCCTGCCGCCTGCCAGATAACTCAGAGCCTTTTTCTTTTTTCTTTTTTTTCTTTTTTATTGATATTTTACAGAGAGGAAGAGAGAGGGATAGAGAGTTAGAAACATCGATGAGAGAGAATCATCGATCAGCTGCCTCTTGCACACCCCCTACTGGGGATGCACCCGCAACCAAGGTACATGCCTCTGACTGGAATCGAACCCGGATCCTTTCAGTCCGCAGGCCACGCTCTATCCACTGAGCCAAACTAGTTTCGGCTCAGAGCCATTTTCAGACGGCACTTTGCTGCCGTGGCTTTCTCTGTGCCGCCTTCTTCCTGCTGGCCTGGCTTGTCAGACTCGGGGTTCTTTCTCTCCAGTTACTTTGTGCATCTCCCACACTGAATATGGCCGCCTCTCCCTTCCCTGTTCCCCTCCTTCCTGGCCACTGACTGTGTAAGGAGAGGTAGGACCCTCTCATGGTCCCTGTCTGTTGCAGACATGGCACAGTGCCCCAGGGGCCTCCCCAACCCTTCTGTCCTTTAGAGGCCCAACAGAGTGACACTCAGAGGCCAAGGGACCAGTTGTTGGCCCTGGGGA
Organism: Pipistrellus hanaki; assembly: GCF_964339955.1. Classification (NCBI taxonomy): domain Eukaryota; kingdom Metazoa; phylum Chordata; class Mammalia; order Chiroptera; family Vespertilionidae; genus Pipistrellus; species Pipistrellus hanaki. The sequence continues at coordinate 11,490,277 of NC_140512.1, read as the reverse complement.
GCATGGGGCCCCTCTTCCTGGCAGGTGCTGGGGCATCTCCTGCTGGGAAATGACTGTGCCACCTTGCAGGAGCCTCACAGGATTCTCTCCCACAGGGCCCCCAGCCAGAGCCAGCGTTGTGTCCACAATTAAACAGGAGGAAGATTCTTCAGATGGGGAGTCCCCTGTCTCCCCTCCTAGGGGCATCCTGCCCAGCGTGGGTCTAGGTGAGTGAAGGGAGAAGACCCTGTGGCCACGCAGAGCCTCCGAGGAGCTCGGAGTCCCTTTGGCATGATGGGACCTGCTAGGTTTCCTCCTGAGGCTCTCTTCATCCCCCAGGTTTTATATCCCGGGGGCTCTGGGGACCAGAGCCTCTGTGGTCTGGTCTTCCCTCACTGTGGGCCGGCCTGGCTGGAAAGTGCTGCTTGGAAACGAGCTGCATGTCGGCAGGTTTGTGGTCAGGTGACTGAAAAGCCTCATGGTCACCTAGGCGTGACCCAGGTCACAGCCTCCAGGATCTTACAGCTTGTGTGCAATTTAAATTTAGTCTATGTACTTTTTGTAAACTGGCTGACCCTGTGGTGAACAAGAAAAAGAAAGTGATTGTTGCCTATTCTGGCCTTGGGGCAGATGGTTCTGTAGCTGTAGGACTAAGTTAATACCAGTGGGTTATTTCTAGCAGCAGTGAAGTTCTGTCCTGAGATATCGGTGAGGGTTATGGGGGAGCTTCAGGGAGCAGAGCGCCTGAGGGCTTGCATCGGGTGCTGTCCCTGGAGGCCCACCATGGAAGGGTTCCTGAGGGCACTGGCCTGGCTTGTGGTTTAAGTTCAAGCTTCAGCAAGAATAGAAATTTCTCTGGTCCTAGATCCGGGAAGTTGCTTGTAGAGGGCTGAAGATTTTCATTTTAATGTTCAGAGGTCAGGGTTCACAGTCACCCTTTGAGCAGACCTTGAGGTCTAGCAGCGGAGGCCACCAGGTGCTGGGGAAGAGTAGAAAAGAGCGGTGGGGCTGACTGCAGAGCAGACCAGAGGTGAACGCAGTGGGAGGATTGAAGGACGCAGTGTGCCAGGCAGGGCTCAGTAGCCAGCACCCTCCTTACCACCATTAGGGACCCCTGGGTCCTGTTCCCCCAGACCCACCCTTTCACTGCTGCGTCCTGGAAGCTCTTCTGCCTAAGTCCCGTCTGAGCCACACTGAAGCCCCACCGTGAAGCCCAGATCCTCGCCTCCTGCCTGACACCTGTGTGTCACCTAGATCACAGACGCTCCGTGTGGACTGGTTACACGGATACGTGGCTCTCAGTGTGGCTGAGGCATACAGCACCTCCCGCCCTGAGGCCTCTGACCTAGTCAGGAGGTAGTCAGGGCCCATAAGGCTAATTGTCTTTCAAAGATTGAGACTAAAGTCATTAGAACTCCTGGGGGTCCTGCACGGCCAGCCAATCCCAGGGTTCAGGGCCGCTGCCTGTCTTTATCTCTTCATTTTCCCACCTATCTGTCTCCCACTGGTCTGACCTCCTGACTCCCTGGTTTTTCAGCTCTGTCTCTTCTTTCCTGACATTCTGGCTTGGCCTGCAGGCATGGCCAAGTAACCAGCAGACTGGGTGGCATGAGGAGGCAGCCCTGTGGGTGGGGCTGAGCGAGAAGGTCCCCTGCCCCCTGTGGTGAGTCCTGCAGGAGAAAGTTCAGGAAGGCAGGAGGGGGGTGCCTGTGAGCTGTGCCAGGAGGGCCGGCCGGGGCAGGGTCGGGGGTGATCCACAGGATATCAGCGGAGATTCCTTCCGGCAGGTGGTGCTGCCGGTCTGGTCATCAAGACGGAAGCAGAGTCTGAGGAGGAGATGATGCCGGAGCAGCTCTTCCTGGGGAAGCCCCCCGGCCAGGCCCAGAGCACAGCCCCCCAGGGGCCCAGCAGCAGGAACGGGGGTCCCCGCCAGCTTCTTGGCCAGGGGGTGCCCAGGGTGCGGGCCGGGGACCCTCGGCCTCGGCCCGCAGGGGCGGCGGGCGAGGCGCCCCGCACCCTCCCTCGCCGGCGGGAGCGGACCTTCCCCTGCCCCGACTGCGGGCAGAGCTTCCGCCTGAAGATCAACCTGACCATCCACCAGCGCACCCACGTGGAGGAGCAGCAGCGCCAGGCGCGGGCCAGCTCGCCCAGCGGCTGGGGGGAGGCGCCCTCCGCGCTGGAGCCCGGGGAGGTGGTGGTGTCCGGGCCCGTCATCCGCTGGCTCCCCGAGGAGCCCCCGGGCCGCCGCGCCCTGGCCGGCCGGGCCTTCGCGGGGCGGCGGCCGGCGGCCAAGCTGTACCACTGCAGCGAGTGCCTGTGCTTCTTCCAGCGCCGCAAGAGCCTGCTGCTGCACCAGCGGCTGCACACGGGCAGCGGCCAGGGCTGGCCGGCCTGCCCCTACTGCGGCAAGGCCTTCCGCCGGCCCTCCGACCTCTTCCGCCACCAGCGCATCCACACCGGCGAGCGGCCCTACCAGTGCCCGCAGTGCGGCCGCGCCTTCAACCGCAACCACCACCTCACCATCCACATGCAGACCCACGCGCGCGGCCGGGCCTGCGCCTCGCCCCCCGCCTGCCCCGGGAGCCCGCCCCGGCCCCGGCCCGGCCACGCGGAGGAGGGCTGACCGGGCGGAGCCCAGGCCCCGGCAGGTGCTTCTCTCCGCCTGTTGGGCCTGATGCTGGTTCCTAGTTCTGGCATGGCTTTGGAGAGATTTTTTTTTTTTTCTTATTCAAATGGGAAGCAGCAGCCTTCTTGGTGACTGTGTATGAGGGCGACAGTTGCCTCCATTTCCTGTTTCCTCGGTTGGTCCCTCTTCGCTGCCTATTCTACATTCCTGAGTTATAAAGGACCCCCTAAGGCTTAGGGGTGCCGTGTTTTGGGTGGGGGCCTTTGCCGATTCCGTGGACAGGCACGTGGACCAGGGACCACGGTTCTTTCAGTAGCGGTGGTGGGAACATTGAGGTGCTGGGTGTTGACTGTGCACAGAGGACTGGGGCCTGCTGGACAGGAGAAGCAGCGGAGCGGACAGGAAGCCTGAAGAACAGGCCCTACTTTGTTCCTTTGAAACTTTTTTTCTCCTTACGAAGCTTTTCTGGTGCTTTTGTAAGAGTTGTGTGTGGTTGCCAAGGGGACCACAAGCCTCTGGGGGCCAGGACTGTTCTGCCACCTGCCTGTGTGTGGGGACCATAGAGCGCAGCCCAGACCAGCCTCGGCGTTGATGGGACGCTCTGGTTGCTGCCCTGGGAACCAGGTGTCTGCCTGTCGGCCCAGAGTGATTCCGTTGTTCCTGGCCTTCCTGTATGGGGGTGATTGACTTTGGTTAGCGGTAGAGAAGTGGGCACTGAAGCCCAGAGTGGATGACTTCCCGGTGGTCTCTGTGTTCCAGGGTGTGCATGCTCCATGCCCATAGGTCGCCACAAGGGGAAGCCTCAGGAAGAAGCCCAGGAAGCTCCTCTGAGCAGGAGGTCCAGGTTTGGGTGTGGCTGGCCTGCCGCCTGGGTGGTTTGTCATGTTAAAGGAGGGAGGCATGTCTCTGAGAACGAGGGCCTTCTGCTGAGCTAGACCAGGAGATCCGGATAAATGTGTCCACCACCACCAGCCAGCCTGGTGTTCCTCACTTACCCAGCGCAGCCTACCTCACCTTAGGGTTGTCAGGGTCATACTAGATTAAGAGGCAACCAAATAGGAAGCCTGATCTCTTCCTTCCTTTCACGTTCGGGGCTGTGTCTCTCTTCTTTGTTGACCTCCAGCCCATTCTCTCAGAATCCACCAGGAAGAGCCTTTATTTTTGTGAAGTGAGGGGAAGGTCAGGTAGGTGCTGAGCGGGGTGACTTTTTCATTGGTTATATCCCCCGGAGCGCTTTGTGTTTCAGTGAGACAAATTCTTACCAAATCAGAGAGTCAGACTGTGAATGCTCAGGCAGTGGCATCAGGCTCATGGAGAAGTCTTAAATCATCCCCCTCTGGGTGCTGCCTGCGGACCAGCCCTCAGGTTGGGTGGTTTTGAAGCTTGGGCGATGGGTCCTCAGCTGTTCTCACAGTCTTATTTGTCTGGCACTATGTGAAGAGGATTGCATCCAGGTGCCTGGGTCCCTGGCTGTGCCCCCTCTGACTGCACATGAACAGAGTTTGGGGCAGGTGGTAATATTGCCATCATCTCTGGGGCACGAGTGCGTATACAAGTCAGTGCCAGCTCAGCCAAGCTCCTCTGGGAAAAGAGGTGCCCACTGTTTGTCTATTCTGGTACCCCTCCGTCCCCTCCGGGGACCCCACAAGTCTGGGCAAGGCTGTCAGCAAGTGCTCAAACGGGATATGGTGCAAGTGTAACTGCTCTGATCTTAACCCTCAGCTGCAAGAGCTGGTCTCAGGTGTTTCCTGGGGATGCCATAGGGCTAAGAGCTCGTAGGCCCGGTTTGCTAGCTAAAGTCCTGTGTCAATACAGGTACTCCTAGAAGCCACACACGAGCAATCGCAAGGCACTGATGTCCGCCTTTCTCTTTCCAAAGCAGTCAACGTGCTGGGCCCCCGTCCAGGCCTTGTGAGTGTTGACACCCAATAGGTGTTCAAAGAAAGTCTGCGCCTCCAAAACGAGTCAGGGGAGCCTGTGTGTGGCAGGAGCAGATTGGACCTCAGGGACTCCAGAGGCTGGAGCCTGGTGTGGCCTTACACTCACTCCCAGCTCTGGCCCGTGGCCTCCTCGTTTGTAAAACAAAGGAAGGTGGGGTGCTGGTGTTCAAGGACCTGAAGAACTGACGGTGGCAGTTCCTTGCCTCAGTCTCGAGTCAATAAATATATTGGACTAATTGGGTGTGTGCACCTGACCTGGTTCCTGCTCTCTGGTAGACAGCTGCCACACGGGGCAGTCTCTGGGCGGGCTGCTCCGCATTAGCCCAGGGACTCTGCCTCTGCTCGCACCTGCCAACTTTCCCACAGCACACCGCGGGGGTGGTGGGGGGGGTGCGCTCTAGAACACACAGACTGAAATAGCAGTTGGTGTGCATCGGTGCCCGGCCAGGTTTTCAGGACTCAGGTTTCTCACCTGTCCCCTGCTGGGCTGTGTCCCTGGGCGAAGTGGTTTGTTAAATAATTGACTACGCTCATATCACTGTGTGTGGTATAGCTGGTATTCAAACCCCTGTACACTCTTCACTTATTATGGTAATGCTTTGTTCATCTCATATTGCTCCTGGGTCTTGGTTCAAGATTCTTCCCCTGGGGACCCTGTGGGGTCCAGCATCTGCTGCCTTTGACAGTCTTCCAGGGAGGCTCTGTTTGGGGGGCTGACCAATGAGGCCTTTGGGTGCCTGGAAGAAGTTTCCCCTATCCCAGAGCCTCCTGACCCTCCTGTAGCTGGAAATGGCCCTGGACCCCTCTCCTGGTGGCTGACTCGCTGCCTCCTGTCTAATACGGGAATGGCATATGGGGAGGCTCACATCCAATCTGCCGAGACCTCCCTCTGGCCATCTTGGCTGCCATTCAGCCCACGGAGAGAAGAATTCCCAGGCAGTCTGACTAACGAGCTTAGAAGCCTGGCAGACAAGGTTGCTGGATACTTCTTAAGCTAAACCAGAATATTCGATGTCTAACCTCGTATCCAACCATCCAGGTCCCTAGCTTTCACTACTCCTCTCCTTCCTTTTCCCTCCCACTTTAACTGCAGAACAATCTCAGTCACTCAGCTGTCACCCCTCACTGGTAGCGCCATGTCCGTTTTCCCCTTGAGAGGGCGTTGGGCTGGTTCACCTTTTTCCTCCACCACATTGATCAGCTTGCGTGGATGAAAGGGGTGGAGTGAGTGAAGCGGATAGTGGAGAGGGAGAAAGGGGCCTTCTGTCTCAGGGTGTGGTGTCCTGGCCAGACCTGCTCCTCTACCCATGCAGACTTTACTGCCCCCGAGTGGCTAGTAGGAGAGGCCAGAGGGGACGAGGGCTCTCTTAGGCTGGGAAGCAATGACTGCCCACTGTAGGGCCAACAGAACCGGGTGGCACAGGAAAGTGGGCCAGAGAGGGAGAAGAAAGAAATGAAGCGGAAGGATGAGTCTGGTACATGGAAGGTGGTCAGCAGGTGTTTAGAGGTGGACGAGTGAGCGAGTGATGACAGAGCCAGGGTGTCATAGGGCAGGCTGCCTGCTCCCAGAGGCTGGACTGTAGGAGGCCAGAAGTAGGAGTCAGGTGCACAGTTGAAGAGGTATAATTAAGGCTCATAAGCAGGCTTGGGGGTATAGCTCAGCGGTAGAGCATTTGACTGCAGATCAAGAGGTCCCTGGTTCAAGTCCAGGTGCCCCCTTCCTCAACTCACTTTTAGTGTGAAGTGCTAAATAAAGAGGCAAATGATTGCTCTTGTGACCCATATTGGCCCCTGGCCCACTACGGCCCCTCACTCCCCATATTGACTGTCCTATTCTAGGGGCCTGTATTGTGCTCCTGTGCTCCCTGGGCCTGGGTTCTGTTCCGGCCAAAACTGTGCTAGAATCAGACAACACTAGGATAGCTGTGAGAATTTATCAAAGGAGGTTGTGGCTTGTCATGCTGTGTGACAATGCAGGAAGCCAAAATGGTCCCCGGGTCAATGAGCACACATGAGTGACATCACCTGAAGCCTTCCTGAGCTTTTCCCTTTGTTGTTCTTCCTCCCTTGGCCTGAAATCCTCGCCAGCTGCTTCTGGCAAACCCCTCCTTGTCCGTCTCCCCCAGGAAGGCCTGTCTGACTCCCCAGGCAGGGGGGCGCCTCACTCCCTGCTCCCGCGGCTCTCTTCTTGGGCTCCTGCCACTCCTGTGCAAAGTCTTTGGTTCATGATTTGGTTTCCTATTGGAACTAGGACAATGTTTTAAGCCCTCAATGTGGTTGACAGGACCTGGTACCTCACATGTTCTGCGTTTGTTGAGTGAGTGACTGACTGAATGAGTGGACCAATGAGCACCCTTCTTGAGACCTTAGAATAGGGAGGAGGCTCTCCCTCCACTGAGTGTGAGGTTCACTGAGGACCTGGAACTCACCATGATCGTTCTGATAAGTATGTGTTGGTTTAGGTAGAAACACTAGTGTAGTCTCAAATGGCCTTTCCAAGTGTAAAGGCTGGTGCCATTACCACAACCAGAGGAAGATGAGCCCTGAAGACTAGACAGTGGACTCAGTGAGGAGACTTGCCATGCTCTGGGACATGCAGAAAAAACAGTGACCTGCAGGCAGGCAGCTATCCTGCATGCAGTGTCACGGGTGAAAAGGTGCTAATGAAAGATTATATGTAAGTGGGGGTATAGCTCAGTGGTAGAGCATTTGACTGCAGATCAAGAGGTCCCTGGTTCAAATCCAGGTGCCCCCTATTTCTTTGACCACTTTAGTTACTCAAGCTGGTGCTGAAACGTCTGCCTTTTCTTTTCACATTGGACTATTAAATGTGGTAAAAATTTAGGATTTGGATTGGCACCAGCTCCATGTGTCCTCCCCTGACCACCTACTGTGATCACATCAAACTGAAGAGACTGATGAAGTGAGCCCAAACCACCAGGACCCGGATGCTGGTCCTTCATGGCTTGTGTGAGGAATTCCCCTTCTTTCCATTAATACCTTCATTTCCTCAGCCTCCTGAAAGAAGGCTGACCCCTTATTCTTGTTGATACCACTTGTGAAGTATGGAAATACATCTTCCTACTTACCAGTGGTGACTATAAGGGTTTAATCACCATTTCAAAAGTCAAGGCTGTAGCCCTGCCAGAGTTGCTCAGTGATGAGTGTCAGCCCATGAACCAGGAAGTCACGGTTTGATTCCAGGTCAGGGCATATGCCCAGATTGTGGGCTCCATTCCTGGTAGGGGGCATGCAGGAGGTAGCCATTCAATGGTTCCCTAATCATTGATGTTTCTATCTCTCCTCCCTCTGAAATCAATAAAAACATCATTTTTAAAAATATATATTTTATTGTTTTTTTACAGAGAGGAAGAGAGAGGGATAGAGAGCTAGAAACATCGATGAGAGAGAATCATCTACCAGCTGCCTCTTGCACACCCCCTACTGGGGATGTGCCTGCAACCAAGGTACATGCCCTTTACTGGAATTGAACCTGGGACCCCCCCAGTCCGCAGACCAACGCTCCATCCACTGAGCCAAACCGGTTTAGGCAAAACATAATTTTTTTAAAAAAAATAAAGGCTCTGTCCTCTTTCTGGAAATTTCTCAGGGGAGTTGTCACTACCACAGACTTGACCACCTGACTCTCTTCCACTTCCTTTCTCTCCTACCACTTTTTCTTTTTTACTCTAGGTTAGTATTTCCTTGGTGAAATTGTCTTTATATAATGATTTTTTAATTCAAACAATATATTGAAGACATATAAATGGTATAAAGAATCCTGCAAAGGAGTCTCCATGTTCCTTAGTGAACAAGGTCATTTGAAGCAATATTTCCTACAAGGACAAATCATAAGCTGGGAAAATATTTTAAACATCTCGTTAAAAACATCAAAGAGCTAGCTAGTTAGACAGGAAATACGAGGTGGAAAGGATGGGAGACAGGAAGTTAAAGTTCCACACCCGAGCCCGCTTTGTGTCTGAGGGTGGTGTTCAGTCGGTGGAACTTTTGGAAGCCTCTCAGGAATTTGGAGGGGAGAAGTCAGAATTCAGGGTCACCTTGAGTAGGGACATTGGTGAAACTCTCCCTGGCTTTGGGCTAGCACCCTGTGGAGTAAGGGTGAACTGAGAGAAATCAGCCACTACAAGAATTTGTAGCTGGTCTTTGTGTCATCTGAATGGCCCAAAAAGTTGAAGTTATATTGAAGTATCTTGACTGCTAGCATCCACAGGTAACTGAAAAAAACAACAACAAGAATGAAGGATATTATCTTTACCCAGCCTAAGATCCTACAAACAAAGTTTTGAATCAAATGTTTAACGCATAGCCAAAGATCACTATATACACAGGGAAGAAAAAACCATCCATGAAAATCAATAGAAACAATAGATCTAAACAGGAAACTTTTTTATTTTTATTATATTTCTATTGATTTCAGAGAGGGAGAGAGAGAGAAACATCAATGGTGAGAGAGAACCACCATAGGTCAATGCTCAACTACTGAGCCACACTGGCCAGGTGGAACTTTTTATATTAGAACTACTGAAAACACACTGTAAAATAACAATTTCGCTGTGTTCAAGGAGCTAAAAGCCAGGCTAGAAAATTTTAGAGTAAACTTGAAAGCATTAAAGGGAACTAATCCCAGCCTGGTATTGCTCAGTGGTTGAGCATCATCCTATGACCAGGAAGTCTCAGCAGTTAAAGGGTTGACTGTATGGAGATTCAGGCCTGGGGATGGGTCAGCATTGGGCAGAGAGCCCTGATCTGTGTAGCCAGTCAAGTGTGTCTCTCTTTGAGGTGCTCCATGCTTGGTCAGGCCATGAGGCATTTTGAGTCTGTTTTCAGATGCTCTGCACAAAGACTACCATGTAGATGTGAGTGTGGATCCTTCCAGCTGTCAGGGAGGGCTCCCCATATTATTGCTCTCCTCTCGGGACTGAAGGTGGGCAGGTTGTGGAGCTGTGGGAGGAGGGAACCTGTTGCTTCTTCTAATGTGGAAAGGTGAGTTAGCATAAAGCAGGTCTGGCAACTCAGCCAAGCTATGTGGACGGAGTGTCTGGACAGAAGCTCTGGGTGTGGCCACACAGGGAAAGGGTGTTAATTGGGCCTCACTGGTATGGCAGGGGGTATAGCTCAGGGGTAGAGCATTTGACTGCAGATCAAGAGGTCCCCAGTTCAAATCTGGGTGCCCCCTAGCATTTTAGTCTCAATGGTCATAAAGGAGTTCCAGTTTCCTCTCCTGGCTGAGGTTGAGGACTCTGACCTTTGCAAGTAGCCAGAGAGAAGCCTGAGTATTTTAGTTCTATGTTTTAAAAAACTATAAATTAGACATTAATATTATGTTACATGGTCAATAATTTTTAATTGATTTGAGAGAGAGAGAAAGAGAGAAAGAGTCATCGATGTATTGCCTCCCATACGAGGGATTAACCCACAATCTGGATATGTGACCAGACCATGAATCACTGAGTCATACTGGCCAGATTTTTAGATTTACTGATATATATTACAATTTCCTTGGTTGAGCTTCCTTCTTGTATCTTAGACCTCCCACCTGGGATCATTTTTCTTTTCTCTGAAGTATGTTTAAATTTTACTTTAGTGAGAATTTGTAGGTGGTAAACTCTCAGCTTTGGCCTGTTCTTGAAGGATAGTTTAGCTGGGAATAGAATTCAGAGCTGACTGTTATTTCTTCTCAACATATGAAATGTGCCATTGCACTATCTTCTGGCTTCCTTGCAACTATTGAGAAATCGATCAGCAGTCCAATTATTGTTCTTTTGTAAGTGATCCCAGGCTTCTCTCTGGCTACTTGCAAAGGTCAGAGTCCTCAACCTCAGCCAGGAGATCAAGATCATATTAGAGAGCAGGGGCCAGGTGAGGGGACAGTGGGGAGATCAGAGCAGAGGGATAAACACATCATCTGAGCAGAGCTGCCCTGCTCTGGGCAGGAAGGGCCTCCTCAGTTTCTTTCCCCTTTTCAGGAAGACCAGAGATCAGATTCAGAAAGAAGAGAGGAAACTGGAACTCCTTTATGACCATTGAGACTAAAATGCTAGGGGGCACCCAGATTTGAACTGGGGACCTCTTGATCTGCAGTCAAATGCTCTACCCCTGAGCTATACCCCCTGCCATACCAGTGAGGCCCAATAAACACCCTTTCCCTGTGTGGCCACACCCAGAGTGTCTGTCCAGATACTCCGTCCACATAGCTTGGCTGAGTTGTCAGACCTGCTTTATGCTAACTCACCTTTCCACATTAGAAGAAGCAATAGGTTCCCTCCTCCCAGCTCCACAACCTCCCCACCTTCAGTCCCGAGAGGAGAGCAGTAATATGGGGAGCCCTCCCTGACAGCTGGAAGGATCCACACTCACATCTACATGGTAGTCTTTGTGCAGAGCATCTGAAAACAGATTCAAAATGCCTCATGGCCTGACCAAGCATGGAGCACCTCAAAGAGAGAACACAATTGACTGGCTACAGATCAGAGCTCTCTGCCCAATGCTGACCCATCCCCAGGCCCGAATCTCCATACAGTCAGCCCTTTAACTGCTGGGGGAGATGAACAAATGACAGTCTGCAGGCTCCATGTCCACCTTTCTGTGCTCTGCTCTGGGATGCTGGGTTGGAGCCTCTGTAAACCAGGCTGTTGAAGCATCTACAAGCCATGGAAGGCTGAGGGTTGCCAGCAAACACCAGAAGCTGGAAAGAGGCAAGGAAAGACCTAAAGAGCCTTCGGAAAGAGAGAGCACAGCCAGTCTGACACCTTGATTTCAGATTCTGGTATCCAGAACTGTGAGACAATAAATATGTTGTTTATGCCACCCATGTTGTGGTACTTAGCTACAGAAGCTACAGGAAATTGGTATACTGGTTAACAATGACATTAAATTCTGTTAAAATAACTGGCTTGGTTTTTGTCTCTTGACTGAGCCCTGGATGATACTGAAATTGGTCCCAGGAGACATACCCTCAACGAGGGTATTGGCAATGAATTTGGTCTTAGACTTGGTCTTGAAGGCTCTGCCCAGTACCTACCTGCACCCAAAATAAAAAGGGACAGCCATGTAAAGGTACCATTTCATAGGCTCTATCCAGCCTCCTCCTGTAAGGGGACTAGAGTATGGCCTGCATAGAACTGATTTTGTCAATTTATCTCCAGGAGGAAAAGGAATTCTTGAAGGGGGCACCCGGATTTGAACCGGGGACCTCTTGATCTGCAGTCAAATGCTCTACCCCTGAGCTATACCCCCTCTTATTAATTATGGTATATAGTTAACAAGTTCTTTACACTGCCACTCATATATGCGCTGTCAATTCTGACTCAACAGAGAGCTGCTAGTCCTGCTCAACTGTACTGGCAATTCTTACGCCATAACCATTCTCTTTTCCCAAAAAGGCATCAGTCCTGGTTGGCATCAGCTGAAGGTCACTGAAGGTTACATTGGAGGACAACGGAGTCTGTACCTGGCTTGGTATATTGGGCAGAAGAGGAAGCCCAGAGGCAAGCTGACGCTTCACGAGCAAGGAGTAGATTGTTGCTCTTCACCTGTTTTTCAGTTGAGATTACTTTGAAGTTATCCATAGCGTGAGACCAAGACAACCTCCCCCACCTCTCCTCCAAACTCTGCATCTCTTTAAGGCATTTGAGCTTCAGTTTTTCATAACCCATAGTCTCTTGTTTAAGGAATTTTTTGTCAGATGAAAAATTAAATGTTGATATCAAATGAATCTTATAAGTTTTTATTTTTTTTTTTTATTTTATTTTTTTTTTTTTCAAATCAATCTTTATTGTTCATATTATTACAAAGGTTCCTCATTTCTTCCCCCCTCCACCAGGTTCCCACCCCACCCTCCGCCCCCTCCCCATCCCCCATTGTCCTCATCCATAGGTGCACAGTTTATGTTCAGTCTCTTCCTCCCTCCCTTTCCCCGATAGTAAATCCCTTTTCAGATAGTAAATCTGTTACTTAGCATTATCTCATATCAATAATACCTCCACATGCCCAATGATACACTTCACACAAAAGACATTTCCAAATAGGTCAACCAGCCTCATCCAGGCCCCACCCAAGGCACTTACAGATCAACACCCCAGCGCTATACTAACTCAACACATCCAGATCTAAGCCTTCATCACTTGATTCAGCAGACCCTCAAGTTCCCGCAAAAGTTTCCAGCCATGTCTGAGAGGCAGCCGTGGGCAGGTACAGGCGAGGAGCGAGCTGTTTCGGGCCTGGCTGCTCCGGGCCTGGCCTCTGTTGCTCTGGTTCGTTCCACAACCAGCTGCTCCGGGTCTGGTCACTGCCGCTCCCGACCTAGTTGCTCTGGACTTGGCTGTTGCTGCTACAGGCCTGGCCGCACCCGACCCGGCTGCTCTGGGACCGGTTGCTCCGGTCCCGGCCGCTCCGGGCCTGGCCGCTCCCAGCCTGACAGCCGCTGCTCCGGGCCTGGCTGCTCCCAGCCTGGCAGCCATTGCTCCTGGCCTGGCCGCACCAGACCCGGCTGCTCCGGGCCTGGCCGCTCCCAGCCTGGCAGCCGCTGCTCCTGGCCTGGCCGCACCAGACCCGGCTGCTCCGGGCCTGGCCGCTCCCAGCCTGGCAGCCGCTGCTCCTGGCCTGGCCGCACCAGACCCGGCTGCTCCGGGCCTGGCCGCTCCCAGCCTGGCAGCCGCTGCTCCTGGCCTGGCCGCACCAGACCCGGCTGCTCCGGGCCTGGCCGCTCCCAGCCTGGCAGCCGCTGCTCCTGGCCTGGCCGCACCAGACCCGGCTGCTCCGGGCCTGGCCGCTCCCAGCCTGGCAGCCGCTGCTCCTGGCCTGGCCGCACCAGACCCGGCTGCTCCGGGCCTGGCCGCTCCCAGCCTGGCAGCTGCTGCTCCGGGCCTGGCCACTCCCAGCCTGGCAGCCGCTGCTCCGGGCCTGGCCGCACCAGACCCGGCTGCTCCGGGCCTGGCCGCTCCCAGCCTGGCAGCCGCTGCTCCGGGCCTGGCCGCACCAGACCCGGCTGCTCCGGGCCTGGCCGCTCCCAGCCTGGCAGCCGCTGCTCCGGGCCTGGCCGCACCAGACCCGGCTGCTCCGGGCCTGGCCGCTCCCAGCCTGGCAGCCGCTGCTCCGGGCCTGGCCGCACCAGACCCGGCTGCTCCGGGCCTGGCCGCTCCCAGCCTGGCAGCCGCTGCTCCGGGCCTGGCCGCACCAGACCCGGCTGCTCCGGGCCTGGCCGCTCCCAGCCTGGCAGCCGCTGCTCCGGGCCTGGCCGCACCAGACCCGGCTGCTCCGGGCCTGGCCGCTCCCAGCCTGGCCGCCGCTGCTCCGGGCCTGGCCGCACCCGACCCGGCTGCTCCGGGCCTGGCCGCTCCCAGCCTGGATTCTTCGTGGTTGTCTACTGCTGTTCTGGGTCTGGCTGCTCCCAACCCGGCTGCTCTGGGCTGGGCTTCTCCGGGCCCAGCCACTCCGTGTCTGGGTGTTCCTGGACTGGCCACCCTGGGCTTGGCCGCCTCTGCCTCAGGCCTGGCTGCCTCTGCCCCAGGTCTGGCTGCTCCAGTGCTGGCCGTTGATGCTCTTGTTCTGGCTGCTGCTGTTCTGGGGCCTGGCCACTGCTGCTCCGGGCCCAGCTGCCACTGCCTTGTGCCTGGCCACTCTAGGCCTGGTCGCCGCTGTTCCAACATTCTGTCCCTTTTTTCTCTTCTTTTTTTTTTCTTTTTTTAAAAAAAAACAACAAAACGCATTTATGTTGCAATGTTGGCTGGTGCGTTGAGTTCTGACTTAGTCTTTGATTTTTCAAGATCTTCTTTGTATTCTTTCTTAAGTAATTTTACTATCATTTGCTCTCACTTGATTTCTTCACATTGAGAACTTCTTTGGTTTCTTCCTCCTTGTCCTGGGAGCTCAGCAGGTTGGCCTGTGGCACCCCTTTGTTCTCCGCGGGCTCCCGCGCTGCTCCAGCCTGTTGCCGGGGTCGGCGCCGCCCAGGAAGCAGCCCCCGTCCTTGGCTCCGTTGCCAGCGCTCAGCAGTCGAAGGCTCAGGGGCACCCCCCCCACTGGGGGCCCCGTCGCCCGGCTCCTTGCTGGCGCCCAGCTGGCCGGTGTCCGGCAGGGGCTCCTGCTCCTCGTGGCGTTCCTCCAGTCTGGAGCTTTCTTTCTCCCTCCCACTAGGGGAGTCCAGGATCAGAGTCAACAGACTGTCCTCTGCGCACAATGTGCGCGACTCCGGGGGCTCGGCCTTTCGCCGCGCTCCCAGGACTCCACCTCACAGCCCCGTCTCCCCCTGCCCGAGCCTGGGTCCCCAGGGACTGGCCCAGACCTGGAGTTCGGGGAGGTCTGGACTGAGGCTCAGAGCTGCCGCCGGAGGCTTTGTTTCTTCCGGCTAGGGTAATCCAGCATCAGAGTCAACATTCAGTCCTCTGAGCGCCATGTGCGCGCGACTCCGGGGGCCCAGCATTTCGCCGTCCCCCGGGATTGTCTCCCCCTGCCGGAGCCTGGGTCCCCAGGGTCTGGCACATAACTTGGGGCTCAGCGCTGCCGGTTCGGGGGTTCAGCCCAGGCTGGGGGTTCTATTTCCTTCCTGCTAGGGAACGCCAGGCAGCACCCAGCCCTCTCCTCCTCTCCGGCTGCGACCTCTCCGCGCGCGCGTGCGTGCGAACGCGCAGCATGTCTCCGTACCTTAGGCTTTTTTTCAGCTCCTCTGATTTTCCTTCTGGTTTTCTCCCTCCTTCCTATTGTAGAGTTTTCAGTCAGTCGACTACCTGTAGCTCTGGGCAATGTCCACTCTACATTTTAGTTGTATTCCTTTGAAATTGTTGTGAGCTGCTGCGGCTAGGTGTATACCCGAGCAGCCATCTTGGATCCTCCCACCCGAATCTTATAAGTTTTTAAAATACATATTTTTATTGATTTCAGAGAGGGAGAGATAGAAACATCAATGATGAGAGAGAATCATAGATTGGGTGCCTCCTGCGTGCCCCTGACTGAGGATTGGCCTCAACTGGGAATTGAATGGTGACCTCCTGGTTCATAGGTTGATGCTCAACCACTGAGCCACCATGACCAGACTCTTATAAAAAGTTTTGATTTGGGGGTTGTGTTTCAGAAACCCTTCCCTGGGTCATATGAAACTGAATGTGTCCTCTTAGTTTATTTGTTGAAACCACATTGTAATATATATATTGATATAGAAAAAGCGTATGAGCCCAGTTGGCATGGCTCGGTGATTGAGCATAGACCTATGAACCAGAAGGTCACTGTTGGATTCCCACTCAAGGCACATGCCTGGTTGTGGTCTCAGTCCCCAGTGTGGGGTGTGCAGGAGGCAGCCGATCAATGATTCTCTCTCACCATTGATTTTCTCTCTCTCTCTCTCTCTCTCTCTCTCTCTCTCTCTCTCTCTCTCTCTCTCTCTCTCTCTCTCCTTCTCCCTTCCTCTCTAAAATCAATTAAAAATATTTTTTTAAAAAGAAAAATATGAGAGAATGACAACATGAGACCTGCTTGTTAATGCCCCCTGATGTCTGACCACCCTAGCAATCTGATTCCTGGGGTCACCTCACAGATGACTAGGGTCGATTTTTTCGGGAGGAACCAGACCTCCATCCTCCCTGGGAATTGAAAGGTGACCTCTGTCTCTGTCTCAATGAAGTGTCCCGTCCCTGTCCCCTTTCCATCCATTTCCAGCTGACTGCATTTCCATCCCTGTCTTCGTCCCTCTCCAGCTCTTTCGGTTCTCATTGGTCTCTGTCTATCGCCCTTGAGCCCCCAAGACTGTGCCAGGATCCATCCCGACAGAAGGCGGCTACTCCGGCAGCAGGCTGGGCTCCTGCAGCAGCGCTCGCTCCTCCTGGCCGCAGGGGGCGCTGTTGGACCCGAGCATCCGGGGCCTGGCGGCCTCAATTCCCAGCGTGCACCGCGCCGGGGCGGGACCTGCGCGTTCGGGCGGAGCGGGAGGAGGCCCGGTGGGGTCGGTCCGTGTTCTCGGTCTGGGGCCGGCGCCGGGCGGAGCCGCCAAGGGCTGTGGCACGCCCCGCTCCGGTAAGGGCGCCTGCGGAGGTGGCGGGCCTGGCTGGTCTCCGGTCCCGCCCGCTCCGGGGAGGGAGGCGGGGGAGCCCCGCCCCGGGGGCGCGGTTTCCGGGCCGGGGACGTGCGCTCGCCGGGAGGAGGGGCCACGTGGGGAAACGCCCGCCGACCGCGTAGGACACCGCTTTCCCGCCCTTTTATTCCTCTCTGAACGTCGTGGTTCCTCTGCTTGGGAAGGTGATCTCAAAGGAGTATGTCTTGCCCTGACCAGTTGGGCTCAGTGGATAGAGCGTGGGCCTGAGGACTGAAGGGTCGTGGGTTCGATTCCAGTCAAGGACACGCACCTTGGTTGCAGAGGCAGCTGATCAATGTTTCTCTCATTGATGTTTCTAACTCTATCCCTCTTCCTTCCTCTCTGTAAAAAAAAAATCAATAGCGGAAACCGGTTTGGCTCAGTGGATAGAGCGTCAGCCTGTGGACTGAAAGGTCCCGGGTTTGATTTCGGTCAAGGGCATGTACCTTGGTTGCAGGCATATCCCCAGTGGGGGGTGTGCAAGAGGCAGCTGATGGATGATTCTCTCTCTCATTGGTGTTTCTAACTCTGTCCCTCTCTCTTCCTCTCTGTAAAAAATAAAATATATTTTTTAAAAAATCAATAAAATGTATTTAAAAATATATCACCTAAACCCTAGCATGTTAAAAAAAAAAATAAGAAAGAAAAGAAAGAAGTATGTGTCTTCATCAGCGAATGAGAAAAGGTTGAAAGGAAGGCCTGAGGCCGCCTTTTAGGAAAGGACAGAGGATATGAAAGCAGTTTGGTTATCCTAAGTCTCATTTACCTCGAATACTCTAGTGTTTTAATGGTAAAATTAGATTCTGGTTTTAGAGTTTGAAAGGCATATCCCGAACTTAATACAGGAAACTGTGTGTGTTCAATTAGGTATAAACTGCCTAAGTATGCAAGTTTCCCCTGTACCCCCATGAGGCTTCATATCCAGAAGTCTTGCTAATACAATGCATTTTCTTCCACTTCCTCCTCCTCCCCCAGCACCCCTCGGCAGGTACAAATTGTGTTCCAGTTTCTTCAAGCTGTGCCTCTTCAGTTAGACTTCCTTTTATAAACCGCTCAGAACCTGAATTATTTCCCTGTTCCCTGAAGTTTGGTAGTTTGTGGTAGTTCTTTAGCAAAAGCTCAACTTACGCTATTTTCTTGGCTGTTGGATTATTTGTGCTAGGCAAGGAGAAAGCAGCATTTTGTGGTTGATTTTACTTTTCTCTGGAGCAGCTCTGTGCTGATTGTGAATTGGTTCACAGAAGATACTTGCAGGTGGAAATCAGATGGCTGCAGTTCAAGAAAGCCGTAGAGGAATTTCTTTGAAAGTTCCACCTTATAAAAACAACACCAGGTTTAAAACTGTTAGTTATACAAGCTGATTCTTAAGCTCCAGGGGCTTGTAATAGTTTTGATGATGGATTTTATCTCTGCAACTTTGCTCTCCAAAACTCCGTGTCAAACGGCCCTCGTGTGAGGTCTGCTAGATTCCTTTATGGCAGAGTTCATTGGGTAGCATTGGTGACCAGCCTTTTTTAATGCTCTTGGGAATAGTCCTACCTGTCTTGGGAGATGTCTAGCCCGTTCCTTGGTAAGCAGTCATCTACATTTGTAGTATAGAATCTGAAAGGACTAAAAATGGAATTTTTCAAAGGTTAAATGATAAGTTTCCTTTCTTTTGTCCTTGGAACATTCAGGAAGAGTGTTCCTGTAGTTGCTCTGTACCAAAGATTGTAGCTTAATGGTCCATGAGCCAGTCATGGTTTGTAGATGTGTTCTTTTGTTTGTCCATTTGCTTCCTGAACCAACCCTTGTTAAAATCGTGAATTTCTTTGCCAAGATAGGAAAATCAGGAGAGTACACACAAAATGCGAACATCCAGTTTTCCTTCAAAAAATGTCACACCCATGCCCTCGCCAGGTGCTCAGTGGTTAGTGCATTGGCCCAAGAACTGAAGGGCTGAGGGTTCGATTCCGGTCAAGGACACATGCCTTGGTTGCAGGCTTGATCCCTGCCCCTGTTGGGCGTGTGCAGGAGGCAGCCAATCGGTGAGTCTCTCTCATTGATGTTTCTCTCATTCTGTCTCTATCTCTTCCTTTCACTCTCAAAATCAATGGGGAAAATATCCTTAGATGAGGATGAACAACAAAAGGAATTTTAAATGTCATATACAAATGTAAAATGTTAAGGTATAAAATCTATAGAATGTGACACAGGAAAAAAATCTTTGAGACGTAGGTCTTGACGAAAAGTTGTTAGAAGTGGCACCAAAATCACAATTTATGCCTGGGTTCAGTGGTTTAGTGCTGACTTTTGAACCAGGAGGTCATGGTTCGATTCCTGGTCAAGCACATGCTTGATCCCCGGTGTAGGAGCGTATAAGAGGCAGCTGATCGATGATTCTCTCTCATCATTGATGTTTCTATATCTCTCTGAAATCAATAATATATATATATATATATATATATATATATATATATTTAAAAAGCACCATCTATAAAAGAAAACAATGATACAGGGGAAGTCATCAAAATTTAAAGTTTTCATATAAGTACAACCAATGGACATAAAACTATGGGGAGGGAGGGGATGTGTGGGAGGGAGGGAGGGGGGCAATAAAAAAAAAAACAAGAAAATATGTAAAAAAAAAAAAAAAAAAAAAAATTTTAAAGTTTTGCTCTGGGAAAGCTGTTAACAGGGTGAAAAGACCAGGTCAGAAGGGGGGAAATCGGCACATGTGATGACATCGCCTAGAATTATACACACACTACACCGATATCAATTATACACACACTACACCGATATCAATTATACACACACTACACCGATATCAATTATACACACACTACACCGATATCAATTATACACACACTACACCGATATCAACTTTATGATTTCTCTGCACTATAATAATGTCATGTAACCACTGGTGAATGGTATAGGGAACCCTTCTGGACTATCTTTTAACTACCTGTATATCTATAATTATTTCAAAATATATTTCTTTACTTTTTTATTTTTATGAAATTTATTTTTTAGACATGTTTTTATTTTATTTATTTATTTTTCCAATTTGTATGTTTTATTCCCACAAGGAGCCAGAGTTGGGGGTGCAGAGCTGCCAGCCAGGCCGGGCCGAGGGGCCTTCCTCCGGCAGAGGTGCAGCGGGGTTCTCGGGTCTGCCCCAGCAGCAGGCTGGATTTTAGACAGACTGTCATGAGTGCTGGGTGGAAGGCGCCCCTCGGTATATAACCACGGTACATGCCCTTGGCCGGAATCGAACCTGGGACCCTTCAGTCCGCAGGCCGACGCTCTATCCGCTGAGCCAAACTGGTTTCGGCTTGTTTAAGTATTTTTCATTCGAGTTCAGAGTGGTGAGAAGCCCTTCCAGTGTCCAGAGCAGGGGTCCTCAAACTTTTTAAAGTGGGGGCCAGATCACGGTCCCTCAGAGAGCTGGAGGGCCGGACTATATGAACTACTAATTCCTACTGTAACACCTCGGCTGCGCTCACTGCCCAAAAAACCTGGCGGGCCGGATCAGACTCCTCTGCGGGCCGCATGTGGCCGTAGTTTGAAGACCCCTGGTCCAGAGTGTGACAAGAGCTACCATGTTCCGGGAAGTTTAAAGGTTCATTTGTCCACGCACAGTGGACAGAAGCCCTTCAGGTGTCCCGAGTGCGGCCAAGGCTTCCTCCAGGAGAGAAATGTGAAGACCCGTCTGCACCGACACAGAGGGAGAGGCCTGTTTCTTTGATGAGTGTGGAGGAGCTTTACACACCTGGGGGCACTTACCCTCCCTATTGCTGCAATGCATGCCAGGGAGAAGCCCATCAGTCTCCAAGTCAAGCCACACAGGCAGTGAGGTCTGTTGGCTCTGGCTGAGTTAGGATAAAGAATTCACAGAGCACCAGCTTCAGACACATGGGCCAGATGCATAGAAGACCTGGTGTGGTCCTAACCAGTTTGGCTCAGTGGATAGCGCGTCAGCCTGCGGACTGAAGGGTCCCAGGTTCGATTCCATTCAAGAGCATGTACCTTGGTTGAGGGGCACATCCCCAGTAGGGGGTGTGCATGAAGCAGCTGATCGATGCTTCTCTTTCATTGATGTTTCTTTTTTCTTTTTTTTCTTCTTTTTTTTAAATATATTTTATTGATTTTGTACAGAGAGGAAGGGAGAGAGATAGAGAGTTAGAAACATCGATGAGAGAGAGTCATCGATCAGCTGCCTCTTGCACACCCCTACTGGGGATATGCCCGCAACCAAGGTACATGCCCTTGACCGGAATCGAACCCGGGACCTTTCAGTCCCCAAGCCGACGCTCTATCCATTGAGCCAAACCGGTCCCGGCTCATTGATGTTTCTAACTCTCTATCCCTCTCCCTTTCTCTCTGTAAAAATTCAATAAAAGATATTTAAAAAAAAAAAAGAAGAAGAAGAAGACCTGGTTTCGCACCTCCTTGACAAAGGTTCCGAATAATTTAGGCATAAGATAGGCATCTGTAATCGTCACAGCAAGGCCTGCCAATCATGGAGGAACATTTTATTCTGTTCTGCTATTTCATCCACTGTTGTGTTATCCTTCATTCAGTTCTGACACCACAGCCTGAGTGCGGAAATGTCACAGATGGAGCGTTTCCCCAAATGCCTCATGTGCTTCCCATTGCTGGGCCGCCTCAGTTAACTGAGGTTTTCTGTTTTCTCACACAGAGAATTTCATTTTCTCTCAGATGGTGAGGGACATCTGCGTCTTGTGGGAATTTATATTGCTCAAAATAAATGTGATTTACTGTCTCATTTGTTAAAATGTTGGCCACATAAGTGTTATATTCTTCTGTTAATTTAAATCACCTAAAAACCCACCACTGTGAGTAGCAAGCAGTGTTATATATCTAACTTCTCTGCATTCCCAACAGTGTGTATCAACTTTTCAAGAAATATACTGCCCTGACTGGTTTGGCTCAGTGGATGGAGCATTGGCCTGCGGACTGAAGGGTCCCAGGTTCGATTCCAGTCAAGGACATATACCTTGGTTGTGGACATATACCTTGGTTGTGGGGATGTGCAGGAGGCAGCTGATAGATGTCTCTCTCATCGAAGTTTCTAACTCCCTCTCCCTTCCTCTCTGTAAAAAAAAAATCAGTAAAATATGTTTTAAAAAAAAGAAATATACTTAACGTTAAGATCTGTGAGTTAAGTACCAAAGGAAAAAATATTGTCAGTCCATAAACATTCCTTTTTTGTTCTGTGGTCTATCAGAAGGCAGTTTTCTAGCTTGTTCTAGCAACCTTCATCTGTCCTTTGGACTGTCAAATCTCTTTTTAAAAAATATTTTGTATTGATTTTTTTACAGAGAGGAAGGGAGATAGAGAGTTAGAAACCCCTTCGTTGTCTGACCTCCCTAGCAATCTGATTCCTGGGGTCACCCCGCAGATGGCTGGGGTCGATTTTGGGGAGGAACCAGACGTGACCCCATCCCTGTCTCCTTCCATCCATTTCCACTTGACTGCATTTCCACCTCCGTCTTCGTCCCTCTCCAGCTCTTTGAGTTCGCACTGGTCGCTGTCTGTCACCCTTGAGCCCCCAAGAGAGTGCCAGGATCCCTCCCCGACAGGCGGCGGCTACCCCGGCAGCCAGGCTGTGCCCCTCCGCCAGCACCGGCAACCCGGGCGGCTCCTGCAGGCGGCGTTCGCTCCTCCCGCCAGCAGGGGGAGCTGTGGGGGCGGCGGCGGCCAAAAGTCCCAGCGTGCACCGCGCCGGGGCCGGCCCGCTGGGCGGGGTGGAGCGAGGCGCCGGCCGCCGGGCCAGGGCGGAGCAGCGGAGGCCACGGCCTAGCGGGCTCCGGTAAGAGGGGCCCCTCGTGCGGACGCCCGCGTTCGGGGCGGGTGTTTTGTTTTCAGTCGGGCCGGCAGGCGGACAGGTGGGGCGCGGTGTGGGCCCCGCAAGGCTTGGGGTGCGGGGTCCGGTGGCCGCCGCCCCGGGGGCTCTTCCCGTGGACAGACAGACCCCGGAACGAAGCCGAGCGAGGGCAGGCGGAGCCGGGAGCGGCCGCGCGGGGCCGGGGCGCCCGGGCACCGGGGCGGACAAGGCAGGGGACGGAGGGCGGTCTGGGTCGTGTTACGGTTCCACCAGCTTTAGTTGCCGAATTCCGAACCAGCGCCGTTAAAGATTATGGTTCCGCCTGGCTGCAGTGGTGTTTGGCAGCGGCTTGACTGTCAGAAGTCAGCCGCTAATGTTCAAGTTGGCGCTGAGTGTAAGAAGGTAGGATGGTGAACACTGGAAGGAAAAGAGGATATAAAAACCCAGGGTTGGTCACTAGGGGGCGCTAGGAGCCCGGCTAGGAGGTTCTAGCCTGGATATTTAGACTCCAATAAAGGAATAGACACTGGCTTCTAGTATGGGTCCCCGGAATAGCCCGTGGTCCTCCCCATAATGTTCTGAGACCAGTGGTCCTCCCCATGATGTTCTGAGACTAGTGGTCCTCCCCATGATGTTCTGAGACCAGTGGTCCTCCCCATGATGTTCTGAGACCAGTGGTCCTCCCCATGATGTTCTGAGACCATACCTCCCCAAGGTATGATTCCCGGACAGAGGTCTGGGGTCTTGGGAGGGCCTTTGGGGCAGGGAGGGACGTCTGGGCCGCTGGGAGCGTTCTGGAACCTCACCTGGACATTGGGTTATGGAAATGGTGGTCTGGTTTGTAAATTGAGAAGTACACCCCTGATACAAGTCTGAATTCTGTGTTTGAGGCCTGGCCCCAGGGATAATTTTTTTTGGCTCTTCAATGATAGTCAGGGTCCGGGATGTAGGTGTGAGCCCCAGGTGGAGGTGGTCTGGGTCCTGTGAGGGCAGTTGGGGCCCGGAGGAAAATCTGAGCCCCGGGGACGACTGGTACCTCACCTGAGCATCTGGGTGATGGAATAGTTGTTGGGGTTACTCATAGAGATCTAGTCCCCTGATATAACTCCGTGTTCCAGGTTTGTGGCATAGGGCCCGGGTTGGCCTACTAGCCCCACCATGAAGGTCTGGGACCCCGGATGTGGGTCTTAGCCCTGGATGTAGGTCTGGGTGCTCAGGCAGGGTGTGGCCACTAGGGGGCGATAGGCCTGGTGGGAGGTTTGGAGCAAGGGCAGGACCTCCACATGATAAAATGGTGGTCAGGACTGACTCCAATAAAGGAATAGACACTGGCTTCTAGTATGGTCCCCAGAATGGCCTTCTGGTTCTAGACATAATGGTCTGCGACCAGAAGGTAAGTCTGAGCCCCGGGCTGAGTTCTGGGTCCTGGGAGGGCCTTTGGGGCCAGGGAGGGACATCTGGCCCTCTGGGGGCAGTCAAGTACCTCACCTGGACATCGGGGTTATGGAAATTTTTGTCTGGGTTACAAATTGAGAAGTACACAACTGATACAAGTCTGGATTCTGTGTTTGAGGCCTGGGCCCAGGATAATCTTCTCAGCCCCGCCATGATAGTCGGGGTCCCAGATGTAGGTGTGAGCCCCAGGTGGAGGTCTGGGTCCTGGGAGGGCAGTTCGGGCCCAGACGGAAGTCTGAGCCTTGGGGCCAGTCTGGTGCCTCACGGGAACATCTGGGTTATGGAATAGTTGTTGGTGTTACGCGTAGAGATCTAGTCCCCTGATACAACTCTGTTTTCAAAGTTTGTGGTCTGGGCCCCGGTTGGCTTTCTCAGCCCCACCATGCCACTCTGGACCCGGATGTAGGTCTGAGCCCCGGGTGTAGGCCTGGGTGCTGGAAGACAGGTCACTAGGTGGTCACTAGGGGGCGCCACAGGCCCAGGTGGGTGGTTTGGGGCAAGGTCAGGACCTCGTGATGATGAAATGGTGGTCAGGACTAGCCTGGATATTTAGACTCCAATAAAGGAATAGGCACTGTGTTCAGGTCTGGGTGCCCAGAATGGCCTTCTGGGCCTGGCAATAAAGGTCTGGGACCAGGATGGAGGTCTGAGCCCCTGATGGAGGTCAGGGTCATGGGAGGGCAGTTTGAGCCAAGAAGGGAACTGGGCTCCGGGGGGGCCATCTGGTACCTCAACTGGACATCTGGCTTAAGCTCTGGTGGTTTGAGTTACAGAATGAGAACTATACTCCTGATTAAAGACTAGATTGTGTGTTTGAGGCCTTTGCCTCGGGACATTCTTCTCGGCACCACCATGCCAGTCTGGTACCCGGATGTGGAGTTCGGGGTCCTGTGAGGGCGGTTCGGGCCAGGGAGGGGGGGAGGCTCTGGAGGCGGCCTGATATCTAAGGTGGACACGGGGGTTATGGAATAGTGGTCTGAGTTATGCCTAGAGATCTAGTCCCCCGATAGAACTCTGCGTTCGAGGTTTGTGGCCTGGGCCCTGCTTGGCTTTCTCAGCCCCACCATGCCACTCTGGACCCGGGTGTAGGTATGAGCCCCAGATGTAGGTCTGGCTGGGTACTGCGAGACAGGTGTCGTCACTAGGGGGCGCTAAGGGCCCAGTTGGGTGGTTTGGGTCAAGGGCAGGACCTCGGGATGATGAAGTGGTGGTCAGGACTAGCCTGGATATTTTGACTCTAATAAAGGAATAGACATACTGTTCAGGTCTGGGCTCCCCGAATGGCCTTCTGGCCCAGATGTAGGTTTGAGCCCCGGATGGCAGTCTGGGTCCTATGAGGGGAGTTCCGCCCAGTCAGGGAGGTCTGAGCTCCTGGGTGTGGTCTGTACCTCACCTGGACATCTAGGTTATTGAGTGGTGGTCTGTGTTACACATAGAGACTTAGTCGGGGTTTGTGGCCTGGGCCCTGGTTGGCATTCGCGGCCCCGCAAGGATGGGTCTGGGACCCGGATGTAGGTCTGGGTGCTTGGAGGGAGCAGTGGTCACTCGGAGGTGCTATGGTCCGAGGTGGGAGGTTTGGTTCAAAGGCAGGGCCTGGGGATGAAGAAATGGTGTCTGGACTGGCCTGTGTATTTAGAATCCAATAAAGGGATAGGCAATGGGTTCTAGTCTGGGTCCCCTGAATGGCCTTCTGTTCCTTGCCGTAAAGTTCTTGGATCTGGCCACAACCTGTTTGGCTCAGTGAATAGAGCGTCCGCCTGTGGACTGACGGATCCCAGGTTCATTTCCATCAGGGGCACGCACCTTGGTTTCGGGCACATCCCCAGTGGGGAATGTGAAGGAGGCAGCTGATCGATGTTTCTCATGAATGTTTCTAACTCTCTATCCCACTCTTCCTCTCTGTGAAAAATGAATAAAGATTTTAAAAGGTTCAGGGACCTGGATGTAGGTCTGAGCCCCAGATGGAGTTCTGGGTCCTGGGAGGGCAGTGCGGGCCAGGGAGGGAGGTCTGGGCCCTGCCTGATGGTCTGGGACCCTGATGGAGGTCTGAGCCCCATTGGAGGTCTGGGTATTGGTAGGGCAGTTTGGGCCATAGAGGGAGGTCTGGGCTCTGGTGGGCCGTCTGGTAGCTCAACTGGACATTGGGTTATGGAATAGTGGCCTGGGTTCTGTATGGAGATCTAGTCCCCTGATACACCAC
The DNA here is from genome assembly GCF_964339955.1 of Pipistrellus hanaki. NCBI lineage: Eukaryota > Metazoa > Chordata > Mammalia > Chiroptera > Vespertilionidae > Pipistrellus > Pipistrellus hanaki. The sequence goes on along the minus strand of NC_140512.1, from coordinate 11,464,159 downwards.
GGTGTTCGCTGTTTGTGGCCCTGGCCCCTGGTTGGCATTCTCAGCCCTGCCACCTGGATGTACCTCTGAGCCCTGGATGTACCTCTGAGCCCTGGATGTACCTCTGAGCCCTGGATGTACCTGAGCCCTGGATGTACCTCTGAGCCCTGGATGTACCTCTGAGCCCTGGATGTAGGTCTGAGCCCTGGATGTACCTCTGAGCCCTGGATGTACCTCTGAGCCCTGGATGTACCTCTGAGCCCTGGATGTAGGTCTGAGCCCTGGATGTACCTCTGAGCCCTGGATGTACCTCTGAGCCCTGGATGTACCTCTGAGCCCTGGATGTAGGTCTGGGTTCTTGGAAGGTGTGGTCACTAGGGGTCGCTATGGGCCCAGGTGGGAAATTTGGTTCAAGGGTAGGGCCTGGGGATAATGAAATAGTGGTCTGGACTAGTCTTGATATTTAGACTCCACTAAAGGGATAGGCAATGGATTCTAGTCCAGGTCTGGGAACCAGCTAAAACTGGTTTGTCTCAGTGGATAGAATGTCAGCCTGCAGACTGAAGGGTCCCTGGTTCGATTCCTGTCAGGGCACATATCTTGGTTGCGGGCACATCCCTAGAAGGAGGTGTGCAGGAGGCAGCTGATCTACGTTTTTCTCTCATCGATGTTTCTCTCTATCCTTCTCCCTTCCTCTCTGTAAAAAAGCAATAATAAATATATATATATATATCTCAATATATATATATATATATATATATATATATATATATATATACACACACACACACACACACACACACACACACACACACTTTTTAATAATAAAATATATACATATGGTATCTCCCAAAAAAATGTACACACTTTGAATAATTAATTCCAATGGGTTAAATCTGAAAGGAAAAAAAGAAACATCAAGAAGGCGGCCTGGTGCAGAGTGAATGTTCACACGATGCCCGCCAGCCCTCTTCATGCAGTTTGCGTGGTGATTCTTTGATTACTGCGCACAGCATGAACATCTCCTCCTAGTCTCCTGCTTGTTTATGGACATTAATCAGGCAGGAGTTTTTTTTATGTAACCAATTTTTTTTATGTCATTTTTCTTTTTTTTTTCCTTTTGTGGACTTTATTGTAACCTGGCTGTTTATCTCAACATCTTACTGAACTGACCACTTCCAAGTTTCAGAGTTTGTGGTCAGAATCTTTTAAAAAATATATATTTTATTGATTTTTTTACAGAGAGGGAGGGAGAGAGATAGAGAGCCAGAAACATCGATGAGAGAGAAACATCAGCCAGCCGCCTTCTGCACACCCCCCACCGGGGATGTGCCCGCAACCAAGGTACATGCCCTTGACCAGAATCGAACCCGGGACCTTTCAGTCCACAGGCCGACGCTCTATCCACTGAGCCAAACCTGTTTCGGCTGTGGTCAGAATCTTAAGGTTCCTCTTTGGTCTCCCCAGACATCATTCGTGGACAATCACAGCCACTGCTTTTTCATGTTTCTTCTATCAAACGCGTTCCTTTTGTTTCTGCTTCTCTGTCCACACCCTGGAGGTGGGGAGCCTCTTATCCACTCCAGTGGTTCCAGTGATCCCCGCAGGCAGCGACCCCGGCATCATTGACACAGTGCTTTTCCCTGGAATTTTACCTTCATGTTCCACAACCACTTTAGATGCCCTAAGATTGAAGCATCTCCAGGGGTCTTGTTATGCTTTGTTCCTTTAACTAACAACGAGCAGTATGTGTGGGCAAATGAATCTAATATGTCTATGGGACATGCATACTCTCTAGGAGGACACAAATGCTGGTAAAGGTGGGAGGATGGGAGAAGACTTACATGTTAACTTCCTTGTGCCTCTTGAATTTTGTTCTCTGATGTTAAACATGAGTCTGTCCTATAGATAAATCCCACCAAACTGTTCCTGTTGTGGCTGGTGATGTCACTTCTACACTCAGTCTCTGCTAAGCACTTGGGGGTCATCCCTGTCCTTCAAATGCACATCAAGTACCACATGGAAATGGCACCTACTCATTCAGCAGCAGCCTTCCTCACCTCTGACCCAGCCACTCATTCAACAGCAACCCTAAGCACACCACACACTTGAGTCCAGCCCTGGGACACAGCTGAAAAGATGAAAAGACACCGTCAATAAAATACCCTCACGAAGCCCCAGAGCCTCCGGTGGAGCAGCCACATCACACGTTTAAATAGGATTTCTTAAAAAACAGATTTGGTAAGCCATTTGCAAGTATTTATTTAGGTAAGCGATCATAAAACATTTTATAATACACATAAGAACACACTCAAATGAATAAAAGATAAAATGACAGGAGGTGACAGAATTTAGTGTTTACAAATGAGAACATCAATAACAATTTAGAGAAGAAACTCAGAGTGTACTTAAAAGTTTGAGACAATGCTTTACAATATAACACAAAAATAAAGTGTTAGGCTTTTAAAGAAATAATTACTTAATAGTTTTTCAACATATTTCATAACGGATTTCTAGACACTGTCATATATGACTTGAAAAGTAAAAAAGTCAAGAGCTTTGGCAAGCCAAGTATTAGTCCACAGCAGCTTGTGAAATTTACTTTCTTATATAAAAAGTCTTCAATGTACATTTGTTCTTGTTACAGGAACAGAGAGAAACTAGCATGCACAGTATATTTGAGGAGTCTGTTAGCTATATAGCAAAAAATTACTTTTGAAAGCCTACATTTTATGAAAATGTGTACCATGCAGCATCTTCAGTAACAGCAAATGTAAACCATGTGATTATTAAGTCTTCTAAGTAAAACGTCTTTCCCCAAATCTCACACAATATCCCTAAGTCCGCATCTCCTGTTCGAAGAAGCCTCAGCTTTAAACGAATGTCCATTTGCTCTTTGAAAAAGCCCTTGCCTCCGTTACTAAAAGCGTTTCTGTGAAGTCCCTTAGAAATGTTTTCAGTGCGACAGTAACAAGACACGGCCAATACAGGCCCACCGCGTACAGCACACGAATGAGGGTAAAGAGGGACTGACTCCCGAAGACCCCTCTGCTGAGACCCACAGCTCCAAGAAGTCAACTTACAATTTCTTACTTAAAAACAAACAACATTTTATCGTGAATAACTGAATAATCAGGTTTTCAGGAAGTGAGGCTTTTAGATTAAGATTTAGCAAAATCAATTATAATGAATTTCCTCTAGGCATTTATGAATGACAAATCAGTCATTGAAGTTTTTACATACAAAAGACATAAATACTGCATAATATGTAGTGAATATTGGCACATCCCCTTTCGTTTTTAAAGCATAAAATGCACTCACCATATCGGTCGCTCCTGAGACACATGGTCAGGAGCCACCGCTGAGCGGCACGGGAACTCAGGGCTTCCCGAGCGGCTTGTAGCAGGCCTCCGGCTGCCAGAGGCGAATGTCCACAAGGACTTGATTGAGCTTCTGCATCCAGAGGTCCCGCTCCTCCTTGGTGTCTGCGGACAGCCAGTGCCTGTGGGAGCAAACCAGCAGCTGCTCAGAGCTCCTCTGCCCCTTCCACGCCGCCTGCACCCTTACTTGGGGGGAAAGCCTCAACAAATCAGTAAAATGAGTTCCTCTGTACTCTGTAAAGGGATGCTAATTGAGAGCCCCATAGGAAGAGGCTTCAGTACAATTTTTAAAATGAGAAACAATTAATTTAGATTAAAGGCCCTGTGTAGAAATAGTTGAGGACAAAGGAGAATGCAGAACGATAAAATGTTTATATTTTGACAAAATGTATGATCCAAACGGTTTTGAGAAGCCACCAAGTGAGAGCCCTCCAGTCACAAATGTGTGATGATAAAGGGTTGGCTCAAATCACAATCCTACATAATAATAGGCTAATATGCAAATTGACCAAACAGCAGAATGACCGGTCGCTATGATGAGTATTGACCACCAGGGGGCAGACACTCAGTGCAGGAGTTGCCCCCAGGTGGTCAGCACTCTCCCACAGGGGGTGTGCCGCTCAGTTAGGAGCTGGGCTTATGGCTGGAGAGTGCAGGAGCAGTGGTGGGAGCCTCTCCCACCTCCTTAGCAGCCTTAAGGACTCCTTGGGGGATGTCCGACTGCTGGCTTAGGCCCGTTTCCTGAGGGAAGCAGGCCTAACCAGCAGGTGGACACCTCCTGAGGGGTCCCAGACTATGAGAATCCGGGTTGGACTGAGGGCTCCCCCCAACCCAGTGCATGAATGTTGTGCACTGGGCCTCTAGTGATGTTATAAGGAGAAAAATAAAGCAAGTACAATTGTGGGAGCCACATGAGATCTGGCTATTTCTACTACAGGAGAATGTCAAGGAGAAGGTCATGAAAAAGTCTGGGAGGGCTTGTTAGTAGGTAAAGGTAAGACTGCATTCAAAAGGGTTAACATGGGCTGCTGTGGTCAGGAACCACTTGGGTACTGAATTTTGGCTGGTTCCCCCACTGACTGTGGACCTGGACAAATGACTGTAAACCCCTGTGCCCCCTGTCCTGTCCTATCTTATGCCAATGCTGCAGAGAAGCCCCCAAAGGAAAGGAGGGGAGGAGTTCCACTGAGTTAATCTGAAGTAACCGAGAGACCACGAATTTCCAGGGAATGGGTCCCCTACCTGAACCATTTTTAAGTCCTTCATCAGAAACCCCTGGAGCAGCTCCATCCACCCCTGTCTACAATGCCCAGCTACAGCCTCATTAATAGACTTTGTCAAATTCAAACTTCTGTCCCTAATCACACTGTGTATGTTGAAGTTGGTTTTAGGCTTCTCTTGGACATCCAAGCAAAAAAAATCTTAGATTTTTAACAATAAGCTTTCATCTTGTACCTAAGCTTTGGCCTAACAGAAAGTGACACTCCCAATAGTTCATTCTGTTCTCCTCCAACCAGAACTCACAGAGCAGAATGACTGCTTTTGTAAGTCACCCGATTGATAAGAGCATTTTGAATAGAAAGGAAGAGGTGTGTAAAGGCTCTGTAAATAATATTTGGCTTCCCAATTATACATGAACTCTTCAAACTTAATATATATCAACTAACTGCCCTGAAAATGGCTACACTGTGAGAACATTGAAAGCATGATTATCTAAGATATAACCTGAACTAGGGGCCCGGTGCACAGATTTGTGCACCAGTGGGGTCCCTGGCCTGCGTCCTCTTGCAATCCAGGACCCCTCAGGGGATACTGGAGAGCCATTTAGGCCTGATCCCCACAGGCCAGGCTGAGGGACCCCACTGATACACAATCAGGGCCAGGGAGGAACCGTGGGAGGACTCCAGTGTCTGACCCGTCTCGCCCAGTCCCAATCAACCAGCTAACCTACTGGTAAGAGTGTCTGCCCCTTGCCGAAACCAGTTTGGCTCAATGGATAGAGCATCAGCCTGTGGACTGAAAGGTCCCGGGTTTGATTCCGGTCAAGGGCATGTACCTTGGTTATGGGCACATCCCCAGTGGGGTGTGTACAAGAGGCAGCTGATCGATGATTTTCTCTCTCATTGATGTTTCTAACTCTATCCCTCTCTCTTCTCTGTAAAAAATCAATAAAAAATATATTTAAAAAAAAAAAAAGTGTGTCTGCCCCTTTATGGTCAATGTGTGTCACAGTGACTGGTCGAACGCTTGCATACTTAGCATATTAGGCTTTTATTATATAGGATGGTAAGCTTTTCTTCTCTAAACTAATTTAGTTATTAGATTGTTCACTTACTGTGTGTGTTTTGTGTCCTTGCTAAGCCTGTACCCCCCTAAAGACAAGGGTGACCCTGGTATGTCTTACACTGGTAAGAGCATATGAGCAGTGAGTTACTGTGTTGGCAGAGCTATCGGCAGCCCGATACTTACTTGGTGACACAGAGTGTGTCCCTGCACTGGCTGACAAGCGTCTCTCGGTCATCTTCTCTTTGTGGTCGGACAGTAATTAATTCAAAAGTGTTACGTCTTGCGCAAAATTCTCTGTTGGCTGGTTCTATCTGACGACTGGTACAATTGGCCAGATTTATCCTGCCTATGGGATTCTTTAAAAAAAAAAAAAAAAAAAAAAAGTATTATAAATAAATGGTAAAAAAAAAAAAAAAAAGTATTAGCAGAAAGTAAACAAGACCATTTAAGTCAGCATTAAGCGGTATTTAAATTTGTATAAATTTAAAAAGCCATTTCATCCTGTATATTATTGTTACTTAATAATAAAAGAGATGTCAACTAGAGCTCTTAGCCATAAACTCTGTATGGAAAACTTTAGAGATACAAATTAAAAACAAAGCAATCAAATGAAGTCCCATGCACCATTGACCCGCTTTAACAATTAGAAACACAGCCCCTTCTGTCCACAGCCATCCCTCCCTTCCTCTCTGCAAACAGAAGCCTAGACATGCATCTCATCTGTAAATACTGTCGTGGATCTCCAAGAGAGAAGGCCAGACGGTGGAGCACCACAGACCAGAACGGTACACATCAGCCCAGACTAGTCCACAAACCACCTCAGTAAAAAAATCAAGTTGCAAACCACTACACACATATGTTTAAAATATCCAACTGCAATAATATGGCTTTGGAATACGTACACATATAATAAAAATTAAATAAGCAGGAACACCATTTCAGCCTAGGGTCGCCTCTGTAGGGGACAGTCACATGGGGGCTTCAGCTGGACTGAACACGGAGGATGATGGACATTATCTACTCTATATTCTTTTAGCCATCCTAAATAGTTCACAATGAGTTTTATATAGAATTCACATGGCTACAATAATACTAAAGTAAATTTAACATTTTTGACTAAAAATTCTAGGAAGACAGACAAATATATGCCTTACAGTATTTTAAGAATGGTCAAATCATTGAGAATGGATAAAATATAAAATTTCTGCACGCGCGCACACACTTTGCGACAAGCACATTTCCGATGGCCCAGCGAGCAGACTCCCAGGGAGCGGGTGGGTGGAGGGGAGGGAGCACTTAGTGAAACAGCACGAGCAGCAGGTCAGGGCCTCCCCACGGACTGCACCTCAGCCTTACCTTCCGTTTCTCGTCATCGGGGTACGTCCAGTAAGAGATACAGTTTCCAGACAGAATACACCATCTTCGATGCCAGGCACCAAACCCACTCACATCTTCAAATATGGTCTGGAAAAGTGAGTGAGATCCGGGCTTAATCACTGGGGGATGAGTGAAATGTTAATCCCATTGGCTAAATGTCACCATGCTGGAATACGTCCCGCTTGACTTCCATCAGGTCTCACCCTCAGTGGTGAGAGTCACTGGCTGCTCATACCCAGACATGTGCCCAGATTTTCAGCAGCATCTACAGGCATTCAGCACTTAAGAAACTCCGTGTGTTAACCCCATGTTCCTCTACCTATTATAATATCAGACTTTTTTAAAAGTATGGCATTCCTGACTGAACATTCCTTAAATAAGAGAAAAATACTTCAAGCGTTGGAAAGTAAAGTGATTTGAGAATGTCATGCCTTATATATTGAAAAAGACAAATGCTAGCTTCTTATGTAGACTTAATGCAGAAGACTCTAATTTCTATGTGGGACAACAAAAAAGGACTGGAAAAGGGTCAAACAGGTAACTAACAACCGTGGGGCTTTTCCATGGAAGTGCTTTGTCCTAAACAGTACAAGTAGGAGCTGCTTCCCCCACCCCCACTGTTTTTTAGTCGTAATGGAGCCCTAATTTATGTTCGTCCTTACTGTTCATTTAAGAAACGAATTCATTTAGACACTATTGCATTAAGAAACAAAGCAAGGTAAGAATGCTCCAGTGCCCAGACGGGTGGGGAGGCTTCCTCTGAAGGGTGGGGAGTAGAGATTTGGATTGTGGTTCCTTCGTGACCATTCATCTGGCTGCTGCTGTGGTGCAAAGCGCCCGCAGACAACATGGAGACGGGTGAGCCTGAGTTCTAATGAACTTTATGGAAACAAACGGTGGGCATACTCGGCTGGCCCGGATACAGATAATCCAAAGGGATCTTTGTGATTTCAAAATGCATTAAGAATTTTCCACCTTGAAATGGTTCAGCGAAGCCCCACACCAAACAATAGTGAAAGAGAGTCTCCTCCATCCACTAATGTGTGTAATTTTACCAAAAGGTGGCTTGAGTTAGTGCAATCTCTGGCCCTGGAGGGAAATTACTCTGTGTGAAGAAATGTCTCCGTGATAGAATAAAACCTCAAACTTATTAGCTTAATTAATTAGCTCAAATTCATTAGCTGACTCCAACCATATGCTCTCTCACCCCACCTTTTCTTCTTTTCCCCAGTTTACCCCTCTCCTCCTGAGGCCTGGTTTCTCTGGCACCACCTGCACACAGCCACCGAGGGAAGAAGACAAGCATCTTATTTCAGCCCCATGGACAAGCTAGGACGAACGGCTCCCCAACACCCTCCTGTGTTTCTGCCCGCCTCTCACACCATAAAGGCAGCAGACAAGGGGAATCGGAGGGAGAGGAGTAAAACGGTTATCATTATGCTCTAATCAGAGAGGAATGACAAGGGAACAGCTTTTGCTTTTTATAGCTGAGAAAACTAAGGGCCAAGGAAGCCAATGACGACACCATCACATCGCAGACCGCAGAGCAGGGACCTGCTAGGCGTCCGGAGTGTCCTTCCGTTGCAGCTCCTCAGCCTGGGCGGAGCCGGAGGAGCACCGCAGAACCACTCATCAGGCCCGTTAGCTGGCCATTCCCTTCCTTCCAGCGCAGGAAGGGAAACTGAACACCTTAAATTTCAACTGCCACCTCTATTTTTTAAAAATATATTTCTATGGATTTCAGAGAGGGAAAGAGAGAGAAAACATCAAAGATGAGAGAGAATCATTGATCGGCTGCCTCCTGCACGCCCCACACTGGGGATCATGCCCATAATCTGGGCATGTGCCCTAACCCAGGCGTATACTGTGACCTCCTGATTCATAGGTCGATGCTCAACCACTGAGCCACACAGCTGGGCCCACCTTTACTCTTTATAAGAGGACAGAGGTAATTAAAATGCATTGATTAGACAGGGGCAGAAGTTATTTGGGAGAGTCTGAGCCCTTTTGGTGAGGATAAACCTGAAAAAAATAACTGACTAGTTAAGAGCTCAGACATTATATATAAATGAACTAGCTGCCAGAGTCCACCAGTCACTGTCAGTAGGATACTGGAAAGTGGTGTCTCTAATACAATATGGAAATATTTACATTAAAAGGAGTAAACACTGCCTTCAACCCAAGGATTTACAGACAGGCTTTTCCAAGACTACTAGTGCCACCTGCTGGATTTGCAAGAGAGAAAAGCTAGCAGGGAAGCTGGGTTTACTGTCGGCTTGGCCATGAGGGCTTGCCAGGTAACCCGGCTTCTCTTTCTGCACCTTTCACAGCCACTGCGATGCTTTGTCTCATTCAGGTTCTTGCTTCACAGAGGAAACTGAAGCTACTGGCTTTCCCTACTTCTTGCGCCACACCCATCATTGTCCACATGTTCTTCACAAATATATTTCTCCTTGGATAACTGAAAAAATACAACTCTGCACAAAATCAATCATGTGACCATGGACTGAGGTTTGGGTCTGATTTTGTCTCACTCTCATGTTCGTATTTATCCCAGGAATTCTTCCTGAACTGCCCCAATCTCCAACCCTATTAAAAGCTACCCACTTGTATTTGAAGACTCAAGTTGAGCCTAATAAGATGTCAACAAAATCCTTCTTTTATCCTAAAGATCCTGTCAAGTACCACACACTACTTACCCACCTGCCACCAAACTGTTTCAAAAAGTTGCTCGCACTCTCATTCCTCACGTCCACCCCTTACAACCAGTTTATTAGCATGCACGCACTCTGTGCTTTCGCCCATGACAGCATTGTATCTGTCATACTTACCTGTCTACTTGTTCTTCTCCCAGCTAAACTAACATCTCCTGAGCAGAGGGCTTACTTTTGTGGCCTAGTGCATTCCCACACCAGCAGTCACTGGCATGTAATGGACATGCAAAACGTCTTTGCTGAACCAGCCTGCCACTGAATCACACAGATTTCTTGCCTATGAGAAATCAAGTCTAACCTTCGCAAAACAGAACAAAAGAAAATACATACAGATTACTTACTAGAAAACCTTTTTCTTCAACACTTGAATTCACTTGACATTTTATTTTTAAATAAATATGACCTTCCAAAGGAGATAAAAAGGGCACCTGTGAAGAAAGACAGTAAATTATTTGCAAAACACTTTCAAACTGGCATTTTTCTTGATAAAAGTTTAATCATGAACAGAGAGCACTGTGCCGTGAAAACACACTGCTTTCTAAAGCGGGAATATAAAATAAGTGGCCAAAAAGCCACTGGTTCCTCAGCAACAAGTGCTTTTGAAGAATAAACACATTCAAATTAGAACTGGTGAAAACAAAACACTTAGTCCCAGTTAGCATGATCGAGAAAACAGATAAAAGAAGAGAATACAAGTGCTTATCCATTCTCCATCAATACACTCAATAGGAGACTGGATAAACCAACTGGTATAGTGCTACAACAAAATATTACTCAGAAGTAAACAACAGCGAACTGCAGATTTAAAAAGTTGATCCTCAAATTCATAGGAAATTGCGAGAGGTCCCAAACAAGCAAAACAATCTTAAAAGAAAAGCAAAGCTGGAAGAACCATACTTCCCAATTGCAAAACTTAATTCAAAGTTACCATAATTAAAGCAACACAATTAAAGTGGTATTGGCATAAGAATAAACGTATAGACAAGAATAGAACTGCAAGTTCAGAAATACACCCATCCTTCTTATAGCCAATTGATTTTCAATAGGGTACCAAAACCATTCAATAAAGAAAGCAATCTTTTGGGAAACTGGATATCCACAAGCAAAAGAATGAAGTTGGATAGACCTCATATCACATATAAAAAATTAACTCAAAATGAATCCTGATCTACGTATGAGAGGTACTAATAAAACCTTAAAAGTCTTAGAAAAAAACATAAAGGTAAATATTAAATGATCATGAATTTGGCAACATTCGCAGATATGATACCAAATGCAGGAGCAACAACAGAAAAAAATCAGAGAAATTAGGCTTCATCAAAATTCAAAACTTCTCAGTATGTAGATTCCTCAAAAAAATTAAAGATAGAAATATCATATAATAAAACAGTCCACTTCTGGGAATTTATGCAAAATAATTGAAATCAGGTTCTGAAAGGGATATTTGCACTCCCAGGTTCATTATAGCATCTTCGTAATACCCTAGAGGTGAAAACAACCGAAACGCCCATCAGCAGATGAATGGATACTGGAAATGTGGGCAGTCTTCTCCTTCCTCCCCATTTCTGAGTATAAACACTGCTCTAGTTTGTCTTTTAGGCTTTGAAACTCCCCTGTGCTTCTTATGTGCTCCAACCCACAGCCCCACACCTGTACATAGCAGATTCTTGAGGCTGACTACTGTGTCTTTTTATTGGCTGTTCCCATACCCTACTGCCAAATCATACCTAGGCATTCAACAAATGTTTGCTAAAAGAACACTGGGCAAATAAATACCGAGTTCCTTACTGAAAAAAATAAATAAATATGGTAAATAGATACAATGGAGTTATTTAGCCAAAAAAGGAAATTCTGTCAGATGCTATAATATCGATGAGCCTCTACTACATTATGCTAAGTGAAATAAGCCAGTCACAGAAGGACAGATACTTCAAGGTTCCACATATATCCTGGAAGTATATACCACGTATATAAGTAGCCAAGCTCATAGAAGCAGAAAGTAGACTAGATGTTGCAGGGGCAATTTAAAACTCAAAACAAGCCACGAGATTTAACCTGTAGGCTAAAAGTTTGCCTGGTCTTGTGGTAGACTAAGCCCAACCATATTGGTATTGTATTAACCCTTTGCACTCCGCTGTCCCCTCTCAGGGGACATCGGAATTCTAGCATATCACTCGGATGTCCCCTCTCAGGGGACATTGCAGTTTATTAGTGATTACGGGGAATTGAGTTTCCGCCGCAAAGTAGCGTCGAGTAGCTGGTAGCCAATGTCCAGAATGGTTCGGAGTGCAAAGGGTTAAATATAAATGAACTAAACACCCCAATGAAAAGACAAAAGATTGCCACACCAAATAACAAAATATGACCATAAAATACATTTATAGACAAATTTGACATACATGGTCACAGAAGTATTGAGAATAAAGGATGGAAAAAGATATAACATACAAACACTTACATCATGGGAAAGTTGTTGTAGCTATTAATGCCAGATAAAATACTTGTAGACTTAAAGATTATCAGAGATAAAGTGAATAATTCATCAAGATGATATCATAATCTTAAATGTTCACGGACCTAATATATAGCTTTAAAATATAGGAAACGGGGGACGGGGGGGAGAGCAATGGTAAGATATGTACACAGATAATTTAATAAAAAATAAAAAATAAAAATAAAATACAGGAAACATAAATTGACAAAACAAGAATTAAGTGCCTAAATTGAGGCTATGTTGTTCTTAATAGTTGGAATTTGGGGGGAATTGATATTTTTTTCCAAATAAAATCCTGCTGCTTAGCATGGAAAACATTCACACAATAGAGTATATAGATGTCATAATATAAAGTTGTATACCTGAAATCTATGTTATTAACCAATGTTGCCCCAATAACTTTACTAAAAATTTTTAAAAATAAACATTCACATAAGTATTTGTAAATGTATCATTCTTATCAACATATTACTAGTCAGTGAAGATACTTCCTGTCAAAAGTATCTTAAATTATAAAAGCTGCTTAAGTATACATAAGAATTTTAAAAGATTTAGAATTTAAAGATTATAACAAACATGAGAAATTCAATTGGAGAGGTTGAGTCATTAGAGTAAAATGGTTAACATAACATATATTTATTGATATTGACTTCTAGTCAAGAAAGAATGACGTTAATGTCTGTCATTCCTGCTGTCCAGTGAAAAAGAATGATCTCCTAGTTGGAATAATTTTAGTTCAGACTAAATAATTTTTTTAAAAAGACAGTGGAAGGGAAGGGGAGAGACAGAGAGAGAAACATCAATGTGAGAAGAGATCGAGCCTGCAAACCAGGTACATGCCCTTGATCAGAATCGAACCCAGGACCCTTCAGTCTTTGGGCTGACATTCTAATCACTGAGCCAAACAAACTTAGGGCACAGTCTAAATTTTAAAGTTTTAATTGCAAGGTTAGTTTCAACAATTTAATCTTCTCTTGGCTAAAAAGTATAGATTTAAATAGATTAATTCCATTAGACAAACCTCGAAGTTTCTGGATTTTAAAGGGAACCATATGTAGAATCAAAACATCACCTATCTCATTATCGTATTTGTTATAAATTTCCTTGCCTTTTTCTTTTCCATACAGTCAGTTTTAAGTTCCTCAGCCTCTCAATGCTAAGAAAGAGAATTATTGTTTTGCAGAATGCTGCTGCTAAAAAGAATCTCCAAATGGTCCCTCTTACTCTACAACTGTGGAAGTAGGCAATGTTCTTGGTTAGAAGCTTGCTCTGAAAGAGTGAATTGAGAATATTCACAAAAGAGTCGATGTTACTACCCCCTGTTGAGTTTGGAGAGATATGAAAATGTCTGAGTCTATTCTGTTTTCTGTTGAACAAAAGGGTATTTTAAGAATACTGTTAAGAACTGTAAAACGTAACCTATAACCAGGGCAACTGTGTAATTTAAAAAAATATATATTTTATTGATTTTTTACAGAGAGAAGGGAGAGAGAGAGTTAGAAACATCGACGAGAGAGAAACATCGATCAGCTGTCTCCTGCATACCCCTTACTGGAAATGTGCCCGCAACCAAGGTACATGCCCTTGACTGGAATCGAACCTGGGACCTTTCAGTCCACAGGCCGATGCTCTATCCACTGAGCCAAACCGTTTCAGAGCAACTGTGTAATTTTTAATTTAAAAAAATATATATATTTTATTGGTTTTTTACAGAGAGGAAGGGAGAGAGAGAGCTAGAAACGTCGATGACAGAGAAACATCGACCAGCTGCCTCTTGCACACCCCCTACTGGGGATGTGCCCTCAACCAACGTACATGCCCCTGACCGGAATCGAACCCGGGACCCTTCAGTCCGCAGACCGACGCTCTACCACTGAGCCAAACTGGTTTCGGCGCAACTGTGTAATTTTTATACACTGGGATATTTCTGAGAGAGAAGGAGGGGACACCATTAATCATTACACCAGGCCAAAGGCATACACCAGAACACCTCTGTGCACACCAGAACCCTAACCACTCTTCCTGTGACCTCAAAATTCCACAATGCTAACTGGTTGTCCTAAAGCCATTTAAATTGACATCTCTGCTTCCTGGAAAGCAGAAATATCTATGAGGTTTCTTGAAATCAGAACATGAGCTGTGGCGTATCCATCTCCCTTTATCCAAAACATGTATTTTTTAAAACAACAGAAATCTTATGACTCTTTTGGATTGGTTATTCAAAGGAAAGAAAATCCTTGCGAGTTTGTGACTCACTGAGATACACAATTTGAATTCCAGGCTGCCAGACTTCACATCATATCTGTAACCCCAACTAGAAGGTAATCTCCTGTTAGTGGTGCCCTAACTCTCTAGCAAACAGTCTAAATTAACCTCAAAGGCAATTCTATTCTGAAGGGATCTCAGAGATAACTGTTGTATTACTGGTCAAGGCACCAGTAAAATAGGCCAACACTCCCTTGTACTGAGTATCTGCGAAGATATGGGACATTTGTTTACTCTCAAAATTAATTAAATAGAATAATTATATGAGTATAAAAGGTCTTCCATTTTCCCCACCAATTTAAAGAACACCTAAACATAACTATTTTAAATATTATTTTATATCTACTACAAACAATTGGAACAAGTATTTGCTTTCCCCTGGCACTTACAAAAGTACATTTGAGACAAATCTGACATCAAAATTGTGTTGTATGTGAAAGAGACGTTTAAGACAACCAGTTAAATAAAATGATTTTGCACTCAATCACATGGTTGCCTATTTAAGTTATGAATTAAAAAGAATTAAGAGAATAGAAATATTTTGTGACATTTTGAATTAAAATGACAGACCATAAGTTTCAAAAAGCAAACATTCTATATTTAACGTGTTAGTGAAATCCCCTCCATTTTAGAGATTAATGAGATCTCTCACACACGTAGAAATTGGATTTGTGACAGACAACAGAAGTAAGGAATACATTTCACAGAATCCCAGTACTTACGTTTAATCTGCAAATCTTGTTTTAATAATAAACTACTTCTGTCCAGCATTTTATAAATTAGCATTTCTAAATACCCACAAAATGCTTGCAATTGATCTTCCCAAGGATATTAAAAATCCTTTAAAAAATCTAAAGTATATTTTACTTAGTATAATTTTAATGTTAAATTCATTTTAATTAAAAAATTACAAAGAAAGTATTTTCTCCATAGCAATATGCCTACCGCCAATTGTGACCAAAAAAGTTTTCTATTTAAAGCATCACTAATAGCTCTTTCAATATATGGGAGATAAACAATCTTGAATAAATTTAATTTGTTATTTTAGTACCCAGAAAATCAACGTTGAAGTGACTACAGAATCTGAATGAATTAAAACATGAAAAAAGAATATAGGAGAAAACCCAACACCAAAGATGCACGAAGAAAACAGAGAGCAAAGTAAAGATGCCCAACTGCAAGAGACTTAAGAATAATGGATATAATGTCCTTAATCATTCAAAATAACCAAGAAGGCACAAGAGTGGTTAGTGAAACAAGCACATATAGGGCAAAACTTAAGGACTGATTTTTAAGCTTGTTAGTTTCAAGCAAAGAAAAAATTGCAACCTTTTCCTGGAACAAATAGCCCAGTAGCTCTCGCTCTTTTACATCATAATTTATCTAAAACAAACAAAATAAAAGACAAAGAGAAAAAAAACCCAGGATCACTCAATTTGTTAAACTAGCTGAATCACTAAATAAAAAGGTACAAGAATCTTTTAAATAAACATGTTAAAAAATAAACTTACGCATTAACAATAATCAAAATTTCAAATATAGTCTGTCAAACAATTGGAACAAGTATTTGCTTTCCCCTGCCACTTACAAAAATACATTTGAGACAAATCTGACATCAAAATTGTATTGTATGTGAAAGAGACGTTAAGAGTATTAAAGACAACCAGTTAAATAAAATGATTTTGCACAAGAAAGATTTCATGGAATTCTAAAGCTACGAGAAATGAAGTACCTTTGCTCAATGTTAAAGAGGAAATTCCTAGCAGGGCCAACACTAACTAGGCCTCCTAATGTGTAATATTTCCTCTCTCTATATATTTTAAAAATATATTTTATTGATTTTTTACAGAGAGGAGGAGAGAGGGACAGAGAGTCAGAAACATCAATGAGAGAGAGTCCTCGATCAGCTGCCTCTTGCACACCCCCTATTGGGGATGGGCCCGCAACCAAGATACATGTCCTTGATGGGAATCGAAGCCAGGACCTTTCAGTCCACAGGCTGACGCTCTATCCACTGAGCCAAACCGGTTTAGGCACATCTCTATATTCTAACTACAAAAATCTCTTATAATATTTAAAAATTCCCCTGAGTTATGAAGCAGGGGACAATCCAAGAATTAAAAGTTTACTTCTAGTTCTCTCATTCCTTAAAATGGTCTTGTTAGTTAATAAAGTTTAGTCATGTCACATTATGGTGAAAAGCACTCAGTGATATTACGCAGATCTAAATGCTGATGCTTTAAACTTGGGAAGGAACGTGTGGGAAGGGAACTCCCTTAGATTCCTGGGTACTTGTCTAAGAAATTAACCTGTCTTTCCCTATCTTATGTAAATTAAATCTATAGGCCTAGCCGGATTGGCTCAGTGGATAGAGCTTGGCCCGCGAACTGAAGGTTCAATTCCAGTCAAGGGCATTATGCTCAACTTGCAGGCTCGATCCCCAGATCGAGGAGCATACAGGAGGCAGCCAATCGATGATTCTTTCTCATCATTGATGTTTCTCTCTCTCTCCCTCTCCCCTTCACTCTGAAATCAATAAAAAAATATATATATATACTGTATTTAAAAAAACACTAAATCTATAAACTACTATTCATTTTGAAATATGGGTTCCAATGGGCAAGTGACTATTTAAAACTGTAAGCTTAAACATCTAAGAGCAAGAAGTAATACGTCCAGTTAATAAAAACAGTCACAGGGGTGTGAAGTATAGCACAGGGAATATAGTCAATTATGTGTAATAACCAGGTATGGCTTCAGACAGGTACTGGACCTATCAGGGGATCATTTCATTAGGTATATAGATGTCTAATTGCTACGTTGTACACCAGAAACTAATATAGTATTGTACGTCAACTGTAATTGAAAAATAAATCTTAAAAAAAAGTAACACTTCTTGCCGAAACCGGTTGGCTCAGTGGTAGAGCGTCGGTCTGCGGACTGAAAGGTCCCAGGTTCGATTTCGGTTAGGGGCATGTACCTTGGTTGAGGGCACATCCCCAGTAGGGGGTGTGCAAGAGGCAGCTGGTCGATGTTTCTCTCTTATCGACGTTTCTAGCTCTCTATCTCTCTCCCTTCCTCTCTGTAAAAAATCAATAAAATATATTAAAAAAAAAAAAAGAATCGTAGTAAGTTCCCACTTTCAGTTTAAAAAAAAAGAAAAAGTAACACTTCTTTAATCAAAACTGACATTTAGAATAAATCAGCATGCAGTACTTTCAGGATTTAACTGTTAAGATACAAGAGAAAAATATTTCCAACATAAAAAAATATATCATGTAGGTACACCAATGCCTCGTTAAAATGTACAATTCTAAGAACACACACTTTCAGTCAAAGATTTTAATACTTGAAAGTACTGGGCATTTCCACTGACCTAACTTTTCTAAAAGTAAATAAATACATAAATAAATAAGGGTTACCTTGTCCAGGGGGAACTTGGTGTTTCCTACTGAAGACAAGGACAGCGTGTACGATCCCACAAGGATGAAGTTGCTGGTGCGCACAGCATGGAGCCCGCCCGGGCTGGCCATCACTGGAGAGAGAGGGCTGGGGCTTAGTTCGGAGAGACCTCCCTGAGTGGGAATCACTCCTCCCCTCACCCCAACACAATGACATTCACCTGCCCCAGAGAAAACTGCATTTCCCTCCATCTCCAAATAGGGAGGAAAAATGTCAAAATTGCTAGTGACAGCAACTGTTAGGCAGCTTATATTTAACTGTAGTAGAGTTTAGGCACGTCTGAATATCTGGGACAGGCAGGTTTTTAAAGATACAGAACCTTAAAATGTGTACATAAAATGCATAGGAATGAGAAAGAAGACCCCATGCTAGGTGGCATACTTAGCAGCAAAGATGCTGCTGCACGGTGCTTCTTAATTACTCTGTACAAAGAAGAGACCAAAAGCCCAAAGGAGGTGAGAAAAACCAACTCAACCCTAACCCCTGCCTAAAGCCATTGTAGAAGGCCCTTCCCTAGCTTACGGGTACCCCAGATCCCCTGTGCTAGGAAGATGCTTTTCTGACATGATTCAATGCCAGTCACGGTCAGCAAAGCTAACAGAGGTCAACTCCACAGTGCTGACAGCATGAGCCGGTGATGGGCATTGCTTCCGCTGCAGGGGTCACGTGACCGGCTTCATGGGCTGCTGCCAGGGCCCGAGAGATGTGTGGCATCTGACAACAGCGACCGGACAGTAATCTCACAGGGTGCTCGACCACAAAGAAAACATCTTTCCAAGGAGACTGCTGAACACCCATCAACCGAGAAGGCTGCACATGCGATTATGCAATTGCTTGGCTCTTTTCCTTATTCTAGTGTTTCCAACAGTTCAAAATCCACTCACCTGAGGAATGAAGGGTGCCTTTCTAAAAAAGAGTGTGAAGAAGAAACAAGTTATTTTCTTGATTAGATATAAAGATTTGAATATTAAATACAAAACTCTTTAACACTGCAAGAACTACATTTCAGAACACATTGTTTTCTACATAAATATGAGGTCTTCCCCTCCCCCAGTAGTATATTTTAAAGATTTCCAAAGTGCTAAGAGTTTAGAAATGGTTAACCAATTCACAATCATATGTGTAACAGGAAGATTTCACAAGGAGGCTCAATTTTTAAAAATTCTACTTACTGTAGTTTTAGATGTGAGAAGTCGCTTTGGAGTGATAGCCTAAAAGAAAACATCAGAATATTTTCTATTAAACATTACAATTTAGAGTTTTAAAATAACCAATCTTAAGACATTCCCCCATAGAAAATAATCCTTAAACATGAATATTCTTGAATCTTTTATTAAGGAATTAGCCATACTGTCCTTCTTTCTCTGTTTAAGCTAAATAAAATTATTTTAAATGATAGCTTGAAAAAGAACAGAAGAGCAAAAAAGCAGGAAGAATGAGAAGCCAGCGGAGTCCTGTCCCCACACCTCTGCTAAGCCCTGGTGCAGAGGACATAGAGATCAGACTCCAGGGAAGGCTGGGAAGGCAAAGGGGTAATACAAGTAAGCTGTCAAATAACAGAAAACAGAATCACCAAGCCGAGTGCATGAGGAGCTATACTTAGGATTATAAGTTTATGTCAGTGCTCATACCTATGAAATGTAGTACCTCAAATTTGGGGCATAAAAATGGTCCAAAAACTTGATAGTCATTAAAAATTATACATATGGAAACTAGTAGTGGATCTGTGGTTTCTGGTTATTATAATTTACTGGGTTCCTTTCATCCTCACCTTGGATTTGTATGACTTTTTCTTCTTATCTGGCATTGAGGGATCTTTCTTTTGCACCTAATACACAAATGGAAAGCATAACCAGTTTAAATCTGTTACCTTTAAGACAATATACTAGTAGTTATTTTAGAGAGCTTTAACTGCTTACCAAGCTGTAAACTTCAATACTGATTTCAAAGTCATTGGACACATCTTCCCTGAAAACACAAAGCATTAAAACTATAAGGAAAATACCAAGGTATTGCTTAGGAAGATGCCACCACACTGTTAAAAGACTCTGAGAGCAAAAGCATTCACTGCATTTCAACTAAAGACAATAGCTATTAACCACGTGAGAATATAAAAATTGGTAAGATCAGTCAATTTTTTCCTATAATACAAGTCAAATATTTTCTTTAGTAATTTATAACTCAACATCTTCAATAATAAGGGTAATTTTTTTCAAACTCAATTTTGATTTTTTTCAAAGTAAGTCTGTATTGGATATTAAGTACGTAATGAGATTTAAAGCATACGTAAAAATTATGATCAATATTTTTATAGGCATATGTATATTTACACACATACACATTTTAAAATACTTCAAAACGTTAAACACCTACAGTCACATGGAAGCAGCATTCTACTCAATGGAAAGAAATGTCAGATACAGAAGAGTTAAACCAACCAATTGAGTTATGTGAGCACATAAAAAGAATGACCATTTTGCACTTCCCAGGTCTAAGCCCACCTGCGTGCTGGAGGGAAGGGTGCGCCGCCCACCGCCTGATTACTCACAGAGTGTACGTGGTGGAGAAGGGCAGGGCATCGCCGTGCAGAGAAGTGGCGGTGCTCGCCAGCGGGGTGGCCACCATGTTCTCGGTGCCCGCCTTCAGGATGAGCAGGAAGGAGTAAGTTGCTGCATCTGCAGGAAGGAATCACGTCACAGAATCAGACCAAGCAGAATTGGATTTAGGTAACCAGCATTCTGAAGACCAGAGGAATACTGGAATACTGCACTGATTTACATAAAATTAATTGAAAATTTTCCAAAGTCAACTTTCCAGACACAAAGGTAAGTAAGACATAAGCAGATGGTTCTAATTCTGGAACAAGCCTCATCACGGGCTCTCCCACTATGGGAATCGCAATAACTTCGCGCCACACCCCTCAAATTCTGCTGGCTTCCCATTTTACCCAGGGACCCCTAGTTCTTGAGCTAACAGTATACAACTCAATGCTATGTACCTGAGCACGTATCTGAGTATGTACTACTGTATTTCAAAACTGAGATAAAAATACTGTACTTGTGAAAGTTCCTCAGAGGCAAATTCTAATGAAAACATGAACTATTTTTTCACTATTTATCATTAATTAACCACAGATTTCAAGATACACATTAAATGGCCAACAGGTTTCTGCCCACAGCCCACCAAAACCGGACAACAACAAGAATTAGAACTCAGGCTACCTCTTTCCTGCCAAAATGCTCAAATCTTTAAAGGTCCCTTCTTTGCCAAAACTGGTTTGGCTCAATGGATAGAGCGTTGGCCTGTGGACTGAAATGTCTCGGGTTAGATTCCGGTCAAGGGCATGTACCTTGGTTGCGGGCACATCCCCAGTAGGGGTTGTGCAAGAGGCAGCTGATCGATGATTCTCTCCCATCGATGTTTCTAACTCTATCCCTCTCTCTTCCTCTCTGTAAAAAAATCAATAAAATATATTTAAAAAATAAAAAAATAAAGGTCCCTTCTTTACTTTCCTCGCACTTCAAATTCACTTCTCACCTAGTCTAGGCCTCCTCTCTCTCAAAAAGAATGTTTCGCACAAATATTTGAAGAAACCTTAAAAAGAATCCGAACTTTATTAAATGTTCATTTTCTTAAGCTTGCTATAATCACCCTGCCTGTCTTCAGATCCTCGTGCCATATTTTCCTTTACCCACTGCTAATAATGACTTTTAGGAGAAGATGCAGTTTAGAAAAGTTTAGTTATTCAATCTAGAGGGGCAAAGGGAATAAAAGTTCAATACAAGTATGTCCACTGTGGGGCTCTTCATTCCCCCAAATTCTATAAATTCAGAATTTATAGAAATTTCTATAATGAGATGAATTTCACATAGAATAAAGTAAGTAAAATGAGTCATTTTAGATGCCCCAAATACTTTCCACAATAAAATTAATGAAACTGATTGCTATGTCAGGACAGCTCATTGCAGGAAAATGATTTATGTTCAAAGTTATGTTTAACTAGCCTTCCTTTCAGTTAGAGCTTTGTCTGTTATTATGTGGAACAGTGAGCTCCCATATGAACTGTCCTTGGTTATTCTTACACACATCTTCACAAAAGGATCTAAAAGCCCCCTGGCACGAGCTTTGTAGCTTCATGCATGCCCTCCAGTGGTTCCCATTCTCACAACTCTAAGCTAGGTGAGGTTCAAATCACACATACGATCTAAAAGGCAGGCAAAAGAAAATCTCCGTACCTGGTTTCTGAGCTGTGCTGCAGACAAAATCTGCCTTGAGAGGCAAACGGATTTCTGACAAAGTGACTGACCCTTTGGATGGGACAAATTCACTTTGGCAGGGGAGACCAGCCTTATTCTTCCTCTGAGGTCCTTCACTCTTCAGCTTATTCAGCTCCTCAATCAAAAGTGTTCTCTTCTCAGCTATGTAAAATGATGCAAGTTAATATTTCAAATATTAAAAGTTGCAACTGTTTCTAAATGAGACCAATTATGTGGCAACAGTACAGAAGCCCAAAGATGAAATCAGTAACATTCTTTATAGAAACAGGTAGAGGTAGTTGGAAAAAACCTTAATTGGTCATCTGTTTACCAAGTTCCAATAATTTAATGCTTCCACTATTGGTCAGTTTTCTTGTGCGGTATAATCTTTCCACCATTCATCACCACACGTACAAACCCGCACAACAAAATTCACACCCTTTTTAGCTACAGATAGATAGGTAGGTACAGAGAGAGTATGGGAATGTAAATATATCCATACATTCATTCTCAGCATACTCTGCACAACTGCATGCCTTCAAACGCTTTCCCTTTCTTTTGTCCTTTCATGCAAACTACATCTCCTTTCGCATGGCGGGTAGCCACAGACGTTATCCAGAACAAAGAGGAGATGGACTGAACCAGGTCATCAGAAAAGGCCCTGTCTCTACAATTAGAGTGTCGGCCCATTCAAGGTGAAGTGTTTCCTGGCTGAGCCTGCTGGGATTGCCTGGGCCTCACGCACTTGCGATCAGAAGCAGCCGTTCCGCCTCGGCCTCTTCCAGGGACCCCTTCCCGTGCTCCTCGTCCACACAGCAGTTCAGGGCCTGGCTGGCCTGGTAGATCACCGTCTGCTGCAGGTTGATTTCATTGTTGAGTTCCTGGTGAGACCCACGAGAGGAGAGAAAACCCACATTCTCAGTCACCACTTTCACTTACTGAAACTTGGATTATAACCAATCTGATTCAATAATTTCCAAAATTTCCAGAAAGTCCAAATTTCACCATTCAAGTTTCTAACTCTGCACCAAGAGCATTTAACATACTGTAATAATTACACTATCAACATTCTTCCTTACGAGAAGATTTTCAACTCATACTTACTAAAATTATAACTGGGGCCAGGCCCAACAAAGTCACACCCTTTTTTAGCTACAGATGGATAGGAAGGTACAGAGGGAGTGTGGGGATGTATGGGATGTAAATATATTCATATATTCATTCTCAGCATACTCTGCACAGTTGCATGATTTCAAATGCATCCCAGTCTAGAGACAGATATTATCTGACTCATTTTATTTAAACTGCATGTATGGTGCAATTTTTTAAAGTCTTCCTTACAGTAAAAGAATATTTAAGAACAAAATAAATTGCACATTTCACCATCATCTAATTAATAGTTACACTTTAAGGATATTTAGGACAAACATGTTTAAAAATATTTCGATAATATCAAACAAGCTTCCAACTTTCCTAATAAAGAGAGCCTTTCTCCAATTAAACTGAATTCAAGAGCAACTGTTGAGATCAGGGCGTCAGGCGTCAGACACTGTCCCAGGCCCTCAGGGCACAGAGAGGAAAGGCCGGGCCTCGTGCTCACGCTCAGTCTCGTGAAAGAACCACCACAAACCCGGCCACGGAGGCACACACCTGCATTTTCTGCTTGACGTTAACCTGACAAGGAAAGACGCTCTTTTCTTCAGCATTCTTTTTCCCCTCCAATTTTGAAGTAGCATCTTCCTTCCGAACAATCTGCTTAATTGAAGGACGGTCTGTTTCTTTGACTCTCTGAGATCTGTACGCATCGATGCTTCAGGAAACAGTTACACTCTGTTAGAAATCCAGCAACACACTAGCACTATCTTTTATTCAGCATTTCAGCAGAACTGGATACTGCTGCTGCAACATGTCAGCAGACACTTCACCAGAATGGGATATGCCACTGGGGGAAAGAGAAGCTGACAGAAGTGATTCCCAAGTTTTTGGCAAGTTAACTATTAGTAACACAATTACAAGAGAATCCAACTTGTTGTATCCATCGAAACCATGACCCTCTGTGAGTGAATGCCTCCCCAAACGTTCTCACCTGTACAGAAGGTCACGATCCTCAGAACCAATGCTATCCTCAGATTCAGCCCGCGGGACACGGGTTCTCTGGAACTTTCCTGGTTTTGGACTCTCATCATGTGTGCTACTGCCCTTCAGTTCCAATCTAGGTGAGGAAGCGAAACTCTGCAGGGAAGCAGTGGGTATTAATAGGTTTTATGGATGCCACTGATTCTAAATAATTCTGAGGGACCAATGAATTCTTCTCTATATGAGGAAATAAATATCCGTACAAGTCAACTGATGCATCGTAAAAACAAAAACTAAACCAAATTTCTAAAGAATAAATAAATAAAAGTTGAAGATAGCTAAAACCTACATTCATAACCCTCTTTAGAAACAGTTCTAATTTAATCAATTTCCAAACAAAGCTGCAGTTATTCAATACAGGATGATAGCTAATAATATAGCTCGCTCTCATAAATGTTAGTTATCTGTCTGGTGCTAAGTACCAAAATACTAACATGTCTTAATATTCACATCAACCCTAAGATGCAGGTACTATTTTTAACCACATTTAACAGATGAGTGGATGTGACAGAGGGTCAATGATCTGGCCAATAAACATCAGGAACTGACAGAGCCAGGATCTGGGCCCCAATGCCTGGCCTTTACCCGTGTTAGTTTGGATTCTGTCTAAGGCCAAAGGAACCACGGAGGACTTTTAAGCTCTCTTTCAAGAGCATTCAAGTCAGGTTTGCAGACTCCCCCGGCTCTGAATCCCCATGTACCCACTAAAACAAAAGGGGGCCCCAATGCCTCTTGGTTTCTTCATGAGCCTGGTTCCTCTTTTCTTACCTCTGGACTTATCACGCCGACTGTCTGTGCCAGCGGAGCGAGCAGCGACATGGAGGAGATATTCAGCGCATCCTCCTGGTCCTCCCCGCTCTCGGCTGCTGCCTGGCCCAGCTGCTCTGGGCTCCTGGCCGCATCTAGCTCGCCTGCCAGCAGGACATCACTGAAGATGTCGTTAATCACTTTCGAACTATTGATGTCATCCTCGTCGTCCACGCTCATCTCGATTTCACGTACCACTTCTGAAAGATATTTCAATAGGCGCATGCTGTGATTCAGGCCTTTAAATATTAGAGGGAGAGCAGAAAAGATCTAACATTCACATGCTTACTAAGTAAACGGGGGAAAGCCCTAATGAAAAGCACCTCCTAAACAAAAAATAATAAAATTTACTAACACATGAAACCAAAATTATTTTCAAATTCCTAGTAATATTTTCATACCAATAAAAGTGGAAAAATTCGATTACGCTAGAAGAACCAAAAAGTAAACAAATAAATAAAGTGGAAATTATCAAAAGCTGATCCAATGCTTTGGGGGTGAGCAAGATTATTATTATTTTTAGAAAGATTATTAAGAACCCAGGATTAGAGCCAAAAGCTTCAGACGTATGAAACATGTTCTTTCAAATGACTCTCCTATGGTGGGAGCCGGCCTTGGAGGAAGCAGTCACCAACAGGAGACATTAGAGTCACCTAGGGCAGGATTCACAGGTGCATTCAGGGCCACTAGCTCCCCGACAGTACATGGAGGTGCCAGGCTGTGCACTCCCTCCTCTGTGACAGGCGAGGGTAGGCTCGACCATGTTTTCACAGGGTCCGTAACCTAAAGAGAACTGTTTCAGTCCTCTATCTCTGTGGAGGCTAGAGTACTTCTTTGTAGTTAAAAAAGAGAGAGAGAGTATTATAAAACCACAAGCCACTTATAAATATAGAACACTGGCCTGGCTGGCGTGGCTCAGTGGTTGAACATGGACCCATGAATCGGGAGGTCAAGGTTTGATTCCTGGTCAGGCCACATGCTCAGGTTGTGAGCTTGATCCCCAGTAGGGGGCATGCAGAAGGCAGCTGATGGATGATTCTCTCTCATCATTGATGTTTCTGTCTCCTCTACCTCTCCCTTCCTTTCTGAAATCAATTTAAAAATAATTTTTAAAAAGAAATATAGGCCAAAACCGGTTTGGCTCAGTGGTAGAGCGTTGGTCTGCGGACTGAAAGGTCCCAGGTTCGATTCCGGTCAAGGGCATGTACCTTGGTTGCAGGCACATCCCCGGTAGGGGGTGTGCAAGAGGCAGCTGGTCAATGTTTCTCTCTCATCGATGTTTCTAGCTCTCTATCTCTCTCCTTTCCTCTCTGTAAAAAATCAATAAAATATATATTTTTTTTAAAAAATAAATAAATAAAAAGAAATATAGAACAGCATATAGTGGAATATGTGCTTCTACTATTATATTATTTCTCATAATATGTTTAGTGCTAGTAAGAACTAAAGAATAAAAACCAACCTGTCTGCTGCTCAACCTTTGGGTCTGATGTTATTTTTAAAGACTTTTCCTCTTCTAAAAACAATGTTATTTTCAAAGGGCTAGACTTCGTCATTTCACATTCAGTGAAACCTAAAAAAGTTTTAGGGAAAACCACATTAATATTTTAAAAACCCGGAACTTTTTGGTTATAGAATCTTCTGTATCTTTTTTATTACAAAGCTTTTTTATTTCACATTTAGAAATGTACAGAATACCCACAAACAGCTGTCCTCCCCTACCTCCCCATTTCTCTCTCTAGGAGGAAGGGACACAGATAGACCAGTCTATGGTTTGCTCTTCCAGTTTCCCCCTGTGGGGACCTAAGTGAGTAGCCTTTTATTTTATCAGCAGGTATCACACTTTCATGCTGTTCTGCAATTTGTTTTTTACTTTTTTTAAAAAGTGCCGATAAAAACACTGAAAGAGGGTGCAGGGTGGAGAGTGTCAATAGGGGAAACAAAGGGACATCTGTAACACTTTCAGCATAAAGATATATTAAACACACACACACACTTAGACCCCTCTCTATGAAAAGCCCCCAGCTAACACTATCCCCTGTGAAGGACTGAAAGCTCTTCCTCTAAGATCAGGAACAAAACAAAGAAGCCACTCTCACCACTTCCAGTCAGCAAAGCTTCGGAAGCCCCCGTCCAGCAGGGGCACATGTGATTACATGGGTTTAGCACATTTACTTAAAGCTGCTGCTGACTGCCTTAGGTCATGTATTACCATTACACGGGCCACAATCATCTCTTTGCACACAGTGCACCTTTGCACACTGGTTCCAACTTGCACACACTTGCAGAGAAGCTGACTTAAAGAGCATGCACACCTCACAGTTCAACAGATATTACAAGTTGCAGTATTCACACTCGTGCCAAGAGGCTGAATTCTCACTCTGGAAAGAGCACTGAGAGAAGCAGAGCGTGGCCAGAAGAGGCAAGTGGTGGACATGAGGGAACGGATCTGCCTTTCTACACTAGAGCAGCATTTCTGACTTCCAACCCAGTTTCCAGGACTCTGGCGGACTGAGAGCTCAGGGAGTGAAGTAAGGGAGGAAGCACAGACCTGCGGGCTCTGGGCTGGGGGGCTGCGCTGGAGTCTGCTTTCCTGCCGCCTTTTCCGCCTTTTCCTTTTCTCTTACTGGACCTGACGGGGTATTTGAAACAACTTGATGTTTTCTGAGGGGAGTGTTCTGAGAGTGAATTTCCTGCAAAAAGCAAAGAGATACATTTTACTCCTCAAAACAACAGACTTTTGTCTTTCTGTGTGTCGTTAAATGAAACAAACCACAGTCATTGCTCTACATAAGCTTCCTTAGAACAAAACAGACAGTTCAGAACGGGAGCCCTCCGCGTGAGTTCGTTCTGGGATTCTCAGGACGTGAGTCACTGGGACCAGGAGGCAGGGAGAATGGAAATCTGCATCAGGTTCAGCTTTAGAGAAAGATTCCCGTGAAATCAGGTGTGAAGGAAACAGCTCCCGTGTCTCTCACACAGCCCACATCTGTAAAACCAGGGACGCCCCGGCCGGCTGTTCGGTGGTTAGAGCATCAGCCCGCAGACTGAAGGGTCCCGGGTTCAATTCCAGTCAAGGGCACAAACCTGTGTTTCAGGTTCGAGCCCCAGCCCTAAACAGGGGCACGTGAGGGAGGCAACCAATTGGTGAATCTCTTTCCCTTTCTCTCCCCACTCCCTTCCGCTCTTTCTAAAAATCAATGGGGTAAAAATATCCGAAGGTGAGGATTAACAAAAAACAACTAGGGACAGTTCCTCCCCGCAGGTTCCACTTACCAGTTAATCTATGGGTAAAATGCAACGAAAACAACATAGGACAAAAACAGATCATAAGAAAAGGAAAAGAGAGGTGGTTCAGTGGTTGAGTGTCAACTCATGAACTAAGAGGTCACTGGATCAATTCCTGGTCAGGCAACATGCCCAGGGTTGTGGGTTCAATCCTGAGGGGGTTGGGGGAAGAGATGGAGGTGCTGGAGGAAGCCTATAGATCAGGGGTCTTCAAACTACGGCCCGCGGGCCACATGCAGCCCCCAGGGGAGTCTGATCCTGCCCGCCAGGTTTTTTGGGCAGTGAGCGCAGCCAAGGTGTTACAGTAGGAATTAGTAGTTCATATAGTCCGACCCTCCAGCTCTCTGAGGGACCGTGATCTGGCCCCCACTTTAAAAAGTTTGAGGACCCCTGCTATAGATGTTTCTCTCTCATTCATCTCTCTCTCTCTCTATCCCTTTTCCTTCCTCTCTAAAATCAAGACATTTTTTTTAAAAAAAGAAGAAAAATATTCCTTTACCTGAGTCATTTATTAAATAATTATAAGGTTATGCAAGAGAAACATCATTGTTTGCTTTTGAAAAGGTTGTGATTAGGGCCACGAGTAGAAATAAGAACAGCAGTGAATACTGCCATAGAGCTTCACATGTGTCAGTCATCTTTCTATTTTACACACTTCACATCATTGCCTCATCTGATATTCCCAATAACTCTCTAGGATCAGTACTAATGTCTCCATTTTACAGATGAGAAAACTGAGACACAGAAGAGTTCAGTAACTTGCACACACAGCTAGTAGCCAGTTTGATGTACAAACACACAGCACATTATCCAATACTGTGCTGCAGACTGTAGAATAAGCAAGAAGTTCGATGAGAGGAAGGCAGGGCAGTACATTTCAGAAGTGAGAAGAATGGCTGAGCGCACCTGGAGAGTAAAGAGCTTTGGGGGTTTGTATACAATAGGCACTCAAATGTTAGCTGAGTAACTGAAAAATGAGTGGTGGTAATGGAAAGCAACATCATTCATTCTCAAAGGTGTAAATCATAGCTTTGAAAACACAGTGCCAGACAAACCCACTGAGCCACATCCTTCCATTGTGGATCGGGCCCAAGAATAAACATGGTGGTAAAGGAGGCGGCGGGGGCAGAGAGTCTGGTTAGAAGACCTGGTTTCCCCACGCACCAGCTGTGCATTTGCATGGGTGATTTACCTCCCTGGGGCTTAGTCCCTCACCCAGAAAAGGGTTAGCGTCAGGATTAAATCATCCCAGGCACTTTATTTGCGCCCACCAGAGGCCTGGCTTGGAGCCAGAGCTTTACTTCTTCTTTTCATCATCACTCGCCTATTTGTTTAACTTACCTCTTTGGTTTCTAGTTGTTTGCTTCTTGAGTTTTCGCCTTTTTCTGCACTCCATAAGTTGCCCTTGTCAAATCGGCCACGAAGACATGCTAGTTCTTTTTCACGTTCCTAAAATCATCAAAAGCTCTATTTTACACAAGAGCCAACAGAAGGTTTAAAAATAATATCCAAACACTACTAACTTTGCTTATCTTCAGTTTTAAGAGGAAAAAAGTCACAATATAAAGGAATACAGGACAACTGTATTTCTAATTTGAAATACATAATACAGAGAACCAAGATGCTACTTAACCAGTCAAAAATAATGGTATGGGAACACACGACTTGACTTCCGTAGTTCCATGCTGAGACCGTGCATGGGTAATGTGAAGGCAGTAGGACGTACGCACCTGCTTGAGCCGCTGTGCTACGTGGGTAGTAGATGAGGATGTGTTTTGCTTTAACAGTCTTTCCTGGATGGCCTTGGTGTTTGGAGTGACCACAGGGGCCCTGTGGGGCGTGCTCCGCGCGGGGCTGTCTTTGCTGCGTTCTTGACAGCGCTCTCCGAAGCGCTCCAGAAACGGCTTGACTCCCGCTCCTACAGAAAACACCATACTGTTGGGGCTTTTCAGAATAAGTAACCATTATGATTTCTATGGGGAAGTTCTAAATGCCTGTACAGTTCCAAAGCACTTTGACTCCACTAAGATTATTCATTCAGAAAGTAAACAGTATATGCCCAAGTGGTGTTGCTCAATGGTTGAGCATCAACCCATGAACCAGGAGGTCATAAGTTCGATTCCCAGTCAGGGCACCTGCCAGGGTTGTGGGCTTGATCCCTAGTAGGGGGTATGATGTTTCTACCTCTCCCTTCCTCTCTGAAATCAACAAAAAATATATATTTTAAAAGTACAGAGGAAAGTATCTAGCACAGTACTCTAAGGAAAAACATGTTTAAACTGCTTAGATGTTAGCAGGTTAAATACCTTGACCAGTGACTGTATTTGTCTACACTAATAAACAGTCACTCTACCACTTAAAGCTGAATTTGAAGACGTCTCATCGGAGCATTCGGCACTTGTCCTGGCAAACCAACACTGTACCATTCAAACTGGGTATTTAAAATGCTGAGTACAGAAACCCTGAAAACTTTAAATTTTTAAAAAATACATAACCTGTTGTAGATTTGTCTTTAGAGTTAGACTGCAGACAAGGTTCTCTATTTACTTCTTCTTTGGGCCGAACTGTCTGGGATTCGGCTGACTTCCCGATTGGTTTTGATACCTCAGTTTTCAAAGGACTAGCAGGAGGTTTTTGAAGTCGCTCAGGTTTTCGTACCTCACAATTGTTAGCATTGGTGAGAGATACAGAAGCTTTCACAGGGGAAGCAGCAGCTTTCTGAAACATGAAAATACTTAGGATAAATACAACACTCACAATACCCAGAGACAGTCCCATAACAAACAACGCAGTCTATTTGCTTGGGCCTATGTAAACTCATGAAAAAATGTTGTTGTTACCTAAAGACAGGTTTGGAAAAAAAAAATCAACTTGGAAAATGCTGCAATTAAAATTATACTGTATAGTTCAGCCTGCATAATAGAACGATGGGTAATTCAGTATGAGGGACAGAGTCATAATTTTAAAAACAATTTCTTTCATAGTATCACACTATTACATTTATGATATTAACTGTGTTAAACTGAATTACTTTTTTTGTATTTTAATTAAGTCAGTATTATTTTATCATAGTCATATCACAGCCCTGGCCAGTGTGGCTCAGCTAATTGGCTAACTGAACATCGTCCTGTGCACTGAAAGGTTGTCAGTTCGATTCCTGGGTTGTGGGTTCAGTCTCTGGTGGGGTGCTATGGGAGGCAACCAATTCATGTTTCTCTCTCCCTTTAAAGAAAATAAAAACATATGTGTGTTTTTATTGTACCGTGTATTTGACGGCTAATGATAATAAGTGAAGTCCTCACTCTGTGCCAAGCCTATGCTAAGAGCTCCATGCACATCACCTCGCCTCACCCTCCCCAGAACGCTTCCTTAGGTTCTGCAGGACAAGTGCCTTGTCCAAAGCCACACTCCTAATGAAGAGGCAGGGCTAGGACTGCGAGCAGGCTAATTCCAAACCCCAGCTCTACCCTCAAAGACAGTGCCCAGTAATAACCTTCTTTTTATTTTTTTATTTTTTCAAGGTTTTTAAATGTTGAGGTAGCACATGCACAAGGGAACCTTTCAAAAGGACATACGTGAAAGCACTGTACCCACCGCTGACAACTGCCACCTGGCCCCTACAGAAACACGCACCCTGACGGAGAAAGTCGTTCCCGGACTCCCCTGACGAAGGCTCCGTCACCTCACGGTGCGCACTGTGGAGCTGCACTAGTTCTCAACTGCTCACTTACCTTGGGGTGGGGATGGAGGTCCCAAAGTTATGACTTTTACTTTCTATGAAACCAATATTCTAAAAATAACAAAGCACTGCAGATACGTTACAAAAACACATACCTACACATGAATGTACATTATCTCTCATAACATAAGCAGCAAGACTCTGCATTGAAAGCTGTGTGCACTCACCGCAGAGCTGGAAACGGCTTCCTTAGGCAAGGAGGCGGCCGCGCTCGGGGCCGGCGCTTCCCTCAGAGAGGCATTGCCACCCCGCGGGGAGCAGCATGCGGCTTCCTGCGCAACACTGCTGCCATTGATGCCAGCAGATGCTCCGCTCGCCGCGGAAGCTTCGGGTAAACAAGCGGTACCAGGCTGTCCTGGGGCCCTGTTCTGCTTTGCGGATGAGTGGCTGACATCATCTTCCCAGGAGCAAATAGTGGCCGCAAGGTTGGCCAGACGGCCCCTCCTCCCAACGGGAGTTGCTGAGGCTTCTGCTGGTTTGGGAGGGGAGGCGGCCTTGTCCTCCGTGGGCATCGCTGGGATGAGGGAGCTTTCAGGGGTATCATCTGCGAATGTTTTCAGAAAAAGAATTCACGACCCTGCTCAAGAGATGCATGTACTGTCCGTGCACATACCAGCACCACTCCATTCAGAATCGTTAATGCGGTTAACAGGCTCAGAACTAGTCCAGCACTCTGGTATGCATGAGAGCACCGAGCCGTTTAAATGGGACAATATCTTTTCAAATCCAATGATACTTTATCCAAATTAAAAAAAACAAAACGGCCGAAACGGGTTTGGCTCAGTGGATAGAGCGTCAGCCTTCGGACTGAAAGGTCCCAGGTTTGATTCAGGTCAAGGGCATGTATCTTGGTTGCGGGCACATCCCCAGTGGGGGGTGTGCAGGAGGCAGCTGATCGATGTCTTTCTCTCTCATCGATGTTTCTAACTCTCTATCCCTCTACCTTCCTCTCTATAAAAAATAAATAAAATATATTAAATAAATAAATAACAAAAAAACTTTCTAACCAACTACCTTCCTCCTTTTGGCTAAACCCCAGAAACTACAGATAACACACCTGAAGTTGAAACTGCAAAACATGTCCTTCCTCAGTGTGGTGCCTCCAGCACCCCCACACCTGGTAAACACACTACTGATAAGCGAACTATGTGCAAGTGACCGCACAGGGATATAGATAAAGCAAAAGCGGTTTCCTTCAAGTGTTAACTGATAAATATGATTTTCAACATTCCAATGTGAGTCTTACTGACAGATTAAGGGACATCCCACCCATATCATTCATACCTGTCACCTGGTCATTATCCCAGTGGCGCCGCTGGGCTGCCAGCTTCTGCATCCGTGTTTTAACGGAGGAGGCTGCAGAGGCCTCAGGCCTGGCGCCAGGAGCGCTCTGCTGGCCCAGCCGGGGTGCCCGGGTGGCGGGCAGGGAATCACTGGCCGGAGCCGGTGCCTGAGGCTGCGCCTGAGGGGACACAGGACTTGGAGAACAAGGTTTGGCAGAAGCTGACTCAACCGGTTGTGCATTTTCCATGTTAGAAACTTCAGTGTTGTCAGAACAGCGTTTTTTTGATGGTGATGGTTTTGTACAAGATTTCTCTAGATTAAAAAGGAGGAAAATTTCAAAACTCCATACTTTCTCACAGTACAACTTGCCAGAGATACTTCGCAACTTAATAAAACACCATGTTTCTCTAATCCTTTCACTGATTTTCCTTACAAGAAATATGTAAAATTCTACTTTCATTAACTTAGAAATCTGATATGAGAGATTTAAAATATATATAATTTATTATTTAAAAAACCCGGGTGAAAATAAAAGTAACATTCTCGATATATATGTACAATACTTTACACAATTTAAGAGAGCAGGAAGTTAAAGTGCACACACAGAATGAGCAAATGGTCCGGGGTCTGTTGAAGGTCACAGCCCAGTCACCTCACTCACAGACAAGAAAAACCAAGCTGGAGGAATGCAGCTCCCTGCCTAAAGGGACGCAGCTGAGCTGAGGGAGTTTGGCTTGAGGAAAATAAAGTTCAACCAATTAATTCGAACTCTTGGTTAAAGGAAACTCTTGTCCGGCCCAGTGGTCCAGCCCTAACATAAAACAGAACCCTGACGTAGAGGGAGGAGGCTGGTCTTCCCCAGGGGCCGACGTGTGCCTCCCCCAGATGCTGATTCTTCCACATCACGGGGAAGTTTGGGGCTTCCTCCTCCAGTTACCTCCCAGTCTTACCTTCCCCCCCGGACAGGGGCTGCTGGTTACTGGCTTCTGCAAGCGGCTCTCTGGTGCGCTTGGCGAGAGGCACGGTCCTCGGTGCTGCCGTGGGCCTCTCGGCCATCTTTCTCTGGAGATTTTCTCGCCTGGCACGGGTTCGTTCAAGTAGTTTCTACATACATACATAATGTTTAAAATACGGTTTAGCCAAAGGCTCACAAAACTGCAAGTAACTTCTAAAATCACCAATTGCCATGCAGGAAAAGAGTTACATACATTTAAAAAGTGAAATCATAAGGTATTCAAGACCCAATAAATGAGCACCCCAATATCAAAATTACTACTGGTGTACTATGAACATTACAGGGGAATAAAAGCCCGGCTGGTGTGACTCAGTGGATTGGGCGTCGCCCCACGTACCAAGGGGTCACCGGTACGATGACCGGTCAGGGCACGTGCCTGTGTTGTGGGCTCCATCCCTGGTAGGGGACGTACAGGAGGCAGCCGATTGAGGATGCTCCTCTCTCATCCCTCTCCCTTCCTCTCTCTAAAAATCAATAAAAAACATATTTAAAAAAATTGTGTGGTCATTGTTTTAAGCACTAAGGCAGGTGGGCAGAACAATGGTCTCCAAAGATGCTCCTATCCTAATGTCCTGGGAATAAGTTGGGTGGCCAAAGGAAGCTTGCCGGTGTGACTAAGCTAAGAAGCTTGCGATGGAGAGACCATCGTGGATTATCTGGACCGATGCAATCACAATGGCCCTTACAAAGGAAAGGGGGGGCAGGAAACCCAGGCAGCGAAGAGGTGGCATGGGAAGCGGGGGTCAGAATGCCGTGATTGGCGGTTGTGAAGATAAAGGGGGACAGGACCCTAAAAATGCAGGTGGTGCCAGAAGCTGGAGAAGGTAAGGAAATCAATTCTCCCCTAAAACCTCCAGAAGGAACCCAATCCTGCCAACACCCTGAGTTTAACCCAGTAAAACCCATCAGACTTCAGATGTACAGAAGCTAAGGTGTGGTTTGGAGCCACTCAGCCTGTGGTAATTTGGTACAGAAGCAGCACTAACACAGCCATGAAGATCTGGGGTGGTGAACAGCAAGAGATAACTGAAAACATAAGACACTTCCTAAGAGGAAAAATATACTCCAGACAATATTAATGTTTTATTTAATTAAATGTCAATATAGCCGAAACCAGTTTGGCTCAGTGGTAGAGCGTCGGTCTGCAGACTGAAAGGTCCTGGGTTCGATTCCGGTCAAGGGGCATGTACATTGGTTGTGGGCGCATCCCCGATAGGGGGTATGTAAGAGGCGGCTGGTCGATGTTTCTCTCTCATTGATGTTTCTGGCTATCTCTCTCCCTTCCTCTCTGTAAAAAATCAATAAAATATATTTAAAAAAAGGAATAAATGTCAATATAAAAATTTTATGTTGAAATATGAGCCATTTCATAGAATTATGAATACTTTTATGAACTCTGATGCTCCTGTTTGAATTGTGCTAATAAACACGAGACCTATAAGACAACTAATTCTCTGCCAAATGCATGCAACTGAGTGCGGGGTGCAGATTCCTGGCTGGAGTTTACATACTGCCCTGTAAGCACAGATATCTACTTGGCAGACTACGAAATCTGATCTTTTTAATTTCTTAATTAAAATAGAATAACAATTTAAAAAATATATATTTTATTGATTTTTCACAGAGAGGAAGAGAGAGTTAGAAACATCGATGAGAGAGAAACATTGATCAGCTGCCTCTTGCACACCCCCTACTGGGGATGTGCCCACAACCAAGGTACATGCCCTTGACCCAAATCAAACCTGGGACCTTTCAGTCTGCAGGCTGATGCTCTATCCACTGAGCCAGCTCGGTTTTGGCAAATAACAATTGCTATTAATTCCTCTTAAGCATGAGCTAAATTGGGAAGAAAGCTCAATTCTCCTCTCCTTAGGATGATTTCTAACTTAAAGCTCAGTTGGTTGAGCATTATCCTGTGCACAGAGAGGTCAAGGGTTCGATTCCCTGTCAGGGCACATGCCCAGATTATGGGTTGGATCACCAATAGGGGGTGTACTGGAGGCAGTAGATTGATGCTTCTATTGTATTTCTATCTGTCTCTAAAATCAATAAAAACATTTTTTTAAAAAGTTCATTTAAAAAGTGACACTAAGTCTAAATGCTCTGCCACAGAAAGGGTGATTTATGAACCAAGTGCCTTCCAAAACACAAAACCTTCCCGCTTTAAGTAAAAGTCTTGCATAAACTCAAAAGTGATAGACAAATTTATGTCTGATCATTTCTCCAGCAATAAAATATATCACTTCCCCGACAAAACTAGCCTAATTATATTCATTCATGGACATGCCCACATTCCATCCCAGGCTGTTAGAATGCTTGTGAGTCAGTGTACTTTCAGTTACTATGAGCAATGGGTCACAACAAAAGAATGTGGTTGTGTCATTCTAACGTATATAACTGCCCTATTGTCTACTTTGGTCTAAATTTTTCCAAATTAAAAATAAAGTAGATAAGTAAAAAGAGAAAAAAGTTCCTTGTCTGTAAAATAAAAACTAATAAGTACCAAAGATTATTAAATTAAAAGAAATATATACATATAAAAACAACTCAGTAAATGTGACTTATAATGGTGTATCAGGAAATTAAAGATTCTTTTGTTTATAATGTATATTCCTTCAAACAGTAGAGGAATAAAAAATAAAACATAGTGATAATTAACAGAATCAGGACATAAGATACTCCACATGGATGAATCTAAGATAACTGACGCATATAGTACCTAAGCAATGTCTGCCACACACACTTTGAATCATTTGTGACAAAAATTTTCTTAGGATTACTGACTCCCTGCCTTCTTAAACGGAGTAGATTCAATAGAAATTAACTTTTTAAAAATACATTTTTACTGATTTCAGAGAGGAAGAGAGAGGGAGCAAAACATCAATGATGAGAGAGAATCATTGACTGGCTGCCTCCTGCATGCCCCCTACTGGGGATCAAGCCTGCAACCCAGGCATGTGCCCTTGACCGGAATTGAACCTGGGACCGGTCAGTCCATAGACCAACGCTCTACCCACTGAGCCAAAACAGCTAGGGCAGAAATTAACTTATTATTTCTCAATACAGAGAGTGTCACAATTCTGGAAAATAAGAGAGACTCCATTCAAAACAGTAACAGCATATTTGTTTATTTTTATCACAAGAAAAGATGTTTTACAAGGAACGTTCATTGTAGCCTTTTCTTTTTTAGGGTTCCTCCACAGAAAGTTCTGACTTGGCACACCCAGCCCTGCTTTCCCTATGCTCGTCTTGGACTGGGATGACCATCACCCGAGGGCAGATCTTCAAATTAAGAGATGAACACCAATGTTGTAAGTGTATCATTTTAAATTCACCTCACAGTACACAATCACTAACACTTAGGTAGGATTTAATCTAAGTACTTCCAGTATTTGCACATATTAACTATTTTCAAAGCCTAGAAACAAAAACAAAAGCCACCTTCTGTGGCAGACTCTGGCTTTACTGTTGTTTAGAGATGAAGAAATCCAGGCACGGTTACCTAACAAGACATAGGTCACGAAGCTAAGGAAAAGAGAGACAGAATTCAAACGAGGGCTCCTGAGTCAGGGATCTTACTTTGCTATAAACCAGTGGTCAGCAAACTAATGAGTCACCAGAGCCAAATATCAACAGTAAAACGATTGAAATTTATTTTGAGAGCCAAAATTTTTAAACTTTAACTTCTTCTAATGCCACTTCTTCAAAATAGACTCGCCCAGGCTGTGGTATTTTGTGGAAGAGCCACCCTTAAGGGGCCAAAGAGCCACAGTTTTCTGACCATGGCTATAAACTCTTTTGACAAAACCCAATTGTTCTTTTTAAGAACTTGTGTCAGAGAACTAACTCCATATCATCAGTATTTAAGGCTACCCTGTTTCCCCGAAAATAAGACAGTGTCTTATATTAATTTTTTCTCCCAAAGTTGCGCTAGGTCTTATTTTCAGGGGATGTCTTATCTTTCCATGTACTAGGTCTTATTTTCGGAGGATGTCTTATTTTCGGGGAAACACGGTATCAGCTCACACCAGATCATAATGATAAACATCTGCTTAAACTGCTTGTTCGCCCATGAATCGAGATGGAGTCATTACTTCCAGCTGGTCCATGTAAAACTTGAAAGACCTTTCTACATCCTGATTCATGTCAACTGCAAAAGCATGAGACACAGGGAAATGTGAACACTGACGGAATACCTGATACTAAGGTACTGTTACTGTGATGGCATGATGATGTTTTGCTTTTAAAGTCCTTAGCATTTGTTGGTAAACACCGAAATACTTAAGCCTGAAATTATATGATCTCTAGAATTTGCTTTCAAATAATTCAGTGGGAAGAACAAGATGGGGGGGAGGGGGAGACACACAGTGAAACACTGCCTGTGCTGCTGCGTGGTGGGTGCAGGAGAGGTTATCATGCCTGCGTCATTGAAATGTTATTAGAAAACACTGCAAAAATGTCTTAACAGCTACTGTGGTGTGTTGTGGTGTGTAATCACTGGATGGTAAAATAGCAGCACCGATGGCTCTCTCCTATATTAACTCAGCACTCACTGGGTGAGCCTGAGGTTAGGGAAACTCGCTCTGAATGGAAAAATAGGGCTGCCTTGGAGAAGCTCACAGCCAGCAAGTAACATGCTCAAAAGGAAAATGCAAGGGAGCTGAGCACTGTGAAAGGCGTCCTCTCCTCCGAAGCAGGGAGATCGGTGTGAGCCAGGGTAGGCCAGGGTTTGCCAGGCAGAAGAGCAGGGAGAAGAGTGTGCCAGAAAGCACCAGTGGCAGCAGGGAGAACCAAGGAAAACAGAGTTTAGGACGGCTGTCGCCTTTCTCAACCAGAGTTACCTGGAGAAGCAAGCCTTGGATCAACCATGACATCCCTGGGATGAATAAAATATCTGCTCTGCTTGCAGGAGGGTATGGGAACATTGAGAAAATGGCCTCTCCATCTCCCGTGCTCTATGCTTCTGATAAGAATGCTCGTGGAGAAAGTCATTTCCACTGACTTTCAGTCCTTTCACACAAGGCAGTGTGCCAGTTCATTTCACTGTGCAAAAATGTTACGAATGCTAGAATTAAGCACCTACTGGTTGGAACCAATTCAAATAGCTCACTCACTACCAATTAAGGAAAGATGTCAAAGCCATTTATTCCAACTGCAACGGACCTAACTTTTCAGAATACAAACCATACAAATTAAACAATACATATTTCTGAGCATGCTAAACACATATTTCATTTCATGCTAAAATGAAAGGTTTCTTTCACATAAAGTTTCTTTCAATTGAGATTTGTACTGCTTCAGAATGACATTTTTAAGTGATATTTTCAGCCAACATTCAAAATGCTTTGTTCCTGTTACTTGGAATAAAAAAAAAAAATCAGATCACATAGGGCTGTTTTAAGGAATCCTATTCTAAGTCAGTAACATTAAAAAAATATCCATTAGAACTTCAATTAAGTGAAAAATATGGTGCATGACCAGCCTCATTCTTTAAAGCTAATACAAAGATGTGTTCTGGATTTTTGTGAGAATTTTTAAAAGTAAGGTAAACAGCCCCTCTTTCTTCTATTCTAGGTTAAAAAAAAAAATCAATGGTAAAAAAATATTCTCAGGTGAGGATTTAAAAAGTAAAATAAAATAAAAAGGTAAGCAAACTGGTGTTTTGATTGAGAACCTGAAAAAATACTGTTGCCCTAACTCCATGGTCAGCAAACTGCAGCTCTGAGCCACATGTGGCTCTTTGGCCCTTGAGTATGTCTCTTCCACAAAATACCACGGCCTGGGCAAGTCTATTTTGAAAAGAGGCGTTAGAAGTTTAAGTTTAAAAATTTGGCTCTCAAAAGAAATTTCAATCTTTGTACTGTTTATACCCTGTTTCCCCGAAAATAAGTGTCTTATATTAATTTTTGCTCCCAAAGATGCGCTAGGTCTTGTTTGAAAACAAGTAAAGTCTAACTGTTGAAACTTTTAAATACTTTACACTTATGGAAGTGTAACTACATTTTCAAAAATAAAAGAGTATTAACTACTCTCCAAAGCATTTAAGTTCTTTAGACACATGTTTAGATCCCCTTTGCAGAAATTCAAAAAACAACAGTTTGAAGCTTGTGCAACAACCTTATAAAAGAGGAAGAAAGGAGAGTGGACAGCTGGCCACAGGAAAACTCCCGAACCGTCGGAGCTCCGCGGGTCCACGCTGGAGAACCCACCGTCACACAGTGAGAATGTAAGAAACCCGCGCTCAGCCCCCCAGGACCAAAGAGGAGTGCACCGCACCACTGCTGTGATGTCATCCACAAACACACATAAAAAGGTTTATTTCTCCACCCTGGCTAATAAACTTGCTTTGTACACATCCAGCCACCACTTTCCCTTTCAGTGTACGGTCAGCCCAGCAACCACTGGGCTTTCCGGGAGCGGAGGCCATGGCTCCGGCACCAGCTCATTCCAACACTGTTCCATGGGGAACCGCATCCTGAGAGGCTCCCCTAGCTCCTCTGCGGGCCGCACGGACCCCGCAAACCCCGCTCCATTCCATTTCCCGGCGGCGGTTGGCATGCAACCGTGAGTCACCCGGGCGCCCGCCTCCGCCCGGCCCGGCGAGCCGCCGGCGCTCCCTGCGGGACCCGCTCCGTCGGACCGCACCCTCCCTCTCGGGGGGACAGGGCTCTGCCCCACAGGGGGCGCTCCCTTAACAACCCGGCGGACCTGCGCCTCTCACTACCTTTCCGGACAGACTCTACACTTCCCTCCCCAGGCTTCACCGCAGGGGAGCGCGGACGGGCCCGCGGAGGTGGGCGCCCCGCGGCCCCTCCCGGCGGCCCCCGCGGGACCCGCACGCAGGCTCTGCGCACGCGCTCTCCGCCCCGGGGTCCCGGAGGTTGACAGGAGGTGGGCAGGGCGGGTGGGGGCCGAGGAGGGTCATGCCCGGCTGCGCCCGCAGGTTTCCTCACCTCCGTAAACGGGTCCATCGCCCCGGGCTTCGCGTGTCGATTGCGAGACGATGGAGACGGTGGTTCAAATTCAGGAAAAGGAAAGAAGTGAGTCCCGGTTCGGGGTGGCGCTTGGAGAAAACCAGGAGTCCGGGGCCGGGACCACTCTCCCCAGCCTGCGCTCCTGTCCCCGGCAGCCTCCGGTGTGGGACTCGGGCTCCGGCTGCTGCCGTTCAAATTTGAATTTCAGCGCCGGGAGCCGCGCGCATGCGTGGGGGCGGGGCGGGGCGCGCTCTCCCCGCCCCCGCACCGGGTCACGTGGCCCCGGCGGCCCGGAGGTTCCCAGGGTGACTCCGCTCCCCAGCTCAGCCCCAGCCTGTAGCCCGGCGCCCGGGATCCGCGGGAGGTGCGGTGCTGCTGG
Source organism: Pipistrellus hanaki (assembly GCF_964339955.1). Lineage (NCBI taxonomy): Eukaryota > Metazoa > Chordata > Mammalia > Chiroptera > Vespertilionidae > Pipistrellus > Pipistrellus hanaki. Next base: position 11,422,324 of record NC_140512.1, on the reverse strand, counting down.
TACAGAAACCGCCTCGGGCGCGAAGCCCCACCTTCAACGTTCGCTCACCCCACCCGATCCCTCCCCCCCCTCGGCCTGGGCTAGGGCGTTCCGCTTCCTTCATTCCTGAGGGTAGGATTGAGAGCCCTTGGTTCCTGTGAAATCCCCCTGGACCTTTGGGCCTCCCGAGGCATCCTCTCCGCCCACCCTCACATCACCCAAAGCGGGCTGCAGGCTTGACCTTCTTCAGGGGCAGGTGTAGTGCGCCCCCGGACACTTGGGGTTAATGACCGCTCACCCACCTTGGCCTTTCTTATTGGGAAAATAAAGCCAATTTTAAAAGGCTTTGTCAAGAGTTTATACCCATTTGCGCCCCTATTTTAAATCCTGTCCAAACTGCCAGGACCGTAGAGTTGGAAGGATTCCGAGAAAGCGATCCACTTTAATCCTGCCTTTTACATCTGGGAGAAAGGAGATCCTGAGATGTTAGGTAACCGGTCCAGGGGAAAGGAAAATCCACTCTCAGCTCACGGTCTGCTTCCCACCTCTAGATCAAGAAGCTGTGTCTCAGGATTTTTGTTTTTTTCATGATTATTGTTTATAGATTACTCACATTTGTAAAAATACGTTACATAGTCACTGTGTCAGATTCCTTTCTTAAAATATGTCACATAGCCACTGTGTCAGTTAGCAAGTTTGTGCTAGCGCTGGTAGTAACAGCTCTTGACTTGCTCATTTGAAAAATAACACCCTGTAGATTAGAGTGCCCAACAGCTGAACAAACTCCCCGTAAGATGTTTCTCTATATTTAACAGCTTTTGCACCTTAGCAGTCAGTAAACATTACAAACCTACTTCACCTATAATATCTCTAATCGGAATGTTGGTGCTGTAAGTTGTAATGAGAAGAATTCAGGGTGTGAGGTAGGAAGAAAGTGATGGGGTCTTTGCTGCACCAGGACCCTGTGATCTGGGGCTTTAGGCAAATCGTTTAACCCCGTTTCTTAAACCTTTTTTTGGGGGGTCATGAACTCCTTTACAATACAATTAAAGTTAACCCTCAACCTAGAAAAATGCCCACTCAGTCATAAACGATTTAACATAGGAATTCTTGAAGTTCGTGTTCACACGGATTAAGAATTTCTGATATAGCCTAAACCGGTTTGGCTCAGTGGATAGAGCTTCGGATTGAAAGGTCCCAGGTTCGATTCTGGTCAAGGGCATGTACCTTGGTTTTGGGCACATCCCCAGTAGGGGTTTGCAAGAGGCAGCTGGTCTATGTCTCTCTCTCTCATCGATGTTTCTAACTCTCTATTTCTCTCTCTTTCTCTCTGTAAAAAAAATCAATAAAATATATATTGGGTCGGCAACTAAGTAATTGCGGGTTTCACACATATATGGCTTCAGTTGAATTTTTAGGTTTGCAGACGTAGTACAAATGTAAAACACATTTTGTATTTGATAGTTGGCTATTCAGCTGTTAATCAGTAAAAAAAGTTTTTTGATCTGTTTTGTAGTTTTTGTTTGGCATTCGTTGAAAAATGGAAAATCAAAAGGAACATTTTCGTCATATTTTGCTTTTTTATTTCCGCAAGGGAAAAATGCATCACAAGCTCATAAAAAGTTATGTGCTGTTTATGGTGACGAAGCCTTAAAAGAATGGCAGTGTCAAAATTGGTTTGCCAAATTTTGTTTTGGTGATTTTTCACTCAAAGATGAAAGACGCTCTGGTCGTCCAGTTGAAGTTGATGACGCCCTAATCAAAGCAATAATCAATTCGGACTGTCACAGTACAACACGTGAGATTGCAGAGAAGTTTCATGTATCACATACATGCATTGAAAATCACTTAAAACAACTTGGCTATGTTCAAAAACTCGATACATGGGTTCCTCACGAACTGAAAGAATCACAGTTAACGCAACGCATTAGCAGCTGCGATTTGCTAAAGAAAAGTAATGAAAATGATCCATTTTTAAAACGACTGATAACTGGCGATGAAAAATGGGTTGTTTACAACAATATCAAGCGGAAAAGATCGTGGAGCAGGCCAGGTGAACCAACTCAAACAACATCAAAAGCTGATATTCATCAAAAGAAGGTTTTGTTATCAGTTTGGTGGGATTACAAAGGAATTGTCTACTTTGAACTCTTACCACCCAACCGAACGATCAATTCTGATGTCTACATTGAACAACTAACGAAATTAAACAATGCAGTTGAAGAAAAGTGGCCCGAATTGACAAATCGAAAAGGTGTTGTATTCCATCATGACAATGCAAGGCCACACACATCTTTGGTCACTCGGCAAAAATTAATGGAGCTTGGTTGGGATGTTTTGCCACATCCACCATATAGTCCTGACCTTGCACCATCTGATTACTTTTTGTTTCGATCTTTACAAAACTCCTTGAATGGTAAAAATTTCAATAATGATGATGATGTCAAATCGTACCTGATTCAGTTTTTTGCTAATAAAAAACAGAAGTTTTTTGAACGTGGGATTATGATGCTGCCTGAAAGATGGCAAAAGGTCATTGATCAAAATGGGCAATACATTAAATAATAAAGTTATTTAGTTCCATGAAAAAATTGTCTTTGATTTTCTTTAAAAAATCCGCAATTACTTAGCTGCCGACCCAATATATTTAAAAATTTCTGATTTAGCCTCTTTGGGTTTTAGTTTACCCATCTGTAAAACAGGAATGATCAACTGCCCTTTCTCAGAGTTGTTAGGAGGATCAAGTGAAAAATTGAGAGAGATCCAAAAGTATTCTGTAACATGTAATAAGACACTATCCAAGTGTTTGGTGTATCGAGCTATTAAACTTTAACTCAAAATATGCTACTTAAGAACCAAAGAGAAAAGATGGTTGCATTTTTTTTCAAATGCTAGACAGGAAAAGGGTGTGTATATTGGCAGAAGAGAGTGTATGTTTTAAATAATATTGAAAAATGAGTCATTAGAAATGTATGTAGCCTTGTGCCTTCTGCCTTTCTCTGAGCCTTAGATTCTTTATAACTAGATTCTAGGTAAAACCAAAAGATAAATAAAGCACTTAGTACAACATAGCTACTTGAAACATTTTAGTTTCTCTTTTTTCACAGTCCCCCTAAGTCTTTGATCTTTGCCCTGTTGATGATGATGATGATAGCAGCCACCTCAACAATAAATACAATTTGTTACACACGGACTATGCCAGAAACTGCTAGATACCCAGGTCCACCCTTCAGGAGTACAGCCAGGACCTCCTAACATGTCTCCTCCCTTCCACTCGTAGCCCTTGGTGGTTCATTCTTCAGTTTATAAGCTATTATAGAATTACTATTTTCCTTTTAAACATTGTTATAAAATATGTCCAGTTTACAAAAAACATAGTGAATAAAATAATCATGTACCTAACACCTAGTTTATAAAGTATGTAGCCTCATAATTGAAGTCTCCTGTGTCCTTAATACCCTTCACCTCCCACTCCGCAGGAGTAAAACTATCCTGATTTTCATGTTTATCACCCCCATGTATGTACTTTTATTACATCTACTAACAGTCATAACAATATGTAGTTTTAAATAAATTTTATTATCACTATACATATCTTTCTGCATTTTTTTTCTTCAATATCTCATTAGTAGCTCCAGCTGCATTTCATTCATTTTTTTGCTGCTGTATACTTGTAACTTATGTATCCTTTATCCTATTAATGGACATTTTTCTCATCTCCAGTTTTTCATCTCTAAGATTCCCTGATGCCATGAATATTTCTATGTCTCCTTATACACATATGCAAAATTTTCTCTATAAAGTACAATAGGAATTAGAGGATCATTTCAATCAATATTTTCCAACATTGTTGCCAGAAGCTAAAAATAAAAGCAACAACAAAAAAGGTAATAGGAATAAATTAAAGAATTTGAAGATCTAGGGGATGGCAGGGGCTTGTCTTGTTTATAGCTGTAACCGAGCATTTTCTGAACTCACAATATATGTTGAAGGAATGGATATAAGGTAACTATTATTCCTATTTTAGAGATGTGGAAACTGAGATGCAAAGAGGCTAAATGATGGGCCTAAGACCATCACCATATAATCTGAACCAGATCTGATTTCAAATCCAATTCTTTTCAGTTAATTTATTTATTTTGATCACCAAAGATATAATACTGATATGTGTTCCCTTGAGCTATTGCAAAAGTGCTAAATAAATACCAACCATGTTTTTTTCCTTGGAATTGCTTTCTTTAAAAAAAATGTTTTACGTGATTAAGTTAGGAGAGAAAATAAATGTGTGCTATATTTGCATGATTATTAGCAGTTAGGCTATACAGACCTGAAAGATGTTAATATTCTAAAAATCATCAAAAATGTCTTCCCTAGTTATTTAAATAAAAATCACAACCTCCCAAGTTATTTAGGTAAAGACCACAGATTATTACATTAATTTAAGAATAGAATCAAGGTCCTGAAGCAGAAATAATAGAGATTAAAGGTGGCTTTCGTAAATGAGTCTTTGGTCCTTTTTCAACAAAGAAAATAGTAATCATGTCTTTCACAGATAGAATTGATGGAGAAATAAAAAACACAAAATTCAAAAGTGTTTACTTCAGACACTCCAAATGGCATATATTTACAGTTAATTTTTCAAAACATATTTACACATTCTCATTTCATTCACAAAATAATTACAATGCCATAAAATATTCTTATTTTTACAGAGCGTGAAAAGGCCAAGATCTAACCATAAGGCAGTGGCAAGAAAGATTCAAGTCAAGTCCTCTACTTCAGGTTATCTGGCTGAAGAGCCACTTCTTTTATATAGTTATTATAATGAAGAAATAAGAACCATCAAAGGATATTATATACGTGTTACTGAAAAGGGCCATTTTATTTGTTATCTCTGCTATTAATGGTACTCAGCATTACATGTTATTGGTCCTTAGCATCAGACTTTTTTCTCTCTAATTGAATCAGTCACTTAAAGTTTCACATGCCAAAGCGAAGAAACTATATTCAGCTGTGTTTGCCGAATATAGTGTATGGTTTCCAAAAAGCAATGCAACTACAGGCATATTTCCTATATCTTCTACACACTTCAATAGAATACTTTCAAAGTTTATACAGCTTTAATTTCTTTTTTATTTTTTAAATGGTTAATAAGGGTATTAGGGAATTCACTTTTTAATGTTTTTCATTGATTTTAGAGAAAGAAGGAGGGAGAGGGGGAGAGAGAGAGAAACATCAATGGGCTGATAGAAACATCAATGGGCTGCTTCCTACATGCTCCCCACGGGGGATCCAGCCTACACCGGGGCATGTGCCCAAACCTGGAATTAAACCAGTGACCTCTTGGTGCAGGAGAGGAGCCGAGCTAGGGAATTCATATTTAATGGACCACAGTAAATCCTTTCATAAAGAGGAAGAATTCTTTTATGTACTTCTCACACTGTAATGCATATGTTGATAACATTAGTTTTCCATATCTAAATTTCTGAAAGCTATATTCACAGATCCTATTTTTTTAAATTTTAGCAATCCCATATTAAAGTAGCTCTTATGAGGCTAGTCTAAGTCTGTGAGTCTTTGCGAGATGCAAGACCGAGAAGAAAAACTGTGTAGTATTTTTTAAATAAGTAAAACCAGGTGTGTTGTTCTGGGGGGGAAAAAAATAAAGTAGCTCTTAAATATTTCAAAATAGCAGAAACAAATGTTTCTTAAACATAAAATTTTCTTTATTGAACAGAAAAAATAAAATCTCCTTGAGTTTGACATAAGAAGAAGATTTATTGTACTCCACTGATGTCTGTTGTGAACTTTTTTTCTTTTTAAGTATATTTTATTGATTTTTTTACAGAGAGGAAGAGAGAGGGATAGAGAATTAGAAACATTGATGAGAGAGCCAAAACCGGTTTGGCTCAGTGGATAGAGCGTTGGTCTGCGACTGAAAGGTCCCGGATTTGATTCCGGTCAAGGGCATGTACCTTGGTTGCGGGCACATCCCCGGTAGGGAGTGTGTGCAGGAGGCAGCTGGTCGATATTTCTCTCTCATCGATGTTTCTAACTCTCTATCCCTCTCTCTTTCTCTCTATAAAATATCAATAAAAAATATATTTAAAAAAAAAACATTGATGAGAGAGAAATATCGATCAGCTGCCTCTTGCACAGCCCCCGCTGGGTATGTGCTCAAAACCAAGGCACATGCCTTGACCGGAATCAAATCTGAGACCCTTCAGTTCACAGGCCAACACTCTATCCACTGAGCCAAACCGGTTTTGGCAGTTGTGAACTTCTTTATGTTTCAGACATTCCAAAAATTTCTCTTTATTATTGCTTCTTGACTTTTTGGCTAAGATCAAACGCAGGCATTGTTTTAATCAGTTTAACATCTGATACATCCTCTATCTGTGGGCAACATATTGGATGGATTTTTGGAACAGGGAGATGGAATAGGAGCTTGCTACGTCAATAAGTTTCTCTTCTTACACACTACTTCTAGACCATGGTTCTTCTCCTCTCTTTAACCCTTCCAAATTTTTGGTGTTCATGACATCCACATTCATTCTCTCTATCGCTCTTTCTCTCTCTCCACACACACATATATACTTACATACATACACACACATATATACATATATTTACTCTTAAATACATCACAGTATGTACATACATGGTGGGGCAAAAGTAGGTTAACAGTTGTGAGCCAATTAAATAGTTTATTCTTGTATTATTATTTATTAACATTATTTTCCGTACGAACAACTATAAGCAAACTCTTGCCCCACCCTGTATATACATACTGTGATGTATTTAGGAGTAAAGGGGCATCATGTTTGCAGACTACTCTCAAACAGTTCAGAAAAGAGTTAGAAAGAGAGGGATAGTTATATAGTTACTAGAGGTCCAGTGCACGAAATTCATGCACTTGGGAAGGGGGGGTTCCCTCAGCCCAACCTGCTCCCTCTTGTAGTCCAGGAGCTCCCACCACCACTGATGCACTTGCCAGGCAGAAGCCAAGTGGGAGTGCACTGACCACCAGGGGGCAGCTCCTGCATTGAGCATCTGCCCTCAGGTGGTCAGTGTGCATCATAGTGACCAGTTGTTCTGCTGTTGGGTTGATTTGCATATTAGTTTTTTATTATATAGGATGTATCTACTGCTCTATGTGTGGTGTGTGTATAAAACTTTGTTGGCTCCTCTTCCTATGTTTCACCACTAAATGACTAAAACTCAATATTCTACTCTTGTCTACCTTCACACACTCTCCCTAGGTGATCTCTCAATCCTGTTGACTTAAAGTACCACCTGTATACTGGTGGCTCACAAATTTATTTCTTTACATGATCTCTTCCCTGAGCTCCAAACTCTAATATCCAACCACCTATTTGAAATCATGACTTGTACTCTAACTGCCAGATTGAACTTAACATTTCCAAAATAGAATTTCCCCACCAAACCTGTTCGTCAATCTTCTCCATTTCCATTAATAGCACCACTAGCTACCCATTTGCTCAAGCCAGAAACCTAGGGGTTCATGTCAAATTCCTTCTTCCTCTCCTCCCACTCTATCCACATATCCAACCTGCAGATATATCTTGGGTCCTCTATTTTGCTCCCTCTCACAGCTTCCATTTCCCTCGAAGCCACCATCACCTCACCTGGCCCACTGCAAGTCTCCTATCTGGTTTCCCTGCTTCCACTCCACCCTCATAGGCATTGTCCTAAGAGCAGACAATACAATCTTTTTTTTTCTTTTAAATTTTAATCTTTATTGTTGAAAGCATTACATCGGTCTTCCTTTTCCCTCATTAACCTCTCCCAGTTGTCCGTTAAATCTTAAAAAAAGAAAAAAAAGAACAGCCAACTATGTCACTGCCCTCTTTAAAATCCACCAGTGGCTTCTGATTGCACTGAGCCTGAAAGGCAAATTCCTTTCTGAGGCCCCTGCCTGCCTCTGAGATCTTTCTTCTGTCACTTTTCCAGGCTCACTTGGACTCGAGCCGTGCGGACCTTCATGCCACAGGGATTACGTCAAGATCATTCCCATCTCAGGGCTTTGACCTCTACCTAGAATGCGTGTGCTCCCCAATTTCCTATGGCTGGTTCTTATCCTTCAATGCTTAGCTCAAAAGTTACTTCCTCAAAGAGGCATTTTCTGACATACACAACCCCATATCCATGTCATCACCTGGCATACCTCCCTTGAAGCACAGTAATCCCTCCTTTGGAAAACTACTGTTTGAACTACTCTGTTATTGAGAGATAGTCCCTTGTTCTATAAACTCTGTCATTGTAAACTCTGTTATTTTCAGATAGTCCCTTATTCTGTAAAATAACTGTTTTAGTTTGAACAATAGAAAGAGATAAAAACTTAACTGTCTGACCTTGCAAGCTAGCCATCTAACATAATAGACTAATACTGATAATAATTTCCATATTCTTATGCCAAGTGTTTTTTATTATGTACATTTGTTCATTATATCTGCAAAAAATAACGTACACAGAGCTCTTTGTAAAATCTGCAGACAAAGAGCTCAAAAAGGTATAAATAGGGAAAACTCCCTCTGTGTGTTGCTCAGACACTTGGGAGACCTCTCCCTCTGGGTCCACTGGCATTAATAAAGACTCCTAATTAATTGGCTTGTTAAGGCATCTGGTATCCATCTCGCTGATTTACGATAGAACACCCTGACTTACTGTACTTCCTAGCACCTGTCTGTATCTGAAATTACATCGTTTGTTAAGTTGATGCCAGGTGGTTTCTCCAACTGTAACATAAATTCCAAGAGAACTATCTGGTTTACTCACCAGAGCATCCCTGATGTGTGTGTCAAGGACTGGTTGATGTGTGTACATCATGTTTATATGCATAGGTATGTGTTCACTATCAGTAACTTCTGAGGGCAGTACTGTGTCTTTTTCATCTTTTTGACTTGCACATAGCAGGCACTTAATAAATATCTTTGGAGTAATTAATGTGCATCCTATTTTCTTCCAAATATGATTAAGATGGGCAGTATTTTTATCTGATTAAAAAATATCTGTCCACCCCAAGCACTTACAACAAAACATCCTATTTTTAAAAATCACTTTCCCAGGACTTTTGTGCTGTTCTGACCATTTTCAGTGACGTGCAAAGGGCGGTTTCACAAAGCATTCTTTATTGGCCTTCCACGTAATGCCTTTCATTCCCCTGAAAAGGACACACTGAAAGCATTCCATTCTCAGGACAGCCTTGAGATATGAAAGCTCTCAAGCATCACTGACAATTTTTTTTTTAAAACCATGTAACCAATGATTCCATGGGTTTTTGTGAAAGAGAAATGAAGGAACGTCGTGGCCAGCTTGCCCCAGGGCTGTTGTCAATGCCAGTTAGAATCGGGGTTAGAATCTGGGGTGTCGCAGCTGAGTTCTCTGTTGTTTTACAACAGAAGCTGCGGACCGACTCTCCTCAATTCAAGCGTTTCCATCACATAGAATGTCATAAACTGACTCCCATAGGACAGGAAAGGGAGTCTTTTCTTGAAGATTCTCCTCCCCATGTGAAATATACAATATATATATTTTAATATATATTTTATTGATTTTTTAGAGAGAGAGAGAGTTAGAAACATCGATGAGAGAGAATCATCGATCAGCTGCCTCTTGCACACACCCCCCCCCCCCCCACTGGGGATGTGCCCGCAACCAAGGTACATGCCCTTGACGGAATCGAACCCCGGTCCCCTCAGTCTGCAGGCCAACGCTCCATCCACTGAGCCAAACCGGTTTCGGCTGAAATTTATATTTTATGTTCTAATTTTTTAAAGTTACTAAGCTAACTTCTCCTTAAGAAATTAAACTTTTCTCAGTTTCTAGCATAACATATGCTCAATCTGTTCTCAACAAAACGAACTTTCGCTGGAGAAAGTGAAACCTCGTAGTTATTTGTCTCTCCTGCCACTAGCAATACTTGTGAGCAGCCTTCTCAGGTCTCCACCATCCCTCTTCCTCTTTCCTGGTCTTTATTATCCGCTCCTCCATTGACAGTAAATGATCAGATGTGTTCTCCATCTTTCAAAAGGAGAATGTTAATCTTTTTCTTTAAAAAAAATTTTTCTCTTATTACAGAGATTTTTACACGGGATTTTTATTATCCCCAAACTCCATCAACTGGATAGTTTGCCATGTACATGGAATATACAGATTAACATGAGAGTTAAATAAACAAAAGTTACTGATAAAATAAGAAAACTTTAAGCTCTTTACTCATAAATAAAAATCCCACATAAAAGAATAATATTTCTATTAAAATACCTATTCCCCTATCATTTTTGTATTTAAATTGAATGGAAATCATCATTAAATTGAAATAACCCACAATGCAATGCTGATAGTGCACAGGGAACTGAGCATAAAAGGGGAGTACAGCCGAAACTGGTTTGGCTCAGTGGATAGAGCATCAGTCTGTAGACTGAAGGGTCCCAGGTTCGATTCCGGTCAAGGGCATGTACTTTGGTTGCAGGCACATCCCTAGTGGGGGGTGTGCAGGAGATAGCTGATGGATGATTCTCTCTCATCTATGTTTCTAACTCTGTCCTTCTCTCTTCCTCTCTGTAAAAAAATCAATAAAATATATATATATATTTTTTAAAAAGGGTGAGTACAGTAGGACAACTAACTACAATGGTATTCTTGGCTAGTATTGGAATACTGTAGTTTAGTAAAACTTTAAAGAGAGGAGAAGGTGCATCTTTAAAGATAAACACAACTTACTAAAGTCAGTTTTAATATGCTTAACTTTATTTTACAATCAGTGCTTTGAAATGGATAATCACGCCAATTTTCTTGAAAATAATGGTTTGTGTAAAATCAGGTATAAAGATATAAGTTTCTCAGAAAGATGGAATTGTTCATTGTTCTGGCACATATGCAAAGACAATGCTGACTCAAAAGCAGCCAAGTGGGCAGCTGCAGAGGCCGTGCCGATGGAAATGCTAGGCAGGCATAGCGCAGAGGGGCAATTAGCAGAGCAGATGCAGAGCTTGACGAGGATGAATAATTGCATAGGCGGGATCGGTAAAAGGAGCCGGTAACAGTACCAGTTTTGTACGAAACTAGATAAGCTCTCGTGTTCATGGATTTGTTAGCAAGAGCACTTCAATGCCCGACAGCACAGGAAGAGTATCTTCTAAAATGCTTTGATTAAATTGACATGCAACATTATATAATACCAGTGAAGATATTTACTGAGTGATACACAAGAAAATGTAGAGTGAACATGAAAATAATTTTGAAAGTAAAGAATGAAATAAGTTAAATGGAATATTGAAGCAGGAGGCCCCTTTGTGAGTGTGAGATCCGTATGAAACCTTCCCTGCTAGTCAGCCAGGTTCTTGTGCGTAAGTACCTGTCTTTTATGTTCTCTAAAAGTGCAAGTCCCAGTGCCTGTATATAAATAAATGGAATGAGTGAAATAATACATTTTGGTTTCTTCAAAATATAATGAAAATGGGCAATCTGATTAAGCATGCTTTAGTAAAAAGCATCCAGATAAGTTGTTTACAGAGATGCTGACATATGACTCAGAAGAATATTTCAGGAGTCTTCATATTTTGAGAAACAGTGACTTTGAAATATGCAGGAGTAATAATAGATGCCTCTATAGCAAACTAGGAAAGGGGGTTTCAGAGTTTTAGCTCTATAAAGAAGCTAAGGGAGGCATATAAAGAAGCTTGGTATGTACGTTTCATTTGCAGCATTTTTCCTTAGGCCATATGTTGAAAGGATAATTGCTCTTATGAATGCAAAGGATTCAGTGTTCGTTACTATATCAAGTGCTTTAACTTGGAGAGTTTTTCTTATATACCCATTTTATATCATTCTATTTTCTCTGAGTTACTATTGAAAATGTATGCTTTCTATTGTCTACTTATTAATTTACAAATAATTTATTGAGTACCTACTGCATGCCATGCACCATCCTAGATGCTGGAAATATTACAGTGAACACCCCAAAATTTTTGCACTTATAAAAATTTTATTCTAAGGCAGAGACAGACAATAAGACAAATCAGCATATTCTACCTAATAATAGAGTAATATGCAAATTAAACATTACTCCACTACACCCACCAACCACGCCCACCACCCAATCAGAGTATGCAAATTAACCCAACAAAGATTACAGTTAATTTGCATATGTGGAGGAGTGAAGACTGAAGATAGCATAGAAGAAAGAGGGAGGGAAAGTGGAAAGCAAGATGGCTGCGACTGCTGGAGGGAAAGCACTGGCAGCGCATGTGGGGCCGGGCTGGGCGAGGTGCGCACCGGAGGCGCGTGGCTGCGGGCGGCAGGTAGTGGTGGCGGCAGTGCACCCAAGGCCACGGAGACGGTGGCCATGGGCATGGTGAGGCGGGTGGGACAGGCGGGGCACCACAGCGGGAGAAGTTGGGGTGGGAGAGGTGGTGGTGGCGGGCCAGAAGTCATGCAGGAATATTCCTACAACAGGTCACTAGTATATAATAAAGTGAATAATGTTAAGGGGGAAAAATGAAGCAGAGGAGGAGGACAAGAAATCTGAGAAAGGAGTGGAATTTTTATTTTTATTTAAAATTTTTTTTTTTTTTTTTTAAATATACTGTATTGATTTTTTTCAGAGAGGAAAGGAGAGGTATAGAGAGTTAGAAACATCGATCAGCTGCCTCAACCAGTGTACATGCCCTTGACCGGAATCAAACCTGGGACCTTTCAGTCCGCAGGCTGGCGCTCTATCCACTGAGCCAAGCCAGTCAGGGCAGGAGTGGAATTTTAAATTGAGTGGCTAGTTAAGTCCTCACTGAGACATGGCATTTCGGTTAAGTTCTGAAAGAATTGAAGGAGCTCGTTCGTCCGTGGGCATCTGTGGGGAGAGCCTTCCAAGCAGGGGAAATCCCGAATGGCAAAGGCTGTGAGGTGAAAGCGCTTGTCATAGTTGCAGAGTATTGAGGGTGTCCATCGGGGACCAAGGAGGAGAGAGTAGAGGGAGATGAGATCAAAGAGATGGCAGTAGGCCAGGATATAAAGGACCTCATAAGTAAGAACGGAAGCCATTGGAGTGTTTTACTTCGGGGAGTGAGATTATCTCCCAGCCACAGGATCACACTGGCCACTGAGTTTTGAGATTAAAATGAAGAGAGGAAGGATAGAAATAGAGAGATGTTCAGAATACTCTAGCTATAATCCAGATAAAAGATGGTCATGGTGGGTTGAACTGAAATAAGTGGCTGGGTTCTGGATACATTTTGAAGATAGTAATCCCAGGATTTCCTGAAAGAATTATAATAGATGTGAGGTAATCCACTAGTGGTGATAAATTTCCATTGTTCTTTCCTAATTGATGAAAAAGACAGATTCTCACATGCTCTCGGAGTGTGATGTGCCTGCCATAACTTCAGCTTTCTTTTGTTCCTGAGTTTGAAAACATCCCCCGATTATTTGTGTCCTGTTGGTGCCAGGAGGGGTGAGTCCCTAGGGAAGACTGAGCCGGGACCGCCCCTTCTCTTGCCCTGCTGCTGTGTTACTCTCAGCCTTGAGGAAGGGTAAAGCGATGTGGCTCTGAACATTGGCAGCGACAACACTAGCGCATGAGCTCCCCCTAGACCAGTGTTTCCCAAACTTTCGACATATGTGCACCCCTTCTATAATTTTCGTAACGCTGAGTACCCCTCGTACTCATGAGAACGTAGAATTAGGCGCAGCTAAGCACGGTGCAGAGCATATCCCCACCAAACTCCGGTGCAACGCGTACCCCCACCAAACTCTTCCCGTACTCCTGGGGGTATGCGTACCACACTTTGGGAAACACTGCTAGACCATAAGCTTCCTGAGACTCCTTTCATTCCCCCGCTATGTCCTCAGGCCTGTCTCAGGCCTGTCTCAGGACCTAAGGCTCTGAAACACTGCTGAATGGTATAGCCGTTACATTTCCCCCGCAATAATAAATTGAAAAACACACCCAGCCAAAACCGGTTTGGCTCAGTGGATAGAGCGTCGGTCTGCAGACTGGAAGGTCCCAGGTTCGATTCCGGTCAAGGGCATGTACATTGGTTGCGGGCACATCCCCGGTGAGAGGTGTGCAGGAGGCAGCTGGTTGATGTTTCTCTCTCATCGACGCTTCTAGCTCTCTATCCCTCTCCCTTCCTCTCTGTGGAAAATCAATAAAATATATTAAAAAAAGAAAAACACACCCAGTCCTATCAACTAAAATTTGTATTGTACTATTGAGTCTATGATGCAGGGGTACTCAAAGGTAAGGTGACCAGACGTCCCGCTTTTTAACAATTTGTCCCGCGGCGTTTTAAAAAAGTCCTGATTTTTGTATGTGGGCTTCCTCAACTAATAAAAGGTGCTCATATTACCCAGCCCAACCTCAAGTTTTTAGTTTCCCCCGCATCTTCTAAGTTAACTAAAGGGCGGAGAAGACTGGCTTTGCAATTCGCAGCTGGGGCTGAGTTTCACGTCACAACACCCTCCCTTGTGAAGTTACTGCCCACTTCAGCCCGTTGGAACAGCGCACAAACGCCTGTGCGGGTTATCTATCAGTCAGAACGCGTGCGCGGGGGAGGCGCGAGCTGTGCACGCCGGGAGTTGTAGTTCCTTCCCTGTCTCATCCTGGGAGCCCGACCGACCCCCGAGCGCCCCCTGCGGCGCGCAGGCTCCGGGAAGCACAGCTCCTGCGGACGCCTGGAGCGTTTCCTAGCAACGGGGGAGCGGCCACGTCACAGCGCGGGTTCTAAACGCTGCTCCCCTCCGTTGGGCCGAGGCGTGTACCTTCAGACACCTGCGTGCTGGAAGGAGCACTCCCCACCGCCCCGCGTCCGTCTGTCCTTACCCGCCTATCCTGCCCCGGGTCGCTGGCCGCAACCTCCCCCGCGACCTCGTCTCTGAAGCCGGCTCTCGTCCCCCGAGCCCGCGGAGCCCACCGCCCGCGACCCCGGCCGGACGATGCTGGAGTCCATTCGCGTGACGGGTGAGTGCGGAAGGGCAGGCCGCTGGCTGGCGGGGCGCCGTGTCTGTCCCGCCGCTTGTGCGGTCCTCACAGCCCGAGGCCCGGGTAACGGTAGATGCGGGCTCCGTGCGCGGAGATGCCGGACTAGGAGATGTTGGGGGGAAGGGGGACGAAGGATGTGCGGAGGGGGACGAAAACGGTCCCTTTTCCTTAATCATGCAAAGATCACTGGCCCTACAAATGCAGTCTAAACACACATTGTTAAATTCTATTTCAAAACACAGCAGGTGTCATTAGGCATTATAGTGTCCTAGGACATAATTTTGTAGATTGCTCATAAAATCAGAGCTAACCAAAAGAACACTTTTCTATGTATCTGTGTGTTATACTGCTTATTTGTGTGCGTGCTTCTATTAAGTCAGTAAGGAGTTTTGAGATGATGTTTTTAAAAGGCCACGTTAGTATGTACTATACCTAGGTCAGAAACTTTACTTCATTAATTTTTTAAACAACTATGGATATTAATCATTTAAAAATTATCTCACATGATATTAGACTAGTTGTCTAGGCCAGGTTCCCAGCATTTGGTTCTGTATAACCTTCCTGCAAGACATGGCTCGCGGTAGTCCAGTATTAGAGGAAGAAGAGCAGAGTAAGAGGAAATGTCTGATTCTAACACCAGTGTCAAAATAAATGAGGACAGAATTTTTTACTTCCAGGCATTACAGTATCTAATAAACCATGTTTTTTCCCTCTGAATATTTTAATTGTAAGACTAAATTCCTTTCCATATAGTTATGATCTTAATTTTATTCTATTTTATTTCATGTTCCATGATATAAACTATGGAGCAGATTTTGCTCGACCATGCCATTGCTTGGATTGACCTCACTGTTATGTCGACAGGAAGCATAGACAGTTGCAGGATCTAAGATCTAAGGCAACTTAAACTGGCATTAAATTTTTTAAATGTGATTTGATGTAGATGCTATTTGCATCTTGAAAGACAATGGAAACGCTGACAGTTACTTAAAAATACCACCCCCTCCTTTTGTCCTGGAGCAGGGCTCCCAGCCTGGGCTCCTTACCATTGACTTAGTAGGTAATGGTTGGTTGTGGGGCTGTTCTGTGCATGGTGGAATGTTTCCCAGCATCGCCCGCCTCTGTCCACAGGTGCCAGGAGCAACACCCTCCCTTACCCAGTGGTGACATCCAGAAATGTCTCCAGACGTTGTCAAGTGTCCCCTGGAGGGCAAAATTATGCCACCCGACCCCCACATTTGAGGGCCACTGCCTTATACAGTTAGGTTCTGTCAGAGTGACGGTTATTTGGTAACGCTTTAGAAGTAAAATCAATTAAAATAACTTCCCCAAGGCATAACAATCCTTACAGAGAGGGTATACGAGTACGATAGTATTAGAGAGTAGATATTAGATATTTGACCAACTAGTCAGCAATACAAAGTTTTTTTGTTTTTTTTACATGCAGAGTTGGAAGGAAGAGAGCTGCTCTGTAAAATAGTAGACACAGTCCTCTTGCTTCAACTCTCTCTGTATAATTAAATGCAATGCATGTATTAATCTAACACTTCATGTTGAATACCTTGAGAGAGATAATTTGGCAGAGATAATTTATAGTTCATTAAAAATTCAAACAGCCATTTGAGACGACTCAGGCCTCAAATTTACAACCCCTTTAAAAATAATTAACCAGGTCATTTTTCAGAATGGTCTCTTCGTTTCTTTTACACAGTGCGTGGCCAGCTACCATGACAGTTCCGGAGTCCTCGCCCAGCTTTCCTTCCATATAGAAAGCCCCTTTAGAATGGCCAGATGCTTTAGGGAGCGCACCTCCCCCTCACTATCCCCTCACTCTTCACTGATGCCCAGGCGGCCCTTTCCCTGTCCACAGAAGTTTAGTTACCTGGGGTGAGAGCACTGATGGAAATGTGTGTGTGTGTGTGTGTGTGTGTGTGTGTGTGTGTGTGTGTGTGTGTTTTGAGCTCTAAAATCGCCATAAAGTTAGAGCAAACCGATGGGCTTTTATTTCAGGACTGAGCAATTAAATGCTTCTGAAATCACTCCTTATCTGATAACCTGCGTACTTTTGACTTATTAGCCATGATTTAACACAACCTAAATGCACCATTGTGGTGTAACTGCTGATTAGGAGAATGTGGTAAGAAAGCTGTGAGTTCTGTGTATGCTCTCTATGCTATTTGAAATGAAATCAAGTCAGAAAAGGTTTCTGTGCCTTCTCACAGCTTTTTAAAGAAGACAGTTTATTGTACTAAAGCCACCAAAAGGTTGGTTGTAGAATATAGAATTGTTTAATTGTTAAATTTACCTGGAAATCCAAATTTAATGATTCTAAGTATTTTCCCATTTATATTATTTCACGGAGTAGTTCTGTTGGAACTGAATATAACATTGAATAAAATAATGACCATAAACACAGGATGCACTGTTCTCAGCACTTAACGGACTTTTTTGTTCCTTGCACCAATACTATAACGTATGTAGTTTATGATCCCATTTTATAGATAAGAACCAGCACAATGTTCAGTGATGTGGTCAAGGTCACAGCCTCTGAGAGCCAAGATTCCATTCAGCTGAGCTCCATCCCCACGCCCCTGCTCCCCCCCCAGGAAAGGCCCGTGACAAAGACCATAGGACCTGACTTGAGCCACAGATTCAACAGGAAGAGCTCACTGACAGCACATTATCTGGCAGCTCACTCACGTTGGTGTTTTTTAGGTTTTTATCACAGACAAGTCTGTAAATTTCATTCTGAAAAGATCATATTTTACTAAAACTTTGTTTCAAAATAGAAAATAAGACATTGAGCTCATTCAATGAGTAGCAAGTGCTGTCAGAAACCACGTGAGACTGTGTCAGTTTATGATTTCTTACTGCCCACGTTTTGTGTGTGATATAGATGCGGCGTCTGGAAATGGAGCTCCTTGTAACAAATATGAATGTTTAAATGCCGGGGCCAGCGTCTTCTGGAGCTCACTGTGTGGCTTATGGGATGGGACACTTAGGTGCATTGCTCCGGTGTGGCCTGCAGCAGCAGGAGGCACCTGCCATTAAAACTTGCTTCAACACCACTAGTGGTTTCATCTTTTAAAAATAGTTTTAATTGATTTGAGAGAGAGAGAGAGAGAGGGTAAGGGAGAAAAAGAGAAACATCCATGAGAGAGAAACATCAATGGGCTTTTCCCCCGCACATCCCCTACTGGGGATTGAACCCACAACCTGGACATGTGCCCAGACCTGGCATCGAACGGGTGAACAGGATACCTCTCGGGGCATGGCAGGACACTCACCCACCTGAGCCACGCCGGCCAGGGCAACTAGTTGCTTCATTTCCTTATGCTGGATAGATTTTTCTCTCAACCATCAGGCATTGAAGTCTTTTATCTTTTCTCACCACTCAGATATTCTCTTCCCTTTGTTACGTCCTTGCATGACCAGGGCAGTGAGCAAAGACGAACACAACTAAGGGATCATACAGTGTCAGTGTCGGGGAAGGCCACCATACAACAAATGTAAGGCTGCAGCCACGGCAGTGCTCTGAGCCCCTCCCAGAGGTTTCCTGAGCTAGTGTGTGTGAAGTGAAGGACGAGTAGAAGAGGATCTAATAAAGGGGAGGGGAGAACTCGCCAAACACAGGGACAGGGTGAGGAGGTGCTGGGTCCGGAGAGAGAGGTGAGCGTGAGGGGCTGACACGTGGAAGGCAGCTCCAGTGCCTGAGTCCGGGACTGTGCAGGGCGCACCCGTGGCAGAACTGACCACGAGTGACCGCAGGTGCCGTGCCGAGGGGTTTTGTGTTCATCCGAAGTGGGAAACCGGGGGAAGTTCGCCATTGTTTTAGATGGTGTTTAATGCTTCTCTCACCACAATCATCACTTCTGGCATTACAGAACACTCTGTGTATTTTCACTTGTAAAAAAATAACACCACCATTTGTCCACCAACCAGATCTGAAATATCATGGCTGACATGTACACATAAGGAACTATTTGACATTGAAATTGGGACTCAAAAGAACTGTTGGCCCAGAAAGGAACTCACTACAGACTGATTCATTTGCCTCTCAGCATAACCATTATGGCTTGTCGCAGCTTCTGTCCTTACAAGGGTATTTCTTGGATCACATGATCTCACACATCTAGAGGAAATAATGAACAACATAAACTGATGAACAAAAACAGACCCAGAGAAAGAGAAGCAGCGATCAGACTCTCAAACCTCAGAGGGAAAGTAGGGGAGGGTGGGGGTAAGGGAAAGAGATCAACCAAAGGACTTGTGTGGATGCATATGGGCCTAGCCAGTGGCCATGGACAACAGGGGGTGGGGGCATATGTAGGGAGGGGTTTGGGATGGGAATGGGGGGATGAGGACAATTATGTGATACCATAATCAATCAATCAATCAATCAATCAATAAATAAATAACACCATAACAGTTTCTGACCAGAAAACAGAGTCATGTTATAAAGAATCATTGCCACTAACAGTAACACTGAGGTATTCCCAGCTGGGCCGGTGGCATTTTTAGGAATCCTGGAATACTGTTGTGTTCCTCAGTTCCTGGAATTGTAATAGCAGGATCTTTTCATCTCATTGTTTTGTTTTGTTTTGTTTTAAATATATTTTATTGATTTTTTTACAGAGAGGAAGGGAGAGGGATAAAGATCTAGAAACATCGAGAGAGAAGCATCGATCAGCTGCCTCCTCCTGTACACCCCCTACTGGGGATGTGCCCACAAACAAGATACATGCCCTTGACCAGAATCAAACCTGGGACCCTTGGGTCCGAAGGCTGATGCTCTATCCACTGAGCCAAACTGGTTAGGGCCATCTCGTTTTTTAACTTACAGTTGAGAAACTATATAGTGGGTGCTGTTGGATTTAGAGATGACACCATTAACTAGAGGCCCAGTGCATGAAATTCGTGCAAAGGGCTCGGCCCTCTCAGCTCGGCTGCCTCGGCCCTCACGGCCTGGCTGCCTCTCGGCCCCGCGGCCCTGCCCTCGGTCGTTCGGAAGGTTGTTCCGCCGTCCTGTCTAATAAGCATATTAACTCTTTATTATATAGGATAGCTTTTCTATTATAATGCAGACAGTTGGGAACAAATATGTTTTCAAAGATACTGATTTTTTCATAAGTCATTTTTAAAAATTAAGGTGTAACTTACATTCATTAAGGGTCACAAGTCTCAAGTGTGGAGCCTGATAAATTTGCACGTATGTAACCACTACCCAGAACAAGATGTAGGACATTTCTTGCTCTCATTAGCCTGGTACCTTCTCCTAGTTATAAGCCCTCCCTCTAAGCTAGCCACTCTGTTGATTTCTGGTTTTGAGCTAAACATAAATGGAATTATACGGCATGTGCTCTTGATCTCGTTCATTTGCTCTGTATTGTCTGTAGGATTCATCTGCATTGTTGCTTGCAACCACAGTTTGTTCTTTACATTGCAATATACTCGTCTATTATATGACTATATCACAGCTTAGTCATTCTTTCTACTGTCCATACGGATGATCTCTTTTGAGGTTAATTAAATTAATCCCCAAGTAAGATAAACACTTGATCAAACTGTTTATCTTATTTGGGGATTATTTGGTTTTGTGTAGCCCTTTCTTCGGCTTGTCATGGAGCAGCCTGTTGTTTTGTGGTGCGAATTGCCCCGGTTCTCAGGTTTCATACGTATTAGTGAACCATATAAAATTGCCGTCTTGTGGGTCAAAGCCAGTTGGATGGTAGTTTTCCACCAGGCTTTGTTTCTGGCGATGTAATCTTCCTTTCAGCCCGGGCCCTCCTAATTACTGTGAAACCTCACCTCTTCGCGACCGAGAAACACGGGGAGTCAGTGCACAGTGCTCCCCGCTCCTGCGCCTCTAGGTGAGGAGCCTGAGGCCCCGATGGGCTTCGCGATTAGACTGATGTTACAGAGAGGCCATTGAAAGCCCCGGGAATGGACGCCAGGGCTCCTGGGACCCTTTGCTCCCGTTCTACATACAAACGGAGCTTTCATTGTGTTGGTAATCTCAGTGTACTCACCTAGTTGTGTGACTGTACTGAGTTTCAATTCTGATGTAATATTTCCCTTTTTCCTCGGTATGAGTTATCAGGTTGGGATGAATGATTTCTTTGATCAACAAATCATGTGCATTTACCCCACGGTTCTAGTGCAGCAGATTTCCAATGGCTCGAATGCTACATGAATGACTTTTAATATGAGAAAGTTTGATTTTTAGTTACCTTATTACATTTCGGAGGGAAAATGAGTTACACTTCCCCCAAAGTTTTAATTTTTCAGAAAAGAGGAGTTAAAATAGGATGTTCTTCAGTAAAACCTGATTGGGCTTTGACTATGTTCTTTAAAAAAAAAAATAATGTGTGTGTGTGTGTATATATATATATATATATATATATATATATATATAATTGATTTTTTTACAGAGAGGAAGGGAGAGGGATAGAGAGCTAGAAACATTGATGAGAGAGAAACATCGACCAGCTGCCTCCTGCACACCCCGCACCGGAGATGTGCCCACAACCAAGGTAAATCCCCTTGACTGGAATTGAACCTGGAACCCTTCAGTCCACAGACCCACGTACTATCCACTGAGCCAAACCGGTTTCAGCTGGGCTTTGACTATGTTCTTACTCGGTTTTAAAAGTCCTTTTTCTTAAACAATAGTATTTAAAATTACAAGAAAAACTCTGAGTTTCCCTAATACTTTTCATGCAACTGAAAACAAGGTTAGTGTGCCTGCCGTGAGGAATTAATTTACATCCTTCTTGTGTGAGTGCTTGACGGGCCACCTGCCCACGGTCATGAGCTTCGTGGGGTGCCAACATTCGGCAGGATTGGCATTTGCTAAATCAGAGCCCTGGGGGTGCTCCCAGCCTGACTCGGCAGGTGAGGCTGGGAAAGGGCCGAGGCTGAGCCTCGGGCAGGCGGCGAGCACGTGAACGGAGATGCGGCACCTGCTGGGGGCGTGGCGGGTCCCGCGCTGTCACACACTGCCTGCTCCGCCTGCTCTGCCCGCTCCTCCTGGAGGGTTTTGGCAGATGGTGTCAGACTTTGTCAGAGAGCCCTGAAGTGTGCAGGTGCTCGAGGTGGAACAGGACTGTGAAGGCACGGGTCACTGCTTTATGACAAGACAGAAGAGCTCTGAGGGCTCCCGCTTGGTCACAGAGCTCCTGCGTCTTAGGAACCACCGAGAGCACTTTTACCCTGAATGTTCACTTTTTAAACACCAACACAACATAAACGTACCCACCATCACAGTTAGACACTCCTCATAGTTTTCTGCATTGACTTTAACTGGGCAGCTTTCCCCTTTCAAACGAGGGCCCGGTCCCTCCCTCCGCCTTCCTGGCTGTGCCCAGTCCTCACCTGACTTCCTAGGTGTGTGATACCCATTCTTATCTCAGCTCTCTTGCTCTTTCCCTTTCAGGGTCCATTTCGGTTTTCCTTTCTTATCTCCTGAACTCCTGGGGTCTTTGGAGAAACTGACCTTGCCCCTGGGCATTCCTTAGCCCAGGTTGCCCGGCCTGCCCAGCTTGGAGCACCAGTCGGCAACACTAAAGTGCAAAACCTCTGAGGAACGGGGATCCGCTCCTCATGAGAGTTTTGTTTGTCCTGTTTATTTTTGGCTGGTCGTTAAGCACGGGTTGAATGGCTTCTTTGTGAAGTCAACGCTCCTACCTCTCACCTCTCAGCTTGGAAACGCAGTAGACATTTAACCCTCACAAGTTCATACTTTCATGTTATCATTTAGACACCAGCATTCACACTTCACATGGTGGCCTGGAAAATGTTAAGTAGAAGGATGTTTAACTAACTACCTTACATGCTTGGATTATTATCCACTTTCGACCTAAAATCATTTCTTTTCCCTCAACCCTGGACTTTAAGTAAACACTTCCATGTAGAGCAGGGTGTCTCTCCCTTGGCACTGTCTTAGGATGAATATTTTGTTGCAGGAGCTGGCCTGTGCATGGAAGAATGTTTAGCATCATCTCTGGCCTCTGCCCACAAGATGCCAGCAGCTCCTCCCCCTAGCAGTGACAGCAGAATGCCTCCAGACATTGCCAGTTCCTCATTATATTTCCACTGGTGCGGTGTCTCCTATGTAAACACA
The DNA here is from genome assembly GCF_964339955.1 of Pipistrellus hanaki. NCBI lineage: Eukaryota > Metazoa > Chordata > Mammalia > Chiroptera > Vespertilionidae > Pipistrellus > Pipistrellus hanaki. The sequence continues at coordinate 11,399,222 of NC_140512.1, read as the reverse complement.
GAATGCTCCCACAACTACTAACACCTGCTGACCTACCATGGTCGGAGAGTGCCATGTTCAAGGTCATGCCATTCATTCTGAGTACATTTACGGAATGTCTGCCAGATCCCAGGCTAGATGTTGGAAAGAAAGAGAAGACTAAGACACGGTCCTGGTACCTATCTTAGTCCATCAGTATCCACATTGCCACGTCTTACTGGCAGCCGTGTTCTCTGCAGAGGAGAAGTGATGCGTGTTGTGCATGCAGCTGAGTTCATCCTGAGTGTCTGTGGATAACTGAGTGGGTGACCATACACGAGATAATGAGCATGGATCCTGTGATCAGACACACCTGCATTCAGGCCACAGTTTGTCGTTTATTACTCTCCTGTCCTATAACCTTGAGCCAATTATTTAACGTCGCCGAGGCGTGATATAACATGTACAGCTTTGGTGTGAAATCCCAAACTCACAGAAGTGTGGCAACAGGTCATGGCGCTATTTATTATTATTATTATTTTTCACTACTTATTGTGGAAATATCTCATCTTGAATGGGTGGATGACAGATGTGTGTGGGTAGTTTTTAAAAAATGAAATAAAACATGTCTTTCTTGGCAAGGCAGGCACTCGTCCAAGTCAGTTAGCATTGAACTTGCCTCAGCAGGAGGGCCCAAGGTTGAGAGCTAGAGACACCACAGTCCAGGAGACCTGGGGGCGAGGCCTGGTTGAGAACCATGATGCGTCCCATTTGCAGAAGGAGTTAGAACAGTTAGTGACCAGACTATGTCCGATTTATAGCTGTAGCCTCGTTCAGACAGCAGGAGGAAGGCTGACTCAGCCACGTGGTCAGTGTGGACTGAGGCTGAAAGCACTGAGGCTCTGCTGACCTCCCTCGTCGTTTCTCTTCACATTGCTCTCCTCCTCCTCTCAAGTCTAGGTCATAGCTCCTGCTTTTCATGCCTAAGCTTTGGCTCCCTTGCATTATTATTCAGGTCTTCCCAGGACTGTCTCGAATTCATAGCCAGATTAGAAGCTGGTTGAAATGCATTCATGCAGATGTATTTTAAGAATGTCGTATTCTGAGTACCTATGTAATAGTCATTACAAATTTTTTTTTTCAGACATGGCAAGAAAAATCCTTGATTTTTGTTCATCTTAATCTATAGCCTAGAATTAAGAAAACCAACCAGCTAATGTTGAGTGACATTACTTAAACATGCTTGAACATACGCACATCATTATTTCATCTTAAAAGTGGTTTTCAAGATCAATAAGGCAGTGTTATTCTTCCTTCATTGATGGCTACCTTTGTATAAACTGTCAGATTCCAAGATTGGATTGGCTTTGAAAGTGACTTGGATTTAAGAAATCCCCATTCTTTGGTAGAGTTGAGTATTCAGATTATTTACATGTACTATCGCACATCTATATTAAACCTTGTTCATCTACATGGTTTGGTTTGAAGCTGTGCACTTCTAGAGATAACTCAGGGGCGACAACGTTTAGCATGACCAAAGTTTAGTAACATGAATACTTACAATGTCTTTTCTAAAGATTGTTGCAAAGTTACAAAGCCTGCAGAACCTTCAGCATACTTCCCGAGTCATAAGCAATTCGTTTCATGCGGTATCTTTGTTATTCTTGTGTTTGGTTTTATTTACTGACACAGAGAAGCTGCACTGGCCTGAGCAGGAGCTGGCCAAGAAGTCCGTGCTGAACGCCGAGGAGGCCGCGGCCCCCGACCGCCGCCGGAGCGCCTCCCAGCTGCCGCCCGGGGTGCTGAAGGACATCTTCACCACCGGGACCAGCAGCTACAACGTCCTCCTCCAGAGCAGAGAGGAGAAGAGGCATCAGCCGCCAAGGCGGTCCTCCTCCGCCCAGCCCAAGAGATGCAGGAAGCCCAGCAAGTCTCCCAGCTTGCCGCACAGCAAAGAGCTCCGCAAGGCCAAGGCCCCGGCGCCGGGGCTGAGCAGAGGCGCCTGGTGCTGCCTCGACCGGCAGCCTGCCGCCCTCCTCACGGGCACCCTGTCCAGCCCTGCGGCCTTTACGTCCAGCATCTCTGTGACCGGGAACAGCATAGCCCTGACGCCCAAATCCAAGCACAAGGTCAGGCGGCGCCATTTCTCCCCCAAGCCGAAGCCGCAGCCCCCGCCGCAGCTGTGCCGGAGTTTTGAAAAAGATGATTCTTCCGGGAAGAAGTTTTGTATTCTGACTGCCATAAAGCCCACCAACCTGGACAAGGAGAAGCTCAGGTTCTTCAAGTCCGACTACACCTACGACCCGCAGTTTGAGTACGCGAACCCCTCTCTGCCCAGCGTGCTGGCCAAGCACAGCAATGCGTCGGACCGGTTTCTCAAGCAGGTAAAGCTCCTCAGGAGCGGGGGTTCCATGTTACATAGCTGAGGCAGTTACTGGCAGTCTTGTAAAAGGAAAGAAAGACTCTGAAAGTATCCCAGTTGTTTCCATGTTATAGTTAATCCCCATCCTGGACACATGGCAGGAAATTCCCAGGTAAGTGGCACAGCCTCTCTGTAAACTCCGTCACACTCATCGCGCTCCGTAAAGAATCTGTTTCATGGACTCCGTGGCAGGAAGACTCTTTATTAGATTTTGGTTTTTGTTGTTAATCCTCTCCTGAGGATATTTTTCCATTGGTTTTTAGAGAGCGTGGAAGAGAGAGGGAAAGACAGAGATAAACATCGATATGAGAGAAACACATCCATTGGTTGCCTTCTGTAGGAGCCCTGACCGGGGCCCAGGCTGGGGAAGAGCCTGCAACCAAGGTATGTGCCCTTGGCCGGAATAGAACCTGGGACCCTTTGGCCCACAGGCTAATGCTCTATCCACTGAGCCACACCGACTAAGGCAGGAAGACTCTTTATGGGGAAGAAAGCTTCAGACCTGGCTCCCAACTTTCCCCCGGGGGAGTCCCAGGCCTGGCCGTTGGTGAGCCCACAGGCACGTGCAGCCCGTCCCCATCTGAGCGGGGAAAACGGGCTGCGCGTGTTCTGCCTCGCTCCGGGCCGCAGGCTCTGCGTCTCCTGGTCGGACTCCCCCCGCAGCTGCTCAGGCCCCGCACGTCTGGCCACTGTGAGCGTTTTAGTGCTTTGCTCACATAGTTTATCACTGAATCAATATTTAGGCACTCATCTAAAGAAGAAAAGGATGAAATTATAAAAGTGATCTTCAAGGTTCGCCAATCCTGTGTGACTGGCAGGACCAGCACTTTCCCGTCAGTCACGCCGCCCATAGCTGTGTGGCCTGCGCGCTAGGGCATCCTCAGCCTCTCCGGGCACCTGGCCTCCCCCGCAGGCACAGTGCGACCGGCCGGCAAAGGCAGCCGTTTGGTGAAGTTAACCTCGCGCCGGCTGTTCTGGAGCAGCGGGCGCGGCGTGGCTTTGTCAGGGCTGCCGGCGCTGGCAGGTGGTGGCACGCGTGGCTCCAAGGCCGGGCCGCGTGCCCTGCATAGCGTTTCTGCCGCACGCGGTTCTTTCGGATCTGTGCCAGCAGGTCCGGTGTTGTTATAACTGACGGCCATCTGACCAGTCACGTAAGCCATTAGGTAGATCTTGTTTTAAGATTAAGATAATTTTAACATTGCTGTTTCATTTTCTTTACTGGAAGAAACCTTTTCTACCGCACCACTGTTTTTTTAGAGGGCAATCGCTTTTTATTTAAATGTGCTGAGATTGTGCCAAACACTAAACAGTCAGCGGTTGCTTTTATTCCTATTCTGGCAATCATTTTGTGATTTTTTTTTGATGGAAATTGCAATTGATTGAATGTGGGGAAGTCATATTTAAAATTTATGATAATTATTAAAAAGCTGTTTGCTTCCCCCTCCTTAGTGCTGAGAGAAAGGGCTGAGATTTATTCACCAACACTTTTTAGTTGAGTCCCACCCAACCCCTGCCAGCCAGGAGAGATTTCCCGCTATGAACTCAAAGCTGATGTTCGCTCATTTCTGCGGAAGGCGATGAGGGGGCATCAGCAGCCACACAGACGGAATTGACAGGACTTGGCCTGTGGCTCCACAGCCCGTACCTTCACCCAGGTCCCATGCTATCCTATTCCTAAGACTGTGCTTTTCAAAGTAACTGTTATGTGCAAGTACACTGCGTTTTTGACCGCCCATATTAATGGAAGGAAACCTTCCCATGGATTAGCTCAGGTGGGAAGGTCGTCCCGGTTCCCCCTCAGCCCCCAAACAGCTGGCGCCAGGGCAGCCACCTTGCTCTCCTGCGGTGACACGGGCCACAGGTCTGCAGGAGGGTCAGTGTAGGGAGCAAGCACGGTCAGAGAAGGAACCGCAGCAATAGAGGAGCCACCAACGGTGCCGTGAAGAGAAGAGAGTAGGAGGAAGTGGTGTTCAACACAAACACCTCGGTGAGAATACACCACCGAACTGACTCATAAAGAAGAACCTTTGATTTGGTTCCAGCATCTTGCACGGTAACCCGTGGCGGGGGAGATGCAGCGAGGAAAGACAAGGGACTAAGGATTGTGGCGAAGACAGATGTTACAGCCCGTGACACAGGCCTCATTTCTTATAAAAAGAGCTGTCCAGGAGCAGAGCTGTTTGACTTGAAAGATGGCCCCCGGAAAGCAATGTTTTGCTTTTTGAGTTTGTAGTGTAAGTGGATAGGTAACTCATTGCTGTTCAGTCCGTATTTTCCAACCACATTGGGCCATGGAGCCCTTCTGAAATGATATCTGGCCCCCCACTTTTCCAGAGAAGCAGTTGGACAGCACTGGGCTAGGGATGAGGACTGTGACTTCTGGGGTGACCTGGGGTGATTCAGGAATGGGGGGGTAGGGGTGGGGCCTCTAGATGGCAGAGTTTATAAAAGGGGAAGTGAAGGGAGGGCTGGAATTGAGCAGAGATCAAACCAGTGACCTTAAATTCTAAAATTAAAGCCCAGCCTTTAATTCTGTCGAAACTTAAATACGATACACAGTCATATGGGAAATAGACAACAAAACCCATTCACGGTCTCTCCCTGCCGCCTCCTTCTCTGTCTCTAACTTTGTCCTCACGACAACCCTGCGAGGTAAGTAGGGCAAACATTTTCATCTCCATTTGCCAGTGGAGAAGCTCAGCCCGAGAGGGAGGAGGGACGTGCCTCGGATGTCACAGGCCGTGAAGGGCAGGCGCCTGGTGAACAGGCCTGCTGGCCGCCCATCTCCCGCCCCCGGTCGCACCGGTGTCCCTGTTACCAAACGGCAGCTGAGAAGGGAGATCACTGTGAGCACATGACCGGGGCAGTGGCTCGTGACTGATGGTCAGATTTCCAGGCTGCTGAGCCGTGGACGGAACCAGCAGGCCAACCAGCAGCAGGTCCCTCACAGACGTGTCAGAGGCTTGTTTTACCCGAGACAATGCCGCACAGTTTGTACAGATTTTTCACTTCCAGGGTAGTGCTAGAAAAGTTACACAGTGCTATTGGATGAACTATTCCTTTTTGTTTAGCATTATTTTTATGTTATTTTTAAAAATAGATTTTTGTTGATTTCAGAGAGGCAGGGAGAGGAAGAGAGAGACAGAAACATCAATGATGAGAAAGAATCATGGATCAGCTGCCTGGGGATCGAGTCTGCAACCTGGGCATGTGCCCTTGACCGGAATTGAACCCGGGACCCTTCAGTCCGCAGGCCAACGCTCTATCCATTGAGCCAAACCAGCTAGGGCTGAACTAATCCTTTCTAAATGAGAGCTTTAGATAAAAGTCTCATGCCGAGCAGTTCATCCCCCTGAGTGTACAGTCAGTGATTCTGAGTATGTTTAGAATTCTGCAGCATCATCACTGTCCAATTCCAGGACATGTCATCACCCTCCAAAAGAAACCCCTGCCCTTTAGAAATGACTCCCCACTGGCCACCAGCCTCCCAGCTCTAGGCCAGCGCCAGTCTACTCTCTCTTCTTCTATGGACTTGCCTCTTCTGGAAGTTTCATATAAGTGGAATCATTCAGCATGTGGCCCTTTGTAACAAGCTCCTTTCATTTAGCATAATGTTGAACAGATGCATCCATGTCATAGTTTGTGTCAGGACTTCATTGTTGAGTAATACCCGAGGATGTATAGCTCACATTTTGTGTGTCCACTCATCAGTTGATAGACATGTGGTTGTTTCTGCTCTTTGGCTATTATGAATAATGCTGCTATGAATGTATGTGCAAATTTTTGTGTGGACCTATGTTTGAAGTTATCTTCGGTGTACTCCTGGTAGTGGGTCATGTGTAGTTGGCCATACGGTGGTAGATTGTGTAGTAGTTGGTCATATGTATTAAAGAGAAGCGAACGCATTGGAATCTTGGAGGGAAGGCAGGGGAGGATGGGTGGGAGGTTATCTGTGCAGATATGCATAACCCATGGACACAGACGATAGGGTGGTGAAGGCATAGGGCAGAGGACAGGAGTGGGTGGGAGGAGGTCCATGGGGGAAAATGGGGGACATATAATATTTTCAACAATAAAGATTTTTTTTTAAAAGAGAGAAGTGAATACAGAAAGAGAGAAGTATTTGTAATTGACAGGTGTTTGTGAAAGTATGTGCAAGGGAGTGACAGTTGCTTAGGATTAGAAAGATGTGGTGCCTCAGTTGTATTTTCATTTGGAATCCATAAACGACAGACATAGTCACGATGAGAAAGAGTATTACCGGGGGGAGTAATGGGAGGCTGTTGGCTTCCATGTTGTCTTTCTTCTCCAGGCCATCAGCATCATGGAGCTGACTTTACAGAAATACGGAAGCTACGAGAAGTTCGAGCAGGCCACGGGCGGGAGCCTGCTGTCCAAGACGCGGATCTGGAGCCACGTCAGGAAGTACATGATGAAGGAGGGCTGCCTGGGGGAGGTGAGTCCGGAGCGAGCGCGGGGGCCCTTAGCCTCCGCAGGGCCCGGGCGCTGGCTGCAGGCGGTGTCTTTCCAACCCTGAGCTCCTTACACCAGCCACGCAGATTTCTGACTGAACACTGTAGGTCTGATTTCCCGTGGCACTGAGCTGTGTTCAGTTCCTTTCCTGGCCGCCATTTCTGTAGCTTATGGGAACATGTGAGTGGTTTTGTGAAAATTGTCAATGAAGAGATCGCCCCGGGGCCCTCCCATTGGAAGCCAGGTCCTGGCGTTCAGTGGAGACACAGCTCCGGCGGCAGGGCCAGGCCTCCGTCTGCACCCACCCTGCGTCATGGTGGCCGGGCCGAGCGCAGCGGGACAGCCCGTCCTCGTGTCTTCCCGCAGAGCCCTTGCCTTCCTTCCAGTCCAGGAGGCCCTGAGGTCCCCCGGGCTCCGCACCGGAAGGTCCAGGGCACTGGCCCTCTGTTCATCCTCTTGGTTCTGGGAGCACTGGGGTGCCGGAAACAAAAGGTGTTCCTGGGGCCTGGCCCCCACCTTCTCATTGTGCTCACACCTCCCTACCTTCCCTGTGGCCTCAGATCGTGGTCCACCTCACCGAGGACCTGCTCTCCCGCGCCTCCATGACGGTGGTCAACGGCTGCCCCACGCTGACCATCAATGTGTCCACTGCACGCGAGCACTGGCTGGAGGGAATGCTGCGGCACGAAATCGGTAGGGCGGCCCCTCCACCGTCCCGCGTCGTACTGAATCGGCTCCACAGACACGCTCTTTGCAATGGGGTTTTCGTAGTTGTATTTGGTAAAAGGCAATGGAGTTGCTAGGCTTCACTTGAACTTGAGCTACGCTGATTCATGTCCCATTTCAAGTTAGGTTCTCAGGGCCCCGAGCAGCAGCATTAAGCTTAAAAAGTCACTGAACCCCAGGATTTCGGTTCCTTGACCTTAAACTGAAGGAGTTACCTGATCTCTGAGATTCTTTTTAAATATCAAGTCTATGATTCCTCCCTTGACAAAAAATAACCTCTTCTGAGGAGTCCTGGGAGCCCTGGGAGCCCTTAGAGGGGGGATGGGGGCAGAGTGCTCCTTCCCGTCAGAGGCTTGGGGCGGGGCGGGCTGGCTTCTGCTGTTTGGGTTGATTTGGGCTGAGAGCGGCTGTAGGGTCTTTGGGGAAGGAAGTAAAGACGGCCCCTCCCGCAGGCACGCATTACTTCCGGGGCATCAACAACCTGCAGCAGCCCTGGGGCAGCTGGACCGGCCGCCGGAAGCTCGAGCTGAAGCCCAACAACCCCACGGAGGAGGGGCTGGCGAGCATCCACAGCGTGCTGTTCAGGAAGGACCCCTTCCTGTGGCGGGCCGCGCTGCTCTACTACACCGTGTTCCAGGCCAGCCGCCTGTCCTTCTGCGAGCTCTTCCAGGACATCGGCAAGTTTGTCAAGGACGCCAACACGAGGTGGGACTACTGCGTGCGGGCCAAGAGGGGCTGCACCGACACGGCCCAGCCAGGTGGGTGGCCCTGGGCCACAGGTCCTCTGACTTCGGGGTGAGGATCGACAGAAAACACAGGAGTGATGGATGTGCTGACGGACGCAGTCTTATGAGCCACTAACTGATTCGCCAGTTGTCCCTAGAGTAGGGGTGTCGAACTCAATCAGAGAAGGGGCCAAAATCTAAAATCCAGCCTAAATCGCAGGCCGAATGGTTTACTGAACAGTCATAAACTGACAATGTCATAAACTGACAGTGGAGTGCAGTGATGACAGCGCGGTGCGGGCCACATTGCAAGGCCTGGCGGGCTGGATTTGGCCCGCGGGCCTTGTGTTTGACACATGTGCCCTAGAGCATTGGAAACCAATTCCAGACATCTGTCCTCTTACCTGCAGACACTCGCGTGCGCGTCCCTAACTGGTAAGGACAGCTTGTCCACAGTGCCCGGGCTATTAGCTTAGCTAACCACAGCCACAGAGTCACAGCACAGGACTCCGAGCGGTGACTTCAGTCCACGGAACAGAGCAGCGTTTACCAAATTCATGCGCTGTCAGGTGGGAGGAGGGTTTTCTTTGTAAATGAGCACTTAAGAGTAGGATCAGATCTCACGAGCTGTTTCTGCTCATCATGTCTTCATCCACATTTTTTCTATTTATAAACCCCATAGTCTTTAAAACTCAGTCCTAATTATTGATTTCTTAGGGAAGAATAGTATCAGAATCTCCATAGTTATTTTAATGGTGCAAAGGGATTAGTGTGTGTGTGTGTGTGTATGTGTGTTTTAAATTGGTAGTTCTGACATCCTATGCTTTTACTTTGCCCCTGTGAGACCTAATGCTGTAAGCTGTCTCCCGCCTTCCTCACCAGACACCCTCATTGCATCATGAGAGTTAAGACTGCAATAAGAGGGTGGGGTGGAGGTGAGGGTAGGATAATCTTCTACACTAATAAAAGAGAAAGATGCAAATTTACCTTACCTCTGAGACACCCACCAGCCAATCAGGAGTGAGTATGCAAATTAACCAAACAAAGATGCATACACAGGCACAGAGCGACTAAAGACTGAAGACTAAAGACAGAAGAGGCTTAGGTTCTTCGCTGTGGCCAAAGCAAAGGCCTGGGTCCCGGGTGCCAGCAGCCAGGGGAAGGAAGGCCTATTGCCTGAATCTTCCTGCAATAGGCCTCTAGTTATTTATAGGAGTTATACAATTTAAGTTACCGGTGTTTCTTTATCATTGGGGGGAAAATGCTATTTTAATTATAGGGATGGGGACCTGTGGAGGAGAGATTCTTAAAAGGGAGCTGCTGGTCTCCATGTTGTCCTGGTCCTTCCAGAGACCTTACAGTGGATGTTACAAAGATAGAGCAGTTAAACACAAGTAAACGTGGCACCTTAGAAAACCCTTTTGTACAGGCCGCTTCCTAACAGGGAACGGTGAGCATCCCATTACCGAGGGATGCTTCGGACACGGGGTAACACGCTGTGGTCCCTGCAGGCTGCTTCAGTAAAGACCAGGTCTACCTGGACGGCATCCTGCAGCTGCTGCGGCACCGGGACTCCATCGACTTCCCCCTGCTGACCGCCCTGGGCAAGGTGAGTGACGGGGGGTGTGCGTGTGTGTGTGTGTGTGCGCGTGTGTCCGCCCATCGCACAGCACCTCCCCCGCTGCCTTATGACGACTACGGCGCAGGTTCAACTGCTCTTATCTGTGCTCGGAATTAGCTGCTTTAACGTGATACAGGAGGGAGAAGTGTGTTCTGTCATAGAACCGAACGGCAAACTCTCTTAGTGGACGACAAGAAGGGAATGGGAAATGTGGGGATGCAGTGTGTAGTTTCATTTATATACATCTTTTTCTAAAGCATTTGAAAGTAGTTCGTAGAAATAACACTCCCCCCCCCCCCCCGCTTTAAAATATACTTTTATTAATTTCAGATAGGAAGGGGGAGGGAGAGAGAGAGAGAAACATCAGTGATGAGAGAGAATCATTGATCGGCTGATCCTACACGCTCCACACTGAGGACTGAGCCCGCACCTGGGCATGTGCCCTGACTGGGTTTGATTTCCGGTCAGGGTACATATAAGAAGCAATCAATGAACACATGAATAAGTGGAGCAACAAACCGATGCTTCTCTTTCTCCCTCTCCCACCTCCCCTCTTCTCTTTCCTCTTTCTCTCTAAACTCAATAAATAAAAATTAAAATAATAAAGGAAAAAGATTTTTGCTATTTTGCAGATATTAAAGTAATTTGAAAAACACTTCACATACTTGCTCTAGCCAGTTTAGCTCAGAGTTGGCCTGCAGACTGAAGGGTCCCGAGTTCGATTCTGGTCAAGGGCACATGCCTGGGTTGTAGGCTCGGTCCCAGAAAGGGGTGTGCAAGAGGTAGCCAATCAATGATTCTCTTTCATCATTGATGTTTCTCTCTCTCCCTCTCCCTTCTTCTCTGAAATCAATAAAAAATGTATTAAAAAATAGTCCACATACTTAAAAGTGTACTCACCACCCAGGGAAGAAATTGCTCTTTAACTGTGACTGAGAGTGACGCTGAAAGTGACCTGCCTCCGTTCTCAGGTCTCCTACGAAGACGTGGACCGCTTGAAGGAACTGGGCGTCACGGAGAACATGAGGGTCCCGCAGTTCCTGCTGGACCGGGAGCGGTACATGGAGCACCTGGAGAAGATCATGGAAGTGAACGAGCTGACCGACAAGGAGCTCAGAGACCTCATCTACTAGTTAGCATCCTGCGAGCAGCGCGAGAGTGTCCCCCTACGTTCCCTTTTGGTGCTCGGCACCTGCAGATTTGTGGAGGAAGGACTGTTTACATGAGTTTCTGCAGACTGGTCGGCAGCATTCGCTGCATGTTTAGGATAATTACCAACCTGAAACTGTTTCTAACGCGGGTTCTACAGGCTTCAAGGGAAGTGACCTGTGTTCATCTGTTTCCACCCGGTTCTCAGCAAAGTCCGATGAGAAGACTACTGAGGAGTGCTTTTGAAGAATCTTGGCCAAACCGAGCGATAAACTTCTGCCTGAGCACAAGACCGGCTTCGGCTAGAGCCTGCCTCCCTGCCGTTCACACGCCACGAGGATGGTCACTGTCTCCTCTGGAAAGTCAGTTTTTTATGCCCCCGAACAGCTCCATCTGAGGTTCCTTATTTCTCTTCTGTGTTGAGTAACGTTAAGGGGGTGGGGACAATCTGAAAAGTTTCATTAATTCTTTACATCTTATTTTTTCACCTTACCAGTTTGGAGGAACTCAATTAGAGAATTGTTTCCAGTTATCCCTTATCTCAAGTCTGTTTTCATTTGCTGATATATATTTTACCCCTTGTAAGTGTTAGCCAAGGTGAGGGTCTCTCCCTCTGTATTCCTACAGAAACGGTAAGTACAGGTTCCAGAGAGGTTCGTCATACGCATTAGAATAGTTGGGGAAGAGAGAAGCTACCCACCTGCTCATTATTAAATGGAGCAACAAGCAGGACAGGTAGGCTGGCCATTCCCCTCGGGGCTGGGTGTCCACAGGATGTCTACGGTGCCCCTGACCTTGCTCTGAGAACTGGCATTGCCGGGCCCTGCCTTCGGCTGAGCCAGCCCTGTGATTGGCTTGTGTCCTTGATCAAAACCCTTGGCTTCACCAGCCCAACAGTGACATGGTTTAGATTTAAAAAATGAGGGTTCTGATTGGCTACATTTCTCCTGCCAAAAGCTTACCCACTTGGCTTGATAATTTTTTAATTTTGATATATACTTATATATACATACTTGGGATCAAATGGCTCTTCAAACAACTTATTTTAATGATCAGAAAGAATACTGCTGTACACACCTCACTCAAAATTGCTATTATAACAAAATTGAAGAATAAAGACCCCCCCTCCAAATAATCCACACAAAATTGCTACTGAAATTTCTACCCAAAGCTACCTGAGAGTTTATGTTTACCTCACTTCAGGCTTAAATATGGTGCTACGGTGGGTGTTGGGTGCCCTGTCTGCTGACAGCCTGGCCGTCATGCTGGGAAACCACTGGAACCCTCCCGCAGGGCGAGGGCCGGTGTGTGATTCTCCTTCATGTAGCCTCGAGGGCTTGCCTTAAAGGAGAAGCTGCAGCAGACAGGCAGTGGCTGGTGCCTGGTGCTGAGCAGAGCCCTGCTTCCCCCTCAGGGGCCAGGGGCCAGCCCTCAGCCTGGGGTGGGGCTGCACGTCTCCGTGGCTGGCCGTGTGCTGGCATCACACACACACACACACACACACACACACACACACACAGGCGGCACCACTCTGGACCCACTGCACTGCTTCCTTGTAGCAGAGCCCTCCAGGCTCAGCTTCATGTCTTGTCTCTGATTTCATCGTCAAGCTTCCCCAAGGTGACTGTGGAAAGGGTCTGTCCTGTGACCTAAGCTCAGTGCTCAGGAGCTGAACTGTGGGCAGTAACACTCTGCTGCAGACGTCCAGCTACAAAGGACGGTCCAGCTACAGAGGACCCGGCTCCCGAGTGGGTGGTCTGAGTGTTAAACGGGTGACATTCTCTGTCTGGTTTGGGAAGGGAAGACTTCAATGCCCTACGGCTTCAAATAAAACGAAATGTGAGCACCCTCCAGACAAAGTGACTTCACATCACACCGAATGTCTTAGGACACTTTAGAAGTTAGCAGCGAACCAAAAATAGTTATAGGTGAGCAGAGAAGCTAAGCTTTAAAAGTTGGGATTGAAGATTTAATTAAGGTTATTCTCTTTCCTGAGATAGAATTCTCATGTCAGTTTTATTCCCTAAATTAAGGGTCAATAAGTAGAAAATTATAGCAGCAGTACTTAGGGGAATAATTGAAGATCACATCTTAGGATTATAATAGTTATTTGTCCTAGACTATTGATGCTTAGGATTTCATCAATGTTGTCTACTGAAATTCTAGCATAGAGTATCAAATACACTTTCTGATGAACTGTCTGGTTTTCACACAAGACAGGATTCAAAGTGAAATTGTTGGCAAACAAAATTCCATAGTCTTCATTTCTTTATGTTTTCATCTTTGTAAACATATTTAAAATTTGTATGGCTGGTTTTGTATAATTTTGTGTCTAGATATAATAGAGACAAGAGCACTGAGGTTCTGACATGGTGTATGTGACTGTGCATGCAAACTTCTGTCCTTTGGAACCTAATTATATTTTTTTCTTGTGGAACTCCTGGGTTGCTGTGTGGTGATTATTGAAAGGAGCATGGACCATGCTGAGCCCTATTTACAGGGAAAGGTTACATTTGCCACCTGCCACCTCCCCCCAGTTAGTGCAGCTTGTATTCTCATGGGAAAAGAGAGAGGGATCATTCTGTCTGTATTTACTGCCCTGTTTATTGAGTAAATTTTGTTTATTTTTTTTTTTTATTGATTCCAGAGGGAGAGGAGGACAGAGGGAGAGAAAGACACATCATTGATAGAGAATTAGCTCTAGCCAGTTTGGCTCAGTGGATAGAGCATCGGCCTGCAGACCCGGCCCCAGGCCCTGGTCAGGCCTCATGCAGGAGGCAACCAATGTATGTGTTTTTCTCTCACATCCATGTTTCTCTCTGACTTTCCCTCTCTCTTCTCTTCTCCCTAAAAATCAATGGAAATATATCCTCACAGCAAAAGAAAACAACACAAAAAGACAACCTAAGGAATGTGAGAAAATATTTACAAACCCATATATCTGATGAGTTAATATCTAAAATATATAAGGAACTCCTAAAACACAATAGCACAAGAAACAATCTGATTTTTAAGTGAGCAGAACTGAGCATCTATTTTCCCAAATTAGACATACAAATTGCCAACACGTACATGAAAAGACGCTCAACATCACTAAACAGGTAAGTGGAAATCAAAACGATGGATTTTATACTAGCTTATAAAAAAGATGAGATTGAGTGTTGGTGAGGATGTGGAGAAAAGGAAAACCCTTGTACACTGTTGGTGCGAATGTAGGTAGCTATAGTAAGTAGAAAAAAATGGAAGTTCCCCCCCAAAAACTAAAAATAAAACTACCATATCATCCAGCAATTCTACTGGGTATATATTCAAAGGAAATGAAAACAGGATATCGCATAGATACCTACAGTCTCATATCCATTGCAGCATTACAACAGCCAAGACATGGAAACAACCTCAGCATTCACTGCCAGCTGAATGGATGAAGATGGGGTCTATATCTACAATGAAATGTAATTCAGCCATGAGAAAGAAGGGAACCCTGTCATTTTGGACAACGTGGATGAGCCTTGAGGGCACTCCACTAAGTGAGATAATCTGAGAAAGACCAATACTGAATGACATCACATGGGGAATCTAAAAAGGATGAACTCATAGAAACAGGAGGGAATGATGGTTGCCAGGGGCTGGGGCCAGGGAGGCTGGGGAGATGGTCAAAAGGTACAAACTCCCAGTTCCTAAAGGTCTAATGACAGCGTGGAGGGTATAGTGAACAACACTGTATTATAGATTGGAAATTGCTAAGCAAGTGGATCTTAAATGTTCTTACCACAATAAAGAAATAGTAATTACATGATGTGATGGATGTATTGGCTAATACTGTGGTGGTAATTATTTCATAATTTATGTGAATCCAATCCCCACAGGCATACCTTAAGCTTACATAATGTTATATGTGAGCTGTAGCTCAATAAAGCTCGGGGGGGGGGGGGGAACAAGACAACCAACTTCACTAGCTGTGTGTGTGTGTGTGTGTGTGTGTGTGTGTGTGGTGTGTCCTTCCAGAGACAGTTGATGCAAATACAATCGAGCATGTAAAACACACGCTGCTGCACTTTTAGCACAAATGATAGATTACTACCCATCACTCCGTATTTTGAATTTTGCATTTCATAGAACTTGGATATTATTCTATGATATGAACTCTCAAAAGTTATGGGGGTCCTTTAAAAAACCCGAACAGGTGGAATTTCAGTGGCTATCAATTTCAAGAGGTTGTGATGCTCTGGAGCCTTCTTCCTTCCCAAATGGGAATGAGATAAACCTGAGAAAATCCTAACACCATAGACTAGTATATCAAAGTTCTGAAGTGCAGCACATAGGTAAGGTGGGCTGGTGGGCGGACCCACATATAAGTGTTAATATCTCAAATTTAGACCAGATATTTTGAAAATCTTTTTTAAAAAAATATATATATTTTATTGATTTTTTACAGAGAGGAAGGGAAGAGATAGAGAGCTAGAAACGCCGATGAGAGAGAAACATCGACCAGCTGCCTCTTGCACACCCCCTACCGGGGATGTGCCTGCAACCAATGTACATGCCCTTGACCGGAATCGAACCTGGGGCCTTTCAGTCCACAGACCGACGCTCTACCACTGAACCAAACCGGTTTCGGCTAGACCAGATATTTTGGTTCTCTTGCCTTTTAAAAATAACCTTTATCATATAGTTTATTACCGTATTTTGGCCAAGAAAAGTGAGTAGCTCTCCCAGGTAAACGGGCCTTCCTGGATTTAGGAAGACTAATCCCTTTTCGTGATTTTGGGTGAGCTCCAGCCCCAGGTGCGCTTCTGAGTGCTGCTCCACAACCGCCCACTAGAGGGCCTTCGAGCCCTCCTTTTTTCATTCTGGCTCCTCAGCCTCTATTTTAGGTTGGAGGCCCAGCTGGTTCAACTTGCTGGTTGACCTCAGAGCCAATCCCAAACCCACACTCTAACTTTTAACAAGCATGCCTCTTCTGCGAAAGATCTACTGCCTTAAAGAGCTGGAGAGAAGGGGTCCCAGAGTCTCCCGCATGCCCATCGCAACATTGTTAGCTCTTTGGTCCGATTTCAGCCTCCAACTCACAAGTTCGTCACAGAATTCCTTGAGCTGAGCTGAGTCAGGGACTGTCACGTACATCCCCACGGTACCACCGGCCACCGCTCAGCGGGGCAACAGCCCATTCAGTGGCATCGTCCAGACAGGAGGATGCCCCCTCCTCTCCGGCCGGCTCCCCGCTGCCCTGTCGGAGGGATCCTGGAGGCCATGTCCCTGCCCAACCCAGCTTCCGGGACACTAGTCCTGAGGCTGTCTGGGGGCCACTGCCCAGCACAGACCCCAAG
Organism: Pipistrellus hanaki; assembly: GCF_964339955.1. Classification (NCBI taxonomy): domain Eukaryota; kingdom Metazoa; phylum Chordata; class Mammalia; order Chiroptera; family Vespertilionidae; genus Pipistrellus; species Pipistrellus hanaki. The sequence goes on along the minus strand of NC_140512.1, from coordinate 11,382,821 downwards.
CCCAGGCCTCTTCCTGCCTTCCTGACCCGACACAGAGGTCGGGAAGCGCAAAATACCTCGGCCTGGGCGAGTCTATTTTGAAAAAATGGCGTTAGAAGAAGTTTGAGTTGAAAAATAAAAATTTTGGATCTCAAAAGTTGTACTGTTGCTATTTAGCTCGTTGACTCATGAGTTTGCAGACCACTGGCCTAAACCAACAGGAACAAGCGCTCTGGCCATCTGGGTGCCAGAATGTGAAATGAGGGCGTCTAGGGCCATGCTCCCTCGGAGGGCTGGGCTCCTGGGCAGGGACCTTCCTTCCTGCCTCATCAGCCTCTAGGGGCTTCTGGGGCTCCTTTGCTCCTGGCCCCATCCCTCCACAGTCCCCTCCTCTAGGCCCGGCCTGTCCCCCCACTCTCACCTGACTCCGCCTCCGCTCCGCCCTCACAGAAGCCCACATGGCTTTCAGGTGTGTGTGCATCCGGCCCTTCGCTGGCCCCGCCCCCTGATGACGTGTGTACCTCTGGCCAATCATGTGGACCCGCCCCTGATGGGGAGCGCACCTCCAGCTGTGCACCTGGCCCCGCCCCCTCATCACGTGGGCACCTCTGGCCAATAGCGTGGCCCCGCCCCCGATTAGCTGCCGAACCTCCGTTACCGCCGTGCACCTGCCCACGGGTGAAGCTACGGGCAGCATAGAGAGGGTGAGGGGCTTCTTCCTCTGAGGGTACACAGCAGGACAAGGGCAGAGAGGACAATGGAAGCCTGGGCTGCCCAGAGCCTCTGTTCCCTTGACCTGTGACCTCTGCCCCCGCCCCCAGTGGCAGCATCTCGCGTCCCCTGGGCCCCCAGTCAGCACCCTCAGCGCTCCCCTGTAGCCCCAGGGACCTGCTGGGCCCGCCCCCCAGCCGGTCACCTGTTTTCCAGGTCCTGCCTTCAGCCCCAGCGTCCTCAGACCAGGTCTGGGGGTGGGGCTGGCAGGGTGGGTGGGATAGGGGAAGGGGGAGGTTGTCCCAGCTCCTGGAGGGCTCAGCCAGAGCTCTGTGGCCACTGGAGGGGACCGGTCTGCGGCGTGGTTAGGCAGAAGAGGCCTCCCAGGGCAACTACTGGATGCTCAGCTGGCCCCAGAGCCATCCTACAGCCTCTCCCTTTAACCCTCCTCAAGGGGAAGCAGCTGTGCTTTCCGCCCAGCCCAGCCCCGCCCAGCCCCGCCCAGCCCCGCCCAGCCCAGCTGCCTGCCTTGGGAGGAGGCAGGGGCTGTTGCCCTCTGCTGGCCAGGTCCTGTTACTGCGGCTGTAGGAGGCACCCCGCCACCCAGCCCCTGCCCAGTGGAGGCCATCCCCACACATCATCTCCATCTCCCAGTTCAGAGCCAGGCCCTGGAGAGGCTCCAGTCACCCGGGATGGAGCAGAGCTGGACTGGGAATCGGGACCGTGTCTCCTGGGGATGTGTGTGGGGAAGCGCAGGCCATAGGCAGAGAAGCCAGCTAGCCCAGACCCCCTCACACCCTGCTTTGAATGGTGACCTCCATGTTGTCCCAAGACATCCCTGAGGTTGATAAACGGACCCACTTACAGACAATCAGCTCCACCAGGGTCACCCCACACATGTGGCTCCATGTCTGTGGAGCTGAGCTTGGTGGAGCCACACATCCCAGCGGCCATCCCAGCTGGTCAGGGTGTCAGGGCAGTGGGCACTGGAACCCATGACACACTCCCAGGAACCACTGAGCCACTGCTCTCCCTCCCGCCCGTGCTAAGAGGGCCTGCCCCCTCCCCCTGCTCGGGGACCCCTGAGCGAGGGCGCAGGCAGCAATAGGTACACGGCAAACCCCACCACCCGCCCTCCGCTGGGCAGGCTCCCCATGTCTCCCCTCCCACCACAGCCTCTTCCTCTCACTGCAAGGGCCCCCGAGCCCCAAGCAGCCCCCCTTTTCCTTCCAGTAGTCGGCAAACTCATTAGTCAACAGAGCCAAATATCAACAGGACAAAGACTGAAATTTCTTTTGAGAGAGAGCCAAATTTTTAAAAATTAAACTTCTTTCTTCTTTTTTTTTTTTTTAAAAAATATATTTTATTGATTTTGTACAGAGAGGAAGGGAGAGAGATAGCCAGAAACATCGATGAGTCATCGATCAGCTGCCTCTTGCACACCCCCTACTGGGGATATGCCCGCAACCAAGGTACATGCCCTTGACCGGAATCGAACCCGGGACCTTTCAGTCCCCAAGCTGACGCTCTATCCATTGAGCCAAACTGGCTTCGGCAAAAAATTAAACTTCTTCTAAAGCCACTTCTTCAAAACACACTCACCCAGGCCGTGGTGTTTTGTGGAAGAGCCACACTCAAGGGGCCAAAGAGCCGCTTGTGGCTCGTGAGTCGCAATTTGCCGACCACGGCTGGCCTATCGCTTTCAAAGATCTGGCCTTTGGCTGAGTTGTCTTTCCCCCAAACACACTGTAAGCTTTCGCCCCGGGACTCTGCTGGACACGTCCCCGCCTCGCCCCCCGGCCCTCACGTTCCCCTGCCCAGACGCCACGCCTTGGCCCTGCCTCCCTGGCCGGTGTGCAGCCAGGAGGTCACTTACTGTGCAATGGGGCGATGCGTCGCCTGGATCCTCAGGGTGTCCTCAGGTCCGCGGTGGGAGCCCCAGGCAGGGGCACTCCCCAGCAGGCAGCATCGTCCTTCTGGCCCCTCCCCACCCACACCACGTCTCCGGAGACCCCTTAGGCTGAGGGTGCACACCTGTGGGCGGGGCGGGCACTTCCTGGGCAGACTGACACCAGAGTCCTGGCAGCTGGGAAAGGGGGCAGGCGCCGCAGGTGAACTCAGGAGACAGCCCCAGCCAGGCAGGGAGCTCCCGTCATGTCCTCCCGCTGCACTTCCTTCTAGCCCTGCCCCAGGTCTTCCCAACTGGCTGGGGGGGGGGGGGGTAGAAGGCCAGGGCGAGGGGGGCAGGCCAGGAGACACCATCTGCCCCAGGAGCTGAAGGTGAGGAAGGCCCACCTTCAGGCCGCATCCATCGGCTGCATGACTCCCTGGGGCTTCCCTTTGGTGAAGGCGGCCTCCCTGCCCAGCCTGGGCTCAGCCGGCGGTGGGTGGGAGCCATCAGGGGGCAGTGCCAGCAGCAGAGAGGGGCTCCGGGCAGAGCTGGCGGGGCTGGCGGGGGTGGAGGTGTTCTAGCCTGGACACCATCTGAGGGATCACCAGCCGGGGGGGGGGGGGGGTGTCTTTGCGTTTGATTCATTAGGGGGCTGTTGGTTTTTTTTTTTAGAAAGGAAGGGAGAGAGAGACAGAAACATCCATGATGAGAGAGAGAGTCATTGATTGGCTGCCTCCTGCACACCGCCCTTGGGACTGAAAACACAACCCAGGCATGAGCCCTGACTGGGAGTCAAACAGTGACTTCATAGGTGGACGCTCAGCCTCGGGGCCACGCCCCTGGGCCTGGGTCTCCCGCAGGTGATGGGAGAGGCAGGAGCGAATCCTTGCCTGGCTGCTGCGGGAGGCCCCGCCGAGGCGGGAGGGAGAGGCGAGGCTTTCAGGGGCTTGGCATCCGGATCCCCGCAGCCCCTTCTCCCAGGCTCACCGGGAGGGCACAGGAGACCCACCCGCCGGGGCCTGCAGCTGCTAACCCGCCCGCCCAGGACCAGGACCGAGTTGGAGAGACACCCCCCCCCCCCCATCGCTCCGCCCTGCCCATCCCCAGGGCCTAAGTTGGTGGGTGCACAGTGTGTGCTGATTGGACACAAACACCCCGTTCTTCTCTTCTCTCTGGTGCCTTCCATCTACAGTCCTGGAGGCAGAGCAGGAAGGACAGGGGGCGGGAGGGGCGGGAGGAAGCGGGCAGAAAGGCCACACTATGGACCGGGCGGGGCTGGGTGGCAGGGGACGCGGGAGGAGGGCGGGTTAGGAACGATCCAGAGCGCAGACAGGGGTGGCGGGATGGTGCTCAGCAAGGACAAGGCATGCGCTGTGGGGCCGCGCAAGACCCAGAGGAACCTCAACGCAGGTTGCCAGGGAGGAAGCCGATCTGAAAAGGTGACCTACTGTGTGATTCCAGCCACAGGACACACCGGCAAAGGCAAGGCCACGGAGAGAGTAAAAGACCAGTGGTTGCCCCGGGTTGGGGGGAGGAGGGATGAAGAGGTGGAGCACTCCGTCATAAAAGACCTCCTAGCTGAGAGGGGGCCCCTGGTGAGGGTCAGGCCGGGAGGGAGGAGATGATGTGCAGACTTCAGAGAGTCTGGGGTGGGGGGCGGCGGTGGGTGTGGGGGTTCAGTGGGCTGAGAGGCACTTCTGCAGGGCAGGGGATGGCATGGAGCTCCCTGGAGGGGATGCTCAGTGTTTAGGACCCTCAAGCCCCCCCCCTCCCCAGGCATCCAAAGTGGGCACCAAACACCTGCAGCTGGGGACCCAGCCTCTCCCTGAAGCCGGGCAGCTTCATCTGTTTACTTTTCAAAACCAAACTAAGCCGAAACCGGTTTGGCTCAGCAGTAGAGCGTCGGTCTGCGGACTGAAAGGTCCAGGGTTCGATTCCGGTCGAGGGCATGTGCGTTGGTTGTGGGCACATCCCTGGTGGGGGGTGTGCAGGAGGCAGCTGGTCGATGTTTCTTTCTCATTGACGTTTCTAGCTCTCTATCTCTCTCCCTTCCTCTCTGTAAGAAATCAATAAAACATATTAAAAAAAAAAACCCAAAAAACAAACCAAACAAAAACCACCGCTCAGAATATGTGAGAAGAACGCTCCGTCACAGTTAGAAGCTTTATGTAATTTGCAGCCAGAACATCACAGACTGGTGGTCAGAGCGGGGAGCTCCCAGCACTGCTCAGCCGGGCCTCGCAGCCCACAACACTCTGCACGCTCCCTTCCAGCCTCCACGACGGTTCCCTGCGCTGCAGCCCAGGCGGATGGACGGCGGCGTCTGCAGAGGCTGGCGGCCGGAGGGCAGAAGGCATTCCAGTTCCCGGGTTCCCGATTTGGCCACGGGCACCTCCGTCCCCCACAGAGGTCCTGAGGTCCACGGAGAAGGCGGGCGGGTCGGGGTCCGGATGAAGACCTCGAGGCGGTGGGGCCCGCCTCTCCCGGGACACGCCCCCGGCGCACGTGGGGAAGCCGCCGGCCATCACCGCTCGTGCTTAATGTGGGCCTCGCTGCGCTCCAAGGCCACCCCGCTGCCGCTCCGCGGGCCTTCCCGCTTGGTCCCGTCCTTCTCCGCGTAAAACTCGGCCAGCACCGGGCAGTGCTCCGACGCCACGCCGCCCCACGACCAGTTGTCCGGGATCCACGGGTTCGTGAGGCCTTCCCTCAGCACCGCGCAGTGGCCTGGGGGCGGAGACAGAGTCAGGGTGGGCCTTGGAGACAGACCCCCCCCCCCCCCCCCCCCCCCCCCCCCCCCCCCCCCCCGGCTGGAGGGCGGAGACGACTGTGTCTCCGAGGCCTGGGGCCCAGCCCGCACTGCTACCTGGAGCGCCCTCCAATGAGATGTGGGGCCACCCTGATTCTGGACAGCTGACGCTGCTCATTTAGGCCCTGAAAGCCCGCAGTCCAGGCAGCCCGGCCCACCCACACTCGTCAGCCGATGGTTGGCCACCTCCTTACACTTCTAATCTGGGACAGAGCAGGAGTGTCTGACAGTGGGATAGTCAGTCTCCCTGGATGGCCAATGCAAGGCTGTGTGTGCGTGTGGGGGGTGGGAGGTGGAGGGGCAGTTCCATAAAAAGGGGAACAACGGGCCAGTTACAGAGGCTTAGGAGCCAGTAAATCTTTACAAAGCAAAGATTAAGGAAAATATGAAGCAGGAAGGCAATGGAATGGTTCCAAGAGCCGGCGCAGAGCAGTGGCATGTGAGGCCTTGGGGCGGAGCCACGGGGGCCAGTGTGAGATGCCCAGGCCCTCTGGTCGGAGCCGTGGCCTCCCCCGATGGTGGGAACTGCTCGCTGGGCCTCGGCTTCTACACCTGAGCAGCACGGTGACAGGTGACCTGCCTGTGACCTTGGGGCCCTGTGGTCTTGGGCTCTAGGCTGGCTTGGTGAGAACAGTGCCTTCGGGGCCCCCTCCGGGGAACCAGCTGTGCACGCAACTGCCACTCCCCCGGAGCCCCTCTCTCCCCCTCAGGACACAGTCCCCCAGGAAACCAGTGTCCTGGCTGGACTCTCTGGCCCTGAGGACCTCGGCCCAGCTGCGTGTCCCAGTGCCCCAGCGGCCCAGGCCTGGGCCCTCTCACCTGGGACTGTCTCAGGGATGTTTCTATGCAGCCGCTGGGGTCCCAAAGCCTCCAGGCAGCCCAGAGAACCCAGTTCCTGCCTTGCAGAAGCGCCTACTTTGGCCTCCATATTTCTGTTTTCTGACCCCAAACAGTGACCTCAGCGGGTTCCTGTTTTTGGGATGGGCTGCTTTTCAGTGCTGATTACCCACAGCACCCTGGTCCTGGTGGGGTCCTGTCTAACGGGCTTCTCCTGCCTTATCGGTCACCCCGACACTCTGCTCACCCCGACTGCTGCTCCTGGGCACGCAGTGCCCACCCAGGCTGGAGAAATGCTTGCTGAGCGGCAAGGCATCCTAGACGTAGGGTGTCAGTTCATCCCTGCACCGGGTCTCAGCCGGCCCATACCCAGGTCTGCCCGGACACCCCCCATGTACCCTGTCGGAGGCCAGGGAATGCCTTTCCATTCCTTTCCACTCCCCCCACCCCCTTCACTCTTCAAAGTGGCTCTGCTGGAGTGACAGCTACATGGTGACTTGCACTGTAACCCCACAACTGCCCCCCGAGGAGGTAGGTAACCCCCGCCTCCTGCTCAGCCCAGACCACGGGCACTGCCAGTTCCGCCAGCTTTCGCTTCCTCCCTCCCCGGGCAGGAGAGCGGAGGAGCGGCTGGTGTTACCTGTGAAAACCTTCCTCAGGCTTTTGCTGATCCAGATGTTGTCCAGGGACCTGGAGCCCTGCGGGTTCTTGGTGCTGATGTTGGTGAAGGTGTGCGCGGGGACCAGGGGCTGGAGCCGTTCCTTCCGCAGGAGGTCGAGGTCGCTGCTGTCCGGGCCCTGGCCGAAGTCCCCCAGGACCACCACGTCCTTTTCTCCTGGAAGGGGGCGGGGGACGTCAGGAGTGGCAGTCGTGGCCGGAAGGTCCCCCGGCGCTGACCACAGCCCCTTTGTAAGTGGGGCCGCGAGTCTGATTGGATGCCCCCAGGCGACAGGACTGCCGTGTAGTTCTCATTCTTCCCATTTCCCCAAATCCCTTGTACAAAAATGCCCAAACCTTAAAGAGGAGGTTAGTAACACACTTGGTAATGGGGGAAGGAGGGTGCGCATGTGGGCAGAGGTCACCCTTGGTCCAGCTGTGTGTTCCAATCTCACAGCAGAAGGAGGCCTAAGGGACCTGCCCAGAGTTTTTACAAAAGCTGAGAGAAACATTCACTGAACACAGAGGAAAGCCACGTGAAGATACCGGGAGAAGGTGGCCGCCTGAAGGCCAAGGGCAGTGGCCTCAGGGGAAACCAGCCCTGCTGACATCCTGGCCTTGGGCCTCTGGCCTCAGAACTGGGGAAATGAATGGGTTGTGCAAGCCGCCGGCCGTGGTGTTCTGTTACGGCTGCCCCAGCGGACTAATACAGAGCCGCCCCGGAGAGCTTTTCTCTCTAAAGCGTTTTCAACGTTTCTCCCTTGGTTTGACGTACACTAGCGAGTGGGAGAGTTACCAAGAAGTGTCCAAAGTGAGCAGACGTGTCCCGAAAGGGCAGTGGGCCCCGCGGGCTCAGCGAGTCTCAGTGACAGTCTGACCATCGCCGCGTGTCTCTAGCCTGCAGGGAGCCATGACATCACAGGGGCAGTGTTTCTGTCACACCTTTTTTTTTTTTTTTTTTTAAAAGATGTTTCGTTGATTTCAGAGAAAGGGGAATAGAAACATCAACGATTTACACCCTCTCCTGGGGATGGAGCCCACAACCCGGGTATGTGCCCTGACTGGCAATCGAACCGTGACCTCCTGGTTCACAGGTCGATGCTTAGTCACTGAGGCTTTGAAGAAAGCAGTTCACAGGCGAGAGCCCACTGTACCCCAGACACCCACCAAATCCTTTTCCTTGACTGGAATCTGCTTCAGCAGCAATGGCTAAGGGAAGAATAGAAAGTGAAATGGCACAAGCCACCAGCAGAGGGCACTCGTGCACCGCAGGGGACCCTCCTCTAAGGCCAGGAGGGACAAGAAGGGGATGAGACCGAAGCCTTCCAGAGGCTTCCTTGTGTGGGCAGCAGAGATGGCCCCTCGCCTCCATCGGAATGACCTGTCTTGAGAGATCAGTGCCAACTTCCAGTGGGAAAGCTGACCTGAGAGTAATGTTACCGACGAGTCCAACCCGGCCATCGGTGATCATCGCCGAGCCCCGGCCCGGGCCCTCTGAGCAGGTAAGTCAGAGCCAGCCCTCCAATCCAGCTCGCCCACACAGCTGGGGCGACACAGCCACGTGGACGGGGGCGGGGGTTCATCGCAAACCCCCCGGTGCCTGGAACAGGGCCTGCTGCACGCAGACACTCAGTGGACACGGTGGACTCAACAGGTGGAAGGCTGAGAAACCTCAGAGCCAGGGCGCCACTCCCGGTGGGAGGACAGGGAGGGGTGGCTGCCTGTACTGACGATGGAGGAGAGGAGGGCGCTAACAGGCTGAGGGGAGGGCCCCCACCAGGAGAGGTTTCCGGGGGGGCAGACCTGAGGAGGGAGGGGGCCTGGAGGACCATTCTGGACCAGGAGGGATGCCGGGAGTGCAGAGCCAAGGCCAGCGGTGCAGCCTCGGGAGCGAAAGGCATGCGTTTCTGTTTTCTGTGGAGGAGGCCGCAGCTCTCTCCGCACAGGCACCGCCACGGCTCCTCTCCCTTTGGCGACGGCTGGGAGCCACCCAGGCCCTGCTTGTCGCTGAGAATCTCAAGGTGCAGAGCCTGCATTCTCCCAGGGCGCATCGCCTCGGCTGGCTCCCCGGAGACATCCCAGGTTCCCAGAAGGACAGAGAGATGCTTGGGGCGGATTTCCTAGACGGCCCTGAGGCATGTAACTCATCAGTGACAGTGGCAGGTGCCGGTCCCCACAGAGGGATGACGGGCACGACTGTGTGCCCGCGTGGGTCTTGCCCCGTGGGGTCTGAGAGCAGAAGACGCCATGGTATGACGGGCACAGCCCCCGCTGGCACCAGCCTGGCACAGCCTCCGACAACGGCAGGAAGGCCCGAGCTCGCCACCCGCATGGCTCTGTGGGCTCTGCCGGCCGGTGGGGCCGAGGCTGGGCCTCTGTTTCAGCCGAGCCGCCTGTGCCCGGGATTTGCCCGCTGCGCCCGCGACAGGGGTACTTCCTGAGTCCTCAGGTGGCCGAGTCCCGGGTTAACAGGCAGGGGGGATGCCTGCAGCCTGAGGGGGGGTGCCGGCAGGCCATCTCTGCTGCCCACACAAGGCCAAATGAAATAAGCCCGACACAAACGGGCAAAGACTTGGAGATTCTACTTCTAGGGGGTCCCCAGAGCAGCCACTTCCACCAGACGCATAAAAAGATCCCAAAACGAATAAAGATGGAAAGCTAATAGAGTCAGAAAGTGGATGGAGGTTCCCAGGCACGGCGGGGGGTCGGGAGGGGGACGAGGGGAGTGAGTGGTTAAGGGGACAGAGTCTCCGTTTAGGATGGCGACACGGTTCTGCAGATGGGCAGAGGGGACGGTCACACAAGCAAGTGGATGTACTCTATGCCACCGGCTCTTACACTTAAGCGGCTGGGATGGTCGATTTTATGTTCCGTGTCTTTTAGGCAATAAAACAATCTCAAATGTAAGTCTGTAGTTGGGCCAGTTTTTTTTTGTATTCGATTCTTCATTAATTGACTCCATTGTGAGGGGCCAATGTAACAAGAAACATGCCGAGAGAGCGAGAGAATGGTGGTCAAAACCCAAAAACGTGGAAGAGAATTCCAGGCTGAGCCCTCACCGGAGAAGGCCGGTGTCCCGGAAACCCAAGCCCGGCCGAAACGTCCCGGCTTTGCCACCCTGGCCGCTCCTCCCCCCGCTAACTACACTCAGATCTGCCTTTTCCTGTGCTTTAATCCCTCTGGAACCTTTCCGAGTCAGCGCACGTCCGCCAGCACCGATGGGCTCCGGTCAGCGAGCCCCCGGCACCTGCGAGGACGGCACTGCTGGGTCCCCATCGGGTGACGGGCCTGAGGCCCTGCAGCTGCTGACGGGCCAACATGAAAAGCAGCTTTTCCGAGAGCTCCGGCCGCCGGTGCTGTCTGCGCCCACCAGCGAGAAACCACGTACTGCCCGCCGATCGGCCTTCCCACGCCCGTCACTTGTCACCAGCAGTCTCTCCTTCACAAGATGAGTGCGTGCAGAGACGCAGGCAGCACCAGCACAGAGGCACAGTCGAGGTGGTGTCATCGACCCCCCAGTCCTTTCCATCACAGACAGGAGGAGAGCCACAAAGCCGATGCTGTGGGTCTCGCATGCTAGATGCGCAGAGACAAGGCGGTCCCCATGCACAGGGCGCTGGCTGGGCTCCAGAAGGTGCGGGCGTGGCTGCCTCCTGTGCCCTCACCATGCACCCTGCCCACCCACGGACCAGCCTGCAGGACCAGAGATGCTGGCAGAGCCCACCCTGCCGGCCCCGGAGAAAGACCGTTGCCCACCTTTCAGCGTTTCCTGCAGGGCCTGGGCGAAGCTGGCTGCGCGGTGGCCATCGCTGTGGTTCCTGCTTGGATTCTCCCCCGCGGGCAGGGGCGGGGCCGCCAGGTGAAGGTTCACGAGGGTCAAGTCATGGCTTCCCACCTGGACGGGAGGAGACAAAGCAGCAGGGACAGGCTTAGAGGCTTCTGGCCCTGGTTTCCATTCCCACCGACTCGCTGTGGTTTCATACACACGTGGGCAGCCGGAGGTGAGAGAGGTGGCTCCAGGAGGTGGGTCAGAGGCCCCTGCGGGGAGAGACCTAAATGTGCTCTCCCCGCCCCCTACATGCACCCTCTCCTGTGGGGCCTGGGAAGTTGGCCCATCGGGAATGCCAGGGTTTTCCCTTCTAAGCAACCACAAGGGAGGGGGCGGCTCTAGCAGCTGCTGGTTAACAAGGTCCAGGTCTTCCCCGGGGCAGGGGCCTGCTGGGATCCCCTGCAAGGCCCACTGTGGGCCCCACCTCCTTCCCCACCCACCTACATCCCCCACCGCCGTGCCTTCTTTCTCCCTGCGCCCCCGTGTTCGCTTCCACCTCCCGCACAGGCTCTGCCCGTCCTGCGTCCCCAGGAGGGGCCTCGGGGTGCAGGTGGGGCTGGTCCTGAGCTCGCACTGTTGCTTGGCTGCTGGGGTTTGGCAATCCTGACTTCCGTCTGTCAGGGCAACCACACCGCGCACTGATGGGAAGGGAGGGCGTGCAGGGGCCCCGGGAAGTGAGCCCGGCCTGCCACCATCCCCCGCCGGGAGCTCTCTGCAGCTGTGGCTCTGACCGCAGAGGGCCCCTCTTCATGTGGGCAGGGAAACCCCTCCTGGGGAGCCCCCAGAGCGAAGCCACGCCTCTGTCTGTGCTGCTGCCTGGCCTAGAACGGGGCACGAAGCACGGGCGGCTGAGGGCCTGCCTAGGGGCGGCTTTGTTTAGAGAATGTGGGCTGATTTCTCATCGGCCGCCTCTTACAGACCCCGCGGGCGCTGGCTGCCGCCCCATGGCCGAAGCTGGTACAGCTCGGAACATGAAAGGGGCCCAGTGTTGTGAGGAGGGTATAGAGATGATGCCCAGCTGGTTTCCACATCGGGGACCCCCCCCTCCCGGCTCCCCCAGGTGTGTGCTCACCAATCCCTGCAGCCACAGGAGGGAGAAGGGCATGTGCCCAACCACCCAACAAGCCCCCAAGCAGGGCAGCCAGGAGGCCAGCCAGCCGAGGAGCCCCTGGCCCCCTTCAGGAGAAGCGGGCCTTCGCGTGACGTGGAGCGGGTACCTTGAAACGCGCCAGGTACGGGCTGGGGCCCGCGGGCTTCCCGTGCCCGTTGCCCGGGGAGCTGTCCTGCGAGGCGGCGTCTCTCAGCTCCACCCCGGCCCCCGCGTCCCACAGGAACCCCGAGAAGCCGGCCCCCTGCGGGAGAAGAGAGGTGGTAGTTAGGAGAGGGGTGGGGCTCGGGGCTGGGGGGCTGGGGGGCTGGGGGACGAGGCAGGAGGCCCAGGGTCGCACACTCAGGGTCTGTTCCTGAAGCACAAGCTCACCCTCCAGACATCTCATACCACCCGTTTCCCAACTCCCAGGGCTTTCCGGACAGCCGGGCGCCTGGCACTTCTCTTGTGCGGGGAGGGGCACCTTTGTAATCACCCCGTCCTCTGAGGCGGTCTCCCATGGGCCAGAGGAAGACCTAGCTGCTCAGAGAGGGTAAGTAACGCCCCCGAGACCCACAGCCGGTAAATGGCAATGCTGGGAATCCAAACAAGAGCCCAGGGCTGGGTGTGCCGGCCGACTGCCGGCCGCTTACAGCACTCGGGGCTGGTAGGCGCCACAAACATTTACAGGGTGAACGGAGGTCGGGCGAACAGGCCAATGCAGGAACAGGTCAAGCCCTCCGAGGACCCCCAGGGCCTGAAGCCGGGAACAGGCGCTGTGAGGGCCGGAGGGGCAGGCAGACAGGCCGGGCTGGCAGGATGCGGTGCTTGGGGCTGACTCCTGCCATCCCTGGTATTGGAGGGGGGTGGTGGGTATTTGTTGAAGGGATGTCTAAGGATGTTAAAGGGGCTGTGAACATCATGAACCTGCGTATGTGTCAAGTGCTATTAGCAACAACAAAGCAAGGGGCTATGACAGGTGTCGGCAACCTGCGGCTCCGGAGCCGCATGCGGCTCTTTTTGTTAAGTGAAAAAATCCTTTTTCTGCACTATCCGGTATATAGTAGTAAGGTAAGAAACAATATATGCAGTGTTATATTTGTTTTAAATGTCGCAATGGTTTTGTGGCTCCCAGGTTTTTTTTTTCCTTCGAAAACAGGTCCAAGTGGCTCTTTATGTCTTAAAGGTTGCCGACCCCTGGTGATGTCTGTGACGAGGGAAAAGGACGTTTCAGTGAAATGGAGGAAAAGGCCCGCTTTTTTTGGGGGGGGGGGCAGGGAAGGTACCTTCTGGAGCTGAGCGCAGGGCGTGTCGGCAACCACGGCCTTCCAGCTCCCCTGAGGCCCCTTCCACCTGCGGATGTTGGGCAGGACCGGCTGGTTGAGCTCTGCACAGAACTGCAAAGACAAAGATGGGGCGGTCAGTGAGGCGGGGGCGGCCCGGGAGCCAGTGGTGGGGTTCCGGAGGCAGCGTGCTCACGGCGGGCTCCATCCTGGTGCAAGGACCAGGTGACGAAGCCCAGGCCCCACACCTCGAAAAGCAGACTGTCTGTCTATGATACGCCCAGCGATCCTCATTGATTCATAGCAACGGGCCCTGTCCGCAGCCTCCGGCACACACAGTTCAGAACGTGCTGTCCGCTGCAAAACTCGTGCTGCGGAGGTGCCAGAGGGCGCAGGTCGGCACCAGCACAGGGAGAACGGTGACTGCGGGTGGTCTTTTCTCCCGGGCGTGGCCAGGAGGTGCGAACCCCGACCCCAGCTCCGCCCCGACCACCACACTGCTCACCTCGTTTTGTCAGAGAAGAACGCCTGCAGTTGTGGGCAGGTGACTCCCCGGTTCACACCCTAAACCTGAGTGCCAGGGCCTGTGGACACCTGAGGACAGGTGACTCCCCGGTTCTCACCCTAAACCCGAGCCCAACCGACACAGTCCCATTCCCGGGGATGCCCCTTGGTCGGAGGGCGGTGTGAGAGGGGTGACCAGGGTGAGTTTCCCATGCTCACTCCCACAGACAGTCTTGGGGAATGCAGGGGGGCTGGCCAGAGCACCATCAGGATCGCCTGGGAACTTACGGGAGTGCAGACTCCCAGGCCCCACCCGGACCCACCACATCCACAGGGTCTCAGGTGGGGCCCAGCAAGCTGAGCCAAATGCCACAGGGAACGGCCAAGCTCAAGTGTGAGTTTCAGGTCAAGGTCATGCAGCTGGAAGTCAGAGGGAGGGGGGAAGCCGGGCATGCCTCCTGCCCCTGCCAGAAGGGGGTGGGCCAGCCCGCCTGCACCAGCCCTCAGTCCTTCCTGCCCCAATGCCAAGGAAAACAGGAGCACCCGAGAGCCCGCCCCTCTGAGCTCTGCCTCCCCCGGTTCTGTTCGGAGCAGGCGGCTCTCCGCCCACCCAGCGAAGGAAGAAATGCTGCTCTGGAAGTTGGGGTGTACACGGGGGCCAGCGGCGGCGGAAATGGAAAGGGGGAGGCGTGTGTGGCCCCAAAGTCTCCCAGGTAACTGGGGTCTGCACACCTGAGCCCTCCTACGCTACACCCTCCCCCACACCAGCTGTGCCTCTAACACCCCAGCGGCTAGCCCACCCCCGGCCGCCGCCCTCCCTGGCTCTCGTTGGTAACCCACAGGTTAGCGGGCCGTCCCTGGCGCCATCGGACTCTCCGAGGGCCGGGCCCAGGCGTGCACTCCCCAGGGGTGAAGGTGTGACGATCCCCAACAACCCCATAGGCTGGAGGAGCTGTGGACAAGGCCACACCACACCCTGAGCCTCTGGCTCTTGGCAGACTCCCTGTGGGACGAGGCGTGAGGGAGCTGTAGGATGGCTCACAGCAGGCTGCCACAGAGACCTGCAGGAGGGGAATCAAAGGACGTCCCTCTCCCCGGCTTCCCTCTCCCCGGCCAAGTCACAAGGATCACAGGCCAGGCGTGTTTCTCTAGCGTTAGACCAAAGCGGGTGGCAGCACCCCGCCCACAGCCAGCTGAGCAGAAGGCAGAACCCAATCCCCCACCCGCTGGGGTGGCCACAGAGAGGCCCTGCGGCCTTTCTAACCCCAGGTCTCCTGTTCACACGGCTCAGGGACTTCACGGCCGCTCGCAGGACAGGTGCAAAGTCCTGTCAGGGCACGCGGGGCCCAGCACGGCCAGGTCTCTGACCTCCCTTTACTCATCTCATCACCCTGACCCTCAGCCTCGGTGCTGCGGCCACACTGACCCCTCTGTCCTGCAAACCAGCCGCGCTCCATCCCTGCACAGGCCCTTGGCACGGCCTGGTTGTAGGCTTGGTCCCTGGCCCTGGTTGGGGCATGTGCAGGAGGCAACCAATCGGTGTGCCTCTCTCACTTTTTTTTTTTTTCTCTCTCTCTTCCTCCTGCCCTTCCACTCTCTCTAAACACCAGTGGAAAAAATACCCCCAGGTGACAAGTGACAAAAAAATCCACTTGGGCAATGGCTTTGATGTTTAAGGTGAAGCAGAGGAGCCACTCTTTCCATCCAACAGACAGACACTGGGGCTTCAGCCGCGGGGCCAGGGTCAGGCGGGGAGCCGGGACCGGCCGGCCGTTTGCTCCCCCCGCTGGTCCCCAGCACCCCGGGGCGGAATGTGCAGCCCAGCCATTTCGGGAGCGTAGACTTTTCAGAGCCCAAAAAAAGACAGTTTGGGGACAAATAAAACAAGCTCTTCTTCCCAATTTAGGCATGTACTTGTGAGTAATGATTGAAACTAATTATTCCAAGTGGAGGCAAGTCTGGAAATAGCAGCGCGTTTTGGAGGGTTTGGGGCTATTTTCGGTGCGTAGGAAGGCTGCAGGCAGAGCCAGGTGCCCCGACCCCAGCAGGGGCCCTGGGGTGGCCGCACCGGGGCTGGCGCCCACGTGCCATTCCGCGGATGCCAGTGCCTTCACGTCGCCTGGGAAACGTGCCAACAGCGAAGGCCGAGTGGTCCGCGTTCCACTGGCTCTTCCTAATGAAACTCCCAGACAGCCAGCGGGGAGCGCCAGCCACCGATGTCGCATTTTACCTGTAAGCAGATGCCCCATCCTACCCCAGCTCGTGGGACGATGATAACTTTTTTCCAGGGTGAAGCCGACCGTACGCTTCCTTTTCTGGAGTCTTCTCCCTCTTTGACAGTGTCAGGTGGGCAGGCTGACGCACAGGTGTGGTGGGTGTGGACAGGGGAAAGGGCCTCGGAACCCACATGAGGCCTCCCACGGGCACGTTATCAATAAGAGCATTTCCCTCCCGTGAGGTTTCAGATGAGGCAACAGAAAGGGTGAGGCCGGGAAGAGAGACAGGCCCATACATCCAGACAGGACACGATGATGTAGGTGCTGAATCCCTGAGAGAACAAGCCCAGGGGCCGAGCAAAGCTGGCCCTTTCCATTAGCTGCCCCTCCTCTCCCTTCCCTTCCCCTCCCCTTCTCTCCCCCGGGGACACCGGCGGATTTTTAAACCCCAGACACAGACCTTCTCAGACTCAGGTCAAACACAAGACTCCCAGCATTCATTTCCCTCTCGTTTCTGCGAAGAACCCCGCATCCCTTAGGAGCCGCCCCGCGACACAGTGCACACAGACCCTCGGAACTGGCTGTCTGCCCGCCGCCAGGACTTCAAATGGTGCCTTCGCAGCCCGCCTTCCTCGGCGATAACCGTGCACATGCGCCTGCAGAGCGTGGGTTCGGACTCAGGGCTTGTTTCACGTTGGTTGCATGATGCCACCCCCTAGTCCTGAAGGCCTGCGTTTTCCTACTTTATCTCGGGGGGCGAACCACGCAGGCTTGGCTGTCCTTTTCTGTGCGGGCCGCCAGGGATGGTGGGGGGGGACTGTGAGTTTTTGTCCCAGACACCTGATGGCGCGGGAACGACAGCCACGGAGCAGCGCCCTCCTCCTGGGGTGTGCGGACACGACTGGTCCTGAGCGTCCTGTGCCCACGGGAGAGGCGGAGAGCCAGCCCCCAGCTGTCTGCCCGCCACGGCCTCTCCCATCACATTTCTGCCAGAGGCACGGAAAGACAGCCAACCTGCCTGGCGCTAGTGTCACGGGCTTCTCCTTCCAACATCCTGGGAGAGGGTGGCTCGGAAGCAAACAGGACAGAAAGAAGGGACGTATCACAAAGCCAGGCGGCACCCAGGGCCGCGGCGGTGCCCACAGCACACGAGCAGTTATGTCTCAATCAGATGGAGAGCGTTCCTCCGTCCGCTCGGAGGCCGGCCTCGGGCGGGCCAGGCGCGGGTGTACACTCCTCACACACCGGGCCCCGCCATGGAGGCATCACCCCCACCAGAGACACGGACACGGGGCTGCCGGGATGAAGGTCAGCCGGAGCCAAGTGGTCGAACCAGGACCCAAACCCAAATCTGTCTGACTCCAAGATGCCACTCAGCTGCCTGCCAAGGAGAGGAGCGCTATGCTCCGACTTGTGCTTTGGAAGAGTTACTCTGGCAAGGATATAAATGAGGGACTGGACAACGAAAGTAAATCACAGAGCCAGGCTGGCATGGCTTAGCGGTTGAGTGTAGACCTATGAACCAGGAGGTTATGGTTCAATTCCTGGTCAGGGCACATGCCCGGGTTTCGGGAGTGATCCCCAGAAGGGGGCGTGCAGAAGGCAGCTGATCAATGATTCTCTTTCATCATTGATGTTTCTGTCTCTCCCTCTCTGAAATCAATAAAAATACATTTTTTTAAAAAAAAGTAAATCACAGAGACCAAATAGTAACTTCATGTTTTCATTTTTCTCTCTGCCTTCACGTTTTCTAGAAATTTCACTTTTCTGGCCGAAATATAAATACTGATTAATTGGCTTGAAGTTTATCCATGTAGAAGACATGCATTTGTGCATGCACACACGCACAGTTAATTCTCTTTCATAAGTAAAAGCTGATTAAGTGCTGCTCATAAATAAATTAAGGACCAAAACAACATTAACAAATGTCCCTGCCACATCTTGAACTGATGCCTAAAAATACTTGTTTCTTCTTCCCCTCTTATTCTCAAATGTAGCCGCTCAAACTGACTGCACCACATGGGTGTCTGGATAACGAGACACAAAACGAACAATCAATATGCAGCAATTTACTCCTCAGCAGGGTTTTGGCCAGGTGGAGACAGGGCGGGAGACCAAGACTGTTGGATAGAAACGATGAGCACTAACACAAACTACAGTCTCACAACTTTATAATCTGGAGGGAAAGGCTTTGCTGATCCCCCAGGAGCTGTGTTAATGGTGGGGTTCAGGCAGAATCCCAGAACGTGGTCCAGCCCTTGGGCTTTGCAAATGCTGAGGAGCATGCTTTAGTCCCAAGCACTTGACCCTGTGGCTTCCCGGAGCTGAACACATCAGAGGGGTGCTCTGTGACTCATAGCGGTCTTATCCAGCCACGTGGATAAATCTCTTGCGTGGCCGCTGGTGTCGGAAGCCAGGACAGGCAACCGGGAAGGCAGGTCAATCTGGAGCAACTCACAAACGGGGAGTGGCTTTGCAGTCCCTGGCTGTCCTTCCCTGCCTCATTAATCTGCATCTGAAAGTCAGTCTGTATTTCATGGACAAGAGTCGGATGGGACAGGCTTAGGGCAGGGAACGAGTGGGGAGGTGGCCCAGGGCAGAGTGTCAGAGGGAAACCAAGTCCAGGTTCTAGAAACGAGTCTTGGATTCAGTTCGTAAGGGATGTCAGGACACTTCAGCACTTCTAGGCAGACAGATCAAAATCTCGGAAAGCAGGCTGGATGCTTTCCCAGGAGTTTCAAATCTCATTAAGGCCCAGACTCACCACTTCAATGCCACCCACACAGTCCTCTATCACCTGTAGGAATCACTCGTTCTAAACGGGCAGCTAACAATTCGATAGATCTCTCCATGGAATCCATTTGGTCAGAGCTAGCCTTCCTGACCAGCCCAGTCATCTTCCCCTTGAAGAACAGTAGCATAAATGTTTTCAGTAACAGAGCCGTACAGTTATACCTGCCTGACCTTCTGTTTCACTTAAAATGACAAATTAGCCCCAAATTGGCTGGACACAAAGTCATGCTCTGAAGAAATGAATGAATCATTCATGAAAAATCTCAGAATTCTGTCAAAAAATGAATTAAACGTTCTCTCATACCAACTCATTGTTAGCATTTCCTGATAAGAGAAGCTTTTGAGGGTGGACCGAACAAGACAGGAAATTGCATATAACTCTTGTCACCATGGCAATGTGGGTGTTTCCACGAGGTGGTGGCCCCGTGCAGCAATGTGAAAGGGAATGCAATGAGTTTGAGTTGGACAGATTTTCTTTCTGATAAAAAGCAAAAGAGAGTCCAGAGACTCACAAGGCAGGAGGAAGAAGTGCTTAGGATGTACCATGGCCAAGCTGGCCTGTCACTGACTGGAAAAAACCCAGGGCAAGCCCTCCTTCCTCTCTGCCAAGCCAATAAATAGTCTAGGACAGCAGTTTTCAAACATCTTGACCGTGACTCATGGAAATAAAAAGTTTTTATATGGCAATCTGGTTAACTGTCTGCCTGCCAACTATGTGCGTATATGTGTATATATCCATCTACCTACCCATCCATCTATTCTCTCATCCGCCCATCCATGATCCATCTATCCACCCATCCATCCATTCGTATACATGTATAATGAAACAAATGCTGGTTGTAATTTACTAAATTGATTTAATAACATATAGTTTGAGAGTCAAAATCCAGTATTTCTTAGTACAAAGTCCTTTGTCTTACAAGAATAGCAGGATGCTCTCTCCTTTTCATTCTCTGTTTGCCAGACTGTGTGAAATGTTTTGTTGGACTTTATGTAGAAAAAGCCTTCGAAGTTTCCTCAAACCAGCCTTGGGACACTGTGTCACTCTTCAGAAACCCAGGAAATGAAATAGCCCTTTAGTAAACACAGTGGCCGAGGTGTACGTCCAGCTTGCAAGCCACCTGCTCCCAATGTGATTAACAGCTGAATGTTCATCCACAACCTTGGCCAGAGGCAGTGGAATGACATGTTCTAAGTGCTGTCACCCAGGAATCTGAACATGTCGCGGACGGATCACGAGAACTCGCGTGCTTTCTGTTCTGAGGCTCGTGGACAATCACGAGAATTCTTTAAAAAGGTATTAGCTTGTAGGAACATGTAATAAATTAACTTCGAAATGCAATGGGTATTTAATTTTAAAGCGTGCCTTTAACATTTATGTAAAACGTTTTTTGTACTCGTTCAATAGAAACTTATCTGGCTACTGGGTAAAGCTAGTAATAAAACTACTGGTCTGCAATCTGTTACGTTCAGAAAAACCACCTTTAAAAAAAAAGGAAGATGCAATGCACTTCCAGATGAACTAAAACTGTAAGAATTAGTTGCTAGTAGACCTTTCTTATAAGAAATATCAAAGAACGTTCTTTAGGCTGAAAGCAAGTGACCCCAGACCAACCCGAATCCTCATGAAAAAATGGAAGAGAACCAGGAAAGGTAATTATGTAATAATACAAGACAGGATAAGTGTGTATTTCCTCCTTTACTCATGTTGTGTAAACAACATATATGACTGGGATATACAACATATAGAAATGTAACACAGTGGACGACAGCCCGAAGGAGATGGGAAGGAGCAAAGCTGCATTGGAATGAGAAAGTGATGCCAGATGGGAACGTGAATCCACAGAAACAAAGGAAGAAAGCCGGAAATGGAAAATGAGAAGGTTAATGTAGACAACTCTATAGATATATATATGCGTGCTCCTTTCTTCCCTCATCTCCTTTAAAAGAGGAAGAATATGTAAAGCAATGATTGGAACAATGTATAGTCCAGTCTGTAGCATGTTTAGATGTAATATGTGCACCAACAGGATAAAAAGGGGGAGAGGGAAGAGAACCACACCGGAGTAATGTGTCTATAGCTCACGGAAATAATTAGAGGGAATTTGATGAATGGCGATGCAACCACTAAGAAAGTAAAGAGCTCAGAACTTTCAGAGACTACAGACAAAGCAATCAAACCACCAAGGACTTCCTCCCAGGGAGAAGATGGCACTCAATCCAGACTCTGAGCCCAGCAGCGATCGGATAAAACAAGTTCCAGGCGTGAGCTCTTCCCTGCCCACACCTAAATTCATAGCATTGTCTCCTAATGGCTCCAAACATTTTAAAAAAATATTTCCAACCTAAATTCATTAAGTATTCATTATAAAAACAAATAGCGATATAGAGATTACACAAAAAAATGAGCAACTGCTTTATATAAATCTTCACTTCTAGGTAAAATGATTTAATGATAATTTCTAACGATAAGAGGCCAACATTTTTTAAAATAAGAATGTTTGGGGCTTGGCTCTTCCATAAAATACCATGGCCTGGGTGAGTCTATTTTGAAGAAGTGGAATTAGAAGAAGTTTAAATTTAAAAAATTTGGCTCTCAAAAGAAATTTCAGTTGTTGTACTGTTGATATTTGGCCCTGTTGACTAATGAGTTTGCTGACCACTGACCTAGACAATGTGGCAGGAGGGTAGGAGGGAGGCCCCTTTTTAACATCCACCAATGGCGACAAATCAATCTCAAGTTGGGCTTCTCGAGAGAGGAGGAAGAGGAAGTTATCGATGGTGAGGAGGATGATATGTCAATGACCACAGCAGCAGCGAATTAGCAGAAGTAGGGATAGAATTAGCCACCATTGTTCTGGTGCTTACCAGAAACAGAACCCCTTCTAGCTCATACAGTATCTCACTTCATTCTCGTGAAGTCGGTATCACTGTGACACCCCCGCCCCCATGCCAAAAGGAAACCGAGGCTTGGCAATAACCCGCCGAAGAAGTCCCACCGCGTGGCCTCACCCCCAGTCTGTGCGCCCTCAGAGCCCGGGTTCTAGAGAATGGAGATGGACACGCTCAGCTTTGATGGATGGCTGAGTCATGGCCTGCAGAGGCCAGGGAGCCTGGAGGGGGTAGGGGATTTGGGGTGGCACAGGCAGTGGCCATGAGTCGGGCAGGTCTAGGGCTGGGTGAGCCTGTGCTCTGCCCTCTGGCCCCTCAGGGGAGGGTGACCTCCAGCTGGAGGCCACGGCCAAGCTATTGTTTGCAGCTTTGCAGGAAGCGGTCGTTGAAAAATGATCTTACTAAATCAAGCTGTACTAATATTTTTATTTCCTTTCATGCAATGCCACGTTTGAAAGGCATTAGGTGGGCCTGTTTATAAAGCCTGGGAACGAAGTCTGTGTGACTTCAGTGCAGGAAAACAAACGCGTCCTGCCCTCACAGCAGAGAGAACGGCCGAGGGCAGCTTCCTTCTGAGAGCAGGTCCTTGCTCTGGCACCTGCGGGATGTTTGACAAAAGTCCTTCGGGTCCAAACGGCTTCTTCAGAGGGATGCCACCGTCCTGACATTTATGTGCATTAAACCACCTTCTTGTAGGTCTAACAGTTTTATTTTTTTTAAATAAGAAATTGGTAGACTTAAGATTATTAGCTGTAGGGTTTATAGCTTATTGCTAATATATTTTTATTGATTTCAGAGAGGAAAGGAGAGGGAGGGAGAGAGATAGAAACATCAATGGATGAGAGAGAATCATTGATTGGCTGCCTCTTGCACGCCCCCTCCTGGAGATCGAGCCTGCAGCCTGGGCATGTGCCCCGACCGAGAAGTGAACCATGACCTCCTGGTTCCTAGGTGGGGGTCTGGGCAGGGCCTAAGAGTCTGCATTTCTGACTGCTTCCGAGGCTGCTGGTGTGCAGACCAGGCTCCGGTAGCAGTGCTCTCCGAGTTACCAAGAGCTTTTCCTGGGGGGCCTCCCACTTGTCCGGGTACATAAGGACCTGTGAGTCCTGGGCTCCGGTAAACGGGTGCAAAATCAGGCCTGTGCCAGGTCACAGTCCACCTGCCACTCAAATGCACTGGCCACCACGCGCATGGCCGCTGGCTGCCTCTGGGCTCTGCCGAGTGTCTGCCACCCGCCTGCACGCAGAGAGCGCCACAGGGCCAGCAGGATGGGTGACGGAGCAGGCGCACACACAGCACAAAAGAAAGAAGAAGGAAGTGGCCTTGGCTCCAGCGGGCCCGGGCCCATTCAGACCGCCATGTAAAGCTGTCTGCCGGTCACGTGTGGAGACAGGGAGCAGTACAAAGCCATGACCAGACCCGGTGAGGAGGAGGGAGGAGGGGGAGGAGGAAGGAGAAGGCGCAGGAGCAGCAGCTAACTTTGGGGGATCAGTCAGCGCTGGGCAGTGTTGAGTCTTTCTCGCTGGCTGTCTACTTGGTATTTTTAAGATCTCTGTGGACCGGGGATTACACGGATTTCCACTCTGCAGACTGGGGAACCGAAGCTCAGAGAGGATTAGCAACCCCAAGATAACTCAGTGAGGAAGGAGCCAGTCTGAGCCACATGTGCGCCCCGCCCCACGGCAGCCCGCTTCTCTGCCGGGCCCGCAGCCCTTGGCTCCCCAGGTGGGGGTCCCTGTACGGCCCCCCCAGATCGGATAGTAACTCAGCTCCAAAGACCTGGCCGATATGTTCCTGCCGGTGTTGACCAGCTTGGTCTGAGGTTGGGTGTGTCTGTGTGTGTTTAATCTGAGAAGTAAAACCAAGACCTGCAGTGACTACTGAGAAGAGACTTGTTTCAGGAGAGGTAACCTTTTGAAAGTTCCAAACCCATCCAAAGGAGCTCCCTGCACTCCCGGGCCCAGTGCGCCTTCTGGCTGGTGCACATTAAGAATTCATACGTAATTAAGAATTCATACGGCCTGAGTGCCTGGCATTTAGAGCGCCTTCCGCTAACGTACTCATCGGTGTCCCGCCCCTGAGCTCCTAGGCAGCGTGCTCCTGGCTTTTTACCTGGAATGGAAACGAGCTGATGGGACGTGAGATTCAGAGCCCGAGCCCAGAACCCCTCCCCTCGCCCACATCACGGCTTGGTGCCTGAAAACTTAATTTGCTTCAGTGTCAACCTGCAATCCAACCACTAATCCAAACAATTCTATGAATAAAATATCACCTCAGTGCTTATCTCTTTAAGCACTTTTTAAAAAGTAACTTTATTGATTTCAAAGAGGAAGGAAGAGGGAGAGAGAGATTGAAACATCAATGGTGAGAGAGACTCATTGATCGGCTGCTTCCCGCACACACACCCACCCCTGGGGATCAAGCCTGCAACTCGGGCATGGGCCCTGACTGGGAATCGAACCATGGTTCCTGGTTCCTAGGTCGACGCTCAAACACCGAGCCGCGCTGGCTGGGATCTAGCCACTTTCTTCCATGTTAACGTTATGTATTCTAATGAACACCTGCAATCACATAGCTAGGAAGAGGCCGCAGCGACCGAGGGGAGCAGCCGGTGTGAGTTTGGGGGTGTGTGAGTGCCCCTGGAGAGCCTGACCTCCTTGGCACCTGCCCAGCCTGCTTCTGGGAGCCCTACCCACCTCACACCCAGACCTCAAACCCCCAACCGGCCAGGGGTCCCAGCTGTGCCTTGACTTGAACCTAGAAAGCCGAGGTGCACCAGTATCTCTTCCAGGGCACCGTGCAAACCTTGGTTTGAGGCGGGGAGGGAGTTCCCCAGTGCTCAGAAGTAGCCTAAAAGGGCCTCGAATGCAGGAACTGGTCTAGGAATTAGAAAAAGCATTAACTTGGGAAATGGAATCACGGGACTCAATTCCTTCCTCTGTCACTTCGCTCGCCGCCTCGCTGGGCCTCAGTCTCATTACCCACCAGCCCAGAGGAGGACACACGGCAGAGATGTAGGGGAGTGGCCGTCACGGACCCTGGCCCTCGGGTTGGGCACAGAGCACGGCCCACAGCGGGGCCTCTGCCCTCGCACTGCCCCGAAGGGCCAAGCCAGGCGGGTCTGCAAGTGTTAGCGGCACAGGAGCCACGCGGGGGGTTTGACCACAATTCTGCGTGGTGCACTGACCGTTAGGACACAAGTAACCGCCCAGCCTGCAGTCAATTCCCTCTCTGAGGACAGGGATTGCATGTTTTCGGTGTGGGTGTGGGTGTGGGGTGGGAAGAACAAAACATTTACCTTTTCCAGGGCCTCTCTGTCAAGGAGCTCTTGCACAGCGAGAAGCTTGATGCTGTAAGAAAAATTGAAACCACACTTCAAAACAAACCATTTCATGTCAGCAGGCAGCAGGCAGGTCGCAGGGCAAAAGGCTGAAATTTCAGCCGCATTTCGACGTCACCTCCCCTCACTTGGTGGCCTCGGGTTGGACTGAAATGATCGTTACAGAACTAAATGGTGGAAGTGATTTTACTGTCCGAGCCAGCAATTCTGCTGCTGGGCAGGTACCCAGGAGGCTGAAGACCTGGGCCGGAGCAGGTATCTGCCCACCCATCCACAGCAGCACTGCTCTCAGCACCCAACGTCCATCCGTGGGGCACATACGCAGTGGAAGATCTTTCAGCTTTCCAAAGATGGCAGCGCTGGCCTAGCCGGGTTGGCTCAGTGGACAGAGCGTCGGCCCATGGACTGAAGGGTCCCCGGTTCGATGCCAGTCAAGGGCACATACCTCGGTGGCAGGCTCCATCCCAGCCCCAGTCTGGGCACTTGTGGGAGGCAACCAATCGATGTGTCTGTCTCACATCGATGTTTCTCTTTCTCTGTCTTTCCCCCCTCCCTTCCACTCTCTCTCTCAAAATCAATGGAAAAATATGCTTGGGTGAGGATTAACAGAAACACACACACACACACACACGCACACAAAACCCAAAAAAAAATTCAGGACGGACACTCTGGCCTGTGCTACTGGGATGAACCCTGAGGACAGTATGAGGTGGAATAAGCGAGACACAAAGGACCAATCCCGTGTGATTCCATGCCTCTGAGGTGCCCAGGGTCACATTCACAGAGACAGGAAGTAGATGGGGGTCCCAGGCCCGGCCAGGGGCGGGGAGGTAGTCAGTGGTTCATGTACAGAGTCTCGGTTTGAGATGAGGACATGGCCCTGGAGGTGCCTGGTGTGGCGGGAGCTCAACCAAGCGAGTGAGCTTCATGCCACCGAGCTGGACGGCACCGGCTCACGTCAGATGGAGTGTACGGCATGTGCCTTTCACACCAGGAAATTCTCAAAGGAACCGACAGCCGCTTCATGTGAAGAACCTGAACGAAGCCAGAGGAATACGGAAAAGGACACCGGGCCATGCTCAGTGGCCATCTTCCCCGACGGCCCCCGAGGATGACAGGAGAGAGCGCGATCACCGCTTACAGAGGCTGCTCAGGGCTCCCTGGCTCTCTGCACCTGGATGGCGCCCTCCTGTGCGGGGTAACCGGAGGCACACGGACTCTGACCTGCTCCCCGCCCACGAGAGCTCACGGCCCCTGGGAGGCCGTAGTCAGACCAGAAGATGACGTACAGGGTGCCAGGGGGCGGCCGAGGCTCAGAGAGGAGCCGGCCCAGCTGCGGTGAGGGAAGGCTTCCTGGTGGAGGGGCCGGTAAGCTTTGCCAGGGGGAGGGCCGGGGACGGAGGCGCCCACAGGGGCCAGCAGAGGCAAAGGCGCCACGGGGAGAGAGAGGGCCGCGGGGACACAGCCACCGTTTCCAGTCCCGGGGGCAGAGCCCAGGCCGCAGGCAGCACTCCGGGGAGAGAACTCGGAAGTGGATGGAGGTTTACGGGGAGGGACTTCCCCTTCTGGGCCAGTGGCTTCTGCAGTGGCCAGGGTCACAGTGCGCAGGCAGCCACGGCACACTCATCCCCGCAGGAGGAAGCAGCGAGCAGTGAGCTCGGCAGGTGCTGAGGTGTCACCAGCTCCCTCTTCACTCTGATAATCTGCTTACGGTTACTGGTCCCTGTGCCCCAGCACCCCCTCTCCTCGGGCTCTCTGCACAGGCTCTCTGCAGCAGAAAGGGGCCTCTCCGGGACCTGTGCCTCCCTCCGAAGGGGTTCTATCCACCATAAGGTCCACCTTAACTTGCAGGACTCTCTGTACAGCAATCCTCTGCACAACTCAGCAAGCACGAGCCAAGCAAAGGCAAGTTACTGAAGAGCAACTCCAGGAAGTGCAGTGAGAGTTTCAAAGACACCACCAGGAGCAGGAGCAACAATTCTCAGACCCTGGGGGCTCATGGTAGGGCCCTCCCTCTGCTCCAAGCACAAGGGCCTTCCCCTCCCTCCCTCCCTCCCTCCCTCTCTCCCAGCCAGGCTTACTTGTTCCGCCCTCCCTGCAGCTACAGTGCTAAGGTGTGTCCGGATGGGTCCTGTGACAGGGTATCTTGGCGTTATTCCTTACCCAGCTGGAGGCTATGAGAGCCTCTATTTCCCCTTTCTGGTACCAGAGTCTTCTAGCTCCTCTCTCATTTCAATCCTGCTCCTCCTCTCCTTCCTCCACCCCCTCGCTAACTCCACATATACCGAGTCCTTCTAAGTGTCAGAAACTGGGGCGCCAGGGTGGCCAAGATGAACACAGCATGGCCCTGGCTCCCACAGGCTCCCAGACGCCGGGACTCTGCTTGGGCACAGGCCTGGCCTGTCTCCCTGAGACGCTCAGTGAGCTGGGAGGCACGGGGCATGCCAGCCTGGGTGGCCTGTGCTTGGCCAGCCGCTGAGAAGAGCCCAGCTCCAGGAGGGCGCTGCAATGCCTTTGTCTGCGCGGGACTTTGGAAAGAGAGGCAAATCCCACAAAAGCAGCGATTTATTTAGAAAAACGGCAACGGCAAGGGCCTGGCCTGAAGTCAAGATGGAAAAAACACTCAGGAAGACCTAGAAGGCGTGCAGTCACGGCTGCCGGACAAGCCCCGGGAGGGAAGGCGCTGAGGGCAGAGGTCCTACTCAGCGCCAGGGGCGGCATCCGCAAGGGTGAGGTCTGCACAGAACGAGAAGTGGCGAGGGGCAGCGTGCCAGGCAGACCCTGCCCCGCCGGCAGGAGGAAACACTGCCGGGTCGAAGAGCAGAAGACAGAGGCTGGCCTCGGGCTGCAGACTGAATGAACTCACTGGCCCTGACGGGCGGTCAGAGGCAGCTCTGCTGAGTCCTGCAAACACACCTACAGGGTGGCACGCCCCCCTCACCCACGCTCCCGGTCAGGATCTCTCTCTAGCTCCCTTGCTGGCACTTTGAGTTCCACCGATTCACTCAGTGACGCGTTTCAGAGGCTGAGACACGACAGTAAATGCACAGCCATGCAATGCAGAGCCGTCTGGTCTCCGCACAGATAAAACATTAGCATGAAGGCTCTGTACCAGGCTCTGCTGGGCGCTGAGGATTCAGTGAGACAAACCCAGCCTCAGCCAGGCGAGGGCGCTCCAGGAGGCAGACCCGGGCGCTGTGAGTTCTGCACCAAGTGAGGGGCTCCTGGGAAGTGGCCTCAGCGGACAGGTACCGGGGTGCAGGCACAGGGTGGGCAGAGGAATTGCAGGAGCCATTCTGGGCAAGGGGCTTGTGCAGCAGATGGAGAGGCTGGCTCCTCCTCTCCCTGCAGGCTCCTCACTGTCCACTTGGGAAAAGCACCCCAAAGAGAATCCGTGTCTGAGTCAGGTCCTGCTCCTCCAGGCCCCACAGCGCGGCCCCCAGACTCCTGTGTCCCTGGCCGGCGCCCAGCTCCCGGCTCCCAGGGAGACCCTCCGCGTGGGACCAGGACAGCCCCTTCGGGAAACCTCTTCCAGCACAAACCACCGGGCAGAGGCGACAGCCCAGCGCTAACGGGAAACAGCAGAGGGTCAGACCCAGTGGAAGCGGCCGGAGGCTGGGACACACTTTCCCACAGCCCGCTTCCTCTGTCAGCAGCATGCTCCCCACTTGGCGCCACTTTTTAAAAAAATATTTATTGGTTTGAGAGAGGGAGCGGGAGAGAGAGAGAAACATCCATGATGAGAGAGAATCAGTGACCGGCTGCCTCTCGCATGCCCCCCACTGGGGATGGAGTCCACAAACCTGGGCATGTGCCCTGCCCTCCTGATTCACGAGCTGACACCCAACCACTGGGCCACACTTGCTCTTTCTGACTCCTCTTTGGCTACTCTGCGGCTTTCCTTTGGGGGAAGTGGAAGGAACCACAGGTCCAATGAGCTTTTGCATCTACTGCAGGGACAGTCGCCTCCTGCACGACCTCAGCTTGGTTGCAGGTGAAGACTGGCTGACCCCATCCCCTCTGCACCTCCCCTTCCCCGTGGTCCTCCTGCGGGAAGGTGCTCAAGAGCCCTGGGGGATGCGATCGTCCAGGGGCGGCCTTGTCTTTTCTTCCATCCCATCCCATGCACTAGGCTTCCTTCCAACATCTTAATCTTTTGCATCATATAAAAACTAGAGGCCCGAAGCCCAGAATTCGTGCAAGAGTAGGCCTTCTTCCCCCGGCTGCCAGGCCTGGCTTCCCTCAAAGTCCCTGAAGGACGTCCGGTCTAATTAGCATATTACGCTTTTATTATTATAGATTCTTTATGAGCATCAAATCCTGTGAGAAAGAAAGTAAGCAACACACTTTTGTTTTGTTTTGTTTTTTGTTTTAATGCACACCTGCCAGTTACCAATAATTAAGGGTTTGGGTTTGCATTTTTTTTCCTCCCCATATCTTTGTATTTTGGGATTCACAGGGGACTCCTGGTCAACTTTTTTTCCCCCTATAAATGTCCACAATTTTAGGATTTGCCATCTAGTTGCTCTGTCTTTTTGCTCCCAATATTGTGGTCGTGAACATTTTCAAACTCCAGGAAAATGTAGAGAACGGTACAGGGAACAGCTCCCCCACATGCCATCACTGTTGGCATTTCACCCCATTGGCGATAACACCCCATACCGGCTGCCTATCTGCTCGCCAGCCCTGCATCTTCTGGACGTGCGGCAAAGCAAGCTGCAGCCCACAGACCTGCTTTCCGATGAGATTCCGCCCACAGGCTGGCCTCAGCGCACTGCCTCCGACTTCTCCACTGAGCCACATCCCGCAGATTCTGGGCCCCAGCGGGAAACCGCCCTCAGCGCTGCTGAAAACCCACCCTTCACTCCCTAATGCTCCTCCGCCAGGGCTTTCTCTCATTTACTGAAGCCACCCCCCCCTCCCCCAACCTGGATGGAATCCCAGTCTCCCCTCCTCCTGCTCCCTCCCCTTCTCCCCACCCTCTCGTGTTTCCTAAGCCTGTCAAGCCACCATTAAATGAATATTCCTAAAGCTCAACTGCACATGCGATCCGGCTCTGGGCCCCTCCCGCCCTCACCCAACTTTCTGTAACAGCGAGGCTCATTCCTGCTGCTCCCCACTGCTCATGGCCGCCGACTAGAGAACTTGTTTATTTTAGTTTCCCAGGGACGAGGAAGAGCGATTGATTGAACATGCGAGAGACAAGGAGTTCCTGCTACCAGGACAGACTGAAAACCAGCGCCGTGCGTGGCCCCCACTCAGTGCTCCCGCCCGAATTCCTCGTCTGGCTTTGGATGCCGACCTTTCCCCTCCCAGCAAGGCGGCCCTTCCTTCTGGGCCAGAAGAAGGCCCCTCTGGGTTTTGTCAGAGGCAGGGCCTCCTTCATCAGCAGAAAGCAGACATTCCTTCCGGCCTGACACAGAGCAGCCAGGGAGGGTCTCTGGCTGGGGGCTGTGTAAAGCCCCACGCGAGAGGGCACGTTTCACAGGAATCTCTTCTTCACGTTTTTATAAGAAGGTCCTTTCAGAACACACGCTACTGCAGAGAATTTAGAACACACACACACACACACACACACGCACACACAGAAATGAAAGAAACATCAGCGCCATCTTGCTACCTAGAAATACCATTAACATTTTTATATCTATCCTTTTAGACCATATAAAAATAAATATATCCATTTTGTAAAATTGAAATCATATTGTACACACTTTCTATTATTTTTAACTGCCATAAATTAGAAATTATTGTCATTATCGACACGATTCCATCTCATTAAGTATTTTTATGTAATTGAGTGGAGAGACATATATGCTAGAGTGATCTGTCGAACATGAAGGCTGTTTGAAATGTGCCACTGTTCTAAGGATCACTGTAGTGAAACATTCTGCATATGCTATTTTTCGAATGCCTGTGATTGCCTCAAACAACAGATTTCCAGGAGGTCACGGCAATGTGCGTTTGGAGATTTTAAGAAACTTTTGCAAAATGGCTTTTAGAAGTGGATGTCCACCGACCGATGTACACTATGACCCGCTCCCTGGCCCTGCACGCCTCCTTGCTGGGGATCGAGCCTGTGTAATGTTTGTTAATCCTCCCTAGCCCAGAGGTGTTATTATGCTGTTTAAATTTACATGTGCTTGGCCACTAGAGAAACTGGACTTTTATTGGCCAATTTTGATCCTCTCATCAGAGCGGGTGAGTGATGGGGAGGGAATTGGCCCGGGCGGGGCAGTCAGAGACCAATAGGAACTCTGCAACGTAGCTGGCATTTTGCAGTCATGCTATTCATTCCTCTCCTTCGTTTTTTCCCTTTTGTTTTGTTAATCCTCATCAGAGGATATATTTTCCACTAATTTTTTTTTTGAGAGAGTGGAAGAAGAGAGTGGAACAAAGGGAAAAAGAGAGACGGCAAGAGAGAGAGAGAGAGAGAGAGAGAGAGAGAGAGAGAGAGAGAGAGAGAGGGAGAGAGAAACATTGATGTGAGAGAGATGCATTGATTGGTTGTCTTCCCCATGTGCCCCAGATGGCCTGGGAATTGAACCTGCAATCCAGGTACATGCCTTGACCAGGATCAAACCCTTGACCCTTCAGTGCATGGGCCGAGCTCTAACCACCGAGAAATACTGGCAGGGCCCTCTCCTTTATTAATTGGATATAATTAGATGGAAACACTAAATCAGTATGTATTGGAATTTTACATTATTGCACGGTCTTGATAAATAACAATTATCAGTCTTTTGCCCAAACAGTTTTGTGTAGGGGCCCGCCAGCTGGAAGAAGTATGATTAAAGGCTACTCACTGGAGAGAAAAATTGAAAACAAAGTGTGTGTGGAAAGGTTTACCAGTTGGCTCAAAATCATCTGGGGCTCACCAGAGCCGGAGCCCAGGGTTTGCATGCTCCCTGTGGTTTGGGCAGCACAGGAAAGCTCACCTGCACAGCACATGACACGCACAGGAACCCCTGCAGATCGGGCGCAGGACTGTGGTCTGCGGGAGGCCCAGAGGCTCTCCCCGAGGGCAGAAGGACCAGCATCAGGGCTCAGGGCCGACCCTGGGTCCCCAGGACAGGACGTCCAGATCCTCGACCAGACCTCTCCTGTGGCCCAGCCACCCACAGCCCAGGATCTGTTCTGCTCAGCAGCACAGAACAGACTGGAACACTGACCGCGGGCAGCAAGGCCCCCAAGCGCCGTGGGTACGGGCTTTCAGAAGGTGAGTGAGGTCCCACCACAGGGACAGACGGGCACTGCTCTGGCTATCTGGGCTCCCCCCAGGCTTCTGAGTCAGCTCCAGACGTGCGGGACCTGGCTGGTCTCTGGATGTCTGCCTGTCCCCCGAATTCCCAGGAGAACCCTTGGCCTCTGCAGCATGCACGCTGGCTGCTGTGTGCACATTGTGAGCTGCAGCGCGGGGGGCCAAGCCCCCAACAAGCAACAGCAGCCGCCGCTGCCAAGCTTTGATCTCGGGGCACCCAAGGGGCACGAGGCTTGGGGACCCGGAAGGTGGCGGGCAGGCCGCGGCTGTTTTTTGTTAAGCGGCAGCATCTTGGTCTTCAAAGCCAGAGGTCCCCTGACGCCATGGTTATGAGTTCCAGCTGCCGTGTGCGAAACCCTATCCCCGCCTGCCACCAGGCCCCCAGCTCTGCTCCTCCCTGGCTGCTCTTCAATTTAAGACACTGATTCAGGGAGGCCCTCCCTTCCCAGTCCCCGCCCCCAACCTCCCCCAGCACAAGCTGGCCGGAACCTCCTGTGCAGCCAGGCTGGAAAGCTGCCTGGGACCCCGGCGAGAAACTGCTGGCCTGAAATTTGGGAGGTGCCCCTGCCAGACGGACCTCTAACTCTGTCAGCCCCACGCTCACGCTCAGGTGACAACAACCAACGCCCTTCCCTGAGTGTTCTCCTGAAGCAGAGCGCCACGGGCCTGAGCGCTGGCATTTCTTACCCGTTCCCAGGACGGCAGAGGCAGCCGGCCCGGGAATGGCACTCTGAGACCACCGACTGAGGGTATGACCGCTAACTAAGGTGCCACGCCCATGAAGACTGCCACATGTGGGTCACATCGAAGAACTCCTCGAGCAGACCTGCTGAGCAGGGCTCCGGGGGAGACTCCCAGAGGCTTAGTGGGGATGCAAGGTGACAGTACCACTTGCCGTTCCCAAACCAGACATCGATTCCTGCAGAAACTGTGCAAAAGGTCAAATGTCATGAACTGAGAGGCCTCAGCCCAGCTGACCCCGAGCCATGTGTCCATCTCCCTCTGCCATGCTCACACGTCCCTCACGCTCAGAGGAGCTCTTGTCTCTCCAGGACCTGTGGCCAGTTCTACTCTTAAAGACAGTCTCCATCCCTCTCCCGCCCCACTAACACTGCTCTCACGTTGGCCTGCAGATTGAGGGGTCCCGGGTTCTATTCTGGTCAAGGGCACGTACCTCGGATGTAGACTTTAGAGGCAACCCATCGGTGTGTCTCTCTCACATCCATGTTTTTCTCTCTCTGTCTCTCCCTTTCCCTTCCACTCTCTCTAAAACTCGCTGGAAACATATTCTTGGGTGAGGATTCACACACACACACAAATAAACTGGTGCTGGGCCCGTTGCCCCCTTGAGCTCTCCTCCTGAACCTCTAGATTGTGTCCCCCCTAAAATCCACAAATCCTAGCCTCCCAGGACCTCCAAGGGTGACTGTGATTGAGACCTGGTCTCCAAAAAGGTAATTTAGTTAAAATAGGGCCTTGAAGTGGCCCAGCCCCATGAGGGGGGCCTGGTAAGAGGCGATCAGGACACAGACGTGCGCAGAGAGAAGACCACGTAAAGACTCAGGGAGAAGACGGCCTTCTACAAGCCAAGGGCGGAGGCCCCAGGACAAACCCACCCGCAGACACCTTGCTCTCCGACTCCCGGTCCCCAAACTGCGAGAAGATACATTTCTGTTGTTTGGCCGCCCTTCCCATGAACTGCAAATGGGGCTAAAAGGCCTGTTAGTCGTGATGAAATGGAAGGAAAGCCATGTGGCCAGGGATCAGAACGCCCAGGGCCTCAACCATGGCCACAGCCACCCCGAGCCTCGAGGCCAGGAGCACGTTACGTGCTGGGCAGGCTCAGCCCACAAACCACATGCGGCCTCCTCCGCGCATCTGCCCTGATCACGCAGCCCACACGGCCCCGGGCCTGCGGTTTTCGGTGGTGACTCAGCCTCCCCAGAGACCCGGTGACAGGCAAGCATCAGAAATCCTCACTGAGTTGCCTGACAACCACCCCCAACAGGAGGAAAGAACCCCCTGCGCATCCGGACAGACATCGCTAATCGATAACGGCACGCACATGCCCTGCTCAGAGTTGGCCTTAAAATCCCTCTCGGGCTCCGAGCAGCTCAGCTCCCACCCAGGAACCAGAGCTGGCGATGAGGAGGGAACCCTCGTTGTTAGCCTGGACCTAGACAGCAGCCAACCTTTTTTTTTTTTTTTTTTTTTTTTTTGCAGAATGAGGTGGTTTAACAACTAAATGAGTTAGATTTAGTTGGGACAGCTGTACAGGACAGTGAGGAAATGGCCTTGGGGTCAAACAGACGGAGGATCAAAACCAGCAGACCCCGAGCGAGCTAGAGCAAACACGTAGGATGTCCTCCCGGTTTTAACATTCATTACCTAATGCAGTCCATACGGCCGTTAGCACCCCAATCTACAGATGGGGACACTGAGGCACAGAGTGGCTGTCCAATCTGCCCAGCCCTATGCCTGGCTCAGGTGCGGGAGCTCCAGTGCTGTGCCCTCACCTCTCAGGAGGGGTTCCCAAGCGTCCAGGTGCGTCCGGGGTGCCTGGGGGGCTTGTGAAAACAGAGATGGGCCCCTCTCCAGGGCTTCTGGGTGTGTCCTGAGAATCTGCACTTCTTTTTCCATTTATTTTTAAGTCTTTACTTGGGGATTTTTTTTTTTTTTTTTTTTTTTTTTAAGAGAGAGGGGAAGAGGTGAGGGGAGACACACACACAGAGAAACATCGATGTGAGAGAGACACATCGATTGGTGGCCTCCAGCATGTGCCCCGACGAGGGCCAGGGATCGAGCCTGCAACCAAGAATTGTGCCCTGGACTGGGATCAAACCGGGGACCCTTCAGTCCATGGGGTGACACTCTATGCACTGAGCCAAACCGACAAGGGCGAGCATCCGTGTTTCTAACACGGTCCCGGGGGACGCTGCTGGTCCGGGGACCACACTTGGAGAGCCACTTCCCTAAGGAAGGAAAAACGTGGGAAACACCTACCTAGGAGCTGTGCTTAGCACTGGCCCGGGACAGCGTAGGGGCCCACTGGGATCCGACAGGCGGTCTGCCTGCCTGTTTCTAAAACTCGACCGTGCCATCGCCTAGGCAGCCGCCGCTGACCACTCAATCCCAGGGGGAGAGCACCCCCCAGGCCGGGGCCCCGCCTCAGAGCGTGAAACCCTGCTGCTCCCTCAGCCCAGATAAAAGCCGCGGAGCCGGTGTGCGTGGACACCAATGCGAGGGCCTGACATCTATCTACAGCCCAACGCCGAGAGTACACACGCTGCGTTCTGTGTTTCTAAATACTAACGTCCGAATTCAGCAAACTCCGCTTGTTCTTTTGGAAGGGCTGCTAGGGCCCTGGCTGGTTTGGCTCTAGATAGAGTGTCAGCCCACAGACTAAAAGGGTCCTGGGTTCAATTCCGGACAGGGGCACGTACCTCGGTTGCAGGCTTGATCCCCAGTCCTGCTCCAGGCATGTGCAGGAGGCAACCAATCGATATTTCTCTCTGTCTCTCCCCCTCCTTCCACTCTCTCTAAAAGCCAGTGGAAAAGTATCCTCAGGTGAGGATTAACCAAAATAAAGGCATAAATAAAAAATCAAAGGGCTGCTAAGAAGCGGGTAAGGGAGGGGTCCAGGCCCGGTCCACCTTGGGCACAACTCTTTCCCCGTCTGAGAACCCGTCAGTCTGGCGGGCCTTTCTGCCCCTGGCCAGGGTGAGCCATCTCCCAGGGTGAGCCATCTCCACCCGCCCCCACGCAGCCACCCAGGGAACCCCGTCGCTGCCACCCCAGCCCGGGGCCTCTCTGAACTGGAGTAACCCGGTCCCGCTGGCCCAGGCCCAGCCGACAGCGCATTCGGGTCACTAGGATTCACACTTTATAAAGAGGAACATGCTGATGAGATCAAAATGCAAACCGCCGAGTGCAGAGCAGGCTCGCCGTTCCTGGAGGGCCGTGGCGCCGTCTGTCCTGCCCCGCCGTGGCCGAGGGCCCTGTGTGGACAGGGGCAAGAGGCTCCCTGTCCGGGTTCAAGTCCTGCATGGAGATTCCGGGTGGGCGGCTGGAAACCCCGGGAGGTGATTTCTCCCCCAGGTTCCCTGACACGACAACAGACACACACACACCCACACACAGCACAGCCGATGGAACTTTCCTGCAGAGACAACTCAGAACCGAATGCAGAGCACTCTTATTTCAGATCCCAAAGCGGAAACTGGAGTCACCGGCCAGGCCTGGAGCTGAGGTCCCCAGGTCCCCAGGGTCTGGGCAGGGCCCTCCAAGCCTCTCCCTTCCACAGCCTTGCCCGGGCCCTCGCTTTGTCTGTGTTTGTTATGAGTTTGTTTTGTTCATTCATTTGTTGCTTTCTGTTTGATATCCCACACATGAGTGAAATCACATGGTTCCTGGCTTTTTTCCATCTGACTTGCTTTTGCTTAGCATGATACAGTCTTAAGAGCCATCCGTGTTGTCGCAAATGGTGGTAGCCTGTCCTTTCTTATGGCTGAGCACTTCCCATTGAATATATTTAGCGCATCTTCTTCATCCAATCGCCCTCAGAGGACGCCTGGGCTGTTGCTAGAGGGGAGGAGGGTGGTTTCCACGTCTTGGGCTTCTTCCCATGAAATCCTACTCCTTTGTCCGTGCCTCTGTCCAGGGATTTAGCCTGGTTCCCACCCAGCCTTCGAGCCGGCGCCTGGTGCCAGCAAACCCTCTGTGGGCGGGCTGGGGCGGCCAGGCTGTCGTGGGAGAGCAGCCTGCCTGTCGTCTGGGCCTGAATGCACACAGGGCCAGCGTGGAAAAGCCGGGCACCGTGGCCTCGATTCAGCCCATCCTGGCAACAGGAGCTCATTGTGCTGGCGGATTCCTGCCCTGATTTGGGTCAGTGGACCTAAATTACCCCAGTGTCCGAGAGAGAGGGCCTGTGGGTTTTGTCTCTGCGGCTCTCTGCTACCTTGTCCCCTCTTTGCAGAAAACACCACTGCGGGGAGGCACTAAACTGTACACTAAACACCCATAGCTCACTCCCCACCCCGGCCGAGCTGCCTGCGCACATTGGCAGGGTGTTCCCATTTTCAAAAGTTAGATAATTCAAAACCGGTGTGAGAATCACACTCCCTGCTTCCCATTTGCAGCAGTTTTCCACCCCCCCCCCCTCCCTGACCCCCAGACCAAGGCTTTCACCTGCCCCTCGCTCTGGCTCTGGGGCTGAGCCCGTGGGCCACGTGGGCGGTGAAACGCGAAACCCTCTGCACAGCTCCGCGGCTGGGCCCCACGGAGCCCGGGGCCTTGGTAAGCCAGCACTGCTGCCCGCCTGGGAGGGATGCAGCCTGCATGGGTTAGGTTCCACTGCTCGAGTCCAGGCTGACTCACTCCGGCATCAGACACAGACCCTGTCGCTCCGCTTTCCGTGCTTTTCAGGATGGACACGGGGCTGTACAGATTCACGTGAAGAAAAGAGAAAGAAGGGATACATACACCTACGGATGAGCATCATCCGTGCCCTGGAAATCAGAGGCAAGCGGTGGTGTCAACTACCCGGGAGAGAAGAGGAGCAACAGAATTAATTCCCTGCCCATCCGCCAGCTCACGCCACCGCCCCCCGCCGCTCAGAAGTGCCCAGGGTTGAGTTTCCCCTCAATTCACGCGTCACGAGGAGCTGGCAGCATCTGCGTTTGTGCTTTCTTCCTCTGAAAATAATCTGTGGTTTGTGTGTTTTTACACAATACAGATTAGCTGGCTGCCCAGGCGTCACTGCACGCACCCTGTCAGCCCCTCGTTTAAAAATAAACACCACATCTGCAATGCAAAGCTCCCGCCCGCTTTTAGAGATGGGGTAGGCGGTGCCCGGTGTCCCGGGGCTGTGCAGAGCTGGCACAGGTGAGGCCCTCTCACCGCAGGAAAGCCAAGTAGGACACTGGCAGAGTCTCGGTGCCCTTAACCTGGACCTCCCACAGCTGCTCGGGCATCCTTCTCCTGGCCACAGGGCAGGGTCACAAACAGCCTCAGGATCCCAAACCAGAGAGGACACACATTGCCACCAGGAGAAGCTCCCTCCGACCAACGAAAAAGAGCAACCTTGCCCAGCGGATGTGGCTCAGTGGGTGAGCATTGACCTATGATCCCGGAGGTCACGGCTGGATTCCCAGTCAGGGCACACATCTGGGTTGCGAGCTTGATTCCCAGTAGGGGGTGTGAGAAGGCAACCGATCAATGGTTCTCTCTCATCACTGATGTTTCTATCTCTCCCTCTCCCTTCCTCTCTGAAATCAATAAAAATTTGCTTAATTAAAAATAAAAAAAGAGCACCCTTGAGTCCCACAGGGAAGACACAGGATGAAGTGTGGTGGTCAGTGCTGGCGTGGCCATGGGATGGACAGGGCCTGGGGGCCTGGTTTGATCAGCAGCGCCCAGGTCACACCTCCTTGGAGGGCTCTCAGGCCCGGGCACCCGGAGGCATCACTGACCGTCCAGCTGAGTGTCTTCCAGAGCGTGGGAAGCGAGTGGCCTTCAGCCTCACCGATGCCGCCGCCCTTGGTGTTGACCATGAGGGAGGACTCAGCAGGCTGGTGGCGGCTGCTTCCGGGCTGGCCCAGCGTCTGTCCCGATCTCTCTGTGCCTCACACTCTCCCACCCTCTCCCACGCTCACCTATGCTGCTGTGGGGTCCGGGCTGGACCCTCCACTTCAGTTCTGCAGTAATGCCATCCCAATGGCTGACCCCGGGGCCCAGGTCCTGGTCCTGTTCCCTCATCCCTGTGGCCCCAGCACGGGCTTAGCATTG
Organism: Pipistrellus hanaki; assembly: GCF_964339955.1. Classification (NCBI taxonomy): domain Eukaryota; kingdom Metazoa; phylum Chordata; class Mammalia; order Chiroptera; family Vespertilionidae; genus Pipistrellus; species Pipistrellus hanaki. The sequence continues at coordinate 11,343,949 of NC_140512.1, read as the reverse complement.
GGACCCCGCGGGGTGCGGCCCCAGGTGGCCACGGACACTTCCTTACCCGACACCACCTGGTCCTCCCAGCCCCGCCCGAGGTTAGACCACCTGTCCACATGGGGGAACTCAGGATTCTGAGCAAAAGCGAATGGGGAGCCTGCTTCAAGTTCAAACACGCTCGGGGCATTTTTCTGGGGAAGAGGTCAATGACCGGCAGTGACTTCAGGGGAGGCGGCTGGCAGGACACCAGGATGAGGAAGCCGGCCGCTGGGCGTGGTGGGCGGAAGTCACGCTTCCAGCGGCAGGCCCAGCGCCAGGAGGCGGAGGCCGGGAAGGATGTGTGTGCGGTGACGCGGGGTGGGCTTCTCCTCCCTAAAAATAACCCGGCGATGGAGCGCCGGCGTGACCCCTGCTCTGGGCGCTGTTTCACGCCTGTGCCGGGATCAGTGCTGGTGAGTGTGCCAGGCCCCCTTCAGGCATCGGGCCGAGAAGCAAGCTGAGCCCACAGCACGGGGAAGCAGGTGGAAGGTCCCTGAGCTCCCACAGGTCCGCGCAGGCCAGCCCGGGGCTGTGTCCTGCTCCCAGCTGCCCCCACGCCGGGGGCTGGGCTGAAGAATGAATGGAGCACACAGCCATTGGAAAGCCAAGCAGGAACCACTGCTTGGTCAGGCGTACACTGATTCTTGTCTCATGGTGTCACGGGGCTTGAGGGTGGAGACAGATCCGGGGCCACGCCGAGAGGCGCCGAGCTGGACACAGCAGGTGGTGCTGGCTGCGCGTCCTCCAGGAGCCCCACCTGCACGTCTCACCTGCATCTCTCACCCGCGTCGGAGCGGCGCCCCTTGCTGTTCTTAGTTTCTATGCGGGGAAACTGAGGCACGGGAAGCTGATGTGAACCCTGACAGTGAGTGACAGGCGCAGGGCTTGAACCAAGTCTGCGTGAGGACCTCTGCTCCCAGCCTCAGGGAGCCCAGCAGCCCGGGGAGGAAGGGCGAGCCATTCGTTCCCGGAAGCCGGCCTCCCCGAGCGGGGGCAGCGGGAGGGGGGGGCGCCTTCCTCTCCGCCGGAGCGCTGAGCCCCCGGGAGCCCTCCCCACGCAGGTGCTCACTCAACAGCGACCGGCAGCAAGCTCCACACGCCCCCAAGCAGATAGCACGGCCGTGCCCTTCGAAAGCACCGAGCAAAACCAGCGTCCACGGGTCACACGGGGAAGTGCGACGTGAGGCCACGGTCACTGCGCGTTCAACACCGGCGTCAGGATTTCATGACCAAGTGAACCATTCGCCGATGTTTTCCGAGGAATTGGCATTAAAAAAAAAAAATCCCTATTTTCCATCCTTCAGAATTCAGGTTCGCTCACTTTGAAATTCCATAGGCGGGGTGGGCTGATCAGCACCTATACTTTTGAGGACCACACAGTGCCAGGCGCTGGGCTAGGTCTCTCTCCCTGCTCCGTCCCCCCCCCCGCCCCTGCTGTCTTCACTGCATCTCACATCCTGTGGGGACTGATAGGATGGAGACGGTCTGACACCTCGCCATCAACCCCAGAGGCGGGAGGGGGTTGGCGTACAAGGGCACTGGTTACCAGGTCAGCCTTCCCGGGTTCCCGCGGCGTCTGTCCAGCAGAGGCCGCTGAATGACACTCCGTCTGCCACGCCTTCAACGGGACGTTTCCAAACGTGGGGATCAGCATTTGCTAATGGGCTGTCATAAAGCATTTCCCAATATGAAATTATGGAAACCCCTGACAACATTGAACATGCGTAATAACACATTGGAAGTAACCGATGGGCCTCCTACGCATTCATCTCCTCATTTTCCAAACACATTTAAAAATAAATACATGTAATTAGCCATTTACGTATTTCAGAGCTCAGTGTGTGTGTGTGTGTGTGTGTGTGTGTGTGTTTAGTGCAAACCACTCGTTTTGGCCAAGGACAAATACGGTCTTAAGTCTCACCACCAGTTTACGGCAGATCTCATCTGAGGGAGGGAAGGGCCTGGTTGAAGTTTTGCCATTTATTTATTTATTTTTAAAATACGTTTTTATTGATTTTAAACAGAGAGAAAGGGAGAGGGAGAGAGAGAGAGAGAGAGGCAGAGACACAGATGAGAGAGAAGCATCGATCTATTGCCTCCTACATGTCCCCTACTGGGAAAAGAGCCCACAATGGGGCATGTGTCCTGACCGGGAATTGAACCAATGACATCTTGGTGGATGTGACGCTCAATCCGTTGAGCCACACCGGCAGGGCATGTTTCGGTTTGTATGGACGTGGATCACTGGCCATAGCCTGTGGCATCACCAGGTGTGCGCTCCCTCCCTCCCGTAGGACCGGAGGACAGCTGCCCAGCTCCCCGTCTCAGCTGCAGTCACATGCTGCCGGCTGCAATGTCCTATCTGCCGACAGCGTCAGGGGAATCGAAGGCCATTACCGCACCCCCTAGGCTGACCCCAACGCCGTGCCCGCAGGTGCCAGACACACGGAAGGACCGATAAAATGACATCCTTATAACTGACGCCGGGAGAACAGAAAATGCCTCTTCCTGCTCACTGCCGGCCTCAGCATCCAATACAATGGCTATTGCCCGAGTGATTATCAGGAAACGTGCATGTTCTCAGCATCCTGCAGTAGAATTAACAGGCCTTATTTAAATATATTTTATTGATTTTGTACAGAGAGGAAGGGAGAGAGATAGAGAGTTAGAAACATCAATGAGAGAGAGTCATTGATCAGCTGCCTCTTGCACACCCCCCAGCGGGGATATGCCCGCAACCAAGGTACATGCCCTTGACCGGAATCGAACCCGGGACCCTTCAGTTCCCAAGCCGACGCTCTATCCCTTGAGTAACAGGCCTTATTTAGAAAAAGGAGACAGATCACACGAAACGGATGCAAATTTGTACCCAGCGGATTAACAAAGCAAGTAACAATTACAATGTTAAAAACGACCCGCAGAGTTAAAAACGAGTTAAATTACTAGCAAGCAGAGATGTAGGACTGGCAGATAGATATTTATATGCTCGTCTTCACAGCAGCATTATTCGCAACCGCCAAATGGCGGGAAACCCACATGCCCACCGGCAGATGGACGGGGACACAGAACGGGGTGCATTATTCAGCCTTAAACAGGAAGGGAAGGCGGACACAGGCGACACCACGGGCCAGCCAGTCAGGAAGGCCAAAGGCTGTGTACTCCCCCTTGCAGGAGGGTCGTGTAGTCACACCATAGAGACAGAGTAAAGGTGGCTGCCAGGAGCTGGAGGGGCGAGGGGAAGGGAGTTCGTGTTTAATGGGTATGGGGCCTCATTGGGGAAGATGAAAGAACTTCTAGAGATGCCGGCTGGTGATGGTTGCACAACAGTGTAATTTTTTGGTGTGTGTGTGTGTTTTAAAACTAGTTAGTTTTCTTTAAAAAAAAAAAAAAAAAAAAAAAAAAACCAACAAAAAAAATATTTGTTGGTTTCAGAGAGGAAGGGAGAGGGAGAGGGAGAGAGAGAAATATCAATGATGAGAGAGAACCATTGATCGGCTGCCTCCTGCACACCCCCACTGGGGATGGAGCTGAAACCTGGGCTTGTGCCCTGACCGGGAATCGAACTGTGACTGAGCCACGCCGGCTGGGCCAATGTAAATGTTCTTAACGCCAATGAACCGTATACTCCAAAATGGTTAAAATGGAAAATTTTATGTTATGTATGTACACCACAACTTAAACTTTTCGTTTTTAAAGAAAGAAGACTTCACGGAAAATTCTAAAACCTAGGGTGGCCTGACTGGGTAGGCGGAGTGGAGGGGTCAGGCTGGTGGCCTGCAGTGACGGAGCTGAGAAGCAAAACTGCCTCCGGAGCAGAGCGCGCGGCAAACGCAGCAGGAACAGGGGAACGTCCCACCGGGTCTGTGCACGGCTGCAGACAAAGAGCATGCGGCAGGCATGGACCTCGCGGCACACAACCTCCTCCCACATGGACAGTCACCACAGCCTCGGCCGAACCCGTGTGACTCATGTGTTGAAGCAAAAACAGTTTGGTGCCTAGCGTTTCCAATAATAGTTCCTGAGACGACTGAAAGAGTGATTTGCCTAACTAAATTTTAAACAAGCCAACTTTTGCATATCCCCCGGCGACGGCGACGACCTGCCTACCCCTCCACCCACACCAACGCACCCCCATGCGTCCTTAACTGCACGTGCATCCTGAATGGCTTCAACTGCTCGCCTCGGATCATCCTCTTTCCCTTTGACCAAGGCGGGACTTTTGACTCGGCATTGGGGGGAAGAGACATTGTCGGTTCCCTCCCGGCTGCTGCTCTAGCTCTGCAGTTCCACAGGAGGACACAGCGACGCATTCCCGGTGCCCTTAAATGAGGAGCATCTGTTGTCCACTGGGGACCTGCCTTGGGGCCAGCGGACAGGCCCTGCTTGTCCCTCTGGGATCACCCTCAGAGTTCAGACTCATCCCACCTGGGATAAACTTTCTGGGTCAGGAGCGCTGGCCTGGCTCAGACCCCTTCTCCCCACCTCACCCAGGCCCTGTCACCCACCCTGTGAGGCCCGAGGAGGTAGGACGAGATCTAAGACAGAGACCATGCTCTTCTACAAATGCCAGAAAGACCCCAACCCACCAAGCGAAGTATACTCTCCTGGAAGGAAGAAGCAGTAAGTGCATTTCAAATATCGGTACTTTCAACACCCAGGTCTACTTGTTCCAACCTTCAAGGGTGCCTTCCGCCAGCTGCTACCGGGATAGTCCGTGCCAAGGCGAAGGCTTCTATGAGCTTAAAAGAAACTTGATCTAGATCACAGGGTCCCTGCAGAGCCTAACGCCACGCCACCCAAACACGCTGCCACCAGCACGAAGGGCGCGGGTGAAACATGGAGGCGGCTTAGGGACCGTGGCGGGGACAGAGGCACCGCTTTCCCTCCCTCAGGAGCCATTCCAGCTCAGGATTCTCCCGCCTTCCCGGGGCCCCGCAGGCACAGTGAAAGGCAGCCTCCATCAGGGGTGGCAATGTGATGGGCCACAGACCAGGATCCGAGAACCCACACGCTCCCAGTCACTGCCAGATCATGTCTGGCACAGGGATGGTTGGGGTAAGTTTGATCAATAAAATAAAAATGCATCCATCAGACCAAAGCAGGCCCGTCTGCTTCTAATCCTTTCCCAAGAGTATGATGACGATGATGGTGGGTGAGCTGAGCCGCGGAACCAGTGCTTTACACGTAATCCAGTACTTCTCCCCACAGGCGCACCCTCACCACTTTCCGAAAGAAGACGACGCGGCACGGAGAGTTTAAGTGACTCCCCGGAGGTCAGACACTGTGCAAAGAACTAGTGAGAAAGCGACACAAGAACCACTGAGAAGTCCGATAAGAGCAGCGACGCTGACGGCTGCGGCGAGGTCAGACGTACACACCTTAAACGCCGCCCCCTGCGCGTGCACAGTTCAGGGACGTTTTAGGGACTTTCTAGTGGGGCCATCATCACCACAACCCAATTTCTGAGCACACAGGCCTCCCCCAACTTTCCTGGTGCCCATTGGCAGCCAACCCCTGTCCCCACCCCGGCCCCAGCCACCAACCCACTTTCTGTCTCTAAAAATTTAGGCGACAGCATTCTAAGTCAAAGCACATTTAATTATAATTATTTCTGTTCTTATTCTTTTTCTTTCCCCTGAAGACATTCAAAGCACCTAGGAGCTACTTGAGGAGAGCCAGTCGGCTTTATTTTTAGGTTCCCCCTATATATAGAATTTATACCATATGCTCTTTTCCCTCCCACTTCTTTTCCTCCCTGCAAAGGATTTGTCCTGCTTTGGGGCATTAACAGCTTATTTAGGATAGGGTTTATAATAGAGTTGAGCATATACCAAATAATTGTGATCCAAAGTCAGATACAACTCTTTTTTTCTAATTTGAGATGTTTCTCTGTGTACAAAAAAATATTTTACTTCTCAATGCAACTGTTTTTCTAATTTGAGAGATTTCTCTGTGTACAAAACAATTATTTTACTTCGACCAAGTTTCCCTCTTATTTTATGGGGTCATTACTAAGGAAGTGTTAGGGTCTCCCTGATAGAAGCAGGAGCACTAATACCCGAGTATGTTGAGCCCTGCTAATATTTTACCTGCAGGTCTGCCACTGTAACACGGCACCTCCCAGCATGTGAACGGAAATAACTTTACCCAAACAGCCATCGCATAAGAGAACTGGCAGGACCCACGGGGCTCCCAGAAGACCCGGTTTTTCCACCATAAAACAAGGCCCAGGAATAGCTAACCCCCTCTCCCTCCTTCCAGATTCCCACTCTGTCCCGGCTGTGTGAGGAGGGCACGCTCTCCAGGTGCTCCTGAAGCGACCTGCGATCAGGAGGCGAGGACACCTCCTCCCTCCAAGCCTTTTCCTTCCACCTTCGCTTGGCGTAGCGCCCTGGCCTTCCTGCATCTGAACCTTGCCGCCTCCCAGGGCGGTGGAGCAATTTGGGGCTCCCAAGTTCCTCCTTTACTTGGTCGTCCCCCAGAGGGGCGGAGTGCAGGGAGCCTTGCCTCCTACTCGGCACTTTCCCACCAGCTCCATCCACCCCACACGCTCCATGACTAAAACAGTGCCCGCCAGCCTCCATCCATCCCCTTCAGATGCAGGGAGTCACCCATGGCTCCTCTTCAACCTCACCAGACCAAGGGGTCTCCCTGTCAACCCCGTGGCTCAGTCCTTCCTGTCCAGCCCGGGGTCCAGCCCTCTCCTGAAGCCACAGAAACTCGGCCCCCTGAGCCAGGTCCCCACCGTGGCCATCCCGCTCTGTGCCTCTCTGATGAGTGTTTCCAGAGCAGTGACTCCCAGCCAGGGACAGTCCTGCCTCGGGGCACACTCATCTGGCGATGCCTAGAGACACGTTGGGCTGTCACACCTGGGGAAGGGGGTGCTCCTGGCAACACATGCATAGAGGCCAGAGATGTCGCTAAATATCCTACAATGCACAGCCCAGCCCTGGCCCCATTATCTGGCCCCAAATGTCAACAGAATGTGAATATATAATAATCTCAAAAATAAAAATAAAAATTTTTTAAAGTCAAAATTGCCAATGTTGAGAGACTCCCACCTTTGCATGTGAGGGTAAATTTCAGCTTTACTGCTTATGGACTGGTATGTTTTTTTTTTAATCTTAAAAACTAGAGGCCCCATGCACAAACCCCAGGCCCTAGCTGCAAAGGATGCTGGGAAAGTGAGCTTTTGCATGTCCTGCATCCCTATGGGCGGGGGACTCTGCTGCCCGTCAAGTCTCACAAGGGAGGGAATGCTCCAGGCACAGAAGGGATGGGTGGGAGGGACCTGAAGAATGACAGAGGGACATGAGGGTTCTGCGTCCTCAAGCAAGGAACACGCACTGACACGAGGGAAGAGAGGGCCCAGGCATGGTCTGTACACTCTGTATGTTTTAAATGTTACACATCAAAACGAAAGGCCCCGACTTGGACACCAGAAACAAACGTCACAGTCAGGCCTTGCAAAGGAGTGAGGTCATGGCATCTGGTCCTGACTTACTTCAGCAGCACCAGGTCATCTGGAAAAAGGCTGTAGAAAAAGGAACTTCTAACATTCGCCCGGTCCCGATGGGCTTAGGTGGAAGGACTACAGAGGAGAGAGAGTGCACACATCCTCAGGAGGCGAGGACAGCCACTGCACCCAGCCCTCCCGCCGCCACTCCGTCACGGGGAAGGTGGGAGCAGCAGAGAAGCAACTGACACTAAAGATGCAGATCTATTTAAAAACACGGTGTATTTATAACTCACGCAGAACCAGACACTCTGTGGGTGGAAGCATGTTCAGACCTAGGCCTGTGGCCACACACACACACACACACACACACACACACAGGAACCCACGGACACATGAGAAGCAAAACAGATTTTAAGAAACCAGATTCAAGATCTGATGCCTCAACTATAAAAGATAATCCAAAGGTCTTTGACCTCAAATTTGATCTACAATCAAGTCTGACTCAAGGATAGAGTTGGTCTGTACAAATAAAATTAATTTTAAACATTTATCATTGGGGGGGCCCTACATTTATTTTTTATTTATTTTTTGGTTTATTGTTTAGAGCCAGCAGAATGTATTCGGGCTTTTCTACTGGGTCCACTCCTATTTGTATTCCTACTCATACAAGAAGGTTTAGAGTATAGGTCTGTGGTTTAGAGTATAGCCCGAGAAATGATTTATGCTTGAGAAATGTTTTATGCTTGAAAACCATGAATCCCGGAGAAAAGCGAAGTGAACTCAAGTTCCTCAGGGTGAGACTAGCAGGTGGCAGGACATTAAACTTGAGGCCCCCAGTACACAGAGAGGCTCTGAAGGCTGGTTTTTACTTCTTCTACGAGGAAAAACTGAGAACCGTGGGCCCAAATGACGAAGGACGTACAGCGGGCGGAAAAGGAGCCTCAGAGTGATAAGGACAGGTAAGCCCTGAAATAAGTACCAGCAAAACTGGGGAACTCATTCTCTGGTGATTTTTTAAAAATAGGAACACAAAGGACCTAAGATTTAACCTGAGAAAGAATGCACAGAACCTTCATGTAGAAATACGTGGAGCTCTATTAAAAGTCTCAAAGGAAGGTTCTGGTCAAGATGGTGGAGTAGGCGATCACTGCTCGCCTCCTCCCACAACCATATCAAAAATGACAACTGAATGACTGAACAATCAACCTGGAGAACCCCCTGAAGACTAGCGGAGCGGAAGTCCTACACCTGAGGACAGAAAGAAGAGGCCCCGTCGGGACTGAGTATCGGAACGCAGCAATAAATACATGAAAGTTCCAGAAGGAGCTTAAGTACGTGAAGAAATATGGATGTCCAAGGAAAGGATGAGCTGACATGGCCGTGACGTCAATTTTTCCCAAGCTCCATCTGTAAAGCCAACGCAATTCCCATCACGGTTCCAGCGGGATGCTGGAGAAACGCAACCTGATCCAAAATGTGTGCGGTTAAACAATCTTTCACAAGAACAGGAGGGAGACTCGCCCGACCAGATGCCATGGGATCAGACACAGTACGGGAGAGGCACAGGAAAACAGTAAACTTGGTGGACACATATGATAAAGGATGGGCCCCAATCAGTGGGGAAAGGATACGTTGTTCACAGATGATTCTGGGAAAATAAAAAAAATAAAAAAATAAAATCGTACCCTGGGCTCCTACACAAAGGTAGACTCCAGAGAGGTTAAAAACTTAAAAGCGAAGAGGAAAATATAAAACCAAGAAGAAAAGGTAAGAGCGAACTTGGGGTAAGAGGAAATTTGCAAAGCAGCATCCAAAGGGAAATGAATCAATTTGATTGTGACAAGATCGAGAATTTCTCTTGTAGAAAGGGTATCACAGGCAAAGAAAGGGTAGGGTGATACTCGACCGGTCCACTGGTCATTTAAGTAGCTGTCCTGGTTATCAGAGGGGCCCACTCCAGGGAGCACCCCTTTGAACTGACCTTTTCACACTTTCTAGATATGAAAAGGCCAGCCCACACGGTCCTCCCTGCTTAACCTCCTGGTCGGCTCCAGGGCTGTGGATGGGCTGCCTCTGAACTGAGGGAGAGTCTGGGCTCTGAGGAATTCTGCCCGGCACGGACTCTGCTCCCTACACACCAGTGCTGGGACTTCTGGAAAGTTTGCTATAAATTCTTTAAAAAATATATATTTTTATTGATTTCAGAGAGAAAGGGAGAGGGGGAGAGATAAAAAAAAACATCAACGATGAGAATCATTGATTGGCCGCCTCCTGCACCCCCAATCCACTGGGGACCGAGCCGGCAACCGAGGCATGCACGCTGACCGGAATAGAACCGTGACCTCCTGGTGCATATGTCGATGTTCCGCCACTGAGCCACAGCAGCCGGGTTACTGTAAATTCTTTCAGGTACGTTTTCTTATGTGTGAGGTGGGGATACCTTAGCTGCCTCACTGGGGTGGGGTGAGGATTGAGCTAGTTAATGAATATAAAAACCTTAGCCTCGGCACGTGGGGCCAAGTAAATAGTTGAGCAGTGTGTAGTCTAGGGGTGCAGACTGCTCACACGGGCCGGTACTGCAGAATGGCTGCCGGGCGCCTCACAAAGGAGCCGGGGAGCCGAGCCGGAGTGACTTCTGAGGGGCCCCTCTGAGCCTCACCTTCTTCAGCAGCTCTAAGGGCACCGAACTCCACAGGCAGATAAACATCATGTGTCACCATCACCGGGCCAAGGGCACTCTCGGTGCTTGGCAGGCGGAGCTGCTGCCTGGGGCGGGGGCGGGAGGGGGAGTGGCGGGGGAGGGAGAGTTGGAGGCTTCAGGAGAACACTGGCAAGTTGGAAGGAGAGAAGTTCAAGGGAAGCAAACCCAGCACCTAAGAACCGGTCCGCACTCGATGTGGCCCGCAGAAAGCCGTTCCTCTCGCCTGCGGAGGCCACTCCCTGAGCTGGGTTTGCTTCCTTTCGGGTTTCTCTAGAATTCACCCTGTGAAACATCATCTCCTCTCCAGGAAGCACCGGAAGGAGCAGGTTCCTCACAGACAGCCCAGAGGAAGTCCCAGGGCAGTTTCTCTTACACCAGGGGTCGGCAGATTCATTAGTAACAGAGCCAAATATCAACAGTACAACGACTGAAATTTCTTTTGAGAGCCAAGTTTTTTAAATTTCTTCTAATGTCACTTCTTCAAAATAGACTCACCCAGGCCGCGGCATTTTGTGGAAGAGCCACACTCAAGCGGCCAAAGAGCTGCATGTGGCTCACGAGCCTCGGTTTGCCCACCACTGTCTTACACCATCTTGTTATGGTCTGAATCGTGACTCCTACCCTCACCCCCAATTCATATGTTCCTCAGATGTGACTGTATTTGAAACAGCATCTTTATTTACTTACTAGAGGCCTGGTGCACAAAAATTCGTGCACTGGTCCCTCAGCCCAGCCAGCCTGCACCCTCTCACAGACCAGGAGCCCTCAGGGAATGTCCTTCTAACAGCTTTCACTCTGCAGTCCGGCCTCCCTCTGCAGGAGGCAACCAGGCCAATGGAGGAAAGTGCTGCCCCATCACCCCACCGCTGCTGCTGCCTCTGCAGGCGGTGACCGGGCCGATCAGGGGAAAGGCTGCCCCATCATCCTGCTGCTGCCGCCACCGCTGGCCACCATGGCTGCCAGCCCTCCTCAGCCCTCGCAGCTGCTGCGACTTTGTCCGGAAGGTTGTCCAGAAGACATCCGGTCTATCGTTCTAATTAGCATATTACCCTTTTATTAGTATAGATTCTTAAATTCAGTTGACGTCAGAGAGAAAGGGAGAGGGAGCAAGACATAGAAACATCAAAGATGAGGGGGAATCATTGATCAGCTGCCTCCTGCACCCCCACTACTGGGGATCAAGTCTGCAACCCGGGCATGTGCCCTTGACTGGAATCAAACCCCAGGACCCTTCAGTCCACAGGCTGATGCTCTATCCACTGAGCCAAATGGTGAGGGCTGAAACAGCATCTTTAATGGGGTGATTAAGGTAAAAGGAGGCCCTGAGAGTGGCCCGAGGCCACGATGAGATTAGGACCAGGGACAGAGGGAGACCACAGGAAAACAGGGAGAAGGTGGCCATCGACAAGCCAGGGGAGAGGCCTCAGAAGGCACCTACTCGGCAGACACCTTGATCTTGGACTTCTAGCCTCCAGGTGGTGAGAAGTAAATTTGTGTGGCTTAAGCCACCAGGCTATGGTCCTGGGCTATGGCCGCCTACAAAACGAACACACCTCCTACCTCCAGGAACAACCACTTTCCCTTCTCAGAACGAAAGCTCTTTGGTGGAAATAGTGATCATTTTCCCCCTCTGTGGGACAAGCTTCTGGGTTGGAAGGGACTTTTGTGACTTAGAAGAAATGTATACATTTAAATATCAAACCTTTAACACATCAATCAATAAAAATACCAGAGCTATTTTGACAGACGCAAATACTGTATTTGAAACCAGGGGTCCTGGGTGTCTGCAGTCTTATCTCCCACTCACCAACCCGTTTATATCTATTCCTGGCTTTGTCCACCAATGACAGGACATTCCTAACTTGCAAAGGTCGCATGAATGGTTCCAAGTGGTAACACTGTGAATACCATTGAATCATCTCAGATGCCCTTCAATTAACTTCACCCCAACACGTGAAAAAGCAGAAGCACCGTTTAGTTCTAAGTTGAAACTCGAACAATATCTAACGACCGCGTGATTATAAATGTTGGAGGCATCAAAACGAACCTCATTCGAGGTTATACATCAACTCCTCACAGTCTTGCCTGGATTTTTTTCCTTTTTAATCCTCACCCCATTGATTTTTAGAGAGAGTGGAAGAGAAAGGGGAAAACAGAGAGAAACATAGCAATGTGAGAGAAACGCATCGATTGGTTGCCTCCTGCATGAGCCCTGACCAGGTGGGGGAGGAGCCTGCAACTGAGGTACATGCTCTTGACCGGAATCGAGCCCAGAACCCTTTGGTCCACAGGCTCTATCCACTGTGCAAAACCAGCTAGGGCTTGCCTGGATTTAACTGAGTTCAGTTCATATGTACAGCTATACAGCCGTCTCCTGCATGTTTCACATGTGTGGCCATGTAGGTAACATGAACAAAATCCAAACCTAAAAATCAAACTCAGAACAGTTAGAAAAGACAGTGCAGAGCCACAGCCTTGGGACAGTTTTAATAAACCACCCAGGCCAGTGCACCTGCCCAGACCTCCCCCGAGCTCCCTTCCTCTCCTCGCTTACCCCTACCCTCTCCCCGCCAGCTCCCAGCTGCTCAGGAGTTCTGTAAGCTCGCCATCTGCCACGAAGAAAACGCTGACCAGCACAGGTCTCAGAACAAGCAACAGACATTGCTCCTTCACCTCCTCTACTGCTAACATCTGCAAGGAATTTCTGGAGGGGTAATTGGGACAATGAACTCTCAATCTTATCACAGCACAGTTCCATTTTTGAGTCTATTTTCTGGAGAAATCAGTGGGTCAGTAACCACATACAGTCACTGCAGGTGTGCAACATACACAGACAGCAATGCTGTCTCCAGATGAATCAACACTAAAACTTGGGCCCAGGTCCTAGTTTACAAACATGATAGATGTTCTCCTAACCAACCTCTGCTCAAGGGACCCACCAGACTGCCCCCCCATGTCTCCGGAAAGCCTGCTGGGGGTGGAATCCCTGGTCACAGCACCCCAGCCGGACAGCGGTGCACTGCACCCTCCAGGGGTCCCCACTGTGTGCTTACCAGGCCGCCCGTGTCGGTGCCCCGGCCTGTTCATGCCAGGCGTACATACTAATATGCCTCTGGTCTCCTAAACAGGACACCAGCTGATGAAGTGAGCAGGTGAAGCTGTTTCTATGAAAACTGACAGGAATGCTTAGAAAGCTCCTATAAAAGCAAGTTGTTTAAAGAAACAAAATAGCTGTGGGCAAGAGGATCGAAAAAGACTGAATAGTCATAGAAATATAGAACCCTGCACTCAGCAAATATCCTTGCTCCGCTTTGAAGAGACAAATATGAGAACACACACACACACACACACTCCATAACCTACCAGCATGCCTATGAAAGGTCATGACTTAGGGATGCAAAACAAGCTGCTGAAATGCAGGCTGGGGTGTGAATAAAATACAAAAGGCGGAGAGATCAGTGAGCTCCGGCACTCGGGCCTGTGTGACCTGGGGAAGTTTACCCTGAGCCTGAGCCAGGCTCTCCCCGGAGCCGCACCTGTGAAAGGGCTCGAGGAACGCCACCCACACGTGAGCCTGCTTGCTGAGCTCCAGCCTCAGCCACAGCCATTATCAGTGTTAATGACTGCTCTTGTTCTTAGCACAACTACAACCACCAGTCGCTGAAAATACAACTCCTCCAATTAAAAACGATGGGGACCAAGGGGAGGAAAGCCACATGGTGACCTGAAGCTGCAGAGGTCCCGACGCCCCTCTTAGCGAGGAAGCCCTGCGCCCAAGGCCGTGGCGATCATCTGTACTTGGAGGCCCCCAACATATACGCTCCCCCAGTTTTGAAAAGGGAGAATGCAAAAGCACTGAGCTCAGTCCGGGTGTGCTTCCCGGAAGGCACCTTCACCTGGCAGCCGGCATCTGACAAACAGGGAGAGGAAGGGGGAGAGAAGGAAATGCACTTGGGAGCTTTGAGTAGAATATTGGCTCAGTACTTTTAAAAGCACGAATCATCCAAGCCTCCCTCTCGGCAAGGAAGACAAGTCCCAATGTTACTACCCTCCGGCTTTTGTGAGCAAACAGGATTCAGATCCCCGGAACGCGATACAGCCACACCCCGAACGCACGCACCCCTCGGTGTGGCCATGGGACCCACGTCCTCTGGGCAGAGCACGGCGTTGCTGGAGTTGACAGCGGCCTCTGGATTAAAACAATTGAAGGCCTCCCTTAGCAGCTTAATCAGGTAACAGGCTGAACCAAAATAGAACCCGCAGGAAACTGGGGCTCTTTGGAAACAAACAACAAAGCTACACGGGGAGGGAGCCGGCCCCGGGGAAGAAAACCCAGGGCTTCTTCATCCAAAAGCTTCTAGGAGGATTCGGGGCTCTCCTTTCCAAGGAAACGTCTGCTCTGAGCCTGTCTCCCCAGGGTTCCCTGCTGCTGGAATCCAGCTGTTTGACAGCTGTCAATCAAACCATGACGGTAAAACCTGTTGTCGGGACCAGGCTATGTACGAGGCACAGGGTCGGGACGCCCCTGAGATCCCTAAATCTCTGCCGAGGGCTGGCCAGGCACTGCTGCCGCCCCTCCTGGGTGTGTGGGCGCCGGAAGTCAGTGGTGGGGAATTTCCACTCAGCTGTCCGTGCCTCCACATAGACCACGTGTCTGTGATGAGCACACGACGTGTTAGCGAAAGGCATCCTTCGACTTGGTACTGGCAGCGCTCGTTACTAAGGAATTCTATCTAGGATAGAATCTCCGGGAAGGCGGGGTAACTTAGAATTAAAAATAGCACACACCTCGCTGCTGTTCTCTGGCGGGAGGCACCGCGAGTGGGAGCCTGCGGGTCCCTGTCTGAACATTCCCCATGGTAAGCCTGGGCGGTGGGCACATGGCCCCCAGTGCTGGGCACTGACCCTGGCCTCCTGCCCTCACTGCCAGCTGTGCGAGGCGGGGGTGGCTGACTTTCACACCATGGCCACCACGCTCTGTCACGTCAGACCCCAACTTTCCCTCCCGACCAACTCGCTCCAGGCCACCTGAGCTGGTCCTGCCCCTCCCCTTCCCCACGCGGAGGGCACACGCTTCCAGAACCTGGCAGGCAAGCAGCGAATCCCGGCGCTTAAGCTGTCCTTCTCCCCGCGTCCCTGACCTCACCAGGCAGGGGGCACAGCCTCGGTGCTCAGTCGGCGCTGAATGGATGTAAATGTCTTTTGATAGAAATAGTCACCCAAGTCCCGCCCCCACAAACAGGCCCTGTTCCCTAGGGAACTGATGCCACAGAGAAAGCTGCCTTGTCAGAAGGCCAGGCTCTTCCTCCATCCCCAATAGCCCAGGACCCAGCCCTGGCCCGAGCTAGACACAGCAGAGGGGAGGGGTGAGGTCGGCAAGCTGCGTCGTGTCCACACAGCACAGAGGCACGCTAGCCGCCCCGGGATTTCTTAGCTGCCTCTCAGCCTGTCTCCTAGAAACCCAGCAGCTAATCCCCGCCGTGTCCACAACATGGGCAGGTCTTTGCAGTTTTCACCTCAGAAAGATCCTCTCTCCTCCACCCACTTCCCTGTCTCCCGGCCACTATCGCCTTCAGTCTTTCCTCTGCAATGGCCACTCTGTCAGCTCCCAGGGCCCATGCCCAGGGCCCCAGCGGCCAGAGCCACCTGGTCACAGGTAATACATCAGCCTCGGCTGCTAATCCTCTGTGGCTTCCTGGTGTGGTTAGCACCGAGCCCTGGAGGCCCCACCCACTTGCCCTGCCTCTCCCCGCAACCACGGCCACCTGCCACTCCCGACCTCTGGCTTTCTGTCTGGAACAGGCCCAGGGCCTTGGCCTTTGCTGGTTCCTCTCATGGGGCACCCTTTCCCCCCGTTTCCATGCCTGGCCCTGCTCCTCCGTCAGCTTTTAGCGGAGGCCTTCCCAACCCCATCGCCCTCCAGGCTTCTCTTCACCTCCCCCCAAGCCTCCTCAGCACCGGCCACTGTCTGTCCTTGTATATCCACGTGCTGACGTGTTTGTCTCCCCATCTAACCTGGAGGAACCCTGAGGGCAGGGGCTGGGGCCTGTTCTCCACTTTATTACCAGAGCTGGCTACAGCCCCTGGCCCCTGGGGAGAGCTCCGAACCGAACCATCAGCTGAATGAATGAGTAAATAATAAGGCCACGAACATCCCCGGTGCTATCAGACCTCCCAAGCCAGCTCCCGGCGGGCTCAGCCTGGACCACCTTTCTCTCTGGAAGTGACCCAGCACTCCTTGGCTCAGAAAGCCAGAACTCCACCCTGGCGGGGATCCAAGGTCACAGCCTCACATGTCAGGGGCCGGGTGGAGGGGCCCTGAGCCCTCCGCACGGCTCTCCCTCTGGCCATAAGCCTGGTCCTTCAGAACAAAAACAGGAAGAGAGCAGAGGCCTCTGGGGCCTTGTCCTGGGCCCAGGAGCCTAGGTGAAGCCAGGCCAGCCAGAGACCCAAGGCAGGGAGGAAGCAGCAGGTGGGCCAGGGGTCAGTCCAAGGCCGGGAAGTTTGGGGGAAGACAGCGGCCTGGCTTCTGATCCTGACTCCCACATCTCTAGCTCAGAAGGCCACAAGGCTGCTACCAGTCTGAGCCTCAGTTTCCACCGCTATCAGAATGAATGTCCCAGCTGCCATGTCTGGCTATCCCTACCCACCCGCCAATCACCTAGGACAGTGGCCGGCAAACTCATCAGCCAACAGAGCCAAACATCAACAGTACAACCACTGACATTTCTTTGGAGAGCCAAAATTTTTAAACTTAAACGTCTCCTAACACCACTTCTTCAGAACAGACTCACCCAGGCCGCGCTATTTTGTGGGAGAGCCACACCCAAGGGGCCAAAGAGCCGCACGTGGCTTGAGAGCCGCAGTTTGCCGACCACGGGCCTAAGATGAAGGAGCCCCATATTCATCTGGGGAAAGTCCAGCCGGCTTTCAGTCACACTCAGAGGCTTTCTAAAAATAAATAAATAAATACCTCTGAGTTTCCCAGCCGGCCCTGAGGCGGGGCCGTGCCAGCGGATTCGCACGGACCTCACGCTGGTACGCAGCAGGGCCCGCTGGCTCGGGAATTCAGCGAGCGCGTGTCCACAGCAGCCACTCAACACGCAGTTTTCCAATGCGTGAGCCGAGTGACAGGTGAGTTGTGTCTATAGTCATCAAATCGGATAAACCTGATTGGCATTCGGGATGCGTCGCCAGGCACACATTCCCCTGGTCCTTTGGTGCCACGGGCAGACGTGTGGCAAGGACACGCGTTTAGACCCTTGTCAAGCTCAGGACTCCGCCACGGCTCCTTCGGAGGGAGGCCGTGGGGATCTGGGTAAGTGGAACATTAAGCCTCTTTATTTCTCTTGGTGATCATCTTGTCCATTTCCCCGGGCTCATTCTTTCCAAATAGAACAACTCCTCAGGAAAAAAAAAAAAAAAAAAAAAAAAAGAACAACCCTCATTCCATATGTTGGCTGTCACCAAATGTCTGCAAGGGTATTTGGCAGGAGCAGTCCTCTTTCGGTCTTGCTCCATAAATAATGAACAAGGAAAAGCATTGCCCAAGACAGACTGGCAGCGGAATCTGAGGAAACCTGTCAGTTCTGGGTCCCGGTGACTGTGCGTCTCTAGCTCTCCGCTGTCCTTCCTCAGCTGGCCGGCCAAGTGCGGTTTCTGGGAGCTCCCACCCGCGGGCGGGTCCGCCCCTGGGGCAGCACCTCAGGGCAAGGAAGGCTCTGACGCTGCAGAGTCCCGCCTGGGTGCCTTTACAAAGGAAATGCCTCCTAATGCAAACCCAGAGACAGGAAAAGAAGCGGTTCCCTATTTCCTTCGAAAAAGAAGTGCCCCATTTTTTCCCTGAACTCCGTTTAACAGATGGGAAAACTGAGGCCTGGGGAGGTTAAGGAATGTCACCAATTTAACACAGAAGAGGTGGAGCCAGGATGTTTTTTGTTTGTTTGTTTAAAATGCCTCTACAATGGACTTAACGTCAGAAAATGTGACTGGCACACACGTGGCCACGTGTCCTTGAACAGGCAGAGTGCAGGATGCCTGAACAAGAGGTGGGTAAGGGTGACTTGCTTACTAAACACGGCATGCATGCGGAGAACACAGGTCTACCGTCAGAAGGTCTGGGTCCGAGCCCCAGCTGAGTCACCGATGAGCTCGTCACGGGACTTCTTTGCTTTTTGTTTCCTCGCCCAGAGCTGGAGAGCGCTAACCAAAGCCCGCCTTGCCTTCCTCTCGGAGGTTCTGGGGAGGTCGGATGGACAGGGAAGTGGCAGGGAACTAGGAGAGCCCGTCCAGAAGTCAGGTGACCCCTGTATGTGCACGTGTATGAAAAAAAAGCGCCGCCCGGAAACCTCCCCGCAGCCAGCCTTGCTCACACTATTTCCTCTTACTGAGAAGAGGACCCACTGGAATGCGAGGGATTTCTGTGAATCAGCTCCAGCAGAATGTGCATCGCCGGCTGCTGACACGTGATTGGCGGCCCCAGTCAGCGCTGGGACAGTCACACTGGCCCCAAACGATGACCTCATGTTTACCAGACCCTAGCAAGGTGCCCGGCGAGCCCAGAACACTGAGCGCATTGTGAGGAGACAAAAGGAACCACCTCCCCGCAGGACAACAGGTGTGGCAGGTGTGAGAAAGGAGAGACGAGGCCACGCGGACAAGAGCTGCTGACGCTGCTCCTCACGTGCCCGGCTGCCCGGGTCTGCGCTGCGGGGAGGAGCCCCCCCTGCTCCCCCCCTCCCACCGGAGGCCATCCCCGGCCCTCCCTCCCATTTTCCACCCTGACATTCATCTCTTCTGGAAGCCGATAACCCATACTCACTCTGACCAAAGACGATCAGATGGTTGGACAAATATGGGGATGATCAGAACAAAGATAACAACACATAAAGCCAGTACCGAGAAAGCTCCGGTGGGTTCACCGGGCTTGTCAGGAAAGCCAGCGCCAGGAAGGCGCTATCAGAGCCTGCCACCGGACACACAGGGCAACTCGGTTCAGCCTGAGCGTGCGCCAGAGCCAGCCGGGGTGCACAGAAAACACAGAAACCCGGGATTCGGAGTCAGTCACGGAGGTCAGACCTGGTCTGGAGGCCACAGTTGAAAAATCACTGTCATGGGAAACAAGCCAGAGCTGCCAGGCTGTCATTCTCACTGGGGCGACTTCAGATCCTGATTCACCCCCCCCCCCCCCCACACACACACGTACACACCCCAACAGGAGCCTTCGGGAAACTCTTGATGGGAACTGAACTGTCATCCACCCTCCTCCCCTCCCCTCCCATACACACATCCGTGCTGCTATGGGTGAGGACAAGCCATTCCAGATAACTATTTCCCAGGACCGAGTCCAGCTCTCACCTGTGCACAAAATGATTTTGCAAAAGGAGTGAGTTGTGCTGCAAAGCAAAGGCAGGGCGGTGCAGGGAGAAGGCTCGGGGCTCAGGGGCCCAGGTCTCTGAGCCGGTGCACGGTCCCTCCATCCTCAGTGATGAGAGTGCCGCTGGGACCGGGCCAGCGAGACGCTGTGACCTGCTTTCTCCTCGCCCATGTATCCTGCCACTCCGTCACCGTGCACCGATTCCCGTCCCCCAGCCCCCACTCACTCCGTGTCACCAAGCGGTTCCAGGGCCAGCCTCACCTACAACCCAGACAGAGCAAAGGAAGGCTGCGAGCCCCCCCCCAGGAGCCACCACCGCCAGGGGAGTTCTGACCTGGAAGGGACCATAAAAACATCTCCTTCCTTCCCAGAGCTGATTGCATTATACAGTTCACTATTTTATTAACAGCGGGAGTTACTGCTACAATAACATTGTTTCGTTTCACGGGGGCTTGGCGGAAGTTCCCGCAGAGAACCCCGCAGAGAATAAAGCCAGCTCTGTGATAAGAGCCCATCCCACAGCCTCTCCTGCGGGTCAAGTGGGAAATGTGGCCACTGTTCACCTCGCGGCCCTGTGACCTCCGCTGGCCACGGGACAGGAGAGGTTGCAGGCATTTGGGGCTGCCACTGTGGGCCTGAAAGCCAGCTTCAAGCTAAATAAGGAGAAAGAATGAAGAGTGATTCATTCATGGCATTTTGGTAAATATACACCACGCATGTATTTGCAAATATCTGGTGTTTAAGCTGATTTTGTGCACACAAATAGGCCTATTTAGGGAAACAAATGATTTTCCCGCTCACACACAAAGAGAGAGAGAGAGAGAGAGAGAGAGAGAGAGAGAGAGAGAGAGAGAGAGAAAATCCGACTAGCTCTTCCTCACATGCAAAACTGAGCTATGGTCCCCAGGATCTGAGTGCTTCATGGGTATACACCCACGAAGACTTGAGTCAAACAACGTTCTCCAAAGCAGTCACACCAATACAGTCTCCACTCTCCCACAAACTATGAATTGGCCTCAGCTATACCACGTTCATGAAACGGGACACCAGCCTAGGCAGCCGTATTCTGAAAGCTACAGAGCAAAAGGAGATCTCAGCGGGGGGTAACAATACCGGCTGGGGCCTGGAGGACACTGATTAAATACCCTGGCCCTCCTCCTATCCCCCTCCCCCCCAAAAAAAGTCCACTCTTGCATGCACCCCAACACCTGTGGTGGTCCCTGTCCTCACCTGTTCTCCAGGAGCGTCATGCACACCACCTCTCGCACCCCGGGGTTGTTGGCCTTCTCCAGGGAGCAGCCCTGCAAGTTCCACGTGGCCAGCCTCAGCACAGGCCGCCCGTCCCTGGTGCCTCCAAAGGCCTCCACCGAAGGCCGCGTGGAGATGATCTGAGTGGGCCCACCCGGCGGCAGGTCCAGGTCCTCGCTCTGCAGGCTCAGCGAGGTGGGGCTGGGGTGAGGCTTGGCGGTGAAGGTCAGGCCCCCGTTGGTGTGGGTGGACGGGGGCCGGGACCGCTCCGCGAACACCTGGGGCCGGATCCTGTCCAGGAAGGCGGCGTTGATGCCGCCCGATGTCTTCACCAGGTCCTCCACGCTGCGGAAGGGCCCGTGCTCCCGGCGGTAGTCCACGATGCTGGCGGCCATCTTCTCCGTGAGGCCCCGCACGCTCAGGAGCTGGGCCTGGGTGGCCGTGTTGATGTTGACGCGCGGGGTGAGGGGCATGGCCACCGTGGCCGTGGTGGCCAGGTGGTGCTGCGGCTGCTGCTGCTGCTGCTCGGCCAGCAGGTCCCGCCGCGTGGAGCTGGGCGAGTGCTGCGCCGAGCTGCCCTTGCTGCCCACGCAGATCTCGAACTTGACCTGCTCCAGCTTGGTGGCGCCCACGCCGCTGACCAGGGCCAGGTCCTCCACCTTCTTGAAGCCGCCGATGTAGTCGCGGTACTCCACGATGCTGCGCGCCACGGCGCGGGTCACCCCCGGCAGGGTCATCAGCTCCTCCTCCGTGGCCGTGTTGATGTTGAGCCGCTCCTGGTTCACCAGGATGTTGCTGAAGTTGCAGGCAGCGCTGAACTTGCGGCTGTGCGGCAGGTCCGAGGGGTCCCGGGGAATGGAGCGGTGGCAGCCCAGGGTGCTGCCCATGGCCGGCCGGGCTCAGGGGCGCGGGGAGGCCTCGCCGCCGCCGCAGAGGAACGCGCTGTCCAGGGAGGAGGGAGCCCAGGAGACCGGGCAGGCACCGGAGGGCGTCCCGGAGCAGCGGTCCCTTGGCCACCTGGAAGACACATGCATCCGCTCAAGTCAACGGAACCGGCTCACCCATCCGCACTCGCGCTCCCCACACCTAGGGCTGAAGTGCTTCCCCGGAGTCCCGGCTGCTGGCCGCCCGGGCCCCGGGGCCCGCAGGGAGGCTGGGCGCCCTGGGTGTTCCTCCGGAGAGGTCCGGTTTTCTCACACCGGGACCCAGAGAGGCCACAAGTCTGTTCCCCGGGGAAGAGACCTACCCCAGCCGCCCACACCTCCTGCTCCTGCCGGAATTCCGTCCTCGCTAGGGCGGCACGGAGATGTTCCCCGGCTCCCGCCAGACCGACCCGCCGCCCGCCCCGCGCCCCACCTCTCGGCGCTCCCCCGGGGCGTCCTCCTTCCACCTGCGGCTCCGCGGCCGGAGCCCAGCCCCGGGCAGCGCCGGGGCCCTGCCTCCAGCCCTGGCGCCCGCGCGGGAGCGGGTGCGGGTCGAGGCCGGGCCACGGGACCCCGCCCACGCCGCCTCCGGCCGCGCGTCCGGGCGCTTCCTGCGGGAGGAACTCTCCGGGTAGCTCTCCTAGCGCCGGCGGAGGTGCAGGGCTGCGGGGACGCAGCGGAGGCAGCGAAGCCCGCCCGCCGCCCGCGGCTGCACCGTCTCGCGGCGGCTGCACCCGGGCTGGCGGCGTCGCCGCAGTTGCGTGGATCCCAGGAAAAAGTCCTGCGTTCCGGTGGGACGCAGGATCCGCCAGAACCGCATCCAGCGTCCCGCACCAGCGCCGGGGTCCCGCTCGCCGCCCGTGTCAAAGCCAAAGTCCGGGCCCCGCCGCCCGCGCCTCCGCCGGCACCACGGCCACGCCTCCCCGCGCGCGGCCACTCCTCCCCGGGACTCCCGGGCACGTGGGGGCGGAGCCGGCGCGCTGCGGGGGCCGGGGAGCGCGGAACCCCGGAGCGCCGGGGCGGGGCCCGGAGCGTAGGGGCGGGACCCTGGAGTGAGAGGGGGCGGGGCCCTGAGCGCGGGAGGCGGGGCCACGGGGCGGGCCTCAGGGGGCGCGGAGGCGGGACTTAGGGACTGAGGGGCGTGGCCTACGCCCTGTTCTTTGCAAAGGGTCACCTGGGGGCAGTGGTGGACTTCCTGATCCTGACTTGGGGTTGCCACCCTAGTCCGAGGGCTCCTGCGCGGCTTGGAGGCTGTTGTGTCTTTTCCCGGAGGTGAAGCCTGGCGCGGCTGCTTTGGGCAGGCGGAGCCCCACAGAGGAGAGGGTGGCCCAGGGACAGACACTACCTGGCCTCTCTTTGGGGCTTGGGGCAGAGTCAGGGCAGCGGGGCAGGACCCTCCCTCAGTTCTGCAATCAAACCTGAGGATGTTCCAGAGGGGACTGGGTCGGGCCTTTTTAACTTCTGTCCCCCACTTCCGGCCTCTTTTCTTCCGCTAGAAAGAAAATGCTAGTTGGAAACGAAGGCTGCTTCCCCAAATTCAGAAGTTTTGGGGTCACACCACAAAAATGACAGTGAGTTAGATATTAAAGATCCTGCTGCTTTACATGGGACACACAAAACTAGAGTATTCAATCAAACACACTGCGTGGTGACCGTGAAGAACTTTGACCCTGGTCACTTAATGCTCTCTGAGGTCTCACTCCCAACCAGCGTCACTGCTTTCAAGCCCCAGGGCCAGGTCAGCAGAAACAGCCACTCTCGGGGAGACATGTGAAATGAGAGGCAGCTAAGGCTCACAAAATGTGGTTGCCTGTGAGGTACAATCCCCTACTGTGTGTTCTAGTGAGGACTCATAATTGCAAGGGACAGAAATCCAAGTCACGCTACCTCAGACAAAAAAGGGGGGGTTCCCGGTTCTTGCGAGGAAAAGTTAAGTAGATCCTTCCTCAAGCACGGCCACCTCCAGCTCAAATGGACCTGCTCCCACTCCCTCCATCTATCAATTTCCACTTGCCCCCCTCCCTCACATTGCACTACATTGTGCACCTCCCTTCCTCCTGTAGTTAGGATGAAGTAAGAAAACAATTGTTTAAGAAAAGCAGGAGAGCCGGGACCGGTTTGGCTCAGTGGATAGAGCGTCGGCCTGCGGACTGAAAGGTCCCGGGTTCGATTCCGGTCAAGGGCATGTATCTTGGTTGCGGGCGCATCCCCAGTAGGGGGTGTGCAAGAGGCAGCTGATCGATGATTCTCTCTCATCGATGTTTCTAACTCTCTATCCCTCTCTCTTCCTCTCTGTGAAAAATCAATAAAATATAAAATATAAAAAAAGAAGAAAAAAGAAAAGCAGGAGAATCGCTTTTAGAGGAGAGAAAAGTCTTTGTGGAACAGGATGCCTTGCTGAGTTTTGTGGCTGTGGGTGAGCAGCCTGGGGTCATGGCTAGTTGGGCTAGAAGTAGAGAAACCACATATTAGAAGGCCACTATTAACTTCACTGGCACAGCAGGCATGATCTGGTCTTATTCCCTGTAAAGCTGAGCATGCGTGCCCCTTGGTAGAAATGAAACCAAGAGGTAACTTAACTGTTGTGCATTAAAATAAATAAAACCCAACGAAGGGGTTAAATTTTAAACTCCACAGTTTCAGTTGTGGAGCAATTGAAACTCTCATGAGTTACTAGTGGGAGTGTAAGATGGTACTACCACTTTCGAAATCAGTTTGGCAGTTTCTTAAAAAGTTAAACATACATTCGCCATTCCACCCAACCATTCCATTCCTAGGTACTTAACCAAAGAGGAAGGAAAGCATGAAATTCAAAGACCGGTATGTGACTAGGAGATTTACTTGTTAGAGGTAATATCCAGAAACAACCCCAATCCACCACAAATTGTGGTAAAACCATACAGTGGAGTACAACTGAGCAATAGAGAAGACTGTTAATATAGACAGTGCTGAAGAATCTCAAAATCATATTGAGTGAAAGAAGGCAGGCCAAAAGAAAAGAGAAGAACATAATGTGTGATTCCATTTATACAAAACTCCAGAAAATACAAGCTAATCTGCAGAGAGAGGAAGATCAGCAGATGGCTGGAGATGCGATGGAGGGAGGCTTGGATGAAAAGGGATGTGGGAAACTTGGGGGTGGGGAGTGTGTGTGGAGATGGAAATGTTTGCAAGGTCATGGTTTCGTGGGTATATGCATGTCACAACTGATAGAATTGTACACTTTAAATATGTGAGGTTTAGTAAACTTCCATTTTCCTCAATAAAGTTGGGGGAAATCTTCAAAAAGTTAAAAGGAAAACTCTTTGAGCCTAAAAAATAAAGAGATGGGTTGGAGGGTGGAGAGGAGGGGTCGACAGGGAGCAAAGGATGCCCAAGAAGTTGAGTCTGGAGCTAACAGGGGTCCAACAGTCACCTCATTAGCATAAAGGACACCTTTGTCACTCTCAACCCATAAATTCCAAGTGTTCGGGGAGCTGTGAGCCTGCAACTATGGATGAAAACACAATATTTTATAAAGCTCAGCGTTACAGCGGATATAGCAACGACATTTACCTTATTAGCAACTAAAACCATGGGATGCTCCCGCGGCCTTGGATTCCTAGTTTGAAAAGTAATAATAATTTTGACTTTTAAAAAGCTTGTAATGTCAACACTTTGAATAATCAATTCTTTCTTCTTTCAACCCTGAGTGACTGGTCTCAAAATGATACCACAACTTAACAGACATCATCTTACTGTACAGAAATGTTCCTTTGCATAAAAAAATATATTGTTTTTGTCTGGCTTTGGTATTAGGGTAATGCTGGTCTCATAGAATGAGTTAAGGAAGTATTCCTCCCCCTTCTCTCTTCTGGAAGGAATTGTAAAGAATTGGTATTATTTTCTTCCTTAAATGTCTGGTAGAATTCACCGGTAAAAACCATCGGGGCCTGGTGCTTTCTGTTGTGGAAGGTTATTCATATTTATTCAATTTCTTTAAGAGATATAGGCCTATGCAATCTGTCTATTGTGTAAGCCTCCTCAACCCCCTCGCCCCAGAATGAAGGTTTTAAAGTGAGTTAATAAAAAAAAAAATTCCGTGACAATAAAGTAAATACAAAGAATTGTGTGTGTGTTGGGTGGGGGTGGGGGTGGGGGCGGATTTAGGTTCTATCTGTCTGAAGACGCGTTCGCCAATCTGCCAAGGAGTCGCTGCGGAGACAGACAGAGGAGCCGATTTCTCCCCATGAGAGACATGGATACGGAGGAGGAAACAGCTCCCGGTCCTTCTTACGTGCCAACCTGCGTCTGTCCTGGTTTTGCTAACGGGCTTAGCATCAGCGCCCACAATAGAGGTCAACCCCAGGAAAAAGCAGATGCTTCCACTCACGACTCCCGTGGAACCCAGAGTGTGATTTCTTCCTCCGTCAGTGAACTTGACCTTCTCCCTGGGGAGTGGAATGAAACCTGGGCAGTACCGGTTTGAGTGTCTTTGCATCACATTCCTCCTTTCAAGTCCACAGTCTCCCCACTGAGGTTTTGTTTCATGTCACGGCTGACAACTGACGGTCTTTGTCATCCCTCCCGACACGCTAAATGCCTTTCCAAATGGCACTCTGTTTCTTATGGAGCATTTGACGGGAAATTATCGGAGCGAAGTCCCAACAGAACGAGGCGGCTCCGTTTACAAGACCAAAGGGACAGCATTTGCCATCAGAGGCCCTGTTTTGTCAGCCCCCCCCCCCCGCCGCCCACCTCCAGAATTATTATTATTACAGAAAATAACATTCATTAATCTTTAAAAGTAATGCGATTATGACCATCATACTTAGGAACTCTAGCTCCTATTGGTTTTATTCATTTCCTCTTAAAAGCAATGTTTCCAGTTAGTTTCAGACTTCCACTTCCTCGTAGATCAGTGTATTCTTTCTTGTTTATTAAATTGGGGGTTTTAGAGACATTCTTCTTGGCAAAGCCCTATTATTTTTTTTCCTGAATGTCTAATCAGGAGACTTCTCTTAGCACAGGATCCTCCGGAGTCAGAAGAGGGAGTGAGGCAACTTATTTCTACTTTAGGGTAAATCAAGGCAGTGGCCTGGACCCCTGCATTTCTGGGGGGCAGGGGGAGTGAGGAGGCTCCTCCAGCCAGGCCTATGAACAACAGGTGCATCTCACGTTAGGCTCACCTGGCAGCAGCCCGGTGCCCGCTGTTGACTTCATGCCAGGTTCAAGTTCACGATGCACTTTCTGCTTGTCACCTTCTCTGGCCTTTCGCCATTCCCATCGGTGTTCTTTTTAAGCCCCATTTCTCCTAAGTAACGGGAAACGTAATGTCTGACAAGCCTGGTCCCTGACCTCTCAGCTCCTCTTCCAGGAGTGACTCCCTTAAGGAATAACCTCCGAGGCCCCAGAGAGCATCCCCCAACGTGCATGCAGTCCAAGGGGGTGAGGACGGGGAACTTAGAAGACACAGAAGTGTGGGAGATCTGATCATCTTGTCCCGTGCTTACTGGCCACTTGTGTATCTTCTCTGGTGAACTGATTTCTGTTTATGTTTCTGCTTTATCTCCTTGGTGGCTTACTTGCTGTAAGTCTTGTATCGTTATTTTAGTGGTTGTTTTAGGGTTCATATTCATCCTTAACTTAGCACTTTCAACCTTCACATGAGATTATCCCACCTCATGTATTATACATTCAAGAACCTTCCAAATGTGCACTTCAGTTTATCCGCTCCCCTTTTGTGCTGGTGTCGTCACATCCCTGGTTAAATTAGATGTTCTCTGATTGACTTATTTTGCTTAGCAATTACCTTAATTAATAGAGAAAAAATTTACATAAGATAGTTTACCATTTAAAAAAAAATCAGATGCTCTCCTCTGTGCAGTTTACCTGTGCTCTGCTACCCAGAGAGGATAGGACTTGCCCTGGGAAGCGAGAAGAAGGGACGTATGTGGGCTCATTCTTTCGCATTTTGCATTGTTCCTGGGGGGCAGGCCTGGCCCAGCTGTCGGACTCTCCAGAGGGAACATGAAGGGCAGAGCAGACCTCGGAAGCGTAGAGGTCCCGTCCTTCCGCATCCCTGAGGCTCCTCCAGCAGATTCCTGAACCTCCTGGCTGCCTTCCTCAGATCCACACCCCGTGCTGGAATCATGACTAATAAGCCTGTCAGCGGCAGGAATTGCATGTGAATAGGGTGGAGCGACAGGGAGACCTGGGCTCAAATACCAGCTCTACCACTTAAAGGAGCGGAACCCCAGGTCAAGACACTAAACTCTCGTGAGCCTCAGTTTCCTCATCTATAAAATGTGAATGAAAAGCCTCATCTCAGAACGTCACTAAAAAGATTACATGAAATGACTCGGAAAAGTGTCCAGCCTGTGACATTACAAGCGCTTCATTAATATTTTTATCCCTTCTGTATGCCTCCCTGTCTGCATTTGTTAATTATATTTCTACATTCTTTATGTTTCTCAGGCACTCAGAATTCATCGAGTCTTTCTCCTCTTCATACCCTGAAGATTCTAGTGAGTTCAAATATTTTTATGGGCTTGTCACCAACTCCCTACTTTTCCATTTATTGGGCAGACTCAATGTCAGGGCACCGAGCCTGCCTCTTTTCCAAAGCTAGTTATCAGCCCCATAAGGATCAGCTCCCTGAGGATGGGCAGGGGGCCTCAAACGTGGCCCTGTGGACCTTTGGGGCCAGAGCATTCTGGGTTGTGTGGGACCGTCTTGTGAATCATAAGATGTTTAGCAGCACCCAAGGCCTCCACCCACCACAGGCCCGGTGCACACCTTGATTAAGGTATTTGCTAAGTCAATTTAACTTTCCCACAATAAATTCAAGTCCCCACTGCCTCTGAGGACGATTACGAACCAGTCTTGTCCCAATCAGTGGTAAAAACCAAAAATATCTGCTGAAATTGCCACCTATCTTCAGGGGGTTGTGGGGGTGGGGGCAGGTGGCAAAGCCTCCCCCGCCGGAGTGACCCCCGGGATGGGATTGGTGTCATTCCCATCTACCCGTGAGAAAGCCAGAACTCAGCGTGGTCCGGGGCTTTGCTGGGTGTCACACAGCTACCAAGTAGCGGGGGCAGCATTCCAGGAAGTGCAGCTGGCTCTGCGCCCCTCATTCTGCTGACTCCAGGGTGTCCTCCCCTCTGCAAACCCAGCCTCCAGTGCCTTTGACATCGGGCCCTGAACTCTGCCTTTTGTGCCGAGGTGCCTGACCTCTGGACTCTTCTCTCTGAAAGCCAAGAACGGGCGCCGAGGGGCGAGGTTAGGCCGTCCCTGCTCGCAGACAGGGCCCCTGGCACCGGGCATGCTTCTCCTTGACCGGAAGGTGTTACGGTTAGAACCACGTCCCCTAGGGATATGCTGGACTCCTGGCTCCGGGCCCCGCGAATGGATCTTATTTGGAAACGGGGCCAGTGCCTGCCTGCCTGAGTTAAGATGAAGTCATTAAGATGGGCCCCCTGTCCCAGTACGACTGCTGCTGTCCTTATAAACCAGGAAATCTTGGCACATTCGGCAGGAAGGGGCCACCGAAAGGAGGCTCAGAGGTGGGAGCGATGCTGCCACAAGCCAAGAAGCCCTTGGAGCGCCCAGAAGCGGATGAGTGAGGAAGGGCCCTCCCCTAGCGGGGCCCAGGAGCGCGGTACTGTCCACACCTTGATTTCAGGCTCCGGCCTGCAGGCTGGGGAGCGAATACACGTCTGTGGCTTTCTCCAGGAAACCCCTGCAGGGGAGTGCTCCCTCGTCTCTGGCTGCCCTGAGCACCCCACATTCTGATTTGACAGTGCTCCTTGCTCCCAGGTCAGTTGGGATATCTGGCCGTTAATCGAAGTCAGGAAGATATTTAACTTTCCTACAATAAACTCCCAGGTTAGATTGGGCCTCCCGTAATCGCGTGGCTGAGATATTGATCTGGCGGCGGAATGACGACTCCGGGACCTCCCGCACAGCAGCTGCCCGCACGGACGCCTTCCCGGGATCGGCACCAGCAGGGACTCGGCGGGGCCGTGCCTTATCTCGCTTGGTAACAGGAGGTACCGTATCGTCCCGAGATAAGGAGGAGCGACTTTCGTAGCATCTGACTCAGTGGCCTTGGTTTCCTGCAGGTCACAGATAAACAGACGGAGGGACCTGAACCTTAACCAACCAGGAGGAAATGGACACTAGACAGGAAGCCAACAAAGCCAGCCAGGATCCCTGAGAATCCAAAACCCAAAGCCATTTGCTCCCGGCGAGGAAACAGGTAGCAGCCAGTGCACTCACAGGTCCACTGCGATGCTGCGAGGCTGGAGCAGCCCTGAGAAGCCGGGCGTATCCGGCTGTCACCTGCCCAGCCATGCCCCACAGTGGGATCCACGTTGAAGGACTGTGTGGACAAGCAGTCCTGGGGAGTGTTCGCCAGTATATCTCCCTCTGGAGAGCTCATCAGGCCCATGAGCATATTAAAGACTTTGACCCCGGCCAGTGTAGCTCCGTGGTTGAGTGTCAGCCTATGAACTAGGAGGTCAGGGTTCAATTTTGGGGCAGAGCACCTGTCCCAGTTGCAGGCTCGATCCCCAGTAGGGGGTGTGCAGGAGGCAGTCAATTAATGATTCTCTCTTATCATTGATGTTTCTATCTTTCTCTTCCTTCATCTCTGAAATCAGTTATATAATTACTAGAGGCCCAGTGCACAAAATTTGTACACCAGTGCGTCCCTCAGCCTGACCTGCGCCCTCTCGCAATCCGGAACCCCTCTGGTCAGTGCTCAAAGTGCCAGGCGGCTGGGGAGGAGCCTGAGCCTGGGCTGGGTGTGATGCCACTCCTGTCATCCCAGCCCCACTGCGCCTGCTGCCACTGTGCTCGCCAGTCATGAGCCCGGCTTCTGGCTGAGCAGTGCTCCCGCTGTGGGAGTGCACTGACCACCAAGGGAAAGCTCCTGTGTTGAGCGTCTGCCCCCTGGTGGCCAGTGTGCAAAATAGCGATCAGTTACTGGTCGTTTAGTCAACTGGTCGTAATGGTCACTTAGACTTTTATATAGACATATAAAATATTTTTTAAATTTTTTTTAAAGACTGAGAAATTCTGGTGGAAATATACCCATTCAAGGCCTTTTGGGGGATGCAGTGCAACGCACCTCGGAATATGAATGCATTCTGGCCCGTCTGTTTTGCAGACTGTGAGGCTGAGGCCCGAGAAATTAGATGCCCTCTGAAAAGTCGCCCAGACAGAAAGTGACCTTGTGTGCCTGGACTGGGATGGTCAGATCCCAAACCCAGTGCTCTTTCTATATTTTCATCTTCCCATTAATTAGTTTATTAATAAACATTTGAGTGCAACCACGTGGGGATGTGGGAATATAAAAATGAAGAAGGCAGGCCTTACCTTGCACGTCATTTGCTATTTCTGGAATAAACGAGCAACAGAATAGCAAGCGGTGGAGAGGTTGTGGGGAGGGAGGGAGGGGGGGAGCAGCTGACTGGGACGAATATAGAACCAGCCAGGCTGGAGGTTTCAGATTAGGTTACTGCTGTTCCAGGGAGTCCCATCATCGGGACCCCTTGTCCCCACCACCCATGGCAGCCAGAGCCTGTCTGCCCCAGGCCACCCGCTAACCTGGCCAAAATGATAGGTTAAGGAGTACCAGCCCCAAGCTGCCAGACGCTTACAATACACCTGCTTCCCCAACATGGGATGACTGATCCAATTTCTTCAAATTGGAACTGGGGGCGACAGAAAAGGCAGTGGACTGGGAGGCTGAAGACAGCGGAACATCTGAGGAGTATGGGGAAGGGCGGGCACTGGAGGGTGGCAGGCAGGAGGAAGCCAGGAGTAGCAGCGCGAAGGACAGACCTGTGGGGCCAGGGACAGAGTGTGCACAGGAGACCAGGACAGACAGACGGCAGGCAGCAGCCCCCCCTGACCCCCAGCCATCCCTGTTCAGGATTCTGGGAAGCCCCGTCTGCCTCAGTGCCCCACCCACACGACCTGAGCCCGCCCGAGCGGGGCTCCAATCTTGGTTAGCACAATTATGGTAAAATACACACAACACAAAATGGACCATGCTGACCGTGTGAAGTGTCCAGGTCAGTGGCATGAAGTGCACTCACACTGTTGTGCAACCATCACCACCATCACCCCGGACCTTTCTCTTTGTCTTTCCAAACCGAAACTCTGTCCCCTTAAACATTAACTCCCCATCCCTCCCACCTCCCGCCCCCGGCATCCTCCATTCTACTTCCTGTCTCTGTGAATGGGACTCCCCTAGGGACCTCCTCGATGAGGAAACACAGGACCTGTCCTTTTGCGACTGGCTTATGTCGGTTAGCGAACCTCTCCAAGGTCCATCCACGTAGCACCTTGCGTCAAACATCCTTTTTACTTCCTAGTATCCCCCTAGATGTACAGACCATATGCTCATCCATCCATAGACGGGTGCTTACGCGGCTCCCACTACGGGGCTATTTGAATAATGCTGCTGCAAGCATAGCTGCACAGTTTCCTCTTTGAGACCTTTCCCCTGTTCTTTGGGGGTCAGGACACCTGCCGGAGTGCCGGAGGAAGCGGGGGCTGCCTAGGGCTGAGATGCTGCACCCTCAGCTGAGGTCCAAGAAGGTGGGGTGACGTTGGAGCTCCTCCTTCGTGTTTCCTCCTGGTGCCTAGGGTTGGGGGCTACCTCCCAGCCCACACCATCAGGAGCCTCTGCCCGGCAGAGACAGGTCTGCCTGAGGCACCGTGACCAGAACCTTTGCTTCCCCGCCCTTCCCCCTGCTTTTCCAGCAGGCTTTCTGCAACGTAAGCTCCGCGAGGTCAGCCATGGTCCCATGTGAGTCCCTCACCCATTTCCAGCACCTGCCGAGAGCCTAGCACAAAAGGCACATTTTACTCAAATGACATCTGCTAAGTCATTAATACTTTATATATATATGTGTGTGTGTGTGTGTGTGTGTGTGTGTATGTGTATGTGTGTGTGTGTGTGTGTGTGTGTGTATATTTTAGAGGCCTGGTGCACAAAATTCGTGTGTGGGGGGAGGGGGGTTCCTCAGCTTGGCCTGTACCCTCTTGCAATCCCGGACTGCTGGCTCCTAACCACTGGCCTGCCTGCCTGCCTGCCTGCCCCTAACCACTTTGCCTGCCTGCCTCATCATCCCCAACCGCCTCTGCCTGCCTGCCTGATTGCCCCTAACTGCCTCTGCCTCAGCCCCCGTGGCCACAGCTTTGTCTGGAAGGATGTCCAGAAGGATGTCCGGAATGACATCTGGTCTAATTAGCATATAATGCTTTTATTATTATAGATTATATATAGTTGATTTCAGAAAGGAGAGAGAAAGAGAGAGAAACATCAAAGATGAGAGAGAATCATTGATTAGCTGCCTTCTGCATGCCTCTTACTGGGGATTGAGCCTGCCACCTGGGTGTGTGCCCTTGACCAGGAATTGAACTGCACCTCCTGGTTCATTGGTAGACGCTCAGCCACTGAGCCACACCAGTCAGGCATCATTAACCCTTCAAAGTTCGTTCAATCACTATGTTCTTTTTTCTATCTCCCCCCATAAACTTCCACCTCTTAGTTTTATTTTCTTTTTCATCACCCAAAGTCCATAGCTTACATTAGGGTTCACTCTTCTATGCACTTTGACACATGTATAATGACATGTGTCAGCCATTATGGTGTTGTAAGAGCTTCACTGCCCTAGGAGTCCTCTGTGCTCCGACTGTTCACTCCTTCCTCCCTACAACCACTGAGCTTCCCTGTCTCCATGGTTTTGCCTTTTCCAGGTCACCTAGTTGGATGCATGCAGTGAGTAGCCTTTCAGGTAGGCTTCTTCCACTTCCACTTCTTCCCATGCATTTAAGTGTCCTCTGTCACGTCTTTCCATGGCCTGAGGCTCATTTCTTTTTGGCACCGAATACCTTCCATCGTCTGGATGGGCCACAGCTCATCCATGCACCTCCTGATGGACACCTTGGATGCTTTCGAGTCTGGGCGGTCATGAAAAAAGCTGCCATAAACACGTGTGTGCAGGTTTTTGTATGGACTTAAGTTTTCAACACCTTAGACTCTAAGGCTTAGAGCAAATGCCAAGGACTGTGACTGCTGGGTCAGAGTGTGGTCAGAGTGTGTTTACTTCCGAGAGAAACTGCCAACCTGTCTTCCAACGTGGCTGCACCGCTCTGCGTTCCCACAGCGATGAGCGAGTTTCTTTCACTCCGTCTCGGCACCTGGTGTTGGTCTGGGTTTTGGCTGCTCTAATAGGTGTGAGTGGCATCTTGCTGTTTTCATTTTCAGTTTCCTAATGGCCTATGACAGTGGTCTGCAAACTCGTTAGTCAACAGAGCCAAATACCAACAGTACAACCATTGAAATTTCTTTTGAGATCCAAATTTTGTAAATTTAAACTTCTTATAACGCCTCTTCTTCAAAATAGACTCGCCCAGGCCGTGGAATTTTCTGGAAGAGCCACATGCTAACAGGTGGGAGGTGGCCCTGTCATGACACCTTGCAGGTACTGGCCTTCCCACCGGCCCGGTCCCACAGCCCATCTGAAGCCCAGGGAGACCCAGACCTCTGTAATTCACTGTGATTGGACATCTCGTCTGGCATCTCAAACTCGGCCTCTCCCAAGCTAAGCCCGTAATTATCCCCATCCCCACCCAGAAGCCAGCTCTACCTCTGATCTTCCGGCCGCGGAAGGTGGCTATTCCAATTTTCCAGCTGCTCAGGCCACAGCTCTTGAAGTCACCTTGACTTTCCCTCTCAGACACATCGAATCTGTCAGCAATGCCTGGGGTTTGACCTTTAAAATAAATCCAGGGTCTGACCAAACTCACCCCCTCCACTGCCGTCGCCATGCCAGGTCTCCCTGCTCTGCCCTTGCCCCTTCCAGTCTGCTCTCAGCCCTAAGCCAGAGTCGGCCCATGACCATGAAGGTCAGATCATGTCCACTGCTCACAACCCTCTGCTCACTCCCGTCTCATGCGGAGAAAAAGCCCAAGTCCTATAAGGCCTTGTGCAGTCCTGGCTCCCCTCCTTCACCCCGCAGCTCTCATTTCATCTACCATTTGCCCTCCGGTCCTTCCAGCCACAAGGGCCCTTTGAAGTTGCTGGAACAGGCTGCCCCAGGGCCTTTGCATTGCTGTCAACTCCTTCTGGAATGTTCTTCCACCAGAGAGCTACTGGGCCAGCTTCCCTCACCCTGTAGGTCTCCGCTGGCCACCTGCCTAGAATGCCATGCCCTCACCCCGCCTACCAGCACGGCTGTCTTTCTTTTCCTCCTGAGGACTTAGCCCTGGTCCACTGCCTGCTGACTCGCTTGTCCTTTTCCGTCTGGCTCCGCCCACTAGATGCCAGAGCCACGAGGCGGGCAGGCTGTCTGCTCCGTGTGCTGAGAGCCGGGAGCCTAGAACAGGGCCTGGTGCACAGTGTTCCCGTCCTCACAGCCCCGCTCTCTCAGTTCTTTGTCGCATCCTATCGTCTCCCCCACCCTGGGCCATCTTCCATTTCACCCCCTTTCATCTCCATCTCCTGCACTAGGTCTCCTTCCCAGGAACCATTGCTGACAGCCGGGCCTCCTCCCCTCGGAGGCGTCTTCCCAGCTGCCCAGGGCTTCTTGCGAAGAGGCAGGTCTGCAGCAATCCTGAGGGGCACCCTTCAGTTCCAGGACACTGCGCAAACTCCCTGGCTTCAGACACAAGGTCCCTGTCCACAGGGCCCCTGCCTCCCTCGGCAGGCAGCCACCCCTGCGGATCCTGCCCACCCCCAGCACCTCCCTCCGCAGGCTGTGTTTTCTCCCTTTGCAGGTACAGTTTCTTCCGCCCGACCTGCCACGCTCATCCCTGAGCCCTGCTCTCCACCCAGCAAGCCTGGATCTGACCTAAGAACCCCAGTCTATCCAAGCCCCTCCCATTGCCCCCTGACCCTCTACAGGTTACTTGTCTGTCTGTCTCCATCAGGAGCCCGTCCTCTGTGCGTCTGGCTCCTCACACACACGGGGCCTGGCGCCGACTAGGGCCTCCGCATATGTTTCCATAAGCACGTCTCCAGAAATGTGCAACCATGGGCCAGACCTGCAGTAAAGCCTCCAATGCCTGTGGCACTTTGCCAGCCAGTGAACTCATTCTTCAACAGGCCAAGAATGTTCTAGAATGCATCACTGCAAGTGTGCCTGGAAACCGGGGCAGAGGAGAGAGCCCTCTTTCAAGGATACCTGTGCAGCTCACACTGGCCGGTCAAACAGTCTCCCATAAACAGTGTATGCAAAATAGACAAATAGTGTGTGCATGTATGTATGCATTTACATATACATATGTCACATATACACACTCTGTGTGTGATTAAATATGCTTTAAATATTCTTTGGGGCACAGCTGGCTGGCTGGCTGCTCTGTGACGCTTCTCCTGCCTGGTTGACCTTTATAGCGGGCAGGTGAAGGGATAAACCATCAAAACGAATGGTCACTCTTTCCCAAAGTCTCTAGAACTGAAGTCTTCACTCAGATGTACGGTTCTAATGTGTAAGGCTTTGCCACAAAGTTTCTTCCATGTTGATGTCAGTCCATGTATGATTTCTGTTGCAATCATACAAAAGCCCTGACCACTGTTCTCAGGAAAAGGCCCTGACGTGCTGCAGACCGTTCCCCCGGCGAACAAGGCTGCTCTCCCAAGCCTTTCCTGAGCCGTCCCCACTTCTTCTGGAATGTTCTCCCACCAGAGAGCTACTGGACCAGCTGCCCTCACCCTGCAGGTCAATCCCGCCAACGCCCAGGAGCATGTCGCTCCTTCCTTCACCTTCATGCAGAGGCTCTGCGGGTCACGGACATGTGCTCACCAGGCATCTGCTGGGTGGGGAAACACGTGGAGGAAAACACATGTGGAGGAAAACATGCCAGCAAGACCGTGTGCTAGGGTTAGGGGCCACCGCGGATGAAACGGACAGGAGCACCCCTACGAGAGGTGATGACAGAGGAGCCAGGCACACGGGGATGGGAGGGAGGAGGCACAGTGGAAACACACGGCGGGACATGGTCCTCGCCAACCCGAGGGGGCAGTCCCCCTGCCCCTCCTCCTTCCCGGGAAGCCCTCTCCTCAGTCACCGGTTTGTGCAGCTGACCCCACGTCACCCATCACTCAGCGCCGTGGGCCAGGCCCAGGGGTGGCCACCTTTCACCCTGGTATCTAGTCACAGTGTTTGGCAAACAGGCGGAGCTCAGCAAATGCTTGTGACTTTGTCAAACAGCAATCACTCGGCCACAAAGGTGATAGTGCTGCTTGGAGCTGTGATGGAGAAAGGATTCCCGGAACCAGGCCAAGGGTGTTAGGTTCTGTGTAAATGATTCGGGAGGGAGGGAGCCTGTGTGGGGGGTGGATACACAGGAATTTCCAGGGAAGGGTTTGGGCTGTAAAATCAGGGGAGGGGCAGGTGGGAGCGATTTGGAGCCTTGCTGACAATGGAGCTTTACTTCTGTGCCGTGGATTTCGTCGGTCCCAGGGCCAAAGCCATTCCTGCTCGTGGTGAGAGGGGCTCCCCGGCTGAGCGGGGGCGGCTCCAGGCCCATCTATGCTCTTAAGTCCTGTGGCCAGAGGCCGTCACGACACTCTGCGGGCGGAGAGACGGGGCTGCGGTGTGACTCAGCGTGGAGCCCGGTGTGCCCACAGCTCTGGCCCGTGCCCTGGCAGCAGGACACACCCCGCTGGGCCTGTGCACACTGACCGGAGGTGCGCCCTGCCGATGGCCCAGGCGCCAGAGAGACACTGGAAATACAGTCCAGAAGATGCTAGAACTACGATTCAGTAACTTTCTGACCCAACGTCCCACAAAGTAGCTTCTTTGGGGAGGTATTTTGTGTCAACAGCAAACACCCTTGTGGTTTTTCTAAGAGGCCTGGCCTCCCAGGGTGACTCAGAGCTGCTGGCAAGCCTCTGGGAACAAGTGACCACAGGTCGCATGTGTAGGGTGTGGACGAAGGTCCGAGAGCTGGGCCCAGAGCCTTATCTTCATTCATTCTCACAGCCACCTCCGCGGGGGGTACCCTCGCTAACCTCACATTCCAGGCCTGGCCACAGGAAACTCCGCTGAGAAGACTGGCCCACGTGGTTCAGCCAGGGGTGCGGGTGTGTGTGTGTGCGTGTGGGGGGTCTTGTCCTGGGGCCAGGGAGGCGTCACCTCCACAGCCAGGGTCCGCTCCCCACACCCCGGTCAGCACCTGCCCCGCTGCCCGGCACTCCGCACGTGTCCCATGGAGGCCGTCCGGGTGGCGGTGCGGAGTGTGGACTCTGGGTTCGTGTCCTGGCTCCACCCTTCCACTCGCTGTGTGACCTTGGGCCGACTTTCCTAGCCACTCTGTGCCTCAGGCTTTCTCATCTGTTCCCTGGATAAGGACAGTCCCACCCTCTCGGGGTTCCTATGCATTTAACACAGCGCCTGCCCAGGGTCACCACTCCGTCGAGGTTGGTTCTCAGTTTCCCACGCGACCCCGGGAGGCCTTCCCAGTGCTCTCCGGGGGTCCTGGAAGCCCCACCCCTCACCAGGGCCTGTGGATAGGGTGCCAGGTGGGGCCTGTGCCGGTGCCAGATGCCCGGGGAGGGGGACGCCCACGCCTGAGGAGTGACTCAGCTGGGACCCCGAGGGGAGCGGGGGCAGCAGAGGGGTGTGGGCGGCAGGGTTCTTATCTCAGAGTGCCTCCGAGGAGAACGGGCCCAAGGAGCTCTGTGGCTCGTGCTGGCAGCTGCCTTTGGCGTCTCCTCACGCCGCTGCCGGCTCCCGCCGCACCCACGGGTCCCGTGGCCTGGGAAGAGCCGGCGGTTACTAGAGGACAGCGAGCGCAGGGGAAGGCAGGCCTGAAAAGGCCCCAGCAGTGCGGGGAAATGGAAGCGCAACATGACAGTGGGCTCGTAAGTGCATGGGAGTCCGATCAATACTCCTTTTGACCTCTTTTCAGAAACGATGGTCTCCCACCCCCCTTTGGCGGAGTCTGAGGATGTGGGCCAGAGCAGGTCTCCCGCTGGGAAGCCGAGCGCCGCACCGAGGAGGAAAGTCTGTGCTCCTGGCAGCGCGGTGCCGGGAAAGAGGAACACGATCCGCTGTGAAAAGTGCATTAGGCCCGCCGCAGCCCTGGCGGCCGCTATTAAAGGAAACCAGTCCTGCCATTTTTAGGGCCAAACAGCACATCGATGCTTCCCGTCGTTAGAGTCACGGCCAACTGAAATAGCCGCGGCTTCTGTGGGGACACGCAGGACAGGGGTCACCGCGCTCGGGGGCGGAGACCTGGGCCTCCGGTCTCCTGTGACGGCAGTTCCCACACGACCGATTCCGGCTCCACCCGTGGGGATTCAGCACCTACCCTGGGCCCAGCCGGTGCGGCTCTCGACCTTTGAACCAGGAGGTCCCCGTTCGATTCCCAGTCAGGGCACATGCCCGGGTTGCGGGCTCAATCCCCAGGGTGGGGTGCGCAGGAGGCAACTGATCAATGATTCTCTCTCATCACTCATGCTTCTATACCTCTCTCTCCCTTCCTCTCTGAAATCAATAAAAATCTATTAAAAAAAAATAAAATAAAAGCAGCCCTAACCGGTTTGACTCGGTAGATAGAGCGTCGGCCTGCAGACTGAAGGGTCCCGGGTTTGATTCCGGTCAAGGGCATGTACCTTGGTCGCAGGCACGTCTCCAGTGGGGGCTGTGTAGGAGGCAGCTGATCAATGTTTCTCTCTCATCGATGTTGTTTCTAACTCTCTATCCCTTTCCCTTCCTCTCTGTAAAAAAAAAACAAAAACCCACAATAAAATATATATTTAAAAATAAATAAATAAATAAGTAAAAGCAACTTGGCCCCTGGAGGAAACCTGCCTAACGTTCTCCCTGAATGTCCTGTCAATACTCTCTCCTTTTCTCCACTTCCGCTGGCCCAGGCGCTAAGGACAGGCACCATTCACCAGGAGCCGCCCCCCCAGGGCAGGATGTATCCAGGCAGGGAAGTGGGGACCTGGGTTTAAATAGAGATGTGACCTGGGGGCCAGAATCAACTACAAAAACAGCCACAGTCAGCCAAGGCCGGAGGAAGACGGAACCGTCCTCAAGGAGGGCGAGGGGCCTGCCTCCACCTCGCACGGTTCATCCCGTGGCTTCACCCTCCCTCCTGTAACGGCCGCACCCCCACTCCTCCCAGCCACCCGGCACCCTGTCCGGGATCTAATTTACCCGGGAAATGTGGGTTCCAGAGACACTGCGGGAGCCTCGCCTGCCAGGAGGAGGCTGGAGGGCAGTCCCCCGGCCCCAGACAGACCCGCTGTGAGAGGAGAAGGGAAGCCATGTGGGCCAAACCCGTGGACAGCGGCCGAGCATCCCAGGACACGTCCCACCCGCCACCCAGCTCTGGGGGGTGAAGTCTCTGGACGTGGATCCCATGTGTGTCCTGCTGCGGTCACAGCCCTGGGACGAGGCTCAGCCCGCAGAGCACAAAAGGACACGTCCGCCTGGTGGTCAGGTCAGGAGCCCTGAGGACATTCACCCAGCCCAGCCCACACTGCCCCTCACCCAGCTTCCCCGGGCAGCTCCGGGGCCTGAGCAGAGGTGGCGGGACCTGAGCCAGCAGTGGTGTGGGTCAGACCTCAGTGGGTGAACGTTCCTAATCCTTTCCCCCCCTCTCCACTCCGAGAAGGGCTACCTCCTTTAGGCTAGATCCCAATGGCCAGAAAGCCTTCCCCAAACGCTCTCACCTGCCTGAGAACCCGCATCGCTCCTGTTTCCTCCTCCTCCGGCTCTGCCTGCACCGAGCACCTTCTCTTGATGGCAAAGGGCCTCCAGGTGCGGCTGCGCCTCAGGCAGCGTCCACGGAGGGTGAAGGCCTGCCCGCCGGCCCGGTGCACTACCAGGGTGGGAGCGTCGGGCCCAGGGGCCGCACGAGGCCCGTGAACTCGTTTGGCCTGGCCCTGCCAGGCATTGGGCTGAGTTAATGAAATGTGGGACCAAATCTAGCTACTTTCTCAGGTGGTAACTTTGCGTGGCCCACGAAGGATGTTTTAAGTATCCCAATGGCCCTTGGCAGCAAAAAGGTTCCCCAGCCCTGACTTAACCTTTATGAGGTCTCTGTGGGGCCCACTCGGGTCAGGGGTGGGACGGTAGGGCAGTGACAGCCACAGGGCAGGTTGACGTCAACACACAGGAAGCAGCTCACAACCGAGGATTTCCTTCCCAAAGGGCCCTTTTCAGGCTGTGCTCAGCCTGGAGGCTTTTAGCAACGTGGGCAGAGACAGAGGCACCCCTCTGGTTGCAGCTCGTAAGACCAGAAAATGCCTCCTGCAGGCACAGCACAGCTGGGACAGATGGGGAGGTCATGGGCGAGCACCGAATTGTGAATTTGGGGTGGGGAGGAGGATGGGAAGGGGCCGCTCAGGGCCTGGGCAGCTGACCTTACCCAGCCACACCTCCGCCTCTGCCCCGCCCCCGCCCGGGCCTGGGCAGCAGCATGCAGCAGCCAGGAGAGCGAGGGCCCCTGCAGGCGCGGGAAAGCCTGACTGGGAGCCCTGGAGCCAGAGAGAGCCCTCTCTTCCTGGAGGAGGGGCCCCCGCGGGAGGGTTCACCCCCCCAGGGCGGACTGGAGGCAGCGAGGAAGGGTGTGGGCGCGGAGGACCCATCGGGAGGAGAGGAGTCACAGTCACGGGGAGGGGACCGCGATATTTCCCACCGCGGCCTCTGGCTGGGGTTTCACCACCCGCGCGATGTGGGCTCGGAAGTCAATGCCGGAGGCACGCCCCGCTGGCCCTGGTGCCCTCCGCTGCAGTTAATGATTTATTGTTTATCCGGAGGCTGGGGGTTCGCCACCGGAATGCAATTCAATCGGGATTGCTCCGCCAGTGGAGTTGCCTCATGCGAACACCCACCCTCCCCCTCTCCCTCCGGCCCTGCCGGGTATTATGTAAGGCGGGACACATGCATTAGCATTCCTTTATAAAACCTGAACACATGTGAACCTCCATTTCTGGTGCAAGAACATACCGGGTCCCAGAATTCCGGGTTAGAAATTGGGGTCCTCTCCTGACTCCAGGCCTGACTCCGGCTGGGAAGGACTGGACGTGGGGGGACAGATGGCAACCCAGCATCTGACCTCCAGGGGGCGGGTAGGGGGGAATGTGAAGATGTTTAATTCTTAGGGGGGAAAAAAAAAGGTTTAATTTGAATGTAGGGAGCACTGAGGTGGGAAAGT
The DNA here is from genome assembly GCF_964339955.1 of Pipistrellus hanaki. Classification (NCBI taxonomy): domain Eukaryota; kingdom Metazoa; phylum Chordata; class Mammalia; order Chiroptera; family Vespertilionidae; genus Pipistrellus; species Pipistrellus hanaki. The sequence goes on along the minus strand of NC_140512.1, from coordinate 11,302,046 downwards.
GAACTTTTCCAGCCAGAGAGACCTGGGTGCACACCCAAGGTGAAAGGTTCCTGCCTCTGACGCACCTGAGCACCAGCATCTGGAAAACCGCTGTGAAATGGGTGCAGGGCCCCCCACCCCCAGGCAGGACGTGCAGATGGGAGTGTAAAGGAGCAGGTGCCTGAGGAGCACAGGAACTCCACAAACAGGACCCGCCCTTCCCCCCCACACTCCCCAGTGAGCCGGCCAAACTGCGAATTCCCGGGGAGAGAGGCAAACCCGTGCCAAAGCCGTGCAAAGGTGTTTGGTACCTGGAACCGGGAGGTTATTCGGACGCTCACAGTCATGCCAAGTGCCTCCCAGGGAGTCAGGCCCGGCCAGCGGGGCCGGTGCCAGCTGCGTGCCCCCCCCCCCCGCACCCTTGGCCAATGCCAAGGGCAGCGAAGGCCACCCCACGGCCTGCCCTCGCTGCCGGCTCTCCTCAGCCAGGGCAGGAGGCCTTCGCGTTCAATGTCCTCTCACCGCATGGACGTCCCCTGTCCCCATGGGGCAGCGAGGGAGGGAGCAAAAGACGCAGGTGAGCTGGCCGGAGTCCTGAACACTGAAGGGTCGCCCCTTCCATTCCCGTTCAGGGCACACCTGGGTGTTTTGGGTTCCATCCCTGGTTGGGCACATGTGGAGGGCAGTCAGCTGATCTCTCTCTCTCTCTTTCTCTCTTTTATTCCCCCCCCCCCTCCCTCTCAACATGTCCTTGGGCAAGGAGATTTGTGAGGACATTTTCGGGTTTCCTAGCAGGCACCCCCCTGGTGCAGAGACAGGGCCCAGGAGGGTGCTGGAGCAAGCAGACGCGCGATGATGAGGGAGAATCATTGATCAGCTGCCTCCATTGCTTATGGTCCTTATCTACCCTGGCCAGTTTGGCTCAGTGGATAGAGCATCAGCCTGGGGACCAAAGGGACCTGGGTGAGGCTCATGCAGAAGACAACCAATCGATGCATTTCTCTCTGCCTTTCCCTCTCTCTTTTATTCTCTCTAAAAATCAATTGAAAAGTACCCTCAGGAGAGGATTCATAATAATACAGAATGCACATTATCTTTTATTCAGCCAGTTTCCCCTTATTTTATTTGAAAACTAGAGGCCTGTTGCACGCAATTCATGCAATAGGCCTTCCTTCCTCTGGCTCCCAGCACCGGTTTTCCCCTGGCACCTGGGTCCCAGGCCTTCGTTCTGGCCAGAGAGCCACTCCTGTAGTTCCCTCCACCACTACCACCCCCACCCCGACCTACCCTCACAGCAGGCGTCCCACCCCTCCCGGCCACTCCACGCCTGCATGCATGCTGCCGAGAGGCCTGGAGTGGTTGGGGGCATGGTCTCCACCATCTTTGTCGGGTTAATTTGCATACTCACTCCTGATTTACTGGTGGGTGTCACAGAGTGATGGTAAATTTGCATATTTCTCTTTTATCCATGTAGATGTAGGGTCTCTTCCTTGATTCATAGTATTGTCATTAAGCCAATGGCCTTATCTAGTTTATCAATCAAAAGCATTGGGGGTCTTTAATTGTGCAAGGGCTGGCGGGAGGCACTCGTGAGGAGGGCACCCACACCCCAAACCCCGGCTGCCTGGTGACCCACTGGTCCTCACACTTCCCATGGGATTTGTGAGCCTGACCTTCTGGGAGAGGGCAGATTACACTTATACTTATTTCACCCTGAGGGTGTCTGCTGCTTACAAGCCTCACCGTAGTTTGGGGGCCAGGACAGACTATCCCGCTGTCTCCCTACGGACTGGACTCGCACAGCACAGTGTCCCTCACAGGCGAGGCTGGAACGTGGCAGTGACGCTGGGAAATGGGGCAGCGCTTTTGACCGTGAGGGAGAAGCTGCACTTTGAGCCCAGGGGCCTGGGGCTCGGACGGCACCGACCCATCCCAGCAGCCTGAGACCCTCACCCAGGCAGTCACACAGAGAGAGACTCCTGACTGACGTGGGACAGGGCAAGGGGTCGGGGTCTCTTTGTAACAGCAGCCACACCTGATCTGCGGTGGCACGGACCCGGCGGGGAGAACTCCGAAAGGCCTCCTCGGTTGGCCGGTCCAGCCCGACAAAGAGGAAATCCTGTATTTGGCGCTGGCTTCCTCCCCTCCCGCCCCTGTCAGTCTGTCTCTCTTTGCACACAAAAGGGATAAACGTAGGAAGGCACATTGCAGGAGAGGAACGAAGAACCGACAACGGGAGAGCGAAGGTAACTCAGTCGCCGCCACTGGATGGAAATACATTGAGAGTGGGCAGGCGTGAGTGGGCCAGCTTGAAACTGTTTACATGTCTTTTTAAAAAATATATTTTTATTGATTTCAGAGAGGAAGGGAGAGGGAGTGAGAGATAGAAACATCAGTGATGAGAGAGAATCACTGATTGGCTGCCTCCTGCACCTCCACCACGTGCTGGGGATCCAGCCCACACCTCCTGGTTCACACATCAACGCTCAACCACTGAGCCACACCGGCCGGGCCGTTTACAAGTCTCGACTGGAGCTTCTCCATGGCCCCTGTGCCCACTCCCCAGCTGAGGACAGAGCGGAAGGGGTGTCACATGCCTCTCACAGCGCCCGTCTCTGAAGCAACAGCAACGGGACACGATTGCCAATGCCCAGCACTTCGCAATGCCGTACAAAAGTCAGGCAGATCGGGCCGCTGTCCCTGAGGTGCAAACAGCGGACACTGGCTTAGGGCAGGGAGTTGCCACAATTACTTGCGCCTCCTCCCGGGCGGTCCTGGGTCCCTGCCACTGCCCAGGGGCAAGCTGTGGTCCCGGGGGTGAGGCGTGGGCCAGGACACCTCTGACTGGTGAGGGCTGAGGCAGGAGCCGGAAGGCGGCGTCTGGCCAGGCCTTCCTCCAGGGCCAAGTTCACTGCTGGGCGTGGGTCTGGGTGCTTCTCGGTGGGAAAGGGGAGGAAATGGCCCTCCAGCTCCGGGTACCGCCTCAGGGTCTCATCTGACAAACCCGGACCACGGCCCAGGCCAGTCTGGGAGGCCGAGGACCTGGCGCCCCGGCTCCTCAGGGAGGTGGCTGCTCCCGGGAAGGGCTCTTCCCCGGAAGGACTGCTGGGTCAGCAGACAGCGGCGGCGGCCACACAAGAATGGCCCACGCCCCATGCCCTGTTCTCAGAGGCTCAGCATTTCCCTGGAGGCCTCTCGGCCCTCCATCACTCATGGTCCTTATCCCACTCACAGGCTGGCCCAGCTCCACGCGCCAGTGAGTGAGGACTGGAGCGGAGGGTTCACGTCAATGCTCCTTCTCCCCGACACACCTGCTGTGAGGGAGAACCACCCCCCCCCCCCCATCCCCAGGACAGGGCTGCCTACCTCTGGGGAGACGTGGGGAGACGGCCCTTTGCTGGCAGGAAACCTGTGCAAGACAAAGGTTCTATTTGTAATATATATATATATATATATATATATATATATATATATATATATTTATTTATTTTTTATTTCAGAGGAAGGGAGAGGGAGAGAGAAACGTCAATGATGAGAGAAAATCATTGACCAGTTGCCTCCTGCACGCCCCCTACTGGGGTTGGAGCACACAACCCAGCCATGTGCCCTGACCGGGAATGGAACCGTGACCTCCTGTTCAGAGGTCGACGCTCAACCACTGAGCCAGGCTGGCCGGGAAGCAGAGGCGACTCAGACAGCCAAGACGACCCACAGCGTTCGCCACATTGTGACACGACCGTAGCCTATTTTGCTGAAGAAAAAGTGAAATAAAACAAGTGTAATCTCCAGCAGGCCCCCTTCTGACGCGATCTTCTTATCTCCGAACACATGGGGCACTGGGATTCGATCCTGGTGAGAGGTGCCCGCTCGCACCCTCCGCCCTCCCTGGGGCTCTCTGCTCGGTTGCTGGAGGCCAGCACAGCCTTCCGGGCCCTTCAGGACCGGCCTTGTGGGACAGGAGCCCTCGCTCCCCCGCTGGGCCTTTGGAAGCTCCGGTTTGTTTTCAGAAATTGCTGCCTGATCGCTTTCTCGTGGACAATGGGGAGCAATTTGGCCTCGTACCTAATCCTGGATTACTGACTTGGTTAATATTTCATGATGGCGATGAGTCATTTGCATCTATAAAAACATGGGTCATGAAAAATTAAAGCGTTAATTGCTTCAGGTTTCTTTGTTTTTCTTCTTCTTTTTTTTTATGGTGGAGAACTTTCCTCTTAGCCGAGCTGTTTTCCAAGTCTTGGGCCCAGAGCACTCAGAACCAGGGAATTTGGACGTCGGATGTGAGGCCTGAGGGATGGACCCCAGGACGAGGAGGGAAAGAGGAAGGAGCTGATGCATTGCTATTCTCCTTCAGCAAGAGCAGCCTTTCACCGGGAAACTAAGGGCGCATCTACAACGGCAGGACTCCAGGCCCCAGGAGAGACGGTGGAGAGCGGCCTCGGAGGGCCGGCCGGTGCCCTGGTCTCCGTGGCAAAGGCCCTCTGGGCTCCTCGTCCTGAGCTAGGCCCCTCAGGTGGGCACCACACACACCGGACGTGGCCATGTCTCCAGGCCCCGAGCCTGTCAGGGCCTCGGAGCCCTCCCCTCCAGGCCGGTGCCTGTCCTGCCGGGGTGAGCTCGGGAGACCAGGAAACCCCCGGAACCTGCGCCGGTCCCCTCGGAAGAGGAGGCATATTCACAGCGTCTCTGTGGTCCGAACAGCAAGGCAGCCTTGGCATCTGTCGAAACAGGAGCACAAACAGGCGCCTGCCTCCCGCCCACCCGCTCCACGCTGCCGCTGTGGCTCCGAGAGCAAAGCCTGCCTGCGTGAAGGAGCCGCGGCAGCGAGGTACACAGGAGGGTCAGAAGGAGGAGAAGGAGGAGGAGGAGGAGAGGGAGGAGTGGGAGGAAGAGAAAACCAGACATGTGTCTCATGACGAAAGAACACACCACCACCTAGTCCTGCCAAGAGGATTGGAAGTGAGACTGATGAAACCTCTGATTTCAGCTGCCAACTTGCAGGAAACCGGAGCACAGAGCACTGATGTGCAATCAGCAAACCCGGCTGAGGAAGCACAGGCCAGGCCCCTCGGTCTTAGAGGGCCAGGGCACCTGTAAATCTAAGGAGAGGCAGAAGGCCCAACATATGGGGGAGGTGGCAGAGGGTACGGGGGACACGGGGTGCTGGAAGGAGACCTGACGTGGGTGTGAGCGCACAATGCAGAGGCCAGGTGGTGTGTCATAGAGCTGTACACCCGGAACCGGTGTCATTCTAGTCACCAACGTCACCCCAGTAAATTTAATTAAAAAAAAAAAAAGGCATAGCACACGTTTTTAGAAGGCAAGCTGAGACTGTGGAGGCCAGGAAGGTGAGCAGGCGATGGAAGAAATTAGGAAGAAACGCGAGGAAGTGGCAACCCTACAAACCAGGAGGGGGTTTACTGTTAGGCCCGGGAACCTTTCTCCTGTCAGGGCCGTTGGGATATTTATGACACCATTTGTGGGCCCTACAACTCCATCAACTTACAAACCAGCTGCTACACTTGGTCAGACATTTAATTAGCTCTCTCCTAATGCCTTGGCCGGGAGAGTGATTTCTCGGGCCTTACCCCGGCCTCCGGGCCGGGCGTGCCCCACCCCTGCTCCAGGGGAAGGGAGGCGCTGAGGGGACGTGGGGGGCTCTGAGGGGCCGTGAAAGTCGATCCTGTGAGGTGAGCAGTGATGAAGGGACGATCACTGCACCTTGTGAAGCTATACATTAGCTATACATTCATTTGATGGGGTTTCCATAGGTCTTCTGTTTTACCCTTTTTAAAGGGACGGAGGAGAAAGAACTTTATAGCCTTCCATTCGTGGCAACGGCGGTCACAGGCATGTGGGGGTCCTGAATGGTACCTCCATTGCTGCCCCCAGGATGCCTGTAATAGGGGATGGGCTCACAGACCCACGTAGGGGGGCTACAGAGGACATGGCCTTCGAGGTCCCGCCTCCAGGGATGGCGCTGCGGGGCAGCCGGGGTGGGGTGGGGGAAGGCAGGTTCTGAGAAGCCAGCACTTGTCTGATACTCTCTGTCCTCCGCATGCCCAGATCCCAGGAGCTGTGTGCTCACGGGGACATGACAAAAGGTCATGGCCAGAAAGGCCTCAGAGTCCCGTGCGCCCACCCACACCGGGGCTCCCTGGGCTCGTGTAGACGGCAGCCTGGAGGGGCTGAGCTCAACTTCACACAAGCTCCCTGTGCCAGGCTGACACCTCCTGCAGCTGGCCACCCACCCAGCCCTCCTTTGTCTGCGGGGAGAGTAGCCCCTCAGGGGGAGTAGCTCGAGAAATGGTTGTGCAGCAAATTGGCACAGACAGGATAGAACCCCATTCTCCTCCTTCTGCTCCTCCACCTGCCCAGCCCATTCCCCTGTCCCCTCCCTCCCTCCTGGTAGAAGGCCCAGCAGGTACCACTGTGAGTGAAGCAGGCCTCATCCCGCCTTTCTGGTGCTTCCCTCCGAACAGAGGACATTGGAGCTGACATGTGAGGCAGAGAAGCGGGTGGGTGGGAAACCTTCCAAGCAGAGGGGAGAGCCCCAGGTTCAGAGGGAGCGTGACTCCGAGGAGCAGCCAGCGATGCCCAAGGCAGCGGGAGGTCACTGGGGCCGAGAAGAGATGGGGGAGACAAGGAGGTGCCCCCCGAGCCCCTGCACCCAGCCTGTCCCCCTGCACCTCAGACTGGGCTGTGCGTCCCAATCCTCTTGGGAACGAAAGCTGTCTCTGTCCAGGCCTGACACCGGGAGTCAGCAGGCCTGGGGGAAATCCCAGGGATTGGAATTTTTAAAAGAGCGCCTCCATTTATTCTGATGGGCAGCACAGTTTGGGTACTTGTGGCCTAGGCCAGTGGTCAGCAAACTCATTGTCAACAGAGCCATATCAACAGGACAACGATTGAAATTTCTTTTGAGAGCCACATTTTTTAAACTTAAACAACTTCTTCTTCTTCTTCTTCTTCTTCTTCTTCTTCTTCTTCTTCTTCTTTCTCATATATATTTTATTGATTTTTTACAGAGAGAGAGGGAGAGAGAGAGTTAGAAACATTGATGAGAGAGAATCATCGATCAGCTGCCTCCTGTACACCTCCTACTGGGGATGTGCCCACAACCAAGGTACATGCCCTTGACTGGAATCGAACCTGGGACCTTTCAGTCCGCAGGCCGACGCTCTATCCACTGAGCCAAACCGGTTTCGACAATAAACTTAAACTTCTAATGCCACTTCTTCAAAATAGACTTGCCCAGGTCGTGGCATTTTGTGGAAGAGCCATACTCAAGGGGCCAAAGAGCCTCATGTGGCTCGAGAGCCTCAGTTTGCCGACCATGGGCCTAGGGGATCTGAGGAAAATGAAAACTGTGAAGAGTAAGTGATGGGCAAGCTCCGAATTCCCTCGCAGGCCCTCAGCACTCACCTGTCCCTGGGAGGGGAGACCCCAGCTCTGTGGGCATGTACCGATATCTGCGAAGTAGCAGTTTGGGCCTTGGGACCGGGGACCTGCTCTGTGCTTGTGACTGTAATCAGATCCAGGCCTCTGGTTTCTAGGAGGGCTATTTTTATTTTGTTTGTTTGTTTGTTTCTCTCTTTTTTTGGGGGGGGGGGGAGGAGGCTGCTATATTTAGAAGGAAGGATTATTTTTATCGCTCTGCAAAACAGTCGATGGTTTTTGGGAAACTGCATTGACCTCCTCTCAAGCCCAGAACAATTCCTGTCCCTCTAACCACCTCCCGCCCCCACTGAGAGCAGGGGACTGAGGGTCAGGCTGTTGGAACTCTCTACCCCACCCCCAGCGACGCCGTATTCCCAGCGGCCTTGTGGGTGAATAATTTTTTCCCTAAAAATAGACGGCGGACACAGGCTCCGTCCAGATCGGGTTGCACCTCTTGTTTGTAAGGTCGGCGGCTTGGCAACCAGGGCTGAGGCTAAAGGATCCGCCTGCAAGTCTTCGCGGTGAAAGGAAGGCCTCGGGGCATGAATTCTTGGCGTGGGAGCAGTGATGTGGCAAACGCTCCAGGTCTGAAAAGTTGAGCAAGAGATTTCTTTGCACCACGACGATGCTTGCAAAATCAGCGCCGACTCTTGGGCTATTTTAGCGGGAAGGCGGCCCCAGGACCAGGCAGCACGGCGAGTGAAGAGAGGGAGAGGCGTGGGGTGCAGGTTGCTCCTACGCACTGCCAGTCGCTTCCAGGTGTAACGTCTGTCACTCTCGTTCTTAAAGGAGGGAACAGAACAGCGTATTCACGGAGAGGGAGACAGGAGACGCTGACGGGGTGAGGGAGGTTAGCGGAAAGGGGAAATGGCATGTCTGTGGTTGAGGTTCCCTGGACATCCTGCCCTCTGACAGCTGCTCTGTGTTCTCCCTGACCATCCAGGCTCCTCTGTCGAAGAGCCAGCTTCTTCATGTGAGCCCCTCTTCCAGGCCAGCAGCACCCCTGAACACAGGTCTTCCTTTATCTTCCCAACAAAGCCGACACAAGACCGTGGCGCTCAGCAAACATACCTGAAGCTTTGGAAGGACGTGAGATCACAAAGCAGAACAGGAACGGCTGACACGTGAGCATCAGATTCCACCTGGTGTCCGGCCCACCAGCCTTGCCCAGCCAGAAGGGCACCCCTCTCTTCTGGGCACAATCCTTCCACCCCAGGAGTGTGTACCCCTCAAACACTAGAATTTCCCATGCCCAGCCTCAGGACGATGGTACTGATATTTAAATTTTTAAAAACTGATTTCAGAGAGGAAGGGAGAGGAATAGAGAGAATCATGGATCGGCTGCCTCCTGCACGCCCCCTACTGGGGATTGAGCCCGCACATAGGCATATGCCCTGACCTGGGATGGAACTGTGGCCTCCTGGTTCATAGGTGGGTGCTCAACCACGGAAACATGTCGGGTGATGCTACTGATGTTTAAATAAATACAAGCTGCCCACTCTCACCTGCTGGAGCAGATTCTCGCTTCTCTTTCTGCCCTTTGGAAATCACCTGTGGATTTCCGCTCTTTTTGCATCCCCAGAACTCAGGGTAGTCGCATCTGGTCTGCGAAGGCCTGAGCCTCCTCCCCTCACCCTGGGGCGCAAGCAGGGCTGGCTTTCTGTAGGAGGCATTGGCCTTGGCCTCGGGGTCTGATGAGAGACTCAGCAGGGAGACTGCTCACCACAGACTGCGTTAAACACAGGTCTCCCTCCCAGCGGCCCAGGCCTACGTGCTGGAGGGACCTGAGGGAGGGGAAGGTCAGAGAGAAGGTTAACGTGCCTGACTTGTCCCTTCATTGCCCATCAGGTGCCGTTCCTCCCGTGAAGTGCAGCGCCTCCCGTGGGGCAGTGAAGCCGGCACAGGATTTAAACATGAAACGTGATGAGAAAAAACAACAACACAGAAGTAATCAGTAAAAGAGAACATAAATATTTGTACTAAATAAATAAGACTATAATATATATATATATATATATATATATATATATATATATATATATGCATATGCCAGGCAATACGGAGTACAAAACAACAACAAGAAAAAGGAAAACAGCTGGGTACTGTCTGAACACTACAGTGACTACCTTTTTGTGTTGGGTTGTCTGTTAATCTTCACTGAGAATCATTTTTCCATTGCTTCTCAGAAAAGTGGGAGAGAGGGAGAGAGGAGGAGAGAGAGAGGGAGAGAAACATCAATATGAGAAAGACACACACACATACACATCAACTGGTTACCTCCTGCACTTGCCTGACCAGGAGTGGTGAACAGACCTGAAACCCAAATACGTGCCCTTGACAGGGAATCGAACCCATGACCCTTCGGTGCACAGGCCAATGGTCTAACTGTTGAGAAACACAGGCCAGGGCAACCCCCTCCCTCCCCCTCCTTCCCCCCACACACTTACTGTTTTACAAGAGCCTAATCTAAACTCTTCTACCACATCAATGCTCCTACATGTGAATATCCTGCTAACTCTAATAGAACATGCTCTATGGGTTATAAAGATACATAGGATTCTGGATTCCTCCACCAAAATTTTTGGTCTTGGAGCTGTGTTTCCTCGTTTCCGTATTCATTTCCTCATTCCCAATCAGCAATCATGTCTGGCTATTACCACCCAGCAGGCATCTCCCCGCCTCCTTAGCCCTCATTCTCCAGGTGCCCCCTTCACACTGAGCCCACTCCTCCCCCACACCCCTTTCTTAGAACTTGCTTCTTCCAAGTTCCTATCAGCTTATGAAAGAATGTCCCTTCCTTTTAGGGATACAGAGAGTGACTTCGAGTTGATACCTGTTCCCAAAGTGGAGGTGTGGTAGGCAGGCTTCCTAAAAACGTGGGTCTGAGGTGGACTCAGGGCTCCAGATAGGGGGGTGGTCTCAGTGTGCCCCCAGCAGAGAGAAGGCAAGGAAAACATCTGAGTATGAGAAAGTAACAAAGCGACGTCTTAAGAAGAATTGAATGCAGTTGGATGCCAATAATTCGGGAAGTTATAAAGAAGAATCCTTTTGTGCAATGAACACTTGTATCTAAGTAAACTTTTAAGTAGTTTGTTTATAAATCCATACTTAATCAATGTGTTTGTTTTAGGCATGGTAGGCCGATATCAGCCAATTTAATTATGCAATGAGTTATTCATGGTTTGAGAGTCTTCAAAGTTTCCAAAAATATATCATTCCTGAAGAACACTGAACATTTCCCACACATGATCATATTGAGTGAATCAGGAGGCGGTAATGGACATCATCCTCATTTTCAGTTGAGAAAATTAATATAGGTCTGAAGTGGTCGCCACTCACCTAGGCCCAGGCAACCAGAACGCAGCCGGGACAGGACTCTGGACTGTCATTGGCTGACGATGGCATCAGGGGTGAGGTGTGGTTACCTGGAAAGGCACCTGTAGGGCAAGCCTCCTGTTGGTGCTGAGGGAAGGCATGGCCACTGAGTGTTTACTAGGGGCGTTGAGGCCCTCAGAAGAAATTGAGTATATAGACCTCACTGAATTAATATTCCAGCCACAATTCAAACCCAACAGCAGCTTCTGTGTGGATCTGGGGTGAGCCGGAAGTTTGATGATTTTTAAAAATCTTTATTGTTGAAAGTATTATGTCCCTCCTTTCCCCCCATTGACCTCTTCTAGCCAGTCTTCCCCCAACCCCCCACCCCAAGCCTTCACCACTCTATTGTCTGTGTCTATGGGTTATGCATATTTGTATACAGGTTCTTTGTTGTTGGTGGTTTCTGTTTGTTTTTAATGTTTTATTGATTTTTTACAGAGAAGAAGGGAGAGGGATAGAGAGTTAGAAACATCGATGAGAGAGAAAAATCGATTGGCTGCCTCCTGCACACCTCCCACTGGAGATGTGCCCGCAACCAAGGTACATGCCCTTGACTGGAATTGAACCTGGGACCTTTCAGTCTGCAGGCCGACGCTCTATCCACTGAGCCAAACCGGTTAGGGCTGCATAAAGATTCTTTGGTTGATCTCTTCCACTCACCTACCCACCCACCCACCTTTCCCCCTTCCCTCTGAAATTCATCAGTCTGTTCCATGCTTCTAGGTCTCTAGATCTATTTTGTTCTTCCTTTTATTTCGTTCATTAGATTCCACACATGAGAGAGATCATGTGATTCTTATCTTTCTCTGACTGGCTTGTTTCACTTAGCATGATATGCTCCAGGTCCCTCCATGCTATTGCACATGGTAAGCGTTCTTTCTTTTTTTACTGCTGCTTAGTATTCCATGGTGAACGTGTACCACAGCTTTTGTATCCACTCTCCTGCTGATGGGCTGTTTCAAAATCGTTAACTATTGTAAATTGCGCTACTACCCCGTTTCCCCGAAAATAAGAGTGTCTTATATTAATTTTTTCTCCCAAAGTTGCGCTAGGTCTTATTTTCAGGGGATGTCTTATCTTTCCATGCGCTAGGTCTTATTTTTGGAGGATGTCTTATTTTCGGGGAAACACGGTAGGAACACAGGGTGCACACATTCTTTCTGACGGGTGCTTCTGGTTTCTTGGGAAATATGGAAGCTAGCTTTAAATGCACCTGGGAGCGGAGCGTGGACGCAGAGCAGAGGGGGCTCTGACCCCCACGGCCCAGGGAGAGTGTGTGTCCCATCGGTGATGGTGGTGAGAGTCTCCCAGGCACCACACCGGCTCCGGGTGGCTCAGCCGAGCGCACTGCTGGGAGGTGGGCCACCTGGGGAATCGCACCCCTGGCCAGGCCCTTGCTGCCAGCACACAGCCTGGGCCTCGGACCAGCGCCCTCCCTCGTGCCCTACCATCCGCGGGGACCTGGGAGGGAGGCTGGCGCGTCCAGCTCTCGGGCCCCTGGTTTTCCGCATGAAGAAAGCTGCTCCTCCCGCCCATCAAGGAGGAACTGATAGCAATCTGTTGCCAAGACAGCCATCCTTCCAGGAGGGTCCGACAGAGCCATCCCTCGGTCAGCAGTGATGTCATTTTGAACCCAGAGGCTATCTGGCGCCGAGTCAGGAGGCACAGCCAAGAGTCCCCGCACACTTTCTCCTGCGGCTCCCGCCCAGCCGGGCCTGGGAAACTGGCCGGAGCAGCGCGTTTGTCACAGAGAAGGCCCTTTGTGAGCAGCAGGAGGCTCCCCGCCAAGCTGCTCTCCCAGCCCTCAGTGCTCCCGGGGAAGGGGGCGGGGGGGGGGGGGTAAGGGTAGGGGGCAGCCTGGCAGCCCTTCTCAGGACTGAGAAAGCCCGCTCGGTCGCCGTGGCGGGCCCAGGGTTACCCAGAGGAGCCAGGAGGGGTGGGAAATGTCAGACCTCTCGGGATGGAGGCTCGGGGCCTCAGGGCAGGAAGGAACCCCGCCCCCGCCGCCAGCCCGCTCCCAGGGGGATGAGAAATGCTGCCCAGCGAGAGTCACACAGCTTCGTGCCCGGGGTCCTGCGCCCGGAGCCAGGACGTCTGAGCCAAGCGGGCATCGCGCCTGGCACCCCTGTTTGCTGGCGGTCCCTGCCTCAGCCCCGCCTGTCACTGGCTCCTCAGAGAGCGTGGTGATGCCCATGACTGTTGTCTCCCCAGGAGCTGATTCATTTCCAAAAAGGTGGATTCGGCCTTGGCCAGTGTTGCTCAGTGGATAGAGCGTCGGCCTGTGGGCTGAAGGATCCCAGATTCAATTCCAGTTAAGGGCACATGCCCAGGTTTCGGGCTGGATCCCCAGTGGGGGGCATGTGGGAAGCAGCCAATCAATGATTCTCTCTCATCATTTTATGCTTCAATTTCACCATTCCTCTCTGAAATCAATAATAAAATAACAAAGATTTGTTCCCAAACTCCTCGTGGGGTCTGGGAGACACGAGGCTCTGCCTGGCACGGCGGCAGCCACGCAGTTAGTGCTCTGTGGCCTCAGACCCCACAGGCGCCAACCTCACCCCTTAAGAGAGAAACAGAAGCGGTCTTTCAGAGTCCCCGAAACACAGTTCACTCTTGTATTATTCTTGATTAATTATTGTATTATTTTCCATATGAGCAACTGTAACCCTACGTTTGCCCCGCCCTGTATGGGGTCCATTCAAGGACAAAATAGGTTATTACACGACTCCTTCCGCATGCGCCACATAATAATATCACAATATAATATCCATGGAATACCCAGGTACTGTGATGTGCTAATCCTATCACGTGAACTACAGATAATCTTACCAAATGCAAGCAGGGTCATGTGCCAGGAATGAAAGATTCTCACCTCATTACAATACATGCGTTATTAAGTACCTTCTCGAGTTTTTAAAAATTCACATTCACTCAGCACCTGTGAGTGTACTCACCGGCCCGCTGACGAGCAGCCCCAGCTACAGGCGCGTTGAATACGTGGGCAGAGACCTGAGTCTGCCCGCCGCCCACTCACTCACCCGGTCGGGGCCCGCCACCGCGGCTCGGGGGCTCCTGCGGTCCCGCCACGGGGCGCCCCAGAAGCGGGTCTGAGGGCGGCTGGAGCGGACGGAGCATTTATAACCACCTTCCTGGTTTTAAACAGCCCGGTTAGGATTCGTGATGGGGCCATGGAAATCCCCGTGCTTTCTGCCAACCTTTCTAAGAATACAGTAGATAAGAGACTTCCCAGAATTAAAAAAGAAAGGGGGAGAGAGAGAGGGAGGGAGAGAGAGAGAGAGAAAGAGAGAGGGAAAGAGAGGGAGAGAGAGAAAGAGAGAGAGAGAGAGAGAGAGAGGGAAAAGGGAGGGAGATAGAAAGGAAGGAAGGAAGGAAGGAAGGAAGGAAGGAAGGAAGGAAGGAAGGAAGGAAGGAAGGAAGGAAGGAGTAAAGAAAGAAGACAGGAAGGAGGGAACTGCACATGTGCAGGCTGGTGAGTGTGCAGCAGGTGAAGGTCCCGCTGTGCAGAGGACCGTGCCATCTCTTCTACTCCGCGATGGGACACTCTGGAGAGCGGAGAGGGCCCTGGGAATACTCAGGCCACGCCAGGAGCTTAGTGCCTGGGCAGCCACTGAAGCCAGTGGAAGGAGCCTGATGCCTGGGCAGTGCTGCCCCCTGGTGCCCACTGGGAGTTGTGCTCCCAGCACTCCCAAGGGAAGGGGCTTTCCTGTCCCACAGTTGTCTCCTCCCTTCTTCTAAGTCCTGGGCAGGGCACAGGGTGGGGGCCGCAGGTCTCCAGCCACATGCCATTCCCACAGCCAGACCACCAGCCAGGCAAGGCCAACAGGTTTTCCAAGTGGCCAACGTAACCGGCGAGGGCCCGCTGTGCGGTCACACCTCCAGGGGGAGCACATGAGTATCTGTCCAACCTCTTCTAGACTGTCCCCTATCCACCCAGGACAAGGCGAGAGGTCACGGGACCCTCACCCCAGTGCCCAGGGCTAGCCGTCAGCCTGATGCTCCAGGAGCTGGTGCCTCCCTCTCCAGCCACCAGGGGGCGATGCCCTATTGCTCTTGATCTCTGCCCCAGTGGGTCAATAGGGTGATCCCCTCCCTGTACTCAGTCCCTAGCTTTCCCCCATCCAGTCCCGGCCTCCTGAACATGTCCGCTGGGCCCGGGCTGGCCCAGGCCCCATCCACGGGGAGCACACTCCCCTGGGGGAGCCGGAGGTGCCTGCCTCTCTTCCCCAGCCCAGCCTGGCCTCCCTGTGCTGTTCAGGGGCCTGGAGAGAACTGAGGATTGGGACAGGGAGACCCCCACCAGGCAGGCTGGGCAGCACCAGATCAAGATTCCGAAGGGCTGAACACCCTTAGAGTCTAGCACCCCACCACTCAACTGAGAAGAAATTTAAAACGGTAAATAGGGGTAACAAAATCCCAGATTCCAACAAAACCCTCGTTTCCCACGATACATCACGTGATGTCTTTTTAAAATGCAGGTTCCTGTGACGCCCTTGGTTTTAGGAAAGACCTGTCCGGCTAACGGGAGGACCCCAAAGGGGCTGTTTCACCAGCACCAGTGTGTTCGGCCCTCACAGAGGCAGCGCGGGCCTGGCGAGGGCCCTGCCGCTCCCTCCGGAGCCACCCCCAGCATCTCAGGGCCAGCTGCCGGAGCTCTGAGCTGCCTGTGAGCGCACGGCCCGGGTGCCCTGGGAACGCCTTGGGGTCACGCTGCTTTGGCTTCCGTTTCATAGGTTTCAAGGTTTCACAGGAACCCTCTATGTCCAGAGAGCGGGCACCTGTGAAAGCTTCACACTTTGTTTTTTTACAGAGAGGAAGGGAGAGGGATAGAGTTAGAAACATCGACCAGCTGCCTCCTGCACACCCCCCACTGGGGATGTGCCCGCAACCAAGGTACGTGCCCTTGACCGGAATCGAACCTGGGACCCGTCGCTCTATTCACTGAGGCAAACCGGTTAGGGTGAAAGCTTCACACTTTGCCCTCCCCACTTTTGGGCGACATGAGAGAAGTGTGAGGAGCCTGTGGGGCCGAGTTGATGGGGCTGGGAGGGAGGAGAGGGGCAGAGCGCTGGGCCCAGCCCCTGCAGCCCCTGAGGGAGGGATAGGAATAGGTAGGGAGCTCTCAGAGCAGCGGAGGTGGGGAGGGAAAGGTCCCTGGAGGTGAGGTGGCCATGGTGGCTCACCAGGCCTGAGGGAGAGGAGCCCTGGGAGCCAGCACTCAGCGCTCCCTCCTGCGGGGCTGACCTGAGCTCTGGAACAGTGGCTGTCACTCCCTGTCCTGGGGGAGCTGCAGGCCCGGGCAGGGTCAGAGTCCACAGGACAGCGAGTGGAGAAGAACAGAAAGGGGATGACTCACCAAATGGAGCTCCAGGGAGAGTGAGGGTAGGGCCCTCCCTGGCCCTGGCTGCAGAGGGAGGCTGCCTGGGGCTCCTGGTGCTTCGCCGTCCCTCCCTCCAGCCTGCCCTTCCGGGGACACAGCGCCCAACCCAGCTGTCACTCAACTGCCCGGCCGCGGGGAGGTGGGTAGAGAAGTAAACTCAATGTTACTTTCTATTTAAAGACTTTAAGGTGAAATCTATGCAACACTGAAGTTGCCATTTTAACGGTTTTTAAGTGACATTGACATCCACATTGCTGTACAGCCATCATCTCCATCTCTTCAAAACAACTGTCAACAACACAAAAGAAACTACACCCTTTAGGCAGCAGCCGCCCGTTCCCTCCCCCAGGACTAATCGTGTCTAGTCCTTCCAGTCCCTGTGCGTTTGCGTTCCTAGGTGTGTCCTGAAGGTGGGTTGTTTCCGCCTCCTTGGCTCTTGTGAGTGATCCTGCTATGCACCCCGGCGTGGGAACATCGAGGCTCAAGCTTCTTTGGGTAATGACAGGCCCGTCCGGTGGGTGGCCCAGACGCCAGTGACTGTGTCACATGGTAATTCTGTTTAACTTTGAGAGGAACTGCCAAACTGTCAATGTTTGCTGTGTTTGATTATGATGTTGTTTTAAGTCTAAGTTACATTTGCAACACTCATAAAACTAAGTAAAAAAAAGTAGGAGGTCCTGACGTGTTTCTGCAACTAGATAAAATCTGCTCCCGGTGGCAGATGGTGCTCGCCGAGCCCCAGGAAAGCGCCTCCCCGCCTAGGGCCGCAGTCCGTGGGGAGATGCTGCCCCTTCCCTCCCAAGGGCCACCCTCCAGGGAATGCCGGCGGAAGGGCACCCCCTGGGAGTGAGGCAGGCAGGGCTGTCCCCACGGATCCCAGTCCCCACTGGACCCCAGGAAATGGGAGGCCCGACAGGAAGGGGCTGGGCAGCTGTCAGGGGGTGCAGGGGAGCCGCCCACCAGCCCAGGGCCACCACCCTGGGCCGGTTCATCCTTGAAGCCCCCAGGTGGCTGCGGGATTCCCAGGTGCGTGCGGCAATGTCTAATGAATAAAAAGTGCTATAACCTTCTGCTGTGACTTCAGTCTGTTTCCAAAAGTCATTGTGTTACAGTGGAGCCTGTGGGAGCCCCTGGACACACAGCAGGCACTCAGCGGATCTTGTGGCTGCATGTTGCTGTTTGTTCCCTTCCTTCAAATTTTTAAGTGAGCGAGCGCTCTGTCCCTTGATGACCGGTATTCCTGCTGAAATATTTGCGTTTGGAAGGATGAGCCCACAGGGCCTCCTGGTACAAGCTGAAGAGAAAGCCCGTCTCCTCTGGGTGTGATCTGTAACTGGCCAGTCCCCCTGAGGGAGGTCACAGTGTGAACGGGCCCTGCGGCCTCACCCCATCCCCAAGCGCCTGGCTGAGGGGTGGGGTCTGATTAGGCTCCAATGAAGTGGGCGGTTGAGAAAAGGCAGCCTCAGTTCTGAGCAGCGTACCCAGCGGTGTGCAGGTTGAAGGATGATTTTATTTTGGTGCCCAAGTGACAGAACTGTGTCTCTGAGGTGTTCAACTCTGTTTTGTTTTAAAAGTAAACCACAGTGTCACAGATTTGTGTAATCACACATGGGGTTTATCCCCAGGACAAAAATCCACAGCTCCCTGACTCTCCTTCCCTCCCCCCAATCGGTATCCCCGGATTTATGCAGAGTAAGGGGGAGAGCCCCCATTCACAGCAGATTGAGCCAGGGCATCCAGCACTTGCCAACTCGCTTAAATTGCTGGCTTATCCAATACTCAGGGAACTTTTCTGGACCTGTAACCCAGCGGGCATGTATTTCAATATGAAAGAGACCACAAAAACTCAGACAACAGGGAAAAGGGCCCCACTAGACCAGGTTAGCTTGGGTGTCCGCCCTGAGTGAGCCAGTCCTTCGCCCACGGGATTCTGTGGTTTGTTTTCTGGTAAATACCCAGGTGAACTGCTCCTTGCAATGCTTCGAAGCCAGGAGGCTAAGCAGTCCTTCACTCCCTTGGGAGAGAAAAAACAGGCATTTCTATGCAGTCTTCAACCCCCATCTTATGTCACATCTTCCCAAATTTCTGTTCTCAGAGGTGTCAGCCCCTCCCCCAGGATTTCCGAAGGCTCGAGTGGCATTAGATCTCGGCAGGTCCACAAACACTGCATCCCAAATAGTGGTTGTGTGTGGCCAAGGGGTTCAGGCCACCCTTTGAGAGCCTGGCCCAGAACAAGGTCTCCTTTCACTTGACCCTCCTTTGCTAGTACAAGGCGGTTTGGCTGGGCCCAGCACCCCATGGGGCAAAAGCTCAGGCCAAGAATAGTATTCATTCTTCCCGTGAAGCTTTGGAAGACTCCTAAAGAACGCAGGAAATTGCTGGTCCGTCTGCTGAAAACAGCTGACATTCCACTTTGAACATCCTGTGGATTGACCCCAAATCATGGGAACCAGATTCACTTGAAAGGCAGCAATGTTTTCATTGCAGACACTCATATAAGACACCTCAGCTTTAATTACAAACAATGGCATATTTTATAATTCCCACTAGAGGCTGGTGTATGAATTCATGAATTCATGCACCAGTAGGGTCCCTTGGCCTGGCTTACAGGATTGTGCCGAAAACCGGCTCTGACATCCCGATGGGTCCTGGATCGTGAGAGGGTGCAGGCCAGGCCAAGGGACCCCCACTGGTGCACGATCGGGGCTGTGGAGGGTATGGGAGGTTGGCCAGCTGAGGAGGGACCATGGGAGGGTTCCAGGACATGTCCGACCCATCTAGCTCAGTCCCCAGCAGAAAGCTAACCTACTGGTCAGAGCATCTGCCCCCCCGCCCCTCTCCCCCCGGTCAGTGCAAGTCATAGCAAGCAGCTGAGCAGCCTTAGCATATAATTAGCATATTATACTTTGATTGGTTGGACGAATGGATGACCAGACACTTAGCTTATTAGGCTTTTATTATATAGGATTACTAGCACTGCATAAAAGCCTGCTTCTCCCCAAAGTTACCTTATTTCCATGGTGTGCTCTTTTGTTGAAACACACTTCAGTCAGTAACTTCACCAGTATCTGTGCGTACACAGGGGACCCAGAGCAAGGTGCAGCACCATGCACACATCCTGAAAACCATCCCCTAAAACTGGGACAGCAATTCTCCTGACACGTGCTGGCCCCACTTTGCCGCCTACACAACATTCGAAGGTAATTTCGAGCCCTGGCTGGTGTTGCTTGTGTTAGCGTTGGCCCAGGCACCAAAGGGTCGCAGGTTCCATTCCTGGTCAAGGGCATGTACCTGGACTGCAGATTTGACCTTGGGCCCCAGTCAGGGCATGTGTGGAAGGTAACCAATTCATGTTTCTCTCTCTCTTCCCCACTCGCTCTCTAAACAAACAAAAAACAAAACAAAAATACACACACAGACACACACACACACACACACACACACACAAACACGGTAATTGGAGTCCAGACACCTCTGCACGGGCAGTCAGAAGTAATCTGCATCCCAAACAGCAAGGGCATGTGGCCATTTTACAGCTGAAGAAATGAATGTTGTGAAGGGAAGACAGAGGCCCAGTTCCCACAGAGCTGGGGTTGGAACCTGGACGACAGGTGGTCATTAGCATGTGACAGAGGCACCGGGTCCCTGAGTCACCACACCTGGTTCAAACAGCAGCTCCACCAGTCACCACCTGTCTCCTGGAGAAGTCACTGCACGTGCTCCACGCTGAGAAAGGAGACATTAGCATCTGGTTCTAGTGAGGATTAAGTGAAGGAATGCACATAAACTAGCTTAATGTCTGGAACAGTGAGCATTCAAGATGGACAATTACTATTATTACCCAAGGAGCAGGGAAAACAACCTGAATGAAAAACACTGACTTTTAATGACATTGCCAAGCTTTTTATTAGAGACGATTTCAAGTTACCTGAGTGGCAGGGAGGACTCACAGCAGTGTACACAGGACATCCTTGGAGATTTAACAATTGACTATTTACAAATCCACACCAATGGCTTCCAGAGTGGAATGTGCTAACTCGCTGAGCCTTGAGGGAGTGCCAACTTCTTCCACTCTGGACGCTCTTGCTGCCTTACCTGCCACCTTCCCCATTCCTATTCTTTCTCACCTACTATCCCTGCCGAGCTCCACATTCTTAGGTTGGTTTCTCCAAGAGGATTTTAAAGGCATGAAAGATACGAGGAGTCAGAATGTGAAGGTCTGACGAGCTAACGGTTCCAAAGGCAGAAGCCTGTCTCCCCTAGCTCCCAAGATCACACACTGAGCTACACATCTAATTCACTGTCAGCTTCCCCTGCTGCCTGCAAACTTGATAATGCAACAATCAGACCTCATCCCACTGGGTGGCAGTAAAACCCCGCCATGCGCTGCCCTAACTGCACTGGGACTTGTGTTTACATGGTCAACCAGATAATGAGCAAGACAGTGGTTCATTGGCTGCTTCAACTAGGCGATGCTTCTGCCCGAGGGGACTAGCACTGCTGTTTGCTGCCTTCCCCCATGCTTACCTGAACGTTACAGTATCATGAAACATACAGCAGTTCTGAGTCCACAGGCCTCTGGCAAAAATAGCCCTTCATATGCATGGAGAGCCTGAGGTCAGTCAAAAGGGCCAGGAAAGCTGCATCGCTCCTCTACCAGACTGAAGGAACACCTTAGGCATGACATGATGGAGACCGCAAACGTTTGCATAGTGCTAGAATAGAGTGCCTTATTACTGTACAGAATTTCACAACGGTAACCACCAGAACCTGTTTCTAACCAGCAGTACTTAAATAAAAAGAAATGCAAGGCATATACATTCCAAGTGAAACAAACATACAAGAGAAAAGACGTGCTGCAATCGTGGAGCTGACAAATTCAAGTAGAAAAGTTTCTTCCCAAAATTATTCTAATCTTGTCCATCAACTGTAGAACAGTTAAGACCCACACTCTATTACATCACAACATTGTTTATTATGTGAATTTTTTACAATACAAACAAAAAAAAAAATACAGAAATGCAATATATGAATACAGCTAAATGCAGAATGGTGACTTTTTTTCTTTTCAAGAGGCCATGATTCCCATTTCTAGTAAAATAAAGAGGCTGCTCATGGGTAGAAAGAAGTTGGTCGTTAGCTCCACAATTTTGCCTAGAAATGATCTATAAATGCATTTCCCCCTGCTACTTACCATAAAATGTAAAAAGGGAATTAAAGGAAAGTTTCCTTGTTGGTTCCTACCATATGAAAGATGCTATATTCTATTTTAGCAGGGCCAATATATGGAAAATACCTAAATTAAATGTTATTACAAGAATGAAGAAGTAATGAGACTCTGGCTAAAGAGGGCACTAAATGAGAATAATATATATTTAAAGAATCCAAAACAAATAAACAAACAAACAAAAAAAGGCTGTTATAAAAAAGCTCTAGGTGCATTGTAAGCATATAGGTTTTTTTTTTCCATGTGTATTTTTAAACAATGGAAGTGTCAAAAATAGGGTCAACTGTGTTAGACTAAATTACATTATTGTATATGCTGTATTGGATGGAACCTTTGTATTATAATTATTATAGAGAAGCATAGTTTGCATCATATTATGGCAATTTATCCTCAGTGAAAACCTTTCAGAGTCCTTTTATTTTGGAATATCCTGTAAACAGTCAAACCACCAGAACATGATTGTACAATAGTAAAATGTTTTCTTGCATTAAATTGAAGACATCCGTTTAAAAAAAGAAAATGTAGGAAAGGTACTTAGAGCTGTTAGTTTCTAAGTACACAACAATACCCTAGACAATTCAAGGCATCTTAATCTCCATCAAGAACAAAAAATAATAATTTTTGTCATGCTGTTAAATCCATCATTAAGGATAAAACTGGTGCAAATTGGTCAAACGGATCCAACAAACACTGATGTCCAAGCTGGCATATTGGCAACTAATACGTAACTGGTGGTCAATAGAGGGTTTAAAAGATCTTCCCTTTCTTCTTGTTCTTTTCCAAGGTTCTAAATGATTAAAGAAAACAATCAAAATGGTTGACTACGTTATAAACATTATAAACAACAAATGGTAGCAATTAACTAACCCAACTACAACTGTGTTGGGTTTTCAAAGACTACTTTTTCATTTGAAAAATTAAAGTAAACAATAAGGACAATGCTAGTCCATAATATTTTCTTAGGCAATCAAGTATTTGACAAAAAATACAGTAAATATATGACAAAAACTGAATTTCAATATATGAGAACAACTCGTAAATAAAATAGTGCAAATTTTTAAAAAATCAACTGATATCTAATAGGGTATCCTTTTCTTCTATTGCCATTTGTATTCAGAAATGCATCTGTTTTCACAAATATATTTTCCTCCTCCTTGGAAAAAAAGTTAATCGAACAAATGTCTAATCTTAAAAACATTTAGCAGTGAGGGTAAATTGTAGAATCCTTACAATTCAACTTACTCGGTTTTAAATGGAACTAATGGGGGGCGGGGGTGTGTGTGTGTGTGTGTGTGAAGCCAAGGTACAAATATTACTGAGTTTTTAAATAAAGACTGCGAAGCTTGTTAACTGCAGTAGGAATTGAGATACCCAAATTTTATCTTAAGAATTTTACCTAAATAATTCAACACAATTAAATCATACCTCTAACTACATAAAAGATCTTTACAGCAGTATTTTCTGTGTTTACTAAAAATTGAACACAACCATTAGCCCAATACTTGGAGGGAGAAGGTAAGAAACTGATTATGCTGAGTCAACTGGGCAGAATGTTATGAACCTACTAATTTAGTTATGGAGATTATTAAATCATCCAAAATGTTTGTAGTGAAAAAAACTGCCATTATGTTAGGTTACATTCATCTATATAAAAATATTAAAATAATTGTGCCTAGGGGTGGTGTCTTTTAAAAGGCTATCCTAATTTTTTCAATAAATAAAATAATTCTTTAAAACATTACTAGACATTTTTTGGCAATGTTACCTTGAAGAGTTCTGTTGTTCTAAAATACGTTGCTGGGCTTCCCAGTTGGCTTTGTCATCTTCAAACTGACGGCGTTTTTCCTCTAATTCTTTGTGCTGTGCTTCCAAATTCTTTTTCATTTGCTCATGGCGCCGTTGGAGCTAAATCACAGCACGACATATCAAATAAGACTGGTTAAGAACTCAGGCGCTAAAGTTCGTTTCATCCATCCTAACGTTAAGAGTGCGAGCAATGAGGTTTTGTGCTATAAATTTCAGAGCACCATCTGGAAAGCACTATGATTTCTCTTCCTATAGGACTTGTGACCTCCCCCTCCAAAGAGGCCCCAGAGAATAATCCTGAGAAATGGGGAAAAGTGCAACAAGCTTACGGTTGTAAAGACCTTTCTAACAGCAGACATACCTATCTCATTTTTCATGGCTCACAAACATGTAGAAAGCTCAGCAGGGAAGACGTCACTGCGCCCTCCCACTATAGAAATAAGCAAACAGTCTACAGTTTAAGTCCCATGCCATGGTCATTATCCAGAAAGTGGCAGAAAATCAGGATTTGAACTTGCCTCCTAATTCAAGGTTCAGAAAGCTGACACAAGTGGGAAGAAAGCAGGGAGAGATGGCTTATAGTATTAGGGGAAATTGGGCCCAGATCTCTTTACAGGTAGGCCCTTTAATGCTAAGAAAGGTTTCACCCTTCAAAAGACTAAGTTAAATTTCTCAAAACTTATAGTTATTTTTCTTATTCTAAATATATGGGATGCCTTATAATTTCATTTTTCATAACTTACTCATTATAACTAATAATTCATTTTAACTATTCTATTACGTCTTTCTGCCAAATATACTATGTCCACTTACATAATAAAGTATATTTTATAGAAACATAGTGCTTGCTTTTATTTCTCTGTTTTATTACATTAGAGTATTATATTCAATTTGGGAAAATATTTAAAAAAGTTCTATTATCTTTGAACTTTATGAACAGTATTATTCCGAAAAGGAATATTGTGTCGTAAGAAGTGGAACTATTAGGTTGATTACCTCAGCTTCAGAGTCCTTCAGTTTCTGAACTTTTTCTTTGACCTTCATCTCAAACACCTGTTCCATCTCCATCTCCATCTTCTTCATCTTAGCTACATGCTCCCTTCTTTCTTCTTCCATTTGTGCCAGAGGGCTCCTGTTATGAACATGAATAATCATTACATATCCAGAAATAAAAAGCTAACACAAAACTCTGAGTGATGAAAACAAAGGAGATACTGTATGGCATTACTAAAATCTCTGCTTTCTGTTTCTTGAAAATAAGTTTCAAAATGAATTTTCAATTATTCTGACACCATGTAAATAATATTGAACACAGATCAGAAGTTCCATATATAAATGCGTTAAAAATTCTTTATGAATTTTAATATTTATAATCTAATACTTCCACAAAATTTCTTATCTAAACTTAAATCTCTAGTAATTATTATGAAAATAGCTCTAAAAAACAAAGGCAACTGTTAGCAGGATGTTTCTCTAAACCTAGTGCATATCTAACTTAAAGATAACCTACTAAATAAAGTGTAGAAGGAAAATGGAAAGGAAACATTTAAAATATATTCGCAGAATGGAAAACCAAAAGAAAATTATTTCATTTTGTACTTTCTTTAAACAAGATTTTAATATGAAAAAAGAAACTGAATTAATAAAGTTAATATATGTAGAATAATCTTATTTCTACCAATCTCCAAGTATTATAATCTCTAAGACAACTACTGACATCACAATTATACTGTTAACATAATTCAAACATATTTTGGTAACTGAAATGATATGCTGGAAATGAGCAGCAGTCAATACTACAACACTTGCTGAAACCGGTGTGGCTCAGTGGATAGAGCGTCGGCCTGGGGACTGAAAGGTCCTGGGTTCGATTCCAGTCAAGGGCATGTACCTTGGTTGTGGGCATATCCCCAGTAGGGGGTGTGCATGAGGCAGCTGATGGATGATTCTCTCTCATTGATGTTTCTAATTCTCTCTCTTCCTCTCTGTAAAAAATCAATAAAAATATTTAAAAAAAAATACTACAACACTTTTCATTTAGACATGCAGAGCATTTTTAGTCCACTTCGGTAACTTCAATGCTCTTGAAAATTTATTTCACCTAACCCATTATTTCATTTATTTTTCAAGATTGATAACAATAGTGATAAAAACAGACAAACACACACACACACACACACACACACACAGAATCCAAAGCAAATAATTATAATTATTTTAATATGTCAGAAAATAGACACAAGCATAAAAAACAGTTCAGTATTCCACTGACATTCAAATCCACAGGCTCAAATCTCTGCACAATTTTGTCCAAAATCTCATGTTGAAAAAAACACCACAAATGAGTTTAATTAAAGATTAGGATGCTTATAGACCCAAGAGGATGCCAAAGTTTCAGTAATCTACTCCAGCCCAGCAGGAGAGAAAAGTGAGCTCTGTAGCTTTGAGGAGCTCGGAGCACTATTCAAAACATTGGGACAGCTGAAGAGGCAGGCCCTTCTCTGCCTCTGCTGCTGAAACATGTGGATTTGACCTCCACAAAAACAGGCTCTGACCACGAAATTTTACATTTTAAATCGGTGAGTTTTACTTCAAGAGAGTGATTTTAAAATTAAATTATGGCTGAAAAAGAAATCAGGCCTTCAATATCACCATAACTTCAAGGGTAGTTACTCATCCTGACCTGACACTATGAACATGCTGACTTCTCTCCTCAGGAGACTGACTATTTCTGACCCTTAGAACACTCTTCTCTATCCAGAAGGAAGAGAGAGATAGAAAATATTGAAAAGGAGCACATGACATAATATTGGCGACTGCTTTCTCTTAGTAAAACAGGAAGGACAAAAATGTGATATACTGCCGTGATCAAGATGACCTGTTTTTGCAGTTAGTGTAAATTAGAAAAAAATGTTATTTGACTAAAGGAGATTTCTTTACCAAAAGAAAACTTACAAATCTGCAGTATAGTTTAACAACTAAGCAATGAAAGGAAAGTCCTGAAAATGAAATTATAAGCAAAACATTAACTTACAATAAGATCCTGCATTCAGAAAATGAGGTCAACAAATAATAAAATTTTAAGTGTAAATGCCATTATTATTTCATTAAAAGCTGATGAGGTCCTTTTTAATAATATATTTCTCATCTTTATGGTATCAGATCTCTTGAGCATAGAGCAAATGAATACCCCCCAAATGACATGGTAGCCTTAGCCAGTTTGGCTCAGTGGACAGAGCACTGGCTCATGGACTGGAGTCTCGGATTCGATTATCTGGGTTGTAGGCTTAATTCCCACCTCCCTCAGTAGTATCTCTCTCTGTCTCTCTCCCTCTCTTCTACTCTTTCTAAAAATCAATGGAAAAATATCCTCAGGTGAGGAGTAACAACAAACTTACATGCCAAATGTGCGTGCCTTCTAAAGTCTTTTAGAGACTAGAAAAGAATCTAATAACTATTTTGAAAGTGACAGTCTTAATAACTGAATATATATGTTTAAGCAACTTAGGTTATCCAACAATATTGCTGTGATTTGAAAACAAATATTCAAAACTATAAATATATTTAAAAAGTTAAAATTTAGATAAAATTATAATTTTAAAGTTAAATATATATTTTTACTTATAATAACCTATCTATAAAATGCTCTTTTAATTTTATTCCTGGGAGGAAAAAGGCAATTCATATAAATTTAAAGAATTCATAGCATAATCTGCATGTGAAAAGACTACTAGTTTACATGAGTAAACATTGTTATCTAGATTCTTATTTAAGTCTGGGAAAAAATATAACACTTTTATAGCAGAGAAACATGCTATAATGTTTTGAAATTTGCTTTTAAAGTAAAAATTTAAACATTAAAAATCCCTACATACTAGACCTGCTGTCTTTGGAAAAACAAATAGCCACTTACATGCCTTCATATGTGTCATATCTAAAAGAACAAAAATACAGAAAATGTAAAGTGAACCACAGCAGAAAGCAGCAATTAAAGGCAAATTTATAGATTTATAGTTAAATAAAGTATGTGCCCTAAAATAAAAGCTTATGGGAACATTTGTAATGTAATTTTATTTCTTTTCCAAAATTCTGTTAGTACTTATTATTCCAACTTATAGATATAAATATGCTGTGCAATCACCTTCTTATAGCCTGCTCAAATTTCTAAACCTATTTAAATATGCATACTTTCAAAAGAAAGTTGTAATATTTCACATTTGAGATATTTTAAATTTCTGACCTTGCAAAAATATAACTCCTGACCAAGAAAATTGATCTTCCAGTATTATATTAACAAAATGGTCACATAAATTTAAAAATGGAATTTTTTACATCTCTCACTCATCAAAATGATCTTTCAAATCTCTTTAATTTTTAAATAAATTGCCATCCTGCTTCTGGTCATCTTTATTAAAGTGGTATTTAGAAGCAATACAAAATTATGCTTAATATGTAGAAAACATGGGAAAAAGATTACTTGTCATAACTGTTTTTTCAAATAAAATCTTTCTTATTAGATGGCTAGGAAAGAATACTTAATTACCTGCCTACTTCTTTTTATTTAATTTTAAAAATTTATTTATTTATTTTTATTGATTATGATATCACATAATTGTCCTCATTCCCCCATTCCCATCCCAAACCCCTCCCCACATATGCCCCCACCCCCTTGTTGTCCATGGCCACTGGCTAGGCCCATATGCATGCACACAAGTCCTTTGGTTGATCTCTTCCCCTTACCCCCATCCTCCCCTACTTTCCCTCTGAGGTTTGAAAGTCTTATCGCTGCTTCTCTTTCTATGGTCTGCCCTTGCTCATCAGTTACCTGCCTACTTCTTAATGGGAAACTCTTTTTCACACTCAGATTCATTAAAAATTACAAACTTAAACTTGTCAGAGAAATTTAAAACAACTCAACCAAAGAAATGAAAAGACTTGAAGATTTGTTTTTTTAAAGAAAGGCTATGACGTAACTTGAATATCAAAATAAATCCCCAAAGATATAACTTGGCTTTTTCTAGAGTTCTCTTTAAGTGTTTCTAACTCCTAAAAACCACCAAATGACTTATACTTTCACATGTCCAATAAGAGAGTCACAGCAGGATGCAGCCAATTGATGTTTTGCTCTCACATACATATTTCCCTCTCTCTCTAAAAATCAATAAAAAAATCTTAAAAAAGAAAACACTGTATAAGTTTAAGGTGTAAACATGATGTCTAAATCTTGTCTTAAGTCTGACCAAAATATAAATGGTCTAGCAGGCAGAGGCGGTGAGGGGCGACCAGGCAGGCAGGTGAGCAACTAGGAACCAGTGGTCCAGGACTGAGAGAGGGATGCCCGGCTGCCTGTTTAGGATGGAGCCTAAATTGGCAGTTGGACATCCCCCAAGAGGTCCTGGATTGGAGAGGGTGCAGGCTGGGCTGAGGGGACCCCCCAGCCAGGTGCATGAATTTCGTGCAACGGGCTTCTAGTAAAATTTTAAGTGGATTTATCAATGTTTTTCTTTAAACTGTTATAAAACCTTTAAGCTAGTGAAATGCATTTAAAAGAAATTAGGAGCCCAGCAGACATGGCTTAGTGGTTGAATGTCAACCTATGAACTAGGAGGTCACGTTTCAATTACATGTCAGGCACATGCCCAGGTTGTGGCTCGATCCCTACTGTGGGGCATGCAGGAGGTAGCTGATCAATGATTCTCTATCACTGATATATATATATATATATATCTATATATATCTATCTATATCTATATCTATCTATCTATATATATATATATATATATGACAGATATATATGTCTCCTCTGAAATCAATAAAAATCTATTAAAAAATTAAACGAATTACTAGTAAGACTGGATCACTTCATAAGTTACATAATTGTCAAAACTATTATGCTGTACATATACACCTGAAACTAATATAAAATAATGTTGAATGTCAACTGTAATTGAAAAATTCAATGAAACAAAAGTAATTGAGTGGCCTTTTAAAGGATATATTAAAATAAAATAAAATGGATAGGATTTTATTAACATTTACTAACAATACTTATTGATAATCCTTATATTTTTTGTGATAAAGTTGAAGAAAATTTTGCTAAAACAAATAAGTCTTGCCTTTTATTTGCCTTATGTGCTGAATCTTACCACAAATATTTTAAGTATTTAAAAATTTTATCTTAAATATTTAAAAATTAAAATATTAACCAAATCAATTTTTCCTAGAAGTCAATGTTTTGCAAAGTATGAGTTACTAATCACCTATATCAGAACCACTCAAGGTGCTTATTAAAAATATATTTTTTCAGGCCCATCCCCCATCTAATGAATCAGAATCACTCACTAAATGATTGAAACCAGAAATTTACCTTTTTAAAAATCACTCACAAGATCCTTGAAACCAGAAAAGCTAGAAATTGATCACCAAAGTTTCTCAAAGAAGTATGCTAATAGCATAAGAAGAAATGATAAGTTAAGTAAAAAATTAGGGACCATGATCCAAGAATCATTAAGAAAATACGTAAGAAAATAAACACAGGTTTTAAAAGAGAACTGCTTTCTGTGCTTTCTCTGGAATGTAAAGGCCATGTGGAGACATAAGTAAAAGAGAAAAAGGAACATTTTCTGTTCCATTATGAGGGATGCTGGCCCCTATAAAACACAGTAATGGCTACTTTGAGAACTTGCCTTTCTCATTATTTATACAGATGATCCTTCAGATTATCCTTGAATGGCAGATAACACCTGGCTACAAATGTACATATTATAATTAAAATAGTTTTTATAATACTTATGATCGTCAGCAATTCCAAGTTAAAAAAAAAGGAAAAGAAAAAGGCATAGACTTGTTACCAAGAACTATCCCAGCTACCTCACCATGTCCTCACACACCTCTCTCCTCATCCCATCACAACCACGCAGCCTGAGATCTGCACTGAGGAGGTGAAGCTACACACCTGGTAGTCACTCATACCGCTCCAGGAAATCCAAACCCAGGCAATTTACTCCGTGTTAATACACAATGGGAACAGAGAAAGTAGAGAAGGTAACCAAGACTAGAGCCATCTAAGTGTTCTTTTTGTTTGGTTCTATCCCTTGTTTCTATATAATGTTAGTGAAAACTCTGTTATCAAAAATGCTTATTTAAAAAAAGACATAATAAAACATAGAAGTTCTATGTGAAGTCTTCTTAAAGAGACAATGAGATATTTATCTTACAAGCATTATGGGTTAGGAGATCTTAATAGTAACTTTTCTCTTTCCTTAAAAAAAAAAAAGTATTTTCTAAAGGGGAGCTATTTAATTTCTAATTGGGAATCTATTAACTATGTGGTACACAGATTATAAAAATGGCAGATGACCAAGAGAATGCAAGGTTCTTTCTCTTAAGAAACAAGGAAACAACACTTCCTTCCATAATTAAATAGTAAAATATAAAACTTCCAACTATAAATATAAAGTAAAATATAACCTCTTCAACTTAACAAAACTTAACATAAAATTCTGCTGTTGTGTATAAGTAAAAACCCAGTTTTCTATTGAGTAGCCAGGAACTACTTGATGAAAATAAAACAATATAATTATATACTAATAAATAGTACCTTTTCTGATGTATACTTACTTAGTAAGCTGCCCTTTATTCTTGTTATTATCAACTCCATTATAAGTCACAGCTGCCAATTTTCTGCTCCGGTAGTTCTCATAGTGTACATTATTAGTGACATCTTTCAAGTCCTGCATATGTGTTCTGTCATAAATGAGTAACAGATCAAGAGTTTGCTTCTATTAAAAAGCAGAGCAAGATACCTGCACTATCTTGACACCAATGGAAATTTAATTCCAAATGAGAAGAGCCATAAATCCTTCAAAGCACTTACTAAAGATGACATTTCCACATAAGAGTATTTACTTTTATACTACAGTAAGTTCTCCCTAACATATCGATATTTTGCGATTTTCCAGGCTAATAGATATAAACAAAAGTTAAGTTCCTGTGGCTTCTCAACATCATAGCAAAACAACACTGAACAAAATGACATTATTCAAGGATCTGCTGTACTTATTTTACTAGAGAAAGGAATGTAGATTAGCTTCTATAGACGCTCATAAAACCTAAAAGAAATCCTTTTCTTTTAGCAGTATTATTAATAAGAGTTTTTACTAAGGTGATAAATTCACAGGGACACTTTAGACCACATAACAGGATGAATTCAAAGTGGGGAATTTAAATTTGTTTATTCAAACTGTCCAATAAATGTGGTATCTTGGCTAAATGTTTGCTCACAGCATTTCCATAACATATAAAATCAATACATATAAAAAAAACTGAACAATAAATCAATGTCATCATTCCTTAATGATTTGAAATGCTAAAGACACCCTGAACTGCATGATTTCCTTTCCACAAATTCAGTTTCTTGGATGCGTGTGGTGTGGAGGTCTCTGTAATTCTTCAATCCTCCCTTCCTCACCACTCTACCACTTTACCAAAACTCCCTTCTGGGAGACAAACCAAGATAAACTCCGTTTTTATTCTTCCCGATATCCATGAAACATTTACAATTACTCCCCCTTTTGTGATTAAAATGTGATGTTAAATTACTGATTCAATTCCTACTATTTGACATTTCTATGCAGTTCTCCGAGTTTATTGCTCCTGGTTCTAAGTCTGGTTTTCCACATGTCTCCTTTCTCTTTATACTCTGCCCTTTGATGACTGTATTCTCTCTCTGGCCACCATATTACACCTAAAGCTCTATCCCTCTCCAATTAAGTAAAGGCAGGCAGCTTATTCCAAGCTGAGCCAGTGTTTGAGGATAAATAGCTCATGCTAATTTGTCACTGATTTTCCAAACAAAAGAGTTCTTCCATTGCTGTGGAAGTTCTCTTCTCAGCCTTAACACTGAGTACCCCCCCCCCCCCCCCACTCATGAGAACATAGAATTAGGCGCAGCTAAGCACGGTGCAGTGCATACCCCCACCAAACTCTTCCCGTTCCCCTGGGGGTATGCGTACCACACTTTGGGAAACACTGAGTCTCTCCTGGCTGTCACTCAATTTTTGGTACCACTGTATCTTATAGGTGACACCATATAACCTCTTCAACTATAAGCTCCCCTTTACAAAAAAACATGCCTTCAAAACCTAGCCTTCCCTTCCACTTTTTCCAATAAAAAAAAAAGCCACACAGAAGTTGTTACCTTCAACTTTCCATACCTCTTTCAGTGTTAAAACCTCAACTAAAAATATGACTTTTTTCCTATACATCCCTAGCCACACAGCTTATTTTGTATTTTTGCTAATGACTTTAAAATCCTGGTGAAATAATCCAAGTTGTCCCCGTTCACTACTTACTTTAGGGCTAGAATGAGACACCAATTTAAATTAGCTACCTTTATGGAAGGCAAAACAAATTTGTCCAACTCTAACTTTATTTAGGGAAAGAAAAAGCTTGCTGTTTTCATCATTACTTACACTTACCTTATCAACATATTTCTTAGAATTGTGAAATCACAATGTTCACCATTTTCAACTATAAAAGAAATAGACCATATTATTTCCATTAACTGCAGGCTTTGCGAAGAAAATTTCACAGAAAAGTGGAGGCAACAACAATAAAAGAATATGCAAAATAGCTTAGATAAATTTTCCACTAATGATTTGTTTTCCTCTGTGCCATTGAGTGACAGGTACCACTGGCACAGTCCCAGGAAAGATGCACTCAAGGGTTTTCTTTCAGCACCAGCTACCAAATCCTGGCCCCACTGCCTGGGCAGGACCTGTGAAAGTGCTATCATTCAGGGTCAACACGGTATGCCCGGCAAGCACAGTGTAATACTGCTTCACTGTAGTTTAATCTTCAGTGGTCAAATATATACATCTAACAAAGGAGCTCCTCAGAGCAACTTCTGCGAAGTTGAAAAGGGAGATCATATCTTTTCCTTTATTGGTAGAGAATACGTTTATTCCATGATAAAATACATGTTAAAAGTTTAGTGGTGGGAGAATAAAAGGGGAATCTCTTTAGAACCCCCCCTTAAAACTTAAAGGAACATATTTAGGGGGGAGAAACCCTTAAAACTAGAGATGTAAACTAAATTCTTCATCACAGATTTCAAAGGTTGTACAAACTCTAAAGCCTCTGCTCAGCAATTGAAGGTAATCTGGGATAACAGGGCTGGGAATGAGTATAGTTCATTGGTGAGGAAAGTCACTGATAAGGACAGTAACTTGGAACAATACCCTAAAAATTACAGAATTTTTCAGAGTAGTAATAAGTAGATAAAATAATCATGACTCAATCTTTGTTTCAAGTTACTGTAACACAGGAGACTTAAATCTTTCTATTAGATTAAACCAATAATAATAAATATTAATACAAACTGAGGAAAACTCATCTTTTTGCCAGTGGACTTCTGGGATTTGATACTATGGCTAAGATTTTATTGGTGTTTAGACGAGATCGGGCGCGTTCAGGGTGGTATGGCCGTAGACTGGTGTTTAAAACTCTTTACAGAATTAGTAGAGGATCTCTAAATAATGATCCCCCTGCCTAAAGATCAGATGCCTAAAATGATAGCTTCTGTCCTGAGGAAAGGAGACTGTGAATGCTTTTATTGGGCTTATGAAAGTTGTTCTCAATCATTCTTGAGGATCCTAGACAAAAATTGAGACTCGGATAAAAATAGGAGAGGCCTTTTCTCCAAAACGGTTTTCAATTTCAGAAAGGGTATTACCCTGTTTTCCTGAAAATAAGACAGTGTCTTATGTTAATTTTTTCTCCCAAAGTTGCGCTAGGTCTTATTTTCAGGGGATGTCTTATCTTTCCATGCGCTAGGTCTTATTTTCGGGGAAACCCGGTAGATCCCTCAGAGGCAAAGTTTGGATCCCAGGTAAAGAACCCTGCATTGTACGCATGTGTTCAAACAAGAAAATAGAATAGAACTAATGATGGGGCAGAGGTGGGAGGGTGGCGTACTGACAAGTGACTTCTGAGTATTACAGTGTTAGGGTTTAACATATACCTGCCTGACTTAGGACACAAGATCTGAGAAACTGGAATGTTTGAGAAAATGAGACTAAATAAAACAATTTACAACTACCTCTAACAACTTAAATTATATCAATACAGTGATCATATTACTACTTACTAAAAATACAAATCTTTATCACTTTTTTGAGCTCTTATAGAAAGTCATTCACTAAAGAAAACCTTACCTTCAGCAACACCCCAAGGATACTGCCTTCCTCTGACCCTTTTGCCATTAACTTCAATGATAGTATTACTACCTACCACAGCAAGAGGTAAACGGTCCTATAAAACAAAGTATTCTTGTTCAAATACATCTCTGTAGTCCTCACAAGTCAAGAATAAAAGTTATATTATTCAAGAACAGATTGGTAGAGTATATAAGAATATATAAAATATATGACTATTTCTACAAAAGCTTAGAAATTCTTTATTGGTAAAGCATTTCATTATTCTAAGATAATTATGTGCTTACATAATGCCATATATAAAAACATTTTTAGGTCCAGGGTACTTAGGAAACCACTATAAATTAAAAACACAGAAATTTATGTTGGTATAGATTTTTGGTTAGTTTTTATAAAAGAACAAAAGCGAACCTATTTTGTCTGGCTATTAAAACAAATATTAAGCGTAACAGTGTTTAAGAACAAATCCTCTCCCTCTCATTACCTGTTTTTTTTTTTTTGGGGGGGGGGGGGTAAATGAAACCAGTTATTTGAAAACCATATGAAGACTGGAATTATATCATTCATCTCTCTATTCTACACAATGCCTTATTACATATAATAGTCACCAAACAGAGTTAATTGTAAAGTTGAAGTCAACAATGAATTATCTCTCAATTGATATTGTTGTGAATATTATAGTGTTTTTAAGGCCTCAAAACATTTTAATATTTGTAAGGGAATGAACCTACCTTTATCTTTTTAACAAGCTTATTTTCTTCTTCATCATCTGTCTCTGGAAATTCATATATTTTAATTTTATGTTCTTGGATTTCTTTCATTATCTAAAATGGAAGAGAAAATTAGCAAAAAAGAAATACACATAATTAATACATTAACTTTATTTTTATTATACTCACCTTATTTTTATTATACTAAATTCCTATGAGCCCTCAGCTTTAGGTCCTTGACTGTTTTTCAATAATGTAAAAACTGTCATCTAAAAACATAGTACTATGCTGAAATCCAATTACTGCAGAAGTATTCAAGTAATGTGGTTATAATACCAAAAGAGTTCTAAACATGAAGTAAGATTCCAGAAAGGCTTTCTCGAGTTGATTTCTATGGTAATGGATGTAGGTCATTTATTTACAATGACTGAGATTCATAAAGCTCTCTCCAATTGTTTTTATTCTGCTGAATCAACAATGCCTAAACTCACCTAAAATTTTTAGAAGATTTTGGCTAAGGTAAGTAAAACTAAATACAGTACTGGCTTCAGTAGAAAAAATTCTACACCATCAGAACATATCCTTGCATGTAAATGTGCATAAACACAAATCAAGGAAAAACAGATACAAGATTGGGTAAGCACAAGAAAAAAATATGCCCTGGAAATACAGAAAAGAGAAAGATAGCTTATTAACAATATCAGAAACAACCCACTTCAAATTAAATTATCTTGTCCAAAATTATTCTAAATTCAAACAAAATAAGGATATCCAAATATTGTTCAAATTCACAACAGACCACTAACTTACCTAGAACTAGCTAGCTCCCTACCTGTACTGGTATTTCAGTACTATTCTCACTGTAAAGGGTCCCCAGCAGCAGTAAAGGGATCCTAAACAAAATGTTTTAGATGGTTACTAAACTAAGAGGAAATAAAATGGCCACTGGGAAACACACACACACACACACACACACACACACACACGTTTTACAATTAGGGTTATGTATCTACATAGAAAAAAACATGAACTAAATAATGTGTCAAATGCATGACTAGGAGAAAAAAAAGAAACACTAAAAGTTGGCTCTAAGAGCAGAGATTGTATATTTAAAGGACCTGAATGAACACCTTCAAAACACCAAAGCTAAAGCTCCATCTTAATCTACTGAGCCAACTGGTAGAAATACAAGCCAATAACTCATTTTGAAAAAGTTCTCCAGATGAGTTTGATAGGCACCCTTGGTTAAGAACCATTATTTTTAAGCATATGAAAAAAATAGTACAACCACTACAATGCAACCGATTTGGAAGTTGAGATCATTGCTTGCTCATCTTTTTTAATTTCTTAGTGCTGTTTCAAATCAAGATACATTAAAATCATACAGAAGGGAAGAAATGTCTATGATTAGTAATTGAATTTAGAAATAGCACATTATAAAGTAAAAATGAGTGATAGAAATACCAAATATAGTAAAAATGATGCATTAAAGCAGTCTCAAAATCTAAATAGCTATAACAAGCAAATTTCAAAAGACTTGTTTTTTAACAGGTTTAAGATAGCCTCAAATTTATATTGAAAAAGGTGAAAAAAATAAAGATTCTTGTTTTAAAGAGAACTACAAGGAAAATAATGTATAATTAATTCTAAGATCTATTTTAAAATATTATACAAAACAGCTGCAATTTATTTGACCACTGGCCTAAAATTAAAAAATAGCTGTTGAAATAGAAGAGTAATTCCAGAAATTAACTCTACATTTCATAAAATATATGTACAAACCAGAAATTGACCCTACATTTCATAAAATATATGTACAAACCAAATACAACTAAGAAAAAAAAAATTTAAAAAGTGTTCAGCTTTTATAGAAAATTAAAGAAATTATTAGGTACCACTTTATTCCAAAATTTTTTTCTAAATAAAATGACAAACAGTGCTATCAAGGCACTGAAATAAATACACCCCTTACTGAAGAAATTTGACTGTTTTATTGGAAAAGCACCATGACAAAATGAGGGGGGAAATGTAATCATGGCCTTTCAAAAAGTAATATTTTTGGAAATTTATGAAAATGATTCTAAGGTGTGTGGGGAGGGATGCTGGTGAAAGCGATACTGAAATATCTAAAATAGCCTTAAGGGACCAAGGAAAAAGGAGGCACCACCGTAATAGAGAAGAGCTTTCAGGAGAAAACTGAGGCAGAGAATTATTTCCAAGAGTTATTTGTAATACAGCATAAACAATCATATGGAAAGTAGCAAGAGAAATACACTGTAACACATTATCCTGAAAATGTGAAAAACTACAAATTACGTGAATGGTATGAGAAACCCAGGAGTTCAAGCCCATTCAGCCTACCTGTTTTTTAAACTGTTGGCACTCCTCTGGTGTGAGTGTGTCTGCTTTGGCAATAAGTGGGATGATGTTCACTTTTTCATGCAAACGCTTCATAAACTCAATATCCAATGGTTTAAGTCTGAAATACACAATATTTAATATTACTGAATTTTAGGTTTGGAAAAGCAGATTCTTCACACCCCCAAATGCTAGATTAAATACGTTGGAACTACTTTACTTAATTGCCAGACACTCTCTAAAAATGTGCTGGGAGCCGAAACAGGCTAGGCCCAATGGATAGAGCGTCGGCTTGGGGACTGAAGGGTCCCGGGTTCGATTCCGGTCAAGGGCATGTACCTTGGTTGTGGGCACATCCCCAGTAGGGGGTGTGCAAGAGGCAGCTGATCAATGATTCTCTCTCATCGATGTTTCTAACTCTATCTCCCTTCCTCTCTGTACAAAATCAATAAAATATATTAAAAAAATAAAATAAAATAAAAATGTGCTGGGATAGCAGTGGTTATAATAGAAATTATCTACCACTGAACAAAGAAAATGAAGCATCAATAGCTGAAATAAAAAATTAACTGTGTGTGTTCAGTGATGACACTGGTGGGGTGAGGTAGCGGGGTGGGTAGGGCACTGAAAATACATTCCATAATTACTCCCACAACAGGTTCCCTCTAAAAAGGAAATCCAGGGACTAGCCCTATAAGATGGGGCTAGACTGCCTAGAATTTTAGTCTGCAGTGAGCAGGGGATTTATAACTCTCTACATAAAAATTGGTGTCATATTCTTTCACTTAATGCATACTAAACAGCACATATGAATGGACAAAACTTTGTTCCATTTCCAAAAATATTAATAGTTAAGCTGAGAAACTATTCAAAGATACATTTTTGTACATCAGAAATAAACATTTTGAACTCCCATTCCTATGACAATGAATGGCCCAAAGCCACAAAACATCATTTGAATTATATCAAAAAATTTTTGCTTAAAAATTTTTTTATTTCCCATGCAATTTTAAGAAGTATTTTTCCCCCTGGGAAATAGAAGAAATGTGATTTCATGAGAATTACAAAATCTTGGAGAGAGCCCAAAAGACCTAAAATAAAAAAACTGAATATAAACTGACCAATTTCTAGTGATTCAACCTCAGATTAAGATTTTACTCTGTTCATTTCCAGGAAAACCCCCCCCACAAAAACGCTTACAAGTTAAACTAGAATGATTAAAAATGTATAAATTCAGGGAGAAGCTAACAAGAACTCATAAAAGGCCTTAGAGTTTGTGTTGTATTTCTGAGATGACTTTTTAAAAAAATTGCTTTCAGGAGGGGGAAAGAGGGAGAGACAGAAACATATCATATATGATGAGAGAGAGTCACTTATTGGCTGGCTCCTGCACACCCCACCCTGGGGATCCAGCCCATAACCCAGGCATGGGCCCTGACAAGGAAATGAACTGTGACCTGGTTCATAAGGTTGATGCTCAACCACTGAACCACACTGACTAGGCAATATTACTTTTTTAAGCCTTTGAGATAATTTTTGTGCTTTCTTCATAGTAGACAAATATTTGAAATGAAATATTTGCACCACTACAATTTTACTGCAAAAAATGGTAAGCTACATTATTAAGGCTTTGTATAGTGATAATGCGAAACCAAGACAATGATAAGGGCAAAGGTAGAGAAAGAAGCAGGAAATAGAAAAGTATTCTTATGAAGGAACTGGTATACACTACTGTAACTTGGGTATTGGATTACTATCTAGTCTGATAGTATATAATAGTCTAGTTCCTTTTGGTGGAAAGATGGTGGGTTTCCTATCATCAAGACACGGAATTATTCTGAGTCATTTACCCAGATTAAAAGCAATTACCTATCACTGAATCTTCTTATTTTTAATATATTTTATTGATTTTTTTCACAGAGAGGAAGGGAGAGGGATAGAGAGCCAGAAACATCAACGAAAAACATCGATCAGCTGCCCCCTGCACACCCTCTTACTGGGGATGCGCTCGCAACCAAGGCACATGCCATTGACCGGAATGGAAGCAGGGACCCTTCAGTCATCAGGCCGACACTCTATCCACTGAGCCGAACAGGTCAGGGCCCTACCACTGAATCTATTAACCAGAAAAAGATTAAAGGGTAATTATAAACATCTGCAGTTACCAATGATACATATATCTACTCAAAATGGCAGAGGAAATAAAAACAACAAAAAAGAGTGCAGGCTGGAAAACAGAAAAATCACACCGGCCCTACCCAGTTTGGCTCAGTGGATAGAGAATCGAACTATGGGCCAAACAGAGGGTCCTGGGTTCAATTGCAGTCAAGGGCATGTACCTTGGTTGCATGCTCCCCCCCTGGCCCAGGCCCTGGTCAGGGCTCATGCAGGAGGCAACTACATCGATGTTTCTGTCTTTCCCTCTCTCTTCCACTCGCCCTAAAAATCAATAGAAAATATATATCTTCGGGTGAGGATTAACAAAAACAACAACAAAAAAACACACAAAAAAATCAATCACACCAGATGAATGTTTAGATACTTAGTTATTAACTTCGTATAAGTAGAAGATTAGTATTGATGCCATGATCCTTAAATGATGTGACCAAAGAAATGGTATGTGAGGACTTTGGTATTTTTGTCTTTCTGTAACCTTCTCTCAGATCTATTTTAAAAAACATCTTTGGAGTTTCTTAGAATATAATCTAAGCTAATTACTATGGCTGTTTCTCCTTATTGGGTGGTTCAATTGGTGGCACAGTAGTCCAAAAGAAAGCCAAATTAGCTATTCCTCTCTATGAAAGCAAGTAAAAAAAAGTATACATGAGAAATTACAGAGTCAAATCATTGCTAGTTTATCTAGGACTGAAAAAAAATTTTTATAAGCCATTTTTACATGGAATTTGGGACTTTTCAATTAGTATAGTGAAGTGTACACATATAAGGAATACTAAAATGTGAACCGAAAATTGAGTAATAAACAACAAAAGGTTATCAGAAGCATCAAGGTACTGACCCATGTCCTGAAGGAGCAATGAAGTATAAACAACACTGCACCCTGCTATCAGGCA
Organism: Pipistrellus hanaki; assembly: GCF_964339955.1. NCBI lineage: Eukaryota > Metazoa > Chordata > Mammalia > Chiroptera > Vespertilionidae > Pipistrellus > Pipistrellus hanaki. Next base: position 11,261,460 of record NC_140512.1, on the reverse strand, counting down.
TCTGACGTCTGTTCACTCGAGATTCTGCATTTAGGTAGTCCTCAAATTTACTATCAATGTAGTCGATAACAGGCTGCCAACTATAGAATAAAGATGAACAAAATAATTAAGTGGCAATTCTACATTTAAATGTACAAATGATGACTGTTAAAGGGCAATAATCTATATTTTTAAATAGGCAAAATCAATCTAACCAGAATGTCTCAAATTATTCTACATATACTGATTTAAATAAAAAGTGTATCAATTATGTTGACTAAATCTTGATTATTTCTAAATTTTCTAAATAAAAGAATATTTAAGTCAAAACATAACTAAATTATAATCATCTTTGTACCGATAAGTATATCAATGCTAAGGCAATTTACAATATAAAAAATTATATCCAAAGAAATGCTTATATTTATATACAATACAGAAATCTCATGATGAATTTATTTGCATATTTTTAAAGTTGAGAGAAATTTACTTCAAAAAACAAAACAAAAGATGGAACTAAAAAAAATTAAAACTGCCAATTAAAGTGTCATGGATATTTTCTTCATTTATGATGTATGGAAAACTGAAGATCTAAAGTCAGATTTAAATTAGAATGTGATAGCCGAAACCAGTTTGGCTCAATGGATAGAGCATCGGCTTGGGGACTGAAGGGTCCTGGGTTCGATTCCGGTCAAGGGCATGTACCTTGGTTGCGGGCATATCCCCAGTAGGGGTGTGCAGGAGGCAGCTGATCGATGACTCTCTCATCGATGTTTCTAACTCTCTCTCCCTCCCTTCCTCTCTGTACAAAAAATCAATAAAAAAAAACCCCAAAAAACAAAACATAAATTAGAATGTGATAGAAAATAACATATACAAATATATAATGCTATAGTAAAAAATGAAGTTTTAAATTTCTTATAAGAATTATTGTATATATGTTTTAGATTTGTCTTCAAAAAATCAAGGATAAATATCTCCATTTTATAGAAAAGAAAGTCTGTTCAAAGAAATTAAGCAACATAAAGTAAGTGGCAAAGTTGGTGTATGAACAGTTTAGTGGCCTTTGCTAAGATGGAAAATTTTAAAATGTTAAGGAGAAAGAGTCTAAAAACACCCTGAACCCCAAATATAATGAAAAGCAGTGATAACAAATGCTTCTTACCAATTACTATTATCCACTGCATCTCCAAATCCTGGGGTGTCAACTATTGTGAGCAGCAACTGAACCCCACCTTCTTTGATTAAAACTTTAGATTGTTCCACCTGTAAGAGTAATTGGTGCAGAAATTAATACAACATTACAACTATGGTTTCTTCAAGGTAAGCTGTAGGAAGATTAACATTAATCAAAACTAATCAAGAAGCTTTTTGCTAACTAAATCTACCCACCCCCAAATTTTCATTATTGTGGACAAAAAGTCCTGGTTACTTGAAAGAAAAGTACAAAGTAAATATTGGATTTATGACCCATAGTTGGTATAAAGAAGGAACTGATACCCTGTTTCCCTGAAAATAAGACAGTGTCTTATATTAATTTTTGCTCCCAAAGATGCACTAGGTCTTATTTTCAGGGGATGTCTTATTTTTCCATGAAGAAGAATACGGTACACATTTATTGTTAAATGAAAATAAAGGAAATTTATTACCTGTATACTGTACGGTAGTACGGTAGTTGTCAACACAAACCAAAGAAACTGTGAATCCTACTGTATCAAGAATTTACTCACTTATTCAATGACAATCATGTCATCATCATCTGGAACATCATCCTAACAATCCAATTCCTGAATTTCCTGGTGAATTTCTTGTGACTCCATTTCTTTCAGAATTAGTGGACCAAATTGCTCATGTTTAGCCTGGGCGGGGGGGGCTTATTTTCGGGGTATGCCTTATATTTCACTCAGAAGGAAACCTGTAAGTAGGTCTTATTTTCTGAGGATGTCTTATTTTCGGGGAAACACGGTAAATGGTAATAATCACTAAAGCCATATAATATTTTTATGGCCTCAATGCACATCCATTAATACCAATAAGGACGGTGTTAGAATGATTCAGTAATTAAGAGATCAACTGTGATTAGGCAGACAAGTACATTTAATCTAACACAATAAATGTTCTCCATCTATGTTGGTCTAAACCAATTACTTAAGAATACTAATTCCCCCATTCATTGTATATTTATTTATTTATTTATTTATTAAATATATTTTATTGATTTTGTACAGAGAGGAAGGGAGAGAGATAGAGAGTTAGAAACATCGATGAGAGAGAGTCATCGATCAGCTGCCTCCTGCACACCCCCTACTGGGGACATGCCCGCAACCAAGGTACATGCCCTTGACGGGAATTGAACCCGGGTCCCTTCAGTCCCCAAGCCGACGCTCTATCCATTGAGCCAAACCGGTCCCGGCAATTGTATATTTACATCTAGTGCTTATTAAAACAAGAGACTCCAGGTATGCCTAAAGGCTAAAGTAAGAGGCAAGAATTGTATTAAAACTTTGAGTGGTAAGTTCCATTGTACAGTTCAGATTAAGTGCCACCAAATTTAGGAAAAAATGTAATCTCGAACAGGTGAAAAGCAACTGCAACTATTAATGTGATTAACAGAGTTTGGAAAGGAAAACTGACTGATTTCTGGGTAAAAGAAGTTTGATGCTCCTTTACAGAACCGATGTTGTCTTTCCATTTTCCTTTGGCATTTCTTATAGATGCTAGCCGATGCATGAAGGGACTGAGATGAAACAGATTGCTGAGCAAGAAAGTCTGTAACAGCACTATCCAAGAAAACTTTTTTAGATAATTGCAATGTTCTATATTGGCACTGTCCACTACAGTGGCTGCTTGCCCCAGTGGCTACTTAGACCTTACAAAGTGTAACTGAGTAACAGAATATTTAATTTCATTCAATTTGAATTATTTTAAATAGCCACATGTGGCTTAGTGACTATGGAATTGGACAATTCTATAGAAATCAAAAGTTATTTTGTTAAAAAGAGTATTATCAAAAAAGAATTTTTTAAAAACTGAAAACAGTTCCTAAATTATGACATGCAAGTCCATGGAGGAGTTTCTACTCTTTTAGACAAGAGGCAAAGGTCTTATCTTTAGACCAATGGTCTTCAGACAGCTCTGATCCTGATGTAAACTCTCACATCCCAAATATAAGCATATTTATTTATCAATTCAATTATACATAATTGGCAACATGAACATTAAATATTAATAAGTATTAATTTTTCCTATAGATTAAAAAAAATAAACATCAAAATATAAGGGTCCTAGCCCAGCCAGTGTGGCTCAATGGTTAAGCACTGACCTAGGAACCAGAAGGTCACAGTTAAGATTCCTGATCAGGACATATGCCATGTTGTGGGCTCGAACCCCAGTAGGGTGTGTGCAGGAGGCAATCGATCAATGAATCTCTCTTGTTGTTGATGTTTCTCTCTCTCCCCTCTTTTTGTTTTTTTTTTGTTATCTTCAATATCAACTTGGGAGAACACTGTTTCAGGTCACATAGCCAAGATAACACAGCCTGTCTTATACCAGGTTACTCTAATAATATGAGGGAGACAAAATAACTAAGAAAATAATCAGATATCATCATCAGTGTCAGATTATCAAAACTAAAAAAAAAAAAAAAAAAAGTGGCTTAGCAAGTTCACATTTCATATATCCTCTAATCAAAGAACAATTTGTTTATATGTCAATTATCTTTTTTTTTTTTTTTTAAGGACAATCTGGTAAAATCTTACATCTCCATATATCTTGAATTCACCTCTATCTCCTTCATAAAAACAGGCCATTCGTTAATGGAAACTGTTATTGAAGCAGAAATATCCATAGTACTATGTATTAGAAACTAATGCAAAAATACAATTGTTCTATATGAACAATTTTACTTCAAACTATTTGATTGCCTTATTACTAAACCTTCAGTAATAAATTGTACATTAATCACACATCCTAATAGAATAAATTTTAAGGTCTTTGTCTCCTTGTCTTTATTTTAAAAAATCGGCAGAACAACTTGTTTATTGATATAAGAAAAATAAAGATCTGTATTTTACATACTTTAAAGAGTGTTTATATAGCTTCTTTTCTCCTCTGGCCTATGAAATTCTGTGTATCCATACATGGTCAAATACAGAGACGACAGCAACATATGGAAGAAATCCAGAAAACATAACTGTAAACGAGTGCCCTTCACAGGATCCAACTGTATCCTATCATCTGATTCTGCAAGTGTCCCCATGGGATCCAGGGAAAACAAATCAGTGCAAGTCCAGGAATTCCAAACTTTTCTTAACAAATGTGTTCCAAATGGCCACTTTCCCATGCACTTTACTTAAGCAGGTCACATCAGCATTTTTTTATGGCATCACTCAAGAGTTCTCTAAGATTAAATGCATAATTTAATACTGAAGGAATGAATCAGGGCATTTTCTGTTTTTCTATGGAAAATAAAACTAAAGCCCTTATATTGTTTATGTACAATTAATTTACTGAGGCCTCTTTTGGATTCCTAGATTCCAGAAATCCAAGGCACTGTTTTCTAATATTGTTCTTTTTTCAATCTGAGGGAAAAGTCAAACCTTCCATGTTTATATGATTCATTTCTTTCATTTTCAAAACACTGTTAAATACACTAAACTTTTCTAACCTAATGCTTAAGAATGTTTTGCTATAGTAAATAAAAAGTATTGCTTAATTAACTGAATTAAATTTAAAAAATGTTAGAATTTTCTTTCTTTTCTAAAAATATGTTTTATTTATACATTTATCTATTTTTAAAAATATATATTTTATTGATTTTTTACAGAGAGGAAGGGAGAGAGAGATAGAGAGCTAGAAACATCGATGAGAGCGAAACATCGACCAGTTGCCTCTTGCACACCCCCTACCGGGGATGTGCCCGCAACCAATGTACATGCCCTTGACCGGAATCGAACCCGGGACCCTTCAGTCCGCAGACCGACGCTCTACCACTGAGCCAAACCGGCTTCGGCTACATTTATCTATTTTGTTAATCCTCACCCAAGGATATTTTTCTATTGATTTTTAGAGAGAGTGGGAGAAGAGAGAAATATCAATGAGAGAGAAACACATCGATGGTTTGCCCCCTGCACGCACCCAGTCCAGGGCCCAGGCCAGGGAGGAGCCTACAACTGAGGTATATGCCTTTGACTGGAATCGAACCAGAGACCCTTTGGTCCACAGGCCAATCCTCTATCCACTGAGCCAAACTAGCTAGGGCTGAATTTTCTGTCAAGAGCTTATCTATGGCTACACTTGCTCGACATTATAGCCAAAGCTCTGCAGACTTCAACATCCTGAAGCTGAGATATTTCACTTAGTTCAAACACAATTAACTATTTTAATTATTTAATGGCTTAAAAGACAGACATCATCTTAAATACTTCATTATGTTCTTCAAGAAACTAAAAGAAGCAATGACCAACAGAATAGCTATGCCTTAAGACTACTCCCTTCTTATCAACACCCAGATCTAGTTTATTGAGAAGTTTATCTAGAGACTAGAGGCCCGATGCACAAAATTTGTGCACTCAGGGGGCCTGGCTTGTGCCTTCTCGCAGTCTGGGATCCCTCAGGGGACGTCCAACTAATGGGCCTAAGCCGGCAGTTGGACATCCTTAGTGCTGCCACCAATGCTCTTGCCAGCTGTGAGCTGGGCTTCTAGCTTAGTGCTCCCCCTGAAGGAGCACACTAATCACCATGGGGCAGCTCCTACGTTGAGTATCTGCCCCCCTGGTGGTCAGTACATGTCATAGTGAGTGGTTAAGCAACCTTAGCATATCATTAGCGTGTTATACTTTGATTGGTTGAAGGGCCAACCAGATGAACGGACCCTTAGCATATTAGGCTTTTATTATATAGGATTCTAATTCTGCCTTCTACTCTGAACCACCACACCTCATTCCCCCATCTCCTACTCTGAGACTTTAAGTCCTTTGTGCCTTTCATTTCTATTAGCAGTCCTCTCCCTAACCCTATATCTTGTCCTGTCCAGCTCAGATACCTGTTTCATAAAATTCACGAACTTCAATCTTTCAACAGGAATTTCCCTGCTGTCTGATAATCCTTTTATTTGCTCCTAAGTCTCCTGCCTACCTAATTTCCCAGTATGGCTCTTCCCATGCTTGAGCCAAATATCTCCGCCATCAAGCTCAAAAAAATACCTTATCTCTCCTTGAAGATGAGTGCCCCAATTTATCTGAAGCAACCCCTCCTTCAGTGGAATAGATCCCTTTCTTCCTAAGCCTAATTTCTCAATCCATGCTGGGAATCTGATACCTTCCCATTTTAGAGTCATCTTGAAAACCATTTAGACTATTTCCCCTGTATCTTCAACCTCTCATCCCTTAGGGAATGATTCTTCAGAGGCTATAAACATCCTCAGATCTTTTTTGGAAATAAAAGCCAAGTGACTCTCTAACGTCTAGGTATTCCCTCATTCCTTCCTTCACAGCTATCCCATCTTTACTGCCTCACTTACCATTCACTTTTCAGCCCACTGCCATATTGCCTTCTATTCATACTATACTCTTCACTAAAATCTACCTCGCCAAGGTCACCTTTATAGCAGATTATAGCAACATCTTTATCACTATATCCTTCACTTTATTGTGAGATCCTTGAGGATTTTGACTGTTATAATTGCTCTAGCTACAAAACCTGGTATGTGACAAGCATTCAAATGTATATTCTGTGACTAGTTAAAAAACAAACAAACATTGGAACAACATCAACAGGAGAGTTTCTTCATTAAACTATAACCTACTAAACAGCAAACTCTGAGGTGGGGGATTCAGCAATCTGGTTTAGCCTTCCGGGTAACTGATGTACACTTAAGTTTGAAAACCACTGGTATAAAGAACTCCAGGACTAAAGTGTCAGCTCACATTTGGAATAGCAGAGTTCCTGGCCAAGACACCCAAGATAGAAGGTCAGAATTAATTCTATCTAATACTGAAAGCTTCACTCAAACTGGAACCACTTATATATAATAGGAAACCAGAATAATCTCTCTATTCAGTGTAGACAGTTTCTCCTTTCTTCCAAGACTGTGAATGTGAAGGAATGTCTTTTAAAAAATATATGTTTTATTTGTTTTTTACAAAGAGGAAGGGTGAGGGATGTAGAGCTAGAAACATCAATGAGAGAGAAACATTGATCAGCTGCCTCTTGCACACCTCCTACTGAGGATGTGCACACAACCAAGGTACATGCCCTTGACAGGAATCAAACCTGGGACTTTTCAGTCCACAGGCCGACGATAGTCTATCCACTGAGCCAAACCAGTTAGGGCAGGAATGTCTTTTTAAGATATGAGTCTCTTATAAGTAAATGCTCAGGGAGATTATGAATTTGTGGGGGGGTTTTTTTTTTGTTGTTGTTAATCCTCACCAAGGATATTTTCCCATTGATTTTTAGGGAGAGTGGAAGAGAGAAGGAAAGACAGAGAGAAACATCAATGTGAGAGAAATAAGTTGATTTGTTGCCTCCTGCACAAGTCCCAAACAGGGCGCAGGCTAGGGAGGAGTGTGCAACCAAGGTACGTGCCCTTAACTGGAATCAAACCTGAGACCCTTTGGTCCAAATGCCAATGCTCTACCCACTGAGCCCAAACGGCTAGGGTGGAATTGTGGTTTATTAAAATTCACTCCCTATTTGCCACATCACAGGATTTTTCTTTCCTCCTCCTCCTTTTTTTGACAGTTGAAAAGTGTTTCAGAAAGCCTTCAGGTCAGGGAAATTGTAGACATGCCTTTTGAAATTCAGAATTGTATGTTTCTTATGGTCTAATATGTCTGAGCTGGGATATAATTCTCTGACCACTCTCTGCTGAGAGAATTTATGAGCTTTCAAGAGCAGATTATCTGAGAGATTACTGGGTTTGGTGAAGAGCCAGTCAACTGCAAAAGAAAATTACATTCTATTCTCTAACTGTGCTGAATGACTTGGCACATGTCGTGTTCTCCCCTGGGTAACGGGGGAAGAGTTTGGATAATCTACAACTTGTTTCATATATCAAAGAATACCTTTATGCTACAGCCAGGAAAAAGGACTTCTCTGGGATTCTAAGTCTGGATCAACCCAGATCTCAGAGGCTGTAGGTCTTACAGTGGTACAGAGGCCCTTTTCTTAAAAATCTTACTAGAAATAAAAAAAATATTCACAATAAAAGATGGCACTTAAAAAACAGGTTATTGATTGATTTTAAGAGGGGGGAGGGAGAGAGGAAGAAAAGAAAGGAAGGAAAGAAAAACTGACTTATTATTCTGCTTTTTTATGCACCATTGGTTGATTCTTGTACGTGCCCTGACCAGGGATCAAACCCAGAACCTTGGCATATAGAGATGATGCTATAACTAACTGAGCAACCTGGCCAGGGCAAAAGAAGATACTTCTGAAGTGTTACCTTAAAGGAAGGTCAAGTGAGCTTAGAACAGATTATTGGAGATGGGCCAATGCAAAAAGAATTCTAACAAAATAAATTGAGAACTTCTCCCAATGTCTTTAACAGATGCTAGTCTGAGAAGTTATCTGTAACTTCTGAAATGTAAGAGACTATTATCTAGGTAAGGAACTCCTTCAGATCAAGGAAGGAAAGAATAGTCATATTAAGATGGTAAAAGCACTTTAATGATATCTGAACACTTAATGAGTATAAAAGACATGTTCAATCCTGAAAGAAATAAAATGTAAAAAGTGAAACAATGAAATACCTTTATTTACACACTCACAAGGTTCACAAGGAAAATGAGTGCCTATGTTCACCAAAAGATATATATCGATATAAGAATATTCATATTAGTCAAAAACTAAAAATCCAAATGCTTATCTACAATAGAAAGAATATATTCTCACATGGAATATTATAATATTTCTATAATGGAATATTATACAGCAATGAAAAACCTATTGCTATGCAACATAAATAAATACCACAGACCTAATCTCCAGTGAAAGAAATCAGACACAAAAAGTATATTTAAATGAACAAGAATATCTATAGAGAGAAAAGTAAAAAAGGTGCTATTTAGGGTTGGGCTGTAATACTGAATGAGAGTAGCACAAGAAAGCCTTTTGGGGTGCTAGAAATGTATACATTAATCAGACTGGTAGTTACGTGGATATAAAAATACACACAATTCATTAACCTCTATGCTTAAATTTGTGCCCTTTAATATACAAGGTACATAATAATTAAAAATTACATTTTTAAAAATATTGCTTGAGGTAAGATGAAAATAATAAAGATCCTCAAATTTAAAACTATTTCATTTAATCTATAACAAGGATTTATAGGACTTCACAGACCAAAAAGCAAAAATTAACAAAACTTCAAATATCCTCAAGTTAAAAAATATCCTAATTAAATATTTATAAATTGCTTAAATCATTTGTTCAATCACTCAATAAATACTGAATGCTAACATATGACAGATGCAGTTCTAGGAACCTAGCTATAACAGTGAATAGAATGAAGTCCCTACCCTCATAGAGCTAATACATTTGGAGCTGGGGGAAGAGATTAGGAGGCATTTACTACCGTGTTTCCCCAAAAATAAGACATCCCCTGAAAATAAGACCTAGCGCAATTTTGGGAGAAAAAATATAAGACACTGTCTTATTTTCGGGGAAACAGGGTATTATTATAGGCAGAAAAAGCCCAGTATAGGAAATAGGTTGAAGGGGAGAGCTACTGCAATAATCCAAAAAAAGAGATGATGGATACTAGGAAAGTGGAAAAAGGTGGTAGGATTCTGGATATGCTGTGATGGACTGTATGTGAAGTAGAAGGAAAAAAGGAATTAAAAATGGCTCCAAGATTTTTAGTCTGAGCAACTGGAAAGGTAGAGTTGAATGTAGTGAGATGAAAGAACCTATGGGAAGAGCAGCTGGTTTAGGGTCAACAGTACCATATGGCTATAGATATTTTAAAGTATTTTTAAAAAAATATATTTTATTGATTTTTCACAGAGAGGAAGAGAGAAGAATAGAGAGTTAGAAACATCGATGAGAGAGAATCATCGATCAGCTGCCTCTTGCACACCCCCTACTGGGGATGTGCCCACAACCAAGGTACATGCCCTTGACCGGAATCGAACCCGGGACCTTCCAGTCCGCAGACCGATGCTCTTATCCACTGAGCCAAACCGGTTTTGGCGGCTATAGATATTTTAAATAAATCCGTTGATTTGTTTTGCAAATTTATTTTTGGCACAGGAATATTAGAGGATAGGTTTTGTTGAACTGCCCTAGTATAAATTTTACCCTGCCCCAAACCCCACCATAGCTACTTTTTATCTTTTGATGCTACTTTTCCCTTTCTGAAAGGTGTTAAAAAAAAAAAAAAAAAAAAAAAAAAAAAAAAAAAAAAGAATGATGAAAGCATGCTCACTGTATAAAATTAAGAAGATATAATAAAAGGAAAAAAATTCAATCTCACAATGTGGGGAATCACTGATGACAACTGTCTACGAATCCTACTTAATATACTTTTTTTGTACTGTGTAAACCATTACAGAATAAGCAGTTATACCTACATTACAAACAATCTCTCATTGTTTGAACAAATACTTCATTGCAGAGTATGTAAAACTAGATTTCTGTGTGTTGAATTCCTAAGATTGCATGGGATGATACTCTCACCTGTTTAGACACTAGTAAAAATCACTGCATAGGGAATCAAGAGAGCTAGAGATAATATTTATTTCCTGTTTATTAAACATAGTGGAATAAAACATGGTAAGTAAGGTACAAAACTTTCAAGAATTAATTGGCTCCCATCATCCACCCAGCAGTTTACTGGAATTTCAAGTCTGGTACTTAAAGTTAATACACTCCGAGTACATCTTGTAAATTCAAATCTAGTAAACAACAGCAAACACCATGTGTGTACAATGACAAAAACCTCTCTTCAAGTATCCCTTACTAGCTAGCACAGCACCAGAGAGATCAGCCTCATGGCCTAGAGATGCATTTTCATGTTTTTTTAAACTACTTTCACATAATACCAAACTATGAGGAAGAATTAACTTCACTAATCAAATCATTTTGTCTTCTTCATTTTAAATTGCCTAATTGGGAATATATCTCCTTATGTCATATTTTTAAAGGAAAAGGTGAAAGAAGCCAAAAGAAAACTGATAATTTATTGGACCAAACATTATTTAAAAAGGGGTGGATGAAAGGAAAAGCTAATCCATTTATTAAGAATAAGTTAATCTATCAAACTAGCTCCTATTATCTACAATAGAGAGAGGTTGATAGAATACAGACTAAATCAGACAGCTAATATTTGTATCCTAGTTCTGTCACTCTACATGATCTTAGGCATATTAGCATCTCTGTGCCTCAATGTCCACATTTGTGAAATGGAGATAATAATACCACCTACTTTATAAAGTCCTGATAAGAATTAAGTAAGTTAATGTATCTAAAGTACTTGGTATACTACCTAGAAGATGATAATGACTCATTATGTGAGTTTAAGTATTAATGCAGGCCTGGCATTTTGTTAGGTGCTAGAATTACTAAGAGGATTTAGAAAACCACACTAGCATTAATCACCAAAGACACTTTGGGTAGGTAAAGGAACATTGAGATTTAACAGATCTAGTTTTTAAAATATGTTTTTTTGATTTCAGAGAGCAGGGAGAGGGGGAGAAAGACAGAAACATCGAGTCCACAACACAGCCACATGCCCAACTGGAATAGAACCCGCAGGCCTACACTCTATCCACTGAACCAAACCAGCTAGGGCTAACAGATATTTTATACTAAATTAGAGGCCCAGTGCACAGATTCGTGCACCAGCGGGGTCACTCAGCCTGGCCTATGGCCTCTCACAATCCCTGACCTCTCGGGGGGATGTTGGATAGCAGGTTTTGGCCCAATCCCCACAGGCCTGATCCAGACAGGAGGGAGCCCAATCTTATGTACTGAGCATCTGTCCCCTGGTGGTCAGTGCATGTCATAGCAACCTGTTGACCAGTTGCTTAGGTTTTTATATATATTGATATGCCCAAACCTAGGAATCTACACTGGGGTTCCTTAAACATTTCTATGTACTTCATTTACTGATCTTGAATTTGAATTCCTACATTAAGAAAGTTAAAAGTTTAACTTCTTGCCTACAGTTAAAATATTCAATACTGATTATAATAAATAATGTAGTAGCAAGTTTTTAGAACACACTTTTTTGCAGGTAATTTGGAAATCAAGCTCTATGAGGGATAAAAAAATATTCCCAGCAGCAAAGCTTTAAAAAGAATAAATAAAACATTTATGTCACAGAATTACATCTTAGGGTTATAATTTATACACTGCACCTTGCAGTTTGATAATATATGTTTCTGCCCTAAATTTCCAGACTGTCTTTCCATCTTGTGCAGTGAGATAATCTCTGCCAATCCTCCAAATCCAGCTTCTGAACCACTACTGAGTAAAGCCTGCTCCATGCCCTTCCTCTCTGCTTATGTGCTGCATCACTCCACCAACAACCTTTTCAATCAACAGTTTAAAGCAGCAGTTGCCAATCAGTGGATCACTGGTGGACTGTGAGGTGCAAAAGGTTGGCAACCACTGATTTAAAGCACTGCTGCGAACAAAAATTTAATGTAAACTTCAAAAGTAACTTTAAATTTTTCAGTAGCCACTTTAAAAAGTAATAGATTAATGTATTTTTTAACCCAAAATAACCAAAATATTATCATTGCAAAATGCATTTAATACAAGAAAAACTATTAAGACATTTTACATTCACTTTTACATACTAAGTCTCCAAAATAAGAGGTGTATTTTATACTTGCACTAGAGACTCGGTGCAGGAAAATTCGTGCAGGGGGTGTATCCCTCAGTCCAGCCTGCACACTCTCCAATGTGGGACCCCTCTTACAATCCAGAACTGCAGGCTCCCAACCGTTCACCTGCCTGCCTTCCTGATTGCCCCTAACCACTTCTGCCAGCCTGATCACCCCTAACCACTCTCCTGCAAGCCTGATTGATGCCTAACTGCTCCCCTGTCAGCCTGATTACCACTAACTGCCTTCCCCTGCCAGCCTGGTTGCTCCTAAATGTCCTCCCTTGCAGGTCTGGTCACTCCTAACTGCCCTCACTTGCAGGCCTGGTCGACCCCAACTGCCCTCCCCTGCAGGCCTGGTTACCCCTCCCTGCAGAACTGGCTGCCCCCAACTGCACCTCCTTGCCAGCCTAGTTGCCCCTAACTGCCCTCCCCTGTCAGCCTGATTGCCCCCAATTATCCTCCCCTGCTGACCTGGTCCCCCCACAACTGTCCTCCCCTGCAGGCCCAGTCGCCCCCAAATGCCCTCCTCTGCATGCTCAGTCATCCTTAACTGCCCTCTCCTGCAGGCCTGATCACCCCTAACTGCCCTCCCTTGCAGGCCTGGTCCCTCTCAACTGCCCTGCTGGCCATCTTGTGGCAACCATCTTGTGTGTTGGAGTGATGGTCAACTTGCATATTACCTCTTTATTAGATAGGATAACATCTCAAGTTGGATTACCCATATTTTAAGAGCTCAACAGGCACATGTGGCAAATGCTACTGTACTGGACAGTGCAGACAGATATAGAGTCTATATAAGCAATATGGCATCACCACTGCCATCACCTAGAATTTTGTTAGAAATGCAGAATCTCAGCTCTTTTTGTTAGAAATGCAGAATCTCAGCTCACCTCAGACCTAACAGAACAGAAATTAAATTTTACCAAGTGATCTGAATGCATAAGCAAGTTTGAAAATTACTAGACCACACATAGCTTGGGAGCCTTAATGAATTGCTACTGCCATTCAACCACTATGTGGTACTATGTTACCACTGAACACAGAACACTGTATTTAAATAATGGCTTTTCGGAGTCATGTTTTCTCTACTGTCCAACAGAACTTTCTGTAATGGTAAAATTTATACATTCACTGCCCAAATAGTAGCCACTGGCCACATATGGCAAGTGAATACTTGAGATGTGACTATTGGAACTGAGAAATTAAACTTTTAATTTCATTTACTTTAACTCATTCAAATTTAAATAGCCCCATAAAGCAAGTAGCTACCTTACTATTTAGCGTAACTTTAGGAGTATTAGTTACTCATATAATTATCACAGTGTAACTTCTATTAGGGTCTTCAGGTCAAATTTTGGTTTTAGTCAAGATAATTCCTCTAATTAGCTACACTTCTTTCTCTCTTAGCAACATGTTTACCACTTTACATTGGCTGAGGCCAACTCTGAAACCTACCTTTAGGGAAGCATAATAAAAGTTATAGTACGTGATTTTGTATGTTAACTTATTTCAGCTTGTTATCAATTAATAAAACTAATACGCATACCTGTACAGTCTTTTTTATTCTATGGGAAGGACCTGGATACTCTGGAGAATACAGATCTGTGAGGAATAATGAGTTGATTAACGTTGACTTTCCCAATCCAGATTCACCTAAAAGAAACAGGGAGGAGGGGGAATCTGTTAAACTCTGCCACTTTATCGACTTTACTATTCAACCAATGCTATAATTAAACTTGCTATATGTAAGCACTTCTTGGTGGAACAAAAATGTGACATTAGAAAATATACTATAAAGATTTCCTATTAGAGTAAGCTCTTTGTCCTCATTTTCTTATCAAATTAGACCTGTGTTTCCAAGGAATCCTTTTAGTTTTATAATTTTACAAAGTAATGTACCTGATCGATAGCTTCCATTTAGAAAAAACGTTTTTATTGATTTCAGAGAGAGGAAGGGAGAGGGAGAAAGGGATAGAAACATCAATGGTGAAAAAGGATCATTATAGGCTTCCTCCTGCACGCCCCCCACTGGGGATCGAGCCTGAGACCCAAAAGCCATGCATATTTTATCCCAGTTCTCTGACTGGGAATCAAACCATGACCTCTCGTTCATAGGTCGCTGCTCAAACACTGAGCCACACCAGCTGGGCAATAGCCTTCATTTTTAACAATAATGTATCCCCTAGAGGTCAAAGTTAGGCATAAACAAAACACCGGATTGTATACAGCTGCTTTAGTGAAATAAAACATAAAAGTAAAAATGCAATAATTAATGAATGGCTAAAGCAAGAAATCATACAGCTAGGAAAAGAATCTCCACACACACACACACTGGCTGGGAGAAACCTATAATATACCATTTAATTCAAACATGGTACAAAGAAGATTGCACAAGGCGCTACAAGAGCACACAATGAAAGACAACAGGCCTCTCAGATACTGATAAACCAAGTAGTTTAAAAAAATGGAAATAATCGAAATAATATGTTTGATTAAAAATAAATCTGAATAATATGCTTGATTTAAAATAAATGAAAAAACCCTCCCTAAATAAATGTTTTTCAGATAATTATTAAATACTTATATACTGTAATCATATCTTTTGAGTTTTAGCCCATGAAAGCCATACATATTTCATCACTGTTCAGAAATATTAATTTCAAGCCTAAGAATAAAACATCCATAAGATGTTTGCTCACAAAGTTTCGAAGTCCCACCATTTAAAGATGGTTAGTTTCAACAATAAAGATTAAAATAAATAATAATAATAATAATAATAATAATAAAAGAAAAAAAATAAAGATGGTTAGTGGAAAGAAATCTAAGGAATCAGATAAACCAAGAGGCAGTATCACAAAAAGTGAGAATTACAAAAAAAAAGTGGTCAATAATACCAAATAAGAGATTTTTTTTTTAAGTGGCCAAGGGACAATGAGAAGGCCTTTTACTGACTTTTAAAAAAGCAATTTTAAATTAAGTCAAATGGTGAGAGTTAACAGGTGGGAAATTTAAAAGTACAGATTTATTCAGTTAAATAGAGAAAAGATATCACCTAGGAGGTAGATAAAAATAAGTTATCCAGGAGGGTATTAGTCTTTGTTTTGCTTTTTTATATGCTTATCTCTGAAGATTTAATCTAATAGTTTAGGTTACATTAGATACTGATTATTTCCAAGGTATTGTATATATCCTGGAATTTGCTATAAAATTCATCTCCTCAAAATCTATTAGGGTATCCTCCAACATACAGATGATGTACAGGATAATTACAAAATGCAAGCTAAACACGTTCCCTATGACCTGTTCTACAATTATTTAAACAAGGTTCACACATTCTAATTACAGTAATTGACCACCAGCACTAAAAGCCAAGTAGTAACTCTGCTGTGTAGCTAGTAGCAGACATTCCAACCAGCTGCTCAATAATTACCTCATTCACTGAGTTAAAAAGTTTTCACTTGCTATGCATCAAAAGTTGGGAGGTCTTAAGGAGGATATTTATTTATGATTTATGATATTTCTTGCTATACTCAAATAAAAGTACTCTTTTTATAGCCCAATTCGAGAGGAAAAACCTAAATGTCTCTGTAGAAAATTTTGCTTATGATTAATCATTTTTAAAATGGATGATCACAACTTTGTCTTTAAAATGCACTGTCCTTAGTGGGTGAATGTCTGGGGTGGGGCTGGGGCTGAATGGAAGGGGGCAAAATAGGGGGTAATGGGTGACATCTGTAATATTGTCAAGAATAAAAATGAATAAATGTACTCTTTTCTTTTTTAAATATTTTGTTGATTTTTCAGAGAGGAAGGGAGAGGGATAGTTAGAAACATCGATGAGAGAGAATCATCGACCAGCTGCCTCCTGCACACCCCCCATTGGGAATGTGCCCGCAACCAATGTACATGCCCTTGACCGGATCGAACCTGGGATCCTTCAGTCCGCAGACTGACGCTCTATCCACTGAGCTAAACCAATTTTGGCTGTACTTTTTTCTTTAGGCTAGGTCAGTGGTCAGCAAACTCATTAGTCAACAGAGCCAAATACCAACAGTACAACGACTGAAATTTCTTTTAAGAGCCAAATTTTTTAAACTTAAACTTCTTCTAACGCAACTTCTTCAAAACAGTCTCTTTAGTGGTATTTTGTGGAAGAGCCACACTCTGCTGACCACGGGCTAGGGTATGCCACCTTTTGGAATTTGTAAATCAAGTGTCTGTAAGTTCTGCTAAACTGAAGAGAAAAAAAAAAAAGCTGAAATCAACAGGTACTGTTTAACAGCTCTCCGTACCACGTTCCTCTAAATTCTTCATGTTGATGCCTGAAAGTCTAACTGATCATTCAATAAACATCCCCTCATAAAATCAAGCATTCTTGGAAACACTCTTAGTCTTTAATACTGGGGTGGGGGTGGGGAGAGTGGAGAGATTTACATTTTTCCTCTAATTTCTTTCTAGTAGTGGCCAGCATTCACTGAGTTTTAGTTGAATGGAAAATTAGTTTTGAAAAATATGAATTAGAGCCTAAACCGGTTTGGCTCAGTGGGTAGAGCGTCGGTCTGCAGACTGAAACGTCCCAGGTTCGATTCCGGTCAAGGGCATGTACATTGGTTGCAGGAACATCCCTGGTGGTGGTGGTGGTGGGGCAGGAGGCAGCTGGTCAATGTTTCTCTCTCATCGACATTTCTAGCTCTCTCTCTATCCCTCTCCCTTCCTTTCTGTAAAAAATCAATAAAATATATTAAAAAAAATATGAATTAGAAAAAGTGAAGATTTTGTGGAAATACAGTGGAGGGTTCTATAAAACTAGAGGGCAGTTTAAGGCTAATGAACACACTAGAGGGTAAGAAAAAGGCAAGATCAGGGGGGGGAAAAAACCCACACAGGAGTATAACAAAAAAAAAACACACCCCAAAACATTTTATTTGGATAGAAGAGGGGAAATAGGGAGTTGATCTATTCTTGAGCAGAGAGCACATTCTACAAACTGACATTAAGAGTGCCTTTTAAAGCTGAAGGGCTGACTTTGATCTTATGCACTAGATGACTCATATATTCTTTCAAGACCTATATATCTCATATACCCAAATTTATACACCAAGGACAGTGGTAAGTTGCATGAAGTACACTGGTGATTGTGTGAATATGTATTTCTTTAAATAAATAAATAAAAAAATCAACAACACAAAAACATGAGTATGCATAGTTATAACATTCACAATAGTTAATGGTGTAAATATGCTTAATAAAAAGCTAGACAGATTTCATATTTTTCTGAATTAGAGACCTAAATGTCTTATCAATAAAAACAGAAAAGCTGCAGTTCACAAAAGGATACATTCAGATTACATATTTTTTCTGATCAAGATAATATGAGTATTAAATGTTTTTATCTGGCCCTGGCTGGTGTGGCTCTGGCCACAAAGTGAAACGTTGCAGGTTCAATCCCCTCTCGGGGTGCATACAGGAGACAACCAAGTGTGTGTGTATATGTGTCCCTCCCTCAAATCAATGAAAACATATCCTCAGGTAAGAGGTAACAGTTAAAAATATATAATTTTATCTAGAAAAATCTCACAGGCATTTAAAACTCCATCTGACCTGCATATGCCAATATTATTCTACTAAGTATATGTTCAATAAATTACTCTTTAATCCGACTGGAATGGCTCAGTAGCTGAGTATTGACCCATGCACCAAGAAGTTAGTGGTTAGACATGCCACAAGTTGCAGGCTCAATTCCCAGCAGGAATATGTGCAGGAGTCAGCCAATCAATTTGATGCTTCCTTTCATTAGTATTTCTGTATCTCTCTCTCCCTTACTCTCTTAAAAAAATTTTTTTATATCAAAACTTTTTGAAAATCATTATAATTATCATAATGGGACCCTGGAAGTTCTCTTACAAATTAAAAAAATGATCTTATACTTGTCTACAGTTTGTCACTTAAGATCACTAACATTACATATGTAAATGTACTATTTCTTCACATATAATGATCATGTTTCCAACTTATGGAAGAAAAGGAAGGTTCTATAGAAGTTTTATCCATATAGCTAGACTCTCTTCTATTCCACAGCAGCAATTTGGAAGCTAGGCATACTATACTTCTACTCTACCTGTGACAGGCAAGTTAATTAACTAAAGTATTATGGTCAACTGATAAAAATATTTTTCCCTTCAATGAAGGAGTATCCTATCTAATAAAAGAGGGAAAATGCTAATTGACCATTATGCCCTCACAAAGATGGCAGAGCCCACAGCCAATAAGGAGGGAATATGCTAATTGACATACTCTCAAATATAGCAGCACCCACAGCCACAAGATAGCGGCACCCAGTACCCTTAGCTCCCACTGGGGTGGCAGGTGCCAGACCTACCCTTAGGTGGGTCCCACCGCTCCACGTGCCTGCCTCTGGAGTCCCTTAGTCCCCTCAGCTCCCAGCTGCCCAGGGCTGGTCTGAGGCTTGACTGTGCCTCGGATGGTAGCTGCCTAGCTGCCCAGAGCCGCCCAAGGCTTAGGTAACGAGGGTCAGCCGAGGCTTGCATTGCTGGCAGTGGCAGCAGCAGAGATGTGATGGGAGCATTGCTTTCCCCTGATCTCCGGGTCACCTCCAGCCCTTGAGGGTTCCCAGACTGTGAGAGGGGGCAGGCCGGGCTGAGGTACCCCTCCCTCAGTGCATGAATTTTCATACACCAGGCCTCTAGTTTTATACATAATTTAATCTAAGTTAATACCAGGGGTTGACTATATTAGCAAAAATTAATGCATACAACATAAAGGCCCAGTATCAACTCAATTTTCTTTGTCAAGGACAGTTAATCCATTATCCTGCTTTTAACTTTCTTATAAAGTATAGACAAATACAATAAAGTTGCATCATACTTAGGATTTGTTCTAAAATCAGCCTATATGAGATGAAAACATTATAGTCATTTAAGATTAAGACTGTCATTTAAGTCTACTCATTTACATATGGTAATGTGTTCCTTCATATACAATGATGATGCTACCAACCTAATATCAAAGTAACCATTGACAATCTCTTAAAATTGGCTACATGCAGGATAAGGTATTCACAGAATAAAACACAGGAAAAATTAGACTGAATTAAAGAATAAGGAGATTCATATTTCACTCACTCCAGGACGTACACTAAAGGAATGAATTCCTGGGGTAATAATTTGCATGACTATGATCCTTCCTACCCTATCCTTCTTTTTTTTAAATTGAGAGCACTATGTTTAAGTTAAATGCTCGTGTGCTATGACACTACTTAGCAATATAAACCACAGAAAAAAATTATCCTGGAGAAATAAGTAATCACTAGATGCTCTTTCCTTTTGTAGCATAACCAAGTGAACAGAACTCCTCTAGTGTTCCATTCCACCTCCTCCCAACTGCTTGTCAACTTTTAGTTTCCAAAACTGTGTCATCTTTAAAAAGGAGACAAGAAAACATATAAATCCTGTTATACCAAGCTAACTTTTAAAATGTATTCACATGATAAGAGAAAATATAACACAGGATCCCTGCAGTTTTTTGGACTATTGTTTTCTTAAATTCATCCAGAGTTGATTAATAGTTTAAAATTTAGATCAAAACTCAATTTTAGGGAGAAATCATATCTTACCCACAACCATAAGTGTGAATTCAAACCCTCTCTTCACTGATTTCCTGTATACTTGATTTGGTAGATTGGCAAATCCCACATAGCCTTCAAGGTTCTTCTGTTGCTGAGAAAAGAAAAAAGGGCCAAGTTATTCATATATCAACAAACTCTTTTGTCACACATTTCAAATTCCTTTCATAAACCTATTTTTGAAAGTGATACAAACTATTATTCATGGCAAATAAAAGACTTCTAATGGTATCATAGAAGTATTGGTTAACTGCAGCAATGGACAAAATGAATTAAGCATGAGTTAACTGACAATATAATAGCCAATTATAAAAACCCAAGGAAATAAAAATAAAAATAAAGAAAACCTGACTCTGAACAAAGATTTCACTTTATAGTGAATTAGTCACAATAAGATTCTGACCAATCAACTTAAAAAGAAACAACAAAGGATTATTCACAATATAAAATCCCTTAAAATTATACTAAGAACTCTTCTAATTATCCCATTTGTTCATACTAATTACCACAGGCATGAAAAAAAAGTTGAGTTTAAAACAATTTCTCCACAAATTTTTGAAGGCTCTTATGACCCAGAGTTAATCAATAAGCAGTATATTTCATGCTACTATACCAGACCCAATTATGTTACTTCAAGTTTTCACATGATCCTGCTGCCTCTATTATCAGGGAAATCAGATTTATCCTGGTTTTAAATTACAATTCAGTTTTATAACTTTTATGTTTTCTGATGACCTCAATATAATAGTTTCACGAGTAATTCAAAGAAACTTATTTCTAAATTGGTGTAGTGAATAAGTCTGATTTTTAACTTACCCATTGGTGAGAAAAACTGTCCATAGTTCAGGCCATCTGAGTAGAGTCTTAGTTAATTTTATTTAGAGGTAGGTCTTATTCATCATTAAAATATAATTGCAAAAATATTCCTAAGAGGTACTCATTTCTCTTAAAAGTTTTTGTAACATTTAAATTCTCATTTAAAAACCTCATATGAGATTAAAGCATTAACTTAACACATTTGGATTTAACAACAGTCTGCATTCCTCACTAGTATCACATATGTAGTTTAATATTCTATCCATAACCTTTTACTGTTTTTTTAATTCTAATTAAAAAGTTAAAAACTATTTTTTAAGCCAAATGTTGAGACAAAAAAGCCAATTAAATTGAAAACCTAATTTTAAATGTAATTATAATACTGATCAGATATACTATTTTAAAATAAAATATCTGAGCCGGGATTGGTTTTGCTCAGTGGATAGAGCGTTGGCCTGCAGACTGAAAGGTCCCAGATTCGATTCCGGTTGAGGGCATGTACCTTGGTTGCGGGCACATCCCCAGTAGGGGGTGTGCAAGAGGCAGCTGATAGATGGTTCTCTCTCATTGATGTTTCTAACTCTCTATCCTTCTCTCTTCCTCTCTGTGAAAAATCAATAGAATATATTTTAAAAAAAAATCTGAGAGCCTACAATGTGTAGGGCTAAAATTAAGGCTTCCTTGGCTTATATTTCATCCAACTATAAGTTAATTTAGACTGAAAAAAGTCTCTGTATAAATTATCAAGTATACTCACAGCTACTTTGTAAAGAACACATTTCCATCATTCCAGTGTTCCAAATTCCAACAGAACAGATCCACAAAGGAACAGTAAATGAAGAATTCCAAGAATTGTACATGATACATATAGTCCAAACAGGAGAGGAATCCAATGGAACATAGCAAAAGATAGGAAAAAAATAAAGTTAGCTACATGTAATTCAACAAATCAGAGGTAAATTACAAATAAATTAAAGGCATACTTTTTTTTTTTTTTTTTTTTTTTTTTAAGGGATACAAGGCCCAGTGAATTTAGTTCATTTTCAGCAGTTCTCTTGATGAAATATAAAACAAAAAGCCGAAACCGGTTTGGCTCAGCAGTAGAGCGTCAGTCTGCGGACTGAAAGGTCCAGGGTTCGATTCCGGTCGAGGGCATGTACCTTGGTTGCGGGCATATCCCCGGTGGGGGGTGTGCAGGAGGCAGCTGGTCGATGTTTCTCTCTCATCGACGTTTCTAGCTCTCTATCTCTCTCCCTTCCTCTCTGTAAAAAATCAGTAAAATATATTTTTAAAAAAAGAAATATAAAACAAAAGAAATATAAAACAAAAAACCTCCTACCTTTTAAATGCCCTGTACCTGAAGTGTTATGAGAAACTAGAGGCCCTTTGCAGGAAGATTCCTTCAAGAATAGGGCCCGAGCGAAGCAGAGAAGGGAGCAAACCCTGCCAAGGCAGACTTCCCTCCCCCCACTGCTGCTGCCCCACGCTTTCCCTCCCGCTGCTGCCCCATTTTCTGCTTTCCCTCCCTCTTCCTTCTACCTTTGTCTTCAATCTTCGCTCTGTGCCTGCGTATGCAAACTAACCACCATCTTTGTTGGGTTAATTTGCATACTTACTCTGATTGGCTGATGGGCATAACGGAGTGATGGCCAATTTGCACGTTTCTCTTTTATTAGTGTGGATGGTGGGAAAGGTGTCAAGCATAAAGTTTCAGGAAGGTATACAGGAGCCAAGTTTAAATCCCAATAAGAAAAACATGTTAATTTTGCTTTGTCAGTCACTGAATTAAGATAGCCCAGATCAGATAAAGAAAAAATGTTTTAGGTAAAATATTTACATGGTACTGTATTTCAGGTTTTATTAATTACCTAAACTAAAATTCAGAATTGGAAGAAATACAGGCTCATGGATAGATACATGAAAGGGAAGGAAAAGACGGAAAGCAGAAACAAATGGAAAAATGAAGTAAATGTGAGCTGTGAAACTGAAAGACAATTAAGCACAAAGAAAACAGACTGCTCTTGAACAAAATGTCTGTGAAAAGTGTGCATTTTTTATTCAATACTGTCATGAATCTGTGAGTTACATTACAACTTGAAACAATGATGATAATATGCTAACTCTTCACGGCAAGGCCCACCCTGACCACCTTTTCTAACATTATAATCCCACTCATCACCTCAGAACTTTGCTGCTTTATGATTTTCTCCTTAGCCCTAGCCACCATCTAACATACATTGTACTCATCTTGTTTATTGCCATCTCTGCCCCAACCCACCTCCAACTAGATTGCAAGCTCCATCAAGGTAGAGATTAATCAATTATATAAATTGTGGCATCAAAAACAACAACAAAAAAACACCAAAAACTAACAAACAAAAAAACCCACACGGCCATCTGGGAGAGTTCAGGAAGTTTCAGAGGAAGTATTATATATAGGTTGCATATCAAGAAACCCACCAGACAAAAAGCATAACAAAACTGCCTCAAAGTCTGCCCCCTGTGTCTTATTCCTTGCTTTATTCTCATCTCCCAGAACTGTCTTTGGCATATAGTATAATTTGAGGACTAAAGTAAAAAAAGATAAGTATTCTAGGCTAAGTGGCAGCCCTAAAAGTGGGATGAACTTTTACTCCCAGGAACCAAAAGAAGGTACATGAACTGTAATGATGAGAAATAGTGGACCTGGGGATAAGTGATAGAAAATGAGGTCAGGGAGGGAGTCAGGGGTCAGGTCATGTGGGATCAGACAAAAGAAATATGGATGCTATTTTAGGTATGATGGGAAGCCACTGGAGGGTTTCACACAGGCGATGACCTGACCTGATTTGTGTTTTAAAGATAGCTCTCACTGCTTAGAGAAGGAGTGAAAATAAACTAGTAAGGAGCCTACTGCAACAGTCCAAGAAAGAAAGGATACACTAACTTTAGATGGTGTAGATTAAGATCAGAAGGATTCAGAATGTCTTGAAGGTAGAACTGTCAGGACATTGCTAATGGACTGTATTTGACTGGTGAAGGAAAAAGAGACCAAAGAAAACTCCTAGGCCTTTAGCTTGAACAATTCCATGGCTAGTGATATTTCTTAGGGAAAGAGGCAACAATAGAGAAGGAAAAGGTTGGAAAAGTCAGAGCCAAAGTTGCCCCCCAAAAAAGAGAAAAAAACAAAAAAAACAAAAAAAACTTTGAACATGCTCAGTTTGAGGTGTCTATTACATATTCAAGGAGAGCTGTCCAGCAAGCAATTAAGTTCCAGGGTTAGTTGGTGCTGCAAACATAGATTTTGGAATAATAAGCATATAATTAGTATTATGGAAGGACTGAAAAGAGCAACTTGTTTTAGAAACTGCTGAGTATACTTTTCAGTAACAACAAAACTGATCATGGGGTGTTGTAATAAACTGAAAGTCCAACAAAATCGGAATTTGAGGAAAATTAAGATATATTCCTAGTACAATCTACGTAAAAATCTTCAACTCCTCCCATCTTTACAAAATAAAAAGTTCAGCGCAAATTACCTTAACATGACCAGAATTCTCTCTCTCTCCCCTTGGTAACTACAATTAAAAAAAAAAAAAAAATCAGGCTACAAATATCAAAGGTTTATATCAATAACTTTAAATATCAAAGATAAACATTTGGTCTTTCCTATATAACTGCAAGTCTAATCTGTACCCCTTTAGGTCTTAAAACATAGGTATATTGTATATTGTTTTACACACTGACAAAAATAATACATTTCTTTCTCTTAAAATGTAAGTTAATTCTAAATATAAATAAATAGTACACCACAAAAGAGATATTAATTCATAAACTTACTTATCTATTATTCAGTGTATTAACAAAAGCCTTACATCATATACACAGATACAAGTGTCTAGCACTTGCTTAATTAAACTCCTACTATCTCTTACATACAAGGAAAGCATTTAAAAACTTAATCACTTAAATGTTTTAAATATTTTAAATATAACTGGTATAAAAATACCTAGGTTCTAGATTTACTGTTTCAAAAGCATTAAGATGTTACAACATTATATAGGCATGTCCTAAATGTTGGTTTTGATGTCCCTTCCAATATTTTTAAAGGTTCATGTATCAGTTTGAATGCCCCCTGCTCCTCCTCCTTTACTGAGATGAGTTCCTGTTTTCACTAACCAAAGGAAAGCAAAAGGACTTTTGCTTTTTTTTTTATTTTTTATTTTTTAATAAAAAGGTGGGGGGACAGCACTGTTTTTTTTTTATTTTTTATTTTTTAATAAAAAGGTGGGGGGACAGCACTGTTTTTTTTTTTATATATATATTTTTAATTGATTTTTCACAGAGAGGAAGGGAGAGAAATAGAGAGCTAGAAACGTTGATGAGAGAGAAACATCAACCAGCTGCCTCTTGCACACCCCCTACCGGGGATATGCCCGCAACCAATGTACATGCCCCTGACCGGAATCGAACCCGGGACCCTTCAGTCCGCAGACCGACGCTCTACCACTGAGCCAAACCGGCTTCGGCAGCACTGTTTGTTTTATAAGGGCAGTGAACACCCCTAACCAGGAGAGTGGCACAGGAAGCTTCTTCCCAGGAACTAAACTCACCACTTCAACATTAAGCTGCCATAGCTTTGAACTATGTCTGTTACCAAATCTATTTCATCTCAATTTATTTTGTGCATCTGTAACTAAGGTATTGGGGGGAGGAGAGGAAAAGATCTAAGGGTGTTACACTTAGTGTAAAACCGGACATAAGTATATTTGGTATGACGGGTTATTTTTGGGGTCTGGAAACACTAAAAATATTTTCTATATAAATAATGGTAATTGCTTCTTTGCTTTACATTTCAGTTTATAAAAGGTTTCACAGGAATACTCCACTTTCATATAGTGAAGGAAACCTGTACTAGCTGGCACAGTATTTATTAGGCACCTTTAAACATTTTCTTGTGTACATACTAAACATTAAAATAATATAGAATGGAATGGCATTAAGAAACTGGCAGAATAAAGATCTCAGAAAATTCTCTCCATTGAAAGAAATGAAAAACTGGCGCAATTATCAAAATCAACTTCTCCAGAACCCTGGAAATTAACAAAAGACTTGCAACAATCCAAAGAGTGCTTATTCAATAAAAAGGACTGAATCTCAGCAAAAACAGCAGCCCTTTTTGCATTTTAACTTGCCCATTCTCATCTCCCCTCACCAGCACCACAGTAGCCTTGAAAATCAACAACATGCAATAATGACAAAAATCAGCCATGTTCACAACTGGAGGAGACAGCTTCAAAGCATCATTCCCCAAGAACTATCATTATTTGACATGTCTGGTGGTTCCCCGAAAGATTCCACAAGATAACCAAACCACTAAGGTAATCAGAGACTTCAATGACAACACATATCAAAGAAAACAGACTTTACATAATGAGTTCCCCAAAAGTTAATAAACAACAAACAGCAACAATAAACCCTGTGGAATGGGAGAGAGGAAGTATCTGATCCCAGTTGCCATAATGTATTACTTAAAAGTCCAATACACACACACTACAGGCCTAATGCATGAAATTTGTGCAAGAGTAGGCCTTCCTTTCCCAGCAGCCAGCACTGGCTTCCCTCACAACCTTTGTCTGGAAGGTCGTCCAGGACATCCGGTCTAATTAGCATGTTAAAGCTTTTATTATTACAGATTTACTGATTTCAGAGAGGAAAAGAGAGGTAGCAACATCAATGATAAAGAATCACTGGATTGGCTGCTGCCTGCATGCCCTCTACTGGAGATAGAGCTAACAACCCAGACATGTGCCTTGACTGGAAACTGAACCCATAACCTCCTGGTTCATAGGCAGATGCTCAACCACTGAGCCACACTAGCTGGGCTACTTACTGCTTTTAAGAAAAGTTACAAAAAAAAAAGCTGGAAAGAAAATATATTCAAATGTTAACACTGGTTGTATTTTGCTAAGTGGATCTGGGGTAATTCAATTTTATAATATTTTCTGTTTTCCAAGTTATTATTAAGGAACCTGAAGCATTTCTAGTAAAAAAATAAAAATAAAAAATAAAAAAAATCGGAGGAAGAAAATGAAGTCACGTTCACCACAAATCAGTATGTTGTTTTGTTTTGTTTTGTTTTTAATAGACAAATCAGGTGTTCTTTATTTTCCATTTCTGACAAGTTCATTAGACCAGCAGTAGCCAACCTTTTGGAAGTCATGGACCACCAGTGATAACTGCTGCATTAGACTGCAAAGGAAAAAAGATTCAATTATAATAATAATTCTGACAAGATTTCAAGAAAAATTGTAGGATATAATTCTGACAAGCAAGGTACAGAAAGACTGGAAAGTTATAAAGTAAGATTGATCAATAGCTGGTTAGTTGTATGCCAAATTTAACAGAATTGTACACCACCAGGATCCATCTTAATTAAGTCCAGATAACATCATTCAATACTTTGGATTAAAAAAACATAAAAGGTATGATTGTCAAACTGGGAGATGATAAAAACTGAAAAGGTAACAAAAAGTTTATGACACATTCAGAACCAAATTAAACTTTAACAGAAATATGTGGATCCAAACCATTACCTCCCCCCCCCAAACCAGAATTTGAAAGACAAACTTTCAGTTAAGATCAGAACTATAAACTAAGACTAGAAAAGTAAGAAGGTGAAAGGACAGTTTTCAGCCATTCAATTAACAAGTTGCTCTAATTACCACCACAACAACAAAAAAGTGAAGAAGTTAAACCAATAGCAGCATGAAAGGAAAAAGCAGGAACACCTTAGCAGATGCTATGCTCCATAAGTCAATAGCTACCCTCAAAGGTAATTTAACTTTAGATCTCATTAATAGACTTATAGCAAATAGAATGAGACAAAAGATAGATGTATTCTGATCCGTAATTTTAAGATCACAAGATATGCAGTTCTTGGTTTCAGCAGGGATATGTACAAAATAAAGTTCACAAGAGAGTAACAATGATGGTTAGAAGCACATAACCCCCTGCCACAAATATTGTTAAAGGAAATGGAAAGTCCAAATCTCTACAAGACTTAAGACTATCCTATATAATAAAAGGCTAATATGCAAATCAACAGAACGGCAGAACCACCAGTTGCTATGATGTGCACTGACCACCAGGGGGCAGATGCTTAACGCAGGAGCTGTTCCCTAGTGGTCAGTGTGCTCCCACAGAGGGAGCTCTGCTCATCCAGAAGCCGGGCTCATGGCTGGCGAGCATAGCAGCAGCACTCCTGAGCTGCGGCAGCAGGCACAGCAGGCCGGGATGAGTGCAAGCAGCAAGGCGCCTGGCCCCAGTTCTGGCTTCTCTCTGGCCACCTGCAGGTTTAGGTGCGATCCCCGCAGGCCACGTGCATGAATCTGGTAGTATATTTTAAAAAATAAGAAATATGAATACCAGTATCTGTTCTAATTTAGAGCTATGCTCTGGTGAGTAAATTACATAACCTTTCTAAGCTTAAATTGGGATAATGTCATTATGAGGTTATTGGAAGACATAAATATATTTTCATACATATACTTATGTATGAAATATTTATCACTTCACAAAGAGTAAGTACAATGTGCAACTATTAAGGTCTCTATTCTTTACAGATAAGAGATTCCCAATCCTAGCTGTAATGAGAAGTATTTAAGGAGCTTTATAAAAAAGTTACCTGGACCTAGCCTCGAAACAGAGAACAATCTTTTCCTGGTTCGTAGGTTGACACTCAACCACTGAGCCATGCAGGCTAGACAACAAGTAGAATCTTGCTGACAGGGCCAAGAAAACAGTATTTTTAATAAGAATCTTTAAAAGCCTACATTATAAATTAAAAATAATATTTAAAGTTCTATAATTGGCCAATTATAATAGCAGTATTTGAGGTACAATAATCTTACAAACACTTATTGAATGAAGTGGGAAGAGACTGGAAGCAATGAGATCAATGAGGAAACTACTAAATAGGAAAGAGTCCTTTGTTCATGTTGGTTAGATTCTAATTTGTTAAATGGAATCCATTAGTGAGTAACTATATGCAGAACACTCACCTTTCAATAAAAAAGAAAAATCATTGGAATCTTTCAGACCTACCCAGTAACACCTAACAGATTTAAATAAAAGTTTCCATCAAGCATAAACTGCTCTCTTATTCCCTTATTCCAGGCCAGTACATTTATCTCATATAACATGGTATATTTGCAAGTTTATGGTATTACTTCTTCATTTCCTCTTTGTTGATCAAATACTTAACTTTCATAAAGATAGGGTTTGCAACTTTCATTTATTTTTTTAAATATATTTTATTGATTTTGTACAGAGAGGAAGGGAGAGAGATAGTTAGAAACATCGACGAGAGAGAGTCATCGATCAGCTGCCTCTTGCACACCCCCTACTGGGGATGTGCCTGCAACCAAGGTACATGCCCTTGACCGGAATTGAACCCGGGACCTTTTAGTCCCCAAGCCGACGCTCTATCCACTGAGCCAAACCGATCTCGGCTGGGTTTGCAACTTTTAAACAAGTCTAAAATAGCTCCAAAATTTCAAACAAAACAAAAAAAAACACAGGTCCTGGCTGGGTTTGATCAGTGGTTAAAGCATCCGCCTATGCATAAAAGGGTCTCAGATTCAATTCAAGGTCAAGGGTGGTCACGCATGTGGGAGGCAACCAATCAATGTGTCTTTTTCACATGGCTGTTTCTTTTTCTCTCTCTCTCTCTACCCCTCATCCCTTCCTTCCACTTTATAGAAATCAATGGAAAAAGTATCCTCCAATGAGGATTAAAAGAAAACAAAGGAACTATCTACACTAATTTTTTTAAATATGCAAATTGTACATCTGCAACACCCACCAGCCAATCAGCAGTGGGTATGCAAATTTACCCAACAAAGACGGCAGGTTAATTTCCATAGGCAGGCAAGGAGTGGCCAGGCAGGGAGGAAACACCTGCTATGAGGGGGAGGACAGGGGGTGGAGAGAGGTACAGGAGTGGGGCTCCATCCAGGAGCAAGGACTGCATGCTCCTGGGCGGCCGGGAGCAGTCAGGGGAAGGAAGGCCTATTCTTGCATGAATCTTTGTGTAACGGGCCTCTCATATCTATATAATTATCTTTCTAATAGCACAGCACCATGGTCAAACACAAACTTAACTACTTTTGGTGTGTCTGCTTGCCAGCCAAATGATTCTAGTTTTACCTTTTTGGCTCATGGCTGAATGAACCCTCCTCTCATAATGTAACTCCTAGTTATTCTGTATTAGACCAACTTTTATATTCTATTATA
The DNA here is from genome assembly GCF_964339955.1 of Pipistrellus hanaki. Taxonomy (NCBI): domain Eukaryota; kingdom Metazoa; phylum Chordata; class Mammalia; order Chiroptera; family Vespertilionidae; genus Pipistrellus; species Pipistrellus hanaki. Next base: position 11,230,909 of record NC_140512.1, on the reverse strand, counting down.
AAATCCCAAACAGAACTGACTATAGTTCTATCTAGGATCACTAGTTTCATCCTTTCTGCCAAGTTCTCAAGTCTCCAAACTTGAGCTAGAGATAAGTTAACCACTAGATTCACCCTTCCCAACAAGAAAACTAAAAGACAAGTTCTTAGCTGTGTAGCTCAGTTGGTTAGTCAAGGTTGCAGGTTCAATTCCTGGTCAGGGCACATATAAGAATCAACCAATGAATTCATAAATAAGTGGAACTATATGCATAATCCATGGTCACAGACAATAGGGTGCTGAAGGCCTGGGACGGGGTGAGGGAGGTTGGAAGGGGTCCACGGGTGGGGGTGGGTGGGGAGAGGGGAACATATGTAATACTTTCAACATTGAATAATTTTTTAAGAGATGATAAAAATAAGTGAAACAAACTATTTTTCTCTCATGATAAATCAATAAATATTCTATATAATAAAAGCATAATATGCTAGTCAACTGCTCAACCAGTTGCTATGACATGCACTGACCAAGAGCAGACGCTCCCACAGGTAGGTTTGCTTGTTGCTAGGGTTTGGCTCGATTAGGACTGGGCGAGAGAGCTGGACATGCTCTGGAGCCCTCCTGTGGTCCCTTCCTGGCTGGCTGCCCCCAATGACCCTGATTTGAGGGACCCCACATGTGCATGAATTTGTGCACTGAACCTCTAGTAAAAAATAAAAGACTACAATTTGTCCTCTAAGCATTATGTACTAGTATGGTCTTTGAAGATTATAGGCTACATATTTTGGTTTTTGAGGTTCTTTTCTATTTGCATATTATTTTATACCTCATAAAATATTAATCACATCTACTTTATTTTATTTTCACCCAGCATATCAACTACACAGAATACAAATGGAAAATAGAAATGGAAATCTAATTCTTAACAGGTAGCAGACCTTCAATACAGAAATGAACCACTAAATAAAAGCTGACAAGGAAAACAAAGATTTGTAACAGCAAACTGGATAGTTACAAACTCCAGGGACAGAAGAAGATAAATATACCCATAGGACGGAAAAAAAATGAAAAGCAATGTACATATAGTTAAAAAAGCAAAAATGACTATCATATTGCATTATTTAATAGTTCCATATTATATGTCACAGCATAAAACAAAATATTCCTGATGATGATTTAAGAAGTTCAGAATATTCTACTGAAAATATGGAACTAATCAGTTTATATATAATAAATCTTTCTCCAGTAATATAAGAAACAGAAATTAAAACAAATTTAATGTACTAAACTAGGAAAATAACTAGGGAGGGCAGAAGAGGTTTGCTTAAGGATACTCTTTCTTTTTTTCTTTTTCTTTAAAAAAAAATATATTTTATTGATTTTTTACAGAGAGGAAGAGATATAGAGAGCCAGAAACATCGATGAGAAAGAGTCATTGATCAGCTGCCTCCTGCACGCTCCCCACCGGGGATGTGCCCGCAACCAAGGTAGATGCCCTTGACCAGAATTGAACCCGGGAACCCTTCAGTCCACAGGCTGATGCTCTATCTACTGAGCCAAACCGGTTTCGGCAAGGATACTACTCTTTAAAACAATTGCCAAAAACGGTTTGGCTCAGTGAATAGAGCGTCAGCCTGTGGATTGAAGGGTCCCAGGGTTCGATTCTGGTCAAGGGCATCTACCTTGGTTGCGGGCACATCCCCGGTGGGGGGCGTGCAGGAGGCAGCTGATCAATGACTCTCATCGATGTTTCTAACTATCTCTCTCCCTTCCTCTCTGTAAAAAATCAATAAAATCTATTTAAATAAAATAAAATAATACTTAAAATTGTAAAATACTGAATAAAAAATGACTAGGCAAATTAGGATATCAACACTGGAACACCATGTATATATTTAATATATATGTTTAATTCATATAAGTTAATATACCAAAACCCACATTAAATATTAAGTGAATAGTACCTTGGTTTTGCATAAAATGTAAGAGTTTACAGAGTATTTTTACAAATACTACCACATAATATGTAATTCATGCCAGAGGTTATCAATTCTGATGGTTCATCATAATTAACTAAAATACTGAATATGCACATTTTTGAACCCCCACCTCAGACCTCGTGAATTAATGAGCCTCCAAGTATTAAGCATATTAGAAGTGTTTCCAATGCCTGACCAAGGTTAAGAACCACTAACCACTAATATACCTCTAATTACAACCATGAAAAAATTTTAAGTAATTAAAAAAGAACACAAATTAACTTTTAGTGATCGAAATAACAATGTTTTTTATTCCTTCTGGTTTAAATTAATCATAAAAGGAAATTATATATATATATATATATATATATATATATATATGTGTGTGTGTGTGTGTGTGTGTGTGTGTGTGTGTGTGTATGTGTATATATATCCCTAGAGAGGGACTATATATATATATATATATATACATATCCCTCTCTAGTCTCATAACCCACACCACTATGATTTCACAGCTTAGAATAAGTATCCTTTCTCCTCTGCCTAATAACTTGTACCTAACTTTAATATTCATCTTTTCCATTTTGGAAAAGGTATCCTACTACTACTCCCACTGTATACATACCTTTAAATCATATCACAAATGATTTAGTAAGTAAATATTAAAGTGAAAAAACAGTCCTTGAGTTTAAAAAACTTACAATGGAGACAAAAAAGTAGTTAATTGCCAGTCTAATACCTTTTTTAAAGCTAAGATCTAAGCGCTTGTTATATGTCAGATTAAGAACTTGCCATGTATTATAATATTTCATTTAATTTTCCAATAACTTTGGAGTCCTACTTTTTTTTTTTTTTTTTTTTTTTTTACATGGAAGGAAACAAGAAAAAGTTCTGTTATCTTCCCAAGATTCAGTTGAGTTTTAGGGACGTGAATCTAGGCCTAACTCCAAAACCTACGCTTTTAATCAATCAGCATGCCTTCTATTTCTGTCACAGCATTTAACTCACTTTCCCCGGTGCCTGACACACAGCAGGCACAAGATACAAATTTGTTAAATGAATGAACGTGAGTGTTAAAGTCCTAAGCAAGTTACAATATTATCAGTGCTACTGCTTTAATTAATAGTGTCTTGGGTCAAAGAGTTCCAAAACTCTGCAAAACTAACACATGTGAAAAGATTATCTCCCAAGTTATTAATCGTGTCATAGCTTATGATAGCAAAATATCCTATGTGATAAAAGTGTAGTATGCAAATTGTCCCTCGACTGAGAGTTGTCTGGGAGTTTGATCAGGGGACGGGGTCAGCCCAGGGAAGGGAGGGAGTACCCGGCTGGCAGCCAACAGCTGCTAGGGGCCCTACCAGTATGGCCTCCAGTTGAGAATAAATATCTATCAGAAGGGGACATGTTAAACAAATCACAGCCTATCCATATATAATTATACGTACCACTTAACAATGGGGTATATTCTAAGACAGGGGTCCTCAAACTTTTTAAAGTGGGGGCCAGATCACGGTCCCTCAGAGAACTGGAGGGCCGGACTATATGAACTACTAATTCCTACTGTAACACCTCGGCTGCGCTCACTGCCCAAAAAACCTGGCGGGCCGGATCAGACTCCTCTGCGGGCTGCATGTGGCCCGCGGGCCGTAGTTTGAAGACCCCTGTTCTAAGAAATGAGGTAAGCTATTCTGTCGTGCACTCCCACGAACCTAGATGACATATAGCCTACTACACACCTGGATTACCTATGCTTTAGGTTATACACCTGTACAGCATGTTACTGTATTGAATACTGTAGGTGATTTCAACACAATAGTATTTGTGTATCTAAACATAAAAAGGTACAGTAAAAATACAATGTTAAAGATTAAAAATGGTACACCTATATAGGGCACTTATATAAGGGGCCCTGATTGACCCTCCTGTGTGAGGTTCATCAATTATACCTTGTAAATACTGACCTAATATAATGTTGTATGTTCAATAATTACTGATCATGTCTCACGAAAGTCCACTAATCCCATATAATAAATAGATGATATGCAAATTGACCATCATGCCCTCACAAGATAGCTGCCTACGACCAAGCCAGCAGGGGGTTTACTGAGGAATGATCAAACAACTGAACAAGCAGGCTGCGTGGGGGGTGACCAGGTTGGCAGAGAGGGGGTAGTTAAGGGCGATCAGGCCAGCGGAGGAGGGAGAGGAGGTAATTAGGAACAACCAGGCAGACAGGCGAGTGATTAGGAGTCAGTGTTCCAGGATTGTGAGAGGGATGTCCAACTGCTGGTTTAGGACTGGGCCTAAACTGGCAGTTGGACATCCCCCGAGGGGTCCCAGATTAGAGAGGGTGCAGGCTAGCTGAGGGGACCCCCATCCCCATGCATTGATTTCATGCACCAGGCCTCTACAGACACAAAAGCTACCTAGATGATTCTGATTCCCAAGTTTGAAAATACCAAGTATTAAGTGGTAGGAGTTCTAGGAGGAAGAACTATTGACTAGATCAGTAGTTCTCAATTTTCCGATGGTCTTAGGCTCTACAGCAGCAGTTCTCAATCTGCAGGGTCTCCTAAAACCATCAGAAAACACAGATACTAGCATTACGATTCATTAACAGTAGCAAAATTACAGTTATGAAGTAGCAACAAAAATAATTTTATGGTTGAGGGTCACCACAACATGAGAAACTCTATTAAAGGGTCGTGCATTAGGAAGGTTGAGAACCACTGGTCTAGATGGTTAAGAAAGACTTCTTGCTTCTCATTTCCTACAATGCTGAATGGCTATCACCCAGCTCAATCTGGCTTTGAGATGAACTCCTCTCAAGCAGTAGCCTCAGATCTCTCTATCTACACTAGCTATACAGAGTACAGAATAAATGAATTTATGTAAAAGCCACATTGACTTAATACCATTTAAGTTTTTCCTCCTCACACCAAGACCTCCAACCTCTTGCACACACTGCACATCCAAAGTATATATTACCCAAAGAGTTTTTACAAATTTTTACCATAATTCTTAATAAAAAAAGAAATATTCCCAAATACTTATAAAACAGAATTTAATTCTCCCCAAATTTATAGTAAGCACAATATACTGCTATTTTCTATTTCTTTCCTAACTTTTTTTCCATCTATTTTCAGAGAGAGTGGAAGAGAGAGGAAAAGACAGAAAGAAATACCGATATGAGAGAAACACATCAATTGGTTACCTCCTGCAGGAGCCCCGCCCAGGGCCGGGAGGAGCCTGCAACAGAGATACATGCCCTTCACTGGAATCAAACCTGGGACCCTTCAGTGATGCTCTATCCACGGAGCCAAACTCGATATGGCTCTCTCCTACTTTTTAAAAAGCATTAGGAGAAATCCACAAAATTGATTTCAAGACCAACTAATAGGTCTCAACTTGCAGTCTGCAGAACACCGCTGTAGAGACCAACAGTCTACATTTAGCAGAATGCTCTCATCTGGCAGGCTTAACCTATAATCACGCTACCTTAAAATTCTACTCTGCAAAACACATTTTTTCTACATCACTTTCATTGTATAATTAATCTCAAATCATTTACAATTCAAATTTAGTAAACATGTGTCCTAAAATTTACTAAAATGCTTAACGTTAAAATAAAAGGTTTCAATCTCTCATCAAAATTGAACATGGATTAGCTCAAAATGTGAAACATGGTTCTCGACTGGTAATTTAGTAGGTAACAATATTCTATTGGCAAAACCCAGAGTAGAGTATACATATTGTGACTATGTATACCACTGAATTACAAGAAGTCTGAAACCAAAGTGCTCTACCACTGTCTTCACTGACTGGTCCTGTCATCTGACCACCCCCATGCGTGAGACCTTGAAAACCACAGATCTAGCTCTTCCTCCTCCCCAAGCTTTTTTTTTGGGGGGGTGGGGGGTGGGGGGAGTGGAAGATATCATCTGTGTTGTTGTCAACCTTCTGCAATTTCTTTAAGGTCTGTCAGGATCCAACCTTATCTCAAACTAGCTCAGAAGTTCTGGCATGGACTTATTTAAGATTATTTCTATGGGAAAAATCCATAAATCTAAGCAACCAATTGTATAACAAACTTCTGAAACATAATCTATTGATAACACTACCTTTCATGGAGTTACTACTGAATACCTTATCTGCAAAAGAAAACCAGAAACCAAAGAAAGTCTTAACTAAATTACAAACATATATATATTCTTTTTGTAAATTAAAATCTACTTGACAAACACAAAATGAAGTTCTTTATAATCAGTTATGAATTTCAGTTCTGTAAACCTAACAGCACAGGTGACATTTTTAATAACTTTACTGAGAGAGGCTGGCTTCTCAATAAAAAGGAGGGAAAATAAAAAGAGAACCAGGCTCCGCGGTGTTGTCCCACCACAGACTGACGAGACGGGACCAGATACACCCTCTCTGCAGCCTGCACATTTATTTCATAGCTCCGCTCACCCCGCTCCTCTGCCCCACCCACTGAACAGCTGGGTGGGAGAGACCGTTTCCTGCCCGCCTCCTCTGCCCTTTCCCTGGCTATTTGGAGGAACAAGGGATCCAGGCAGCAGCGGCTAGCTTTGTAACCGTTTATATCCTTCCGTGTATCAGGGTTCCATCAATTTCATGTCATCGCCCTCTGTACATGTAATGCCTAAAATGTTTCCTCCTCAACTTGCTCATATGCTGGGAGGAGGGTTTGGGGTGGGGATGGGTGCTGACCACATTCACCACCCGCATGTATGTAAATGTGTAAGACAAGTACCATGCCTTTGGATCTATAGCCTGCCTGCTCATTTGGATTTCTCAAGGGCACCCGGTAACGCTTCCCTTTTACCAAAATAAGAGCCAAAAGAAACCTTCAAGTTGAACTCTAACCGTCAACTCGCAACAGTGTTGTTTCGGTCACTAAGCGAGCACCTGGATGTCACACCAGTGACTTCCTCGCGCGGTGAAAACCGCGGCGTGAAGCCCAGCGGAGGGAGGGGAGGAAATGTGTTAGAACCATCTCCGCCGCTGGCGGCCCACCGCGCACACACCCCGTCTGCCATGGAGCTCGGCAGTGGAAAATGTGAATGAAATGGCCTTGCTCCTTTTCCAAAGCGCGGGGGGAGGAGAGGAAACGAGGGGGCTTCTCACAGGGAGTGACGGAGAAGGCTCAAACACTTTGGAAAACGAACCCCCTTCACCATGGCCAGGCAGGGGTCTCCCCGGTCCCCGAGACCCTTCCCACCCGGTCCCACTCCTCGGGAGGGCGCCCTTCCCTGGCGTCCTTTCTCTTTTTTTCTTCTTACAAATGAAGCCCAAAAGCAGGCTCCTGATTCTCGGTCCTCAAGCCTCGCCCGCCAACCCCGGCCTTCGGGGCCGCGCCCGGGGGAAGGAAGCCCGAGCGGGGACGGGGGCCGCGCTGCTGCCGCCGCCGCGCCGCCTTCTTCCCGCAGCCGCAGCCCAGCGCATCCTTCCTCCTCCTCCTCCCGCGCCCGCCGGGCCGGCCCACGCCGCCCGCCGCCGGGCCGGGCCGCTCCCACGAGGGCAGCTCCCGCGGGGCTGCGGCCGGCCGCCCGGGGAAGCCGGGGCCGCGGAAGCCAGCGGGCCGGGCACAGACGACCCCCTCAGGCTGCTCCCGGCCGCGGCGCCGGAGGCCGCGGCTCCGTCTCCCCGCTCCCGGGCCCGCCCGCCGCGGCAACAGGAAATGCCGCCGCCTCGGCGCCCCTCGCCTTCAATTCAAACTGTCACCGCCGCCGCCTCCCCTCCCCCCGGGCCCGCCGCCGCCGCCGCGCCCGGGGCCCGACGTCGCCCCCACCCCACCTCCTCTCGCCGCCGCCCCCGCCCCCGCCTGGCCTCAGGGCGTTCCCCCTGCCCGGTCCGCGGCCGCTGCGGCCCCGCCGCGTCCCGAGCCGCCGACCCGCGCCGGGCGGCCCGGAGCTGAGACTCACCCATGGTGCTGCTGTTGACGCTCCTCTCCTCAGCAGCAGCGGATCTCGCACTGACCGACATCCCCTCCCCCTCCGCGACCAGCCCGGGAGCGGCGCAGCCCGCGATTCTCCAAGGCCGCCTACGCCAGTTCCGCGGCGCAGCCGCCCGGCGTCGCTGCCCCACTTGCGCAGCTCGCAGCGCCCGGACTCCGCCTCCGGCTCGCGTCCGCCCGCCCTCCCCCGCTCCCGCCCCCGCCCGCTCAGGAGAGGCTTCCGGGCTGCGCGGAGGCCGCTCGGATCTCGCGAGATTTCCCCTTTCCTGCCTCGCCGCCCTGCTCCATGGTGGGCATGACTTCATGGGCGTCCGCGCTCGTTTGCCGCTCGGGTGCGGCCGCCATGTTTAAATTGGCGGGGTTGGGCACTTCCAGGGCCACGGGCAGTCAGGCCTCAGCTAGCTTCTTCAGGACTGCCTCTAAGGTTAAACTCTCCCGTTCGTCGGCGCAAAGCCTGCAGGAAAGTGTGAGGGAAAGGCCGGTGGGGCGCGAGGGTGGGGTTGCCCTCACTAAACATGGCCGCCGCGAGGGCCGCCCCGCGCGATCTGACGTCAGAGCTAGGGAGGTGGGCGCCGCCCGGTTGGCCTCAGCGCCTCCTTACGGAGTTGGCGTAAGGCGGAGAGGCGCCACCGGGAGAGGCCCGGCTGGGGAGCGGCGCTCGGGCGGGGGCCGCGTCTGCGCCAGGGCTCCGGGCTACTGACCTGGCGGCGTTGTGAGTGGAGGGGAGAGACGCTCGGAGGCCGGCGTCTGTGCCCCGGCCATCGCCGCCTCCTCAGCTTCCTGACTCGGGGTAGAAAGTGAGATGAGGCCCTGGGTTCCCCCACGTTCCCCCGGCGCTGTCACTGCGGGGGCCTGGCACAGCCCAGAGGTCGGCTGCGCGGCTGCCCCCGCGGACCCTCCACGTCAGGCTCCCCGTGCCCGGGGCCGGCCTCGTGGAGCGCACACGCTAGTGGAGAGAATGAATGGGCGCACGTGAGACCGCGGGGTGACCGTGGACGCGGCATCGAGGGCTGAAATGGTGCGGCCCACGGAGCGGCTGTGTCCCTGGGCCCCTGGAGCCGCCGCCAAACGCTTTCCAGGGAGAGCTTCACCATCCACCGGCTTCTGTGCCCTTCTTGAAAACGAATGGCTTGTATAATTCATGCACACATATGTGTTATCTTTCCTAATAAGCTGCATGCTAGGACTTAAATAGGAATAAATAAATATAAATGTATACAGATATAACGTATATATATTCATGAGCCGGCATGAGGACGTTTATAGCGGCATTGCTTATATTAAGTGAAACAATTTAAATGTCCACTGTGGGAGAATAAGATGTGTCAGTTACATTTGTTGGACAAATGGACATAAGCGTAATGCTAAAAGTGCATTAATGAGCCAAAGGTACTCGTGTTGATTTCAATAGGATCCATTAACATAATATTCAGAGGGAAGGAATCAGGTTGCAGAAAGACGTGTGTGGTATACAATAAAAAAAAGTTTAAAAACCAAAATCACATAAGGAAATAATTGACACCAAATTCAGAATCGTGATGACTCACAGAGAGGACAAGAAGGGAATGTAATAGAGAGGATTCACTTGCATCTATGATGTTTTATTTTGTACCAAAAATAATCTGCAGAGAAAGTGGCAAAACCTTAGAGCCTGGTGGAGGGTACACGGGGTGTTAAATTGTAATTCTTTTCTATACTGTTCTGTATACTTGAAATGTTTCCGATTTCTTTTTAAAATAAAGGACACTTTTTGTATCTTGGTATGTTTCTTCATTTGCCCCCTCATTTCTTCTCTGCAGAAAGAACCCTTCAGAGAGGAATGCCAACAACCTCCTGTCTCTATCTTCATCAGCCTCCTGCACCCAGCCCACCCTGTCCGCCATCGAAGTGCATCAGGTATCTACCCCATCTGAGGCACAGATTTCTGCATGTTCTCTGTATTTTATCTGCTCATGCCTGTCCTCTGGATTCTGTTTCCTCCTGTCCACCCAAGAACTTCATTCAATGGATTATTTATTCCATGTGTCTGGGTTCTGCCCCTACCACTGCAATGAGATTCTGAACAAAGTCATTAATAACCTATTTGTTCAATTCAGTGGACCTTCTTTTTTATTGTACTTGACCTCTTGGCAGCATTTGATACTGGTGGTCAAGGCCTGCTGCATGTACAGCCCTGATTTGTGAAACTACACTCCCCTAGTTTTCCTCTGGCTTCTTTGTATCACAGTATTCTAACTTGCAGGGTGCCCATCTTTTGCTTGTACATGCCCATGCCCATGTACCTCAGAGCTGTGTTCCAGATTATTCCTATCTCGCCTTTTATACTCTCCTTCGATGATCTCATTCATGCCATGGATTCAGTGACTATGCTAATGACTCCTAAATAAAAATTTCTAGTTCGCTTTTCTTACTACAGATCTGCATACCTGACTGCCTTCAAGATATATATCCCCAAGTTCCAAGATATCTCAAAACAATGTATCCCAAATTAAATACTCATTTTACTTGTTGTCTTTGTTCTCAATCTCTAAATGGTATCATCATCAAGACCGTTGCCTCAGCCAGAAATATGGGTTTTATACACAGCCCCTCCCTCTCACCATTGACAGCCATCGGCAATGCTTCCTTCTCAGATATGTCTAAACTCTTCATTTCTCTCTATCTCCTCTTCTCCTGTCCTAGTTAGGCCAACATCTCCGGCCTCACCTCTCTGCAATGGCCTTTCTGCCCGGTTTTATCTCAACTCATTCTTCACATTGTACCCAGAGTGACCCTCCTAAACTTTATGTATGTACCTAAAGTCTTCAGACTTTCCCTTAGGAAACTTACGTGTAGCATACTCTTATTTCTGGCCATCCTGCCATGCCTGCCATGCCTTGCTCTCTCTAGAAACTCTAGCAAGCCTTGTTGCTCCTCTTCCCCCCCCCCCCCCCCCCCAGCCCCTTTAGCCTGGGACACTTCACTCTCTTTTTACACTTACATTCCTTACCTGGCTTTCTCCTTTAAGTCTCAGCTCAGCCATCATTTTCTCTGAGAGCCTTCCTTGATCTCCCAAGATTGAGCAAGGTACCCTCTTACCACCCCCACTCCCTTAGTATCTTGTATTTATTGCTATGGTAGCACAGTTTTTTGTATATGTGTTTCTTTCGTGGGAGTCTAAGCTACTTAAGAGCAGGGACTCTTGTCTTATTCAGCTGTGGGTCCCCAGCACCTAGCACAGGGTCTGATATTCGTTATTTCATTCAGCAAATATTTCTGGAGCCATAACTGGGTCCTAGGCACCAGCACAGTGGATAATGTGTGGAATGGGAAACCCTTGAAGGAGGTCTCTGAGAAGCAAGGGGATCCATGAAATCAAAATTATTTCAATACCAAGACTATTTTTAAACCTTTTTGATTCTCATTCTATCATGAGCATATAGTAGAGTTTTCCAGAGACTACATGAAGTGTGACAAGTGCAACAGATGGAATGTAGAAACATATAAATAATTTCAGCTAATATTAACCCAAACATTAAAAGGATTTGCAAAAATGTAAAACAATACCACTCTTCAAACTAATTTTTTGTTTTGTTTTGGAAGGTATGGTTAGTTTTCATAAAAAATGTATTATTTATATTAACATATAATGGATTTGTTGTCATTTTTATTGAATAAATATTTTTAAATTCCCTCACTTTTAATTTCTAATAAGTATCGATAGATATACTCCACATATACAAAAATTCTTTGGGGTCCTCAATAATATATAAGAATGTAAAAGGCTCCTGAGCCCAGATGCTTGAGAATGGCTGCACTGGCACGTCTTGCATATGTGTCCAATGTAGATGTGCTAGATGATTAATGGATGTCAGTTTGCCAAGATGCTGGCACATGGGTGCTTAATGTTTCTTAATCAAACCTTCCCCAGAATATCTGAATAGTAAAAATACCCTTAATATCTGAATATGCATAAGTGAAAATGTTTTGTAGATGAATATGCTTTGTAAACTATGGCATGTCATACAGATACTATTGTTTTAGAAATTTTCTGTGACAAATATGGACTAACATTTTAGCTTTGATAGTAGAACCAGAATTACTTATTATAATCTGTAAGTGACATTAAGATGAGAATTTTTATAGCCAGCTATGTTTTATCAATCTAATTTAATCCATATAACAATTTTATGAAATAGATACTACTCTCAGTTTTTTTAATGAGCAAATCAATGTTCAGAGGAGTGAAGTGATTTATTCAAGGCCTCCAAATTTATAAGAACCTGAGACAAGATTCAGAGACCTCATGATTTTCCAATACATAAGACCTCAGTTGAAGAGATTCATTTCTCTGCTGACCTGAATCCTGTCCTCATTTGCTAGATATCTGGTCTGGTGAAAGGGTAAGAATGTTTTACAGTTTTCAAGTGCTTTTACCTTTAGTGCAAGCAGAAGGACATGTGGATGGTTTCATGTCTATATGGAGGTTTTCTTTGAGGACCAACTCACAACTGACAATATAAATGAGATGGCACTTCTCATAGAACAAGTCTGTCCTGTTTTCTACAATGACAGAGCTTAGCAGACAAAGTCAGGTTGTGTGGTGGGGGTGGAGCTTGAGATTTCAGAGGTTTATTTTATGAAGTGGGTTAGGTAATCTGCAATATTTCCCTGTTAACACTAATACCTAAATATCCAAAAAGCCCTCAAGTGCTTTCTGTTTGTTCCTCCTTTGAAGAGCAGTAGGGGAGGACTGAGAAACAATGTTGAAAATGAGCCATTAACTAATTTTTTTTCTTGTAAATTAAAAATATATAATTTACTCAAAAGCCAAAACTATTTTCATATGAATGAATATTGGAGTATATTTTATTCACATCAAATTTGGAATATGAAACCTCATAATTCAAGATATCCCTCAAGAGAAATATTCTACCATCCACAAAATCTCTTTTAAAATACAAATACATGGAATCTAGCAGAGTATGGTTTAAATATTGTACTTTTGTACTTAACTTTTAAGGAATAGTGCATTCCAGTATTAAATTCACAATTAAACAATATAGTGATTAGAAAAAGTTCTGTTGAGATAAAAGAATGTAGACTATTAGACAGTGTTAATGTTCTGCAAATAAAAGAAAATAGGTATCGATGTGCCTTTTTATAGATTAAGAATCTCTACAGTACAGGAAGTCGATTGACATTTGCAAGGTTATATGACTAATGAATAAAAGTTAGAAAAATAAAGCCTACTTCCTCTTCCTTTGTAAAGATTAAACTTTACCCCTCAGAGGAAGAGAAGCCAAAGACATAGCAGTGATAACAAACAAAAGACAAGAAAACTAGAGAACCATGCAACTTGAAGACCAGAGATTTAACCAAACAGCAAAATAGCTGTTTAAATAACAAATAACTCACATTCTTAATTCTTTACCTTAGAAGGAGGGCTTTTTTTCTTTTTCCCACCAGCCAAGGAAAGAGTGGGGGAGAAAGCAGAGCAGAAATAGGATGTTTGGATCCTGACTGCACAGAGAGGCCTGATTTATCTCAACTTATCACTGAAGGCTCAAGGAATTTTCAAATTCCAGGGCTGCCCTGGACACTTAGTTCTTATGCAGATGAAAGCCCCACTTCCTTCTGAGGACCCCGTGTTTCTGGTAATAGACTACTAGCAGCCCAGTGGCTTCTGGGACTGAAGGCAGAGAGAAAGCCATTTACCTTGAGGTTTTCTTGCCAATCAGCACCTTGTTGTAGAGCTGTCCAAATCTGATTACACAATAAAAATACCGCTGAGCACAATACCGGAGAAAAATCCAAAGTACATAAAAAGAAAATCTATTATAAGTGGAAACGGCCATTGTTGCCAACTCCCTTTGGCATTTTCTACCACTGAATCATAAACTGACTGAAATAGGAAATGGGGACACATGATTCTATGGGAAACAAGCTGCCTTCAGCAACCAGAGTTAATATATTGACTTTGGCAATGACTGCATGCCTCCTGCTGTATGAGAGGCCAGTGAAAGTGAACTGAACTGAACTTAAGGACTTTAATGTCAATGGCATGCCCTAGGTTAGAGCAAGACTGTCCTTTTAGTATGCAGTTGGAGCCTACCCGCTCCAAATCGCTCTTCCTAGCAGACCCCTGAGTGAGCGACTGTTTCCTGAAGGCTCACCTCAGAGAACCTCACATCCAGGAAAGCAGGAAATTCAGAGAGGAAGCAAATGCCTGTGCCACACGAATGTGCTTTAGGTGAAGCAATTGCATTGGATCACCAAGGAGACTGGACAAACGCTTAGTAATAGTGAAAATAGTGTGTTATTACTCCCTTCCTCTGTGAGGATCCTCGCAACTTAGAGTCTCTTACACTGTTTCTCTAGTCATTTGGCATTGATTGGATCCTATTCCAGTTACATAGTGAAGCATCTGATAAAAAAGAAAAGGGCAAATAATAGTGATGTTAATTGTTACCCACAAGGTGACCATTTCGTGGAAGGAATCTTGATTGAGATATATTTATGGTTTTTAGTTGATTTTTTCCCCTCCTTTGTTTTGCTTCCAGAAATTTGGTAGTAAATTATAACAGCCTGCCATCAACCACTATAAACAGATAAATGATTTTATGAAACCAATATAATGGCCATCCCTATCATCCCAAATGGTAGAAATACAGCATTAAACACTAATGTTGAGCTGTAGCTATTTCCCCCTGGAGTTTTATTTCAAAAGGCTACATTTGTGCCCTACTAGAATCTACTATTTTAAGATTTGGAAGAGACTTTATAACTCTAAACAGCTACCTACCAAATTCAAAATCTTTCTCAAATATTTTTTTATGTGATATACAATGCCACAATGCCAACTATTAAAAGTATAAATGTTACATTTGCATTTGAATGAAGTAGATGTATTGTAGATGATGTTATATTACTTTAGAGCCCTGTAGTTCCCATATGGCATGGGTGTAACTCCACTTTTTACAACTTATGACACACAAGTGAGCAAACTGTCCCCAAATCCTTATTTCTCATAAAAATCTTCATTTAATTGTTTATTTCAGAATGTTTTTGGTTTGAGCTAAATGCCAGTGACATTGAGATGCTGTCAGTGAGCACTAGACAATTACAGTGTTTTCTCTTGTAAAATGTAGCTGCTTTTGCAAATTTCTGAGCAAATAGATCATGAATTACCTTTACTCTGATACTGCAGACCTTGAAGGAAGACTAAATCTTAGCTATCTTCTCATCTTGTTCAAACCTAACATAATGCCTTGCACGTAGTAGTCACCAAAGTAGTTTTTGGAAATAATTGTGTATACTTTGAGGGTTCATTGGTAGCTTAGGAAATTAGAGTAGAAAAATCAACACCAAAAAAAAGGGCAGTAGGAAAAAAAAAGTGGAACTTGAGTATTGCAAATAGGAAGAGATTATTATCTTCATATTTGCTCCTTAATTTAATCCCAACGTCTCTTACACACACATACATCTGAACACATTGAGGAAAAAAGTCAGGGAAAAAACCTATACAATTTCCCCCCACATTTCAAAAGACAGAGGTTTCTTTGTTTCTTTAGCATCACCTTGAGACTTTTTTGTGTTTGTTTGGGGGATAGGAGAGAAGTTGGCATTGCTTAGTCAGTCACATGGTATCATTGGAAAGTTTGGGGGAAGAGAGCAAGTCTGCCTTAACTTCTCCTTCAGCCCCGCTGCTGCTTACTCTCCTCCCTCTCTCCTGATCAGTTCTAGGTAGCAGGCAGGCCTGACTCTTAGCTTCCCAAACTATACTAACCTGTTGGAGCAAAGTAGGCGGAAGTTTTCCCAGATCCATGATGCTTAAGTGACCAGAGTGGACTCTGGAAAGAAAACCAAGAGAAGGAAGAAATGCCAAAAGTAAAATCCTCTTTTCAATCACTGGCTGATACTCTCCCTCTTCCTTTCCTTCTGTCACTAACACACAGCCATCTCCAGCAAAGCAGCCTTCCACTTTATAAGGAAAAGGAATTGCTAAAGGGAGGAAGAAATATTAGGAGACCTTGAGACCAATTATTCCAGCTACTGGTGGCTGTGTGATTCTGGTGAGTCACTCTTCAGGATTTTGAAAGAATGTTAAGTATGTGAAGATTACTGAGGATGGCTGTGGAGCAGAATGAAGATTGTCATTCTGCCTCATTTCAAGTTCCTTCTATGTCCTCACAAAAGCACAGATGTCACATCAATGAAGGTTGAGGGACAGAGGTGCCCAGAGAGAGACTGTGGTAAAACAAAGCTTCAAGAAGTGCATTAACCCCGGCTAGCCAGTAGGTAGATTTATCTAATGAATTTAAAATAATCTACAAAAGTGAGCTATTGATCCCCATCAATCCATGCAAGAAATTAGAGAAAACTGATGTGGGAAATTTTCTTCTGATCATTGCATAGTTTATATAATGAAAATAAAGGATATGTCAGTGGATAAATACCTTAATAGCTTCTTCCTGCTAACTAAATGCTGCACCGGAATGAGATACATGAAAAACAAATTGTTCACAAACATCCAAAGATTCTTGAGATTCCCCAGTGTTCACAATAAACACCTCTTATTAAATAAATTGCAGTGAGCAAGGAGGGTAATGATGATAAAGGCACAGAAAGAGCATGGGATCAAGTAAGTAGGGAGCAAGTGCCTAGAACACCACATGGACCTCAACTCAAAGCAGAAGGGCCGCTAAGGCTTTTGAGAATAACCCCTCTATATTTACTAGGATCCCATAACAAAAATACCACACCCTTGGTGGTGTAAATAGCAGATTTATTTTCTCATGATTCTTAGGCTCTAAGTCCAAGGTCATGGTGTCATCAGGTTTGGTTTCTCCTGAGATCTCTCTCCTTGCAGGTGACTGCCTTCTCTCTGTGTCCTCACGTGGTCTTTCCTCTGTGCATATATCCCTGGTGTGTGTCTCTCTCTCTTTTTCTTCCTTTTCTGGTGTTTCTGTGTGTGTCCAAATTCCCTCTTCCTATAAAGACACCAATTGGATTGGATTATGAGTGTGTACGTGTGTGTGTGTGTGTGTGTGTGTGTGTGTGTATTTATATATGTTAGAGGCCCAGTGCATGAATTTGTGGATGTGGATGCCTGGCCAGGGGGAGGAGACATGGGCGGTTGGCTGGCCTGCCTGCTGATCGAACTCCTGGTCAAGGGGACAATTTGCATATTAGCCTTTTATTATATAGAATATACACTGAGTGGCCAGATTATTATGTGTTCAGAGATCATCATAATCTGGCCACTCAGTGTATATCAAACTGTTAACGGAGCTAAGGTGCCGGCTTTGTAGTAGGGCCTTTCACTTTTTATTTGTATACTTATATAATCTGAATTTTTGCAACAGATGTGTTTTAATAACTAAAAATGAAACCATTGATTTTTCAATTATTTCCAGAAGAACATGGGGCAGGCAGGTTTAAAGCCTATAAAGTTTGACAAACCCTGTAATAAATTATAAAGGCTATCTTTATTGAGTGTCCACTACTTATTCATTCAACAAATACCTTTGAGCCTCTATGTCCCAGGCAATGTTAAGCAGGCACTTTACATATATTACACCCAATCCTTGCAGAATTTCTCGAGGCAAGTTTTATTATTTTTATTTTATTCTGGCAGAAAACAAGGCTCAGAGAAGTCAAGTAATTTGCAAAAGTTGCACAGTTAATAAGCGTCAAAGCCAAGTCTTTGGTCTGCTCTATCATGCTGCCTTGTGAAATTATTGTGTATCGGGATACATAAAATTGTTGTCCAGTTTGACCTTATCTTACAAAGTCATTACTGTATTCTTAGCATCTCTAAATCTAAGTCTAAATCTATCTATCAATATATATTTGGCAGCCACTAATCCAAAGTATTTGCCAAAAACAATTTCGAACGTATGAGTAATTTTGATAAGTAGAGGAAAATTTCATGATCTTGAGCTCACATTGAATGATGGTTGGAGCAAGGCAGGTGGGGAGCCACTCTTGTTTACTCTGTTTATCGTAGGTGCGGGCGGGACTGGTCTTTGGAATATGAACAGAGCAGTGTCTGGGCCTAAACTTCAGTTATGGAGAGAAAGAAGATTTGATGAATGGCGTCCTCTGATTACCATCTCTGAGGAGCGCACACATCCGTCTTGTTCCCTGTGAAGACAAGGACTGTACCAATAAGCTGGCACCATGGTATGAAAAGTACTTCACGAGAATCTCAAGCAGCAGGCCTCTTGATCATCCTACGTCTTATATTTTATCATTTCTTTACAGACAGCAATAGGACATATTTGAAAGTGCTATTGCCTGCCTCCAAGGGTGATTTCAGGAACTCCTGCTTATCTTCCAAATCCTTCCTAGATCCTGCCTCTGACATCCATTCCTCTAAGCGTCTGCCCTTTGTCAAACGCAGTAGATCCCCAAAGCGCAGTGCTTTCATCTGCCATCAGACATGTATTACTTGGTGTGACAGTAGGCCCCTCCTCAGGGACTGGGGAAGAATTACAGGGAAAATTGGGGAGGCTGGGGGCCAAAAGAAAATCCTGGCAATTTCACTGTTTCCCAGGGCATGCTGCTGGGAATAATGAGGTCCCTGTGGGTCAGGTATCACTGGGTGTTTTTGCTCACTAGTGAGCAGAGGTGGAAATAGCTGCCTGGTGCCTCATGTGAGCAGAGCCCCTTCAACAGTGTCTTCCTAGCTCACCCCTGGGTGAGCCTGACAAGCTTGTGCCCAGTCCCTACGGCTCCGGGGAGGGGCCGAGCAGTACAAGTCTGCATCAGAATAGAGTTCGGTTCCACTGCAACTCGCCCACTTACTGACTGCCTGACCTTGGGCACCCCACCCTGTGTCACAGGGCTGTCATGAGGATGAAATGAGATGATGTAAGTGAAGAGCTTTGCACGGTGCCTGCTACACAAAAAGGACCCAATAGCGTATACACAACCCTTTCTAGGTTCTTGCTGAGAACTCCACCAGGACCAGAGCCCAGCTTGAACCATAGCCAGGTCAGCTCTGAGTCCTGACCGCTTGCCCAAATCCTGCTGAATCCTTTCTCTTGGGCTGTATTCATATCCTTTCCGCCATCAGGATGCAGCTTCAGACACACATCCTGCCTGCCTTCCAGCCACCAACTGCTTTCCATGGATGGCCGTGCCAGCTTCAATCAGACCAGGGTCAGCTCTGGTCCCCCTTAGACTCGGTAATTTAGACCAATGGCTCTCAACTCTTACTGGGACCACGCTGGATCCAAACCGCTCTGTGTATGGAGCCTGAGCATCTGCACGTTTTAAGAGCTCCCCCTCCCCCACAGCAAGAGCCCCTTACTAGTCTTTACTCACTCTTTAAAAAATATACACATATAGCCCTAGCCGATTTGGCTCAGTGGATAGAGCATTGGCCTTAGGAATGAAGGGTCCCAGGTTCGATTCTGGTCAGGGGCACATCCCTGGATGGAAGCTCTATCCCCAGTAAGGGGCATGCAGGAGGCAGCCCATCAATGATTCTTTCTCGTCATTGATGTTTCTATCTTACTTTCTCCCTTTCATAAATCAATAAAAATACATTTAATCAATTTTTATATTAAATTAAAATATGAAATAAATTTTTATTGATTTCAGAGAGGAAGGGAGAGAGAGAGAGAAAGATACAGAAACATCAATAATGAGAGAGAATCACTGATGAGCTGCCTCCTGAACACCCCTCCTGGGAATAGAGCCCTCAACCCAGGCATGTACTCTGACTGGAATTGACCGTGACTTCCTGGTTCATAGGTCCGCACAACCATTGAGCCATGCTGGCCCGGCTATCTTCACTTCCTCCTGTGTTCATTCAAAGGTTCCCTGCATGCTGTGTAACCAAGACCCAAGCATCTACTTTGCAGATAGTGAATGCTTAATAAATGTTTACTGAGCAAGCCATGTGTTGGTGTTTTTTTGTTTGTTTTTTGCCTTACAAAGCTACTTGGCTATGAAATTTTAAAATAATGACACATACTTGTTCAATAAAAGTTGGTTTATAAATGATTAAAACCTGTTTTGGTGTGGATTCTTTGGGGGTAAGGGGAGGAATGACAATCATTTGGGAGAATGCCTGTGGGTACAGAAATTCCAAAGAAATAAATGACAGCACTTTTATATAGCATGAAGGAATATGTGGAACAATAATGATGTAATACCATCATATATTAATGTCAGTAACATGTTACTCTAATTTGTTCTGGAGAAAAGGGACCTCAGGTAAGCACTGTCTCAAAGATTACTGTGTAAGTCACCAGGAAAGAGAGAAGCTCTCATTAATCGCACCTATCCCAACACAACAAAGAGACATCTTTTTTTTCTTTCTTTTTTCTTGTTATTTGGGAACTTTCTAACATATACAAAGAAGAAAGGATAGCATAATGAAGCCTCATATCCTCTGCACAGCTTCAACAATAATCAACATTTTGCCTATATTGGACCAACCCATGTGATGCAAAATAGGGTCTCTAAGTTTGCTTTTTAAATCGTTTGAAGAGAATGTGTAAACAAATGCTGTAGGACTAGGTCAACATTCTCTGGGAGGGTTTAGGGATGGCATGTCCTCCAGGGCCCATTTACATATATTTTTCAACATCTCACTAACAATCCCTCTTTGAGTTGGGTGATTACCACATCCCAAACCCTGCGCAGTCTCCTGTTGAGTGTATATAATAGAGTCACTGTACTTGTCCTTGGAAAAACAACTTATTTATGTTTAGAACTTCAGAAAACTGTGACTGTGTCTCCCTCTGGGGTACAAAGGACCAGTGAGTCCAGAGTGCTGTGGTCCCTGCACTCAATGGCTCCAGATGTGCCAACCCCAAGACAGTGTTATATCAACGCAGAGGGTGATGGGGTGAGAGAGGCTGCAGGTCTGGAGCCACTGACAGAGGAAAGAGTCTCTGAGGGTGGAAATTTATACTCTAAGGCAAAACATTAAGCAGTGACAAGTTGTTCCACATCGAACCCAAGCAGTTTCTTGGGAGTCACCATTTTTGGTCCAACCATTTACTTAAGTACATGGTGACGTTACTAGGTTTAGCTTTCCTATCATTTTCTTCCAAGTAACCAGTTTTATTTTCTACTTTTACAAGGTCACCACGTACTAAGTACCCTCTGACAGTGGGAAGATAATAATATTAATTAAACTGTTCTTTGAGAGGAATCTACCAGATCATGCTTATTGAATACAGTTTCACATTAAGCACATGGCTCAATATATATTTGAATGAACGAGGTTGAGTGTCTTCCTTCCAAGTTTATTTCTAGCTACTCATATGTTTTAATACTAATGTTAGTGTGGGATTTGTCATGCAAAGAAGATCTCAGCTAGAACTAGTATATTCTTTGGAATTCAAAATCCACGTTGATGACCTTTTCAACTCTTTGGCCTCCTTTTCAACTCTCACTTCCTTACCTCGGACTCTGTGACTCCATCTCATTCCACCTCAGGTCCTCTGAGCATAGCCACAACTTAGTTATGACTATCAAACTATAATATTGAAAAGTTTTCTCTGACCACTATCCAGCAGTCTCTCTCTCCTGCTACCTCGCTCCTGACCCACTCCTCACCTTTGTGGACACAGACTCTGTGCTCTTTCTCTATAATTTCTGTTCCTGGCCTCTCGGGACATCTCAGGCACCTCGCAGATCTCAGGATCAGTTCTTCCCACTGCACTCACAACTGCCTCCCAATGACCCTCACTCCCCGTGCTCCTGTCACATCTGTCCTGCCAATCCTCAGCCCTGGATAAGGCAACCATCTGTTTCTTCTGCTGCCTTTTCTAGGCAACTGTGCATTTCAGGACCAAGTAGCATAACCAGGTGGATTAGATGCTCTAAAATGTATTCCAATTTTTCTGGGGATTCAAAAACTCTGGAAATTCATTTTTTCACCCCTCATCAATTCACTCTTAAAATACACATAGCTTTCGTTCCATCTTCAGCACCCCCATTAAAGTTCTATACCTACCTCCCCCCACCCCGCTCTTTTGCTACCAACTTCACCAGAAGCTGAAGATCAACTGGTATGAATACTATAAAAATTTCATTTGTCAAAAATTATCACCCATTTCCTTTATCTTTCCTCTAGTCTCTGTGAAGGATTTTCCTGACTTCCTTCTGAAGCCAGTGTTCCCACCTGTCTTTTCCCTCTTCCCTCCCTAGGTACTAGACTTTGCTCCCCCTCCATTTGTCTCCTGCGTCTACTTCCCTTCCCTGCTCTGGGCCTGCTTTCCTTTTTGTCCCTTCCTTGAGACCTACAAACCTTTTCTCTCCTGTTTTAATTCTCTACCTCGATTCTACTTTCTACTCATGGTATTTCTGTCTCCTTCCTGTTCATCCACAATTTTATCCACTTTTTTCTTCTCCCTCTCAATCCAAAGCACCATTAGCCTACAGAAAGTGCTAATGCCAAAAACCAACCTCTTCCTAGACCTTCTGCTCAGATTCTGTTTTCAACAGAATTTGAAAACATTCTTCACCCTCTTCTTGCTGGAACTGGGACTTCCCCTGGAGCCCTTATTACATCCTACTGGCTCTCCAGCCTCCCGAATCCCTACATACTACCCACTTAAAACAAGCCCTTTAAATATAAGCTTTCTGAAGATTCGGTGTTCAGTTCTGTCTTAACTATTGACAGTCCCTTGGTAATCTCTTATCTTACAGCTTGAGCTACCTAGTTGTTCCCTTGGCTCACAGCTCTACCTTTACGCTCATCTGTCTTTCCCTAGTCAGACCCTGTTCCTAACTGTATGCTGAGCCTCCCACACTGATGTGTTGCAGACACCTTACACTCAGATCTAAATTAAACTCATCGCTTTCCACTGCTGTGGTTTGTTTTTTTTTATCTTGGCTAATCAATCCAATGAAGTCTCCTTCCACCGTTATCTTTCAAATCATCTCCTGTTCGCTATCCTTCTTTAAATAATTGGCTAATCTAACAAATAATAATATGTTAAGAGGAAGGCACAGTGCAAGTGAAAGAATATATGCAAATATCACAGAAGCCTCTGATTTTAATTAAAAGAAAATGTATGTGAAATGCTTATTATTTAACACAGACTAAGCTCTCAGTAAATGTTACCTAATATATACAGCAAGTAAAGGGTCTGGAAAAAAAAACACAATGTGTTTTTTTTCCCATGTAGCCCCCATAATTTTGTGTGATAGCTGATACCAACTTTGAACTGCATTCAGTTTGAAGTCAGCTGGATATGTCTTTTTATGATAATTTCAAGAGAAAGTAACAAAGAGTAAAGCATGTGAGGAGTAGCATGATATAATTAACCACGTGCACTATTGATGAGACTTGGCTTCCCTCTGTACCACTTGATATTCAGCGAAATAAATAATGGTGATAATTGTCAGATTCCTAACAAAGACATCTGCTAAACCAGACAACTCAGGCAAAGCTGTTTGCTACTGACAGCTTGCTTCAAATGTGAATGTTGCCATTAAGAAAAAATAGAGTTTCTGTATTTATCACATTACCTAATCTGTTGTGTCGGTGGTGTTTCATCTGGGGACCAAAAGACCTGATAATTAAATTCAACATTTAAACCTCTACATTTGCTTAAGGGACTATTAGAAGATCTTTCCTTTTGTTGTTGTTTTAGTGTAAATGCAATATATCTACGTGATAAAAATAAAATCAAACAATGAAGTATGGTAGCAACTGAAGAGTTGTGAGAGAATTCTTTCTCTCACAACTGGGAGAATAGATGAGAAAAGTCTCATCTATTCTCCCTACTACCATTCCTCCACTCTAGAGATTATCTTTTGAATCATATGCTATGTAAAAATCACATGATAAAATCCTATCTAATAAAAGAGAAACATGCAAATTGACAGTACCTCCGCTACACCCAGAAGCCATGCCCACAAGTCAATCAGGAGCAAGTATGCAAATTAACCCAAAAAATATGGTGATGGCCATAGAGTTGGAGCAAGCAGGAGGTTTGGGTTGTCTCCAGTGATGGAGGAAGCCAAGCTTCCCACATGCCCTGGCCTGCCCTGGCCTCCGCTCATGGCTACAAAGTTTCAATTATAGAAGAGAAATAAATCCCAGATATCAGGGCCTCCACTTGGGTCACCAGGGGGTGTGGCCTGCCTGCAAACCACCAGAGGCCCATTACCTAAGTCATTTCACAACCCAAGGGAACCCCCACCCTGAACTGGGACATCCTTCAGGGTAAACCAGTCAGCCCCTACTAGGGCACCAGGCCTCTATTCTATCTAATAAAAGGGTAATATGCAAATTGACCATCACTCCAACAAACAAGATGGCTGACCCCATGTTGTCAAAGATGGCTGCCCCCCATGTGGACACAAGGTGGTTGCCACAAGATGGCTAGCAAGGGAGGGCAGTTGGGAGGGACCAGGCCTACAAGGGAGGGCAGTTAGGGGTGATAAAACCTGTAGGGGAGGGCATTTAGGGGTGACCAGGCCTTCAGGAGAGGGCAGTTAGGGGCAATCAGGCTGGCAGGGGAGCAGTTAGGCATCAATCAGGCTGGTAGAGGAGTGGTTAGGGGTGATCAGGTTGGCAGGCAGAAGCAGTTAGGAGCAATCAGGAGGGCAGGCAAGCAAGCAGTTGGGAGTCAGCAGGCCTGGATTGTGAGAGGGATCCCAGATTAGAGAGGGTGCAGGCTGGGCTGAGGGTCGCACATCGTCGTGCACAAATTTTGTGCACTGGGCCTCTAGTAAAAATAATAAAAATCAACCAATGTCACCTTATTTTATATATGGCCTTGAATTCAGAAAACTCCAATGGAGTATTAAGACAAGACAGATCATTACATCTTTAGATTTTTCTCTACTTGTCAATCTCATCATTGAAAAAGTCTCCATTTCAAAGTGTTATTTCACAGGACCAGAAGAATGGAAAGGCTTACTCTCTTTTTCCTCATCTGATGATCCATCACTGAGAAGTAACTGAAACAGGTTCATCCTCATACCAGATGAGAAAGGTCCTTCATCCTGGAAATTTTTGAGTATCCTAGTCTTGCCTTCCTTTGGCCCAGCCCTACCCATGGATGAGATAACATGCCCACCCAGAGCCTGTGCCCTCTACCAGACCACATTTGGGGTCACCTGGATAGAAGAATGAATTCCTAGCTCACATGGTCCAAGCAACTTGCATGGCTTCTTCTCACCTCTTTCTTCACAAGGATGGGGAGGCCATGGACAGGGGGACAGGTCCCCATCTCTTCCTCGTCCTCTTCCTCCTTCACTTCCTCCTCCTCCTCATCTTACTCCTCCTCCTCTTCCTCGTCTCCTTTGCTATTTTTTGGTATGGATCGAACTCTGAAGACTCTGAGAAATCTAAATTCAGCCCTAAGCTTTTAGGTTGTTATGAAGATGTCAAGGAAGGAGGATTTATTTTTTATTTTTATTGAATTTTTACAGAGAGGAAGGGAGAGGTATAGAGAGCTAGAAACATCAATGAGAGAGAAACATCAACCAGCTGCCTCTTGCACACCCCCTACTGGGGATGTGCCCACAACCAATGTACATGCCCTTGACCGGAATCGAACTTGGGACCTTTCAGTCCACAGACCGATGCTCTACCACTGAGCCAAACCGGTTTCGGCTAGGGAGGAGGATTTGAATATTTATTTAACAATTTTTTTAGCTTGACCTGTAACTTTAAAGTATTGAATTTGGCTGCCTTTAATGTTAGGGGGTGGGCCTGATTTGAAAATAATATCATTCTGAAGCTCGAATAGTTAAATGCCTTACCATTTGAATTGTGCTTCTAACAGTTCTTTGAAATAAAGGCAAAATAAGTCTTTTATTAACATTTTATTTTACCATGGTACTCATTACAATTATTGAACCAATATTGACACATTATTATTAACTAAAGTTTATACTTTGTTCAGATTGCTTTAGTTTTACTGTTATTAACTAAAGTTAATACTTTGTTCTAATTGCTTTAGCATACCATTTTCTGTTCCAGAAGCTCATATTACATTAGTCATCATGTCTCCATAGGCTCCTCTCGGCTGTGACAGTTTCTTAGACTTTCTTTGGTTTTGTTGGCCTTGACATTTTTAAGGAGTAACTGGTCATGTATTTTGTAAAGTGTACCTCAGTTGAGATTTATTTTTATTCAAATGTATTTTCCACAAAGAAGTCTTTGGATGAGTGCTTAAATTTTTTTCTAGTCGTTTGCTATTACCAATAATGCTTCCTCAGTAGCAGCACACTTCCCATGTTGCATCAGCCACTGCGCATATCGCAGGTAGAGGAGATAAATTCCCAAGGTGGCATTCAGGTGAAACGGGAAATGCTTTTGTAATTCTACACTATTGTCAAATTGTCTTCTATAAGGACTGTGTTGGTTTATACTGTATGCCCATTTCTTGACAGATTTGCCAATAGAGTATGCTGTAAAACTTTCAGAGTTTTGTCTGTCTGATGGGGAAAGTGGTATCTCAGCATGTTTTTTTTTTTTTTTTTTATAATGTTTATTATAAATGAGGATGGAGTATTTTTATACATATTATTGCTTATTGTCAATGGATTTCCTTCCATTATATTTGCTAAGCATCTTTTCTCGTGAATAGAAAAGCTATTGATTTCTGTATAATAATTTCACAAGTTAGATATTTCAGCTGAAGGATGCTTGTCATGCACCCCATGTTCAAGCTTGTACTCATATTAAACATATGAAATTATAAGACACAAAATTTTTATTTAAAAATAAAACTTTAATTTAAAGAATTAATAAGATAAGGTTGAACATAGATGAAGGTGGCAGAATGTTTTCCCCCTTAGAATTTGGCTGCTCTTGGAATTAGTTTTTCTCTCAGTGCTAGGTTGATAGCACATAGTCATCAGATGATCACATTATATCATCGAGCAGTAGAGGTATGTTACATTTCAGGTGAATAATAATACAATTCATGGCATAAAGGTCAATAGCATATACTCTAGAGTCAGACTGACTAGGCTCAAATTCTAGCTTAACCACTCACTAGCTATGTGACACTAGGCAAGTTAATTAATGCCTCTGAGTTCTTGGCACCTACTAAGTATAAAAGTGTACCACTACTTTACAGTGTTCTTTAAATCTTACCAAGGACTTTCAGTTGTATTAGCTCACTTATATCACCAGTAGCTCTTGGTATATGACTGCTTTAAACTTCATTGTCCCTAATGTGGACTATGAGATTAGTGGATGTGTTACTGTCCTGTACCCATTGCTGGGCCATGTTGCTCTATCATACTATCTCTAAGCACTAATCTGGAAATGTATAATCCATCCATTTCTTCCTTAACCATCTGTAGGCCAGAAGTGTCTATAGGCACAAGTGGCAGGCCTTTTTTAATTAAATTCAAAATATCGTGGCAGTTAACTGGTTAAATATAAGGGTAATCTCGGGGGCATTTTGTCACATTTCTATTTATCCTAAGTAGAATTATGAATAATTATTGATATTGTAGAATGTTCTCAAAACATATGATTTATAATGAATTCAACTTCGGCCTTTTTTATTGTTTGTTTAGTTTGTTTGTTTTTTCAACTTTGGCCTTTTATAGACAATGGCTATTCTTCTGTCAGGAATGTCCTCTTGATTAGTACGGATGTCCCTCAGGAGCGGCTGTGGCCTGGGGAGGCTGGCCTGAGATAACGCAGGCTTGGGATGCAGAGCTCACTTAATTCACCTTCCTCTTGAAGGCATTTCAAATTTTCACTTTCCCCATAAAGGTATTTCCCCCCACATTTGAATCTATGCTATGCATTTCTCAACTTCATGGCTTAATTCCACAGCAATTCAAAAAATCTTCCAAGGTTGATAAGTTTGATCTTTGGGTTAAAGATAAACATATATGCTTTTCCTCTCTCTGGCTGGGCCTTGCTCTTCAGCTAAGACACAGAGCATATGTCTTACATTAGAGAATCTTATCAGGCTCAGAAGATGCACTCCCATTTCCTGTTCATACCACGCTTACGTGCTACAGAGCTAAATTATAATCATAGCTGCTGTGCTATTTTTAAAGTGCAGTTACAGTTGGAGTCATTGGCTTCCTTCTAAAACCATGACCATACTGCCACTCTCCTCGCAGGCACTATTTTACAGTGTCTCTGTGCTGAAATAAGAAACATTTTAGTGCTTACATCTAATAACCCTTGCTGCCTTGCTGAGAAGTTTATTTGATAAATGAGATGTACAAGAAGTCTTTTCGGAAACTTAATAACATGCTTCCATGTCTAAGTTGCATACAGTTATATAACCGAGGGACAGGGTGGGGGTGGGTAGTTAATCTGACAAACTAATAAAAAAAACAACAACACCTTGATCTGGAATGAAGGAACAACCTTGATGTATCCTTTAAGCCAAGTGAAGCCGAGGTCTGCCATTTATCTGGAGAAAAAGGAGCTTGCAAAGTCGAGTCTGCTTACTTATTGTCGTGGGAGCTGGTGTTGGCTGGTTTTTGTTTGCTTGCTTGAAATATCTGGCTTGCTGATTACAGCGTTTAAGTAAGCTAGATAATGCTGTGCCCGTGTAGGTTCAACTGCGACCTGATGCTGGTTTTCACATGTGAGAGTCTGGGCATAAATCATGCTCAAAAGAGTCCTCCTCCTGGTTTCATAATTCAGCTGAGAGACAGAGTGCTCAAAGGGGAGAGGAAGGAGATTGAAGTCAGACCCAGAACAGAGACCTGCATTTTCGTTATTAATATTTCCACTTGACAGAAATTTTTATCGCTTCGAATATAAATGGGCACAGATAAAAGGATAGGTCAGCCAGCCACAGAATAAATCTCTTTCAACTCAGCCTGGGAAAGAGGCACTGAAGTTGTTCTTCATATGTTGCGCTCTGACGTTCCTCTTCAGAGTCCTAATTTTGGCATCAGAAGTTGGATCATTTGGGTTCAAACATCTGTTGTTTCTGGATGGCTTTAAAATTCCACTGCGAGCTCAAAAATGCTCCAATTGCAAGGCATACCCCTCTGAGAAGTATCTTTTGGTGTGTGTCTGCCCTTCTCTCTCACGGATCTTCCGAGAACACTTCATCTGGGCCTCCAATTTCTGCTCTTTTTCTGTGTGGGATTGTAATGTAAAGTGTTTGTTTCTTGCACTCGGATCTCATGGAATGCCTTTCCCTGCTAAGTTTATTTTTTATGTGTTTGGAATGCTCTGGAATGTGTGCTAATACTTTTCAGAGTCATCACTTGCTGCTTTTCCCTTTCCTGCTTGCCGTTGCCTGACTGTGCCATACCAATTTCTGTTAGAACATTTGCAAGTTATAGCAAGATTTTTATTTTTTTTTTGAGAAAGATAAATGCAGTCAGATAACCCTTAAAGGGCAAATGTAACTCTTTTTTTCTGAGAAAACCTTATAGCTTTTTCCCATTCCATGAAGCACTCCAACTAAGAGGTATGATTACAGGCAGAAACTGAGTTAGCACAATAAATGTCCTCATGTTGGAAAAACATATTTGATGAACAGATATTGAAGAGGGTCAAGTTCTTGTGACTTTCCCACCAAACCACTGAACTCCCTAGCTCTGCATTCTTTCCAAAACTATTGAATACGTCTTAACGACAAAATGCAGAGTAGCATTTCAGTGGGGGAGACCACACCATTGGTGATTTGATTGGGGTTCAGAGTCATTTAAAAACAACTGGAGCTAGGACTACCCTTGGCACCCTGGCTGGGTTGATCAGTGGTTAGAGCATTGGCCCACTGACCCAACAGTGGAGGGTTCCATTCCTGGTCAGGACATGTATCTTGGTTATAGGCTTTACCTCTGGCCCCCATCAGGGTGCAAATGGGAGGCAACCAATTAATGTGTCTCTCACTTTGATGTTTCTTTCTCTCTCTCTCTCTCTCTTTCTCCCTCCCTTCTTTCATCCTTCCCTCCCTCCCTCCACCTCTGTCTTCTGCTCAGTCCTCTCAAAAAAAAAAAAAAAAAAAAAGAGTGAATCTTGGCATTGGTGCCCACACCAAGTCAGATATCTAAAGAAAACAATTTGGGAGATTTAAAAATTTTTGTATACAAACTTTGTGTTTTCTCTCTTAACTCTCTAATCATAAATTATTATAGGATGAATTAACCTAAGAATGATAGTTTATTAAATAAGTGATTTATAGAAAAACTAAATAAACCCAGGGAAGGTCTCAGCGTTGGAGGGCCCTCTGGTCTTAGCGGCTAATTCTTGGCTTCTCAGTGTCCTGCCATTCCCATGGTAGCAGCTGCTCCTCCAGGGCCGGGGTGACTGCCACGTGGGCCATTAATCTTGGCTTGTCCCCTCTGACTCCTTTATCTCTAGAGCACATAACACACTTTAAACCCACTCGGCCACTGACTTCTTGGACTCCCGAGTCCTGCTCCCCATTCCCCTCAGCCTCAGCTCTGCTTTTTCACAGAGTAATTGTGATATCTGGAAGGCTGCCCATCAGAGAATGCAGTATGGTTTCCACTTTCCTCCAAGCTCCTTTCAAAAGCATCGCACACACATTAAAGGGCTGCTCTCCTTAAGCAATTTACCGTTGGACCTGAGAGTGTCCTATCAGCTTTGCATCCTGCCTGTTTTTGTTACGTGTGAAAATACTGGCCACTGGATCCCTAGTGCCTTGCCGAGCTGTTTCATCTTAGTCTTCAGCAGGAATGGCCAGGCGCTTGTCACCAGGAGCAGCAGGGTTGAGAGCTTACGCTCGGACGTGAGGCCCACCTGGATTGGAGAGCTGCTCCGCCACGTCCTAGTAAGTGACAGGTGGCCCTTGTTTAGCCCTAGAAGCTTTGGTCAAATAAGATAAGGTCTATAAACCACTTAGCATGTGTTTTGTGCAGAGTCCTTACTCACAGTGCTAGCCAGTGCAAGTTGTATGGATCTATGCGTGGAACCGAAGGGAGGAGGGAGAATCTGACCTTCACAATTTCCGGAGCAGAAAGAGTGGTTTCTGCAGAAGAGCCCAAGCCAACCTCGGATGTAAATTATTTACACTGGTAGCACATGTTTACACACACTGGCCAACAACACCTACGGGGCAGCTGTTTCTTAACACTGCTCCTACAATTAATAATTGCTCTTTTCAAATCCAAGTGGCCATGTGCACGGACAGCCCCAGCTCAGGCGGAGCCTGTGAGTCTGTGACGTGGCCAGTGGCTGCACAGAGACCTCAGGCAGAGGCCGGGTGGCCGGGATATCAGCCACCTGCTTGGCCTTTGAATCTGGGGCTGGCAAATCTGTCTGGCAAGGAAACTTTTCTAAACCATGGCCCCTTGAAGAATGTGGAGAAAACCGTGCCTACATAAACATATGTGGTAGGAGGCAGGTGATAGGGGAAAGAGAAGAGAGACAGACTCTGGTAATGACACTGAGAGAAAAGAGAAGGAAGAGATGAGCCACAAAGCCAGAGTGGGAGCAAAAACCAAAGAGGCAACAAAATGCCAGGCTCTGGATTCAGACAGGCTTGGTTTTAAGTCCTCGTTTTCAAGCTGTGTGATGATGGGCAAGTTATTTAACTTTCCTAAAAGACACAACAAGAACATCCACTTCACAAGGCTGCCGTGAGGCTCAAGTGAGAGCAGGCATTGGAGAGCATGGGGCCCCAGTGGGCATACTGTTTTCTAACTTTCTCACCTCATGGCACATGGAAGATCCTTCCTCATAGATGGCATTTATGTTTATTTATTGACTTAGGGGTTAGTTTTATTAGCAAGAGGCATCCCTAGAACTAAATTCACATGGTCCTGTCAATCTGGACACATTCTTATTGCTGTTTTCACAGGAACAATTGCAGATACGTGATGCTAGGCAGCTTGTATCTCTTCTAAGGGCCGGCTGTACCTTTTTAAAAAATATTGATGAATTGGTTCAAACACCAAACCAGGAGTCACAAGGCATTCATGTATTCATTCATTTATTCTGAGGCCAAAAAGAAATTCGATTTTTAGCATCTGGTGATTTTAGACTAGTAAAGATTTCTGAATACAAGGTGCAGCCAACAGAAAGTGGGTTCTTCATTTATCCCATTTTCTAGCTAGTACCTAGGATGAAATGGGAGAGGGAGAAAGAATGTGGAGAGAGGGATGCCTGTTGACACATCAGCAAGAACTCGGTCACTTCTCACATTCTTCCTTCCCCTCTGTTGTGGGATCACCCTCACTTCTGCCAGGATTTTAGCATGGCCTATTATTTATAGGTTGGAACCAGGGTAGGAGGGTGAGGCGCCAGGTCTACTTTCAGCCTCAGTCTCCAATAAAGTAGAAGTTATGTCCCATTTGCTGCTTTCCCATCACTTCATAATACGCATGAGGTTCACAGACCTGTTCTCTTGGGCTTCCTCGGGGGCAGATAAAGCTGAGATTGCACCATCACAAGCAGTTCAACCAATCGTTATGTATAACCGCAGCCCTTTTACAACAGACAGGGAAGGGCACAAACCTGTCATAGTCCCAACTCGTCTGCGGCATCAGGGCCACAGAGCCCCTCTCTCCTTGGAAGTACCATCTCTGCTCTGGTGGTAAGCCAGTGCCCTCCTTCGGGAAAGTACTTCCTGAAGGTGGAGTGTGCATGTGATGTACAAACACCTACAATCACTTTAGAAGGGAACTGTCAACTGCATGCTGGGAAGCTGGAGCGCAGGAAGACCAAATGTCTAGATTGTGTCACAGTCTCAGGAGAAGCAGTGCATGCTCGGGTCTGGGATCCTGTATCCCGGCCATGAGGAGCACAGTCCCTGTGAAGAAAAGGCCAGCGAGTTTTCCAGCAGGACGTGGTGTTTTATTTCACCATAGCTGACGGCTGGGAAATCCCTGGAGGCCCTGGCAGCTGCGTCTTGTCTTTAGTATGAAGCCCTGGGAGGGGGCAGAGACTCATAACTCACAAGAGGCACAGCCTCAAGAAAGCCTTTCTGAGTAACTGAATCAGACAGAGGGGGAGCCGCTAGTCCATTCCCAAGTCAAGAATGCTTTTTGTCTCTCCTTCTCTCCCTACGGGCTGTGTCCTCATGAAAAGATCATTTATGGCTGTGGGAATGAGTGCCTCAGAGCCAGCTTCTGGTTCTCCCTTTTGCTTCTCCCATCGTGCTGTCCTGCTCAAAAGACCTTTTGTTAAAGACAAACAGCAGATGCAGCTCAGATGTCGTCAATAATTTGGGGTGGGGGGTATTTTATCTTGAATTGGTCTAATACCATTTTTGTGTTGAAAGTATAAATATTCTAGGAAGTTGAGAGACCCATACCAAAGTAGTATTTTTTTTATATGTATCTCTTTAAAATGATGTAATTTGGAAAGAACTGATCATGTCACTTAAATGATATACAGAAGAAACGGACATACAAGGGCATCACAGGCTGGAGTGAGTCAGGAGGCCTGTGGAAGAGGTAAGACAATAGGAAGTGCTGGGTAAACATGAACAGAGTCGTGGAGCTAGGAATGGGCTTAGCGGTTGCAAAAGTAAGGCTTATTGATTAGGAACCTTGAGTTAGAAGTCAGGTAGAAGAAAAAGGTGGTCAAGTGCTGCAGAAAAGGTTTAAGACTTGAGACTGTTTCAGTAATCAATTAGTTGCTATCCAATGAGTTCCCATTCACAGATATGTGAAAAATATTTTAAATATAGATCATAAAAAGTGCAATCATTTACAATCTCACCAGTCTGAGGACAATGGCGGTGAGCATTCTGGTGCATTTTCTTTCACAGATTTGTTAGTAAAATTCCTGTCCTAGTTTAGGTGCCCCAGAGGCAGATCCTGAGACTAGGATTGAAGTGCAAGTAGTCTGTTTAGGAGCTGATTCCAGGAAAGGCCAGCGGGGGAGTGAGAGTAATAAGACAGGGAAGTCAAGGAAGCCCCAAAAGTGCATGTTCTCAAATGCATCAGTTGGAATGCAGTCAGTCATGTGGGGAGCTCAGAATTATCCTACTGGAAGACCAGGCAGCTGGAATATTTATTCACTAATTCTTGTCAGTTGAGAGTTGATTTTGGGGGGCATTAACTCTGAAAGGGTCTCCCTTGTTTAGAAAAAGAATCCTCAGCAGAGGGTTGCAGGTTTTTGCAGCCAAGGGCCCTC
This sequence comes from Pipistrellus hanaki, assembly GCF_964339955.1. Classification (NCBI taxonomy): domain Eukaryota; kingdom Metazoa; phylum Chordata; class Mammalia; order Chiroptera; family Vespertilionidae; genus Pipistrellus; species Pipistrellus hanaki. The sequence goes on along the minus strand of NC_140512.1, from coordinate 11,196,954 downwards.
AGTGTGTTGTGGGGATATGGGTGCTACATGAATATACCCAATTTATATTTTACTTATATAAAATAAGCTTTCTGTGCATCAGGCTTTGTACTATTTGCTTTACTTGTGTTAGCTCTTCTAATTCTCACAGAAGCCCTGTAAGGTAGGCACTGCTCTTTCCCCCTGAAGGTTTGAGTCTAGGATTCCAGGCTGGTAGCAGATAGGAATGTCATACTCCCAGAGAGTAAACATCCGAAATCACAAACATGACGCACAGAAGAGTTTTAATGACGGCCTTATTCACTCAGCTCCTTTCTTCTGCATATTTTTTCTTCCTTCTGTCAACACAGAGTTTTTCCTTTGCAACTGTAATGTCTCCTCTGTTTTCAGAGACATTTGTTGGAAAACAAAACAAAACCTTGAGCCATAAAGGATCTGTAATGAATGCCTGTCAATGGTGTCTGTTCAGCATCTCCTTTCCCATCTTCTTCTGGCACAGCACCTTATTCCATTGGGGAGAAAGGATCTACTCTTCTTCCTTGTGGTTTTAAGGACTGCCAAGCCAGTCTTTAGTATATAGGGGTGAGCTTGAGGTCCAGACTTGGCCAACTTTAGTCTCCATCAACTTGGCCACAGTGTAAGCTAGGAATGTGTTTGTGCATCAAGCTAAACTAACTGGAGTCTTTCTCTGGGACTTTGTGTCAGGCTTTAAGAGAAGAAAGCTGATGTCATTGGACTGAGATGGTAGAACCAGGAATTGTCTGAACCATGCTCCACTTCCTCTCTACAGCAAGGGTAGAACAAGCCCATCTGCAGTAGGAGAGAATGTAAAGAGAGCAGAAAGATGGGGATAGGGGGAGGGAGGGAGGGAGGCAAAAAGGGAGGGAAGGAGGGAGGGAGGAAAGGAAGGAGGGAGATAGATAGATAGATCTGACTGCATGGCTAAATCCCTGCAAACCTCTGGGGTCTACTCCTCCTGGACTCCCCATTGCATGAACAAAATAAACAATAAGCTTCTTTCTTCTATTCTTCTTTCTTTCCTTCATGCTTGTTTACTTACTTGTTCATTTGTTTGCTTGTTGAAGCCGGTTTGATCTGGATTTCTGTTTCTTGCAACCACAGAATCTTGACTAATTCAGGACATAGTACATTCTGACCAGAAGGTGTGTTTGTGGCCCATCAGTTATAAATTGGGGTAAGAGAGCAGAGATGTGGAGAGAATCAAGTTAAGATAGGACAGGAGTGAATTTTTTCCATCCTTCACAATGTTATTTGTCTTCCATGATTCCCAGGTCGATTCCAACTCTCTGAGGCATGAAGGAGGCATCTGCCCCTGGGAAGTTTTGAATTGCAATAGCATCATGAAGCACAGTTTTGTATCGACTGCTGCCTTTGCCTGCAGCTAGTGATGGCATTCATCAATTCAAAGTTGACCAATTTGTTTGTTCCCTCGTACTCTTGCCACTCAAGGACATGGGAGAACTCTGTTTTTAGGAGCATAAACTGGTGGTTCTGTGAGTTTTAACCCTGCCTCAAGTACTCTTTGGCTTGTGTGATCCTCCAAAGATTCAGCAGATCTAAGATCTCAGCATGCTGTTATTCCTCTGGAAGCTAGAAGACATCCTTGAAGTAATAACTGTCCTTTATTAAGCAATTACTATATCCTGGCCCTGTGCACTTTATGTGCTACTGCCGTGTAACCCTCCCAGGATCCTGCAAAGTGGGTGTTAACCCGCAAGGTCTCTGCGAGATCAATAGGGGAGCTCCAGAGCCCAGACGGCTGGCCCCTTAGAGTTCTTGAGCTGGTGGAAATAGCTGGGCTTTGTTTGCCAGCCTTGCTCTGTCATTGGCTGGGGTTGTCCTGAAAGGAATGTACCCTTTGCTGGAAAGCTAAGGAAGACCCTAAGGAATCTCAGCTGCCACATTCCTCCCCCATGGGCAGCCAGTACTTTCTTAAAGGAGGTATTTGAGCAGCACTTTTCTAAGTCAGCCACCTCACTCAGCCCATGGTACAAAAGGGTATTATTGCCTTAGGCCAGTGGTCAGCAAACTCATTAGTCAACAGAGCCAAATATCAACAGTACAATGATTGAAATTTCTTTTGAGAGCCAATTAAAAAAAAAAAAAAATATATATATATATATATATATTTTTTTTTTTATTGATTTTTTACAGAGAGGAAGGAGAGGGAGAGAGAGTTAGAAACGTCGATGAGAGAGAAACATCGACCAGCTGCCTCCTGCACACCCCCACCGGGGATGTGCCCGCAACCAATGTACATGCCCCCAACCGGAATCGAACCCGGGACTCTTCAGTCCGCAGACCGACGCTCTACCACTGAGCCAAACTGGTTTTGGCTTGAGAGCCAAATTTTTTAAACTTAAACTTCTTCTAATGCCATTTCTTCAAAATAGACTCGTCCAGGCCATGGTATTTTGTGGAAGAGCCACACTCAAGGTGCCAAAGAGCCACATGTGGCTCTTGAGCCAAGGTTTGCCCACCACTGCCTTAGGCCATGAAAATCTCCCCTTGGACCAAACAAGGGCATACATTGAAATATTGGTTTGGTCAAGAAAGAGAGCTTGCTCTAGATCAGTGTTTTTCAACCTTTTAAAAAACTAATATTGTTCATTCCCCCAACCCCAGGAGCATTTTTAGACATTTTTTCCTAATTGTTTTTCCACCATGAAAATTTAATATCAGAGTTATACTATTATCGACATAAGAAACATCCAAACCTGTAGAGAATTTTTGTAAGCATTTATTTGAGCCAAACTGACGACATTGCCAGGAAGTAAGATCTCAAATGCTCTGGAGAAAGACAGTTTTATGCATTTGAAATTAAGAAGGGAACGTACAGAAGATTACATGATAGTGGGAGAGATCAAGGTGGGGATTGTGTTATAGGATAGTTAACAAGATTATGTGCTCACTTGAGAGTGGTTTCCGACCCAGGGGTCTGAAAAAGAGGCATTTTAAAGGTGTGTTAATCTAGACTAGGGGTGTCGAACTCAATCAGAGAAGGGGCCAAAATCTAAAATCCAGCCTAAATCGCGGGCTGAATGGTTTACTGAACAGTCATAAACTGACAATGTCATAAACTGACAGCGGAGTGCAGTGATGACAGCGCGGTGCGGGCCACATTGCAAGGCCTGGCGGGCTGGATTTGGCCCGCGGGCCTTGTGTTTGACATACAGTATGTGATCTAGACGCACAAGAACAAAGGACAGTGCTTGCTAAAGTAAAAGATAAACCTTTTTCTCAGCAAGTTATAGGCCTGGGCATGATTATCCATCATGAACTGCCCAATTAGAAATTTATGATCACATCGAACTGTGAGGTTAATTTTGGTTAAATTTATTATAATAAATCTGTGTGTATATGTTTATGTACTGTATGGATATCTATGCTTTGTGTATAAAAAGAGTTAAAAAAATTTTTAAAAATATATTTTATTGATTTTTTTTTACAGAAAGGAAGGGAGAGAGATAGAGAGCTAGAAACATTGATGAGAGAGAAACATCGACCAGCTGCCTCTTGCCCCCCCCCCCCCCCCTCCGGGGATGTGCCCGCAACCAAGGTACATGCCCTTGACTGGAATCGAACCTGGGAACTTTCAGTCCGCAGACCGACGCTCTACTGCTGAGCCAAACCGGTTTCGGCAAGAGTTAAAAAATTTTCATTCCCCGAGAACCAATTTTCACTTCCTTGGAGACAATATCACCCTTTTAAGAATCCATGTTCTAGATTAAAAGAGACTCAAGAACTATAACAATCAAATATAATGTATGGTCCAGGGTTGGACCCTGGGTTGGATAAACCAGCTATAATGGGAATTTTGGGGATATGTGGGAACTTTTAATATGGACCAGATACTTTTGTTAGGTGTGATTGTGTTATTTTGGATGTGTAGGAAAACATTATTATCCTATATAATAAAAGGCTAATATGCAAATTGACCAGACAGCAGAATGACTGGTCACTATGACCTGCACTGACCAACATAAGAGCTGCCCCCTGGTGGTCAGTGCATTCTCACAGGGGGAGCGCCACTCAACCAGAAGCTGGGCTCGTGGCTGGTGAGTGCAGCAGTGGTGGTGGGAGCCTCTCCTGCCTCTGCTGCAGCGTTAAGGATGTCCAACTGACGGCTTAGGCCAGCTCCCTGTGGGAAGCGGGCCTAAGCCATCAGTCAGGCATCCCCTGAGGGCTCCTGGACTGTGAGAGGGTGCAGGCCAGGCTGAGGGACCCCCTCCCCCACTCCCCCACTCCAAGTACACAAATTTATATATAGGCCTCTAGCCTATACACACACACACACACACACACACACACACACACATATATGTATATATGTGTGTGTGTGTGTGTGTGTGTGTGTGTGTGTGTGTATATATATATATATATATATATATATATATATATATATAGCTAATATGATAATGTCTGCCTAACTGGTAGCTATGACATGCACTGACGACTAGGGGGAAGATGCTCAACACAGGAACTGCTGAGCTGCAGTGACTTGGCAGTGGCAGTTCTCAGGTGACGCCTCCCCCAAATCAGAGAGAAGTTAGCCCGATTCCTTGCAGGGCCAAGCAATTCCACCTTCAGCCATGGGATGTGTTGTTGCTAGGGCACTGTCAGCCCCAAATCTGGCATACTTACACTTGCTTTTAGGTTCCACACTCTGTATGATAGCAACTTTGCAGAGTGCCTTCCCGCACTACAGGACCCCTCAGGGGATGCTGGAGAGCCGGTTTCAGCCCAATCCCCGCAGGCCAGGCCAAGGACCCCACCTGCCAAAGGGACTCCACTCACACAGCAGATGCCCTTCCAGCCACAGCACCACCCCAGGTGTGGTCCGTTAGGGAGAAACCACATGGAAGGTTGGCTCCAGAGCATGTCCAGCCTATCTCGTCCAATCCCATCCTGCCAGCCACCTTCTAATTAATTTCCTATCAATGTATGAATTTATGCACTGGGTCACTAGTTTTTTATACATGCCTATGGAAGTAAAAAACAATAAAGAAATATTGGCTTTTTGAAGACACCTGTATTTGTTATTAATTAAGTTCTCTTACATGCATGGGACTTCCCTCCTTGCAAATCTTATACATATTTCAGTTACTAGCAAAGTTTGGCATCAGAAGTGGGATAATTGGCCTTTGTGGATTTGGAATAGCTGAGTATTCTAAGTTCCTGATGCTGGTTCTCTTAAAGTGAACTGAAATGTCTTGTAAGAAAAACAGTCTTTTTGTAAAACACTAGATAAAACTGGGTTATAAAACTTTTCCATGGTTTCTTTAAGATTTGGGTGTTTTAGTCATTAGGAAATTAAAACCTATTTTATCAAATAGTGTCATGAACTATTTATCCCAATTATCATCCATCATCATCTTATCTTATGATGAAAACTTTTAGATGACAACATAAAGTATGTGAGGAATTACAGAGGTTTAAAAAATTCTTTTGTGGGTTATGTAAGCAACATGCTTAAAGATTCCTGGGCTAACATCATACATTTCTAGGAAAGGAGGCCATCTCTTTTTTGCCATCCTTCCAGTCTCTTTCCTTCCCAAGAGCCAGTCACTAATTATAGGCACACAACCCACCTGGTCAGGACTCTAGGCAAAATGGCAGCCCTTTGCTTTTGTCAGTGAGAACCATTTTTACTTCAATAACATTTCTCATTCTTTTCTCTCAGTGGTCGATATGCATGGTGACACAGCTCTAAGCACATCAGCAGAACTCAAGCAGCTCACCTAAAGCTGCGACTGCTTCCTGCAACTTTTCTCACTGTGGTTTACAAATCTCACGCTCAGTGTTCACAGACCCCCTTCCCATTTGCTGCTGGGTGCATGAAAAACCATTCCAAATGGCAACGAGATGACTCTTGTTCTTTCCAATCAGTGTTATATCGAACAGTGAAGGGCTGTACATTTTCTCAGGCAGGATGAACCGTAGGCATGCTGCTTCGGAAGGGTGTCTAAATCATCTCACACGTTTAAAAAAAAAAGCCCGAGCATCTGGCGGAAAATACACATTCTCCCAGATCTCCTGAGAGTCTGAGCTTTTCAGGGCATGCCGTGACCCACCTTTCTGGGTTCCTCTCCCACTTAATTTGTTGGCATGTCTCTCTGTCAGGTCTTGCATATAATTCTCCTTACTGCTGACTTTGATTGTCTAGTCTTGGCCTAAGCTTGGAAAATTCCAAAGAGGAATGCTCCACCAGTTTGCAGGCCAGAGTAAAATTCTAACAAGAATCTGTTTATTGCTCACAGCGTCTGCGATTCCTGGAAGATGATTACAATCAGCTGTCGGGGTTTAGACAGGCTACACCCCCCGAATCTCAAGCCCTCACCCATCTCTTAACTTCAACTGTTCGCCGAGCATGTTCCTTGAGAAGACCCACTGTGATGTCAAACTCAAGCTGTTGGGGATAATACTGCCATCCTCCCCTTTAATGCTTCCTGCCTGGTTGCTCTAGGAGACCAAGCTTCCTGTAGTGCTATTTTGATCTTGTCGCCTCTTGCTGCAGAAGCCTTCAGTTGTTCACATTGTCTGCAACATGAAATACAAATTCTTTTTCTCATATTCTAGGGCCCGTTACTCAGGTTAGATGGAGCCCAACCAAGCTTTGTATCTCATGCTACAGATTTTTTGGTCAAATGTTCCCACGTTCTGGAATGTTCTGTCTACTTTTTCCCATTTATTTTTCTTACAAATATTTATATTGCTCTTCACATTTAACCCAGATAGCTGCATGTGGCCTTCCCCTCAATTCCTTGAAGTCTGCTCAAATGTCACATTTTGCCGTCACTCCCCCCACTTCCTATCCCCATTCCCTGCTTTATTTTACTCCATGGCACTTATCACCATACCTTATATATTCATGTGCTGTCCATGGGGGGCAGGGATTTTGTTAATGCTTTTCATTGTTGTATCCTCATCAACTAGAAGGAGGCCTGGCACAGAACAGGGAGACAATCAGTATTTATGAATTAAGTGAGTGGATGAAGGAACTCTGAGAATATTTAAGGGCATTTAGCATGTGGCTGGCACTCTCCTGGCCCTATAAAGATGGATATAAATGAAAATGGGGTCCTTCTATTTTATTTATTTATTTATTTATTTATTTATTTATTTATTTATTTATTTATTTTTAAATATGTTTTTATTGATTTCAGAGAGAGGAAGGGACAGGGAGAGAGAGAGAGAAACATCAGTGATGAAAGAGAATCATCCATCAGTTGCTTCCTGCATGCCCCCTGCTGGGGATCAAGCAGCAACCTGGGCATGTGCCCTGATCGGGAATTGAACTATGACCTCCTGGCTCATAGGTCAACTCAACCAATGAGCCACACCAGTCGGGCTATTTTATTTTATTAAAAAACAAACTAGCCCAAGTATAGTTTTTTTATTTTCTTTTCTTTTTCTTTTTCTTTTTCATTTTAGAGAGAGGAAGGGTAGTGGGAGAAAGATATATGGATATGAGAGAGAAATATTGATTGGTTGCTTCCCATATGTGCTTGCACCAGGGATCAAACCCACAACCTATGTAAGTGCCCTGACCAGGAATTGAACCTCCAACTGTTTTGTTGTACAGAACAATGTTCCAATCAACTGAGCCACTCAGCTAAGTCAAATGGTCTTCTTTTAGAAATCCACAATCTTGTGGGGGTAGGAAATGAGAAATGCAAAAATGAAACTGAGGCAGGATAGTAAGAATCCGGGAAAATTCCTTGACAAGTAGAAAGGGGAAACTGAGACAAATAGCTCATTCAAACTCTGGCCTCAGCCAGCTCCTTGACTCATCTGCCTCCTTCTCCCTTGTACAAACAACTCCCTTAAGCATTTGTTGAGGTCCCGATCAGCATAAAATAATCTTAGGAACAAAGCCTCGGGATTGTTGACCACATAGACAGAGTTTTGGTCAAAATAGAGATAGCATCTAGGCCTCATTTGTGTTTCAGCTCCAGGCTCAGAAAAGCAGAAAAACCAGATGAAGCCATACCATGGCTGACATCAGGATCAGATGTGCTGATCAGCTACCCAGTAGCTCAGTGCTGACCAATTAGTAGAGACCATGACCCTGATTCTATCCCCTTATTTTTATGAATCAGCATATTAAAGAACACACCTAGAAAGATGATGAATATTCTATTGAGATCCTCCCTTGAGGCCTCGCCTAAAATCCCTGCCTTTAGAAAATGGACAAAAACTCTTAAGACAAAGGACCCAGTGCATGCTCTGTCTCTAGAGCACACCCACATCACCTTTGCTTTCTTCCTCCTAAGCTCAAAAGGTTCCCAGGAGGTTTGCAACTAGGGGAGCAGTGGGCAGGGGCAGCTCATCCCGAGCTACCCCCCTAAATCTGTCTTCAAGGGGCCATCTTTTGCCTCTGTAACTTGTTTCCTGAGTCCACACACTCAGCTGGCTCACTTCTGCCTCTGTGACTTTCTTTCTAAAAGGTCAAGGTAGCTCTCTGAACAGCTCTCTCAAATCTTCTCTTTGAGTGAACTTTTGCTTTGCAAGCTAAATGAAGTTTCTCTTGCACTAGAGTTCTTTTTTTGAAAAATTTTATTTTATTGTTTAAATTATTACATATAGTAGTACATATATCTCCCCCTTTTTTCCCCCCATAGAACTTCCCCCAGCCTCCCCTACCCCTGTTACATGCCCTCATCTCCCCCTCCCCCAGTGTTTTGTGTCCATTGGTTGTGCTTATATGCATGCATACAAGTCCTTTAGTTGATCTCTTTCCCCCTCTTTCCAACACTCCCCAGCCTTCCCACTGTAATTTGACAATCTGTTCAGTGCTTTACTGCCTCTGTGTCTATCTTTTTGTTCATCAGTTATAATGTTCTTTATTTTTCATAAATGAGTGAGATTATGAGGTATTTTTCTTTCATTGCCTGGCTTATTTCACTTAACATAATGCTCTCCAGGTCCATCCATGCTGCTGCAAATGGTAAGAATTTCTTCTTTTTAACTGCAGTGTAGTATTCTATTGTGTAGGTGTACCATAGTTTTTTAATCCACTCATTTGCTGATGGGTATTTAGGCTGTTTCCAAATCTTAGTTATGATGAATTGTGCTGCTATGAATATAGGGGTATATATATCCCTTCTGATTGGTGTTTTTAGTTTCTTGGGAATATTCCTAGAAGTGGGATTACTGGGTCAAATGGGAGTTCCATTTTTAGTGTTTTGAGAAAACTCCATACTGTTCTCCACAGTGGCTGCAAAAGTCTGCATCTTCAATAAATGGTGTTGGGAAAACTGGACAGATACACACAAAAAAATGAAACTAGACCACCAACTTGCACCATACACAAAAATAAACTCAAAATGGATAAAGGACTTAAACATAAGATGGGAAACCATAAAAATACTAGAGGAATCCACAGACAGAGAAATCTCAGACATATGCTGAAGCAATTTCCTCACAGATACTGCTCCTAGGGCAATGGAAACTAAAGAGAAAATAAACAAATGGGACTACATTAAAATAAAAAGCTTTTGCACAGCAAAAGAAACCATCAACAAAACAACAAGAAAGCCCACTGTATGGGAGAACATATTTGCAAATGTTATCACTGATAAAGGCTTAATCTCCAACATCTACAGGGAACTTATACAACTTAATAAAAGGAAGATAAACGATCCAATAAAAAAATAGGCAACTGGGGGAAGAAAAGAAGATATACCTACTACTATATGTAACACTTAAACAATGAAAAAATATATAAATAAATAAAAAATAATAAACACTAACTTTAGTTTAAAAAAGGGGGGGAGGGGGCAACAGACCTAGATAGAATCTTTTCAAAAGAAGACAGAAGGAAGGCCAAGAGGCACATGAAAACATGCTCTAAGTCACTAATTATACAAGAGATGCAAATGAAAACAACAATGAGGTACCATCACACACCTGTCAGAATGGTAGTCATCAACAAATCAACAAACTGGCGAGGATGAGGAGAAAAAGGAACCCTTGCACTAGAGTTCTTGGCTCTGAATTCTTTCTTTGCCAAACTCAAGAAACTGAAAGCTGAAATCACCAGTAACAAAACCAATTTGAAGTGAAGCATGGTGTAGGAAAGAGAAAGGATTTAACGTTCTAGAACTCCTATGTGCAAGATGCATGTATTTATCTGGTCTCATTTAAGCCCCACAGTGATGCAATCTGGTAGGCTTTATTGTTTCCAATTTTGAAGATAAAAATACTGAAACTCAGGAGAGTTAAATAATTTCTCCCAAAGTTTTATGCTAATAGGTGGTTAAAATAAGAAGGGATTTACACCCAGGTCTTCTCGTGCTAATGTGAATACACTTTGCATTATATTAGATTGCCTCTCAAGTTATTAAGGAGCAGATATATTTAGTTTAGCCTGAGGATGAGATCTAGAGTATGTGCTATTTGAGTAGTTAATGAGAAGTGAATCAAAGCAGATAAGAGATGGCAAGATAGTCATAAACTTCCCACCTCACTACATCCTGTGGGCCTTCCCCTCTGACCTTTTATTCTCTCCTATAATATTCATTCAGTAAATATTTATTAAATTCTTGTTATGTGCCAAGCTATGTTCTATACCCTAGTCCTATAGTAGTGAATAAAACAAAGTCCCTATCTCCAAGGATATTTCATTCTCTAAATATTTTATGTGACATGGGGAGAAAACAGAATATTTCAAATTTAGAGAGCTCAGATTAAAGTTATGACTTCATCATAGTCTAGCTGAGGACTTTGGAGAAGGAACACATTTAAACTTTCTGAACCTCAATTTCTATATTTGGGATAGGAATACCCATCTCACCAAAATATGATATTGTGAGGCCCAAATAAGATGAAAATAGTTTGAACCATGAAGCACTAGATACTGTGTTTATTTAAATCTAATATGCCATTGATTTTAATAAACACTATTCTTTTATGTTCCATTGAGAAAAAAAATCCACCAATTATGATATGCCATTGATTATAAAGCCCATTCTGATTTCAGAATACCAAAATGTGGGGAAAAATTATGTATCTTAGTTAAAATATGGTATAAGAGTGCTATTATTAACATTCTGTATGGTGCATGGCATATGGTACATGTTCAGAGAGGAATGGTTTTAGCAAGATACATTAAAGTAGATCAATAAGACAAGTGATGAATATTTCTTATAGATATTCAAAGGTCTATCTGTCCAGCGTTTCACTATAAAAAATTTTAAGTACCTAGAAAAGATGAAATAATTTTATAATTAACACTCATATACCCACTATCTGGATTCCATAGTTAACTTTTTCCTGTACTTTCATTATTAGATCATTATATCAATTATTTTTTTATACATTTCAAAGTAAATTGCAAAAATCTATACACTTTACTCCTATACATTTTAATATGCACATCATTAAAGTTCAATATTTGGTTATATTTTTGGTTGTTTTTTTAAGGTAAATTTTACATTCAACAAAGTGCACATACCTCACATGTAACATTCAATTGTGTAACACAAATCCTTATCAAGATACAGAATATTACCATCAACCTAGCAAGTTCCTTCATGGTTCTTATTCCTTCCCCACAACTTCAGAGGCAACCACTGTTCTGATTTCCCCCCCCCCCCCCCCCGCACCATAATTAGTTTTGCCTATTTTAGAACTTCATATAAATGGAGTCACACATGTACTCTTATATAATCTTTTACTCAGCATAATGCTTTAAAGATTTATCCACACTCCTATGTGTTTCAGAATTTGTTCTTTATTTTGTTGGTGAGTATTCTATCGTATGAATATTCCTCAGTTTGTTGAGCAATCAGAGCTGCCATGAGTGTTTTGTATAAGTCTCTTTGTGGTAATAATGCTCTCAGAGCTCTTGGCTACATACCTAGGAGTGGAATTTCTGGGCCAGAGGGTGCGTGCATGTTTAGTTTTACTAGAAACTGTCAGGCCTTTTCCCAAAGTGATTGTTATCATCAACTATCGTGTATGAGAGTGTAGGTTGTTCTGTGTCCTCCAAACATTTAATGCCGTCAGTCTGTTTTAAATTTTAGCCACTCATGTGGGTAACAGTACCTCATTGTTGCGTTAATTTGTAGCTCTCTTCCTTTGTGAAATGTCTGTTCAAGTGAATCCAAATTGAGGTGTGTGTTTTTGTTGTTTTTTTAAATTCTTGAGATAGGGGAGTTCATTACATTTTCTAGATACTAATTTTTTTTGTCAGATATGTTTGTCAAATATTGTATATCAGTTTGTGGATTTCTTCTGTATTTCATGAACATTTGTCTTTTTATGAGCAAGAGATTTACATTTTGGTATAATCTGGTTATTCAATTTTGAAATGGTAATTGCTCCTTTTATCCTAAGAAGCTGTTGCTTACCCTAAGTTGTGAAGATTCCTTTTCTTTTTATTCCAGAAGACTTATGTTTTCATTTTTACATTTAGGCCTGTGATCCCCCTTAAATTATCATGGGAAGTAGGGGGTCATGGTTCATAGTTTTTCCATTTGCGTACCCAGTTCTAGTACCTAGTCGATTTATAAGTGTATTATATACATTTTTTGTAAGATCCCTCAGATGTTTTTTGGAAGAAGCAATAAATGGATTCTGCCTAATGGCTAGAGGATGGCCTCATGGGTCCCTTTGAGCACTGTGATGAGTAATATTCCCTCCGCATAGCCTCGTCCAAATGCGATCCCCTCCCTCCCAGGAAAAAGTGCTGTGTTCCCTTTCGCCTTGGCCTTGTTATTCACATCACTGCCTCTCAGAAGTGGGAGAGGCTGCTGTGTACTCCCTTGCCTGGGATGGTTAGCTTGCTCCTACCTGGTGTTTGGGGATGGAGATGAGGCAGGGAGAGGCTTAGGATTGCTGGGTAAGGGGAGCGGGGAGAGGAAGAAGGGTCTGGAGCAGGGGTCTTCAAACTACGGCCCGCGGGCCACATGCAGCCCCCAGGGGAGTCTGATCCTGCCCGCCAGGTTTTTTGGGCAGTGAGCACAGCCAAGGTGTTACAGTAGGAATTAGTAGTTCATATAGTCCGGCCCTCCAGCTCTCTGAGGGACCGTGATCTGGCCCCCACTTTAAAAAGTTTGAAGACCCCTGGTCTGGAGCAATCTCTGTGGGTGTCTATAGGCCTCCAGAACTCGTCTTTTTGAAGGTAGAGATGTTAGACTCTGATGCGCTTTGGAGACAGAGCAAAGCTGTGCTCTGGCTCTTTTGGTAAATTTGGTTTCTCATTTCTGAATGGGTACCAGTGGCTAAGAGGAGCCTTTCCTTTATCCCCTTCTAAACTATTTTTTTCTATTTTTCTCTCCTTTGCTCAGCAAAGAGCTTTGGAAACAGATGTTTATATATGTAGTATGTACTTAATATATTTACTTATATATTTTCATAAAAGTAGTATAAGTTCATTGTTGAAAACCTTGCTAGTACAAATAATGTATAAAGAAGAAAGCACAAACTAGCTATAATCTAACACCCCGAGGTAAGCCATAGTGACATTTTTTGTCAGCTTGGATTTTGAGTCTGTGCTCTGCCTCTTACCAGCCTGATTGATACCTGTTTGAGTGTCTTCTCCACTTGGGAAATGGGGAAGCCTCCTTCATGGAAAAGCTGAAAAAAATCAAAGAAGATATACGTAAAAGATTTGGCAAATAATAGATCCTTAATATATATATATATATATATATATATATATATATATATTCACTAAGTGATGCTATTCAAGGGTGTAGGAAGTGAGTGGGAGGCAGGAAGAAAATCTCAGTTCCTCCCTCCTCCCCATTTTAAGTTTTGTTATTAAATTAAATACCTTTAAAGCAGGCAAAACTAGAGGAACAGGAAACAGAATAGTGGTTGCCAGGAGCTCAGGGTGAGGGAGGAGCTGATTACCAAGGGGCCAGAGGGCACCTGGGGATGATGACACTGTTCTGTATCTCTGGTAGCTACCCAACTGGATGTGATGTTTCAAATGCGTAGAGCTCCCCACAAAGAGGGTACGTTTTATTGTGGAAGTTATACTCCTGTGAACCTGACTTAAAAAAATACTCTTTAAACCATCGTCTTCGAGCCTTCATTAAGATTGGCCTTTTCTCTCCTTTCAGGCTTCCTTCTCCAGTTCACCTCTTCTCTAGCCACTTCCTGACGGTGGTCTGAAAGGGTGTTCATTGTCATACTGGATTCTTTGTTCCTTGCCTCCCAACCCGGCTGCATATTTTATTTCCCTCTTTTGAATTGACACTCTGTTGAGCTGGGCTCAGCTGCACTTCACAAACAAAATGTATGGCTGTTTCACTTGCTCTTTTTGTGCCAGTAGCTGTCTGATCAGGGCAACGTGTTCATTATACCGAATGAGATAAGAGAAAAGCTGATCCAGGGTCCTTGTGGCAGTGGTTGAACAGAAATCCTTTAAAATCCTCTAGATTGTTCTTTCTGCTCTGAGCAAAGGACTTGGAACAGTTTTTATGCTGGAAAAACCAGCATCACCCAAGGTCACAGTGGAACTCATAGCTACTTGACGTAGCTCCTTTAAAGCAGACATAGTTATTTTGAGGTATATGCTGATTACCTATGCTGAACTTTCCAGGTCGGTCTGGATTTCAAGTTGTTCATGCCGAGTCTCTCTAGGACACTCATATTCTGTAGAACAGACAGAGTGTCTTGATTTGGGCTCATAAATACAGTTGTCAAACTCAGAAGTTAGATACATGCATTCATTCTTTATTTTTCATTTCTGTAAGTATTTAATGAGCACTTACTATTGAGTGCCAGGCTCCTGGGTAGGCTCTGGAGAAACAGGTAAGTAAAATCATCCTTGAGAAGCTAGTGCTGTGCAGTCTGGAGGTTGGATAGACTAACAAATGCATTCAGTTTCTTCAGAGAGCAACTACACAAAAGGAAAGGCAGAGGCTAGGCAGCTCATGTGCGATGTAGCTTATTGAGACAGATTTTAAGCTGTATAGTATATATTTAAATTGCATAAGTTATATAGTCTTGTTTTCCAACACCAGTATTAGCACGATTTCATTAGACATATAATGAAATTATATGACGAATTATATAATGCATCCACATGTATAATATTGCATATACTTACATATTATATTTTTCATAGGCAAGCTTGTGCTCTATACCAAGTGTTTTCACTGGTATGACTTTTGGATAGAAACCTTCCCCTGACTGGCTTGACTACATTGCAGTTACTTCCAATAACAATTGTAGTATGTACTTATATATTTTCATAAAAGTAGTATAAATTCATTGTGTCCTGTGTTCTGTCAGGTCAGTGGTCTGCAAACTCATTAGTAAACTGAGCCAAATACCAACAGTACAACAATTGAAATTTCTTTTGAGAGCCACATTTTTTCAACGTAAACTTCTTCTAACGTCACTTCTTCAAAATAGTTTTGCCCAGGCTGTGGTATTTTGTGGAAGAGCCACACTCAAGGGGCCAAAGAGCAGCATGTGGCTCGTGAGCCGCAGTTTGCCGACCACGGTGCCAGGTAATTTGCAACACTCTTTCTTTTGCTCATTCAGCGCAGCGGAGGACACATCGCTCTCCCTATTTCACAGGCTGGGTGGAAAGTGGGTGCTAGAGAGAGTGAGTGGCCCCGGGTGTGCCTGGCGGACAGGAGGTGGAGGGAGATGTGATCTGACCGCCTGACTGGGGCCGGTGCTCTCCTCCAAGCACACAGCCCTCCATTGTTGGGTTGCTTTTAGCTGCCTATCGGGCACCCATTTACTCAGATCTCCGTGGCTACCGGAAAGGAGGGTGAGAAAGGGGAAGTCACTCGGATGCAGCCCCGGTAACCCAATATTCTCACTGCAGCCGGAGCAATCTGTAAAATGCCATTTGCACGATCTCTCTTCCCTCCTCAGAACCTTCTGGGGCTCCCATTGGTTTCAGGTCCACCAGCCTGTTCCTATCGTTCCAGCCCCGACCTCCCCGGGAGCTGCCCCAGCCACCCCAGCCTCTTTTTATTTTTTCTCCACCTACAGCTCTGTCTGTCCTGGGCCCTTGTTCTGCAGCTCCTTTTGCTTAGAAAATTCCCCCTAGCCCTCCCCCTTCTCATCCACTGGTTAGCACTGCTTCTGGTTCTCAGTGCCTTGGCCCCTTCTGACACCTGTCCTACCTGCCAGCCCTCCTGCGTACGCCCTGCCCTCGCAGGCACCTGCACCGCCCTTCCTGGAGGCCACCATCAGGTTGTCTTTGACAGATGGATGCAGTCGGAATCTGTGACCCTGGCTCCCCCAGCAGACAGCTTCTGTTCATCTCCACTCATCGTTAGCTTAGTCCCATAACTAACTGCTGGGAGAATGAATCCTTGCGTCTTTCCTGTCACCTCCACTCGTTTAGGACCCCTCCTCCCATACCATTTGCAGGACCTGGATTTTTCCTCGCTAGCGCAGTAACTACAGACTTGGCTGATTGCTAGGTTATGTGTCTCTTCCCCTGAGGGCCCATAAAAGTAGGTTGGTGCTTACTTGTGAGCTTAGCAGTGCCCACCTAGAGTATGTGCTCAGTACAGTTTTTACTGAGGACAAGCTTGGGGCCTATTTACTCAAAAAGAAGTGATTCCATGTCTTAGTGTTAAGGCTATATGAAGTGGCTCATTCTCTACTAATTCAAATTTGTATGCATTTAATAAATTACCTAGTAATGCCATGAGCAGCTCCCAAGCTGAATGAAACGTTATGGCCACAATAGTGGCCGCAGGGAACCCTGCATACTGGCCTGAAGCCCCTTCCTCAGCTGGGACGGCTCTCTGGCCAGTGAAGTTCAAGTCCCTCTGTTCTAGGCAGAGGCAGATCGTCCATGGGAGGCTTATGCTTCAGGAGCCTTCACCTGTAACACCACCCAGGGCCTGGGAGAGGTCTAGCAATTGTGCACAGGATCATGGGTTCTAGTAAAATTAGCAATAGAGATTTAAAATTACAACCAGTCAAGGCCCTGTCTCTCTCTTCTCTGATGTCCCTTCTGTCACCTGGTTAGGGGGACTAGACTGGCCATGGTATCTTAGGGCTCTCTCTATGGGAAAGTTGAGCTGGGGACACATTGAGTTAAGCTTTAATGGGATGCAGTCATGTGATTTTTTTAGACACTTCTATGTCTAGTTAAGTCATGGCTGGTAGTCCTATTGTCAGAGTGGCTTCTGGGAATACCTCTTCTGCCCTCTGTGACAATTTACCCCAAATTGTGACACCAGGTGGCGGCTAGTATCAATGAGGTTCCTTCTTAGAATCTTTTGCTTTGATGCTGAAGGTTGTGGGGTTGCTGGCATGGTTTGCCTATACTTCCTGACTTCCTGCAAATGGCCTTTTGATCTTTGCTCTCCTGGTCTATCCAGTGATTGTGTCAGCCTCGACCTCCCTTTCTCAGCAACCTTTCAGGAAACCCCTGAAACACCAAGAGGGGCTCCCCTTTCTGGCTGAACTCTGGGCAGGCTATTCTGCTGTGGCATCAGTGCAACCCTCTTGCAAAGCCCTCTCTTGGGCACCTTCCGTTCCTGCCTCCCTCATCCTTCTGAAGTGCCCTGTGGAACCAACAAGCCAAGAGGTACACTGCTCTCCCCCCAAGACTCAAGACAAACCCGCAGGACTGTGCCCTGGAAGAACAGACCATTCATAAGAGTAAAGAAGGGCAGGCAGAAGACTGAGCAGGGGGCAGAGAAAGAGGGAAAGGGCAAGAAGATTAGGAGCAGAGTGGTAGGAAAACAGTGATGAGGGCAGTAGACGGATGGCTGAGAAAGTTGCAGGAAAGAACCAAGCAGAGGTCTTCCTTGCCAGATCTTCCCTCTGTGTGGATTCAGGCCACAGAATTGGTTCATGTCAGGCATCACATTCAGGATGCTCCATACTTCATCTCTCACCTTGCTCCTTGCAGTGGTTTCCACACTGGTTTCCCAGTGTCCTCTCTCACCCTTCTAAGCCTGTCCTCAACCCAGCAGCTCAGTGATCCCATTCAAATGTGAGTCAGAGATGCCACTCCCTGGCTCTTCCACTCTCTGACCTCATTTCCCTGCACAGTTCCCCACCCTCCTATGCAGACGCACTGTTCCTCAAACATACTTGATCTGCTCCTGCCTCAGGGTGTCCCTCTGTCTGGAAGGCTGCCCCTCTGCATGTACACTTACTGCTACATCACAATCACCCAGTCACCTCCTCACTCGGGCTGCTCTAGTCGGTCCATCTAAAACAGCAACCCTGCCAACACTGCCTAGCCCCTTTCCTTTCTAACGTAATATACTAGTATAATCTATTTGTTCATTTTCGTCTATCTTCTTCCACTGGAATGTAGCTCTATGTGAGGACAGGAATCTGTTCCCTGTTATATCTCTCTTTTCAAGAATAGTGCCTTGCACTTGGTAGGAGTATATCTGATGTTGGTTGAAAGAATGACCTCTGTAGAATGACCACAATCTGTAGAGGATAAAGGTTGGGCTTAGCAGTGTAAAATAACTTGCCCAAGATCATGTGGCCAAATGAAAGGCCACAAGTTGAACCAGTATTCATCAGCACTCTGCTGTAACAAGGTCTTCCTCTTGCTACGAGCTACTGAAGCCAGTACCAGGAAATAATTTCTCACGTCAGCCTTCCTTTACGGTTAACCAGACCTTCAGGCCTTCAGATGACCTTCCTGAGTTGCAAGGTGAGAGTATTGACAGAAAGAGATAGAGATCAGAATTGCAGTGCATGTGCTATGTGGGGAAGTGAAGGGACAGGTCTGAGTCCACTTGGTTAAAAATAGGAACAATTACTTGTTGAGTACAGCCTTTGCTGGGTGTGTTGGCCTGTGCAAAGGGGCTGTCCCCTCAGGGCAGGATCACTGCAGGCCAGCCAACACATACGTGGGACACCCCCAATGCTAGGGCACCCAAAGGATGAGAAAAACATTATGTGGGTAATGGTCGGCTCTTCGATAGTCGCAAAAACATAAAAGGAGGTGGGTGGGAAGAGATGAGACTTTGCTGGACCCCCTCAGAGGCATTTGTGGGCACGGCTTTCATATTAAAGTACACGTGGGAAACAATATACGGATGATGTAGACTTGCACACCTGAAATCTATATACTTTTCTTAAACAATGCCATCCCAATAAATTCAATCAAAAACTACGAGTGGGGATCATCATCACCTTTTCCATCTCAGAAGGTCAATCTGGATCTGCTGATCCTGATCATGAGACCAGCGGACTCATTTTACCTGTCACTTTTAAAAAAATGTTAAGTATATGTGGTTTCCATTGCACAATGGGAGGTAGGTAGGGCAAGAACGGTTGCTTTGTAAATCCTTGAGGAATAACACTGGTGTTTCAGGCAAGGTTGGTTAATGCTGCTGTTTTAAAATTGGAGTTGTGGCTACTAGTCCTCCTTCTGCACCTTCTCTGATGCCACCCTTGTCCAGCCTTCTCTCTACCCACACCTGAGCTACCCTCCCCCAGCAATGACTCACTCCTCATCCATGCCACCGATCTCATTATATTTACCACATTGCAGCATAATCATCTGAATCGCTCCTGGTCCCCCGAGAGAATGAGAACTCCTGGAGGCCCAGGCTCGTTCGTTAATGCACTTTACTCATCTTTGCATCTAGCACATGCTGAAGGTTTCATAGTTTTGCCAAAGGCCATTAAATCCAGACTCTGGACAATAGAGGAACAAATGGAGAACTACACCACTGATACAAGGCTGGATTTGGTGTTTGAAGCCTGGGCCCCAGGATAATCTTCTTGGCCCAGACATGATGGCCTCCAAACCATGTTGGTCTGAGGGCCTGATGGAGGTCTGGGTCCTGGGAGGGGAGTTCGGACCAGGGAGAGAGGTCTGGGTTTCTGGGGAAGTTTAGACCCTCAACAGGACATTGGGTTATGGAATAGTTGTCTGGGTTGTGCTTAGAAATCTAGTACCTGATATACCACTGTGTTCGGTGTTTGTGGACTGGGACCCAGGTTGGCATTCTCGGCCCTGCCATAAAGGTCTGGGACCCCATGTAGGTCTGGGTGATGCGAGAGAGGTGTGGTCACTAGGGGGCGCTATGGGCCCAGGTGGAAGGTTTGGGTGAAGGGCAGGACCTCGGGATCAGGAAATGGTAGTCTGGACTAGCCTGGATATGTAGACACCAAGAAATGGATAGGCAATGGGTTCTTGTCTCGGTGCCCTGAGTGGCCTTCTGCCTTGTCATAAAAGTCCGGGAACCACATGTTGGTCTGAGCCCTCTATGGAGGTCTGGGTCCTAGGAGGGCATTTTGGGTCACGGAGGTAGGTCTGGGCCCCGAATGGAGATCTGGGTCCTGGGAGGGCCTTTGGGGAAAGGGTAAGGTGACCAGATTTTAACATTGGTAAAGCGGGACACCATTAACGGAGGGGGGGGGGGGGGAGGGAGAGGAAAAAATGGGGGGAGCGGGGTTCTTGATTAAAAATTTGGTCTATATGGAGCCGTTCCCTAGCTTGTCATTCATTCTTTCCAAAAATCGGGACTTTTTTAAAACGCCGCGGGACTCGGGAAAATTATTAAAAATCGGGACTGTCCCGCCAGAGTGGGACTTCTGGTCACCTTAGAAAAGGGTGGGACGGCTAGGCCCCTGAAGGCAGTCTGGTACCTCACCTGGACATGTGGGTTATGGAAATGGTGGTCTGGGTTACAAATTGAGAAGTACACCCCCGATACAAGTCTGGATTCTGTGTTTGAGGCCTGGGCCCCGGGATAATCATCTCAGCCCCACCATGATAGTCGGGGTCCCAGGTGTAGGTGTGAGCCCCAGGTGAAGGTCTCAGTCCTCTCAGGCAGTTCGGGCCCGGAGGAAATTTTGAGCCTCCAAGACGGTCTGGTACCTCACCTGAGCATCTGGGTTATGGAATATGCTAGAGATCTAGTCCCCTGATACAACTCTGTGTTCCAGGTTTGTGGCCTGGGCCCCATGTGGGCCTACTAAGCCCTGCCATGAAGGTCTGGGTCCCGGATGTAGGTCTGGGTACTCATGCATGGTGTTGTCACTAGGGGGCGCTATGGGCCCAGCTGGGAGGTTTGGGGAAAGGACAGGACCTCGGGATGATGAAATGGTGGTCAGGACTAGCCTGGTAATTTGGACTCCAATTAAGGAATAGGCACTGGCTTCCAGTACGGTTCTCTGGAATGGCCTTCTGGTCCTCGCCATAATGGTCTGTGACCAGGAGGTAGGTCTGGGCCCCCAACGGAGGTCTGGGTCCTGGGAGGGCCTTTGAGGAAAGGGAGGGACGTCTGGGCCCCTGAAGGCAGTCTGCTGCCTCACCTGGACATGTGGGTTATGGAAATGGTGGTCTGGGTTACAAATTGAGAAGTACACCCCTGATACAAGTCTGGATTCTGTCTTTGAGGCCTGGGCCCCGGGATAACATTCTCGGTCCTGCAATGATAGTCTGGGTCTCAGTGGTAGGTGTGAGCCCCAGGTGGAGGTCTGGGTTCTCTGAGGGAAGTTCGGGCCCGGAGGAAATTCTGAGCCTCAGGGGCGGTCTGGTACCTCACCTGAGCATCTGGGTGATGGAATAGTTGTTTGAGATATGCATAGAGATCTAGTCCCCTGATACAACTCTGTGTTCCAGGTTTGTGGCCTTGGCCCCAGGTGGGCCTACTAAGCCCTGCCATGAAAGTCTGGTACCCGGATGTAGGTCTGGGTGCTCATGCATGGTGTCATCACTAGGGGGCGCTATGGGCCCAGGTGGGGAGGTTTGAGTGAAAGGCAGGACCTTGGGATCAGGAAATGGTGGTCTGGACTAGCCTGGATATGTAGACACCAAGAAATGGATAGGCAATGGGTTCTTGTCTCGGTCACCTGAGTGGCCTTCTGATGCTTGCCATAGAAGTCCGGGACACACATGTTGGTCTGAGCCCTCTATGGAGGTCTGGGTCCTAGGAGGGCATTTCGGGCCAGGAAGGGAGATCTGAGCCCCAGGGCGGTCTGGTACCTCACCTGCACATCTAGGATATGGAATGGGGGTCTGGGTTACAGATGAAGAACTACAACCCTGATATAAGACTAGATTTTGTGTTTGAGGCCTGGGCCCTGGGATAATCTTTTAGGCCCCACCATGATGCCCGCAGACCCAGATGTTGGTCTGAGCACCTGATGGAGATCTGGGTTCTGGGAGGACAATATGGGCCAGGGAGGGAGGGGGCCATCTAATTACTCAATTGGAATCTGCATTATTGAATAGTTGTCTGGGTTATGTTCATAGATCTAGTCCCCTGATACATCACTGTGTTCTGTGCTTCAATGGAAAAGTTGTCCTTTGGCACATCCCTCTATAAGCCAGGCCAGGTGCTTAGAATCTACGAACAGGTTGTATGGATCAATTGCTTCTAGAGCCCCTCCTTTCTCCCCAGAACTTCTCTGCAGGGCTGCTGGTACTCAACTGTCTTCCAACACCTCCCCCACCATGCCCCTTGAAGCAAAAGATGTCAAGAAATAAGCGTTTGTCATCTGGGCTGCTCAGGCCTCCCCCATCACTTCTCTGCCTTTTGGTTCCTCATTTTGCCGAAGTCATGAGTTGAAACCTGAATTCTCTGAGGTCTAAAATCTCTGATTCCTTGACCATGACTCCGCCTTCTTCCCACTCCCTGCTGGGCAGGCCTGGCCTGGCTGCCTTGGAACCAGACCTGCAGCCACACCTGTCCTCTGAGCTACCACTGTGACCTGCCTTTCCTTCTGCTGGGAGTGCATTTCTCCTGCACACCCCTCCCTGCGGCCACCTCCCTCTGTGCTCCGCTGCTGTACCCAATTCAGGGAGTCAAGCTGTTCTCCACGGCATTTGAGGTAGATTTCATCCCTGTGAAAACGATGTGATACATTTAGAATACTGCATTACATCCTGATGCTATTTATGTATTTTATTTTAAACTGCACCTGCTGGGGTTTTTTCTGTTTGCTCTCAGATCTATTCTCTACCACCCTCCGTCTGGGCTTTGCATCCCTGGGAGCTATTTTCCTAGATGCCCTTACAGAACTGGCCTGTGGTGGAACACTGAGAATGAGAGGAGGGGAGAAGCCAGGCTATTTCTCCCCTCTCCGCTTCGGATGGTGTCAGGAGCATCTTGTCCATGTCCCCAGCCCCTCCTGTACAGCGTCAGGACGGGGGCTCCAGTAACACCTTCTCCTTCATCCCTTGAGCCTCAGGTTGATGGTGGGCCATCTCTGGCCTCTCACCTCGTCCATCACCTGTATTAACTCCCTCTGCAGGATCTATCGCTGCTTCTGCCTTCTGACTAGACTCCCACTAAAACACTCTGAATATCCTACACCTTTTTAAAAGTAGCTTGATTGTAGCATAATTTACATATATAAGACCATCACTTTCATATTTATGTGTATGTGTTGTTAGAATATTTTAGAGATCATTTACTTATTGCTTATATAATATTGAAACAATATTTATAGCAGCCTTGGCCAGTGGTTCTCAGTGGTATGGGCAGTGGCCTGTGAACCTAAGGGTCATGGGTTCAATTTCCAGTCAAGGGCATGTACCTGGGTTGTAGGTTTGATTGGTATGCAGGAAGCAACTAATCAATGCCCTTCTCTCACACTGATGTTTCTTCTTCTCTCCTTCTCTCCCCCTCTCTCCTTCTCTCCCTCTCTCTCTCTTTTTCTCTCTCTCCCTCTCTCTCTCCCTCCCTCCCTCCCTCCTTCCCACTCTCTCTAAAAATCAATGAAAAAAATATCCTCAGGTGAGGATTAAGAACAAAAATAAAATATTTATTGCAGAAATGGGACAAATGAGGCGAAACATCAAGTGCGTTAGCCAAAGCCTTAGGCCATGTAGGGAAAGCTCTGCAGATGTCATTAACATTCGTTCATGCAACACATACTTTTTATTTACCACGTGCCAGGCACCGAAGGCCCATTGGTGAACAACATGGGCACGATCCTTGTCCATTATCTACAGTGATTCAGTACACAATTATTTCAGTTTTAACTAATGGTACGCTTGGGTAGGTAAAGAGGGCAAAGGAGTGAGGGTCAGGGTCACGGAGGAGCCAAGCTGCTGGAGAAGGCGACCCGGAGTTCCTTGGCACTGCCTTTGTACTCCCGCTAGGACAGGCGGCAGACTTCCTGCAGCGTTTCCCACTCCCTCCCTCGGCAACCCCACCAGAACTGAAAATTAAATCCTTTTTGTGGAAGGACAGGGGTTCTGGAACAGGTGATCTCAGCCTTGCGTGTGCAGCGTCACAGAAGCTGGGAAACACTACAGTATAAGACGGATCCTCACGTGCTCGTCACTGTCGTGCAGCTGGGCCTCTGATGAATCCATGGAACCTGTGGGCTTCACTGGGAAATTTACACGCAAGAACAAACAAGAGAGAGAGAGGAGAGCTCTCTGCTGGACACGTCACGGGCGGACATCCAGGGAAGGGCACCTGCCCCTGCTACTCTCCTCTAGGGCAAGAGTGAGAAAGATGTGGCTGGTGGGATGGAGTCAGACTTCTTGGAATCATCCAGTCTGGAGCTGGATGTTAGCTTTTTACAGTATCTCCCTGGCACAGCAGCTGTCCAGCACCCGAGGTCCTTGGGAGCTATGGAAGGGAGACACGGGTCCCTTGCGAAGTTTGGGTGCAACACCCCTGGAGGGAGGGTGAGGAACCAGGTCCCAGCTGGGTTGTTGTCCAGAATGATTTACCTATGTCAGTTTTGGACAATCCTGACTGTGGGCCCATGAGTCCCATTCACCTTTATACCCCAGCACTGAGCACACAACTGCACAGGATGGGTCTTTGAGCAGTGCTGCCGGTTTAATGAGCAAATGCACTTCCAAGCCAATTGAAACAGCTCACTTTGTTCTAGCCGACGAAATGAGGGAGGCTGGTAATAGATGCTGTTGCCCACATTTCACAACCCTGTGGAAGTGAGGTACATGCTCTGCCTGGGCTCTGGAGGACCTGCCATGCCAGGACAGGGCCCCCGCTCCCAGCTCCCAGCTCCATGAGAAGGCCCCTGGCTCCAGAACAGGGCTTCTGGCAAGGTTTGCCTCTACTGGTTGCTACCATTCCTTGCAGCCCCAGCCAAGAGGCAAGGTCTCAGATCCAGGACAGTCCACAAGGACACAGAGGCCTGGAATTTCCCATGGCCTCTCCCAGGGCAGTCTTTTCAAATATCCAGTACTTCCACGAATTAGATGCGGAGTTTAATGGGAGGTTAGCCCGTTTGTCAGTTTTTAATGAAAATTATTGGAAAAGCTACATCTCTTAAACACTTTTCTCTAGGATAGTATGTTTTATTCCACTTCCCACTGGAAACCCCTTTTAATAGGATTGTCCCCATAGAAGGTCTGTTTTGAAGGACTTTGTTTATAAGCAAACACATTTGTTCCATAATAACGAATTTATTTTCTTAAGAGGAAACCAGAGTCAAGATTTTTTTTTTTTCCTAACTAAAAGTCATCCTTGAGGTTTCATTTTGAGTAAACAATTACTTTTGTGTTTCCTGAAAAACTGAAAGCTGCTGGAAGAATTTCCCAAACTGCTAGGCTTCTAGGCTGTAATCCCGGGTTCCAGAAGGCCCCGGGCACACGACATAACATTCACAACAGCCCGCGCCTGTTCCCCCTGCTGCTGCCAGCCCACCTCCGCAGGTAATGCATGCTCAACTCTGGAGGTACCTAGTCCTTCCTGCCTCAAGTTCTCCCAGTCCAGGGGCCCGCTGAGTGGTGGGGTTTTTGTCTGCCAGGCCGGAGAGGCCAGACTTTAGCCCCAGCTTTTTATTCACATGACATCACACGAGAAATGGTCAACAAGCAAGCTGGCACATTCCGCCCTCCCACCTACGGAGCTGTCCCTTTGAGAGTCAGAATAAGTCACCTGTCTTCCCAGAGGAACCTTTTCACCCTGGTTGTGCTTGAAGCTGTAACTTTGGGATGGGGGAGTTTTGCAAGCAAGAACGTAATACAGCAGTAGCACTTTTCTAAAAGAAAAAAAAAAAAGAGAGAGAGAGTTTTTATTACTTTTGTACATTGCCGTAGCACTTTTGGGAGGAAATACCAGAATAAATGGGAGTTGAAAACCTGACCTTGGCTGTGTAAGAACAGCGAGAATCTGGTACGCCTTCATTTCCCATTCAGGTCCTCAGTAGACCAGGAAGCAGTTTGCTCAAGTTTCTTTTCTGCATTTAGCTCTCCCGAATGCCCAGCCTCAGTGCCCAGCTCCTGCTGCCAAGGGTCCTGCTGGCACATTCAGCTGCCGCTCCAGGACCCATTCCCCCCCTCCCCCCGCCGGCCGCCTCACCCCTAGAAGCCTGTCTTCCAGCACAAAACAGGTGGGGGGACATTCCGCCTCTGGATCCTGGCCCGCATGTCTTGCTACTTCCATTGCCCAATGCCAAGAATGACAAAAATCTTTTGTTTGCTTGGGAGTGGGAAAGACCAGATAGAACTGTGGATAGCAGTGAATTTGCTCGTTGGACAAGATTCCCAGGGCAGCTGTTGTATCTCAGACACTTGGCTCTATTGCTAGGATAGATGAATAGAAACTTCGGACAAATCATTTCAAAAAGCTATGCTTGCTGAAACCAGTTTGGCTCAGTGGATAGAGCATCAGCCTGCGGACTGAAGGGT
Source organism: Pipistrellus hanaki (assembly GCF_964339955.1). NCBI lineage: Eukaryota > Metazoa > Chordata > Mammalia > Chiroptera > Vespertilionidae > Pipistrellus > Pipistrellus hanaki. Next base: position 11,170,409 of record NC_140512.1, on the reverse strand, counting down.
CCCAGGTTCGATTCCCATCAAGGACATGTACCTTGGTTGCAGGCATATCCCCAGTGGGGGGGGGGGGGTGTGTGCAGGAGGCAGCTGATGGATGGCTCTCTCTCATCGATGTTTCTAACTCTCTGTCCCTCTCTCTTCCTCTCTGTAAAAAATCAATAAAGTATATTTATAAAAAAAAAAAAAATAAAAAAATAAAAAGCTATGCTCCCATGATAACTGTTGAATATATCATGGATCATCTTAAAGGCTGAATATTTGCTAATGTCATAACAAGGAAGTTATTTGCTAACATGATAATGGACTTGGGTGTGTTTACACTTTCAATTCCATTCTATCCTGTTTTCAGTAACTGTTGGCAAAAATTTGATGTGACACAGTATTTACAATCTCAACCTACAACTGAGACATAGTTATTATTTTAAAATGTCTTTATTAATTTCAGAGAAAAGAAGGGAGAGGAGTAATAGAAACACCAATGATGAGAGAGAATCATTTATCGTTTGCCTCCTACACACCCCCTACTGAGGATCAAGCCCACAACCCAGGAATTGAAACATGACCTCCTGGTTCATAGGTTGACACACTCAACCACCAAGCCACATTGGCCTGGCAGGGTTATGATCCATAAATTATTTATTTATGGATTTAAAGAGGTAGAGGAAGGGAGAAAGAACAAGAGAAACACTGACTTGTTGTTCCTCTTATTTATGCATTCATTGATTGATTTTTGTATGTGCCCTGACTGGGGATAGATCTGCAACCTTGGCGTATCAGAATGATGCTTAAATCAACTGAACTACCCGGCCATGCCCAGGGTTATATTTTTTTATGTGCTGACATTCTTAGTTGCACTAGCAAGTTAGTCAAATTCATAATGGAATTATGAATTCTAACTTAAGAATTTGCCCATTGTTTGTTCTAAGCCAAAGACTTTAACCTATGTTTGATTTAGTCTTGATGCATAATAATCTTCTTTATTTTGTGTATAAAGAACAAGATTATGTTAGTATCCAATTGGTAGTTATTTCTACTAAATTAAATGTACACTTTAGTGGAAGATAAAAATGTGACTAACTGAAATGTTATTCTTGGAAAATAAAGTCTCAATGAAAATTCTGTGAATTTCAACACTATCAGTTACATTTCCTCTCGATCCCCTAAACCGGACTAGTGTGCATCAGTTTAAAAATATAGAGTTGAGTGGTTCTGCCTTCATCTTTTCCTTTTGGTTGAACCTACCCAGACTAATAATAACAGAGACAATTGCCCCCACTTCAGAGTGGGTTTCGCATGGGCATTATTGATATAGCTACAGGGCCTGTATCACCAGCAAAGGATAGATTAAAATTGGCCTTGACTTAAATGGACTTAATGTTTTGTTTTTTTAATATATTCTTCTTGATTTCAGAGAGGAAGGGAGAGGAAGAGAGAGATAGAAATATCAATGATGAGAGAGAATCATTGATCAGCTGCCTCCTGTACGCCCCACACTGGGGATTGAGCCCGAAACCCTGGCATGTGCCCTGACTGGGGATTGAACTCTGATCTCCTGGTTCACAGGCTCATGATCCACCACTGAGCTACACTCGCCAGGCTGGACTTAACATTTAAGTTGGTTCTTGGATGCAGCCAGAAAGTTGGCTCCACAGCATCAGCCATCTGGCTTGCCCTGCCTCGTTCACGCTGACCATTCACTGCCTCAGCTTGCTACTGCGTCTCTTCTACTCTCTCCTAACTCCTCCACTTGAGTCAAAGCCCAATATGCCTTCAGCTCTGGTTCTGGCCAACCTGGTCCGTCCTGCTCAGCAGCTGACACTCACCTGTGCCAGCCTTCCTGTCATTTCTGGGTCCTGCTCTCGCCCAGCAGTCTCTGCCAGTTTTGCTACTTGAGAACCCACGCCTCAACCACTCCCATGGCGTCTCCTTCTGCCACCACCTTTTCTCCAACCCTCCTGTTGTCTGTCTGCCTGTGTTGGCTGCTCTCAGCTCAGCTGCTGGAACCTGCATGAGCCACATACTGCTAGGTCAACGTGGTCCTGTCAGGCTGACTTTGGTCCTTCCTCCAACCCTGTGGATGAGGCACTGGCATTTGATCTCCTTTGGGATTCCAGTTTTGGTTTTCTACTCTTTCCTGGAGTTCGTTTTCCCTCCACATTCCTTCTCCTCTGCCTCTGCATGGGGTGCCCAGCAGGTCACTGGGATGCTCTGTCACCACCTGCTCATCTACCCTGCACAATTGCAGCACTTTTTGGACAGGTAGATAGTGTTGCCTCTGTTCACCTGCCCTGGGTTAAAGGCAAAATATGCCTACAGCCCAGCTGGCATGGCTCAGTGGTTGAGCGTCATCCTATGAACCAGGAGGTCATGGTTCGATTCCTGGTCAGGATACATGCCCAAGTTGTGAGCTCAATCCCCAGTGTGCAGGAGGCAGCCGATCAATGATTCTCTCTTATCTTCGACATTTCCATCTCTTTTTTTTTTTCTCCCTTCCTCTCTGAAATCAATAAAAATATATTAATAATAAAAAAAAACTTCTACAGATCAGGGCAGTTGTGACTCAATATAAGTGGGAAAGATGACACTTATGGTGAGGAAAGAGTTATGGGGAAGGAGATGGGGTGAGAGAATCTGTGTGGAGTTCTGAGTAGGAGGAGGTAAGAATAAATATGAGGGAAATGAAAGACTGGGGTGTGTGTGTGTATGAGAATGAGATAGTGAGCATTGAGAGAGCTGTGCTGGGCCATGAGATCTACCTGTTCAGAGCTCTGCCATTTGACTAGTACCATGCCTTTCACTGCAATGGGGGAAGTTTAATGAATGTCACAAAACAAACAACTTTAAAAATACAGTGTTAAGTTAAAAAAAGCAAACTGCAGAAGGCTATGTTCAGTATGTTGCTATTTCATAAAAGGTTAAAATAGTCTCATATATATTGTTTAGGAATTCACTCCTTTGTTGTCAGACTATAAAAACATACTCAGAATGATACACACCAGATTCATGCTGGTGGTTACTTCCAGGAAAGGGAAATGGGGACTGGGCTTGGGAAAGATGGCAGCAGGATTCCACCTGTACCTGAAATGTTTTTATTGTTTTTAAAAATTTGAAGTAAGGTGCTCAGGCAAATAGGGAAGATGTTAAACTTTGAGTTGGCTGATAGGTACCTGGAAGTTCACTATAGAATTCTTTATAGTTTTCTGTATTTTGGAAACACCTTATTATTAAAATAAAGAGAAAGAACAGTGGATCCAAGTTGCTGCAAGACAGACCTGCATATTTGCACAGATACATTAAGTACATTTCAAAAAAAATTCTCACTGGAAGATATGTTTTTATTGATTTTCAGAGAGAGTTAGGTGGGGAGAGAGTTAGAGAGAAACATTGATGTGAGAGAAACAGCAATCGGTCGTCTCCTGTATAAGCCCCACTGGGTATCGAATCCGAAACCAAGATATGTGCCCTGACTGGGAATTGAACCAGTTGCATGGGATAAAGCTGGCAACACTGAGCAACACTGGTCAGGACTTTAAATATATTTTAAATATAAATCCTTATTGATACAAGTCTATTTATGGATGAAGAGTATTCTAGATTTAGCCTCATTTGAGACTCAAATATAACTCAAATGTAACCTACATATAACCTAGTGCCCCATGGGGCCCAGCCACTGCAATCTCATAAAAAAAACAAAACACACACACACACACACACACAAAACACACGTTTAATCCCAGCAACCTTGGGAGAGAGTGAAGCCTCTGTGGTGGGGGTAGCTGCTGCCAGTTGGATCGCACACTCTGGAAATATCCTGTTTTTGACAGGAGATAGCACTATTGACATATGGGATGGACAGAAAAGGGATCTGACCTACCTTAAGGATAGATGACCTGCCTGGGCTTTTAGGGTTTTTGTAGATTTATCTGCTATTGGTCCGATGATAGTTGAGATTAACCTCTTCCCCTGGTCAGCAATCATATTCTTTTTTTTTTTTTTAAATATATTTTATTGATTTTTTACAGAGCAGAAGGGAGAGGGATATAGAATTAGAAACATCGATGAGAGAGAAACATCGATCAGCTGCCTCTTGCACACCTCCTACCGGGGATGTGCCCGCAACTAAGGTACATGCCCTTGACCGGAATCGAACCTGGGACCTTTCAGTCCGCAGGCCGACGCTCTATCCACTAAGCCAAACCGGATTCGGCAGCAATCATATTCTTTACCCATCTCCCCCACCTTCTGCAGAGAACCCTGTGAATTCCATGACATTAAATCATTTCTAACCCTGGGACTCAAGACCCCCCATTTCTTCTTCTTCGTCACCTATTTGAATATATTTTAATAAGATGTATTCTTTAACTTCCGACTATTTTTTCCCCCCTGAGATGGTGAACTTGATATTTAAATTATACTTTCTTACTCAGAGTTCTATCATCTACAGCAAGTTCTGATTTTAGTTCCTCTATTTATAGTTTGTAGAATCAAAAATATCATCTCTCCAATTTCACTGCTGTTTGAATTCAAATGTTTCTCATCTGATTCCACCATTTGTTAGTTTCACCAGGCAGATAAGTAAATCTGTTACACAGCTAATGTATTAATTCCTAGCTCAAGTATTGAATTGTATTCATGTTCAGGGGCGCCTCAAATTCTGAACCATTTATGCTAGATTTCTGGAATTCCTTTCCTCTGATGGAATGATTCAGGGCTAAAGTAGAATTTTTAAAATAATGACTCTCATTCAAAAAGTATACACTCAACCTAGCAAATGAAAAGGGACGGCAAAAAAGAAAAAAAAAAAATTAAAATGGGGATAGGACCCCAGCTGACATGGCTCAATAGTTGAACATTGACCTATGAACCAGGAGGTCACAGTTTGGTTCCCATTTGGGGGATATGCCTGGGGTTGTGGGCTGGAGGGGTGCCTGTGTGGGGTGTGCAAGAGGCAGCCAATCAATGATTCTCTTTCATCATCAATTTTCTACCTCTCTTCCCCTCTCCCCTCCTCTCTAAAATCAATAAAAAATATATTTTAAACCACATGTGTCAAACACAAGGCCCGCGGGCCAAATCCAGCCCGCCAGGCCTTGCAATGTGACCCGCACCGCGCTGTCATCACTGCACTCCGCTGTCAGTTTATGACATTGTCAGTTTATGACTGTTCAGTAAACCATTCGGCCCGTGATTTAGGCTGGATTTTAGATTTTGGCCCCTTCTCTGATTGAGTTCGACACCCCTATTTTAAACAAATGGAGATAGGAGATTGCAAATGGAACAAAGAACACAGGAGAAAGTGGTAGGTTTGGGGGAGAAATATTATACTAAAAGAAGGCAGAATGGAGGAAAAGTTTATCGTAAAGGCACAAAATGCTAGTGTCATGGCATACTGAACTATAAATGGAGGTCAAGTCTAAGTAATGGCCAGACTCAAGGTGTAGATCTGTGACCTTAGGGAGAAGTGGCCTTAAAGATCCCTTACCCAGAGGCTATTGCACATCTGTGGTGTGGGTTACTCTGCCTTTCTTCTATTCACTAGTCCTTCCCAGAGCACATGACATCTGTATAGGAAGAGGCCAACACCAACCAGCTTTCCACATTTCCAAAAGGAGGATTTAATCTATTCCTGTCTAGAGATAACTTTTTAAAAATTATTTTTAATCTTCACCCAAGGTTATTTTTCCATTGATTTTAGAGAGAATGGAAGAGAGAGGGAAAGACAGAGAGAAATGTTGATATTAGAGAAACACATTGATTGGTTACTTCCTACATGCACCCAGACCAGAGCCTGGGAGGAGCCTGCAACTGAGGTATTGAACCTGGGGCCCTTAGGACTTCAGGCCAACACTCTATCCACTGAGCCAAACTGGCTAGGGCTAATGGTAATGTTTTGTTGTTGTTTTCACTTGAGTTATTTTAGGACTCTGGAAACGACAGCTCTGAAGCTAGCCAAGATGTCACACATGAAGAAATTTTGGTTCTGATGAAAACATTGGAATAGGAAATGATGAGATAGTAAGGGACAAAGAGAGCTCTTCTTGTTGGCAAATCAAATGCCCAGATATCAAAGAAAATACTGCGTACACGAGCAGAACTGCTTCTGAGTAAAATGTCTAGAACGTAAATGCTGCATCAGTTCCTAGTTAAGCATTCTATAAATAAAGCTTCTCTCTTCCTCTGTGTTCCTGGAAACTTCCATGGGAGACAGAGTGGAGCGAAGCAGTGGAGCCACCTAGTGGTCAAGTGGGTAACCACAGCAATCGTGTGCTTCCTGGTGCATTTCGTCGGTTTCCTGTGTTACAAACTGTGTATTTCCTCTTGAAAATATGACACTAAGTACTTCTAATAAGAAATTTAATAATGGAATAGCAAATGGGAGATCCATAACTTGAATATCACTCTCAAATTCTTCACATAGAAGTCTGAAGAATTTGTGAGCAAGCAACTTTTAAAAATAGAAGCTTCTACAGAGATATTGAAAAAGCTGGAGAACCCATACATAGATGGTGGGGAACAAAGATCATTTCTCATTTGAACAGAGAAAAAGCACCCATTTATGCCGGGCTTTCTTTCCCTCCTTGAAGCTCCTTTACCTTCATAGGCCCCTTGGCGTCCTCGCAAATGTGGGAGTTTATAAGGGTAGTGCCCCTCTTCTCCCTTCCTGAAGTGCTCCATAAGCTGCAATTTGGGACAAGAGTGAATAAGAAATGGCCATGTTAACCAAAGAATGACTTTCATAGACAAAATGAAAAGTTGTAAGCATATAATTATAGGAGATTCCAGTCAATTTGTGCAATAATAAATAATAGATTAAAATACTGAGTTTGGCTGAAGAGTTAGCAGGGAAATGCCTGTGGTAGGGACAATTATTAAATGGCAGAAGAAAATGTAGGGAGATAAGAACCAGGCACAAGGCTGAGATCCCTGTGGTGGTTCTTCTGGGTGCATAACCAGCAAGTTAATTGGGAGATGCTGTTTTTAGCTACCTGGGGTTCCTAGCAGATGTCTGAAGAATGATTCCCCTCCCCCAATAGTTTTGCTACCCACTGTACCACTCCTCAGTGTGGCCCAGACATTCTGCTGTCTATTATGGCAGTGTTTTTCAACCTTTTTTGGGCAAAGGCACACTTGTTTCATGAAAAAAATCACGAGGCACACCACCATTAGAAAATGTTAAAAAATTTAACTCTGTGCCTATATTGACTATATATAAAGTAATTCTCTTGAATAGGAATCAAATAAACACAAAGAAAGTATTTTATAATTACTTTATTATGAAATATTAAGTAAACAAAATAGTGAAAAATTATAAAATTCTTGTCTTGTCTGCACCTACGGCACACCAGGCAACATCTCGTGGCACACTAGTGTGCCGCAGAACAGCGGTTGAAAAACGCTGTATTATGGCACCATGAAAGAGGACATAGATGGTAACACGGAAATCCTACAGAAACGGAAGCTAGAAGCAGTGTTAAATAGAAACAAACAGGGAATGCCATCAATTTCGTGGGCTTTTTGCATCAACAGCTCTATCGATTATTGTGACCTTGGGCACATTACTTAACTTCTCTATAGCTCATTTCCCTTCTCTGTAAAATGAGTATTATCATCTAGTCAATAATATTTATTGTTACACTACAGCAGGAATTGTTCTGGGCAGCAGTGATGAAAATAGGGTTAAGGAATAATATCTAGCCTCAGGGAGCTCACAGACTAGTGAGAGAGAGGGACTTATAGAAAGACAATTAGCACATGGAAAATGCAGTAGGTGTCACTCGAAGCATTGAGAAAACAGCTAAGGATGGGGCAGGGTGAGTTTGAAAGTGGGGGCTTAGGATTTATCTTGAAGGGATTCCAAGAGCTCCCTAGATAAAAGCACCTAGCACCCCTCACCCCCACCACACACACACACACACACACACACACACACACACACACACACATTGGTAATAGGCACCCTGCTAACATTAAGCTGCTTTGCCTTCATTCGGGAGTGATCTTAGTTGCAGCTTCTTGCAACAGAACTGAGCATTCTGCACTGGGCAACGTCAAAGTTGTGAAACATAAACCGCTTCGGGGAGATAAAACCCTGCATTCTTTACCAATGAGTATTACAAAGACTATGCTCAAGAAGCTGTCCCATGACTCCCGAAAGCCTGGAATTTAACAAGTTTTCTTGGTCAAAGTCAGTTTGCTATTTCAAAGACTCAACCCAGTTTTAAACCCTAAGGAGTCCTGAGAAATAATATGCAAAGAAAGAAATGAAGGGAAAAGAAATGTGAAGTCAGCCAAGATTTTTCTCAAGAACTTTGGCCTTTTCTCTTGACCAATTATGCAACTATTTAAAAATTGTTAGGCATAAAGTTTGGAAATATTTTTTAATAAAACATTAAAAGCATAGAATCTTTGGAGTGCAAAATGCTTTGAATGAATGAATGAATGAATGGGTGAGTGAGTGAGTGAGTGAGTGAGTGAAATGGGTTTCTAGTGTACAGTATTTAAAGTACTTGACTGAGTTGTCATTCTCTTTCCTCTCCCTTGTCAGTCAAGCCAATCCATTATTCTCATGATCCAAGATCTGGCCTTGGAATCTTAACACAATTAATAAGGAAGGCACTACTAACATAAAGAAATTGTTGCCCTGGCTGTTGTGCACAGTGGTTAGAGCATTGGCCCCTGCATGCAAAGGTTTCAGGTTCAATTCCAAGTCAAAGACATGTACCTGGGGTGCAGGTTTAATCCCCAGCCCCTGTTGGTGCGCATGCAAGGGAGTGGGCAACCAATCGATTGTATCTCACATCAATGTTTCTCTCTTTCTCTCTCTCCCCCTCACTCTCTCTCTCTCTTTCCCTCTCTCTCCCCCTTTCTTCTCTCTCCCTTCCACTCTCTCTAAAGATCAATGGGAAAAAAATACCCTCAGGGAAGGTTAACAAAATTATAGTTACTGGAGGTGAACCTGGCGAGAAGGTGGAGAGTGGGTGAGAGTGAGGCTCTTTAAGAATGGCTCAGCCAGCCCTAGCTCGTTTGGCTCTGTGGATAGAGCGTCGGCGTGCAGATGGAAGGGTCCCAGGTTCAACTGAGGTGAAGGGCACATGTCCTGGTTGTAGGCTTAATTCCCAGTAGAGGGCATGCAAGAGGCAGATCAATGATTCTCATCCTTGATGTTTCTATCTCTCTATTTCTCTTCCTTCCTCTCTGAAATCAATAAATAAATAAAAAAGGTGCAGTGAAATGCAGGCCTTGAGAAGGCACACATGCCAGCCTGGTAGCTAGGGCCGGTCTTATCTCCTCAGTGCAGCTGGACCTCGCCCTGGTGGCTGAACTGAGCGTCTCAGCTGGGCCGGGAAAGGCAGGGGTGGGGTTTTAATGAACATAAACTCCGGGGGAAGTGTGAGGAACTTTGGAAAAGGCCAAGGAAAGCAAGAATCACGTAAACTACTGTTTGCCCTTTGCACACTGCCCAGCCCACTATGACATGGCGGATTACACACTCCACTGACTTTCCTCCTCTGCTTTTGGAGCTGGGTCCCGGAAGTGCCTGGGGCACCTCTTCTGTTCCCTTGTCTCTTACAGTCACGTACGTGCTTACTTTTCCACGAAAAATTGCAACTTCCTTGAAGGCAGCTATATCTTCCTTCTTTGTGTCCTCTGCAAAGTGAATAGCACAGCTATTCTTTTTAAAAATATATATATTTTATTGATTTTTTACAGCGAGGAAGAGAGAGAGATAGTTAGAAACATTGATGAGAGAGAGACATCGATCAACCTCCTCTTAAACACCCCCTACTAGGGATGTGCCCGCAACCAAGGTACATGCCCTCGACTGGAATTGAACCCGGGACCTTTCAGTCCACAGGCCGACGCTCTATCCACTGAGCCAAACCGGTTTCGGCAGCACAGCTATTCTTAATGCCAGTGGTGGACATGAACCACATGCCTTTCTGTACCTAATGGCCTCTGATCGACAGCATACACGGCCTCCTATAAAACAGATCCCACCCTTTCCGGGTGTGTCTCCCAAATGGCACTTCAACTGGGGAGTTCATCCCAATGGCAGCATCCCCTTCTGCCATACCAGGTCTGCCAGTGAGAACAACCCCAGAGCTCGATAAGGATGGGGTGCTCCCCTCACTAACCTATTTTCTGGGTCTTCTCATGGAATGTTGGAGTGGTAGAGTGGATGTGCAGATAACACACACGATATGGTTTAACATTCCTATCTGCCTGGCCCCAGGATTCCTTGATCTACATTGTGTCAGGAAAACTCTGGTATCTCAGCTATGTTAGGCCATGGGTCCGAGTCTCAGTCAATCAGCCAATCAGTCAGTCAATTCTGAGAGTCACCTTTAGTTTCATGAGCTCACACATTAAATCTGGAATCTCTAGTAAGTATATTTGTATCAATCAATTGCTCCAATCCAGTGTCATAAGTCACCGTACTCGATCTTACATTCAGAATACATTCCCACGCAGGCTCCTGATTTCTGCTGGGACATATTAGCAGAGTTTCCCATTATTTTCTGTTAGCTGTTTCTTCCTGGGTCACAGTGTGCACTGCCCCTGAGCATGCTGAAATTTAACCCAGGCTATAGGGCTGGTGGGTCTGGAGGAGAATAAAGATCCTCCTTTAAGAAACTGCCCCCAGGTGAGGTTATCACAGAGTTTTCCAGCAAAGGGCATACATCCTCTGACAGAGGAGGCTCAGAGTGACGTAGTTTCCAGATTGTCAGTGTCATCTGGGTGTAAGCCGATGTTTCCATTCCAATGATCAGGATCCCAGTCTTTCCCCTGTAACACCCTAACTGTCACGAAGACGTCATGGGTCTGTGAATTCAATTATTGCTGTAATTCAGCAACCCTTAAGTTAAAAAGTTGTGCTTGATTTTCAACAATATTACTGCTGTGCTGAGAGAAGGAAATGGTTCCTTATAGCTGTCAGGGAAGCATTCTGGTCTCTGACTGTGACTGGAGCTGAGAGTTGAAAGACATGAACTTGTCATTTTCTTCCTATGAGGGCTAAAGTGCTCTCAGCAGAATCGATCTCCCACCCCTGTCCTTATAGACACCTTAACTGCCATCGTGGTCCTGTGTGGCCACCACTTGGGCAATCCCTGGCTTCAACTAGCTCATCATCGCTGCCAACCACAGACGAGAGTTTGATGAACTGCCTCATTTCCCACTAGGGAGGAGCGTGGCCAAAGGGCATGGCCACAGCAATCCTCAGAGTCCCTGTGTGTCTGTCTCCTAGAATACTACTGATGCAATTGTGTGTCAGTCAGGGGCCAGTTAGGAGGCAGAAACGATATTCTGAATATGGAAGGTTAAATACAAAGATTCTTACTTATAAAAGGGAATTGGAAAGATAGGTAAGGAGCGAAGAGAATGCTGGGGAATGTAAGAAAATCAAATAGAGGGATCAGCTACTGCCCGAGGGGAGGGCTGAGATAGACTGTCCTTGAAGAGGTCTGGTGACTGTGACACATCTCACATCAGTGAAGTTCCCTGAGGGTGCAGAGCTGCTGAGGGGGTGGAGGAAAGCTGTTCCTGGAGGGTTTGTACTGATGGTCCTTCACTGGGGTCCACTGGAGGGGTTGTGGGAGGAGCTGTTCATGGAAGGGGTTGCACACTGCTGGCCACTGGGCATGGCCGGAAGGGGCCACAGCAGTAGCCACGGGCTGGGAGAGCTGCCTAAGAGGACACTGCACACTCAGGCCGGGGATCTCTCCCTCCTTGGGGTCCCACCTCTGCCCTCCACTGTCAGAGCTTATTTCACCACAACTCAAAAAGGAGAACTATTTAAAGAATTTATCCCTATTATCACAAAGTTTGGGAGCCCTATAGGCAATAATGTAATAATCAGCTCAATAAATCTATGTCCTTTAACTGGGAAAACCCTACAGGGAAGACTAAATTTAATGGGACTCTGGGAGGTGTACAAATGGCCCCTTAAGGAGCTGATAAAAGCCATGGACTCTCCCTCTGGATAACTGCACACGTGTGCATACATACAGTCTCATAGACAGTCCAGAGTAACTATCTGAACCCAGATTAAGAACCCCTGGTTAGGCCAATGACTGTTCCCCGTGTTCAAATCAGTGACTTATTTATTTGCACTCAGAGTAGCAAATTTAATATCAAACTCAACTCAACTCTGTTATGTTTGCTTTCAGCAACAAAGATAAACATTTGAGAAACATAGCCAATAGTGCTAGCTAGTTCTATTTTTGGGGGAGGAACTTGGTGAAATTTATCTGGAAGGGAGAGGCTGAATACCAGAGGAAAGGCAAGCATTGTGAAACAATTGCAAGACCACCATTGGGATTTGGACTTGGGTAGTTGCCTTAGACGGAACGGGGTATCTATCCTGACTTGCTACGCTTTGGGAAGGCATGTTATGGCAGCTGGCCTCCCACATGACAGGGACGGTCCTTACCTCCTGGTGTTCATGCTCATGTCTTCTCTCCTCCCACGCCGACTCAGAGCTGGTGTTTGTGACCAAGAGCACCGTGCAGGTGACAGGGTGATTGCTGAGACTAAGTCATGAATGCCATTTCTGCTTTTGCCTTGGTCCACTTGGTCTCTTTCTGGGGGAATCCAGCCACCATGTTGTGAGAAACTCAAGCAGTGCTGTGGAGAGATCCACAGGGAGAGGCTCTGAGACTTCGCACCAAGAACCAGCTGCCTTGCCAGCTTTGTGGTGATCCACAGGGCTACCTTGGAAGTAGATCCTCCAATTCCACTGCGGCCTTCAGATAACTGAATGCCATCTGCAATCTTGACTCAGTATCATGAGACACTGAACCAGAACCATCAGCTAAGCTGCTCCCAATGCTGTGACCCACAGTTTTGGAGTAATTTGTTTTGCAGCAATAGACATGTATACATTTACGTCAAAATTGTCTAAAGAGTGGAAAATATAGGGATTGGGCGCTTCTCACCGCCCCAGTGTCTCTGGTCTACTGAAGGAGAAGTCAGTATAGCTATTTAGCTACATTTCCCCCCCCCCCCTCCCCAACCATGATCATAAATAAGTAACTCAGTAGAATCATCAGAGAAATAACAGACTTCTATGTTCGCCGAATGGTCACTCTAAGTCAGGGGTGGGGAACCCTTTTACTGCCAAGGGCCAATTTGGATATTTATAACATAATTCTCGGGCCATACAAATTTATCAACTTAAAAATTAGGCTACCAAATTTGGTTAAACATTTAGTTAACTCACCCCTAATGCCTTGGCAGGGCCAGACCAAATGATTTCATGGATCTTATGCAGCCAAGAGCCAGACATTCCCCATCCCTGCCTAAGTACTTACTGGACATGTAGTTTCTGAAAAGCAGGAAATCCAACTTGCTAAACCAGCTTATGAATATTTCTATTGGTGCAGAAATTTGTAGAAATAACAGATGTGTCCTTACGAAGGTTGTTCTAAAGTCACAGTGTGTCTCAATGCTCATTACGGCTGCCATAATTGATGAAGGATATACAAAAGAGTGTGTGCCCAGGTGAATGAGTATTCTGAAGGAGCCAGAAACTAAGCTGGAGGATGGTTGAAGCATCTGGGGCTCTTTAGTTTGGAGAAGAAAGAGAGAGAGAGAGAGAGAGAGAGAGAGAGAGAGAGAGAGAGAGAGAGAGAGAGAGGGAAATATTTAACAGGTATACTTTTGAAGGGCAAGCATGTGGAATAAGAGTTATATTTTGGGTTGGTCAAGAGGAGAAAAGTGGCTAAATGAGAAATTATAGGAATGCAGTTCTACTTCACTTAGAACCATAGCTGTTGAGCAACAGGTCATGCTGTAGTGAAAATTAGGGCATCTCCTTGCCTTGGAGGGGTTTAATCCGAAACTGGCCGATTGCCCTTCAGAGATGTGGTAAGAGTGATCCCGGCTGTACTTGGGAAACTGATCTAGGGGACCTTGAAGATGTTGTGTCTGAAAACCTTTCGCTCCTAAATGTGTCTTCTTACACATGAACATCTCTAACTAAGAAAGTTCAGGGTAGTGGGAAGTGTATGCCTTATAGAGGAGTCAGAACTCTATTTGAAAGTTACCAGCTATGTGACTGTGGGCAAGACGTTTAGCATTTCCCTGTCCTTACTACCTTTGAGAGTTGTTCTGAGGTTTCATTCAATGACACATCACTCAAATCACTCACTTGCCTTTTGATGAATATGTGGATTTCTTTCTTTCATTTTCAATGTTATGGTTCATAATCAAACATCTGGGACCCATTAAGATTTTGAGAGTGCAGTGTTGAAATGAGCTAATTCTCGAAGGCTTTAACTGTAGGATTTCATTTGTTTTTCAAATAACAAACTTGATTAATATTTGATTAGATGCTTGTGGCACAGCATATTTTTTTTTTAAAAAAAGGGGAAAAGACAAGTTTATTGGGTATAGAAATAGAAGGAATCAGAAGCCAGATGGCCAACGTCATCTTTGAAATTTGCAACTGCAAGATCATCACTTGACTAAAGTCTTTCCTCCCAAGAGTTTATATAAAAAAAGAAATCACACCAAAAACAAACCAAAACCAAAACATCACAAACTAGATTACTCAACATCAATAAAGTATTTTACTTTCCTGAGAGGTATTCCAAATTTCAGCAACAAACAAACAAATCCCAGCAACAAAGACTTTATTTTCTTTAAAATAGTAAAAGAAATTGGAATGTGGCAGACTGAGTCAGTATAGGCTTTTCTAGCTGCCCTTCCCACCCAAAGATTATAATAATTTGAAGTAAATAAACACCTCACAAATACTCAAGTCAGTTTTTGTTATTTACAAATAATTTTTAATATATATATATTTTTTGTTAACAAAGAAATCTACTGTAATGGCAGACCAACCCAAATTCTTGAACTAGCCACTAAGATGACGTATGCTGAATTAGTTAATAGTCTTAAAGTAGATTTAGTCTTAATGATTAACAATTCCTTGTTATCTATTAGCATCATACTCTTAAGCACTCTCACTACAGACTGTCCTTAAGTAACAAATGGAAGCTGAGCTATGCAATCCTTTCACATTTCCTTTTATATAAATATGTGTGTGTGTGTGTGTGTGTGTGTGTGTGTGTATGTATGTGTGTGTGTGTGTGTGTGTGTGTGTGTATATATATATAATTGATTTCAGAGAGGAAGGGAGAGGGGAGAGAGATAGAAACATCAATGATGTGAGATAATCATTGATTGGCTGCTTCCTGCCAATCAATGGAGGCAGGAGGATGGAGCCTCAACTGGCATGTACTCTGACCAGGAATTGAATGGTGACTTCTTGTTTCATGGGTCAATGCTCAACCACTGAGCCATGCTGGCTAGGCTACACTTCCTTTTCTTACCTGTGACACATAGTGACTCAGTGGTCAGCAAACTCATTAGTCAACAGAGACAAAGATCAACAGGACAACGATTGAAATTTCTTTTGAGAGCCAAATTTTTAAAACTTAAACTTCTTCTAATGCCACTTCTTTAAAATAGACTCGCCCAGGCTGTGGTATTTTGTGGAAGAGTTGATGTTAAATAATTTTGATGTTGAATAATCTAGTTTGTGATGTTTTTGTTTTTGGTCTGATTTTTTAAAAATAAACTCTTGGGAGGAAAGACTTTAGTCAAGGGGCCAAAGAGCCACATGTGGCTCGCGAGCCGCAGTTTGCTGACCACTGCAGTGACTGAATTAGGCAGTCCAAGGCCCACAGCAGCCTCTAAGTAACTGCTGAGTTGCATCCCCTCAATGCTATCTATTTTTCCTATTGTAAGTTCCAAGTTAAATACTATCAGTATTCTGGGGATCATTTTCATACATGGTTCTATACATATATGCATAATTTAACAAAAATGAGATATTTACGTACAGTTTTTATTGTGACCAAGTTCAACTGCATCAAAAGCATTTTTAGGTACTTAATTCAGATGGCTATAAAGTAAAAAAAAATCATTTTCAGACCATATATATATATAATTTTTATATCCATATATTTCAATCTCTGAATGTTCATTACACTTTAAAATATTTTTGTTTATGCTAGTGAACCTTTGATGGGCTCTGCTTTAAATAGCGCTCATCAGCCCTGGTTAGAGCATTGGCCTGTGCACAGAAGGGTCTTGGGTTCAATTCCCAGTCAAGTACACGTACCTGTGTGTGGGAGGCAATCAATTGATGTGTCTCTTCACATCGATGTTTCTCTCTATCTAAAAACAATGGGAAACTATTCTCTGGTGAGAATTAACAGCAAAAAAAGAATAGTGCCTATCACAGTGAAGTGTACATTCTTTTTTAATATTTTTATTAATGTATATTCTCATTAATAATGTATATTTCACAGTGTCAAGTGAGAGGACCCCATGCATTCCTGGAAGTCTGAGACAAAAGTATAAGTGACAAGATCTGCAGGTTTGGGTGGTTGTGGAGACTTCCTGGCTTAAATAGGAATTAGACAAAAAAAAAAAAAAAAAAAAAAAAAGAAGAAGAAGAAGAAGAAGAAGAAGAAGAAGAAGAAGAAGAAGAAGAAGGAGAAGAAAAAGAAGAAGAAGAAGAAGAAGAAGAAGAAGAAGAAGCAGCAGCAGAAGAAGAAGCCATAAAGGTGACAGTTTGGGGCTTATTTGGGGCAGATTGGTGCCGTAAAGGATCTGGCGTCTTTTAATTGTTCTGCTCTGTTGGTTGCTTTGTGGCTAAACTATGACTGCTGCACCTCTACTCCTCCAGTAGGGCAAGGATGAGCCCCATCTGTACATGTCTATCCTTCCCAGAAGCCCCAGCAGCAGCTTCAACTTTAATTTTATTGGCAAATTGTGTTAAATGGCTGCCCTTAATATATGGGAGTCTAAAACAGTACTTTTCAGCTAGGAAAACAACGTTCCATTAGATGACTAGATTAAGGTGGCCAGATTTTAACATTGGTAAAGCGGGACACCATTGACCCGGGTGGGGGAGAGGGGTTCTTGATTAAAAATTTGGTCCATATGGAGCAACAAAAATTTTCATAGAATGCAAAAATAGTATTGTAATATATTTTTTAAAATTTCAACATAAGTACAATTTACAAATATAATAAATAAATAAAAATTATGTATAGT
This sequence comes from Pipistrellus hanaki, assembly GCF_964339955.1. Classification (NCBI taxonomy): domain Eukaryota; kingdom Metazoa; phylum Chordata; class Mammalia; order Chiroptera; family Vespertilionidae; genus Pipistrellus; species Pipistrellus hanaki. The sequence continues at coordinate 11,153,339 of NC_140512.1, read as the reverse complement.
CGTGTCACTTTCAAGGCCGGCGCTAGACTTTTTGCCACCACTATAAATAATACGAGTACTGTCTGCTAAGTTCAAGAAAATATATGTATTTATGAAATAAATAAATAAATTAGTTACCTAAATTATCTGAATAGCTGATTTGTAATGACATCACTTGTTTAACTAGCTTACTAGCTTGCAGTATGATGTGTATCATCTGAGAGACAGTTACAAAATGTTTTCGTTGCCAATCCTAAAAAATGCCATTGTTCATTAAGTCCAAACAATGGTGGTCGAATTCTAACAACTGATCAACAATGCGAACTTTGATGAGCAGTTCTCGATAATCAGTTCTCAGCAATCATTTGTTATTATTAAAGTTTAACATTATAAAATTAACAAAATAATATAAAACTCATATCCTGGCTAAATAGCCACATGGCCGCTGAAAACCGTATATTCCCTTCCCATTCTCCCACAGTTCCCTAGCTTGTCGTGCATTCTTTCAAAAAATTGGGACTTTTTTAATACGCTACGGGACGCAGGACAAATTGTTAAAAATTGTGACTGTCCCGCCAAAAGTGGGACGTCTGGTCACCTTAGATTAGAGAGATACTATTCAGAAAAAGACCGTAAGACTTCTACTACAGAAAACCCCAGCAAGCTGTCCTTATCCCATGACAAGAAAGAAAGAGGACTTCCTCGTATTTCAGAGGAGCATTGAAAGGGTATGGGTTGTAGGGTAGGTATCCTACCACAGAGAACCAGGTAAGGGAGGAGAGGTGTGAGGGATCCATGCTGCCACATGAGCAGCTGAGAGGAAGAACTTGCCCTTGGTCACTAACATAGCGGTTGATAACCTTCACTAACCCCCCAGAACCTAAGAGGAAAAAGAGACCAGCTCCCCAGAGTCCTCTATAGCATCTGCTTGCATCCTCCTTGAAGGGAATCCTGGAGCTGTGAAAATGTCCATCTAACTTACTGTACTGACCCCCCAAACTCGTGCAGAAAATGGAGAGTAAGTCAGCTTTGGGCATTGCACTTAACCTTTGCGTTCCCATGTTTAAGCCATTAAAACAGAAAAATAACACTGTGCTGAACACACAGTAGGTGCTGAGGACACACTTGTCAACTGTTGTGAAGACCAAGAGGAAAGAAATGGAAATGAACACGTGTTTGGGAGATTGCCACTCGCTAGAACTGTACAAGATGGTTTCCATACATCACTCATGGCCTCATCAGCACGCAGTCAGGTAGGTATCACAGGCTCCATTCAGTGTATGAGGCTCAGAAAGGTTAACCAGAGTCACACATGGAGGTGGACTTCAGGGTTATCTGAAAGCCTCTGCGCCTTATGCAATGTACCCCACCGTCTCTCCGCCAAAGCTGTGGGAACCTTGCTTTGCAGACAGTCGACACTAGACATTTTGAGCAGAATCTGACTTAACATCAGGCTTTTCCAGAGACAACACTTAGGATGGAGGAACCCGTCCCAAATCTTCGGGGTGTGATCCAAACAGGACATGCTAACGCCCGCTAAGCTAGTGGTGAGGCCGGGGCTTGGGACCCAATGCCTGGTGAGGACCGGCGGGCTCCAGGGGGGCTCCACGCGCCCCGGCGACGGCACAGGGTAGCCAGGAACCGCGCCCCAGCTGTCCCGGGCGGAACCAGGCGCGGGTGGTCCGCGGGTCCGGCGGGCGGGGCGTCGGTGGAGCCGCGCGTGACGCACTTCCGGCCTGCGGCTTCCGGCTTCAAGGGCCCGAACCTGGCTCCCAACAACAACAAAACGGGTTCGCGGGCGGCGGCGCCTCGGCTCCAGTCCCCGCCCTCCTACCACCTGCCGCCGCCCGGCCTCGCCCGGCCCTCGCCGGCCGCCCAGCTCGCTCCCCGCTGCCCGCTCCCGCCCTGTCCCGCGGAGCCGCGGACCCCGGCCGCGCCCTTCGGCCAACTCCTCCCGCCGCGCCCGCGCCGCCTCGCGAGACCCGCTGGCCGCGGCCGCGCAGAGCAGCAGGAAGGGAGCGGCCGCGGCGGAGGGAGGACGCCCGGCCCGACTGTGCGGCCGGTGGCCCTGCTGGGCGCGGAGGGCGGCGGTGGCGGGCCCCGCGGCCGTCTCTCAGGTACCTCTGCCCGGCCGGCCGCCCTGAGCCCGGCCTCGCTCCGGCCCGCGAGGCGGGGCCGTCGCGTAGGGGCCTTGTTGCGTTTCAGCGCCGGGGTCACGGCGGGGACGGGGTGGCGGCTCGCACCGTGGCGCCCCCCACCCCTCCCTTCCTCCCTCCTCACAGCTTTCTTCCTCTCTCCCCCCGCCCCCTCCGCAGTCCCGAGTCCGGCGGAGCCTAACGGAGCCCGGACCTGGCGGGGAACGCTGCACCCGCGGCCGGGCCCCCAGACCCCGCCGCCGCCGGCGCCACCGCCCATCCTCCTCGGTCCCGGCAATGGCCTTTGCATCGCCCGGGGCACTTGTGACTGACTTGGACAAGGAATATTAAGACCCACTCGCTTCCGTCCCGATCCCGGCCACACCGGCTCCTCTGGGCTCTTACCTGCTGCTCCTCCGGACTCTTCGGCGCTGGGGGCACCATGGAGCAGAGTGGGATGGAGATTCCCGTGACCCTCATCATAAAGGCGCCGAATCAGAAATACAGTGACCAGACCATTAGCTGCTTCTTGAACTGGACCGTGGGGAAGCTAAAATCGCATCTCTCTAACGTGTACCCTAGCAAACCAGTAAGTGTCTGACAGCTGGGCGCAGCGGCCCGGGGCTCACCTTCTCCCTGCTCTCCCCCCTCCCCACTTTGGCATCAGGCTGGTACACTGGGAAGTGTTTTGCGTTCCGAAGTTGTGTGAGGCTCTTGAGTGTCCGAGCCCTCATTCATCTCTTCCTTAGGAGGTTCAGTTAATTAACAAGAGCTGACAAATATCAAGGGACATACGGATTGCAGGCAGGCATAAAAAAAATACCATTTTCCTTGGACTAAAAGTCATCAACCTAATATGGGATGACAGATGCATTCTTTAAAAAAAAAAAAAAAAGATAAAGAAGCACAATTCATATTAAAGCTGCTATTGCTTATTAGACTAAAATTCCTCTTTACTTTCAACACTGGCCCAGAAAGTTGCTCACCATTGTTGAAGAGCAAATGTTTTTATCTTGGAAATAAGTATGTACCCCTGTAAAAATTACATGCTCAAGATTACCATATGTTTTCTAAGAAGCAAAGAAGTGTGAGTTTTAGACTAACATTCCTCTGTCCCTCCCTCATTTTTCTCCTGTACCGGGACACAGACATTTCGCTAATTTAGAAGAGAACAATCCTTCCACCCCCTCCACCATTTGGTGCATCTTTTTATTCCTTTCATATGGCCACTTGTAAATCATTGTGGCAGTGTTTTCCATTCTGAATCATATCTGGATTTTGCAAAGATAATAAATAGGGACTACAGCTCCATCTGTTCCCAAAGGTAGGTTTGAAAGGACATGGTTGGTAATTAAGAAGTCTTGATAAGAAGGCATGTGATCTATATTCAGAAGTTGATGAATTAGGACTGTTTTGTGTTACAGTATTAAGTTTAGTTAATTTAGATTTCTGAAATAATTACAGAAATCCTGAGGTTATTGCAAGAATGGGAGGCTTAGAAAAACAATTCTCAGTTGGCATTAGCTGTGCTTGTCAGCACCTTGTGATACAAATATTTTTAGGACAGGAAATAAAAACCCAGAGGTAGTTAAGAACTTGGAACAAACTAGCTGGGACTCTCATTTAAATATTTTTGTATGAAAGTTAAAATTTACACAAGGGATAACAATTTGTTTTAAAAACTTTAGCTTTACAAAAGATTTCCTATTGTATGTGATTGGTTTTTGCACAATTTTGAAGTGGAAAATAGCTTTTCAGAAGTCAGTTTAAAGTCATAGACTTCCATAGTACTGCTCATAACATAGTCTGAATACCGTTCCTAAGTAATACATGTCCCAGTACATACTCAAGTATGTCCTTAAGTGAAGTTCTTTATGTTATATGATTAAAGTCAAAAGGAACTTGGTTTGCAGTCTGATAGACCAAGAGTTCTTACTTTCCTAAAACTTTCTCTTTTGTAAAAACTCTCAGTGAGGAATGTGAAGCATTCTGCCTTATCTGCACCCCTCCCAGCACTCACCTGTGCGGGCTGTCAGCGCCCACCTGGGTGGGTCAGCTGCTGGAGACAGCTGTTACAAACTTCTCACCCCACCCTCCTTATCTACCTGCTGTCTGGACGCCCTGGAGACTTGCAAGCTGTGCACATAATATGCAACCTAGTAATTGCCTGACTACCTAATTTTGTGGCAAACCCGACATTTTTCCTCCTCCAGCAAGCTTTCGCCAACTGAATTGCATTATCTGAAGGTTATTTCTAGGTTAATGAGAGTGGGTGGGCCTTGGGGCAGGTGGCATGTGTTTATTTTCATAGAACTTCACTGAAAACTTTGTGTGGTGATTGGATTTGACAGGCTGACAGTTTAACTTAGTTGTCACATGAGAATTTGAAGTTTCACCGTTGTTCAACAGACCAGCTGTTTAATAACACCCCAAAGCCAGAGGTAGTTCTCAGTCTAGGCCAGTGGTTCTCAACCTTTCTAATGCCACGACCCTTTAATACAGCTCCTCATGTTGTGGTGACCCGAACCATAAAATTATTTTCGTTGCTACTTCATAACTGTAATTTTGCTACTGTTATGAATCGTAATGTAATTACAGTTATGAAATAGCAATGAAAGTAATTTTATAGTTGGGGGTCACCACAACATGAGGAACTACATTAAAGGGTCGAGGCATTAGAAAGGTTGAGAACTACTGGTCTAGGAAGTGGACTCCCAAAAGTTTTCTTTATCAGGCTGTTAGAACAGAGAACATTTTGCAACATAAGCAATGTTACAGGACAACTTAATGCATTACACAGGAAGTTTAGTTTCTTAGGACCACCCACAGTGATTACTTAACATTGATTCTATGTTGGTGTTTAACAGCGGTCATTTTTATGCCTCATTCTGAGCATATCTGCCTGCGGGGGTGGGTGGACTTGGAAGCAGAGAGGGGTTCCAGTGCCTTGTAGAAGCACTTGTCCCCCAGTAAGAGGTAGAAAAGTTGGCGGCTCTGGCCAGCACTGCTCTTGCTGGGTGTGATGGTTTATGGGTCCCTGTGGGTGGTGGCCTATAGCAGTGTTTTTCAACCTTTTTTGGGCAAAGGCACACTTGTTTCATGAAAAAAATCACGAGGCACACCACCATTAGAAAATGTTAAAAAATTTAACTCTGTGCCTATATTGACTATATATAAAGTAATTCTCTTGAATAGGAATCAAATAAACACAAAGAAAGTATTTTATAATTACTTTATTATGAAATATTAAGTAAACAAAATAGTGAAAAATTATATAATAAAATTCTTGTCTTGTCTGCACCTACGGCACACCAGGCAACATCTCTAGTGTGCCGCGGAACAGCGGTTGAAAAACGCTGGTCTATAGGAAAATAAATGGAAGCTAATGGAGGGATAAGAATGGATATTTGAAGTTGTTCCTCTTAGGGTATCTACAGAGTTAGGTCATGTGTCTACATTGCTATTAATGGGATTCAGCAAAATTCTAGTTTTAATAACAGATATTGACTTGTCTTAATCATAGATAGTCTCCGCATGGATATTTTAAATACAATAAACCCACAATAGAAAAACTACCCCACCCAAGCACACTTTCTTGGGGTTCATTTATTTACTTTCACTTGGATTTTATTGATATGGCATTTAAATGTCTGTATGCCAGGCATGAAGGGGATGATAAGAGTCCCTTACTCTTATGAAGCTGAGGCCTAGTGGGGGATACAGAGATGAAAGAAAATAGCTAATATGCTAATATTATGGAAATGGTGTTACAGAGAGGAATGTGCTGAGCATGGCAGAAGCACAGGGAAGGAACAGTCGATGCGGGTCCAGGAGCAGGGAATGTGTAGCTGTTTTAAGAAGAGGTTTGTTCACAGGGACATTTTTCTTAGGGTTGGTAACAGTTTTAAGCATACCAGACGAGAACTTTATAAAAGCCTCTTCTGAGAGCTCCTGTTGCGCTGTTTCTAAGTACTTTATGCACTTTATTTCTTGGTGTGATAGTACTATGTAAAAAAGATTGTGGGTCCATAATGGGCTACACAGGGGAAGGTGTTTTCCTGCTAGGAAGTAAGGCAGTTGCCATATTTTTGCAAAAGTTTACAACATCATTATTTTTAAAACTCAGATGTGGAATTGAGATCTTTGGAGTTTTGCTTAACTTTGAATGGTATTGATTATTGGTTTAGAACTGGGAAGTGTACCAATTCATGTTAATGGTATATGCAGATAATATTCTAATCAGACGTTTGTCATTGCTTCAGGATTTTGAGATCCTGAAATGTTGGTATTTGCTACTAAGGGGTGAAGCTGCCTGTGAAGAAGGTCCCTTTTACTTGTTTCAGACTTTTATGTGGCTTACACTTACTTACTTAGAGCTGTAAATATCAAAATGGTTGAACTTCATGTTATCCAGTAGAACACACTATCCTGGAGAAAACTTCAAAAATAAGAATCTCTAAATCCATTAGGCCCCTTTCTCGTTATCTCTCTCGTTTTTTTACTCTCTCATACATACGTAATTACTGAGATGGACCTGACTCACTGTGAATTCAGTTTTGAATGCAAACCTTCCTGGAGCTTGTGTACCTGGCTTTCCCTTGGTCAGTGTTGAGGTCAAATGCCTGTGGAACATGTCCCTCAGTCCAGGGTAGGTTTCCTGCATCTTGGTGCTTCTGTTGTTCAAGAAGTCAGTTTCTTTACTCAGGCCTTCCAGCTCAGCTAGGGAGGTTTGTGCTGGTTTTCAAATTGTTCCTCCACTCTGAGATTCTGTTAGAAATAAAGAAAACAGAAATAGAACTAGCTGTGTAAGTTCTGTTTCAGAACCAAATTGCCTCTAATTGAGATGGACATCTGACTTTCATTATCAGTGAAAATAGCTTGTGTAATATAATTTGAGGTTATGTCTCTTAATTTTGTAATTCCCCATTATCTTATTTAGGCAGGTCATTTAAAAAATATTATTTGCTTAACCACCTCTGAACTGATTCAAAGGTACTATAATCTATACATATTAAAAAGCATTTATAAGACAATTATAAAATTTTAGTACTTACATTTAAGAGGGTTTCATATCACATAATATGGTTCAAATTTTTAAAACTTTATTAAATTGAGTGTGAAGGCTGATGAAAAGTTGAGTTTTGAATGAATGTGGGTTAAATTTGTTTTATGTAATTCCTTACATAAATGCATACTAATTTTTAAAAGGTTTTATTAAAAAAAAATATATATATATTTTTATTGATTTTGAGAGAGAGGAAGGGAGGGGAAAGCAGAGCAGTGATTGGCTGCCTCCTGCAAGCCCCTACTGGGGATCAAGTCCAAAACCTGCCTGGATTTGAACTGCAGCGGTTTGGTGCAGGGGACAATGCCCAACCAACCGAGCCACACCGGCCAGGGCAATAAACACTCATCTGATGGTCTCAGATGCTTTTATTAACTATTAGAGTTAAATAATAGTTAACTATTTAACTATGCTAACTGCCATTTACTAAGTAGTTACCATGTGTACCAGACATTCTACTGAGCACTTTATCTGTTTTATCACATTTATTCCTTTTATCTCATTTATTCCTTTAGAGATACCTTGTGATGTTAAGTTTTATTATTCTCTCTCTCTCTCTCTCTCTCTCTCTCTCTCTCTCTCTCTCTCTCTCTCTGTCTCTGTCTCTGTCTCTGTCTCTCTTTTGCCCAAGTTCATAGAATTCTATGTAGTAGAATTTGAATTTTAGGGACTTGGCCATCTCAGTTGTATGCTTGCAAATTAAAAGAACTATAAAAAGCGGTCTATGTGTTTAGCTGGTCTGTTATTTAACGGCTACAGATGAACGGGTTGCATAACCTTAATACTGTTCTAATGCATCTCAACTAAGTGTATGGTTACTTCTACTGATTTTGATAAATGATGGGAAAGATAGGGGTATATACTTTCTTAAGACCTCAAAGCCCTGTCTTCTCACAATCCTGCTTGTTCATGTGAACCACAGCAGGCATGTACTCTGGCAGTCCCTGTGGTATCTATACCTGGATTGTGCATGGCCTGTGAGTGGAAACAGCTACGCAGGGAATGTCCCTGTGGAGTTCTAGAGGAAATTCTTCTGTAAGCTCTGTGTGCTGGTGTTGCTTACAGTTGTTGCAAGGAGATAAGGTTGGAGACAGTTTGGGTAAACTGTGCTTCCATTTATAGTGTTGTGAATTTCCTGGGCTTTAGGTGGGCTGATCTAGTGGGAGTGGGAGATGTGTTCCAGTGCAGATTCCCAGAACGCACTTCCCACGGAAATGATGTTTGTGCATGTCTTGGGAACCAGCTCTTCAAAGCTGTTTGGCACTTGTGACAGCTGTATGCAAGTACTGAAATGTTAACAGTTACTGCTTTCAGGGGACTCGGCCATTGTTCTTTGAACTAACATGTAAGTTGTAGATTGCTTTAACTGAGCTATTTGATTATTTTGAAGTTGGATATACTAAGGACATGCTTTTTTAAAGCCATGCATAGTTATGAGAGACTCATTTAGTTCTTCACATGAAAAATTTAAACTTTTAATACCAACTAGGTGACTTCTAGAAATATAAAATATTGCTGGCTTTGTAAAACTCAACTACCAGAATCTAGTGAATATTTAATATGCGTTAGGGATGCATATCCTGTAGTATTTTATCTGTTTTTGGTATCTGATTAAATGGTGAAAAGTAAGACACTTTAGATAATAATATGTAATTTTTAGAAAGAGAAAAATCTTTCCCCAAAGGATTAATTTTGCATTTTTTACTAGCCTTTCCTCACCTTGTTTTTTTTAGAGTGTCTGTTTAGTGGGTGGCAGAGTTTTGGGGTCAGCTGGTTAAGCAGCTGTGCATTCGGAGTGCTGTAGTTCTCTCTCTGCCTATTCGGGCCACCATCAACTTGGTCATTTAGATGGCCATGCAAGAGCTGGGCAAGAATATGCAGGTAGGGTGTCTGAGTCGGGAAGGGGCTTAGCATATTGGAGAGCTAAGTGAACGCCAGTTTGGCTAGTGAGTGAGGCGGTAAGAATACCATCAGAGGAGGTCGGGGAGAGGCAGAAAACAGACCTGCTGGGGCTGTCTGGCGGTGGTAAGGAATTAGCTTTAAATCCAGTCTGGTGGGAATCCAGCTGAGGGACAGGGTTGGTTTGCACTTTTAAAAGATGTTCCTAACTGTACTCCTCTCCTTTTCTCTCTTATTCATCCCAATTAAGTTTGTCCATCAAGTTGCTTTTATGAAGACCACTAGTGATCTCCATGTTACAGGATACTCTGAGGGAGCACAGAAATAAATAGAATAGTATGAAAGAAGGACACTGTGAGTAATAACAAAAGCCTGGAACTACTCAAATATCCGTTAGTAAATGGTAGCATCCTAATATATAAAGAGCCAGGGTCCATAACGTCCAAAACGACCGAACGGACGACCGAAAGCCCGGCTGTGTGCAGCAGGCTCAGTATTGGGGACTGGCGAGCTGGCTGAACTGCTAACCTCTCAGTCCCTTCTGGGTCGCAGGCGCTGCAGTGACCCAGCACTGACTGCCGCCACCAAGGCAGGTGCGATGCAGTTGATTGGTGATTCCCGCCATTGTCCCATGATTGCCCTGCAGGAGACCCAGGCCACTGGCTAAGGGCTCCACGATTGCCCCAAAGAGGGAGGCCCAGGCTACCTGCTGGCAGCGGTGGGTGGGGCCTCCCTCTGCAGGGTGATCAATCGTGAGGCTCCTGAACTGGGAGAGAGTGCAGGCCGAGCTGAGGGACCACCCCCTGTCACCCCCTCCTCCCACCTGAGTGCATGAATTTCATGCACTGGGCCTCCAATGTCTATATAATGGAGCGTTATGGATTGCCAAGAAGAATGGGGAAGACATCCTAATTTCCAGGTTATATTAAGTGGGAGGACAAGGCACAAAATATTAAGTAGAGTGTACTAGCTTTTATGTGAGAAAAGGGAAATACTTGCTTATATTCAGATTTGTTGTGTTGTTAAAAAAGAAATAGTGAAAGGGAAATTCAAAATTGGTGTTTCTATCTCTCTCCCCTTTTCCCTTCCTCTCTCTGAAGTAAATAAAAGCATACTTTAAAAAATTAGGGAGGGAACAGGGACAGAAACTAAACCTCTCTGAATATATCTCATTCTATAATTTTTACTTTGTTGCCATATAACTTAAAAAATTAAATAGAAAAAATGGCAACACAATAATGTAATGATTCAACGTGAGGATGGTGACATAACTGCAAGAGGAATTATACCAAGTAATTTTGAAACAGTATTTTATCTATGTATTTCTAGTGGGATACATGTAAGGACAGAAGAAAGCCATAAGACATGGTAAACTTCATCCGAAACTGTTATTCTTATTTTGAGGTTGTATACAGTAGGATAAAGCATATAAGTAAGTTTGCTAATGGCATATTTTGTTTGTTAATGTCATTAGGAAATTTGGTAATTGTATTTTATTATGTCTACAATAAATATGTTACCATTTGCTGAGCTCTTAATGTCTTAAGTGGAATTTGGAAAAACAGAATACTTAAAATATGTCAGTATTCTGCTTATTTGTGCCTAAAGGGAGTTTACTTTACTCATATTTAGGCATGTTATTCCCAACTTTTATTTTGTATAATTAGAAAAAGTTGAATTATTTTCTTTGTCCCATTTCTTAGTTGACGAAGGATCAGAGATTGGTGTATTCGGGCAGACTGCTTCCCGATCATCTGCAGCTGAAAGACATTCTCAGAAAAGTAAGCAGATCTCTACCACTACTCGCTACCAGACACAGTCAGAGTGTGAGAGGAGATTTGTTCTGAAATTTTATCAATATCCAACCAGTTCAGTTTTCAGATACATAAAATTAACCCTTTGGGTAGCATAGCATGTAAACATGAGCTAGAAAGTAAAAAACAGTGATAGATTCCAGTTTAGGTAACAGTTTTGTATATCTATCTGATAGCTAACTAGGATTACATACTGTGTTCAGGTGATTGGCATTTTGTGCAGGAAAACTCTTATCAACTTACCAGTAGTGCAGAAGTGGAGAGTTCAAGGAGTGGTGCAGGATTTTCACTGAGGACAGTCTCCTCGCCTAGATCCCCTTTGACCAAATTGTATGACATTTTAATACAAGTTGCTTGGGTTAGGAGTTTAATTTCAGGGCAAGAAATAGAAGGAAGCCCAATTGGTCCACCAGTTAGCAACCTTGAAGGCTGGTGCTTTGAGCTAAAATATATTTCAGTGTAGCTTTTTGATAATCAGCTGGAATACTGTTTTCGTGTTTTTTTTTTTTTTTTTTTTTTTTTTTTTTTTTTAAATGGCAACTTTTAACTCATTGTTTATTTGTGGAATTTATACTTTTATAACCTCTCTAAATTTGTGATGCTACATTTTGTTTGTGAATATATAGCTTTGATATTTTGCCTTAGGTCTTTGACTTAACTCTTAATGTTGTTCGAGACCAATTTAAGAAATCTGCATCCTCTCCTTTTGTTTATGATCATCAGAGAAACTAAGAAATCTTATATCAGTATATTCCTCCTCTTCAAAAGTTGACATTCTCATTCTGCCAGTGTGACTTCTTGCTGTCATTTTCATTTTAACTAGTAGTTTCAGTTTGCCAAGGTGGTTTAATAACTTCTTACTCTCTCAAAAATAGAGGAATTTGCAGCAGTTTTTCTTTCTCTTTTTAATAGACTATTTTTTTAGACAGTTTTAGGTTCATAGCGAAATTGAGCGGAAAGTACAGAGATTTCACTTTTACTCTTTGTCCCCCCCCCACATGTACAGGCTCCCCCACTAATACCATTCCATATTAGAGTGGAGCATTGGTTACAGTTGATGAACCTACATTATTGACACATCATTATCACCCAAAGCCCATGTTTTACATTAGGGTTCCCTCTTGGTGACATTCTGTGGGTTTGGACAAATGTAGAAGGACATGTATTCACCATTATAGTACTGTACAGAATAGTTTCACTGCCTCAGAATCCTCTGTGCCTCACCTGTTCATTTTCTCTATGTTTTTATGCTTAAAAACATTGATGCTGTTTACTCTTTAAAGTAGAGATTTATTTTATTATTTTAACCCAAAGATAGCTAGTTCGCACTGGAATGTTTTTAAAAAAGGTTCTTGCTGCCAGAAATGGTTTCTAACCAGAACACTTAAAAATGTTTCAGTGGAAGGACGGACGGCCCCTTATATAAAACACTTTGAATAATATGTTTACATTATGAATAGATCTTTGAACTGTTTTTGTTACGTCAGTGAACCACTTCTTTTTTCAATTAAATGCTGCCATTAGCTTTACCTATTTAGTTATAGGAACATTCCCAAAAGGTGAACAAATTCTATAGTTAATTCAATTAGTATTACCTTTGAAACTAGATCTCCAAGGGTAAACATTTTATATTTCATTGCTTTTTAATATTCTATGTTCTGAAGCTAAGGGGATATTGTAAGTCAGGAGTGCCTTCTATTTACCTTATTAGGTACATCTCATGTCAGACTATCGCTGGAAGTTCTTCTTAGCATTCTACTAGTAATACCCATTAACTTCTTTCTTTAAACTCCTAGAGCTTGTAGTTTGTGCTTCTCAGTTCTGTGCAAAAGACTGTTTTATGTAGTTCTCTAATTGTGCTCTAATGCGCCAGTCTGATCTTTTAACAGTGTCATGAGCCTCTTCAGGAGAGGGGCTGACTCTTACCTTTCTGGTATTCACCTCAGAATTAAGCACAATTCTAGACTTATGGTAGGCATTGGGTAAATTCTTAGTTTCCAGTAACTTGTTTCTCTTTCTCACAGCTGGGCATCTTCCTTGTCTTCCTGCCCTTTTCTTTATCATATTTCATTTTTTCTTCTTCTTATAAGTTGCTGAGCTATCCTGTGTTCTTCTCTGTCCTTCTTTATTCTCTTTCCTTTCTCCATCTTATTTACTTGCTTCATGCCTAAGTATAAATACTCATGTAATTGCTAAGCTAGTCATTTTTAGAATTTTTTTTCTTCATAATTATAGGTTTATGGAAACACACGGAATATTTGTAGAATATAGTTCAAACGTATGCTTTTACTTAAATATAAGTATTATAGATAAAACCAGTTTTTGACTGAAAAAAACAACAACAAACAAAACACACACACAAAAAACAAACTATACATCCCCTTGCTAAAATTAAGGCAAATGAGATTATGGTGAAATTATTTGAGTTTCTTTATTATAGCTGCAAAATCTAAGTAATGGAAATATTTTTACTTCTCAAAGTTTACAGGGCTAAGCTTCAGCAACCATTGCCATTCCCATATTAAGGTGCTAGATGTTTTCACATTGAAATAATAGGTTGCATGACAGAGCTTTACAGCACTGTTTGCTTCAATACTCTTTTGTATAGAAAGTAATCATTTTTTCATATAGCAATTACTGAGTGTTTAGACCATTTTCCAGGCATGGAGAAAATGTAGAATTCAAAAGGGCTCCAAATTCTAAAATGGTGAATTTACCTTCAAATGACAACACTTTCTTACTAATAAATGGCTATGCCAGAAAGGAACTTAAGTTTTGAGTCAAGTATTTCAGCTGAGCTGCTATTGACATTTGACTGTGCATTTCCAGTGCGACCCTTTCAGTGTGACCTTCTTTACTTCTAGCAAGACGAGTATCACATGGTCCACCTGGTGTGCACTTCCCGGTCTCCTCCCAGCTCTCCACACTCCAGCTCTCCACACTCCAGCAGCCGTCCGGAAGGTTGTGAAGCATTGGCATCTAATAGCAATTCTGTGAGTCGTTTGGGAGGAGTAAATGATAATTTCTCATATTTCTTTTGCTTCTAGAAATTAAGTGAAAAAAACAAAAAACAGATCAATTGGAGCTTGTGGGTTGTGAGATGGTGTTTTGAGTTAGGGATTTAAACTTTGTTTTTAGAAGTACCTTATACAGTGTTATCTCTTGAAGACTGTTCCCCTGTATGCAGATCAGTAATCTAATAGTCAGTTTAACTACTAAAATACTAAGAAAACAGAATTATGATCTGTTACATAATATAAGCTCTAAGGCCAGGAAAATTTCAGAAATAAGGTGTTGAATATAGTGTATTTTATTCAAAGTGGATTAAATTATTTCAGTTTTAAATATGCTAAGTCCTCTTGAAGTAGATTGTTTAAGAATTTTATTTTATTTTTAAATATTTTTATAGGAATGGGAAGAGAGAGGGGGGTAGAGAGAGAGGGAGAGAGAAAGAGAGAGAGAGAGAAAGAGAAATCTATGTGAGAACAAAACATTGATCAGTTGCCTCCTGCACACCCCCTACTGGGGGTTGAGCAACCTGGGGATGTGTCCTGACCGGGAATTGAACCAGCAACCTTTCGGTGTACAGGATGATGCTCCAACAGCCACACCGTCTGAGGCAAGAATTTTACTTTTTTAAAAAATTGACTAGACAATCAATGAAAGAGAAACACCACATGACCTCACTCATTTGTGGATGATAAAGAACATTATAAATTGATGAACCAAGAGACAGATATAGAGACAGTAAAGCAACAGGCAGACTGTCAAATTACAGTGGGGAGGGGAGGAAGATCTGGGGGAGATAATAGATCAACCGAAGGACTTGTGTACATGCGTATAAGTACAACCAATGGACATAAAATTCTGGGGAGGGAGGGTATGTATGGGAGGGAGGGAGGGGGGCAAAAAAAAAATCAATAAAATATATTAAAAAAAAATGATTAGATTTGGGCATACATTCCAATTGCAGGAGGAAAAATTACTTAACCTACTCAGCTCTGTCAGACTTGGGTATTCATTTCTCCTATCTTAGTTTTTCATTAACTAAAATTGTTCTGGAAATTTTTCTTAAACGTTTCAACTTAGGCGTTCTCTACAAGTACTAAAGGCACTGTCCCAAATCCTTTTACCTACTTTTGGTTTCCCATAAAAGCTTTGAAGGTGAGCGAAAAGGATTGGATGAGCGGAAGCTTGGTTTAAACTTCCTGGGCAGAGACTTTTATACTGCTAAGTACACTTTTCTTCTTGTCAAGAACTGAGCCGAAACTGTAAGGAAGGGGATGAGTGGCAGAGGTGATAACTAGATGAAAGATCTTTAGTAGCTGCTAGTTAATGGTCCTTTAAGATCTAGATCCTCCTGTTGCTGTATTTAATTACATGTCATCAATGGCAGTATTCTCTAGTACCAGTTGTGGGAATTTAGCTTATATTAAACTGAAATATGTTTTGCCAATAAACCTAATGTCCTGGGTCTGTTTCCCACCTTGCACCAGCGGGACAGTCATCGGCAGTGGCATGAAGTTCTGTATTGTAGTCTTTGGGCACAGTTGTGTTGGTTTAGTTTTTGTTTGGTTTAGTTTTTGTGTAGTTTAGTTTTAGAATCCTCTGACTTGTCCAGTGGTTCCGCAGCCATGATTTCCTGGCGTTAGTATATATATGTTCAGTTTTCAAGGTGTAGTATAAAAATCTGAAATGTGTCAAAAGGAAAATTAAGTTGAATTTCCCTTAATGCTTTAAGACTAAGAAATTTCAGTAGTATTTGAAATTGTCTTAAAAATCTAATCATAAGAGAGTTATCTAATGAGGTCAGAAATCCTGAGTTCTAAAGAAATAAGGCTGGGCTGCCAAATGGCTAGGCCTTTCTCCTGTTAACTTTCAATTAGCCACCTTTTTATGGTTCACTTTATGAGAAATATTGTCAAAAAAAGAAGCCTTTCTGAGTGATATCCCTAAGAATCAGAGTCCCCAGTGAGATATTTGGTATCTCTTTTGTGTGGAATAACATCTTAACGAAAAGCTTGTGTTAGTTTTGCAAAAGACCAGTGTTCTTAGGACCTTTTTCATGGCAGGATGTAGGACGGGAGCCTATGCTAAAACAGGGGTCTTCAAACTACGGCCCGCGGGCCACATGCGGCCCACAGAGGAGTCTGATCCGGCCCGCCAGGTTTTTTGGGCAGTGAGCGCAGCCGAGGTGTTACAGTAGGAATTAGTAGTTCATATAGTCCGGCCCTCCAGCTCTCTGAGGGACCGTGTCCTGGCCCCCACTTTAAAAAGTTTGAGGACCCCTGTGCTAAACAGACATCCTGTCACTAGGAAGGCAGTGCAGCTAAAACACAGTTTTAGCAAACCTGGATGTTCAAATTATATTGTACCCAGGTATTTTATTTATTTATTTTTAAAAAATATATTTTATTGATTTTTTTTTTTTTTTTTTTTTTTTTTTTTTTTTTTTTTTTTTTTTTTACAGAGAGGAAGGGAGAGAGATAGAGAGCCAGAAACGTCGATGAGAGAGAAACATCGACCAGCTGCCTCTTGCACACCCCCTACTGGGGATGTGCCTGCAACCAATTGTACCCAGGTATTTTAAATGGAAGAGCTATAATTTATATAAAATATAATTGTGTTTCACATTTACATAGAATATGATAAATTATTTTCAAATATTAACAAATTGGGCGGTCTTCAAGCATTGTTTAAGGCTGTTGAATCTGGTGAATTACTGACATCATTGGAGCATGAGAATTTTAAAACCCTGATTGATACCTTGTTCATATTTTTAAAAACAATATTTTTGGTATCTTTAAACTGACAGAAGTTGAGAACTGAAAGGAATCTTGAAAATCTAGTTCAATCTTATTTTTTTGTAGGGAAGCTGAGACTCAGAGGCTAAGTGAAATGTTTAAGGTCATGTTCCTTGCTAATGTCAGAGATAACACCAGATTCTAGACCTTCTGATTTCTAGCATGTTCCTCATAATTTTAAAACAGTGTGTTACTAACAGCACGTTATACAGTACCTGGCACATAGAAAATGGTGCAGTAATTGGTACCATTATTGAGCACTTCCTATGTTTTAGGCGTCATGAAAAGAACTTTTCATATAACTTAATCCTCACAATTTTGTATGCTCTTTTTGTATACAATAACTTCACTACTTAGCCTTTTCTAGTTGATAAATGAACTGTTGTGTAATTAAGAAATTTTGATTTTTCTGGACTCTTTAGTCTCATCAGAATTAAAGTATCTTCTTATGCTGGGCACAAGATTCAAATGAGTAAATTCCTAAAATTCACTGTTTGCAGAGGGATTTCATCAATACATTTTTAGCACTGTGTCTATAACCTCGTGATTGTAATAAATTAAATCTTCCTGAAAAAATACTTACATTTCTGTTTATAGAGTTCAGATCAGTCAGGATCAACAACTCCATCATCCAGTCAAGAAACCTTGCCGTTAGCTGTCAGTTCTTCCTCAGAAGGACTGAGGCAGCGTTCCCTCCCCCAAGCACAGACGGACCCCGCACAGAGTCATCAGTTCCCATACGTAATGCAAGGGTGAGTGAGTTCCTGGTAGCTGTGGGCCTCTTCGAAGTCTGTTTCTCCTGACTTTCATGGCAGCCCTCTGCAGTAATCAGTGCATCTGAAGTTTATTCCGTTACCTAAGTGCAGATTTTGAGATTAGAGGGTAAAGTAGAGCAGTGCTGATGAAAGCTGCTCATGTATCAGAATCATCTAGGGCTGTATTTTGTAGTTTTTAAGGTTTGTGCTAATCACCTGGGGATCTTGTGTAGATGCAGGTTCTGATTCACTAGGATGACTTGTAGTTCAGAAATGAAAATTTAGAGAAATGCTTTCAATTCCATAGCATTCAAAGACATTTCTTTATCTCTTTCTGGCAGAAATGTAGACCACCAGCTTCCCGGACAAGCTGCTCCAGCCGGATTCCCAGTGTACCCCGCTTTCAACCCGCTGCAGGTGCTGTGGTGGCAGCAGATGTATGCTCATCAGTATTATATGCAATAGTAAGTGATTTCAGTATCTTCACTCACAATGTTCATTGCTTTATTTTCTGCTTTTATCCTAAGTAATTTGGGATTACATTTGCTGATGTATTACATTAACTTGTAAAAATTATTATAATGAGTTCACAAACATCTCAGCAGATACTTATTAAAAAAATCAATTGGCTATATCCTCAAGAAAATATTAGCCAAACGAATCCAGCAATACATTAAAAATAACGATCAAGTTGGGTTTATTCTACTAGAACTGATAAATGAATTCAGTAAAATAGTAGGATACAAAATAAATATCCAAAAATCAGTTGCATTTTCATTTATTTATTTTTATTATTATTATTATTTTAAAATATATTTTATTGATTTTAGAAAGGGAGAGGGAGAGAGATAGAAACATCAATGATGAGAGAGAATCATTGATTGGCTGCCTCCTGCATGCCCCCTACTGGGTTTTGAGCCCGCATCCCAGGCATATGCCTTGGCTGTAATCAAACCTGGACACTTCAGTCCAAAGGCTGACACCCTATCCATTGAGCAAAACCAGCTAGGGCTCAGTTGCATTTTTATATACCAATAGTGAACTATCAGTTAGGGAAACTAAGGAAATAGTCTCATTCACAATTGCTTCAAAAAGAAATAAAATATCTAGGAGTAAGTTTAACCAAGGATGTAAAAGACCTGTACTCAGAAAATTACAAGACACTGAAGAAAGAAATTGAAGAAAATGCAAGCAAGTGAAAGTGTGTGTGTGTATACCCTGTTTTCCCGAAAATAAGACAGTGTCTTATATTAATTTTTGCTCCCAAAGATGCGCTAGGTCTTATTTTCAGGGGATGTCTTATTTTTCCATGAAGAAGAATACGGTACACATTTATTGTTAAATGAAAATAAAGGAAATTTATTACTGTACATGGTACGGTAGTTGTCAACACAAACCAGACAACTGTGAATCCTACAGTATTAAGAATTTATTTATTCAATGACAATCGTGTCATCATCTTCTGGAACATCATCATAACAATCCAATTCCTGAATTTCCTGGTGAATTTCTTATGACTACATTTCTTTCAGAATCAGTGGACCAAATCTCTCATGTTTAGCCTAGGGGGGGGCCTTATTTTCTGGGGGATGCCTTATATTTCACTCAGAAGGAAACCTGTAAGTAGGTCTTATTTTCAGAGGATGTCTTATTTTCGGGGAAACACGGTATATTGACCTAATGGCAGAACGACTGGTTGACCAGGTGCTATGACATGCACTGACCACCAGGGGGAAGACACTGAACAGAGGATCTGTCCCCGGGTAGTCAGTGTGCTCCCACAGTGGTAGTGCCCCTTGGCTGATCAGGATGAGTGGCGCTCTCACAGCAGGCTGATACCCATAGGCCATGCCCCTCACCAGTGCACGGATTCGTATACCTCTAGTATACCATGTTCATGGATAGGAAGAATTAACATCATTTAAATGTCCATGCTACCCAAAGCAATCTAAAGATTCAGTGCAGTTTCTATTAACATACCAATAGTGTATTTCATAGAACCAGAACAAATATTCCAAAAATTTACATGGAACCACAAAAGACCCTGAATAGTTTCAGCAGTCTTGAGAAAGAATAAAATTGGAGATATCAATTATACTAGAAGATCATATAAAAAGAACATAAAATGAACACTATGTGTTTATCAACCAATTTCAGCATTTATCAATTCATGGCCATCTTCTACAACTTTCCCTCTAGGCTTGATAATTTAAATTTTATATATATTATTTTACTGGGGGCATATTATAGGAAATTTTTTTCTGATTTTTCAGAAATTAAATTATAAGCAAACTTTAGAACCACAATTCTTTACAAGTTAACAAAGGACCTCTACCAGTGGTCCCCAGATAGAGTTCCTAAAAGTCAGGATTGGGGTTGAAGGGTTAATATTTTAAAATGCTAATACAAATCATTTATCACTGACATTGGACACATTTATCATGACTAATATGCATTTTTTAGACCACTCCTTCAAAACCTGGGTCGGAAGGGAGGTGGTTGGGGACTATGTAGAGTGACAAAAGGGGTAATTAGTGAAGAGATTTAGTTGTTACCTTATAAAGTATTTAGTGTAAAGGAGAAATTATTGATTCATGTGGCTCTTCTTATCTCCCCTCCATTCCCCCAAATCAGGTTGAGAGCATCCTTCCCTGAGCTACTCCACAATCTTGGTCCTACTTTCCACTGAAATTTGTGCTTACCTAAAAAATGGGGGATAGGAATAGTGATAGTCCATATCAGGTTTATGAAAAATACATATGGCTTATCCAAGATGCTTTGAAAAAGTATATAGTGTGATCAAGTTCTTCCTTTTTCAATATTTATTTTGGTGACTCTTCCAGTCAAGCTGCAGTTTCAGCTCAGGCCACATCAGATGCCACTCCTGCCCAGCCTGCGCCTTCACAGCCTCTAAATTTGGCACGACTTCCTGGAGAAGAACCCCCACCAGCTGCTAACTTAGTGGCCCGAGAAAATCGACCCATGAATGAGAATGTTCAGATGAATGCCCAGGGAGGGCCGGTGCTAAACGAAGAAGACTTCAATCGAGACTGGCTCGACTGGATGTATACGTTCTCACGAGCCGCCATCCTGCTTAGCATTGTGTACTTCTATTCCTCTTTCAGTCGCTTTGTCATGGTCATGGGAGCCATGCTACTGGTTTATCTGTGAGTGATGTTCGTTACCTTTCTGTGGTTCCTTTTAATGACTTTCTGAAACTGTTCAGTACAGAATCTGGCTTATGGTCATCTGTCGTGAATGTCAGATGAGGAATATGAATGTCGGGTTTTGTAGATCTGGCATCAGAAGCAGACCAGGTTATGTTGAGTGAGAACGTTTATCAGAATTGTCTAGAATCAAATTTTTCCTTTATTGTCATTTATAAAAATTATTAATTTAGCTATTAATATTTAGAACTGGTGGAAGTATATGATTCATTCTTGTACAAAGATGTTCTTTTTAATTATAGTTACTATAGTAAGTCCTTTAGGTACAGGTCAGATTTTTTTCTTCATAAATAGACTAACTTTGCCTTACCATAAGAGGCAAGCAAATTATCTAGTTGAATTTCATTTTATTTAAAAAAATATATATATTTTATTGATTTTTTACAGAGAAAAAGAGAGAGGAATAGAGAGCTAGACAATCATCGATCAGCTGCCTCCTGCACACTCCCCACCAGAGATGTGCCGGCAACCAATGTACATGCCCTCGACCGGAATCGAACGCGGGACCTTTCAGTCCACAGGCTGACGCTCTATCCACTGAGCCAAACCGGTTTCGGCTGAATTTCATTTTAAAAAATAACAAAAGGTTTTATGACTCCTGACATGTCTTAATATCTAGTATAGATATTTAGTTCTCAGCCTAAAGTAGGCGATATGGTCCTTTCATGTAATATAGTTCTAATCATTTTTCTCTTGTAAGACACTAATGTTTCATAGTTTTATAAATAAAAACAGCTGTGACTTATTTTTTTTCTCTTCGTTTTCCAAACAGACATCAAGCTGGATGGTTTCCTTTTAGGCAAGAAGGAGGTCAGCAGCAGGCTCCCAACAATAATGCTGAAGTTAATCATGGACAGAATGCAGACCACCTAGAACTTGAAGAAATGGTATGTTAATGAGGTTTGCATGCTTTCAGTGTGGATGTGTTCTCAGCAATGTATGAGGCAACATGAAAAAATAGTCTTGGGTGTTCCATAAGTATTGGAGGAATAGCACATGAAGAAAAGTTAACATATAAGCTGTGTGGTTTCATCTGGAAGAAGTGGGAAGAACTAATATTTTTCTTCCTTAAAATAGCCTAGAAAGAAAATTAGGCACACGGTGAGAATTTTGTATTAAATTGGTAGTTGTCCCTTTGAACTCAAACACTAAGGAATTTATCAATTTTGGATTTAACAAAGATTTCTAATGACCAGTTGAGTACCTTTTTCTATCTCATGTTCCTTTCTCCTGTAGGGAAGAACTTAACTCTCTCCTTTTTTGGCATGCGTGTGTGCTAGCTGCTTCCTCACTTAGGAGTACACTTCTTGTTTTGTTTGGAAGGAGCGTCTCATGGATGATGGGCTTGAAGATGAGCATGGAGAAGAGGCAGGCGAAGACGGCAGTGCACTCCACAGGCCTGGACTCATGGCGTCCGCGTGGGCTTTCATCACCAGCTTCTTCACTTCACTAATACCAGAGGGGCCTCCCCAGGTCGCCAATTAGATCTGAAAACTGCCAGCTGCAAAGGAAGGTCTGGCTTTAGGAACGTGACTTAAATAACAGTGCAATTTCAAAAAAATTTATTACTTCCTTTTCATCATCATGTACAGAGGTGTTTTTTTCTTTAAGCTTCTCATGCATATGAATAGTTTAAGCACAAGTGAACTACTAAATGTGTGATTTAAAAAAAATTCTAACAGAACATAGTATAACAACATTGGTCTTCCAGGTTCTATTAATTACAATTATGTGTATTAAATCAGACAGGCCTATATGTGCATCTTATTTCTTTAAAGAGCTGCTTCACATATAAGTGTTATAATAGCCCAGCCCCAGTGTATAATTTGAATAAATATTATCTATTTTCTGAGTTATCCTAAAAGTTTTAAACAGAATGACCTCATAGTTTTTAAAAAGATTATTATTTACCTAAAATACGCTAGTAGCTTCTTGCCCAGCCATAAAGCAATAAACTTCTCAATGATCTTAATTTTGACATTTGAATAAATAATGGAAACTTTTCTATTTTAAGGGTAAGTGTCCCATCAATTGGAATCAGTACCTTAAAAAAAAAAAAAGGCAGCTCTTCAATGGAATTAATAGTGATAAAAAATGTTTGATATAAGCAGTACTTTTATAAAATAAGATATGCCTGAAATCATTCCCTGTAATTTTTTAAAATAAAAGGTCAATTATGTTAAACTGTCTTAGGGGATATTTGTTTAAACTCTTCAGTAATGTACACAGGAGGTGCAAAACTTGATATAAATGTAAGTAGTTGTTGGGAAGGGTTGCTGAAGTCTTCGAAGTCATTTTCGCCTGTTCCATTCCAGATGGATATCTAGTTCTCAGGTGGTCCAAAACCTCAGTAGCTCTGGAAAAAAAAAAACACCCACAAAAAACCCTGTGTGAGCCAATTCAGTATTTCAGATGAAAGGAGTAAGTTTCTTACAGGGAAGCTAATTAAAATTGGACAAATGAGGATAGGAGGACTTCCATGGGCAAATTTTCTCTCATAGGAAATGTATTACACAGTTAATGGTAGAACAAAATGGAAGGTTAAATACATCCATGAATTATTCCCTAGGTTGTTTACTCATAATGCTAATGGTGACATTTCAAGGGATAACTGGTTTACTTTTTGAAAAGTAAAATTAGGTTTCTGTTCATAGATGTCAATTAAGACATCATGATTGAGTATGAGCAGCTGAACCATAAAAATACAAATAGGAAATATAGACGATATCTATATAATACTGGGGTGAGAAAATAACTTTATCCCTAAAAAAAAGGTTGCTATGTATATAATGATTTGACAGACATAATTAAAAGCCAAACAATTAGGAAAATTAAGATTAAAGAAAAGGTAAGAAAACATTTTTTTAAAAAGGATAGTACCCCAGTAAGAAATGGACAAGCATACTCTTAGTCAGTTTAGACTGGGTGACTTCTTAAACAGCAAACATATATTTCTCACTATAGGCCTGTGTATGAAATTTGTGAACTGGGTAGGACGGGGGTCCCTCAGCCTGACCTGTGCTCTCTCCCAGTCTAGAAGCCCTCAGGGGGTGTCCAACTGAAGGCTTAGGCTGCAGGGAGCAAGCCTAAGCCTTCAGTTGGACATCCTTAGTGCTGTGGCAGAGGCGGAAGAGGCTTCCATCACTGCCACCTGTGAGCCTGGCTTTTGGCTGAGTGGCACTCCCCCTGTGGGAACGCACTGACCACCAGGGGGCAGCTCCTGCATTGAACGTCTGCCCCTGGTGGTCAATGTGCATCATAGCGACCAGTTTTTCCACCATTTGGTCAATTTGCATATTAGCCTTTTATTCTATAGGATAGTATTCCTTGAGGCTGGGAAGTCCAAAATCAAGGTGCAGACAGATTCGGTATCTGGTAAAGGCTCTCTTCCTTGTTTGCACAGAGGTGAAGCAAGGTCTCTCCTGTCTCTTACAAGGGCACTACCCTATTCATGAGGGCTCCTCCTCCTGCCCCACTAACCTCCCAAAGACCTCACCTCCTAATACTGTCACATTGGGGGTTAGATTTGAAGGGTGAGGCGGGGGGGGTCACAAACATTAAGCACATAACAGATAGCGTGGCAATAATCCTGAAAAAAAGTAATGTTTACGAGTTGAAACTATCACATTGTAATAGTGCTGGTGAAGCTCTAGGAGGTGTAAAATAATATAAAGCCCATCTAGGACATATCAGATTTTAAAATTGCAGAGTCATTCAGTGTCATCCCATTGTTTCTAGGGTCAAGATCAGGCTTACGCAGACCTGAGAGGCAGGGCCCTTGCCCCCTTTCTGTCTGTGCTCCCCTTAACCCACCTGTTGCAGCGAGGCTGGTCTCCGGACCCCAGCACTCTTTCCAGCCTCAGTACTTCACATTTTAGCTGTGCTTGTTGCTTGGATCTCCTTCACACTCAGTCATTTATCAGCTCTCAGCTTGTGGCCAGTGCCTTAGGGAAGCTACCTCCTTCCCCCGCGGAGCACTACTCTTTGCATTTAATGTTGCAGTTTAAGTTTATTTCCTTATTTGTCTCTTCCTGCAAGATAGCAGGGCTGTGAGGTTGGGGAGTTTGTTTATGCTCCTTATTGTATTTTCAGACTTAGAGGTAGCTCAAGATTGAATGAATGATTGAATGTACTCTTTGGATCAGCAAACGTTGGAAGGGGAGAGATTTAGCTTTTTGGATATTCATTGTGTTGCTTGTAATAGGAAAACATTCAAACGGACTGATCCTCAGCATGATGAGCTCTGCACAAACATTTGTATCTGGTTTGGGTCCATGGTTAGGAATGGCTGGTGCAATCATCACATCCAGAGGCAGGGTCTGGGTTTTAACCTGGGAGCTAAATGCACTGTCAGAGCTAGAAGAAATACTGTGTAGGTCAGATCTAAAGCAGAGCAGTGGGCAGAGAAAGAAGGCAAAGATAATCACCAGATTAGTCTTCTGGGAGTTGGAGGGGGGAATTGGTGCCCAGAATTCATAGTGGGGAGCAGGCCTTGGGGCACACCAGCTGGAGCAGCAGGTATCTGGTCGGAGCTGCAGGCTGGGGCCTCAGGAGAGGAAGTTGCTAGCCCTAGATGGTGCGGCTGGTTCTAAGGACACCAGTGTATTACTCAATTAAAAAATTTTTTTTTTCATTGATTTCAGAAGGGAGAGGGAGAGGGAGAGAAACCTCAATGATGAAAGAGAAGCATTGATGGGCTGCCTCCTGCACGCCCCCTACTTGGGATTCAGTCTGCAACCTGGGCATGCACCCTTGACCGGCATCCAACCTGGGACCCTTCAGTCCACAGGCTGATGCTCTATCCGTGGAGCCAAACTGGCTAGGGTGCATTACTCAGTTTTAAATTATTTTTCCTACGCTGCTAATTCCTTCATATTAGTCTCACTTGTTATTTATTTATTTATTTATTTATTTATTATTATTATTATTATTTTTGTCAAAAATAATTAAAGGAGTCCCAGCCAGCATGGCTCAGTGGTTGAGTGTCAACCTATGAACCAGGAGGTCACAGTTCGATTCTCAGGGCACATGCCCGGGTTGCAAGCTCAATCCCCAGTAAGGATTATGCAGGAGGTAGCCGATTGATGATTCCTTTCATCATTGATGTTTCTCTTCGTCTCTGGAATCAATAAAAATATATTTAAAAATAATAATAATAATTAAAGGAGTTGTGTCCAGATGGTGCCAGGGGAGTGGGGGCAGCCTGGAGGGCGGTGGCGGCCTGGATGGATATGGTTTCCAGGTGGCAGAAGGTGCATCACAGAAGCCCAGACACGCCCGCTAGGCCAAACGGCAATTGGCAACACCGGGAGGGGTTCGTGGGCTGTAAACCCTTCCCAGGACTGCTCGCCTTACGATCACAGGAAAGACGGTGAGGCTTTCTACAGTCGCGCAGTACTGGTGAGAGCCAGACATGTTAGGTGGGTGAAAGGAAAGGGGGTCCTGAGGGCTGGAGAATGGAGCCAGCTCACCACAGTGCGGTGGCATGGCTCAGTGCCATGCCCGTCATTATTCTAACGAGTTCCTCTGGCTCTGACTCCCGCATCCTGTGGAAATCCGGCTTTTCAAATTAGGGGGAAAAGCCTCATTTGGAGCCTCATTTCTGCTGTCGCTTCACTGAAGACGAAGGTGTGCTGATTTAAGACCAGTTTCTGTAAGTCTGGACAGGTCAGACCAGGGGGCCTGTTGTATCTGAACTTATTGCTGCTTTTGTGAAACTGCACTGAGCCCTGGAATGTGCTGTTCTCAAGTCCGAGAGTGCTGGGGGTTGGGTCTGCGGTGTGGGGTCTGCGGTGTGGGGTCTGCGGGTGTGGAACCTGGGACAGAAAGGCCTGGGGTAGAGCAATGCAGGAAAGTTGAACCCCAAGAGATGGAAAAGACTTCTCGTGGGAGTGCATTTAGTACCTAGAGTAGACTGGAAGGTAAGCATTACCAGCGTACAGGGACCATCTCATGACAACAGAAGGGTTACTTTATTGGGAACATGCGTCATGAGTGCTGAGCTGTTCATCATGCTCAGAGGCCTCCTGGGCTTGGCTCCTCTGGGTGATGGCCCCGGGGGCTACCAGCCCTGAGGCACAGACTCAGTAGGTATCTGAAGACAGTGTGTGCCCAGGCAGGTTTAGGGAAAGCACAAGATTCAAAAGCAAAGAAATTTAACTTTTGCCCTGGCCGGGTTGCTTAGAGTGTCGTCCCCATAAACCAAGGTTTCAGGTTCTCCTGGTCAGGAAACAACCAATGAATGCGTACATAAGTGGAGCAACAAATCAAACTTTCTCTCTCTAAATCAATATAATTAAAAAATTAAAAATGTTAATAATAGGCCGCACTCAGTAAATGCTTACTGGGCTAAGTGCTTTGAGCGTTCATTGACTCAGTCCTCTCGGCCGCCTTAGGCTGAGGGCTCTTCACTATGTTTCTGCCCTCAGATGGGAGACCAGCCGCCTCCAGAGCTGGTACTCAGCACAAGGCAGGCGGAGCCCCTGCTCCACACACCGAGTTTGGCTCTGGTTTCACAGCCTGTCCCACTTCCCCGGTAAATGTTAGCATACCTCTCATGGCTCTGGGTTGTCATGGAAATACCTGTGCACAGGGTTAGAAAAGACCATGGGGCTGGGGCATGTTTTTTCTTGGCTGCTGTGAACCCAGGACTCATCTAGGTACATGATAACAACCTTCAATGTAGCCATTTTATTGATGGATTGATTACTTTGAGAGAGGAAGAGAGAGATTTGTTGTTTTTCTTATTCATGCATTCATTGGCTGATTCTTGTATGTACCCTGACTAGGAGTCCCACCTGCAATCTTGGCATATCTGGACGATGCTCTAACCAACTGACCTATCCGGGCAGGGCCTGTGTTTTAATGAGGAAAACAAGGTTTGGGGATATGCAGGGACTGACCAAGTCACGTTGGGTAGGAGTGGAGGAGGAGTCTCTCCTGGTCTGCCTGACTCCAGTGCCTCTCCCCACTAAGCCACAGTGGCTTGCCACACTGCGAAGGTGGAGGACACTGATGAGATCTTGACGTGTGGCTCAGTCAAGGTTGTCTACAATCTCCTCACAATACCTGTGACTGGAGGCAGGGGCAGACTTGTTGCACTTCCTTCTCTGTAGCACTAGGTGGCGCTGTAATACCACTAGCTCCACTGCTGTGGATTCCGGGGTTACTTCCCAGCTTGGGGGCACTGGAGGGCAGCAGCTGGCCCTGGGATTCTGGTCCTTGGAGGCTGGAGGCAGTAACACACAAACACACACACACACACACACACACACACACACACACACACACTCACCCCCCCACACACACACCACACACCCCGGTCAGTTTCAGGATGGACGGTTCTGACAGCCTGGGCTTCTCAGACAGGCGAGGGGTGAACTCCCTCCCCATCCTGAGGCTGCACTTGGCACATGGCACAGCGGACGTTGCTGCGAGTGGGGTGAGGTGTGTGTGCAGCGAGGAGCGTGGCACTGAGGTTAGGTACCCAGGAGGCCTTAGATTTAACAACTCGGTTTGTCTTTGAATCTGGAAGTGAAGTCCTGGTCCTGCTAACCTGCTTTTCTGCCCTCCTCAGGCTGCTGCTGGGGACTTGTTCGGGGTAATGGAGTCTGTGACTAGAATTCATCATGGCTCTTCCCCATGCTGGCAACTGTCTGACGAGCTGCCTTTAATAAAACTGTTAAAAATTAATAAAACTACTTGGGGAGCCTGGCTGGTGTGGCTCAGTGTTGAGCTTTGATTAGGGCACTCTGGTTAGGGCACATGCCCAGTGGGGAGGCTTTGATGTTTCTCTCTGTCCTTCTCTCTTCCTCTCCCTCCCCCTCTCTCTAAAAATCAATGCAAATCTGAGGAGAAAAAAAACAACCGACACCACGTCTTTGAACCTGTGACATGGTGTTCCGTGTTGCACAGAGAAAACAGGCTCAGTGCGTGGCCTGGAGAAATCAAACTTGAACCGAACCCCCGGGCTCTGGTGGCCCAGCACTGCCACAGGTCACGTTCAGAGAAAAGCCAGTCCTAATCGCTCTGCCTTACCATCCCTGCCCCTCATTCTTCTTCCTTTCTAGCCTCATCACCCTAAGGCTCCCTGGGTCCCTGGCCACTCTCACACGGCCCTGGGCGCCCCTTACTCCTCAGCGGGCAGCCTGTGGAGTGTGGGGCTCAGTCACCTTCCCTGATTTCCGTGTGAGAAAGCGCCAGTGAGTGACACTGTCCCCACCCGCAGTCAGCTGGTGCCTGGCCGGTTCATGTGGGAGTGTCACTCCTGCCTCCAGCCGGGCTGAGGGGCCGAGGGGCAGGGCTAAGGCGGAATGAGGATGACCAGCTCAGGGAAGGGGGGGAAGCAGGAGACAGACTTCCAGGTGCAGGGGCCCCAGACAGCTTTGAACGCTCAACAGGAATTTGAGAGGCGGGTTGCCTGGGTGCAGGTGTGTGAGAGGCGGGTTGCAGGTGTGTGAGAGGCGGGTTGCACGGGTGCGGGTGTGTGAGAGGCGGGTTGCACGGGTGCGGGTGTGTGAGAGGCGGGTTGCAGGTGTGTGAGAGGCGGGTTGCCTGGGTGCAGGTGTGTGAGAGGCGGGTTGCAGGTGTGTGAGAGGCGGGTTGCACGGGTGCGGGTGTGTGAGAGGCGGGTTGCACGGGTGCGGGTGTGTGAGAGGCGGGTTGCAGGTGTGTGAGAGGCGGTTGCAGGTGTGTGAGAGGCGGGTTGCACGGGTGCGGGTGTGTGAGAGGCATGTTTAAGGGTGTGGGGTGTGGAGGTATTCACAGAGCAGGGGGGCCGGATGAGGTCGTTTACCAATGTAAGTTAAGAGATTGTTACTTAATGTCAAAACCATCAGACATAATTATGTATTAAAATGCAAAATTGCATGTGTGATTAAGTTAGAATAAAGACCTCTGGGAGGGGAGAAAGTTTCAACAACAAAGAATTACTAAAGCCCTAACCGGTTTGGTTCAGTGGATGGAGCATCAGCCTTCAGACTGAGAGGTCCCAGGCTCAGTTCTGGTCAAGGGCATGTACCTTGATTGTGGGCACATAACCAGTAGGTGTCATGGAGGAGGCAGCTGATCCATGTTTCTCTCTCTTCGATGTTTCTAAGTCTCTATCCCTCTCCCTTCCTCTCTGTAAAAAAAAAAAAAAATCAATAAAAAAATATAAAAGAATTACTAACAACAACAACAACAAAAGACAGGCCTTTTTGTACCTCAGACTCTTAGGGAAACAAGCCCTGCGGAACACAGACACATCCCCTTCCCTTTGCTGCCCCCTGCTGGTGTGTGCCCACTCAGCTCTGTCTGACTGCAGTGCCCACCAGACACGTGGTCCACAGTGGGCACCGGCGCAGAAAGATGCTCATTGCACAGTGCTCAGTGGGCGGGTGGGAACAATACAGATTTTGAAAAGAAGGCCCAGCTTGGTGGATGGAATGTCATACTGCATCTCTAAGTGATGGTTGTGAACACTACGTTGTAACCTCAAAAACACGTATTTTTTCCCCCTGAAAAAATGGACCTCTCATGCATCTAAAGAAGCTGCTAAAGGATGTGTTTCCAGCAAAAAACAAAAACAAAACACAAAAAAACAGAAAATAGAAAAATCTCAGGACTCCAGACAATAGGGTTAAGAGGTACAGACTTTAAAATAACTATACTTACTGCATTTGAAGGATAAAAAATAAGAGGAAACCAAAAGGAGGAGGAGAAGGCACTGTGGGGTACTGGAATCCAGGCATTCAGGAGCAGAGAGCGGGGAGTCCTTAAGGTGTGCTGAGGAAGATGGCAGGAGGGCCGGTCTGCAGAGAGTTGGCAGCTGCTATGAATTCCCCACTGACCACTGCTGCCTTAGCACCTCCTGTGACGTGGGGCCAACTAGGGACTGGCCCCGATTCCTCTCAGCACTCAGCTAGTGCTGACTATGTACCGTGAGCGTTTTTGCGCATTCTCTCTGCCTTGATGCTTGGGTTAGCTTAAAACCACTCCTGAGGGTTATGATGAATTTAGGAGGAAAGCCACAGAGCAGCTTCCTGCCTCTGAAACCTTTATAAAAATTTTAAAATAATCCTCACCCAAGGATATTCTTCCATTGATTTATTTTTTTAGACTAGGGGTGTCGAACTCAATCAGAGAAGGGGCCAAAATCTAAAATCCAGCCTAAATCGCGGGCCGAATGGTTTACTGAACAGTCATAAACTGACAATGTCATAAACTGACAGCGGAGTGCAGTGATGACAGCGCAGTGCGGGCCACAATGCAAGGCCTGGCGGGCTGGATTTGGCCCGCGGGCCTTGTGTTTGACACATGTGTTTTAGACAGAGTAGAAGGGATGGGGAGAGACACAGAAAGAGAAACATGGATATGAGAGACACATATCAACTGGTTGCCTCCTGCCCAGGGCGAGAGCTGGAGCCTTCAATGGAGGCTGGACCCTTCAGCATGTGGGCCAATGCTCTAACCAATGAGAAAACTGGCCAGGGCTGAAGACATGTGATGGATGTCCAGAGCATGGCCCAAACGGTAATTGTGTCACACGCTCCAACATGGTTGCTCCCTGTGATGCCTGAGACTCACTCATGACCTTGCACGTTGACATCCCCAGAAAGGTCAACTGCAAATTCTCAGGGAAGCTGAAGCCAGACTGTGGCTCAGACACTTACCTTCTTCCGGGAGCCTTTCTAGAATAGAGTCCATGTTCTCCTCTCACCCAGTCAGGTTCGTGTTGCCTGACCACAGTTTTTTAAACTAAAAGAGAAAAGCAAGGGAGTGATGAGCACAGGAGCCAGGAAGGGCTGACCTTGGGGAGGGGCGCCCTGTCTGTGTGTAAGAAGGCCACAGCTGCCAACCTTTGTAGTAAGGTTGAGGCCACATGGCAGTTCTCCTCAAAGAACGCACACAGGTGTCACCTCTTAAGTTAAAAGCAGATGACAGTTAAAAGCATGCCCTCTCTCTCACTTGTTATACTTGACTAGAAGCAAAAAGCTCCAAGATGTATGTGTGCCTGTGTGTTTTAAGCTAACGAGGTTATGCGATCTGTCTGTAGCTGCTACTAAAATCTAAGGCGACGTCTAAAGTATTTTGGACATTCTAGTTCTTAAACTGGGTGGTGGGT
Source organism: Pipistrellus hanaki (assembly GCF_964339955.1). Lineage (NCBI taxonomy): Eukaryota > Metazoa > Chordata > Mammalia > Chiroptera > Vespertilionidae > Pipistrellus > Pipistrellus hanaki. The sequence goes on along the minus strand of NC_140512.1, from coordinate 11,121,557 downwards.
TACATGAGCGTTAATTTTATTTTTCTTTAAACTGTATGTCTTTCATATGCTTTTCTGTATGCACGATCCATTTCATGGCAAACGTTTCAAGTCACTCTTTCCTGTACATTATGGCCACTCTATTTTATGATTATTATTTTTTCATTATGACCGGGTTAGATGAGAGGCTTCTTAAGTTAAAGGTTAATTGAGCCTCTTGATTGAACACGAGCTGTGGGCATTTCAATGGGAGCAGTGTTTTGGGAAAGTTTTTTTTTTTTTTTTTTTTTTTTTAATATATTTTATTGATTTTTTACAGAGAGGAAGGGAGAGAGATAGAGAGCCAGAAACATCGATGAGAGAGAAACATCGACCAGCCGCCTCCTGCACATCCCCCACTGGGGATGTGCCTGCAGCCAACATACATGCCCCTGACCGTAATCGAACCCTGGACCTTTCAGTCCGCAGACCGACGCTCTACCACTGAGCCAAACCAGTTTTGGCTGGGAAAGTTCTTCACAATATGTCTCAGCAGCCCAGACACGACCCTCTGATGCAGTCGTTCCACTTCTAAGGAGAGCCTGTGGAAGTAACCCCGCATGTTGGGAAGGTTGTAGCAGAAAGGCTGTCACTAGCAGCGACAGATGGAAAGAAAAGAGCTGCGTCCAAGGAGAGCGTGTCCACTCCATGGAAGCCACGGGCTCTGCTAAGGAATGGCGTGAGGCCTATCCCGGAACCTCAGCAGTGCGTCTGATGGGCCGGGAGGAAAGGGACAGAGCACACTATTGGTGTACGGGGAGAGCAGAGCCCTGTGCCCAGCCTCTGCCAAGTTCATCCTATGCCAAGGGTCCCTTAGACCGTTGCTTTGAAAACAATGCTAACTCAGGCCCAATCCAACCTTACATTTAGGAGGAACATGGAAACCATGTTTGAAATTACAGAAGAGGTCCTTTTCTCCTAGATTAGCTTTAAACATTTGAACACAGAATTAATGAATCCGATACAGTTCCGCAGCTCCGTTAGAAGCCCCGAGCACTTTTGTGGGGCTGGAGGAGGGGAGAATGAGGAGGTGAGCTGGGGAGGGGACGGGGACAAGGGTCAGGACGGTCCAGCGGCTGGCCCTGTGATGGAGAGAAGCGCTCAGCTCTTTGCCAGTGAGTGGGCGATGCCCTCCGGAGATGCCCCCCTCGTGTCTACTAGGAAGACCTCGCGTTTCATCATCTGAAGAGAAATGACAAGATGCTCTTTTGTTGTCATGTCCCGGCCTTCCCAAGGCTTCCTCGTGAAGACAGACTCCTGGGTGGAAAGTCGGGTGGTGAAGCGTTCAGACCCTCCGTGCTGTCCCCCTTTCCCACCGACAGACTACGCTCGGGCCATCCCCCGTGAGTGCTGTCCTCCACCAGCTGCCACCGTGTTTGGAGGCAGTAAGACACGCGACCACTTCTCAGAGGCCTCTAACGGCCTTCCCACTTTTCCTCTCTGGCAGGCTGCCAAGGTGATGGGATCCCAGATCACCGGGAAGATGGACGAAGGAAGACGCAGGAAGGAGGTAAAAATGTCCATAATGAACTCGAATATCTCGAGGAAACCCCTAATCGAATGAGAATGGATTTTGTTGAGAAGACGGTACGTGAGCGATTAATTATTCATGGCAGAGACGTCGTTAGGGTCTCATGTTGGCGAGAGGCCTCTAAGTGACTCCAGCAATTGGGTTAAGCCGGAGAAAGAATTTCAAGAAAGGGACGAGGGAAAGCTTTTCACTGTATTGACTTTTTCTAATATTTTCAAGGTCGTCATTTTGACTTGGCACATCCATTACACTCCGACCGGAGACCTCCCATGGTTTGCCGGAGCAAGATCTCCACTGGGGTGGGTTGTGGACCAGTGTGCTCGGAAGGAAGCAGAGCGACAGGGATTCCTGAAAGGGCTGGATGGATCCCAGAATTGTATGATGGTGTTTGGGTGACTTTGGGAGTGTGAGGAGTCTCCCTGAAATGACAGTGGGGTTTGTGCAACTTGTGACGTGTGCACTCCAGGACCCCATTCCCAGGGCCCTCCGGGAGGTGAGCCCCCGCGTGGTTACAGGATATGTGAAGCCGGCGCTCTGATAAAAACCCTGGCGATGGGGAGTCTGACAGCCCCTCCCGCCTGCTGATCTTACAGATGAACATCAGAAATGGGTGCAGGTTGAGATTTCAATGTGGGGCTGATTCTAAAAACACAGGGTTAGAGATATGGGGAAGATTTATCGCCCACAGGACCAGTTTCAATGGGCACTTGAGAAATGTTGGTTGAATTGATTAAGGAGGTTTTTTTTTGGGGGGGGGAGAGGGGTCTATTTTGTCTATGTTTGTATTCCAAGCAATCAGGAAAGTGCGTGGAGTATAGTAGGTGTTCAATAAGTATTTTTGAAAAATTTTAAGGTTGAAATGGTAAGTCAGGGCATGTGTTGGGAACATCACGCCAACCAGGGACGGAGGGGTTGGCTGGAGGGGTTGGTAAAAGGGAGAAGCTTTCCCTTTAGGGACTAGCTAGCCCTGTATTCCTTTAGGTATTACCTTTAGGATCATCACGTGTTCGCATTAGCGCCCAGGCCTGCAGAATGGAAGGCAGAGAGGAAGGGCTGCAGATGTGGAGTAGAAGCCCTGGGGAGGAGCTGTTAGCTGGGTCCTGGCCCACAGCCCCAGCAGCAGCAGCAGCCTCCATATGCAACAAGTTAATAAACAGTAAATGCAACAGTAGACGTCAAGTCTCCACAAAATTTAGAGCCCATTCCACTAAAGCACCCACTGCGTGCCTATAGAAAACACTTTTTAAAATAGTCGTATGCCTAATTCATTATTTTATTTCAATGATGCTTGTTAATAAATGGTTATATTACTATTATTTATTATTACCAATAATAAATTATTATATAGTATAAAAAAATAAAATAGTCGTATGCCTAGTATTATTTCATTTACAGAAATCTACCTGTTTCAGGAAAATGGAAAGCTAAGATATTCCCTTATCTTTGTACATTTTTATCAACAGAATTTTATAGCCGCTGCTTACCTGATGTCCATATCGGGGCTAAACGTACACGGCTTTTACACAGCGGTGGCCCTGCCTTTTCAGCAACAGAGAGAGCCTCCCAGTAGCCCTTGGAGGGCTGTCTAGCTGCCAGCACATGCGTGTGTGGACCTAGCTCAGCTCGCTGTAGCTCTCTGCTACACACAGGGTGAGAGGGCGTGATGTTTTCTTAGCTCGGCACGTGACCACAGGCAGGATTCCACGGCCCCGCACGGTTTACACAGTTTACACAGTTTACAGCTCACTGTTTAGGCCTTGGGAACAGGCCTTCCTGTCTTGAAATGAAACACTTGGCTTTCAACACTGCCTCCTTCGCGAGGAGTGAGGAGGAGTCTGGGCTCTGATGTTGGCTCCAGGGCCCTGGCCCCGAGGGAGAGAGAAACACAGGCCCTGGGAAGAAGCCCAGACGGGGGCAGAGGAAATAAATGTTTCTTCTGTCAGCTTTGCTGGCGGCCAAACGGAGAGCATTTGTTTTCATGCCAAGCAGACACTTTCGAGGGCAGGGGAAGGGGACTACTGTTTGTGATGGAATCTCAAGATAGCTCCACCCTGATCTGGTTTCTTTTAGCTCCTTAGTCACTTGTGGTTCTTGTCTCGGGAGCCCACAGACGTTTAAGATTCTGACGCGCGGTGATACTTCACAGTAGAGGCTTGGGCTCTTGTTTTATTGACCCTATTTGGGGAGAAGTAGAATCAGCTGGGGTGCATCTTCCTTCATCTCTATTCCATACAAGCCTTCACGCCTTCCACGTTGGGTGGTATGAAGTGAGCTACGATATTTCTTTTCTCTGTTACTCATTTAAATCTATGAGGCTCACTTGTCAGAAGACTGAGCACGGAAGCTCCTTTCTCTGAGCACAGCAGAGCCAACAGAGTTTTGTGCATCTCTCCAATGGTGCTCTGTTCCCTTCACCAGTGTCATTCCATTATTGCAGGAAGGAAAAGGGTGATGGTACCCGGATGGACTAGTGAATGCATGTTCTTCAGGAACGTGAGTGGTGTGCATCTGGGTGCCTGGTTCCCATCCTGCTTGCCGTCGGGTTGTGTGCACTACAGGGAAGCAACCTGCAAGGACACTGGGAGGAGACCTCGGCCAGTGGTTCTCACTGCTAACTGCTGCCTTGGGGTTACTATATATTAGGCCTCTTCTGAGAAAAATGATGTCAGCCAAACCTGTACCCTTAAGCCAGGCTGACCTGCCAGAACACCACGAGAGCAAGTATAAGTGTCTTATAGGCACGTGGCGGGTGCTTCAGTGCAATGGGCTCCATTTTTTGGATGCACATTCCAGTTCCATCCAGTTATACTGAGCTTCTGCCTCTGGCTTGGTCTCACAGCATCAGCCCAACATCTGCTGCATGGATTTTGTGTTTGAGCTTTGTTTCCCCAACTTGGACTCTGATGGCTTGAGAACTCAAGTTCTGCATTTCCCCTCTGGTTGCTTTAAGGAGACTCAGCCTCGGGTCTGAGGATCAGTTATCTATCTGGGCTCCGGTCAGGCTGCTTTGGTTGCCTGAATATTTGGATTTCAAACAGAGCGATGCTGATCCCCAAACAGCTTGCCTCTGGTCGTCATGCGGTACTTGGAATGTGCAGAGATGCTTTCTCCGTATTTGCAGCCCGAGCCACAGTCTCAAGCCTGAAGTTTAAAGAACCACGTGTAGGTTGGAAGAGGCATCATTTGCTTAGGAATGAGACCCAAACTCTCATGCCTGGTGTGATAGACAGAACAGGGGCACTTCAAAAATGTCCCATCCGAGCCCCAAGAACCCCTCACTATGTTGTGTGACAGGCAAGGTGGGTTAAGGCTGCAGAAGGAGGTGAGCTGCTAATCAGAAGACCTGAAAATTGGAGATTGTCCTGGGTGATTGAAGTGAACCTAATGCAATGATAAGGGTCCTTTCACGGGGATGAGGGAGGCAGAATCGGAGGTCAGAATCAGAGAGAGGCATGGAGCTGACATGCTCCCGGCTTTGACGATGGAGGAAATGCAGGCACCCGGTCTGTAAGAGGCCTCTGGGAGCTGGAGAGACAGGAAATGGCCTCCCCTAGAGTCTCCAGAGGAGCAAGCCCTGGGACGCCTCCAGGTAGGCCCAGGGAGGCCCGTTTCTGACCGCTGTCCTCCAGAGCCGTAAAGGCTGTAAGTGGGTGTGGTTTAAGCCATCCGTCTATGGCGAATGTCACAGCAGCCACGGGGAATAAATGCACCAGTTGGCAACAAAAAGGCCCCTACCTATTCAGAATGAATTTTTATAAGAACAGAAAGAAATCCATTCTTAAACATGTAAGGCTAAACTGCTCCTTAAAATGCCCGGACTATTAAATGTAAGTACAGCTTCTTGCACATTCCTAATTAAATCCTTAAACATTGATATATGAAAGTGCTTGCTCGATGTGTATAGCCATTTCAGAGACGTTTGAGACAAATCTCCTGATAGAACGTACGCGCTCCCCAGAGGTGTCTGGAGTGCCATTCCTGGGAGCCCTTGCCAAGACTGTGAATTAATATTTCAAACTCTTTGCCAATTGTCGGATGAAAAACTGCTTTTCATGTACGCAATGAACGTTCACTGAGCGGTCCCTTTTGTGCCAAGCGCTATACGGGTAATGTGTTACTTTAATTTGAAAATGTTTAGTTGCTTGTTGAGATTGAACATCTTTTCATAAACTCAATATTCCATAGTTATATATATTTCCTATTTGTAAAGCTCATACTGGCTGAAATGAGACAATTGGACCATGGGAGGGGGATGTGGGCCAGAAATGAGGTCGAGAGATCCTTCCAGAAGCTATGGCACCAGTATATACATACATATATGTGTGTGTGTGTGTGTGTGTGTGTGTGTATGTCACATTTACTTAAACTTATGGTAGGGAATTTGCAGTTCCTTTTAAAATAAATTTACTTAAAAGGAAAAAGAATAAATTCCCAAGAGAAAACACCCAGTTCACTTGCTGGATAGTAATACAGCTACAATTACAGCCCAGATGGTGAATGCGACATGTGAATTCCCGAAGTCTCCGGCCCTCTCAGCCATGCGGCTTTCCTCTGGGCAGGCCCCTCCCTCGGAGAAGCTGTTTTCTCCACAGCCTCTGTGAAGGAGGGCCGCTAAAATATGAGCGAGCCGAGCATTCTTAGGCATAACTGAATCAGCTTCCATTTGCCTGGGCAGATAGACATTTTAGTGCTTCACAGCAAAATGCAATAAACTGAGTAACTGTGGGCTTTAATGTAATCTCACACAACCCTATTACATCCCAATTACTTTTTTTTGACCTTTTTAGGGTATTTCTTGCCTTAAAACACACACGATCTGCAGTTCTGAATGTCTTCTTCCCGGCTCTGCCAAGGAAATCAATAGATCAGAGAGCATGACTCTCTCGCCACGTCTTCCATTTGTATTAGCAATGCGGTCCCTGGAAAGGCAAAATGCTTTTCCCTCCCCCGGTGTAATCGAGGTTTACGGAGCATCGTGTGAGGAACTCCTTGTTTTTCCTCCCATGAGTTTTGAGAACTTAATGATATCTTTTATTTTGCTCAAAGGCATAAACAAATTCAGGATCAATATTATGGCTGCATCAGAGAAGGTGGGAGAGCAGCCAACTTAGACGAAGATTTGACACTGGAAGGAAACTCCTCTTGAAAGGAAGTTTGTAAGTTTATACTGTGTTTATTTATTTATTAATTCTTATTATTATTTTAATTTTTAAAATTGATTTAAGAGAGGAAAGGAGAGGGAGATAGAAATGTCAATGAGAGAGAACCATTGATCAGCTACCTCCTACAAGTCCCCCACTGATTGGGAATCAAACTGGGATCTCCTGGTCTATAGGTTGACTGATGCTTGTACTGTGTTTAGAGGCAAATGACAGGGTCACTTCTGCCGTCCAGATAGAACTATGAGACTTAAACAGTCTCCCTACAGGACAGACAGCACGCAGTCCCCAACCACTCCCACAGAGCGGCGAGCTGGCCAAATAATTATGATGTCAATAAATTAAAACGCTCATTCAAAATTAAATGGTCAGGTATCATTTATTGCATGTCTATTATGTACCAGGTTCAAAGCAGCACCAAGGATAAGCCAAGCCGAGTAAGACATGCAGACTGTCCCCTGGAGACTTCCGTTTAGCAGGAGGAAGGCTGAGAAAAGGAGTCCCAGTACAAGGAGACGGGACAGAAACACAGGAGGTGCCAAGCTCGGTGGTGGCACAGAGGAGGCTGCGATAGACTCTACCAGAAAGAGTTGTGAGGGCTTCATGGAGGAGGAGGGGAGGGGAAGGGTGGGGGAGTGGTCGAGGAGGAGGTAGAGAAGCTTGAAACAAAGGCCAAGGGAAGTCATCCCAGAGTGGGAACACTCCTGGGAAGAGTGTTAGTCCTGGGAGCATTCCTGTTTGGGAAAGGTCATTCGTGGGGCTTAGTAGCTGTGTTCGTTCCCAGCTGATAGGAAGGCTGATGGGCGATGCTTTAGACCGGCAAGGATCTCTGCTTCAGGCAACAAGGGCATGTGGGCCACGAGGTCTGGGATGGTGGCCCAGGGGTGCATTTGTGCACCAGGCTCTTCTCATCTTCCTCCGGCACCAGCGTCACCTTGGCCTCGGTCCTCATCTTTGTGCCTCGTGGTCACACGCCGCAGCGTCAGGCTCGTGCCGCCTCCACGCAGGAAGACAGAGGAGGGGATGAAAGGGCGAAGGGATGTTACAGCCAAGCTGTTCTTTTGACAATCTGCCCTGGAAGTCTCTCTTAGATGGGCCACACCAGCACGGCCAAGGGTGAACCCGAGTGGGGGCGGTGAAGGATTGAGAAAAGACAGACAAGAGAATGAAAGCTGGGTCTCAGAGGGACGCTGCTTCTCTCATGGAGAGACAGCGCCACGGACTGCAAGCCGCGTCTCTATTTTATAGCAGATGCCAGGAGGCAAAGTAAGGACTTGGTCAAGATGTTTACAACATTCTCGGGGGTTTCTTTCCTACTCAATTACATGCACCTGATTGAGCTTTGTTTACTTGCAGCCTATATCACTCAGGCACGTGGGGCCAGTGTTCGGCCCATAGGTTCAAGCTGACAACTCCAGCTGTTGGCTATAATTGTGCAGGGAGCCTCCAAGCTGAGACTTGCCTGTGGCCACGAGAGGACTGTGCCCTCTCGTCAGTCGAGGCTTGAAGCTGTCCAAACACTGTAGCCGCTCTCCACACTTAGATACTTCAACTAGCATCCTTGGCCAGAACTTGCTGCCACAGCCGTCCCTTCCAAGTGCCAGGGAGTCTGGGAATTAAGAACATTGGCTTTGCAGCCCAGGGCCGAGGAGGACAAGAGGGAGGGGCTGTGGGCATTTTGTGAATGGCCAACACCAAGTCCAGCACCAACGGCTTGCAGGGGAAACAGTGTTAAGCCCAAGTCACATAATTTTAGCACTAAAAACACCTAAAGGAACAAAACGTGTTTCCTCAAAGCTCTTCATGTTGTCGATGAGCCATCTCAGTGCCGAGAGGCTAAAGGACTAGCTCTGGGACTCCAGGTTGCCTGGTGTCCAGTCCTGGGCTTCTGCCTTACGCACGCTGAACGATGTAACGAACTTTAATGTAGTTTACCATGATTTTGAATCGAACTGTAATTACAAAATATCGTAACATTTCATAATTATTATACTCAGAACAGAGGCAAGGCAACCTAAAGTCAAAATGAGACTGACATTATGAAAAGAGGTAGCAAATTTTAAATGTTTCTTTGAGGTTGATCATTCTCCAAATTCTTTTAAAATGTCCACTTAACCATTCCGAAGTCGCATGTGTTAGCGCACACACAGCTGGGTCACTTTGTCGATGAGAATGGAGTGCTGAGGCAGTGGTTCTCAGAGCTGGCTGAACGCTGGACTCACATGGGATGCTTTTGAAAAGTCCCCCAATCTCATGCTGAGCCCGGATCAATCACATCGGAATCTTTGGGATGGAGGCCAGGTCCCCATGACTGGGAGCCCCTGTACCAAGGAGAGAAAACGGTCTCTGCTCTCCAGACCCCGAGTCAGCATGTCTTTGGGAAGCAAAACCATTGGCTTGACCCTCCCCAAACTATTTACTCTCTGTAAGCTCAGTCCGGCTCGCCAAGGGAGAGAGCTTAGCTAAATCGCGGGGATTAAGAGCGTGATCCTCATTCTTGCTCAGAGGGGCTCCGGGCCTGCTCTTCTCCTTGGAGGACTTCTGGGTAAAATCAAAGCACAGCAGCTCCTGTGAGCCGTGGAGAGGGCCTCGCTACTTCTGGAATGAAAGAAATGGGAGGCGGGGCCAGTGCTCTGCCTCCTCATCGCTCAGCCGGGCTCTGGGGGTGCAGTCCGCCCTGTGCCCCAGGCCGCATGGCAACACTAGAAGCCAGTGTTACTCATTCCCACATCATGTGTTTTAGGACCAAGGTGAGTTCTAACCCCTCACGTTTGACATTGCCTTTGAGTTCCCAGGGTATCTCAGCCTGCGCTATCCCACTGTCATCGCGCCACACCCCCACAGTTTTCAGAGCGAGGGGAATGCTGGCGCCATTTTACAGATAAGGGAACGAAGTCGGGATAGTTGGGAGATTGGCCTGGAATTCAGTTCCAGAGCAGGCAATCCTTCCGTGCTCCTGGCACGGCCCCGTGGGAGCTCAGGGGTGAGAGCAGACGGGGCCCTGGACAGACCTGTTCAGTGGCCAGCGGGCCCTGGGCATGGTCTTCAGGCCACGTGGCCGTCTTGACTGTGGTCAGGAGCGCTGTGACTGTCTGTGGTGAATGGGCGGGAGGGGCCAGCGGTGAGGCCTCCTTGGAAGCACAAGCCCTCAAGGAACTCGGGCTGCGTCTTTGGAAAACTCGGTTACCACCAATAAATGCATCAGGCTGCCGCTCCAGGGCTACATGTTTCCTGTCTAGATGTTTCCATCCTTAGATAAAAGGCTGCAGGAGGGAGAGATTTATTGGTGCGCACTGACGGGCCTTCCTTATCGCCCCCTGGACTGAATCGAGCTAGTGATTGGCCCGCCTGGACTGAATTGAGCTAGACCAGCGGCCTCCACTGTCGGGGAGCTTGACTTTCTGGCATCCCGCTGCCGCCCAGAAGCCCGTTCGTGCCCTTGGGGGGTCTCTGTCCTGCTGGGAGGAGCTCATCTCCTCACGGCTGTGTGATGCCACTGTGTGCCCTCCGTTCCCCTCAGGTGGCTTTTCTTGTGTTTGTCGGCATCATGAGTGGGATTATTTCTTTGATTTCTCTTTCAGACAGTTTGTCATCAGTGTATTCCGAGCCAGGAGACCTTTGGGGCCTGGGAGGTGGGAGATGAGGCTGGAAAGGAAAGCCTGGAGGTAGGGGGGGTGCAGTGCAGAAAGCCCCGAGGCCCTGGGAGGATGCACACCAGGGTATCTCAGCCTGGGCTGCTGTCCTGCGGGAGGGGGGGGGGGACGGGCGCGGATCAGAGATTCTTTCGGACAATAACTCTGCAACCAGGGGACAGACGGATGTGGGAACTGAGGACCGAAGGAAGCTGCTCACGTCACAGAGAAAAAAATCTGAAGGTGTGGCCTTGGTGAGGCCCATGAGGAGGAAGAGGAGGGGCCTTGTCTGTCTGCGTATTGAGAGGCGTTGGTGAAGGACCGGGTGTGAGAAGGGGAGCAGACGTAGGTGGGGGTGATGCTGAGGCATAGGGAATATGGGGCACAATGAGAAGGCGAGTATCGTTTGTAAAGATGATGGGGTGAGCCCTAGCCAGTGTGGCTCAATGGATAGAGCATCGGACTGTGGACTGAAGGGTCCTGGGTTCGATTCTGGTCAAGGGCACATACCTCAGTTGCAGGCTTAATCCAAGACCCTGGTTGGGCGTGTGCAGAAGGCAGCCAATCCATATGTCACTCTCACACCAATGTTTCTCTCTGTCTATCCCTCTCCCTTCCACTCTAAGAGCAATGGAAAAGTATCCTCCAGTGAGGATTAACAAACAAACAAACAAACAAACAAACAGAGATTATGGGGGTTTGAGTGTGACTGTATTTCCCACACCTGCTGCCTGTGGAGTCTTGTAGGATTTTTATGATTTCCCGTCTTACATTTAAGTCCTTTATGAACTTTCTATCTTTAAAAAAAAAAAAAAAAGTCATTTTTAATTTTGCTTACAAAGTAATGCATGCCCATTACATACCCTTGGTAGTGTGGTGTGTACTCTTTCAGATGATGTCCTATGCACATGCCTACCCACAGTGCATAGCTGGGAGTCCTTAGCTCGGTATATTATGGCCTTCTTTTCTAGGCAGTGTTCTTTATGGAAAATGCAGTGAAATTCCTTGGTGGCTGATGTCAGTGGCTTCTGTTAAAAGTAGAAATAATACTCTCCCGTTTCTGTCACACTCTGACCACAAAGGTGGTCTAGTCCTCTGAGGGAGGGGCGCCCCTCACCTGGAATTTTGTTGAAAATACAGATTCCCCTGCCGAAGCCAGTTTGGCTCAGTGGTAGAGCATCGGTCTGCGGACTGAAAGATCCCAGGTTCGATTCCGGTCAAGGGCATGTACATTGGTTGCGGGCACATCCCCAGTAGGGGGTGTGCAAGAGGCAGCTGGTCGATGTTTCTCTCTCATCGACATTTCTAGCTCTCAATCCCTCTCTCTTCCTCTCTGTAAAAAATCAATAAAATATATTTTTTAAAAAAGATCATATGATAAACACTAAAATATATTTTTAAAAAAAGAAGAAAAAAAAAAAGAAAATACAGATTCCTGTCGCACACTCCACACAGGTCCTGTCTGTCCCCCGAAGGTCTGCTCACCCACAGGGCGGGGGATCCCCCCAGTGGCACCTCCGGCGGCTTCAGGGCACAAACACACTGGCTTTGGCCACCGGGGAGCCATGTCCCTAAGACCCACAAATGCCCCCACTGCCCTCCTGGCTCTGAGGCTGCAGCTCTTCCAGGGGCAGCCCCGCTAAGTAGCCCGAACCCCCTCCTCTCTGCACCCCGAGTCCCACTCAGGGGCTGCTTGATATGCAGCCAGCATCCACTCAACATAATGCGCCCTTACCTGCCAATGTGCTTTGAGGGATATTGTTAGCATTAAATTTGCCATTTACATTTTCATGTCTGACATAATTGAGGAATGAATGCTCTTATGAAAATTAAACTTGTGGTTCTCTCGGGCTGCTGTAACCCTGTTAAAATGTAATGTGATTTTTGATGCTTCTCCTTGAGGTTTTTATTAAATAGAATATCAGGATGACTAATTCCCCGGGCCTAAATGCAGGCCGGGAAGCGCATTATTGATAGGGCCGCGTCCAAATGCTCCCGCGCGCCCGGCCTCTAATGGCCTAATAATGCATTACACGCGCACCAGGCGGCCTCCGAGCTGTGGTGCTTATTGCCGTTATTGAAAACACCTGGACGCTCCATTCATCACGGGCACCTCGGAGGGCCCATTTGTTTATTGGGCTGTCAGTAAACATCTCTGTTTGGACAGGGCTGAGCCGCATTCGGCCACGTCCGCCGGAGCTCCCATGCAGGCGGGGACCTCTCCGGGTTTCTGCTGATCAGCCTTCTCGTTAGGAGAAAGCCGGCTGCGACCAGCTGGGAGTGGCTTCAGAAAACACACGCTTTACCCATGGAGCCGAGGGGGGAGCGGGGGAGAGGCACCGAGGCCAGGGGGATGGGCTTCTGCCCAGGCCCCAGCGGGTGGACCTGCTGTCAGCGTGGCCCCTCTGACTGTCCTCTGAGCTGTGCCAACTCTCACCAGCTCCGATGCCCCAGGGGGTGCCTCGGGGCCTCCTGGAGGCCGCCTGCAGTCCGCCTCCCTCTGGGCACTCTGGGCAGGGAGGCCCGGCCCTCCCTCGGACCCGGAGCTCCCCTGCCTGCTGCCTCCCCCAGAGCAACATCACATTCCTCCGTCTGGTCCGGAGAGGGCCGCCCTTTCTCAGCCATTTCCAAGCTCCGTTCGCGTCTCTTCAGGAGGCCTTGGTGGCAACTATTGAATTGGAAGTAGGTCAGGGGCCTTTTTTAAAGCAGGTTTCAAAAACCAAACAAGCACGGCTGTGTTTAAAAAATGTGTTTCCCAAAATGAATTCAACAGACGTCTGACTGACTAAAACACAAATATGCAGCAAATTGGATTTTTGTGAAGTGAAAGAACCCCGGGTCAAGATCTAAATCTGCGGGCACCCAGGAGCCCTTCCCTGTGCCCCCCCCCGCCCCGCCCTCTTGTCCCCCACCCCTCCCCTCCAGCTCATGGAGTGGCCCTGAGGTCCAGTCTGGAGACGCTCAGACGGGCTGCGGGACCCACCCACCTTCCTCCTGTAACAGCATCTCGGAAGGAGGCCCTGGCTGTGCTGTCCCTGGGATTGGATGCCCTGAGGGCTGAGGGGTGGGGGATGGGCAGGGGAGGAGCTCAGTGAAGCAGAGAAAACCTACATCTGGTAGGTAACAGTCTGGTGCGGGCGTCCACGCCAGCCCCGGGGCCGTGTGTGATGGTGACCACCGTGCAGACGTGGCCACAGCTGCTGCCGCTCTGTCATGAGGCAGGGAAGGCGGAACGTACATCAGTTAAAACCTGCACACTCGGGGTCACCGTCACCCCAAACGTGGACCACGGTCTGTCAGAGACTGCCGGGTGCAGGTCCTCTAAAAGCAGGTGCCGGGCGTTACTGCCTCTTTGGGGACCGCACCATGACCTTGTCGGGCTGCCCTGGCTGTGGGTGGAACCGGTGGCCTGAGGAACAGGGGCGGCCACACTGGCCGGCCTAGGCTGCCTGGGCAGACGAGACCTGCTCAGAGGGAGGTCAGGGCTTGTCTTTCCCACGCAGGGCCAGGAGGGAAGGGGAGAGGAGGGAAGGGGAGAGGAGGGAAGGCAGAGAGGAGGGAAGGGGAGAGGAGGGAAGGCAGAGAGGAAGAAAGGGGAGAGGAGGGAAGGGGAGATGAGAGAAGGGGAGAGGAGGGAAGGGGAGAGGAGGGAAGGCGGAGAGGAGGGAAGGGGAGAGGAGGGAAGGGGAGAGGAGGGAAGGGGAGAGGAGGGAAGGCAGAGAGGAGGGAAGGGGAGAGGAGGGAAGGCAGAGAGGAGGGAAGGGGAGAGGAGGGAAGGGGAGATGAGAGAAGGGGAGAGGAGGGAAGGGGAGAGGAGGGAAGGCGGAGAGGAGGGAAGGGGAGAGGAGGGAAGGGGAGAGGAGGGAAGGCAGAGAGGAGGGAAGGGGAGAGGAGGGAAGGCAGAGAGGAAGAAAGGGGAGAGGAGGGAAGGGGAGATGAGAGAAGGGGAGAGGAGGGAAGGGGAGAGGAGGGAAGGCGGAGAGGAGGGAAGGGGAGAGGAGGGAAGGGGAGAGGAGGGAAGGCAGAGAGGAGGGAAGGGGAGAGGAGGGAAGGCAGAGAGGAAGAAAGGGGAGAGGAGGGAAGGGGAGATGAGAGAAGGGGAGAGGAGGGAAGGCGGAGAGGAGGGAAGGCGGAGAGGAGGGAAGGGGAGAGGAGGGAAGGGGAGAGGAGGGAAGGGGAGAGGAGGGAAGGGGAGAGGAGGGAAGGGGAGAGGAGAGAAGGGGAGAGGAGGGAAGGGGAGAGGAGGGAAGGCGGAGAGGAGGGAAGGGGAGAGGAGGGAAGGGGAGAGGAGGGAAGGGGAGAGGAGGGAAGGCAGAGAGGAGGGAAGGGGAGAGGAGGGAAGGGGAGAGGAGGGAAGGGGAGAGGAGGGAAGGGGAGAGGAGAGAAGGCGGAGAGGAGGGAAGGGGAGAGGAGGGAAGGGGAGAGGAGGGAAGGCAGAGAGGAGGGAAGGGGAGAGGAGGGAAGGGGAGAGGAGGGAAGGGGAGAGGAGGGCAGGCAGAGAGGAGGGAAGGGGAGAGGAGGGAAGGGGAGAGGAGGGAAGGGGAGAGGAGGGAAGGCAGAGAGGAGGGAAGGGGAGAGGAGGGAAGGGGAGAGGAGGGAAGGCAGAGAGGAGGGAAGGGGAGAGGAGGGAAGGGGAGAGGACAAGGCTTCTCTCCTGAGAGTGGGAGTGGCCGGAGCTGCCCTCCCTCCGCAGCCCCAGCAGCTCCTGCACATGTGCCCATTTGTAAGGAAGGAAACTCCCACAGCCTGTGGGCCTGAGCCGTCCCGAGGCCCGGTGCTCACAGCCAGCGGAGATCTGCATCCTGAAGAGGGCGCCCTAGTCCAACGCTGCCGTCTCCCTCCGCTGCCTGGGCGCCCACGTCCCTGGCATCTTGGCCTTTCTCTCAATGACGATCTATCTTCCAACGTCCCAGGACCCTCACGAGGGTGGGAGCTTGTTAGAAACCCCAAAACCCTCGGGCCCCACCCCTCCCACCGAGCCAGGAGCTCTGAGGGGGCGGCAGTCTGTGCTCCACCAGGCCTTCAGGTCACCCAGGTGCACAGTGAGGTGCCTTATGCGTTTGCTTAATATTCCAGAGCCCCACACGGGGAGGAAATGCTGTGTTCTCAGCCTCCAGGCTCCAGTGAGACACCTGTGCAGGGCAAGGCCGGGGCACCTGGCAGATCACCGCTGGCTGTGAGCACCGGGCCTCGGGACGGCTCAGGCCCACAGTCCATGGGAGTTTCCTTCCTTACAAATGGGCACATGTGCAAAGAGGACGGCATGGCCACTGCTCCCGGACAGACCTGTTCCCGCCGTCCTTCCAGAACAAGAGACAGGGGGGAAGGGCTTCCCGGGGTGCAGCACCCGCACTTGCAGGCCTGCTGGGTCCCCAGGAGCCACCTCGCTCCGGAGCCCTCGTTAGCCCTGCCCGCTGCCATGAGGGCTTTCGAGTCTGAGGTTCTGTTGCCTTTGAAATTCTATTTCACTGCAAAGTGTGACCTGTGGCTCAGTTGCCATTAAAGAGGCAGTCAGGGTCCAGGCATTCCCTTGTCCGGGAGGCGGCTGTCCTCTGTGTCACCGGCCTCATGGAACTGAGGGCCCAGTGGCTCCAGGCGGCCCCCCCTACCCTGCTCCCGGGCAAATCCCTGCTCTCCAGGGCGCAGGGACTCCTAGGGGAAGTTGTCACCACAGGGACAAGTTTTGGTGAAATAATAAAATTCTGCCAACACCAGGTGGCGCCCGTGCCCAGCTGATCTGCACTTACCCCAGCCCGCTGCTGACCAGTGCCTGGGGCTCAATCTGTGGGAAAACGTGGACCGCTGAATGCAGGGCGTGGCCATCTCAGCCTGCTCTCTGCTTGACAAGCCCCCTCCTCACTCCCCCACACTGTGCCCCGTGCCACAGCCCCTCACCCCCTACATGCTCCTCCTCGACCGACCACATATGCCCTGACACTCCTCCCCAGGAGCCCAGCCTCCCTCTGCTCCCCAAATCCTCCCCTTTCACCCCTCCTATCCCTCCCCAACCCACCCGTCTCACACCCCTGACGCCCCACGTGCTGCCAGGGTCACTGTGTGCATGAGGGCAACTCCTGTACCTCCACGTGTTTATTATCCAGGCAACACCGTTTCCTCCCTGACACGTGACTCTGGTGGGTGTCTGCCTGCAGTTCCAACCCTCCCTTTGACAAGCACATTTTCCAATTTGGAATTCTCTCCTCTCTGGCAATGCCTGGCACATAGTAGGTACTCAGATCATATTTCTCTAACGGACTCTCCATCCCCGGTCATGAACAAGGTGACATGAGTCATTGATTCAAGGGGCAGAGAATGGCTCCTATCAGTTTGGTGAGTTGCAGAGAATAGAAAGTTGCCCACGTGGATGAAATGGTGTCTTTCCCATGGACTGCCTGTGTGTTCCATGACTAAGGGCAATCTCCTCCCTCCCTTGCAGGTGCAGTCGCCATGGCAACATCAAAGGCAGGTGTCTGTCTAGTGCTTGGAAACTGGGCCTGCAGAGGCAGCACATGCCTCATTCCCCAGGAGCTGGTCTCCTGTCTGTCGTTTATTGGGGGGGGGGGGTGTGCAGAGCGATGGGTCCTGTGAGGGACCCTCCTCCACATGCACCTCTTCTCACCCCTCCTCCTGCCCAGCAGGGGAGAGAGGATGGGAGTGGGTGTCTAGAGCTGATCTTGGCCGAAGGGTTCCCCTCTGCCTTTTGCTGTGTGAAGTCCTTTGCATCACAGAGGTGTCACCTCCCTGAACTTCCCTTCCAACCCATGCCACCCCCAGCCCAGTCACTCCCTCAGCACCTCTTCTCAACCTTCCCATCTGCAGGGACGAGCGCTTGCTGTCTGTGCTTCCTCTTCTAATCCCAACTTCTGGAGCCTCTTCTCTCAGAGTTTGGGAAGGGCCAGGGTGGTGCTGCCACCTGTCCACGTTCCTTCACTGTTCTGTACCCTTTCTCCTCAACTCTCCGAGTCTCAGGCACCTTGAAGCCCTAGAGAGAGAACTTGCAGGAAGACCACCTCTCCCCCAGGCAGCCCCACAGCTCCTCTGTCCCTTCCTCAAGCCCATTGTCCAGCCTTCCCATTTCCTTGAGCTTTTGCTCATTTCACACGAACCAGCGCACAGAAATCTTGTATGGACCCCGGGTCAGTGTCCGTTGCACGGGGACAAAAGCCTGTGGGACCCAGCTTAGGGGAGGACACGCCCCTCTCCCCACGGGGAGCACCGAGGCCAACCACCGCCCCTCGGCTCCATGTGATAGTCAGATGTGGCCGGATAACGTGGACATACATTTCCTGGCACGGGCATCAGGCTCCTCTGCTTATTTTATTACATACCTATCTTTCTGTGAATTAGAGACATGTACTTCCTCTGTCTCCATGCTCCAGGGTGGATTAAGAGAATCGCGAATCAGCCAGACAGACCCAAGCAGCAGGCTGTAGGCTGAGAATGGGCAGGAGTGATGGGCGCGCTGGCCGCTGTGGGCACAGCATGTAACTGGTAGGAAGAGGCTGCAGTCAGGGCTGTAAATGGGGGGCTAGCCAGACCCCACAGAGAGCTGACTTGGCATTCTTAAACATTTTTTTTTAATTGAGACATGACATTTGGCACATGACATTCTGTTCATTTCAGGTATACCACAAGGAATGTTGTTCCTTGTGCTGAGAACGTTTAAGAGCTACTCTCTTAGCAACTTGCAAATATACAGACACGGAGTATTGCTACCTACAGTCATCACCCCGGCTTAGTTATCCCACACCCGGAAGTTTGTGCTTCTGACCACCTTCACTCAATTCTTCCATGCACACCCCCTCTGTAACCACAGATCTGATCTCGTTTTCTGTTTCTATAGATCTCACGTGTGAGATCATATAGTACTTACCTTTCTCTGCCTGACTCAGTTCACTTCAGATAATGCCTTCAAGGTCCATCTACGTTGTCATGAATGACAGGAGTTCCTTTTTTATAATGGCTGATTAATATTCCATTGTCGGTATGTCCGACATCTTTATCCATTTACTCATCACAGACACCTAGGTTGCTTCCATGCCTTGACTGTCTATCCCAGTGGTCGGCAAACTCATTAGTCAACAGAGCCAAATATCAACAGTACAATGACTAAAATTTCTTTTGAGAGCCAAAAACCGACTTCTGCACATGGGTCACGAAGCTTAAATTACACGTGGTATTTTGTGGAAGAGCCACATTCAAGGGGCCAAAGGGCCGCATGTGGCTCATGAGCCGCAGTTTGCCGACCACTGATGTATCCTATTAATAAAGGGCCAGTGACCATAAGCATAACGACTAGAATGACAGCTCGACCAGTCACTACGAGGTGAATGGACCATAAAACTCATCTTCCATCCCTATGTCCATGAATTCCTAGCTGCTCTCACTGTGCAGTAGCACAAGTCTCCTGTAGGTGGCGCTACCTCCCAATTATCTCCTTCTCCCCCATCAATCTGCAAGCTCCCTTCCTAGTTCTATGGAGCTTGAGCCAGCGGCTACCAAGTGGCAATCCAGACCCCAGGGACTGGAAGTTAGTGGGCACTGCTTATGCAGAAGAGAAGACTATGAGGATTTGACATGAGGGGGCATTGGACGGGCTGTCTCAGCAGAGGGGCAGCCATGGCTTCAGTCTGGTGATGGGAGGGGACCAGACCCAGGTCCTGAGCGGCACACCAGTATTTCCCAGACTCGAATCTGGCAAGATTCACAGTAAAAACAAAACTCAAGGCACTGTAGTGAAATGTATTTGGCTAAGTCTGTATTCTGTTGTCTTTGGAGTATCAAAAAGCTTCTTAGTATTTTAAAACTCTGAAAAGTTCCCCTGGAGGGAAAAAAAAATCCGTTCAACTTTGCTTAACTTGGGACTTTCCGAACTCAGGACCCAACGCAAGGCAGAGCCGAGCTGTGGCGCGCATGTACGGAGGGGTGGTCAGTGTTCAGAGGGTGGGGCGAGGAGCTGGGTCTGCGCTTTTCCGGGGTGGGAGGAGGGTGCAGAGGAGGCAACTCTGCCAAGTGGCCAGGATCACGCATGTGCGTGTGTGCGTGTGTGTGTGTGTGTGTGTGCGTGCGTGCGTGTGTGTGTGTGTGTGTGTGTGTGCAATACACACTGTGGAAA
Organism: Pipistrellus hanaki; assembly: GCF_964339955.1. Classification (NCBI taxonomy): domain Eukaryota; kingdom Metazoa; phylum Chordata; class Mammalia; order Chiroptera; family Vespertilionidae; genus Pipistrellus; species Pipistrellus hanaki. The sequence continues at coordinate 11,102,102 of NC_140512.1, read as the reverse complement.
TGGACCAATCGTTCCAAGACGTGGGAAAGGGCAAGTGCCATGGCGGTGCGCCCTGGGCCAGGCCTGGCCAGGCCCCTTCTAGGCGCGGCTGCTGTGTTCTTCGGGCGCTTCCTGAGCAGACAGGTTCGCGTCACAGGTGAGTGGGCTGAGAAGCAGAGCAGCAGGGCGCTTGCTTGAGCGCGCAGGTTAGCTAGTGGCAGAGCCAAGACTCAGACTGTCATCCTCGAATGCCCTTACTCTGCACTTTGTAAAAATATATATATTTTTATTGATTTCGAAGTGGAAGGGAGAGGGAGAGAGAGAAACATCAATGATGAGAGAGAAACATTGATCGGCCGCCTCCTGCACGCCTCAGCCGGGAATCAAACCACAACCTCCTGGTTCACAGGTCCATGCTCCACCACTGAGCCACACCGGCCGGGCTGTTTTGTCTTTACTACACTAGGCCAGGGGATTGCTGAGGACATGTCAGGAAGGTGGCAGTTTGCATTGATTTAACTCCAACAGCCATTGGGATGCCGAGGGGAGAAGAGGGGATGTAATGTCAGGGGCCCAGGTAGAAACCCCAGCCTCACCTCTTCCTGGCCCTGTGGCCTGGGGCCAGTCCTCGAACCTCGGTGAGCTCCAGGCGAGGGCGGCGGCTGCGTTCTGGGCAGGGCTCTGAAGCCTTAGGCCCAGAGGCCAGTCCTGGGAGGCGGCTCAGGTCTGTCTCCTCTAACCCTCCCCAGGGTGTCGGCGCCTTGGATGCTGGCCAGGCCCAGGTCAGAGAACAGCCGTGGCAGGTTCCCGGTTATCAGGAGTCGGCGCTAAATTTAGGACGCGGCTGTGAAAACGAATCCTCGCAGGCTCTGGGAGGTGAGGAGGTGAGCAATTATTGGGCAAATTTGATTAATGTGGACAGGCTGTGCTGATAATTGGTCAGGTTCTCAGCCATACAGCCCCTCCTGCTCCCCAATATTCTTCTTCCCCAAACTACCCGGTCCTCACCCCCAGGGTCCCTTCCACAGGTTTCGCCCTTGGTTGCGGGGCATTTTCTTTTGTGGGGTTCACATCTTTGCTTTGGCTATGCTCTTCCCTTAGAAGATTGCAAACTGGCGATCTTGGAGTGCGATTCAGTCCTTCGAATGTCCCATTGGCCTGCACAGGTTAAAAAAAAAAAGGAGCTTTCATGAGAAAATTTGGAGATTTCACACAAACATTTAGATTTCTGCCTCATCGTGAAAGACTGGGGAGCTGGAGTCATGCGGGGCGCCTCAGTGTCCCTGGTTTCTTTCTGTCCCGCCACGCCTCCCCCAAAGTTTGGAACTATGCACGTTCCCGATGCTGGTGACAGCATTCACAAAAAGGGCCAGCTGAGCTCTGTTGTAGAGGTGGATTTAAACAGATCTATGTCATCCCCGGACATTTTAACATCTTCGAAGTTAGGATGTGTTTTATAATCAATAGCATGTCTTAGGCTAACGATGTGTCTTATATTCAGTAATGTCTTAGATGCAATGCAATTCAATAGAAATGGTGAGGTTCTTCTCGTTTGGATAAAAATGAGTGTGAGTCAGTGTGCGTGTGTGAGTGTGGTGTGTGTGTGTGTGTGTGTGTGTGTGTATGTATGTGTGTGTGTGTGTGTGTGTGTGTGTGTCCAACATAGACTTAGAAACAACAGAATTATTCCCACAGTTCTGGAACGTTGTATTTACGTGTGACAAACGTAACGGTTTAGCACTGACCTCGGGTGAGCAGGGGCAGAAAAACGCATGCAATGTTCTGGGCCTCTGAGATTCTCCACGGACACAGAGGAGGCACTTTTGGAAGAGAAGAAGGAGGAATACTCTACATTCTCCATTTCCCGCATGTCTGCCACTGCGGTAAAGCCCCGTGGACGGCCCCGGCCTGGGTGTCCGGGGGGTCGGTGAGGAATGCAGGCGCCTGTCCCTGGAACACCACCTCTGCCTCCTCCGGGGCCTTGCTCCTGGTGCTCTTGCTACCCCAACACCTGACCTGCCTCCTGGGGCTGCTCCAGGCCTTTCACAGCCCCCAGCACTGCAGCTGTGACGCCGCGGGCTCACCCCAGCTCTCAGGGCAGCCCGAGGCTTCCTGTGACGCCCTCCGGGGCTTGCAGGCTGCTGCCGGGTTCATGTTTCACTGTGAGCGTTCTCAGTAGGGAGCCGTGGGGGGCTGTGCAGGTGGCCGGGTTAGGAGAGGGTGGTCTGTCTCCTCCCAGCGGGCCCCTAACTGGATGTGAACTGAGGGAGGTCTCCGGGGCCCCTCTGCTCTCACCTCCATCCTCATCAGAGCACAGCGAGCTCAGCAAGCGGGGCGGGTTCGAGCCTGTACTGGACAGTCCCTGCAGCCGCTGCACTGAGTGACCGGCTCCCTAGCGGGTGGTGACCCTCTCAGGCTTGTTCTGCATAATCAGAATAAATTGGAGGCTAACATATGTGTCTGGACACTTCAGATCTAACATGCCCCCTGCTTTGATCTCTCAGTCAAAACAAGGTCCTCCCTGAATCCTGACAATGTTGAACCTGAGCCACGCTCAGCTGGGCAGGCAGGGGGCTCAAGGCTCCGTAGGCCCTTCCTCAGCTGCCCAGCCCCAGCCAGGCCTGGGCTGTGTGCTTTGCCTCTGGAATGTAGTCATTGGCAAGTGGGGAGCTGCCCTGGAAAGCCAGCCTTCGTGGTGCCACCTGCTGCCGCCTTTTGTCTGCAGACTCGGCATTTGGGGTGAGCACCCACAAAGGGTCAGGTGGACACTGAGGGTGCCCAGGGGGACAGGCACAACAGGAACACCCTCTTTGAGAGAGGTCATGGCAGCCAAGCAATCTTTTTGTCTTCCTGCAGAGGATTGGTTCAGGAGGCTGAGAAATTGGGCTTTAGTTCTGGGAGGTGATGGTTTGTCTCAGCTGATGGCACTACCATGGGAGACCTACCATCCTCCCGGTCCTTCCCCTCAGCCTGAGTAGCACATCCTTCCAAACTGTGGTTGTCCAATGGGGGCATGGACAGATGCTAAATATTATAGCATTTCCTGCTTCAACCACAGGGCAGTGAAGAGCACTGAGGACCAATAACTTGATTTTGAGTGTTATTTTTGGACAACAACCTCTCTCGTTGTCTGAGGTGGTTGCAGGGAACATGTATTTTGTCTGCTGAGGGTCCTGCGATCCATGGGACTGCTCGTTACTGTAACCACCTCCACCCCATTCTTATTCCATCCATGAGGTGGCACATGGCCCAGGCAGGCCAACTGCAGTTATCCCACCCACCCCCGGCCCGTGATTGGTGCGGAGCTGGGCGCTGACGCCATCCTGGCCCGAGGCTCCCAGTTTCCCTGGGCTGCGGAGATGATGGAGATGATTTGATAGGAAATCGAGCTGCCTGCAGCCATGCCCCTTCCACATCGCTGTCATCACAGGGAGCCTGCCCTCCACAGCAGGAGGCCTGGGGACGCAGAGAGGAGCTGGCCCGCGTGTGGGATTGTGTCATGGAGGCTGGCTCTCCCAGGGAACTCCCCACTCACACGCATGGGGTTTGTTGAGTTTCTATCACTTGAGAACAAGTGAGTTTCGACTCAGACTGGGATTAAAAATCCAGGCCTGGCTTCCCATTGCAGTGAAGCTGGGCAACTTGTTTGGCTTCTTTAAACCTGTTTCCTTGTCTGGGCGTTGAAAACGGTGTCTCCCTCCCAGGACTGTCCCCAGGGTGAATGAGCTTAGGATAGAGATTGAAGGGCTCGGCTCAGCAGCTGGCACACAGTAGGCACTAAAGAAATGTTCATGGGCACGTAGAGTGATACTGGTTGAATTAACCCTAAGGCAGTGGTACGGCTCACGAGCCGCGGTTTGCCACTCTGTTGACTAATGAGTTTGCCGACCACTGACCTAGACTCTTGATTCCAATCATTACAGGCTGTTGTTGTTCCTTGTGATTAAGCCCCTATCCCAGTGGTCGGCAAACTCATTAGTCAACAGAGCGGCAAACCGTGGCTCGTGAGCCGCAGTTCGCTGACCAATGACCTAGGGAATGTTTTCATTCTGAGGTTGACATTTGTTTCTTAAAGTTGGTCGTGGGTACTGTTGCAAGAACATAGTGGTGGGCTGGGGGCACTGGCAGACACAGAATAAATAAGCATGCAGCTCTTCTTAGATGATCAATTAAATGAATTAATTCAGTATTTTTTTATATTGAAAGGAAATGGATTATAATGGAGAATATCAAAGACATGTGACTAAGATAGAAGACAGGGAATCAAAGGAGTCCTTGCGTGTGGAATGAGACTGTCTTTGCCACTGACTGGGCTCTGAGGACATGGTTTGCGACACATAGAAGGGGAAACATGTGGGAGCCGGGGAGCCGGGGTGGGGGCCCCGCCTGCCTCTGTGAGCCCCTCATTCTGTTTTCTCATCCACACAGCGGCTTTATTTGTCCTCAAAGTTTCTCTAAGCGTCTAACACCCATCTTGGCCATGCGAGTTAGTGAATTCCTTGCAGTAAAAGTGTTAAAAAGAGGACTAAATGGATTAATTTATTGTTATAGGATTTAATTAGTTCGTGATTCTACTCTGAGCCTTAGCCATGTGGATAGTATAATAATTTATCTAGAAATAAGGTATATCTAGATTTTTATAGTAGTTGATTTTAAGTATTGATTTTAATACTATATCATATCTATCATAATATCACCATAATGCATATATGTGACTATATCATTAATATTATATAAAAAAAGCAATAATCAAGTAATGCTTTTAGAATTTTAATGATAATCACATGAGTATATACTAATGTGTTTAAAACCAAAGGTAAATGGGCACAAACCCATGCAGGGCAGCCCTCTGGGCACACATAAGAAGAAGATGAGGGTTTTCTGAAACTTGCGAGGTCAATAGGAAGCTTCCTTCTAGCACCTGGCAGAGTTGGAAGGGGAGAAGAGGGCAGTGACGGAGACAGTTAATGCTTCCCAAATACCCACATGTTCCCCATCCTTCCCAGCTGCCGCTGAGGTTGGGCAAGGCCACATGGCCAGTTTAACCAAAAATGGCATGTGTGCCGAAACTGGTTTGGCTCAGCGGTAGAGCATCGGTCTGCAGACTGAAAGGTCCCAGGTTTGATTCCAGTCAAGGGCATGTACGTTGGTTGTGGGCACATCCCCGGTAGGGGAGTGTGCAAGAGGCAGCTGGTCGATGTTTCTCTCTCATCGATGTTTCTAGCTCTCTATCTCTCTCCCTTCCTCTCTGTAAAAAATCAAATATATATATATATATATATATATATATATTGATATATTGATATATATATATATATTTATTTATATATATATTGATATATATATATATATATATTTATTTATTTAAAAAGTGGCATGTGTAACTTCCCAGCTGTAGGATAAAGCTCCCGAGTGACCCCTGAGTCCTCTCCTCCCCTTGCCCTTGAGACTGTGGAGGCTGTGATCTGAGATGATGGAGCCACAAGATGGGAAACCCCAGGAACTTTGAGTCACTGCTCAGAGGGAAAGACCAGACCCATGGGCCTCGCTGACTTTGAGATGGGATATTCTGTGAGGTCAGTGAGATTTTGGGTTTCATTCTCACCAAAGTGTAACAGCCTATCTTGTCAGATTCTTGTGCCATTGACTTGCTAGATGCAAATGAATTTTTAAGAGTACAGTACCGTGTTGTGAGCCATAGGTACAATGTCCCACAGCAGTGTTTCCCAAAGTGTGGTACGCGTACCCCCAGGGGTACAGTAAGAGTTTGGTGGGGATACGCGTTGCATCAGAGTTTGGTGGGGATATGCACTGCACCGTGCTTAGCTGCGCCTTTTTTTTTTTTTTTTTTTTTTTTTTTGACGAGGGGTACTCAGCGTTACAAAAATTATAGAAGGGGTATACATATGTCAAAAGTTTGGGAAACACTGTCCTACAGGACGGAGGGAGGACCAGCCTTCTTGAGACCCGAGAGCACCAGGACCATGTGGGATGCTCAGTTAGGACAGCTTGGAAGGAACTCAAGGCTTCACCTTGGCCGTGCCATTTACAGTGTGTGAGATGGACTTCGAAGGCATCCAAGAAGATTTTTCATTATAAAGATTGTCTTTGGTGATGTGGAAAAAGGTTTAATCTAGCACCGAACACGATTTTTCTTTTCTCCTAATTAGTTTATTTTCTGCCAAAGAAATTGACTGTGTCCCTTTAAGCAGCACCAACCTCAATGCAAGGTGCCCCTGGGGGCCACCATAGGATCAATTTTCCAGCCAGGGACTCTGCAGCTTGGCTGAGCGGGCTTAAGGCTTTTAATTTGCTTATACATAGAGTGGCTTGAGCTCTATACATCACCAAATCAATGCAAATCAGCTTACTTGAAGCTGGTTCAATTTTAAAAGAATTTCATTAACCAGCAATAAAAGGCCTGGTTTAATGCAATTACTACAGGATCCCAAGCTCATCAGGAAGAATTCCTTTTCTATAATGATCTTAACATTTATATTATGGCATTTTTCTAAGAAAAAAAAGGGGGGAAACAAAAAAAGCATCGTAGAGGAAGGTGCCCAATATCTTACTTTTATTCTTGCACAACTCAGTATTGGAGCCCCCATGAAACCAACTTCCCTTCCCACATGGCAGGCACCTTGGAGGAAACACAGAAACGTTGATGTATGGATGCCTGAGACATTCGTGCCTAGACACGTGTTTGATGCATTTTCTAATCCACCCAGGACTGTGGCCCCTCCAAGGCAGAAGGGGCTTCAGTGGCATCTAATACCATTGCTTCATTTCACAAGAGGAGGGACTGACGCCCAGAGACCTTAGGTGGCGATCAAGGTCAGCCATCTGGTTGGCAGAGGCAAGGGCCTGGAGGTCAGGTCTGGGTTCCCTCTCTCCTACTGGGGGGAACCTGAGCCCCAACACTTCAGCAGGTGATGAGAGGCACTGTGGGAAATCACCTCCCTGGGAGTGCTTTTAATCAAAAAAGAAGGAAATCCTGCAATTCGTGACAACATGGATGAACCTTGAGGACCTGATGCCAGGTGAAATAAGGAGTTGCAGAAGGACAGACACTGCATGGTTCTGCTTGTACCTAAAGCAGTAAAACTCATGGAACCAAGGAGTGGAGTGATTGTCAGGGGCTGGGAGGCGGGAGGCATGAGTGGTTGCTCAGCAACAGGCATGCAGTTGCATGTAAGCAAGATGAGCACATACTTGAGGTCTGCTTAGAACAGTGGTCAGAAGGTTGCCCTTCCACGTTACAGCGCCTCCTGGAGCTGGGGCCTGTCTCCAGTGGTCCAATGCTTAGCACTCGCCTTGTGGAGCGCAGGGCCACCAAGGGACATGGAAGGGAAGGGCTCTCTCTGCCCGAGCGCCTGGGGGTGGTCTTGGGAGGCCAGCAGCGTAGGAGAGGGGGGAGAAGCTGTGTTGGAGGGCTGATTCGGAGCAGATGTGGAGGCGGATGGGGCAGGGAGGTGGGGGTGTCTGTCTCCAGCTCACAGCCCTTCTGTTGAGTCTGCCTCTGCTTCGCTGCCTCAACCCCAGTGGCCTGGGCTGGTGTGGTTCTATTGTATTTTTAGCTCGCATTTCACCTTTCTGTCTGTGAGGTGCTTTCCCAGCCCAGGAAAACATACTGCCGCCCCACGCCCGGTGACCTCTGTGGAGGAAGAGGGTCTTACTTGGGACTAAGTGGGCTCCTTGCGGGGGAGGGGGAATGAATGGGGCAGGTCTCAGAGGAAGGTTGTGAATTCTTCAAGGTGCTTAGTGGGGCTGGTTGCTGAGAGAGCCCAGGACCTTGTCCTGACCACAAAGGAGAGCACAGGGTGAGGGACTCCGAGATTAGATAAGTGACAGCCAGACTGGATGGAGGAAGGCAGCCTGGTGGTCCCTGCTCCCCTACCTGATCCTAGAAGGTGCAGCTCCCACATCTTCATTCTCCACGTGCTCAACCAGGAGAAGGGAGGGCGAAATACGGGTCCATTTCTGTCACTATAAATATATATGCCAATGAGGGAAATTTTTAAAAATATAAACATGTAGGAGGAAGAAAACAAATTCCACCCATTTGCTACCACCAAAGACAATTGCCATTAAATGGATTTGGGTACTTCTAATCCTTGTGAGTTACATATATTTTTAACATATTACAACCATATATTAGATACAGAATTGCTCATTGCAGTTATTAAAAGTCTGTTTTTATTACATGGTGATAAAGGTTCATGCATATTGCATATACAATATAGAAAATGTATTAAAAATAAAAAAGACAGATTTCCAGTATCTTACCATGTATGGTTAATCTCTGTTAAGTTATGGGCATCTGTCCTGATAGCTTCTTTTCTGTGTACTTCAAAATATAAATCAAGATTTTTTTTTTTTTTTTAAAAAAAGCCTATTTGACTTTCAAGCACACTCAGTAAAGGAAGATGCTATGGAGAGGGACTTGATGATAGATATGTGCTCTTGGTCTTTATCAACTATTCCAATGAGTCAGTTAATTAAACAGACAACTTTTAAAGATGCAGAATGACTTCAGTTCTTGGGAAATAAGCATTGATCACTGATCACAGAGATACGTTTCAGCACGTACTGGAACAGTCCTGCCGACGTGATCCAACTGCGAGAACTGTGTCAGTGTCCTTAGTGATGGAGGAACAGCGTGGTGGCCACCAAATGCACTAGGTCTGTTTCTGAATAGACTGAGGGATACAGTGACAGTGGCACAGTTTAAGCTAATTTTGCCCGAGAATGATGTTATAAATATCCAAGTGGACCTTGGAAGGAAAAAGGTTCTCCACCCCTGACGTAGACCGTTCAGGGACTGAAGCTACCCACTGCAGTGTCCGGACTAGACACTTCTGGCCTCTGTGTTTTGGGCATTCCAGTCTTTGGAAGAAGGTTCCTGCCTGATCCCCACTCTCTCTTGGAAGTCTCTCTTACTTGCAAGAATTTGAGAATCAATACTTGATCTGACCACGGATGTTGATGGAACTGACACAGGGTCCCCACCCTGGGGGATGAGACTGGATGGGACGCAAGAAGAACCATAACATCGCAGCTAAAAATCAGGACCGCCTGTGTGTGAATCCGGCCCCTCATGCACTGGCTGTGCTGCCGTGGGCAGGTGGCTTTGCCTTTCTGGGCCTCTTTCTTCATCTACAAAAGTGGGACGATGCTAGTGTCTACTTTATGGGGCTACTGTGATGATTAAACGACTTTATATACGGAAAGCCCTGGGCCTGCCATAGTATGCACATTCTTGCTATTATTACTGAGTTTTGAAGTCATCAGACACATCCAAGCTCTTTTAATATGAAGTCACCCAGGCTGGGCGGAGCCAACACAGAGGGCGCTAGGGTTTCTGCCATCCGATGCCCCACAGGGTTCCTTTTGCTACCAACCAGGGTTCTACCCAGCCCCAGACATCTCTCTTGGACCATTGTTTTCACTACCTGCATGACGGGGCCTCAAACACTGCTCCCACCGGAAGTCGAGACGCCATGTCCTGGTGGGAAAAGACCAAGTCGGCCAACGGCATTTGGAGCATGCGACCTCCTGACTCTCATTACTTCTCTTGTCATTGATGCAGCTGAGTCAGAGGTCCCAGGGGAGAGGGGCCAGTCCGGGGGCTGGGGAGGGAGAGAGAAAGGAATGAGAGGAATCAGAGAGCATGTTTACGCAGGGAGTAATCAATCGATTCAGCCGTGTTGGCACAGAAATTTCAATTTACCGGACATCTTGTGTGAACTTTCCGGTACTTTTGTAAAAGAGTGTCTTGTCTATAGCTTTTCGGCATTTTTTACTCCTGGTTTAGCCCAACCTAGAAAGTTTAAAGACACTGGGAAGTCATTAGGGAGATCATAAAGTGTTGAGTCTGAAACTACAAGCTCTGGATTCCAATTCACTCCTGCTTTTTATTAACGTCATCGTTGGAGAGTCAGAAAAACCCCTGGAGGCATTTGCTTGTCTGGACCGAGAGCCCAGCTTACAGGTTCAGGATCGGCCCCTTTCTGCTCCAGAGTGGACAGCAGCCAGACCTCACCCCCCCCCCCCCCCCCCGGTGAAAAATGGGGCCTCACTTTTTTAAGTGTTTCTTCTCCCAAGAAGGCCTCTGTGCTATTGCTCTGAAAATGTTTCAATTATAAAGAAAGCTTGCCCGGCAGTTTCAGGTCTTGGTCCACATTTTCGTACAATATTAGAGGACATTGCTTAGCTTCTCATATTTTAAAGCTGCAGAGTTTCAAGTGGTTATTGACCACTCCGCCAATTATTTTCAATTTCTCTTCATGCCCCTTTTGGGAGAACTGGTCCTTATGAAGCATCTACTATGTTTTCAACCCTCTCTCTGGCGATTGATGCGAGTCATGCTACCAAGAAGAACATTGCCAAGTCGGTTCTGTCTCCCTTCCTCTGTTCTCAAGGCCACGGAGCTCAGTGAGGTTAGGTAATTTGCTCAAGGCCACACAGCAAGTGGAAGAGGCAGAGTTCCAGACAATACTATCTGCATCCCTGCTCAAAGCTGATGCCCAGTTGTCCTCTCATTGCCCTTCCCAACAAACTTACTGCTACTCATTAATTTCTAGGGTTCTCCCTTAGCTGCTGGCCCAGGGCTCCATCCCCCACAACCAGGGCTCCATCCCCCACAGCCAGGGCTCCATCCCCACAGCCAGGGCCCCATCCCCACAGCCAGGGCTCCATCCCCACAGCAAAGTGAGTTTCTTTTCAGCATTTTATTATGAAACATCACATGCGTGAGAAATGATGAATTGGACAGTGAGCACCTGTATACCCACCCCTAGATTGGGCCATGAGCATTTACTATACTGATTTTATCACAGATCTATCCATTTGTTTGTCCCTCCACCCACCCTTCAATCACTGACCAGACTTCCTGAGAGAACGTGTACATCCTGGCTGTCGGCTCCATCTCTCCCCTTCCTCCCTCTAGGACTCCAAGGGGGCAGACGGAGGTTCTAGAAGCCCTCAACGTTCTAGAAAACACACATGCGGGCAGACATCCCGCTCCATCCCTGCGCCTCTATCACGGGTGTCCACCTCTTACCCTCCATGTCTCTACTAAAGCCTGTGGAGTTGCTTCCTCCTTCCCCTTCACTGCTTCCCATGGTTCTCCATCATCCTGGGGAGGAAGCTGAGCTCTGCCCCCCACTCCAGGTCAGAATCATGATTTCCAGGTCACCTCACATCCCACCCCCCTTGGGGTGGGCAGCAGAGCCCGTGACCTTGGTGCTGACCACCACGGTACTGTCAGAGCCCCAAAGGGCTGCAGCCCAGATGGGACCAGACACAGTTTTTATTTTCTTCTGGAGACGTAAGAGCTTCCACTGCCCTCAATGCCAGTCTCTCTGCCCGCCCAGAGGTGAAAGGACATGGGTCTGCCTCTCACCACCGACACACACTCCGTGTTTGACCTTGGGCAAGCTGGATAGCCCCTTCAGCGATTCAACCAAGTCCCTGCGCTGCCTCGTGTTCGCCGCGTAATCTTGTGCGAGGCACTTGACCTCTGGTGTGTCAGTTTCCTTATCTGGAACATGGAGATAATCGCTATTCATCTGCTTTATGGGGTTGTTGTGGAGATTAAATAAAGTAAAATATGTGAAGTGCTTGGAGCAGTGCCTGGCATGCTGCGAGTCCTGCCTCCGGCTCAGCACAGTTGTGAATTCCTCTAGCCCAGGGGTCGGCAAACTCATCAGTCAACAGAGCCAAATATCAACAGGACAACCATTGAAATTTCTTTTGAGAGCCAAATTTTTAAAACTTAAACTTCTTCTAACATCACTTCTTCAAAATAGACTCGCCCAGGCCATGGCATTTTGTGGAAGAGCCACACTCAAGGGGCCAAAGAGCTGCATGTGGCTCTCGAGCCGCGGTTTGTCGACCATGGCTCCAGTCTTACAACCGCCTGCACCAGGTCCTGCTCCAACCTACGCTCCCGGAGGAGGCCCGGGGCACTGAGAAAACCAGTAACTTGTCCAAGATTTTGAAGACCTTTCTGCCAGGATGGAAACGTTCTAAAATCTGGCTGTCCATTGTGCGTGGCCACCGAGAACTTGAGAGTGTGGTAGGCAGCATCTACCACAAAGATGTCCACATCCTGCTCCCTGGAGACTATGGCTGTGCTTCAGTGTACGCCAAAAGGATTTATAAATGTGATTAAGTTAAGGGTCTTTTGTAATCTGGATGGGTTCTTCTGAAAAGGAGCCAGAGGGGAGCTGAGCTAGAGTTGTGAAGGTGTCACGCTGCTGGAGAGCGGGGAGGACCCAGGAGCTAAGGCGTGGAGGTGACCTCCATAAACTGGACAAGTCAAGGAATGGATTCTTCTCCAGAGCCTCCAGAAGGCATGCAGCCCTGCCCAGACCTTGAGTGCAGCCCAATGACACACATTCCAAGTTTCTGTCTCCAGAACTGAGATAATAAATTTGTGTGACTTTAAGCCATTAAGTTTGTGATAATTTGTAACAGTAACAAATAAGGTGGTATACTGAGGAACTAAATGTTTAATTTTACTTAAGTTTATTAATTTGAAAATATTTTTATTGATTTCAGAGAGGAAGGAAGAGGGAGAGAGAGATAGAAACATGAACGATGAGAGAGAATCATTGATCGGCCATCTCCTGCACGCTCCCTACTGGGGCATGTGCCCTGACTGGGAATCAAACCATGACCTCCTGGGTTCAAAGGTCTATGCTCAAACACAGAGCTATGCTGGCTGGGCTAAGTTTATTAGTTTAGGTCAAGATGTCCAAAGCTACATTGGGACAAGTGGCTACCATGTTGGAATGTGCAGTTCTGGGGAGCAAATGGTAACCACGAGCACTTCACAATACTTTGCTGATTGATGTAGGAGAAAAAGCAGTTCAGTGCTCAAGACTCCATTTTTGCTCTATCCATTCATACATCTGTCTGGTTCGGTAGACATCATGGTGGTAATGAGTGGTGGGATTACGAATGCTTCCTTTCTTCATGGTTCATTCTTGGTAAATTTTGTGTTTCTGGGAATTTGTCCATGTCATTTGGGTTATCCAGTTTGTTGGCATACAATTGTTCATATTATATTCCTCATCCCTTTTCTCTAAAATTGGTAGGATTTACCCCTCTTTCATTTCTTATTTTAGTAATTTGAGCCTTCTCTCTTTTTTTCTCAGTCAGTGTAGCTAAATGGTCAATTTTATCGATCTTTTCAAAGATCCTCTTTTTGATTTTGCTTATTTTCTCTATTGTTTTCCTATTCTCTACCATGGCTCTCTAATCTTTACCATTCTTCTTCTTCTGCTAGTTTTTAATTTAGTTTATTCTTTTTTTTTGTTTAGTTAGTTTCTTATGTTGTAAGGTGAAGTTGTCGATTTGAGATCATTTTATGTAAATGTTTTAGTTATAAATTTCCCTCTGAGTACTGCTTTTGCTGCATTCCATCAGCTTCAGATTGTTGTGCTTTCATTTTCATTTGTCTCTATCTATTTTCTAATTCTACCTGTGATTTCTTTTTTCATCCATTGGTTGTTTGGGAGTATATTTGTAATTTCCATATATTTTTGAAGTTTCCAGTTTTCCTTCTGTTATTGATTTTTACATTTTATTCACGTATCATTTTCTTTCTGATTTCCTTTAGCTTTTTTTAGCATACAGAAAGGCGATTTTTAAAAATGTTTTTGCTTATTAAGTCAGATGTCTGTGTTTCCTAAGGGATGAATTCTGGAGATAGTCACACTGGCTCTGTGCTGAGGGATCCCTCGGCCTATAAGCTGGACGTACTTGGGTCTGGGAATCAACCTAAGGAGGACGCTCCAAATGTTCACGGATATTTTCTGAACCTGGACCTGAACTGGCTTTCCCAATTCCCCTGTGTACAAGGGTCGGCAGGCCTACCCTTTCTTCCTGGGTCCTCTCTACTGCTCCACTCAGTCTTCTCTCTGCTGGGTCACCTGTTCATGCCCCAGGCAAATGGCAGCTGGCTGGCATTCTCTTGGCAGGCATAAGTGGGTGCTAATGAATGGGAGAATATGCTGTCCTTACACTTGATAAGGACCTAATTGACCCCACCTCCTCTCTCCACCGTGTTTCTTTTTAAGTGCAACCATCTGCTTAGGCAAGACAGAGACCCTAGTTTAGGCCCTCGTTTAGAAGGTACACTTGACCAAGACCTCACAAAATGCTTAGATGTTATTGCAAGGTGCAAAGTTTGCACACAGTGTCGTGATTGAAAACGTGGGTTTAAGCAATGCTTTGAGGCATTTGACACGGGTGCTACACAAGCAAATTAGATCAAAGGGCTGAGATGTCCATCTGTCTGCCTGTCCTTGTGTCCTTCCACCCATCCCCCTTCCAGTTGGCATTTATTTATTTAATGCCTACTCTTTGCCAGGTCCCATGATGGACCATTGTCCTCACAATGCTAGAAGGTGAGCCCTATTTTATGGACAAGCAAACGGGCTCAAGGGATTAAAATAATGTGCTCAAGGATCTAGCACTCAGAGATGAAAAGCAAATTCTTAACTTCAAGACCATCAGTTGACAGTGCTGCCCTGAAGAAGTCCACTGTCTAGTACAGTGATTCTTTCAAATTTGGGAAAAATGTTGACAGTTTCTGTTAGATGGGTGCTTTTGCTAGAAGCCCTTGGTGAACGAAGTGATGTGGATAATGACTTCAGTAGACATGGGCGCAGAGGGTGGTGGGTCCTACTTAGTAGTGATTACCCAAGGCCTTCGCCTTGTGCACGGTGGACTACTTCCTGGTCATCCCCATTGTGTTTGCTCTGATTTCCCCACATTTCAAGATAGTCCTCAGGCCCTCAGCATTTTCTTGCCGCAGGAAATTTTTGCAGGAGAGTAACAAACCCAGACTGCAGGAAGTCTGTGGTTCCTCCTATATTTTGTAAACAGGCTGTGTGTGTGCAGGAGGAGGGGGACGGGGAGAGAAAGATTCTAAGGGGCAAAAGAGGACAAGAGAGAGCTGACTCCTAGCCTGGGGAGTGGTCTCAGGTCAGTGAATTGCCCGAAAGATGTGGGATCCACTCCTACTTCATGGCAGTCCTGCGAGATGGGTAGATCTCCAGGGTGGCCTCGCGGGGCCCCCTAAGGATTGGTTTTAGTGCTACTACCTGGATAGGGCACCATCCTGGGTGGCAGCCAGGGAGGGGAGGTCTCAGAGGTGGCCAACCCAGTGGAATGCTGTCAGGAGTTAGTTGATTACAAACAACGCACATGAAGTTCATACCAGAGTTTTCTTTGCAAAATGCTTAGAATGAAGAATTTCCCCACTTCTCCTTTGCTTCCTAAATCAAAACCACTGTTCTCAGGTTGTTTTCCAGGCCCTCCCTGCTTCCGAGCCAGTCTTCATTTCCAGTGGGGCCGCTGTCCTCAGCACTTCCCACCCCCTGCTCTAGCCACGGGCACTGTTGGCAGATCCCCCGCATGCTCTCCTATCTCCACGCCTTCACACATGCTGTTCCCTCAGCCTGCAAGCTCTTCTGTATTCTCTGGGAGGCTCATCTTTCAAGGTTATAGAGGAGTCTCCCAGAACCTCCTCCCCTAACACACACTCACACACACACACACACACACACACACACACACACTTCCATGTATGCTTGGCGGCATTTGATCAAAGGTAGGGACCTGTCTCCCCAATTGGTGGTGAGCATCCTGAGAGAGGTCTGGTGTTGGGTCTGATTCATCTCTGATTCCCCAGGACCTAGCTCAGCACCGGGCACAGAAGGTAACAGGTAAAGGTGTGAGGAATGAATGTCCGAGCATGAGTGAAGCCCTGAAGGATTCGAGGAGCCCTGGGGAGGTGGAGAGGACACCCATGCCTCACTCCCAGTGCGGCCGCCCACGGCAGCTCTGATCCAAGCTCTCCTGGGACCACACAGAGGAATAATTCCATTCAGACAGCGCCACCTGGCTGGAGTCACGCTGCAGGAAAAGTATGTGACCATCTTGGGTTTGATAACTATGTGTTCCTTGTGTTCTTTTACGCCATGCCCTTCACTGATTTTTGTGGTTCTCCTAACCTGGAGACTTTTATGAGCGAAGAAATGGGCATCAGCAAAGCAACCACTAGGTGTGGGTTCAGGTTATTTCACAGCACTGTGGGTTGGTACCACTGCCCCCATTTTACAGCCATGTAGGCTCAGAGAATTAAGTTAACTTTCTCATGTTCTCACATGAGAGAGAGGTTGGATGCAAACTCTGGGCTGCCTTATCCATCAGAAACCGGTGTCAGCGTCCCAGCGGGAACAGGGCCCTCCATTGAGATAATGGGCGGGTGTTTATTTACAAAGACATTAATCACAGAGCTGTGGCTGGGTATAGCTGGGAGCACACAGCGGTGGGCAGGGGAGAGAGGCACAGACACCCGGAAGGAGGGGTTGTTGTGAGACCAGGCCTCCCTCTCTGGGACTCAGCCAGCCCCAGGCAACCTCCTGCAGTCCCCCTCCGACAGGGGCTCTTGTCAGTCGGGCCTGGGGTCCACAGGAGTCCGCTCCAGGGCAGAGGGCAGGTGGAGCCAGGAGGAAGAGGGCCTGGAAGGGCAAACAAGACACATGCCCACCAGGAGCATCTCACAAGGGTGGGCAAGGACAACAGGCCATGTGCCAACCAGGGCCCTGGCACCCAGGGGACATTCTTTAAAAACATTAAATTTATTGGGGTAACATTGGTTAATGAGATTATATAGGTTTCAGGTGTACAATTCTGTAACCCATCATCTGTATATTGGTGGTGTGTTCACTACCCCAAGTCAAATAGCCTTCTGTCCCCCTATAGTTGACCCCAGTTTTCCTCATCGTTCTCCCCCACCCCTTTTCCCTCTGGTAACCACCACGTTGTTGTCTGGTTTCGGAGCTTTTGTTTGTCTGTCTTGTTTGTTCATGGTTTGCTCTCTGTTTTCTATCCCATTTAGGAGTGGAATCATATGGTTCTTCACTCTTTCCATCTGACTACTTCATTGAGCTGGATACGCTCAGCATGCATCCGCCTCTTCGCAGATGGCAGTCTTTTGTCTCTCCTACAGCTGAGGGGGTCCCATTGCACACGTGCCACACCTTCCTTATGCAGCCTCCCTTCGAAGGACTCTTGTGTTTTCCCCACGTCTTGGCCCTAGTGAATAATGCAGCCCTGAACATTCTCACAAAAGCCCTGTGACCTTGGGCCTTGAACTGGAGGTCACACTCCCACCCTGCAGGGCATCCCCTCCTCCCACACCTCCACAGCTCCTCCTAGTGGCGGAGTTGGTCCCAGACTGAGAGATGGAGACCAAGGGCCCTTGTTTAAAACAGTCAACACGGGAGGATATCCCAAGGCCCTTGTGGGTTCCAACTTCCCTCGGCATCCGATTTCCCTTTGAGTGAGAGCAGTGGGCAGCCGGCCAAGCTTGTCCTTTTCTGCTCCTGCGGTGTCTCCCCCCCCCACGCCATCCCATTTGAGAAGAGAAAGACAGCTCTGTCTTTCCATCAATTTTTCTCCCACTTGCTTCCCTCACCTTTTCTCCTTCTTGATCTACCCGTGGCTCCTAAAAGGATTAATTAGAAAGATGTGAGCAGGGGTTGGAACGTTAGAAAACAATCGTCACTTTCCTATCTGACCTCTCTCACCAGCTGCAGAATTAACAAATTGAATGTCCTCAGCAGACAGGAGTGGCACATGATACGAGTTCATTACCAGCCCGGCCAGGGCCTCTGCGAGAAGCCCGTTTAAACAACTCCTGCTGATTAAATTCCTCCCAGGCACTCCCGCCAGACACTGTTAGAAAATACTCACATCCAATAGCTTTTTAATTTTTTTTTAAACATGTGCCAATTCTTGGCCTGCTATCTGCAGGTGCTGGCAAGCCTCACGCTGGCCTCACTGTCTACGCTCTTATCCATTCGGCGCCTGCCTGGGGGCTCACGTCGGCAGGAATAGGGCTCTGGGCTCTGGTCTGGGCTGTCAAAAGCTCTCCAGCCACCCTCTGGGCTGGCCTTCCCTGCCCCCAGCCCCGGCCTGCACGTCTCACCTTCCGAAGCTCACAGCTCTCTCCAGTGTTTCAAGGTGACAACACGGCCCGGGTGACCTCCTAGAAGTGGGACCCAGAGGCACATTCGTGCCTGGGCTGGTGCCAGCTGCGTCCCAGCCAGGGTGTGTGTGCAGCAGCCCTGAGCTGGGCAGGGACATGTGATGGCCTCATTGGGACGGGGCAAGGGAGGGAGAGGGCAGTGAGACCCTGTGTGTAAAAGGGCTTGGTGTTTGCTTAAAGGAAGTCGCAGAACTCCACTGTTCATAGCACTGTCCCCATTGGGTATACCATTCCTCCTTTGATGCTTAATGAAAGCTGAGGAGTTCTTAGCCTAAAAGAACTCAAGGAATATCAAGGGTGTGAGGTGGATGGGAAGAGATCAATTAAAGATCTTGTATGCACATATGCATAATCCATGGACACAGACAATACGGGGGTCTACTTTCCATTTGAACACTTTCTGGGTTCATTGACCTCTTCATGATAGAGAAAAATCACAAAAGTCAAGCTTTTCCTCTGGTATTTTGCAGTTCTGTCCATCGGCCGGTGATTCCTGGGATAGAGGGGTATAGAACGTTCTACAACTTTCATCTTGCACCTGGATCACTATCCTGATCAAGAGCAAATATCTGCACTCAGTTTATAGCGGGCTGCCTAGACACTATCTTGATCCCCAGAACCGGAATATTAAGGACTGTTTGATTATCTAGCAATTAATCAATGACCATGGATTGACAGCAGCGGGGCCAGCACTGGGCCGGGAACTCAGGCTGCAGATCTCATCTTTGTAGCACTTTCAACACACCTGGTCTCATCCCGTCCTTGCACACTGCCCCACCTTCCTGCACACTGTGCTCATGCTGTGCTCCTGCCAGGGAACAGCAGGGACCACTCAGAGCTGCCTTGCTCAGAAAGTTATTAGCAGGGGCTTCTCCCCTGTGGTGGAAGGTGTCACTCTGTCCAGAGAGAGCGTGACCCTGCTGCTCTCCCCCATGCAGAGGACACCCTGAAGGACAGCCCCTTTGCCATAACCCTTGGGTTGCCCCAAGACCCAGCCTTCAGCTTTACAAGAGCCACCTTGTGGGATTTCTCATCTTGCCAGCGTTGCCTTGGCCAGCAGTGCCCTGAGACCAGCCTTCCAGGCCCGTTTTAGCACTTCTGCCTCCAGCTCCTGCGGCAGCAATAACGGCTAGAGCGTGCGATGCTAATAGTGCTTTGCCCGCACACCTAGGCTTCTTGGGAATGGCCCGTGTTAGTGCTGTTTCAGTTGCACACGAAGACGAGCGTCTCCCCATTTCTCCTTTTCTGCACGGAGGCCCTCAGGTCCACATTTTGCTCTCATAAGAATGCCACGCACCTGGGAGATGAGGAAAAGACTCGGGAGATGCGAGTTTTCTCATTTATTCTTTGAAAACATCTTTTAATTTCAACTTGATTGTGTGAGAGAGACACTTTTGTGAGTTCCTTTAAGAAACTACCAGTCTAGCCAAATAAACCAATAAATTATAATGCCATCTCCTGCCATCAATAGTTGCCTACATGCTTGACAAATGGCCATTCTCACTTCTTTCTTGCTAATAGAACTTCATTGTCATCCCCATTTAGCTGGTTCTACCATGATGGACCAGTTAGTGAATGAGTCACTGGGAGTCTGACGCCCTTTTTGAGGGACCAGCCCTAGGGACCGATATGTGACTCCATTTTGGCTAGTGAGATGTCCGGGGAAGTCTCTGAACCTCTACAAAGGGTCATTTCTCCCTGATGGAAGGCATTGCAAGGTTAAAAACCTTTGTTCCACATCCATTCTTCTCTCTTGGGATGTTGTTGTGTAATTACATGATGCTTCAAATTGGAGGAGCCATGTCATGACTCAGAGGAGAGCTATAGACAATAACTGTGGGTGGCAAAGGAGAGACATTGGTGGTTGGTTCTGCGGTGGCGTCATGGAGCCACTGAGGCAAACCTGGGATCATCTGTCACTGACTTCCTTTAAGAGAATAAACCTCCTTCAGTTTAAGCCACAGTTAGTTGGATTTATTTTTTTCCTAGCAGCCCAAATCATTCCTTGATATTAAAATGAGGAAAGGGCTATAACAAGAGATATGCTACTAAATCCCTGGGGAGAAAGGGGGCACAGAGAGAGTGACATGGAGCTGGGTCTTGATGGACCAGTGGAGTTCATCAGGTGGAGAAAATGGGGAAAAGCATTCCTGGCAGAGGCATGGCTAGAACAGTGGTCGGCAAACTCATTAGTACACAGAGCCAAATATCAACAGTTCAAGGATTGAAGTTTCCTTTGAGAGCCAATTTTTTTAAACTTAAACTTCTTCTAATGCCACTTCTTCAAAATAGACTTGCCCAGGCCATGGTATTTTGTGGAGGAGCCACACTCAAGGGCCCAAAGACCCACATGTGGCTCTCGAGAAAGGCGTGCTGTACTTGGACGCGGTGAGAAGTTCAGTGAGGTTGGTATGACTTTGAGGGGGAAGTGATGAGAAAGTCAAGGCTGAAGACTGTAAAAGCTTGCTTCACTCTCATGTGACAGTCCTGAGAAGAGTGGTCCGGATGGTCCGAGTAGTCAGGCTCTGGGTGGTCCTTCAGAGACCAGGTTCTTGCCTCTGTGGGCCTATCATCCCCAGGTGCTGGTCTTGTGTGCAGGATCCAGGGGCTCTCCACATTCCAGCCTCAGGAAGAGGATGAGGACCTGGGGAATGCGTGATGGATGTTTGAACGCCACACCTGGAAGTGGCCCCAGCACACTTAATTTCTGCTGTCAGTTAGCAAGAATTTAGTCATGGGCCACAGCGAGCTGCAGAGAAGGCTGGGAAATGTAGTCACTAGCAGTGCAGGCCTCTACTCAGTGAATCTCTGTTGCTAGGGAGATACTACTCTGTTTCCCCGAAAATAAGACAGTGTCTTATATTAATTTTTTCTCCCAAAGTTGCGCTAGGTCTTATTTTCAGGGGATGTCTTATCTTTCCATGCACTAGGTCTTATTTTCGGAGGATGTCTTATTTTCGGGGAAACATGGTTCATGTGCTAAGATAAGGAGATGGGAATTTCTGTAGGCAAAGAGAAGCACAGAAGAGCGAGGAGTGACATGACTGAGGCAGATTTTAGTTTGATGTAAGGATGAAGCCTTCCATAATTATAATTGACACAAAGTTAAATTACCTAATTAGTGGTGAAGCCAGTGTCTCTTGACCTCCTTTAAGGGAATAAACCTTAATTTTAGCAGATGCTGGACAGCCATTCTCAGAGGCCTCATAAAGACAAGATAGTGGGCTGGATGGACGGGCCCCTAAAGGACCCTGGGACTCCGCTCTTCCTAAATCTCTGTCTCACAACAGAGGTGGACAGACTGGGCAGCCTGGCCTGGAGGCAAGAGACAGTTAAGAAGATGAGCCAAACAGAGATGGCACCAGTGGGACAAAGAGGAAGGAATGGCTGTGAGGGACATGGATGAGGAAGAATGACTAGGACCGAGTGTCTAATGGGCTGGGGGAGGGTTAGGAAACCAGAGGGTTAATGATTCCTAAGTTTCCCAGGCTGCATCTCTGTCAAGCTGTCACCCGACCATAAGCAGAGACAGAAAGAAGAGATCCAGGTAAGAGAGGAGGATGTGTTGGAGGTCCCTGTAGGATGTTCATCTGCTGAAAACACAGAATTAGTGAAGAGATCGAGGCTGAATGATTAGATTTGGGAACTGTCTGAAAATATAATTTAAAAAATAAGAATTGTCAAGATCATCAAGAAAGAAAACAAAAAGCAGAAGTGGTTAACCTGGAGTTTACAGATGGGGCCCATGAGTGTGTTTGTATGTGTGTGTGTGTGTGTGTGTGTGTGTGTGTGTGTGTGCATGTGTGTTTACTAGATTGCCAAAGGGACCCGTGATTTACAAAAATGCTAGGAATCACAGCTGTGGGAGGAGATGTTCTGTTGAAGAAAGAGAAGAATTATAGAAAACGTCATTCACAGGTGCCAGCGGGAAAAGTGGTTCCAGAAGGCAGATGTTTAGCAGTTTCCAACGCCACACAGATGCCTGGGGAGGGTGAGAACTGAGAAGGGCCTTTGTGGGGACAGCTGGTGACCATGAAGAAACCTTCTCAGGCGACGGGAGAGGGTGCGAGTCAGATCTCGGGTTGCTGAGGAATGAGTGGGCAGTGAGACTTGAGAGGGCAGAGTGTGGCACCCCTCACGAGAACCTCACTCATGAAGGAGAGATGGGCTAGATGCTCAGGGGTCACCGACTCTGTCTTACCCCAGGGAAGACAAGCAGCGTGTGGAGGAGAAGCAACCATGGGCAACAGGGAGCAAGAGCAGGCATTTCTGGCATGGCCCAGGCTGAAGGTTCAGGGTGTGAGAGTGGGAGGTGGGTGGAGGGCTCATCTTAGGCAAGGAGGAGGAAGGCGCAAGAATACACGGGCACATTGCAGGACAGAGGAGAGAAGCAAAGGAAGCTCCAGAAAAACAGCCTTGACATCCATCGCCTGCTAAGAATGAGGGGTCATACCCTGGCTGGAGAGCTCAGTGGTTAGACCCCTCGTACTGAAGGGTCATCGGTTGATTCCCAGTCAAGGGCACGAACCTGAGTTACAGGTTCCATCCTCAGACAGGGCACGTGCAGGAAGCAACCAACTGATGTGTCTCATATCAATGTTTTTCTCTCCTACCCCCCTCTCTCCCTCCCTCCCTTCCACTCTCTCTAGAAAGCAATGGGAAAATATCCTCTGGTGAGGATTAAAAAAAAGAAAAAAAGAATGAGGGGTCAGAGGTGGGCCTGGGGGCTGAGCCGATGCATTTGGAATCCCTGGTGTGAAGGGTTAAATAGGGCGAAAGCATCAAAGCCCACAGAGCTGCAGGAGGGGCCGTGGCCTTGACCCCCAACTCAGGCTACATGCTGATTGGCCAGTGCCATCGGCCCATTTCCTCTTCCTGTCACCTCGCTGCTAAGGTGTCCTTCTGGCCCAAACCGTCCTGTGGCCCCCACACCAGTTCTGGGCCTCTGCCCATGATGTGATTAAAGGAGACCTGTGCCTTTAAGGCGTGCCCCCTCCCTCGGCCCTTCCCCCTCCAATTACAGCACTAATTTCAGTAATGGAGCATTAATAGAGTAATGGGCGAGGGAGGCAGGCCTGAAGGAACTGTGGAGCTCAGCACAAATTGAGTAAATAAACCATATATTAGATTTCTAAACAATACTTTTAGTCTAGTCTCCAGGGAGAGAGTCGTCAAGACTTACTTAAGTCATCCCGCAAAGTGTATGTAAAAGACGCCTCTCTGGGGCCTGCTGGCTGCAGGAGCCGGAAATCACCCCTCTTCCAGGGACCGAGGGAGGAGACACGGCTGGGCCCACACCCTCCTTTCCTCCTCACCTCCCAATTTCTGACTTTGACAGATGTATCAGAGGTGAGAACCCCCAAGGTGACTCCTCCTGGGGACCCTGAAATGTGTGGAGGGCAGGGCACATCTCTAGGGAAAAGTAGCCCAAGGGAAGTGGTGCAAATGGGACGTGGGGGAGGGGCAGGGGCCAGAGAGGAGAGGGCCTTGGGGGAAAGAGGAGATCACCTTATTAGCAGATCACCTGAAGCTGGGAGAATGCCCCTGTTGCTACCACTACTCAGCAATGTTTCACAGGGGCCCCTTTTAGGAGACTAAGGAATAAACGCATTACCGTGAGGAGTTGCATCTGTGTAGCCTTAATGGCTAATGGAAAGAACAACCTGAGTGTCCGAATACCAAGGAGACGGTCTCAGCTCTATTGACTACCAGCTGTTGGACCTGGACAGACAACCCCTCTCTGCCTCAGTTTCCTTGTCTGTAAAATGGGAAGAGCAAGGAATTGAGAGGGCAAAGGGAGGTTGTGTTAGCAGGTGGCGGCCCCACCTGCAGCAGCTGGGTGGGCGGCGCCATCCCTGCTCCTGCTGCCCCCAGCTGCAGCCTCTGAGTGCAGGAGAGGTGCATCCTGGGCCGCGAGGGTGGGGCAGTGGCAGGAAATCCTTGGAAGGTGAGTTGACCATATCAATCACCAGCTCCAAGGCCATGGTAGAGGCACTCTGAAGCTGGTCAATGGGATGATGGGGCTTCAGTGTTGTTGCTAAAGTCTGTCCTGGATTTGTGGGCTCCCGTGGCCCAAGCAAGTCTGGGATGTGGGCTGAGCAGAGAGCAGAGAGCCTGGGAAGAGCTCGTCTCCACCAAGGGCCTGCTGGCTCAGAAGGGCTGGTTCTCAGCGGCCTTTCGGAGGCTGTGGAGAGACAACGGGAGGCATTGCCAGCCAATGGCTGCTCTACTCAGCCTGCCAGACGTCCTGGATGGCCCACCTGTTAGCGGCCAACTCTGAAGGTAAGTTCCTCATGAAGCTCTTGTCTGTGGGGAGCGGGGGTGAGGGAGGAAGCAAGGTTCCAGGACCTTCTCTGTCTCAGTGGGTGAGAGCTTGGGTTCTGCATTCAGAGTTGGGTTCACATCCTTGTCCCATGCTTACTGGCTGTGTGACCTTGGGTGAATTTCCCGTGTCCTCTAAACAGCAGTTTCCTGAAAGTCGGTGTGTGTGAGCGCCTGTCTCAAAGGTCTGGCAGTGAGTGACGTGTACAGGGCTGATATCTGACAAATCACTGTCGTTTTACGCCTGTCTTTGTGCTCTAAGTTCAGTATCATGTTTTTCTCCACTCACTCCCCACCCCAATCTAGCACCTACGTAAATAAGGCAGGAAGGTGGGAAGGAGTGAAGGAAGGAAGATGGTTTCAATCTGATTTCCTGGGGGAGGGTCTGGGTTTCTTCTAATCCCTCGTGGCCTTCAGTGACCATAGAGATGGGTCCATAGGCTCAGGGCTCTTCCCTGGATTCTTGAGAGTAGTATCTGCTCTAGGGGAACGTGGAGAAACCAGGATCCCCCCGCCCTCATCCCCACTCTCCACCCTCTCCACCTGTGCCTCCTTGGGAGCTAGCCATTCAAAAAGATACCCATCGTGTAAACAGTCAAGGGAGTTCAATGTCACTCAACTAGAGTGACAGGCTGCTTCTGCCCTGGGGCCCTGGGGCCCAGGTAGGGGTCACACAGACCCCAGAAGCACTGTACCCTGACAGCTGCTGGGTTGCCACTGTCTCTGGGTATCAGTGAGGGCAGAGGACCTGGCTTTGTCTGAGAGACCATTCAAGTGAACTCAGCCTTGGGGACTGCAGGATGCATTAGATGTGCAAGCAAGGCTCACAGAGACAGAAAAGGGCTAGGAAAACAGAGGGAAGTGAACACACAATGAGGGTGGAGAGGCTGGGGGCTAGATGTTTAGCTGGCATCCTGACCTTATTTCTAGTCTTGCCATTACCAACCGTGACCTTAGGCAGGTCATCTCGCCTTCCTGGGTCTCTTTCCTCACTGCACGTTGACTGTTTCGGATCAGACAATCAGGAAACGTGCAGGAAGGTCAGCCTTGGAGCACAAGTGAGAAATGAACTTGAGTCAGGGGGTCTGCCTCTGATCTGGCCTTAGAGATCCCTGCCAACTCCAGTTACTAGTGGGTGCACATCAAACCATCTCCCTCTTAGTGCTGGTTTAGATGGGGCTCCCAGGAGGTCTGTATCTCGAAGAATCTAAGCAGCAATACTGATTTGCTTGGCAAGACATGACTACCAGGAAAGCTGTGGTTAAGAGATTTCAAGTGGAAGATGTGTAGGTAGGACGCAGTGGTGGAGGGAAGAGAACTGTAATTCCAAAAGCTGGTTCATTGTCTCTGCTTCTTTCTAAATCCTTAGTGGCAGGCTGTGCTGGGTAGGTCTTTGATCCAGGAGCTTTCCTGGCCTTGACTCTTGGCTAGGCTAGCTTTAGACCTCCAAAGGGGGTGAGGGGTGATGGAGGAGGCTAGAAAAGGAGAAAATGGGCATTGGGGCAAGGAAGTGGGGGGCGGGGGAGATTCCACCATGCTGCTCCGGATGATGAGTTAATGTTTTAATTTAATTGATGGCTGCTGTCCCGAGAGAGCCCACTGCAGTGTCAGAATGGCATTTGTTAGCTTGGCAAAGAAACAGACCCTGCCTGAGTGTGCTCCTTGGTCTCTGAGACCAGCACTTTCTTCTTCACTGTCCCTTTGGTGTGCTAATTAGAGCAGTTCAATAAATCAGGCCCTTGGGCATTGACACTTCAACACAGGCCTAATTTGCTAAACACTGGTGGATGCTAACCAGTGGTTGGAAATTTGCTGTGACATTCCTCATATGTGACTCCATCCCACCAGAGGCCCCAGACCCAGTTCTGGTCCTGAGTGTACGTTCCCCAAAGTCATCTCAGATAGCCCATGACTAATAATACCTCCCCAGGCCTCTAGTGGATTAGGCTATTGTTTGCCTAAGCTCCCGGAGAGCCAGAGATAGGCAAGTGTTAAGTGGTGGCCTCCTGGCTCCAGGTTTCCTGTGGTCGCTGCCCAGCCTTCAGGATTGATTTGGGAGCTATCTCTGCAGAGTCAACTGTCCTGTGCAATCCTCATTCATAACTTCCTGCTACATGTGGCCAGATGCCAGGTCACTCAGTCTTTGTCTGCTAGGCTGAAAGGGGGGAAAGAGGCGGCAGAGAATTACAGAGGAAGGATGGGAATTAGGGATGCCTTATCTTCAGAGTTCCTCCGTCCCTCCTCTGCAGAGGAAAGGAATAGCGAGTCAGCCCCGTTGGCATCTGGTATCCAGCCTGGGATAGAGCAGGAAGGGTGTGATATGCTGGGGAAGGAACACCTCCACCTGACTTGGGAACTCACACCTGGAGAAGTCGGAGGACACACCAGCATTTTTCTGAGTCTCTCCTAAAGCCAGGCCCTGTGCTCGCTTTGAGGTAGAAACTCATGATTTAGATGTTAGAGGATTAATTTGAGGCCAGAGGTTCAGCTCCATGCCTATCGTGTAGGTAGCAAAAGGCCGATGTGGTCTGACCTTGGCCACCATGTATGTGAGAGGGGCAGTTTCCAGCCTGTCCTGGGCAGCTGGGAACGTGGCTGTTCTCTCGTCGATCCCACTCCTGTGGTGGGTACTGGTCCGTGCACAGGCCCCAGAGGGCCAGTTACGGAACTGGCTTCAAAGTCCCGTGAAATCAAGTGGAGTGGAATGACGCTATTATTACAGAGGATAAGGCTGGCCTTGCTCGAATGGATGTTTAAGAAGTAGGTGATTTGCAAACTTTGGAATTCTTTTTTTTTTTTATTATTAATATATTTTATTGATTTTTCACAGAGAGGAAGAGAGAGGGATAGAGAGTCAGAAACATCGATGAGAGAGAATCATCGATCAGCTGCCTCTTGCACACCCCCTACCGGGGATGTGCCCGCAACCAAGGTACATGCCCTTGACCAGAATCGAACCCGGGACCTTTCAGTCCTCAGGCTGACGCTCTATCCACTGAGCCAAACTGGTCTCAGCCAAACTTTGGAATTCTTAACTCCTATTAGCCAGATATTCCCTGCATTCCATCTCATGGCTGATCACGAAATTCCTGTGGACCCATCTCTTCATTGTGTCTCATGCTTCCTTCTGTGACGTTACATGTTGCTTTGGCTATGGTCCCTGCCACCCTTTCTTCCACACACCTCTGAGGTCCTTGCACATCTGTCAGGTCCCATGCTGGTGGACTAGGGTACAGAGAGAATAGACAATGATTCCTGCCACTGCCACGAGCCCAGGCTGGGATGTGGTCAGCCTAGAATACACAGATTATTTAAATTCAGCACCCAGCTCCACCCAGTATCTAATCATGTTGAGTCTTGGTTTCCTCATATATAAAATGGAGACAATAAGAGGACCTACTTCACTGGCAATAGCAAAGATTCATAACAGAGATAATTCCTATAAAACATTGACTCTGTCTCTGTTGTGTAATGAGCTCAAATAGATACCAGCACTTATTATTTCCCGACTGTTTGGGTGTCCTGGCTCAGTGGCCTTGGCTCTTGAATCTGTGCTTGGCTGCTGACTCCCTGACAACATGGTTTCAGTTTTGAACTGGCCCAGGTTACAAGACTGTGTGGTGGCTCATGCCACCAGTGGGCTTGATTTGTATTGACATTTTGGTTAAGAAGATATGTGAATGGCTGATCAGCACATGAAAATATATTTAACATCATTAGCCACTAGAAAACTGCAAATCAGAACCACAATGTGATGCCATTCACACTCACTAGGATGGCTATCATTGAAAAGACAGACAATAACAAGTGTTGACAAGGATATAGAGAAACTGGAACCCTCATGAAATGCTGGTGGGGATGTAAAATGGTATAACCACTTCGGAAAAGAGTTTGGCAGTTTCTTCAAAGTTAAACAGATGCTTACCATACAACCCCAAAATCTATTTGTAGGTATCTAACCAAGATAAATTAAAACAGCTATCAACACAATGATTTATATGAGAGTGTTCATAGGAGCATTATTTAGAATAGGTACAAATTGAGACAATCCAGATATCCATCAGCTGGTGAATGGATAAACAAAATGTTATGTCCATCAAATAGAATACAATTCAGCAATCAAAAGGAATGAATACACAGTAATACATGATACAGGATGGAAACATGGATGAAATTCCAAAACAGATGCTAAGTGAAAGAATCCGTACACAAATGAGTACATATTGTATGATTCCATTTATATGAAATTTCTAGAAAAATTTCTTCCTGTTAGAAACAGGAAGTAGGGCAATGGTTGTCTGGGGCTGGGGTGAGAATGAAGATCAACAACAGGCATATGGGGCCTTTCGAGGTGATGGAAATGTTCTAAAATTGGATCAAAGAGACGTTTGCACAACAGTATACATTCACAAAAAATAATTTCATTGAACTGTATGCTTATGATGAGTACGTTTTATGGCATATAAGTTACACTTCAGTAATGATGTTAAAACACATACACAAATACTTGTTCAAGATCACACAAGGGGCAGAGTAGGGATTTGGACTCAATAATCCTTCCATGTTCTTGCTGGCCTCTGCCATCTGCTCTCAAGTATGGCCTGTCTCCCCCAACAGACAACAATTCTTGGAGGCCAAGGACCGTGCCTTTACCTCTTTGGGACTCACCTCATCGTGTTCTTAACAAATACAGGGGCTGGAGTTGATAGGACATCATATTATAATGGGATTATTCTGTACCGGAGGGATCAGCGCAGGACTGCTCTTTCTCCAAACGCTGCCTGGAGTGTTGAGACATGAGGGGCTGATAGTCCATCAAAGGCATGCCGCCTGAAGAACAATGTAGTGACAGGGCTGGCTGACAACGAGAGACAAAGAGCTGTGCTGTTGAACACTGCCCAGAGCGACCTGTCTCTTCCTGCTCAGCCCGGCCGGCTGTTAAAAGGACCACAAAGGCTGCTGGGGAGATGACAAGAGCTTAAGAATTTGCTGAATGTGTTGCCAGTGATAGCAAGAGTAAACCCGAATGACCTTCCCGGGACACACAGCACGGATTATTAGCATGTGGCCAGCCCTGAATCCAGGCCGTGAGGTGGGATTATGTGTTAGGAGACTTCGAAGTGGCCCCACGCATATTCAGTCCACTCAGTTAATGACTGGAATGGAAACCAATATTAATTTTTTTCACAGTTAAAAAACCAATATTAATTTTTTTCACGATTCATAACAGTAGCAAAATTACAGTTATGAAGTAGCAACAAAAATAATGTTATGGTTGGGGGTCACCACAACATGAGAAACTATATTAAAAGGTCACGTCATTAGAAAGGTTGAGAACCCCTGGTCTAGCATATCTCTCTCTAAGGTGTGCACTTTTTGACCGGCTTCCTATACATAAGACTATTTTCTACCATGGGGGTAGCAATTTCTCGTAGAAAACTTGACAGTAATGCCAGGGATTCTTGTCCACAGCAAAGGAAATGAACTTCATCCAATAAATGTAGAAAAGAACACTCAAAACATTGCATTTTATTGACCTTTAAGATATCAACCAGTGTTGCACCTACTAGAAAATTCCTGATTGCCTGGAGATACCTCTGTTCAAATTCTTCATTGAAATAGTCTCAACATCTTGTGGGTTTTTTCACGAATTTATGAGTCATAAATGCAAATACTAATAAAAAAAAAAAAAAGAAGAAAATCTTGACCTTCATTAGCTATTAAAGAAATGTGAATGAACATGTTTTATTTTAATTTTTCACTACTCAAATCAGAGATTTAAAATTGATTTTACTCAGTGTTGTGAAAGGTGTGGGAAACACTCTTTTATGTTTCTGGGAGGAGTGGAAATTGCTTGAAGCTTCTGGAAGTTTATTTAGCAATCTTAAGGTTTACTAGCAATTTCTCTTTTGGAACTTATACCAAGAAAATATATAATTGCAAAAACAATTTAACTACAAGAATATTTATTTCAGAAAGGAAAAAGATTAGAAACATCTAGTAAGTTTGTTATATACACACAATGGTATAACACATAAATTATATCATACAGGACTATGTAATGATACAGAAATATTAGTAAACAAAAATACAGGTATATATGGAATGATTCCATTTTAAATGGTTCCATGACTTAGAGTGTCAAAAAGGTAGATATCAAAATATTATGGTTCTTTCTTTATGGTACAATTTTAAGAGCTTTTACTTTTCTTTCTTGTGATTTAGGTAGTACAGATTTTTTTTAAAATTCTATTTTTAAAAAGAGTGTTGTTCTTTAAAGCTAATGTATAGATTTAAGATGTCCATATGGCCTTAGAGATTTTATACTTTGTTGACTCCTATTGAACCACTGTGCATACATCTCCCAGGTCTTGAAAGAACCCACCTTAAACACTGTACCCGTTCTGTCAGCCCGAGAAAGACTTCAGGACAGACAGGCTATGACGGGGCTGAGGGCAGGCTCAAGCAGGGAGGGGCATTGTTCAAGGACAGGGTTGGGTCCCACTAACATTTTTTGGGGGGAGGATATTTTGTTCATTGTGGAAATTTTGCATTAATTTTGGGTTTAAAAAATCTTATGGAAGCGTTGCTTGTCTTGAATATCAGTTTTGACACCTTCCTCAAATTTTGCACCTCCTCCCAGCCCTGCTCCCTGACAGCCCTCTGCACCCTCCATGCTCCCCAAACAGCAACTCTCCCTGTCCTCTCTGCCTCCTGCCAGCTGCTGCAGCACCCTCCTGGCAACCTAGAAGCTGGGAGTTGAGAGTGGTGGGGGGCAGAGTGAGAGGTGGCAGCAGTCCCTGCCATTCAGGGAGCACTGTCTTTGACCTGGCCTCTGTGCTAAGCATTACCTGAGTCCTAACGACAGCCTGAGAGGTCGGTTAGCAGAGACGCCTATGCATCCCCCAGTCTCATTCTTTCCTCTCAGTAACAGACTTTGCTGATGGCAGCCAGGCCTGTGGCCATCCAGAATCAAGACCACATTTCCCAGGCTCTCTTGTAGCCAGGTGTGGCCATGATTGAGTTCGGGACGAGAGGAAGTTGAGGAGGAGGGCTGTGCAATTAGCAGGACATGTCTATGAAGGGGAAGGCCATCCCTTTCTTCCTTCGCCTGCTTCTTCTGGGTGGAGTATGGTATGAGGGCTGGAGCGGCAGCATCCCTTTTGGACCAAAAACTGAAAGCCATCATGGAAGATGGTAGAGACTGAGATATAAATTGACTTTCAAAAGCACTGCTGTCTTAGGCTTCAACTGCTGACACCCTGGAAGGGTTTAGGCCTGGTACTTGTGGATCAATGAGATCCTAATTCATTCCAGTTGACATTACTGTTATGTCCCCTTTGTAGATTCAGAGAGGTTAAGCACTTTGTACAGTTTGCACAGCTACTGCGGGACAGGTCAGAGGCTAACACCAGGAGGGCTGACTCCAATGCCTGCTCTCAATCCCGTGCTCTTAGAGTTCCTGCTCCAGGCGACGTCCCAATCTGAGCAGGGGGCTCCGAGTCCTCGATTTCAGATGCCATTGCTATGCTCTGCTCTTCTCCAGCCAAAGCCCTACACCCTCCCCGGGTGTCAGCAGTTGAAAATGAGCAGGAGGAGAGAACAAGAGAACAGGAGTTCTTTCTAAGTGTCTTCTCAGTTACTGCTGTACCTTGCTCTGTCCTCAGTTACTGTGTGGCACCAACGCTGTTTATCTGCCTCTGTCTTTGGGGGTCATCCGTTGTTATTACTCAGGACAAAGGCTTCTAAGCAGTTCCCCCGGATCTACAGGCAAAAAAGCTTTTACCGGGATCTCCCCCTCCTCCACGAGTGACCAGTGTCTCAGCATTAATGCATCTCATGGCACCGAGCCCTGGTGGCCTGAGCGAGGACAGTCGCCAAGCAGGGATTGAAATCACATTTTTATTAACATTATTACTTTTCCACAGCTTGGTTTCTCGCAGGCTTTCAATCTATTAGGCCACACTATTTAGTCTGGACAGAATCCTTGAATTACTTTGTGTGTGTTTTTTTTTTCTTCTTCTTCTTCTAAGACTCTCAAAGAACTTGATAAACTTGTAATCAAACTATTCACCTATAGTATCAATACATCAGGTCTAGACTTGAAACTGCTTGATGTGCACAGCATGGAAGACAATTTATACGTTTTCAAGTATAGACATTGTGACTTTCCTTGTCATTTTAGGAAGACCCTGGTTAGAATCGGATGAGTCTGGCTCCTTACCTTAAAACGGGAGTGTGAAATCCACGCCTTCTTGTGAAGCAAACACATATTATCCTTAAAATGTCCAGTCAAGACATTGATAAACACAGGTTGTCCTGGATAAAAGGTGGGGTTATAGATCATTGCTGTTTAGTGTACACTTTTCCAACAGCTTCTAAGGAGTAAGTTGTTAAAGGAATTGCAGATGTTTTTAAAGTCCCTGCTGCCCCTTCTGTTCCATGGCGTTCCTCTTCCACGCACTGGCGACAGAGATGGAGACATGAGCAATCATAGGAGAGGCGGAGGGATTTGTTGGGGCAGAATCCAGGTATTATTTCTCTATCTTAAACATTTCCGGCCAGACCCTGAACGAGGGCCTTGCATCATGTTCTGCAAAGACTTTGCTGTCCAATGGGATGAGACAAATAGGTAGGCAGAGCCATGCACTAATATTCAGAGGTTCTAGGACAGGCTGCCCAACCACACATGCATTACATATAACCACACAGCAAAAGTAAATGTGACTTCACTCCTCAACTCAGAGTAACTACAAGAAGTCATGCATTAATGTCTTGTCCCTAAGTCAGAGCAGCTCCCCACTGAGAGTATTTTGAAGTCTCCTCTTCTGTTTAAAGAAAACAGGAAGGAAAACGGTAACCTGTTTCTAGAGCCCACGAGATGGAAGCATTCCCATGAATACCAAGGAAAGCGGTGTGATCACATCAGCTTGAGCACAGGGCAGACATTCAATGAGAAGCGCTTAGCACAGTCCTTTCCTCGTCCTCTCACAGGCATCTAATATTTGCAAGGGCTTTTTCCAAGGGGGCCAACTTACACCCTAAAATCTCCTGTGGAATCTTTAAGAAAGACCTCTCCAATATTCCTCCCAAATTTTGTTCATCTCTCTATCCATCACCTTATTTGATGATGTAGCTTTCCTCTGTCTTGTCTGTTTCCTGCCCTGTGTTGTGTGTTCTCTGGCTCCCAGGCCCTGGGAGATGAGTACATGCACAGGTAATGGCATAGAGGAATGCACCCTGATCGACCAGCAAAGCGTCAAGAACAGTTTCCTAGTTCGGACTATAAGTTTAGGAGTTAGACGGGCATCCTTGGCTTGAAATCAGCCTTTGCTATTTACAGGTTTTAGGAACGTGCACCAATCACAGACTCTTTCTGGGCCTTGGTAGTGTCATCTGTAAAATGGGCATCGTGAAGAGATCATGCCTCACAGCTTGCTGTGTGAAAGACTGTTTGCTGTGTGAAAGTCTTTCACAGTCTAGAAAGCTACATCTTTGGCACTGTGAAACATGTGCCAAAGATGTAGCTCATGCTCTTGCCACGCCCATGGCTTACCCTAGGAAAGTGCTGATCTGTCATTGTGCTGGGCATAACCATGCGGAGTGACCTGCTTCATTGTAGCGGGTGCCCTCACATTCAGGGGGCCCGGAAACCTCTGGATCGAACAAATCATACATCTGGCCATTGGCTGCTACTTGCCTCTGTCTTGCATACTGTTTCATAATATGGAATCAGTGCCTCTACCTGTCCCAAGCTCGGGGCACCGTTGACCCTAGGAGAAGGTAGCATTTTTTTCTTACTGCTGTAGTTCAAATGTTCTTTGTCTGCCTCCTACTATCCTGAAAGGGTATTTGGTAAGAAACTGCCCCAGCTTCATCTGAAAGCCCCTCCCCCTGATCCATCATGAAACAGAATTCGGACAGTCTGGCCTCATTAAGTTAAGAGCCCAGCATCACTGCAGTGGAGCGTGGGAAGTAGAGGAAGCATGGGCAGGTCGGGTGGGGGTGGGAATGGCAGAATACTCCCCCACCCCACCCCACACACAGGCACTCGCTGTTAAAACAGCCGACATTGTTTTTCCTGTTTCTCCTCCAGTGGAGGCTCGTTCTGAAATGGGACCAAGTGGAAAA
The DNA here is from genome assembly GCF_964339955.1 of Pipistrellus hanaki. NCBI lineage: Eukaryota > Metazoa > Chordata > Mammalia > Chiroptera > Vespertilionidae > Pipistrellus > Pipistrellus hanaki. The sequence continues at coordinate 11,067,601 of NC_140512.1, read as the reverse complement.
GCACAAAGCCCTTCAGATTTGTCCTGCTTTGTAACATTAAATTGGGATGGAGCACGTGATGGCGGTGGGGGCAGTTTCATAATATAAGTGGAACCTTTTAGCTGCAGTAAGTGAGTCTGACTCAGGAATGTAGGCGATTGTATCTCCAAAGAAATCAATATTAAGATGCACAATTGCTCCCCTGGTATCGAAAGAATTGGATGATCTACATGCTAAATGACAAGCCTCTTGATAACAGGGGTTATGGGACCTGCCTTTCCAGCCAGGCTGCTGGGGACCGTTCCCTGGGTCCCTAAGGCAGAGATAATCTAATTAGAACAACAAAGACCAGGTCCATTTGAGGAGAAGGCAACCATGGGGGTGAGCGGGGGGAGGGGGCAGTCGGGAGGTGAGGGTGGGCATATGGGGACTGTGTTGGGTCTAGTCTTGGCAGGGAGGGGCTCATCCAGAGGAAGTCATCTAGGTGCTGACTTGCTGGGGAGGGAGGCCAGGAGCGGAGGGAATGAGAAGGGGTGGGCAGAGGTCACCTCTAAAACATGAGTTAATCTCCGCTTTGGCTCCACAAACACTGCCCTGCTGGCTCCCAGACTCCAGCCAGACTTGATGGAAAGAGAGAGCAAGTCTCCAGACAGTTGGACACTCAGAGGCCCTCCAACCAGTCACAGGAGAGAGGCAGTGAAGGAACGAGGTTGGGGAAGGGGTTGAATGATGGGGAGGAAATGGCTTTGATTATCTACCAACCAGTTTGGCAAAAAACACTAATAGTCCTGCCTATAAAGAAATTAGAAAAATATGTGAGGTGGCCTTTATAATGGCAAAAGACCCTGAATTTTTATGCTTCTTGTAACTCCCCCGCCCCCACCAACACAAATTCCTAGAGATGTGTTAGAGATGGCCACTGTATAAATAACACATTAATTTGGTATTGTTTTTATTCAAAATTTTATCTCTGATAATTGTTGTGTTTTCTGTTTTGGTAAGAACAAGCTTTTTGCTAAGGGGAAGAGATTACGAACATTTTTGGATGGAGACTGAAAGCAAAAATCTTTAGGGATATTGTCTATATCTGACTTCCTTGCTGAGTTCTGAGGACAGAATTCTACAATAGATGACAATTAACATCTGTTTTGCTGAAATTAATACTGTACTTGGAAGGCTTAATAATCTCTCCCCTTGACTGACTGAAGTGCTAACAATTTATACTAAACTAGAGGCCCAGTACACAAAACTTGTGCATGGGGGTGGGGAGGTGTCCCTCAGCCCAGCCTGCACCCTCTTCAATCTGGGACATCCCTCTCATAATCCAGGCCTGCTGGCTCCCAACTGATCACCCCTAACCACTCCCCTGCCAGCCTGGTCACCCCTAACTGCCCTCCCTTGTCAGCCTGGTCACCCCTATCTGCCCTCCCCTGCAGGCCTCGTCCCTCCCAACTGCCCTCCCTTGCAGGCCTGGTCTCTCCTAACTGCCCTCTCCTGATGGCCTAGTTTCCCCTAACCACCCTCCCCTGCTGGCCTGGTCACCCTTAACTACCCTCCATGCAGGCACGAGTTACCCCCAACTGCCCTCCTCTGTTGGCCTGGTCTCCCCTAACTGCCCCTCCCCTGCTGGCCTGATTGCCCACAACTGCCCTCCCCTGCTGGCCATCTTGTTACAACATGGAGGTGGCCATCTTTGATCACGTGGGGCAGGCATCTTGTGTATTGGAGTGATGGTCAATTTGCATATTACTCTTTTATTAGATAGTATTGATTTTTTTAAGAATACAGTTGGGTTGGGTTTTAGAAAATGCTGCTTTTGTCTAAATCTCACTATGATTGCGTTTGGAAGGAGGTCATGGCTGAATGAAGGAGATGGGAGGAGGCAATGGAGATGGGATCCCCAAGTCCCACTTTTCTTCTAAGCGTAATAAAACATACATATATATTCTAAAAATTAAAACTAAATTCGCTATTCACTTTGGTTTCTAATGTCAATTGTTGAAAACCTTTTATGTTTCCACTGCTCTATTCAAGACACCTTTCCCAGTTGGTGAGAAAAGATGAGCACAAAGGAAATAGCATAGGGACAGAGCAAGACCATAGTTAAATGCCAAATTGTGTGATCTGTTGCAACTCAGGGGGTATCTGTGTGGGCTGTAGAGAAGGAGGCCTTGTGGTTTGATCTGGTGGATGGAGAACATCATGGAGAGTACACCAGGCAGGAAAGCAGAGGAAGAAAGCTCGAAAGCAGAAGTAAGATGTAGTTCAGTGGGAAGGTTGAGTCAGACTCCAGCAGAGCACCCTTGTTTGGAAGGAGGGAAAATGAGGTTGGATGCGAAGGATGTTGCTAGACGATGGGTGGGTCTCCATGTGCAAGCCTGTGGCCCCTCTCCATTCCTTTGTCTGAGAAAGACATCACGGATCACTCATGGCACTGTGTCCTCCATAGCGCTCTCCAGGCAGCCGCTGACAATTGATCACTCTGGTCTCCAGGATGCAGTCTATTTTCTATTCCCTCCCCAAACCAACATCTTTAGACTTCATGCATAGGAAATGGGGAGACATTGTGCAAGAATAGGTGGATGAAGAAGGCATGAGGCCCCAAACTTCCCAGTTCCCCTTGGTTTCAGCCTTTCCTAGCCCAGTTATGTTTTGAACTGAAGCTAGCTAGGCTTGGTGGAAGGAACACTGGGCTAGAAATCCTGGGGCTTACAGATGAGGTCCAGTATGGCCACTAACTTCCCCAATGGGTGCCTCATTTTCCTCATCTATAAAATGAAAGATCGAAATGGATGGCTGGGTAAGGTCTGTCCTGACACTAACATTTTAGAATCCTATAAATGCCAACAGAAAGGCAGCCAAGCTGAGCCTTGCTTGAGCTCCTCTAGGGAGGAGCTGGACAGTGGTACAAGCCAGGCCAGCCATGCAGGGGAAGAGGAAGCTGAGGTCTGGCTAACTCACACCCTAAATCAATAGCTCCTGGATAACCGTGCGTCAGTGTCACGAGATGCTGTGTGTGTGTTAGATGATCCATATGGTACAGAGCAGGGCTGAGGCGCCTCGAGGTCTCTCAGGAGGAAGCTGGTGAAAGGACTCATCTGGAAACAGCTTTCTCTAAGGATCGAGGCTGGTGGAAAATTTGTGTATATCATTGTTTGCTTCCCTCTGGATCACATGTCCACGTCCTCAGCTTCATGTGGCCAGTTGGCAGATGTCCCCACCCAAAAGGACTGCACAACAAAGTGTCCTTTCTCCCTCACGACGTCCCCTGCTTCCCTGCTTGCCAGTTCCTTGGCCTCTGAAGGATGCATTTTGGAGACATGGCTGTGGCAGAGTGAAGTCACGGCTCCATGCAAGAGGAGCTGCACACCCTTTACCCGTGGACAGACCTGCGCTTATTACCCCATTTGCCATCTCAGTATCAAGAGATCAGCCCTTGGGAGCCAGCTTGCCGGTAGCTTTGGTTAAATTTCAAGAATGCAGATAAGGCAGAGAGGCTTGGAGCCATGGCATTTGAATGTCTAGCTCGGCATTTTGCAGGCCTGAATCTGCTCAATTTATTAATTTGTTAGTATTCAGGCAGGGCCACAATAAATCCTGTGCTTCCCTCATGAAGTGTGCCATTTCTTAAGTTCCCTATGTGCCCAGTTGGGGGCTCAGTGTGTGTAGTTCCCGCTGAAGAATTTGATATGGCAAGAATGATGTTTGTCTTTTAATTCACTCATTTTTAGAAAGTTCTTTGTTTGGTGCCTAATAAAACAAACATTTATCTATTGCCACTTTAAAAAATACATCTTTGGAACTTGTGACTAGAAACAATGGGAGGAAAACTATGTATTCCTTAAGAATATTTTACATTTCATAGTTTGAGGATGTCCAGGAGCCCTTGAACTGAAATCAGGAGTGTAATTTCAAAGGAGCTGAACTTGTTTTTCTCTCTTGAGTTGGGTTTTGTTATATCAATGCATCCATCCATTCATCCATGCATCATCCATTCATCCATCAATTTGTCTTTCCTGTGCACACATTTTTTCCATTCATCCATCCATCCATCCATTCATCTTCTGTTGGCAAGTCACAGGTTTTGTCACATTCAAAGGGAAGGAATTATTCAGATGTGAATACTAGGGGGTGAGGTCATGGGGCCATCTTTAAGTCTTTCCACCACAACGAACTCCTTGTTTTACATTTTTCTAAAGGTGTTCTAATGGCAATGAACAATTGTAAGTTGTCATTACCCAAGTCTCTACCAGCCACTTCTAGATGGGATCCTCAAGTTTCTTGCTCTGTCTTCTGTAAGACCTGGTCTTCAGCCTCACTTCTCCTATCTTATCCTCTACAGCTTTGGCCACCTTTCTGGCACCATCTTCTTTCTAGTCACCGTGTACACAAGATCTCTCATGGCACCTTCAAGTCTCTCCCTTTCCGTCTCAGTCATTCGTTTACTTCTAAGAGCTGTCAATTCGTTCCTAATTGTCATTCCAATAAATCTGCTCTCCCTTCTTTTCATTGTCACTGAGACCAGTTCAGTCTATTTATCTTTTATTAAAACTATCACAGGAAAACCCCAACCAACTCCCTGCCTCCATGTTAATTCCCTCTTACCCATTCTCATGTTCCATCTTCCCCACCACCACCTCCCATTTACCTCTTCATCTCAACAATTACAAAACTGTGTGTTCCTTCTGCCCCATGCTATTCCATACTCTGTGATTTCTCAAAAATCACACTATTAGGAAGGGCCACAAGTCGGTTCACACACAGGTTGCTCAGACAGCAGTCTGTACTCCTGTGCAGTGGATTCCTGGAGCTGGAACAGAAGGCTTACAGATCCCACAGTTTGATGCAGAACACAGTCAAGCATGAGAAAGCACCTCCGTGGTGATCCTCATTCTGGAAGTCTTGGGACTGTCACGCTCACAAGCCACCAAGATAATTTCCTGAGTACTGGGTCATTGTGAGAGGGGTTTTTAAAAAATCTGTTAGACAACTTTTTTGCAGTAAATGCCTCTCAGCTAAAATGATTGGAGATAAGGGTGAACAGATGTTCAAATAAACCACCATGGAGCCGGGAAGCCTGAGGAAATATGGAAGGACTCTGAAGGGGCAGGAGGACAGAAAGACTCATATTTAGGAGCCACAAACAGTATCCACACCTGTCAGAAAGGTGGACTTGTTCCTGTGTCTAGTCCATTCATTTAGAGTCAGAGACTCTCAAGATGTTGCATGAAAACAACTGCCCTATAGAAGGAGAGACAACATTCTTCTTCAGTGGGTTGTCATTATTCTTCACTTTTAAATAGTGAAAGTAAGAAAGCAGGAAGGGCACCCTAACCTCACTGCTCGTGGTGTGTGCTGCTTGGTCAAGAGCATGGGCCTATGTGATGACATGGCCGAGGGTGTGTGGAAATATCCCCTGCGTGAGTTGCAAACAGATCGCACAGCAGCTTCTAGGGTAAAGGGAGCTCCAAGCTCCCTTCAGCACAGACAGAAGTGTCAGAGTCTAGAATTCCACCCTTACTTTTTGAAAAGGCCATGATATTAGTTTTAGCAAGTAGCTGACTGAGATGATTTCTATTTTACGCGGAAGCTTCGAATCATGTATATTTCGTCTGTTATAAACAGACCGAGAACACTGTGTGTCCTGCATGACCAAGAAGCTAATAGTGTATAGAAGTGTTGATATTTCTGCTCTCAAACTCACGAGTGAGTTACTTCGCTGCTTTATTCAGGGCTATTAGCGAAATGAAAGGGTGTTAAAAAGAATCCATCAATGAGTCCCAGGAAAAAGGATTGCGAGCTAACAAAATGTTGAAGTACTAACCACCCACAACTCAGATGACAATCATAAGTTCAACGTGGATGGCGGCGCTGTGAAAGGACGTGCCAACAGAAACACAATCGATGCTGTAATCAGCTCGAGTCAACTAATGGACATGAGCTACAGCACCCAGCCATTCATTTAACATATATTTACTGAAATACTTAAAAATGTAAAAGTCCTCAAAATAACTTGTTTCAAGTCACATAAGCATTGAGACCAAGTATGAATGATTGCTCTGAATTGTAAATATTTTCAATTTAATTTATGAAAAAACAAAACAAAACTGGAATAATTTCATGGGCAATGTTTTGCCACCATGTTATCACTGTTACCTATCACATCTTGGGTATTCAATAATTGTGTTACATTAAATTGACTCTATTTCCACTTAAGCAGTATGCGGTTCAATATGTGTGTGAATCTATGTGCACAGATCTGAAAGGAAGGCCAGGAATTAACACTCTGAACTCTTGTGTAAATGCCTTAGAAGCCACATTTAATTTCGAATTAGTAGTATGGGACCATGGAAGCCATTTGACTAATGAGACTCAGAGAACCCCAGCATGTCTTTGATTGACCAGTGGATTGTGACTTTGATCCAATTGTCTCTGCTGGATTGTCCTGGAAAAGTCTATTATTTTGTGACTTGCTCAGCCTAGAGCTTTGCTGAGCTGGACGATTGGATGGTGTGGACAGAACTAATAGGGAGAACATAAAATATTTGACCTCAAGCACATTTTTAAAATGTGATGGCATTGATAGGCCTTTTTGTTAAGTTTTGGCCCTGCACCTTCCCGTTATACTTTTTTTCTGAGGACAGGAATGGCCAAGTGATGATGACTCTTCATCAAAAACTCAGATTTTGCTGGCATTACACTCAGAGATTGCATTGTGAGCACTTTCATCTGATTCCAAATAACATCCATTAAGAGGTTTGTTGTCAGGTTTCCAAAGGGTGGTTGGCAATGGCAGGAAGCTCCTCTGTTTTAATCTGATTGATTAGTGACCTACATCCTAAGTGGTATACCTCTAAAGACACAGAAAATTGCCCCTTCTCAGGTTAGAGATGACTGAGAAAGCAGCCATGCTAGAAAGATGCGAATAGTTATTAATTAACTAGAGGCCTTTGCACGAAATTCATGCGAAAGTCGGCCTTTCTTCCCCCTGCTGCCAGCACCAGCTTCCCTCTGGTTACCAGGACCAGGCTTCCCTCATGGCTCCCACTTTGTCCGGAAGGTCATCCAGAAGGATGTCTGGTCTAATTAACATATCACACTTTTATTATTATAGATTAACCATGTCAATGGAACTGTTATAACAATGTTCAGTGCGTCACCATGCATTTTACACATAAATCTCATTAGGCCCTCCCAGCTGTCTTCAGAGGCAGGCATTGTTCTGGGAACCAGGCCTGTGGGCTGCAGATAACTCAGTGGCTTTTCTCCTCTGCACGCTTCTCTAAACATTTCACAAGTCCCGCAGGCTCTCCAAGCTCAATGTCCTCATCAGTGAAATGGACAGAGCTGGTCTCGCTGTGAGAGGCAAGAGTCCTCAGGCTCTCATCAGAGCACAGATGCTTTGTATGTTGTGAAGGATTTATATCTGTTCCAAAAACATCCTCTCGAGTATGGTTCTACCAGCCAGCCTACACATGTACACACATGCACACCCACAAATGCACATCAAGCTGAATGTTTCCCTTCTGAATGGAGCATTTTTGCCTTTCAAAGCCACCCTGGTTGCTCATTTAAATCTGATCTTACCCACATGGAATGTTGGGGAGACGAAGACACATTAATAAGTGCAATAAAGAGAAATATGGCTAAGGGGTCAAAGGGGATAGGGATGCTAATTCGTGTAGGGTGGCCCAGGAAGGAAGGCCTTTCTGAAGAGGTGCCATTTGAGCCAAGACCTGCATGTCATTTTCTGGGGGGAACTCCCAGGAGGGGGAAGAGCAAAGTCTGAAGCTGGGAGGATTAAACACGGCTGTTCGAACAAAACTCGACATGCAGCCAGCTCTTGAGAACAAGAGATAAAGTCTATCCCAACATGGAACGATGACGTATTTTCCAATAAAAATTTTTGTGTTGGGTCCATGAAAGAGTTTTTCTCCTTGTTATTTCCTCTTCCGACAGCACGTCTCCATATCTGTAGAGTTGGCCCAAGGTTACAGTTCATTCCTGTCCCCGGGCTGCTGCTGAGTTTGCCTGGTCTTTCCGAACGTACTTACTATTTCAGGTCTGACCAGAACGTCTTTGAAACATTGGGGGCCACCATTAGTCCTGCCCTTCAACCCTGGGCTAAGAGAGCAATGTTGTCAACCAAAGTTCCCTCCCGAAGATGATCCATATATTTAGTTTTTAACCCGCCTCTCCATTGGTTCTATGTGGCCATTCTATTGTGAGTCCCAAATTGAATTTGTATGGATTGTTCATGCAAAAAGCCTTTTAGAGAGTGTGGTGGGCAGACTGGGGGGGTGGAATGGAGGTTTGGCCTGGGATGAGTCTGGCTTTGAATAAGCTCTCTCATTCTCTCACGTTCTCTCCCTTCTCTTCACCCCAGGCTGTGAATGGTAGAAGTGAAATAAAAGTGGAGTAGGATGGATAGCCAAGGACTTAAATCAATCAGAGAATCAAAAGGACACAACCCTTTGCTTTTGGCTCTTGAAGGTGATAGGAAATGGGAAAGTCCCAGGAACCTCTGCACTTCCTCTTCTCTCCCCACCAACACATGCGCTGGAGAAAATCATTTGTGTTGCTCCCTCGCCAAATGTCCAGGGTTCGGGCAAATCATTTCATTGTGACGGCTGTGGGCTCTGGCGGAAGAGTGAGGTCCTGGGCCAAGTACCCTCCTGGGAGGACGGGCCAGGGGTGTGGGGGAGAATAGATCCCCAGGGCGAAATGTTAACAGCCTCAACCCAGCCCAAGAAGATGGAAGTTTTATTTCATTCCATCACTCCCCACAGGGGAATTCTATTGCCTAAGGCAACACGGCATTCATCATTTTGACACCTTTCCATTGCTTGTCAAATCTTAAGGGCCCTCCTGGGCCTCCTCAGTGTCTTCCTCCTCTGAGGAACGTTGTCTCTGGGGGAGGACTCACTACTGGAAGCTGTTAGGAAGTCCTGTTAGGAGCAGTTCAGATCCAGTTTCAGGAAAATAAATGCACATTCCTTCCTTATGGAGCATCATGGGGAAAGCGCAGACCCTGTCCTCTGTAGAGGTTTAAATCCCAGCTCCTCACACTTCATGTTTGGGCCTCAGTTTATTGACTCAATCATGGACTCTAAAATGGAGAAAGTCATAGCTGATCCTAAGCGTTGTCGCAAGGGTTGAAGCACAGGTCATGGTTCCACGCATGGCAGCTATCAGTCCTTTTGATCTTCCAGGTTCTCTGATGGTCAGAGAGACAGTCATGTCCACCTCATCAGCTCAAACACTCCTTTAAAGAGGCAGCAAAACCCCGGTCATATGTAAAGAAGCAGCACCTTCCTTCTCCAGAGATTGCTGCTTGGGCTCCAACGGAAGGTATGGCAAAGGCCCCTGGAACTTCTCAGTGGATCGGAGGAAGTCTCTTGCCAAATTTAGCCACAAAACACAAAACAAAACAAAAAAGGGACAATATTTGGGTCATATCAGAAATTCAAATGGAGTTGTGTTTGGTTAGTGCTCCTGACACCAGAGCCTCTTATCTCCTCACATTTGGCCTTCTGTGGTCTGCACAGTATGTTGGCTCTGTTCCATCTTATCTCTTCCTTTCCATCCTGTTGGCAGCAATAGCAAACCATTCTGGAAGAACTCCATAACATGGCATTAGTCTCTAGCTATGGGCCCTGGGCCTGGTACTTCCTCTCTCAGAATCTCCATCTGCTTATCGGTGAAACTCCTAACTTGCCTATTTAGAGGAGCAAACGGGATGTGAGGCCTGTCCCTTTCCATCCTGTGAGCTGATGCATTTTCTGGGCATGAGTATGCATGGTCTTTCTCCATTGGTGGGGGATTATATGTGAGGGATAGCCCCCAAAGCTGGCAAAGTCAAGATTGACTGCCATGATGAATTCTAACCCAGACATCAAGCCTGTCCTAGGAAGGTTAATTAGATCCCTCCAACACAAAGCTTACTTTATGAAGCTATGCTGGTTATCATCACCTTGAGGACAGTGTCTCATACCTAGCAGGGTCCTTAATAAATATTTGTCCAATGAATGACCACAGGAGTAAGAATGTTACGCCATTCCCTGAACACTTCTGAGTGCTTACAAAGGCATTATTTTTGCCTTGCTGGTTGTAGGATCTGAGTTTCACCAGTTAACTGCTACACTTCCAAAATGAAAACCATCCCACACCTGTAGATGTTCATGGCGTACAAAGGGTTAAAGAAGGTTACCTCAAATGCCTCACCATCACACCAGGGTTTGTTGCACTTCCCACCTGGCAGGTCTCTGGGTGTTTCTCTTAGTGGCCTGGGTCACAATCAGGCTGTGGAGTCAAGCTCCATTCGTGACCTGAGGCAAGCGTTGGCATCTGTCTGCTCATGTCTCTCTCTGTTGACTTGTGAGGCGGCTCGAATAAGATGGCATGGAAGTACTCTGAGAAGTGTAGAACGTGGTGTGCTTCTAAGGAAGGCTCATTCTTAGTTCTCAGAGGCCAGAATCTGAATAGGGGCAGTGGCCATCTCCTCCCTGTCCCTTCTACCCCATAAAGGGAGGGCTCTTCCTCAAGGGTGCCCAGGGGAAGATCTCAGATACTGCCCCCCCCCCCTCCTGACTTCCTTAAACACATTTTTTTTCATTTCTTTGCCGTCCTCCTGGGGATGAGTCCATTTTACAGTTTCTTCAGCAGCTTCAGTGTGTGCTGCTGTAAAGCCCAGGCTTGCTCTCTTGCTTCCCTTCACCTCCCACCTCTTTTCCTGTGAGCCATAACCATGGAGCGCTTCGTGAAATTTTCTTCCTGCAGGAACACCTGGCTGCCTCGGGGCCCCTGTTTGACCCTTGATCTTCTTTTTGCGGAGGCTTTTCAAGGATCCCTTAAGCCTGCTGAAATACCCTCTTAAAATCCATTTATTTAATTTGATCCCCTCCCCTGCTTTACTGCGTGCTCCAGCTCTGAGCAGTTGGGCAGTGTGGTCCCAGGACACCTTTTGCTTTTATATTCTTGTTGCCCAAACCCTTCCCCCTGTGGGGAAAGTCTCAACTTGGAAGAAACACAAACCTCTTTCCTTTCCACAGGCTTTCCAGCGGCTTCACTCTTGCAGCCTGGCAAGTACTAGTGCTAGGAAGCCTGCTCACTTGCTTTCTGTCTCATGGACCCTTTCCCTTGTCAGGGTCTGACATTTGAGTTCACAATCCATCGCATCTTTTCCCAAATGATTTAAGTTTATGCCTAAAAGTTAGGTTTTGGGGGCCACTTTATCACTTTCAGGACACAGGAGTACTGTTAAGTAATTGGTCCATCGGTGCATTGGGTATAATTTCACAGCCTGAGAACACCGACTGCCCTGAGAGTACCGGATGAGTATCACTTCCTCTTTCCCTACAGACTTAGTCTCACTCCACCCAACTACACCCCTGGGTAGAAGGCAGCGGCAAGTTATTTCTCCTGCTTACCCAAGTCAGGAAGCAGGATGCAGAAGGATGAGGGACTTTATCTAAAATCGCCCAGGAGGTCCAGGACACACAGGCTGGTGTGAGAAAGTAATGACTTCGGAGATTGTGCCTTTCCCTTTGCTATGTGTGTGGCAGCGAGCATGCTGGGCTGCACACAGAGAGAGGTAACGCCAACAGCATGGGCACCGGGGCTGAGAACAGGGGGCCGGGCATTCCCGCCCTGTGTGGCTTCGGGCAAAGTATTTAAAGCTCTTGGGCACAGGTGTCCTCTTCTGTAAAGTAAGAGTGTTGATGACAATGACCTCTGAGGTTGTTCTTAGCTTGGGCCATTTGCTTTCTTATGATTGACGTGTGGCAGTCCAAGGTAGAGTGGGGTTCTGAGAAAGATGACCGAGTGAGTGTCCACTTCACCGGGGGCAGTGCCATTTACACCTGATCTCCCAGGGTCATTATTAGTGGAACTTCCTTTCATTTTCCAAGATGATCCTGTGTGAATGACAGTCATTAACCAAAATGTAGTAGGTGGACTGGAACTTTCCATCTAATATCAACAGGACTGTGGAAGCCCCCACCCAGGCTCGTGTGTTTCCATAGCAGCGTGTTTGGAGGCCCACCCTCTGGAAATCTGAAATCTCCTGTGTCAGCTTGATAGCTGGGAGATAAACCCACGTCACTTCCTCCACAGTAATTGTTGAGTATCTATTAAGTCCCTACCTGTATTAAAATACACACCAGTAGAAATGCAGGCTTTGCACACTGGCGGTTGGCAAGTGGGGGCTTCATGAGTTGACTTCAGTTGTCTGGCTAGTCAACGTGAAAATATAAACTTGACGTCTTTACCAATGGAAGTTGGTGCTAGACAGCAGGAAATATATTTTGTTAAGCACGTCCAGCCTGCGTGTTCCAGGATGGTGTGGGGAGCTCCTGGGGCCGGGAGTTGTGTGGCTCCCATGTTCTGTGAAGACATGGAAACCTATTTTCTCAAAACTCAAAAGTACTCTGTGCATAAATCCAGGCAAGCTGGTAGTTGAAGCTTCAGGGTAAAGAGGAGAGGTCCTGAGCCAGGACTCCTGAGGGAGGTGGGCAGCAGCAATATCTGCTTTTCCCTGCTTTCTTTGGGGTGCCCGTGCTTTCTCCTGTGCTTTGGGTGCTGGGTGGCCTCACCCTGCAGGGTGGCACCTGGCAGTGGTGCCCTGGGACTGCATGCACTTCAGCCCGAAAGCCGATTTCTGCTTCTGCCCCGGAAGCACCCTGCACCATGCATGCTGTAAGCCACGCTCCGCGGTGGCTCCAGGGTGTTTGGAAAGTTCTCCGGTAAACATCTGACTGTGAGTAATAGGCTGATTTACAAGTTGTAAGCAACCCTTTACCAAGGAGAAAGGCTGGAGGGGGTCTCTGTGGAAATGCACAGCAATGCACAGAGGGTGCCACAGGATCCCCAAAGCCATTAACAAGCCGAGGTGACAGACACATGGTAAAAGGTGAAAAGGGAGCCTTGGGGAAACCAGCCATTAACATCAGAGATGGGAGAGAAGCAAGTGTGAAGTGTGATCGCTGAGCAGGGTCAGCGTCCTGTCCTGCCTGGACTGGACTTGTCGCTCAGCCTCTGCTGGGCAAGATGGTCCAGGGTAACTACGCGCTGCACATTTGCGGACCTTCTTGCTTGGGTAGGATGGCTCATGAGAGAGAGGAGCTCAGCAATTCTTAATCTGGTCCTAACTTGCCCAGGGTCCAGAGGTTTAAGTATTTTAAAATGTTATCTTCAAGAAAGCTTTGTTCAACTCAAAAGCTGGTGTCCACTGTGGGGAAGCAGGATGGATGGTGTCAGATGGAGATTCGACAGGGTTCTTCCCTAGGTTGAATGTTTCACATCACTGTTACTTGGGAAAGTCTTCCTGACGTGAAACCCCAATTGCTCCAACAGCCCGTTCCGTCCGATTCATTTTATCGGAGAAGCAGTGGGGGTTGGGGTGTGGCTGGCAAAGAGTGGTAAACTTGCATAGCCTTGAATTCTTAGAATTCATAGCTTTGGGACAAAATAACGTCTGTGAGCCTTGTGTGACGCATCTGTACAATGTGAATGACAATGACCTTCACTGAGGGTTATTGTGAGAATGACATCAAGTCCAAGGGAGCTGGTTGCCTGTGCAGTGGCTGACACAGACAAGTCCCTCTAAAGCAGCATTAACTTGGAGTCTCGTTTTGAGTGTTCAACATGAATATACACTGAATATGCATTCAGAGATCATACTAATCTGGCCACTCAGTGTATATGAAAGGAGCCAGCAGGTGCACTGAGTTATGGGGGTGAGGTGATTTTCTGGGGAGATGAGGTTGAGACACGGTAAGGGGACCCAGGCCCACTACTCCCAGGGCCTGGTAGGTGAGCCCTCATGTGCCCGCCATCTCCCTCAATGCACAGAAATCCAGAACTATTAGGCCCTCCGTCTCCATCTTTCTGTGGATACTCTGTCTTTGCCCTTGATTGTTACCCAAGGTCAGTCAGAAGAGAAGCTGCCCACGTGCCTATGACCCATGCATTTCCTACTTCCCTTTCTTCGGGCTGATTCTGAGCTGGGGAAGGACACTCTTGGCTGGGTTAGGGTATTGTCTGGAAACAGCACACATAATTTGGTCTGGGACAAATGTCATTTATGAACCATAATAGAATTTATGCCTCCCATCCCCAAGAGGGGCAAACAATTTCTCCCCTGACTCCTTAGGCTGCGTGGACTCTGGCGCATAGGACATGGCCACACGGTATTTTCTCTGAACTTCCTACAGCTCTTAAATGAATTAGACGATTTCATTATCCTCATGTTTTCATTAAGAATGTTTTGGGTGTGTTTTTTTAAAGTAAGTTCTGGGAATTCTCAACCTGGTGTTGCTTTAATGGTATGTAAGAGGTTGAATTTGAAAGTGACCTTCCTGAGAAATATCATTGAGTGAAAGCAATGCCTAAAAATAACACAGCCCGGGGAAACCCAGGCCTGAGGGGTTGCTAGTAGAACAAAGGAGGCAACCACGTGGCCACGGAGCAGCTAACACAGCTGTGACAGTCACTGTAGAGAGAAGTGTTCTCAGCACCACGCAATCCTTCCACAGACACCAGTTTTGTGAGCTATGGTTTTCTCCACAGCCGTCTCTCCTCCTCAAGCACCTGGGGCTCTTGCAGTGCAATTCACTTTTTTCCCAGGACATCATATCATGTCCCGTCATGATACCGTGTATCATCAAGGACATGATGTCACACTTCAGAATCAATTTTTCTTAATGGGCATTTCAACAGTCCTTCAGCTGGGGGGAGGTGGGGAGAATAGCTTCTGAGGGACAGTGGAGGGACTAGAAAGGGACCTGCCACGTGGAATGACCACCAGTCTGCTTCTCTTTGGGCTCAGTCACATCAAGAACATTCCTTAAAGTCCTATTCTCACTTATTTTCCCAGCTCATCCATCTGTGAAATGGTATGAAAAAATATATTGGTTAATTTAAAAAAAGACATAAAAATTCTCCAGCTTAGGGGTCAGCAACATTTTCTGTAAAGATCCAGATTGTAAATGTGTTCAGTTAGCAGGATCTGCCATACACACAAAGGATCAAAGCAATGTTCCAATAAAACTTTATTTATGGAACACTGAAATTAGAATTTCACATAATTTTCATGTGTCATGAAATATCGTTCCTTTTGATTGCTTCAACCATTGAAAAATGGAAATGTAGATTTGTAGTCTTACAAACGTGGGCCGTGGGCCGTGGGCCAGATTGGGCATGGTGTCTGTGGCTGGCTGAGCGTTGCTCTGAGAAAGGAAGCATTTCTGCCTCCACAACTACATTAAACTGCTTCTCTCTCAGCATCATGCCTGTGCAGCGTGAATCACGCCAATGTGTTTCCTCTTTCGTGATGTTGCTAATAAGCCAATGAGTGATCCTAAAACCAGGGTGGGGTTTTCTCTCTCTCTGGAGGCACAGACACCCTCCTCCAAGGAAACAAAATGTGGATCATGCATGTGTGCACCATTGAGCTCTCACGATAAGCCATGTGTACGTGGTAGGGAGTAAGCTTTGGGCAGGAGAGGGCTCTTTTTAAATTATCAGAGGCAGCTGAGTTACACTCCCCCTGTTTAATAATCACAAAGCCGGACGCGCAGCTCTTATCAAACCCTTTCAGTGGGGTCTGCATCATTTCACCAGTTTCAACAAACTGTCCAAGCGCTGAGAGAGATTAGGCCGTGTGTTTACTCGGTGGAGCTGTGGCTGTGTTCTCCTCGAGAGAAGGAGATATGGAGCTAGAAGCTCACTTCGTCTGGTCTCTGATGGCTTCCCTGACAGGAGAGAGTTGGCAGTGTGTGCTCAGGTGAATGAAAGTGAAATTCTATATGGACTCCTCCTTTGGAGATGCAAATTCTTAAATGGGGTGGGGGGTGGGGATTGTGGCCTCTGCTCCAGTTGTATTTGGGGCTATGGAGGCCTAGGCGGAGGCCTGGGCAGAGGCCTGGGAAGCAGGAGGGATGGGGAGGCCAACATGGTGAGCACTCCACACTCCATAGCAGTGGAGTGGAAAGAGGCAGCAGGTCTTTTCACCTAGAAGGGGAGACAGGGACCCAGAGAATGTGGTGGCCCAACGTCTCCCAGGGAGAGGGGGCAGGGAGGAGGTGGACCAGCCCAGGGCTCCTTCCATCACTCGCTGGGTGGAGATACCTGCTGAACCCTCATATCCCACAATGACCAGGCTCCGTTAGGCTCACCCGAGGCAACTGAGGGAGGTAAGTTTGCCCCAAGTTATAAGGCCAGTAAATGGTAGAGACAATGTTTGAACTTGGGTCTCTTTGACTCCAAATTCCCCATTATGCTATGAGACAATGATAAGAGAAATCAACCTCTCATTTATCTAAACCTCCCCTCCTCACCCACTCCAACATCCCATAAAACCCAACTTCTGTTGTTCTCTCTCCTATAGTTATCCAGGGTAGGGGGAAAGTAGGTTTGTAGTTGTTTGTATGGAAAACAACACAATAATTGCTAAATAATAACACAAGAGTAAACTGTTTGACAGATGTAAATCTACTCTTGTCCCACCCTGTATATCTTTCCTTTAATCTCAGGGCCCAGGGACCAATTCAGCAACGAAGATTTCTTCTGCAACTGGAAGAGAGGTCAGTCACAGTACTTGAAGGATAAGCTCTGCTCGCCCAGGTCCAGCACCCGCAGGGCATTCAACAGGCAGAGGACGTGCTTGCCGAGGCCTGCATTTCAGGGCTCTCCTTGTAAGCGGGGCTCTGCTTTGTGCTTCTCTCTGCTTCTTGGCCTGAGTTGGCCGTAGGTGGCCAGGGCCCATTGCTTCTTGGGTTCACACGCCATCCAAGTGCCATTAAGGAAATACGTTATCACCAGGAACCTATTGCCAGGAGAGACCAGATGGACATTTTCAATGTTGATGCACAGTTGTGTTGGGGGTGGGGTTGGGGAGATAAAGAGGGGAGCCCAGAGGGAGAGATGGTCCTCAGGGGTTTGCGTATGTCCGTTCAATCACAGCAAAGGCCCGGTGCCTCCAATCTGTTTCCCACTGTCACGGGGAGCTGGTGAGGAGCCGCAGCTGCCCTGGGGTCAATGTCAGCGAGGCCCGAAGAGCAGCCTCCTGGCTAGAGAGCCGGGGCCCTGCATGGACAGGGCAGATGGGAGTGGGTGGGAGAGTGTAGCTGTGGGATCCTCGGGGAATGGTTCTGTCCCAAGACTTCAGTTTATCTTGGGTGGAAGAGAAGTTCCCCTCCAATGGCCTGGCCAAGAATGTTGATGTCACAGGGAAAGGGAACAGAGTCTGATTGTGTGTCACACAGAACTGGGAACGGCCGCTCTGCTCACAGGGACGCCCTTATCAATTAGGTAATGTCTGCTAGTGATTGAGGAACTGTGCGAGGCAGTGCTCCAGCTGTGGCCGTGTTAGCACGCATCTGCAAAGGGCCCCGTACCTTGTGGGAAAAGGTCTTCTTAGACTGGGTCTTGCTGGTCCGAGCCCTGGGAGACAGGGACACCTGAGTCACAGGGCATCTGAGACAGGGGAACATGGCAAAAGTAGGGATCTGGCATGGCAGGCAGCTATCTCCAGGAGGTAGAGGTCTGTGCAGAGGTAGTACCTATAACCAAAGTTTCTGCCCTTCTTCTCCAGTCTTCTTTCTCTCTTTTATCCTTCTATTTCCCCTCCCAATTCCCCTTCCCTTTCTTTTCTCTTTCTTCCCCCTTCTCTCCCTCCTTCATTCTCTCCCTCCTTCTCCTCTTTCCTTCCTTCTCCCCTTCTTCCCTCCCTTTTCTTCTCTAATTTCTCCCTCTGTTTTCCCCTGCCTCCCTCACCCCCTTTTTCCCTTCCTTTCCCTCCTCTCCCCCGGCCCTCCTTTCTTCCTTCCTGGAAATGCTAACATTTAATGATGTCCACAATATACAAACCACTGGGCTAAGTGCTGGGCATGCAAAGGTAACAATAGTGCCTGTCCTCAACAGAGTAATGGCTAGAGGCACAAAACAAACATGAAAACTAATAGGTGTAAAAAAAAATTTGTAAAACAATATGATAGTAGAAGTATATAAATTCGACCATAGCCAATGCCCTGGCAATTGGTTTTATTTAATGTTATCTTTCTTTTAAAAAAAAATAATACAATATATTATAGGCTGTAAAATTTGAAGATCAACAAAGTAACCCCCAGTCTCACCAATGAGTAGTGGAAATGTCTGAACAGTATCCATATGTAATATTACATGTAATATTTTATCCTAAAACAAGGCTGGGATGTTACTGTCCACACTGTTATGTGCTCTTTTTGCTGAACATACTATTTTTCACTGGTTATATGGCAAGCAGTCCATCAGATGAACTCTACCAACCCTCTGTTGCTAAGAACTAATATTGTTCTCAATTTGGAGATGTGATTTTTAAAAGCATAGAAATAATAATTGTAACTAAACAATTGCACATCGGTCAGATTCTTTGCTCAGGATAACTCACTGGAGGTGGCATTTCAATAGAAGTGTGCACGAATTTTTATGACTTTTTGACACATAACCCAACTGCAGCCCAAGAAATTTATACCAAAAGATTGTTTGTTAATGTTTTCTAATTCAATAGCTGAAAAACATATCTCATTTTTTAAATGAAATATCTGTTACATCCAAAAAAACAAATATTTCAAATTTATGTATTAGAGTTTTGAGATTTCTATCTTATTAATTTTGTTTCTATTGATTGTTATATTAATACTAGAGGCCAAGAAAATTCATGCTCTGGAGGGGCGTCCCTCAACCCGGCCTACCCGCTCTCACAGTCAGGGAGGCAACCCGACAATCGGGAAGGTGACGCCTCATCACACCTCTGCTACTGCCACTGACAGTAGTGCAAGCCTTGGCCAGCCCCGGGCGGCCCTGGGCAGCTGGGCAGCAGCCATTCGAGGCTTGCTTGCCTCTGGGTGCCTGGGGGGCTGAGAGGACTAGGGGACTCTGGAGGCAGGCATCCCAGTGGGGCTGAGGGGACTGGGCACCGCCATTTTGTGGTTGTGGGCACCGCCATCTTTGAGGTCATGGCAGTCAATTAGCATATTCCCTCCTAATTGGCTGTGGGTACCACCATCTTTGTAATGATGTGAGGGTCAATTAGCATATTCCCTCTTTATTAGATAGGATATTTTATGTGTTAGAGTCATAAATATTTTGTCATATATATTAGAAATATTTTCCCCAATTTGTCACTTACTTCTTAGGGTGATATATTTTTACTTCCTATATAGGAGTATGGTTTTTTAATGTAGTGCAACTAATCTATTATTTCACTTATGGTTACTGCTTTTGATGTCATATTTATAAAATACCTCTCTACCACAAATTAATGCAAATATTTACATATACTTTATTTTCTACTTTAACCTATCTGGAATTAATTTTGATTTTGGTGTGACTAAGAATGTAGCTTTGTTCTTTCCAAATAGTTACCCAATTGTATGGTATTATGATCAAGTCTATGTTTAAAATTCCAAAATCTGTGATTTTATTATGTTTCCTATTTTTAATATTGTATATATGTCACTTTTCTTAAATGATTGTTATATGTTTGTTGGTATTTTCAAGGAATCAGCTCATTTCTCAATTTTATTATTTTAAAACATTAATTCCCACTCCTCTTTGCAAAATTTCCCCTCTCTTTTCTTATATTTTTATATGTTTTCTCTATAGCTTCATGATTTGAGTTTATTATTACTTTATTTTCATCCTTCCTGTTTAACAAAATTTAGTGCTATAAATATTTTTCTCATGGTTTTGGCCAAATTCTATACATTTTGTATGACATATTCTTCTAGACATTGCTTTCTAAATAATTTGTGTTGCCATTTTACTTGCCAACAAAGGAATTTTAGAGAAATAAAAGTTTGTAGTTTATAAGTAGTTGGGGATTTCATTTAAAAATTGTCTTTAATTTCTGGTTTGCTACATGCTGGCCAAGAGTAGGGATAGACTGTAGAGGTTTTTTTTCAACTTCTGGACATTTTTGAGATTCTTTGAGTCCCTAGCCAGTGTTTCATCAAGAAAAAGGGAAAATAGTTAAGTTTGGAATTCTAATTGTACTTGTGTTTTTCTCAGTTTTAAAGGAGACCTACTGTAATCTCCTTTCAGAACCACAAACACTCTCCTCCTACGTGACCAGAACTCTCGGCCACAGAGTCTGGATCCCTTTATCTCGTGCCTCGCACTGCCTTGTCCCGTGTAAAGTGCCACAGCATGTCCCCGACACATCAGGTTTACAGTGTTTATCCCCCGTGGAGTACAGTCCTTTGACTTGTTTTTTCTCCCTTCGACCTGTCCCTGATGCTGTTAATCCATCTCAGAAGTGGCGGAGAAAAGAGAAACTAGGAAGGCAGGAGAGGAAGGAACACACTGCCACCCCCAGGGTCATTGGACTCCACCATTAAAGCTGTGACCCCTGCTTTCTGTTGCTGCTAATCATAGCTGTCCTTCTGATTGTGGCTTTATCTTCACGTATGATGTGTTTATCTCTAAACACATATTATGTGTTTGTGTGGATTTTCCTACTCTCTGTGAAACTACCAACCTATTATTAGGCAAGCTTAACCTGCTTATATTTATTGTTAAGTCTTACTTATTTCATTTTACATCTGCCTTATTCTGTTGTGGTTTCTGGCTTTTATACTTCCTTGATTTTTCCTTTACTTTCAGCTTTCTTAATGAGGAACATATCCTCTTTTATTAACCTTAGTATGTAATACATCGTAAATTCCAGTAGCTGTTACCATGAAGTGGTCCAAAAGCATTCATCATTTTCAAAAAGGTGAGGGCAGCTTAAGCTCCGGGGTGTCAGCAGATAACCTGTGTGGATGGCCCTTCGCTCGATGTTGTGTCCACCGGTGGTGAGTGAGCTCTGCTCTTCGTCCTGTGGATTGATGTTCACAGCTGGCAGTCTAGTTCACAGTACTTGTCAGGCTTTTACCAACCTATGACGGCCCTGCTGAGAAGGCCTTCTTTGCTATCTGGTCCTGTCATACTCTGAACCCCTGGAATATGAAAACGTCACAACACCGAGAATGCATTGCTTTGAAGGTTCTTGCCCCCATCACTCCAGCTGTTCCTATTTTTGGAGACTGTCATTGCCTAAAATATCATCACCAGTCCTCTCATTTTGGTTCCTGATGTCCTGTTTTCTAAGATTTGGTGGAGGAAGAGACATTGGTTGCCTATAAACTTTGGCTGCTTCATAGGTCGATGGCCCTAACAGAAGAGGAAGGCACAGCCACAGTGAGTTTGTACATTTGGGGGGTTCAGAAGCTGGAACAGTCATTCATAGTCACCCAGAGGGGGCAATGGGTCAAGTGGCATTGGATCAAGTGGACTGTCTCAGGGGGAGGGTGTGACCTGGGTGCTGCAGCTCTCTCCAGTTAAGGCAGTCCCTCAAGGGCTATGTCCTGGGAGAATTCCCAGCAGCTGGACAGTGATCCCTCCCACCCTGAAGGGGGTCTGGACAGCACAACCCAGCATGCACCTCAGAATCGTATCCTTATTCATGTAAGCTTTGCACATTTTCTGTTTCTCTCTAGACCACATGTGTCAAACACAAGGCCCGCGGGCCAAATCCAGCCCGCCAGGCCTTGCAATGTGGCCTGCACCGCGCTGTCATCACTGCACTCCGCTGTCAGTTTATGACATTGTCAGTTTATGACTATTCAGTAAACCATTCGGCCCGCGATTTAGGCTGGATTTTAGATTTTGGCCCCTTCTCTGATTGAGTTCGACACCCCTACTCTAGACTCTGAGCTTCATGAGAGCAGAAATGGTATGCATCCCTAGTTCCCAGCAAAGTTTCCAATGGGCTCTTGGTGAGCATGAGTTGAATGGCTGATAAATGAATGAATGACAGGCACGTCGTTAGACAAGGGAAGAGGACTGAGGCTGAGAGGAGAGAGAGAACTGTAAAGAGGAGAGGAATCCCACTTCTCATATAAGCACGATGTTATGAGAAGCAAGAACACTGTTAAATGACCTTCACATCCGCAAAAGAGAACAGAGACCGTGGAGCAATCCCCCGCGTCCCATTTGAGAAATGCAGCTGGAGGTTGTGGGAAGAATATTTATGACCTTTGAGTCCAAGGATGCACTTAAATAGGCGCCTGGTGCCGTGACCTGCACCCCTGGGGCTCACAGCACACCCTTGAGGTTTCCTGGTGTATCTGCATCCAAATGCATCTACAGTGTGTGCATTTAGTAGAGAATCAAAGTCAACTTATGAACAATGACAGGTAGGTAGATGGACAGACAGACAGACAGACAGGTAGATGATGTATAGATAGATCCCAGGTCTCCATGTATCTCAACATTTTATGCTGCTGAGATACTTGGAAATGCCTTGGTGTGTCTAGGAAATCAGGCTGTGGGAGACCGTCCCAGCATTTTCACTGGACAAGCCCACGAGGGCCCTTGTCCGCTTTCACTGTCTTTATCCTGCTCCCTCTGCCCGTGGGCGCCAGCCTCTGGTATGCTCAGCTGTGTTGGGACCTGGCTCCACACACATATGCTTCTTACTTCTCTGTCCCCTGGCCTCGCCCCTTCTCTCTGAAGACTCATTGGACAAAGCAGAAAGAGGCCAGACAGTGGAGGGAGACAGCGGCAGCTCAGGGGGTTCTCAGCTCTCAGAGGACACCCTGGGCAGATGCCACCAACCCCACCAGCCAGGGGGCCTGAGCTGTGATGCACTTATCTCCCCTGCTGCTCCCGCTTGCAGAGGGAAAGACAGACGGCTTTTCTTGCATAGAAATGTCCTCACAGACTGTTTCTCAGGCACCCCTCTTCCTGGTTCCATGTTCAGGAGCAAAGCTCACAGGGTCCACCCCAGTTTCTCACTGGCACTGGCCTGGAGCCCCAGCCCTCTGAGAGGAAACACACCGGTGCACCCTGAGTCTCCTTTGGAGTAGGATTGGCTCTTCACACAGCCTCTGGGTAGGTATGTTTATCCCCATTTTGTACAAGTGCCAACTGAAGTACAGAAAGGGCTCATCTTCCCAAGGTCAAGACAGGGGTCAGAGTAACTGTGGGAGGGTGTTCCAGTTAGACTCTCAAGGGCTTCCTGCCTGCTTCCCCGCCCTCTCCTGGGAGAGGAGGTGCCCTTGGCCGCAGCGGCAGAGTGGAAGCACCCCCGGCCCTGGGTGAGGAAGCCATCAGGTGAACAGGGGGAAGACTGGAGGAGCCAAGGCAAA
Organism: Pipistrellus hanaki; assembly: GCF_964339955.1. NCBI lineage: Eukaryota > Metazoa > Chordata > Mammalia > Chiroptera > Vespertilionidae > Pipistrellus > Pipistrellus hanaki. The sequence continues at coordinate 11,044,451 of NC_140512.1, read as the reverse complement.
GGGAGACCTGGTCCCCCTGGGGCGCACAGCCAGGTGTCGGGCGGGATGGCAGGCAGGACAGACCTGTCCACAGAGGCATGGCTCTGAGCCCCCATGTCCTCATGGTCCCCCCTTCTGTCCTCTTGTCGCAGAAGGCTGCTCTGGAAGCTGCTTTTGGTCCATTGGCAATGAAAACCAAGTTCGAGATAAGACGTAAGCTGCTGAGGAAATAAAAAAGGAATAAAAATCATTCCTTTAGAGAAAACCATACTGAGACTTAAAAAGATTTCTGGATTTATTTATTTATTTATTTATTTATTTATTTATTTATTTTTTAATGAACAGGAGTGTTTTCCTCATCTGCTCTGCTCATTTCCTTCACACTAGGAAGCTGGATATAGGGAAAAAAAAAAAAAAAAAAAAAAGCCAGCTAACTGCACGAAGGAGCCTTTTGCTCAGAACTGACCTCACGCCCCTGAGCCGGGCTGGTGGCACTTGTTTCTCAGCCTATCGTACGGGGCACATCGGGTGCTGCTGTCCACAGCGGCCTTTCTGCAGGTGCTCTCCAGCGGGCAGTCTGCGCACAAGGGAAGCAGGGCCCCATGAGTGGATTTACTCATCTTCCCTGTGCCAGTGAGAGATGCAGCTATAGCACATTAAATATTTACAACAATCAGAGACAAGACAGGACACAGCGCTGAACCGAGATAAGAATACGGTTTAAAAATATTTATAATGAACACATCTTGCTCCTCTGGTTCTTTTCCTCGGCCTGGTGTTTTAGGTCTCTGATCTCTTTATTGTCTTTTCTTCCCAGGCTCTCTGAAGTTGGAAAATGTCTGACAGCTTCGTGAATGTTAAGAGGACTGTCATATATTTGAGAGACGTTGAGGGGATCTCTTTCCTGCGTCTCCAGGCAGGAGGGTGTGTTGCCCCATCCTTAAAGCTGACGAACATGTACATGTCTCCTCCATGTGCCTGAATCAAGTTTGTGGGTGGTTGTCTATGGTCTTACCGAGGAGAGGGCCAGTGGGAGGTAATGATATGTGATTGAACCCCTATCAGTTTGCCTCGGGCTCCTGAATATTTAGATCTTAGTCATCAGAGTGAACAATGTGCTAGCAATTAGTTCAGTCCTAGTGGCACACTGTAACACTCAGAAGCACAACCTCATCGCATTTGAGTTTAATCTCAATGACCAATGGCTAAGAACAATGGAATTTCAACCTGAATGGGTGTCATGAGCAACACCAGGGAGAAAAAGTGTTAGAAAAACAAAGACTTGCATGACAATCTGACCCTGTTTAATTGTAAAGAGTGAAAGGAAGCTTCAGCTGTGAAATGCTGGCTATCCAGAGGGATGGAAGATCTCCATTTGTGTTTGGGTGGGTGCGTTGGAGGGGGTGCCAGAGTTCTCAGGGCGTCATGTTTGATAGGTGCCATCTTTGACCTTGAAGTGGCGAGGCTGGCACTCCTTTGCATCCTGGGGATCTCTTGATGTCCTTGCTCCCTGGCGGCATCTGCCTCTGAAGGCCTCGGCTCTGAGTATGAGTCTGTGCACGTTTCTGGTGTGTATTTATATCGAAGTGGCTGTGTTGCCAAGGAGCCCTGAGAGAAAGCAGAGCGGAGATAACTCCTAATCCACCTTTCTGTGATAATGTGGCGCAAAGTGAAGAGACCCAGGGCTCCATCCTCTGGTCTGGCATTACCCCGGGAGGGGCAGCAGAGGGGTGTTTTTTGAAAACCCAGCAGACACTGGGGGTAGCTTTTGCACTGGAAATGCCAATGACCACACAAACTTTGTGTAGCAAAGGAGAAAGCTAGGAAGGAAGAGAAGAACAAACACAAAATGGATTTGTAGGCAGCAAGAAATGGATCTGAGTGACCATTCATAAAATTTAGACAACTGGAGAATTAGAATCTGGGAATGTTGGAGCTGGCAAGGAGCCAAGATGGCGCTGGGAGTAGAAAGAGAAGCCCCTTGTCCAAGTTCACAGTGGGGCTGCCACAGCAAGTTTGGGATCCCAGTCTAGGATTCTCTGCTTCACATCTCATGTTTCCCTACATGGTAGTGAGGTGCTTTCCCTGGTTGCACAGAACTGGCACAAGGGTGTCATCCCCTGAGGATTCCCTTCTGATGATGGGCCACCAGGTCTACCATCAGATGATCATAGACTCTGGAGCTCCGCAAAAGGAGTGAAATTGGAGGAGATGGGGAGAGAGACGATCCATCCAATGCACATAGGTTGTGTGTTAAGACAGCAACATTTCTGACATCACACAGCCTGGGCTTTGCATTCCATGCTTACCGTTGCATGAACTTGTTGACTCATTTGTTTGGGGTGCCTCCATTCTCTTATATTTAAAATGGGGACCAGAAAACCTTCACAGACTCATTGTGAGGCTCACATAAGAAAATAGAAGTGAGTGTCCTTTGTGATGGAAAATGTGTTTTACCATGAAGGGTTTGGGTTTTTTTGAGGGACTGGCCTTTACTCACCCCTTTTCTTTAATAAGCATCTTGCATTAGTAGCTGGCATTTTTTAAAAAAATCCTCACCAGCCTTTTCTTTCTCTACTTCCACCAGAATATATCCCTACCTGTCATAGCCTAAGGTGGGAAAGAGAGACGTGGGCTACAGGTCTATTGAAATCCCATAGGTACTGGCTCTTGAGCCCATGCAAAGTGGCTCAGATAGCACCTTCCAGGGCAGTCCTTCTTTATTGGGACCTAAACAGGTGTTCTCCCAGGTGGAGTGGAGAAGAGCTGAAGGGTCTTAGGCCTTTGCCTTGAATTGTTGACATCTCTATCACTTTATGGTACATCCCCTTCTCCTCTGGGATAGAATGGGCTTTTCATAAGGAATTTTAATAAAAGTCAGTTGAATAAAAAAAATACAGAAAGGATTCATAACATACAATGAACCACATTAACAAAGTAGCCATGACTAGCCATAGACCTGAGCTCTTCTGGACTCAGAATTCCAGTGTCTGGACTCCTCCTTCTCAGCAGCACTGGTCTTGTAAGGTACTGGCTTGGATTCATAACCCAGATTAACCCAGACCCAACAATCCAGCATGATCCTTCACAGGCCTTGAAGGGGATTTGTGTTTTGTTTTGGTTTGTAACGAAGATATTCTCTGAGAGTTCTGGCCACGCCAGACCCCTGTGATGATCTGGGTTTTGGAATTTGTAGGATTCCTCTGGTTCATCTGGCTGATGGCCATGGTCAGACTGTGGTGCCATCAGGTTAGTCCCCCCCTCCCCCGCCCCTTCTCGCCCTTTCTTCCCACCTCCCGCCCAGTCTGTGGACATCAGCAGCACCTTCCCATGAGTGGGAAAACTGAAGAGTTCACCACAGGGCCTCCATGTGGCAAGAGTCCCTGAACTGCTGACTGTGGGCCCGGTGGGTCATAGGGGTCACAACTCAGCCACCATGAGTGCGTCGGAGCAAAGTATCATTCTCTAAAAACAACACAGTTGTGGTTCTGAACTTCATCTTTACAGAGAAGGCCTTCCCACTTCCAGCCACTGTCTAACCACTCCTGTGCTCAAGCCCTATCAAGTTTTGCCTTCCCTATGAGCTCAGTTCAGCTAGTGAATTTTTAATGTGTCTACTGTGTGTCCACAAAGTGCTTTAACTCCTGTTGACTTGTTCTGAAGCTGAGTAATGGCCTTGACTTGGGTCAGTTTCCATATTCAAGGGAAGTCAAGGAAGGATGTCATGGTTTCTGGTCATCAGTTGGTAGAAACAGGACTTCAGGCAGTAGCTAGGGAACAAGGAGACAAGATATGTGAGTCTCAACTCCCACCATCTGGAGAAGAACTGGCAAGACCAGGCAACTCATGGTTGACAGAGCCACAAGTAGGTTTGAGCACAGGATTATCACATCAATGGAAAGATCCAGTGTGACATAGGATGTGGGACAGGAGCCCCGTGGTATGTATGGATCATCTCTGAGGAGCTCCAAGAAGGTGCAGTGGACAAATTAGTGCTCAGAGCACTAGGTCCAGGCCTGGGGCAGCAGGACTATTGCAGTTCCATGAGAACTGATCCTGGAGCAGGGCATCACTGGGCCTGCAAGCAAAGCACAGAGACCTTCGACCATAAGGGTCTGTGTCCCTTCTCTCAGCCTTTCCAGACCCCATCCTCCTTTGAAGTATAGCTTAAGGCCACCTCCTAAAAACAAACATTCCTTCTCTCCCAACCACAGGGATCTCTTCCTTTTTTAAAAAATTAATTTTTATTTATTTATTTATTTTAAAAATATATTTTATTGATTTTTTTACAGAGAGGAAGAGAGAGGGATAGAGAGTTAGAAACATTGATGAGAATCAACTGCCTCTTGCACATCCCTTACTGAGGATGTGCCCGAAACCAAGGTACATGCCCCTGACCAGAATCGAACCTGGGACCTTTCAGTCTGCAGGCCGACACTCTATCTACTGAGCCAAACTAGTTTCGGCATCTCTTCCTTTTTGGATTCCCCAGAGGTTTCCCTCCATCTCTCTCAGTGTGACCAAGAAGAATGTCCTGCTCTATTTCTTCTACGTGGAGCCAAAGCTACTCAGAGGCAGGTGCTAACTAAAACACTCATTGGACATGTTGTGCACATCACACCTCACCCTGGAGTTACTCTGCCTCAGATTAAGTACTTTCCAGCTGCTCACCCACACAGTGTGGGCATCTGAGGTCCTCGTTGACTTCAGACACCAGCTCTCTCCTTCATCAAGAATCGTGCTGGCCTACACTGTTTCCCGGCAGGAGAGTGGGAGCCTGGCTTCTTTATTTGAGAAGATACTTCTGAGTTGACTTATTCAAAGAAATAGGATTTGCTTAATGACTGTATGAGAGTCAAAACAGGTAGGAAAGAATTGAGATGCAGAAAAGAGAGAGAGAGAGAGATATTCTATGTAGGGATATTGCTTACAATTGACATTTGCCTCTCCTCAGATTCATTCTTTGGACTTTGCATCCAGTCCGCAGTGACACTTAGCCAACCAGACATTGTCACCTGCTGGGTGACTCCCGCAGGGCTCCTTGACTGTCTGGAAAATCTCTCACTCTCCCCCATCCTCATCTCCCATCCCCCTTCTCCCAGCGCCAGCCTTTGTTGACGTTGACAGCTCATCCCTGGGCCATCATTCATCCTGCCCATGGCAAACTTTGGAGAAAATAAAAAACCCTGCTCCCCTAATCTCATTAGAAGGACTGCAAATTGAATTTAGCCCCTCTCAGTGTCCCCTCAGCTGGCTGTCATTAGGAGCAGAGGCTGGGCCTTGGCTGAGACCCAAAGACCAGCTAACTGAATTTGAGATGCTGTGGTCTTGACAGGCCAACAGAGGTAATTGAAGAGCCACGGGGCTCCTGGTAACATTTCAGGCTGGGATTACACTGGGGATCCGAAGCCCCCATCTGCATTGGTGTTAGGGGCACTAAAAAGTCACCCGTTGGGCTTCCAGGGGTCGGATTATTGATAAAGAGATCATCCCCAATGGAAGGTGGGGGTGTAGTGGGGAGGCTGTATTTGGTTATGATGCAAAGTGGGTGTTAGAGGTGGGGGCAAAGGAGACCCTAGTCAGTGAAGGTCAGCAAATCACCTCACGTCAGAAATAATTTGCGGAGAGTGTTGCCTAATGAATAGAAAAGGCAGTTTGGACGAGACAACAGAAATAGTTTGTTGGATAAGAAAGAGTGAGTTTTAGATTGTGGGCATTATTTATATGTTTATAGAAATCTTCATGTTTTAACTGGATCATTTTAACTTTGCTTTTTCACCTCAACACTGAACCGAAACATGGAGGAAGGTGTCTTTTCTGTGACTGAAAAATCATGTTTTCATGAAAAAGAAATGCACCCATGTATTTCAGCATTTAACAGGTTTATGTGGATGATAGATAGATTTAGATTTCCGAATTCTTAGTTCCAAGACCCATTGCAATAATGTCAGTTTGGTTAAAATTTCAGTAAAATCCCATCTCAAAGAGGAGACAGACAATAATTACGCCCCTTCTGGAATGAGTTCTGATACAGGTTGTGGGGATAATCAGTGCTGGGCTGGGAGTGAAACAGGACTGCATGGCTTCACCAGCCCAGAGGCTCTTAGGACAACGGTAGTTTTCCCAGCCTCTGTCATGTCCCTAAAAAGGCCATAAGGGAGGGATCTGTCCCTTGGACGCAATGATATTGGAAACACAGCCTCAGGGCCAGAGGGCTCAGCTCCACTGCAAATAAGCTTGTGACCTTGGGAGGTTCCAGGTCTCTCTGTGGCCCCTGACAATGGGGAAGTGATAGGACTTGCCTCATTGGTTTACCGCAAGGATTCATTGAGCTCCAGTGCATCCACAGTGCACTGTGGGCACACTGTAAGCGCTCACAGTATCACATTATCATCATTGTTTTAGTGGTGCCATATAGAATATCCATTCACGTGCATAGTTAATGGTCTAAATTTGAGAGGTTGTCAGCAAAAATGAGGCCACAGCACCAGCAGGCCCTTATGCTCCTTCCCTAACATCCCCCACATTTGCATCATCAAGCTTACCCATAGATGCAATTTTTGGTGAAGTGGGAAGGGCGAACTGAAGGCTTTTCCTACACTGGTTATATTTGTGGTTTTCCCTCAGTTCTCTAAGGTTGGGTGAGGTAAGTTTCAGCTGAAGGCCCTCCCATAGCTATTATTACCAGTTACTCACTCTGCACCAGGCATTTTATCAATTTTGCCCCATTTAATTCTCACGTGTTCTCATCTGAGGGTAGATATATGTCTGTTTTTAAGTGAGAAAAATGCATTTACATTATAGTTTTTATATTCCAGCAGTCCTATATTATTAACTACAGGCTTAGAGCTGACTAAAAGTGGAACAGACTGTTATAATATGGGTTTTGCTATTTATTTAGGAAACTCAGGCTTCCATGTCACTGTATATCCCCGTGGTGCTCAGGTTGTCTACTCAATGACCCTTGATTGAACACTCATGGTGCGCCAGGCACTGGGTTGACGGGCTTTTCCATATTGTCCCATTGAAGCCACCATCAATTCTTTGAAATGCCTGTGACTCTTACTTTTCAGAGAGAAAGGCAGTTTCAAAAAATTTTCCAAGTGCTGAAACCGGTTTGGCTCAGTGGATAGAGTGTTGGCCTGTGGACTGAAAGGTCCTGGGTTTGATTCCAGTCAAGGGTATGTACCTTGGTTGTGGACACATCCCCAGTAGGGGGTGTGCAAGAGACAGCTGATCGATGTCTCTCTCTCTCTCTCTCATCAATGTTTCTTTATCCCTCTCTTTTCCTTTCTGTAAAAAAAAAAAAATCCAATAAAATATATATTTTTAAAAGTTTACCAAGTGAGGATCTGGAATTTGAAGCCAGGCATCTCTGGCTCAAGCAGTCTCCAGAGAGCGTCCCATCACAGGACACTATTGGTGTGGTCTAAGCACCCTCCACCCAGTCCCAAGGGGGCCACTTCCAGGCAGTGAAACTGGCACAGTGATGAAACCTATTTGTCCTCCTTGGCTTAATCAGATTCCTTTCTTGTGGATGCGATAACTGGGCCACAGAGAGAGTAAGAGGCTCATCCAAGTTCATCCAGGCAGTTTGTCTTTTGTGAGCCAAGACTACGTTCACATTTTTGGGTTAGTCCTATTAGATCTGCCCCAAACCACCAGCCCTCAGAACCTCATTCACACCAAGGGCCTGATCAGCTTTGGGCTCTTAGGAGCCAAAGGTTGTCCGGACAATGTTTCCCTTACAGAAAGGGGACTTTATCCCTTTACTAAAGGTCCTTTCTCTCACTCAGATCCTGAAATGTGTCCAGTCCCAATTCTGGAGTGATTTCAAGGCTGTGAATCACTGCCTGACAGGTTGGGGAGGACCCACCTCCTGGGGCTAATCTGTGGGGAGGAATTAGCAAGGCTAATATGACCCAGCTCCACCTGCACTTCCTCTAAGACCCAGATGCCACATCACCTGTAACTCAAGTGCTTACAAATTGGCTCCCATTAGATTTGACTTTTTGAGGAATCTTTGGAGAGCTATTGTAATTCATGTTTGACATTTTTAAGACTTTTCAGAAGAGGGGCAGTCCAACCACTTGTACCCCAAACCAATGTGCACACAAACCAGGGTGAAATTATTCTCCTTATAGTTGAGAATTAGAAACTGCTCATGTGTGAGGGGACTTTTGAAAAATATGGCCCAATCCCCCTCAATTTATAGGAAGCTGAGGCCCAAATTAGGGTCTGAGTTACCCAAGGTCACAGAGCATAGCAATTAAGGTCTCAAGAGCCAAACTCTCTGGGTCCAACCTCTAGCACCACCTCTTACCTCTGTGCAACTGTGAGGGAGGTAGTTACTCTCCCCCTAGGCCTTGATTTCCCATCATGTTGGGAAATAATCACAGTATCTATGGTGCATTAGGGATGACTCTAAATTCTTGGGGCCTTTTCCACTCCAGAGATGCCACCTATTTGCTCTTTCCTTGAATCTGAGCTGGCTTGCCATTGTTTGACCAATAAAGTCTAGGAAAATATCCTATGTCCTATGCCAGGCTTTAAGAGGATTGTCAGATTCCACCTTGAAACCAAAAACTTTCACAAAAAAGGCTGCCATTCCGTGAGGAAGCCCAAGCAGCCATTGGAAGACACTGTGTGTTTGGGGAGACAGAGGCCTAGGTAGCCTTTAGCTCTAGTACCCCAGTCCCTTTAAGGCATCCTAACTGAGGCCCAGACATTATGGAATGGAGATAAATGAGTCATCTCTGCGTCTTGTCCAAACTCCTGACCTGTGGAATCATGAGCTATAGTCACAATAACCTGTAATCTTTAGTTGCTAAGTGTGGTCAGATACATAGCAATAGAGAACCAGAACAAGGCTTCTCATAGGGGTGGGAGAACTACCAGTTGATACACCTGTAAAAGCTAGGACTGTCTGCCGCAGCCAGTGTTCAATAAAAGTGAGTTATCACTCATTGCAACAACATTTATTAAACACCAAGTCATTCCACACCCTGTAGTAGCTGAGAGGGATGCAGAGGTGACTATGGCCTTTGTGGAAATAAGGATTAGCACTGAGAATAATTTTTCCCCTGTCGGGTCCCCCACATCTGCAGCCTCTCACTGCAATGGGACTCCTGCAGGCTCTGGGTGGGCCTGGTCTCTGGGTGGGCCTGGAGGGGTTAAGTCTTTAGATGCTGTCCCATCGCTGAGGATGAAAATTCAGCTGCTATTGATTCTGTAAGCACCCATGCCCTTCCTAGGTCAGAAGAGAAACCCAAAGCATTGTTGAGTAAATATAGTATTCTGTTCACTACATCAATTAGGCTGACCAGAGGGGCTGGTAGCCCCCTCCTCCCCCATTTGCAATGACAGCTGCCATGGTAATGAATCCACATTGACATGATAATTAAACCATTACACAAAGTGGGGCTTTCCCAGTGCAGGAGCCCTGGGGTGGCCCTGCGCTGGGCAAGGCCTGAGGGTTGTTCAAAGGCCAGGAGGTGATGTGAGGAGCCTGGGTCACCCCAGACTTGGCCCCTGGGGCAGCTGGGTTAGGGCGCTGCAGCTGCTGGAGGAGGCAGGCAGGGCCAGGGGAAGGGCTGCTCTTGCTCTGTCTTTAGCCTCAGGAAATCCTTAATTGGGTGAAGCCTGGAAGGACTCCCTGCCCCTTTTTGGAGGGGGAGGGTTACCCTGTCAACTCCTCTCTGGAAGGCTTAGAGACATCGAAGGGAGTGGTGGGCAAATGGGGACAGCAAAGGACGGGGAGCCTAACATCAGCGCGAAAAGCTGCGTGACACCCTCCTCACTAGCCCTGGGGAAATGACCCTTTCTGTGAGCAGATAATCACAGCACAGAAATCCCGGCTTCTTTTGCCCCCACACAGAGTACCAAGACTCAAGGAGCCAGAGCCACCAACCAGCCACAGCCCCCTTGGAGAGAGTGCAGGCTTGCAAACCAGGCAGACGGGGCTCCTACTCCACTCTGCAACTTACCTGTGAAATCTTGCACAAATCAATTGTCTCTCTGAGCCTCTATTTCCTCCACTGTAAAATGGGCTCATAGTAACAGCCTTGTCCAACTGTGCATGAGAATGAACAAAACAGTTATGTAAAAGTTCTAAGATGGCATTTTACATGAATACTAAATGATGGAATCTTACTTAAAATAGTAAATCTCTCCATTAAGACAAGTTTCATCTACAGAAACATCTGGGTTGATTGACTAGCACATGTGTCAAACACAAGGCCCTCGGGCCAAATCCAGCCTGCCAGGCCTTGCAATGTGGCCCGCACCGCGCTGTCATCACTGCACTCCGCTGTCAGTTTATGACATTGTCAGTTTATGACTGTTCAGTAAACCATTTGGCCCGCGATTTAGGCTGGATTTTAGATTTTGGACCCTTCTCTGATTGAGTTTGACACCCCTAGTAGAGTCTAGAACACACAGGTGAAAACGTTTCTGGAAGTGCTTCAGATAACGGGAGTGTTGCCCCTGGGGGTGGTGAGGCTGTGTGTGGAATGTGCTCGGTATAAACAAGGGAAACAGAAAAGGGCCATTTGGGGCATAGAAAGAGGAAGCAGAGGAATATCTTGGCTCAGAACTACCAGGTATCACTGCATGAGAAGTGACTACTCAAACATGTATCCATCCATCCATCCATCCGTCCGTCCGTCCGTCCGTCCGTCCATCCATCCATCCTTCCTTCCATCCATCCATCCTTTATACAAGGATAAATAGACATTAGGAACTTCAGCTATAGAGGTGAACCTGGCTTTATGAATATTTTGTCAATGAATGAATGCATAAGACACAATCCCTGTCCTCATGGTACTATGCACAGTGGAGTGTGAGCTTCTCTTACCTTAAACCCAAGATGGTACAGGCTGAGCTGTGTGACTCATGGGAAACAAAGGGACATCAGATGAACTCAAGAGAACTGTACAAATTTGAACTCAAATGGACATGCTCAGAAGCATAAGGTTAAGAGTGGGCAGGTGAACAAACCTCCATGTTGGATGTAAACCTTAGGATTCTCAAATCAGATCTACATCTAGCAGGGAAAGTGCTGTGATGGATTAGTAATGTCTGCCACAGGCACAGGCTGGGAGAGAAATGACTCTTTATGCCATTTATTTGTCATCTCGGATTTACGCAGGGTCTAGGATATCTTCTTATTGGAGAATTTTGTAATTATTTTAGGATAATCCAATCCCATTCACCTCATACTGTGAGCAACTAGTATTACCGTTTGTTCCAGGAACCATGGCTTTTCTTCTTTTCTTCTCCTTGCCAGTTCCCTTAAGTAAGGCCACTCAAGCTCACCAAATCTGTGTCACCGCAGATTTGACTGCCTTAAAATCTAATTTGATTAATCAAAGTGTAAAAAAAAAAAAAGTCAAGCTTTTTGTTAATTAATTCAAACAACATTTACCAAGCACCTGCTATGTTAAGATAACCCAGGTTCCCCGGGTGGTCAGCGTCCAGAGTTGTATGTGTTGGAGGTGAAGGTGAGTGTAAGGGACAGGGACACCTACAGACAGGCTCTCACATAACCTGTTTGGAAGGGACAATAGCCAGTGAAATTGAATTTGGCGTGGATTAAGCATACTTTGGAGGGAAGCCGAGCTGATGTTTTTATGGCCACCCATATCTATGCTGTGGGAGCTGGTGTGGTTCTGGGGGTGGAGCTAGAGGTTTGAAATTGAGCTGTCGAGATTTTTAATCCTCCTTCAGCCTTGGCTGCCTGGAGGAGGCTGCCCCGTGCCTGGGAGTATCCAGGCAGAAACTGCAAGATGAGAGGAAGGTAACAGTGACTTGAGAATCCCTTTGGTCACCAGAAGTCCAGAGTCCTTCAGGTTCGGGGCTGGTGGCCTGTGCTCATTTTAAAAAAGATAAGCTGGGATGTGCTTGGGAGCCTGGTCAGTGCCCTTTGCACTAAACCCTTGTTGCCCACAGCATGGCGCCTGAACCAGCAGCTCAGCAACACCTGGGCACTTGTTAGATGTTTGGCATCTTGAGCCCAATGCCAGACCCACCAGACCCACCAGAGTGCAATCTGACTTTGGACAAGACTCCAGCCAAGTCCTGTGCACACTGCAGAGTGAGAAGCACTAGTTTATCTAACCAAATGTCATTCACGTCCTCCGCCTCACTGGGTGGTCACTGCGGACCGTCACATCACATCTCTCCTCTCTATCTCTCTCTCCTTAAACTTCCCTAAGTGCTCTCTGTAATCAGTTCCTGCCCTTCATGTCTAGGTTTGCACCCAATGTATGCCATCTTGTCCCACCCTGCTGCTCTGTTTCTTTGGCATTGGTGCAAAGTTTTTTGTTTTGTTTTTCTTCTTCTGTCATCCATTCAGCAGATATTCACAGAGGTGCCAGCTTTGGGCCCAGTCCCGTTCCAGGTGCCGAGGATCCTGAAGGTGGTGAACCGTACCTAAAGCACAGGTGAGCAGGGAAAACCCTCGCTAGTCAGAAGCTGCAGAGGCCCTGGCCACGTGCGGGTCTGGTCTGGGCCTGCCTTACCCCATTGCTGTGGTGTCCGAGTTCTAAGGCGACGTAATGCATGAAAACACTGTATGAAGCAGATAAAGTGGCGGAAGGGCCCTCTGCCTTACCAGTTATTTCCTTAGGATTGATTTACTGAGGTGCATGCATTCCTGGGTGTTTCACACACACTCTTGTTTAACCATCGCCATCCTATGAGACTGGTGACAGAATAAGGGGAAACTGGGAGCTCAGAGAGCTGACACAGCATGTTGGAGCTGCTGAGTCAGCCTCTGACCCTGGATCTTTGCTGACTAAAGGGCCCTGGTGGCTACAGGGATGCTGATTGGACTTGTCTGCTTTGAGTTAAATTTTTAGAACTCAATCCATTTGAAGTGAAACTATCTTGCTGGCCTCTAACGAGGAAAACCACCTGGACCTCCTTCCCTCGTGGTAGGCACTCAACCAACATTGATCAGAATGAATGGTGAGCCTGGAGCCAGCCAGGAGATGGAAGGGCTGGCTCAAGCCTGGGGCCCAGGAACAGCAATCTCTACACTTGAGGTTATCAGGACACTCTGCTGGGGGCTCGGCTTTATTTGTCCCGCCCCTTTGTGAAACCCTGGGGACTGTCAAATAAATGACAAGACTCCTTTTACAAGTAGACCAGAAGTCTGCAGAGCTGAGTCCAGCTGATTGCCTATCTTATCTTGAATCATCAGTCTCTCCTTCAGGCTTCCACAAACAACTCAGCCCCCGCCTCTGGAGCAAGGCGGACGGGGTGGGCATTTCCCAGGCCGCTGTTCCTTCCTGAGCCACCGTGGGGGGGACTTAGGAAAGCGAGACCTTGCGGTCAAAGCAGCAAGAAGACTCAGAAGTTGGGGTTCTGAGAATGATGATGGCCTGACCATGATGACAATGATGATGATAGAGGACGTCATTTGGGTTTTCCAAACGCTGAGTTCTGTGTCACATGCTATTCGCACCGCCTCATTTCACCTGGACAACCCTTTCCTGGGATATGAAAACTGAGGTCCAGAGAGGTTGACTAACTCTCCTGAGTTCATATATGAACTAAGTGGGCAGATGAGACTTTAACCTTCATGTGTGGAATTCTAGAGTTTCTTACCTTCCTGTTTGGGGCAGGAAATCACCTTTGTTACCAAACAATCACAATGGATGAACTCCAGAAGCACCCACCCTTTGCCTCCGTCTCACTTTCCCCTTGAAATCATCTCTTTCTTCCTGCCACCCTTTACTACTTAGCACCAAACACGCAGACTGGAATTAAAAAACAACAACTAGGTGCTGGCAGGCTAGAGTGTAAGAAACGTTGACTCAGCCAAGTTTGTATGGAGCTGCACAGCCTCCTGCTCTTAGCGGAACCAGTTCTTTTCTCCTAGGGAGGAAGGGGGTGTCCAGAGGCAGGGGTCCAGGATGCCACCCACTTAAACCAGGGGGCGTTACAGTGCAGCAAAGGCCAGGCTCTGGGGCCCAGCCTCTCTTCCCAGTCCTCTGACTCTGGGCAGTGAACCTTGACCTCCTGCAATGTCCTCACACGTAAGGCAGGAATCACGGTAATCCTCTCTTTGCTGGGTTATTGGGAGACTGACAGAGACAACGTGCATGACGCGCTTTGTGGGGTGTCTGGCTGGATAAATGGAGTCTGTTATCTGTTTGCAGAGCAAATATTAGCATCTATTTTATATATCTGCCCGAGATTGCATGTTAACCATCTTCTTTTAAGCTCCTCAGTAGGTGTCTGGTTTTCTTCATAGACATCTTACACATTTCTTACAACGTTTATTACTGGCTTTTGAAGTTTTCAGTTGTTATTTTAAATTGGAGCTTTTCCCTTCTAACTCCTTTAAAGTTTTTTCGATTATGAGATATTTCAAATAGACCAAAACCCCCAAGCCCCCACCCCTTTAAGAGTCAGCATTTCAACCCAAACAAAATAGGTTAATTCCAGCCCTTTCTCCATGCAGAGCACATGTTCGGCTGAGGACCTCGTGTCAAACCAAGGAAGTCATTCTCCCTCTGCAGTTGACCAAGGGGCAGCCCACCCACTTCCTTTGTGGGAGACATGGGCACCCCCTCCACAGTGCTGAGCAGGGTTTGTCACCCTAAAGTTTCTCATCCTCCAGTAAAGGCCCTATTTTGCACACACACAAACACAGGCACCTACAGTAAGTACCCAAACTGGCAATCTACTAATTGCTGCCTTATAAGCTTCCTTTTAATAAATGGAAATAAGTGTATTGATAGCAATAAATATCCCAAACTGAATAGTTTTCCATTTGAGAAGGCACCAATATTTATTTAGGTAAAAATATACTAATACTTTTAAGTTATTTCTGATTTATTTGCATTAAAAACTGCATGGTAATTATGAACATGTATGATTTACATCTTCAAGTTATTTTCTTATAGTTTAATGTTCATATAGCAGGACCAAAAGGTTGGCATATTTTAAAAGCTTTTAATACTAACAAATTGTCCTTCTAATAAGTCAAACCAGTTTATACTCTCACACCACCACCACCAGCACCAATTAATATCTAAACTTTACAAAGTTAAGAATTCTTTTTTTAAAGCCTGATCTAAGGATATATTTGTTTAAAATTGATTTTAGAGAGAGGAAAGGGGAGAGGGAAAAAGAAGCATCTATATGAGAGAGAAACATCCATCAGTTGCCTTTTGCACTCACCCCAACCGGGAATCAAACCCACAATCTAGATATGTGCCCTGACTAGGAATCAAACCCATAACCTTTCCATATACGGGACTATACTCCAATTAATGGAGCTACCTGGCCAGGGCCAAAGTTGAGATTTAAAATTTTTGTTATTATGCTATCCTCTAGGCAGGGGTGAGGAACCTTTTTTCAGCCAAAGGCCATGTGGATATTTATAACATCATTTGTGGGCCATACAAAATTATCAACATACAAATTAGCTGCTATATTTGGTCAAATATTTAATTAACTCACCCCTAATGCTGTGGCAGGGCCAGACAAAATTATTTCACAGGCCTTACATGGTCCCCGGGCTAGATGTTCCCCACCCCTGTTCTAGGGTGTGGGCTGATCTATCAGTTGACTCATAGACCTTATTTAAGTCTGCGTTGGACTAGCTCATGAGGAGTGGCCATCTAATAATGTTTTCTATTTTCTTTATAGATTTAATATCTTCTGTTTAATTTACTTCTAGCCAACTTACAGTTTGTTGCTACAATACATTTTGCTATTAGAATTTCTAATTTGTTACTTCAGGTAGATAGGAATATTGTTGAAGGTTGTATGTTGATCTTGGATCAAGTGAGTGTTGAAAGCTCACTTCTAAAGGTTTAATTGTAATCTTCCCCTGTTTTCTGTTTAATCTAAAAACAAAATTCTTTTTATGTCTTACATCCTTAATTCTTTACCTTGTCCTATTGCATTGGCTAGAACATTCAATACAATGTGGACTAGAAGAGGCAGTAACAGGCCTCCTTGTTTGGGTCTAATGTTTCACCACCAAGTATAATGTTTGTCTTTGGTGTCTGACAAGGCAAAGAAGTTCTCTTTAATTCGTGGCTTGCTAAAAGTTTCAGAGCGTCAATGCTATAGAATTCCATCACATGCCTTTTCTGTATTTATGAAGGAAATTACATGATTAGTCTCCATGATTTGGAAGATTATCAATTTGTATAAAACAAGAGTTATTTTCCTTGTAATTTTGTAAAACTTTCTAGGACTGCCATCTAATGGCTTTTTTTGCTAAGGTGATTTTTGTCTTTTAATTTAGTTTGTCTTAAGATTTTAAAAGTCTCTCCTCTTTCTGTAGCTATGACTGCCTTTTCATTCTTATACTAGTAGCTGTTCTGTTGTGCATTCATGGTTTGAGTCCATTTGCTTTGGGTTTTGTACATCCTGAAGCTAAGAAGACAAGTACAGAAGACAAGAAACAGGAAGCATCCTGTGCATTGCACTGCAGTTGTGGAGTGTCAGAACTGTTTCCCATGCCCCGTGACTTCACTCCCGCTCCCCTTTACTCTCCACTGATTGTCCTTCAAGACTCAGCTGCGATGTTAACTCCTCCAAGAAGCCTTCCTTGACTGTTGCCAACCCTAGTGAGCCCGGATGTTCTTATGCTTCCCTCTCTCAGAGCATTAGTCAGCCGGCCCAGAAATGTCTGATCCTCCCATTAATGATGCACGTTGCCCAGAATGCATCCTTCTCAAACTCTAGAAATACACCCACCAGGTCAGGTAGCTTGCCCTCAGCCTGTCTCTCGCCTCTCCCTCTGCATCAGGCTGGTGCTAGGGACATGGCACAGTGCCTCATAGCAACAAGTCCTTGGCTGGCTCAACTGGGATGTCCTCTTCCTCCAATTCTTACCCCCCCCCCCTACCTCTCTCCTCCCCCTTCTTCTCCCTGCCCCTGCCTATGCCCCTGCCAAGAGACAGGGAAACAATGGAAACAATGGAAAAGGTTGGGCTTTGGAGCCAAAGGGTATTTAGCTTAAGTCTTGCTTTTATCCCTCCCAGGACACCCAATCTGGGGTGATGGCTTCTCCTCTCTGCGCAGTGGCTTCCTTTGTAAGAATGACGCTCAGCTCCCAGGTTTGTGACGTTTCTGCGTCATAGTAAACGCTCAACAGCTTTATAGTGTGACACCTCAAGCCCTTCTGATGTTCCAAACTGGAAGTATTGCCCCTGTTTCCCACCCCAGCCCTGAGACTTGGACATCGGAGTCCCCAGGAGCTGCCCACACCCGTTCCTGAGTCCCCTGTAGTTGGCGACTGTGAATCAGCAATGGGGGCCAAGTATCCTTTCTGCTCTTTGCATCGTCCTCCATAGTTCTCTCTCTCTCTCTCTCTCTCTCTCTCTCTCTCTCTCTCTCTCTCTCTCTCTCTCTCTCTCTCTCTCTCTCTCTCTCCCGTCCTCCCTCCCTCCCTCCCTCTCCCTCTCTTCCTTCTTCCCTCTCTTCTCTCTTCTCTCTCTCTCTCCCTCTCTCTCTCTCTTCTCTCCTCCTCCTCCTCCTCCTCCTCCTCCTCCTCCTCCTCCTCCTCCTCCTCCTCCTCCTCCTCCTCCTCCTCCTTCTTCTCTCTCTCTCTCTCTCTCTCTGTCTCTCTGTCTCTATCTCTATATCTCTATCTCTATCTCTATCTCTATCTCTATCTCTATCTCTATCTCTATCTCTATCTCTATCTCTATCTCTATCTCTATCTCTCCTTCCCTCTCCCTCTCCCAGGTCAGGGGAGAAACATCCCAGAAGCAATTGCATGGTACACTTAATCCTTCTCCTGATTTCTAGTCAGAAAGGGCAGAAAGCCAGGTGCTGCCTTGGTCTTCGTGGGGAACTCAATTAGGAGAATTAAAAGCTTTGGTTACATTATTTGGAAGCTGGGGCCTCCCACCCAGTAAGAGTACAGGAGAGCCTCGGCTGCAGGTGGTCTGCAGATGCTCCACCTCCTGGACAGTCACACGACAGGTGACCCTCTGGAGCCCTTGCTTGTTGGCCTGAGACAGTGAGGCCCTCACAGGACCCTCAGTGACTCACAGCATCTCTGTGAAGCGAGAGGGGCAGCTTCCTCTTCCGTTTCAGGTGCTCTCCCAGGGCACAAGGGTCCCAGGGGCTCAGACAGGTAAGTGACTTGCCCAAGGCCATAGCCAGGCAGCTCAGGAGTGCAGCAGGAACCAGAACACAGCCCGGTGAACATTTGAGCTGGCATCTTTTCACTACCCTGTGCGGCATGAACAGTAGCCTGCGTCAGGGGATTCTGTGTATACTGTGAGCACAGACTCCACGCCATGGACACGCTTTCCAAAGACAGCCACAGCCACATCCCATCCCACCACCCTTCTCGACGGGACCTTGCCGCTCCCCCACGCCCAGTGGTTACTGACCCTCTCCTTGATTCTGGGCTGCCCTCGGTGACTTGCTCAGAACTTGCTCATGGCTCTAGACCAGGGGTAGGAAATGTGCAGCCCACGGGCCATATAAGGCCCTCAAAATCATTTGGTCGGGTTCTGCCAAGGTACTAGGGATGAGTTAATTCAATGTTTGACCAAATATAGCAGCTGATTTCTAAGCTGATAATTTTGAATGGCTCTCGAATATTATAATGTTATACATATTCCAATGGCCCTGGGCAGAAAAACGTTCCCCACCCCTGGTCCAGAGGCTAATCCGAAGAGGCCATGCAGTGTCCCTTGCGCTGCTTTCATTCAGAGCTTCCCACCTGCTCCCTCTTGGAAGGTGCCCTCTTCGTGTCCAGCTGCCATGATGTGAGAATCTCCACCCACAGGGAGTGTGGTACCAGCGGACAGTCCCAGCTGAGCACAGCTCTTGGCCAGTTTGGGTCCAGAATCTGTCTTCTGGGTGTTCAACTGACACCTGCTAGCTGTGCAACCTTAAGCACAAACCAGGTAAAGTTTTAGGGCCTCAGCTTCATCATCTGCACAATGGGGACAATACTGGTGCTCAGCCCACCTAGTCTGTGTGAAGATGAAGTGGGTAGAACATGCACAGGAAGTTGACGGGGACTTGACACTGGTTTGGACTGTTAGCTCCCTTGTTGTTACCGGTGCTCACCCTCGTCCAACTCTTCCCAGCTGCCTCCCTTCTTCAGATCGGGCCTGTGACTGAAGTTCACTGAAAAGAGGCGCTTACATCCCATGGCTTACTCTGTTTTTATTTATTGGAGGCAAATGGTTTCCTTAAAAATTAAGTGAGTTAGTGATCACTAAACTGGGCCAAACTGGGTGTGGCCTTTCCTGCAATCAATGACTCCCGCAACAGGTGCTGCTGAAAAACAGGCGACTTAGCTGGTGGCCCCAATATCTCCACTCATTTCTTTGTTGCATCATCTATTTTCCTTGTCATGTTCAGGTGGGAGTGGCTTGCTGCCTGGCTGGGGCAGCACCTTTCTGATGTGTGTGTGTTGGGTGTGGGGGTGGGGGACAGGGAAGGGTAGAGAGGACTAAGGCTGGACGAAGTACAGGAGACAGGTTTCTGGGTCAGATGAGTGATGCCCCAGAGCTCAGAGCAACCCCTGCAGGTGCACAGACAGGCACCCGGAGCTGGCGCTGAGCCTGCCCATCAGAAGGATTGACAGCCTTCCGATGGCTCCTGGCTCTGCACCCTTCCCTCACTCCAGATGCCCAGATGTGCTTTGGGTGAAAACACTTTGTAAACACCCCATCGCTTTGCCAACACTTGTTAGACGGTTGAGGCACCTTCATGTCCAAGCAAGAATTGTCGCCAGGACCCTTTTGGTTTTCCACAAAATGTGTGGCTCAGCCATGCTGGGCCAGACGCCCGGCTCCCCCTGCCATTGTCTATGTCATTGACAACACAGCTCATCATTTGGACCGGCAGCTGGAAGGGCTGCCTGGAGCTCCCCACTGACAGGACTCTGGGCGCTGTGCAAAGTCTCTCCCTGGTCAATTAGCTGTTTCTGCTGCAGGTGTTGGAAGAGCAGCCCATGTAACAACTGCTGCCCCTTCCCCGGGGCCTGGAGCACCACTCTGCTTATCCTCACCCCGCTGCTGCGAACCCAGGGCAGCTGCCTTTCCGTGTCTGGCCAGGTACCTGTGCACGTAGCAGAGTAGCCGTAGACCCTGTCCTGCCCACATCTGAGTCTAGTCTGAGTGTGTGTGCATCTGTGTGTGTGTGTGTGTGTGTGTGTGTGTGTAGGGCGGGGGGAGGGGTAGTGTCAGGCCTATGTTCTGGGAACAAAGGTGTCACTCTACTCAAGGGAGGCCCTAGGAGGACCCCAAAGCCTCAAGTTTTTCTTGATCTCACTGATGCCTGGTTGCCCCCGAATTGGCCTTGTCTCCATTCAGACCTGTGCTTCCCTGGGATTGAAAGCTCTCCGGTTCCTTGAAACATGGAAAAGTCATAACAGCCACGCTCCTTGATCCATCCTCATCTGCTTCTCCCAGCCCAGTGGTCGGCAAACTCATTAGTCAACAGAGCCAAATAACAACAGTACAGCAACTGAAATTTCTTTTGAGAGCCAAATATTTTAAACTTAAACTTCTTTTAATGCCACTTCTTCAAAATAGACTCGCCCAGGCCGTGGTATTTTGTGGAAGAGCCACACTCAAGGGGCCCAAGAGGTGCATGTGGCTCAGGAGCCACAGTTTGCTGACCAGTGTCCCAGCCCATGCTGCTCTATATTTAAAACGTGCACATCTCAACCAGTTGTAGGAGCTTCAACCCCATCCAGAGAAATGGAGCTACATTCTCTCAGTCACTCAGACCAGCAGCCTCACTGTTGTCAGAGACTGTCCCTCTACCTCGCTCAGCCCTGGCCAGTCCAGGGGCACCAGAGTGAGAGAGGATGGCTGCTACCAGGGGATTGTACCTCGCACCCCCTTTCTAGACCCACCTTGGGGAACCTGGTGCGTGTGGACCTCACACCTTTCATCCTCCTGGGCCATGATTGATTGGCTCAGGGGCAACCAGGGTTCCCTCCATGGACTTCATCATTGGAAGGGAAAGAGAGAGCCAGGTACACCCAGAAACGGCCAGTGGTCTTGTTTTCATAAGAATGCAGAGGATGCCAGTGTTTCAATACAAAAGGAGGATGAAGAAGATGCAAGAAAGATGGGAGGGGGAGAGACAGACAGCACTGGCTCTAATCCCTTCTGAGTCCCAGCTCCCTGCCCAGGGTTTGGTCAGATATCACTGTACCCTTATCACAAAGCCCCTGTTTTTCTTAAATCAGCACCTGGGTATTCCTAATATAACTAAAATAATTCTGCCCTCACTGTTTGGCTCAGTGGAAAGAGGGTCAGCCTGTAGACTGGAGGGTCCCAGGTTCAATTCCGGTCAAGGGCATGAACCTTGGTTGCAGGCTGGATCTCTGGCCCTGGTTAGGGCATGTGGGAAGGCAACCGATAGATGTATCTCTCTCATATTGTTCCCCTCTCTTTCTCTCTATCTCTCTTCCTGTAAAAATCAAAGGGAAAATATCCTCAGGTGAGGATTTAAAAAACAAAAAAATAGAAGAATTTTAATTACAGGGCCACTCTGATTCTTCCCTAGCAATGTCTCAAATCTGAGAGTTGATTTCCATCTTTAGTAAAAGGCGAAAGACTTATGCGATCTGAAGAGAAACCAGAGCATTTGATTTCCATCTTAATTCACCCCCATCTAGAATATCCCTTCTCCACACTTGGACAGTTGCAGTCACACCTTGCTGGCTGGTATTCACCTAGTTGGTCACTTTTATGAAATTATTATTTTTCTAAAATAAATGTAAAGAAAATAAACATAAGGCATTAATGTCATTCTGCTCAAAGAAAGTCCCAGTTTCCCATAGTTAAGCTCTGATAGCCAGGCTCTTCAAGATTGCCAAAAATGACCAGTATTTACTCCTTGATGCCTAAATTTCAAGTAACATAAAAGCCACCACGAACTGGCTTCAAAGTAGCACAGGGCATATGGCGGATGCTACACACAGGCTCACTCAGTACTCCCTCCGGTGCTCTCCTCGGACCTCCCCTCCCCATTCCGAAGAGGCTGGGAGGACAATGGCTGCACTTCCCTGTGCTCCTCGCTTCCAGAGAAGCAGTGCCTTTCTGGAGGCACAGTCCTCTCCTCTACCTCACAGCGCTGCCCTCTCCCTCACAGCGCTCTCCGTGACCCAGACACCCCTCCCCACCCGTACAGACATCTACCTGGGGCATCATCGCAAAGGCCGCATGGCCAAGGCCATAAATCTGTGCCCTTGTTTAGTGTGGCATGTCCTCTACCTCTAATCCAATCTCCCCTCTGTGTGTTCTCGGTGCTCGCTCATTCGCTTTGACAGCTATTTAATAAACCTATTTGCTTCCCTTTGACATGAGGCAGAAGTGGTGGGTGTTGAAGAGCCGTGAGGCTCTCATGGACAATGAAACCCTTTCCCACTCAACACTCTTCCAGCTCAGTACAGATAAATCGTGGAGAACTTGAAATTAACCCAGCTATCTTCTTTTCTTAAGGAAAAAAAAAAATCACTGGAGACCCAAGAAGCGGAGCAAGGATAGTAAGTGAAAGGGATGGCAGGAGAAATCACATTTCCTGGCTCCAAGGTCAGGGGTGAGCCCAGATCAGGGGCCTGCAAGCCCTCCCTCAATCTAGCTTTTATCACTTCAAAGCAGAAGGTCTTAAAGGAATGCCCTTTATGACTGATTCTGTCTTCAAAAACATGAAAGAAAAAGCATATTTTCTTAAGCCTACTTGCTGGAAGCCAGGCGATTTCTCCAAAATGCTTAAGGCACAGGCCTCTGCAACCAGGAAACAGGCCTGGTCCCACGGTCAGCAGACAGGGCTGGAATTCTGACTCTACTGCTCACGAGATTGATGACTCTGGGCCATTTATGTCCGCTCTCTGGGCCTCAGTTTCTTTCTCTTTAAAGTGGGCATGCTGTTCACCTCACAGGGTTGTCATTAGGATTAAATGAAGGAGCAAACGTGGACATTCTTGGTACACGGCAGTTGCTCAACAAATTGTAGCTAGTATTTATTGCTAGCAGTAATAACAGACAAATCTGCTCTCTATTCCATCTCAAATAACTGCCTGTCCCTGGTTTTTATTGCTGTATCCCACAGAATGTGTTTATTTGTTTTTCACTCGCATTGGTGAACCCATGGGTGCAACAGCCACTCAATCCTACACCCTGTGGTCACTCCTCCCCTCATCCCACCCAGTGCACCCCCTAACACCTCCCCTTCCTCAGATATCCCAACCACGCCCGTCATCAGCACCAGCTGCAATCATTGCACTCCGAAGCAGGCAAGAACTCCCCATCCTCTGCCCACCACTAGTTGGCTGGCTCTCATTGGCCTTTTATCCAGCTCCAAAACTCTCATTTTAGAGTCTATGCCTAGGACCATTTCTGGTGCCGTTCACTGGAATCAGATGCTAAAATGGAAAATACGCTGCCAATGATAAACTTGCGTGAGGAAGAGCAGAGCCATCTATGTTGTTGCAACTGAGGCCATGGCTAACCCTAATGGAAGCTTTGGAGAAGGGGTGGCCTTTTAGACTGTCCCAGAGTGAGGTCAGGGGGTCAGACCTTCGAATCCCTGCATGGGTCAGTCATTAGTCATGGCTACTTCTAGCAAGACAAGACAGCTCCCTGCGGCCAAGGCTAATGCCCCGTAAGACATGCAGATGGGTTTCCTGGCTGATAGTCCCGGAGCTGGGGCTAAAGGAGCAGACCACAGACCACAGTCCCAGAGAAGGTCTCTGGGCAGAGCACCACAGTATCGATGACATCATGTAACCAACATGCCCCTGCCGAGATAAAGCATTTCCACACCCAGAAATTTCCCAGAGCCCTTTGCAGTCATTCTCTGCCCTCTGACAGCTGTCAGTCTGTTCCATGGATCCATGCTTCTGGATCTAGTTTATTCATTAGACTGTTGTGGACATTCTTGACCAAGTCTCTCTCTCTCTCTTTTTTAAAAAAATATATTTTATTGATTTTTTACAGAGAGGAAGGGAGAGAGATACAAAGTAGAGAGTTAGAAACATCAATGAGAGAGAATCATCAATCAGCTGCCTCTTGCACACCCTCTACTGGGGATGTGCCTGCAACCAAAGTACATGCCCTTGACCGGAATCGAACCAGGACCTTTCAGTCCACAGGCCAATGCTCTATTCACTGAGCCAAACCGGTTTCGGCTTGACCAAGTCTTTGTGTGGGCATATATATGCGTTCATTTCTTCAGATAGAAGTGGAATTGTGGGTATTGGGGGAGGTGTATTCTTAACAGTTAAAGAATAAATGCCCAAACAGTTCCCCAAAGTGGTTTCACCATTTTGCCCTTTTGCCAGCGTATATGGGAGTTCATTTTTCCATATCCAGGTGACATACTTTTGGTATTGTCAGCTATCAAGTGGCTGTGAATTGATAACATCTTGTTGTTTCTGGTTTGCATATTCTAATGAGCAATGATGGTGAGCACTCTGCATGTGTTTATACACCACTTGTGTGTTAAGAGAGTGTCTGTTAAGTCTTTAACTTAGCTTTTGTTGGGTTGTCTATCTTTTTATTACTGATTTGTAGGTGTGCTTTATATATTCTAGATGCAAGTTAGACATATATGTTGTCAATATTTCTCTTAGAACTTTCTTGATGGTGTCTTTTGATAAGCAGAAACTCCTAATTTGTTTGAAGCCCACTTTATTTGTTTATTTTCTGGTTAGTGCATTTTGGATCCTGTCTAAGAAATTTTCTACCTACCCCCAGGTATGAAGATGTCAGGGTATATTTTATTTTCTTACTGAAGCTTTATTGCATGACTACCATATTTTCTGGCGTATAAGACGACCCCCTGATTTTATAGTTAAAACATAGGTTTAGGCCTATATTCGCTGTATAAGACTATCCCCCACTTCAAAGAAAAGACTTACTTTGCTGTCAAGATCTGCAGGTAATTTTTGTGCAATTTGGGTCTTTTGCCCCCGATTTTTGGTTGACTTTTTTCGTTTCAAAAGTCGTTTTATATGCCAGAAAAATCACTTTTGATGCCATATTGTGCTGTTCAAACACAAGAAATATATATTTTTAAAATATATTTTTATTGCTTTCAGAGAGGAAGGGAGAGGAAGAGAGAAACATCAATGATGAGAAAGAATAATTGATCAGCTGCCTCTTGCACGCCCCCTACTGGGGATCGAACATGCAACCCAGGCATATGCCCTGGATTGGAATCAAACCCGTAACCCTACAGTCGCTCTATCCACTGAGCCAAGCTGGCTAGGGCAGTGGTCGGCAAACTCATTAATCAACAGAGCTAAAGATCAACAGTACAATGATTGAAATTTCTTTGGAGAGCCAAATTTTTTAAACTTAAACTTCTTCTAATGCCACTTCTTCAAAATAGACTCTCCCAGGCCGTGGTATTTTGTGAAAGAGCCACACTCAAGGGGCCAAAGAGCCACATGTGGCTTGCGAGCCTCGGTGTGCCGGCCACTGGGCTAGGGCAATACAAGAAATCTTTAGTAAAAGTGAGCCGTACAGAACGTGGGAGGAGGTGGCTGTGGAGCAGTGAGCGGAAGTTAGCAGATGCCACCTTGACAATCCAAGTCTTCCAAGAACAGGGCACGCCTCCTCCTCCCTGGTGTAACCTTGAGGCTGCTCCTCTCCATTAGAGCCGGGGAGGCCAGCTCTGCCGTTTAAAAATGGGACCTGCAAATGGAATTCACACAGTGCCATGACCCTTGATGTGCAGTGTGGCAGGATGTGGCCAGATTCACGTCCAAGTGCACAGCACACATTCACAGCTGAGAGTTCCCTCTCTGCCCCGTAACACCCTCACTCCAAGCAAGTCCCCCTCTGCTCGCCCTGACAATGTTTTGATATGTTGGGCTAAGACTCCACCACACACCAGATCACTTTTGGGTTTCTGCACACACTTGTTTGGTGTCTGCAAGGTCAGTCTCGATTCTCCATGACTGTGGCTTCACTCCTTCTCTCCTATGACTCCCAGTCCCTCAAATCTACACACTGGCCTTTTTTTTTTTTTTTTTTTTTAATATCAAAAGCCCTTTCAGAGTAACATGAGGGAAGCATGTCCCTGGAAATTGGGTCACTTGGGACCCTTCCCAAGCCCTCTTCACAGCAATCTGCTCACCCGAGCCCTTTGCTGCCTGGGCCATGATTTGTGCCCTGTAGTTCCTGAGTCACAGCTCATTGGATCAACATGAGTCACACTACCCAGGACACATGGTCTGGGAGCACCAAACAGAGGCTTGCTAGCATTCTTCCCCAATGAAAAGATAAGCTTCTCCTATGATCAGATTATGTCTCTTGAGAATGTGATGGAAGAATTTGCAAATATGCAATCAGAGGTGAAGCAAGACTAACAAGGAAAGGGTCAGGGGGCTGTAAGGGGCCATGTATGAACCTAAGTGACAGCGGAGTGGGAGCCCTGAGCAGAGAGCCAGCTGCTGGCAGAGAACGGAGTGCGGGGCAGTTGTGCAGTTAGAGGTGCCAGGAAAGCACACAGGTCCTGGAGGTGCCTCTGTCCCAGATCCCACAAACAGATCCTGCCCAGGAATCCATCCATCTGCTACCCTGTTTCCCCGAAAATAAGACAGTGTCTTATATTAATTTTTGCTCCCAAAGATGTGCTAGGTCTTATTTTCATGGGATGTCTTATTTTTCCATGAAGAAGAATACGGTACACATTTATTGTTAAATGAAAATAAAGGAAATTTATTACCTGTATATGGTACAGTAGTACGGTAGTTGTCAACACAAACCAGACAAACTGTGAATCCTACAGTATTAAGAATTTACTCATTTATTAAATGACAATCATGTCATCATCTTCTGGAACATCATCATAACAATCCAATTCCTGAATTTCCTGGTGAATTTCTTGTGACTCCATTTCTTTCAGAATCAGTGGACCAAATCTCTCATGTTTAGCAATAGCACTGTCTTTAAATGAGTGCTTCTTGTCAAGGTACCCTGCTCGCAGTGCATTTGCAATGCAATTGTCAGTGATTTTCTCCTATGAATTCTTCACCCAAGTCACAACTTCTTGCACTTTAGGTTTCGCAAAGTTTCCACGCTGATTTCTCTCCATTCTATTTTCAATGTAGTCATTAATTTCCATGCGCAATTTGTCTTTGAATGGCTTGTTTATTGCAATATAAAGAGTCTGGAGATAGGCCTTATTTTGGGGGGAATGCCTTATATTTCACTCAGAAGGAAACCTGTAAGTAGGTCTTATTTTCAGAGGATGTCTTATTTTCGGGGAAACACGGTACCACCTCAAAGCTATGGCATATCAGAGCTATGGTAGATCTTGTCAAGATCTCTGTTTTCATCACCAAACAAGTCTGATCAAAACTGAAAGAGAGAAAGGAGGAGAGAAGGAGGATGGGGAAGCAAATGAATGAAGTAAAGGAGGGAAGGCAGTTTCCACCCACTCTCCAGGAGGAATATTTCCCAAACTGTTAGGTGGCATGATTAACGTGACCTCATTCCATCTCCAGGGGCAGCTCCCATGTGGACTCGCCTGTGCAGAGGCGTCCGCCAGACCCTGAGGAGGTACGTGCATGTCAATGAGTTGGGGAACCGGAGCCACTGGGCAGGGCTTCCAGGTTACCAGGTGTGTGTGTGTGTGTGTGGTGTGGTGTAGTGTGTGTGGTGTGGTGTAGTGTGTGTGGTGTGTGTGTGTGTGTGTGTGTGTGTGTGGTATGTGTGTGTGATGTGGTGTGGTGTGTGTGTGTGTGTGTGTGTGGTGTGTGTGTGTGTGTGGTGTGTATGTGGTGTGTAGTGTGTGTGTGGTCTGTGTGCGGTCTATGTGTGTGTGGTCTGTATGTGTGTGGTGTGTGTGTGTGTGTGTGTGTGTGTGTGTGTGTTTAAGCCAAATCTTTTAAGTGCTTACTTCTAGAAGTGTGGTCGGGCAATAAGAGCTCAGAGGAAGGGAAATGTGACTCTTGAAGGTGGCTGTCCTGCTGGGATTATGGAACATTCACAGCATCTTTGCAAAATTCGATGGTGTCAGTCCTGGGAGTAAAGTGCTTTTTGAAAAAAACCACTTATGAAGGGAGTGACGTTGTGCTAAAGGCAGTGGTCGTTTTATGCCCACAGGCAACACCCGGAGCACAGTGTTCCCAGGTTGTGCTAAGGGAGCACAGATCAGAGACACATGCCCTGGGCAGTGAGAGTTCACACTCAGCTTTGTGTACAAGCTGACCAGAGAGGCATGGCCAGCAAGGTTTATTCACACACACACACACACATACACACACACACACACAGCC
The DNA here is from genome assembly GCF_964339955.1 of Pipistrellus hanaki. Classification (NCBI taxonomy): domain Eukaryota; kingdom Metazoa; phylum Chordata; class Mammalia; order Chiroptera; family Vespertilionidae; genus Pipistrellus; species Pipistrellus hanaki. Next base: position 11,016,223 of record NC_140512.1, on the reverse strand, counting down.
TGACAATAGAGGACATGGCAGATAGGCTCAGCAGCAACTGGTCCTTGGGAATTAGCTCTTTGGAAGAAAGCTCACAGCTTCCTGGGCATGCCTCAGCTCTCCTTTTTCTCACAACCAGAGGAGGGTTCTAGCACTTTCCTTTATGTGGCAGAAAATCAGGACATGCTGTGCCCTTGGCCTAGGGCAGTGGTTGGCAAACTGCGGCTCGCGAGCCACATGCAGCTCTTTGGCCCCTTGAGTTTTTAGCAAAGGCCAGCTTAGGAGTACCCTAATTAAGTTAATAACAATGTACCCAACTATATAGAATAAGTTTAAAAAATTTGGCTCTCAAAAGAAATTTCAATCATTGTACTGTTGATAATTTGGCTCTGTTGACTAATGAGTTTGCTGACCACTGGCCTGGGGCAACACAAGGAGGAAGACCTCAAGCTGAGAGCAAAGGATGGTGTTGGAAGGCCAAGGTGGACACGGGCCCCCTCAGAGTCTCCTGTCTGTGAGGGAAGCATCCTCCATCCAAAGAAAGTTTGAGCTGGAAGAGACTTTAGCAACCCAAGCTCAAGTCCCTTGTTCAGCAACAGGTGAGGAAGAGGAGGCAGAGGCCTTTATGTAACCGATGGTTGATTCCAAGTTTATGGGCAGAGATCATGAGTAATGACATTCTGTCTACAGCACTGAACACAGGAAGACAGATACTGAGATACAAGTTGCAAAATGCAGGTGACACCGGAGCACGAAGAGGCGCAGGTGAAGGCTGAATGCTGGCCAGAGGCTCCCAGCAAAGCACACTCCACATGCTTATTCACTGTGCTTCTGTTTGCAGGTCTGTATCTCAAACTAGTGTTGGTGGGTTCATCGTGTGCCGTGTATACAGCGACATCTGTGTCACAGGAAGTGGCTCGGAAGGGCAGAATCTTGGGCCCCAGCCCCACAGCCTGCCCGCAACAGGGCCCTCGGGTGGCGTGTGCACTCGTGGTCACGGTAAGAAGCGCAGCCCAACATGTCACTAGCACGGCTCTTTGTCTAGAAAAGAAGGTGAGAGTTTCACTAGCTCCAGGTTGGCAGCAAGGGACACTCCCTGCTGCTTTAGGGTTGGCGCTGGGGTTGGTTTCTTCGAGCTGCTGCAGTCAATTCTTACTAATGGAATGGCTTAGAAAAAAAGGGGGGGGATTTAATTCTTTCATGATTCTGGAGACCAGAGTCCAAAATCAGGGTGTCAGCAGGGCCCGGCTACCTCTCAGGCTCTAGAGATAGGACTTCTCAGCTCTTCCAGCTCTCGAAGGCTCCCGTGGCCCGTGGTTTGCAGCCACATCCCTGCTGTGCCCTTGGCTTAGGGCCGTGGTCAGCTGTGCCTGTCTACTCAGTCTCTCAAGTATCTGTCTGCCTCCTCTCACAGGGACACTTGTCACTGGGTGTAGGACCTGACTGGGTAATCTAGGATGACCTTCTCTGAGACCCTTAACCACATCTGCAAAGACCCTCTTCCAAGCAAGGTGACAGTCACAGGTGCTCCATGATGCTTTGGGGGCCACTATTCACCTCGCTACCACTTTGTGGGGGTCAGGGAGGGAGAAGGTCTGTAAGACTTGAGGGCCTGTTACAAGAGAAGAGAAAGGGCTGGATGCTACATTGTTGGGGAGGACTCTCAGCTCTGAGGGCCCCACAGTTTATTTTAAATCGTTCAGCAAAGGTCCTTGTGGGCTGTAATTCTCAGAGAGAAGCAGAAGAGAGGAGAGAGAGGCATACTTCTGCAATCCCGGGGTCCTCGGAGGAAGAGCAGAGAGGACGCTAAATTAACACAGGTTATCCAGAGAGCACTGTGCTCGGGCAATGAGATTAAAACCTCGCTGGCATTAGAAGTTGGTCTAAAATACATCTTCTGTGAGCAATGCACTTCCCTCTTGGCCTTCCTATCTCCCACTCCCTTCCTTCCAGCCCCTGCCTCCTGCCTGCTGGGTGCCCAGCCAGTCACTCCAGGCGGGCCAGCTCCAGCCTCCCCCCATCCTGAGCGGGGACCACCTGTCAGGCTGTCCAGATGCAGGTCTCCGTGCTACCTGGGAGCCTTAGCACTTGGCAGAGATGAGCACGGACCCGGGCAAGGCCTCTGTGAAGTGTCTTGGACATCAGGGGTCCTGGTTGCAAGGCTGGACTCTGGCATCTGCTCGACGGACTGAGCTCCGAGAGCCCGTGTGCTGGGGTAACAGCAGCGTGTCCGTTCTCCACGCAGAGTCCCCTGAACTCCTGGAGGGATGGTCTGTGCCCCCAGTTGTCTTTCATTAATTGCTGGAACGCTCATAACGTGTACCGATTTAACCAGTTTCCTGGGTGCCTTTAGCACAGCCACACTCTTGCACAACCACCACCACCCATTTCCAGGACTCTTTCCATCTTGTAAAACTGAAATTCTGTCCCCACTGAAGGGCTCCTCGTGGCCCCACCCACAGCCTCAGGGAACTATCATCCCACTTTCTGTTGTAAACCTGCCTACTCTGGCACCTCCTGTGAGTGGGATCATATTCTAGCCCTGTCTGTCTTGTCAAGCATATTTCACTGGGTGTCATGTCCTCGAGGTTCATCTTTGTTGCAGCAAGTGTCAGAGTCTCCTTGTTTTAAAAGCCGAAGAGTAAATATCCCATTGATTAAATAAGAGACCGCAATTTATTTACCTAGTCAGCCATGATGGACATTTGGGTTGTTTAGGACACAGATTTTTTGAGTAAATATGCACTTTAAATTCTAACGTCACTTCCGCAGGAGGAAGACCCTAATTAGCCTAAACCTGCGTAGTGCACAGCATTAAGGCCATCTTTGACAACCGCTGACAGCAACTCAGTGTATTTGGAAAAGAGAAAAGAAATCACCTTTTTTCACATGCAAAATGCCCCCAACAGTTCCAGAATGACAGAACCTAGGGAAGCTATTGGAACCCATTGCGTTAAGGCAAAGGTTGGCTGAGTTGTGCCATTTGCACCAAAGAGTCAAAGGCAATAGACCTCCCCTGGCCATTCGCATGGGACGAGGGCCTGGAAGGAGCTCAGGAGTTGGGAATCCTGCCTCGTGATCCTGGTCCAGGTCTGCGGCCCTGGGAGGGGCAGAGAGCGGTTTTCCAGAGTCAGGGAGGTGGGGCCTGCCTCCCTGCAGGGGCTCATCCTGGCTGGCCCAGGGCACATACTTTGAGAGACACTGATTTGGGTATGAAGTGGCAAGTATACTGCCCTACTAGTGTAGTCTCTGAAATCTGCCTTTAAATGTTTTCCCAATGGAGGCATGTTTATTATATTTCTTACTTCTATTTGGGTCACCAGTATGTTTTGTAAATCTTGAATTACTACATGTCTAGTTGGTTAGATGGTGGATAAAAAGGACTCTATTGTAAAAAGGGAGTAAGAGATGCTTCTCATTTAAAGATAAAAAAATTATCCATGGTATTTATTTTTCCAGTGCCTAACTTGTACTTCTCAATCTTACCAGTAAACACATGTGAGAAGGAAGGCTATAGTGCTGGGACTTGTGGTAACTCAAGGAGGGAGAATTCTCTAGGGGGTGATTATTACATTCCATCTGGTGAGAGAGGCCCCCCGGGGAAGGTTGCCGCAGGAGCTACAGAGGTGTGGCAGCCACGTGGCCGGTGTTAGTAGTCCAGAGCGGGTTCTGAGTCACAGCATGGGGATTCTAAACCAGCTCTTTAGTGTTCCCCCGAGGCATCCTACCCAGGCCGGAGCACACAGCGGAAAATACAGCCCCTCCTGGAGTCCATCATGCTGCGTTAAATACACAACTAGACCCACCCAGGCAGTGGGCTTTCCGAGATCCAGAACCTTCCAGAGCTTAAATTCCCAAAGCTCAGCGTAACCTTCTCTTGTCTTCTACCTCCTCACCTACAAAGCACACATACCACCCACCCTGTCCTGACTTGGGTATTCATCCAGATGTATCCCGACCTGCCAAAGTCTTGGCATTTCCCCCAAACACCGAAGTTCCTGCTATTTCTCCACACACTGTATTGAAAAGATGCACTGCTGATGTGATTAAATGGTCCTTGAGGCGCCTTGGGTGGCAGAGTCTGTCCTCAGAGTTCAAAGGGCAGAGAGCCTGGGGTCTCTGAGCAGCACTGTGACCATTTCTGCTGAACCCACGCTCTCTCTTCAGGGGAGAGCTGCCGGGGGCTGGGCAGCAGCCAGAGGTCAGCAGTGCTAACGCCAGGAGCCGTGGTTGTCGGCACCCACTGTGTCCTTCAAAATAAACCCTTAAAACCAAGTCCCAGTGAGGGTTTTACCCAGAGCAGGGGTGGGAACGACGGCGTGAGGGCCCTTGGAGGCCTGAGAAACCATTTGGTCTGGCTGCCAGGGCATTAGGGGGAGATAATTAAATGTTTAACCAAATACAGCAGGCTGCATTTTAAAGCTGATAATTTTCTATGGCCCCGAGAGTGGTGGCTCTTGGCAGAAACAAGGCTCCCTGCCCTTGAGCTAGAGCATGAGCAGGTGGTGGTCTTGGCTGGTGGTTGCCTTGAGTTACCAATTTCCAAAATAAAGAAGCTGGGCAGGAAGGTCAATATCAGGCTTAGGTGTCTCCTCTGCAGACTGCTCATTAGTTCTTTCTTCCATTGGGACCAGAAAGGCATTCCCACTGCATCTTTCTCCCTGAGGCTCAGGTGTCTCAGGATAAATAGGAGCAGAAAGAGTGTGTCCCAGCTTCCTCAGTGGAGGAATGGGCCGGCTGGCCGGCCCTGGTATTTACAATGTGGTCTCTTTTCCTCCGTGACTCTGGGGAGTGTTGCATGAAGTCCCATCATATGCCATTCTCCTTTTTACTCTGCTTACACGTTTCTCATTGTAGTAAAGGACCCAGCTCCTAATCACACCATAGGGCTACGCGCTAGAAACCTTAACGACAATGGTAATAATTGTGATTGTGGTTACCACTCACTGTCCATGTGCTACGAGTCCATCACTGCGCTGTGGGCAGCACAGGCCTCATCTCGCCCAAGAACACAAGGCTGGACCTGCCTGCCTGCTCAGCACCACGGGATCCATGAGCTTGTGGGGTGACGGGTAGTAGGGAAACTGTAGCAGAGTGCTGAGAGTGTCCATAACGGGCTGGTGGTCACCACTGGGAGAACCTGAATGGAGAAGGGAGCAGCCTCTCTGGTGGCTTTAAGGTAAACCTACTCCGTTGTAGCCACCCTGACATGACTGCCACCCTCCACTGACCCACCTGCCAGCACACACACTGTGGTGGTGTTACCAGCCCCACCTGCCGGCACACACACTGTGGAGGTGTTACCAGCCCCATCTGCCGGCACACACACTGTGGTGGTGTTACCAGCCCCACCTGCTGGCACACACACTGTGGTGGTACCAACCCCACCTGCCGGCACACACACTGTGGTGGTGTTACCAGCCCCACCTGCCGGCACACACACTGTGGTGGTGTTACCAGCCCCACCTGCCGGCACACACACTGTGGTGGTACCAACCCCACCTGCCGGCACACACACTGTGGTGGTGTTACCAGCCCCACCTGCCGGCACACACACTGTGGTGGTGTTACCAGCCCCGCCTGCCGGCACACACACTGTGGTGGTGTTACCAGCCCCACCTGCCGGCACACACACTGTGGTGGTGTTACCAGCCCCACCTGCCGGCACACACACTGTAGTGGTGTTACCAGCCCCACCTGCCGGCACACACACTGTGGTGGTGTTACCAGCCACATGGGGACTCTAGTGGGTCTGGATCTGTGCTTTGGGGGAATGACCAGAGCAAGACTCCCAGTCAAAGAAAGCAAAAGGCCTGGCCCAGAGGAAGCCATCACACCTGCGGCTCCTGCTCTGCCCAACGAGGGGTGTGAGGTGGGCCTGCGCCTCCCTCCCTCAGCCCATCCTTCCTTGGAAAATGGAATAAGGCCGAAGGAACAAGGCAGCGCCTGGGCAGGCGTCAGGAATAACATGCACACTCCACTTAAGAGAGGAGGGCACTCAGTCCTCTGTGAGGCCCTGGGCACGCCTTCCCGGCCACCAGCCACCAGATGCAACTTTTGAGCTCAGAAGCCCCCCTCCACCTGTGATGAAGCCAGCTGTGCCCGCACCCCTCCGCCAGCTCTGAGGACACCTCCAAAGACAAGGTGGTGGTCTGGCCCCGGAGCGGCAACCTGCCTGCTGCCCAGCCCGGCCTGGCCCGGACACTGGGCGGAGAGGGGGCAGGGGAAGCACAGGTGCCTTCTGGCTCAGAGTCCTGTCACCTGCCTGGCCTGGCGGGGCCTCGCTGGGCTTCTCTGTGGCAGCCCCTCGCCCCTGTCACCACAGCCTTCCTCCCCAGGCGGACAGAGCACCATCATGAAGGCCCAGCATCCCTCCAGCCCGGGCCCTGGCCTCCCTGCCCCAGGGCATTGCAACCAGCCGCAAAGGGCTGGCTAGCCTGGCTAGGGAGGACTTTTCAATTAAAAAAGTAAAAAAGTCCTCACAGAGCAAGCCTGTAGGGTGCTGAGGGACTCCCAGGGTAGTTAATTGGGAAAACCATTTGCCCCCTCGAGCGTCCCTCCCCCGCCCGCCTTATCCGGGAGCAGCGAGCAGCGCCCTATCTGTGCACGGCGACCATGGAAAAAGCGCCCGGCGACTCTGCGGAAAGATAGGCAAGGCTCCTAAAAAATCTTCCCGGGGGCTTATCACCTTCTTCTGGCTCCACCGCGGGCTCGGCCCGGCCCGGAGGAAACTGCCTGTCTGTGAGCCTAGACAGGGTCTCATCAACAACTGATAAGGCCTCTGCGAGTGAGCAGGCGCTGTGGGCTCCTCGCTCCCAAATGCCAGAGACATTTGTCGAAACATACAGGGTCCAGTGACCTCTGGGCCGGAGGCCGAGGGCCCTGCCCCCACCTGGGAAAGGGGGAAATCTGGAGGTCACTGCGCCGCCCAGGGGACATCCAGGCCTGGCCACGCTGAGGTGCCAGATGCACTCCTCACAAAATGAGCTCCGATCTCGGCTTCTAAACCACCACAAATCTCCTGCGATCAGGATCTCTGCAGCCCCGTGTGAATGACAGTGACTGAGAGTAACAATGATGGCCTCTCAGATTGGGAGATATTGCAGTTCCCTTCCCAACTGCATGACTTGGTTCGACCCGGCACCGATTGGAAAGGAGGACACCCGATGTCCTGTTCCAGCCCTGCCCTTTGACTAGACCCCAACACCAGAGAAGTCTGTTTCCCCAGGAAAATGCAAATATTTGCTCAGACTGGCTCTTGTTATGTGAACACGATTTACAAATAAACGGGAGAACACTATATAAATAAAGTAGTTTTGTTAAAAATACACTCCTCAGACGTCCTTCAGGGGCAAGCGCCCTTATGCCCTCTGATCCCCTGAAAATCGCTGGTTCCCGCTTAGCACAGCATTCCTACTGAGCGGAAGTATGTGCAGTGGAAAATCACAAAGCAAAGACGGCTCTCACACAGAGAACCGTGAGGTCAGGCATGAACTGCTACTAACACACAGACAGGTAACTGGACGTGGAGGTGGAGCTGCAGCCAGCATTGTCTGAAGGCCTTCTTCTGCCACGAGCCCCACAGGCCCACGGACACCCAGCGGCAGAGCCAAGAGGTGGTAGCTACTCCAAGACCCGGCCTTGGTGGCTGGGAGTGCTCAGTCTCGCCAGTGACTGGCTGGTGACTCTTTCTTTGATCTTTCCACTTCCGCTCTGAAATCACTTCCCCAGGTCTTTCCACAGTTGGGTGAGGTCTAATTGCCGTAATAAATCTCTTCCATAACTCGGCGGTTCTGTCTTCCTGGTGGAATCCTGACTGACAGAGGCCAGAGGCAATCTCAGAAGGCTGGCACTAGCAGGGACCGTCCATGGCATGGAGAGATAGACAGCGGGACACCAGTTACGTTTGGATTTCAGAGAAATAACAAACGATTTATTTTTTTATTTTTATTTTTAAATATATTTTATTGATTTTTTTTACAGAGAGGAAGGGAGAGATAGAGAGAGCTAGAAACGTTGATGAGAGAGAAACATCGACCAGCTGCCTCTTGCAAACCCCTACCGGGGATGTGCCCGCAACCAGTGCACATGCCCTTGACCAGAATTGAACCTGGGACCTTTCAGTCCGCAGACCAACGCTCTATTCCTGAGCCAAACCGGTTTCGGCTAACAAATGATTTTTTAACATAAGTCTGTCCTAAGTATGGAATGGGATATACTTAAACAAAAAAAAATTGTTTTCCTATAATGCATTTAACTAGACATTATATAAACATATATATTTATGTTTTAAAACTATATATATATTTTTAAACTATATATAAACTATATATATTTTTTAAACTATATATGTTTTTAAACTATATATATCCTCCCCCCCCTCAAATTTATAAAGTTTACCTGATTCATTCTCCTAACTTACAGAGAATGCATCCTCAACCCAAGGCTGGTGAAGGGACCGGGCTGTGCTCACCCATCCTGGTGGTGGCAGAGCCTTGGAAGGGCCAGGATGTGGTTCCCCATTGTACTGAGGAGAACGCTGATGTTGGGACTGGAGTTCGCTGTCCTGGTCACAACTGCCCAGGTGAGAGGCGTTTAATTTAGTGGATTTGGCAGCATAGGTGGAGGTGATTCTGAGACGGGCATCCTGTGTGGCAATGCAGGGTAAGCTTCTTGGACAAATACTATGAGCTTTGGGTTGTATGTGTATATCAATTATATTTGCTAAGGACCCCAGTTGCCAGAATTCCTAAGACTAGAAGTTTTGTCACAAGTTTATTGTCTTAATAAAGGGTCACAGAAGCACAGATGCACACAAACATCCCACCTTTATATAGTTCAACTGTTTTTAAAATAGTAAAGGGTAAGCATGAAGGGAAGAAGGCATTGTAAGATGTATGTGGAAAGGAGGCTTGCTGTCTTATCCCCACTTTGTGAAGTATGAGAGTTATAATCATAAGTAGTTATCATTAACTGTGCATCAGGAACTCTGATCCACATTAACCTAGACATGAAACATCATGTTTGTTCCCTGATTCCTTCTAAATGACACTTAGAGTGGGACATTCTGTAAAGTGTTTAGTCAAAATCTGGGGTCACAGTGAGGAAAGATTACATCCAAGTCAAGTCGACCCCATCATTCACGGATTCCACATTCAGGAATGCATGTTCCTGTTATAATTTATTGGTAACCCCCAATCCATACCTAGGGCTTTCATGGTGATCTATGGCATGTGTGACAACAAGTTCAAGTCCCCTTCCACGTACATGCATTCCCAGCTGACACTCTGCCTTCTTTGAGCTGCCATACTGTCAACAGGAGTCCTTTCTGTGGGCTATTTAGTGCCATGCTTTTCACAATTTTCTGCATTTTGTTGGTGGTTTCATTGCTTAAAATGTATGTCTCATGTTCCTAAGTGCAGTGTGCCTTACAGAGAAAAAAAAAGTTTCTCTTTTCTAAAAACTTTATTAAATATATTGGGGTGACATTGGTTAATAAGATTACATAGTGATCAGGTGTACAATTCCATAACACATCATTTGTATATTGCATTGTATGCTCAGCACCCAAAGTCAAGTCTCCTTCCATCACCATATATTTGATCCCCTTACCCTTTTCTACCTTCTCCGACCCTCTTTCCCTCTAGTAACCACCATACAAACTAAGCTTTTTTTCACTCATAAGTTGTAGTTCTGTTGGCCATGAGTTTAATGTCAACGTTATATTAAATAAGGTGTTGTTAGGCAGAAACGCACATAAAACAAGGCTGTATATTGATTAGTTGGTGAACATGTTTTGATCAGAGGCTCATAGGAACCTCACCTGGTACTTCCCCTAGGAGCAATCCTTCAGAATTAATTAATTCAGGGGTCAGAGTAGCTTTATAGAATATAACTAAGACCAATAATGAGAATTGACTGTATAGCACAACAAAAAACTTCAGAATAGATGTTAAATAATTCAGTTATTTTAAGTTTCACCCCAGGCACTTTGGGGAACTGTCTTTTTCTCCTCAGCTTTCCACCGCCAGCTCTTTCCCTGGGCTGCTTCCCTCTAATCTCGGTTCAGCTTCCCCTCCCTTTTCCGTGTCCTGGGACCTGCTCTCCTTCTGGAGACTGTCCTGGAACGCAAGCCTGGATGTGTGGGGCAGAAGCGCCCATTTCTCTTTCCCTCCCTGGACCTCAGGCCACGCTCTCTCTCTGGGTCTTTCTTTTTTCTTTTTCTTTCTTTTCTTTTTTTTTTTTTTTACAACAAAATGGCCCTTTAAGGCTTTTCACAAAACCAAGAGATTTTCTCCTGACAAATTCTACCCACTTTGAAATGAACCTTCTTATGTCAAACACACATGCACGTGTCTATTTTGTGATGCTCATCGGAGGAGCCCACTGATGATACTGTAGGCACAATTACACCTCAGGCTTTCCTTGGAAATAAACTTTCAAGAAACACATTCAGTCAACTTTGTACTTTTCCAGGCAGAAGAGAAAAGGGCAGTGAGGTGGTAAGAATTAGAGAGCCTCATTTTCCATACACACTTATTTTTAAAGGAGGCAGAGGGAGGTGATTTAGACAAGGCGGTTTTGCCCCTGGCAACCCATGGGAGTAGCTGATTGGGTACTTTTGTTTGTCTTGTTTGTCTAACTAGTCCTGTCACCTAAGAAAAAGCGAACAGTCCCTATCAGGGCCCCTTTATGTCATCGCCAAACTGCTCCGGCCTCCATAGGAAAACTGAAGCAGGGCTCCAGTCTGCTGTACAGACATGACCTCACAGGGTCTCAGATACAGGCCTCATTTGGGGTGAAATGATATTTTTTCTTTTGTGTCTTGCCACATGAGAAATTTGCTCTTAGAATGCACGCGAGAGGGCTGTCTGCTACTTCTTATTAGTGTGACTCCTACGAGACCTGAGAAAACACGATTACAGCCATTGTTCAACAAAGAAAAACACTGGGTTTAGACACAGTAAATGCAATGGGTTAGGCCCATGGTTGGCAAACTGCGGCTCATGAGCCACGTGCGGCTCTTTGGCCCTTTGAGTGTGGCTCTTCCACAAGATACCATGGCCTGGGCAAGTCTATTTTGAAGAAATGGCGTTAGAAGAAGTTTAAATTTAAAAAATTTGGTTCTCAAAAGAAATTTCAATCATTGTACTGTTGATATTTGGCTCTTTTGACTAATGAGTTTGCTGACCACAGGGTTAGGCCATATTAACTGCTTTTAATAATGTAAAAGGAGCCCAGCCGTTGGTTTTGCGTCAGCCAGGAACTAAGAGGTCACCGGTTTGATTCCTAGTCAGGGCACATGCCTGGGTTGTGGGCTTGATCCCCAATCAGGGGCGTGTAGGAGGCAGCCAACTGATGTTTCTATCTCTCTATCCCTCTCCTTTCTTCTGTCTATAAAATCAACAAAAACTTTAAAAAAAGTAAAAAGAGGTTTAAAGAGAATTGACCAATGAGAGAGCAGCTAAATATTATGAATGAGACATGTCCATATATACACCTATGGCGTCTGATTTGTTTCTAATTGAGCATGTCTCTGCCTTTGGTTCTATGGTCTCTGGAGTGTCCTCCGTTCTGCTCTGCCTTTTCAGTTTTGGAGGGAAGCTCTGGGCGAGTGCTGAGGTCGCTGTGTAAGCAAGGGTCAGAGTAGATGATAAGTCAGAAGTCTATGAGTTTTTCTGACATTTTGCAGCAGTCTTTCCTGGGAGGAAAATGCACATTTTCCTACAACTTGTTTATCAGTTTTTATTTTAAAAATAAATACTTTGATATTTGAGAATTGCAAAAAATTCCAGTGGGAGGAACCGCAGGCCGGAAATAGATTGTGCTGGGCTTGGAGCTCAGCAAGCCCTCTGACAGAGAGTGCAATAGAAGGCAGAAGGGTTTGCTAATTGGGCTGGGAATTCCCAAAGGAGAGGAGTTGGTGACTCGGAAGTGATTTGGGAGAGAATAACATGTTTACATCAGAATAAAATGAAACTATGAGTCAGCATGTAATGGTTTTGGAGATCATCAGTTATGCATGTGTTTAGATGGGGTGCTATTTTTTTTGGCAACAGCTGCTATTTTTTTGCTTAAGTAAATATAAATTGTTTCAAAAATTCTTTATCAACTGTCTGTAGCGAGTGCACAGTGTATTCAGTTTGGGCATATTTGTGTATAAGAGTGTGTAGGAGGAGGTATAAATGACCAAAAGCAACCACCCAGCAATCTGTCTTCATTCAAAGTAAATTCTAGCTGGATTTTAAAATAATTCTAAATAGCCAAAATCAGTTTGGCTCAGTGGATAGAGCATCGACCTGCAGACTGAAAGGTCCCAGGTTCGATTCCAGTCAAGGGCATATACCTTGGTTGCAGGCACATCCCCAGTGGGGGGTGTGCAGGAGGCAGCTGATCAATGTTTCTGGCTCTCTCTCCCTTTACCTTCCTCTCTGTAAAAAAAAATCAATAATATATATTTTTTTTATAAAAATAATTCTAAATACACTAGAAATGGAATTCTAGCTCAACATAGTGTTGGCTGATAGCTCTGTGTTTAATATTATTTAACTTCTCAATAAATTGAATAGGAGTATCAGAAAAATGAAGAATGATACTGGTAAGAATGATTAAACAACACTACACTTTATACCATCCCAGACTCAGAAAGTCCAATATGTGCCAGAAACGTTCCTTCAGCTCCTGAACACAGCTGGACACCTCTTCCCATCCGCCTGCAGCCCCCTCTCTCTGACCGACACCTTCCTACAGTCAAAGAGAAATTCCAGGTGTTATGGGGTGGAAAGCACAGGTGGCAAGCTTTCATTGGAGCATCAGACATGAGATAGGTGACCATCCCGAGAAACCATTGTCAATATGCACAAACTTAGGGAAAAGGTTGATAGCATGGAAATTATGCTTCATGCATCTCATAAGTTCAGGGTACCAGGCAGGTGGACATCAGACACAGGGAGCGATGCAGAAAAGAGACACCTCAATTGAAAGCCTAGGGATTAGATTGGAAACTGTGCACGTCAATTACTGTAGACTGAAAAGGGAATTAGGTGATCACACAAGCAGGGATAAGGCAGGGCCAAGGGCTATTCACACGCCCAATGTAACGATTCATTCTTTTAACAAATGTCCATTAAGTCCCTATGGTATGCCAAGCCCTGTTCTAGGCAGTGACTGAGTGAAGAGAAGAAAATAAATATAAGTTTATTTCTGTAAAACAAAGGAAAGAAAACAATGCAATAATGACTCAGAAGAAAAGTATATACTTTAAACTTAAAAATAAAGTTTCAGAAAATGAACTGGCATGTTCAGAATAGTACAAGGGAAAATCACCTCAAGAAACAGAAACACATCTATTTCAAAAAATTCAAAAACAGGAAAATAAGATGAGCTTAAAAAGTAATAAAATCAGGTATTACAGACTGCAGAGAAATAATGAAAAAAGTCAATACATGTACAGAACAGGGAATCGCAAATCACCATTTGGATAATAGTACTTAACAAAGGAGAGATAATAAGTATTACATAACCAAAAAAGTTACATAAAGCAATAATAAAATATATCAAATAATACAACTTTTCTGAGCTGAAGAAAGACTTGGAGATTAAATGAACTGACTGCCTTCTACGCACTGTCTTCCAGGAAATGGAAAAAAACACGGCCCAAGTCCTTTCATGCAGCCAGCATTAGCCTGGTACCTAACAAGACAGATAACCCAAGAAAGAAAACTAAGGACATATGCCCCTTTTGAATACAGACATAAATATTTAAGAAAACATTACAAAATCCATTCTAGGTTTTATTACAGAAATACAAGGCAGGTTCAACATTAAAAAAGTCAATATAATCTACCATATAAACTGACTAAAGAATAAAAAGCACATGATCATATTTCAGTGGGTGCAGAAAAAGCATTTGACAAACTTCATCCCAAAAAGAAAAAAAAAAGATGCCAGAACTAATAAGTGAGTTTAGCAAGATCACAGAAATCAATTGTATTTCTATATGTTAGGAATCAACACCTGGAAAGTTGAAACAATTTTAAATGCTATTTAAATAGTTTGAAAAAAAAAGAGAAACACTTAGGTATATACCTAACAGAATGTGTAGAATCTATATCTTAAAAACTATAAAATTCAATTGAAATATCAAAAAAAGACAAGGTAAAGAATACCTGAAATTTATAGCAAACATAATAATGAACAAGAAACAGTTCTCTCAAAGTTAGAAGACAATAATGCTTTTATTATCAATATTAATCCTGTACTCAAAATTATAGTCTGTTAAAGGCTGGGTTCTTTGGAAGCGAATGCCAAGCTGTAAGGTGTGGCCTACAAGATGTCTTTTAGGGGTCACACTGCGCTGGGCAGCTTGTCCTTCCCCACAAAGCCTCTGGATGGTGCATTTCCACATCTACAGCAGCATCAAACTGTTTTCTTTGAAGAGCCAGATAGTAAATATTTTGGGTTTTGACTGCTAACAGATAATCTAGAGGACATGATGTAGGCACTTATGTAATAACCATTTTGAAACTTAAAAACCAGTCTTGGCTCTTGGGTCGTACAAAAATAGGTGGTGGCTGAATTAAGACTATGGGTCATAGTTTGCTGATCCCCATTCTATGACATAGCAATAAGAGAAGAAAAAGAAATAATCATCACAAATGTTGAAAGAAGGAGGAAAAAGTATAATTATTTCTGATAATGTGATTGTGTTTCAGGGAAAATCCAAGGAGCTAACTCTTTAAATTTTAGAATTCAGAAATATGAGTATTTATAAATTACTCACAAATTATAAAATATCACTAAACATGACATAGATCTATTTGAAGCCAGTGGACCCCAAGTTTTAAAGTACATCTTCTGAGAGGCTATTTTAATGTATATTTAGGGCTCCCACTCCAGATTTTCTAATTCAAGAATTCTGGGTTGAGGTCCAATGATCTATATTAAAAACAAGCCCTCTAGTTGATCCCAACATAAATGGTCAACATATTTGTTTTAAACCTTCATATTAATCTCTTCTAATTTAATGTCCCTCAGCCTTTTGGGGGCTTAAAATACCTGTGAGAATTATATAAAAGTTGTGGACACTCCACCTCCCACTTCACCTATATACAAAGGAGTGAAATGGGGGAGTTTTGAAGGGCAGAGAAGAGCCAGCATAGAGAACTGGCCCACAGGAGAGGTGGTCTTTTTGTGCAGACCAATTTGCATCTTCAGGAGACAGCTTTTGTATCTTCTCACTTCAACACATCTCCTGATCACCTGCCCACCCGCCAACTCACCACCACCACCACCACCATCCACAACCACAGTCTCTTTGTACACCTTGTTTCTTACAGTTAACTTTCTCTTTATGTACCTGAGGTCATGGTCAGCCTGTGAGCAGAAGGTCCAGGAGGAGTAAGAAGTGGCAAATACAACTGCAAATCTTATGAGGTTGGGGACAGAACGTCAGGGGAAAGGTTTTGAACTTTATTCTAAAAATAATGTAAAACACTCAAATGATGGGGAGCTTGGGGGAAGTAGAATGACAAAAAGAGAGTTTCTATGTTAATGCAATGTCTTTTTAACTGAGTAAAGGGACATTTGCGTGTTTTTTATGATTATTACTTAGGACTTCCTTCACATCATCTCGCAGTTGACTGAACACTACCCTCTGACCTCTCTCCCTCCTCAGGGACCAACTCAGGTTTAATGGAAGCTTTTGTCTCTATCTCTGCCTTTGACAGCTGGGAGATTAGCGGGGACTGGGCTAATTAGTATTTAACTGTTCGCTAATGTTCCAGTGGGTTTGTCAATCACAATCTAGTTTAAAATGATTTAAAAGTTTTCAAAATCTTGAAAAGGGATGCTGTGTCAGGACTGATTGGATTTCCTTACAGGATGGAAGCCAGAATCAGATTCATGTGGCCATCCTCTCGGTCACATTCCCTAGCAAAACCATAGTTTGAATTGGAAATATGCCGCAGTCCTCCTTAGGGGCGGGGGCCGTGGAACAAGGGTAAAGAGTGAATTGAAAGGTCTCCATGGAGACATGAGAGCTCATGGGTTTCTGTGTAAACTAGCCCCCAATGATGTGCTGTCACATGCTTCCTGGTGGCTTCGGAGACCCAGGAGGAGATAAGCCTCCTTATGTGACATGAGTCCCTGAGGCTCACTAAAAAGTACCGTTCAACTTGATTGCCTACTTTTATGCACTCGGCAGGCAGCCATTCAATAAAAAATTTCCCTTATTTGTGTGTCTGGCAGTGAACTAGTGCTAAGAATACAGAGACAGAATGGACACTGAGTGCTCACTAAAGGTCACTGCCATAGTGCTCAACTAATGTTGGTTTTATTCCAACTTTGATGAGTCCACTCAGTTTAAAAGGAGAAAAAGTGGGCTCTGCAGTCGAACATACTTGGGTTACCAGCCCAGATCTGCCACTCGTTTGCTATGTAAATGTGGGCGAGTCACTTTAAACGCTCTGAGCTTAGGGTTCATCATTGTAAAATGAAGGCAGTAATGACCTCCCAGTGCTTGAATACCTGGTGCATGGAGGCTGCTCAGTAGACAGAGGCTCTGCCTCCTCCATTCCTCTCTCTTGTACACCTACAGATGTGCAGAGCACCGGGCCTGAGTCCAGCCTGTCAGCTGCCCTGTCCGGTCCCGGGGAAGGAGACACCAGAGTCAGGATCTTGTGAGTGGGCCAAAACCAGTCAGATGGAGAGTTCAGCATCTGAAAGGGGAAAGGCAGAGAATGAAGGTCAGGGTGTAAATCAAGAGAACACAAACCAGCCCTGGCTGGTTTGGCTCAATAGAGCATCGGCCTGCAGACTGAAAGGTTCCAGGTTTAATTCTGGCCAAGGGCACATGCCTGTGTTGTGGGCTTCATCCCCAGTAGGGGGCGTGCAGGAGGCAGCCAATCAATGATTCTCTCGTTATTGATATTTCTATCTCTCTCTCTGCCTCTCTTTCTCTCTAAAATCAAAAAAAAAAAATTTTTTTTTTAAAGAGAACACAAACCAGAAAAACAAGAATATAGAGAGGGGGGCATGGGAGACAGAAAATAGGGATATTCTTGCCACAATGAAACAGGAAGTGATGTCACACAGGATGAAGAAAATCTAATTTTGAAATATTAAGGGCCACTATTAAGCAAGAGATTATATTTTAAAAGCCTGGACCTCACTCATATGAAATGGATCGGATGTTAAACATAATTTGTAGGTATAGGCCTGGGAGGTAGCTGAGTGGCCCAACCATAAAAGCATCTAACAGTGGTACCTAGGACCTGGTGAACTTGAAGTAATCTGCCAACAGCACGGGCAATAAGCAATTTACTTTGTGAACATATTAATCTCTGATATTTGGATGCAAGGAACAGCAACCCACACAAAGTAATCCAAATAAAAGGGAAGTTATGGAAAGCATGCAGCTGCAATTTTATGGCCATATAAGATCAGGGTGGACTTGGATGGTCTCCCTGGGAACCCACGAGGCCTGGACCTTGTCAGCTAGGAAGGAGGCTGCTGCATCGTCTCACATTTCTGCTTCATTTCCTGCCTCCCTCTACACATAGCTTTTTCTTCTTTCTCCTAACTTATGAGCTTGTTCTTAACTTTAACTCTACTCAGCATATCAATGACATGGTGATGACTCAGACTCTGACTCCACAAGTCTTTTCAGTTCAACTGTCCATATATTACAATGGTGATTTCCAATCTCTTAGTTAGATTCTAGAAGTTGAAAATCTTCTCAGCTCAACCCCAGCCTAAGGATTGAGGTAATTTCTACTAGCAGTCTCTGTGACCCTGAGGTAGGGCAGGGTCACAGAGCTCTGTGGATAACTGAACCATCTCCTGTTCTCCTAAATTCATGACAGTAGAAATAAGAGTAAGCTCAAGACTCATAGCAGGATAACTCCCATAATCACCAGGACTGTTACTCCTACCACGACCATTCCCTCTATCACTACAAACCACCCACACCATGGTCACCACTATACCCACAGCCACCATCACCACCACCTCCATCCTCATCACCACTGTAATCACCATCACCAACATCTCCACCACAATCATTTGCTACTATCACCACTGTGACTACCACTTCCTCCATCATTAAAACCATCTACACCTTCACCACCATCATCACACAACAACTACTATCACCATCACCATTTCTAGCATCACCATCACTGCTGCTGACACCACCTCCATCACTACGACCACTATGCCTGTCAACATTACCACCAGTACAACCACCTCCACTACTTTGTCCCACTCCCATCACAGTCAGCACCTCTAACACCATTATTACTTTCACCTTCAACATTACTATCAGCACTACAACTGTCATCTTCCTCCATCACCACTACCAACATCATTGTTACCCCTACCTCCACCACTGCTACCCCTACTTGTAAAAACCTAGACTGGGAAACAAAAATTGTACTGTAGACAGCCTACTCTTAGTGGAAAGGAGGTTGAAAGAGGGGAGGTGCCTATGACTTTTCCAACACCACCTGTGCCCATAAATCTCCATAGTTATCTAGCTCTGAAAACTTACAGGCATCTGGTCCCCCCCTACCCAATCGGTCACCAGATACTACAGATTCTTATTTCTAATTTGCCCCTATCTCTTCCTACTTTCCCATTTCTGCTGCCATCATCCCTCATTTTGCAAATGGATGGTGACTGCTGTTTCCTACCTGGCCCTCTGCCTCTAGTCTATCTCCCTCCAAAGCATGTCTCATGTCCTGCCAAATGAATCTTTCTAAAATATTGATTTAATTGCTTTTCTACTCTTCTCAGTACAGCCCATTTTTTTTTCCCCATCCAGTACTAAAAGTTCTGGATCCAGATTACTTTATATATATACTTCTGTTACTTATTTTCTGTTACTCCCCCCCGAACTTTGGACTTCTGCTTGGTCAATATGCTCATTATTCTTCAAACCTAATACAGTCTTACCCCTCCTCATCATCACATGAGTGCTCCAACATGTCCTCAGCTCTGTCTTCTACAATCCTCTGTTTATGTACAAATTCTATTTATTTTTCAAAACTGGGCTTAAACATATTCCATTGCATTTAAGGAATTCCTCTTTATACACACACACACACACACACACACACACACACACACACACGCGTGCGCGCTCATGTGTATATATAAAGTGTAAGATGCAAATTGACCGTACCTTTGCAATGCCCACTAGCCAATCAGGAGTGAGTATGCAAATTACCCCCAACAAAGATGGTGGGTTAATTTGCATACAAAGGCACCAAGCAGGCAGGATGCTTG
This sequence comes from Pipistrellus hanaki, assembly GCF_964339955.1. Classification (NCBI taxonomy): domain Eukaryota; kingdom Metazoa; phylum Chordata; class Mammalia; order Chiroptera; family Vespertilionidae; genus Pipistrellus; species Pipistrellus hanaki. Next base: position 10,996,957 of record NC_140512.1, on the reverse strand, counting down.
GGTTCCACCCTTGCCCCAACTGCTCTGGGCCTCTGAGCAGCATGGGAAGATGGAAAGGCGGCTCTGGCCAGAGCGAAGGCGGTGCCGGCAGCCAGGGGAAGGAAGGCCCATTCTTGCACGAATCTTTGTGCATCGGGCCTCTAGTATAAATAATAGAAGGGCAATATGCTAATTAGACTAGACATCTTCCAGACATCCTTCCTGACAAAGCTGGAGCCAGAGGGAAAACAGCCTGGGTCCTGGGTGCCTGCGGGCAGCCAGAAGGAAGCCACCCTGGGTCCTGGGTGCCTGCCAGCAATTGGAGGAGGATAGAAGCCCATGTCTCAGGTGCTAGAGGGAAGCCAGTAGTGGCAGCTGGAGAAGGAAGGCCTACTCGTGCATGGATTTTCGTTCATTGGGCCGCTAGTATATAAATAATTGATTTCAGAGAGGAAGGGATAGGTAGAAATATCAATTTTGAGAGAGAATCATCAATTGGCTGCCTCCTGCATGCCCCCCATTGGGGATCGAGCCCACAACTGGGCATGTGCCCTTGACTGGAATCAAACCTGGGTCACTTCAGTCTGCAGGCTGACACTCTATCCACAGAGTCAAACCAGCTAGAGCAGGAGTTCTTCTTATGTACATTAAAAGACGTGGCTGCAGGATGGCAGACTAAATCCCCATAGCCAGTGCCTAGAAGGCAACTAGTCGGTCAAGGGCACATATGTAAATGAGCCCTGGTTGGGTTGCATGTGAGAGGCAACTAATCAATGTGTTTCTGTCACATCAATGTTCTCTCTCTGTGTCCTCTTTCTCTCTCTCTCTTTCTTTTCCCTCCATTCCTCCTCCCTCTATTCTCTCTAAAATCAATAGGAAAAAAGATAACCTTACTCCTTAGGTGAGTTATAAAAAATAAGAAAGAGGTATCATGGGCATTTTGGGAGTATGCCTAAGAGGGAGTTGAGTAATTTTGTTTGTATAATGGCACATGGTTTTTCTTCAACAGAGCCCCTAAACATTGTACACACTTCCAAACCTCCCAAAACCTGCATCTGCTCCTGAATTTCTGCTTAAGAACAGGTGAGTTGGAAAATGCCAGGCTCCATAAACTAAACTCTGTTTAGTTTGTATTTCCAGCCTAGCAAAGTTTTGGTTTTGAGAAAAATCAAGAGCTTTGTTGTGGACCAGCTTTTGGGTGCAAGATCAGGGTAAATGCTCTTAAAGCTCTGTTTGTTGAAAGCTGGCTTTCCTGGACAGATGGAAAAGTCTGCCAGAGGTGGGCCTTGGAGAGGAAGGGAGTGGTTCCCTCAAGATCCTTGCTCCGGATTCCAAGAACAGGATCCAAGTTCCTTTCATCTGGGAGGCTGAGCTCACAGCCTGAGACACCACTCCTGTGATCTGCATGAAGGCAGGGCTCACAGAGACACCATGGCAGGACCTGGATTCAGTGGCTCCCAGATACCAAATGGGCATCAGAGAACTGCCCTAAGGTGGCTGGGATGCTCAAGGCCCAGGATAAGTCAACAGGCACCTACCAACTCCATCCGTTAGGCCTTGATTATGGAAAGGGAGTGAAGAGATTAAAATATATTCTCACAAACAACCCTGTCCCCCATCCAAAGTCTTTTGTTTTCCTGTCATGCTCTTGTAAAAAAAAGTAGGTGTGGGGATAATGACAGAATACAGAAGAGAAATTCAGAATACAGAAGAGAATAGAGAATACAGAAGAGAATACAGCATATAGAAGTACAAGGCTGGAGAGAGGTACTTAAAGCTGGTCAAAGGGCAAACATATGCCCATGTGTCATTTCTTAATGTTCCCTCCTGTTGTTTTGATTTAGAATTCTGAACCACTAGGACAAGTCTTGCTCCTTCACAGAGTCCCATCTTTGAGGTTGGGGAAAAAGACCATAAAAGAAAGAAAATAGGATCAGAGTTTGAGGGGGAAGAGTCGTGAGGGGAGTAAGAGGAGTACAGCCAGAAAGCTATAACGTCTAACTCTTGAATTTTGATTCATACAGCAAAGCAAAGAGAGACTTCTGGTCTTTTAAGACAGAACTTGGCATATGCCATCATCATCAGTGAGTCTCTGCCCCTGCCCTCAAGGGCTGGGCTGCAACACTCCAACGCCATGTCTAAGGGAGAATTTCTCCTGGTCCTTGGAATGTAATTACCATTAAGGTTGAAAAATGAGGGTGATGAACAGTAGTGGCAGGGTTTTTCAAGTTTACATAAACACTGGCTGAGCAGAGACGGCTGGAACATTGGAATCAAAGCATCCTTGTCACATCAGTGCTTTAAATCTCTAAGCAACTCCTGGAAGATCATCTGGTCTCTGGGAACACAGCAGATGATAAAAGGCCCCTCTAAGCTCACTTCTTATCTCTCCCACAGGCACAGCCTGCCCTTGCTGCATGCAGGGGAACCCAGCCAGTGGTGCTTGAGAAGCGCCTTCAAACCACAAGACAGGGCAAACTGCTGGGCTGGTTCCTGCAGGTGTACTGGGCTCATGACAGACTGCATACTGTAGGTTCTCCCAGGTGAGGTCAAAGTTCAATCCCCTTCTGGGCCACATTTGTTATACATGGTCAGATGAGCTCCCAGGACTACAGAATAGCCTGTAGAACTTGAACTGTGGATCAAAAATAGGTGAAGACTTCCATTTGAACATGGCAAGCTAGACACCCACATTTACTTCCTCTCTGTCAAAATCTACTTGAAATGACCCAAAGTATATAATTAATGAAAAAAATTCATAAAAACCTGAGAAACAGGATATAGTCAGTAGACCATAAATATTTTGGGGACTTTCTAGAAGTTAAAAGATGAATAAGATCTGTTTAATTAAGAAACCAGAGCAGAAAAAGCTACAACACAAACCAGAAGTGGGAAATGGCTACTTCAGAAAAGAGAGCTGTTCTTGCCAAGAGTCTAGAATCTTCCAACTCAGAGAGTACAAATACAGAACTGGAGGAAGCCCTGGTCATGGGACCTCCTCAGGACAATTAAATTGGGAACTGCCTGCTGAGCAGCTTGGTCTGTTGTCCCCTCCACCCCTGCCATGGAGTTTGCCTCTAAGACAAAGTCTTGATAGTACTTCCCATGGTAATAAGTTCCCCTTTGAAACTCTGGGGAGAGGGTGTACTAATATTTTTTTTTTAGTAAAGAGAGGAAAGTAGAACAGCGCTCCAGAAAATTCTAGTCCTACATAATGGTCATGCAGGGAACATGGGTATGGAAATGGAGACTCTTCCAGGAATGAAAACACTAAAGTACTCTATCTAGTAGCAGGTAAAGCCTTCCTTCTTTTGACAAGCTATGGGACCCCAACTTGTCTTCCTCCTCTGCTCTAAAAAGACATATTCCTATACGCAAGCCCAGCAACAGTCATGTCTTCTACTCCGGGGAGAAACCTGTTATGGAAACAGATGTGCACAGAAAGGGAAAACCCACACCAAGTTGACCACGTACCATCCTACTCCTTCATTTATAAGTGCCAATGAGCAATTATAGACCATCAGACATTTGAGAAAAACCAAAAGTAACCATGAAAGAGCCAAGATAAGCAGATAGCATGATCAACATTAAAGAGAACAAAAAAAAAAATGAAAAATGGAAAAGAAATTTTAAAATTTAAATTAGCGTCCTCCCAAGAGGATATTTCATTCATGAAACAAGAGCAAGGTGCTATGGGTGACAAAGCTCTGAGGTACCTTTAGAATATCTAAATTTACAAATAATAGACTCAATTGTGCCTCCATTGGTTTGGCTATTTGAGTAATTTTAATTGTATTAATATATTTTTTTCTTGTGAGGAGGTCAAACCATGGTTAACCTTGACTCCTTTAGTAATGGGACTCTGATAGATATTTAAGGACCCCATGTCCCATTCTGGAAAATGTCAAATGCCTTGTCCCCTTCCTGTTACTGATTTATCACAAGTATTATTATCCCAACAAGCTCATGATCGATAGGAACATCTTCATTTGTGTGTAAATGACATCCGTCCTCCGGGGCCCGTGCTTTCTCTCACTCCTACACCTGCAGGGACTTAAAGAGATTAAGTGGGTCTTCTCAATACATCCCATGAAATATTGATTAAAGGTCTAGTTGAAATAAGTGTATTAATGTAGACTTAAAGCACTCAAGTGAGTAAGAACACCCCAAGGGGAAACATCTCTACAGAGCAAGTGAGACAAAAATTGGATACTTTGGAAATGGTGAGAATGTTCCTGGTACACAGATCCTTTTTGCAATGTCACACGGCAAAGTAGGACTTTTATCAAATGATCCCAGTGATAAAAGCCTGGCTCTTGGAGGGAGAGTTAAGGTGTAGGAGGGGAGGGGATGTTAAAAATGAAATAAGCAGGAGGCAGGCAATGACATTGTAGATTCTTTCTCATCAAACTCACTTAAAACCATGAAACTTTCCCCCCGACCCTTTTTATTTTATCTCATTGCCATTCCCACACAATATAAGTAAGAATAAGCCGCCTTTTTCTTAAGAAAAAAAGTATGAAGGAAAAAGAGTCACACCAGTCCTGGGGGACCTGAAGGGCCTACAATTTACCACCTATGTTTAGTTTCTTTGGGGAAAATTATAGACTTAGCTTTTTGATGTGGTTTTGGGGGTCAACTTACTCTCATTTTTAGAATCCAGGAAAGCCATTTATACTTCCTTTATATAGAAATTGTATATTTAGTGAACATAGGAGCTGAAAGAGATCTTATAGAACTGTCAATCCTCGGATTGGAGGGAAAAGACTTATCTGGGGACTCACAATATTAGTAGCAAAGCCCCGTCTAGATTCTGGATTTATGAACATCTACCAGTATCCCCATCATTTAACAGAATCCTTACTCTATCCCAGGACATCATATATAAGGGACATCAAAGCTGAACAAGAGGCAGCCTTGTTCATGGTGCTCAGGGCCTGTGTGCAAGAGATAGACACACCAGCAGCTACAGCAGGACATCGGCAGTATAGTTAGAATGACATGGGGAGCTCAATCAGCCCTAAGCATCAGCTACAGTGTGAAATGCTGGAATCATGCCGTTAGCTTTTCCAAGCTGGGATGGGGAAATGTTGTCATCCTTGGCTCCTGGATCGTTGCTCAAGTACTGAGCCACACCTGGCTGGGCTTCTTTCTTTTTCTTTTTTTTTTAATTTTTTAAAAAATATCCGTATTTTTATTGATTTCAGAGAGGAAGGGAAAGGGAGCGAGAGATAGAAACATCAATGATGAGAAAGAATCGTTGATTTGCTGCTTCCTGCACTCCCCCAACTGGGGATCGAGCCCAGAACACAGGCATGTGCCCTTGTCCAGAATTGAACCCAGAACCTTTCAGTCCACAGGCTAATGCTCTATACATTGAGCCAAAATTGTTAGGGCAGTGGTCAGCAAACTCATTAGTCAACAGAGCTAAATATCAACAGCATAATGATTGAAATTTCTTTTGAGAGCCAAATTTTTTACACTTAAACTTCTTCTAATGTCACTTCTTCAAAATAGACTCGCCCAGACCATGGTATTTTGTGGAAGAGCCACACTCAAAGGGCCAAAGAACCGCATGTGGCTCTGGAGCTGCAGTTTGCTGACCATGGGGCTAGGGCAATGCTGTCATCCTTAAGAAGGACATCTTCCTTGGATAAACACTTCTCTCCTGCATCCCTGCCCTATCTCTTCTCAGAAGGCTGAGAATCTGCACATGGCCACTTCGCTCCCAGTCACTGGGATCCGAGGAGGAACGGAACACCCCTCAGGGCGTCCTGGATGTCTGGGCAGTCTGGCCCTGCCATTTGTCCGGTAAGGAGCCAGGGTGGGTGGGGCTGAACTGGCTGGCCAGGCAGGGCACTCCTGTCTTCTGCTTCAATGTGCTCCCTCAGATAACATGGGTCTCAGAAAGAAAACGGAATGCCTCAGAGGACTCTGTCTGTCTGATGACTGTCTGGGTGCCACCTGGAGACACAGGGAAGGACTTTCCCAGCCACTAATTACCAGCCAGTCTGACTGTCCATAGTCCCAAAGCCAAGGTAGTCAATTAGGTCTAAAATAATTTTTTTTAAAATTTAGTCATGTTACTCTATTATAATACCTCTTACTGGATAAATGAATAATTTATTTTACATATACATTTTATTGATTGTTTTTAACAAAGACATCATGGATTTTTCAATGGGGAAAGAAAAATCTTTTCAACAAATGATTCTGGAATAACTGATAAACTAAGTTGGATAAAATGAACTTCAGTCACTACTTCATTCCACACAGCAAGTTTAATTCAAGGTAGACTGCAGACCTTCATGTAAAAGCCAGAATTTTAGAGCTTCAAAAGAAAACATAAAAGAATATCTTCCTGAGTTTAAGCAAAATTTTCTTAGATGGGACATGAAAACAATACTAGTATAAAAGAAAAAAATAAAGATAAATTAGACTTTATAAAATTTAAATCTTCGGTTCATTAAAAGAAACCATTAAGAAAATAAATAGGCAACTTTCGGGGTAGGAAAAAATGTTCACAATTCATGTATCTGACAAAATATGTATATCCAGGATACATGGAGAATTCTTACAAATCAATAACAAAGATAAACAACCCAAATTTTACAAGATGGGCAAAAGATTTGAACAGACAACTCATCAAAGAAGATATATGACTGGCGAATAAGCACATGAAAATATGCTCAATATTGTTTGTGACCAGGGAAAGACATTAAAACTAGAGTGTGATACCATGTCAAACCCAGGCTAAAAGCTCCCAATGATGGGCAGGATGTGGAGCAACTTGATTTCTCTTATATCACTGGTTGTAAACTTTTGGTTTTGTTGATCCTCCCTATTGGATCTGTGTTTTCTATTTTATGAATTTCTGTTTTCACAATTATTTCTTTCCTTCTATTTATTTGAATTTATTTTTATGTTCTTTTCTCACTTAAGATTCACGTTGGTTTAGATCAAACTGCTTCCCGATGCCCCCCGAAAAGAATGTTGTGATTTCCGGAGAAAGCCCATTACAACTCGTCTACCTGGGAACTGAACAACGTGTCAGCTGGTTCAACTCAAGTTAAAAGTGTTCATCAAGAATGTTATTCTTTCCCAAAATAGTTCTATTATTCTAAGAAAGTCGGGTAAAATAAGTGATATAAGAAGACTAAAAGTAAATTATCCTTCATCTCAATCTGAAAAAAATTTAAATCAGAAAAAAATAACAAGACCCTCCTCTCCGCCCCCCCCCCCAAAAAAAAAAAAAAAAATCCCACAGGAAACATCACTAAAAATCTCAAATTCCCAACTAAGAAACAGAATTCATCCTTTGGGCACAATGGGTATATCAACGAGTCTATCACAGTGACTTGAAGAAGGAAGCATTCTCTCTACCACCCCATGAACATGAACATGAGATTATTTTGGGATTCTGTTTGTGAATTTATGGAAACAATTGACCCCACAGTTTAATATGAATTCAGTGTTCAATCTACAGTAACACCAAGTGCCTTCTTAACCGTTTTCTAAGCTAATGATAAGAATAAAAGCAGATGAGACTGTCTTTCCAAACAGAATGAGACATTTCCCTTGACTCCTGATAAATTTCTAGAGGTGCCTAAATGTTGCTAAGATCCTCGACATCTAAGCAACCAAAAAAATAAGCACAGTTCTTTCACATTGATAATTGCCCAACTACCCATCTGCTGTAGCTGAAGGAATAAAAATCTATGCTACAGAAAGAGAAACTGAGAACTCTTAAGATTCCACAGCTTGCCACTAAAGCTTTGAAAACTTAAGTCCCCTTCTCCTGGAGGTTTTCAGTAAGAAAACATTCATTGGGTGTCTGTAAAAATAAATAATTTCTGCTTGAAGGTAAGGATAAAATATTATAAATATTTTAAAATAATACTTTTATTGATTTTTTTAAAGAGAGGAAGGGAGAGGGATAGAGTTAGAAACATTGATGAGAGAGAAACTTATCAATTAGCTACCTCCTGCACACCCCCATGCCCTTGACTGGAATCGAACCCAGGACCCTTCAGTCCACAGGCCGATGCTCTACACTAGGGGTGTCGAACTCAATCAGAGAAGGGGCCAAAATCTAAAATCCAGCCTAAATCGTGGGCCGAATGGTTTACTGAACAGTCATAAACTGACAATGTCATAAACTGACAGCGGAGTGCAGTGAAGACAGCGTGGTGCGGGCCACATTGCAAGGCCTGGCGGGCTGGATTTGGCCCGCGGGCCTTGTGTTTGACACATGTGCTCTACACACTGAGCCAATCTGGTCACTGCATGGACAGAATATTAGAAATCTTGTTTTCAGCTTTGTCACCACCAAATTATAGCATGTCAATAGAGTTCCACTAGCTGCTGTAAAAAACAACTCCCAAAATCTTAGTAGCCTAGTTTTCTTGGCTATACTGTATATTTCTTGGCACTATATTTCTTGGCTATGTCACAGTCTAATAAGGTGTGCAGATGTCTATGTGATATTTTAGGGATACAATTTTATCTTTAGGGATGCCAATTCTTCCATCTTCTAAGATATCCTGAGTTCACCACAGGATCCTTAGCGTTCAAACAATGAGTGAGAGAAGAGGATTGTATCAGGCTTTCAATGGCACACATCACTCGTGCTCACACCCCATGGGTAGTCATATAACTCAGACCTGACCACAAGTTTGGTAAATGCAATCTTCCTAGGGACCCAGGAAAAAGAAATGAGACAGACGAGTTCCTAGGCAGTCTGGCATAATGAGAAAGTGCATCATTCAGCACTCTGGCACTCACTCTATAATGATAGATGAAACTAGAGGCATGATGCATGAAATTCATGCAAGAGTAGATCTTCCTTTTCCCAGTTGCCAGCATGGGCTTCTCTCTGGCACCTGGGTCCCTGGCTTTCCTTGCAGCCCCAGCTTCATCTAATTAGCATATTACCCTTTTATTATTATAAATGAGCTGATGAAGCAATAGGATATCTATAGGATATCTAAGTTCACCCTTTAACCCCCCCTTACCCCCCCCCTCTCCCCGCTGCCACCCAGTTCTGGTATTCTGTGACTTTCAAATAGGATAGTAGCTCTAGGTTGGTTTCACAGACACAGTCTGCCCATAAGAAGTATATTACCATTTCACTATTATCTAGAATCTTCTTGTTTTTCTTCTTCTTCTTCTTCTTCTTCTTCTTCTTCTTCTTCTTCTTCTTCTTCTTCTTCATGATTCTGGGAAACATGGTGGTCAGCATGGAAACATGGGGGCTGGGCTTTGAAAACATATGTTTGTATTGATTTTGTAGAGAGAATGGGAGACAAATAGTGAGATAGAAATATCAATGAGAGAGGAAGATCAAACATCAGGTGCCTCCTGCATGCCCCATACTGGGGATCAAGCTCACAACCTGGGTATACACCTGACTAGGAATTGGTCACTGGTCGATGCTCAACCACTGAGCAACACAGGCTGGGCAAGACTTTTCTTCTTGACATGGCATTTTATTATCTTTAGCACTCTCAGTGATGGCCCCCACAAGTAAGGAGATGTACATGATAAAGCTGCCTGAGCTATCAACAGTGAATCAGGGTCCCTTCTAGCCCTAAAATTCCAGGATCCATCGAGTCACACACCTGATTTAGTAGAGAAGTTGTCTGAGAACTCCTGGTATTGGGAAAACCAGGCAGGTGTTTCCCTGTGGCTTCAGCTTTCACATGGGCTGAGCAACATGGTTGTTGCTACAGCTGTAAGAGAAATTAAGAGGCTAATGATGTTACTGCACTTAATGTATGTGTTTTGCTGAAGATTTCCAAAGGCTGGTTGGCAAACATGACTGAAATGAGCATAAATTAGGACTCCATCATGGATGTGTATCAGAGCATGACTATCAAGATGTGAATAAGCATCTAAATCAGTAATAAATTTGAAATAAACTGGTTAACTATCATATAAATCAGCCCAAGACCATTTCCCTTGGTGTCTTATTTTCTTTGCTTTGTTTTCCATCAAGATAAGAGATATAGGGTAACAGTCCTCATGATTTTTCCCCACTTTATCATAATAATTAGTCCAGCTCTATTGTTAACATATTCTGAAAGTCAATCTGAGGAAAGTTTAGATAAGACACCACATTTTTTTAAGCTGATATCTTGTGACAAGAAGCAGGTGAATGCATTTGCTACTTAGAGATTAGATGCGAGGTTTTCACAGCTAGGACTGTAAATGTGTGTCAGAAAAAGAAGTTTGATATATATAAATATTTTATTAAGTGGTTAGTAAAGGTGCTTTTGGGAAAAGGTAGTTGCTAACATATCTCTTAGAAACCCCTTTTATCGTGTCTCGTTTTATAATTAGACCTTAAAAAACAACTCCTTTTGTAACAGTAATTGTTCCTGCAACTAATGCACAGAAACTGAGATTTCCTTCCCAAGATCCTCCAGGAATGGCACCATGTTTCCTGTTCTTGGCCTGGTACTCACCGTGTCCTGCTAGCTCTCTGTTTCACATGTTCCTAACAGCCGCCCTCCACCCCACCCAGTAGGGTGGGTGCTGTACTAGTCTGCTAGGGCTTCCTTAACAAAATATGACAGGCCAGGGTGGCTTCAGCCGCAGGTTTATTTCCTCATAATTCTGGAGGCTAGATGCCCAAGATCAAGGTGTTAGCAGAGGTGATTTCTTCTGAGGCCTCTCTCCTTGGCTTGCAGACGGCTGCCTTCTCGCTGTGTCCTCACCTGGTCTTTCTTCTGCATGTGCATGTCTGCAGCCAGTCTCTCCTCTTAAGTTCACAAATCGTTTTGGGTTAGGACCCAACCATAAGACCTTATTTTACCTTGATTGCCTCTTTGAAGGCCCTCACTCTAAATAGAGTCACATCTGAAGTAACGGGAATTAGCACATTAACGTATGAATCTTGGAAGGGCACAGTTCAGCCCATGAATTAGCACATTAACGTATGAATCTTGGAAGGGCACAGTTCAGCCCATGACATTCCCGTGTCTGAGTGCCCTGGGCCGCTCTCAGTCAGTGTGCATGACACTGTATATGTGCAAATTGATACGTGTCTCCCCTACTAACCTGCGGACAATTTCTGTTCAATTTGTGAACAGAAAATGTGTTTTGTTATGATCAAACAGTACAGCTCCTAGAATACCATGGAAGATCAATGTTGAGTGCATGGATTATGAAGTCAGAGGACCCCACTCAGAGCCTGTGGTCTCATTTGCCAGCTGTGCGGTTGGTCGCGGAGACACATGGGCAGCTCCCCTGATTTTGGTGCAAATTCAATGAAATATGGCCCTGGCAAAGTGCCTAGCACATAAAGGAGCTCCATAAATGTTAATTGAATCTGAGGTTGTATCTTCTTCCAAGATGTCTATAAAAAACTAATTAATAGCAGTAATTACAAATGCTTAGTAATTAAATTGCTTTATAGAAACAATAATAATGAGGCATGCTAACCCAGACCATGTATTATGTAAAGGATTTGCCATCAACAACAATAGTCCATAAATTTGATCTCACAGGCTGAAGCCAATTTCGAATCTAGGTAATTAAAAGCCTCTTAGCCAAGGACTCTGTTTCCTCCTGGCATGCTGAGGAGGGCGCTGTATGACACTTCCTGGGCAAAATAATGAATAAAATAATGCCCCCTAAGAGGTTGGGTCTGTCGCATTTTTCTCAGGACATTCTAGGCCTGGGGACATTTTGAAACTTCGATGCTATTCAAGGAAATGATTCCACTCTTGCTTCAGTCAAAGAGACGTGTTTAGGGTGAAGACTGTTAAAGCTCAGGACATAGCAAAAATCTCTGGAGGCACCAACATCTCTTTGCCCCATTATGTATGAGTTATCTGTTGCCCCAGTAACACTGTGTAACAAACCAGCCCCTGCCACTCAGACCTCCAATGATTGGGAGTGTTTGGATGCTCCCACAGCACCTCACCCAGTAAATCTCCCGGACATCAAATTCCATGTTGGCATCTGCTTCTCAAGGGACTTGAACTAGCACACACTCCCAAGTTTAAGTACTTAAAACAATGATCATTTCCCCCCTCCTAAGGCACTACTTCTGGCCAGAGTCAGGCTAGGCCAGTGGTCAGCAAACTGCGGCTCGAGAGCCACATGCAGCTCTTTGGCCCCTTGAGTTTTTAGCAAAGGCCAGTTTAGGAGTACCCTAATCAAGTTAATAACAATGTACCTACCTATGTAGTTTAACTTTAAAAAACTTGGCTCTCAAAAGAAATTTCAATCATTGTATTTTGATATTTGGCTCGAATGAGTTTCCTGACCTTTGGGCTAGGCTGACCTTGACACGGCTGGGCCTGCGAATGCCTCCCAGTCGGGTGGCTGGTGAGCGGGGCACAGCCTGAGCTGGGATAGCCTCCGCTGAGAGTCCTCACCCTTGCTCATGTGACCGCTCTCCCTTCCACTTGCTCACATGGCGTTCTCTCAAGAGCCTAAGTGCTCAAGTCTCTGGAGATCTGGACTTGGAACTGACATAAACTCACTTCTGCTGCCTTCAGTTAGTCAACGCCAGTCAAAAGGAGCCCAGGTGCAAGGGTGGGAAACAGCCCACCTCTTGAGAGGAGGAACTTTGCTGTAGGGAGGAGGGAAGAAGGACAATCATTCTTACAATCGACTCTCACCCCCCATCTCCAGTGTCATCCCCGTTAGCCCATGGCCACGCTGGGCCCATAACTGTGTTGGCTGTTGGAGAACTATCCAGGCCGACCTGGTCTCTGCTGGGGCTTAGCTGCCCGCCCCAGAGGGAGGCTACAGTCCCCTGGGCAGGACTCCAGCTGCCTGAGCTCCGTTAAACACCTCAGAAGCCGCTCCTAGTGGCCAGTCCTCTTCGCGGGGAGCTGGGACAGGTTTGCTCTGAGTGCACCGAGGGGTCTCTCCGTCTGTTCCCTGTCGGCCCGCATCAGCCTCAGGTCAGGAATGCTAAAGAAAGCAGGGCACGGAGCATTTGAACTCAACCTCACTTTCCCGAGGAGGGAACGGACAATTAGGAGCGGGACCTGCATCAAAAAAGAGCAACCCAGCATGAGGCCCGTCTAATTAGTCATATGAACGGAGAGCTTCCCCTCCGCTTCCTCTGGCGCACACGCTTGTCAGGTCTCATGAGGCAGGGCTGCCCGACAGGCCGCGGCCAGGGGACTGGGTGCGGGCGGCTCGGCAGGAGGGCCAGAGGCACCCCTCTCCGGGCACCGCTGTCCTCCCTCTCCGGGCACCGCCGTCCCTCTGGAAGTCCCTGGTCAGTGTCCTCTGGCCTCTTCCGCTGCAAACGAAGCGGTGGAGGGAGGCTTTAATTGTGCCACCAAGATGGACAGCAAAGGAGAGCAGGCTGCCGCCACTGGTTCCAGTGCGACCTTCCTCATTCCTCGCCTGGCGCTAATGGGAAACTGAGCACGGTGAGGGATTCAAGGTGAAGGCTGGACACGCTCCGCTAATCCCGGGGGCCGGCCTGTTTGGCTTCCGCACTTTATCCTTTTCTTCCCCAAAAGAGCGTGTGCCACGGAGGTCACTGGCCTGTCATCGGAACAGATTAGAGGGGACGTCCACCCGCACCCTCCTCCGGGAGGGACGGGGAGCCCCTCCTGCTGGGGCGGCTGGTCCAGCCCCGACCCGAGGAAGGCGAGCGCTCCTGGGAGCGAACTTAGTGTGTCCTTGCTGCCTGGCCCCGGCAGCGGCTGGCCTGGCTTTCCGTGTGGCTGCCTTTGATTCCCAGCAAGTGCTGGCTTTGGGGGCAGCCACACCTCCCTCTGCAGGCAGCTCCTGGCCCCTGGGCTCATGGCGGCCATGTTACTAGGAACGTGGCCCCAGTCGCTTAGTGTCCTGTCTGGCGGTCCTGACCATATGCATGAAGTGGCCTCTCTATTCTAGCCGCATACACACAAGCATGTTTATTTTCCATCCAATGGTGAAGCAAAGATGTATACGGCGTGTCCGTGTCCGATAGCCGGGAGCACGAGGGAGCAGTGCTTCCTCTGGGTGCCCTTCACCTTCCTAACTCTCTCTCTCTCTCTCTCTCTCTCTCTCTCTCTCTCTCTCTCTCTCTCTCTTTCTCTTTCTCTCTCTCTCATCTGAGAAAGAACCTCTTGTTTTGTCAACCAGCTGGCTTTGCTGCTTCGCTGGGTTAGGAACTCCTACTCAAAACCTTCACTTTGGAAGCCTTCCCGGGCAATGTTCCCACATCCCCTCCTCCATCCTATAGGACAGGGGAAACTTTTCCTGCCACAGAAAATTATCAACTTAAAAATAATCCTGCTGTATTTGGTCAAATATTTAATTAACTCACCCCTAATGCCCTGGCAGGGCCAGACCAAATGATTTTGTGGGCCTTATACAGCCCCCAGGCCCGAGGTTCCCCACCACTGCTCTAGGACAGTGGTCGGCAAACTCATTACAGAGCCAAATATCAACAGTACAACGACTGAAATTTCTTTTCAGAGCCACATTGTTTAAACTTAAATTTCTTCTAATGCCACTTCTTCAAAATAGACTCGCCCAGGCCGTGCTATTTTGTGGAAGAGCCACACTCAAGGGGCCAAAGAGCCGCATGTGGCTCACGAGCCGCAGTTTGCTGACCACGGGTCTGGACATATAACCTGGCTGTGACCACTTCCTTTCACACCCAACTCATCTGTGTGCCCCGGAGACCGAGCCTCCGTTGACGCAGCTGCACACCCTGGACACACAGAGTTGCTCACCACTGCCCAGGCAGGAAGGGAAACTGACTTCATTATGACTCCCGAAGCTGAGGCTAGGAGGAGAAAGCGGGAAATGGGCCGTGGCTGGGTGTTAAAGTGGTCGTGTAACTATTACCATCTCAACAAATCGGCTTACACCTTCCAAGATACCTTTTGTTAGAATTTATCATTCTCAAGGGGAATTTTATATCCTCTATTTCATTTGTATCTCACAAAGGTGCCACAATTAACAAGAAGGGGGGGGGGGGAGGGGGCGCGGAAATACCGTGCAGAGTGCAGGGCGGACATTTTTCTCTGCCTTCGGAAGCTGAAATGTCTGCGGCTCACAGACCTGCAAGCTGACCCAGGAGTCCTGAGAAATCGGTCGCTGACTCCCAGTCTGGCAGGCTCTTCACTCCACTTTGCTGCTTTATCTTTTGAAATGTAAACAGATCCCAAATACATTTGGTTTTGGTTTTAAAACAACGCCTTGTGAAGGGCCCCAGGTGGTTATTTTTATCGGTGTAAAATCGCTAATGCAAAATAAGACTTGCAATGGGCCTCACCGATTCTCTTTCTGAAGCGATGGTTAAGTGGTTATCTCCCTCTTAAGAGGGCCTGTCTGTGTACTTAACAAACCCACGTCATTTATTCTGAGAGGTCTAAGGGGATTTTCATTTCCAGGTCTCTTTTACTCTGGAGCCTTTCCAACTGGAAGGCTAACCACTGTGCATCATGGGAAGTCGTGAGTCAGGAAGGGAAGGCTCTCGGACTCCACCGCCCCAACCCTGACAAGGAAGATATCCGGGGTGGTGGTTGAGGGTTTGCTTTATTTAAGGAAAATGTTGCTTTTCTCTATCACCATGACTCGGTTCAATGAGAGTTTATTTAAGAACATTTGAGATAGCCCTTCAAAAAAAAAATCATCATTATTCACTTTAATCTACTGGTCAAAGAGTTGGTCAAGATCAGAATCATCTAGAAGCTTGGCTTGGATTGAAGAATCTGCTTCTTAACTTACATTACTTAGATAAGAGTTTCTCTTTACATTTTGCTACTTTTAATAAAAACAGAAATACGCAGCAGGGTCCAATGGGAAGCACTAAAACCTGAGTTAATAATAGATCAGTAGCTCCCCCAGATGCCCTGGACTTTGCAGCCTTTGGATGGAATAGTCACTTCCACCCGCCCCCCCCCGCCCCCCATTCCCGGTGGCCAATCCCTCTCCCAGGAGCGAGGGTGCTGGCAGGCCTGGATTATATGACCTAGTGCACAGATTGAATTAGGAGCCAGCCTGGAGTCATTAGAGAGTAAGAAAAAGAACACAAATGGTGCTTTTCCACTCGGGGGGCCTCCCCGGCATCCTGGCGCTGTGTGAACAGTGCGGGTGACATGTCTCACATCACCTTGCAGAACCCCCCACTCAATCAGGGGCCAGGCTGTCCTGTTTCTACAGCTCCCCACACCCCATTCAGGGCTCTCAGGTGCTGCTCCTTGCTGTCTGAGACCTGAGTTTTGATTCGCATTCTGTGAGCCCCGAAGCTCATATTTGGCCAACGACACCACCCTCTTCCTCTTTTCTTTCTTGGCTCAAATATAAAAGCTGCGTGTTTTTGGAGGGTTCTTTCTTGGAACGTTTACTGAAGTTGGAGACAAAGATAAAACATTCATGACGGATGTCCATCAAGGAAAGAGTTGAGGGAAGGAGAAAAGAGGAAGCCAACAGAAAAGGGGTTTAATGGGTTTTCTAGACAGTTTGTCTTGCTACTATATACAGAATAGATAAAACCCAGCCCTGCTCGTTCAGCCTATCTGAGCATAGATAGATCCTGTGGGTCATAAACACTAAGTGAGGAGCGGAGGGTGGTACCAGGTGGCTAGCAATCAGTATCCCTAAACTGCTGCCTTCGTGTGAAATCAAGATGCTATAAACAGCCGAAACCGGTTTGGCTCAGTGGATAGAGCGTCGGTCTGCGGACAGAAGGGTCCCAGGTTCAATTCTGGTCAGGGGCATGTACGTTGGTTGCGGGCACATCCCCGGTAGGGGGTGTGCAAGAGGCAGCTGGTCGATGTTTCTCTCTCATCAACGTTTCTAGCTCTCTATCTCTCTCCCTTCCTCTCTGTAAAAAATCAATAAAATATATATTTTTTTAAAAGATCTTATAAACAGCATTCACTCCTTTATCACTCACCTGTTGGAGATTAGCCAATCAAAAAAATAGTCTTTATTCTATAATATTTAGATGATTCCTGGCATTTAAAATACATAGTATCATCCTTTGCTGAACAAAAAAATGACCAAGACGCACCAGCTCTGAGGATAATTGTTTGGCTACTACCCCGTCCTCAGTGAATCAGTCCCTGCATCTCTGTTAAAGCATCTCCATCAAGGGTTCTCGAAGAACCTGCCTTCGAAAATGATTCTAATTCATGTGGGGATGGAGCGAGAGAAGTGTTCCCCCGAGGTGTCTTCTATCGGAGATCCAGAGAAAAAGGACTGGAAACGCCTCCAAAAGTGGTCCACCTGGGAAACCATTTAAATGCAGACTCTGCATTTTTGTTGTTATTATTAATCCTCACCTGGGGATATTTTTTCCATTGCTTTTCAGAGAGAGGGAGAGACCGAAGGGAGAGGGGAGGGGAGGGGGGAGAGAGAGAGAGAGAGAGAGAGAGAGAGAGAGAGAGAGAGAGAGAGAAGAGGAACATTGATGTGAGAGAAACACATCGATTTGGTTGCCTTCTGCACGAGGCCCCAAACCAGCCAGGGATCAGACTGCAACCCAGGTACTTGCCCTTGACTGGAACCAAACCTGCAACTCCTGGGTGCAAGGGTGGAAGCTCTAACCACTGAGAAACACAGGCTAGGGTAGATTCCGTATTGTAACTAGTCACTCTCCCAGATGCTTTGTATGCAAATTAAAGCTTGAGACATACCATTCGAGAGGAAAGGGCAGCACACTCTTTTTGGTAAAGACCCAACTAATACATATTTCAGGCTCTGCAGGCCACGGGGTCTCTGTCCAGCTCCTCCACTCTGCCTCTGTCCTGGAAAAGCAGCCAGTAAACTGGGGGTCTGCAACGGATGGCCCGAGGGCCACATCTGGCAAGTCACCTATTTGTATACAGCCCACTAGCCAAAAAAAAAAAAAAAAAAAAAAAAAATCTTTGTACATTTAAATAGTTCGATAAAAATTAAAGCATAATATTTTGTGACATGTGAAAATTGTATGAACGTCCAATTTCAGTGTGCATAAATACAGTGTTATCAGAGCCCAGCCACATTCGCTTGTTTACGTATTCGTGGTGGCTGTTATGATGTTACAATGGCAGAGCTGGGTATGGTGACAGAGACCATATGGCCTGCAAGCCTAAATATTTACTGTCTGACCCTTAGCAGAAAAAGCTGGCCAACCCTACAATAAAACTTCGTGGGCACTGAAATTAGAATTTTAAATAATATTCTCATTATAAGATACGATGCTTCTTTCAGGTTTTTCCCCTCCAACCATATGAAATGTAAAGTCCATTCTTAGCTCTCGGAATGTACAAACACAAGCACCCTCTGAAGCAACGTGGGTCCTGCAAAGCCTCATTTGGGGAACACAGTCCAGGTTTCCTGAAAGGGGGGAAAAAAACAAAACAAAAAAACCCTTCTCAGGCAAGGTTTCCCAAGCTCGAGTATGTCCAGTAGCAATCTCATTTTTCCTTCATGAAGTCACCCCTTTCCTGGTCTCAGTCGTGTGGTTTGGGAGGACTTCCACACCCCCAGCTCCAGGGCCAGAGCCCCGAGTTGGTTAAACCAACCAGTGTACCCGAATCCTCTGATCATGGTTTTGGGTTCAAGGCACATGATCCCTAATCCAGGGCCGAGGAGATGTCAGGATGTTTCCTGGGCTCCTTTCTCTGCAGGTGCAACGGAAGGAGACTATTTGGGTGCAAACAAGGAAGGACGTCGCCTTCAAGAGACCTGCTGACCGATTGTCCTCTTGTGACCCCAGGGGAAAGCTTGCCCCCAAATAGGAACAACACCAAGAAGCCAGACATGGGAAATACAGATTTCCTTTGCATCTCGGATCACAAGGTTCCTGAAACTACACCTAAACTATGTAAGTGGGTGGGCCAACACATTCAGTTTTGCCCGACCCTGAATCACCAACATTATACAATATAAAGAGCATGCAATCACGTTACAAAAAGGGAATTGTGGCCTAGAGGGGAAGGGACGGACACGAAGTCACCCAGCAGCAGCGGCCCTCAGACCCCTGCGAGGGGTTTATTGTCTCTCTCCTGCTGGAAGCAGAGAACTGGCCGGCATGTTCTGTTTGTTTCTGGAGTTACCATCAGTTGTGAAATGTTTGCAGAGGAGCAAAAGAGGGGGGGCTAACCGAAACCGGTTTGGCTCAGTGGATAGAGCATCGGCCTGCGGACTCAGGTTTGATTCCTGTCACGGGCATGTAAATACCTTGGTTGCAGGCACATCCCCAGTGGGGGATCTGCAGGAGGCAGCTGATTGATGTTTCTAACTCTCTTTCCCTCTCTCTTCCTCTCTGTAAAAAATCAATAAAATATATTTTTTAAAGGGGGGGGGGCTAAAATCCGGGAGATGGGGGCGTAGGAGCCTTGGAGAAGATAATACAAATCAGGTAACCATCGCTATGAGCCACCTGCCCTCCCTGCCAGAGGGAAGACCGTCCTTCTAGGCTTTGGGGGAACTGGAGGCTGGGGCCGGAGCTGGCTCAAGTGGAGCGCAGTCCTGGAGGACTGGGCTGCGTGCCCAGCACATCCCACTTAAGGACCATTCGCAAACATTCACTACTTACAAGGTCACTTTCATAATTAGTCTTGCTTTGCTAATTACACTTTACTGATTAGAAACCGCTGGACCCGTGGTTGACAATACTGGGGTGGCTGTGAGTGCTAATCTTTTAGCAGCTCTAGGGAAAATAATGGTGACTGATTTCGCTGTTGCGCTTTTATCTTTAAATGCACCGTGTCGATAGGGCATTGTGATGGGAATGCAAAGAGGAAGCCCGGAGGCCTGGGTGATTCACACTCCCTTTTCCCAGCATTCGCAGGCCTGGCATTCAGCTCTAACCCTGAACCCCTGGACCCCTGAATAGCCCTGAGAATCAGGAGACAGTTGCCAGTTTCTGGGGAGTGTTGTGTTTTGTTTTGTTTTAAATTGAAGTCTGTGGTTTGTAAAAACATTTTGCTAGTAAACAATAGCATTAGCTGTGCTTAAGGAGAGCCTGCTCCGGGCTCGGCATCTGCTCACTAATGCGCACAAGAGTGATGGATGCGAGCGCTGGTGTTCTGTCCATTTCACAGGTTCTGCCGAAGAGGCCCAGAGAGGAAGTGGCAGGTCAGACTCCAACCCCGTCAGTCATGAATACAACCAGTGGTTCTGTAAGGGATCTTCGGACCCCTTTGAACTATTCAACCCTGCTCCCTCTCTTCACCTTTTTAAAAAAATAATAATATAATTAACAGCCTTTTAAAAAGCAGCTACAATTCTAGTGTGATAATAGCAGTCACACCAGGTGTGCCTGTTAGGTAATCAGCATAACAATTAATGTGCATCGTTTTAGTGAATTTTCATGACAATGTTAAGTGCCCATTTTACAGAGGAGACTCAGAGAAGTTCAGTGATTGGCTCCGACGCCACAGGGATCGTGAGGGTGGAACTGGGAGCCGGGAAATAACGGTGTAGTGACCTGGCAGCCAGAGACCGGCTGGGCTGGAGCGGCCCAGGCCGCGCCCTCTCTCCAGCGCCCAGAAGCGCAGCAGCTGCGGCCCGGCCGGCGCGGCCCCGGACCCCCGCCCCCACCGCCCTGCGCTAATGGGGGAAAGCTCGGACGGCGCCATCCTGCAAGCCGAGCCTGATAATGGCCCTGATTACACGGCAGCACGGCCCCGAGGAGGCCCCGCCGCCGCCAGCCCGCGGTCCCCGCGCCGCCTGAGCCGGGATGGTCCGCGGCGGCGGCGGGGCTCCGCTCGGACATCTGCGTCCCGGCCCCGGGCGGCGGGCCAGGGGGGCGCCGCGTGTGTCGCGAGCGGAGAAGTGGGGTTGGGTCTGCTCCGGAAATACAGTCTTTCAAAGGGACCCCAACAGTGTGGCCCCGGGAAGAGTCTTTGGAGTCGGGATTCCCCTTTAGAGTCACCAAGTGCGAGCGGGAGGTGGCGGCGGTGCGGGGCGCCGTGGTCCCCTGGGCCCCTCCAAGGTGAAGGTCTGGGACCTGAGGTGGCTTCGGGGGATGGGGGATGGGGTGGGGTGCTGGGAGGGAGCAGCGGACCCCAGACCCAGAGGCTGGGGTTCGCCATGCAAGGCCCAGGGCTGGGCGCATCCCCGCCGCCTGGTTGCGGGGAGGATCCGCTTCCCCGTGGTGGCATCGCCCCCACTGCGGTCCCTCCTGGCGCTCTGCTGGCCTCTGGGCGCCGTGCCGCCTCGCGTCCCCCTTCACAGCTAGGGAAACTGAGGCCCACACAGCTCGGGGGCCCATGGCCAGCAAAAGGCAAATCTGACTTGGAACCTCAGAAACGCGGCAGTCTGGCAGTCAGCCTCCAAAGCGTGGGGTCCTCGGGCAGCGAGCCTCACAGACCCCTGTCTCTCGCTGCCCAGCCGCCTCCGTGGCCCAGTTCGGAGGCATGAAGCCTCCGGTCCTGGGGGGCAGGCGACAAAGATGCGAGCGCTTGTTTGCTGCCTCTGGGGCTGCGATTTACAGACAGACCCAGAGAATGCAGCCCGCGCCCAGCTGCCTCTGCTTCCAGACAGCAAACCGAGTGAGAGGGGGCTAGAACTGCGTGTGGGTGGAGGTCAAGCTAGCCTTCCGAGCCTCGTTTTCTGCAGCTGTGAGCGTGCACCTGATAATGCGACCCGACTGTTGCTCTTACCAACGTTACATGTTTCCCAGAAAGCCTAAGCCTACGTAAGAAGTGCGCAACCGCTGTGGTGGGAGGCCGGCTGTGGGCCTCAGCTTGTCAAAGCAGCGAGTGTTCCTAGCAGAGAACTCTTTGGAACATGGGTGAGTCCCTGAGTGAGACCCTGAATGAGACCCAGAGCATCTGAGGACCCAGAGAGAAAGCGGTTCCTTACATCCCTAGAGCGTGGCAACTGGAGCTCGTGAGCACACTTCGTGATCAGATCTAGTGGGTGTCGGCCCTAAATCACAAAGGGGTTTCTTCCCAAGCCCCAGTATTCTTTGACCCCGCGAGGACATTACTCCGTTTCATCTTCACAACACACTCTGGACGTCAGAATTGTCCCCAGGAACCATGTTTTACAGATGTGCAAACTGAGCGAGCACAGCTTGCTCCAAATGGGTGTTTCGGATGCCAGACCCTAGCATCTTCCTCTGCAAGGCTCCTCATTCCTTCTTAGCTCGGTCTTATTGGTGCTTAACCTGGAGCCATGATGTCCCTACATTCCAAGAGTTCTTTTAGCTCAGTGTTGAGAATGAATGTGTGTATGTTAAAAAAAAAAAAAAATATATATATATATATATATATATATATATATATATATATATCCATGCTATTTTATACATCTCCAACTGGGTTTTGAATCCTTGTTGGGCAAGGATAATCGTATGCAAATGATCCAACCACATCCCCACCCCAGTAAGCCAGTGCCTGGTCAAGAATGAATGAATGCCTCAAGTAGGTTGAGTTTGCTATCTCCGATCCTTGTTTTCTCGAGTCTTTGTTGCAGTTTCTCTTTCTTGTGGTTTTCACAGGCTTGCTAGTGTCTCCCACAAGCATGTGAGCTGCACAAGGCAGGAACTTTAGGGCTCTGGTGGCTGGTCTGTTCCTGGAACCTAGCACAGGGCCCAGCTTAGAGTATGCCTCAGACAACATTAGATGAGTGAACAGGTTCTCTGCTGGCTCTGCCTTTTATCTGGTGCACATGTCTTTGTTCCCTTGTGTAGTGCATACTGCACGTCGTCTGGAGCATGCTGGCTTTGGCAATGGGCGCCCAAGCCCTTCCTGGGTATGGGACTAAGATGAGCTTTCCTGGTGGCTTCTGGGGTGACTCACAATGGGGGCTGGTGGCAGAGGCCTTGGAGGGCTACTTGCTGTCTGTGTCTTCCTCGCCTCGATCCTCTAAACCTCTGGATAGGCAGGATGGTTTGTAAGCAAACAGCTCCACACCAGCTCCTGAAGACCCAGCAATCACCGAGCAGACAGGGGCAGCTGGCTGGTGGAAGGCTGGTCATCTTCCCAGATACCTGGGTGACACCTCCAGAACGGGCACCAGTTTGTGGGAGGAAGGACACTGCCAGCAAGACCAAGACCTCTGTGGTTACTCTTCTCCCGAATCCTCTCCTTTCGCTCAGTTCATTTTAAACATCTGCAAACCTGCAGCTCAGGAAGCATGGTGGGCGGCCCGCCTGGCTGCAGCGCCCCATCCAGGCTGGCCCCAAGGGTCTGTCTGCCCTGGAGGGCTGGGCTCCCACATCCCTCCTCTGTCCACTTCCTCCCCGTGGGAGTTCCCGCTTCACCGGGTCAGTACCCGTGTAGTGCCAGGAGAGAAGCTTTGGGAGCTGGAAATTTGCGTTGGAATCCCTTCTTTAATGCTTAGCATCAACGTGATTTCGATCAAATTCTAAACTTTGCTGATGGGGCTGGGACTAGGGCAAGAGCCCAAAACTTAAGGGGGCACCAAAAAATTAAGTAACAATTAAATAATATTTTATTTAAGTAATTAAATATTTTAATGCGGTAATTTTAAAAAGCAAAACTCATGCAACTAATTCACAACAGACAAACGATCTAAGCTTTAATTAGAGATAGGATCCCCAGTAGCGGGGGTGGGGAGGGCTGGGGGGGGGTTTGCTGGAGATTCCTGGAGGAGGGTTAAAGAGGGAGGAGGGTTGGAGAGGGAGGAAGAGGGTTGGAGAAGGAGGAGGAGGGCGGTGAGCCAGTGGCAGGGAGAGTGGTCAGCATTCTCTGACAGCCCCCCACTGCTCCCAGGGTCAGAGATCTCTTCCTCTTCCTTGTCTTGGGATGGCACTGGCCATTCCCTGGTCAGAAAGCCCTGGTGGTCCCCACAGCAGGGAGCTCCTGGGAAGAACCGGGAAGCCAGTGTTCCGGGGATGGAGCGGGAGGGTTGCAGCCCAGAGGGAGCATCTTGGATGGAGGCTCTGCAGCCCAGCCGCTGCCCCCAGGCCCAGGACCTCCTCGGGGTGGACACCGGGGTCGGCCCAGGGCGGGTAACGTCGCAGTGCTGGGCTCCGGCCACCAGTGACATTCCCCTTCTCCACCCGAGGACAGGGTCCTGGGCCCGGTGCCATCTGCGGTGGCTGCAGGACATCCCTTTCCTGGGCCCGAGGGCTGGGCGCCAACGGGAGATCCCCAGTGGGACACACGCACACAGGCCACTGGGACGGGCAGGTGACAAATGAGAGCCAAGGAGGAGCTGACCTTTGCCTCGCCCTTGCACACCGGGCGATGGGTGAGGACGCCCCGCTTGCTGCCAGGGCTGGTCCGGAGTGCAGCTCAGGGGGCGCTTGGGGAGTCAAGAAAACGTCACCTCCATGGGCTGTGCCTGTGTGCCTGGTCCCAGCTCCTCCGAGGAAAGGCTGGTGCCCTCTGGAGGGCTACTTGCTGTCTGTGTCTTCCTCGCCTCGATCCTCTAAACCTCTGGATAAACAGGATGGTTTGTAAGCAAACAGCTCCACGCCAGCTCCTGAAGACCCAAGGCAGAGGTGCCCCAGGGGCACGCTGCCCTGGGTGGGGAAGGGGGGGGCACAGGGACCTGCAGAGCGCCCAGTCCCAGCCCTGCCAGCCAGGGCTCTGCTTCAGCTGCAGTTCCTCAGGGACCACTGGCCACAGCCGGAGCCTGGGACTCCCGGGCAGTTCTGGAGGAGACGGACTTCTGACTATCAGAAGCTGCAAATGGGAGTTTGGAAGGGCGGCGGATATGAGGCATCCTCCAGTCCCCATTAACCGGAGTCCGAGTAATCAAACTCAGCCCTGTAACCAGAAGTTTGAATCCCTAGCTGCAGGATTTAATGCTCCCGGTGCCCCCAGATCTCCGAGCACATTTCCAAAACTGTCTACAGCTCTGCGATGGATTGTGTAACTGCAGTTCAAAAATTAAATGTAAGCCGAAAAAATTAAATGGTTTGGCTCAGTGGAGAGAGCATGGGCCTGAGGACTGAAGGGTCCCAGGTTGAGTTCCTGTCAAGGGCATGTGCCTTGGTGGGGGGCACATCCCGGTGTGTGCAGGAGGCAGCTGATCGATGTTTCTCTCTCATCGATGTTTCTAGCTTTGTCCCTCTCCCTTCCTCTCTGTGGAAAATCAATAAAATATATTTTAAAAAATTAAATGTAATACAATTCTGTACTTAATGTTTTACTTAAATTGGGGTAACTGTTGAGGTTACTTAATAGTGTGGGAGCTTTACACGCGGGTTACCTCATCCATCCGCAGCGCTGTGTTCAGGGCAGGAATAAATGGTTAGTCCTACTTTTATGAAGGTGAAGAAACCGAGGCTTTGAGAGGTGTCGGGAACCCATGCAGGCAAAGTCTCAGGGCTAACACGGGTTGCAGGCAAGACAAAGTCTCCTGGAGTCCAGGGCGCTTTCTGTGTCCAAGCAGCACCCAGGACCTGCCTGTCCTCAGCCTGAGACGGGCAGGGGATGGGGGGAGGGGAGGGGGGAGGAGGAGTGTTAATGGGGTTGCTTCATTCCAGCCTCTTTGGTGGCTTTGCCTGTCAACCTGCCCTAACTTGGGGGTGGGGGGGAGGTAGAGGGGGGTGGGAGGGAGGTGGAGGGGGGTGGGGGGGAGGGTTGGAGGTCCTCAGAATTCAGCCCTCAGCCTGGGAGTCATGGCCTGACAGCACCTCTCTGTCGGGCACCGCCCGTTTTTTATAGCGCTGTATTGATTTGCAAAGACAATAAATCTAAGGAAGGGACACGGTGCCCTATAATGAGGTTGTAGTATATACATTTCCCTTCGGTGATTTCAACGCCAGCAAGATGCATAGCTTGTTAGGCGGCCCCCAACGGCCCCCTCTGGCACCCGGATTTGCTGAAAGGGCCTTTTCCATTCTGGGCTTGCTGGCTGCCTCCCGCCTCGGTGCCCGCTGAGCCCCTTTCTCCTTTACCTATGAGAGGACCACAGCCCCTTTCCTGCTCCAGGGCTGGGTCCGCTTCCCCCTCTCGGCCAGTTCTACAAATGCCTTCCTTCTCATGATAATATTCAAACCCCAGTCTGACCCATTAAGACAACTAAAAAAAATAAAATAAAAAAATACGGCATTCCCTGTGTGTAGAAAAAGCAATGGCCAGTTTTTTTTTTAATTGAGGTAAAATAAGCTTTTGAAAACTAATACCAGCAGAACACATATTAAATTCTACACTAATCCTGACATCAACCCCCTTAAAAAATAACAACAGCCCAAACCGGTTTGGCTCAGTGGATAGAGATCGGCCTGCGGACTGAGAGGTCCCAGGTTCGATTCGGGTCGAAGGCATGTACCTTGGTTCCCGGCCCATCCCTGATGGGGGGTGTGCAGGAGGCAGCTGGTCGATGATTCTCTCTCATCGATGTTTCTAGCTCTCTATCCCTCTCCATTCCTCTCTGTAAGAAATCAATAAAATATACCGGTATATATATTTAAAAGTAACAAAAAAACAAAACAAAACAAAACAAAAAACACGCCCAAGCCCACACTCACCACCACCACCACCACCACCACCACCACCACCAAAACTCTCAATCTAGATCTTCCTTCCTGGTCAAACTCAAAGCATTGGAGGCAGGAAAGGAGCCAGCATTTGAAGAGGGAAGTGTCGCTCTGGAATTGATATGGGTGTGTGTGTGTGTGTGTGTGGGAAGGAGACTTTAATAGCGGAAGGGTTTGGTTGGGTCTGGGTTGTCCCCACACAGCAATGGAGCAAAGGCTCAAGAATGGAAGCTGATCCTTAGGCGCCGGTTGGCTTCCTCTATCTTCACCGCGTTTTGGCCAGAAAGCCTCTACCCTCGGCCGCGTTAGCCCTGCTGTCCACCCGCAGAACAGCGGGGCGGGGGGTCGGGATGGGGACCGGGGCCTGGAGTGAGGCCTAGGGCTCCTGGCTGAGCCCACTGCACCGGGGACACGCCCTCCGCCGCGCCAGACCCGGCCTTTCTCTCCCAAACTGGGGGGGTGGGGGGGGAAGAAAGAGAGAGAGAGAGAGAGAGAGAGAGAGAGAGAGAGAGAGAGAGAGAGAGAGAGAGAGAGAAGAGAGAATGAAAGGCGCGGCGCCCCTCCCAGCACAGAAGCCCGTGGTTTTGATAACTCCCCCAGCATGTTCGCATGCACACACACACTTTGCACACGGAGGCCTGGGGACGTGTCTGCGCCCCTCCGGGCGGCACCTGGTCCGAGAGGACGGACACACGGCGACAGGACAGGCGGACCCGCGCCTCTCCCAGCTGGCGTCCTTAACTCCCCAAATGCCCCCGCTCTGACTTTGCCTGCTCCCCGCGGGTTTGTTCCAGGAGCCCCGGCGGGGACGCGGCGAGGACAGTGGAGGCCGGTGGGAAACGGGTGTTCTGTGTTCCGTTAACTCCGGCCCAGAGGCTCTCCTCGCCAGGCGGAGCGGCCGGGACCGAGCGCCGATGTTTACACGTGTGTGTCCGCCCCAGGCCCCCGGCTCCGCTCCGGGGTCCGCGGATTACCCTGCGAATCCGGAGAATTTGAGTTATTTAAGCTGAACGAGGCCAACACGACGGCCCCCCTCCCATTCCCACCTCCACCCCTACCCCCGCCCCCGCAAGGCCGTGGGAAGTCGGGGTCGCCGCCGAGTCTGCGAGGGCAGAGGCCCCGCGCCAGCCAGGCCCGCGCCGGGGCCCGCACTCTCCCGCCGCGCCCCGCACAGCCTGCCCCGCCGGCCCGGAGGCCGAAGCCCGTCTTCCCGGGTCCCCAGGGGAACGGGAGCCCGGGGAGTGGGGGGAGAGGCATCCGAGGGCAGTACGGACCCTGGCGGCGAGGACGCCATCCTGTGCGCAAGGTCCCGGCAGGCACCCGCTTAGCGCGCCCCCCCCCACCCCCCCGCCCGCCGACAGGCCGCCGGATGTTGGAGACCCCCAGTCCGCCCAGTCCGCCCAGTCCCGGGACCCGGCCCTGGGGCGACCGCGAGAATGGGGCTGGCCCGTGGCGCCGCTCTCCCCTCCCCTGAGCGTTTCCCAACGCCCTTTGGGAACTCTGAGCGCCGGGGAGACCCGTCTCTGCCCGGTGGACGCGGCCAGAACCCCCTCCGGTCGGGGTGCACTGTGCGCCGCTCCCGGGAGCTGGGGCTGTAGGTCCCAAACACATGCCCCCTCGCGACAGCGCGCACCTCCTCTCGCCCCATCAGCGGGGGGGTGGCTACCCTCTCCCCAAAGGGTGCCAGCTCGGCGGGGGCGCAGCGCCCCGGGCACCCTCCCCTCCCCTCCCCGCCCCGCCCCGGCGCGGACAGGAAGCGGGCGGTGACGTGGGGCGGCGCTGAGTGGCTGCGGCCGCGTGGTCGGCGCCGCCGGCACATTAAGGCGCGGGGCGGCGGGCTCCACGGCGCAGTGTCCTGGGGGCCGGCTGCACGGCGATCCGGCTCCCCGCTGTCCGCCCTCGTTGGGCTCCCTGCCGCCCCTCGGCTGTCCCCCGCGGGGAGAGGAGGAAGGACGCGGAGCGGGTGCTGCGGGACCCCGGGCTGTGCGCAGCGGGTGCCCGTCCCCAGCGGCCAGGGCGAAGCCTGCGGTCCTGCGGCGCGCCGGTGCCTGCGCGCCCATCCCCGTCCCCGGCTGCTCCGGAGGCGCCGGTGCCTGCGCGCCCATCCCCGTCCCCGGCTGCTCCGGAGGCGCCGGTGCCTGCGCGCCCATCCCCGTCCCCGGCTGCTCCGGAGGCGCCGGTGCCTACGAGCCCATCCCCGTCCCCGGCTGCTCCGGAGGCGCCGCTACTCCAGCGCTCCGCGGCGGGGAGCGGGGAGGCCAGAGCGGCGCTCTCGGGGGTCGGGACGCGCTCCCCCGGAATCCCCGGCCGCGCGGTGTGGTTGCGCTCGGACACTCTGCGCCGCGTTTGGGTCTCTGTCTCCCTCGGGGAAACTGGACAGCGCGTCGGCCAGCCCTGTCCCTGGGCAGGAGCGCGTCCCGGGGGCCATGGAGTTCACGGCGTCGCCCAAGCCCCAGCTCTCCTCGCGGGCCAACGCCTTCTCCATCGCGGCGCTCATGTCCAGCGGCGGCCCCAAGGAGAAGGAGGCGGCGGAGAACACCATCAAACCGCTGGGTGAGTGGCTGCCTGGCCGGCCGCGGGGGCAGAGGCGGGAGCTGCCCCTGTCCCCGGGCCGCGGGGGCTCCGGAGGGCGGGTGACCCCTGTCCGGGCTCACGCGCGCGGCAGCCTCTGACTGCCACGGCCATAGTCGGGGCTGGGAGATTTTTTCCTTTAAGGCCCAGAGATTTTTTATTTGGGAGCTTCCGATTCGTAAATACAAGTGGTTTCCTATCTCCTTCAAGCGGTAGGCGCTCCCCATCTTTGCCTAGAATCCCAGGAGGGGTGGGTGTGAGTGCATAGCTCTGCTGGGATAAGACATAGAAGGACATACAATAATAAAACCCATTTTTTAAAGACGCAACAGGATTGACGATGCGGGTAACACCTGTTCGTGCAGTTGAACCCAAGGAGACTGCAGGAGACTTCACAAGAAACTGGTTTAATTTTGTTTTAGACTAAATCAAAAGGGGTCAGTTCTTTTAAAACCGCAGTTCTTTTAGAACCGGCTGTAGGAGAAGCCGGTTCTACCTGCGCGAGCCCATTTCTTCTCAGAAGTTCTGGACTTACCCATAAGACATCATTTTCCAAGTGCCCTCGTTTCAGGAGAGGTTGGCAAAAAACGTTAGCCAGTAACCATTTCCCAAATTCCTCAACTTTTAGCGATAGTGTTTATGTAACAACCTTTACCATTTATAGAAGACTCTAGGCTGGAGGAAAGGGATTATGGTCCCCTCTTAGCACAAGCGAATTAAGTGGTTTCACTGTCCCTTCACAATGGAGAAAGGAGCATTCTCATTGTCACCTCTGGGGGCCCCAGGAAATAATCATTTCATATCCTGGCCAGCTGGTAGCCCTAAAACAGTGAAAAACATCTGATAGCAAAACAGGGTAGTATTCCTTTTTAACTCTCTCAATTTTTTCCTCCCTCCCTCTGCCCATCCCCATTTCCCCCAACAACTTAACATCTCACATCCAAAACAACAACAATATATGAAAGATAAAGCCCTAGAGATGGAAAACAAGGGGCCTGGGCAGAAAAAAAAGAGAGAACGAAAACCCCTGTAGCCACTCAGAACCAAGGACCAAGAAACCGGAAGGGCTCCAGAAAACATAAAGTCAAAAAGTCTCTCCTCCATGAAGCCAGCTTGTTTCCCAAGATTCTGTCCTTCTGGGAGGAATCTTAACCTGAAACAGTCTTTTCCTGCTGGCTCTCGCTTTCCCCACCCACCATCCCATCTAAACCCAAACCTGCCAACAGAATGGAAACAAGCAATCAAACAACCCCAGGGCGGGCAGAGGGAAATATTAACCAGCGATTCCAAAGTTGTGGTTGTGGGACGTGCCTTGGGTACCCACTCCTGTTTGGGGGCTCCCGGATCCTTTCTATCTGCCCCCTCACAGTTTGGTAGCCAGCGGGAAAAGACCATTTCAGATTAAAATTCCTCCCCGAAGGACAGACAGTGCCACTGCCCTTTCACCATTGCCTCCGTGTCTATTTATTTTCCTGAGAAAAAACACCCGATCTACATTCTAAATGATGGAGCCCTCACCGCATACCCGTCTGTGGCTAAGCATCCCCTGGAGGAGCCAGGAGTCATTCTGGCCCCTTTTAGCGGTCAGTGCCATTGGTGACTGTAAGACTCCGGGCCAGAGAAAGATGGGGTTCCGTTAAGAGAGAACATGGTGTGAAACCTTACTGAGCTGTTGAAGCCAGGGCGGTGGCCAGAGTGGCCCCTGCCTGCCCATTTAAACCCTGTGAGTCTGTTTAGAAGCACAGCCCCAGACTTTCCCTTAGGAAAACTTTTCTTTGAGACATAATTGACGTTGGACATTGTGCGAAAGCATTTCCGTGTCATTTTCTTCTTCCTCTGCTTCCCCCACTTCCCAGCCCTGACGAGCTGGTGAGTCCGAGGCTCCGGGAGTTTGCATTTCTCAATGGTCAGGAAATGAGAAAATTCCCAAGGCTCCTTCCTCATTCCCTGGGAAGACCTTCTGCGAGTGAGCTTCTGAACATATTCTCAGAGGATAAGATTTCCCCCAGAGCATGGGTCTCTTGTTTTCCGTTTGAAAATATAGGGATAAGATAAATAATTGGACCGTTTTTAATTGAAAACCTTCCTAGGAGCTGGATTGTTATTGTGAAAGAAGGAAAGGTAAACATGCTCTGTTCGCTAAGTCAAGGAGAAATACAGACAACAAAACGCTTTCTACGGCGCATCTATGATGTGCATGCCTACAGTTAGAACTGGTTCCAGTTCCTGGGGGGCACTTAGAACAGAGCTGTTTGGAGGTCAGTTTCACATCGCAGATTCAAGTAGTTTCTTTTTTAAGGGCTGCAAGATAATTGGGATAATTACAAAAGTCCCCCTGTACTCCATCAAAGTGACTGGTGGAGTCCGGGCCCCTTATCAGCCGTGGGGTGGGGGGAGATGTTTGGTTCCTGGGAGTGCTATTCTGGCTGCCTCCTGGTGGATGGCGAAGCCTCCTTCCCACTTTGACATGCCTGCTAGCCTGGGGTTCGGAGTGGTCTCCCCAATTCTAGCGCCTTTCTGTCCAGAAATGGCCCAGAGCGCGCACTCCTGTGATTGAACAAGCCCAATGCTGGTCTTTCATAAGATTTTGGGCTCTAATCTAACCTCCTAAGGCCTATGAAGTGAGAGGCAGGCAGGGAAGTGAAATGGCCTCATTTTTTAATTTTTAACCGCCTCTCCGCTCACACCCCTGTTTCCTTTTTCTGTGGAGAGGGGGCTCCCAGAGGAGGGAAGTTCCCTCAGCCAGAGGAAGGGCCCAGCCCTTCATGCCCTGGCTCTCCCTGCACAGAAGTCTCTCTCGGTTGTCAAAGGGGCAGCGCTGGCTCCCACAGGCCCTGTCCTTAGGACTTGGGAGGGATGCACACAGGAATCCTTGCTTTTTACTCATCCTGATCACCGCCTTTCTGGCCCTCACACGCCTGTTCTCCAGTGTGGGCTTCAGTCGTGGTAACAAGCCCTGCCTCCGGAACGCACTAGCACTCCTCATTTGGTTCCGTAAGCCACGGGGCGCCCGCTCCTGGGAAGCACAGGCTTGATTTATTGACCGGTGGGTTCTTAGCAGCTACCTTCCTGGAGTTTCTGAGCCTCACTTTTTCAAGGTCAAACCTGGGCCCCCTTTCAGTTGTGTGCTCTCCGTCCTGTCCTGCATGTTCACTCCCAGCATTACCAGCATTAGCCGTCCCGGTCCCCTCTCTTGCAGAACAATTTGTGGAGAAGTCATCCTGTGCCCAGCCCCTGGGCGAGCTCACCAGCCTGGATGCCCACGGGGAGTTCGGTGGCGGCAGCGGAGGGGGCAGCAGCCCAGCTTCCTCCTCGCTGTGCACCGAGCCCCTGATCCCCACCACCCCCATCATCCCCAGCGAGGAAATGGCTAAAATCGCCTGCAGCCTGGAGACCAAGGAGCTCTGGGACAAATTCCACGAGCTGGGCACAGAGATGATCATCACCAAGTCTGGCAGGTAGCGGGGGCCGTGGTGGGCGAGGAGTGGTGGGGGTGCTCCCTGGGTGGTTTGGGGGGCGTTTCCGGGGAGTTGGGTGAATCCCTGTGGGTTCTGAGCCCAGAGAGAGCTGCTTCGCTGGGGAGGGCTTCTTCCCGCAGACTTACTGTGGAAAGTGCTGCTCAGAGAATTCCCAGGCATTTGCTTTCTCAAGGTCTGGCCGTGGGAAACCTCACCTCTGTCTTGATGATAAGGGCACAGGGACCAGGAATGTCTGCCCCCCACCCTGCAGCCCGGAGGGTTTGGGGGTGCAGGCTCCGCACCTGGAGGGAAGGAGGAACCCGAGTCCAGGGTGGGGGTGGGGGCGGCTGGCTGCTGCAAGGGAGGCAGGGAGCTTCCTTTTTAGGGGCTCAATCTGCAGAAGCCCCTGTCCCCACTAAAGGAGATATAGAGCCTGGGCGGCAGAGAGAGATTTGTAAGGGTGGCACTCTGCAGGAGGGGCGCTGGCTCCCAGGCCTTTGAGCGCTGCTGGGCGGGAAGCCAGGCCCTGGAGCTTGGTGGCCCTGGGCTCCAGCTCCCAGACCTTGGAAGTATAGCCAAGGTCCCCAAGCCCTCACTGCGAAGCCTCTCCGCTCCCTCTCTGTGGCAGGAGCGAGTTTCCTCCCAGCATTCCAGGGAGGTGCAGGGCTGGGTCGCTCCGGAGACCCAGGGTCAGAGCCCAGTGGGCTTGCTGAAAAGCGAGGCTTTTCCTGTAATCAGACGCTGGGCATCCAAAACGAAACGAAACACAACTTTCCCCAGCCCTGAGACTCTTGTAAAACTATCCAGCACGTGGGTCTCCAAATTCCCGTCTCTGGCTTTTCAGGAAACAGAAAGGGTTTGGGGGCCTCTGAGAGTGGTGGGGGCAGGGGTGGGGGGAGACGGACAGACAGGGATGTGTGTGCGGTGTGAGCCCCACCCTTCCTTTCCCCTCCCCTCCCTTCCCTCTAACTCAGCGGCTCTTCAGACTGAGCTCAGGCCGGTCCTCTCTGTCTCCCCTTGTCAGGAGGATGTTTCCCACCATCCGGGTGTCCTTTTCCGGCGTGGATCCCGAGGCCAAGTACATCGTCCTGATGGACATCGTCCCCGTGGACAACAAGAGGTACCGCTACGCCTACCACCGCTCCTCCTGGCTGGTGGCTGGCAAGGCCGACCCACCGCTGCCTGCCAGGTTTGTGCCTCCAGACTTTTGCCTGCCCAAACGTGCCTGTGAACCCGCTAGCAGAACGCCCCCTGCCCTGGCGGTTTGAGTTTTAAGTCTGTTTTTAAAGCTCTGGGCTCTGGAAGGATTCCCAGCCCCGATCTACACTCCGGGATCCACTATACCAGCTAGTCTCTGAGAAAGGCAGGGCGGGTGCCTTTCCCGCTTAATTCCTGTCCGAGTTGCCTCACAGGGCGGTGGCAATATTCGTTAGAAATCCAGACCCGTTTCACATGCCGCTCATCATTTCTAGTTGGCTGTTCAGCACGAGTAGGAAGTGGCTGCCCTAAAATCCCGTTTTTTAAAAAGTGCATTTTGGTAAAGTGGTTGCTTCTAGTAAATACTTTGTTAGCAATGTAGCTGTATCTGCACATGATAAATATCGTTCTGGTAAAATGTGGTGGTTTTTGTCCAGAAAGGGTTCAGAGATTTTAAGTTGAAAATTTAAGTGGATAAATGTAATTCAACATCAGGTTAGCTTTTTTTTTTTAACATGAAAAAAAAAATATTATTCAATGGGATATTAGGGATCACACATGTTTATTTTTGTGCTATTCATTGGTAATAACGTTTTCCCAGTAGAACCCGGTTTTAAAAAAATCACAGGTAAACCTTTATTATTGCCTTGGGGAGCTGGGCAGGGGGGTCAGACCTCCTGTTCATATATTTGCTCCTGTGAACAATGAACAGTTCTAGCGCTAGGCTGCGTAGCGATAGTCTTAGTACAAAGACTATCGGCTGACCGGACACTCGGGGTGCTAAAGCCGAGGCGCACAGCTTTCTAGTTGTTTTAGGGCTGATGTATGGCATTGACTGAAAGTTCCTATCAGAGCTGAGACTTTATTTGGATGGGAAGATTCAGGAACGTGGAAGGTCCAGCTGGTTCTTTGTATGCGTGTAGGCTGGAGTCTTAGTCAAGGCACAGAACCCACACAGACCATTCCCACTCGCGGCTCACACGGAACCTTAGCTCATTTGGCAGCGGTGCCATCACTGAGCCCACAGGGCGCTGGGCTCCCGAGAGGAGAGGGGAGGAGAGCAGAGGGAAGGGGAGACCAGGATGGACATCCCCAGCCCTTCCAGGTCAGCATGT
This sequence comes from Pipistrellus hanaki, assembly GCF_964339955.1. Lineage (NCBI taxonomy): Eukaryota > Metazoa > Chordata > Mammalia > Chiroptera > Vespertilionidae > Pipistrellus > Pipistrellus hanaki. The sequence goes on along the minus strand of NC_140512.1, from coordinate 10,962,269 downwards.
TAGAAACACATTAAAGGACTAAAGACATTTAAAAAAAATGTTACTCATTTTTAAAACAGTTTACAATAGATATTCAAATGAATAGAATTAGTATTCTCCACTATTTACAACTACTAAATATCGGACTCACGTTACTTTTAAAGGAGAGAGATTTTAGCAGATTCCTAACCATTTTTACAGATGAATCTTTTTTGTTTTGTTTGTTTTCCTTCAAAGTCTTTCCTCTGAGAAGTTAATCACTCTGACTTAGCATTCGCTTTCTTCCTATCTGAAGGGAAGGGGAGCGGGCAGGCCAGCAGGACCTTGGGGCTAGGACATGCGTTGTTTATGTTACGAATCTGCTCTGGCTGGGGAAGGAAAGCATGTGCCAGTACACTATCTGAGCTGAAGCATGTGTAAGCTATCGCTGGAATTTTAAGACCCAGGGACCTGGAGAGCAGAGGGCTTCCTGTATGTTTTCCCATTCGTCTTAGTTCAGCCTTTTTGTATTGGTATCAGGTAGAAACATCTAGTGTAGAAATATTCAGGAGGATAGAAATAGGATAGGATAGAAATACTAGGCAAATTTAAGCAACTGTTCTTTATGGTTTAAAAAAGAAATAGTGCTGTATTTTCTAGCTCCATACGGAAAAGGAGGGGACCTTGGGAGGGTGATCTGTTCTGTACCAATGGTGGAAATTCCTTGTGGTTCTAGTTCTTGGACATGTTTTATTTCAGACTGAACTTCATCCATCAGTTGTTCCTAATCAGTGCTTGATAATGCCATTTGACCATCATCATGGCAAGGCTTTACAGGCAATCTAAAGCAGTGCCCTATTTTCGCATAGAATGCTTCCTTTTCTTTAGAGTAATTGGTGTTTAGGCGTGTGAAGCTTTATTGATGTGACTACATTTGGTGAATTGATACTTAAAGGGAGAACATTTCAGCAGCTTCTGGGACTTGACATGTTCTGGAGCCGTCTTTTTTGGCAGGGAGGGTGGGTGGTGGGGCTGATGAGTTAAACAACCACATTTTAAAGGTATAGCTTTGGACGGGTGACACATGAAAAGCCGTGATGGTTGTGTCATCAAAGAATTCTTCAATTGATCAGCAGTTTTGAGCACTCCTCTTAAAAAGAGCACTCCAACAAGCAGGCAGGCAAGCAGACCCCTAGAGAAAGCCTCCCGGGTCTTGTCTGGGTCCAGGAAGCATCCTTATTCTGGAGGCTTTCTTTCAGCATGTGCACCGATGCATCTTTTCTCCATCTTCTTCCGTGACAGACCACGCACCCACTTCTTGTTCTTCACGTGGAAAGGTTTTGTGACCTTTTCCCAGGCCTTCGCCCCAAACATAATGTTTATGTTTAGTTATAGTTACACTCTCCTATAGAAAATCGATCTACAATAACCTGTTACCGCTAGGAAGGAACTTGTGCTGTTGAATTGAGCACATCTCCTTCCCCTCTCATAAGAAAAGCTTATGCCAAGTGGTTGGGATTGACAAAGAGCTGTGCTTAGTGGGATCCTCAGAGATCGAACAAATGCTGGCCATTTAACTGCGAAAGATGGCTTTGCACGTCGCAGCTGATCAATAGATGATAAATGCTTGATAGATACATTTTTTTTTTTTGCTTAGGCTTTTTGCAAATGAATACACTGAATAATTTGAAGCTTTCTCAGCTTGTTTTCACTCTCATCACTTAACAACGTTATGATGTGTGCACTGTTTAAAAAGTTCCCAGGTCTCTGTATTAAAGTTACTCTCTCCTGTATTTATAAAGAATATAAACTTTAAATTCAGTCATCTTCAATTTTAAATGATTGGAGTCTCTATAATTCTTTTTTTAAAATAAATTCTTTGTTTTCATTGATTTTTAGCAATGCTTATCCTGGGAACTTATTATGCAATTAATCTTAATCTTTCTTTTGAAAAATACCTATACCGTTAGATTTCATAATTTATAGAAGTAGCCTAGTAGCCTATTGGATAGATAGGAAAAACCCCATCTTCAAAAATGGCTTGCTCCACAGACGATAGAGAATTTATTAAGTGTTACCCCTTTTAGAGCATTGTACATGAAGAAACACATTTAGAGGTTTTAGAGTTCTTTTGGTATTGCTATATTATTAAACTTGACATTAAACAGGGTAAATAAAATTCACCATTTGTGTTCCTTTAGAATCAGAATATTTTATAACCCAGAGAGCATGTTTTTTTTTTTTTTTTTTTAAATGCCTCCATGGAATCTCTCATAATTTTCTCAGGCTGTATGTGCACCCAGACTCCCCTTTCACTGGCGAGCAGCTACTCAAACAGATGGTGTCTTTTGAAAAGGTGAAGCTCACCAACAATGAACTGGATCAGCATGGCCACGTAAGTACAGCACCTGGGACTGGGTGGAATGGAGAAGTCTCACAAAAACTTCCTCCCTCTGACCTCCCCCTCCTCCCCCTCGCCCTCTGCCCCTCCCACCTTCTCGCTGTGAACCCTCAGTGAGAACCTCCAAGTATTCATCTTGTCAGGAGGCCATTGTTATGCAAGAGGGCCAGCCTTCAGCACTGTGGATTTCCCAAGACAGGAGCAACTGTTTTGTACCTTTGCCCATGAAACAAAGAGAGCATGCATGTTGCAGGCTACTACAGTCCCTTCTTGGGTTAAACATCTGTCAGTGGTATGTCAGAAAATGCAGCATAAAAGGAATGGGGCTGAGACCTCCCCCCCACCCCCCCTTGGGGATTGCCCAAAACATGTTTCATTGGGCACACTCACCTGAGGTACAATAGAACCACAGGGTTTATGTCCAGATAAGTTTGAAACCTATTCACCTGCTTCAGCTGCTGAGCAGCATCACCAGCAGAGCTGTGCATGAACCCCTTTACTCTGACTGGGTCGGGAGAAACAAGGCCCCCTGGGGCAAATGGATGTTGGCAACGCCAGAAGCAATTTATTTGGTTTCAGGTCCAGGCCAACCATTTGAAATGATGCCGAAAGAAGTTTGGGAAAGGGCTTTTTACTCACTCTATATCCCCTGTATAGAGAGTCTTATGAATATTAAAGAACAGGTAGTCTTGCAGTTAAAAACAAAGCAGTTTGATGATTTGAGGTTAACAAAGGAGTTCATCAAAATGTGGAAAAGAAGAAACTGGAATGCTGAGCCCTTAGCAATAGTTAATAGAACAAACACCACTGACACAGGCCTCTTCGCACGTCTGATAAGATTTCTTTTTAAGGAACCATCTGTGATGTGATTCCATGCTCTTAAATAACAAGCATTTCCTATCTGCTGTGTGATTTACCAGGGTTACATCCTCTAATCCCCACCTCACCCTATAGGGTTAATACTGGCTTTGTATTTGAGATGAGGCGTGAAGAGGTGAGATCACTGACACCAAGATTAAAGAGCTAGAAAGTGGCCGATTCACTGTTTTCACCCAGGTCTGTCCAATACCACATCCTCGCTAATGACAATCTGTCCGCCTAGCATATATCATTTCTTACTTTGGAAAATGTAGGCATATATCCTTTGACCTAACCAGACTAACAAATGAGAAATATTTTAAAGACTTGATTTAAAACAAATGTATTCTCCACATGACTTCCCCCCACCGCTTTAGAAAAGATCTTTGGAAAGATACTTGACCTGGATTCTCTGCAGTTGATTTGATGAAACGTGCTTGACAACGATGACTCTGCAGTATCCTAAGAAAATGACTTGCTTCAGGAATGGAACAGAGCAGATCCTACTCCTAAAAAAACGGAATTTGAAGCTGTAGACTTGATGGTTCTTTGTTTGCCCCAATGCAGTTTGGGCGGTTGAGCAATGTGAACGCCTGGCACTCAGTGCTCCCCATGTCTTCGTTGTAGATCATTTTGAACTCGATGCATAAGTACCAGCCCCGGGTGCACATCATTAAGAAGAAGGACCACACGGCCTCGCTGCTCAACCTGAAGTCGGAGGAGTTCCGGACGTTCATCTTCCCGGAGACGGTTTTCACGGCGGTCACCGCCTACCAGAACCAGCTGGTGAGTGCCCGCTCGCAGTGCACTTCCGGAAGGAGATGAGAGTGTAGGAGGTCCTTCCATTTCCGTGGGGAGGACAAGGATCCCAGTACTTGAATAGAAGGTCTCTTTGGAGAACGCTATTGGGTATCCGCCAGTGCCTCTGCCTGTGTTGAGTGAACCACGCTCAAGGTGATGAAGGTCTGTATGGCACCAGCTTTTCATCTGTGTACCCCCGGTTAGGTGGTTCACTGCCCACTTTAATCATCTGTGTACCCCCGGTTAGGTGGTTCACTGCCCACTCTCCGACCCAAACCTGCCCCTCTCTGGCATCTCAAGTTTTCTTCTCGAGAAATTACCTGCTTCCTTTTCCTTTTCCTGATAGAATATCTTAAGGCACATAGCCATACACTCGTTGCCCCATAAAATATAGACTTTTTGTTTTTTCTAAATGAGCACCCATATTCTAGCCGACTGTCCACACTACTGATGCGTTAGACACTTCTGAGGCATATTCAGCTGTTATTTAGGATGTGATCATTCTAACAGGATGATTTTAAATGTCTCTTTACATAATAAACTGTGGTAGGCAAGCAGTGTGTATTTAATTAACATCAAGATTTTAATTTGTAATATTGAGTTATCTATTGTCTACTCTGTGTTGTACCTCACATTTAAAATGTGTGCATTTTTAAAAAATCCATATGGGTTAGTTCAATTCAGTAAGTGTTTATTAAAGTCTTAGTAAGAACTGGGTGCTGTTAGACACTTGCCCATATATTTTCTTCTCTCACGGTGAGCATAACCCTGCAGACTGGGGGTAGTAGAGACAGTCTGTAGCGAGGAAGCCACGGCTGAGGGAGGATGAGTAACTTCCCCAGCTGGGAAGGACCGGCCGGGTTTCCTTGTGCTCTTTATGCTACAGGAGGAGGAATCACACCGTCAGGTTACTTGACAGATTGGGTGCTGTGCCCCCTCGCTAGGTTTTTGCATCTTGCTTTCATTTGAGTAGTTTTGGGTCATCAGGTCTCTGGCTCTGCTCCTGTTTTGATGTTATATTTTGGGTTCCGAGTGAATGACTGTTGGAGTGGGATGGTCCATCAGAGGAGACAGGGTGTTGGGTCTCTCGGGGAAAAGCAACAAGAGGAAGCTGAGCCGCAGCTGGTTTGTTGAGTGGTAAGAGTCCAGGTCCGATTCCAGTCCAGGGCATGTGCCCGTGTTGTAGGCTCGATGCCCCAGTAGGGGGTGTGTAGGAGGCAGCCGATCAATAATTCTCTCTCATCATTGATATTCTATCTGTCTCCCTCTCCCTTCCTTTCTGAAATCAATAAAAATATTAAAGAAAAAAAAAAAGACCAAGCTGAAAGCCTAGATAGCCCTGCTCACATAAGGAAGTGGGAGCCCACAGCAGGGATGTGGGCCGATGGCTGGGAGGTGTCACCATAAGGTGTGAGCACCTGTAATTCCTATAGAGCTTTGAGGAGGTTCCATGTCACCATATGGCTGCCACTTTCCTTACCTGTGACTGGGGCTAACAACTGCCCAGACCATCTTAGGGAAGTCCCGTGAGCATCCAGTGAGAGACTGTGCATGACCATGCCTGGAAACCATAAGGCAGTCTGAGTGAGGTGTGTGGTTTTAAGGAAAGTCCGAAGAGGATCTGTCACCATTGGCATTTTAAATGTTAGCGGCATATTTTTTAATGAGATACACGAGTGGACAAATGTTACCACACTAATCATCTTAAGGTGTGACAGTAAAGTTAAAGGAAGTTCCTCAGGAGAGCGTTTTAGATTAGGCTTCACAAGTGAAGGAGCAATCCTGAGTAAATGCTCGCAGAACCTCTCAAAAACCAAGGTTCACGGGACTAGGAAGGGATGGTTTGCATAATTATAACAGCTAATACTTGGGTACTTGCTGTGTGCAAGGCACCATTGAAAGTGCATTGTTTTATTTAGTCTCCATGATGACTGTAAGTGACGGGAACAACGGTATTTCGGTGTCACCTTCTCGGGAAAGCAGAGGCTCGGAGTTCAATAACTCCCCACGGTGACCTTCCCGCACTCCTCTCTGAATCCACATGTTTAGGAGCAACAGTCAGTGGGCTAATCTCTAAGCGTTAGGCATCCGCTGTCCTCTTGGCTTGTGGCTCTGACGGTCTCCGAGACATCCTTTTTAGAGGATTTCGCCTCTTTATGATCATTGTTTTCCCTTTTCAACAAGTGCTCACTGCTTACCTGCCAGGGTAATGAGATGGCAGTGATCGTAAACCAGCGGTCAGAATGGCCACTAGCACTGGCTGCACCTGGTAGCAGCCATATGTTTGTTAGAAAAGGTCAAATATGTAAAAGGTAAAAAATGGCAAAGTGAACTCACATACTCGACCCAGATTCAAAAATTAACATCTTGTCACTTTGTCTCCCCTTCCCCATTCTATCATTGTAAGTATCCGTACTTCCTGTTCACTTAATCTTTTGATACAGAGTTGCACGCATCCTGATACTTTAGCTGTAAATACTCCCACAAGTACATATTGATATGAGAGTATTATTTTTGTAACCGTAATATCTTTATCATAGCTTAGAATATTAAGAATTATTCCTTAATATCATCCAACGTTCAGTTATTATTACAGCTTTCAGGATGGGTCAACAAATGTCTTTTATAATCCCTTTCCTCTCTCTGAACTAGAGAGAATCCAGCTGAAGTCCATGGTTTGGATTTATTACTTTTAATTTAGAAAAACCCCTCTACATTTCCCCCTCAATATCTCATTTAATTCTGACACCCCTGAAGAAGGCCCCTCTGAGCCCCATTCTGTAGATGGAAAGACAGATTCCACATAGTTAATACACCTGCCCAAGGTCACAAATCTGGATCTTCATTCCTCCTTAAGAAAAAAAAAAAAAAAAAAATATATATATATATATATATATAAAATATATATATTTTATTGATTTTTTACAGAGAGGACGAGAGAAGGATAGAGAGCTAGAAACATCGATCAGCTGCCTCTTGCACACCCCCTATTGGGGATGTGCCCACAACCAAGGTACATGCCCTTGACTGGAATGGAACCTGGGACCTTTCAGTCCTCAGGCAGATGCTCTATCCACTGAGCCAAACCGGTCTCGGCTCATTCCTCCTTTTTGGTGGCAACATGCTGGATTGCAGGCCAAGGACATTACCATTGTCAATGTCAAGGTTTGGAAACTGAGTTTGAAAATGTTGCCCAATGAAAACAGTCAGTTTATTTCTATGCATCTGCCTTTTCTGATTCCCAGCACAGATACCAAGTATATATTTGAAATTCAAGTAAATGGTCAAAGACTTGATTTTCAAGCCAGTTTGAGTAGGTTTATAAACCTCATAAAACTGATCAAAATTCATGTTTAATAAACACACATGGGGTGAATAAATCAATTTGAGGGTTCGTATTTTCTTTAGTCCTGTACAATTTTCTAAAGTTATCCTTGATTCTTTCTAGGCCTCCCACCTCTGCTTTTTCATTATTATGTCATGTGTGTGTACCGGCTTTCCTAAAATAAATACAGAGTTCCCCCAAAATGGATACACACACTTTGAACTTTGAATACTAGTAATTATACAGACAGTGTTTGTTAACATACATTTCATGTTCAAAATTGAGCTTTCAGTGGTTAAAGTGTGTCTATATTTTGGGGACACCCTGTATATAGGAGATACAATAAATATTTACTGAGGATAGTAGAAATAATAGAAGTTTTCAATTGCACACACACCAAAAAAAAAAAAAGAAAGAGAAGATGAAAATGTAAAAGTTCTCACCTTCATACATCTCCACCTTTAGCTAGGACTGTTATTTTTACATCTATTAAAAGCCAAAGCAGAGTTTTCCAATTTGCGAAAAAGCATCTCATTTATTATGGCTGGTAGTTTTATTTAGAAATAGTGAAAAATGGGACTTTTAAAAATTATTATTTTTTTTGCCTCTGGTTTTGGCGAGGAAATGATCACATTTGTCTGCATTATTAGATAAAAGCTAAATACATTATACTTTCAACAAACTCTTTTATAATTTAAGATTTAAAGGTCACACATGGTTTCCAGAGCAGCAGACCACGGCCATGGAGGTGAAGTGTAGGTCAGGCTTCACTTTTAAATGCCCAGGGACAGGTCCTTCCCTGATCACCGGAGAGAAATGGTCTCTGAGGGCCAGTTTCACTTCGCGCCTGGGAACCTCAGCGTATCCAGAGACCCATGATGTCACTTGGAGGGTCAGCCCTGGAAGGTCCCCTTCTCTTAGGCACAGCTGGTAGTCAAACTCTGCCCCCCATCATGCTTACAAAGGGGGGGCTGAAGGAGGGAGTGTTTTGTTAGGACATGCATTGTGTTCTGTTACTAAGGTCAGATGTGGAAAAGTGTGTATGTGTTGACCTGAATCAGTTGGTGATTTGCATATACATGCATGCACACTTACCTACAGGATTTCTTCAGCACAGTGTGCTGTCCTTACCCGTTAATGCGTTTTCCTCACACCCAATGTAAGAGATTGCTGCTTTTTACATTTGTTTTCAAATTACAAGCCATACCTGTGGTTTGGCTAATTAAGACTCTACATCCTATGTTCACTGGTTAACTAGTGTTGACACGGATGACACTGTTCAGTGGTGTTACAGGCCTCAGGGGTTCTGTGTTAGGGACAAACACAATGATGTCCAACTGGACCACTGTAACCCAGATCCCTTCTCTCATCAGTTCTCAAGTGCGTGACTTCTCCAGTCACGGGGATGTAAAGCCACACCTTCAGAGACGAATGTTTATGTAGTGACTGGTTTTTATGTACATGTCCATGGAACAAAAACTGTGCCTGACCTTTAACAATGCATGATTACCTAGAACGTTAAAATTCTATCTAAAAATTATTTTATCTTAAGATAGGAAAATCCAGTAAAATGCTGCCGCCGCTGCTGCTGCTGCTGCTGCTGCTGCTGCTGCTGCTGCTTCTTCTTCTTCTTCTTCTTCTTCTTCTTCTTCTTCTTCTTCTTCTTCTTCTTCTTCTAACGGAAGAAGATTTCATTTGGTCTCTTAACTGGTAAAAAGATGAAAAATATTTCCGGCTGCTTTCTCTGGAAGCCAAGTTCAGCAAATGCTTCTGGCTGATGATTGCTGACAGCCCAGGAGCCGGGGAGCCGGGGGCTAGCACAGAGAGTACAGTGGCTGGTGAAGAACCGGAACCCACAGTCTCTGTGCTGCTCACAATACCATAAAGCTTGTCCAAGAGGGGAGTGTGAGTCCAGGTCCCCGCAGTTTTAGTATTAAGACCCCCCCCACCCCCCAACTTCCAAAAACAGCTGTGTTCTCTCCCTGGAGCTAGGTAACCTGGGCCATAGACGAAGTAAATAGCTGGCTATGTCTCCAGCAACTTTTCCAATCAGTGCACTCGAGGTAAATCACTGCTGTGACCGACGGGGAAGTCGCGGTATGAGAACACCCTGTATTTTTCTCTAAGCTTTCTGTTGTTTGAAATTATATCAAATGTGAAGAAAAAAGTTACCACGGATACTCCTAGGGCTCATGAAAGAGGGATTTAAAGACTATTGGAAGTATAGCATTCCTATAATGAGAGAAAATCTCAGAGAAATCGGAAAACTGGTTGAAGCTAGTAATCCATTTTATCGTTCAAAGCTAAGGCGGTAGGACATGGTGACAGGCTGTGGAACAACATTCCGTGTTGGGAGTATTTATTCTCCACGACAATGCTACAAGCATCACCCTTACCCTTTGGAAATACAAAGACCAACAAATTCAATGTTCAAAATGCTTTTCAGGGACAAAGCCGGTCAAAAGTCTTTCTTCAATTATTATAACAGATAGAGAATATGACCTGTCCTTTTAGTTCGTCAATACTCAGACATAGCTTAATGTTTCACATTTTAGAGGGATGGTGTAAAAGAACTTCTTTCCAAGTCCTTGGCTTTTCTTTTCTTTTATTATGTATTAGTTTCAAGTGTACACATTATATACTTGACATAGTGTTCCCCTCGATATTTCCAGTACCCCAACTGGCAGCGTATGCAGTTATCCTAATATTATTGACTATATTCCTTATGCCATACTTCCCTGTGACTTTTTTATAACTACCCATTTGTGTTTCTTAGTCGCTTCACCTCTCCCACCCAGTTCCCTAACTCCCTTCCCCTTCTGCAACCATCAGTCTGTTCTTTATCTATGGGTCTATTTCCATTTTGTTTGTTTATTTTGTTCTTTAAATTCTATCTGGAAGTGAAATCATATGTTATTAGTATTTAGTTTTTCCAGCAGATATAGTATCTGCCATAGTCTCCAGGAAATTCCGTTCATTGGTAGATCCACTTACCTTGTGACTTTATCAATGAGCTTGTCGGAAGTCACTGGGCCTAGAGGCAGACTTCACTTCATTGCTCTGTCTCACAGTTTCAGTTTGATGTTCCCCTCTGGGGTCGGCTCACATGGCAGTGGATGCGATGCCACTCTCTTTACTGCATTACTGTGGAAGCAGTGTTTCATGAGCCATGAAGAGCTTTAGGAATAAAAAGTACTTTAACACAATTACCCTGTAGAAAGAGACAGCTCCTGTCTTTGAATTTAAAATCTTGGTGGTATTATATCATCTTAGAACATGCTCATTGCTTGGGCTTTAGAAGATGTTTATAAGTTGATTTCAAACAAATAAAAAAATATTCTCCTTCGTCCTGGAAATGGAGCTTCCAAAGGAAGCCCTACTCTGAAACGGGCTGGGACTGTCACCCTTCGGGGTCCGCGGCTGAGTGAGAGAAGGGTCTCCCCAGACGCCTTGGTCACACCTGGAGCCGCCGCGGGCCTCCTGTGTGTTTCTCTGTCTGCATCCTCCACGTGGCTGCTCTGGCCCACTGGGAACAGGTTTCTCACTTATCTAGCTTATTTCCTCCCTGCTTCCCTTTCCATGAACTAAGCCGGAAAGGAAATCAGCCAGTGTGTGTGGCTGCTCTAGAGGGAATGTCATGGGCTGAAGGCATGGTCCAGGGCCGGACGGGGAAGTGCCTTCTGGAGTCAGGAGAAGGTGGGACTCGCTGCTCTAAGTGGGATAAGGAGCTTGTTTTCAGCTTGTACGCCTGTCACCTCACATAAGAAAACAAAAGGGGGAAGAGGTTCACCAATGGACTTCTTTGCATACGTGCATAGCCCGTGGACAGATCAGACTGCGGAGAAGGCCTGGGGCGGGGTGGGAGTGAGGTGGAGGGGGTTAATGGGGGTGGGGGAATGGGGCATCTATAATACTTTCAGCAATAAAGATACATTAAAAAATAAGAAAAACAGTCAATAAGTACCTAAAATTATTGAAAAGGAAAAAGAAAAGCCTTCCTCTGGTCATAAGAAAAGCAGTTCTCTGGGTGCCGGTGGCTTGAAGGGAACAATGGGTACACGAGGAAAAGGTGCTTTTTTTTTTGGCAAAGGAGCATGTCATACCACTTTGGTGGTGGGAACGCCTTCCTTTGAAGTGGAGGATGTGCCTCCACCCATAGCTCTTCCCCAGGTGGAGACTGTGTGTGTGTCTCTGAAGATTGCCGTGGGTCCTCGTATGATATATACGGATGAGCTGGGACACCCTTAAAGGGCCCTGATTCTTCTTTACACACCGCACAACTGGGTCAGTGCTAGATTCCTGCCCGCTCTGACCCTCAGCCACGGACCCCAAAGGGTGGCAGTTCGAGCCTGTCTTCCAGAGGAGGGTTTCCTTTGGAAACTCCATTTTCAGGACGAAGGAGAACATTTTTATTTGTTTTAAATCAAGCATCTTTTAATCCGTGTTTCCTTTCTTTTGTTCACTTATTTTTTTTTTTGGTTCAAACCTAACGTATTATTCTTTGGAGATGCAGTGCTTATGGTTTAATAGATCATTTCACTTTAATATTAACTCTGTGGGAATTAGGGATAGCACAGCATAGACAACTAATACTTCAGACCATGATTCTTAGTAGCAAATACCCCCCTCCCCCAAGGTAAGCATAGAATCTATCAATAACATTGCATGGGTAATTTAGTAAGATGGAGGGGAGGTACTGGTGTACGTTTATATTCTAAAAGCTTTATAGCATCTATTTATGTCATGTATCTCAATATAGAATCAAACATGAAGCTATTATTGGCAATTTAATCTTTTTATCTATTAAATCTTTATATACTAGCCTACATGTGCCCCTGGTATTAATAAATGATGTTTCCAAGTCAGCAGGAGGCAGTGTTCTTATTTCTGTTCCCCATTCCCCACCGGTGCTGGCCTTCCTGACAGCTGCCTCTCCCCAGCGGAGCCCCGAGCCGAGGACGGCTGTCTGAATACTTCACCCTGTTCAGGAGAGGCCCGTCCCTAACAGTCTCCCTCCTCTACCCCTCAGCCTGTCCCCAGATGCCGCCTTCTCCCCAAGGCTTTCCCCGCCATCCCCTCACAGCCCTTTCCCCTGTGAACTCTAGCAGTTTCCACCTTTCTCCCGATGCTGACAGACACTGGATGTGCTTCTGGGGCCAGGATGGGAAAGGAACAAACTTTTCTCTCTGCTTTTATTCTCTGGACCTCAGAAATGACCTCGTTGTGTCACCCCTTCTTCCCCTTCCAGATAACCAAGCTGAAAATAGACAGCAACCCCTTTGCCAAAGGATTTCGGGACTCCTCCAGGCTCACGGACATCGAGAGGTAATGAGAATTTTCTGTTTACTTTCTTTGTCCAGATAAGATAAAGAGAAGAGCGAGTCTGCCCGGGCACACTCCTTTCAACGCCAGAGAGCCATGACCTCCCTGGACACAACCTCCCCCTCTCTGTCCCCTTCCCCCCAGCCAGGAGTCTGTAGATACAGGAGTGCTTAGGTTGTGACAGCTGTGCAGCCGCATCTGCTCGGTGCTCCGCTTCTCCGTGAAGTGGGTCCTGTGGTCGGGACATTTATTCGGCTGTACAAATAGGATGTTGTTATCAAAGTCTCGTCCCCTGGATGCCATTAAGCTCCACTCCTCGAGTGGCATCCGCAGAGAAATGGAATCTTGATACCTCAGAACTGGGTATATATATTTGTGAACACCACAGACACAAGAGTAGTATGGGATTTTGAAAAAAAGGGAGGTGTCCTTTAATTCAAGGCACACTTTTTACCCAGAGCTTAGACTGCTGCTGTTTCATAGGAGAGATGTCAGGTGTCACTTTTAAGACGACAGGTGACAATCATGTGCCTGGAACCCACCCCACTTTTAACATAATTCAGATGGTTCACACAGTGAGACCATCTGTGTGATCAGTAATGACGACACTGAGATCCATGGTTTGCTCAGCAGGAATGTCGAAAGAATGTGTTTTCCAGAGAGAAGATACGTTTAACTTGATTGTTTATATATCTTACACATACTATGTAACTTTCTGTACTTATTCTTTGTGTGTGTGTGTGTGTGTGTGTGTGTGTGTGTGTGTGTGTGAACACTTGAGTTCTACTCTATTAACAAGTTGCAGTTATGCAACAGTGTCATCAACACTAATGGTCGTGTTATACATGAGATGGTCAGACCCTTCTCATCGCCTGTGGTTGCTCTTTTATGTGGCCTGAAGTCTTGATTGACAGGTGGGGTACCCCCTGTTTTATTTTATCTCCAACTCTTGGTGTGATTTTCCCACCAACTGCCACACTTGGCCACACTGTTCATTACCCACCGCGTGGTCGCATCTTCTGATCTCAGCACTTCTTCCTAGCCTGTGTTGGCAACTCAGATTAAGGGATAATTCCATGTTTTAGCAACCCCTGTCCAACCCTTCCCTGGGCCTTCCACAAGGCGGATCATAGAGGGGTGGTTTTAATTTGGGGTAGCAGATGTGGAGGCTTTGTGGGGAGGCAATGAGGCCAGGAGGAGAGGCCAAGAGTGGGCAGTGGCCGTGGGATGTGAGTAGGAGAAAAAGATCCATTTGTTGGAGAGTTTGAAGAGTGGCTGGGGGTGTGGAGATTGGAGAAAGAAGCTGGAGCTTGTGGCTGAAGATCCATTGCACAAGCAGGAAAGGCAGTGGGGGACCCTCCGGTAGGTTGGGACATAAGTGGGACGAAGGCCTGGAGACCCACCTCGGTGACAGTGTGGTATCAGCAGGGTGGGGAACACGTGAGTCTGTGCACAAGGGCCACTCAGGAGGCGTGACCTTTTTAATCTATTTCTGGAGGGCCAGCGGCGCCGGCTCAGATTGGGATTCTGCAGGTGGCATTGCAATCAGGGAACCCTCCTCTGGGTTAGTCTGGGGTCAAGCAAGAAGGAAGACGGTGGCTCAGTGGGGGCACTAGTGATGTGTTTTCACGGCGTGCGCCATGCCTTCTGTCTCAGATCAAGGGTGAACATGGTGAACAGGGAGACGGAGTCCCAGCTCTGCCTCTGCCTCTGTGGCTGAGGGGTCCTGGAGAAGTCACCTGACCTCTGAGTCTGTGGTTGTCATCTAGAAAACAGAGAAAATCACCCTGCGGCTTTACAGGTTCCTCAGGAGAGCCAAGGAAAGTGGCGTTTATGTAAGCAGCTTAGAAGCGCAGCTTTCTTATTTCCTAGCGGAGCATGGTTTTTGTCCCAGCCAAGCCTTCTTCTCATGGTCTTCTCAAACTCCTCCTGGAGTGAGCACGGCCCTTCGCTGCACACGTGTTCACGAGATGGGTGTGTCCAGACCGCCTGCCCTGTAGACCGACAGACTGGCTGATGCCATGGTGGGCAAACTGCGGCTTGAGAGCCACATGCAACTCTTTGGCCCCTTGAGTGTGGCTCTTCCACAAAATACCACGGCCTGGGCGAGTCTGTTTTGAAGAGGTGGCATGAGAAGAAGTTTACTTGTAAAAAATTTGGCTCTCAAAAGAAATTTCAATCATTGAGCTGTTGATATTGGGCTTTGTTGACGAATGAGTTTGCCGACCACCGGGCTGATGCATGCAGCACGTTTCCCGCTTCCTGAGCCAGCATCCCGGCTTCAGGGCGCTCACATACACACGGTGAGTCTGGAGGCTGTGAGAGCGTCTTGTGTGACTTCGCTGGAAACGTGCAAAGTCACCCAAGCTGTGTGAAACCAGCCAAGGTTTTGGATTTCATTTCCAAGTATTTTAAGTCTGAATGTTCCCTAAACAGCCTTTGGGGATGGGACAAATCAGATCAATTGATCTTTAGAGACCTAAAGGAATTAAATTAGTCTGGAGTCAGTTACGGCACTAAACCACCTGGTAATTGAATTGCTCCCTGTAACTGATTGAAAACAGCTCCATCTGCAACAGCTCAGGGACCTTTTCTTGAGGAGGGATCTGAGAGAAAAATGCCCTTTTTTATGACACGATGACAGAATTGGCACTTTTCTGACCTAATTGAATATGATGGTGTAAGTATGTGACCTCCGTGATTTCCAGTTTCCTGTCCCAGATTTACAGCTGCTGTGGGACACCCCACCAAAAGCGCCTGTGAGGGTGCTGGCCGGTTATCTGCAGGCTCATCGTTGTGAGCTTCAGTCCCTCTACAAGTTTTGGGGTGCCCTAAAACAGCGGCTGTCACCTTTGGGATCTCATGGACCATCAGTGGTCCACGGACCCCTGGCTGGCGACCGCTGCTCTAAAGGGCATTAGGTTTTCTTGATCTTATTGGACGAGGTTCAGTTCAGATAGTGGATGTCTCACTTACATCACGTGGCGCCTGACTCTTGGGGACACGTGGCACCTCCTCTGTGAAAGGAAATCCGCCTTGTGCACCAGAGTAGGAAGTATTTTCATTAGACGCTTTGCACATACACCTACAATGGACAGCTAAGAATCAAACTGAACGCCCAAAGAGATTTCTTAAAATAATGTAATCTTACTTCAGGGAAAGAAGTAAGCTATCTGATGATCCCATAAAATAAGTAACCTATAGACAGTCTATTGACATTTTATTTTTTAATTTTTTTGTGGCAGGGGGATGGGGAAGGGACACTTCTGTATTAAGAAAGGGTTTTTTGTTTTTTGTTTTGGCAGGTGGGAGAGGACTTGCTTTTGAAAATAGAATCTTTTCATTAGAAATCTGCCCAGTGTAGTCTGTAAAAAGCTATTGATTCCTATATGTCTTTGGCATCCCGCCATTTTACTGAACTTAAAAATATTAGTTTCAGTAATTTTTCCTTTTAGCCTGTTGAGTTTTCCAGTTAGATTGCTATATCATTTATAAAAATGGTAATTTTATATTTTTCTTTCTAATAGTTATACTTTTTAAGATGTCTTTTTGTTTTGTTTCATTGCACTGACTAAAATTTCCAGGACACCATTGAAAAGTAATGATAATAGCATTTTTCTTCTTGTTTTCGACTTATTTTAGCGGTTTCTCATAATATATGATTTTTATTGGGCTGTCGGTTTCAGATGGGAATCTTTATATGGAGGTAAAGCCCTGCTGTGCCTAAATTAAGAATTTTATGTTATCCTGAATGTTACTTGGAGTTATATTAAATGCTCTTTTGAAATCTAATGAGATAATTGTAATTACTTTTGTACTTTTAAATAGCAGTGTAGTTAATTATCTTCATATTGTCTATGTTGAGCCATTCTTGTATTCCTGGAATAAATCCTGTCTGGGTTGTATCTCTTTTTCTTATAGTGCATTTCTAGCTTTAATCTACTGATTTTATTTAGGACTTTTTATGTCACTCTTCATAACAGATTTGACTTTGTTTCTTCTTGCCTTCTCTGTTAGATTTTGGTGTCTGGTTCCTGCTAATCTGTTTAGATGAGCTGAAATACATTTCCCTTCTTTTTATTGTGTGGACCAGTTTAAATAGCAAAGAGGTGGTCCTTTACCTGAAGATTTTGCAGTCTTGCTCATAAATTCATCTGGGCGCAGTATTCTTTTGGCGAATACTTCTTTCCTTTTTTTAGTTTGTGCCACAGTTTGTCAAAGAGATACTTAACTTCTATCCCACTTGATGCTTTCTGTCTTAATTCTACTTTATCTAAATCTTATATTGCTATACTTAGAAAATGTTTGCTTTCTTCTACTTGCTTTTTAATTTTTTTTTAAAAAAAATTCTGTCACCACTTCCTTCTCTGTTGCATCATCCAATGTCCTGATGTTTCTTTCATTAAGGAAAAGCACCTTCCTCTTGATCCCATTTGTCTCTTGAGGTACTGATGCTCCCGGCTATTGCTCCTTCTTACAGTAAAGCTCCTTGAAAAGAGTTGTGTGTGTTTTCTTCTCCAATCCCTCTCTTCCCTTTTCTTCTCCTGTGCCATTTAGACTTCCACCCCCACTGCGCCACCCATCCACCCTGGTCCAGGCCACCACGGCCTCCCCAGTGGCCCGTCCTCAGTCCTCATCTTACTTGACCTATCAGCTAGGTCTGACACAGTTGTCCGTTTTCTCCCTCTTTTCTTTTGGCTCCCAAGACTGCCCCACTCGGCTGGTTTTTATTCTCCCTCATTGGCTGGCTTTCTCTCTCCTTCTTCGCTAGCTCTTCCTCTTGTCCTCCACCTGTTTACAGTGATGTGCGCCAGGCCTCCGTCCTTGGACCTCTTCTATTCCCAGTCTGCTGCTCCTCGTGGTGATTTGACCCAGTTTCATGCCTTTAAATACCATTATAGGTGACTAATATTAAATTTGCATTTCCGGTTCTGGCCTCACTAGAGATATAGATCTGGATGGCTGTTTCTTTTACTTTTCCCTCTCCCCATACAAAGACCTAAAATCTCACACATCTAAGACAGATGTCAATCTCTCTTTTTCCACACCTGTCCTCCCTACCCTTCCTGTCTCAGCAGCTGACAACTGCACCCTTCCCGTTGCTCAGGCCCAAACACTGGGAGTGACGGGGGCTCCTCTTTTCCTCTCGCTGCCCACATCCAGTCAGCTAATCCCTCAGACTATACCCAAAGGAGTCCAGCTACTTCTCACCATCTCCCTTACTACCACCGCACGTTTCAGGACACTCACCTCATTCCCAGAGAATCACATTAATTTCTAATTGATCTTTCTGCCCTCCAGTCCATTTTCAGTGCACCGGTCAGAATGATCTTGTCAAAGAAAGTTGGATCGCATCACTCTTGCTCAGAACTTTCTGTTTTGTTAGAAAACCTAAAAATTGGCAACACCTGGGGATAAATTTGGATATATGTCATATCTGAGTTGAAATGTCATTATTAGAGATAATAGTTTTAGCTTCTATTAGACCAGAGACTATAAAAGCATATCTAGTAGTTCCAAAATTTCAAAAATTCCACTGGATTTTCTTGTAGCCTTATGGTTGTGTTCATGGGCTCAGATTAAAAAAAAAAAAGTATGAACGGAAAATATGAGAATATGACTTAACATAAATAAAAAAAATAATTGAAATGCAATGTAGATTTTTTTATTAGTGTTTACAATATAATCAAGCCCTTTGAATTGAAAACTCAAGTCATTATTGGGCTCAGAAAAGTTTTCTCTTTTTCCCCCCCCCCCTCCTCCTCTTCCTTCTCCTCCTCCTCATCCTCCATGCTTCTAATTAGTCCTCTCTGTTCAGAACTTATAAAACTCCTCTTATACGTATGTTATATCTCCTAACTCTCTTCCCTATTTCTCTGATTTATTGTTTAACATTTTTCATCTCTTTTACTTTTTACAGATATTGGGAGAATTTCTTATGAATCTTCTAATTTGTTGATTTTGTTTTCTGCAACATCCAGTATTCGGCTTACTGCCTTTAAGTTGAGTTCTCTTACAATGTGGTGACTGTCATTTCACCATTTCCAACTGTACTTCTACATTTCCAGATAGTGTCCTTTTCAGGACTACAGTCCTTGCTTTAACAATACAGGGTCTTCTTAAAGCTGCTCCAAGGTCTGCCTTTATCATCAACCTCGGCGCTTGGGGATGGGGTTCAGGTGAGGCTGAGGCCCCCCCCCCGTAGCTCTGCTTGTCCACAGATGAATGGCATGCTGGCTGATGCTTCCCTCCTTTCTTGCTTGTGGCTCAAATACCTAAATAAGGAGTTGGCACTCTCCCCAATTTCCTGAGCTCCCTTTGCTTTCTCAGTCCTGTCCGTGGGGCAGAGAATTAAATACATAGGCTTATCTCAACACACTGGTTTGGAATTCATACTGAGAGTCTCTACAAAATATGTTTTAAAATGCACTGGCATTGAATAACACTTGCAAACACATGACATCTGGACACACGCCCAGTGAGAATCAGGCTTCTTTGCTCTGAACTCAACAACACCGTGTTAGTTTAGATGAGGAAGGAAACTTCAGCAGAGTGAGTTGCAAATCTACTATTCCGGGAAATGATAGAAGTCTTATCTACCCCCAGCCACAGAGCAGCAAGCAATTTAGCAGATTTGGTAAAGAGGTTCTAGGATAATTCTAGGCCTTCCCTAATGACTGAGGTGCTAGAAAGAAAGTGGAGTTTGGTTGACTCAGGTCTAGGCTGGCTTGTGGAGTACCTGGGACTAAAGGTTCTAGGGGTAGCGTGGGGTCACTGGGCACACCTCTGAGCAGGTGAATGGCTTTGAGTATGGGTTAGGACATCCCTCTCTGTTTGGGACAGCACACAAGCTAAAATGGTCTTCACATTTTAAAATGGCTGAAAAAACATAAAAATCATTTTAACAGCATTACTAAAAGATAATATGTGACATGCAACAATAACACGGAATTAAATCGAATTGTCTATAAATAAGTTTTATGGAAGCACAGTTATGGTTCCAGTCTGTGTGTTGTATGTGGCAGTCTTGGTGCTGCAAAGACAGAGCTGAGTGTATCTGACAGAGACCATAAGGCCTGCAAAGCTTAAAATAGTTCCTGTCCGGCCCGTCAGAGAAACTCTGCTGATCCCGGCTCAGAGCCTCACGGGGCAGTGGGGATGTCGGCAGCCAGGAAAATTCCTGCCCGGGAATTTGACCTCCTCAGGATGATCCTTCCTCTTTCAGGGTTAAAAGGAAGGAACGCAGAATTTCATTCTGAGGTCTGTGTGGTGATGCTGTTTGACACAACCGGCGGAGTGGGCTCTCTGCCCACACTTGATCCTTCCTGTCTTCCAGCGACGGCTGAGGCGTAGGGTCATTTTAGCACCTGTAGGTCCAGCCAGAGAAAGATGACAGAACAGGGTGACAGAGGGATGCATCCTTTCTAAAGAGTCTGTAGCTTTCATCATCTAGGTTATTTCTGTCCCTCTTGTGAGTAATAGAAAACAAGGCTGCCCAGATTTTTCTCGTTGCGGGTGCTAGAAACTTGCAAGGCCTGTAGGGAGCAGCGGAAGAGGCGCTGGGGTAAATAGGTGTTAGCGAGAGTCTTAAAACCTCGTCCATCCAGTGTGTGGTTAAGGTGTCAGAAAATACATTTTTGACTATTTTCCAGATTTGCATTGTAACATGGCAAAATAATGTGATACTTGAAATGGGTACTCAAACTTGTAAAATGTGAGCCTCCATCTCTCAGAACCCCCCCTCCAGCTCATGTGTGCTTTGAATATAAAATCCAAGTAATAGTATACTATTACTTTCAATGAAATCTGCTAAGAAAATAACAGTCCCAAAGCAAAACTCCCTGGACGTTCAGGGCAGCCACCACTCTGAGAGGCAAGCTACTGGGAAGTGAAAGTACGAAAGATAGCAATGGGCAAAGCTAGTAGCAGTGGCCTCTGCCCTTGGCATCGGCGGCTGGTCCCTGGGACCCACGGGGTTCCCCGGGGGCCCCCATTCTGCAGCGGAGCCACGGCTTCTGAGATGGGGGCGGACAGAGGGAGTCTGCGTCCCCTCTGCTGGGAGGGCCTGGCTGCAGGAGTCCGTGTCACTCAGAATGAAGAGGCAGAAAGCAAGGAGTTTAAAATGGCATTTTCTCTCTGGCGACATATAACATCCCAATCGTGCCTACATAAAAACAACTTTAATGGCTGTTATACAGTTTATTCTTGCTTAAACATAGACTAACACATAAGGAGACTATTTTAAATTTTATTTAGGGCATCCAAGAGTGTGCCTTAGCGTATCGTGTTTAAACTCTCGAAGGAAACTGAGCTTTGGAGGAGGCCTTTGGTTTGAGGCTGAGATGGTGTGGGGAGCCATCCAGTTGACCCCCGTCATCCCACCAGCGGGGTAAGCAGGGCCCAGAGAGTGCGAGTGAGTGATTTGCCCACGTCACTCAGTCAGTTTGAAGATTTGGAGTTAGAACTCAGGGCTCTTTGCAACTGGGACTGGACTTTTTCAAAATGTAGCTAGTTAAATTGTTCGCGTTGGCGTCTATATTTATAGGTTCATAAATCCTTAGCGCCGTGATGAGTCTTAGAGACCCAGCCCCTCAGCTCCCATACCCTGTCTCTGTGGAAGAAGTGAAGGCCCGGCTGCAGAGAACGGCTGTGATCACGCAGTTTCTTAGGAAAGAAACTTCTTTAACCATCGCCCTGAGGAAGGCAGACTCAGTGTAAGAGGCTGCACACATCCAGCGAGAGCGGTTTTTGTTTGGTCGCCAGATGAACGTCTGCTTTTAAATAACATCTGTTTATCGGATACATGACCATAGCCACAAGAAGGAAGCAGAACTCATTTTTTCTTTCAAATTCTAGAAGTCTCACTACAAAATTCCTCTCGCTAGCAAAGCCGGGTTTCTGCACCTCAGCTCACTTATCGGCAGCTTCCAGGAGGAAGCACTTGTTTATAAAAGAGTCAGACAAACCGGTGGGCCAGGGAGGGGAGCAGAGGGACTCCCAATGAATGTCACTCACCCTCCTTTCCCCATTCCGCGTGTTCGCCTTTCTGTGTGTGCTGGACTTTGTCCCCTGCCTCAC
Organism: Pipistrellus hanaki; assembly: GCF_964339955.1. Classification (NCBI taxonomy): domain Eukaryota; kingdom Metazoa; phylum Chordata; class Mammalia; order Chiroptera; family Vespertilionidae; genus Pipistrellus; species Pipistrellus hanaki. Next base: position 10,940,526 of record NC_140512.1, on the reverse strand, counting down.
AATTCACTGCAGTTGGTTTCAGAGTCCAGGAATCCGAGTTTTGCCCGAGATCTCTCTTCTGGTTGTCGGCCGTGGGACTTAGGAAATGAAACATAACAGCCTTTGTTTTATGCAGTGTAGTGTACTAATTTAAGTTGCTAATGATAAAGTAAAGCCAGAATTGTCTATTACTACTGAAAAGAAAAACGGGTAGGACTGAGTCAGATAAATGAAAATAAACGAAAGTCTAAAAGCTTTTTCAGAGATTAATTTAGACTTATTTTGTTTTCCCAAAATGGATTGCATAATATATTTCCGTTTTCAAATTAAAATTAATGATTTATAATACATTTCAAATTGTATTATCTAAAGTTTTCATTTATTAAGTACTTTGTGGAAGCTATAAATATTGATATGTTGTCTTCCAGTAATTTGTAAAATTATCTGCATAAATCTTTAGGAAAAATATTGTGACAAGGAGTTATTTACCAAGGCCCAGCAAGACATGATGCAAACATGAGCAAATTGATGAGCAAGAACAACTTGAAATATGTTGTTTCCTATAAGTCCGATTTGATTTTAATGGATTTGACATTTTCTCCCAGGACACAGTTTTTTCTGGGTCCACATTTAGGAGAGAAAGTTAAAATGTAAATTGAAGTAACATTTACTTTTTATTTGATTCCGTCTCGGACATGTATATACGAGAGGCTGGTTTGAACGCAGCCTGGCACTTTGGAGCGACGGCAAGTCTCAGTTTCATCTAAAATGATTGTGATCTTGCGACCTGGATCCTCAATAATAACAAGTATCATTGAACTTTGTTATCTATAAGCACTTACTGAGCACTGATTATATTCCAGGTACCAAAATACAATATGTTCATTCATTAATTCTTAATAATAACTCTAGAGCTGGATCATATTAATGTCCTCATTTCACAGATGAGAAAACTGAGGGTTGGAGAAGTGAAGTGATTTGCCCACAAGCACACAGCTGGCCAGTGGGAGAGCTGGGATTTGAGCATGCTCCTCGCTGCTATCGGGGGCAGGGTTCTCCCAGGGGGCCCCCAGGTCAGCAGCAGCAGCAGCATCGCCTGGGAATGCCCAGATATCACAACCCCAGGCCTTCCTCACATTTACTGAATGGGAAACTCTTAGGAGACCATTGATCCCTCTTACGAGAGTTCTGTCCTCGAGACCTAATTGTCTGCAGAGGCCCACCTCCTGATTCCATAGCATCAGCAATGAGGATTTCAGCACCGAATCCTGGAGGGGACACAGACATTCAGTCCCTAACACACACGAAAGCATGGGCACCAGCGCTGGATAGAGAAAGCGCTGGATAGAGAAAGCGCTGTTCTCCGCTGGTCCCAAGGCCCGCAGGGGAGCAGACAGACACTCACGCTCGCGCGCGCACACATACATACATACACACACACACACACACTCTTGCAGCTGCCTTCGATCTAGTCGGGGCAGTGGAGGAGGATGCATGAGGTGCCTGCTGGCACAGGGGAGCAGGGGAGGAAGCAGGAAGGCCCTGTCCAGGAGGGATCTGCCTTCCAGTTTCAAAGACAGAGGGAGGGTGGTCAGTTTCAGACGGAAGAGTCTGTTGGTTCTGCTTGTCTGGAGTCTGAACAGAGAGTTGAAATGACTTCAATGGTTCTGATCATTTTGGCAGGATCAACAGAGGCACTGCAGCTGCCCTCTGTGCTGCCCACCTTCTGAACACGACTGTGCCTTCTCACATGTTATTCTTGGAACTGATGGCTACAAAGTAGTCAGAAGAAATCTTTAAAAAAAATGTGATGTACTCGTTTAAAAAAATAGTTGTATTGGTGTTTAGAGAGAAAGGAAGGGAGAGGGAGAGAGAAAGAAAAATATTGCTATGAGCACGGAACATCAATGGACTGCCTCCTTCACGCCCCCTACTGGGGATCGAGCCCACAACCTGGATGTCACCCAACCAACTGAGCCACACTGGCCAGGGCTGATGTGCTCTTTCTGCCCAGAGAAGTAATTTAGTCCTAGATGCTAGGAAGGCTGACCTTCAGTCATAGTGCCCATTTCTTTTATCTGTTAAATCCAAAGTGGGTCTGTTAAAACTACCACCTCTAGCTTTGGGACATCACAGCACTGAGCATTACAAGGCACTGTTATACCCTGCAATACCTTAATCACTTCATGCATTAGGCGAGTCATTGTTATTTTTCAGGATTCAGTATTTTAGAAATCTTCCCTATTGGTTTCCAGGCTAAATAAATTCTTTGCTCTTTCCATTCTGCTGGAAACGGGGGTTAGACATCAACAGCCAGGGCTGTCTACTCTTCGTAGCATCTTGGAGGAGATGGCCCTGATATGCACCGCTGTTTTCAATCACTTAAAAGGCAATAACTCGATTAGGCCGTCCTTTGTATAAGAACTGCCACTGCTCGCAGTTCTCTCCCCGGCCCCGCACAAGTAAATCTCTTCTGCTCCCCGCCCTCCTAGACACGAGAATAAGCAACGATACCCGTGGTCTACCAAGGACAAAATGAATACAACATGCCTCTGCTGGAAAACCCCATATTTCACCAGGCGGTGATGCATTGTGCTGCTCAGAAAATGACTTTTCGTGTGTGTGTCGAGCAGATGCTAAAGTCTGCTTTCAAGCTGAATGCTCAGATTGAGCAGTGTATGTGCCTCAAATGGAAAGAGGAAATTTTGAGTTTTTGTTTTTTAAAAATATATTTTATTTGTTTCAGAGAGGAAAGGACAGGGAGAGAGGGATAGAAACATCCATGATGAGAGAGAATCATCAATTGGCTGCCTCCTGCATGCCCCCTACTGGGGATGGAGCCCGCAACCTAGGTACATGCCCTTGATTGGAATCGAACCTGGGACCCTTCAATCCACAGGCCGATGCTCTATCCCACATGTGTCAAACACAAGGCCCGCGGGCCAAATCCAGCCCGCCAGGCCTTGCAATGTGGCCCGCACCGCGCTGTCATCACTGCACTCCGCTGTCAGTTTATGACATTGTCAGTTTATGACTGTTCAGTAAACCATTCGGCCCGCGATTTAGGCTGGATTTTAGATTTTGGCCCCTTCTCTGATTGAGTTCGACACCCCTACTCTATCCACTGAGCCAAACAAGCTAGGGCTGGGTTGTTGAGTTTTGTTGACAGCTGTCTCCACTGCTCTACAGTGGAATCACTTGTAAATGTTCTGCATGTCCCTTTTCCCAGAAGGAGGTCTTTTGGCTGAGACACTGATCTTCATAGTAAATGTCTGTGAGACCCCTCTGCTCCCCGGGTACCCGCCTTTCCATTCACTGGGCACGTTGCTGTCTCCGCAGGGAGAGTGTGGAGAGCCTCATTCAGAAGCATTCCTACGCCCGCTCGCCCATCCGCACCTACGGAGAGGAGGACATGCTGGGGGACGAGGTGCAGACGGCACAGACCCGAGGTAAGATGCTCCGAGCTGCAGCTGCCGGGAGCCCCAGGCCTGGAGCCCAAGGGAGAGAGGCAGGCACGGGATGAGACCTTGACCTTGGGGTACACTTGGCCCCAAAGTATCTCAGGAGCCTCTTCAGGAAGGGACAGCCCCTGAGGGCTCAGAGTTCAGTATTTTGCCCTTGAGTCTTAAGGGTCCCGGCTTCGATTCCAGTCAAGGGCATGTACCTTGGTTGTGGGGTTCAATCCCCAGTAGGGGGCGTGCAGGAGACAGCCAATTGATTCTCTCTCATCATGGATGTTTCTATCCCTCTCTCCCTGTTCTTTCCTCTCTGAAAGTCTTTGATGCTGCTGCCAGAAGCTTTCTTGGGCTTTGGATCTTTTCTAGAAGAATCTCGAGCTTCTGAGTTACCTGTCTGGGACCTCCTAAGCAAAGAGCTGGAGGGTTTGGGGGGCAGGCCCTTAGTCTGCCTGACCCTCAGTTTTATAATCTGAAAGCCTGTCCTCCTCAGGTCAGGAATGCCTTGGGAGGATAATGACTAAGATGGGAAACACTTAAAAAATGTCATTAGAATATGGCAGAGGGTGCTCTGTCACTGCAAATGCCCCTGTGCCCCGGGCTGGGCACCTCTGTCTGGTCTCCCAGTGCAGGGCATTGTGGGGAGGTAGCGGCCCCAGGGGGAGGGGGAAGGGAGATTGTAAGTTCCTCCGTCCAAAGGCTCTGGGAGACCAGAGGCGCCCGGCCCGGGGCACGGCATGTTTGCAGGGACAGAGCGCCCTCTGCCATGTTTTTATGTCCATCACTCAGAAAGAGCACACTCCATCCAAACACAGGACATCTCTTAAAACCACACCCACATACACGACTAGAAATTCCCCGGTGGGAAAATTTAACGTCCACTCTTCTTGAGGCATCCGGATGCTGCCATGTAAGAAAAAGTTACTTTGTACGTTGTCCAATAGCCAAGAAAGGACAGCGGAAGCTGAAGAAAAAAATGAAAAAGGAAAAGGAAACGCTCACTTGGGTTCTCTCAAAGGCTTTGGAGACCCAGGAGCTCTGGGAGACGCCTCTGTGCCTCCCTCCTGATGGGGAGGCCTCGGAGGTTCCCACAGGGGTCAGCTCCCTGCAGCTCCTCCGGAGCGAACCGGCCCCTGCCCTCAGGTGGCTGCGGAGGTCCGGCCTCTCTCTGGGAGTGTGCAGGCCGTCTGAGGAGCTGTCCTTATCTACTTAGGAAATTCCCTGTTCCAAGTATGCAATACATGGTTTTGCATCTGGAAAGGTAGATTCGCCTCATGGTCGACAGGTTTGTCTTTTTTGGATTATAAATCTATGACGTATTTCTTTTTTTTCCTTTTCTTTTTTTTTAAACATTTTATTAATTTTTAAAATATATTTTATTGATTTTGTACAGAGAGGACAGGAGAGAGATAGAGCGTTGGAAACATCGATGAGAGAGAGTCATCGATCAGCTGCCTCTTGCACATCCCCTACTGGGGATATGCCCGCAACCAAGGTACATGCCCTTGACCGGAATCGAACCCGGGACCCTTCAGTATGACGTATTTCTTAAAATAAGAAACAATGATCCTTACAGATAAATAATAAAGGATGTCCCAAAAATACATACACATACTTTGAATCATTATTAAGACAGTGATTATGAACACATATTTCATTTTTAAAAGTGAGCTGCCAGCTGTTACAGTGTGCGCGTACACTTTTTGGGGACACCATGTATACGTCTCGATTTGCACATTGATGTCGAGTTTCCCGTCTCATGCGCTGTCCCCCCTTCCAGGGTCGGCCTTCACCACATCCGACAACTTGTCTCTCAGCTCTTGGGTGTCGTCTTCGTCCAGTTTCCCCGGATTTCAGCACCCACAGTCCCTGACGGCTCTGGGCACCAGCACAGCGTCCATAGCAACGCCCATTCCTCACCCCATCCAGGGCTCTCTGCCGCCCTACAGCCGCCTGGGCATGCCCCTGACGCCCTCGGCCATCGCCAGCTCCATGCAGGGCAGCGGCCCCACGTTCCCCTCGTTCCACATGCCCCGGTACCACCACTACTTCCAGCAGGGCCCCTACGCCGCCATCCAGGGACTGCGCCACTCCTCCGCCGTGATGACGCCTTTCGTATGACTCTTCTGAGAGCAGGAGATCCCGACCCCGAGTGTGCGAGTGGGTATGGAGCTGAGGACAGGCTCTGGGGGTAGGGTGGGAGGAGAGGGTTGGCGTGAGGGATCTCCAGGAGACATGCGATCTATTGAGGAGGGGAGCTGGACTCCCAGCGAAGCCCGAGGGCAACGCACCATGGACCAGGATTCATCTGGAGCTGTGTGTCGGGGGGGCTCTTGGGTTTGAGAAAGAATCGGTGTCCAGGTCTCATCCAGCCTAAGTTCTGCAGCTGTGAGGGTGCCCATTTCTGCAGACAGACAGTTGAATCACACAAGGCAGATGCATCTTACAGTGCATTATCCCTAGGGGTGGAAGATGCCGTGTCCATGCAGTCATGTATAAAATCACAGTGTTTAGGTTTGCTTCCTGCTTCCCGGGGGTTAGGAGAGTCTTCGGAGGCCAGGCTGCCTAGCACCGCGACATCACGCAGAAGGACTGGGAGCCCGTCTCTCCCTGCAGGAGCTGGGCTGCGGGGAGTGTTGCGGGCGCCATTGGGTGGGCATTATGGGGTTTGATGTGTGTTGCTTGCTGGGGGAGGTGCCACCATCAGTGGATGATCCTGATGTGTGTAACTGTTGGCAATGACTTTGCGCCTTTCTTTTTGTGATAACCAAGGGCCAGGGCCTGGCGGGCGCTTCATCACCGTCTTGTCTTCTTGCTTCCTCATTCCGTCCTTGCAAATCCCTGCCCTGTAGGTAGGAAGACTCTTTTGAACGCAGTTTGGAAGCCAGAGGCTGTGTGTGTGACAGTGTAAATCGGGGGCTTGGTTTTTACCACCGATGTCCTCCCTGGGGCGTTCTCCAGCGGCTCCTGGGGGACCGGGCGCCCTGTCCCCTGAGCAGCGATCAAGAGCTGGCGGCCCTGTCTGGAAGGCATGTCTGTGCCCTGGGTGCCAAAGCCCCCCATCTGCACTTGGCGTTGGGAGGCTCCGAGGAGGTCACCAGGCACCGCCACACTCTCACATGTGGTGGGTGGCTCTGCCTTGTGGTTGGGCCAGCTGCCATGGCAACGGAAGGGATTTGCCAGGGACCGACCTGAGCACCTGGGTAGCCCCCAGAGAGCCTGTGCTCACACGGAGTTAGATGCCCGCCTCGCTCACCTGCCCTTTTCCTCACTCTGCATTCAGTGTCTCCCTGCCCATGTTCCCAGCCTGTCCTATGAAACGACATGTGGCCCAATGACCCCCTGACGGATGCATCGGAAGCATCGCTTAGGAGTGAATCTAGACACGCGTCCACTCCCTTTCCAGCTCTGGCTGTTTCCTCTGTCCCTCCTCTGACATGGAAGAGTAACTCATTCTATTTCAGTTATGTATATCCTCTCTATTACTTTGAGGCAACATAGATCCAAATAGTTACGGTTGGGTAGGACAGTTGGTATTTTGCAACCATTGGTGACCCTCATCGCAGACATTTAATGATGTTGATAGACCATCAGCTTTAGATACAATGCCGTTAGCTGTGGGATACACCCGGTCTCCTTCACCAAGCTCCCCAAAACTCTATTCTAATGGAATTTAAATGTTCTACGTCATACTCATTTTACTCCGCCCGACTGCAAAAGTGTTGACTCTGTTTGAAGTGATGGGGACTGTTGCTGCGGAGCGTAGAGGTGTGTTTCAGAGCAAACGCAGTACCCTCACCCCTGGGGGTTCAGTGGGCTGTTCCCACATGAGGCCTTGCCACGTCAAATGCTCTTCTCGGGCGCTTGCGGCTCATGAGACGAGGCGAGACGGCACAGCTGGTACATGGGATGCTGTCCTTGGACTTTGCCACGGTCGTTCCCTGCGGTCCCCAGGTTACAGAGGGAGAAGCATGGGCTGAGGCCGCCCAGCATCTGGGTCCTGTGGCTGGCGTACAGCTCCCAGCATGCTCTGCTCTCGTCTCCACAGGTAGTTTTTTTGAACCACAGCGCAGTGTGCATTTCCTTTGAAAAGCTGTGATGAGTAATGTTTCAATAGCCATTGAACTTAGGATGGGGGTTTGGTATTTAATAGTTGGCCTGTTGCCAGTGGCTCCTTTGAAGACAGTGGCTGCTTCCAGCAGGAACAGCAGAAGTAGATGCTGTTTTACATGATGCTACTCAAGACGCTGGCAGATTGCTGGTCTGCTGGAGGAAATTGAACCTGGACTTTGCTTTCTGCGAGAAGGAAAGGGTCATTTTAATACTATGTTGACATTTTTTCCAATCGGCGTGCCTCTAAGGAGGGTGCATGTTTTTGTTAAATATGGGTTTACACCAGTATTTCCTGACTTCATAACTTTCCTTGGTAATCAAGCAATAAGACTACCAATAAGAAGACTAAGACAGCAAGACATGCTATTGGAAAGTCACGTCTGAATTATTAAATGGGATGTATTAGTATGGGTTTTTGTTTGAACCAGAAAAAAAAAAAAAAAAAAAAAAGCACAAGGGACATGGAGCTCCACCTGTCAGTCACTGTTGCCATGGGAACCAAGGGTAGGCGTTCACCCCATCCGAGTCCTAGGAGCTTTTCAGGTTGTTGATTCTTACTTAACTCCTTGGGTGTTCAAGATTTAAGACGGTTAAGTGTATTTTACCGAAAATCATTACAAGAACTAGATCACGGAATGCCAGTTGGACAAGAAAGAGCAGGAGTTACGTGGTGTCAGTTCAAGGTCTCCCCCAGGGAATCAAAAGCATGGCTAACGTCAGAGCTGATAGGAGGAGGCCCAGTCTCAACTGCTGTTTGAGTCCAAAGAAACGAATTCATAGCTTAGTAGGGCCTGCATCTGCGATTTGTTTTAAAAGCATTTATCAATAACTCTAAGTTCTGTTATTTATTTTACTTAGTAAATCCCCCCTGCCCCCTCTGCCCACCCTTAGCACTATGAAGACACACACATTCAGATTGTGTCTAGTACATCCCAAACTACAGGGCCACAGGCCTACAGTAAGGGGTTTATATTTCATTGCCGGTCCCTCTGAGTTGATAGCAACGGTACGTTGTCCAGGAGGTGTACCCCCGTTCCTGGTGAGTGGGCACCCAGAAGGAGCGATACAAAATGTCCTGATGACTCATCATCACGAAACTCCTCTGTGGGGCTCTGATACGGAGTCCCACGGATTGGGAGACCCCCCCCCCCTTCTCCATATCTATCAATCTATCACTGAACAACACCCGGCCCCTCCCAAAGAAGAAAAAGGAAATCCTATAAAAGCCCAAGAAATGAGTGTTCTTAGGTAAAGTATCCTCACCCCATTCTGCCTCTGAGTTTTCCGAAAGATGTTAGTTAGGGTAGTTATCCCCATCCTGAAGTTCTCACTTGCCTTTCAGGCTGTCCTGCTTGTATTTAAGCTGAATTATATGGAGAAAATAAGGCTCCAATAAAGTGGGTGGAGGGACTGCACCACCCATTAGTGAGGCAGACTAGTTTCGCCATGACTCGGTAACTCAAGTTTAAAACGTCGGCTATGCAATGTGCAGGGTCACATGTTGTAAGAAAAACTCTCTTTTTACCCAGTCTTTCCTTCACTAGGTAAGGAAAACTGTTTTCATGATTCAACATGTATGCACTTGATAATTATCACCAGGATAACAATATTATATCCTAAATCCATAAACGTTTTAAAAATATTTTTTTATTGATTTCAGAGTGGAAGGGAGAGGGATAGAGAAACATCAATGATGAGAGAAAATCATTGTCTCTTGCATGTCTCTTACTAAGGATCGAGCCCACAACCTGGGCATATGCCCTTGACTGGAACCGAACCTGGGACCCGTCAGTCCACAGGCCAATGCTCTATCTACTGAGCCAAACTAGGTAGGGCTATACCCTAAATCTAGATGGCCTAGACGGAAAGAAAGCCCTGCATGGAATTCAGCAGCTCCTCTGGAGAATCCCACTGGGGTGGATGCTGGATTTTATTTCTGTATGATTACAGAATGCAAGGATTTTATGTAAAAAAGCAAAGGGAAGGTTCCAAACTCACTTTGGAAAATCAAAATGCTTTCTTCACTACTGTTCATTCCATGCCAGTTATAAAACAGTCCAGTTCTTACCTTTCCTCAGCATGCTTATATGTGCAAAGGTTCACTGACAAATGTTTGACAGGCAGAGACTCCCCAGGTATTTTCCGGCCCTTCTTCTTCTGTCCATGCCTTAAGTAATTCCACCGCCCTCACCCCTGGCAATACGAAATAAAAACAGTTGGGTGAAATGCTACATCTGGACAAAAAATACAGTTTGTTGTATTTTACTTCTGGTACATTATAATAGTGTATTTAGTTGTTTTGTTTTTCTGTGTTTTTTTTTTTTATTAGTTTCAGAACCCCCCGAAAAACTCTTTGATTTCCTAAAGGAAAAAAAAAAGAAAAAAAGAATTAGCCTTTTTAGGAGAGCGTATCACCGGCCTGTTGTTTGCTGTGCTCATTTGCTTCATGAATTGCGTGAAAGCAGTCACTGTAATGAAATGTGTGCGTGGGGGTGGGGGTGGGGGGGAGGGCATGGGAAATGTTTTATGGAAAAAAAGAAGTTATAAGCCTAATACTATGAAGTAACATCTAACAAAGTTCTTTTTAAGTGCAATATATTTATTTCTGCTAGAAATGTATTATCAACATTATGTAATATTTGAAGCATTACATGTTATTTGTAAACAGCTTAAAATTATATATTACCCAAAGTTGTACAGAAGTACACATGTGTGCATATTCATTTCTTCCATGAAAAACGGTGTGGTCTTGATACATATACATACAGTTACGCCTCTCATCATCCGGCACACTTTGCTCCATGACTTTGGGCACCCGTTTCCATCCTTGAAAGAAAAGGGGAGGATTTGGTAAGGTCACAGGTCTTGGCTGGCCACTCCCGGGCAGACACAGCCCATGGGACTACTACACAGGATTTGGGTTTTGCCTTTGAAAATCCCACAGAGGAGACATTGCTCTCAAGTCCCTGCTAGTTCTAAATGTGCCACCCTTGGTCCCCTTCCCCCGTCCCTCTTCCCGTGAGCACTCAGAGTGCGGGGACGTGGCTCTCTGTGCAGGATGATAGGGAGACGCCACAGAGCTTAAAGGACGCCTGCCTCTCATTCCAGCCCTGAGCTCCTGATGTGATGTAATGACATTACCCAGCAGGCTGACACCAAATAAGATTAGCCAAACGCAGCCCTAATCCTTCTTCCACATGACAGTCCTTCAGAAGCTGACGTTATCACGCCTCCTGCTCTCGCAGAAGTCTAATCTGTTACCCGGCATTTTCCGTGCATGCCAAACACCAACCTTGTAACAGTCTTTTATTTGGAGTAATTCTAAGCTTACAGAAAATGTGCACAAGTAGGATAAAGTACCCTGTGTACTCTTCACTTAGATTGGCCAATTATTAATTTTTTGACCCATTCCTTTTAGCATTTGCACTCACAGTCGTGCACGTGTGCGCATGTACACACACACACACACACACACACACACACACATAATATATACAAACCATAGGCCCAGTGCATGAAATTCCGTGCACGGGTAGGGTCCCTAGCAGCTGCCAGCTGCTGGCCAGGGCCTCCCTTCATCCCACGCTGCCCCCTGGTGGTCAGTGCATGTCATAGTGAACGAGCAAACTCCTTGTGGGTTGAACTCCTAAGGGGACATTTTGCATATTAGGCTTTTTTATATATAGATTGTTTTTCTGAATCATTTGGGAGTAAGTTTCACATACCATACCTATTATGCCTAAGTAATTCACAGTGTGTTTCCTAAAACCAAGAAGATCCCATGAAACATCCCGGTAGAGTTAGCAACCTCAGGACATTTAGCAATGGAACAATGCTGCAATCTGCCATCGGTACTCCAGTGCTGTCCAATGACACAGTGATGTTCTCTGTGGCATATCTATTCCCTCAGGACAGATCTAGAGCAGAGACACATGTTGCATTTTTAAATGTTTCTTTAGTTCCCTGTAAGCTGATAAAGTTCCCCAGCCTCTCTTCATCTTTCATGGCAAAATCATCATCATCATCATCATCACCCCTGCTGTTGGGTTTATAAGCGATTCCTTTTGCTGGAGATCTGTATCAGAAACAGAGTTCTGGGTGCCCAAAGTGCCCAGTGGGGTGTGTTTGCTTCTCTCAGTGGACAGGAATCCACTGTGGGGGGCGTGCAGGAGGCAGCTGATCAATGATTCTCATCATTGATGTTTCTATCTCTCCCTTCCCTTCCTCTCTGAAATCAATAAAAAATATATTTATTTAAAAAAAGAAACCAATTCTAAAGTTTAGATGGAGACAAAAGACCCAGAATATCCAATACAAGATTGAAGAACAAAGTTGGAGGACTGACAGGACCAAATTTCAAAAACTACCAAAAAGATTCAGTAATAAAGATGGTATGCTCTTGGTGAAACAATAGAGAAGATCAGCAAAACAGAATGGAGAACCCAGAAAAGACACCAACATGATATAGTCAACCGATCTCTGAACAGATAGTTCACCCAAGAAAATAAACAGATCATAAATGAACATGAGAAGATGCTCAACATGCCATGCCTTTTGGGAAACACAAATGAAAACAACAATGAGATAGCACTACACAACTCCCAGAATGTGGGATTAGATAGTGGTAACATTGCACAACCTTGTGCATATACTCAAGTCAGTGAATCCTACACTTAAAAGAATTCATGCTATGGTATGTGAGTTATATCTCACTAACGCTTGTTATTTTAAAACGCAAAAAAAAAAAAAAAAAAAAAAAAAAAAAAGATAGTCAGCAAATCTCTTTTCATTCTTTAGGGCCCAACTTGTCAACTTTGAGAACTTCCAGGGAAGTAGAATCCCGTGTATTTGTGAGTTAAGAGTGAGTGGTCTAGAATCTTCTCCTTGCCTCAATTTGTTTTATCGGTAAAAAGAAGATAATATTGCCTATTTGAGAGCATTGTGTGGCCTTGGGCCCTCAACTTATATTAGTTTATTTCTATACCCTCTTTTATTTATTTATTATTATTTTTTTTTAGAGGAAATTATATCTGGTTCTTTGGGAAAATAATATAATTCTTCTCCATCCTGAATTTTGACATGGTAATAATTGCTACCTTTTATAAAACATTCACTATATTCACACACTTTATGTACATTATCTTGCTTAATCTTTGCAACAAATCTATGAGGTAGGAGCCATTACTACTCCCATTTTAAAGTATGCAAAAACTGAGGCTTAGAGAGATTAAGTGACCTTCAGTAAGTGGGAAAGCCAGATCCCCAGGTTCTGCCTTTACTTGTAACTAACACACTACACTAACTCCTCACACCAATAGCTGTAAAATAAAAGAATTAAAAAACAACACCACCATTTCTCTTGCCTTTTTTCCCCCTGAGTCCAGGTACAGCGCCTTCACTAAGAAACGTAAAGACTGTATAACTCAACACCTAATCGACTAAATTATCACTGTTAATTGTCTCAAGAAGAGTTCGAACAGACTGCAGGCCAGAAGGGAATTTTGAAGTTCCACCTTCCTCTTTTGTGGGTGGGTAATAGCCACGTAGAAGCAGGACGTTGCTGCCCACGGGACAGTCTGCTGGGCTTGATGTAGTAAGCGCCTGCTCCTCATTTGGGCACAGATTCTAGCTGCCATGTAGCCTACGAGAAGGTGGGCGTGATTAGAAAATAGGAACAGTGGAGCCACTGCACTTAGAGACTGGACAGCAAGTGAAGTCAGGGAGGAGCCAGAGGAAGAGACCAGGAGTGCTGTGGGAGCCGGTGGGGGCTGGGCAAACAGGTTAGAGGGAGGGGGAGATGGGGAGGTTGTGCTCATTGGGGTTGGCGGTGAGAGGTGCCACCACTGGAGGACAGGATGGGGTCACACTGCGGGGGGAACTGCAGAGAGTCAGACCCTCAGGCTGGAATCAAAACACAGAGCTGGAGAGAAGGGAAGCCCTGGGAGGAAGGGAATTTGATACAGGGCACTGTTTGACTCAACTTTACAGCTACCCAAATATATGTCCACATACTAACTATTGTAGAATCAAACGAGGCCATGGAGTCCAAAGTCTTTATTTCAGAGCTGAGGACATCAGAGGTAGAGAAATAAACAGCCCAAAACATCCTGGGCCCGATCCGGTAATATTTTTAGACCACTGTGTCATAATCAAAGTTAAATCTTAAATCAACCTAAAATATCATGTAATATAAAACGTAGCATCCGGATGCCTCATGTATCTTTGCTGTGTTTGCTGTTTTGCATTTAATCTGCCCACATATATTTTATAATTTGTTCTTTAATGTATTCTAAGACTTCTGCCTATTCGTATTGAATGTGCTAATTCTTAAATTACTCACTTTGGTGGTAAGTAAAAATAATCTCAATATGTTGGAGACTGTCCATGGAGCTGTCACCAGTGTGTTATATGTACATATGTATGTGGTTGTGTATATGTTGGTTGTCAATTAGTGATGTATACTGAGTACCCTTCTGCTGAAGTCATTGAGCATATATTATGCAATCGGGCTGTCTCCCCATGTAGGGATTGAAGGAATTTGCCTTCACCCATTAATTCATGAAACATGCTTATGGAAGGCTGTCCATGGTCAAGGAGGTGTCATTTCACCCAACATAGGTCTGGGGAACCAGTCAGAGTATGGGTGGCTGAGAGAGCTCCTGGGGTAAAAGGAGAATAGGCCCCTGTAGACACAGAAAGTAGATCAAAACTCCCAGAAATTCCAACTTATCATGATACCTTTTCTCCTTTGGACATCTGCATGACGTTGGCAGTGGTATGCAAAGCAGCACACACAGATATATGTACATTCAAGCTGTCAGCTTTGTGGTGATTTTCCATTTTCTCCTATGAAGAAGGCCTGCCTCCAACCAGGATTTAAGCATTCCGTACAAAGTAATTCAATGGCTGTGACGTTACTGTTTAAAAATGAATCATTCAAGATATGTAATGGTTTTAGTTTAAAACGGTAATTTTACAATAGACTAGAGGCCTGGTGCACGAATTCGAGCACCAGTGAGGTTCCTCGGCTTGGCCTTCAGATCTGGCCAAAACCGGCTCTCTGACATTACCTGAGGAGTCTTGGATTGTGAGAGAGCACAGGCCAGGCCATGGGACTCCACCAGTGCATGATAGGGGCTGGGGAGGGACTCGGGAGGTTGGCCAGCTAAGGAGGGTCCACAGGAGGGCTCCAGGGCATGTCTGGTCCATCTCACTCAGTCCTGATCAGCCAGACCCCTGCAGCAAGCTAACCTACTGGTCAGAGTGTGTGCCCCCTGGTGGTCAGTGCATGTCATACTGAGTGGTTAAGTGGCCTTAACACATCAATAGCATATTATGCTTTGATTGGTTGAATGGATGACTAGATGACCAGCACTTAGCATTTTAGGCTTTTATTTATAGGACTAGAGACCTGGTGCACAAAATTTGTGCAGGGGTGGAGGTTGGGGGGGTGTTCCTCAGTCGGGCCTGCACCCTTTCCAATCAGGGACCCCTCAGGGGATGTCCCACTTGCAATTTGGGACCTCAGGCTCCTAACTGCTTGCTTGCCTGACTGCCTGATCATCTCTAATCCCTCTGCCTGCCTGTCTGATCTCCCCTAACTGCCTCTGCCTGTCAGCCTGATCACCCCTACCTTGCCCCTGTTGATCTAATCACCCCTAACTGGCTCTGTCTGAATGAGATCCTAAAAATTTTGTTACCATCTTTGAGACTATTAATGTTAGACTAGAGATAAACACTAGGATGGCAATTCCAACTCCTTGCACCATAAAAGAGAAAGAAGTACTTTAATGTAAAAGAAACTGTGAAATAGCCGAAACCAGTTTGGCTCAGTGGTAGAGCGTCAGTCTGCGGACTGAAAGGTCTCAGGTTCGATTCTGGTCAAGAGCACATCCCCGGTAGAGGGTTGTGGGCACATCCCCGGTAGGGGGTGTGCAAGAGGCAGCTGGTCAATGTTTCTCTCTCATCGACATTTCTAGCTCTCTATCTCGCTCCCTTCCTCTCTGTAAAAAATCAATAAAATATATTAAAAAAAGAAAAAGAAAAAAGAAAAACTGTGAAATAACACAAATACAAACCCCATCTTTTGTACAGAGAGTATCACGTAAAGTGAAATTACTATTTTAAAGGATCAAATTTCAGGTGGGAAAATTTAAATTTTCAAAATGATGTTCGTTAAACATACCGCTATCTTTCCTGTTCCCTATAACCATGCTAGACAGAGACATAACTGAGCTATCCACTTAAATTTATATCTATGAATTTGTGTAAAGTAACATTTAAATTTGATTAAAAATTATCTTATTCAATTAAAGCAAAGTCATTACTATATTACATGGAAAACCAAACATTGGCCATGATGAATATCTTAATTATTTTGAAAAATGAAATATGCAATGTAATATGTTTACCAGTTATATTTGGAATTTTCCTAAATTTCATATTTAATAAACTGATTAATTACAACAGTGATGTTTCTTTTTAAAAATAAAAGTTAAAACTACCTAAAATGTTAAATTCTGATTTACAAATCATTATTGCCATCTGCTGGTTATACAGTTTCATTGCATTTTTTGCAAAAATTACCAATCAGGTTCATTGAAAGACAAAAGGGAAAAGGAAAACGGAGGTGAGGTTTATCGATATGGATGACTACATTCAAAATCTCTAAGTGAAAGAAGTCAGTGATGTGCTAAATCATGAGATCGCTTCATTTCAAAGAGAGTAAGATAAGGTGAGTATATATTGTATTATATCAAATTATAGTTTATTATTTTAATTGTCAGTTCACCACAGCATACTATCAATACTATTTTAAGTTATTGTCGTTAAGCAGGTGGCTAAATATGACTGAACAAACTGTCTTCTCAAAATTAGTAGGTCAAAATAAGTGACTAATGGTAGAGACATCATGAAATGATGAAAACATCATGTTCTAGTCAACTGAATAAAACCACCTTTTTCTTCCCCAACAAAACCCATTCTCCACTTAGTAAGAGGATGCTGAGTAATTTAGGCAACTGTTGGCCAGTTTTCTGAGTTAACTAATGTACCTAGAACTTGTATCACTGTTTAATAATTAGAACTAACATATAACTTAATGTCAATCCAGGTAAGCAAAAAATTAAAACTACTATGCATCATTTTATTCTGAATATGATTAATCTAGAGCAAGATATAAAAACTTTTATTATTAAGCACATACTAAGCTTCAGGTGCTTTAGCATTTTTCAGAGGAGGAAATAAATAGTAGATTGGCTAAACTATTTGCTGTCATACACTGCTAACCTCCCATAGATGATTAAACCTTTAAGTAAATGGTTTGGACCGGAACCTAGCTTATGGTTAATTCTACGTGTTCACTATATATCTGAATCATATACGTATTTCCTGCTTCTTTTCCCTTTAACTCTAAACCATGAGTATATTTTCCTGTATCATTATTCATTCATTCAAAATGACTTCAGTCAACTTAGTAACAAATGCGGCAGTGTCCGCGTGTTCTACCATTTATTTGATGTTGAGGTTATTTCTAATTTTTGACTGATAGACATGACCGTACAATGAACATTCTTATAATAAAAAAAGTTTTTGTGATAAAAATGACCATAGTTGTACTTTCCAGGGTAAGGATATGCTTTATTTGCAGGACACGGAGTGATCCAAAGACAATGGGAAACTTCAGGCAATGAGAAAAAGTGGATTAAAAAGGGAAATCTAGGAAATCTGGAGGCCGCGCACGTGGGAGGCCGCGCACGTGGGAGGCCGCGCACGTGGGAGGCCGCGCACGTGGGAGGCCGCGCACGTGGGAGGCCGCGCACGTGGGAGGCCGCGCACGTGGGAGGCCGCGCACGTGGGCCTGGACCTCACGCCCGCTCCAGGGGTCTCAACGGCGGCGGCGGGCCGAGTCGTTGAGGCGGTGCGCCCGGGGCCGGGCGGCGCCGGGAGGGACGCGCTCCATGGAGCAGGGACGATGAGAAGATGCCGCGGCAGAGGAGGAACCGATCCAAAGACGCCGCCTCGAAGGCGCGGCAGGCCTCTCCGCGCTGCACGCGGCCCCGGCGGCGGGGCCGGGCGGCCGGGGCCGGGGAGCCCGAGCGGGAGCGGCCGCCGCGGGCGGAGGCGGACAGGCCGGGGTCGTGCAGGCCCCTGAGCGGCGGCTGCCCGCCCGGGGGCGCCCGGCCCGGCTCCCCGCGGAGGCCCGGCAAGCCGAGGGCGCAGAACTGGGTGCGGCTGGAGGTCCCCCCGGGCTCGCTCCTCGGGCGCTTCCAGGGGCTCGGCTTCGTCCTGGAGCAGCTGCGCCACAAGGTGCACCTGCTGCGGAGGCGCCAGCTCTCGCTCCGCACCACCGTGGGCCTAGGTGAGCGAGCGGGGGCCGGGGGGCCGGGGGGGGGCGGAGGGCCGGGGGCCGGGGGGGACCGGGGGGCCGGGGGCCGGGGGGGGCCGGGAGCCGGGGGGCGGGGGGCCGGGAGCCGGGGGGCGGGAGCCGGGGGCCGGGGGGCCGGGGGGCCGGGGGCCGGGGGGCCGGGAGCCGGGGGGCCGGGAGCCGGGGGGCCAGGGGGCCGGGGGCCGGGAGCCGGGGGCCGGGGGGCCGGGGGGCCAGGGGGCCGGGGGGCCGGGGGCCGGGGGGCCGGGGGGCCGGGGGGCCGGGGGGCCAGGGGGCCGGGGGCCGGGAGCCGGGGGGCGGGAGCCGGGGGCCGGGAGCCGGGGGGCCAGGGGCCGGGGGGCGGGGGCCGGGGGCCGGGGGGCCGGGGGCCGGGGGGCCGGGGGGCCGGGGGCCGGGGGGCCGGGGGCCAGGGGCCGGGAGCCGGGGGGCGGGGGGCGGGAGCCGGGGGGCCAGGGGCCGGGGGGGCGGGGGCCGGGAGCCCGGAGCCCGGGAGCCTGGGGTGAGGGGTGGGCGCGCCTTGAGGGTCAGGGCCCCGGCGAGCCTGTGGCCGCGGGGAAGGACAAGGTCCGGGGGACAGAGCCCCTTGTTGTAAAGCACTTGTCAGGGGTTCCGGGCCAGTGGACGCCCACGAAGTATTTCAGTCGGGCACCGCGTCACGGTTGTCAGAGGAGGGTAAGCCTCAGGGACAGACGCTGGGAAGGGGGAGAGGGGCCCCCGGGGAGATGTCGGGGGGGGAGGACAGTGAGGAGCAGGTGCAGAGAAGGGCTGGGGGGCGGGGGAAGATTAAACATCGGGGCGCTGGTGCCACGGGGTCTCCGCTGCGGCCACGCAGAGGCCGGTCCGGTCGGAGGGAGGAGGTCCGCCCGGGGCCCCCACCTCCTGCGGTCAGGGGGCTGCCATTCTCGGCCTCACCATGATCTCAGGGGGGGACGGGGGGGAACGAGAGGGAGGGAGACGAGGAACGGGGTGAGGACTTTGGAAAGCCAGGCGGGTTTAATCGGATGCTTTATTTTCCCTTTTCCTTAAACGTGACTTGTGAGAGTTTTCACCAGGATGTGTAGTTGTCTGGAGAATAAGGAAGAAGATACAAATGTAGCTGAATAGGACAGTCTCTTTGCATTTTATTTATGGGTTGTTTTTCATTGGTTTTGTGTTTGTTTTTGAAGAGAGAGAAACAGTGGCTGCCTCAGCTTGCCCCCACCGGAGTCTGAGCGGAAACCTTTTAGTGCCCAGGCCGAGGCGGCGCCCACTGAGCCACACGGGCCAGGACCCTTGTCTGTATTTAAAGCCAACGGAGCCCTATCAGAGGGGCGCCTGTTCCAAGCTGGGAGAGAAGGTGCAGGTTGAAGTTCAGAGTGATCCAGACCAGAGTTGATTCTGTGTTAGTAAAAAGTGCCAACATGTGTAGTGAAGATCTACTTCTTCTGTGAAGAGCCACGTAGTAGGCCACATACAGTCTCCATTGTCTGTTCTTCCTCCTTATTTTTACCACCTTCAACAACGGAGCTGGCCGGGGTGTCTCAGTCATTGAGCTGTGTCCTGGGAGCCAGGAGGTCAGTGTGATTCCCGCTCAGCCAGGGCTCATGCCTGGTCGCAGGCTGGATCCCCAGTGGGGGGGTGCAGGAGGCAGCTGATCCATGATTCTCATCATTGATGTTTCTATCTGTCCTTTTCCCTTTCTCTCTAAAACTCAATGAAAATACATTAAAATTATTGTTTAAGTCACCATGCTCAGCTAGAGGACGGGAACAGACCAGGGCTGTAGTTTGCTGAGGATGGTGTACGCCTCCGAAAACCTGCTTGTTTTCGGAGGCGTACAGAGCAGCTGTGAGGAAGAGCCCAGGATGGCTAGGAGTGTGGAGGAAGACTGAGAAGTGTGGTTGGGAGTCTTGACCATTGCAGTGTTTTATTGTTGTTGTTATTATTAGTTGTGTTATTGATTTGCACTTATTTTGTTAGCCAAGTTGAGTAATTTTTTTGAATCTTTAAGAGGTTATTGGTGTAGTCTGTAAAATGTATTGCCAAGTGTATTTTGGGACAACCCTAAGACATATCATTATAAAACCTTGGCGGGGAGACAGGACATCAGGAAGAGCTAAGTTCACTCCTCTATGACAGTAACAAAAATACTTGGAATATTATGAGAATCAACTTTTTCACATCTTTGGTAATTAACCAAAGGTTTACAACACTCCACAATGGGTTTATTCAAGAAAAACTGCTGAAACCCTGTAAGAACAGGGGATTTGTGGTGGTTTAAGTTGGCTTCCTGCCATCCCTTCTCCCCAGCTCTATGGTGCCCCTAAAAACAGAGTGCCAGCCCCCGGAGAGCTCAGACAGTGTCTGGCGCTCCTCAGAAGGCCCGTCCTCAGGAGGGCCCAGGGGCAGCTCCCTGTAAGCCTCACTCCCACTGCGCTGACCTGGGGCTCCCAGGCCCAGAGCCTGGGGGAGGGGCTCGGGGTGCTGCTGAGGACACATTTCCTAACTCTGCCATCTTCAGGTGAGCAGGAGGGGAGGTGGGCTGGGGCTCCTGTGGCCGGAGTCACTTCTGGAAGGAGGGAACTGGTCATGTGGTGCATATGTAATTCTTTTGTTAAAAGTTGATGTAAAGAAATAGAGAATAACAGTGATAATAAGAGAGAATGATACTGAGAAAAAAATGTCCAAATCATCAGGAATTTCATCACTTTTGCAAATTTTGTGAAGGAGACATGATCTCCCAAGTCTCCTCTTTTGCTCCACAAATCCCCCCTACAGAGGTAAGTGCTATGTACAATTTGTTTTGTGAGTTTCTGGATTTTTTCCTAATTTATGTAGACAGGATTAGCCACTTTGCTTGCATGTTCTCACTAGACACACAGGGAATGCATTTGAAATAGTTGGTTTGAGGGTATGCTATAATTATAACATAAGAAAGCAACTTTTAATGACTTTATTTATTTTTATTTTTCCAGGTATCTTTGTGGGAATTATGCACTGGTAAGATTAGGTTCAGTTTGAAATAAATAAAAGCATTTAATTAAAAATTGCCATCACTGTTACATACAATAAATCATAATACCTGGTATATGTATAGAACATCTGTATGTGTTTCTTTATCAGTTGACACATACAGGTTACTTTTTGTTTTAACACTTTTTTTAAATCCTCACGCAAGGATATTTTTTCCGTTGATCTTTTAGAGAGCATGGAAGAGAGAGAAGCATCTATGCCTCATGCATGAGGGCTCGGGCCAGGGAGTAGCCTGCAGCCAAGTTATGTGCTCTCAGTCGGAATGGAACCTGGCAGACCAGCGCTCTTCTAGGGCCAGATTATTTATTTAGTTATATTTTTAAAAATATATATTTTATTGATTTTTTTACAGAGCAGAAGGGAGAGGGAGAGAGAGTTAGAAACATTGATCAGCTGCCTCCTGCACACTCCCTACTGGGTTTGTTCCCGCAACTGAGGTACATGCCCTTGACCAGAATCAAACCTGGGACTCTTGAGTCCGAAAGCTGATGCTCTATCCACTGAGCCAAACTGGTAGGGCCAGATTACTTTATTAAAAATCTCATCATGTGAAGCAGCATTTACAAAATGGGTACGTTAGGGGAATAGTAACTTATGCCTTACAATACTTGTGCTTTACCAAAGGATTCACTCCTGTATTTCTTAAATATCTAGATTTTCTTGTATATGCTGCATGTTTATTCCATCCAAAAAACTTCCTTACTGTACAGTGATGGTGTATGCTAGTTGACATAAGCTTAGATGTTACCTTTTAATAGCACCTGTCAATTGGAAATCAGGAAGAAATGAAGATCAAGACTCCCGGTGGCAATACAGAGTTAAATGAGACTTCAGTGCACATGAGCCTTATTTTGCACAAGTAATGTTTTGGGTAAAAATTATAGTAGTTTTCCTCTTACATATTGTTGTTTTTACCTGTGCTCCGGGATTTCTCTTCTTGGGAAGAATGGGGTCTGTCCCTGGTCCCGTGGGGGCAGTGCTATTCCGGCCATTTGGTCTGCGTAGGCACTTTGATGTTAGAACTCAGGCGGTAAGGATAAGAAACACTCCTCCATCTATTGGTAGCCTGGCACCCGTCCCACGTGTAGCTGAAGGTGCGTGGAGACAGGGTTGGCACGTGGGATTTTGCTTTGTTTTCTGTGCGTTGGAAAGAGTCTGCCGCATAACTGAAGGAAAGCGGATTGCTCCTTTGCTTTCTGGACTCCTTTTGCTCAGCACACATGCCCGCATCTCCTCTGCCTGCAGTGGTTGCCTTCAGCTGCAACAATGAAACATCTTGATGTCCTGAGTTCTTGGACGCTTGAAAGCCGATTTCTTATGTGGAATTATCCTTATTTATAATAGCTTTAATGTAAAGTAGTTTTATTTAAAGTGACACCCCACAGGCTTTTCCACAGACAGACATTTCCAAAACCTGGCACGTTGGAGGCACTTGTGGAATTAATAAACCCAAACTCAGCCTCTCTTCTGGCCGAGAGGCCTGGAGCTCTGTTAGCCGTGTGCTGTGCTGGACTGAGTGCCTGAAGACGGACAAGCCAGGAAACAAATGAGAAAGTTTTTTCAGTGTTTACTGTAAAGATTTATTCTCTTTCCTTCTCATGGTTTTGTACTTTGTCTAGAACTTAGTTATTTTAGGACTTGTCTGAAACACGTTTTTATTATAATAGTGTGCTTTTTTTTTTCTTTTCTTTCTAGGATACATTTATCAATACTTTTTGAAAATGATCGTCATTTTTCTCACCTCTCATCTTTGGAACGAGAAATGACTTTTCGCACCGAAATGGTTAAGTTCTTTTTTTTCTAATGAATTAACTTATGGACATGATTAGCGGGCAATTATGAGGAACTGAAATGCGTTTTTGGTGAACTGCCTTGTTCCTCAAGCTATGACTTAGTGTTATTACTCACGTAGAAAGTGTTTCAGGATTCTTTTACTTACCTCATTTTCTCTCCTCCTGTCCTGATACGGACTTCTCTTTAAGATAATAAAGGTCAGGTGTAATAGTTGAGGAAGAGGAGAACAAAGACAATACTTAAGAAGTGACATAAAGCATCAGATATCAGAAATGCTTGCTGTCGGGTTGGAGTTGGGAGACCCTATGTTTTTCTCACCCTCCCCCCCCTATTTTTTTAGCTCATGACTTCAAGATAATCTCTTTTAAGATAGAACTTTAAAACCTCTAATATTTTTTTCTGTTATTTTGATATATAATCTGTAAAATGTAATACATGACTTATTACAGTCTTCTGCTATTATAATTTCATTAGCTGTAATGAGCTATAGAAGCCTTACCTTTCTCTACATCTCTTTATCCTAACCACTTTATAACGTAATCACCTTAAATATTTCTCTACATTTAAACCTACAGAACTTATGAAAGAATAGCGCATTGATAACCTAAAAAGTATGCCATTTGAGTCTAAGAATGCAGTAGTAGCAAGGAGAAATTAGGAGGCCTTATTATTGACCTTTTCCTACAGAAAAACTGTTCTGAAAGGAGTTATAAAAATAAATATGTTCAGATTTTATTCACGTTGACAATTTGTGCCTCTTTAAGGGACTTTATTATTCCTACTTCAAGACCATTATTCAAGCACCTTCGTTTTTGGAAGGACTGTGGACGATTATGAACGACAGGCTCACTGAATATCCCCTTGTAATCAACACAGTGAAACGCTTCCATCTTTATCCAGAGGTGAGTAAAATTTGAGTGATTCAGGTTCTTTTTTTTTTTAGATAAAAATAGTAGGTGAACACAATGATGTTTTATAAAGGAGGGGACCTTTAAAGTTTATTGATTGTGTCTGTCCTTATAGTTGACTAGAGTATCAAATCCTTTCCTGGGTGTGTTTTAATCTGTCCTTCCCTTATTGTTTGTGGAGTTCAGAATATCTTCATGTTTAATAGACATTTGAACTTACTCTTCTATCAATTACCTGTATTAATATTTGTCACCTGTTTAATGGCTATTTTCTTATTTGTGGGAATAATTTATATACTTTCTAGTGTAATCCTCAGTCATACATGCTGACATATCTTCCCTCATTCTGGCTGCTTTCTCTTCACTTAACCCTGTTGAGGTGTGACTTGCATGCAGTAGAACATGCCATTTTGAGTATGCAGTTCTTTTAGTTATACACTTGACAGATGTATAAAACTGTATAACCAAACTGCCATTGAATTATAAAACATTGAAAATAATACCAACAAGTTTCCATGTGCACCTTCGTGGTAACTGTCCTTTTCCATTGAATTGCCTTGGCACATATGTTAAGAATGGATTGAATATATTACGTATGGACCTGTTTCTGGATTCCCTATTATTCTATTGTTCTCTATGTCCATATTTATGCCAATACCACACTGCTTTGATGCTTGTAACTTTATGGTAAGTTTTAAAACAAGGTAGTTCTCCAACTTTGTTTTTCCGTGTCAAAATTATGTTTCTATATAAATGTTAGAGTCAGTTTATCAATTTCTCCAACAATCTTGTTGAGATTTTGATTGGGATTGCATTGGATTTATGCATATATTGGAAAGAATAGACATATTAATATTAAACCCTCCAATCCATGATGATGGTATATAGTAGATCTCCAGTCATTTTGTCTCAGCAGTATTTTGTATTTTTCAGCCATACAGTCTTCTATAAGAACTATTTTTACTATTGTAAACGGTAATATTTTAAAATTTTATTTTTGTATCTTTTGTTGCTTTTGTATAGAAGGTACAGTTGATTTTGAATATATATCTAGCATCTGTCAACCTCTATCTTTTGATCGGTGTATTTTTAATGTAATTAATATGTTTGGACCTAAGTCTGTAATTTTTTGTTTTCTCTTTGTTCTGGTTTTTCATTTCCCTCTTTTTCTGTCTTCCTGTGAGCTAGTTGTACATATTTTGGTATTCTTGATGTTCTGAGTTCTTTGACACTTGAAAGCTGACTATGAAGTAAATTCAAGGGCCTCAATAACATGTTATGAAATACTTATATAAATCTTTGTATCTTGCTATTAATCATCATGTTTTAATATAGAATGTTATAATTGATTTTTACGGCTACTATTATGTTAGAGTTGATCATAAGAGAAT
The DNA here is from genome assembly GCF_964339955.1 of Pipistrellus hanaki. Lineage (NCBI taxonomy): Eukaryota > Metazoa > Chordata > Mammalia > Chiroptera > Vespertilionidae > Pipistrellus > Pipistrellus hanaki. The sequence goes on along the minus strand of NC_140512.1, from coordinate 10,915,487 downwards.
ATTACAGGCATGTTGATTACATCAGAAATTCTTACAGATATTCATTACTCTATAATACATAACTGTAGTTTATAATGTGTGTGCATAATTTTAAAATGACTTTCTCAAGAGAAATTGAAATACATTTGTCAAAGCTTATAATGTCTAAGGCAACCATCATGAACTGATATTTTGAAAACATTATGAAGATAATGTGTTTTCCTTCACTCTCTCCTTTGTTTTTATCTTTTGTAGGTGATTCTGGCCTTCTGGTATCGCACATTTGTGGGAATAATGAATTTATTTGGGATAGAAACTAAGACCTGCTGGAATGTCACAAGAGTCCAACCTCTGAGTGAAGTTGAAAGCTGTGAAGGCATGTTTATTTTTCTTAAAATGCTATGTCGTCACTAATGTTGCATAAACATCTTATACTATTATGACTTATTTTAAGAATTATTGTAAACTACTAATTGATTTTATTAAAAGACTATAATTGATTCCTCTTTAAAGTAATTTTCTGAGAAGGCTATGTACTTACTAATATGAGTATTAATATACCTCAGTGCAAGGCAGTCCTGACATTAAGTCATTCCTTCCATTTCAGAATAAGATACAAAAAAAAAAGTTTAGGCTAGCTTGAATACATAAATGTGGGGATGTAGGTTAAACAGTGAAATATCTACCTGTGATAGTTAAAATAAAAATTTAGTTATGGAAACATAAAATCAGATATATAATAATAGATTGATTTAGAAGTATTTCCCACTCTTCATATGCACCTTCACATTGGTATCTTAGTCACAGAACCACTTTTGGAACAGGTCACGTTTTCCAGGATCTGTAATTGTTACTACTATTTAAGATGTGTGTGATTTCTCACTTTTACAGTCTACGTGTGATTCTGTCCCTTGAAACTGATATTCTAAGTCACATGTATCTACTTGCATAGCATTTACATAGTTGCTTTTCTCTTTATTTCTGCACATTCTCCACAACATGACTACTTAGTATATTTTATATAGTTTTATGGATTTGTTTGCAATAACAGTCAACACTCAGAATATTTTTATTGATTTTAGAGGGAGAGAGAAATAGAAACATCAGTGATGGGAAAGAATTATTGATCAGCTGCCTCCTGTATACCCCACATTGGGGACTGAGCTTGCAACCTGGGCATGTGCTCTGATTAGGAATCAAACCATGACCTCCTGGTTCAAAGGTTGCCACTCAATCACTGAGCCACACTGGCTGGGCTATTTACATTTTTTAAGTTCTGTCTTCTCAATCATTAAAAGTTATTTTTATAACAACTAATCTCATAGATTTGTTTTGAGGATTATGACATGAAGATTGTAAAGTACCTAGTCCACTGTGTGTTAAAATATTTTATACATGTCTGTCTATCTAGTCTTATGCATGGGATTCATTATATGTTAATGTTTAAGGTTCTGACTATAGACATAATGATGGATCAGATAACTTGGTTATCTCATATAGTCTAAATCTGTTCCTTGAGGTCAGGGCCCATATTCTGTTCATCCTAGGACCAAGCAAAAAATAATAACGCAATGGATTTTCCCTTGTAATTCATCAAGTGACTCTACAGACAGTTCCAGATACTAAGCCATAGCAGTACTTATTGCCCAAATAGAATGAAGCATCAACTAATTATTACAGTATAATAATAATTAATTGGGGGAAAGTATAAATGTAGCCACAATAAAGTATAAAATATGATGTAACTGATCTCATGTAAAGGGAAAGTACTAATGAACTATTAATAGAGCAGCAATCAGTAAAGCAAATACTTTCAGCAAATTCATGAGTTCTTGATTACAAAGCACTGCAATAATTATGTCCAGTTACTTTATAGTCATTTATTTATTAAATACTAAATGATCTGTGTCTTTTTAAAGGAATAGGAGAACCTGCTTGCTTTTATGTTGGTGTGATTTTTATTTTAAATGGAGTAATGATGTCGATGTTCTTCGTATATGGTGTTTGTCTGAGGTAAGACTACTGTATTATAAGATCTTGTAGTGGCTTATAAGGCCTGTCTGACATTTGTTGATTATATGAAAAGGATAATTAATGAGATCCATTTATTAGTAGGAACATTTGAATATTTTTTCAGCTTATTAATATAGTGAGTACAACACTTATTAGTATAGTGAATACAACAGTGAGAATGGATGAGAGCTGCGGCTACACACACCAACATGGACAAATCTTGTAAAATTGAATGAACGAAGGCAGGCACAAAATGAAATCTTGCATAATTCCATTTGTACTAAACTTGAAAAAACATGAAAGTAAGTGATAGTGCTATATGCATGTGGAAGTGGCTACATTGATAATCACAGAAGTCAGGATAGTGGCTGTCTCAAGGGGTGATGAGTGGGGATTCGGTGCCATCGGTTCTCTGTCTCAGTGACATGGTGGTAGTAGGGATGTCCACTTTATGATTACCCCATAAATTCTCTAGAATTGTTATGTACTTTCCTATATTTATGTCATACAGGAAAAATAGCCCGAAGCACATCACAGTTTTTTTGAGGCGGGGGAAAGGATTACCTAAGATTATGGTGTCAGGCTTAAAGATGTTTTATTTTAGAAAGTAGTTTGTATATCTTGTGCTTTATTGAACATGGAAAATGTTACACAAGACCAAGACGTTTTAAAATTTATATTTTTCATTGCTGAGCAATGGCAGCATTATCGTCATCTTTAAATTAGTTCATAGTTCTGGAATATCAAAGGAAGCTTCTGTCTTTAGGAAGTTTAAGTAGATACAGCAAATGTTGGCTGTCGGTGTTCACTGAGATGTTGAGTGGCAGAGAGAAACAAGAGAAATGGGACTTTGTGGGGATATTTTGTTTTTCTTCCTGTGGCCACCCTCCCCCACCAGCACCAACGTGGAAAGCAGCTGCTCCATATATGTTGTTTTGGTGGCAAAGGCTAACATGTTAACATGCATATCTAACTTCATCACATGTACACTTAATGTCTTCCCTGTCCTTCTGATCAGTACAGGGAATTTTATAACCCTTGCTTCGAAACAGCCCCTGGCATCTTACAGTTATCACCACAGTTTAGTACTCCTATTGCCCCTCCACAGGACTTAATTTGTGTGTGTGTTCTACTCTGTTATTTATGTTGTCAGGTCTTGGTTCTACCAACATGTTCCTACTTTCTCTGGTATATACAGTATTGTTCTTCTCAGACATTCCTTCTCTCAATTTCTTACTTTGCAAAATGCACCCTTTGAATTTCCTTTAGTGAAAACTTACTAAATAGCAAATCACTTCTCATGTGCTTTCCTCTGTTTTGTTTTTTTTAAATCCACAGGATTCCTTCCTTTTTTAGTCATTCAGCCAATACTTATTGTCTTCCAAGCATGGAGCTATGGTTATAAGTAATGACCAACATACAGAGAAAAGTCAGCTTTAAGAAATGGTTCTCAACTGTGGATATTTCTCCTTGATCTGATTTTTTGTATTTTACATTGTTGTTTTCATTGGGACTCAAGAATATTTGAAGGAATTTAGATAGTTTAAAGTGACTGCTAAATGAAACTGTTAGACTTTTGTTTTCATCCCTTAGTCAAAAGACAAAAATCTGCCTCCATTCTGAATATTCAAATAATGCAACAGAGGCTCTGATGTGTGGCCTGTTATCTTATGTTCACATCCTATAAATTTTATTTAGAAAATAAATATAAAATTCAGATTATTTTATATGTACACTTTATATGTTTGTACATTCAACATTAAAACAACAATGTGTACTTTTAAAAATTTTTACTACTATTTTATATGGCTTAGTACTACCACATTTTAAATATGATTTTAAGTTCTAAGATAATCTTGTGTAACACTCCCTATATTTTGCGTGAATTATGATTGTATACTTTCCTTACAGTGGGACTCACATTGGAGGTCTAATTACAGTATTGTGCTACTTTTTCAACCATGGAGAGGTTTGTTTCCTAGAAAATAATTTTTAAGAAATAGAAGGGGCTGTATAGGAACAAAAAAATATATCCATCAAAGCAGTATATAAATTGCATATTACTTAGGACTTTGCAATACTTTAAAGAGCCTTGTGCTGTAAATTGACATTTAATCCTGTTGACCCACGTTTTTACATAATTAGAATTTGTGACTTGAAATGTCTTACCTGATTTTTAGTGTGTGCACTCATACACATATAATTCACAGAAAAGGGAAATACTGTACTTGCACTTTGTATGTCATTTATTCCTACCAATGAGGCACTTTGTATCTCATTTATTCCTGCCAATCCTTTTTGGGAAGATGGCTGTTATCCTCACAGAAGATTGAAATAGAAATGTACAGAGGTTAAGATCTGTACCCAAGATTTCACATTCGCTATATGAGGAGGCCAGGGTTCCCATTCACATCTGTCTGGCTCTAAAGCCTCATTTCTTCTCTTACATGATGCTGCTGCCTTTTCAGTAGCACAAAATGCTGAATCAGAATAGAACGCATCCAGTTCCATCCAACGGGATGTGCCACCTTAGGAGAGTTTGTAGAAAGTGTTTAGAATTGGATCCATCCATCCAACTGACATGTGCCAGACTCTCTGTCAGGTGCTGAGGGTGTGGCAGTGAAAAGAAGGGAGAGAATCCAAAGGCTGGTTTTTGTAAGCAAAATATGTAATTTTGCTTACAAAAAATGTTATGGCACAGCTTATACATGGTATGACCTTTATTCATTATCACTGAGAAAGGTCTATGGTTAATTAAAGAAAATCTTTTAGACAAGGGAGTAAGATAAATATATTAAATATAGTAACTTAAAAGCAAACGAATGCCTTGTTATTCACCAAATACATTCATGTGAAGAGATGATGCCATGATGATGTTTGTGAGTTCCCGAGTTAACATCTGGTTAGGTGTTTCCTGGGCGTGTGCACCTCTCCAAGCCTTGGGATTCCGCGTCATCCCTGCAGCGCTGGGATGTGGGTCTATTTTTCCTTCCCAGACTCTTACTGCTTCTCTTCCTACTATCCTGTTTGAACTTTGCGTTTCCTACACGTGCATTTTCAGAAGTGAATGAGTGTGATATTAAAAGCACTAAAACCAGCCCAGCCATGATTTGGGAAAAGAAATATTTTTATTGATATCAGAGGAAGGGAGTAGAAGAGAGAGAGAGAGAGAGAAACATCAATGAGAAGAGAGAATCATTGATTGGCTGCCTCCTAAATACCCCGTTAGGGATCGAGCCCACAATCCAGTGTCCTGACCTGGAATCGAACCGTGACCTGGCTCATAGGTTGACGCTCAATGACTGAGCCACACTGGCCAGGCCCCAGCCATGATTTTGAGATTAATAGTGTTTATTGCAATGGAATGGAAAGTGAATACGCATTTAACTGGTTTCAGGCTACTCGGGTGATGTGGACTCCACCTCTCCGGGAAAGTTTCTCATATCCATTTCTTGTACTTCAGATGTGCATTCTAACTTTGATCCTCAGGTAAATTTTATTTATGAAACAAATCTAAGTGTATTATAAGGTATGTTTCTTAAAAAATGCATCAACCTATTAAGTTATTAAAAAAGAAAAAGTTATTAAAATGTAGGTGCTGATTTTTTTAATCACTTTTAAAATAAGTTAAATAGCCATTTAAGAAAATCTAAAATACTAAGTTTTCGATAACTACATGATGTTTTAATAAAAAACATAAGTTTTTATGTGTATAGATTCCAAGGTTTTAAGGAAACTATTACTTTCTCCCCTTCCAAGCTTATGTAATCCGACTTGTTTTCCCACCTGTGGTTTTGAGGGAACATGAATATATATTCTGAGAAAGGAGTGTCCCATACAAGGATGAACTTGGGAAATGCTAGGCTAGACAAGGAGCATATATATTCAGACATTTGTGAAAATTTCTTAACCACTGATGTTTCTAGCAGTTCCATCAGTTTATCTCCAGTGCTTTTCTTGGACACATTTATTTGTGTTGGAATTAATTTTTTAAGCCTTTCCGACTTGAAGAGGTCTGAGCAGCAGCAGCAACAACAAAAGTGTGAATAATAGAATCCCATTAATACTTTTATCATAGAAGTAGGTTTCACACGTTAGTGAGCCCTCTCACTGAATGATATTTATGGGTAAACAAAGCCTGATATTTCTTTTCAGAGCTCTAATTCAGATAGTTTTATGCTAAACATTTTTATAACCCAAGTAGCATTTAAGTGCTTTTAAATGAGCTTTTAAAAGTGAACTGCATCTTGTCTTCTAGCAAGGAGGAGGGAATCGTTAGATGTGGCCATTTTGTCAGATGTGGTTAGGTGACCTGTTAAGGGGCACACCCATTGGTGTCCGTTCTCTCCCCCAGGCCCTCGCACAGCAGCGGGAGGTACTTCATTGCGCTTTGCCTCTCCAACGTTGCCTTCATGCTCCCTTGGCAGTTTGCTCAGTTTATACTTTTTACGCAGGTAAGATGATTAAACCAATTCAAGTTTGGGGAAAATATTTTTCCCCCCAAATGTACATGTACTTGGTTGTTTCTTTATGCAAATGCAAATGTACTTGGTTGTTTCTTTACCTGTGTTACAATGCGATTATATTTGTGCCCTGATAGGTTTAAAAAAAGTGGAGTAATTGTGAAGTTTAGATGTATGTGTGATTTTCAAAAGTAACAAATCATATCTATAGTCTGCTGGTGTACTGCTTAGTTAGGCAGATGCTCATGGTCAGCATGCAAAAGGATTTTCCCGATTATTTGAGTTCACACTTTTCTTGTTGGCATTGGAAGTGAGCTCTGTAAGCAAACCTACCTGCAGACTGTCTCTGCCAAATTTTGGCCCCTTGAGTGTGGCTCTTCCACAAAATACCACAGCCTGGGCAAGTCTATTTTAAAGAAGTGGTGTTAGAAATTTAAGTTTTAAAAATTTGGCCCTCAAATTTTAGGAACTACGTTGGGCGTATAAGACAACCCCCTAATTTTACATTTAAAACATAGGTTTAGGCCTATATTCGCTGTATAAGACTACCCCCCACTTCAAAGAAAAGACTTACTTTGCTGTCAAGATCTGCAGGTGATTTTTGTGCAATTTTGGTCTTTTGCCCTCGATTTTCGGTTGACTTTTTTTTCGTTTCAAAAGTCGTCTTATATGCCGGAAAATACGGTATGCAACATGGTAAGGGCCAATCCTATTCCTCATGGCTCGGCTTCTGCTCCAGCTTAAACATCAGCTGTTTGGTCTGAAGCACAGTCTCGCTGGACACCATTTCTCAATTTTAATCATGATATTTCTTGAGCGAATTGAGACCATATCCTATTTACCTAAACAACTCAGTACTTTATGGCAAGAAGTTGATCTGAGTTTTTAAAAAATATGCATATTTTTTATTGGTTTCAGAGAGGAAGTGAGAGAGAGATGGAAACATGATGAGAGAGAATCATTGGCTGCCTTCTGCACGCCCCCCACTGGGGATCGAGCCCACAACCTGGGCATGTGCCCTGACCTGGAGTCAAACTGTGACCTCCTGGTTCATAGGTCTATGCTCAACCACTGAGTTATGCTATAAAGGAGGATATCAGTAGGATGTGACCATGAAATGTGTAAGGTCTAGGTCTGGATTTATTTTTTGTGCCCGGGTGTGCAAATCTTCCAGCACTGTTGGTTAAAAAGGCTATCATTTCTCCATGGAATTACCTTTGCTCCTCTGTCAAAGCTCAGTTGTCTATAATTGTGAGCATCTGTTCCTGAGCTCTTTCTTATTCCTCTGGTTGTAGTCTATTCTTTCTCCAATAGCGATATTGTGTGTCTCAGTTACTGCCGCTTTGTAGTAAGTCTTAAAGTCAGTCAGTCTCCAACTGCTTTTGAGAGTTTTCTCTTTGCCTTTGGCTTTGAGCAGTTTTTACTATGATGTGCCTAAGTGTGGTCAGGTTTATTTATTCTAATTTATCCCTTGTTGGGGTTTGTAATAGTTTATAAATCAGTGCCTGATTTTTTTCCTATAAATTCTTGGAACTTCTCAGGTAAAACCTCTTTAAATATAGCTTTTACTTAATTCCCATATCCCTTTCTGAGATGTAAAGTAAAATATATTAGATTTTTACAACATATACTCTACATCTCCCATGTTCTTGCATATATTATTCACCCCTTTGTCATTTTATGCTTTTTTCTAGATGTTTTCTTCTGATCTTTCAGTTTGTCACTGGTTTAACCTGCTTTTAAACCCATTTTAACTTATTAATTTTGGTTATTACAGTGTCTAGTTGTATATTTTCAACTTGTTTCTTTCTTAAATGGCTTTCATGTACTCTCCTGGAATTTTCAATACTATCTGTTATTTTCTTGCACATGTCAAACATAAAGTCATTGCCTGATGATGTCAGGCATGTTTTTAGTGATTTGTAAACTAAGAGTAGTTTTTACATTTTTAAAGTGTTGTTAAAAAATAAAAGAGAACCATTGCCGGGTTTCTCAGTGTTTTAGAGCATCAGCCCATGCACCAAAGGGTCTTGGGTCAAGGGCATGTACTTCAGTTGCAGGCTCGATCCCTGGCCCCGGTCAGAGCGCATGGGGGAGGCAACCAATTGATGTGTCTCTTTCACATCGATGTTTCTCCCTCTTATCTGTCTCCCTCCATCCGCTATAAAAATCAATGGAAAAAATATCTGTGGGTGAGGATTAACAACAACAAAAACCAAGAAAGAATACAGCAGGTCCTCAACCATCATTTCATTTAATATTGTATTGTTATAACATTGATGAGATTCCACGAGAACTTATACCAATTAGCCTATGGTAAAATTGTTTTCATTTATGTCTTTTAGCTTAAAGTCACTGAAGCCTATTGACCATGTTGAGTGGTAACTTAATGTATACAATAGAAACTATAAATAGCCCGCAGAGTATAACATTTACTATTTGGCTTTTTATATAAAAAGTTTGCTGACCTCTGAAGTAGATTAAGGATCTGTTTCCATTGTGTTTGTAATAATGCCTTATCTTCCTATATCTAGTTAGTTTTGATGTGGTATTGGACATTGTGCATTAACAATGGTATAATTCCATGGTCGGCAAACTGCAGCTTGTGAGCCACATGCGGCTTTTTGGCCCCTTGAGTGTGGCTCTTCCACAAAATACCACAGCCTGGGCAAGTCTATTTTAAAGAAGTGGTGTTAGAAATTTAAGTTTTAAAAATTTGGCCCTCAAAAGAAATTTCAGTCATTGTACTGTTGATATTTGGCTCTGTTGACTAATGAGTTTGCCGACCACTGGTATAGTTCATTTAAGACTAGTTTGATATTAATATCTTCCAGAGAAGATTAGATTTGCTTCCAGTAGGCAATAAAGATGCTCACAATCTTGAGTCACCCTCATGTGATCAGAGGATGATATGGTTCAAAGGTGGGCTTTCATCTTTCTGAGCACTGCTTGATTTCTGGCTCTTTTAGTATAGCTCTTCGAAGCCCCACGCCAAAGCCTGTGGACTTAGCAAGGGTGGGCTTTCACTTCTGAGTGTGGAAATGTCCCTCCTGCATGTCAGCTGGCAGGCATCTGCTACCATTGGAATTGGCAGATGGCCTCTGGGAGAAAAGTACCCCAAATTGTCATGATTTAGCACTGCAGATTTCCATCTTTTCTCCGGTCTTAGCTTCTTAATTCTTTTTTTCTTTTTGGCCTTGTTGGTACTTTGTGGCTTTCATTTAGGTATTTTCCCTAGCTATTCTAGTTTCCAGTGAGGTTAGTTGAAATTACTTCAGTATCATTATTAGAAATATGACTCTCCTGTTACATGTACTTTGCTTATGAATAGTGAAGTATTTGTTTTCTACATTTTTTTTCACTTTTGCTTTTTTTTTATATCTTTATTTCAGATAGCCTCATTATTTCCCATGTATGTTGTGGGGTACATTGAGCCAAGCAAATTTAAGAAGATCATTTATATGAACATGGTAACGTTTTTCATACTTATAAGTCAAAAAGTCTTATTTAATACACCAAAATGGAAATGTACATGATAGATACCATATTATAACATACTCTCTGAAACTTTTATTTTTATGTTTTAGTTATTATTAGTCACTATTTTTGAAACTATTTTTTCCCCGAGACCTGAAATTTCTAGCACTGTGCATGAATATGACACTCTATAAATTTTGGTTTTGCATTTCTGTTTCTATCTTTGTTTCCAAACACATCTCCCTTAATAACAAATATTTTCTAGCTAAAAACATAAAGTAAAGCTTCCTTAGTAATAAAAATCATCAGGTAGTGCAACAAAAATAAGATAAAAATTTAATACAACTAAGCTTTATTTATTATATTACTCCATTATTGAATCAATGGAAATAATAGTTTTTTGCAGTTTTCTTTGTACCAAGTAGCAGACAGAGAAAAAATTTTTTCTATATAGAATTCATAGTGTTGAAACTACTTAGAATCTATCAGTGTGTTGAAATTCTATCATTCATCCAAGATCTGTTTATTAATCTTATTTATGCATAAAGTGTTTGTATTGGAATGGCTATATGCCTGTAGACAAAGTTATGCTATAAATCCAATAATGATGAAACATTCTTTCCTTCACTTTTCAGATTTCAGTTCTCGTTTGTTTTGTGTTGATGTTTGGAAATACAATGTATTTATCTTCTTATTATTCTTCATCTTTGTTAATAACATGGGTAAGTATTTGTTAAGCTCATGAACTTTTTGTTTTTGTTTTTGTAACCTGTGAAATAGGAGGTTTAATGCACCTAATATAGGTTTAGGAGAACAAATAGGGCCCTTTCCTGTTTATTAATCATATGAAAAAGTTTTTGAAAAGATATATTTTATTGATTTTTTTTTTAACAGAGAGGAAGGGGGATAGATAGAGAATTAGAAACATTGATCAGCTGCCTCCTGCACATCCCCTATTGGGGAATATGCCTGCAACCAAGGTACATGCCCTTGACCGGAATCGAACCTGGGACCTTTCAGTCCGCAGGCTGATGCTCTATCCACTGAGCCAAACCAGTTTCAGTGTTTCTGATATTTCTATTATAGATAAAGGGCAAATAACAATATTGAAATATTTCCTCTAATTCCCTTTTAATGTGCATGAATTTCGTACACTGGGCCACTAGTTTTCTATATCATCCTTAGAAAAGAACATGGTACAAAGTTACCATTGTAGGGCAGATATCCAAGTAAATATTTAAAAAACAACAACTAGCAGGTAAGACTTACTTTTATTTTAGAATTTTTTTTTTTTTTTTTTTTTTTTTTTACTGATTTCAGAGAGGGAGGAAGAGAGAGAGAGAACATCCATAATGAGAGAGAATCATTGGTCAGCTGCCTCCTGCATGCCCCCAACTAGGAACTGAGCCCACAACCCAGGCATGTGCCCTAACTGGGAACTGAACCATGACCTCCTGGTTCATAGGTCGACACTCAGCCAATGAACAACATTGGTTGGGCAAGAATTGCTTTTAAAATATACCATTAATTTGTTACCAAGATTAGTTATTTCCTTCTAAGTCACTTCAGTAGATTAAGTACTTATTGCAGTGACACTGCCATTGCTCAGAACATTTTTGGAACTCCTCTGAATTGCCTTCACAGACTGTGGCACATTCTTTTGAATATCCTCAATGGTGGCAAAACTTCGTCTTTCAAGGGTGGATTTGATTTTTGGAAACAACCAAAGTCTTGTGAATAAGGTGGGTGATTGGGCTGGGTAATATATAGATCTTGATCAAAATATGGTGTGACATTAAAGTAATAAGACCTATTTTCTTGCACCCATACCTAAATTATCTTCGGGAGGTAGTTTAGAAAATGGAGTTCCAAACTGTTGTGAGCAATGATAACATAATTAAAGTAGGTAAGTAGTCTCCTCATGTGACTGACTTTCACTGAATGACACCCATTTGGATATGTATTTGGAACGGTGGTTCAGTAAATCGGCTTTATTACTTTATAGTCACACTTTTGATATCCATAAGCCAGAACCTATAATGTTCTCCACTGGAATGCTCCTGGCATGTTCTCTTTCTGCAGTTACCAAAAATGATGCCAACCACAGTAATACCAAAATAGAACACTTCCCCATGTAAATTATTGATTGAACCTTTTGAGATTGCCCTTATGTTTTAACATATTTTGCTTCCCACACTTTTTTTTTCTTTTCCCTCTTCACAATAAGTAATCCATTCTCTTGCTCCCCAGAAATGCAGGATTTTCATTTTTAAAAATTTGTCAAGCCTTTTAAGCATGACAAAAGACTTGTAGTAGTATGCCCATCCACCTCTTTTTAAGGAAGTTATTTTATTTTGAAATACAGAAAACTGCATAAAACCATTGTTTTATGTACTGACAGTACTCACTAATACTGAAAGTACTTATTAATGAACTGTTTTTGGCAAATAAACTACCATCAAGTAAAAAAAATCAGTTTTTCCTACCATCCTGCCCCAATAATGACTTGACTATGGTAATCATTCCTTGATTTCCTTTATATTTTTATAACTTGTATCTCCATTTTTAATCTATAGGTTTCCTATATATCTGCCTGTTTTCTTTCCTAGAAAATGTAAGAGCCTAGGTCATTGAACATGTAGAGGATGCTATGGTCTAGATTTTACTCTTTGAATTCTTATGGTATATAGCTTTACATCCTCCTTTGTTTCCTGTATTTATAATGTGTTAATAATTGAATCTAAAACTTGGATAGGTTAAGGTTTTATCCCTTTAGCATAGTAGTAGTCTTTTAGCAGAATGCACACAATGTTCAGAGCTTCCCTTTTTATGATAGTAGCCATCAATGCTTTGTAGCTGATCCATTAACTCAATAAAAATAGCAAATTGGTGATAGTCCAGTTGGTCATTTGCAATTAGTATAGGGAAAATAAAAGTACACATCTAAATGAGTGGAGTTGAGAAAAAGTAGAAAAATATTTAAAGAAATAACAAAATTTTTCTAACTTAATGAAAATTATTAACTCAGAGATAAAGAATTTCAGTATATCTCAAATCCAAGAAAGCTGTAGTAAGGCATATTACAATTAAATTTCTCAAAATCTGTGATAAAGATATAATACTCATAATAGCCAAAGAAGTAAGATGTGTTAAATATAGAGGAACAAAGGGTAAGGATATCAGCAGATTTTTCATAAGGAAAAAAAAAAAGGAAGCAATAAGACAGTTAAGCAACATCTTTACAACATTTAAAGAAAAAAACACTGTCAATGTATAGTTCTATACCTAGCAATATATGGCTCAAAAATGAGGACAAATTAAAGACTCCCATAACCAGATTCGCACTAAGAGAAATTTTAAAGGGGTCCTTCACCGGAAGGGATAGAATATTAGGTGTCAGTATGGCCCTGCACAAATGAGGCCCTGGAAATGGTAGCTAGAGATGCTGTTACAACGAAAGTACCAGAGGCTGGGTGCCTTATTTCTCATAGTTCTAGAGTCTGGCGAGTCTGAGACCAAGATGCAGCTGGTTTGATTCTTGGTGAGAGCTCTCTTCATGTGTAATCAGATACCTTCACTGCGTCCTCCTCAGAAGGGTACTAATTCTATTCATTAGAGATCTAATTACCTTCCACTGGTTTCATTCCAGTACGTCACATTGGAGATTAGGGTGTCAGCACCTGCATTTGGTGGGGACATGAACATATCATTGATAGAACCAAGATTTTTGAGGACCCTGGCTTTATACATCAGTCTCAATTTCTTACCTTTTGTAACTCCAAGCCCTCCCCTGCTGCCCTCCTTTTCAATGCTAGCAGGTGGTGGTAACCTCTCTCTGCAGTCCTCCTAAAGGCTGCCATAGGTTCTCTCCGAATTAATGTTTTTGTTTTTAAAATCGCCTTCTTTTGTCTGGAATCTGGAAAGTTCCTTTATTTTCTTAAAAGTCAGGTTTAAAAAATTTTTTCAAAACATTTTATTTGGGATTTTGGAGAGGAAGGATTTTTTAAATTAACTTAATCCACTAATTTTGCTGGATAACTTACATATATCCACTATCTACCTTATCAGAGGGAGTTGCCCTACACAAAACATTCCAAGTAATGCAGTGAGGAATTAACTTGATTCTAGAGGCAACTTTTTAGCACACACAGCATTTATCTCACATACCAAGGAAAATTTGTCATTTTCAAATTTTGAAAAATCAACAATTAGGAAAATGGCTGATGTAGGCAAGATGGAAGATGGGGGTGGCTGTGTAATTTTTGAAACACATAATTCATATAAAATATGCTTGTTAATTTGTTTTTTTTATTACATGCTCTTTAGGTGATAATTCTAAAGAGAAATAACATTCACAAATGGGGTGTATCTGAACTCAACTTCTGGGTAAGATTCAACATTTTAAACATAATTTCTTTACTCTTTATTTCTATAAACTAAACATGGTAATGTACTTCAAAAGGAATGATTTAGAGTTAATCTTATAAATAGCTACTTCTTAAGGTAGGAAATAGATGTTGGCAACTACAAGTCATTTTTAAGAAACTTGTTAATTTATTTTGGTACTACCCTCAGCCTTTCTTCCTTTACTTTCCATTCTGCTATACCCCCACGACCCTATTTTTAAAAATTTTTTCTATTTGCTGTGAGTCTCTCTCAACTGACTAACCGTCTCTTCAAAATAACTACATTTGTAGTTCTGTTACTACTTTTCTCCTTCTGTTTCCTCTATGCTTTCAAGTGTGGACTCTAGATTTTTGTCCTTTAAGCATTTCTCCACAATCTCCTAGCCTCTTCTTATTTCAACTTAGACACTGCTTAATCTTTGACTTCCTTCCAAATATACAAATGCGTGGGCCATGTTACCTCTATGTTTGTGTATTTTGTTTCCAAGTAAGATAAGTATATTATTAGGAAGGCACTGCAAATACTTATTGCCATAATATCAGCAGATGACATTGTTTTTCTTTGATTTACTTCTATTAAAAATTAAGACCTGCCATATTGAAGGACTATGTGATTATATATTGATAATGACGGGGTAAAACAGGGAAAGTTGTGGTAAGATAAGAAAGTACAATTCAGAAAGCAAAAGAATAAAGTGGAATGTATTGCCAGTTTCTTCTTGCTTGAGGAATTCTCCTATCCCTTGTGATGAACATGTAGAAATATTTGTAACCTTAAGTTATTGGTGACATGACCCTTTCAATACATGAATTTTTCTTCAGAAAAAAATGGTAATGTTTCCTCAAAAATATTAAACCAAGAAATCAGAAAATTCAAAGTTTTTATTTAATAACTGTACTCAAATAAATTGAAAAATGTCATTTATAAACTATTGAAAAATAACATAGAACAGTGTATTTGGACATTTAGAGAATTCTGTCAAAGCATTTGCAGAGGCAAATTTATTGTTTTAAATATTTTCAGTTTTAGACTGGAAAGAATAAAAATTATGCTTTTATTTAAGTAATTTAAGAGAAACAATATTTTAAGAAGAGAAAAGTTGAGGTATAATGAGGGTTCAGCACATACTAGTATTTACATTTTGAAACTTGCATAATTTATATCGCCAAAAGGGAAAAAGAAATCAGGGTAGTCATCTAAAACCATGCAAAAGATGTCCTGGCTTTTAAAAAGCCAGTCAAAAAAGAAAAAGCAAAGATATTTTGTGAATTAACACTTTTTCTTGCAAAAATCCTATTTTATTTCTCAAGTAATTCTTTCATGGTAGTGGAATAAAGATTATATTGCATATCTTACTCTATCATAACTGGAAAATTTGAAAACAATCAAGCTCTTATTTTTATATTGAGTGAGAATAAAAAATAAAAGAAATGTCACTTATGATTAATTAAAATCTATTTTTAATATTCTTTACTGTCATGGGGCCACTTGAAAGAAAGAAAACACCTGTATATAATTACGTACCCTCATTCTGATCAAATTGGATTCATCCCAGAAATGCAAATATGTTTCTGGAAAATCCGTAAATATAAATTATCACACTAACAGATTAAAGGAGAAAAGCGACTTATCCCATTAGATGGCAGAAAATGAATTGAATATAATTGAACACCCATTTATGGTAAAAACTCTTAGCACAGTAGAAATAGCAGGGAGTTTTCTTAACCTAATATAATTCTTTAGCCTTCATTGGTTGTACAGGTGAGGTATTTGGAATGATTAAATTTTTTCTATGCCATTTATTGATATGATTGAATATTTTAACCAGGTAATTTTTAGTACCTGACTTCTATTTTATTTATTCCTTAGCTAATTCAATGTTTTGGTTGGTTTTGTGGAACAATCATTTTGAAATTCCTGACAACTAAAATCTTAGGTGTTTCAGATCATGTAAGTACTTTTCAGTTAAAACATAAAACGTTTTGTAAACATGTATACCTGGGTGAAAACTTTGGAACCAACTATTTTCTTACCCCTTCATTTTATATAGGTTAAGTGCCTTCTTCAAAGGCCCCAAGCTAATTATTGGTAGAGTAAATACTGAGAAAAATGTATATCAATGAGTGCTGACTTAGCCTACTAGGAAAAAAATATGTTCAGTAGTTAATTAGTTAATTTCAATTGAAATACAAATAATTATTTGTTTAAATAGTTAATTATTGCAGATGTTGTTAGCACATGAGCAGTCTGTACTCAGCTTTGAAACATAGAACTCTTAAAACACCAATATTTTTATTCATAATTATGGATTAAATGCAAGAGGTGATTTGATGTTTTAAAAGCTTTTTTTTCTTAAAAGTTCGCTATCTTTTTATTTTCTGGAAAATACATGGACCACTTACCCCTCATGTATGGCATTTCTGCATGTTTTAAGGCTAATGCCTTAATAATGGCCCTTTTAAAAACATAAGTCCCTACTTAAAAATTAGTTTAAGGAATAGAAAACAATGAATTTACTTTTGATTTTTAGCACTTACTGTTTGGATATGAGCATACATACATGAATCCTGCAATAATCTATTCTGAGGTTTACCTTACCTAGTACTGTCCAATTAAGACCCTATTGAATGCTGAGATCACTTCAGCTTTAACAAAGGAGTGAGTGTGGTATTTTTTCTCTAAGAGGTCAAGTGCTGTCATTATCCAATAAAATTGAACTTGCATAAGTGTGCATGTTAAGTACAATTTTAGAATGTGGGGATTTATTTGCTATTCATTGCTACCTTTACATAGTAGTTTGTTAGGGGTATTTGCTACTCTTCTCTCTATATCTGACAATTTTCTTTTTTTTCTTTCCCCCTTTGTTCTTAACTTTTCTTTGGGGAGTATATATTTTATGATAAACTTTCTTTAGTTCTATGGTTCATCTGTGTTTTTCTTTTCTGCCTTGCTGCATGTTGTCAACTGACTCTTTACAAATTTTACACACATATATCCTGGGTACTCTTATTAAGTGACTTGCTCTGTGACAGCAGTGAGAAAGAGTTGAAACTAATGTGTTTTGGTTAAATTATAGTCACCAGACTTGCTGTAAGTTAGAACCATGAAGGAACCCCCCCCCCCCCCTTTATCCTCAGACCTGGTAGGTGATGGGAACCATGAATAACCACAGGTAACCATATAAGCTTGATATAAAATAATTTCTGTCTTTGTAAAATGCTCCAAATTAAGGTTCCCATACCAACTACTTCCCTGTTAATCTGGCCGTCCGAGAATGCAGTGGGAAAAGCATTGTCTCCCCGACCGCAGGTGATACACAGTCCCAGTCGGGAGCACACAGGAGTCCCGCGTAGGGGTGCTTGGCAGTGCTTATGTCAGAGACCTTGGAGATCAGGGAACTCCCAGTGGAGGGCGCAGTTGTTGTAACTCCTTTGAAGGACAGCTGTCACGTTAATGGCTTGATGGTACGTCTGAGAAATTCAAGAAGCACCAAAAGTTGTAATCAGTGCATGAGGCTTGATGAAAATGACAGCACATAGAAAATTGGTTCATGATTTACAATGTGTGGTAAAAGGGCTTAACATGAAACTGCTTTTCCTTGGTAAATGATGTGATTATAAAATCTCATGATTAACTGCGTGGTGGTTTCTGCCCAGCAAATATTGATTTTGGCTCACTCTTTACATTATCATCTCTGCTTGTTTTTTCTGACCTCTTTCAACTTTTCATTTCTCTTGACATTTATTTTTCATAGTTCAGCATATAGCATGCATTGTATTATTCACTGTATTTTTTTTTTCCTTTGAGAGGGACACCAGGTACCGGATTTATGTGCTCTGTAGCTTTTATTACCATGATATCAAATGAGTTGTTATTGACTGCAATTATTGGCATAATTTTAATTTGCTTTACTCTATTTTCTTCCAGATTCGCCTGAGTGACCTAATAACTGCGAGAATCTTGAGGTTTACAGACTTCGATACTTTAATTTACACTTGTGCTCCTGAATTTGGCTTTATGGAAAAAGCGGTATGTTGTTTTTTTGTTTTGTTTTTTTCCTTCTCTACTGGCATGATAATTTTTGCTCCTAAGTTTTCTTTTGAATCTGAAACTCAAAATTTTCATTCAGAAACATCTGACTCTTACCCTATCACTTTTCACAGTTACTTTGCTAATCACATGGCCTACCTCACCTGTTTTCTCGTGTAAAAGCACGAAACAAGGGCTCCTATCTTATAGAGTTGGTGGTGGTGGTTGAATGAGACAGTCCAGGAGGGTGCTTAGCATGTCAAGTGAGCCACAGTGAATGACTGTTATGACACTTCAATCACTTGTAATAATCTAGGTCAGTTGGAGGTATGGGACTACTCAGAAAAAGTAAATCCAAACTCTTATTTAGGTTTTTTAAAAATTCAGTTTTATTTCAGTTAATACCCCAATTACTACAAAAAATTTAAACAAGACATTGCCAGCAAAGGAACACCACTAATCTCACTTTGAAACATAATAAATGACTGTTTTGAATAATTGGTTTTATTTCAGACTCCACTGAGATACACACGGACATTATTGCTTCCACTTGTTATGACGATTACTTATTTCATCTTAAAAAAGGTATTTAAATTTTTTAACACTTTGGGTTAAAGATAATAACTTATAGTAGAGGGATAATATCTCAGAATTTTATCTTATTTTTAGGATGAACTCCTCCCCTCCTAAAAACCATTTTCTATTTAATTTTTAAAAAAATCTAGTATTATGTTTGTTGATTTGTTTCAGAAAGCCACATTATAAAAGGTATTTTCATGTTATCAGTCACCCACCATGTAGCAAGAACGATGTTAACATCGTAGGGACAATGGGACAAAAAGGCCCGTGCCTTAGAACCCACAGCCTGTGGGAGCTGGGGGATGTAAACAGCCACACAAATGGCTGAAGAATTATAGTTGTGACGGATGCTATGAAAGTGAAGTATAGGACAGCTTTCATCTTTCAAGTATAAAGCTCATTCAAAGAAATTTTGATCCATTTGGAGATATGCACAGAAGAAATTTTTATAGCCATTAAAAAACCATCTGTATGTGTTCATTGTTTTTATTACAAAGAACATATCACTATAGAAGAAATAATGTTTAAACTGGCAGTTTTTCTTGGTCTCAGAATGGTTGATCTGGAAGCCTGGTTAAAGACAGTGGGTCCTTAGTTTTAGCAATTTTGAACTAGTTTTATATGGTTTACAAGTTGTCTTGCCTTAAGTCACTATTCTAGTATATTTATTTTATGCTTTGGGGCAGATAACAATAACATGATTTCTCTACCCCGTCTCCTACCAAGGGTGCTCTGTTGAAACTGGTTGTTGGTATTTAGAATCAAATTGCTTATCTTCTCTCTGTAGTTCCAGTTCCCATGTTTCTCATTCCTTTGTTTTCACATAGAATGTGAATAATTTATGAATGAGTAAGGCATCTCCTCCACATCTCTGTACTTTCACCCCTGATCCAGGTCCTTAATGACTTGGATAACTGGTCAACTCCAGTGACTTGGAAAATTGCTCAACCCCCAACAGCTTGGGCAATTGATCAACCCCAATAACTGGGACAACTGGTAAAAACCAAATGACTTGGACAATAAGAACACTTCCTATGCACTGAAAGGTGGGGGTGAGGGAGTCAGTTCCAAGTCAGGGCACATACCCAGGTTGCAGGTTAGGTAGCTAGTTGTGTGTATGGGAGATAACCAATAGATGTTTCACTTTCTTTCCCCTTTACTCTCTCACTCTAAAAAAGTCAGGAAAAGCATAGTCTCAGGTGAGGATGAAAAAAGAACAACTTTATATTGGGTGTATTTATGTTAATGAATGAGAGCATTTTAAATGTCAAATAATTTCTTAGAAAACTTTCATTGATTCTATTCACAGGCTTTCCGTGATGTTTTATGTGTTTTATCTTCAAACACTTATCAAAGGTAATGCTATCATAGTTATTTCTAAATCATGCTATATTTATTAAATGACTTGCTGTCATTCATTTTCAAATTAATGGACATTAAACTTAAGCATTATGATTAAAGAAATCCATATTAAGAGGCCTCTACATCCTGTAAAGCTTTGCTGTAAAACTAAAATATCTAGTCTTTTTAATAAAACATAAAAATAGGCAGTCTTATACTCTTGGGTGAATCTAATACAAACTCTCTGAGGATAGAGCCGATATCACTGCTCTTTATTCTGTGTTCACTGAACAGTATCTAGAACACAGTAAGAGTGCCCTAAACATTTAGTCAGTTTATAGCTGTAAATATTTAGTAAATTTGAAAGTAAAAATATTTATAGACTTTACCCAGTAACTTCTAGGAATTTATGTTAAGGAAGTACTCAGAAATGCTCCCAGTTTTATGTAGAAGGATGTTCATGGTGTTTATAATTGTGAAAAATGAAAACCGTTCTGAAGTCCAGCAATGCTTACATAAAGTTTTGCATGCACTGTATATGGTTGAATATGTAATAGACAGTCTTCTTATCCCTGCTCAGAGGTACACTCTCCAGCAGTTAGTCAAACCTATTTTATCTTAAGAGACACCTTAAATAGGATGACTGTAAATCATTCCTTTTAGATTGCTGATTTACCTAATATATTTATTTCCTTTTATGCTTTTAAGTAATTTAGAGAGAATCAAAATTTTAAGATCTAAAAAAAAAAAAAGTTTATTTTTATGTAATCATAAAGTGGACGGTTAGTAAGTAGAGAATATTTTTGTTTTATTCCAGAAAACAGCTCCTTGAACATGGTGAGGTAAAGCCTTAATTTTCATCTCTGGTAGACTTGTGTATTCGATTCTAATTCAAGGCCAATTTGTCTAAACCATGCTGCCGGCAACCATCAGCACTGCTTGAGTGGTTCAGGCGTGGTGGTAAATTACTGCTGGTCCTTCTCCCGTTTTAATCTGCTTTGTTTAATCTGAACTGTAGTAAGGATTAGAAAGCTAGAAGGTTGATGTATGACCATGGAGCATAATTTAATTAAATTACCCCCATACTTTTATTCTTTCATTCATTTGACGATAACAAACGTTACCTTTTTGCCTGTTCAGCCATCAGGATGGTTACCTGTGGGCTCCTTTCCCGCACAGATGGGATGGTCAGTTAACAAGCTTTAGCAGTGCTACACGTTACAAAAGACTTTATAGCAGGGTTCTTGCCCTCTCAAATGTGCATAGATTTTCAGTGGAGACATGAAACAGATAAAGCAGCATTTTATTCGGTGCTAACCTACTTTGTGGCACATAAAGGACATATGATTTCCTGATAGAACTATGAGTCTTAAAAGAAAGGTCAACTAAGTTTGAAGTTAGTAGGAACAGCTTACAATGACAACTACTCTTTTCCCGAATAGTTACTATGTGCCACACACTCTTGCTATTTAGTTCTCATAATAATCCCATTTTGAAAATAAAATTATGTTAATTAGGTGATACTACCTGTCAGAGAGATAAACACTAACATAACTTAGTAGTAGTTTAATCCGGGACTGTTATCTCTGTTTCTCAGACGAGAGACACTACGACATAGGGAGGTTAGTGGCCAGCTCTGTGGACCGAGGAGGACGCGAACCTAGTGTGCTGAGCAGCATCCATCCGTTAGCCGTCACTCTGCTGCCCCTAGTGTGACTGCGTTTATGTACATCGGCCATGTCACATTCCTCCAAGTTTTACTTCTGCCTTCACATCCTCACTTTATATTTCATCAGACAGCACTTAAAACCCACCTCTCTTTAGAGGCTTACTATTCCGCAGCGTTCTGCCTTTCCCCCCGCACAGGCCCTGGTTGTGCCCAAAGGGGAATTTTACAAAAAGGAAAAAGGATTGATTTTGAAATAAATGTTCCACATTCCAACTTTGGGTCCCCTAATTTGGAAAAAAGAAGTAACAAATTTCACTTTTAAACATCTTAAAAAGGGAAAGAAACAACTCTTGGTAGAGTTTTTGCAATTCTGTTTTAAATATAAATTATGCATTTCTGCTTATAAAAATGACATGTTTAAATATTCTGGAAAACACAGAAAAATTATGATTCAGAAATAAACTCTTACCTTTTAGGCATATATTCTTGCAAGTCGTCTTCCCACCCCCTGCCTCCCTCTGCCCCCCCCCCCCCGCATGAATGTGTATATAGGTATGTATACATACACAGGCATGCACACACACAGAATCCATGTCATTCTGTTGTACAGTGTTCGACACTCTGAGCCCTTTTTCATGCCATTAAGCAATCCTCCGCTATGTGATCTCTGAGTGGCCGGGTGCCTGTGGGAGGGCAGTGCCTTAGTCATTCCTCTTTGGTCACTTAGGGTGTTTGTTTTTGCTGCTGAAAGGTCACTGCAGTGGCCTTTCTTGCAGACACATTTCTGTGCTCTGGTTCCTCCCGTCGTCGGGTCCGCTCCTGGAATGGGACGTTCTATCGGAGGGGTCGGCTCTCTTCCGGGGACTTGATGAATGTGCTCAGTCTAGGGAAAAGGCGCCCGTTTACTTCACTGCGCTTCACGGCAGCCTTCCTAACACTTAGTATTCATTTACTCTTTGTCAGTATTATCGATGAAAACACCTTATTACCTTTGACATTGTGTTTGACTGTTAGAACATGAATTTTGAGTTGCCATTTACTTCTGGTTGCATTAATTCTGTCCGCTTTTCCAGGGCGGGATCGGTGAATGTTTTAACGAATATGTCTGTTAGAAAAGTTTCGTTTGAGACCTTTGCTTAGTGGAACTCCATCTTAATCAAAATGGAGTGTCGGGCTAATGACTCCATGTGTTTATATAGTCCCTCTGCTTTTAAGGTGATCCAGGCTGTGTTTTGCTGTGCTGTGTATTGTTGTCTAAGTGACCTGTGGATTTGTGCAGCACTGCACATTTCTCTCTCTCTGGTTCCATTGCTCACCTGGGGCAGGTCCTGGCACACTCACCACTTCTCCCCTGAGGCCCAGCCTGGTGGCTCTACTTCTCTCACAGCCACTCCCCTGTTGCCGCAATCCCCCCTGCCCCCCCCCCCCCCCCCCCGTGCTCCCTGTCTCTGTCCCTTGCTCCGTGTTCTCTTCCATCGTGCTCACCACTTCCTAAAAGACTGTATGATAGATTTATTTTTACTTTGCTTCTCTTTACTAAAACGTAAACCTCACAAGGGCAGAAATTGCTCACTGATATTTTGTTCACCATTGAATCTGCAACACCCAGAACAGTACCTGGCAGATAATAGGCATTCAACTCATCTTCGTTGAATAAAGGAATAAATATTAATAGACTTCTTGCTAAGTTAAAAGTTCCTATCCTAATGAATCATACTAGTTTTAATATACTTCATTAATTTTAAAAGCCTGTGAAGTGACACTGCCGTGTTTTTGTTTTGTGTTTCTGCAGCTAATTTTCCACACATTGCAGCTGATGGCCTTTACTGCCCTCGCCATCTTAATTATGAGGCTGAAGCTGTTTCTGACTCCGCACATGTGTGTGATGGCTTCCCTGATATGCTCCTGGCGGGTAAGGCGGCCCCCTCGTCTGATTGCGTGATGATAGCTGTAGCCACTGCGGTGCCGTTACCCTGACTGCGGGGTAACCCAACCCCCAGGGCACTAGTGACACCTTCGACGTTAGATCATGCTTCCCGAGAGAGGAAGAAAGGCAACTCCACGCAGCTGTGGGAATTGCCCCCTAGATGTCAGCTGCTACTTCTAATACACCTGACGTGGTGCGCTCCCCTCTGTCAGTGGCCTCCTCACAAAGCCCCGTGGGTGGAGTTCAGGTCTGGGCAAGAGTTTTGGCCCATCAGCGCCAGCCCCGGGTGCTCTTCGGCCACGAGAGGAGCGCAGTGATTGCTCTGGCGCTGTGCGCCAGCCAGGCAGTCCCAGCGGAGGTGTCCCCGCTGCAGTCATGATGCTAGACAAACAGCTGGGATGTTGAGACCAAGGTGCTTCCAGAAACTCCTCACTTAGTTTTGATCATGAGCGTCTTGTGACGCTCCTGGAGGAATGTCCATGTCCGTGCTCGCGGGCCTCCCCGCATTACTCAGGATGTCCGTAGCAGCATGTAGTCCCAGGACGCTTCCCGGGGATTTGCTGACCTTAACCCCTGGGGGTAAATCAGTACTGGAAGGATCCGGGGTTCCTTCCTTCCTTTAGAGAAGAGAGCTAGCTTCCTTTAGTAACTGGGCCCAATAATTCCAAATACTTGCTGTTTATAACAGTAGGGGATGGTACTTCTGTAACTTATTAGTGCACTTGGCATTCTCAAGTGCTAATCCACCTTGGTTTAAGTCAGTGGTCGGCAAACTGCAGCCCGTGAGCCACATGCGGCTCAAGAGCTGCAGTTTGCCGCTCTGTTGACTAATGAGTTTGCCGGCCACTGCCTTAGGGAAAAACACATACAAATTTTAATAATTTACTAATGCCTTTAACCTGAAGTCAAAACCTCTGGGTAAGGGTAGTGCCTTACAGCAGTGGTTGGCAAACTCAGTCAACAGAGTGGCAAACCGTGGCTTGCGCAGTTTGCCGACCAGTGGTTTAAGTAGCCGGGGGCGAATTTATTACCATACAGCACTCTTCATGTA
This sequence comes from Pipistrellus hanaki, assembly GCF_964339955.1. Classification (NCBI taxonomy): domain Eukaryota; kingdom Metazoa; phylum Chordata; class Mammalia; order Chiroptera; family Vespertilionidae; genus Pipistrellus; species Pipistrellus hanaki. The sequence continues at coordinate 10,890,552 of NC_140512.1, read as the reverse complement.
AGGCGGGAGGAGGGTGGTGGTGGTCTGGGAAAGAGGGGACATCGGTAATACTGTAATTCTACAGAGAAAGGAAAAATGAAGGATGAATGACAAACGGTTTCTCTCATTTCAGCTCTTTGGCTGGCTTTTTTACAAAGTTCGTTTTGAGAATGTCATCTTTGGTCTCCTCACAGTCATGTCGCTCCAAGGCTTTGTCAACCTGCGCAGTCAGTGGAGCATCCTGGGAGAGTTTAATAATCTGCCTCAGGAGGAACTGATCCAGTGGATCAAATACAACACCAGGCCAGGTGTGCGCCTGCTAGTTACACGCACAGCATGTTTTATGCACACACGTGTAAAAATCCACCCACACATACAGTCATTCATGCCTGCACAGACTTCGAGCAGGCTACTTACAGTACTCACTGAAGCAAAGCTTTTCAAAAAGTGGTTTTGTGCCCTCTTTCAGTTCCCCTGAGATAACCGTCAAAAAGATTTTTCATTAACATCAGAAATTAAAGATTGTTCACAGCTCCATGCTGTAACTTTTTAAAATAATGTTCATAGCTCTAGTTGGTTTAGCTTAGTGGATAGAGTGTCAGCCTGTGGACTGAAGGGTCCCAGGTTCCATTCCAGACAAGGGCACATGCCTGGGTCGCAGGCTCAATCCCCAGCAGGGGATGTTCAGGAGACAGCCAATCAACAGTTCTCTCTCATCATTGATGTATCTCTCTCTTTCCCTCTCCCTTTTTGAAATCAATAAAAACATTATTAAAAACAATAAAAAATGTTTTTATTGATTTCAGAGATAGATAGGAAGAGGAGAGATGGAGATAGAATCATCAATGATGAAAGAGAATCGTCCAGCTGCCTCCTGCACGCCCCCCACTGGGAACCAAGCCAGCAACCCAGGCATGTGCCCTGATCAGGAATCGAACCGTGACCACCTGGTCGATGCTCAACCACTGAGTCAAACCAGCTGGGCAGACTTCAGTATATTTAAAGGAAAATAGCCTACCCTTTCCCTATCATGTTCTTAGTTTCTCTGTCATTGATGATCTCTCCTCAGTGGTTCCAGCTTTTGCTGTGTCTCTCTGGTGGCCCTGGGCTTGGGGGCCTCCAGCCCATGGCCTCTCGGCCTTGGCAGGCTCTGCTGACTTTGGGGGCAGTCCTGTGCATCGCAGAGTGTGCAGCATCAGCCTCTCTTCGGACACCCACAGCCCCTCTCCCCCACAGCGTGCAGCCACACGTCTCCAGCAGTGACGCTGTCCCCAGGAGCCAAAATCACTCCTGGGGAACCGCGGCTCTAACCCGGCAGCTTTTCATTATTAATCTTGCCATATTCCATATACATTTCTACTTCTTTGGCTTAAATATTTTTAAATATTTTTGGCAAACTCAGTCAACAGAGCGGCATATAATTGAGATTTCAATTCAAAATTACGTTTAGAATGCTTGGTTATATTTGAAAGTAAACATTTAGTTATTTATAAGTCTGTTCTTAATGGTGATTTTATTGTGCTGATTAAAAATGATTCTATTGTTCATAATTATACAATGATTTATTATATATAAGTGCCTGCAGGTCAGTGTTTGGTCTTTTTGTCTCCAAGAGACGAAACTGGAAGTGAACTCAGGTAGTGGGCTTTGGTGAATCCCGAGTTACACAAAAGGTTATACATTTATACCTGCCATTACTGCAAGGGTATACATTATAAAATCAAATGGGAACCAAATTATGAACATTTAAAGCTAACCCAAGGGGAGAAAGCAAGGCGTTCCTCTGATAGGTCCTCAGAACTACAGTCCACAACCCACACAAGTGGTTCTAAAAGTGAGTCACGAGACTTGCCCTGGAGCCTACCAGTTCCTGGCATTTTAACCATTTGTAGGCTGTAAGCATCTATAGATGCAAGCCGTGGGCCTTTTTAAATTAAATTCAAAATATCGTGGCAGTTCACTGGTTAAACTGTTGGAGCAAGATATGTAATCCCACAATTCTTTCTGCCTTAGCACAGTGCCTGGTGCTGCGGGAAGCTGAGGTGAGGGGTTGGGGAGGGGGCTCTGACGCGGCCTCGCTGTGTGGTCTTGGGCAGGTTGCTGAACCTTGCCGTGTCTCAGCTTCCTCGTCCACAGACTGAGAATCGCACAGAACCCACCGTGGACAGTTGTGTGAATTAAATGTGTGGCCCCGATAGCAGTGTTTAGCACAGATCCCGGCACCAGGGTGACATCACCGAAGGCTGGCTGTTCTCGCGGCGGACAGTCCGTCACTATCGCATGAAGAGAATAATGGTGCTGGGGTCATTGTTGCTCCTCATTTGGGTTCACACGTGCTGGGTGAGTGACTCGCGGTTTTCTCCAAGGCCTGTCACTGAGGAAGGCAATCTTGTTTCTCAGATGCCGTGTTCGCGGGCGCCATGCCGACCATGGCAAGTATCAAGCTGTCCACGCTGCGCCCCATCGTGAATCACCCGCATTACGAGGACGCAGACCTGAGGTTGGCAGCTGGTGGGATAGTTCAGACACACTTGCAACTCCTCTCTCTCTCTCTCTCCTCATAATGTGTCACATCCTTATGACTATACTGTGTGTATGTGTGTGCGCGCGCGCAAGTTCCAGGAGCTGAGCTGGCCATACTCTTCCAGCCCCTGCTCTGGACTCACAGCCCCTCCGTCTGACTTACAAACCTTTCTCCACCTTACTGAGGGCCAATGGCAAGCCTTTTTAAAAAGGAGAAGTACGTGAAATTTGCTGTATTACATGCTTTTATGAAAATCTAGGGTGTTCTTTTGCTAAGTGGTTTTGGGACCTCAAGTTTCCATTGACATCTGAAAATTATGTTTTTCTTAAGTAACTGATTTTCAGAAATTATTTTAATCATTGTCAGGGTAATCTTTGCCTTTGCATATATTCTTGGTCTATTGTTAAAGGTAAAATTTTAAATTAGTAAAAGCTTTATGTCTGGCTGTGGAGTTTGGGCATCCCAAATGCTTGAACTCCTAAGCAATGCCCAATACATAAATGGCAAATAGAACTCCCAGGTAGGGCTAAGCCATGTATTGTACCATGTTTTGGTATGCATCCCTGCTTCCCAGCCTTCTGTGAAGGTACTTTGACCGCTATCCTAGGCACCCACTGAGTGAGTGTTCTGTTCCCTACCTTCAGCTTCAACCCGTATGCTTTCCGGAGCTGCTGTAGATGGAATTGGCTACTGAAATCTATGTTGTCACTCTAGTTAGCCTCTATCGAAATGTGTTCCATGAGCCAGAGTAATTACTTTATGAATTACTCCAAGAAATTTTGTATTCTAAAGGATCATCCTGCTCTCCAACTCTAGACCCTAAACCGGTTTATAAACAAGCAGCACATGCAAGATTCAAACTGCTGTATGTTTTAGCATGTGAGGAATAGGAGTGTGGGAACTGCCTCCCCCAAATAATTCTTGCTATTGAGAGTCATATAAATATGCCCCATCCAATGAGCATTGAGATTTTAATTTGCTAGCAAAATTTCTTTATTCTATTACCATGTATTAAAATTTCTTGAACCTGTTTAAAATTTAAAGGGCCCGGACAAAAATAGTTTATGCCATATATAGTCGAAAAACTGCAAAAGAAGTGTGGGATAAATTGTTGCAGTTACATGTGAATTACTACGTTCTAGAAGAGGCATGGTGTGTTGTGAGAACTAAGTGAGTATGATCCTATGACATTTTTAAGTAACAATGGTTTTACTTTGTTAAAGCAGTCCTGATTTTTTATTAGAAGAATTTTTATTCTAAAATAATTTTATTAAAATATTTTATTGAAAATTATTTCTTGAAGGAAAGTAAATTATCATTTCAGTAGAATTTAATTTCAGAAAATTAGGGTATTTTTAGTTTCCTGATTTTTAAATTTTAATGGATTATATTAAACATTTTTTCATGAATACTTTTTGTTTTTATGATAATTTTTATTAGTAGATGTGTGAAATACAGGTTTGAATTTACAGCAGAGGAGATATTAGCATTTGCTACTACAGGTGAATTACAATGAATTTATAAGATTATGAGAAAAGTTTCACATAGCTTAAAAGGACATAATAATATTTTTAATTAAAGTATTAAATTTGTGAATTTTGAATCTCTAAAAATCATACAGTTAAAAATGTTTACTGGGTAACCTGAAGCTTTTTTTAGACTCCTTGTTCTAAGAAGTGCTTAGTTGTATTAAGCCAATATTGAATATGTTCATTTATCCTATGGATAATTGGGAATTAGGCTATAACAGTGTTAACAAGTTAATTGCAGCAGTTTAAGTAGCTTATTTTTATATACCATTTTAACATCTAGTAAATGTATTAGGAAGAATTGGCATCTTGCAAAAGAAGAATCAGGAATATTGTAATGTTCATGTGTGTGCATATCACATTAGCTGAAATTTTATAAAACAAAGTAGACTTCAGAACAAGGCTTATTGTCATAGAGATAGGTGTTTTATAATGACAAAAGGATTGATTTATCAAAAAATTAATAATAAGTATAAATGTATATACATCAGCCCAGTGGATGGAGCGTCGGCTTGCGGACTCAAGGGTCCCGGGTTCGATTCCGGGCAAGGGCATGTACCTTGGTTGCGGGCACATCCCCAGTATGGGGTGTGCAAGAGGCAGCTGATCCATGATTCTCTCTCATCGATGTTTCTGACTCTCTTTCCCTCTCTCTTTCTCTCTGTGAAAAATCAATAAAATAGATTTTAAAAAAATAAAAAAAATAAATGTATATACATCTAAGTAGCACTTCAAAGTACTCAAGTAAAAATATGCAGAACTAAAAGAAAAAACAAATCTTCAATCATAGCTGGAAATGGGAACATTCCTTTCTCTACAGAGAAAAGTAGATAAAAAGCCAGCGAGGATATAAACAACAAACAGTATCAGATACCCTGGTCTGGTTGGCATGTGTAGACCATTACGGCGAACAGCTGGTGACCACATGTTCTCTTAAAGGGGCGTGGAACGTTCATGGGAAGAGAAGATATGCTGGGCTGTGAAGGTAGCCTCCCACGAGGGTATGAAATTGTACGGAACTGAATTTAAATCAGTAATAAATAGATATCTAGTAAATCTGTACATAATAGATACTAGGCAATAAACGTATGAATAACTTATGGGTCAAAGAAACAAAGGAAATATGAAAAGTATATTTTTTACTTGAATGAAAAGGAGTCTTTTAAAAAATGTTGCTGATCTAACTGGATATCTGTATAGAAGAAAAATTGTTCCATGACCCACACTGTACCACACACAAAAATTAACTTGACATAGATTGCAAAACTAAATGTAAAAGCTACAGTTGTAAAGATTTCTTAGAACACAAAGCACTAACCATCAAACAGAAGTAAACTGTATGCATGAAAATTGAAATACTTTCCTCAAAAGAAGATGAAAAGGCAAGTCACAGACTGGAAGGAAACAGCTATAATGTATGTACCTGATGAAGGACTTACATATATACTCTCTATGAAGAATTCTTACAGATTAATGATCGCTAGAATCTGGAAATCCTGAGCAGAGATCCTGCTTCACACACCTGGGGACCCAGGCAAGTTCATTGACTACAGATGACAGTCATCACAAGAACAAAGCAGATTCTGGAATCATGACCATTGGTAATCTCTAGTGTCCAGTTTCCAAGCCAAAATTTATCAGACCAGAAGAAAAAACAGAGTGTGACCAATACTAAGGGAAAAGGCTGGTAGAAACTGATTTAAATAGGCCCAGATGTTGGATATGGCTGTCAAAACCTGACATACCACTATTATAAATATACACTGAATGGCCAGATTATTATGATCCCTGAATGCATAATAATCTGGCTACTCACTGTATATCCCATATAATAAAAGGCAGGCCGGCCAACTGCCCATGTCCCTCCCCCCCAGCCAGGCTGGCTGGATCCCACCCATGCACGAATATTCTCCCTTCCCCCCCCTCTCTCTCACTCTCTAAGGCTAGATTATTATGCATTCAGAGATCATCATAATATGGCCACTCAGTGTAGTCAAGTAACTAAGGAAAATACTGTTTAATGAGAAATACTACTTCATTTGTCCACTCATGGAGCCACCAAAATGAGAGCGGGTTGAGGGGAACAAACCTGGCGTGTGAGCTTCCCTTCCCTGTCTTGTGTTCTATGTTTTCATACCTTAAGCTCAAGGATACGAGTTTCATCAGGAATTATATTAACTTTTTAAAAACGTCTCATTCCAGTACTTTCGGGCCTTATGTTTGGTTGACTATATCATTTAGGAAATATATTTATTTTGAAAATGAATTTTTAAATATATAGTTCTGAATGTATATGGATCCTTTATTAGATTCAGTAACATATTGATTACATGGAACGTGAAAATGCAATGAAATTTTTTTTGGTCTCTAAATATTGAACTTATGCTTTTTGAAACGGTGCCTTAAAATCTTTAGTTTATTGAAAAATTAGTCTCTCCAAATGTAGGCGCTGTGCTCTAATGTCTCTGTTTCCTCTGGCTGTGAAGGATTGCTAACGTGGCTTGCTGTGCCCTGTCTGCAGGCCTGGTTGCAGCATGCTTGAGATCTGGGATTTGGAAGACCCTTCGAATGCAGCCAAGCCGCCCTTGTGCAGCACCTTGCTCAGGGACCCCCGGCCCTACTTCACCCTGGTGTTCCAGAACAGCATGTACCGGGTGCTGAAGGTGGCCTGAGGCTGCCGCGGCTGCCGTGGCGCAAAGAAGTGCATCGGACACAATCGCTTTGGCTTATTTGCATACATAAAAATCACCATCTCTAATAAGGGGCCATCAAAAAGAAGACAGTAGAACGATCTGGTGTTTCTGATTACTAAAGAGCAAATTATTTCTTTGTTTCCCATCGAATGTCAGCCTTGTTAAGCTTGTCATTTCAGTAATTAAATTGTTTCACACAGCGTGGACAGATGGACATCTTAATGTTTTAAAAAATTGTATGTGAAAGAGCAATTACTTAATAAATCAAAGGTATGTATGTCCTTTTGAATCCAATGAGGTGAATTGCTTCCAGTTTTCTGTAGTCCCAGGATACACTGGTGTTCACTCTCGAAACCACGTGGATAGACTGAAGCGGTTCCTGAAGTGACACTTCAGGTCCCGATACCACGGCTTCTTCCCTCGGGGGACGTTGCTTGTAGCCAGGCCACTATCAGGGATGTCTCCGGCTTTTACTAGCCTTCAAAAAGGTCTCTATTCCTTTTAATAACTTCCTATCATTTCAACGTAAGTATTTTTAAGAAACACCTTGCTTTGTAATGTTTTGAACTTCTCGAATATCTTTATCCAACCAGATAAGTATTTTTTTCACTGGTTGGTTGTCAGCCTAAGTTCAACAAGTTATTAATCTGTCTTTAGGACCCAGTAGTTTTTCTTTTTAATATCCAAATAAAATAAAAATTGCTATCGTATGACATGACATGATTTGGGGTTAGACATACTCAGAAAAAAATCCAGTTAGGTTTATCAAATAAGATATTCAGGTTCCAGATCTTGAATGAGGCAAAGGCATTTCACCTTGTAGGGCATAGTTCATGGGACATAATCTTTCATTCTTGTCACCCTCTTTTGTAATAACATTTTAAGTCCTCATTTATTTTTGGTATGCAATGAGGAAGGCAGTGGTTTATAAATTCTCTCCCTAAAATAAAACCTACCCAGCAATAATGGTTTGAAAAGGGGTAGTGATCTTGAATATATTGTTGCTAAATGCAAATATAAACACACTCTGCTTGATATTAAATATGCCACATCTATAGTATTTTTAATGTGCATCTATTTTAAATTAACATCTTGGAATTTTTGTAATTCTCTTATGTTCTTGGTCCTCTGTAGTTGAGGTAACAAAATGACTTACTTCCATAGATTAGTTCACATATAGTAAGTAGGTAAGAGATTATATACAGGAAAGCCAATAAAATTATTTTTCAACTTTTATAGTTGTAAATATTTTAATACAGGATATAAATCAACTAAGAAAGTATGCCGTATTTTAGCTCTTTCAAATAATTTGGTGTGTGGGGCAAAGAAGAAAAAGATCTAACATTCATGAAATTAACACATTGGATGATGTTTTCAAAGGAAACTTTTTTTAAAGTTGGCAGAATTCAACAAAATGGGACAAGTTGTACTAACTTATGAAATGTCCATGTAGATATAATGTGTTAATAAGGATTTATGTTATTTTCATGTGCTATGTATGTTTAAAAATTAAAAGAAACCTTGAAGAGTCTCTACGTGTGTTCTCCTTTCCCCCATCCTTGACCAAGTGCGTCCTGAAATGGTTCTTGAAGGTAGAAACTGCAGGTTCCTGGGTTCATTAACCGGGTGTACATTTGGCATTGATACTTCTTGGCCATTTTAAAACAGTTGCCTAGTCTCACACACAAGACAGTGTGTGTGGCAGAAATAGTATGGGCTTTGTAACCAGGTGGATCCCAGTTTGAATCCTGGCACTTCATTCAAAATGTATTTATTGAGCGCTTGCTGAATGCCAGGCTCTGTGCTATGCTAGGCCATGTTTCTTGACTTTGAGCTGCTGTTTTTTTTATCCGTAAATCAGAAGTCACAGCACATCCTGGCAAGGGTCATTATGAGGATGAGGAAAAGTGTGTGAAAGGACTCCACAGATGTTCATCCCTGTGCTCCCTCTCCCCGCTCACTGAACAGCCAGTTCAGGAATGTCAATTACCTGGTGGGTTCCCTCTGAATTCCCAACAGTCAGCAGGAAAGCTGGATGGTAGCCCCCATATGATAAGAATTCTGTTTTTGCAACGAAGCACATCTGTGTATTTGATAGTTTTTGTATATCAAACACCAGGTTCTATTATAAGAAAAATACAAATGAGGTTATTTTTTTAAAAGGTGACCATTTTTACCCACTCACAGCAGCCGCTGCTAGGAGAGGGGTGGTGTGGCTATGAGAGGTTCGGCCTTCCTCGCAGTGCCAGACCCTCGTCTGGTTTCAGAGCTGCCAGAGGGAGGAGAGTCCGTGGAGAACGGCAGAGCCCAGACCTGTACACCTGAAGGTACCGTGTGTACACACTGTGCACAGCTGTGGAATGGTAAACATGGGAGCTGGTCATAGGAATACTGCCAAATCTGGTGACTGTAAACAGATGGTTGGACTTCGTTAGACTCTCTTCACAGGGTTGTAAAAAGCAAAACTATCTTAATCTGAAATGCAGTTGTTTATTCCCACACTTAGTGAAATAATGTACTGTATTATAAAAAATTTCTTTTAAAATGAATAGAAGGAAATACCCGCTAAAAACCGTTAGTGGGACCCAACCGGCATGGCTCAGTGGTTGAGCATCAACCTATGAACCAGGAGGCCCTGTGGTTCGATTCCTGGTCAGGGCAAATGCATGAGTTGCAGGCTTGATCCCCAGTACGGGGCGTGCAGGAGGCAGCTGATCAATGATTCTCATCATTGATGTTGCTCTCTCTCTTCTCCCTTCCTCTCTCAAATCAAAAGTATATATAACAATAAATAAGAATAAAAACTGTTAGTGGGCAAAATATTTTACGTAGACTTGGCGCCATCTGCTGGCTGTGTAATGTAACACTTGTCATGAAACAGGTACTACAGAAAAGTGTGGGACTAGTTTGCATGTTTTAAGAAAAAATGGGAGAAATCCAGAGAGAAAGAGAGAACTTGAGAGTGCTAACTGCACTTCTTTAGCGTTGTGGTGGTCGCTGCAGGCAGTAACGGAACAGTAATTCCCGGTTCTTCCTTCCCTTGCTCACCACATCTCCACTATTCCTTCCACATCTCCTTCCACTGACGCCTCAGGAGGTTTTCACTTGGGTCCCCTCCTCCTGTCCAGGGTGATTGACACTCCCAATTTCTCACGTGGGCACAAGGAACTGCTGGAAACCTCCAGCATCCCTCTTTCCTGGCTGTGCTCACACTGTCGCCTCGGCCTGTGGAAGTCTTACCTGTTCTCCCACTTCCTCTCCTGGCTTTTACCTTTACCTCATGGCTCAGCTGTCCCCTTCTCCGGGAAGCCTGCCTGACCATCCCTTCTGTGGTCTGCCGTGGTGTTTGATCCTGTCAAAACCGCCTCTTCAGCTTTGGGAATCTCTTATTGAGATATGAGCTACTTGAACATAGGGTTTATGCCATGTTTCTGTGCTCCTCTTGGCACAGTGCCAGCCTGGCACATAGTAGGTGCTTGGTAAATGCTGCATGAAGGGATCACATGGAAAAGAATTGGTCCAAACATAGGGAAAAAATTTAAAGCTAGGGTGGTTGGTGGTCCCATTGGGTGACTGTTGCTGTTTGCTGTTTCTACTACATATTTAATTCATTCCCCAAATGGGTCAACACATCTTTTAGGTCTCACACACTGTTTGGGGTGTTCTGGGGACCAAATACAAAATATTAGTCTGTAGATGAGGAGTGGGTTTGAATCTCTGCTCTACCACTTACTAGCTGGGCAATTTATTTAACATTTAAACAGCTTCTCCCGTGCAAAATGGAGATATAAAAGGTATACAGGGGTGGGGGCAAAAGTAGGTTTATAGTGGTAATACAAATAATGCGATACTAAATTAATAATGCAAGAATATTTTGTGTACTCGCACTACAAACCTACTTTTGCCCACCCCTGTACCCCCCTGTTAAAGAGAAAAACCACAAGCGCCAAATGGCCTCATTTGTGCCCGAGTCCTTAATAACCATGCCTCGGTTTAATAGCCGGCCTAATTGTCTCATCCTCTCCCAGAAATAGAATCTTAATGAGACTGGACTTTCCTGGTCAACACCAGTAAGGTAATCTGTCACACAGGCCCTCTCGGTGCCCTGTGGGAAGAAGAGGGGATCTTCATAGTAAAACCCCCTGAAAGATGCTATGGTCTAAAAAACAATCCTTTCTCCTCATTAGTGAGCAGCTCCTCTGCCCCATCCTTCTCCCTATAAAACTCTTCCGTTTTGCACAACCCTGCTGAATGCCCCTGCTGGATCAGATGCTGCTCCATTCATGAATCGCTTAATAAAGTCCATTTAGGTCTTTAAATCTACTCGGTTGAACTCTGTCCTTTAGCAGCTCGAAGTGGTGTTTTAAAGGGGGAAAAAGGAGATGATGCATGTAGCACACATGAAACAGGCGTGCCCTGGAGGTTGCCGTTTGCTCTTTTTGTTGTGGTTCTTGCTCAAGTCGGATCAGCACTGAGTGCGATGGATGGGCTTCCTATTCTCCACGCAGTAATTTGTTTATTCTTTAGGGGCCGACTGTGCCTTCCAGAGTCTGTTACCAGTCGTTGGCTATGCTCATTGGGGAAGCTTTTACTATTGTGCTATTTCTCTGATGAGGAATATCTTTAATTGTAAGCAGCCATTATGCTGCAGACAGAAAATGCGCACCGCCCAAATATATGACTGTAGCTCAGCCTGCGGGATTGCTGGTGGCTAGAGTGTGGTGGCATCCCGTGGTGCTAAGCTTTACAACTTTGCATTTACTCGGGTGGACTTTCCCTCCGGGGATTAAATAAGAACCCCGACACCCAGACCTCCGCAGCGCGGCTTCTGACCAGTGTCTCCCCAGTGAACACAAAGCAAAGTGGAGGAATCACTCCTTAGCACCCAAACTGCCTGGGTGGACGGCCTTCACCAAGGTGGGGAGGTAGATGGAGGTCTAGAAAGGGAGGGACCAAGAGAGGTCTTTTAATATTGGGCCGGGTGGAGAGGGAGAGGAAGGACCGAGGAGAGCTGGCTGAGGACAGACCCTGGGGAAAGAAGGGTGACCCCTGCAGGTAAAGACCTCGCTTCCAGAGGTCACCCCAAGGACTGCCTCAAATATCACTGCCCAAGCAGCCACCCAGCTCTCCTGGCCCCAAACCTTGCCCAGGTTGGCGTAGGCCTGGGGGTGCAGGCAGGGCTGACCAGGGGCAGGGGCAGTGGTCTCCATCAGACACCCGTGGAGAGGGACAAGGAAGCAGGCAAGCAGGGTGTTTGTGAACCCGGGCGCTCAGCCCACAGCTGCACCCTGCTCTCTCTATCCCCGCACTCAGCAGCCAATTCCCGGAGCTGAAGGCAGCATGGAGGCTCCCGCTGACCGCCCTGCAGTGGACGCGCTGGCAAACTGGAGACGATCGGGCTTCCTCTTGGGGTAAGTTCAGACATTTTCCACGCAGACCACCGAGGGTCCCTGCCATGTGGCTCCTGCACTGGGTTTGCATTCAGCAGGGGTTTAGAGGCGGGCCTTCGAAGCACTCCCCATTTCCTGTTCCCTGGGATTAAAAACTCTGCAGAGAATCAGATTCCCTGCGGAGGCCATTGTGACGGAGTAGGGTGCTAGAGTGAAATTCTGCGGAGCCCCGAGGGTGTGGCACTGTCCCCAGCCTTAGGTGCATGGAGCCCTCAGCCACACCGGGTGGGCCCTCCATCTGAAACACGTAGGTGAGTGACTGAGATGACATCTTGCAGAAACCTCTCAGATGCAAAATTCCCCAAGTATCTTTTATAATAATGAAAATGTAATATGCTAATTAGACTGGATGTGCTTCCAGGCGACCTTCCAGAAGAAGCAGGGCTGAGAAGGAAGCCCGGGTCCCAGGTACCAGAGGGAAGCTGGTGCTGGAGGGGAAAGTCTACTCTTGCATGAATTTCATGCATCGGGCTTCTAGTGTATTAAAAACCTTTGAAAATAGCATGAAATGGCCTTGACTGCACTCATACACCAGAACATTGTAAGTGTTGTTTTTTTTTTTAAACTAAAATACTCATTTAAGGCTACTGTGGAGCAGTGATGTCATGAAGTGTGGTGGTTAATTCGGTCTGAGCGGCAGGAAGTCAGAAAGCCTATTCTGGAGGATGTCCTTCCTCAAGAGTGAGGATGAACAGCTCGTCCCTGTGCGTGGAGCCGTTTGCTGTGCAGCCGCAGCCAAGGGAAAGTGAGGTCGGAACTGCCGCTCTGAGTCTGGGTGACTCAGATTCCCCATTTCGATCTATTCATGGGAATTAATAGCTTTTGGTTGAATTGAAAGACATCTGGCCGCCCCAGGTTTAGTTTCCTGTCTCAGAAGTGGAGAAGATTCGGGAGGGAGGGGGACACCCCCAATAGCCCCAGGACGCCCATGTTGCCAAAGGGTGGACCCTTATCTTGGGGATCAGAGGCCTGGGGTGGCAGGCTAGCTCTCAGACAGGAGTGATGTGTTCTTAGCAGCTTTGTTTAACAAGCCAAGAAAAATTGCCATCACTCATGCCAAGAATCTGAAAGTCAAGTTTAAGGCAAAGTCAGACAATTGAAAAAAAGAGTGATCGCATTCCTGCTTTGTGCCGGAAGAGGACGGAGCTCAGAGCGCAGAGATACATCCTCTGCCTTGGGGGAGGACACAGGCCTCTAAGCCAGCGACGACACTAGCATCACAGGGAGTGGTGGCAGGAGCGGTGAGGTAGTTTCCAGAACACGAACGCTGCGTCCGGGCTCATTTCCCAGCATCCCCTCTAACTAGCTGCCTGACCTTGAGCGAGTTACTCAGCTTCTCCGTGTTTTCCACCCTGTGGATCCGGGGAAATTAAAGTTCGCGCCCATAGGGTGGAGTAATGTGCATGAAACACAGACCAGTGCCTGCCGCCGGTAAAGGGTAGCTTTACGGCAGCTGTTTGTCACTGCGGGCATTCCTTTCCGAGGGGTTCCCTTGAAGTTTCACCTGTCGTGGCTTTGTTTGGGTGTAAAGAACACACGTGTGCCTCATTCCTATGTTGAGTCACGCCTGCACATGAGTCCATGCGGTGCCTCCGCCTGGATTTCTCTGTTTGGTCCTTGTGCTTCCATGGGCCTCTTGGCTGGCTCCAGCACCGTGTCTCGGGTGTGGGCAGCTCCAGAAAAATGGGATTTGGCACACATGGGGTGAGAGGATAAATTGTGTGGTACATCCAGACGCTTACTCTGGAGAATAAATGGGGGCAGGAATGGGGGAGGGGGCTAATTACAGATAGAAGTCAGTCCCCTCCTTCTCTGTGTCTGAGGGCAGGTGAGAGAGAGGCCCAGACTGCTGGGTGCAAGCAAGTCCTGGCCTGGACCAGAGGCTGGAGGTGGAGGATGACCTGGGTACAGGGGATGACCAGTATCCTTCTGGGAAGAGTCTGCTCAGGGCTAGATTGATAAACAGGGCTTTGCAAGCCAGGATCAGTGCTGGGGAACTCTGCGTATTTCCTGCTCCAATTATTGCTTCATTCGTTTGTGCACTTTTTTTTTTTCTCTCTTTTGGCAAAGAAATTGGATTTTATCCTAAGTTTAAAACCAACAACACAATAGCTTACACTTGATTGTGTACCTCCTGTGTGTAGGTACTGTTCTAAGTATTCTACGAGTATCATTTCATTTAAGTATTACAACAACCTGGTGAAGCAGATAGTATCATCCTCCTTTTTCAGAGAAGTAAACAGAGACATAGAGAACGTAGCCCACTTCAGGTTACACAGGCAGTAAGTGGCTGACCTTGGATTTGAACTCCTGTGGGACTCCTACTTCTGTAGTGGCCAAGGAACCAGTCATATGAACCCTACAGCTCATCTGACCGGCAGCAAAAGTTTGTTCCAGGTGATCCAGTCTTTGCAATCCATCTGATGATTGCTCAAGCCTACAGTTGCTGTTTCTTCCCTCCCTCATTCGGAAAAGGATTTAAGATATTCATACAAGTGACACCATAATAATAATAATAAAAAAAGATATTCATACAAGCCCCTACTATGTGTCAGGCACACAGGAGTTTCTGAACTTTTCTTTGTTTGGAATGCCTTTTTCATGTTTCCATTGTTCGGACAAAACCTGTTGTTCTAACAGGGTCTAGATCACTTTTTCTCTCTTCCTCGAGAACTCCTTAGTCCTGGCGACTATGGTCTCTTATCTTTGGAGCTCTCTCTGTACTCAGGCCTGAATAGTGTCTTTTCCTATGTAACTATGTTTTGTTCCAGCTTACCCAGCCTCTCTCACTCAACTGTAAGCCCTTTGGGGAGGAGGACTTAGTATATGAATTTTAATGTGGTTGATACGTCCTAGGGTCCAAAGGACATAGCGAGCCTCAATAACAGGAATTGCATGTTAGAGAGTCAGGCCCCTCTGCAAGGATGAGAGAGGGAGGGAGAGATTGAGAGAGAGAGAATCATTGATTGGCTGCTCCTGCACACCCCCTACTGGGGATTAAGCCTGCAACCCAGACATGTGCCCTGACTGGGAATCAAACTCTGACTTCCTGGTTTGTAGGTCAAGGCTCAACCACTGAGCCACACTGACGGGGGCATAAAGTGGTTCTAGACATGAACTCTAACCAGACCTGACAATGAACTCTGAGTTTCTCAGGCATGCTCACTGGAGCATGAACAGTTTAAACGACAAAGTCAGCTAGGAGGAAGACAGTAGATAAATGTGAAAAGCAAAAGAGTAGCATTTTACATGTGTCCTCCCCAGAAACCAAAGGACTCTTACAACACAGCGCCCAGTGAATGCTGGCCATCTGCTGAGACCCGGGTGTCGCACAGATAAGCGTTGCTGTGCCCACTTTCTGTTACCGTGAAGTGTGCTGGGCCTGTGCAGTTCCTCTTTCAGCATGAGCAACAACGGCCAGAAGCTAGAACCCGACCCCGAGACACTTCCTTCTCCAATAAAGAGGTCCAGTGACCTAGTCCAAGGAAGTGAGAAACGGGCGCCACAGTCAGGGTTCTCCTTTGGCGGTCACAGTGTAGAAATCTGGGAGTTTTATTGGGCATCGACCTGTGAACCAGGAGGTCATGGTTTGATTCCCAGTCAGGGCACATGGCTGGGTTGCAGGCTCAATCCCCAGTGTGGGGTGTGCAGGAGGCATCAGTCAGTGATCTTCTCTCATCATTGATGTTTCTCTCTCTCCCTCTCCCTCTCAGAAATCAAGGAAAAAAAAAAAAAAAATATATATATATATATATATATATATATATATATATTAAGAGATAAACTAAAATCCAATGTGCAGAAGAAGGAAGTAGGCTCCCAGCATAGTCTTCTCTTGGCCCATTTCACAATATTCTCTCCTGTGCTCTATCTTTTGGGAATTTACTTGTTTGCCTCTCTTATTTTATGCTCTCCCTCTTTATTTTATGCTCATTTTCCTCCTTTTAATCTCCTCTTTCTCCATCTCCAAAGTTATTAAAAATTGTTTTTCAATTAACAAAAATTTTTTAATAAGTTTCAAATGCCCACAGTGGGGCATTTAAGTGAGAAAAGGATTGGGTTTGCACACTGGGCACCAGACCAGGGCTTCTTCCTGAGTGGTGGCTCTGGCGGGTCCCTGTGCTTGGAACTCATCTGTCTTGGCCCAGTATTTCTGCAGTCACGTGAGGAAATACCTTCTCACGTGAGCCTGGAGCTGCCGCACAGGAAGGTGGTCAGTCATTGCCGCGCTCTCTACAGTCACTGCAACCTGGAACCAATTCCTGGAATCATCCAGGCACGGTCCCCCACACAGTGTGAAGTCAGCCTTAGGTTTCCGTTTTTTCTCTTTCCCTGCATCCACCACTAAGTGGCAGGCACCGGCCAGAGGAGACAGCTCTGCATAAGCAGCACGGCTGCACTGGGGAGCTCAGTGTTAAAGACCAGACGAAATTCGACATGTGACCTTCCATGAGTGTTCTGGTTTCTGCCCCACCAGCCTCCCTGTGTGTGAAACCTCCTCTTCTGGAGGCTGGGAGGGTGGAGAAGGGCAAGAGCAGTCGCTTACTATTTTGTCCAGGCTTAATGCCCCCTGGCAGCCTCAGGCTCTGGGAGGGCCAAGGAGCCACCGTCTTCCTTACACACCACCCATTGCTTTGAACATTTACTGAAAAATTACTTCCATGGAAGTAATTGCTAGGTAGGTTTATACATTGTCATGTTTATTTTTTTTAAATATATTTTTATTTATTTCAGAGAGGAAGGGGAGAGGGAGAGAGAAAGACGAGAGAAACATCAATGATGAGAGAGAATCATTGATCAGCTGCCTTCTGCAAGCCCCACACTGGAGATAGAGCTGGCAACCCGGGCATATGCCCTGACGGGGAATTAAACCATGACCTTCTGGTTCATAGATCAACGCTCAACCACTGAGCTATGCTGTCCGGGCAGTTGTCTTATTTAATTGTTGCAAACCTGTGCTATGGAGATGTTTTTATTATGTTCATTTTAGGGATGAGAAAACCGACACTCAAAAATATCTAGTATCTTGGCCAAAATCACAGGGTTATTACATGTCAGAGCGAGGACTGGAATGAGGCCCGAAAGCTGTCATGTTTTTTAACCAATACCCTACACCGTCCTCTCTGGGATTCACTACTTGGTAACCAACCCAAGAAGAGGACTGGTCAGCACTGGTGGGACTGAGAAAAAACCCGCTGGGTGTGTGTTCGATATAGGTGGGACTCCTTCCATTCAGCTCAGCTTCAGCAAGCTGCCACAGCCAGGCCTGGGACAGGCTCTGTGGCACAATGTGACGCTGAGTGAGAAAGATTCTTTGCCCTCTAGAAATTCAAACCACGGGAGAGAAATAACTGACTTTCAAGTGCAGTACCGAACACAGCCTAACGAATCAGCATTGGATTTTTTTTTATCACCTGAATTCAATCACTGAGTCTCTCATTTATTCGTCCAACGTCCAACAAGTGTTTTCTCCGGTCCAATGGTACCAGCTGAAAGGCAGTCCCTGAAACCTAGGCTTTCATGAATGTTCTAGTTTCTGTACCATCACCATCCCTGTGTATGAAACAGCCTTCCACCAGGTACAGATAAGCGATCCAGTACTTCAAATAGTAAACCTCGCTTCCACGTGTTTTTTCCAAAGGAAAAAAAAAAAACAGTCAACAAATTATTTGTATTACATTTAATAGACATTCAATTAGGGTTCTTTTCATCGAATGGGTAATAAATTCAAATTTAATCCAAGATGGTAACACTGGATCCACCTGACACATTGTATTAAAATCCAAGCATTCTGCCATATCACTTTCAAATCTTTTTTTTTTTTTTTACAAGTGTCTAAAAATAGTTGTTCCCAGCTCCAAAAAAGATATCTGAAAATCCAAGTCCACAAAATGTAGCGTATGCGGGATTATTAATTTGCATGCAAAAGAAATTCCCTTTACAAAATAATGCATTGTCCCTTAAAAAGGGCATCGTAGCGAATGCCAGTTAGTAACTTCCTTAAGTAATAAACCTGTGTGAGAGGGAGGGTCCACAGGCCCGTGAAGTCCCTGGAAGTACAACGGAGATCATCAAATCAGAACTATGTGGCTTGGATTACAAGACTGCAACGTAGGTACCACTTTTTGGGATAAACCCACTGGACTGTTACCCAGGAGATTCAAGGATTTGCGCACAGAATGTGGGGGTGGGGTGTGGGGAATGGGGGAGTGGGTGGAGGGGAGGGACAACCCTCATCCGCCCGGATTTTCCCAGCCCTTAAGATTCCCTTTACTTATGCATTCCGAGGCTATGAAAAAAACAAACCACGTTTTCGATTAAAGTTTTATTTTTTATTAGCAAATAAAGTTCTTGCTTTCTTTTAAGCCGCAAGGTGACAGCCCGTGACCCTAAGCATGCCGCTGTCTCTGTAAGTCGGGCTGCACCGTCCATCGCAGGAGCGAACCCGCGGGCTGCACTCCATGTCCTGCCAAGTTGCGAGGCCCCACGCCGCGGAGTGGAAGCCGCGGCGTGAACGTGGGAGAGGGCTCGGCTTCTATCCACTCGCTTCTCAGCGGCCGCAGAGCCCCGCACAGCGCCCCCGCGTGGCCGTCCCAAGAGCCTCCCCCCGGGGCCAGCCAGCCCACGCCGCGCCTCCTGGCCACGCGGGGAGCTCCGCGGGGCTCCACGCGCAGCCTGGATCCGCTCAAAACTCGGACCCGCAGCCCCTGCTCCGGGCGGGCGCTGCCTTCCCGCCACTCCCAGCGGGACAAAGCGCCGCGCCCGGAAGGCGGTGCGTGCGCTCGCCCCGGCCGACTTCCGCGCGGGTCCCGAACTGGACCGGGGTCGCCCGGCGGCCACGGTGTTGGCTCCCGCCCCCGCGCCGAAGTCTGCGCGTGCGCGCTGGGCGGCCCGGAGCGCGCGCCCAGAGGGGCGGGGCGGAGGGGGCGGAGCCACTCGCCGGGTGTCCCCGCCCCCGCCCCCGGCGTTCCGCGGTCGCCGTGGCAACCGGAGCGGAGGCAACGGCGGCGGCGGGCGGGCGCGCGAGTCCGGCGCCTCCTCCCGGCCGCTGGCAGCGCTAGGCAGGCGGCCGCCGCCCGGCCTCGCCGCGCTCTCCCCGCCTCCCGGCCCGCCCTCCGCCGGCAGCGAGCGGCGCCCCGGCCCCGCCGTCCGGGCGCGCGCAGCCAGAGGGCGCGACTATGCCAAGATGGTCCTGCAGGCGCGGAACAAGCACCGGGACGCGGCCCCCAAGTCGCCCCAGCCGCCCCGCGCCGCCTCGCAGTCGCCGCTGAGGGGGGCGCCGGGCGCCGGGGAGCCCGGGCCGGAGCGCGCGTCCCCGGCCCCCGGGCGCAAGGGCGCCGCGGGCAGGAAGGGGCCCCGCGCCGAGCCCGCCGCGCCGCCCGCCGGGGGTGGTGGCCTCGGGGGGCGCCTGGCGGCCGCGCTGCGCGGGGCGCTGGGCCTGCGGCGCGCGGGGCGCGGCCGGACCTGGACCACGCTCCTGCTGGGTGAGCACCCCCGCGCCGCCGCCGGGCGCGCAACTTTGAGCCGCGGGGTCCCGTCCCCCTCCGCTCCCGCTTCCCGCCACCCGGCCCCGCCCCCGGCCCCCGCCAGTTTGCAGCCCGCTCCGACTTTTCCTGGGACAGCCGCGTCTCCTCCTCCTCCTTCTCTTCCTCCTCCTCCTCTTCCTCCTCCGTCTCCCCCCCCCCTCCCCCTCCAGGCTCCGCTTTTCAAAACATGGCCCCGGGATCCACAGCGGCGGGGCCGCCGCGGACGGGCCGCTCCGCGCTCCGGGGCCCGGGCGCTGCCGATCGGCGCCCGGAGGGTGCTCTGCTTTGGGTCAGGAGTGACCCTTCCGGCCCAAAGCAAGAGCACGCTCCCTGTCCTAGAAAGTTGCTAAACTTATTACATGTTAGCCTGCTTTTTCCTTCTTGGCCACCGGCACCGCTGGGGGCCCTTGGTTTGTGATTCCCCATCAGCAAGCCACTTTCCAGGGCGTTTTTGGGTGCCCGAGCCTCATTGTCTTCCTGGGACCTGGGACCTGGGACCTGGGACCTGGGACGGTTGGTGGGGAGGCCTCGGCCCCCCCCCCCCGCCCCCCCCCCCTTCCCCCCGCGGCCGGGCAGCACAAAGGATGGTGTGCAAGGTGCTGAACAAAATTAAGTGGCAACGCTCGCTGGTTGTGTGGACCAACGTCAGCTTGCCTTTTGTCTCGTGACCTGCATCCCGATAAGGCCAGCCAGAGCCGTGTAGATGGCAGGCCTGATTTTTCTAAGCCAGCCGGGAGCATTCTCTAAGGCTGCTGCTCCTAGCAGTGCCACTGACAGGGCTCTGGCTCCTGCATTGTTTAACCACTGGTGATTTATCTCTTTTTAACCTTTCCAATCCGGACCTCAGTATAGGCCGAGAAATAGAACCCAGCAAAATCAACTTCCCCTGAGAGCACTCAACTCATCAAAACCCAGACTCATCATGTGTGTGTGTGGTGTGTGTGTGTGGTGTGTGTGTGTGTGTGTGTGGTGTGTGTGTGTGTGGTGTGTGTGTGTGTGTGGTGTGTGTGTGTGTGGGGTGTGTGTGTGTGGTGTGTGTGTGTGTGTGTGGTGTGTGTGTGTGGTGTGTGTGTGTGTGTGACTGAGATGGGCTCAGAAAGATTGTTACAGTTCCTGGGGTGCCAGACTCTCAGTACTGTTCATTCCCCTCTTTTCAGTCCGGGCTGGGAAAGCCGGTGTGTGTGCAGGCTAGGTGAGCTCACCTGGGGGAGGCAGCATGGTACAGCGGATGAGCCCCTCTCCAGGTTCTGTGCCTGGTGGTGAAGTTTGGTTTGACTTTCAAGTCATCTCCTTTGGGAACCTTCCCTTCTCTCTGGCAAGGGATTGCCCCCTCCCTGCTTCCCGGGAATGCCCGGGGGAGCGGAACTGAAGGGTGGGTACAGTGTACGGGGTGTCCCCAGACACGTATACACACGTCCGCAGCTGCTAGCTCAGTTTTGACCATGGAATATATTTTTTATAATAAACACTGGCTTTAAGGTGATTCCACGTGTGTGTATACGTTTTTGGGGACACCCTGTCTGTGGAAAGGCACTTTGTGTCTAAAGCATTTCTCACGTTTTATGAAGGCGTGTGGGTACTACCTGGCTTCTAGTGGCAGAATGAAGTCGTGAACATTCGCAGTGTAAACGTTCACTGCTTTATAATGAACCAGGGGATGGTGGAGCTTCTTCAAGGAGGTGCAGTAACCAGTCAGAAACAATACCCATTGCCGTTTTGTTTGGTGCCTGTTTTCTTGTAATTGCATTTTCTTGGGATCTTGTCATGTTGGGTGGCTTGTGTTTGGGTTTAGCGGGGCCCACACCTACATACAGTGCTGTGTTACTGTCACACTGGGCCGCTTTGTCTGACTCACCCCTGTGGCCCTCGGAAGGAGGCCCAGTGAGGAGCTGTCTCATGTTCTTGGGTTTTCGTTGGCCACTGACTAGACGTAGGTCCTGGCTGAGCAGCTACAAAAGGCCACGGGACACCTTGAGATGTTCGTTTCTTTCTCTGGCCTTCTACTCTCGATCTGGCAGAGAGGAGCAGTACACAGACATTGGGAAACCGCCTCATTCCCTCTCTTCTTCCCCTTGCAGAGTGAGGGAGAGTTGGGCTGACCCAGAACAGTCTTTACATGGGACTTTGATATGACAGAAATGGCTTCATTTATGTTTGGGAAGAAATTTTAGAACCTGTTTCCTTGATAAAACTACAAATTTTAAGAGCAGAAGCTGCCTCCATGGTCCCCTAAGGCAGTTTCTCTCATCTCTTTGGTAAGTGCTGAGTGCTCGCTGCCAAGGGGACCCTCCCCACAGCCCGGCAGTGTTAGGCATCGTTTAAAAAGCCATTGTGGTAAACACATGCGTTTCCACTTGGGGACATGACTTAGGATCTGTGGAACACTGACCGTTGTAAAGGAGGCTTCTTGAAATGTTTCTTGGACGTCTCAGCCCAGTAGCTTCCTGTATCAGCCAGGGAGGCCGTGCTGTAGACAGGAAAACCATGGCAGTGCTCCTCAGACTGCTCTGACCACAACCCGCAGTGAGCAGTAGTTTACGTTAAAGTCAGTCCGCGCACATTCTCAAAGTGCACCCCGCGGCATGTAGTATGTGCTTCTCTATTTCTGTATATCCGGGCGGGAACATCGAACACGGGGCTGTTTTCAGAAGTCTGGGCAGGCGTGAGGAGTCCACTGAGGGTCCTGAAGCCCCAGCACTGTGCACAGTGGGAAGGTGCTGCCACCTCGGGGTCTGCAGGGGAGGGGCGCTGTCAGCAGCTGCACCCCAGGAGAGCTGTGCCGGGGGAGCAGGACCCCCGAGAAGAGTGGCCCCAGACGCTCCTCCAGCGCCGTGATCTGCTGGTGCCTCTCTCTGCTCACCACCTGAAGCCCTTCCCAGGGGCCCAGCTGGAGGGTGGGTAGAGTCAGCCTCCAGGGCTGGGAACAGGCAGAGGAGAGGAGAACTCGCATTTGGAGAAGCACACACGGGCACATACTCAGCAGGGTCATGTAAGAACACTTACCCCACGTGTAGAGGACACGCTGATTTCCTGTCTGCCCTTTTTAAAAATGCTGTTTATGAGCCATTAGGCTGTTTCCTGACCTACTGCTCTGACCCGCAGTTTGCAAACACTGCCTTAGAAGATGCATTCTGTCTCTACCTGTTTCAGACGAGGTAGGTGCCTGAGCACAGCGGTTAGCTTCTCTGAGTCTGTTTGTCCTTGTGAAGATGGAGATCTGGACTGCACCAGGGTCCGCAGCCTTGGCTGTCCCCGGGAACTTTAAAGCCAGGGAGCTTGGCCAGTGCAGTCAGAATGGGCCGGGGTGGAGCGGGGAGCATCAGCGGTTTAGAGCCTGAGGCCCCATTGCTCACTGGGAGCAGCTGCCTGCAGTCCCTGCGCTGCCTTCCCACGGGGAGTCCCCTGGAGCTAGGTGGTCCTCCCCCTTCTCAGTGGGGACACAGTGCAGGAGCGGAAGTTTCTCCCAGTCTCAATGGTTTTCCCGACAGGGCTCTGAGTTGCCATTTATTACCTGATTTGGCTTATCTGTATTAGGGTTTGAAGAAGAGTGACAAAGTTCTCACCTGAGAGGCTCTGAGTTTCTAGAAACAGGGAACAGTGCTTTCCTTTGTGGAAGTGAAGAATGTAAAACAGAGCTTGTCTGCGGTGAAAGACCAAAACGTCAGATGCCATTTACTAAGCAAACATCATAAAAAAATGTAACCTAGCCGGCCAGCGTGGCCCAGTGGTTGAGCATCAATTCCCGGTCAGGGCACAGGCCCGGTAGCGAGCTCGATCCCCATGTGGGATGTGCAGGAGGCAGCTGATCACTGATTCTCTCTCATCATTGATGTTTCTCTCCCTTCCTCTTTGAAATCAATAAAAATTTTTAAGAACTAACCTGAGTGTGGAAAAGGTAGCCGGTGGTAAACTGCTGTTTCCCCCGCTTTGTGTGTCCTCCCTCTTTCCCCGGGGAAGGATAGAGAAGGTGCGAGGTGCACAGAGGAGGAGGGCGTGGGGTGTAGCGGGCAGCATGCGCCGCGGTGGGCAGCGTTAGCGTGTTGGAGAGGAGAGGGTGGCGGGCACATGAGATGGGCACAAACAGGTCTTAAGGGAGTTGGGCTTTATTCCTAGTGCGCTGGAAGCCACCGAGGGTCCGAGGGGACAGGTCAGAAAGAAAAGGTCAAGCATTCTGTCTTCTCTTGGGCGTGTTCCCCTGGAGGCATTTGTGCCATCCAGTAGAAATGTCAAGCAGGCCCTAGCTGGTTTGGCTGGGTGGATGGAGTGTCAGCCTGTGGACTGAAGGTTCCCGGGTTCGATTCCGGTCAAGGGCACATACCTGGGTTGCGGGCTTGATCCACAGCCAATCAATGATTCTCTCTCTTCGTTGATGTTTCTATC
Source organism: Pipistrellus hanaki (assembly GCF_964339955.1). NCBI lineage: Eukaryota > Metazoa > Chordata > Mammalia > Chiroptera > Vespertilionidae > Pipistrellus > Pipistrellus hanaki. The sequence continues at coordinate 10,866,471 of NC_140512.1, read as the reverse complement.
TCCCTATCTCTCTCCCTTCCTCCTTGAAATCAATAAAAATATATTTAAAAAATTAAAAAAAATGTCAAGCAGGTGATGGGACCTCAGAGCAGAAGTGTGAGTGGAGACAGGCATAGGGGCCATCGGCAATGGGTGGTATTGAGCGCATGGAGCTGTCACAGCATCTTTCCTGACATGGCTACTGTGTGCCAGGCATGGGTCTGAGATAAACTCACTTGCCTGAGACTCACTTCACTGCTCACTCACTCACTCGCTGTGACTGACCTACCCAGGTGGGGGGTCTGAGATGTTAAGTAGCACACCCAAGATCACCCATAGAATGTGGGAGGGCAGCGATTGAACCCAGGTGACGGGCACCAGGCTTCGTGGTCTAACCACTAGGCTGTGTTTCACCCTTTGCAGGCAAGTATGCCGAGGGAAGAGAGGAAGCCAACACTTGGTGCTCGATAGCGTTACCCTTCTTGCTTCTCCCTTCCTCAGGGAGAGAGGGACTCCACACCGAGAGCGGAATAAGAAGTGGGAAGAGTGTATCAGGGGCAGTGTGGGCCCAGGAGAGCTGAGGACTGAGGCTCAGGAGCATGGCTGGCCTGGTGGGCTTGCTTTCAAAGGCGGAGGCATGGCTGAGCCTGGAGCTGAGATGCATTCGTAAGGAGGTGTCGGACCGATACATTTCCCTGGAGAGCCAGGGAATAGGGTGGGAATTCAGGATTAAAAGAGGTTTTTTTTTTTTTTTTCAATGTTTAAAGCCATCTTTTTCTCTCTAAAATAGACTTCTGATTAAAGAATGTTCATATTCATTTAAACATATTTTAAAGGTACAATTAGAAGGACTCTGAACCTGACATTCATGACTGCTCAAATAAATAACAAATGTGATGAATTTAGGGTAAATATGAGGATATATTACCAATTTGTGATTGATTTGTGGTCAAACTATGGCATCAATAGTACAAGCAAATACAATTTTATTGTATACATATTTGGATGTTGCTAAAATTTGAACGGTAGCCATTTTTATAAGTTTTACACACTGAACTGTTTGGCTGTATTAATTTCTCTTAAAGTTTATGTAAATGTGCCCTAGCCAGTTTGGCGTACTGGTTAGAGCATCAGCCTGCAGACTAAAAAGTTCTGGTCAAGGCGGTCAAGGAAGCACATGTATCTCGGTTGCAGACTTTCTCTCTTAACCTCTCTCTTCCACTCTCTCTAAAAGCCAATGGAAAATATCCTTGGGTGAGGATTAAAAAAAAAGAACTTTATGTAAATGAGATACATTATCATAGGGACCACAGCCTGTGTGTCGCTGTTTTCTTTGTTACCATTCTAATGATTACCAGTCATCAGAGTTAGTGAAAATTACATCTATTTCTAGATGTTTAATTCTATAAAAGGCGGTCTCATTTCATAGGAAAGATCAATTCTGCATGGATGGCCTTTCGTAACTCAAGAATCATTGAATAGGAATAAATGTAAAAAGTAGAAGAAATAATTTTCAGAGCACATAGATCTCCAACTATTGGAAATAGGTTTTTTTTTTCTTTGTTTTACTCTATTTTCTCAGCATTTTCACTTTTTTTTTTTGAATGCATGTAAATTAATAGTTCACATGTCTTCATGTTTGTCATGTGTCTTCTTGTTCAATTCTCTTGCCAAAGTAACCGATTGTCAGGTGTGTTTTTTAGCCCTGTCCCTGCACAAAATCCGTGTTCAGGTGGCATTTTGTCATTTTAATTTCCAGCAGCAAATGTTACCGGAGCAGCGTAGTCACCAGCATGGAGCCCAGGGCTCCGGGTGACTCACTGTTCCGAGGAGGATGCAGGGGCTCGTCAGCAGCGCCCACTGAGCTGAAGCACAGGTGGAAGTCACTTGACTAATTACGTTTGAACACTTGCCATCGTGACAATTTCTCTAGCGTGAGAAGAGTGTCATACTTGAGAAGAGCGAGGCTTTACTCATGTTCTTACAGCAGCTCCGGCTTGCCTACACGTTCCTGCCCTGCACGTTCCTGCTGTTGACGTCCTGGCCCTCATCACGGCTTCATGTGAAACCTCGGGATTTGTCCCCGCATTTTAATTCTGATCATGAGGTACTTACGTAACTGGCACGGTGCTGCTGTTTTCCACTATGATGGTTAACATTTTTGAAGACCTCTTTCTCACTCCTTTTTCATCTGTGATCTCCATGGAGATTTCGTAAAGGTTACCTCCTGCGGTTCCCCGGGAGGAGCGGGTGCAGGCCAGGTGTGCCCCGCATCAGCAGAGAGCTCGCTGGTGAGGCGGGGCTGAAGTCCAGGCTCAGCACATCTGTCAGGTCTGAGGACCGTCACCCATACGTGAATGGGAAGATGACCGCACACGCTCCCCACCTGACAGCTCTTAGGAAGAGCACTGTTTTGCTGGCTGCTGCTCACATAAATTCTGAGAGAATGGGAAAATTCACTTAGTCTTTGTTTACTTGCCTAAGTACATTCTCTCAGGTGGTGACGCACTGCCTATGCTCCCTAAGCCTTTGCCCTGATGCGTCAGTTACTGCTAAGGACTTCGCTCCTGCGGTCAGGGCATCCTCTGGCTACTGGACTCGGGCACTCCCGGCCTGGGCGCTCCAGGCCCCTTCGGTTGGGGAGCCTGCCGACCCCCCTCCTGGTGCTCATGGCTCTCTGAGAGCTGGACACTGTGTGCAGAGTGGGCAAAGGTAGGTTCACAGTGATAAATAAATAATACAGTAAGTAATACACAATACTACTATTTTGCCCACGGCTGCATATAGTGAGTGGGACGCGATAGATAGTCTCTCATTATTGCCATTGCCACTTAGTTCCGTACCATCCCTGTTAGGGATGGGAATTCTTTTGTCACGTTGGACAGTTTTTACAGCTGTCTTCTTTTCTGCCCACTCGCCGTAGGCCCCACCTAAGTTGTAATCATATCATGAGAGCTCCCCCAGCCCCACTGTGATAAACCTGCCCTGACAAGGTCATTGCTGACCTGCCTCTCAGGTTCCGCCCCCTCACGGACTGCACCACTTCCCTGAGCGCCCATGTGTGCTCGTTATTTATGCACCTAAACCTCATCTCAGGGCTCGGCTCTCCAAGGGCACACGGATTGGCTAGTATTTCTTTAACGGTCTTCTCGGTTCCTGGGAAAAGGGGTTGTGCAACTAGTAGTCATTTAGATATCTGCTGACTCTAAAACCACACGAATCCCGGTGCTGGAGCGGGCTGGGGCTGAGCGTGTGTGTGGGGACTGCCTCCTCTCCCAGCCCGGCCTAACGAATGTCTTCACTTGACAGTTTACTGCACAGAAACTGGGCTTTGTTTCCTTCTAGACACGGTAGCCCAGAAGTATTTATTTCATTGCATTCTCTGGTTTTATAATGCACTTTTCCTTCTGTAATGCGCAGGCTTCGGGCAGTTTCAAATGCTTAAATGTTGCCTTTAGGTTCTTACTGAATTGAGTGCGTGCTATAATTTCTCGTACACGGTGATGGCCACTTAACATTCTAACCCAGTGCTATGCCAGGCGCCATGCCAGGAGATGGAGAGAGTGAGGTGAATTCACCAGGAGCTCAGCCTCTCGGCGATGCTTCCAGCAGGGGACCTGCGGGGTGCCCAGCTCCCAGGGCTGCGGAGGCACCGCTGGGCCGAGGGCGGCTTCCCCAGATGCTGGTTAGTGTGGAAGGACGGAGGAGGCGGCTCAGGCGCGAGCAGAGGCACTTGGCATTTTAGGGAGTTGTTGCCCAGCGCCCAGCCTGAGGACTGTGTGGTAGGGGTTAAGTGGAAATCGGCCAGTCGAGGGGCTCCGGTGTGAGCCATGGGAGTCCTGGGGCTTTTCTACCGTGTTTCCCCGAAAATAAGACATCCTCTGAAAATAGGACTTACAGTTTTCTTCTGAGCGAAATATAAGGCATCACCCCGAAAATAAGGCCCCCTAGGCTAAACATGAGAGATTTGGTCCACTGATTCTGAAAGAAATGGAGTCACAAGAAATTCACCAGGAAATTCAGGAATTGGATTGTTATGATGATGTTCCAGAAGATGATGACATGATTGTCATTGAATAAATGAGTAAATTCTTGATATTGTAGGATTCACAGTTTGTCTGGTTTGTGTTGACAACTACCGCACTACCGTACCATATACAGGTAATGCATTTCCTTTATTTTCATTTAACAATAAATGTGTACCGTATTTTTCTTTATGGAAAAATAAGACATCCCTTGAAAATAAGACCTAGGACATCTTTGGGAGCAAAAATTAATATAAGATACTGTCTTATTTTCGGGAAAACAGGGTAACAAGGGGTGAGGTGCCAGGCCTGTACACGTGGGACTGGACTGTGTTCTCCGTGAGTTGACCTGGGGCAGGATGCTCTTTACTGGTGACTCAGCTTCTGGAAAGAAACATTTATTTATTGTTGACATAACAGATGTCCCCCATTCCCTCCCGCCCCCCATTTTATCCACCTCCACTCAGCCCTCCCCCTCTGAATGGATGCTTGAGAACAATCAGAAGTTGTTAGTCACAGAAGAAGGGTTTGTGTGTAGAATTGTCCATGCTGGCTTGAAAACCTCGCCTAATAGATTGAAGGGGCGTCCTTACCCTCTTTTTGTCATTTTGTCCCTTGAGGGTTAGGGATGCTAAAATTCTTTAGAATATTTTAAGCATGGATTAACCTCAATTTGGGAATAAGTCGTATTTTTAAAATGCACAAGTCTTTTGGACTTAGAGTGCATTTCTCCATATTTTGGGCTGAGAATGTATTTCTCCATATAGACATTGTCACTAGGTGAGGCCATCCTGTGCCCACAAACGGGAAGGAGGCAGGGCTGTCCGCTGTCCGGTTGGGAGTGAAAAGGCCTGGTCCCCCAGTGCTTGCCCCTCACCCTCTGTGTGCCTGGGAGAAATGCCTTCGGGGCCGTTGTCCTTACTCTCCAGCTGCTGTAAGAACCCAAGGAGAGCCGGGAAGGTGCTGGGTCTTTTAAAGCACATGCTCATTGCAGAGTCACGTGTCAGGGAGAAGGAATGTCCCGGTGGGAAATGTGTTGGTCAGGACGGCATGTCGCTGGCTGCAGGTGAGCACAGAGGGCCCTGGAGACACAGCCCACCCTGGCTCCAAGTTCTTGCTCTGGCTCCTTGAGGAGGAGGACGAGAGAAAGGACTCAGCTGCAGAGGACTCGGCTGAGGAAGCTTAAAAATGCAGATGGTGCACGGCCAGCATGGCTCAGGGTTTGAGCATTGACCTGTGAACCAGGAGGTCGCAGTTCTATTCCTGGTCAGAGCACATTCCCAGGTCGCAGGCTCGATCCCCAGTGTGGAATGTATGTGCAGGAGGCTGCTCATCAGTGATTCTCTCTCATCATTGACCCTTCTATCTCTCTCTCCCTCTCTCAAATCAGTAAAATGTGTTTTTTTAAAATGCAGATTGCAGGGCTCTATTTACTGGTCATCTGGTAGGGGCGTGGTGGGGTGCCTGGAGAGGACCCAGGAGGGGAGGGGAGAGGTAGGGAGCTCAGTGGGCAGAGCCCTTGAGGATGGTCAGAAGGAAGGGAAGAACCCCGGCCCCTTTCTTTCTGGGTTCCTGCCCTCCTTACTGCTGCTGATGTTGCCCAGGCAGTGGGCGGGGCAGGGCACTGGACCTGCCTGTATGGAGGCAGCAGAGGGCAAAAACAAAGGCCTGGCTGGCCTCGGGGACTGCGGCTGGAAGGAGGGGCATCAGGGGAACAGGAGCTGCTTTAGGACCACAGGAGCCCCATCCGGTGGAGCACAGGCCTGCTCCCTGCTCCTGGTACCCCAGCTCCATTCCTTGGTACCCCAGCTTGGGCTGCCAAGCACAGGAAGCAGGGGGCTTATTTGTACCAACTCAATGGTGACTATTTTTGAAAGAAAAACAAAACAAAAAAACAGAAACAGCTATTACTCGCACGTGTGTGTCTGTCCATGAATCAAAGTATATTCAACTTGGGGTCCTTATGTGGGCATGGTTTAGGGTGATTTCATTCCCCCCTTAGTGATACTAAGTTGTACGCATTAGCTCAGCAAACATTTGTGTCTGGCTGTGTGCTCAGCTGAGTGCTCTAGGAAAGTTCAGTAATATTCTATTTCGTTTAAACAAGATCCTGATAAGAGAAGAGGCTGCTCAAGTCCCATAGGACTGAGAATTGATATAATGTGACATGTATTCTGGTTCAACATTGTTTTGATCAGAAAGAGGAAAGAGGGTCCAATTTCGTTTCAGAGTGGGGGTGATTTATGTGCTTTCAGCAAAACTCAGAGCCTTTCCCATTTCTCAGCCATAAGACTGAATATTGAATTAGACCACGAAGCAAACCTTCTTTCCCTGAGCACCTTCTTGTTACTGAATAGGTTTATGTTCTGATTTTAAAAAGAAAACACAAACAACTTGCTATACTTACCTCAATACCTTGGAATGACAAGATATAGCACATGTATTAAAATGGATTATCAATTTTGTGATACTTCCAAAAAGAGTATAAACTGCTTTGATAATCACTAGAATAAATTTAGAGAAAATCAATTTTAATCTCTTTTGTAGGCAAGAAGGCAAGAAAGGTTCTTTAGGGGGCCTTCAGAAGTTTTTATTGCTTTATGTGTTGATGCTTAAATTACATGCTCACAAGGCCGTATCTACTTGTGCTTTCATTTTGAAATGACATACATATAATTTATTTCAATTTAATAAATGAAAGCATAGCTCTACGTTTTTATATAAAAACCAGTGGTCCGGTGCACAAATTCATGAACATTGAAAGGAAATTAATTAGAAGAAATATTTTAATATCGCTATTCACCCTTTCTCTGTAATAGAAGTGTCAACCAAATTTTCAATCAACAATGACAGATGGAAACACATGCATGCGATTGGCTCCAGGAGAGCTTTATATGTGTCACACATGTGTGAGACAACTTAGCCTTTTATATATATGGAGTAAACTTGCTTAATTAGACCTGCTTTCTGATGTAGCTAAACATTTTCCAGCCCAGTGAAGCACCCCAACTTTTCTTTCAGTTAATTGTCAGCAACACAGCAGTAAACATCAACACATAGCAGATTATTATTGTAGATTAGGCAGGGAGAACAAAGGGTAAAATATTTAATTGCAGCAGTGTTTGACTGTATTCTGTGCAGTGAAAAAACCTGGTTGCCCCTAACTGACCCCGCTGTTGGCCTGGTAAACCCTAACTGCCCCACCTGTCAGCCTAGCCGCCCCCAACTGCCCCCCCTCCCTCCGTGCCAGCCTTGTTGCCCCTTATGTTCCCCCACTCTCCCCCCTACCCCCCGCCAGCCTGGTCGCCCCACACAACCTGCTGTTCAGTCGTTTGGTTGTCCCTCATTAACCCCCCTGCCGGCCTGCTTGTCCCATGCAGCCTGATGGTTCAGTTGTTTGGTCATCCCCCACTATCTGCCTGCTGGCCTGGTCGTCCCACACAGTCTGCTTTTTCATAGACAGCCATCTTATGAGGGTTAATTTGCATATTACATCTTTATTATATAGGATATCTTCTATAAAACATACTGCCTATATCTACAGATGAACTGCAACTTTTCCTCTTTTATATTTGATATAAAAAAAGATAGGGAAGAATAAGATACTTGAGAATAAGGAGGCCTTGGCCTTTGTCTTCCCCACACCCTAGTCCCCTTGGTATGGCTCTGAGGTCACAGTCCCTGCCTGCAACTTCCCTTTCTGTTTACTTGCTTTGTTTCCTTGGGCAAGATACTCAAGTTTTCTGGGCCTCAATTTTTCATCTGTAAACTGGGGCAATATCTGTACCTACCACATAGGGTAGGTGTGAGGATTTATTGAGGTAGCTCAAGTAAAGCACTAAAAGTTTCTGGCCTGTAATAAGAATTCACGTATTAGCTGCTTTATCATGTTTACTACTACATGAAAATGAACAAAGGAGTTCAAAATGTTGAGCACATTATTAATGGACCCAGAGATTGTGAAGGAGTGCCATTCAGATGCCAAGAACTCCAAGAATTGTTTACTCTAGTGCTGTAGGAATTGAATGAAAGGAATTACAGAAGGCACCAACGGCCACTTTGTACCTTACACTCTTCTCCTGAGAAAGTAGAGGGATGATGGCCTGGAGGAATCCTATCCATCACTCGGGAATTGTGGAGGTCAAGGCCTGCTTAAAGGTATTGCGTGAAATGCATTGCTGTTAGTAAAACGCAGGATGCACTCTTTTAGAGAATCGTTTAGTATTCTACAGGTTTATTATTGTCAAATGGGAAAAAGAAACTAACAAATTATAAAATAGGAGAAACATTATTATTTTCAAATAATATTGTTTAAAATGGAGAATTGAAGATGACAAACGAAACTATGAATTATTAGTTTAGTAAAAAAGCCATAAATACATGTATTACAAAATAAATACACTTGAAAAATAAATACATTAACAATATCTAGTTTATATAATGAAAACATGATTTTGTGGATATTAGAAAAAAACACATTAAATTCCCAGGAAGGCTTAATAAGAAATATGAATTGACTGTATTAAATGTGTATTAACTCCACTGATAGGATTTTTGTCGAGGGCACTTGAAAAGCAAGATGAATAATGGAGGGTATATATCATGTATATAGATGTGAACCTATGGAATTATACTGTAAACATGTGGATTCTTCCAAAAATTAATGTATAAGTGAAATCCCAATTATATTCCCAAAGGGATTATCGAAGTATGACAAGTCTTCAGTATGATAAAGGTGGCTTTTACATTCTATGAGGGAAGAATGATTTATTCAGAACATTATGGTTATTGAGACCATTGAGAAAGTAAAGCCCACATTTTATTATGGTGGGGTGAAGATTTGAAATGAAAAGGAAGTGGATGGTGTTTGTCAATAAGAAAAAAAAATCACAATTTCCAAAGGTCAAAGTATCAAATACAAACAAATGTCAGATGACAAACCTAGTTCAATATTTGCAGGTTCATTGATTCTAGAGAGTAACCCTTTTTCTTTTATAACCATTGATATCTCCTAGGCAAAGTGTATTATTTTAAAGAATATAAACACTTCTTTAAGAATCAGGCTAAGATCTGAGCTATTTTCATTGTTCAGTTCCTTAGTAATTATTTAATCAGAAGCCTGTAGTAAGGTGAACATTGAGATATAAGAGAATTGAGTGGTATTTTCTAGATTCATCTTAATATGTTCTTTGTACTTGGACAGAAGCAAACTATTGATTCTGTTAAATAACAATTCAAATGAGTAAATTGTGAAGATCGAAATCGGCTTTATTGACTAATTCATGCATTGGGCAGCCTCCCATCCAGCAGGTAGAAAGGAGCCCGCTGGGCTGTGGGAAGGAAAGGTTTTAAAGGCGGGAGGGATGTGGGCGGTGGGTTATTAGCCAGGAACGCATTGCTTCAGCCAGGGTTCCCTCCTGAGGGGATGGAAGGGCCTTCCTGCAGCTGGTGATTCCAGGTTGACTGGTCACAGGTCATGCTCCTGCACAGGCTGAGGCTGCAGTTACCTTTGGCATTAAGTCGTGGTTTGCTGCTGTGGGGCTCAGCTCCACTGTGGTCTGTTGGTTAACAATTCTCATGCACTGATTTGATTATTAGCGTGTGTTCTCCCTCTTACCTTTTCTTTATTCCTTTTCCCTCTCTACCTCTTCTTTATTTCATTTTAAGTTTGTTTAAAAATAGTAAAATTTATCAAAAATTCAGGTATTACAGCAATATATATATATATATATATATATATATATATATATATATATATATGTAAAAGTTACAGTTCCCTGTTTTTATCCACCCAGCCCCTTTCGGAAGTGAGCGTCTTTCTTCATCCCAGGTCACCACTCAGCACTGGCTGTGCTCCGATCCCGGCTCTGTTGGTGGCGATTTCCCTAAGAGGCTAGCTACCATTACAGGTTTTGGCAAATAACAGGCCTTCGTATGTTTTGTTGAAAGAGCCAGTAAAAATTCTAGACATAGCCTTAATTTGCTTAATTCCTTTGCAATTCAACCAACTGGTATTTTAAGCTGAGTCTTGGGCTTTTTTTTGAAGAGACAGTATTCTTCTCACAGCCCCTAACATATGCATCCCTAACTGTGCAGTGCATGTCTGTGAGGGTCTGTTAGGTTGGAAACATTTCTTTATGTCAACATAATAATCTATTTTTTTCCCCTTCCAGCTGCCTTTGCCGCCGTGCTGCACTGGTAAGACCGCTTTCCTCCTGTGGCCCTGTCTGTGCAGGTGGTTATGACTTAGCTTCGCTGTCAGGGAATCATTTCAGTCTGATCAGGGGAATATACATGATCACATGCAACACAGGCGTCTGAAAAAGTAGTTTAATTGATAAATCAGGTCAGAGTAATAGAATTTTTTAATAAAGAGATGCATTATTGAAGAGGTTATATTTGAGACTCTATTTCACTTAACATTAGTATAATGTTCATGTTGCGAAGAAGATTAATTTTTTTAATCTCCTGGATAGAGAGAAATATGAATTCATTAATCAGACATTTCTGGAATGGTAATTCGATGACATTTATAGTTTACAAATTTTATTGTGCTTGGCTTAAAGTATTTCCTGGTTCATTTTACATTTAAAATGTAACTGGAATGTGCTTTCTTGCAGAGAGAAATTTTAGTACAGATGTAAGACATACTGAGCAGGAAAACAAATATGGGCACCAGTGTATTTGCGGGCTGTTACAAAATTATCTGCAAATTATTAGATAACTTTATTTCTGTGTATGGTGTTTCTTTCGAGAGATTGCTTCGTGTGAGTTTCAGCATGGCTGCTCTGTTGCTCTTTCGTTTTTGCAGGAGCCACATTACACACCTCTTTGAAAATGATCGGCACTTCTCTCACCTCTCAACGTTGGAAAGGGAGATGGCTTTTCGCACTGAAATGGTTAGTTTTCATGTGGCATTTGATTGGAGTATTTTAGAAATCTCAACATGTTAAGCCTTTTCTTATGGAGATTTTCAACAATGTTCCAAAGTAGGAAGAGTGGGCACCTTCCATCTCCCACCTCCCAGTTTCAGCACCTCGGACACAGCCCTTTTCTTCCCACCCACACCTCACGCCTCTCTCCTCAAAGGACAGGCAGCCTTGTATCATTCCATCTGGAAGCACTTTCATATGGATCTTTTGGGAAGGAGGTTTATCACTCTTGGAAACAATGAACAGCAATTTTTAATAACTGTGTCAATCCTGTTAAAAAAATCTTTTTTTTATAGTTAGTGTGTTGGTATGTTTGAGTCAGGATCCAAATATTGCATTTAGTTGATGTATCTCTTATTTCTCTCTTAAGCCTTTCAATCTACAAGTTCCTCTTCCATTCTTGTTTTGTTTTCCTTACTATTTATGTTTTGAAGAATCCTGGCCTTTTGTCCTGTAGAATTACCTTCAGTAATTCATGTATTTAATATGTTCCACTGTCCCAGATGTCTTGGAAATTGACAGATAAGAGTCTCGATAGCCAAAGGTTTGAGTTTTGGGGGGAGGGGCGGGGGTACTTCAGAAGTGGGGCTGTGCACTGATTGTACCATGTGAAGAGGCATCATCACTGGTCGTCTTTCTGTGATGCTGAGATTGACCAATGGCTTTAGGTATTGTCATAGCTGGCCATCACCCTAGATCAATTATTTCATTAGGATTTCCAGGTGATGGCTATCTATTCTATTTCCTTTTCTGCATTACTGACTGTACCTCTTCTATAAAGGTCTTTCCCATAATACTTATTTGGTTTCTCTGGGGTGTACCTCATACAGATAAGATGGGGTCCTTCTTGATTCTTTCTAGATACCACTTTTCGGAAAATCTAGTTGGTTCTCCTGCATCTTCTCATTATGATCTGATGGCATTTAACAGGGTGTATAAACTTACCTTCTGTAGGTGCTGAGGCCTTGCAGCTGGCTCTCTGACCCCTAGACATGACTCCCTGCTGCCCTATAGCATCCTTACTTTCCGGTTCTGTAGACATTTTATCTCCTGACCTGGAGGTGTCCGGTTTTTTAAGAAGCCCTGAATCCTTTCAGTGGCAGATGGTATTTAGAGACCACAGTTTTGGGGCTAGATATGCTCATTGCTGCTATTTTATGTTAGATTGGCCTTTTAAGTAAAGTAGAATTAGGAAACAGTCCTTTTAAGAGAAAATAAATTGTGAATTTATGTTCATATTTTTAAATTAAAATTTAGGATTTCATGGTTTTTACTTATTTTATATTAAATTTCTATCTTTTCTGTTAGCCTGAGAATCTTGGTTTGAAATTACTTACTTTTGAAGAATAACAGTGCCAATGGTATTGTTAAAAATGTGATTAAAATATGATATCTGAAAACAAGTTAAGACTTCCTTTCATTTCAATATGACTTAAGGGCACATAGTAGGGATGTGCAGTAAAATTACTATATCTTAAAGTTATTGGAAAACATCTCCCAAATTAATAGTTAATTTCTTTCCTTAAAACTTTGACATATAGGTATTTACATTTAATTTTATGATTAAATAAGATATTTACATGATTTCAAAATAAAACTTACAGAACAAGAATTCAAATAGGCTGTTAGGAGAGACATTTTTGGCTAGCTAAGAATTTGTGGTTCATGAAGAATTTTAAGTTCCATAGCAAACCACTCACCCTATTCGTAAGATAGCCTCCTCCAATACTTACATTATATGATTTTCTTAAATGAGGAATGCTGAGCTATGTTATTTTTTTAATGTAGAAACTATTTTTGAAGCTCTTTTGAGTCCATTTGTTTCAGTTAAGACAAAGTTATACTAAAATATGTAGGTTTTTACAATCTAAGAATTTATCAGTGGTTAAAAACCTGTGAAGTTGAGTATAGCTATTACTTACTTGATTGCTTTGTTTTTCAAACACAGTGTACTTTACTTTTTTTAAAACTAATACGCGGTGTAGTAATTATGTACACTTTATTATAACTATAATATGTGCTTATTTCAGGGATTGTATTATTCCTACTTCAAGACTATTGTGGAAGCACCCTCGTTTTTGAACGGAGTGTGGATGATTATGAATGATAAGCTGACTGAATACCCCCTTGTTATTAATACATTGAAAAGGTTCAATCTATACCCTGAGGTAAGTTCCTTTTTCAGTTGTGATTTTCTTAAAAAGAGAGTGTTATTTATATTAAATGCTAATTCTAAATCTTAAGATATGATTCAAAATAAATTTTACCCCATTTTAAAGAAGCATGTATCTCTTCTCGGAAAGGCATGTGAAGAACATTAATTTTGAAGGGCTTTCACAAATGCAGTGGGGACTGTTTTGACTGCGGGTTTAGGAAATGTGCAGATTGTCCAGGTGGGGTGCTTGCGGGGATTATAACAAGGCAGCACCGTTCTTGTCACATGCCATTGACCACAGTGCTTCTTCCTTCTCTGGGCTGCTCCCTTTAATTGGAGGTGTGTTCTTCCGGCGGCCCACCACAAGGCAAGGCAGGAAGGCAGTGCCATCAGTAACTGGTTTTGGGCTCTCCTTTACCATCCCTGCGTCCTCCAGGGCCCAGCTGAGCCGTGCCTGCCTCAGTGCTGCCTCTTTGACCTGATGGCTGGTGCTCCAGTTACACCACTTCCCCTGGGTCCCTTCTTAGCACAGCGGCTGCCAGACAGCAAGGCCCGATGCCAGGGCGGGAGGCCTCGGTCTCTGCAGGGTCCCCAGCCCTGGCTCAGGACCAGTACAGCGGGGCTCTGCTCCTTTCCCAGTGAGCCAGAGGAGTTGAACTTGCAGGTCAGTGAGTTGGCCCTGCTGATTAATGGGCAGACGGAGTCCGGTAAATTACCACCACGGCTCAGTGCTTTCCTGCTTCCTGAGTACTTTCTGTAACCACGGACACAGTTGCTTTTGCAGAAAGAGGATCACAAGAAAAATGGGGTCACATGGCACGTTTTTAAAATAAATGCCTTTTGTCTTTTAAGACTATTTATAACTGTTTTCCTATGCCATCTTCTCTTCCATAGCATCCTTTTTAATGGCTGTGTGCACAATGTACCATTGTTTATTTAGTGCATCTTTATGAAAATTCTGCTTGTTTTCAACTGTTTAAAATATCCTAACACTGCAGTAAGCATTTTAAACTCAGTCTTTGCACATATCCTTAGTTTTTACAGTGTAACTTGTTGATGTGGAACTGTTGAATTGAACAGAATACATATTTGAATGATTGTACCTATTGCCAAAGTGCTTTCCAGGTAGGTTACAGCAGTTGAAACTCCCCTAGCAGTGTTTTTGAGAATGCTTGTTTACTGAATCCTTGCTGCCTTGAGTAATCTTTTGCTCTCTCTCTCTCTCTCTCTCTCTCTCTCTCTCTCTCTGTGAATTTATAGGAAAAAATGAATTTTCACCTTAAAATGCATTTTCATGCCCTTTGTCTAAATTGCCGTTGAAATTTTAGAAGAGCTCATTTATTGTGTGGAGAATGTTAATACTATGTTATATGTATAAAACATTTCCTCCAGCTCCCTCTTTGCCTATTAGCTTTGTGCATGATGTGTATGTATTATATCTGTGAATTGTTTTAATGTTTTACTTTCTTTCATCCACACATGTAAAAAAATCCTCTTTTTAATTGTGATAATTATGTTCGTAAGATTTGCATTTCTGGTTTGTCTGGAATTTGTTTTAGTGTCGTGTGGGGTAGGAGTGTAATCATATTTTTTCACAGTGGTCGTCTGTGTGACCTAACACTTTGAAGTGTGCTCCATCTTCTCTCCACATTCATTATTATATACAACATGGTTATACATTTATGCTTCTGTTTTTGTTTTTATTTTTTACATATATCTTTATTGATTTCAGAGAGGAAGGGAGAGGGAGAGAGAGATACGTCAGTGATGAGAGAGAATCATTGGTCAGCTGCCTCCTGCATGCCCTCTACTAGGGATTGAGCCTGAAATCCAGGCATGTGCCCTGACAAGAATCAAACCCGGGACCCTTCAGTCTGCAGGCTGATGCTCGGTCCACTGAGTCAAAACAGCTAGGGCTCTTGCTTGTTTTTGACTTTGTATTCAGTATGGCCTTAGGTTGAGGTCCGGAGGCAGACTTGGAGATTGAGATTTCCTGCAGGATGTGTGTGGAGGGGGTGCCCTTGGGGTGAGTGCCTGGATGGGAAGAAGGAGGCAGGATAAGGCGGAAGGAGGAGTTGGGCGATGATGCATTCACAATAAAGACTGCAGCCAATCCCAGGGAAGCCCTGGAGCTGGGAGGGCGCTGCACAGGGGTCCTACCTGGAGGCCAGGGCTCTGGGACTAGTCAGTCAAAGGATGTAGTTGTCGTTGGGCAGTGAGTGTGACCTTGAGTGAATTTACTGATTAGCAGAGGGTAGTTCCAGAGAGGGACTCAGCTGAGAGCTGACAGCTACAATCCTCCCAGCTGCTGGAGCGGGAGGGCTCAGCCCTGGAGGTCTGGGTGGCAGTCCACCACCCGCATGGGGTGCTTTGATCTGTTCACTATTCTTGTGCCAGGACCACACTATTTTAGTTGTAAGTAATAGTACTTTTATGTGTGTTAGGACAGTCTCTTCAGTTATCTCCTTCTTCTAGATAAAAGTTCCTGACAGATACTTGACATTTGTTTAGTATTGTTTTATGTGTATGAATTAATTTGAGGGAGAATTCACATCTCAAAAAATTATATCTGTTCATGAAGACATCTTTCTGATTGTTCAACTCCTCTCTGTTCCTTAGTGGAGTTTTATAGCTCTTGACCATATAAATCTTGCATGTTTCTGGTTATATTTTGTTCTTGCCGGTGGGTGAGTGTTGAGGACTGACTAGTGAGGAGTCTGTGTTGGGGAGTGTGAGGCTCATCTTACTAGACCTCAGATGACGAGTAGATGGTACCGGAGGGAAAGTTGGACAATGACCAAGTATCTTCAAAATATTCCAGTAATGAAACTTTTCAGGATAATATCTTTTCTCATAATGTCTCCATTTTTTAAAAATTAGGTCATTTTAGCCAGCTGGTACCGGATTTATACCAAAATAATGGACTTCATTGGCATTCAGACCAAGATATGCTGGACGGTCACCAGAGGGGAGGGACTCAGTCCCATCGAGAGCTGTGAAGGCAAGTTTCTCTCTGCGGCTTTGTCCAGTTGGCTGCAGCCCAGTAGACTCACCCAGACTTGGGGTCTGAACAGCCACTGTTTTATTCTGCTGATGGACGCGCCGAGTCAGGAATGTGGGCAGGGGAGCGGGGCTGGTCCGTTACCTTGATGTGGGGGCCTCAGCTAGTCTCCAATGGCTGGGAAGACTGGTGGCACCTGGGGGCTGCTGCACTTTCATCCATGACTGCGGGGCTGGGCTTAGCTGGGGCGCCTGCCTGCTCCCTTGCCGGGCAGCATGGCTTTTATATAGCGTGCACCTCAGTTGGCCTCCCAGGGCCTGGCCTCAGCTTTACATAGGTCCCATGTCGTGTGGCTTCTGCATTCCCCATGAAGTAGTCACAAGCCCAGTCAGACCCTAGGCTGGAGGTAGACCCCCTACTTCCACACGAGGAGTGTCTGTCCCCGGCTGCCATCCTTTCACCTGAGGGCCGCAGTAGTGGTGTGTGTATGGATGGAAACCAAGGCAACCGTTTGCAAAATAAGCATGTTTACTATAAATCTCCAGATGCATAAAGCAATTTCTAGAGCATATGTTTTTGTTCCTTTAAAGGATTGGGAGATCCTGCTTGCTTTTATGTTGCTGTCATTTTCCTTTTAAATGGACTGATGATGGCGTTATTCTTCATTTATGGCACATACTTAAGGTAAGATTGTTCATTGAGAATATTTTAGTTTATGCTTTAATAATGTTTGCTAGAATAATCTATACAGTGAGAGCATCATTAAAGTGTGGTTCCATTTTATAACAATGCCATTTCTGGTATATCTGCTTGTAGATTTAAAATGACATCCCATTTGGAAGATTTCGCCATTGTCATGGCCAGCCAAACTGAAAATCATTTTAGAGGTTTACATGCAACATAATGGGCATATGCGATGCATGTTAGGTATTTATATAGCATTTGAGCATAAGCAATATATGTTATTTACATTCAATGTAATGGAAGGACCACTCGTTACCAGGTGAGGTCAGTGGCTGTTCCTTTACTAATGGTAAACTAGGAATATATTTTGTGCGGGTATTTATTGTCCGACCTGATTTACTAGTAATTGAGCAGCATTCCTAAAACTGAAAGCTTGAGAATTTTCTAAGGCTTTTTCTGTTTATCGCTCTCTTTTTTGACAAGTCTCCACGCTTTACTTGTTGAACTATTTTGCCATGAGAGTACCCTTAGAACGTTCCTTTTCTCTGCTTGCTGATTCTGCGTAGCACAGAAGTGTGGACATAGTATACGTATACTTTTCAATTGGAGTTAATGGGTTTGAATCTGCTATTTTCCCATTGTCTGCTTTGCTTTGGAAGTGTGGCATTTCATTTTAGTGCCTCTGTTGAGTTCTTAGCTCAGTGTTTGAGTATATAGCAGCTACTCAATACATATTTATCGAATGAGGTAGCAGGTAGATCAGTTCAGAATATATTTGCATATAGATTGAAGCTACTTTGATGCTAAGATTTCTGACTTAGCTTTAAGAAAGTATTTTTAATGATTTAATTGGGGGAGATGGAAATGAAAATACATGATTAAAATGTGTGAAAAATTTTGTTTTTGAAACAAGATAACCTAACGCAGAGTGCATGGCGATCAGGAGAGGAGGCTGACTCCTGGGGAGCGAGGCCCTGTGTCTTGGGAGCAAGGAGGGTTGCTGGCGTTGGGTCCTTCTGCCTAGCACTGCCCATCTGTCTTACGGATGGCTTTATTACATTTGGGAGATTGGATTTTAAGTAAGGAAGTTAAAATATGGAAATGACATTACTGCTGAGTCGCTAATCTATAGCCATGCTCTTTTTTCATTGCAAGAAGGATTTCTGTGCATTTATTAAAGTCATCATTCAGTATAATTTTCTTAAGTGCCTGTTATAACCATTGCTTCAAAGGCTGAAGGTACAGTACCCACTGCAGAGTGTCCTTAGCTGTCCATAGTCCTAGGCTGTCGTGATGAAGGCTGGAGGGAAGACGTGCTGTGTGGACGCTCTGAGAAGGGTGGAACCCGTTAACATTGTGTTTTTATGTTATTTGAGTAAATGACATGGGAAGCAAGAGTTACTGCCAGTTCTTTGGTTTGCCTTTACAACATACATATATATATGTATTGCAACAAGGTCTTTCTTTCAGGGCTGGACCCCGGGGTGAGGTGTTTTTCAGGTTAACCGAAGTGGCAGTTTTGTAGAGAAGCATGTTTAAGAAGGGGTTGGGTAGGAAGGAGACTTAGTAAGTTCGGAGACACCGTCTTCGATGTGAGAATAGAATACGGTAACGTTTGCAAGGCACCAGAAGAATGCCTGCCCTCAGAACACAGTTTTTAATTGAATGAAGTGAATAAATAAATTGAGTGCAGGGTTGCCATGTATGAAACACTAAGCCCAGTGTTGCATGTATGAAAGGCACACTAAGAACATGTTATCTATCACATAAACTTCATGGGCATTCACTAGTTTAGGAAATACTTTTCCAATGGACTTGTCTGAAGCTTTCCCTCTGTAGATTCCACTCTTTCCTTAGAGCTAGCTGTTTATGGAAGAAATACACATATAGCACTTACGTACCCAGCGCTAGTCGAAGCTCTTTACTGTCATAAACTCATTAATCCTTAGGGTTAGCCCTGTGAGGTCGGGTAACCATTTTTAGGTGAGGAAACTGAGGCACAAGGAATTAAATAACTCTCCTGAGGTCACATAGCTAGTCAGGTGCACATGATTGCTTTGAATCTATGTCACTGAAAGGTGTAGGAAAAAAGAAAATTATAAGGTTAGTAAGTATCAGAACTGAAACGTCTACATTCTTACCCCTCATTTTATATCTAACGAACTCCAGGCTCAGAAGGTAAGTGAGATGTATGAGCAAAAGTGGTAGATGTTTAACAGGCTCAGAGCGTTTTATAATTTGTACCATAGCAGGTTTTGTATTTTCTGACAGTTGGTGGTCATATTGCAGAAGAAACTTTTTTTAACCACTAGGGATGCTAAAATATCAACTGATCAACTGTAACGGGGGAAAAATCAATTTTAAGTGTTCTGGTTAGAACATCTTTTCTATGTAGCGAAATAAAAGGACCTCTGTGGTGTTTATGCTCTAAGGACGCGGGGAGAGAGGAAGCGCTGGACACTGTTGTGGAGTGATTGGGAGTCACATCGTGCCACAGCGATTGTAGCGCAGCCTTTCTCGTAGAGAGGCAGGCATTAGAGCGCACCAGAAACCCGCCTCCTGGCTGGCTAAGCAGAGCTGCCTGCACTCGGGAGATGCTGCACCATCCCCTGGACATTACGGTAGAACTGAAGAGTTTTGAGGTGGGGAAGACAGGAAATGCAGAAGAATTATAGGAAAGTATTGACTTCTCACTACATAAAATCCAGATTTCTGGTAGAATATGTCATAAATTATACCAAGAGACTTTGTCACAGAAATGATTAAAAAAAAAAAAAAGATTTCCCTAATCTTTAACTACGGAAACAGACAACCCAACAGGAAAATACACAAGAATGTGAACAGGCAACTCACAGAAGAGAAAATGCATCTTGTCAGCAAAACAAAGGAAAAACAGCCCCACTCCGAGGAATACAGCTCAGTGACAGCGGGGAACACGTGTCCACCTGTGCGGTGGCAAATGGGCCCGTCAGTCTGTTACAGAGAGGGGGTGTGGATGGTGCGGGACATGTATCCAATGGGCCAGTCAGTCTGTTACAGAGAGGGGGTGTGGATGGTGCAGGACATGTATCCAATGGGCCCATCAGTCTGTTACAGAGAGGGGGTGTGGATGGTGCGGGACATGTATCCAATGGGCCCATCAGTCTGTTAGAGAGAGGGGGTGTGGATGGTGCGGGACATGTATCCAATGGGCCCATCAGTCTGTTAGAGGGAGGGGGTGTGGATGGTGCGGGACATGTATCCAATGGGCCCGTCAGTCTGTTACAGAGAGGGGGTGTGGATGGTGCGGGACATGTATCCAATGGGCCTGTCAGTCTGTTACAAAGAGGGGGTGTGGATCGTGCGGCTTTTTCTGCAAAGTTCACGTTCTTGGACTTGGCTGGCTCATGGTTAGGCCTGTCCTATAGAATGAAAGCACCGGCATTGACATGTTTAAAGGTGTTTATTTGAACTTTTTAAAATTATTACAGTAAGGAGTTGAAAAATATCTGTCCAACAACAAAAGGGCAGGATAAACTGCAATTCACTTATACTATGTGATAGTTGACATCTGTTCAAAAGAGTGCCTTGGGTTACATGTATTGATCAGGAATAATCTTCATGACAAATTAATTAGAAAGTTCCAAAGGCATGTTAATAGTGTGATCACGTTAAAATCTGTTTGGAATGGGTCAGAGGAAGGTGTGCGGGATGGACGCACACCGTGATTTCCGGTTGGCTGGGCCTGGCCTGGGCTCTGGCCTGAGCACGTTTTCTCTCTTGCAGCGGCAGCCGGTTCGGAGGCCTGGTCACCGTGCTGAGCTTCTTCTTCAATCACGGAGAGGTAGGCAGCCTCAGGGTTCCGTCCAAAGTCCTTGAGGGGGTTTTACTTCTAGAAATATGGAGTTTATTCTATGATAGTCAAACATTTTTAAAAATTTACTTATAGAAATGCAGGTTTCTTTTTAAAATTTAATGTCTTTAAAATTTATGGTAGCATTCTTTAAATGTTCGACCTTATTTTGATTCAAATTTTAAACACTAGCGCAGGTGTCGGCAACCTGCGGCTCCGGAGCCGCATGCGGCTCTTTTTGTTAAGTGAAAAAATCCTTTTTTTCTTCAGATTGACAGCTAACTGCACGATCCGGTATATAGCATTAAGGTAAGAAACAATATATGCAGTGTTATATTTGTTTTAAATGTCGCAATGGTTTTGCGGCTCCCAGGTTTTTTTTTTCCTTCGAAAACAGGTCCAAGTGGCTCTTTATGTCTTAAAGGTTGCCGGCCCCTGCACTAGTGTTTATTGTAAGTTAACTTTTCATCATCGTGGTAGCTTTTATGTGGTGCATCTCTTAGTGGTGAAGAAATCATAGGTCTCTGTCGATGCTTTATATAACTCCAGACTGAAAGCTCACAGGTCAGCTGTTACTGACATAGCCAGCCACGGATGTAGTTAACTTCCTGGTGTGGGGATAACATCCTTATATAGGAGCTATAGCACACATTCCTGTTTTAATGTATGTATAATAAACTCTGATAGACTCTAAGTATCTTTCGTATAGTATTTTATTTTAGTTATAAATGTGCACATGCCCCAGGGCTTTCTTAAGAGACAGCTTGGTAGAAAGCATGGACTCTGGGTCCCTACCCCTGTGTTCAGACCCTGGCTCTGCCATTTGGTGGCTGTGGCCTGGCCCAGTCATTGCCTCTCACTCGCCTATATTTCCTCTTTGTACCTGGGCACAAAGGTGCGACCTGCCTCCTGGGGTTATTGGGCATTAAGTGAATCCAGATGTGTACAGTGCCTGAGACCATCTCTGACACATGGCAACTGCTCTGTAATTGTTAGTCTGTATTATTAGTAACTTAGATTAAAGTGTAACGTAATTTCAGAGTGCCAGAGAAGTCCTTCCACTAAATCAGAGTCGTATTGAATTCCTAGTAAGGTACCTCTGGACAGCTTTCTTTCATGTGAAGTAAGAGGTCAGCTTGCTTTCTGATTTATACACCAAGTGGCTGCAGTCCTTGCAGATGCACACGTGCAGGAGCTCTGCCAGGAGTCACTGCACTTCACAGTGCAGCCAAGGTTGAACTGTTAGAATTTGAGTGGGTTACTAATGGATATTGAATTAACTCCTGCTTAGTATTTAGAATCACAGAGATTTAAAGCTGGAGTGATGGCATTTGACATGATTACAATACAAACATCAATTAATTGGTATGGTCTGTGTTTTGAGCAAAAACAAGGAATTATTTAGTTCTTTTTGATTGGATGCTGCTCAGTGTCAGTATGGGCCATGAAACATAGAGCCCAACTTCTGTGTCAATGACTACGAAACAGGATGCGGCTGCCAGCCAGGGGGAGCACTGGGAGTCCACGTAAGCTGCTGCAGGAAGACACCTATGCAGTTTTATGAACAGTGTCACCCCATAGATTCAATAGGAACGGGAACCAGGGTTTAAAGATGCTGTCTGTCCGGTGGAAAGGCCTGATGTTACCTCAGTGTTAGGGGTCAATTCCGGACCTTCTGTCCTTCATATAATTCTGATACTCATGGAGCATGAGCATCATTCCTTACGAAGTCTTTCTAGTTTTTAACTATGCAATCCAGACTGTTCAGTTCCTCTTCCAGGTGGGTAGATTTTTCGTTTTTCAGCTAATTGCTATAGTTATTTGGCTATGCTGTGCTATCACTTTCTACTTAGGAAAAGGTGACTCAATGTGATTCGAACTGTGGTTTTACTAAAATGGTCCAGGCAGTCATCGCACTCACACCAGTAAGGGTAGCTTGGAGTAGAAAAGGACCATTTTGAGTAATGATGTATATTAAAATTGAGAGCATACATTGAAGTTTTGGGTAAAGTAATGGTGAGGACTCAAGGAACTGAGAACTATTTTATAATAATTTTATTTTTCAGGTTGTGAGATTTTTCAGACCCTTTTTTTTCTGACTTCTAAACATGTCGCCTAAAGCATAGGATTGCTGTTTGGGGAAGGGTGTCTACTCCAGCCGTGCCTGTCCCTCAGCGAACTTCCCACAGGGTCACGTGCTTTGCTCTCTGGGCTTGCTGGGGACTTGCTGATCGGGACCCTTCTTTCTTAGCAGAGCTATTTTAATCATGGAAGCCAGTGGTTTATGTGCCAGAAAATAGTTGTGAATTGTTACTGGCTTTTAAGTTCTATTTCCATTATTTAGTTTGCTTTGAACTTCAGTCTAAGATAGTGTATGACATATTTTTAAAAATAATCTCTCTCAGATGGTTTTTACAAGGGAAAATTTTTGCCTGCACAAACAAAATGTATGAGAAAGGATTAACCCAATTAATTAAAACAGAAATTTAAATCTGAAATGTGAACATTCAGTGAAGGGGCTGTTAGTTGCTGAGAGTAATGATCGATAATATTGAGGTTGTACATTTCATAATGAAACCACGCAGATGACTGCTAGGTTTCTTCCTGTATTGGTCCTGGTCCTGTCTCCATGGAGAGCTCTGGCTGAGATACAAGCTCCCACCTGCTCTGCTCCAGCTGCCTCCTGTATGAAGCATGCTTGACCCTTAGCATGATGCGATTGAACAGCACTGAGATCACATATAAAAAAAGGAAACATTTTTGCCCAATTTGACTGTTAGGAATTTATTATACGTGAAATAGGTTTGTTTTTTTATGATGAGATTTAGAAACTTACTCTCAATCATGACTGAAGTTGTTTTATATAAACCATGTTCACAGATGTAAAGATATGCACCTATATAAAGGAAAATCTTTTAAACCAAAGAAATTCAAAGTATGTAGAGGGACTGATTTAGAGCCATATCTAATTACCTTTTCTGTTCCCTGTAACATTTTTCTGACCTGTATTAGTTTCTTAAATATTTTTTAACTGAACTGAGATGAAAATGTTAATATAAATGTATCTATTTCTGATTACTTATTGAAATAGTTATGTTATTTATATAAGATTTGGAAAGAAATTCTCAGAACACTGAAAATAGTCTCAGAGTCCTTAGAATATTCTTGTATGGCAGATAAGCAGTAAATGACAATATTCGGATACACATTAAAATGGCAGCTCTTTGTTGTTGACACGTCCCGATGTTAATATTCCACAGTGATCTGTGCTGTGTGTCTCCTGCTCGCTAACATTTCCCACTTCCCAGTTTCGCTGTTGGTGGAAACTTAGTAACATGTTTGAAAACACACGATCTAAATTACGTGTGGAAAAACTTCTCTGTGGTAGAAATGGCAGCTTTCACCTGGTGTGTCTCAACAAGTGTCGCCGCACACCTCACGCTGTGATTCTCTCTAGTGCACCCGGGTGATGTGGACGCCGCCGCTCCGCGAGAGCTTCTCCTACCCGTTCCTCGTGCTTCAGATGCTGCTCGTCACTCACATCCTCAGGTGACTTGGACTTTGTTTCTTCTGCATCGAGTACTTAAGCTAGGATTTTTAATCTTCCATAATAAAAACAATCAATATCCTATATAAGAAAGAGGTAATATGCAAATTAACAAGCACACTATCACAAGGTGGCTGCGCCCACAGTGGAGGCAGAGTTCCTGTAATGAGCGATCAGCAGGGACCTGAGGCTGCGTGGTGCAGGGCAGGATGGGGGACCTGAGGCTGTGACCCCCCTTTCCCCCAGCCTAGTGGGGCTTGATAGGGACCTCAGACCATCCCCTCCGTCTGGTGGGGCTTGACAGGGGACCTCAAGGTGTGCCTCCCCACCCTGGTGCTGGGCTGGGGGACCTGAGGTTGCACCCCCGACCCAGCGGGGCTTGATGCTTTTCTCCCACATCCTCCCCAGTATCCCTCCCCCGCCCCCCAGGTCCCTCCTTAGCTGCTCAGCTGAGACCCTGCAGGACTTGCCTGCAGAATCCTGAGAACTGCATGTGCTGCACCTGTGCTTTTTCAGGCCCTCTCGGTCTCTCCAAATGGGTCTACTGGGCATTACACGTGTCTGATTAAGAATTTGCCAGACGTAGGTAGAAAAAGTTAAGCGGCTATGCCACCCAGGTGCCTCTCCCCGGCTGGCTTTGTTTTTGTAGTAATAATGGGTATTTACTTCTCATAGAAGGTTGTTGTAATTGAGTGACAGGAGGTATAATTTCTAACCCATTGGCTCACTTTGCCCACTCTATGCTACAACCAGATCATGTTTAGAGATTCTAATTTGCAGCAGTTGGGAGCCACGCTTGGATGCTTGTTAAACTCACTGATCCTTATTCATCCTCTCGAGGGCCCCGAAACTCTATCGCGGGAGCTTGGTCGCGCTGTGCATCTCCAATGTGTTTTTCATGCTTCCGTGGCAGTTCGCTCAGTTCGTGCTTCTGACTCAGGTAAGAGCTTCTTTCTCTAAACTGACTTAAGTGTGGTGTGTTTGATCACATTTGTATAAAATTGTAAAACAAACATCATATGATTCTAAGTCTAGAATGTTTTTTGTTAATTCTTTTTAACAAAGTTCAGAGTAGAGGAATACATAAGATTTACTTATAATGGGTGTTATTTACCTACTAGTGGAATGCATTGATTGTAGGAATGCCTATCAGCGTTATTCAATATTTGTTAGTGTTTAAAAGAGGACAAGGGCTCTAACTTTAGGTATTTCTCTTTGGTGAATGTATTTCTTTAGGAAGAGTTGTGCATTCTTACACCTGGGATACATACACAGAGGATAACAGGATGGGTAGCTGAACAGTTTGTGCTTTGTGGAACTCCCCTATGACCTGTGATCTATATATCATCTGTCTTTCCATGCCCTCCTCTCCCTTGCCCTTCAAACAGAGGTCTGTAGAACAAGGTCAGGCTCGCTTATAGAGAGGGTCCCCCACCCATCTACCCACCCACCCCACTTCTCCACTGTCACTGGGTCATGGCAGTCACTCAGGCAGCGCAGTGTTCCAGGGGACAAACCCGGCGAAGGGAACTTGGATTTCTTGCTAATAGGAAATGTGTTGTAGATTCTTTGGAGATGAACCACCTGATGAATGGAACTTACGTCATGTGTTTAAGTATTTAGCTGTTTGCAGTCTTTTACCCTGTTTGTGTAGTAGTAGAAGCATGGGATTCAATTTGAATTTCTTTCTCCATGAAGGAGGGTGGAGAGGCATCATTTGACATAGCATCTGTGCTTTCTTGGAGGTGCACTTTCCCCATTCAATCAGATCCTCGAAATAACCCCGGCATTTTTAGAATTCTTGGTAACTACATACAAAATTTTCCTCAAAACTATAAAGAAAGTTTAAAATACCTTGTAGTGAAAGTACTTTTTAAAAAAAATATATATTTTATTGATTTTTTTTACAGAGATGAAGAGAGAGGGATAGAGAGTTAGAAACATCGATGAGAAAGAATCATCCATCAGCTGCCTCTTGCACACCCCCTACTGGGGATGTGCCCACAACCAAGGTACATGCCCTTGACTGGAATCGAACCTGGGACCTTCAGTCCTCAGGCCGATGCTCTGTCCACTGAGCCAAACCAGTTTAGGCGTGAAAGTACTTCTTATTTGAAACTTGACAAATTTGATAACTACCACTTGAATATTTATGAAGGAGAACATTAATAGAGATACTTGTAAAGCATGACTAACAAGCAGAACTTAATGTGTTATACACACATGCATTACATAATTACTTTTTGAGTTTAATGCACCTTCTTCAATTATGTACTAATCATAGTGTTTTAATTAAATTTTAATATTTTTTGATTGGGCAAGGCACTTTGTAATTTTACCTGTTGACGATAGAGTAACCCTGACATTGAAATGTGTATTTTGGTTAACCCACAGAGTAGGTAATTTAAATGGTTAATTGAGAGAGCTGTGTATGGAAAAGAGAAATCAACCGATGTTTGCTATATTAATATATTGATCCATATCCTATATAATAAAGAGATAGTATGCAAATTAACCTCACACCCTCACAAGATGGCTGCCTCCTACCAGGCCGGCAGTGGGGTTAGTGAGGGACTATCAAATGACTGAACAAGCAGGCTGCGTGGGATGACCAGTCTGGTGGGGAGGCTTTGAGGGGCGACCAGACCTTTTGGTGGGGGGAGGCAGTTAGGGGCGACCAGGCAGGCAGGCAGGCAGATGAATGATTAGGAGCCAGTGCTCCAGGATTGTGAGAGGGATGTCTGACTGCTGGTTTAAACTGCAGTCAGACAACCCCCAAGGGGTCCCAGATTGGGGAGGGTGCAGACTGGGCTTAGGGGACACCTTGCCTCTGGTGCACGAATTTTATGCAACAGGCCTCTAGTTCAATAATAAATTGATAGATAAGAGGGAAAATAAAGAACTTACTTTCAATAATAAATATAAATCAATTTGAAACCTGAATTGTATATACAATTTTCACTCATTGTATATATTCATTGTATATATAATTTTTATTTTTAACTTAATTTTTATTCAATTTCAGATTGCCTCATTATTCACAGTATATGTTGTGGGATACATTGATATATGCAAATTACAGAAGATCATTTATATACATATGGTAATGGTTCTTAAATTTGTTTTTTCCCCCTTGAGTTTGACCTCAAAACAAACTCCTGATTATTATTTGATTTGTTTATGGTTAAAACTGGTCGTTCCATGATTCCATAACTAAAAACAAGTGTCCTTCAAAAACTGTGACATAATTAATGGACCTGTTTTAAATAGGCCATCCAGGAGTTTTAAGTCGGGTCATATTTCTGATTTGAGGCTGTGACTGATTTACACGTCATCTGTAAGAGGGATAATTCATGAAAGAGAAGCACAGAATGCTTAATTATCCTGGGCCTCTATTAAAATGATGAGGGGTGCTCACTTGCTGAGTACTGGCAGTCTAGTGACCTTTCAGGTTTGAAGTGTGGCATTGCACCTGGGCTGTGTTCCCTTTTGAACAGCTTGAATTTTGTTTATCGTGGGCATGTGCAATTTCCAGAATAATAATAAAACTTTATTTTGTTTTATGTGTATTAATTATATTTTTCTTGGATTTTTCCAGATTTCTCTTGCACTTTGTTTTGTTTTGATGTTTGGAAACTCAATGTTATTAACTTCTTATTATGCTTCCTCTTTGGTGATTATTTGGGTAAGTGTTCTGTAAGTACATGGCTGTTTTGAAATTAAGGGGTATCAATTTCTTTATCACCGGCTCGGGATTTGTGAGGGCTTTTCTCTAAGAAGCATCTCAGTGAATGCATCTGTGTGCGTAGAATACCCACACAACAGAGGTTGCTATTGGAAAGCCTGGCACTTTCCTCATGTCTAATGTGCCCTTCCTCCTACCTCATCTTTTCCGTCACCTAAGCTTTGGTCCCAGCTTAGGGACCTGTTGTCCTCTTCTCTTTCTGGTTTTTACGCAATTCCTGCTCCACTCTCTGACCCCCTCTCCTGCCCGTGGCTTCTCCCAGCAGTCTCTCCTCCTGTTCCACGGGATCAGAGGCTGGAGGCCTTGGGTGTTAGGGTTTCCCCGTGTTGACTTGTGTGAGAGAGTCAGATAGTTTAAGTCAGGTGGTAATTCAGTTGGAGTTTGCTAGATCACTACAGGTTTACATGGTCAGGACACTGTGGTGGGGAATCAGAGAAAACAGGGAAAGGCCACCTAACTTCTCTGCCACTTTGGTCAGATGACTTTCCAAATATAAACTTTCCTGAATGGAAGGACTTCAGAGGGCTTATGCCTTTTTTTAATCAACGGGTTTCCCCAATACTGAGTTTTGTAACCCTAAGAAGAAAGAAATTGTTCCTGTTTAGTCTAGGTAGGTTTCTGGAAGACCGGCACATACTGTCCTGTCTTAAATGAAATGTGTTCTACTTCTGGAATAATCATTTAAGGTTCAGGGCATTTTGGCTTTCTTGATTTCTAGGACCCATTAGCAAATTTGGAACCTCCTATTTCTTTGTCCCATTTTACAAGTAACATTTATTTAAGATCTTATTTCCCAATTAAGGATTTGCTTCTCCCCAGTCTGGACCAACACCCTTTCAGGTTGTGTGACCTTGGTATACTTAGTCACAGAAAGTAGCAATTAGCATGAGGTGATGCTGTTTTCCAACAAGGACCAAGAAAACTCATTAACTTAGTAGTTACGCTCTGAAATTAATGATAGTTCTTATAGTTAGTGAATTGTGTATGTAATTAGGAAATGTGAAAACGTGCTCAGTTCTCATTTTACATGTGTGCATGGGCAAGTCCCGCTGTCACTCAGGCTAAAATACATGGCTCTTGGCACTTGTGCCCAGGGGAGCCATTGAATGGAAGATTGCATGCCAGCGACCTCTAACCTGCACATTTGCAGGGAACTGCTCTTCGTTCTGTTGAGCACCTGCAGTGTGTCAGCTCTCCTACTAGGTGCTCGACATTGAGGTGTGTTGTAGGTATGAATGATGCGTATTTATGTATAGATATTTCATATTTTTGTTGTATAAAAACACGTGATGCTAACAGTTACAGAACATAGCATGTTTTTGCATATTTAAGCATAAACAAACATTTGCCTATTTTTATTTATAGTTATCACTTTGAAACGTAAATCTTAGCACCTTTTTGTGTTTGCAGATATTCAGAAACTTGTGAAAAGATTGAATTTGGTTCATGCATTTATGTTCTGATCTCTAACCTTATTTTTGCCAAGTTTGAAGGAGATTTAGATCATGATAGGGTATTCTATTTTTGGAGTTTGTCATGTACTTGGACATGTTTATCCTAAGAGTTAATAATATTTAACTTAAGAAAAATCTTATGACTGTAAGGCATCTGTCTGAAATTCTAAATTTATTTTACACTTCTTGATTCTTAGGTGAGTCAGAGATATAAAATCACTCATAAAAATTAATACACGGTGATTCTTTACAAAGGCGCTAACTGACCTAATTTACTTTGGTTAAAACGGGCTAGTTCTTGAAGTCCATGAGCTTGTGGTGATGCTATGTGGAACACTGACAGTGTGCTGGATTTTAGAGGCTTGAGAATCTTATTATTTAGAAGTATTTTCTGGCACTTGGATTTATAAGTATTCACTGTATGCTGTGTTATTTTCTCCATGCAGGGTGTGCTGGCAATGAAACCACATTTCCTCAAAATAAATGTATCTGAACTTAGTTTATGGGTAAGAATCAATCTATTTCAATGCATATGTTTTCCCTCTCTAAAATATGCCATTGGTTTTATGTTTTACTTTTAAAGAAATGATATATGCAATACAGGTGATCTAACAGTTTTATTACACATTAGGGCTCAATTTCATGTACTAAATTGCCCTCTCATGACCCAATTTGAGATTAATATTTGATAGGTAGTTAAAGAATTCCAGTTGTATTTATTGTCCATTTTTTTCCTAAGGAGTGGTGCATGTATAAGAAACTGTTGAGGGGGACTTTAACCGCAATTGCTGTATAAATCTTCTGTATAGTATGTTACTTTTTATAATAAGTTATACATTTATATTTTTAGTGATCACTCCTGGATTTTAGAGGATCATTGTTTTAATTTAAGGTGCATTTTTTTTTTTTAAAACATTTTCTCTTGGACACAGTTATTTATTTAGTATGTGATTAAAGCATTTTTTTTTCCTGAGCTATCTCTGAAATGGCTATGTAAAGCATCAGCTAGTCTTTGTTTTGTTGTGTTTTTCTTCTGTAGGTCATCCAAGGATGTTGTTGGTTATTTGGGACTGTCATACTCAAGTATCTGACATCTAAAATCTTTGGCATTGCAGATGATGTAAGTGCATTTTCGCTTCAACTTGAAAGACTTGAAAAGAATCAAACAGGCTTAAAAACAAATCACTTGGCTTATTAAAATGCCACCATTTAAACCAGATCCCAAGATGAAGTCTATACATCTTTATTTTATTTATTTATTATACCGTAGTAGGAGGTAAATGTGACTATGTATAGTCTGTATTCTTTACAATTAATGTCTCAATAGAATTGTTGTATTGGTCTTCCCATATCACAAAGATTATAATTTTTAAAATTTACCTTTATTGTTGAGAATATTGCAGATGTCCCCCATCTCCCCTTCTGCTAATCCCCTCCTCCCAGCTCCCGCCCAAATTATAAAATGTTCAGGCGAGAAAGCTCTAGAGACGTACGCTCATGTCAGAGGTCAGTGAGTCCTGGTTTCTCACTGGTTTCTCTGCAGTCCCCTCTGTCACAGTGAAAACGCTGTCTTCGGAGCATCTTCACCTGTTGGTCATGTTATAGAGTCTTTTCTTTCCTCCCCCTGAGAAGTTTATTTTTGAGCCTTTATATGTAATTTATTCCAAGTTAGTTTTATTAAGTGAAGGTTTTGTCGTTTGTTCTGTTTTGTTTTTTTTGGGGTAGGAGAGAAATTAAAAGGAGAATTTTGCTTTATAACATAAATTAAGGACCCTTCATATCATAATTTTGCTTTGGCTATTTTATTTTGCTATTTAGTAAGCATATTAATTAAATTTAAAAAGAACAAACACAAGAACCAACATGGAAAGAGTAAAAGCAAGCCACACATTTTCTTTATTTTATTGGCCGTCCTTTGTCCATGGTTCTGGAACTGGGTTCTGAGAAGTCCTGGGGCCCATCACTTCCCAGTCCCCTTGCCCAGCCCCCTCACCGGGCAGTGTAGCTTTCAGCTCTTACCCATTGTACATGGATACAGGTTCATATGAACAAGGGAATTTTTTGCTGAAAAAAGATTGAAAACAATTAGGCTATTAGTGGGTGGTCTAGAACCTCCAGAAAGATTTTTAAAAGTATGACACTGTAGTCTAAAATGTGTTCATGCACAATATGTACCTGCTGTGTGGCTGGCAGGAGAGTGCACCCTAGAGACACAAAGCTGATAAGACATGGTCTGGTGGGAAAGAGGAGCAAGTCCTTGTGGCTACAACACAGTGTGGCTACAGGAGACACTGTGGCTGCGGGAGACACAGTGTGGCTGCAGGGACACAGTGTGGCTGCACCAGCACTGAGACGCAGCAGTCAGGGAGGCTCCTAGCAGCCAGCTGGGGGGTGGGAGCAGAAGGTGATTGAGTCGCCAGGATGGGGACAGTGAGCAGGAAGAAAAGTGAGAGAGCCCAAGTCTTAGGTTTGTGGAATTTGCCCCCTCACGGGGGAAGGCAGACCAAGGTGTTCATTCAGGTTGAAATGTGTGTGAAGTGGTCTTTTCTGTTTTATTCAGATTCCTTATTTGGAATTGGAATTGACGTTAGGTATTAATATTTCCAAGCACCACCTCCTTGACTTTGTTGTGTTTCCCTTCGTCACCACGTCCGGCATCCTCTCGCTGCTGTGGGCTTGCTCTGGAGCTTTTCCTGATGCTTGAGGGAAAGCGTGTGGCTCCTTCGTTTTCAGCCTCTCTTATTTTTCAATAAATGCATTAAAGCTATAAATTTCCACACAAGCAGTACTTTTTGTGTGTCTCTTACAATGAACTCTTTTATGATTTTCTTTTTAACCTTGAGGTTAAGTTTTATGTTATTTAATTTCTAGCCAACAGGATTTTTAAAGCCTTTTATAGTTATCATTTTCCAATTTTATTGTATTTGTGATAAAAAATACAATTAGTACTATATGACTGTAATTTATTGCTGCATACCATGTGAACTTTTTTGAAAACATTTTACTTTTGTGCAAGGATAACATGTATTCTCTCTTTGTGAAGTTAGTATTTTATGCTTGTGTGCTTATTAATAGTATTATTCAGATTTTATATTAACGTTTGTCTGCTTTTTCTATTTTAGATGGAAATATTTAACATTTCTAGTGAACACAGTCCATTTACCTATTTCCTCTACAGTTTTTAGTTTTTTAAAAAATATATTTTTATTGATGGCAGAAGGGAAGGGAGAGGGAGAGACAGAAACATCAATGATGAGAGAGAGTTATTGATCAGCTGCTCCTGCAGGCCCACTCCTGGGGATCAAGCCTGCAACCTGGGGCACATGTGCCCTGACGGGGCATCGCACTGTGACCTCCTGACTCATAGGTTGATGCTCAACCATTGAGCCACATCAGCCAGGTGGTTGTTTTCTTTTATACAAATTGAATCTATAAAGTTAAATGTAAACATGCTTATGTTCGTGTGATCGTGCTTTGCTATTCATTTCGTCAGTGTGTGGTATTAGCCACTCTCTTCCATAGTCTTGCTTGCATTCAGTTTTGTGAGATATCAGGTTGCTGGCCTAGGCTTCTTTGGTTCGGTCTCTGGTATGGCTTATTCTCTTCTCTGTCCACCGTTCCCGCAGACGTTGGTTTAAGTATGTCTTGCATAGACAATATAACATGGGATTATTTCCCCCTTAAGCCCAATTGAGCAGCTGTTCTTTAATTAGTGAAGTAAGCTCTTTATTTCTGTGGCAGACAATTATCATTACAGCTGGGCCTATTGCTTGCATTTTATTTGAGATTTACCAACTATTTTTTCTTACTCTTTAGATGTTCTCTCTTGTTCATTGGACACACGGTTTTCTTAGGCTGTTTTAGGTGCTATTTGTTCTCCTGTTGATTTCTCAAAGTCATCAGCACCCATTTCTTCTCCAGCACAAGAAAGTGCTGTGAAATAGTTGAGCATGCCCCAGCACCCTCAGTTCCTACTCACCCTGACCCCTGCCGCCTGGATACCACAGGGATCTCAGTTAGGCTTTATTTTATAGGTAATTTTCCTCCTTTTCTTTGTTACCCCTTTTTAAGACAATATGAATTGGAAGTTTGGCAAATGTCTCATTTAAGTGAAAGTAACCTACCTTTCTCGCATGGCTTTTGGGAGGGGAGGGAGGTGGGCAGGAGCAATTGGTAACATGAAGGTTAAACAGATGTCGATTGTCGGTCGAAAAGCGGTTATTCCCAGCCTGCCCGCCTCCTGCTTCTTGTAGAAAGTCTCCGGTCCTTCTCAGAAAGCTGAGTTGATGTGTCATTTCCTTTGCTGTGTCCACTCTGTCGGTTGATGGGTGGCGGGGTGTCTGTGTGTTACCAGGCAGTGGTGTGCAGTGTAGGGCACCAGGGTTAACTCACTGAGCAGGGAAACCCGGGGGAAATGGCTTTGGTGTGCGGATGATTGACTTTGGAAGCAGGGTGCTGGTTGGAATGATCACATTGCTTTGAATACAATCAATACAAGTTTCTTATCCCACATCAGTTTTCTGTTAAAACTCCACTCAGATGTTTGGAGGAAAGCAGAGAGTGGCGGATTGAAAGACAAGCCTGCAGTGTTGGAGCTTTAATTTGTCAGTGAAAGAAGCGGGAACTGGGCAATTGGGGGTACAGTGCTTTGTTGTTTCACCAAAGCTCACTGTATAGGAATAGGAAGCTCTATCATGAGGTGACAACTACTTCCAGGTACTTTTAGGAATGAAGTGAATTATTACAATAAATGGCCTAATCTTACGGCACCTCGTTTCATTCCTTACTAGGCTCATATCGGCAACTTACTAACATCAAAATTCTTCAGCTACAAGGATTTCGACACGCTGCTGTATACGTGCGCAGCGGAGTTTGACTTCATGGAGAAGGAGGTAAGACAGGGTTCCTCGTCTTCCCCTTACGGTGTGGCTCCCTCGTCTGTCAGAAAGGGGATTCCTATGGTTTATGCTCTGCCCTGTGCTGTTACCTGAGTTTGAAGGAAAAGGCAAACCTGGCAGCTTAGAGGCAGCTGTTCTAGTGACATTGGTGCGGCTCCCCGGACTCTGGGTCCTCTCTCACCTCACAGTGCAGAGCCTGCACCCAGACGGCACTGGTGAGGAAACAGCCTTCCTTCCAGCCACCCCTGCCAGGCACAGCGCCGTCCAGGATCTCAGGCTCCCGCACTGCACTCACTCTGTGGTGCTGGTTGGAATGATCACATTGCTTTGAATACGATCGATACAAGTTTCTTATCCCACATCAGTTTTCTGTTAAAACTCCACTCAGATGTTTGGAGGAAAGCAGAGAGTGGCGGATTGAAAGACAAGCCTGCAGTGTGGCCTCATGTTCTGGAACAGAGGACTCCCTTCCGGTTCTATAGCTCTGGGCATGAGCAGCATGCTGCAGACAGACCACACGCACAGCAAAGCACTTTGCTGTCTTAATGGTATTTTATAGAGAACAGTATTTGCAGTACCTTGTGAGCTGGTTTGGTTCAACAAACATGCATATATTTGTGTCTTTTTATACCACCCATGTGGCCCTGATTTATGATATTTTATTATCTACGAAACATGTTTCTTTTTTTTAAATAGTATAGAATTTCTTGTGAGGGAAAGTGTTGGTGACAAGCAAATCAATTGCGATTTAGAAATTTCAAGTTCAGGATTGTTTAAGACTGTGACCTCAAATTATCGAGAGGTGTATAGGATTGCAATGTGCCAGGCTGTTAGTGAAGTTTTCCAGTAGTTTTTAAAATCTTTTATAAAGGAAATGCCAACATGTTTTATTCTTCTTGTAAATATTGGTCAGTGTGTGTGTGTGTGTGTGTGTGTGTGTGTGAGAGAGAGAGAGAGAGAGAGAGAGAGAGAGAGAGAGAGAGAGATAGGATCATGGTTAAGGTTTTATTTCTTAAAATACATTTTTATTAATTTCAGAGAGAGGAAAGGAGAGGGAGAGAGAGACAGAAACATCAATGATGAGAGAGAATCATTGATTGGCTGCCTCCTGCACACCCACTATTGGGGATCAGGCCAGAAACCTGGGCATGTGCCCTGATCTGGAATCAAACTGTGACCTCCTGGTTCATACATAAGTCCATGCTCAGCTGCTGAGCTGGGCCTGGCCCAGGTCCCCACAAAAAGCACAGGGAAGGTCCGGGCCCTTGAAGGAGTCATGCTGGCTGCAGCTGAATGTCAGGCGGGCCCAGGCGTTAGGGGAGCTGGTGCGAAGGGCGAACAGTCATCTCCCTCATCACATTTCACATGCTCACGTGTGAGGATCTGTTAGTGTTTTCAACTCAACACTTTGGGGAAATTTGTTTCTATGGAAACGCATCTTCATTTGTATAACAGGAGTCTGTGGTTAGATTGGACCCTCGCTGGGTGCATGCTCATGTTTCCCTTTACTTAGTTCATTATTCGAAATGAAATTTTGTCTGTTCACAATAACACTTTCTTCTGACAAAGCATCCCTGTGCATTTCAGACTCCACTGAGGTACACGAAGACGCTGCTGCTTCCCGTGGTCCTCGTGGTGTTTGCTGCGATCGTCAGAAAGGTACGTCCGCTCTTTCTTGCTGCAAAGCCCTTACGAGCTCTTCCGAGGAGGCGTGTGTGCTGGCTACATGTTATTCCAGCACATGGACTTAGTGAAACAGTCAGTATTTCTTACTATTCGCCTCGGAGGAACATTAATAACCCTTAAAACATCCCGCTGTCTGCCTGCTCAAAATAGACCCGAGGAAAGGGTGGCTCAGGCTTGATAGGCATGTATTTGAAAGACAAGATCAAAGAGGCCTTATTGACCCAGATACAGTGGTTTCCGCCAGTGTAAATTATTACCAACTTGCTTTAACTCTTATGCAGTAGCTCCCTAATCTTTCACATGTGCCTTTGTGAGTCATCTGCACAGTGTTCACTAACTCCTGGATTGGATTTATTATTAATCAAAAGGAAAAATGGAATAGTACCTATATATTATTAAACTCAATAAAATGGTTAGACTCCCAGCTTGGCTTTGATATTGAAACTTTAAGCCCAGATATAGGTCAGGGAAGTTGCAATTTTAGCAAATAGCAGGTGTGATGGCCTCTCTTTTTTCTTTAAGAGTTGGTGGAGTTAACCGTAGGCATTTTAAGAGAATGAATTGAGATTGACCTGTAATAGAATAACAGGTGATAGACCCTGACAGTTTTCTGATCTGTAGCTAATAAGGTCTGTTTAATACAATGTTGCATATTTGTAGGATATTCTGCATTATAATTGTCGGTCACATTATGTACTGGCACTTCCCCAAAACACATCAAGTGCATTATTTCAGCTGGTTATTTGACAGCACTGTGGGGTACCCATTTGGACAGATGCGGAATCAGAAGATCTGAGAGGTTGCTCCCTGCCTCACCGCAATCCACGGGAAAGCTAGGGCAGCGGGGAGGGAACCCACACCTTCCTCCCTAGCGGCCTGTGCGGGATCCAGCTTGGAGCCTCACAGCCCAGGCCAGTCTGATCAGCTTAGGTCCGTCAGTGCCGCTGTCGGCCAGGCTCTGCCTCCTTTGCACTTTTGCACACTTTATGTGGGTCTGCACCCAGAAGGAAGTAAAAAACACTAGATGCTGGCAACCCAGAGGGCATGGAACAGACACCATCTGGGTGGCTGCAGGCAACAGAGACTTAGTTTGGGTCAAGGAAGTGGGGATGTTTGATTTAAGAAGGAAGATTCGACTGGAAAGAAGTTCAGTATTTCCCATATTTAAAAGCCTGCCACTTGGAAATCAGATTACATTCATTTGGCTCCTTAGAATTATGGCCAACTCCAGGAGGCAGGACCTTTGACCAGAACTGATCCAAAGTGATTAGGAGAGTGTTGCAGACTCAGGAGCAGCCGGTGGCTCTTCCGGAGCTGGGTTAACCCAGTTAGCGGTTAGGGGGGGCCCGAGGACATCTGCGGGATGGCATTGCCGGTCACAGGGCCGCTCA
This sequence comes from Pipistrellus hanaki, assembly GCF_964339955.1. Taxonomy (NCBI): domain Eukaryota; kingdom Metazoa; phylum Chordata; class Mammalia; order Chiroptera; family Vespertilionidae; genus Pipistrellus; species Pipistrellus hanaki. The sequence goes on along the minus strand of NC_140512.1, from coordinate 10,829,142 downwards.
GGGACTGCTCAGCCTGAAAAGGCTGTTCTCAGTCTCGGTGTCTGCGACGGGGTGGCCTGGAGGGAAGAAGTCACCGAGTGTGAATCGGGAGCCAGAGGGCCGGTTTGCAGACCCAGGAAAGGCTCCGTCCCTCCCGGGAGCCCACTTCCTCCGCCTGAGGAACGAGGACCGGAAACCCGCCTGCCCGATTGTCTGCTCCAGAACTCTGCAGATACAACGTTGTGTCGTCGGAATTATTACTTTCTGAGTTAGCTCTTCTCTTCACACTTTTATTTAAGTAAAAGTTTGAAAGTTCAGAAGACACTTGAGTTAAAATTCTGCTTTTCCCCAAACAGCTATTCTGAAGTGTTTGAAATCTTTTTGCAGATCATTAGTGACATGTGGGGTGTCTTATCTAAACCACAGACACAACTAAGGTAAATATGCTATTAATAATGTTCTACTTCCTCTATTTATTATAAAGTAGATACAGTGTGTTAAGTGCATAGTTCTGTGTTGTATACCGACATTTGCTAATTGTTGTTTCCCTGGTTGTCATCCCCTCTTCGCTTTCCTAGTTATTTCTTACGTGTGTGCAGAGCCCAGCACATCCTTGTCCACACTCCAGGCCCCTCCCCGCCCAGGCCAACAGGACCTGCTCATGGTCTGTGCCTGAGGGACACAGCATGTGCTTCGTTCAGCAGGGAAAATAGGATTCTGTCGATGGTTTCAGGACCAGAGAAGGGCAGGGAAATATGAAACGGGATCCACACTGCACTTTTTATGCAAAAATACATTTCAAATGGAACAAAGATTCAGGGGGGAAAATGAAACCTTGTTTGTATGAGGCAGTAACACAGGGAGATGACGTGGGAGTGACTGAGGACGGGGCACAGTGGGAAGCATGGTGACTCATGTCACCAGTGGACATGAGGCGATTGAGGAGGGGGCCCCGCATGTGGGGACAGGGCTCCTGTAGGCCGGCAGGAGCAGCAGGAGTCTCGTGTGACTAGAGCTTGGTGATCAGCAGGGACCTGACCAAGGATAAGGAGTGGGGACCAGTTCAGGAAGGCGGTAGGCGATGTGTTAGGGATTTGAGTTTCTGCTAGTTACCGAGGACCCAGTGGAGAGTTTTGGGCAGGGAGTGGCGGCCTGGATTCCCATGTTCAAGGTTGCTCTGGGGATTATGAAGGCATCTGTAAGGTGGGGCGCAAGGTGGGGTCAGAGGGGGAGTGTGAGCCTCAAGCACACATCCTCCTCAGGGAGTTCAAGCTGGCAAAGCTGAAGATGGGGTTTTGAGGCTTTTGTATTCCAGAGCTGCTGCTAAAATAATCTGTGTGGCTTCCTCGATTGTCTCTATAGCAGCTACAGTTTAGGGGGGCTGAGGGAGCACGGGGTGGGGGGCAGGGTTTGGTACTGCTCTGCGGGGCGGCTGCGGTGAGCGGCCGGCTCCCCTGCCTCCCTTCGGCCTGGTGAACGTTCATGGCGTCAGACCTATGGCCCGCCCATGCAGCATCGCCCTCTCTTCCCAATAAACTGTCTTACGGGCTGTAGCCGGTTTGGGTTTATCACTTTCAGTTATTTGGCTTTACATAGATGCGTCCTGAGGGACTATTACAGGAGCTGTAAAACTCACATTTGTACCATAAAAATGCAAACCATTGAAGAAGTGCTTCCTCGGAGATTTAATAGCAGTTTTTCTTTTCCCATTTCAGAAGCCACCAGTGTGAGCACGGAGAGGTAAAGACGTAGCGTTTGTCTATGTGGATGTTTTTCCCAGTCCCACCTCCCGAGGTTACTAGTCGGTGTCACTGCTCACCTTCAGACTAGGCCTTGTGTTGGATGAGAATAGGACAGACGTGACTGTCACGTTAGGTAGGAGCCCACGTGGTCCTCTCCTCTGTGAGCACCCACGTGACAGCAGCCATCTCTGGCGCCATCAGAGACGGCGGAGAGTCTGGCTGACTGGAGATTGCTTTCCCCTCGGCTCGCCTTGCCCGGGGCTTCGGAGATGTGACCGCTGCTGCCCCCGGCTCCTGGTGACTCAGCCTGGGTTTTCCCCTTCTTTTTCTTTAAATTGAGGTATAATTGACATGTAACATTATATTATAGTTGGAGCTGCAACACATAATGATTGGAATGTATATACATTGCAAAACCATCACCACAACATGTCTAGTTAACTCCCGCCACCCTACTCAGCTACAGGAATTGCCCTTTCTGCCCTCTGATGGCCTCTGCGCTCTCCTCTCAGCACACGCATGGCCAGGCAGCCAGTGAGGCCGCACCGCACGCTCCGCCTGGCCTGGCCTGGTGGCTGGGCCGGCACAGTGCGGCTTAACCGCAGCGGTTTCCGCCTGCCGCTCCCGCCGGGGCCTGCGAGCGCGAGGGAGCTTCAGAGCGTGCCTCCATGATGGAGCTGGAGCCCTCAGACAGAGTGGAGGGTTGGACAGTGAATATGGGGACTTGTTTATTTCAGAAGTGAGAATGTTGTTACTAAGAAGCACTACCTTTTCTGTATGTCCACCGTTTTAACGCCGTCGTCTCAAACAGCCGGGGTGAAACTCTCCTTTTCCTTCCAGCTGGTTTACCATGCACTGCAGCTGGTCGCGTACACAGCCCTTGGTGTTTTAATTATGAGACTAAAGCTCTTCCTGACGCCACACATGTGTGTCATGGCTTCCTTGATCTGCTCGAGACAGGTAAGGCGTGGCTCGGCGTGGTAGCCACTGCGCTGACGTCACAGCCCTTGGTGTTGAGGGACCTGAGACAATAATGAACAAAGAACCCAGACTTCTTTAAATGATCATCATTGAAGCTCTTCATGGTTTTGTACTGATTATTCCTACAAAGCCAAAGCTGATTATGTTCTAGCTCCTAACTTCTAGAATAGTTCTTGACAAACAACCGTCAGTGCCGTGAATTCAGGAATGATTACTACAGCTGTTGAAGGGAAGCAGAGCTCAACTGTAGGAATAATTTGTTTGCTTTGACATTCATATCATAAAGAATTCTAACAATTGATTTTGTTTGACCAGTACTTTCAAGTTACATGTTCTCTCCGTATTGAGCTTTACAGGATCTTCATTGAGTCCACATGTGCATACAGATGTATGCCAAGCTTCAGTGCTTCTCGTTTAAAATAGCCTGCTGGGTATTTGCTGTTTCTTTGCCTGGATACCTGCCTCCTTGCTCTGTAGTCACAGATTTATGCTTCCACTGAGTCAACTTTTCTTTTTAATTTTTTAAATTGATTTCAGAGAAGAAGGGAGAGGGAGAGAGAGATAGAAACATTAACAATGAGAGAGAATCATTCATCAGCTGCCACCTGCATGTCCCCTCCTTGGGATTGAACTCGCAACCTGGGCATGAGCTCTTGACTGGAATCGAACCCGGGACCCTTCAGGCCGATGCTCTGTCCACTAAGCCAAACCGGCTAGGGCCACAGTATCACCTTTGCATCAGTCAAGTGGCCCTGTGTGGCAGCAGTACCTCTTTCAACGTAGCAGTATTTACTAGGCTTCTAAAGCACGTTCTGGGGATGAGGGTAGAGCAATGGGTGGAACGCCTAAAGGCACCATTTTCCGTGTTTGTCCTCGGAAGCCATCTTTGGGAGAGAATGGTAGCGGCACGTGTCGTTATGGAGAGTGGACTCTGGATAAGGAAAACACCAGCCGGCCTCTGGTTCCCAGGCCGAATATTGTTGGGTGTGAGAGGCACTGCTTTCCAGGGTCGATGCAGGGAGACTGCTGTTCCTGCCCTGCAGCCCCCCAGCCTGGCAGGAAGCTTTCCCTGTACCCCATCTCTCCATGACCCCCCTCTCCCCCACAGTGAGACTGAGGCCCTAGGTACCCCGGGCTGGCCTCTGGGGCGGGTGCTCCATGCACAGCCACCTGCGGAAGGACCCTGCACCGAGCTCCGGGCTCTGCTGTGGCTCCTGTGATCTCATAGTCTTCACACAAGGGGCCCCATTCTCATCTTGCAGTGGCCTGGCCTGGCCTTGTCTGACTAGGAGGAGAGAGAGTGAGTTGAGAGAAGAGCTTCTTAAATCTCTGCCCGCTAGTGTAAGGGGTGGTGGGAGAATCCTCTGATTCCCACGGTCACTGTCTGTGGAACTTTTCCGTAGAGTAACCCATGTTTTATTGGGGCCCTCGCAGAGGTGGTTCTCCGGGAAGAACGTGTGCGTGTTGGAGCATGCTGCTTCCTACTGACACTTACCTGCCCTGTGCCTTTGCCTTGGTTTCAGCTGTTCGGATGGCTCTTCTGCAAAGTGCACCCAGGCGCCGTTGTTTTTGCTCTGTTGGCAGCAATGTCGATTCAAGGTTCTGCAAATCTGCAAACCCAGTGGAATATCGTAGGGGAATTCAGCAATTTACCCCAAGAAGAACTTATAGAATGGATCAAATATAGTACCAAACCAGGTAAAAGAAAAGTAGTGTTTTGCCCAAATTTTACATGCACTGCAAAACCCTGAACCCCAGGAACTGCCAGTAGCCTTACTCTTTCTAGTCAGTGCTGCTTGTGGGTTATCCAGAAGAGAGATTTCAGTCTTTTTCTAAAAAATATTTTTATTGATTTCAGAGAGGAAGTTTGAAGGAGAGGGAGATAGAAATATCAGTGATGAGAGAGAACCATTGCTTGGCTGCTTCCTGCATGTCCCCTACTGGGATTGAGCCCACAACCCTAGCATATGCCTTGACTGGGAATTGAACAATGACATCTGGTTCATAGGCCAACGCTCAACCACTGAACCACACGGGCCGGGTAAGGTCTCAATCTTGCTTAAGTGGTTTGCAAAGGAAATGGTAGGCTTATTTTTTTATTAATTAATTTTGCTATTTTCCATAAATTCCAGTTTTTTTTTTAAAGTTATACATGCCACTATTTAAAAGAATTTTTATGCTTGTTTTCTTCATGAATTTTTAATCTTAGCCAAATGAACTCATAATCTTGAAATGAACTCATGGGATCTTTATGTTTAAAGAGAGAGATTTTGTCATCTAAGTATCAAATGACTGAATATGAAATCATCTTTATAAATTTTTGGTGCTGTAAAAGTTTCTTAGTCAAGTTGATACGTCTTTCCTAGGAAAGCTATCCAAGACGTGTACAGTAACATAACACAAAACCCTCAATAGGGAGACTGTGAGGCTGTCTTCCGAGGAAATGGGCTCCTGGAGCTGGGTGGGAGCTGGGTGGCGGCTGCTTCGTTATTAGCCATCGGACTGACTGTGGCTCTGCCTTGAGCCGTTACGTGGCCTCCGCTTCTTTGAGGTGAGCGCCCTCCTAAGATGTGGCTCCTGCTTTGCAGACGCGGTGTTTGCGGGCGCCATGCCCACTATGGCGAGTGTGAAACTCTCCGCCCTGCGGCCCGTTGTGAACCACCCGCACTATGAAGATGCAGGTTTGAGGTACAGGGTTCCCCTGGAAACAGATTTCCGTACACACAGTGCAGGGGCCGCACAGTGACCGGGAGGCAGGTTTCCGGACACGCAGTGGGGGGGCCGCACAGTGACTGGCTTCAGCAGGGGTGTGGTGAGCTGGGCCTCACAGAGTTGGGAGAAGCTGGAGGTAGATGCTAAGTTACTTGCCAACGTGAGGCTCCACAGTGCAGTACAGCCCACCTTGGGCTTACCTTCCCACCAGGCACCGAGGAGGCCCAGCCTGTCAGCCCAGGCAGGCTCCCAAACACTGCTATCACTCGTCCTCCTCAGGCGCCTGGGGACGCCTTAGCCTGTAGCTTCTGGAAGTTTTCTCATGGCCCATTTTTATGAAATTCCATTCAAAGATGCTTTTATTCTGGTTTTCACCAGTATAATCTGTTAAAATGATTTTGTGTTTTGTCTTTTACTGTTTTTTTTTTTTCTCCTTAAAAACATAAAAGTATGCTTTTGAAAAGGAAATAGACTCCATTTTCGTGCAATTTCTAGGATAGGTCAAGCTATTCCTTTTCTAAGGGACTGGGTGAATCCTAGCAATAACAGTGGGATATACATTTTATAAATAAAAAGCTTTTCATTGTTTAAAAAAAAAAAAAAAAAAAAAAAAAGCATTCCTGGCAAGCTGATTTCCAGAGCAGTATGTTGGATGATTTTAGCTTTTGCAAACCTAGGGATGGCATGGAGAGCCGCTGACGCTGGCCTCCGGGGTCAGGGCTGCCGGGGCCGCGGGAGAGCCCAGCTTGTGCTTATGCAGCGCATCCCGCCCCCTCTTGCTGTGGGAGTGTCGTGTTAGAACCAAGCAGATACAGTGGTGCCTCACACAACGAACTTAATTCGTTCCAGGAGCAAGCTTGTTATGCGAAAAGTTCGTTATGTGAAAATCGTTTTCCCATAACAATACATGTTAAAAAAAATAATTCGTTCTGTAGCATAAAATATGCTAAGATGACATAAAAAAAAATATGCTAAGATGACATATTTTTATTTAGATACATCTAAAAACATAATTTTTTTTTAAAAAAACACACATTTTTTTGATTTTAAGACAGACTAAGTAGAGTCTACCGAATCTTGCACATCTTCATCCATTTTCTGCTTTTTGGCCGATGGTTTCATGAAAAACCTGTCCAAAGTTCGCTGTGCAAGGCGTTCGTTATGCGAGGCACCACTGTAGACAAAAAGCCCACGTGTGGGAGCCCCTCTCCCGGTCTCCGGTGCCTCCTCCCCCCTTCCTTCTGCCCCCTCCCCGGGCCCTGAGTGGGCTCCTGTGGGGAGCCTCCGGCCCAGTCTCCTTGGCGCCTTTGCATCTCCACACTCTTCTGCCCGATTCTTTTCCTTCAAAGAGCCAGGACGAAAATAGTGTACTCGATGTATAGCCGCAAAGCCGCCGAGGAAGTGAAGCGAGAACTGGTCAAGTTACAAGTGAATTACTACATCCTGGAGGAGTCGTGGTGCGTGAGGAGATCCAAGTGAGTACTCCGCAGCTCGTGTTTGCCGACCGGGGCCAGGGAAGGTGGCAGGCTCCTGGCAGGCGCTTCATTCAGTCGTCAGGGTGAGATGCAGCATTTAGCAAAGTAGAAGTGGAAATATTTGTAAGGTAACTGAATTGGTGTTTTTTCCTTCCGCCATTACAGAAATCTGTTTCTTTATAATGATTGGCACATGTACACTTCCTTAAAAGGCAGTAGACAGGCACTGATTGATAATTTCCCAAATTGTTAATATTTGCCTGTGATATTTTTTAATCTTTTATTTCAAATTGGATGTCTTTTCTCTAAAAGACTTGCAGAGGCTGAGACCACACAGCCGAGACTCTGGTTGTGATGACGTGGTGAGGCCTGGACATCCCTGCCACCCCGTGGCCTGGATGGAGGGGCCCTCCCAGTAGCAGCTTAGACAGAAACTTCTCTCTTGCTGTTTCACGTCTTATTTGGGTGGGAAAAGGGCTAACTTTACCCTGACCCATATGCTCTTGGGCTTACCGTTTTAAAAAAATGCCTGTTTCACAGAGCCGCTCACTAAGGGTGTAGCAGCAAGAGTTGGTAAGACCCTCAAAGCTAGTGTGGTCCACAGTGGACTGCAGCTGCGCTGGGTGACTGGGCAGCAAGGACAGCAGCGTGCTGCTGGAACACCAAGCCTTGGCTCCGGGCAGGGCAAGGACGTGAGCGTCTCCTCAGAAATCGGGGATTTTTATGGAATGCTCCTGTTGCTCATTCTCTCTGCTCTTTAGCTAAACAGAAGCCGTCAGGAGAGTGCTATCAATGGCTTGATCATACTTACTCACGTGTATTTCAATGTACACAAGGGTGTTCAGACAGACCAATTAGATATGCACTTAGGAGTAAAAGCAGTTCTGGGACACAGTTTGTCCAAGTTGCCCACCAGGAAACTCCAACAGTTGTTGATTATTGAACAGTTTTTCTGTGAATATGTCCCAAGTGACTTGTCTTGAATCAGGATTTATGAAAAATATTATTGTTCTTAGAGTTATGTTTTAGAAAATGCTTGAAGTCCTTTTGAACATAAGAATGTATATGAAGTTCATATACTCATCTTTAACTTGGATAAATTTAGGACAAAAAACTCTAAACTTTTCTCACACTTTTTTATGAGGCCTTTCTAATAACTGGGTGGGGCTGACATCTGCTGTCAGAAGTACTCCTTTAAAAAACATTTTTATTGATTTAAGAGAGGAAGGGAGAGGGAGAGAGAGAGAGAGAGAGAAATATCAGTGATGAGAGAGAATCTTTGATCTGGATGCCCCACACTGGGCATTGAGCCCTTAACCTGGACATGTGCCCTGATTGTAGATCCTGGTTCATAGGTCAATGCTCAACCACTGAACCACACTGTGCAGCACTCCATTTTTTTTTTAATGGTGATTTTCACTGTGCTTGGCCTTACTCCAAGGCCCTGCCAGCCTGAGACAACTGTAGGTCTCGGGGACAGAAATGTCATGTTTCATGATCCTCCCGCCACCCAAGCTAGTGACGAACCTTGGTTCAAGAGTCTTCATGTTCCCTGGGCCTGGCAGAGGAGTGTGGGTCGGTGCTGAGGTGGGAGCGCCCGGGATGTGCGTGGCAGTTGTAGTTCACATACTCCCAGCAGAGCCCTGCTGTCTGTACATGAGGAATTTGGTCAGGCAGTTAATCTGCACCCTGAACAGTCAGCAGTGAAGCCCCATTGAGACAGAGCTTGTTGCCAGCACAGGACTCAGAGGTGGATGCTGGGGAGCTGGCGTCCCCACGGGGACCTTCAGTTGCCCTTGTGTTTGCTCAGCGAAAGTGGGGAGGCAGAAGCGTAGGAAGTGACTTTCTCTAACCCGTTATCCCCACACCCGATCTGTTGCAAGATTTCAGCCAGACTGATGATAAAGCTCAGGACAGCTCAGGACTTAGTCCTTGAAACAAAATGCACACTGTGCCTTCCGTTCTGAGAGGGAAGCAAACCGGCGCTCAGAGCGGACGCGGGGGAGAAAGACTGATGGCGAGGGCTGCCGTAGTTTCTTGGCAGACTTTCCTCCCGCATTGGGATCTTCCTTCTCCCCGGCCTGGGCCCTCACTCCCAGCTCCGCCATGCCGGCCTGAGACACCTGCGTGCCAGGACAGAGCAACCTCCCCGACCAGAGGAGCATGGGGAACTCACAGCCAGAAGAAAGGACAGGGACTAACATTTACCTCGTGTTTGGTTCATGCTGGCACTTGGGTGAGCCCTAAATTATACGATCTCTTTTACAAGTGGCTTAATTGTGTGCCTTGATTATTCCTTATTACTTGACATCCCGTGTTCCAATAACATATGAAAATACACTCAAATGCGAGTTATAGATGAGCTTTTAATTAATTGCTCTCAATTCTCTGCTTTCTTTCTCATTAGTCCCAATGATACAGTTGACATGAAATTAAAATACATGAATTTAGGAGAAAATTATTCAGTTTTTCACTGATGCTGTTTGAAGATGTAGCTGGCCGGCCTGGGGAGATTTGGGGAACTCCACAGAGACTGAGGGATGTTACACTTGGGCAGACAGAACTCCCCAAGACAGCTCTGCCTTCTCTTTCCTCCTGCGAGCAGGGGAGCTCAGGAGCCGGGTGTTACTGCTTCCTGTGCAGGTCACTCTCGGCTGCATTGGCCTGTGTGTGCTAACAGCCTGGCCTCGGCTCCTGGAGAGAACGAGAAGGCACACGAGCTGAGCCCAGTCGAGTGTGCTCAGTGTTGGTAGAATCTGGGGGGAGCCACGGTGTGCAAAACTGCATCGAACACTCTGCACCCGAACACTCGTGGGGAAAACCTCCCGTGGAGATTGTTTGACGGAGGCCACGTGAAAGTCGTGTCGCCCTTTGTCACGGTGATAGCGCTGCTTCCAGAAGCAGAGCTTTCGGAAGGAGAGAGACACGGAATGTTGATGCAAGCATGGCTTTATTGTGGTAACAGGGGAAACAGTTAAATATCCCCGAAGGGAGAGTGGTTATAGAATGCATAGGAGTACTTGCCACAATTAAAGAGTAAAGCGGGTCTGTATGTAATGAGATAGAAAGGGCCACGTTTCATTGGCCAGTGAGGAGCCCCGAGCAGCTCTTGTGTGTGAAAGCAGCCCTGGGCGTCAGTGCATGCACCTGCCCGTGCCTCCGCGGCCTGTGTCTGAGCCAGAGGACGGAGGTCTGGCCAGGATGTGCCGGGCTCTGCAGGAGCCCCTCTGAGGATGGCTGGGAAGGGATGCTGACACTTTCTGGATGATTGACTCCCTCTAAGTAAAGATGCTCTGAAAAGGGAAAGGATTGCATTCTGCCACTGTGCTTGCCCCCGGTGGAGGGTAGGGAGCAGGGTTGCCATTGGGAATAGAGGGACTTGCTGGGAATGGCTTTTTCTCTGAGAAAAAAAGTGAAGCAATGGTGACAAAACGAGCAGTTGCCAGCCCTCTATAATTTCTCCTTTTATTTTTCTGTTTTTATTTTATAAATTTCTCAAAGTGAATAGAAGATTGTGAACTTGCGTTCACCTTCTCTGTTTTAGGGACTGGGCCAGTGTCGTGTAGCATGTCCCACACGTGGGCTTGCCCCCGCGACCCTCAGGACTAGGTTCAGTTTGGCAGAGAAGTCGTGTGCGCTTCCCATTCCGTGTCCCTTAGGAGTGCACATCCCTCCGTTCCTTCATCCGTGAGGCTAAGTCCCATCACGTGATTGAAGCATGTCCTTACTCCAGTTTAAGTAGACAGCTTTCCTTTATGATTAATGAGAAATCTATAGAGTGGTACGTAGAGGCCATTTGTTCATCCCCTTTCTCAACAGCATTTCACCAGATACCCTTTGTATCCAATTTTCATTCCTTGCTGAATCGATGATTACTTTAGTGCTTTTAAGTATTGGGCAATATAGATTTGAAAGTGATGTGATCAGTGGGTATGTGAGGATAGATTTAATAAACAGTAATTGGGCCAAGAGCTACTGGGAAAAAATTAAAATCACACTCTACCTCACATCATACAGAAAAATTAATTGCAATTGAGTTCTAGGTTTAAATGTACACAGCAAACTTAAAACTTTCATGGGAGAATACGCAACGTATGTGTTCATGATAGTGTGTTATGGAAGAATTCTTTAAACAAGACAAAAGTCATAAGCTCTGAAAGAAAAGACTGACATTTTGGAGTATAATATAAAAATCTTCAATATACAAAAGCTAAAAAAAAAAAAGGAAAATGTGAACCCTAGCAAAAGCTATCAATTCTAGATTTGAAATAAATGTTATCTCGAAGACCTTAATCTCATTTGGGCAAATGTCACACAATACCAATTTTACTTATGTTCTTTAAATAAGTATGTCGCTTTCAAGATTGAAGTATGCATTCAGTTAAGATGTGAGTGTAACACTACTGCATTTTCTTGAAGTTGGCTCATTCTGGAATACAGTTTATGGAAAGTTGCATAAATATGAACTAAGTAAACTTGCCAATTAAAATTTGTAAAATTAATATAATAGGATACCTCTTCCTATGTGCTGAGTACGATGCTAGATACAGTGTCTCTATTAATCCTTATGCACAGCCAAGCCAGGGGTATTTCTATTTTACAAATGTGGGGTGAGGCTGGCGAACCGGCCTAATGCACATTCTGGTAAGCAGCTGAGGCAGAGGTAACCAGCTCTCTCCCCACCACTGCATCCACGTACTTGATAGGTGTGTTTCGTTAGCACCAGCTTGGTTGTGTTCCCCTTGTTCTAAGGAGGGCTTAGGGCGGCGCACACTGTCAGTTACTCTGAGAGGATTTTTTGAACTCAGTTAGTTGAGTTGGAGCAGGTGAAAGGAGGGAGGGCGGGAATACAGTGTGTGCTCTGCTTCCCCTGTGCTCTGACCCCACTGGCTCCCGTGCTTGCATCTTCTAGGCCCGGCTGCAGCATGCCTGAGATCTGGGATGTGGAGGACCCCGCCAACGCCGGGAAGCCGCCCTTGTGCACCCTCCTGGTGAAGGACTCGGAGCCTCACTTCACCACCGTGTTCCAGAACAGTGTTTACAAAGTCTTAGAAGTTATCGAAGAATGACCTCGGCCTCCGGAGGACAGTCACGGTTTTAACGTTTTGCTAATAACTCATGCTTTGTTTTTAAGCAGATCCCAAAAACTTTTATAGCCAACTGTTTTCAAACAGGAAAATGTCTTATTTGGTCGATTCGAATGTCATTCTGATTGTAAAAGTACGTATACCACTATGAGTTGGGTACTATTTCAATGCACCCCTTAAAATTTGCTATGCAAATGAGTATGTGCTTGTATTTGACTTAGACATTTGTGCTAAAAGGAGCAAAGCTACCTGTCTACAAAATAAACAGGTGATAACAAAGATGATATGAAAATATGGTGATTCTGAGCTCTGTGAGGCTGACTTCACAGCTCACGGACTATTATGCCCTTGCTTTTGCGTCTGCCTCTCGCTCTTGTCTTTGGGACACGCCAGCGATCACGGGAACACCTCAGCCCTGTGGGTCCCTGTCATCAGGGTAGACGGGGCTGCGGTGGTGGTGGCTGTGTGGAATTACCTGCTTACTTCCCTTCTCCCTGTTCGTTCGTCTGTTGCTCTTGTTAACGAAGCGTGTCCTGCCCGTTAACGATCCAGACTCAGACCTAAGGGTCCGGCCCGTGGCTGTGCCAGCCCGCAGTGCGGCGCGAGCGTTTCCTCTCCCTCCGCCCTCGCCCCTCTCAGCATTCTTTGTCAGATTAGTGGTATTTACTCATTTAGTTCCTTCTCAAGTACTTATTCTTGGTTTAAAAATATTTAATGGCGAGTGTATATTTTCTCATTTTTAAGTATTATTCAAATGTGTATATTTTAATACCTTTAAACCACTTTTAAAATTTTTCATGTTTAATTGTAGTTTTAAGAAAAACTATTTTGAACAACCTCAAATGTAATACATCCAGAAACTAATGTATATTTCTGTAGACATAATTTGCAATGGAACAATAGACTGTAGTGTGTGGTCATTTTTCTGTTACTATTAAGATATACTACCACATGACTAATTTTTCTGTCAGAAAGTAAATGAATAATAATATTGAATGGAGTTTTATATTTTACTTTTAAAATTGCCTGTCTTTAATAAGACAAAGCCTTAAGCCTTACCATTTTGGTTCTAAAAACCATTTCAGTGTGAGGAATAAATATATTCAGCTTTCCTCTTTATATTTTTCTTCCTATTCATTTTTATTTTGAAAAATATCCAAACCTCCTTTGAGTTCCTATTATGAATTTTCGTTTTCTGGAAGTTGTGTGAAAGGAGATTTTTCAAAAACAGTGAACCCTTGTAGCTCTGAGAAGCGGTTTTAATATTCTAAATTCTAAACAAACCACGCCTCTGGCAGACTGCCCAGTGAATCATGCAGTGTTTCTGAACCACAGGCAGGTGAGCCTCCCTGGAGCACCCTGAGCTTGAGTCCTCTGCGAGGGTCTCGGTGCCCACCCCGGAGCCAGCATCACTGTCATCTCCGCCTCCTCACAGACAAGGACCAGCCGGGTCAGGGCGTGCTAGCTGAGAGCAGACCTGAGGGTGCGGCCCCCACCCCCAGTCTGCGTCCCAGGAACCTCCTTCCAGCCCCTCTTCCTCTCCCCCCATTCTGTCTCTATCTTTAGGTGCTTGGCCCCCCTCTTTGCCACTTGCTGGGTGACTTACTTCTTGGGAAGTAGCCGGGGAGTTGCGACTGAGGAGTAGAATTTGAGCAAAGCTGCAACGATCCCGAGAAATGGGAAGGGGGCCCTGGAGCCCGAGAGGAGGGCGTGCAGGCGGCTGAGGGACACGCTGTCCTCTGTCTGCAGCTGTTTCCCACCCAAAGGCGGCCGTTTTGTGTATTCAGCGGTTACAAGTCTTTTAAAAACGGTACTTTTAAAGTTATTCTCTGTTCCTCCCACCCTCCAGGAATCTCCTTCCTGGTAAGTCACATGTAGTGGTTGCACATTAAGCGCTATGGCAGCTGCTGCCTGTGCAGGGAGAGGGGAAGTGGTCACGTTGGTGTCATTCCAGAGATTGCTGGTCCCGGTGTTTGTAACGTGGCTCCCAGCAGCTCTGGTTCTGCTTTTCGGCCGATGGTGCGGGCAGGTGTCCAGCTGTGTGGCCCGCTCGGTCTCAGTCTCTGTCACGGTCATGTCTGGGGCAGCCGGTGCTGCAAATTCTAAATCTCTTTTTATGGCAACACAGCGTAGCAGTAGGTTTCATAAATGTGACAAAACAGTATTAAAGTTCAGTGTTTTACACATTTTTTTTTTTTAGCATTTAAAGATATTTTTGCTTTAGGGTGAGGAAGGTGAGGATGGGCAAGGAGGCGGTAAAGACAGCTATGCTCTGAGGGGAACACACAAAGCCGGGGCAGTGCTTCTAGGAGAAGATCAGCCCCTGGAAGTGCTCACAGAAGCAGTGCAGTGAGAGGGGGCGGGTGAGGAGGGAGGGGAGGCTGCATCAGGAACAGAGATGTCACAGAGGAGCGTTGTATTTTTATGACTTTTATGCCGGTTGTTTACATGTACTATATATGTTAAATAAAAAAGATTATGAAAATAGGAAGAATCTTTTGTTGCTTATTGTTGTTTTCACTTCCACCCCGATGGGGGAGGGGGCGGCACGTTCAGCCTCCTGTGCAGCGGATAACCGAGGGCGGGGCCGGCGGAGCGCACCTGCTCTGCGGGAGAGGCCGCACCATGGCCCGGAGATGCTCCGTCCTGGGGGGTGCTGGGTTACCCCCTCTCCTCTTGTACCTCTGGCATCACACACTTAGGGGGCTTTCTCATTGTCATCAAGGGACACAGTCATTCTTTAAAGCCATGTTTTGGGGATCGTTCCAGAGCCGCTGCAAGCTCTTTCTCGTACATTAAACCACAGTGTGGGCACGCGGCACTCCTCCGTCGAAGCGCTGTGGTTTTCCTGATGCAGTCAGCTGTACGTGCCGTCTGCCTGGAGGAGCAGGGTAGGTTAGCGCCTCTGTAATTATTTCTTGCACGGTGACACTGACATCTCGGGTGGCTGTTAGAATAAGATGCAGTGTGTGGAGTCCACATCCCGGAGGCTTGTTGCACCCAGATTGCTGCTCCTCCCCGTCCTTCCCTCCCCCACTCCCGTAGAGGTTCCGATTCAACGGGCCTGCGATGGGCTGTGTGGCCTGACTGTGTCTCCCCACATTCATGGGTTGAAATAACCCTAACCCCTAAGGTGACTGTTAGGTGGGGCCTTTGGAGGTGATTAGGCCATGAGGATGGGGCCCACATGAAGGGGAGAGCTCCCTTGCCCCTTCCACCGTGTGCTCACAGCTGCCAGGTGCCGTTAATGCACCGGGAGCCAGGCTCTCGGCTGCACGGACTCAGCCAGTCTGGGTCTCGGATCACCTGTTTCTTGTCTGCCCCTTCTCCTCCCCCCACCATAAGTCCCTCATTTAACTCAGTAAAATTGTTCCTTGTGCAAAAACAGTGAGCTGCTTTTAAGCTTCCTTACATCCTCCGATTGTCTTTATTTCACAGCTCCTTGTTGTCTTTATTTCACAGCGCCGTGTCAGTACAGACGCTTTACAATGGAAGGCCACAAGGACATTAGGGTATGCGCTTCCCTCTCCGCCTTCCTCCCAGAGGGGGCTCTAAACATTCTGAATGAGCCTGAGACCAGAAGACTTTCCCTTAGGATTCCAAGTCACTGTGGTGTTATGAAAAGGTAGATTTCTCTCTCTCTCTCTCTCTCTCTCTCTCTCTCTCTCTCTCTCTCTCTCTCTCTCTCTCTCTCTCTCTCTTTGCAAAGATACTGGATGGTATTGATATTGGCTCTGTTTCCAAAGCCATGTTTTCTGTGCTCAATGGGCTGTGACCTCACATTCTAATGAAATAAGCAGTGTGTTCTCAGAATGACTCTCACGTGAATGGCAGTGCACTGAGTATTCTGTTGAAGCAGGCATGTTCCTTTTAACTCGGCATGATACAGTTTCATTGATGTTTACGTACCTGACCTTTTTTTCTGCATGCAAATTTAATATCTTGAAAGAAGGTGGAATGTAGCAAAATCAAGCTCATTGAGTTGCTGTGCTGATTGTCCTTAAAGCTGTAGTACTTACCCATTTCTAAAATACGGAAATGAAAATAAGAAATGGCCGATTCTACGTAGATTTGGCATCTGTCCATCAAAACTGATTTAAAACAATAACAACAACAAAGGAGCCTGAAGGCCAGATCCTCAGCTCAGCTTTCTGACCAGCCCAGGTCTCTGGTTCTGCCCTCTGAGCAGCAGTCCCGGCCTGCCTCTTGCTCTAGAGTAGGGGTGTCGAACTCAATCAGAGAAGGGGCCAAAATCTAAAATCCAGCCTAAATCGCGGGCCGAATGGTTTACTGAACAGTCATAAACTGACAATGCCATAAACTGACAGCGGAGTGCAGCGATGACAGCGCGGTGCGGGCCGCATTGCAGGCCTGGCGGGCTGGATTGGCCCGCGGGCCGTGTGTTTGACACGTGTGGGATAGAGCATCCTCCTTCCAGGAGGAGCAGTCGCAACCCTGCCAGCCCTTCACATCTGCGACGCGCTTGGCTTTTTCTAACAGAGACCCCTTGCGGTGGTCATACTTAATCTTGTCCGCACATGGGAAATGGTTGGGGGGTTTGGAAAATACTGAAGCCTTGGGATTTAATCTGTCTGGGCTGTGGCTTAAGGTCTGGACCTTTTGAAATTGCCCAGGTGACATCTTAGGACCTGGCCTCTCTGCTCACTTCCGGATAGCCCCCTTTCCATGCCTCCACCCAACCAAGCACGCTTCTCTCCCCTACCACTCTCTTTTACTAGTAATGATGGACTCAGTCTGCTTTATTTGTATGAATCATGGAGCCCAGCGTTGAGCAGACTCACAGGAAGGAGTCCTGTGCCCAGTTGGAGATGTCTGTCCAGGAAGGGGGCAGGGTGGAGTGGCAGGATGGGTGTCACTTACTTGCAAATGCTGATTAAAGTGTCAAGAAGAAATGGGAAATACAGCAGCGAAAACAATAACAAAAAGAAATTAATCACTTTGAACGTTTACTATTGGTGCGGAGAAGTATGTTTCTTCTCTGTGGGTATGCTTTTCTCTTTTGTCTGGAATGTGCTTTCTTGAGCAGTTTTCACTTCAAGTTACAACTCGAATGTCACCTCCCCTGTGAAGCCTTCCCTGACTTCCTACCCCTTGGCAGAGTGCACTCCCCCACTGCCCATGCTCCTCTAAGCCCTTCCTTTCACACAGACAACAGAACTTTCTCCGCTGCATTGTGTCCTTACAGGCTGGATCTATGCCTGTTCCATTCCAACGCTACAGTAACACCTAGCAGTACCAGCTAGTAGTAATGCTTCATGGTTTTTGCAAAATCAGTCTTTCTGCAGCAATGCAGTGAATTCCAGGGAGCACTCGATTTCTTTTTTAATGAGAAGAAATGGAGATCATGT